>NC_135575.1:90950000-93450000 GCF_965152235.1 Eretmochelys imbricata
TGCATCTGATACCTGCAGCTGGTGTTTGCAGCTCCTGGTGATTTTCTTTGCCATTAGCTCTGTGAGCATATTTTACTTTTGTGTGCACACAAGCAATGAGATCTGTATTCTGGAGTTCTTCCTGATGTTATATAGATGTCTTTGATTCCTTCTGTAAGACTCACCTTCAACAGCGGTTATTCTGTATGATTTTAGAGTGAGAGACATAGCTCTTACCTTGGTAGGTTACGAATCACTTTCTGCTTGAACTTCATCATTCTTTCTCACTCACAATGAGGATAACTGTTATTCTTTTCACAGTGTTCCGTTGGTCCTAGCTCTTTTTGTAACTGCTGCAGGGGCAATTGTGTTTGGCTGAAGAAGTTTGTTCATTTTTAACACTTCACTAAGGTCTTTCCACTCAGAAGTCTCTGAACTGGGAAACTTAATAAAGTTGGGCATGCTGAGATATAGTTAACAATGAGAAATATATAATCCTTTAGCCCACAAGTGCTTTTTGAAAATCAGTGCTTTCTGATTGTGTAGGCTTTTCCACTGACCCATTTGATCACCCATAGCAAGGGTTTGCCGTGGTGCAATCAAGCTGATACATCAGAGAACTACCAAAATGAAATTTTTCTGTCCTTAATTCATGTGGAGTCCTACGATGAGCAAATTGTAATTTACAACGTGTTACCAGATTGCTACTGGATGTATTGTGCAACAACTCAGTTTTTGTGGTTTTTTTTTTTTTTTTAATGAGTTGCAGTTTGGAAAAAGAAGTAGTCTTTCCTATTCAGTTCATTTAGGTCTGTGTCAATAAGTGTTAGGTTACGGTAACAGAGAATAATCTGCCAGAAAACTGACGGTTTCTGGAAAAGGACAAAGATCCAGGAATAATTGCAGACAGCTCAACAAAAATGTCTGATCACTGTGATACAACAATTTTTTACGCTGAATGTCAACTTTGGGTTTAGTTGCATCATCTGAAAGGATGTAGCAGAACAGAAAAATATGAAACCAAAATAGAGCAGTAAAATTGATTAGAGGCATTGTGTTTGGAGATCAACCTTCTTTACATGAAGAAAGTAAAATGACTAGGATTAAAAAGTTTGAACTGAGATGAGTGCAAAGTGATGCGAATCAAGTATGAAATAATTAGGAAACTATTTGTCTTCCAAATTTTGTAAAAAAACAGAACAAAAAAACACACAAAAAACCCTGAACACAAGTTATGTATTCAGTTTCCAGCAATTGAAAACCAAACGTCAGTTTTCAGGGCTTTGTTTTGTTTTGTTTTTTAACAAAAACTCCATTTTCAATGGAAATTTTTTGTTCCACAAATATTGCTATTTTGTTGAAAAGCCGTTTTCGATTGAAAAATGTTTTGACCAAAATATTTCTGTCTAAAACGAATGGGGTGTACAGAAAAAGTCAATAGGATATCCTATTATAGTTCCCATAAGTAATAAGGGTAGCATTTGCAGTGTCACTAATTAAACTAAAAATAGCAAGGACTATCTTTCCTTATATTCTTGAGGACATGAACTATTTACCAGCTGGGGTGAGGAAGAAATATCCTCTATCATATGCATTACAAAATGGGCTAGCTATATAGTAGGGAAAAGGAGGTTCTAGCTTCCAAAGGAGCACCTGATCTCCATCAGAGACAGATTACCAGATAAATGATCCACATTGTACTTATATACACACAAAGCATGAAAAAAATACCTCCTCCCACCCCACTCTCCTGCTGGTAATAGCTTATCTAAAGTGATCACTCTCCTTACAATGTGTATGATAATCAAGTTGGGCCATTTCCAACACAAATCCAGGTTTTCTCACCCCCCCCCCCACACACACACACACAAACTCACTCTCCTGCTGGTAATAGCTTATCCAAAGTGACCACTCTCCTTACATTGTGTGTGATAATCAAGGTGGGCCATTTCCAGCACAAATCCAGGGTTTAACAAGAATGTCTGGGGGGGGGGGGAACAAGGGGAAATAGGCTACCTTGCATAATGACTAAGCCACTCCCAGTCTCTATTCAAGCCTAAGTTAATTGAATCCAATTTGCAAATGAATTCCAATTCAGCAGTTTCTCGCTGGAGTCTGGATTTGAAGTTTTTTTGTTGTAAAATAGCGAGAAACTGCTGAATTGGAATTCATTTGCAAATTGGATACAATTAACTTAGGCTTGAATAGAGACTGGGAGTGGCTTAGTCATTATGCAAGGTAGCCTATTTCCCCTTGTTTTTTCCTACTCCCCCTCCCCCCAGACGTTCTTGTTAAACCCTGGATTTGTGCTGGAAATGGCCCACCTTGATTATCATACACAATGTAAGGAGAGTGATCACTTTGGATAAGCTATTACCAGCAGGGGAGTGAGTTTGTGTGGGGGAGGGTGAGAAAACCTGGATTTGTGTTGGAAATGGCCCAACTTGATTATCATACACATTGTAAGGAGAGTGATCACTTTAGATAAGCCATTACCAGCAGGAGAGTGGGGTGGGAGGAGGTATTTTTTTCATGCTTTGTGTGTATATAATAAGATCTTCTAAACTTTCCACAGTATGCATCCGATGAAGTGAGCTGTAGCTCACGAAAGCTTATGTTCAAATAAATTGGTTAGTCTCTAAGGTGCCACAAGTACTCCTTTTCTTTTAGTCAATATACTGGAGGTAGAGAGTATGGGCTGGATAGCTCCTGGCTCAAAACTGCATTGACTTCCTATTAAAAATAGTATTTTATCAATGTGGGATATACCTTCGAATGTCACTCCCAAAACATTCCAGCAAATTGTCCAGTTTCTGACACTATTACGCCTTTGCGGAATATTTTATAGATGTTCCCTGTTACTACTCAATCTTCCTCAGTCGTACTTCTGTAACAGTGATTCAGAAACTTAAAAAAAAATTAACGGGAGGTCACAAATCACAAGTGCAATTGTCATCAGAACAATTGAGGGAAACAGCAAAGTTGAGGATACATTTTGTGCAGAAAACTAATAGAGAGGCAAACATAGAATACAGCAGCCCACCTCCTCGCTAGCACAGGTATGTGGGAGCACAGCACCCCTGTTCTTACATCACTCTCCATAGAATACCAGGTCAAGGTCTCAGTGCTTATTTCCAAGCCACTTGATGGTATAGGTTTAGAATAGCTAACGTCTGAGTTCATCTCTCACTCCCTGGCCATTACCACTCCATCCTTGTCAATATGTAGTCTTCAGCTCAGAAAATTGTTTGTCTAGTTAAGAGAAACATGAGGAGCCCAAGGATCGAGCATGCAAACACAGAAATGACCAACGTGCTCAACTTCTCAATAATGAGAATTCATTCACTGAGTGTTGGGATATAAATGTGTGGTTTCAACTATTGCCTTAGGACTGAAGAAGTGAGTCTTTGAGAAAAAATTAGAAAATGGTCTATTATTAAATGTTAAGAAGCTTGAAAATTGGGACAGGTTTATCCCTGGCATTATGCCGCCATGAATTTGGCTATAGGTCTTTTTATTAGAAATTACTGCTTTGACCTAAGAAGCCCAAGGCAGAATTTAAATATTTTTAAAAACAGATTCAAAGGAAATTTTTGCCTGCAGTGGCTTTAAAGACACCCTCTTTGTTTATTCGTTGAACGAAGCCTGCGCACGCTGAATTCAGTGAGGCACAGTGCGGGCATGTGTTTCGAATTGCCCTGTGTCCTACACAGCAGCGGGGAGCGAGCTTCCGAGCCCCGGCACGCGAGCTTGAGCTAGCAAGGCTGGACCTAGCTCACTAAACATAGCAATGTGGATTTTGCAGCTTGGGCTGGAGGCGGAGCTCGGGCGTTCAAGAGTAGGGGGATGGGTACCTTGTAGTGCATACTCAGGGCAGCTAGCCTTTGCCACCACTCGCGGCTGACCATGCTATGCTACCATCAGCTAGTGAGAGTGCATCTGTGTGACCTAGGAATTACACCCCCCAGCCCCAAGTGTAGACATAACCTTAGAGGTGGTGCTGCTGCCACCAGGAGGAAAAAGCCCCGCTGCGAATTACATTGTATATTATACATCTAAAGTACATACCTTAGACTGGAAACATTTATATAGTTTGGATGTTCCCTTAAACCATTTGGCACCAGTTAAGAAATAGCACGTGCACACCTGAACCACAATGCCAGGGAGCACACCAATGTGCATTCTGCGTCAGCATCATAACACATGGAGAAGATCCAGGCTACAGAGGCATATGTTGCACCTACTTCATGTACATTATCAATCATTCTGTCTGGGACTGGCTCTATTAATCCATGACAAATAATTAAATTTGTCTTCTCTACCATGACCAAAGCATGAAATCTGCCATCTTTCCATATAAGCCCCCATGCTGTACGTGTATGTATTGTATGGCAGTAGCTTGTAATCATTTTTGGCACTGTGAGGAACAGTTGCTTTGAGATTATATCACTTCACATGCCCAGTACAGAAATAAAGATAAGCATTCATTTGTTCTAGTCCAGTAGATACTGTATAAACTTTCTCCGTGTGTGTATTACTTGCATCAGGAGAGGTACACTATGGGGACTTTTAGAGATGTTTGCTATAAAATTATTCCTGGTTAAACTCATAATTTTTTGTTAATAGCACTATACTTAGCATTTATACAACACTCTACATTTTCATAGTGCAGTACCAGAAACAAACTGAACCTCAACTTCCTACAAGTTAGAGGGCTGTTATTTTTCCCAGTATAGACATGGGGGAATTGAGGCACAGCGGTAGCTCAAATTCACAAAGTAGATCATTAGTAGAGCTGGGATTAGAATTTGGGAGTTCTTGGATGCCATTACCACAAAAAATCCAGTGGCTATATCATACAGCTTCTCTCTTAAATATTTAATAGTCATATTATGCAAGTGCAGTGGAAGCTTCTTAAACAAATACCTTGGGGGAAAATATACTGGTTACTAAGCAAAAACAAACAACAACAAAAACACCCTGAATTTTAACTCACTTTGAAATGACTAATCAATAAATGAATAAAATTCCAATATATTCAGCCAAATAAAATGTATCTTTCTCCTGTCACAAGAATAGCTCTATCAAATGAATGCATTTGTAATATGATGTTAGTGGCTATCAGTTCTCAATATAAAGTACTAGTGAAATCTATTAATAGGTATTCATTTAGTTATCCCTTTGAATTAAAAGTTTCCCGAGGGATTTACATATGATGAAATCTGTCTTCAGAGTGAAAGTATGTAGTGTTGTCGCCGTGTCAGTCCCAGGATATTTAGAAAGAGACAGAGTGTGTGAGGTAATATCTTCTATTGGACCAACTTCTTTTGGTGAGAGAGACAAGCTTTCCAGCTTACACAGAGCTCTTCTTCATGTCTGGGAAGAAGCTCTGTGTAAGTTCGAAAGCTTGTCTCTCTCACCAACAGAAGTTGGTCCAATAAAAGATATTACCTCACACACTCTGTCTCTTTTAAGGGAGAAAGATCAATTAAGGAGTTACACTCTTTAAAGAATATTTTTATTAAAGTATCAGTGCAGAATATGCACAGAGGACTAACCTGGCAATCTAGTGTAGTAGCACATGGCATTACTAAATAACCAGTCCAAATTTGGATCCCAACCTCCGGTGAGTCGCAATGAGCATGAAGGGTGCTCAAACCCTGTTGGGAGGAAATGCCTCAGTTGTTTTTTGTCTCGTGTCAGATAGAGTGCCTCTAGCTGGAGCTCAGAATATGCTGTGGATAGTCCTCCTTAATTGAAGGGACTGCTATTGAAATGGGGAGGAAAATGGCAGGATTGGAACATTGCCCACTTATCTGTCACCCATTCCTATCCCCTCACTATCCATGCCCACACACAAATTATGCATAGAAATCCCATTATTTGCTTGGAATTATTTGTCCTTCTGCTGGGTGCATGGTATATAATCACTGCCCTATTATCTTCTCATAAATAGTAAAAGGGTTTATAGTCTATGGGAAAATATACCCATACCAAGGCTGAGAAAAGTTTATGAAGAAAAAAACAGATCCACAATGTTAACATTTCACTTAAATAAACTGGTCTGTGAGAGCTGGGACTTCTGTGATTAGCCAGTCTCTGCTAAATTACATTGCAGTGGAATTTACTAAGCAGAAAGATAATCCTTGTTTCTTGAAAGAAAAATTCAAAAGATCCAGTAATTAGCTCTCAGAGGAGTCAGTTGGTTATTTTACAGCTGTGAAAAAAAACAGTAGAGACCTTATTTACTGACCCAGCTATCTGATAAATCAGGAAGAGATCAGTGTCTTGGAACTTTTTGAACAGACCACCTTCTGACATTGGGAAAGATCCAAATGAGGTCAACACCCTCAACTTCCTGTGCCAGAGGGAGGGAGAAAATCTGATAAACACAAAGCTTGCACAGGGCTGCTCTGGAGATGGGAAAAAAAGCTTTTAAAGAAACTGTCTTTTTTTGTTAAATGTAACAAGACAGACCCTTCACCAAACAGCAACACATGACAATTTATATTTTCCTTTTGATTGCACTATCAGATCTGCACATTGAAATATGAGGGTCAGTAGAGAAAATACAATTGCTGCCCTATTCACCATAGCGTTAGGGGTATTTCTAAATTCTGTCACCCCCGAGGTGGGCCAGAGAGACAGGCAACAAATACAGAGAGAAAAGATGGTCCAATGGTTAGCCGGGGTTCAAGTCCCTCCTCTGGCACAGACTTCCCATGTGACTTGGGTAAATCACTTTGACTGTGTCTCATTTCCCATGTGTAACGTGGGGATAATAGTGCATCCCTACATCATAGGAGTGTTATGAGGATAAATACATTAAAGATTGTAAGGGACTCAGATATTCTACTAATGGAGTCCATATAAGTACTTAAAATAGATGGGTAGAACAAATGTAAATTTCTTTCAGGAACCCCTACATAAGTAGCATCTTCAAAATGGTTTTCAGTGTTCCAGTATTATTATTATCAGTTCCATTCTGGAACAGGGTACCTTAGCTACCCTTAAAACTCAGAATGTTTCCCCAGTGTCTGCAGTACTGCAGTATTATCTGCAGTTTTAGATATAAACTAGTTATTATGGTGTGGTCACTGCGAGTACCAGCATCAGTGAATGCTGATTTTTAATGGTGCCCCGTGTAATTCTAGGAATAGTTTCGAAACCCCAGAAACCAAGTTTATCCCTTGAGTAACTCCACTGATGCCAATCATTGTTCCATGGGCAGTAGGTGGTGCCCATGACAGTAGGTGGTGGCTTCAGTGTCACAATCTCACAGATGTATGAACTGTATATACAGCAGTCCAAACCTTTGCTCCAAACCAAACAATTCTTGGGTCTTGAAAAACCTTTTTTTTTCCCCCTTTTTTATTTTTCATTTCATTACATCTCTTCATTTTCTGTTTCAAGCTGGAACCGAAAATGCTCTAATACCACAAAAATGCCTTCACTTGTGGTATTTCTGAAACAGAGCATACCTGAAATCTCACCAGAAATCTTTTTCTCACAAGATCTTCAACCCAGTTTTATGGATCTCATAAATTCAAATAAGTGTTGAGGTTTGCCCCTCTCTAATTAGAATTAATAGGAGACTTTCCCTCACAGATCCTGTTATAAAGCTACCTGATGTTTTTTGCCAAGTCTCTTTATTGTTGTTCCTCTACAGTAGAGTGAATATTCCATTATATTTTCTTGTGTAGAGATGAGCTAATAAAATTTAGCCCATTGCAGATCTCTTTTCCCCATGGCTATTGCTTAAAGGTTAGCAGCACCTTGTATGATTGTGCCCAAAATGCTAGCATAAGTATCTGTGGGTACTTACTTAAGATTCCAGCATAAGTCAAGTATATGCTTTTACAGAAGTACCAATTTAAAAGTATATACATCTAGCCATGTACATTGCAGATAACAAATTACAATAGGGTGATATCCTGATCCTGTTGAATTAGATAACAAGTCTCCCATTGATTTCAAAAGGCCAGCGTTTCATCTATAGTCTTTTTCTCATATGGGCCTAATTATCAGGGACATCACCATTAACTCATAAAACAGCAAAAATAAGAGCATTTATGTGGTGGAACTACAATCTTAATCTAATCTACCCACTGGCATTTTTAGAGAATAAGACAGGATCATTTTCTCTGAGTAAGGCAAGTAGGGTTTGGTTCAAAGAATTATATATATATATAATTCCAGATATCAAGGATTGGGTCCTGGCATTTTTCCTTACCAGGGACAGGAATTAAAAATGGGGAGGCTGAAAGAACTGTGCCTTCCATTTGGGCAGCTGAAGTTAGGCTAAAACATAACAGTAAAGTTTTGTTGTTTGTTTTTTAATTACAATTATTTTCATGGACTGTGGGTTCACATTGTTCTATAGAATATTGGATCCGGATTTTTTTCAGGATAATATTCTGTCTGGGTGTAGCCAAGCACAGATGTTTGCGGGTTTTTTTCCTCTCAGTGTAAAAACATATATTTGCCTCAACTGTAAAGGGAATGTGAAATGGACAGAGACAAAAGTTAGAAGTTGGTCATATTTGATTACACAATCACATGGAGCTTTAATTTATCATTTTAGTTGGAGGGCTATGGCAAAGAATTATTCTTCTAGCATAATATGCTTCATAATGACAGGTTTCAGAGTAGCAGCCGTGTTAGTCTGTATCTGCAAAAAGAAAGGGAGGACTTGTGGCATCTTAGAGACTAACAAATTTATTTGAGCATAAGCTTTCATGAGCTACAGCTCACTTCATTGGATGCATAATGGAGATGATAATGATTATTTTATTGTTACATTTATATATAGCAAAACATTTTGGGGTTCCAAAATTCTTGTTCTGCAAATAGAACAAATAGTGCTTTAAAAGCCACTGGCTTTGATTTACACACACACACACCACCCCCCATCCCTGGTTGCAAATTACAGCACCTTGAGCCGTTTAGTCAGGACTCCCTAGCAGGCTCCCTGTAAATGGCTATGGGCTGAGACTGGCTCCTGCCCCTGCCAGTGCAATGTGTTTTTGAAGCTGCACTTTCAGGCTTCTGGCCCTGCTTTTGTATCAGTAGTTGGGGTCTCCATGGTCTGCTGCAACCTTTCTGTGGGCATATTTTATCAAGGTAGATCCTGCGTTAGGGTAATGGAAGCTGCCATTAACCAGGGGTGACTCAAGCTCAGTAACCTGATGTAAAAGAAAGCTAGTGTAGAGCTGGTAAATTTTTAATTCTGCTGAGATAATGCTGTCATAGCTCATGAGATAATGCTTGATTACAATAAACAAAATATTGGAGTACTCTTAAATAGCTAAAAGGTAGTTACTTGAAGTTCTCTAATTGAAACATTTTGATTGTATGAAGACATAAGCTAATCGACACCAGCTGTTCTTTAGCTAACCATTTTAAAAGTCTCACTATTCCCCATCCCTGAGCAATTTTTTTCCCCAGAGGCATATTTCATGCACAAACTATGTCTGCCTTTCAAAAACTTTCAGCTTTGTGTAACAAGATTTGGTGATATTCCTCACCTATTTCCTTTATATTTCAACAACTAAATTTAAAAGTTTCAAAGAAAAATTACAGAAGTATAGCTTATTGTTCCATTTTTTACAAGCAATAATACTTACCATTATGAACAGGCATTTTGGATACTGTTTAAAACATAACAATATTACTGCTTCACCAGATAGAAGATGAGACATTTCTAAGGAAGGTGGCAAGTGTTAATGCTAGAAAATAACCTGTCATTTATTTCCTAATCTGATTAATCTACTATTTGGAAAAATTAAAATGTGTTAAATTCATATATGTATTTTATAGGAGATGCTGATTTATATGGCTCTTCAAAGATTTGTGATTTGCCTAGAGAAACCCAAAAAAGTATTTGCAGACCAAAAACTTCAGTTTAAAAGTTAAGGTGCTGCTAGAAGTAATACAGCTACTAGAATGCAGACATCAAGAATATAAGAATTTAAAATAATTAACCATTTAAAAGTATGCAGAAAATCAATGAAGATGATGAAAATGCATATTTATATTCCTACAAATCATAATTGTCTTATAAAAATAGGTAGATATTGAAAAACCACCTGCATGCTATAGGCTTTGATATATATATCGTTGATATAATTAAAATTTCTACACTTAAATAACACATTGTGGTATTTTTCTTTATTTAACAGCTTCACTTGTATTTACTTCTGCAGCATGCAGGTGTAGAAGTGTATATTGTCAAGAATTCTTGTCTGTATTTCCTTTCATTTGTTGCATTTGTGACAGAAATTTTCAGAGAGGCCTCCTCACAGCTTCTATTTGGGCATTCGCAACACTGTGCACCTATTCACTTGTGCACACTTTTTTTTTTTAAATACACATTATCATTTGCAAGGGGAAATAAGATTTACAAATGGGCTTTGGAAATGTTACCATTTGCACCCTCAAGTGCTCATAAAAACCTGTGTGCGCACAAAGGAATGTCATACTATGCAAATTTCACTTCATGTTGTGTTAAATCATGTTTAGAAGTGGAACAAAAAGTGGTCCAAGAGGTATCATGCTTTATGCTGCTAAAAGACATGCATTATGCTGTACTGGGATGATATGCTAAGTTGTGAACCACACTAAAGCAGCAGGGATTTCCAACCACAAACAGCAGACTAAAGAACTTTATATTGAAAGATTGCATTTCAGCTTTTCACATCAGTAAGACTTTACATTAGGGAGGAAGAAAGCAAGGTTAAAATGTGGACACTTCCATTTAGGGCAGATTCTGAAACAAATGTTTCCTCTCAGTTCCGTGGGATTTTCGTACATTTTACTTGAGGATGTGCTGCTGTTACTACACTCATGGTTTCATGATTCATGAAACTTCTTTTCCATGTGTGTAAGCAGGAACATCTTAGTGGCATACCATAGGCTGCCCAGTCACAGAGGGAAATGACAGGTTTCACAGTAGCAGCCGTGTTAGTCTGTATTTGCAAAAAGAAAAGGAGGACTTAGAGACTAACCAATTTATTTGAGCAGAAGCTTTCGTGAGCTACAGCTCATGGCACCTTAGAGGTGCCACAAGTACTCCTTTTCTTTTAGAGGGAAATGAGTCACCTGAAAAAGAAGCCAGCTAAACTGGAGAATATGGAGTCAAACCAACTGAAATAAAAAGTGTTCAAGCTTCATTTTTATTCTGCTTTAAAGAATATTCAGTATAATAAACAGAATAACATATGTGTATGCATCTTATCAGACTGCCTGATGCTTGCATAGGCCAGATGCTCCAATATGTGAATAACTCCAGCACAATGTAATCAACTCTTTAACTTCGGCTATATTGAAAAACAAAATACTTTGTCAAGAAGAGTTAATGTTGACAGTGTTTCACTGCGGTCCAACTAACCCCCCAAAACAATATTGTGCTTTCCTTACTAACAAAATTGTTAGTAAAATTGTTAACTTAAATTAATAAAATAGAAAAGTTAAAATATTTGGAAGTGAATTATTAAGACACCTAGCCTGTTTCCCATGTCCATTTCATCCCTCATTATTCATTGCTATCCCATCCAATTTACAACATCCATTCAATCCTATTGTCCCCCATTGTGTGGCTTATTTATGGAAATAGGCTGTGGAATGTACAGTATACTGATGGTTTTCTGTGTCATTTATTAAGTCTGCATTCTACCACCTTTATTTGCACTGAGTAGAGCCGTACTCTGCAACTCATTCCACTGATTGAGATCACTTGCAAAGAGCAGCAGTGTCTGACTTTTTGTGAGTGATATATAAGTTTTATTATACATTGTAATATACATTGGTGTTATACTGGAACTCAGAGTAGCAGCCATGTTAGTCTGTATCCGCAAAAAGAAAAGGAGTACTTGTGGCACAAAAGTGAGCTGTAGCTCACGAAAGCTTATGCTCAAATAAATTTGTTAGTCTCTAAGGTGCCACAAGTCCTCCTTTTCTTTATACTGGAACTATGTTGCTTGAATATAAAATAACTTGTTATTTTGACCTTTGCATTTATGTTTACAAATTTTAGAGGCCAGTATGAGGACTGGATGGGCAGTGCAAACATTTAGGGCTAGATTTTCAAAAGTGCTGAGCACCCACAGCTACAGCGCTTGAAAATCTGGCCACTTCATTTAGGTGTGTAAATGGAAACTGAGGAAATCTGAAAATAAGGTACAAATTGTGAGTGCTGAGCATTTTTGATAATCTGACCGTATTTGTTAACAGGTGTAACTAAATATCTGTGGGCAGATTCTAATACACCCATGTTGAGTAAGTATCTTATTCTGTGAGTGTCCCAATAACTTCAGTGGGACTACTCTTAGAAAATGGCACTACTTAACATGAGCAAAAGTATCAAAATCTTACTCTATACAATTAAGAGCCCAGTTGTGCAAACCTTGTTCTTCATGGTAATGAAGTACATTACTGATATGTAATGAGTAGTCTTACCAATACAAGTAAGGGTCAAGCCCTATAGTGACAAATTAATGTATATTCAATTACACTAACAAATA
Organism: Eretmochelys imbricata; assembly: GCF_965152235.1. Taxonomy (NCBI): domain Eukaryota; kingdom Metazoa; phylum Chordata; order Testudines; family Cheloniidae; genus Eretmochelys; species Eretmochelys imbricata. The sequence continues at coordinate 90,962,501 of NC_135575.1, forward strand.
CCGTTAATGCTTTTTAAAATAACTCCATGTAATATAGATACACTAAGACCCCCAAGTGACTCTAAATTGCAGGTTTTTCCATAGTCAATAAATATATACAGGAATTTCATAGTACTTGATAGGGTTTTTTTTCCACTGGGCTCCTGAACAGTATAGATAATATTTTTCTATCATGTGCTTCCATATCCTTTTTTAATTCTTGATCATGGGGTCTTTCACATTATTTGAAATTTAACTTCCTTCACCACTGTGCTATGATAGATTCTATATATTAATAGTCTCCCATCCAATAAAAAGCACTGGACATAGTTTGCTACATAGTCCATGTACACCACTCCATAAGCCAGCCAATGATGCCGATTCAAGTGCAATTTGAGTCTTTCCCTTCTTCCAAGGACTTAACCATCCTTTGTCCTTTATGATCTGGAAATGTTTGGGTTATTTTTATGTTGTTTTTCCTTCTTTGAAGCTCTTCCACCTCAGGGTGGGATGACATCACCGAGAAGACAAATTTATCTAGTTTAGATAGTAATGTTGGGGTGATTTGCAAGCTGTATTCAAAGTGCAGCCATGGATGCATCAGTCGGGACACTGACTTTGTTCCCTTTCATTACTCTGGTGATAACCAGGTGTTTTACACTATGTGGGTATTAAAGTCTTTACCAATTTAACAATCTACAGTATGTATTTCCTCACCTTATGTCTATATTTATATTCTCATTCGATCTAAGATGGAAAGCCAGATATAATGTGCCTCACAGCTGTTGTTGTGTTCGTTGCACATTTCAGCTTTACATCTGGGCTTTTGTTTTTGCTGTACATCTGGGCTTTTGTTTCTGTAGTTTGTTAGTCTCTGATTCCGTCCTTTTTTTAATTTAGTATCTCATATCCCCCCCAAAAAACAGAAATATGTTTTCTATAGCTGGTAAGAATAATTCAGTTAGTGGAAAATTATCAATGAAGTTTTGGGTAGAGGTGATACATTAAGGGATAAATAGTGGCAAAATATATAAAATCCCTCTCCCCAAAACAAATCCTAATAGGCAATTCTTTTTTTGGGGGGGGGGGGGGGCACGAGGGGCAGGTGCGGAGGACAATGGCGGGATTTCCAGTTTATTTCCAGTTGGGAACTTCAACGGGCCATTATTAGGCTTATGTTTGTAATCTCTTCTCTGAAAATCAGCAAAGAATCTTATAAGAATGGCCATACTGGGTCAGACCAAAGGTCCATCTAGCCCAGTATCCTGTCTTCCAACAGTGGCCAATGCCAAGTGCCCCAGAGGGAATGAACAGAACAGGTAATCATCAAGTGATCCACCCCGTGTCTTCCATTCCCAGCTTCTGGCAAACAGAGGCTAGGGACACCATCCCTACCCATCCTGGCTAATATCTATTGATGGATCTATCCTCCATGAACTTATCTAGTTCTTTTTTTAACCCTGTTATAGTCTTGACCTTCACAACATCCTCTGGCAAGGAGTTCCACAGGTTGACAGTGCATTGTGTGAAAAAATACTTCCTTTTCTTTGTTTTAAACCTGCTGTCTATTAATTTCATTTGGTGACCACTAGTTCTTGTGTTATGAGAAAGAGTAAATAACAGTTCCTTATTTATTTTCTCCATACCAGGCATGAGTTTATAGAACTCAATTATATCACTCCTTAGTCACCTCTTTTCCAAGCTGGAAAGTACCAGTCTTATTAATCTCTCCTCGTATGGCAGCCATTTCAGACCCCTAGTTATTTTGGTTGCCCTTTTCTGAATGTTTTCCAATTCCAATATATCTTTTCTGAGATGGGGAGACCACATCTACATGAAATATTCAAGATGTGGGTGTACGGTGGATTTATTGAGAGGCACTATGATATTTTCTGTCTTATTATCTATCCCTTTCTTAGTGATTCCAAACATTCTGTTTGCTTTTTTGACTGCTGCTGCACATTGAGTGGATGTTTTCAGAGAACTACCCACAATGATTCCAAGATCTCTTTCTTGAGAGGTAACAGCTAATTTAGATCCCATCATTTTATATGTATAGTTGGGATTACGTTTTCCAATGTGCACTACTTTGCATTTATCAACATTGAATTTTATGTGCCGTTTTGTTGCCCAGTCACCCAGTTTTGTGAAATCGTTTGTAGCTCTTCGCAGTCTGCTTGGGACTCAACTTAATCTTGAGTAGTTTTGTATCATCTGCAAATTTTTCCACCTCACTGTTTACCCCTTTTTCCAGAGCATTTATGAATATGTTGAATAGGATTGGTCCCAGTACAGACCCCTGGGGGACACCAGTATTTACCTCTCTCCATTCTGAAAACTGACAATTTATTCCTATCTTTTAACCAGTTGCCAATCCATGAGAGGACCTTCCCTCTTATCCCATGACAGTTTACTTTGCTTAAGAGCCTTTGGTGAGGGACCTTGTCAAAGGCTTTCTGAAAATCTAAGTAAACTATATCCACTGGATCCCCCTTGTCCACATATTTGTTGACCTCCTCAAAGAATTCTGGTAGATGGGTGAGGCTTGATTTACCTTTACAAAAACCGTGTTGTCTCTTCCCCAACAAATTATGTTCATCTATGTGTCTGACAATTTTATTCTTTACTATAGTTTCAACTAGTTTGCCCAGTACTGAAGTCAGGCTTACCGGCCTGTAATTCACTCCAAGACAGGAGAGGCACATCATTTCAGGAAATCAGTGAGTATATCATAGACCTATTCATATGAGAACTGTTTCACTTCCAGATGGCCTTCCTCTTGCTTAGCCCAGTCTTTCCTCCAAAGAGGTCCAGGCTGGTCCTGAACACCACAGATAAATGACTGATCCAGCATGGGAGGATGCTGGATCAGTCACTAGATGTCACACTTATGTATCAACATGTAAAGCCCTCTTAAGAAATCCCTTTATATTCAAGTCTCCTCTATAAATATTATATATATGAGCTGTTCCCCCCTATACTGTGGCCCTTCTACTACTATCAGTCGGGTATACAATCCGACATCCAGAAAGGGGTCTTCTATGGCTGAAAGTGAATCCATCAGCTCACTAAAAATGTAAAAGATACTGTAACGTGTCTCCACTAAATGTTCTTCCATTTATTCTGGAGCATATTCTAAATGGTTCCATTCAATAAGTACTATGCACTTCTCCTTTATGAGCTTAAGTCTGGATTCTTGATAGGATATCGTGTCATCTAAAAAAGGGTAGCCATGCCGAGGTGATTCTCAAAATATTGCAAATGCAGCCAGTCTCTGCGGCTGTCTTCAATACTGCTCTCCCCTGGTCTACCCAGAGACCAAAAACCTTCTCTGAATGCTGGTCTCCTCTGAATATAGTACATTTTGAGAGATGTTGTTAAAGACGATCCTCACAAATATTTTTCAGTGAACCTCTGAACATTTAAAAATATTTTCTTTTTCACATATAACCATATATTGTCACTTTAGCTCAGAAGAATAAGATACCTTTCAATCTTGTTTTGTGTGTTCTGAATGCTGCTTTAATTTATTCAAGTCCCCCAGTATTCTGTCTTCTTGGCACACATGCTTTTTATTCTATCCACCTTTTTAACATGCGGCTTGTACATTGTTAGTAACATCCTGCTTTGAGTGCTTATAGTGGTGCTGGCAAGGTGTTGAAAGACAATAGTGTTGTTCGGAAGTTGATTCAGTGTACCATATTGTTGTAATTTTTTTGTTTTATTATTCTCTGTTCAAGTATCTTTTTTCCTTTCCTTTTCTTCTCATAATGGTAATGACTCTTCCTTCCTTGTATTTTTTCCTCTAGCTAGTTAACTAGATATTAATTTTAAATTCTGCACTTCTGTCCTTTCATATCATTAAACTGTTGTCTAGAGTTGGTCAAAGATTTTCAGATAAACAGCTTTTTTATTTAAAAAAATGGTCATTTTTTAAAAGAAAGCTTTTCACTAAAAATCTTCAACATTATTAAAAAAATTGTTACAAAATTTTCTGCAATTTCTAATAGAAAGGAAATAGTGATTGCAATAACTACTGAAATTTTTCATTTACCAACACATTCCTTTCAGTAAGAAAACACTTGATAAAGATTTCAAAAACAATTTAGATCAAATTTCAGTGAAAATGGTGAATATTTATTCACCTTTAGCAAGATTTAGCTTCCTAATGGAATTCATTGACCAGAAGGAATCAAGAAATTGACATTACCCCAGAACTGCCAAACCAAACCGGACCAAACAGCAGGACTCCAGAGATCATTGTTTCACTCATGTCTTCCACCTGGTAGAACAATTATCTGCCTATGGACCCAACAGATGAAAGCTCTTCATAACTTCTTTGCAGGTAAGATAACAATCATGCTTAGCAAATGGATCTAATAATTATTTATACAATCTCATGGTTGATAACTAAAGGAGAAGAAGAAATGTAGAAATAAATCTAAATATACCCCTAGCACACATACTCATTTATCTCTGATTTTAAATAATATATATTTTCGACATCTCTGTTTTTAAAAATAAATCCGCTCAAAATACAGGTGTCAGTGGTAATGTTTGTGCAATAATCTGCCACCACAACATGTGTGCTACCCTTTATATCTTTGTTTGCCTTGTCAACAGGATAATCTATCTATACCAAAGGTTTTCAAACGTTCCCTATCTCCCTCATTTAGCAATAGAGGAAGCACAGTCCTTTTCCCATTGAACAGGTCTCCACTTTTACAAAAATTAACACCACAATTGGCAGATAGCCTCAGTAGGAATCATAAGGATGTGAACCTTTCCATTTCTAGAACCTAGATCAGGTTTCAGTGGGCAGAGGGCACTGTGGGGAAAGCTTTTCTGTCACTGAGTATGTTATGTCATGTCTAAGGGTGAGCAGACACTTCAGTTTGAGATACTGTTGCATAAGTATTAAAATATTTTTTTAAAAATAGACAAAATGTTTCTTGTACAAACAGTAGACAAAATGTTTCTTGTATCAGAGCAAATGGGAGGGAAAAGCATCAATCCCTTGCTCCTTATTGACCACAAATGCTGCTGAAAACAACCATTAAACTCAGATTTCAGTCAGAGTTAGTAGGTTCCCTCAGTGGTCTGCCCCACTTTGGCTGTGATGCTGAGTGCCAGAGTTACATCTCTGAATATAACCAAGGCATAATAATGTGTGAATGTACCACACTAACAATGACAAAGTAGAGACAGGTTATGCTTGTGAAGCTCCAGAAATTTCTGCAAGACATTAGAGTTGTTGGATAGAACCATAGTTGTAAAATAATATCCACAAAATACCTCATAAAAGCACTTGGTTCTAGTTTATTCTTGTTAGCAAGTAGAGCATCATAGAGTTCAACAGAAGTCTAGGGTAGGAAAAGTTATTACACCCCATAAAAGTTTCTTTTAGTTCTGTTTCAGTCATTCTCCTTTCCTTTCAAATCTTCTCAACTATTCCCTCAGTTCCAACATACATTGTTAATTAAGAAGGATGAGCATTGCAAATGAAAATATTAAAAATCCAGGAATAATTGTTTAAATTTTATATTAAATTGCTTCAGCTACGTTTATGCTCCTTTTATGTCCATTTCCCATGAATATTCTAGGATTTTATGAGCAGAAGTGTTCAAGAAAAATGAGAATTTTAACTGACTATTGGAGAATAGTTACAGAAAGCAGACTTTGGTTTAATTAATGTAATAATCACTGGAAATGTGATTCTTAAGAGTAATACTTACCCAGTTAAGAGAAACAATACTATGGTCCAATAAAAACAGCTCAGATTTCAACATTAAATACTTACAACAAACTCTGAACTATGTACAAACCAAGACCTATTGAGAGAAGCTGAGAAGATAATTCTGATTAATGAAAATATATTTTAAAAATCACAATCTTCCCGCAGACAATGTGTAAATGTGGGGAGGGGGGAAGGGCTAGAGGGTGTGCATTATATAAAATCTTTATGAATTAGTCACCAGGCACTAATTGTTAGTAGTTACATTCCCAAAGATCAGACTTTTACATCCCTCAGTGATATTAATATTTGGGAGTTAAAAGATAACCAGTAAGAGGCATGCTAACTAATTTTTTTCTGTCCCATAAATGCACTGACTGAAGACTACTGTTTTCACTGCTGTGACCTCATTCCATGTATATAATTCCTTTTGGAATCAATAGGTAGTTCAGCACAAGGATCAAGGCTAGTACACAGCCATGTCTGTGGGTATTCAAGCTTTCATTGCCACATACTGTGTGTATAAGTCAATCCTATTAAATTATGTTTGATAATTATAATAATTCAAATGTGCATAAGCATATCAAAGGCATAAATGAAATAGCTGAATATATCATAAAGAAAAGTTGCATAACTTGTCTGAATCCCGGGCTTTTACAAAATTCCACTCTACCGTTTGGTATTTATGATTAGCCATTTAAATTTGATTAATTTAAAACAATAATCTATGATGTACAGTAAACCAATGATATTTAGTGGTGTTGCAGGTAAAGTAAGGGTTTGGGGGGTTCCCTAATTTGGGGCAAACTATCAGCATAGTAAAAGGGATCTGATAATAGCTATAGAATTTCAGAACAGCTGATGTGACTGCAACATTTACGGCTGCTTGATCTGGGAAAGTTCAGCTCTTCAACTGTAATAAAGTTGATTGTATAACAGAGCATGGTACAAGCAGTTTGCAGGCTCCCTGGGTTATGACATTCTTATGACTTCCCTCATATTTAAAGGCAGAGAGAGTGATGGCTCTGTGATTACGGTTAGAGCTATCTCCAGTCAGAATCAATTACTCTGTATGTTAGAAGAAATGGGACTAACAGGAATCTCAAAGCAGAACTTGCCTTACTGACACCTGTCCGTCAGCCCTCAAATCAAATCCTAAAACTTATTGGTGAGGTCTGGTTTTCATGTGGTTAGGTTGCATCCAGAGATTGTGGAAATCTGACAAGGACAGATGGCCGTGTAAGATTTGTTATTTTGAGAGAGGCTGTGAGATTCCAGGTGTTGAATCTAAACGCAAACATGAATCCTAGCCCTGATTCAGTCTCAATCTCAAACTATAAATCATTTCTCAACCAGATCGAGATCCAAACACCACCTCCTCAGCCCATCCCCTATTATTAGTTTTTAAACGCTAGAATGTGTTGTGGTTTGAGATATGAAAATAACGTAAGTTTAAATCTTACTGTACAGAAGTAATTTAATAAGAAAGTAATTGTCAATAGGACAACTTGTCACATGGAAAACTATGAGATCTTTCTTCAGGAAAACAAGAAACCTAAACTCCTTTATAGAGGACTTAAGGGGACCTTGAGAGGTCACATAGTCCAGTCCCCTGCACTCACAGCAGGACTAAGTACTATCTGGACAATCCCTGACAGGTGTTTGTCTAACCTGCTCTTAAAAATCTCCAATGATGGAGATTCCACAACCTCCCTAAGCAATTTATTCCAGTGCTTAACCACCCAGACAGGAAATTCTTTTCCTAATGTCCAACCTAAACCACTCTTGTTGCAATTTAAGCCCATTGTTTCTTGTCTTATCTTCAGAGGTTAAGAACAATTTATCTCTCTCCTCCTTCTAACAATCTTTTATGTACTTGAAAACTGTTATCATGTCCTCTCTCAGTCTTCTCTTCTCCAGATTAAACATATCCAGTTTTTTCAATCTTCCCTCAAAAGTCTTATTTTCTAGACCTTTAATTATTTTTGTTGCTCTTCTCTGGACTTTCTCCAATTTGTCCACTTCCTTCCTGAAATGTGGTGCGCCCAGAACTGGACACAATAATCCATGTGAGGCCTAATCAGCACAGCGCAGAGTAGAGCAAAATAATTTATTCTTGTGCCTGGTTTACAACATTGCTGCTAATACATCCCAGAATTATGTTTGCTTTTTTTTGCAACAGTGTTACTACTGTTGATTCATATTTAGCTTGTGCTCTGTTATGACCCTCAGATCCCTTTCTGCAGTACTCCTTCCTAGGCAGTCATTTCCCATTTTATATGGGTGCAATTAATTGTTCCTTCCTAAGTGGAGTACTTTGCATATGTCCTTATTGAATTTCATCTTATTTACTTCAGACCATTTCTCCAGATTATTTTGTATTTTTATCCTGTCTTCCAAAGCCCTTGCAACTCCTCCCAAGTTGGTATTGTCTGCAAACTTTATAAATGTACTCTCTATGTCATTATCTAAATCATTGATGAAGATATTGAACAGAATCAGATCCAGAACTGATCCCTGCAGGACCCCACTTGATATGTCCTTCCAGCTTGATTGTGAGCCACCCATGATTACTCTCTGGGAATGGTTTTCCAACCAGTTTTGCACCCACCCTATAGTAGCTCCATCTAGGTTGCATTCCCGAGTTTGTTTATGAGAAGGTCTTGTGAGACAGTATCAAAAGTTTTACTAAAGTCAATATATACCACATCTACCGCTTCCCTCCTATCCCCAAGGTTTGTTACCCTGTCAAAGAAAGCTATTAGGTTGGGATGATATGATTTGTTCTTGACAAATCCATGCTGACTGTTACTTTTCACCAATAATCCTCTAGGTGTTTGCAAATTGATTGCTTAATTATTTGCTCCATTATCTTTCCACGTAGTGAAGTTAAGCTGACTGGTCTGTAATTCTCCAGGTTATCCTTACTTCCCTTTGTATAGATTGTCACTATATTTTCCCTTTTCCAATCCTCTGGAATCTCTCCTGTCTTCCATGACTTTTCACTGAATAAATAATTAACAATGGATGTTCTCATGCTACCTTTTTCTCCTTCACACTGTGATATAAAAAATTGTATTTTTGGCATTTCATCAGTTACACAAGTTGGCAAAACCAAACAAGAACATGTGTGGGTTAGTTGCTTTTCTTATAACACTCCTCTCATCTGGCCCTGCAGCTTGTAAGTTACAAGTGCAGACTCTCTTAGATTTCTGGGAGTGACATCATGAGGAAAAAGAATTTAAAAACCCTAAAATGTCTTTAAAATCAGTGTATTCTAATCTGGAATCATACACACTAAAATCATAATTGTATGCTACACCCACTCAGTAAAGTATTCCATCCCCTTCTTATAGGGGCTGGCCCACATATATAGGTGATGTGCCTGCTATATAGCCTTGGGTTTAAGATTTTTAGGGCATGCAATAGACTGCTCCTAAAGTCCCAGGTTCAATCCCTACTGCTGATCACCCACCCAAGAGTATTGAATTAGATATGTTTTGCATGGCATCTCCATAGTGAATAGTAAGGTAGTTTGAGTGCCTTAGCTGTGTGTTTCCACTCATTCATTTTTTAAATTTGTTTAATCTGAAGTTTCTGGGTTTATAATTGCTTGTGTTTCAGATAATTACAAGGTCCCTGTAATAGCTTTTACTAATACGTTACTGAGATGTACTCTCAACCTTAACACCCTTGTAATTCTTTTTGTTTGGGAATTCTTATAAAGTTCCTTGTTCAGTGTTAGAGAACGGCAGTTACTGTCCTATTATAATGACATGACAGGTTTCAGATCCAAGTTTTCTGGTGGTACCAATCTCTATAATGGGATGAATCCAAACATCTGAAAGTAAGGAAATTTGAGATCTGGATATTGAACCCCAAGGTTCAAAAGAGTTCAGATGTGGGAGGGTTTTGTTTTGTACTAGTTTTTCATAAACAGGTCTGATCTTAATCCCAAAGAAGTTTATGGAAAATCTTTCATTGACTTCAGGAAGAGAAGAATTGTATTTTTCTGTTGAGATATTTTGGTTAACTGGTGTGGGGAAAAGAATGAAAGTGATTACAAGTAGCTGAGTCATGACCATGTTCCACACTCAACATTTCCCTAATGTTAGAGATGAATATATTAGTGAAAATAGCATTTTGGCAATAAATTGCAAGATGATAGTATTTGTGTGGTGAGCACTAAGATTGCTGGTGTGTGAACATACAATAAAGTGAAATCATATTGAACAGGGCAGAGTATTTTAAGTGTTTGTTTAACTTACTGCCATGCAGTGACAAAGTGATTTCCTGCACTTTCACTTTTGGAGACATGGATAAGTTTCAGGTCTGTCATTTCCACATGAATAAAACATCGGTTGTCTGTCACTCCTCACCAGACCAGGTGGGGTCACTGAAAACTAGAGCTGCTCAGAAAACCCCGGACATTATTTAGAGAAAAATCCCTGTCAGACCTTTTTCAGTTGAAATATTTCAAGCTTTCCATATGAATTTTCATACTGAATTGCACCAAACATTCATTGTTTCAGTTCAAACTGACGTTTTGAAATGAAAAAATTCATTTTTCTAGCAAAATGTTGATTTTTGACAAAAATACATTTTCAACAGGAAAACTTTCGCAAAAAATTTCAGCCAGTTCTACTGAAAACATCTCCTTGCCTCTCCTATTCTCTTGTGCCAGTGTTGCCAGCTCATAATTTTATCACAAGTCTTGCAATGTTTGGTTTGTTTCTTAAAGCCCCAGCTGTTCAAATCACATCAATGTGAGAATTTCAGCTTTCATTTTTAAAGAAGTGAGTTTCTGTCTTCTCATGGATATGGAGAAAGGTTTGAAAACGTGACCCCTCAATGCACCCTATAGGTTCAGAAACCAGAAATTAAATAAAAAGAATCCCAACATTATTTTTTAAATAAATCTCATGATTTTTAACAAAATCTCATGATCTCTCAGGGCCGAACACATGATTCCACCTGGGGGTTAGTAGTACTGTGTATCTAACAAATGGATGCTCAGTGACAGGTTTTCCAAATGGCCTTGCTTCTACAACAGGTACTGAATAGTGCAGCAGGGAAGGGAAAGGCTTCCAGGTACACAGTACTACAGACCCCCTGTCTATCCCTTTGTCTTCCACTAAAGAATATATCTACACTGCAGTTGGGAGCTAGTCTCCCAGCCTGTGTAGACAGACGAGTACTAGAGGGCTCAAGCTAATGCCCTAAAATAGCTATGTGGACATTCTGCCTCAGGCTTTGGGGGGTCAGGTGGGCTTGACACCACAAGCCAGATGCCCACATTGCTATTTTTAGCACACTAACTCGATTCCTGCTAGTGTTTGTCTGCCCATATTGGCAGACTTGCTCCCAGATGCCCTGTAGATGTACCAGAGGGGCTCCCCTTCCTCTCTCCCTCTTCTTTCCCTGCCAAGCCCTTCCTTTTTTAGCTTTATAAGCCGTCTTTCCTGGCTGTTTTACAAGGATGTGATGTTGTATCCTTCATCATTCAGCGGAAGATGGTACCCTGCCTCAACTTAACTCTTGGAAAGAAACCCTGTTACTGTTCTCTTTTCTAAGGGGTTTGTCCAGGAACAGCAGGGGTTAGCTAACTGGCTTTGTTTGACAGCCCAGGTCTTGTTAATCTTTCCTATAAAACTATTGATCTTACTAAATAAGTAATCGGATTTTCAAAAGTACTGGGCACAGAATTCATATGGGGGCTGCTGGGTCTCTAAAAATCTGTTCCCATAATTGTCATCTAAGATGTAAAACTTTTCAGGAAAACCCCAGTAACAAACTCCAGTTGAGGAGCTATTGTTTTTAATTAGTCAAACTCAATATAATAGTTAAACAATGTTTCCGCAGTATTGGCATTGTACATGCATGGACCAGAATGCAGAGTTTGAATGCTCCATCAGATACACCCATGCAATTGCAAGCATATCAATGGGATTTGTGTGTGCAAATCAGGGGGCAGAACTGGGCCCATAAAATCTAAAAGAATAGCATGAAACGCAAGCAGGGCAAAAGCAGTTAAATATTTGTATCTTTATAGAAAACAGATGGCACAATAACTCGATTTGCTCATGCCAAGTCCCCATGTGACAACACTTGCAAGGTCAAACAAGGGCTACCTATGATAGCTTCCTTCACATGACAATTTGCAATACACAGCTATGCAGGCAGTGCCATTTCTGACACTCTGCCTTCTAGCTTTGTAGACCTGATTTTGCTTGTAAAGGAATATAAAAGCTGGGAAATATTTTGTGAATTGTTTTGTTACCACAACTGAAACAAAAATCTGCTTTTGTTTGAATGCAGGCCCTGGAAAAAACAGTTATAAATTCTGAAGCATTGATTAAAAGAAAACAGAAATCACAGGTGGATTTGATAAACGTCCTGTCAGCCTGGCTATTCTATTAACGTAACAGGATATATTTCTTCAGTTATTGAACTTTCTATTGCATTCATTTCCATAGAAAGGTTTATCAAGTGATAGTATTTTGAACATACACAGCATCTTCCATCCAATGGTCTCCATGTACTTTAAAAACAGTTCATTGATTTAGCCTCTCAACACCTCTATGAGATAGAGATGTATCATCATCATCATTTCTCTCGTGAGAGATGAGATGGGGTTGAAGTGATTTGCCTAAGGACATACACAGCTGTGGCAGAGATGAGAACAGAACCTAGGTCTCAGCTTCTAACCCTTTCTTTTAACCATCCTTTCTCCTCCCATTTTGGAATAATTTAATGGCTGCAAAAACAATGCTTTTGTTTTTTTAATCTCTGTGAAGTGTCCAAGGGTACAATATTACTATCCATCTTCCTTGAAAATCTGGCTTTAGGGGGCTCAATTAAAGTCAACATAAGCTATGAATTTTGAGCTTTGCTGCAGTAACTTAGATGACGATCACAGGAGATGCTATACAAGAGGTGAAAAGAAACTGTGGCTGCCCCAGATAGGTCACTAGATACATTTAGAGAGACGGTTATATGCAGTACTTGAGCTCTGCTGGCATGTGGAGTAGGTGCAGCACCCAAGCAAAGGCGTGCCAAGGAATTAAGGCACTATTCAGCAGTGTACCTAAAGACATACATAAGCATGTGCGTAGTCCCTTGTTGAATTAAGGGCCTGTGTTTGTGAAGTCCAGGAGCAGTCATAATGTCCCCAGGAGCATTGCCGCGAGTGTGCTCAAATAGCAACAGTTACAACACATTTTTAACAGGTATGACAATTTGCTCTCTCCCACAACACAGGCCTGCAGTATTTGCTGATGAGTAGAAATGCAGGACCGTAACCATGAACCATCCTACACAGATTGGTACCCTCTGCAATATCAAGGGTTGCTGAAAATGCTAGCAACAGAAAGGGACTAAAACAGCTACGTTATAGCAGCCAGTTGTGCTGGAATATCAGAAAAGAAGGGCTTTTTGTGACCTGCCCGACCCAAGCGCACTTGGGCAGCGGTAATTTGGCTTAAATGGATACACTGAAACTGGCCCCAAATTGAATTCATAATTAAAGATACCAATTTGATGACATTTTTAAAATGTTTTAAAGGAATGTATGGTGTCACACAGCATTTCCTTTGTGAAAATATTTCAACCACTATAGAATGGAGTTTTCCAGACTTTGGACAGCTATGAAATTTCCATAAAACAAACTAATCCATTTGAGAATTTTTTATTTACTAGTACTGTACAATTGAAGTAGCTATAACTTCCGTTCTATATTCTGACCACTGAAACTATTTGAGAAAACAAGTGCTGTGGCTTAACACCTCCACTTAACTTTACAGCATGAAGACCCCCCAAAATGGCATTGTTCAATGCACAAGATATGTGCCCAATCTTCCACCGCACCATCTACAAATTTAGTCAGATAGGTGGTCTACCAATAGTTTGCTGGATGTGACTCAGTCATTTTTTCATTGTAAATTAACCAACATATGTCAGGTGCTCCATGCCATCAGTGTCACTTCCACTGTTGTTTGTTTGTTTTCTAGGCTCTTTTCCCTCCAAACATTAATACACAGCCCTATGAACTAATGCGAAAGGATGTGCTATTTTCTTGACCCTCTGAATGGTTCCATCAATAGTGATTTGTGGGAAAAAAATAGTTTAAGGCCTGTCTGCATGCCTGGTACCTCTTCGGTACTAATGTGGTTTGAGCTTTTGATTTATATTTTCTCTCTTAACAAGCCTGATCCAAAGTCTATTGCAATCAATGGAAAGATTCCCATTCACTTCTATAGGCTTTGGTTCAGGCCCAATGTCTAATACATGAGCCTTAAAGAACATTGCAAAACTACAGAATCACTAATAGGCCTGTAATACTTGCACAGCTTCCCCTCAAAGAGTTTTTGATTAACATTTACCAGGACACTATCCTTCTTATATATTCTGTTGAACAAAGATTGAAGATAGGGTTGCAGTAATCAACACCAAATATCTTTTAAAATCACAGGTTAGTCAGTCCTCAATCATGAGATCAGCTTGAAAATCATGGGAGTTTTTTTAATGGCTTCTTTTTCTTTTTGCCTTTTGGTTTCTGAGATTTTAGGGTAGACTCAATCACGTTTCCAAGATTTCCATACAGGAAGGGGAATAGCAAAGCTGGTATAAGGCACCTTTATAGTGGTATAATTGCAGAGGTTGTACTGCTTTAACTATACTGTTTTTCTAGCTTAAATAAGGCCTCAGACTGGGTACATGGAACAGATTTAAACTGAAAGTGCAAATAACCTGTTCAGTCTCACTCTGAACTGAATCAAGTTCAAAAGCTAGAGAAATGGTATAAAAAGGGCTTCTATTGGTATAACTATATCAGTAAACAATCGCACCCTAACCAACATAGTTATATAGGAACAACTTTCATGTGTAAACCAGGCATTATATATTAGCACAGTGCTATTATTTTTAGGTTTCCAGAACATCTCAGAAATAAGAGACTGTGTACATTCTCTGACATTCATCCAGGGAGGATGTTGGTTTTCATTTTGGTTTTGTTTGAGGTGGTAAGGAGAAAATGTTTTGGTGTTTTCTTTAATTAATGAAAGATAGTTCCTTTCCTATAGCTACGGAAGTTGCTTGCTTCTTTACAAAGGTATCTAGTTTTTTCTGCTTTAAGGAATACCTTTCAGCAAATTTTCACACTCACAAATTCTAATCCTAATTCTCATTTTATGCCATTATGAAATAACCTCTCGCTCAAATGCAAAGATAAAGCTGGACTCAAATTAAGGACAGAAAAAGAAATCCTGAAAATTGAAGACACTGTGAAGATAAAAGTTGCACTTTTCAGTTTTATAGTATTGTTCCTTTCTTTCGACCAGCATGCCTAGTCAACGTTTGGAGCCCTGTGGATGTTTTAGTTAGGAGTAGAAATTGGTGATAGTCAGGTATTTCTCTGATGTCGTTTTGTTTGTTGTACAAAGTCCTCTGTCTCTGAACACAGAGGGAACCAACTAGTAGGAAAGAGCTTATTTTGCTCACAGTCTTTTCAGCCTGCATTCCAACCCAAGGAACCTGTCCCCAGGTTTCTTCCTGAGTCAGCCACATACTTTTTCAACTGTTCCTTCAGCCTGTCTGACTGATACTGTCTCTCAATTTGTGTGGTCTCCCGCCCCCCACACACACACCTGATCACAGTACCCAGTCAAATGGCATACTACTCCTACCTGGTGCAAGTTTCTGGGCAAACTCTATTGGATTTTATTTTAGGTATGGCTCCTTAACTCTCTTTCACAACTGACTTCAATAGGGGACTCATTCATACTTTAATTTAAAAACGTTTGAACTTAACCTGTAACAAGGTTTCACCCAGCTCATAACAACACTCTCCACCTCAGCTTTCTCTGTCATCCCAGTGAGGTCTAAAATGGTGATGCCCAATAACCCATCCCTAACAGAAATGTATTCCCATCAAAATTTCTTTGTGGCTTTTCTCCTCTTGAGTTTCCTTTGGGTCAGCTCAGCCGCTGAAGAATGCCTATTGTTTCTGTGGACTTTGTTGATGGAGGCAGACCCTGTGGAATTCGAATGGGGAATTGACCTCTAATAATTTTTCCAGTCAGAACTTCCACAGCTACAGTCTCAGATTCAGAGAGTAGCCAAGCTGAAATTCTGCCCTGTGATGCCTTCTCAGTTGATATTTATGGATAACTTTGGGTTTAGTTCTGGAATACAACTGTACCCTGTACACCACTTTGTTTATTAGAGTTACTACTGTAAAGGGCCCCTCCCACAGTTTATCCAGTTTAAGACTCCTACCTTTTTTCCAGGATTGTGGAACCAGACCAGGTCCCCTCTTTTAAAAGTTACCCTAATATGACCTTACATTATAGTCTTTTTATTTTGTCAAAGGCTATCCTCATATTTTCCATAGCAAAGGTATGAACTTTTTTTTTAAATGTTCGAGAGTAGGTTTTAACGTAAACCCAAAAAGTTCAATTCCCTTAGTTCTTCTGAAACTCCATACAAGGGGTTTTCTGGGGTCCTTAGCTTATGCGCAAACATGAGAGCTGGGTTACACTGCTGTTTGATAAGCCATCAAAAGGAATGGGCTATTCTGGCCCCAGTCCCTTTGGTGCTGTTCTACAAAGGTAGCCAGCTGAACCCCCAGAGCCCTACTGAATCTTTCTACCATTCCATCTGATGAGGGTGTGCAGGGGTGGTGAGAGTTTTGTGGATCCCTAGAATCTCTCACACCTGTTGAAACACTTTGAATTCAGAGTTTCTCTCTTGATCTGTAACTTCACCCTAGTTTTGGTGAAGAATTCATTCACTAGGATCCCTGATACTGTCAGAGCCTCTTGATTTCTTTACTGGGTAAGCCTCAGGCCATTTTGTGAAGTAGTCCTTAGTGACCAACAAGTAGTGATTGCCAGCCTCAGTCTTGGGGCAAGGGCATGAGAGCATTAATATCAATGCACTCCATCGGTGTCCCCACATAAACTCCCCAGTTTTAGGGGGACCCTTCTTTGCAACACAGGCATCACATTCCTTGAACCAACTTTATACGTCCTGCTTGCATTTTACCCAATAGAAATTCTTCCTTAGCTTGGTGATGATTTTTGCAATCCCAAAACATCCAGCAGTTTTAAGAGCATGACAACCTCAACACCTCCTTTTTCAATGTGTCTGGTACAACCAGCTGGTACCTGTACCACTATTGGTTTCTCCCATCTCCTACACAATATTTCAAATTTAACATCAAGCTTCCCTGCTGTGACCAGAAAACTTTTACTGTGGTGTTGTGAAGGGACTCCACATTCTAGGGTGCCTGTATTTGCCAGATGATTTTCTGATCACACACACTATCCTGATATCAGGATCCTCTCTTGCGGAAGTTTTTAGTTACTCTGGGATCCATTTTGGCTACTCCCTCCCCATGGTTCCAGTGGATGAACGAGGAACATGGGCACTTCTGAAAACTACAGGGAGGGAGGTACACCCATTCCCTTCAGCAACTAATTCCTTGTTCTCCTGCTGGGGGCAGTGTTTGCAATTAGCCTCCCACTGAGGTTGTCTGAACAAGGCACCAGCATTACCATGCTTATGGCCAAGCCTGCGAATGATTGAAAAATCACAGCACTGCACTTTCTCCAACCATCTGGCAAGCTGTCCCTCAGGATTTCTAAATCTAAAGAGCCATTGCAGGGAAGCATGGTCTGTCCTGACCAGATGTGTCCTCCCATACACATAGTGATTAAAATGTTCTATAGATTTTACCACTGCTAAGAGTTCCTCTTGGGTGGTGCAATTTCTCCCAAGGGAATTTAGACTTTTGCTATAATAAGTCCCTTGTGTTCTTGTGTCAATAATTCCCCCAAACCATAAGCACTGCGTCTGTGTCCAATATGAAAGGGGTTTTGAAACATCGATAGGCCAAGCTAGGAGTAGTCTCCAGAGCTGCCTTCAGCTCTGAAAATGCTTCATCACACTCTGCTGACCTCTGAAATGGTTTCCCTTTCTCACCCAGCCTGTGCAATGGTTTTGCAACATTGGCAAATCCACAATGAACCTTCTATAATAGGAGTAGAGCCCTATAAAACTCTGCACATCTGAATGAGTTGGCCAGCTCTGTATAGCCCCAATTTTCTTTTGATCAGTGGAAATTCCCTCCTCACTAATTTTTTACCCAAGGTAGATTATGTCTTGTTGGAACAGCTCACATTTCTTTGGGTTCCATTTCAAACTGGCCACCTTCAGCTTATCACAGACCACTTATAAAAGTTTTAGTTCCTGCTCAAATGTTTTAGCAAGTGCCAGGCAATCATCTAACTGTAACAGGTAGGCTGAGAGGGGCTTACGATGTAATACCCTCTCCATGAGCCTCTCAGATGTGGCTGGTGCATTAGACAAGCCACAAGCCATCACTTTAAATTGCCACAAGCCTTGTCCTTTAGTCTTTTGCAGCCACTTCCACAACCCACTTTTAAGATCCAGTATGGAAAACCAAGACTGAACCTGCTACAACATCCGTGGTATCCATTGGTGGTAATGGTTAAGAATCCTTTAAAGTGACTTAATTTTATTATTTTTTTAATAGTCCACACAGAATCTGGTGCTGCCATCCTTTCTTAACCAGAACTATGGGAAGAGCTAAGGCTCAATAATGCCTTTCTGATATGCTTCCTCAATAGTCTGTAATGCCTCTTCCTTTTTTTCGCTACTGATAACCAGTGAAGTGGCTGCTTAATGGGTTGGCGTCCCCCACTATCAATCTCTTACTGGACCAGTGAAGTACAACCTATGGCTTTGTTGGACTGAGAGAAGAACCAATTCCTAATCAGAAAGGCTGTTCTGCTGTTCCCCATTTCAATATACAGTACTATGCTGGAACAGGTCCAACGGAAGCTCTGGGAACTCACCTTCACTCACTACCCCCTTATAGGTGTATTTTTCCCCCCTACACCAGTATTTACCAGTTTCACCAGTTCACATTTCACTACTGCAGACCCATTGTCTTACTATTTCCTCCTTGTCAGAGACATTCAGAAAATGAACAGGGATCAGTTCTTGTTTCAGATCCACAATCTTAGCAGCTAAGATTTCCCCAAGACCCTGGGTCTCAAAACAGGTTTCAATGACTCCCATCCTTCCTTTGCTGGAAAGCTACTACTGCATGTAGTTGTTATCATGGTTTCTGCCCCCAGGGACAAGACAATTCGTTCACTGCAAACTAATTGCCTACAAATCATCTTTAAAGAAATTTCCATAGACTGAATTTGTAAGACACCTTTCCTGGCACTGATCACTCAGTTATTAGCCATAATGAAATTCAAGGCAATTATTAGCCCATCTACTGTTTCAGTCACCCAGACTTCTTGCTTGAATTTCAGAAGTCCAATCTTCAAACTCAGTTTTTGGACAGGTGCCCATGTCCCAGTCATTGTCTCCGTTTGAGACCAATTAGTCGGTTAAGTTTGGGATCCCCCGTTCCCTAGCCTTTTTAGCATGTCTGATCTAATAACCTGTTATGTTTGAATCCATGTCAGTTATCCATATACACATCACAGATACTGTTGCACACTCACTAGCCAAATTCCTATTGTTGTTTTACTGCCCACATCTAAGCAAAATGTGTGGGGCTAATCCTTGTACCTCAAAGTTTTGCCCCTTCACCTTGGTGTCCCACTGTTTCCTAAACTGGAAGAGAGGTCCACCTTAAATTTATAACAATCCTCATTTCTGTGGCCAATTTTGTCACAGTACCAGTATTTCGTTGAACTGTGTCCTTTAATTTTTGCATTATTGCCAGTTTCCCTTATTTTACAAACCAAATGTGCCATTTGTTCCAGTAGTTCAGTGCGGTCATGAACCAGATTAGAATCCCCTCTTTCATCATACATATTAGACACAGAGCTGTACTTGCAGGGCTTATGGTGATCCACTTCTATCTTCCTCACTAGCAGTAAGTGAACTTTTCTGGTGAACTGTTGCAAGTAAAGATTTAAGTTCTGTGGCAAATCCCACAGCATCTCAGAATGTCTTTGGCATCCTTTTGCAGATCTTGATTTTTTAAGTACAAATCCAACTGAGTTTCTATAAATTGGTCCATTGCCAGTTTATCCTGGAAGGTCTCAGTGGTATCCAGATATGCCAGGAACATGAGTCTCCACAGACCGTCTGCTAGTTCAGGTGGGAGTTATTGTTTCGCTCCCCTTCTAACTCTTAGCTGGACCCTGGCCAGCTCGGATTGATGGCTAGCTCCAAACTGCATGTGTAACATTTGTCCCAGGTCCGGATAACTCTCTTTTCTAGGAATAAGTTCTGCAGCACAATCAAAGCTGGGCCACCCAAGTTAGCTGCTAGTAACAGCCCTTTCTGTCCATGCTTCCAGCCAATTGTTTAACCTATAATATTGAACTGGGCCAAATAAGCCCCTCAGAGTTTTTCCTTCAAAGCTTTTGCGTTATTTGACTTGGGACAGCCCAAATACTCCCTCTGGGCTGGTGTGTGTTATAAACAGGGTAGAAAACTATAGTAAATGTCCAGACTTAATCAAGTCCTCTGGGTGGCACAGTTCCTCATCCAGGTGGCTCCCTTCCTGTTATGCTCTGAGGTACTCTAAAACAGATATCCCAAAACATGAGGAAAATGAAACAAGACAATAAACCAGCTAAGTCAGCAACAGTCTGAACACAATGTAATGAAGTCCAAATGGCAGGTATGTAGTAGCAGGCCCTGAGTAACTAACTGCACACTCCCAGTGTGGTCAGTGACCCTTTGATTTCCTTCTATAGCAGGGTTCATAGCTCTGTAAGACCTTGCTGCAGCTCATCTCAGTTGACAAGTACCAGAAGGGCTAAAGCTTGCTTGGTCTCTGCCATTTTGTGGAAAAACCTCTGAACTATGGCAGTCAGATGGCTGGTCACCTCATCAATCCAACAGGCATCTCATCTCAGGCTGCAAACTATCTCAGCCATTTCAGGGACAATTCCAGTTCTTGGTTTCGGTCTTGTCTTAATTCCTTTTGTGACGTCTCCAGTTCCTCTTTTAGGTTTTGTTTTAAATCCTGCCGGCTATTTTTGATTTCTGCAAAGCACCTCCATTATTTTTGGCATTTGGGTTCAACAGCACTATCAGCTCGTAGTATCCCTTGGAAGCACAGGTTTAAATTCCACTGTTAACACCAATGTTGCTCCTTTTCAATCTGAGCAGCTAGTCAAAGCCTGGGGCCCTGTGGGTGTTCTAGTTGGGAGTATAAATTGGTGATAGGCATTTCTTTGCTGCAGTTTTGATTTACAAAGAATGTATAAAGTCTTGTGTCTCTGAATGCAGAGGGAATCAAATAGCAGGAAACAGCTTATTTTGCTCAGTCTCTTAAGCCTGCACCCCAACCCAGAAACCTCTCCTCAGGATTCTTTCTGCATCAACCACACACTTTCAGCTGCTCCTTCAGCTGGTCTCTCTACTCAGGCTCTTCTTAGTTTCTGTATGTTTCCCTCCCCACACATTCACATCTGCTCACAAAACCCAGTCAAACCTCCCCCACTCAGCAGGTGATAGTTTCTGTGGAGATTCTATTGGGCTTTGATTTAGGTGAGGGAGTGCTCTACTTACTGCCAGGGTGGAACTTCCTCTTGATCACTCTGGGGAATAACTCATGAGGTTAACACCCCTTCCCGCAGTTGCATACCACCTCTCCTGCTCTCTCTCCCTCCGGATCTGCAGCTCCTATCTCCAGAAACCACTGCTATCGCTTCATGACTTGGCCCTCTGGCAGGTCACCAAATGGTTTATACTCTCTTTTCCCCTTCTGGGGTATCAAAGGCTTTCCACCAGCAGACCTAGGTAGTCTTACCATTCACTGCTTTGTAGGGCCACTCCCTCAGTGGCTGGCAGGGGAACCCAGACCCACCCTCTACTCTGGATTCCAGCTCAGGGACCCTCTAACCAACAGTCAAGACTCTTCCCTTTCAGACCTTACTGCCTTTTCCTGAGTCCTGTCCTAGCCACCCCAGGTTTTCCAGCCCAACCACATCTCCCTTCTCCAAGAGGATAACTGCTGATTTTCCCAGAAGCCCACCTCTACTGGTGATTTCCTGCCTTTATAATCCCAGCCCAGCTTGTTCCTCCTCAGCTGGGCTTCCTCATTCAAACAGGGGATTTCTTAGTCACCTGATTTACTTCAGCTGTGGCCTGTTGGGTTAATTAGCCCCCCTCTCAGTCTGCCTCAACCCTTTCAGGGCATATGTGGAGTGAACACCCCATCACAGATTGAAGAGGTTTTAACTCAACCCATGATGAGATTTACCTAGCCTGTGACAATATTCATATGTGTTTTTAATGGTAGTCTCAGCATAGATGCCAAGAAGTAAATATATGGTAGCTAAATAACATTGTCAATTTCATTGTAATCCAAGACAATGTACTGTAACCTCTTGCTGACCCTAGAGCAACACATAACTCAATACAATTCCTATTCTCTCTCTGTCCACTTTGACCTTACTTACCCAATCAGAGCCCACAGACCATTAAATCAGGGTGAGTCATAGTCCCCGTGGTATATATTTCACATAGTCATGTATACTTCCATATATATTCAGTTACATTTAATGAATTTAACACCATTCCTAGCAATATAATGTAAATAAACTACAACTTTAAGACTTTTATGAAATTGACAAATGTAAATTTTGTCAGCCTCCTGTATTTTTCTCCTTTCCCCTCATTTTCTTCCTCTAAAGCTTACTAGCTCTGGCGTTTTACCCTAAGAAATAGGGAACTACATACATTTTTTGTCTATTTTGTATTAATTGAAACACTCTTTTTATAGTATGTTGTTGTAAATAACAGTAAGGCTTTATCTAAACTCATGGCTGTGTGTAGACAACAGACAAGGCATGCCCAGCTAGCACAGGTATAAATAACAGTGTAGATCGTGAGGCATGACTTAGGGTATGACTACACTACAAAATTAAGTTGACCTAAATTAAGTCAGCATAGAGCCACGGAAGTAATTATATCACATGTGCATGTCTACACTTTTCTCCTTGTGTTGGTGGTATGGGTCTTTACCAGGAGCGCTTGTGCTGATTGTACTGTCAGTATGGGGATTTGTGGGATGGCTTCTGAAAGCCAGCAACACTCAATCTAAGAGACACAGTGTCTACACTAATACCTCATTGATCTAACTACATCAACATTGACTCTCATGGAGGTGGAGTTATTAAGTCAGTGTAGTGGGGAGCAGTTACATTGGCAGGAGCAAAATTTTAGTGTAGACACTTAAATAGTTAGGTTGACGTAAGCTGCCTTGCATCGGCCAAACTCTGTAGTATAGACCAGGCCTTAGGCAAATGGAATGAAGTGCCATACACACCTGAAACCTTAGGTTATATACTTTGGGTGGCCAAGCAGTGCTTCCTGTTTTTATGCTGATATTTTTAACAGTGTAAAGTCCTGCTGCCTCCCTACTGCCAGAGCTTTTCTCTACTGTAGCCATGGGCAGCGGGTAAACCCCCACTTTGGGGAGGCTAGCCCGCCAGCCCTGCCCCTTTTGCCCGAGGCTCCCCTCCACAATCAGAGGAGCGCCAGCTCGCCCACCCCCAGCCCCCTTGAGCCAGGCCCCTCAGCCCCAGCACCACGCTGAGCGCCAGGCCAGGCTGCTCCTGCTGTGCCAAGCCGCTCCTGCCGAGCCAAGCCAGGCCAGCCCCAGAGCCGGGCCAAGCCGCTTCCGCCCCCCCCAGCCTGAGTGCTGGGCCAGGCCAGCCTCAGTGCCGGGCCGAGCTGCTCTCCTGCCCCCCACCCCCACCCCGGAGTGCTGGGCTGAGCCACCCCCTGCCCAAGTGCCCGCCAGAGCAGCTGTCCCCGGTGCCTGGCTGAGCTGCCTCACTCCCTCTCTAGACCCCTGATGGAAATGGAGGGCCCAGCCCAGGCCTGAGAGCCAGCTGATCTAACCACTAGGCCTCCCAAGCCCTGTTACAAGAACCTATGTCAAAAGCTCAATCTTGAATTGTGGGTTGTTTTATTTTGTTTGGAAAATGGTACAGAGTTAATATGGAAGAATTTTTTTCTTTTCCACGACCCGTTATAAAGTATGGTGAAGGTTTCCAGTATCTTGGCACCATTCTTCATTTTTGTTTTAGACCATTCTCCTTTGTCCCATTGCTGGAAGCAATCACAGGACACTTTACTCTCAACTAAGCACAAGTAACAAGTAGTTGATGTAGAAAAATACTATTCAATTGCTGGACCAAATATGTAAAGCCTGTTGCTTGCGGAGATATTTAGCCACAATCGGCTCAGGGCTGAGGTTTTTCTCAGACTTCAGTCTCCTAAATGTCTGTGCAACCTCATGCCAGCAGGCATTAAGATGCCTGGAGTTATCTCTACTGCCTCCAGCACATTCAGATCAGGTGAATAAGAGTGTACTTGGAATGTAGGGAACTTTCTGCAATTCTTCTTGAACACAGATTCTCATTACCAAAATGCTCAATGCTATCACCAGTAGTTAGCATTGGAGAGCTACCTTATTTGAACCTGTGTTCCATTCCTGGGAAACAATAGTACTTGGACAGTTAATCACTTCAAAAGAATTTAGTTTACGCTGCACATTGTGGTTGTAAGGACGAAATTGCAATTTATATATGAGATAAATAAAAACCACTTTAGACTTGAGCTTGTTATTTTCTTTCATAATTAACCTTACTTTCTCATATAATAAAGGACCTTCTGCATGTTAATCTGCATTCCAGGGCCTATCGTTTTCATGTGGCAAAGTAATGAATGAGCCTCTCTAATAGCTCACAGGACCTCAGAGAGAACTGTTCCAGATCTCTTGATGTTAAACAGCATTCACCCACCCTTTAGAATTGAGATTTTTTTTTCTTGTTGGCATATTTCAGATTGCTCAGCAGTGTTAGTTCATAGTTCATGAGAAGAGCACAGCACTTGAGAACATTCATCTTTTCTTGTACTGAAGTCAAAGTCCCTCAAAAGCTCTCAGTGTGTTTGAACTAGATTACGCAGAAGATAAGAATAGGATATATAATTTTTTCATGAGTCTTATAACATTAGCAAATATCCCAATGAATAAAGTCAATAGGAGTTGCACCCATTTATGCCAGGGCTGAATTTGACTAAACAAATCCTCACGTATTTTCCCTTGAGCTGGAGAAAACTTGGAGGTTTGGCTTTGCACAGGTTCATACACCTGATCCAAAGCCCATTGAGGTAAATGGAAAGGCTTCTGTTGACTTTATTGATATAGATTCTTACCGCCCCATTTACTTTGAGTGTCTAGTTTGATAAATCCAAAAATTTGAAAATGAAATATAGCCATAACCATTAAGGATTCACCTGGTTTCATTTCAAAATCTTAACAAACCATTAACCTCATCCGGTTTGGCTGCAGAAACTATGAGCTGGGCCAGGTTTACATGTAACTGGGTGCAGGTTCATTCCATACATTCATAAATCTTAGCTGACCTTTTAACTAACCTGTTTGTGTTTGTAACAAGACCCAAAAGGAGCTGAGTTTGATGTTGCCATTCGCTGGTTTCATTGCAAAAATTTCACACAATTTTACCATTTTCCCTAGTGATGTGACTTGATCTGTTGTACTTAGCATGATACAAATGCAGAAGTCAGGAAATTATGTTATTTTTTTTAATCTGGTTAATTATTTACAAAAAGGCCAGTTCTGTGGAATGCTGGCAATAATATAGAAATACAGAATGTGTCAAGTCTCACTTCTAGAGTCCTGCTCAATTGCTGTATTTCTTTCCAACCTTATAATTAGTGCTCAGATTACTGTCATAATACTCTCCTCAAAGTGTAAGTGTTTCCCTTCGTAACAAATAGAACTGGGGTCAACTAAAGGTCATAGCTTTTTTTTTTTTTTTGCTTAGTTGGAAAGTATGGATGCAAGTGTGATGCCAGTTTACAACACAAGAGGAAGAAGGAAATCAGGAAGTTATTGGCCGTTTAAAAGAAAGTTGCTTATACGTTCTGTTCTCATCAGTCTCTTTCACAACATGATGCTAGTGTTGTTTGATTTTATATTCTTACTACAGTCTTTGTCACAAGGCCATAGTAATAGAAGTTTATTCATTCTACATTCTGTCACTGCAGAAGACTTGACATTTGCAGACTATTTTGTAATTGTCTGGCTACTACCTTTCCTCGCAAATTAGTCTGGCTTTAGCTAAAGCAGTGTAATAGATAGTCAATCAACAACAGAATGCTGAAGATAATACAATGTACTACTGTAAGAAATTCATAATCTTGGTACAGTACAGTTCTCAAAAGACAAAACATAGACAGCAAGCTTGCAAAAGTAAGGAACATTAGCCCACTGGGACAGACATAGCCAGACAGGTATATTATCTCTGTATTACATCATCTTCTCAATACTTCTCAGTAATAAAGGAGGTCATGTGTGGTTTCTACTGAAAGCTAAAGAAATAGCTGACTGTCATGGTTATTGTGAGATGTTTGCACAGCAAATAGTCTGAGATATGTAAATGTGGAAAATTGGCTGCAAAATTGTTGAAGTGAGCCTTGTCACCTGAGGCAAGGTGGGGTCTTAGGGCTAGCTCAATCAACATTCAGAGCAATGGATATCTGTGGAGGCAGCACCTGTTTACTGTCTGAACCAGCTGGAGACGCGTGCCTTTACAAAGACAAATGAACCACAGAAGAGCTCTCTGAAGAAGGGGCTCTCTGGGCTAACAGACAGTGGCCTGTAACAATATTAGAGCAGAAATAATGGCACAAGTTGTTATCCATTACATGCTAGCGGGGGTGTCTCATGAAAGGTGGATCCCAGCTTTCTGAACTGGACAAGTGCTGTAGTGATTGACGATTGAGGGAGAAATGCCTTATTAGATAGGAAAGTAACCTGTTAATGAGTATAGGCTTTATATTGCATTTCATGTTTTTCTTTTGCGTTTAACCTTATGTTTCCAATCCCTTATACTTGCTTTTATTTAAATCTTTATCTCAAGCTCTGTTAAACAAACTTCAGTCTGGTTTTATTACAGATATGTCTAAGAGTGGTAGCCATATGAGCCTGTATCAGCAAAAACAACGAGGAGTTCTTGTGGCACCTTAGAGACAAACAAATTTATTTGGGCATAAGCTTCTAGCCCACGAAAGTTTATGCCCAAATACATTTGTTAGTCTCTAAGGTGCCACAAGGACTCCCCGTTGTTTTTGCAGATATGTCTAAGTGCTTTGTGCTAAGGAAAGTGGTGAACTGGGATGCAGAGGATTGGTTTACAGCGTGGATGCTCCGAAAGGAAAAGACTGGGCACTAAAGAAGGGTGTGTAAACTGCTAGCCTGCAAAGAAAAGGACTGAGGCTGGCGGAGCCTGGAGCAGAGCATGTGCGCTGCCAGCAGCTGGCAGAGTTCTGAGGCTTTCTGCCTGGTGGCCACAGACAAGGCTGTCTCATGCTGTGAACAGGTGATAGTAATTCGTACTGGACACCTCTGGTAAAAGTGTCACAACCACTGTTATGAAAAGAAACAAAATAAGAACAACCAGAAATGGGCTAACAATTTACAACAAACAATATACTCAGGGAAGTTAGCCTCCCTTCTCCTTTGTGAATTGTCTGTGAACCAAGTGTGATAGAAATTTGCTAGCTTTGGTGAATGCATTTTTCCCAATATTTTTACCAGCTGTAGCTGTTACTGTTACTCATACACACAGCCTAATGAGTGGTAGGTACTATAGAACAAACAAATGATAAAATCTTGCTACAACATAATTAATTGCAAACTGATTTTATGCATGACATTGTGAGTGGGATCAACAAACAATAAGGGGCAGAAAGGGGACAGTGAAAAATGAGCTCTCTTTTTATAGGGCAGAATAAATGGCAGGATAAAGTATGCTCTCTCTGAATTTTCAATTGCCATCAAGCTATGCTAAGCAGAGCTTGGAAGGGTGTTGGCAAAGTTTGCTTTATTCACCTTTTCAACCCCTACAATCCTTGGGTAGCAAGGAGCTTCTCTGAGATGCATAGGTCTCCAGGAACCATTTCACCATCTGGGGATTGCCTGCCACATGCCTTTTTAAATCCATGCCTCTGACACACCCCTAAGTCAGGACTGGTGACTGAGGTGCAGAGGACCTGCTACAGTAGGGCAAAGCAGGGGGGACTAGGGCCAGGATCTGGTCCAGCATCTGTAGTTTGTGGAATGAGTTTCTAAAGTCCTTCAGAATCCATTATGTTGAAAGTTATGTGCTGTAAATGTAAAATAATTATCTTGTGTGTAAGATAAGCTATATCAATCACAATATTAACTTTGGTATTTGTTTTGTATCCTGTAGTCATATGAGTTAGTCCCACTTATCTGTATCAGTATTTCATGTTTTGTAAGTACAATGCAATGAAGTAATCACAGTCTTTTCCATGTATGTCTGCCCACAGTAACATGGACTTACCTAATAAACAGTCCAGCTTGATTTGGTTTTCTATTTCAGTGGTGCTATGGTTTATAAGTAGCTGTTGGCTACAGTATGCCATGCTGAGACAATGTGGCCATGTAATAATGATCCCTCAGAATTGTGTTTGTCATGGGCATTTGGCACAATATTGACTGATTACAATGTGATTCTAAAAACTGAATTCTCTAAAGAGCAACTTGTAAGGGGTTCGGTCACAGAGATCCCCTTGGGATGGTCACCTTATGTGCTGGAACTACCTCTGAGCACATTTTCCCTGTCAGTTTGGGACTCCAGAATCCTTGTTGAGACAGACATGCTAGTCTGCTGCAACACAGACCCAGGTCTGGTCCACATCCCCAAAGCTGCAGACTTTAACCAAAAACTGCTCAGCGGGTCACCTATCTCCAGCACCCAGACACCCAGTTCCCAATGGGGTCCAAACCCCAAATAAATCCATTTTACTCTGTATAAAGCTTATACAGGGTAAACTCATAAATTGTCCTCTCTCTATAACACTGATCGAGAGATATGCACAGCTGTTTGCTCCCCAGGTATTAATCACTTACTGTGGGTTAATTAATAAACAAAAGTGATTTTATTAAGTCTAAAAAGTAGGATTTAAGTGGTTCCAAGTAATAACAAACAGAATAAAGTAAGTCACCAAGCAAAATAAAGCAAAAACACACAAGTCGAAGCCTAATACATTAAGAAACTGATACAGGTAATATCTCACCCTCAGAGATGTTCCAATAAACTTCTTTCACAGACTAGACTCCTTCCTAGTCTGGGCCCAATCCTTTCCCCAGTATAGTCCTTGTTAGTTCCAGCTCAGGTAGTAACTAGGGATTTTCTCATGACTGGCAGCCCACTTTGTTCTGTTCCACCCCATTTTATAGCTTTGGCACAAGGCGGGAATCTTTTGTCTCTCTGGATCCCCACCCCTCCTTCTAAATGGAAAAGAACCAGGTTTAAGATGGATTCCACCATGCTTCCTGGGCTGTTTGGCTTGCAAGTAAACAGAGCCATTTACAACCAATTGTCCTAGTCAATGGGAGGCATCAAGATTTTAAACCATCATCAATGCCCCACACTTTCCATAATTACAGTAGGACGTCCGAGTTATACTTTATATTTCTAGCTTCAGATACAAGAATGATACATACATACAAATAGGATGAATACACTCAGTAGATTATAAGCTTTGTAATGGTACCTTACAAGGGACCTTTTGCATAAAGCATATTCCAGTTACATCATATTTACACTCATAAGCATATTTCCATAAAAAATTATGGAGTGCAACGTCACACAACATACTTTGTTTTGTCCTGGGGTTTTTTAAGTGATTTTCTATCTCATGGGCTGCAAAGTTTCTCTGTTAAAATAGCATATTTATTGGCACAGTTGTGATGACACAAATGTCTTGGTTGGTCACAGTGCAGGATAGCTAAATCAGAACTGACTGAGTCAGTGCACACACAAAAACAACAACAAAAAACCCATTCAGGGTGAACTTGTTCTGAGTTTTAGACAAAACCCCCTCAAAGAAGGGAGGTACCACAACGGGATTTGTGCATTAAGATTGAAAGGCTGGCAAATTTGTGAGTCAGTAAGTTTTTTAACACAAAATCAGATAAAGCTTAAGAGGTTCTGTCAGCAGAGGGTACCCTAATTGGTGAGATCTCCTCCCCTCTCACCCCGTCTGGGGGGTACAGAAGTGGGAGAGGAATGCTGTATCCATGGTAGTGCATTCCACCCACCCAGACCTTCCTGGAATCCTGAGGAAAACCACCAATGGGTACTTTTTCGGGTTCACCCTCCATGTGGTTTCCTAGTGCAGAAGAGGGAACAGCCACTATCCAAACCATGCTCTTCTGCAGTGGCAGTGACAATCCACATGACTAGATGTCTCAGTTAGTATCCTGGGGAGTCATACAATAGTATGGCTTTTCCTAAGGTCAGATGTCCTGTGAGAGTTTCTGTGAGAATCTGTTCAGTTGTACCCTTTATCTTGTATTGAAAGGGTTTCACTATGTTGTACCTCAATCAAGTATTTTCTAATGCTTCTCTTTCTCTCCCAGATATCATCTCCTTAGAAGTTTAACTGGAATACTGAAAACACGTTTTGGAAACAGTTGTAGAACAGCCCAGTAAACTCTACTTGATTAGATGAACAATAGTCTGGGACTCAAAATATCTATACAGAGCATTTAAAACCAGTACTTCCCAGAAAAATATCTTGTTCGTTTTTGTCTTTCAGGTTTCAGTTTATAAATTAGGGAAATATTTTCCATGGCTAATTTGTTTTAAATATTGTTCAGTTAGATGGTTCAAGCTATTCTTAAGAAAAATACTATGATTTTTTTTAGCATCTGGACCTGAAGTCCTTTATGTGGGAGAAAATATAGGCAGTGCTATCATTTTCTCAGTATGTGGAAATGCTCTCCTTTGGAATCCATATACCATTTCCTCTCTCCTAAAAGGATGAAGAATATGGCCCCAGTATAGTAGTATGAGATATAATCTTCAGTGAGAGAGTCTCAGGCTTTTACCCAAGTTTATCTTAGCTGTACATTGCAGTGCAAAAAGATAAAAAATATGTATCTGATTTATATAACTGCTTGTAAAAAATCAACAGATAGTTTTGAAATAGGATATATTGCATTATCCTGAGCTCTTGCTGTCAGTTCAGATGAATGCCTTCACAGTTTATGAAAAGAGATTTAATACCTTTCCATTTTTGAACAGGATATTTTTTAGCAGCAAAAGACAAGGATGAGGAATTTAATGTCATATGAAATGTATAACACTAATGTAAGATTTTAGGCTCAGTCCAACTGGCTGCAGATCAAAGATACTCAGAGAAACTCAGCCAACTCTTTTCCTAAAAGGTCCCTTTCTTTTCTGAGTGAGCAAGCTGGTCTTTCCATCCCTACTGTAAGTCTGCCTCTGAAATCTAAGGTCTATTCTTTAATGAAACCATAAGCATCTAGCATTGCAGAAACCAACAGGATTTGACTTTTTTATACTTTTGACTCAACATGTCTGATTTGTGCAATCAAGCCCACCGAATGGTGGTTAACTAGCCATTCGTAGATTCAGTTGTACAAATGTAAGCATGCAATTTGTACAGTGGTGTAAAAAATATTATTTTTGGATATGCAAGTGAGCCTCTACAGTTTACAAATCTGGCCCTAAAAAAATTTTTTTTTTCTTAAATGCAGGATTTCCCTGACAGCCATTTTTAAAATACGGATCGGTCTTATGATGAGAAATTTTGAAAAAGCTCTACAACTTCATATTTATCTTCTACTTTCACTAGCACCTTATGGAATATTTTAATTCAAACACAACTACAATTATGAACAGAAATTAATGAAGTGCAATTTGTGATGTAAGATCCTTTTAACATTTATTATTGCATTTGTTCACTTACTAATTTTCAATATTCAGCAGCTCACAGTAAGTTTCCCATTGCGTTTTAAAAATTAGTGATGTTCTCCTATACGTAGCATTTTCTTTCTTTTTTTTTTTACTACATCGTGGATTGGTTTTGAAAAGAAATATTCTTTGGGAGAATTTTGAGAACAGTTTAGTAAGAATGATCTTACTAAAACTAATCAAAGATCCATTTAGTCTGGAATCTTGGTTCTAACACCATATTCTTATGAGGGATGTATAAAATCCTTATAATGTACAGTACCTAAAGGATTATTATGGAAGGACTACCCAAGGTTCTATAATTAAGGTTGCAGCATTCCCAATAGCAAGTGTTCAAAAAGCATGAGGCAGCCCCCTGCCCAAATGAGATTGGCTTAAATATCATGAGGTTTTACAAAAAATACTTATTATTTTTTATTTGTTTACAGGTTTGACTCTCTAGAGTGTACTCACTTCACTTTGTTTGTTTGTTTTTGTTTTCTCTGCAATCATGAGGACTAGAAAAGTTTTATTTTTTAAAATGAAGGCTGAGATTCTCATTAAATATCTTGATTCCAGGAGCTAAGTTTTAAGAAAAGCTCTAAATATCAGGAGACTCATGATAAAATTGAAAGAGTTGGTAACACTGACCTGGTTGTGTTGAGTTTTGCATGTGAAGCAGGCATCCCCCCCCAACCCCACCCAAGCATATGTCTGCTCTTTGAGCTGGAGGTGTGATTCCCAGCTCCAGGGAAAAGTACATTAAAAATGGAGCATAGCTTCAGCCGTGCAAAGTATGTACTCATCCAGGCTAGGCAGGTACTCGGGGCAGGTTAGTCCTCCTGCTGCTTACACTGACATGGCTGCATGCCAGCTCAATCAGAAGTAGCATCAGTATGTCTCCTCAAGCTGGAATTTACACCTCCATCTTAAAGTGTGGACATATCTAAAGAAAAACTATTGTGATTTTGGGTACAGAATTAATTTTCTGAGAATTTACAAGTAAATTAGTTAATTAATTTGGGTTAAAATTTAATTGAAAATGAGTCATTAAAAATTTGGCTCTTGGTGTCAGATTGTTTCCTAAATCTGAATTTATTTAACAGAATAATACAAATGCTCCAGCATTCCCCTGTGGTTAAAAACTCACTGAAATCTCATTTATAGGCTACATTTGAAGTCTTTTTTCCCCAGAGTTATGGGCCTTTTTCCCCATTATATTTATAACGGAAAGGTTTTTCTTTGCCGAGAATGACAAATATTCTAGTACTGAGATTCCATGAAGAATTGCCCTATTTCAAAATAGCTGTCATCTGCTATTGTTCTCAGTGGGACTGAGGCCACAGGCTGCTCTTAACAAAGATGGCTGCTAAATTCACTCTCAGTAGAAACAAAGGAGTGAGGATGTCTATTTTCAAAGATTCCTAAACTGAGGGCAGCTGTATCTTAGTCATTTGGAAACTTCAATGGGAGATAGCAGAGGACTTTATACACCAGCCTCTTCTGATGTATAAATCCTTCGTCATGAAAGTTAAAGGCAAAAATTGCCATTAATCCTAAATATTTATTTTAAAAGGTTCCCTGTGCACCAGATCTATTCAGTAGAAAGGGTAGGAAGGTGTAAACTAGTTAGGTGGGGGGGGGGGCAGGCCTTTGGCAGAGAGTGGGAAATTTGTGTGTGTGCGTGCACAGAGGAATGTGGGATGCATAAGGAAGTGCAAAAGTGGGGTGTGTGGATATGTGTACACACAGAGGGAAGGCAAGGAGTGCAGGAGAAAGGAGGAAATCTGTGTGTGGGGAAATGTGGGACACAGCGGAGTATATACTTCAGCTGTCTCTTTCTGCTCCAGTGAAGCAAAGCAGCTGTAGCAAACCCATCTTAACTGACTAGTATTTTCTGACTGCTCTGTACTTAGGGTTGCCAACTTTCTATGGGCACAAAACTGAACACCCTAGCCTCGCCTCTTCCCCAAGGCCCCACCCCTGCTCACTACATTCGCCCTCCCTCAGTGGCTCGCTCTCCCCCAACCTCACTCACTTTCACTGGGCTGGGGCAGGGGGTTGGGTTGCGGGAGGGGGTGAGGGCTCTAAATGGGGGTGCGGGCTCTTGGGTGCATCTGGGGATGAGGGGTTTGGGGGGCAGGAAGGGGCTCCAGGCTGGAGCAGGTAGTTGGGGTGTGGGAGGGGGTGAGGGCTCCAGCTGGGGGTGCAGGCTCTGGGGTGCAGCTGGGGATGAGGAGTTTGGGGTGCAGGAAGGGGCTCCAGGCTTGGGGGTTGGGCTGAGGAATTCAGAATGTGGGAGTGGGCTGCGGGTTGAGGTGCAGTGGGGGTGAGGACTCTGGGGTGCTGGAGGGGGCTCCAGGTTTGGGGGGATCAGGGCTGGGGGGTTGGGGTGCAGGAGGGGATACTGACTCTGGGGTGGGCTGGGATGAGGGGTTTGGGGTGCAGGAGAGGGCTTTGGGGGGGCTCAGGACTGGGGCAGGGGGTTTGGGCTAGGGTGGGGCCATGGGCTTACCTCAGGTGGCTCCTAGTCAGCGGTGCAATGGTGCTAAAGCAGGCTGCCTGTCTGTCCTGGCTCCATGCTGTGCCCCGGAGGTGGCCAGCAGGTCCGGCTCCTAGATGAGGGGCGGGGGGGAGGAGGCTCCATGATGCACGCTGCTCTCACCCACAAGCACCGCCCCCCAGCTCCCATTGGCCAGTTCCCAGCCAATGGGAGTGAGGAGCCAGTGCTCAGGAGGGGGGCAGCGAGTGGAGCCGTGTGGCCCCAATGCGTAGGAGCTGGACCTGCTGGCCGCTTCCAGGGCACAGAGCAATGCCCCAGGACAGGTAGGGACTAGTCTGCCTTAGTGCTGCAGCACCTCTGACTGGACCTTTAACCACCGGGGCCACCAGGGTCCCTTTTCAAACAGGTGTTCTGGTCAAAAACTGAACACCTGGTCACCCTATGAAGAGTTGCTTGGTGTCTGGTTTTAGACCAGAATACCCGGTCGAAACGGGACCCTGGTGGCTTCAGTCAGCACTGCTGACTGGGCCATAAAAAGTCTGGTTGGCACCACAGCGGGGCAGAGAGGCTCCCTGCCCGACTCCTCGTGGCTCCCAGGAAGTGGCCGGCATGTCCCTCCAGCTCCTAGGGGCTCCATGCGTTGCTCTCGGCCTGATCGCTGGCTCCACAGCTCCCATTGGGCAGGAACCACAGACAATGGGAACTGCATGAGTGGTGTCTGGAGGTGGGGGCAGTGCGCAGAGCCCCCTGGCTGCCTCTCAACCTTGGAACCAGAAGGACATGTCACTGCTTCCCAGGAGCCACCTGAGGTAAGCGCTGCCCAGAGCCCACACCCCAAACTCCTTCCCACACCCCAGCCCCCTGCCCCAGCCCAGAGTCCCCTGCCCCACCCCAGAGTCCCCTTGTGCACCCTGAACCCCTCATTTCTGGTCCCACCCAGGAGCCTGCACCCCCAACCCACACCCCATACCCCTCCCCAACACCCTGCCTCAGCCAAGAGCCCCCTCCCACACTCCAAACCCCTCAGCCGCCCGCCAGAACCCCCTTCTGCACCCCAAACCCTTCATCCCTGGCCCAACCCCAGAGCCCACACCCCCAGCTGGAGCCCACACCAACCTCTGCCCCAGCATAGTGAAAATGAGCGAGAGAGTGAGGGTGGGGGAGAGTGAGTCATGGGAGGCGGGGGTGGAGTGAGCAGGGGCATGGCCTCATAGGAAAGGGGCAGGGTAAGGGTGTTCAGTTTTCTGCAATTAGAAATTTGGCAACCCTATTTGTTCTGCTCCACAGCAGACGTATATATATATATATATAAAAGTAAAAATAAAATATTAAATGTTATTCAATATTTTCAAGTCTTTAAAAATATCCCAGGGTAATATTCCCTTTTGGGTTTCATGTTTACTTCTTCACGTATGGAATTTTAAATTTGAAAAATCAGGGAAATTCCCAGGAGAAAACTTCATTAAGGTTGAGAGCACATATCATGGTAAAATACATTAAAGGGCTATTGCAGTTATCCCAAACCCAAGCATTGTAAACACGGGAAATTCAAAATTAAGATTACACTTAAAAGAAATCCAAATGTATTAAGCTATGTAAATGCACAGATAAGTAACCCTGTAGTGACACAGAATAGAGTGTTTAGTGGTGGGAAAAGAAAATGTGTCTTTAAAAATCAATTTAATGTAATCTGGGACCACACACTGAAATGCCTTAGTCATAATTGTATGGTTATTGCACGGTTTCACTACATGGCAGCGTTAGGGGGCCTTTTCATACTTGAGCATGTTTGGATTTCTTTTAAGTGTAACCTTATCTCTGAATTTCCTAGGCTTCTAATGTTTGGTTTGGGGGTATTTGCAACATCTGATGGTTTGGGGATAAATACAGTGTGTTTAGCCTATATTTCTGATATATATGCTCATACTTAATTCTTAACATTGTTTTTGGTTACACCAGCTAAGATAAAACTTAAAAGGACTATAAATTGTAATACATCATGACCTAAATTGTTCTCTTTCTGGAGTCAGGGAGGAATTTTGACACATTGTAAAATAAGTTCCCTGACAAAAACCATGTTAAGTCTTACGTAAACTTTAGAATACATATCACTAGTTTAACTGATTAAGGCAGGTGTCCTGTGGCGGGTGGTAAAAGAAGTATATGGCATGTAGTTAGACAGCTTCATAATTCAAACACACAAGGGGGCCAAATTAAGATGCACAGACAACCTTAATTCTAGCATCTTCTAACTTTGGAGAGCTTGACTTTGTAGCCTTAATTTTTTTTAATTGTAATATACCTGACAGCTACTGGATATTACAATCATCTTGAAAATAATTTGAAATTGAGAAAAGATCTGGAGGGTGGTGGGTGAGGGGAAGTATTGTCACTTCAAAAGAAAAGAAATGGATTGTTGGTGTCTTGCTAACTTCAGATAAAATCACAAGTTGCTAACAAAATCTCAGAATATACACGAGGGAGATATGGAGAAGACAAATAAGCCGTAAAAGGCTTGGATAATATCAAGGCTAAAATTGTTTAAACATACACTGAATAAATATTATTAGAGGATTCATCTATCTTAATGGATTTCCAACTCAAGAATAGCTTTTTTTTATGGTATACTTTAATTTTTGTTGGTATAATTTTTAGGCTTTTGTGAAAGAGACAGAAAGCAATGATAGATATATACAATCAGTCATGTTCAAGTGTAGTGCAAATGGAAAAGTCTGTTTGTTTTTAAAAAAAAAAAAATGAAAAACTTGTTTGTATTTAAAAACTTGTTTTTAAAACAAACAAACGAAAAACTCCTCATCTAGGATGCAAAAAGAAAAGGAGTACTTGTGGCACCTTAGAGACTAAACAATTTATTTGAGCATAAGCTTTCGTGAGCCACAGCTCACTTCATCGGATCCGATTCATTGCATCCGATGAAGTGAGCTGTAGCTCACGAAAGCTTATGCTCAGATAAATTGGTTAGTCTCTAAGGTGCCACAAGTACTCCTTTTCTTTTTGCGAATACAGACTAACATGGCTGTTACTCTGAAACCTGTCATCTAAGATGCTGTTCTGACTCCCATTCACAGGAGTACTGCAATAATACAGTACTTACAGGCCTAAATATATTTTTGTTTTGAAAAGGGTCCTAGACCCAAACCCTCATCCCCTGCATCAAGCCTAATTATCCTTTCTGGATAATAATAATTAGGCTTATTATAACCATAATAATGCTTTGCCACCTCTTAATTATAAGTGATTCCTCTCCACCATTATCAATCCACTTCATGAAAAGCCAACCTAAGGATTTTGGGGAGAATTTGTAAGAGGATTGTTTGGGATAAACTCCAAATCTAACTGATTCATTGTACGTAAAACCTCTAGGTGTGTGCATGATAATTAATGCTTTCCCAACCCCCACCACTCCTCACCTCTTGCTGCAGAAATACAGCTCATTTGCTTTTTCCTTTCGAGTTTCATGATTGTTTGATATTGGTTTACATTTTCAGTGCTAAGATTCCAAGGAAGAGGAATACAAATGTATTTTAAAATAATCAGGGGATCTTGTGGGATGCAGGCTTTTCTGGGCCCCATAGGGTGGTTCTGCTTCTGTGGCAACTGTGCTCCCCTCTTTAGGCAGGGGAGTTGACTAGTGAATCAGCTTAGTCACAGCAATACCAGTCATGCACAATCCCAATCACCCACACAACGTTATGGTGGAGCTGCCGGGGAGCCACATGGTATGTGGAGGACTCCTCGCCTCCCTGTGCAGCAAAGCCTGACCTGTTCCAGTGCTTTCTGCATCTATGGAGGTTGGAGACACTATTTGTCTCCTAATGTACCAACTACAATGAAGAAACTCAGAAGTTTTAGCTGCAAGGGTTCAGCTTAGTAAAATTCTACCGTTATCATGGCTTGCCATGGGGCTCTCCACTAAAGCTGTACATTTAACGTTCACTCTAAACTCTGCTCATGTTCCCCAGGAGGCTCTCACAGCTCAGGGATCCCTTCAGCAAGTCTGGCCAGAATTTTAAATTGTAACAAAAACTGAAACAAGATCCTGGGTTTGCTTCTCATATGAAAGTCTTACTCAGCTGTCCCATTGACTAGTTAACACTCTACAGGGGTGCTGGTTTGTATTTATGCTTCTTTAATGCCCAACAAAGCATTCACTGATTAGTCTCCATCTCCAATAGTTGAGAATATATAGGGCTTATTTTCCCAAGAGCTACAGGGGAGTTTAGCACCATAACTCCTTTACCTTCCATGAACATCATCAGATAATATTTTTCATAATATTTTAAGGACCTAATCCAGCCCTTGGGTGCCTGTTATTGGAATCCAAAGCAAGTACAGAAGCACCGGGCTCATGTGTGGTTTGTCTGTGCCTATGCTGGTTTGGGGGTTCACTCTCCAAGCTTCTTTTAAAGGAGGAATTATAACTCTTCTCTTTCCATCCCCCAACAAAGGAATGTGTGAGAGATTCTGGGATGGGAAGCATATGGAGTTTCCTGTCCCCTGTGCAGGCATCTATATATACAGCCTGTATTTTATTACAGGACAGGGAGATTTCATGTATAGCAAGATTTTACAGCCAAGACAAAAACTCTTCAAACAATTGGTTTTCTAAATGCATTGGTAAGTCCCTAAGGTACAGCTGCAGCATTAATGGGTGCCACTGTCAAAGGACTTTCAGAGACAGCTGAAAAATGGGTTTCTGTGGATTTTTTCCCATTTCTGTCACACATTCAAAAATATGCCACTTATATTTGTACATATTTTACTTTGTTCATCACAAGGAAAGAGAACCTTACTTCAAATAAAACTAATTAACTGTGGGGGTAGGGGTTTGGGAAAGGAGGATAAGTTTAGATAGCCCTTCTGAATAGGAGATTACTCTTGAACTGGAGAAATCCCCACAGTGCATTTATGTCAAAAGTATTGTACATGTTCTTTCCTCACACATTCCAGTACAAGATAGATATTAACTATGTGTACCAAATGCTTAACTGGCAGTAAGTCAACCTTTTCTGAGTGAACAGCCCATTGATAATACAAAACATTTTTCTTTTTTCCCTCAAAAAATGAGAGTTTGCTGCCTATTATTCAATGACTTTTTGTCAAATTAGGGAACAGAGAGCTTTTTATTCTTTCCATGAAGTGCCCTTTCAGATTCAGTAATTGTATGTTCTGTTCCTCAGGAAATGAGAGAAGATCGAGATCGGTCACGATTGGACTCCATGGTGCTGCTAATTATGAAACTGGACCAGCTAGATCAGGATATTGAAAATGCTCTCAGTACAGGCTCTTCACCATCCAGCACCCCAACATACAAACGGAGGCATATACCTGTGAGCCTGTTTGCTAACTCTTTCTTTTTATTCAAATTAGATTTATTTTGTTTCATTAATTCATTTCTCTTCCTTTCTATGTCTCTCTCATTTCTTTGATCAGCCTAGCACTTGCAGCTTGTACTTTTCTGTGAAAAGAGAGCTGATATGTGGGAGAATTATGAAAATATCCCAGATGAAAGAATGGGAGAACAGCAAAATTCAAAAGGTGTCAGGCTGTTTCTATTACCTCTTATTGCTAAGAAAAATTAAAGTGGAGTTAGAATCAGAGTAATGTTAGCCTGTGAATATATGCACATTCCACTTGATTTGCAACAGCTAGAGTTGAAAATGTAATTAGTTACAGTTTGTTTTGTTCCCAGTTGTGGGGTCCAGAAATTTTTCAGCAGGGAGCCACTTCTGGGCCACTTTTGAAATCCTCCTCTGTTAGAATAATATTCCAGCATAATCCACAATTTTTATTTAGCTAGAGAGTCTTTTGCAGAGAACAGTGTGAAAGAGGATAGAGCAGTTCACTAACTAATGAATAAATTGTTATTTTAAAAGATTTGTTTAAACAAGTAGATGTGAGGAATATGACCAACTTTTCAAGTGGCTTGTTTGGGATGTCATAATGCAGGCTTTCTGCTCATCTGAACCATCCCTACTGCAGCCATTTTGCAATAAAAATAAGCAATCTTAAAGAAACATGTTCATTTTATCCAGTGTTTGGAATAAAGCTTTTTTCTAACAAAGTCATCTTCATTATTTCCATACAGTCCAGTTAGTAATGTGTAGGGAAAAAAACAGCTTTCTATTTTTGTCTGAATCTTAGCATGGTGGCCAGTTGAAGAGTATGTAGTTAATAATATAATACAATTTATGTTTGTATTCTGTTACTTAGCAAAAAGTTTGACAGCATATTACAGTTAAGCCACTTAAAATATAGAGGTGTTGAAATACCCCCAAATTATAAATATTTGCTTATCTCTCAGTAGGGGCCGCCATAATGTTCACTATTTGAAATAATAATAATGCTTATTGAAATACGCAACCTGGGATTTTTTAACTCATTCTTAGAAGAAACCAAATCCAAACAGAAAAAGAAAGTACAACACAAAACAACATAGCTACTACATATCTCTGAAATCTTTAATAGAAATGTTTTCAGTTTGAATGAGAGAATTTTGAAGATTTTGACTGGCTGTTAAGTGTCTCCTGATGTCATTTTTCTTTTTAATTTTATTTCTCTTGTTGAAATTACGTTGCACTCAAATCTTCAAATTGCATAGAAAGTACTCTCAAATTCACTTATGCTCAAAGGTGCAATTCATCCCTGTGCAAAGGACCTGCCCAAAGTTCATGCACCCACTCAAATCCCACTTAAGCCATAGGAAAGTGGGTTTAAGAAGTACATGAGCTTTTGTGCAGGCTCCCTCTGTGCATGGATGAATTTCACCCATGATGCTCAATCCCACTCCCCATGCAGACACTGGTATAAAATCCCATTAACAATAATGGAATCAAAGTGGAGTCCAAAACTCCCATTTAAATTAGTGAGTGTAGAAATAGGGCCACAAACTATCAAAAAAAAATTACACTCTGTTCCCTTTAAATATAGCTGGCTCATGAATTTTCAAGGAGTTTTAACTGTATGGAAAATTTGAAGGGACATTAATAAGTCATTTTTGAGCTAAAAGGAGACAGAAATAAAAGTCCAAATCAAGGTAATTTTTAATTCATTGTAACTGAAAAAAAAGCATGGTGTATGTTCTTCAAAGTTTGCGTAAACTTTCTCCTCTGCTTTCAGAGTCAATCAGGGAATTCTGCAAGACCACTTTTGCAGGCCAAAGTTGCAGTCTATTAAGACTTTATAATGGCAACTGGTTGAAAACTTAACTATTGGCAGGCTGCCTGTTCTCCATAAAAACTTGTATCAGTGGGATTGCTTAGAGGGGGAAAAAGATGAGGGATGGAAATTAAGAAGTGTTATCTAGAATATTCTGAAAACAGGAAAATGTTTAATTCATTTCAGATATAAAGTATGTGTTGTCTTGACAATATAGATTTCAAGGCCAGAAGGCACCATTGTGATCGTGTGGTCTGACCTCCTGTATAACACAGCCCACTGAATTTCCCAAAAATAATTCCTAGAGCATATGTTTCAGAAAAACATCCAATCTTGATTTAAAAATTGTTAGTGAGGAAGAATCCATTATGACCTTTGATAAATTGTTCCAATGGTTAATGACCTTCATTGTTAAAAATTTACACCTTATTTCCAGTCTGAATTTGTCTAGCTTCAACTTCCAGCCATTGGATAATGTTATATTTTTCTCTGCTAGGCTGAAGAGCCCACTATTAAATATATGCTCCTCATGCAGATGTCGAACAGAGATGTCACTGGAATAACTGTTTAAGGCCAATGTTGTTTCTTATCTTCATAACCTTTTCAAACTGCTTTATTTTAATCTTTTAATCTTTTAGGGACAACTTGAGTGCTTAGATATCACATGTGTAACTTTCACTGATTTCCTTTAGACTAGAATTTGCATGTCATAGAAGTGAATCTGGCCCTTAGTGTTCCATGGGTCTCAGGGGTTCTCATTATAGTGGGTTTAATATATGATATGACAATGAGCTATCCATAATATCTATCATCCTGCTTTGAATTCTACAGCTGACAGTTGTGGGGAGCCTGTTGGAAGGCAGCATGTAGAAAGCCCCAAATGAGGACATGGTATACTTCTGCTAGCCAAGAAAAGAACATGAGGCAATGGGAGCACCTAGTGAGCTTTCCAGAGGTGGCTAAGTGTGCTCATTCTAGTATGGCCTTGTAACAAGCTCTTTATAGGCCTAACAGTGCACCTGTTGGTACCTGAAAATAATTATGCAATGATAGATATGAAATTCAGAATGCATACAACATTGTCACAGGGTGGCTGGCCCCTTTAAGAGGGAACAGGGTCCAGGGCACCTGTGACTCATCAGCTGCTTCCCAATTGGGCTTAGGAGTAGGCATCTGTGCCATATAAATGGACAGAGGCTGAGAGAGTGGGGAATCAGGAGGAAAGGGGCAGGTGAGAGCTGGCTGGGAGAGACAGAAAAGAGCAGGTGAGAGTTTCCTGAAAAGGGAAGGAGAGAAACAGGAGCAGTAAAGCACAGCTGAAAAAAAGGCATTGGGAAGAACAAAAAGTGAAGGAGGTTGCTAGTGAGGACTGGTCAGAGTTGGGGAATCCCTACTGAGTTACAGGCAGGCTTGCGCAGAGGCCCCTAGGAACAAAGGGAAGAACCAGCCTGATTCAGAGAAGCTGAGCCCAGAACAAGAGGGTTAATGATAGAGGCTGGATCTCACAGACTGCGAGGCCTGCGTGAATGGAACTCTGTGGGAGGCTCTTATGCAGCAAGCCTAAATGGAGGTCTGTGGGAAGCTGAGCCCAGGAGGTTGGTCCTGGAGGGAAGTTCTGTGAACAGGGGCAGGACTCACAGATGGAGAGCCTTCTCACAGGAGATGTGACTTGGGGCTACTGCAGAAGTGGCATGGGAGAGAAGCAAATCTGGAAATCTTAGGTGGATGGCCCAGAGCAGGGGTTCTCAACCTTCTTCTTTCTGAGGC
This sequence comes from Eretmochelys imbricata, assembly GCF_965152235.1. Taxonomy (NCBI): domain Eukaryota; kingdom Metazoa; phylum Chordata; order Testudines; family Cheloniidae; genus Eretmochelys; species Eretmochelys imbricata. The sequence continues at coordinate 91,005,495 of NC_135575.1, forward strand.
CCCCCTACATGCTATAGAAACTCCATGCCCCACCTTTGCCACAACAACAATTTTTCTATACATTAAAAGCCAGGGCTGGCATTAGGGGTAGAAAGCAAGGCAACTGGGGCCCTCACAAAACTAAGTTGCTCAGGCTTTGGGTGGCAGGGTTCGGGGCCCTAGGCTTCAGCCCTATGTGGCAGGGCTTCAGCTTTCTGCCCAGTGAGTCTAAGGCCAGCCCTGCTTGGCGGACCACCTGAAACCTGATTGCGTCCCCTCAGGGGGCCCCGGACTCCTGGTTGATAGCTGCTGGCCTAGAGGGTGGAGCCCTGGAAAAAGGATAAAAAGGAGAATTAATTGGAGATGGACTCTTGGGAGGGAGAGCTGGAAATGGCATCCAGGGCGGGGGCATGGAAAACTGCTGTTAACCTGAAACACATTACTATACACACCCAAGTGCAGTATAATATGGTGCAGCCCATTTGTCTTAGATGACTGAAAGCTTGATCCTGCACTTAGATACGCTCACTCATAGTTATCAAATTGACTCACCCACATATGTGTCTAGAAGAACAGTAACTAATTTTACAAGATAATTAGTGATAACGCTTGCCTTCAGAATGAAAAGCATTAGCTGAGCCTTTAGAGGGAGACAAAATATGAAATACTGGATTATTAGCATTATTCTGATACTGTTTACATCTTATCACTGATTTCCTATGAACCTTGGTGCCTGTGAGTATTGTGCAAATTTTATAAGAATCTTGTTTCCAAAGCAATTATTATGTTTACATTGTCTCAACTAGATGTTACATGGTATTTTTTAAAGGATGTGTTTATTTCCTCAATACACTATTTTTGTTACATTCTTAAAATGTGAATATAACCTCTGGCCTAAAAAGTTATGGCATCTTAACCAAAGACTACATTTGGCAAATGCATCCCATACTAATATAACTCCAAAATAACAAGAAGCTGCGCCTTTGAATTGCACAAACTGCTAAATGATGATGTCACCTCAGCTGTATAACGATTTACAGATGTTCACTGAGCTTGCAAATGCTTCCAGAGACAGAAGGTGGGCGCAAAACCCAAGATACACAGGAAACACTAAACATAAGAAAATAATGCCAGACTTCTGCAACTGTTAGATGATTTTTTTTTAACTTTACACCCTCCCATTTAGGGGAATAATAGCTTTGATGTTAGTGGTGATTTATAATTTCAGCACAGCAGCTAATGCAAACCACCTTCACTGAGAAGAAGGAAAGTGAATGAGTGCACATCTAAGGAAGGAGAGAGAACAAGGGGATGTTTGCTGTTACCTTACAGAATTAAAAATATATTATTTTTGGATGTGCCTAAATAAACACTTTGTTATTTAGTGTTATTTATATTGTGTAAATAACATAGTACCCTGCATTAAACAGTTCCATTTTAACATGTACTAAAGAGATTTGTACCATTTGTGACAGGATTTGGAATCTGGCTCGGAAAGTGGAGCAGACGTCATCTCAATAAGTCACTCCCAAACACACTTGCCTCCTGATATCCATGCTGGTGCCCTAGCATCTCCATGTCCAATGGCTGGCTCTGGAGCTAAACCCAAGGCTGGGGTGAGTTTAGAACAATGCTAATCTTATCATATGTCCTAATTATTGGAGAGAACGGATAGAGTTGATGTTCCACATGTCATACAGGCTGTAGAGCAGTATACAGTCCCTATCAATGTATTGAAAGCTTTGAAGTTGTCATAGGTTTCCCTTAACATGTTTTCTAAAATGCAGGATGCATCTCAAAATGCACGTTGTGGCGTAGAATTCGTAGATAAACTAGAGCTTTGGTATTTAATCTGGGACTATGTGCTGATAATTGTTACAAGTTTGGCTTTCATGTAAAAAGACAAACCATAATGGAGACACAGTGTTTGACTTTGGAAGATAAGATTTACAGCAACTGTAAGGAATATCTTTCTGTGCGATTCGGATTGTGATAGCATACGTTTACATAGTGTTTGTAGAAACTCAAGATAGACAAGGGAGCTCGCTAATTGGAGTGGCTGTCATCACAGGTCATAATGTTATATGGTGATACAACGTTCCATCACCTCGTAGTAACAGGACGTCAGCAAGGAGAAATGAATGAAGGGGACTCACAGAGAATAAAATGATCTGAAATGATTTGTGTGTGCAATGTGCAAAGCAATCCTTAGTGTTCCCTGCCCCCATTTCTCCCTAGCTGGAGAATCTGTACTGATGCATATACAGACAAGAATGAAGAGTCTAAGGGAGAGTACCCTGGCTAGTCTCAGATACCTGATGCAATTTCCTGTAATTTAGATGACTGACATTTCAGAAAAGAGATTTTTTTGCAAAATCCCTGTTAAATATTATTTGCCTTTCTCCCCAAAACATGGTGAGGTGGTGATATCAAGAGGTCTTCTTCCTCTCTACCCCTCAGAGTGACAGGGATCTGCTGAAGGCACATACTTACATTTAGATGACGACAGATGGATAAGGGCCTCAGAGTTGGGACCCATCTTTTCACATTCAGGTGCTGTTGCAGTTCCACTTATCAGAAAGCCTATGTACCCCAGAAACTTTCAAGCAAGGCACCAGCTCCTTCTGCTCTTCTCACTTCTTCAGATTCTTCTGCCGGGTAAATCCTCACTTCATCAACCAGAGAAGTCTAGGCTTCTCTAAACTCTGTCAGTGCTGGCACAGAACCAACCAGAGAATCTGGGCACCTTCACCAACTTTGTGGCAGACCCTTCCACTTCTCCCCACTGTTACACCCAAAGGTAATTGGGCTGGCAGAAAACTTGGGCCAAAACCTAGAAACAAAAAGTGAGCCTGGTATAAAACAGCAAACTTATTTGTGTAAAAATAAGTATATCAATGCGTACTGCGCTGTAATAGCAAGATAATTAATGGCTCTTCATTGCTGCAATTATGAAGGTTCCAATAAACATGTATGTGGATTTAGGATTCTGCACTGTGTAAAAATAAATTCCCATGTAATTGATTATTTGAACCAGTGCATAGCTATAGCAAATAGAGGGTTCTGCACTTTGGAATAATTGCATAATAATTGCATAAAGCACAGCACAAGCTCTTGAGCACAGTACAGTTGTTGGGAGGATGCAGTCTGAATGTCCCATTTCACCATCCCCCTGTTGAGAAGAGCAAGCATCAAAGACTCTCAAAGGTAATAAACATTTTTTTAATTTAGATTTCAGTACTAATATTTGGGGGTCTTTGAACAGCTAGCTTTCTGGTCAGCAGTGATGCCATGGGGTAAACATCAATGGAGCTAGGTATGGTGAAATGTTAATTCCCCGTTTAAAAGCATTTGTTCTTTGATGACTTTGCCTCTGGGTTAATGCTGGATGTATCTAAGTAGTTCTTTTTCTTTGATGTCCATTTTTAATGTGTACTTTTTGCAATGATTCTGTTTTTTCTTTTGCTGTGAAATAATTTTAAATATTTTAACACAGTGTATATAGAGGTGTATATTTCATATACTTTTATAGAGTTGCAGCAGTCACTCCATATGTAAGACTGATTCTAAGTTTCCATTTATTCAACTCAATTTTCAAAACCTCCCCTAAGTTTCCCTAAATGAAATTCCTCTTCCTGAAACTTCATGCTGCATCTCATTCCAGGGTTGAGGGATTTTTTTTCTGGGAAGATTAGTAAATACGATCATACCAAGAACTCTCAGATACTATGGTGATAGATTAGATAAATAAACAATGGATCCAGTCCCTGATTATTTTCTCCCACCCTTGCCATGTGGGAAGGAGTACAACCCCCAATAGTGCCAACCTCTACCAGGTATGCTCTCACTGTGGGTCTTGTACTTTCAGGACATGCTAGCTGGGCACCCTAACAGCCAGCAAGCATAGTGCTGATGCATACCATTGCACCAGCTGTCAGCTCACTGAGAGGTTTGCCCCTCATCCTGCAATCACTGGTTCTTAAAATCTGCTTTCTTTGAATCCCCAGCGGGGGGAAATCCACTGCCTCTCATCCTCGCATACCTTTGGTCCCAATGTTAGTCTAATATCTAAACACTGACAAGGATATCCATCACTAGATGCTGTTAGCAAGATGCTTAGCTGGCATGCTCCATCCCAAACTGCACAGAAAGCAGTTAGAGCCAAGTGTACATGACTCAAAGGAACAATTTGGCATTGGTGTGTAACAAATATGTGTCCAACACCAGCTGGTTGAACCTTCCCAGAATAGTCACCAGGGATGTCTATGTGCAGATGGTCTCCCCTGTGAAATCACTGGTGAAATTGCTCGTGCTGGCTGTTCTATCTATGGAAGTGAATGTTGTCATAGTTTGTTTTGTTATGGTAGCTGGCTGAGAATAGCTTTATTTTATATCTTATTTCCTGCTGTGGAAACTTAGTGAACTCTTTTTAATGGGGACTATTTAAAAGGATTTATTTCCTTCTGGAGTAGTACTATTGTAATGCCTTAAGGATTGCAGGTGTTTATTTTTAGTAGGTACTGCTATTTACTAACAGTGTGTAAACAACAAAGTATGGCTACAATTAGTTACTGAAAGGAATGGCTAAAAATAGCAGATACATTTTATGTTCAGTTTATAAAACATAAAATATACCTAAACATTTAACTCTATTATGGTCTTGCTATGCCCCTAAAATGAGGAAACCAACACATTTAACTATGATATATATTAGAAGCATATAAAACTACTAAAAATATTAGAACTAGGGATTTGGGTGTTGATCAACCACATCAGATTGTATTGTCACTCTTTGATAAGAGACAAATCCTGCTCTTAAATGCATTCAAGGAACTGACTTCACCAAGGACAGCCTGTATATTCAAAGCAATGCATCAAAGGGAGAATAAGGAGAGGAAGGATGATACAATGGCTATGGCAGTACCCTAGGACTTAGGTACAAGACCCTGCTCTGCCACAGATTTCCTGTGTGACCTTGGGCAAGTCACTTAGCCTCTCTGTATCTCAGTTTCCTGTCTGTAAACAGTGTGCTGTGAGGGAAAATACATTAGAGATTGTGAAGTGCTTGGATACTTTGGCAGTGGGGACCATATAAGTACCTCAGACAGACCAAAGCCCATAACAAGTACAGACATTGGTCTACATCTGCTTTATTATGACAGAGTACCTGAAAATAGAAGTTGGTTTTTAGGTTTATTTCCTAGTGGTGGAAGTTGACTTATCTACTGACCTATGGGGAAAAAACGGCTAGTTTTACTTTTCATGGGCACTTCCTTATGACGTGTTAGATATAAATCCTTTCACTGGCAGAGGTGTTAAAAACAATCTTTTCAAGATCAGTAATTGAAAAAGTAAAAATCTCTTAATTTCTTTAGCCACACTGTATAGGCTGTCCTGGGATGTTGCATAAATACTGTGCAAAAAATTTAAGATATGTTATATTTTATAACTTATATGTGTAATATTATGATTTAAGGGATTGATACAATCAATTGAAATAAATAAGAAGTTATTGGCATGGCAAGCTATATAAATGTTACCAAAATATAAAAGGCAGAACCCTCCGTTACTTGTCAGAGGTAGATAGCCCTATCTTGGACAGAATGTATCTATACAATCTGTTTGAGGTTTTTATCCCATGTCTATTTGTCATTACTGTCCATTCCTGATTCAATGGCAAGTTGCTATGTTGGGTGAAGCTGTTCCTGCCATTGCTTTAATTACAGTGTGATACTTCAGCCTGGGTGACTTGAAAGAGAACAAGTAGAATAATAGCATTCAGATTTAAATACCATCATTATAGGAATATTCTTGCCCCTTCATGCTAGAGTGACTATAGTGCTGTGATGGCAGGGATCAGTGCACCAGAACTTTATATATCATGGTGAGGACTTAGATCTTAACTTTGGATAACCCAGGTTTTTAAAAGATTTTAAAGTGATTGTTTATTCCTAGGCTTAATGGGTTTTTAATTTGCTTTTATTTGTAGAATTTAGTTTGTTCTACTCTGTAATCTGCTAATAACAAACAAAAATGAATAACCTTTTAAAAGTTTAGAAGAACAGGTTTCCCTTATATATCAATAAAAGATTTTCAAGAAAATTGATTGAATTGTCCACACCTGTGTATAAAATGACTGCTACCAAGAGGGATTTTACAGCTAACTGGCTGGTTGAGTGTCCATAAAAGAGAGAGACTCTCCCCCCGCATCATTTATCACAGATACATACAGACTTTAGGAGGGCTCCCACTAGGCACAGGGGTCTACTGCACAGATCTCCTCGCAGGATCAGGGCCTAAGCCTGTGTTATCTGGATGAAGTATTTACAAACTCTTCATTAATCTACATAATAAGATATCAGAAATGTCACTCTGAAACCTAAAATGTCTGAGTCAGTGTGAGGTGATGGAAGCAGTGAGGAGAGCTCTTTTTGTTCAGAATATCACCAAGTTAAATCATTACTGGGTTTTGCAGCCTGTTACTCTCCATTTTTTAAATTCTCAGCCGTTTTGACTTTACAAATTAGATCCATGCTGTGTACAGCTAAAGTAAGAGATGTATCTATGCTATGTCTGGAGTCCCATTGTGATATCAGAAGTAACTCAATCATCACCCGGATTTTACAGCTAATTTGCAAGATGCAATTTCATTGTATGAGGGAGACTGTACATAGGGTGGACTACTTGGCCTAACTGCCAAGCCCATATATCCAAATGTCACTTGCACAACTGAACACAAATCTCCCAGCACAACCCCGCATAGACACAAATCAACACAACCACCCACATAACAACACAAACAGCAATAACCCCAAACACACACAGCCCCTCAGCACAGCGCACACCCCTCATTTGCCATCTGGACTACTGCACACAACTCTCTCAGCACAGCCCATACAACAATTCAACACAACCACACACACTATCATAGAATCATAAAACTGTTATGTTGGAAGGGACATCAAGAGGTCATCTAGTCCAGCCCGCTGTGCTGAGGCAGGACCAAGTAAACTTGGACCATCCCTGACTGGTGTTTGTCTAAGCTGTTCTTAAAAACCTACAGTGACAAGGATTCCACAACCTCCCTTGGAAGCCAAGTCCAATGTTTAACTATCCTTATAGCTGGAAATATTTTTCCTCACCTAAATCTCTTGCTGCAGAATAAGCCCATTACTACATATTCTACCTTCAGTGGGTGTGGAGAACAATTGATTCCCATGCTCTTTATAACAGCTCTTAATATATTTGATTACTATGATCAGGTCCCTCCTCAGTCTTTTTTCCCAAGACTAAACATGCCCAGTTTTTTTCCAACCTTTCCTCATTTTTGTTGCTCTTCTCTGAACTGTCTCCAATTTGTCTCCATGTTTCTAAAATGTGGCACCCAGACCTGGACACGATACTGCAGCTGAGGCCTCACCAATGCTGAAGTCGAGCAGCACAATTGCCTCTCATTTCTTACATATGACACTCCTGTTAATACACCCAAGAATACTAGACTTTTTTGCAACTGCATCATATTGTTAACTCATATTCAATTTGTGATCCACTATAAACCCCCAGATCCTTTTTTGCAGTACTACTATCTAATCAATTATTCTCCACTTTGTATTTGTGCATTTGATTTTTCCCCCTTCCTAAATGTAGTAATACGTTGCACTTGTCTTTACTGAATTTCATCTTCTTGATTTCAGACCCATTCCCCAATATGTCAAGATCATTTTGAATTCTAATCCTGTCCTTAAAAGTGCTTGCAACTCTTCCCATCTTGGTGTCATCCACAAATTTTATAAGCATACTCTATTCCATTGTCCAAGTCATTCATGAAAACATTGAATAGTACTAGACCCCTGTGGGACCGCACTAGATATGTCTTCCCAGTTTGAGAGCAAATTGATAACTATTCTTTGAATACAGTCTTTCAACCAGTTATGCACCCATCTTCTAGTAATTTCATCTAGACCACATTTCCTTAGTTTGCTTATGAGAATGTTATGTGGGACTGTGTCAAAAGCCCTACTAAAATCAAGACCCCACTAGTCCCCTGTGACCGAGTGCTGAGAGATTGAGATTGAGCCAGCACTCTGGTCACTATTAGTACCAATTAGGTTCCCCAGAGAAGGCCTGATTATTCAGAGCTGTGCCTGATTACTAGGCCAGACTGGTTAGGAGGTTAATGAGCTAATTAGTCCATTAGCAGGCAAGTGGCTTAAAAAGACCACAGGAAGGAAGTTCTCAAGAAGGAATGGTGGGAGAGACAGAGAGAAGGAGGAGAAGAGCAAATAGAAGAGCCTGAGTTTTCTGAACAGAGACACCTCAAGCCCCTGTCCCAGAAGAAAGCTGGTGCACAGTACAAAGGAGGAGATGCATTGATTCGTATAAGTGGATGGACTGAGACAATGTAAATAAAGTACATGCCAGTGTTTACTAGCAAGAAGGTCTCAGAGCGGTTTGTATTTGTGGAAGAGGTGGGGTACAATAGGCATGCCCCATCATACCCCCAAACATCACTCTGAAGCTTAGAATGTCTCTTGAGTCAGTATGAAACAGTGGAACTGCAACAAGCATGGTTAAGAGTTCTTTTTGTTTAGAATACCACCAAGTTCACTCATCACAGGGCTTCAAGATCTGTTACCATCCAATTTAAGTTCTAAGCCATTTTTGGCTTTTTTTCACACACGTGACTCTGCAAATTACACCCACGTGACAGCACTGGCTTTCAGCTACTAATAAGCATTAAAATTCATAAAACAGATAAGGAAAGCTCAAAAACCTATTCAATGAGACATTTTTGTAAATGAACATTTAAACATTCATGAATATTAATTCATGAACTGTCAAGAAATTTATGCTTCTTCCATGAAAAATAAGCATCCAAGAGATATGTATATTGTAAGACCAGACTTCACTGTTATGCCGCTTGTCACTGTTGCCTTGTACCTCAAGAAATGGAGTTTAAATGATTCTGCTAAATCCAAGGAAGTCCAATCCTTTCCCAACCAAGGAATTCTTTGATGAACTTGATGAACAGCTTTCTGTTGTGCTATTAATTCTCATTAGTTTAAAGGACCAAATTTCCAGGTGCATTAGGCATCAAACAACTGTTTTAGAAGTCACTGTCTCTTTGTTACTTTTTAGAAAAAAAGATTGGCAAGATCACAAAAAGGCAAAATAAAAACAATCAAGAACAATAGAAGGGTGTGTATATATATTTCATAGTATCACTAAATTTTCATACCAGTTGAACAGCTTACTGGCCCATGGCCCTTCTGGTGTCACCATGTTCAAGGGTTAAAAATTCACAACGGGAGCATCAAGAAAGAAATAGTTTTGAAAAACTGAAATGTCAGGAGTGCACAAACCCACAGAACATGTGGGTGAAAAGTCTCCAGGCAAATCTCTGAATGTGAGCTGTGCCTGTAGGATTTGTGTCACTCTAACATCGTACCATTATTCATTCCAAATCTTACACGACCAGGGTGGCTGAGCATGGTATAAATGCTGTAATAAATAGTAACTGTGTTAAAATGCATTCCAATATAATGTTTCTATTTTTATCATGATACATTGGGTAAATTCCTGAAGTTTTATTTACCTTTTACACGGTACTCACTCAGACAGAATTCTCATTGATTAAATAAGGTGGATGATGGGGAGAGAAATGCTTATTATCTTACTTGTTAACTGACTGAAAAGTACGATCCCTTTAATAATTGAAAGAGTTTTGACTGATTAGAAGTGGGTAGTGACTTCAGGATTTGGCCCAGGAGGACTGGAATAATATTTTCTACCGTCTTTCATTTCCACACAAGAAGATTATCTTAGAAAAGGGGGTGGGGGAGACAATTCCATATCAGCTGTCCTGTTTCAATACATCAGTCACCTACCATGTCCATTTACTATGTCATAATAGTTGTCAATTTTGTAGTAGTGAACTACTGTGATCAATTATGTGCTTCTTTTATGTATCTCTCCTGAAACCCTTTCCTTTGATATTTTTTTACCTTAGTCCCCAAAAGGAATTTGTGCACTATTTGTTTGAGCATAACTTCCTGTATTAATTCATCAGGATTTCTAAATGCAATTTTTTAAAGCTGGATGAAAATTAATGTTCCTAATACTCTGCTGCCTTAACGCTGTGTAATCAGCTGCTTTCTGAAGTATGTAATTTAAAACAAATCTATGAAATCCCCAAATATATGTTATCTGAGCTCATTTTAATGCAAGAGAAAAATAAACTGCTGCTGAGATTAGGACCAAAAACCCCAACCCAAATTTGACATCTGAGACTTCTACACTGCTCAGGGATAATACATGACTCAGAAACTTTCAGCAGACTGGGAAACAGAAGCTTGTATTTGTGAAAACCAACATGGCAATAGAATGTTTGCTATAAAATATAGGTCCTATATAGCCTATAGGATACACAGACCAAGATTTTACAAAATGAATGCCTAAACTTAGGTTTTTAAGACTATATTTTAGTGCCCAAATAAGTAACCTGGTTTTCAAAGTGTTGAGTATGCAACAGCTCCTGTTCCCTTTCAGATACCCAGTCTTACCTGAAATGGATGTGTATTTATAAATATATGGATATGTTTATATGTTTTTTATTTTTCTTTCAAACTCTTTTATACGACTTGTGTATATGCAATTTTTAAATATTTTCTTGTTCATATCACAAATGTTTAGTGGTCCACAGAAACAGTAAATAGAGCTGATAGCTTAAAATTGTCTTCCAACAGGATATCAGTTTGGTACTGATGAAAATTGTTTTATAAAAACGAGAGGTTTAAGACTTTAGTCATAACCATTTAATTTTAATTATACCTTTAAGTCTGGTTATGTGTTCAGCTCATTTGTACACTGAATGCTGCCATCTACTGCTTAAATCCATGAAAGCCATTGACACTAGGAAGAGGGCATCCGAAGAAAAACAAATTAACTTTACACTTTCAGACATTTATACTGAGCACACCATTCTAAAGTCAGATTTATAGCATTGTATTGTGATTCTATTCCTATTTGTTTTACTCACAAATATTCCCATTAATTACATGCAGACTATGGATGGCTGTAAATTTTCCACTGGAATGAAATTCCAATGAAAAACAGAAAAAAGTTGTTTAAAATATTCATGAAAAATTTCCAACTAGTCCTAAATAGGATTACTTCCATCACTAAAGCAAGCAGAATTAGGCCTTCTATGGACTCAGTCTCCAAATGATCCTAAACTGAATACTTGGAGCTGAAAATCATGCACATGGAATTCAGAGATAGCATTTTTTATTCAGATGAGACAATATTTTATTTGTACAGTAATTCCATCGCCACATTATAGAAATCATATTTCTGACTCCAGAGAATGAATCTTTTCATGTCTCTGATGTGCAATAAGGAAGGCTTTATTGACACATTACTTGTATAGCTTCACAGTAGTAATCACTAAAATGTTCAGGGTGCCTAATGGTAAGCACTTAAATTAGGCATAAATCTAGATTTAGGTACATCTCATCTGCCGTAAGCAGGGTTCTCTGGCTCCAGGAAGGGAAAGAAGATTTGCCCCCAGCTATAATTTGACATGTTGTTTATTTGTTACAGATGAACGAAAGTGGGAGGGAGGAGATGGTTGGGTATTGCAAAATCTCATCAGTAGAGTTTTGTTTTGCAAAATCAAAGCAAGAGGTAGTTTGCATTTTGCACTCTATTCAGATCTCCAGTGTTTAGGGATGGGAAGCTGGGTTCTTTTGCCTCACAACTACAATTTAAAATAAACTTCCATATTAAACTAATGTTTATGACGTTCAGATACTGCAGTAATGGGTGTATTAGAAATAGCATAAGAGAGATTGGTTTGTCTTATCTACAAAGAGAGTGTGCTTATATATATTGGGCTAGGAGCTACTTTTTGGTTATTTCTACATCCTATCAGGTTGGAAACAGAGTTCAAAAAACATTAGGCTGGATCCACTCCTATGCGTGCAGTGGGGTTGCAATTTGCATCCTGCTGCACCAGAAGGGAATTATTTTTGCCACCTGCTTGAACTGGAGGCGGGCAACTGGGCTTCATAGAGAGAGGTATCTTCTCACTGTCCTGGCCATGCCCTCTGTTATGCCATCCACACCCACATATGGGACTGCACCAGCCAGTTTAAGGGCCTCTAGCAAAGCAGAGGTAGCAGATGGTTTGTACTGTTGTTTTTCCACTCTAGGCAGACTTGGTACTAGATGAATTAAGTCCTTTATCTCCTCACAAATTATCTTCATATTTATTGGTCTGGTCTTATATCTAGATTTGACAAATATAAACCCTAGAATCAGTGATCTCCTTAGAACAACATGAAATTAAATTCACCTAAAGTTCTGCTACACAGCATGCATTCAAAATACTTCAGGCTGATTTATTTCACTTAAAACCAGAAAATCCACTGTATTGCTCAATGATTGATAGCAGATGCAGAGGAAGAGTCTTCCAGGGTCCCTATAGTATATATCACCTATACATAATTTTAACTTCTATTACATAACTTTCCTCAGTCTACAGTTTTCTTACAGCCCCAGTCTGCAAATAGTTAAATAGGTTTTCTCACATAGTTAAATAGGTTTTCTCACATGTTTGCAGGATCAAGGCCTTACATGACCACCAAAAAACTCAAAGTTGGCATAAATAGTAATGGGAACACAAGATGTTCCTGCCTGGTGTCAAATTGCAGTGGGGGAAAATATTCTGTCTCATATGATTATACCTGAACTTTCAAACACATTCACCAACACCAGTATTCCTGATAGGTAAACCTAGCCTCAAAGCTCAATAACAAAATCCCAAGCTCCAGATGTCCCTGATGAAGAAAGATGACCTATTCAGTCTTCTTTAAGCTGCCTTTTCCTGCTTTAAAATTGCTCACCAACTTGCATTGCATGAAGTTAATTTGTCTCCCTCTCTCACTTGTTTATAGGAAAGATTTTTGGAGTGGGAACCAAGACCAAGGCCAGGGCTAAAGCAGTGAAATGTGAGGAATTTAAGTCTCCCATTGGTGATGGTATAATATTACTTCATTTAACAACAGATTTAATTGAATGCCCATATCAATCTATGGGAACAATACAGTGCTTGTGCACCTCTAGGTTTTGGCCATTCCTTCTCCCGAGAAATAGTTTGCAGTAAGCAAAAAATAGTCTAGGATTTTTATTTATTTGCTGAATACAAATATCCTAATTGAAGCAAGACCACTTGGAGGCATGAGGCAAAGTGTAAAAGGCATGGAAACTTTATAGAATTATTCACATGCTGAATTTTGGTTTCAGCCTATGCAATTGGAGGGGGAAAGTTTCTGTAGGTGTCTCACTATCATGAACATTACACCAATTGGGTCTTCAGGACTGAACTGTGAGCCCATGAAGAAGAATAAGGGGGCATATAAAGAGCCCCTCACTCCTATTTGTGGGCTACCCACCTGTGGAGTCACAATGTATCAGAAGAGCAATCATCTTAGGGCTGCTATACACCCTTCCACACAGGCTGGAGGAGTGGGTAGACATGAAGTGGGAAGAGCTGCAGCTGAGCTGGCAGGGTAGGGGAAGTAATCTGCCAGAAAAAGGCCTTGCCCATCTTACTTCCTCTATCATTAATTGCAGAAAATCTTAAAGGAGGTCATCAGAAGTTTACCAAACATGTGTAAACTCCAAAAATGCAGGTATATGAAAAGATAGTTAACTCATCATCCATTGACTAATAGTAATGACTCTACCCTTGTCATACATACAATACAGCATTTTAGGCTTGATTTCAAACTCGAACTATAAATGAAAGCCACATGTCCCTCAATGCCAAATGAATTTCTAGTGCCTAGAAAAATAGTTGATGAAATTGGTGCCACTTATGTATTTTGTTTCATTTTGCCTGGCATACTGTAGCTGTACTATGATATTGTGACACCAGCCTGCTAAGCAACTTGAGTCCAAAATAAATGTGTTTCCAAGCTTCTGTAGGAAAAATGAGTTGTTTGGTGGATTCTGTCCTGCATCTCAAAGTTCCCAAATGAAATACATACAAGATGACTAGCATTCACAAAACTTCAGGGAGTAAGAAAGGGCAGGGCAAAAGAGTTTATATTATCTCTAAAGCTTTGTAAGGTTTAAAGGAGAACAGCATTATTTTTCTATCTGGCATTGTAGGGATAGATAAGTAGTTCTAAAAAATACAAAACTGCAAATATTAAGAAAATCCCAGTTGAGGTGTTAACACTTCTGTGCTGGTGGATGGCTGAGCTGTGACCAAGCAGTAAGTTCAATTAATTGTCACAGACACAAGCATCATCTTACTGATGTTATGGTTTTTTATTGTTTGTATTACAGTAGTGCCTAGGGATCAAGCGAGAACAGGACTCCATTGTGCTAGGCACTGTACAAGCATAGTAGTAGATAATGCTTAACTGGGAAAAAAGTCAACTTTGAATATTCATAGAATATCAGGGTTGGAAGGGACCTCAGGAGGTCATCTAGTCCAACCCCCTGCTCAAAGCAGGACCAATCCCCGATTAAATCATCCCAGCCAGGGCTTTGTCAAGCCTGACCTTAAAAACTTCTAAGGAAGGAGATTCTACCACCTCCCTAGGTAACGCATTCCAGTGTTTCACCACCCTCCTAGTGAAAAAGTTTTTCCTAATATCCAACCTAAACCTCCCCCACTGCAACTTGAGACCATTACTCCTTGTCCTGTCCTCTTCTACCACTGAGAATAGTCTAGAACCATCCTCTCTGGAACCACCTCTCAGGTAGTTGAAAGCAGCTATCAAATCCCCCCTCATTCTTCTCTTCTGCAGGCTAAACAATCCCAGTTCCCTCAGCCTCTCCTCATAAGTCATGTGTTCCAGACCCCTAATCATTTTTGTTGCCCTTCGCTGGACTCTTTCCAATTTATCCACATCCTTCTTGTAGTGTGGGGCCCAAAACTGGACACAGTACTCCAGATGAGGCCTCACCAATGTCGAATAGAGGGGAATGATCACGTCCCTCGATCTCCTCGCTATGCCCCTACTTATACATCCCAAAATGCCATTGGCCTTCTTGGCAACAAGGGCACACTGCTGACTCATATCCAGCTTCTCGTCCACAGTCACCCCTAGGTCCTTTTCCGCAGAACTGCTGCCTAGCCATTCGGTCCCTAGTCTGTAGCTGTGCATTGGGTTCTTCCATCCTAAGTGCAGGACCCTGCACTTATCCTTATTGAACCTCATCAGATTTCTTTTGGCCCAATCCTCCAATTTGTCTAGGTCCCTCTGTATCCTATCCCTGCCCTCCAGCGTATCTACCACTCCTCCCAGTTTAGTATCATCCACAAATTTGCTGAGAGTGCAATCCACACCATCCTCCAGATCATTTATGAAGATATTGAACAAAACCGGCCCCAGGACCGACACCTGGGGCACTCCACTTGACACCGGCTGCCAACTAGACATGGAGCCATTGATCACTATTGATTTGAAGTAAGCTTAAACATAGGTCAGGGATCCACAGCTGAACCCAAACCCAGATCATTGCCCTCAGCTGATTCAGCTAGTAAACCTGGCCTCTTGACTGACTGATTGGCAGGCATGTTCTTGAACCCTAGAGCAGCCCTGGATCTCTAGCTGCTCAGTAGTGTTCCACATCTGCAGCTGTGTTTCTGGTCCTGCCCTCAGCTTCTTCCTTGTTCCTGGCTCCCACCCCTAGTTTCCACTCCTGGATCCCTGCTCTGACTGATACTTGCACTTTGACTCACAGCTCCTGATTCCTGGATCTCAGCTCTGGCTTGCTCCATGGACTTGGTAACTTAGTTCCTGATTGGGGCTCTGGCCACTAGGCCTGGTCACCTCTGCTCCATCCACCAGGTCAGCTTCCCACCCTGACCTTCAGGGAAGACAACCCACAGCCCAGTCCTTAACAGTTTGAGTAGCCCTCCAAAACTGAAGAGAAGAAGACTCAGACAGTGAGAGCGAGAGAGGGGCAGTTGGCATTCATAGACATGTGACTTGCCCAGGTGGCTACAGCTTCCATCTTGTTGCTGTGGTTTTGCACAGGAGAACAAAGGGGTTTCCATCCACAAGAGAGAATATAAAAGGCCCTGGAAACCCCTCCATTTTTTTCTTCAACTGGCTCAAAAGATAACCTCTCCACCCCAAAGAGATGCCGAAAGAAACTGGAACAAAGGTCAGTAACTACAGGGGTGTGTGAGTGATTGCTGGACCCAGACTAGGAAGGAGTCTTGTCTGTGAAAGAAGCTTATTGGAACATCTATGAGGGTGAGATTTACCTGCATTTAGTTTCCTACTGTATTAGGCTTAGACTTGCATGCTTTTGTTTTATTTTGCTTGATAACTTAATTTGTTCTATCTGTTATTACTTGGAACCACTTAAATCCTACTTTTTATGTTTAATAAAATCACTTTTTACTTATTAATTAACCCAGAGCAAGTAATTAATATCTGGGGGAGCAAACAGCTGTGAATATCTCTCTATCGGTGTTATTGAGGGTGGACAATTTATGAGTTTACCCTAATAAGCTTTATACAGAGTAAAGCGGATTTATTTGGGGTTTGGACCCCACTGGGAACTGATTATCTGTGTGCTGGAGACAGGAGAACTTCTTAAGCTGTTTTCAGTTAAGCCTGCAGCTTTTGTGGGACGTGGTTCAGACTTGGGTCTGTGTTTGCAGCAGGCTAGCATGTCTGGCTCAACAAGACAGGGTACTGAAGTCCCAAGCTGCCAGGGAAAACAGGCTCAGAGGTAGTCTTAGCACATCAGGTGGCAGTCCCAAGGGGGTGTCTGTGATCCAGCCCATCACACCCACCAACGGAGCCAAGATGAACCTAGTCATCAGTCTCCTGACCGGAGAGGTGCTAGCCTGGACATTCCCTTGCAGGAGCAACCTAGCCCCTTCTTGGGCAAGTTAAAGAACTGTATGCAGGCCATGGCAGCCATCTTCAACCACTGAAACCAGACACACTTAGAATCAGTGCTTCAGGCCCTGAACCTTCAGGGGTCCCTTCCAACCCTGATATTCTATGATTCTATGAGGCCACCAGATGATTACCAGCAATGTTGCAGAAAACTGTTGCCTTGCAGCTGACACAGAATGGAATGCGACCACACAAGACCACCATTTCCGGCTTGGTTTGAATGATGAAGTAACAGATGAACTGGACCAGACAGCCGTCCCAGCCAGTTTGGGTGTCCTGATCCACCTGAGCATAGGAATCGATAGCTCACTATGGGAGCAGCATCAAGAAAAGAAGGCATTGCTGTGACCTTACTCGGGTTCAGTCATACCTGCCTGAATTCAACCCCCTGCTGAACTCCTGCAACAACTATAGCCCATGCAACTCAGCACTGTCCAGCCCCACCTTTCTGATGCCAAAACAAACCAATGCCGCCTTTTCAAGGGCATAGTGGATCACTGTGCCTCAGGTTACTCAGCAAAAGATGGTGTTTCCCAGCCAAGAAACACCATGACCAAATCCTGAATGAGGGTACCAGATGGGGATAGTGTAACTCCCCTCATTCTATCTCACAACCCTGGCACCACTTCACAGGCACCCTGTCAGTGTTGACTCTTCACCCTACTCACCTTCGGTTCCTGCTCTGCTTAAGACCTCTGGCCATGGTGGGAGTGTACCTGGAAGCCCTAGTGGACTTTGGAGCATCTAGTAACTTTATGGACCTTGAATTCACACAGCAACATCGTATTCCAACACGGGCCAAGCCCATTCCAGACCACACTGAGGTTGTTGACAGCTACCTCCTATCTTCCAGCCCTGCTGGTGAGAAACAGCTCCTCTAGAAGTTGCCACCATCCAGGACCACCAGAAAACCTGAACGTTTGGCCTTGTCCATTCCCCCAGCTTCCCAGTTATTTTCTGCATCACTTGGCTAACGCCAATGACCCTTACATCTGCTGGAGTTCTGGCACAATCAAGTTCACTTTTCTGTACTGTGGTGAGTCATGCCACCTCAACCTCAGTCTGGGGAAAAAAAAGTTATCCCCTTCTTGTACCCATTGAAGTTTTTCTCTCTCTCTCTCTCTCTCTCTAAGGCAGGGAGGTCAGGAGTGGCCTTGCTAGCACCATCCAGACTCCCTCCCTTCTCCCCCCCCCCAATTACTATGGCTATATCTGAAAAATATCGGGATCTGTCTGACGTTTTTGACAAAGGGAAGGTTGATATTTTGCCATCTCATCAGCCCTATGTCTAGGCAAAGGGTTCATCCTCTCCTCCAAGTCCCCAGCCGAGGCTCCAATTTTCTTGGTCACCAAGGACAGTTCACTATCTCTGTGTATTGACTATCAAGTTCTAAATAAGACAACTACCCAAAACTTGTATCCCTTGTCTCTTGTCAAACTTTTTGAAAGGCTTTGCCCCACAAATATCTTCACCAAACTTGACCTATGTAGGGGTCTAAATCTTGCTGAGATTAGGGAGGGACACAAGTGGAAAACCACATTCTGCTCCCTCTTTGAGCATTTTGATTAGACTGTTGTGTCATTCAGATTACATAATGACCCTGCTATCTTCCAACATTTTGTAAATGACATTTTCAGGGATATGCTGGATCATCTTGTTGTCACTTATTTACACAATAGCCTGCTCTTCCCTGAGAAACAGATCCAGAATACCATCATGCAGCTACATTTCTAGAAAGACTACATCAGAACACTTAGATGCTAAATTAGAAAAATATGAATTTGATCATGGCATAGTGATGTTTCTGGGCTACATTATTTCTCCAGAGGGGATCACCACAGACGTGTGTAAGGTCTTTGCTATCAATGATGACCTCTTCAAGGGATGTCTGGGGAATACGATTCTTAGGGTTCTCAAACTTTTACCGGTGCCTTGTCTGAGGTTTCTTCCACCTGGTGGCACCCCTAATGACCTTCTTGTCTGATCCACAGAGAATCGAAAAGCATTTGATCAGTTAAAAGAGGCCTTTGTTTCTGCTGCCATCCAGCAGAGCCAAATTTTCAGTTCACAGTGGAAGCCAATGCCTCTGAATTTTCCCTCTAGAGCAGTACTGTGGCAACAGACACTGCCCAGCAACCAAACTCACCTGTGCACCTTTTTCTTCCATCAGTTGAACCCTAGCACAAAGGAATTACAATATCTGGGACAAGGAGCTATTAGCCATCAAGGTCACTTTTTTGAAGAGTGGCATCACTCCTAGAGGGAGCCAGATACCTGGTCCAGTTCCTCATGGACCACAAAAACCTGGAGCATCTCCACACAGCCTGACATCTCAATCAGCACCACAGCTGATGGTTTGTTGTTTTCTCACTTTAATTTCATTACCACCTGCCACCCTGGAACACAAAATGGGAAAGGATGAATAACCCACATTGGGTACTGAGGTACCATCCTAAAGTCAACAAATATCTTCTGCAGAACAGTGAGTAATCACCTGCTCTCTTCCATCCAGTCTCAACTGCCTCAGGACCCTTACGCTAATCATCTCCAGCAAATTCTAGATCTACTTAACTCTCAGGCATGCAATGTGCTCCAAGTAAGGGACAAGATGCTTCATCAGTAAGGGTGCCTTTACATCTCAGAAGGGACTCACAGGCTCTTTATCCTGAAACTCTGCCATGACTCACCACTTGCTGGACATTTCGGGAAGTTCAAGGTATGCAGTGTTATTTCTCTCCACTTTTGGTGGCCCAAACTTCACTCCAACAGTATGGATCCTCTTGCAACTTTTGTTTCTGGACAGTGACCCCACGCTCGAGGCCACTTGTTCTTCTCCAGGCTGTGTGTTCCCTCACAGCCATGGGCTACTGTTTCTCTGGATTTCATTGTGGAGCTTCCCTGCTGTCAAGACTGCTCAGTCATTCTGGTGGCTGTCAACCTCCTCATAAAAATGGCGCTCTTTATCCCTTGTTGTTCCATGCCTACTTCCCACGAAACAGCCTACCTTTTTTGGAAATGTGTTTCATCTGCATGGTCTGCCTACAGGGGTCACCTCAGGCCAAGGACCACAATTTACCTCAAGGTTTTGGTGAGCCTTTCTCTGGTTTCTTGGCATAGAGACCTTCACCTCCTCTGCCTACCACCCAGAGACCAATGGACAAACTGAGCAAGTCAATCAGGTCCTGGAACAATATCTCTGCTGCTTTGTTAATTATCATGAGGATGATAGGGTCCCCCGGCTTGCTACTGCAGAATTCTTACACAACAAGGGTACTCATGCCTCACTGCAGCAAAGCCCTTTCTTTGCCAGTTATGGGATTCAATCCTGCTTTCACCTTTCTGGTTTACTTCTCTGTGGATTCCAGCGCCTGCAGTATTAGATTGGGTTGTACACCTAGTACATATACAATATGTGCTCTGAAGGCACCTGGAATCATATAAGTATCAGGCCAATAAGAATTGTTAGGACATACCTGGCTTTGCCATGGGGGACAACTTAAAATCTAACCATGCATCAGCAAAACTGGATCACCAGTATATTGGTCCCTTCCCAATTATTAAACAAATCAACCCCATAACCTTTAAGTTACACCCCACCTTCCATGCCTCTCTCCTGAAACTACACATGGGAAAATCCTTTTCTGACCTGGTTCAACACACTGTCCCCACCAATAAGTTTCCAGGCCAAGAAGAATATGTAGTCTGGCAGATTATAAATCCCAAGTGGATGTGGGATAAGCTATTCTACCTGGTGGCCTGGGAAGGGCATGGTCTAGACCAGGCAGGAGCAAACTTTTTGGCCTGTGGGTCACATCTGGGTATGGAAATTGTGTGGTGGGCCATGAATGCTCATGAAATTGGGAGTTGGGGTGCGGGAGGGCTCTGGCTGGGTGTGCGGGCTCTGGGGTGGTGCCAGAAATGAGGCATTTGGGGGGTGGGGTTCTGGGCTGGGGCAGGGTGTTGGTGTGCGGGCGGGGGTGCTGAGGGCTCTGGTTCTGAGGATGAGGGGTTTTGGGGTGCAGGAGAGTGCTCCGTGCTGGGACCAAGGTGTTTAGAGGCCAGGAGGGGGATCAGGGCTGGGGCAAGGGGTTGAGGCATGGGAAGAGGTCAGGGGTGCAGGCTCCAGGCAGCACTTACCTGAAGCAGCTCCTGGAACCAGCAGCATGTCCCCTCTCCGGCTCCTATGTGGAGGCCTGGCCAGGTGGTTCTGCGCACTGCCCCATCCCCAGGCACCACTCCCACAGCTCCTGGAAGCAGCACCATGTCCCCTTGCCGGCTCCTACATAGAGGGGCAGCACTGGCCAGGCACCGCCCCTGCAGTTCCCATTTGCCACGGTTCCCAGCCAATGGGAGCTGCAGAACCAGTGCTTGGGGCAGAGGCAGTATGCCTCCTACATGTAGGAGATGGAGAGGGGACATGCCGTTGCTTCCGGGAGCTGCAGGGGCGGTGCCTGTGGACCGGGCAGCACACAGAACTTCTGACCAACCTCTGGGTTACAGTTGGAGCTTCCTCTGCTCCTTGTGGTTACTTCCCTCTCTTGGCTTCTTGCCAGAGTCTGTAGTCCAATGCAGGATCCTAAGGCTTCCTCCCCCCTCCCCCCCCCCAGAACTCCTCCATATACCTAGACAACTCCCCTCCTTTCTAAGGAGTGATTACAGACAGGGGTGCCAGAATGGGGGGAGGGGGAACAGGGGGACATGGCCCCATCAGTTTTAAAAGTGGGAGGGCTATGCCCTCCCATTTTTTACTGTCTGTGATGGGTACAGTCACAGAGACCCCCTTGGTACTGTCACCTGATGTGCTGAAACTACCTCTGAGCCCATTTTCTTAGCCAGCTTGGGACTCCAGAACCCTGTCTTGTTGAGCCTGACATGCAAGCCTGCTGCAACACAGACTCGGGGTCTGAACCACAGACAGAACAAAGTAAGTTACCAAGCAAAATAAAGCAAAAACATGCAAGTCTAAGGCTAATAATGTTAAGAAACTGAATAAAGGTAAATCTCACCCTCAGAGATGTTCCAATAAGCTTCTTTCGCAGAACAGATTCCTTCCTAGTCTGGGCCCAATCCTTTCTCCTGGTACAGACTTGTTAGTTCTAGCTCAGGTAGTGACTAGGGGATTTCTCATGACTGGGAGCCCCCTTTGTTCTGTTCCACCCCCTTTCATCGCTTTGGCACAAGGCGGGAATCTTTTGTCTCTCTGGATCCCCACCCCTCCTTCTAAATGGAAAATCACCAGGTTTAAGATGGATACCTGTTCAGGTGACATGATCACATGTCACTGTAAGACCTCCTTCTTCATAGCCTAGTAGCTGGAAGACACATACATAGGAAGGCTTGCAGGTAAACAAACCCATTCACAGTTCATTGAGTCTGAAGCACCCTTAATGGCTTCCAGTTAACATGTTTATATCAGTAACACAAGTTTATATCTTATTCTCCTAACTCCAGACACAGAAATAATACATGCAAACAAATAGGATGAACACACTCGGTAGATCATAAGCTTTGTAATGATACCTTACAAGAGACCTTTTGCATAAATCATATTCCAGTTACCTTCTATTCACACTCATAGGCACGTGGAGTACAACGTCACATTGTCCATAAGGGTGAGTGACGGTGGCTGTGGGAGGAGGTGGACAGGAGTGAGTGTGGGGGGGTGGGGTCTTGGGGGAAGAGGTGGGGTGGGAACAGGACCTCAGGGGAAGAGGCAGCATGGCTGTGGGGGCTCGGGGAGAAGAGGCAGCATGGGGGCGGGGCCTCAGGGGAAGGGGCAGTGTGGCAGTGGGGGCCACAGTGCCCCCCCACTTTTAGGGAGCTTCTGTCACTCCTGAATACAGAGCTCCTCCCCACAACCCCTTTTCTACCACCAACTTCCTCTCTTTATAATGTAAGCGGGGGAATAGTCCCGCTATTGTGGGGAACTTTCCTGGCTTCTGCACTACCCCGGTGAAGTGGGCTAGCGAAAGGATCTGAGTCCTCACTCCCACTTCCTTTACCCAGTGGCCTCCCTGTCCTTGAGGACTCCCCTTCCACTCTCCTGTCTGGCAGAGTCCTCGTAACCCCAACAAGGCTGGGCCCCGGATTCCTGGGGGGCTCGACCCCCAACCCTGCTGTGGTCACCTAGGACAGGGGCTAGGGTGTCCCCACTCCGGGGTACTCTCTCTGCACTGGGCACTTCTCTGACCCACTGACCATTACATACAAGTTAAAGCAAATGCAAGTTATTTAATCAACAATTAATTTTAAAAAGAATAAGGAAAATGGGAAAGGTTAAAGGAAACACATCCACCCACTCTGTGGCAGGGAACATCACAAACAGTGTCTCTGGAATGTCAGGTCAGTTCCTAGTCTGTTCCTTGTAAGTCCCAGGCCGCCTTCTCAGGCCCTGGCTGTGCTGTAGGGATGCTGCAGGTTGGACACTTGCTCTGGTGCTGGCCACACGCTCTCAGGCTCTAAGTGGCAGGACCCTTTTTCCCAGTGTCGCCCGCACCCTGTCGGGGTTACAATCCAAGCCTGGCCTGCAGAGCCCCTTGGCTGAGGCGTCTCCCTGTGCTGGGCCCGCTGCCCAGGGTCCCCCTCGCTCTCCCCAGCTGCTCACCGCACCCAGCTCCGGACTGCTCCAGCCCCAGCTCCACCACTCTGTCTCAGCACAGCTGCTGCTGCTCTGCCTCCAGCTCCCTGGGCCGCTTCTTTGGCCCCTCTGCCTCTGGTTGCTACAGCTCTGCTCCCAGGACAGGTCTGCTCTGCAGGCTGCTTCTGTGACTCTGCTCCCAGCACTGACCTGCTTCCTGGGCTGCTTTTCTGGCCCCTCTGGCTCTGGTTGCTGCAGCTCTCCTCCCACGGCAAGTCTGCTCTCTCTGGGCTGTGCCTCTGGCTTTGGGGCTGCAGCTCTGCTCCCAGGACAGGGTCTGCTCTCTGTGGATCTGGCACAGCTCTGCTCCCCAGCTTAGCTTGGGCCCCTGCTTTCTCCTTAGCTCGGCCCCACTCTGTCTGACCAGGCAAATCCAGCTCACATGGAGGACAGGACCTCCCTGGCCTCCTGACTCCCTGATTAGCCTGTCTGCCCTGTCATTCAGGCTGACCTGGAGCATTGGCCTCTCCCCATTGTTCCTGGGGACTATCAGTCTCAGGGTCCTGATTTCCCCTAAACCCTTCCCCTTTTAGTACTGGGAGCTAGCCAACCAAAACACCCCCACTGAATGTTAGTAAGCCGTATGGAGTGGAAGTCCCCTTACAATAAGCCTCTCCCAGCTCCTCCCGCAGCTGGACTTCACCAGCCACTAGGCCTTACCAGTTCTTGGCTTCCTTCCGGGTTCAACCTGTAGGTTCATTAGCCTATTTTACCTGTTCAGGCCTTGTGTTTGGGTGGGCACCCCATCACAAAGATAAAAATACTTTAAACACAGATTGGGATACTTCTTAGTGTCTGAATGAATCCGAGCTGGACAGGTTAGGTCAGTGTCAACCTGTGGAGGAAAAACTAGAATATTTTACAAGGCACTGAATTTATTTCTGACATCTACTGAATATAGCATTTCTTCTCACTGGAAACAAGAGAGAAGTTCAGTAGATGACTTAATGCAACATTCTATGGATATATTCATGTACAAACATTTTGGTAAGGAATTATTCATTTGTACACATATGAATCAGAGCAAATTAATCTCTGGTAGACAAAAATGTGTATGTCTTCTATAGAAGCTGTCCTCCTTTTATACGGCTACATCCCAGTATAGTTCCTGTTTAGTACTAGATGCCTCCTTTGTGTTTCACTTCTTATAGAGACATAATTTCAGGCAGAATTGTCAAAACCAAGCATTATTGGGAAATACATTTAATAGAGAAGCCTGATGTCTCTTGCGAAAACATTTTGCCACTTCATCTTTCTGTTGAAAGATGCATTACTCCAGTTATTACCATTAACACAATGTACTCTTCTTATAACTCTGACATTGAGAGGAAATCATTATGGATGCTATTATCGGGTGAAATTCACCCGATGCAGAGGGCTAGCACAAGGTCTGTGAGCACAAGGTCATTAAGCTCTCTCTCAAAATAGGGCTTAAAATGGAACTTGGTGAATAGCCCTTGAGCTTGCCCCCTGCACAGGAATAAAATTCAACCGTAATGAAGAGCATGAAAATAGAAACATTGTAATGAACCTGCTGGCTCATCACTGGGCACTGTGTTAATCCCCAGTCCAGCATCTGGCCAACAGGGGATTTCATAACCTCAAGAGTACAAGAAAAGCAAATAGCATCAGAGATCAAAGGGGACCTGTCTCAAGACAGCGTTGGAGGCTTTGTATGCGTAGTAGCTGCAGAGGGAAGGCTGGATTACAGGTACAAGAAGGTCTGAGAGACCTTCTTACTGCCAGGGAACCAGCAGAAGCCACAGAAGGAAGAAACAGGGCTGCAGCATGCAGGCACAAAACTGGTGTGCAGGGGTCCCAAAAAAGATTTTATTTACTCTGTACTAGACTGCCCTCAGGGGCTGGGTTGGGAACTGTTGGTTTATCTTTTATTTGTAATTGAAAGCAATCATGCCCAGGATAGTTGCAACTTTGATTTCTGACAGCCCTAGTAAAGGAATCCTTTGCTACTTCTGAGTACTTCAGGGAACCCATCAAGGGCTCGAGCTTGTAGAGTACAGCTTCTAGAGGACCTACAGTGTTTATCTCTGAGGTCTGAGTAGCCCTGAATGATGATACTCATTACTGGTCATTTAAAAATGAGGGTAAAAGACTTTAGAATTAGTAAAACTGGAGCTGGTTTATATATTATCAGACAAGGAAAATGATGTCCATGTTTAACATGTTATAACATTAGAAAATGTAGCTCTTATGGTGAAAATTACATGTCTGTATGTGGGTGTAATTTACACCATTATTCACACCACCATTGAGTTTGGCCTGCTGTCTTTTGTTGCACATCCTCACCATTATGGGTAAGCTGAATGTGCAAACAGGTAAGTGAAATGTACTGGGTTTGTGATCTCTGAATTGATATTCATCAAGCAGAGAAGAGAATATAAGAGCCTGAGGGAAGAGAGGCAATTAAAAGAAACTCAGAAGATGTAGGACATGGGCTCAGTATTGAAGTGCTTTCTCAGACAAATTTCCTGTTAAAATCAGTGGAATTCCATTTGAGTAAAAACTTCAGAATTGTGCCCGTCACAAGGAATGAAATAAGGTAACACAGCCCTGGTCTACACTAGGACTTTAGGTCGAATTTAGCAGTGTTAAATCGATGTAAACCTGCACCCGTCCACACGATGAAGCCCTATATTTCGACTTAAAGGGCTCTTAAAATCGATTTCCGTACTCCACCTCTGACAAGTGGATTAGCGCTTAAATCGGGCTTGCCGGGTCGAATTTGGGGTACTGTGGACACAATTCGACGATATTGGCCTCCGGGAGCTATCCCAGAGTGCTCCATTGTGACCGCTCTGGACAGCACTCTCAACTCAGATGCACTGGCCAGGTAGACAGGAAAAGAACTGCAAACTTTTGAATCTCATTTCCTGTTTGGCCAGCATGGCAAGCTGCAGGTGACCATGCAGCGCTCATCAGCAGAGGTGACTATGATAGAGTCCCAGAATCGCAAAAGAGCTCCAGCATGGGCTGAACGGGAGGTACGGGATCTGATCGCTGTTTGGGGAGAGGAATCCGTGCTATCAGAACTCTGTTCCAGTTTTCGAAATGCCAAAACCTTTGTCAAAATCTCCCAGGGCATGAAGGACAGAGGCCATAACAGGGATCCGAAGCAGTGCTGCGTGAAACTTAAGGAGCTGAGGCAAGCCTACCAGAAAACCAGAGGGGCGAACGGCCGCTCCGGGTCAGAGCCCCAAACATGCCGCTTCTATGATGAGCTTCATGCCATTTTAGGGGGTTCAGCCACCACTACCCCAGGCATGTTGTTTGACTTCTTCAATGGAGATGGAGGCAACACAGAAGCAGGTTTTGGGGACGAAGAAGATGATGATGAGGAGGAGGAGGTTGTAGACAGCTCACAGCAAGCAAGCGGAGAAACCGGTTTTCCTGACAGCCAGGAACTGTTTCTCACCCTGGACCTGGAGCCGGTACCCCCTGAACCCACCCAAGGCTGCCTTCTGGAACCGGCAGGTGGAGAAGGGACCTCCGGTGAGTGTACCTTTTTAAAATACTATACATGGTTTAAAAGCAAGCATGTGAAAGTATTAATTTGCCCTGGTATTCGCAGCTGTCCTGGATGTACTCCCAAAGCCTTTGCAAAAGGTTTCTGGGGAGGGCAGCCTTATTGCGTCCTTCATGGTAGGACACTTTACCACTCCAGGCCAGTAACACGTACTCGGAAATCATTGTACAACAAAGCATTGCAGTGTATGTTTGCTGGCGTTCAAACAACATCCGTTCTTTATCTCTCTGTGTTATCCTCAGGAGAGTGAGATATCATTCATGGTCTCCTGGTTGAAACAGGGTGCTTTTCTTCAGGGGACATTCAGAGGAGTCCGTTCCTGCTGAGCTGTTTGCCTGCGGCTGAACAGAAATGTTCCCCGCTGTTAGCCACGGGGGGGGGGGGGTCGAGGATTGAGGGGGTAGCCATGCGGTGGGGGGGAGGCAAAATGCGACCTTGTAACGAAAGCACATGTGCTATGTATGTAATGTTAACAGCAAGGTTTACCCTGAAAGACTGTAGCCACTGTTTTCTAAAATGTGTCTTTTTAAATACCGCTGTCCCTTTTTTTTTCTCCACCAGCTGCATGTGTTTCAGTGATCACAGGATCTTCTCCTTCCCAGAGGCTAGTGAAGATTAGAAAGAAAAAAAAACGCACTCGTGATGAAATGTTCTCTGAGCTCATGCTGTCCTCCCACACTGACAGAGCACAGATGAATGCGTGGAGGCAAATAATGTCAGAGTGCAGGAAAGCACAAAATGACCGGGAGGAGAGGTGGCGGGCTGAAGAGAGTAAGTGGTGGGCTGAAGTCAGGGCTGAAGCTCAAATGTGGCGGCAGCGTGATGAGAGGAGGCAGGATTCAATGCTGAGGCTGCTGGAGGACCAAACCAGTATGCTCCAGTGTATGGTTGAGCTGCAGCAAAGGCAGCTGGAGCACAGACTGCCACTACAGTCCCTGTGTAACCAACCGCCCTCCTCCCCAAGTTCCATAGCCTCCACACCCAGACGCCCAAGAATGCGGTGGGGGGGCCACCGGCCAACCAGCCACTCCACCACAGAGGATTGCCCAAAAAAAAGAAGGCTGGCATTCAATAAATTTTAAAGTTGTAAACTTTTGAAGTGCTGTGTGGCATTTTCCTTCCCTCCTCCACCACCCCTCCTGGGCTACCTTGGTAGTTGTCCCCCTATTTGTGTGATGAATGAATAAAGAATGCATGAATGTGAAGCAACAATGACTTTATTGCCTCTGCAAGGGGTGATTGAAGGGAGGAGGGGAGGGTGGTTAGCTTGCAGGGAAATAGAGTGAACCAAGGGGTGGGGGGTTTCATCAAGGAGAAACAGAGAACTTTCACACCGTAGCCTGGCCAGTCATGAAACTGGTTTTCAAAGCTTCTCTGATGCGTACCGCGCCCTCCTGTGCTCTTCTAACCGCCCTGGTGTCTGGCTGCGCGTAACCAGCAGCCAGGCGATTTGCCTCAAGCTCCCACCCTGCCATAAACGTCTCTCCCTTGCTCTCACAGATATTGTGGAGCACACAGCAAGCAGTAATAACAGTGGGAATATTGGTTTCGCTGAGGTCTAAGCGAGTCAGTAAACTGCGCCAGCGCGCCTTTAAACGTCCAAATGCACATTCTACCACCATTCTGCACTTGCTCAGCCTGTAGTTGAACAGCTCCTGACTACTGTCCAGGCTGCCTGTGTACGGCTTCATGAGCCGTGGCATTAAGGGGTAGGCTGGGTCCCCAAGGATACATATAGGCATTTCAACGTCCCCAACAGTTATTTTCTGGTCTGGGAATAAAGTCCCTTCCTGCAGCTTTTGAAACAGACCAGAGTTCTTGACGATGCGAGTGTCATGTACCTTTCCCGGCCATCCCACGTTGATGTTGGTGAAACATCCCTTGTGATCCAACAGAGCTTGCAACACTATTGAAAAGTACCCCTTGCAGTTTATGTACTCGCCGGCTTGGTGCTCCAGTGCCAAGATAGGGATATGGGTTCCGTCTATGGACCCACCACAGTTGGGGAATCCCATTGCAGCAAAGCCATCCACTATGACCTGCACATTTCCCAGGGTCACTACCCTTGATATCAGCAGATCTTTGATTGCGTGGGCTACTTGCATCACAGCAGCCCCAACAGTAGATTTGCCCACTCCAAATTGATTCCCAACTGACCGGTAGCTGTTTGGCATTGCAAGCTTCCACAGGGCTATCGCCACTCGCTTCTCAACTGTGAGGGCTGCTCTCATCTTGGTATTCATGCACTTCAGGGCAGGGGAAAGCAAGTCACAAAGTTCCATGAAAGTGCCCTTACGCATGCAAAAGTTTCGCAGCCATTGGGAATCGTCCCAGACCTGCAACACTATGCAGTCCCACCAGTCTGTGCTTGTTTCCCGAGCCCAGAATCGGCGTTCCACAGCATGAACCTGCCCCATTAGCACCATGATGCATGCATTGGCAGGGCCCATGCTTTCAGAGAAATCTGTGTCCATGTCCTGATCACTCACGTGACCACGCTGATGTCGCCTCCTCGCCCGGTATCGCTCTGCCAGGTTCTGGTGCTGCATATACTGCTGGATAATGCGTGTGGTGTTTAATGTGCTCCTAATTGCCAAAGTGAGGTGAGCGGCCTCCATGCTTGCCTTGGTATGGCGTCCGCACAGAAAAAAGGCGCAGAACGATTGTCTGCCGTTGCTCTGATGGAGGGAGGGGCGACTGATGACATGGCTTACAGGGTTGGCTTCAGGGAGCTAAAATCATAGAATCATAGAATCATAGAATATCAGGGTTGGAAGGGACCCCGAAGGTCATCTAGTCCAACCCCCTGCTCGAAGCAGGACCAATTCCCAGTTAAATCATCCCAGCCAGGGCTTTGTCAAGCCTGACCTTAAAAACTTCCAAGGAAGGAGATTCCACCACCTCCCTAGGCAACGCATTCCAGTGTTTCACCACCCTCTTAGTGAAAAAGTTTTTCCTAATATCCAATCTAAACCTCCCCCACTGCAACTTGAGGCCATTACTCCTCATTCTGTCATCTGCTACCATTGAGAACAGTCTAGAGCCATCCTCTTTGGAACCCCCTTTCAGGTAGTTGAAAGCAGCTATCAAATCCCCCCTCATTCTTCTCTTCTGCAGGCTAAACAATCCCAGCTCCCTCAGCCTCTCCTCATAAGTCATGTGTTCTAGACCCCTAATCATTTTTGTTGCCCTTCGCTGGACTCTCTCCAATTTATCCACATCCTTCTTGTAGTGTGGGGCCCAAAACTGGACACAGTACTCCAGATGAGGCCTCACCAATGTCGAATAGAGGGGGACGATCACGTCCCTCGATCTGCTCGCTATGCCCCTACTTATACATCCCAAAATGCCATTGGCCTTCTTGGCAACAAGGGCACACTGCTGACTCATATCCAGCTTCTCGTCCACTGTCACCCCTAGGTCCTTTTCCGCAGAACTGCTGCCTAGCCATTCGGTCCCTAGTCTGTAGCGGTGCATTGGATTCTTCCGTCCTAAGTGCAGGACCCTGCACTTATCCTTATTGAACCTCATCAGATTTCTTTTGGCCCAATCCTCCAATTTGTCTAGGTCCTTCTGTATCCTATCCCTCCCCTCCAGCATATCTACCACTCCTCCCAGTTTAGTATCGTCCGCAAATTTGCTGAGAGTGCAATCCACACCATCCTCCAGATCATTTATGAAGATATTGAACAAAACCGGCCCCAGGACCGACCCCTGGGGCACTCCACTTGACACTGGCTGCCAACTAGACATGGAGCCATTGATCACTACCCGTTGAGCCCGACAATCTAGCCAGCTTTCTACCCACCCTATAGTGCATTCGTCCAGCCCATACTTCCTTAACTTGCTGACAAGAATACTGTGGGAGACCGTGTCAAAAGCTTTGCTAAAGTCAAGAAACAATACATCCACTGCTTTCCCTTCATCCACAGAACCAGTAATCTCATGATAAAAGGCGATTAGATTAGTCAGGCATGACCTTCCCTTGGTGAATCCATGCTGGCTGTTCCTGATCACTTTCCTCTCATGCAAGTACTTCAAGATTGATTCTTTGAGGACCTGCTCCATGATTTTTCCAGGGACTGAGGTGAGGCTGACTGGCCTGTAGTTCCCAGGATCCTCCTTCTTCCCTTTTTTAAAGATTGGCACTACATTAGCCTTTTTCCAGTCATCCGGGACTTCCCCGGTTCGCCACGAGTTTTCAAAGATAATGGCCAATGGCTCTGCAATCACAGCCGCCAATTCCTTCAGCACTCTCGGATGGAACTCGTCCGGCCCCATGGACTTGTGCACGTCCAGCTTTTCTAAATAGTCCCTAACCACCTCTATCTCCACAGAGGGCTGGCCATCTCTTCCCCATTTTGTGATGCCCAGCGTAGCAGTCTGGGAGCTGACCTTGTTAGTGAAAACAGAGGCAAAAAAAGCATTGAGTACATTAGCTTTTTCCACATCCTCTGTCACTAGGTTGCCTCCCTCATTCAGTAAGGGGCCCACACTTTCCTTGGCTTTCTTCTTGTTGCCAACATACCTGAAGAAACCCTTCTTGTTACTCTTGACATCTCTCGCTAGCTGCAGCTCCAGGTGCGATTTGGCCCTCCTGATTTCATTCCTACATGCCCGAGCAATATTTTTATACTTTTCCCTGGTCATATGTCCAACCTTCCACTTCTTGTAAGCTTCTTTTTTATGTTTAAGATCCGCTAGGATTTCACCGTTAAGCCAAGCTGGTCGCCTGCCATATTTACTATTCTTTCGACTCATTGGGATGATTTGTCCCTGTAACCTCAACAGGGATTCCTTGAAATACAGCCAGCTCTCCTGGACTCCTTTCCCCTTCATGTTAGTCCCCCAGGGGATCCTGGCCATCCGTTCCCTGAGGGAGTCGAAGTCTGCTTTCCTGAAGTCCAGGGTCTGTATCCTGCTGCTTACCTTTCTTCCCTGCGTCAGGATCCTGAACTCAACCAACTCATGGTCACTGCCTCCCAGATTCCCATCCACTTTTGCTTCCCCCACTAATTCTACCCGGTTTGTGAGCAGCAGGTCAAGAAAAGCGCCCCCCCTAGTTGGCTCCTCTAGCACTTGCACCAGGAAATTGTCCCCTACGCTTTCCAAAAACTTCCTGGATTGTCTATGCACCGCAGTATTGCTTTCCCAGCAGATATCAGGAAAATTAAAGTCACCCATGAGAATCAGGGCATGCGATCTAGTAGCTTCCGTGAGCTGCCGGAAGAAAGCCTCATCTACCTCATCCCCCTTGTCCGGTGGTCTATAGCAGACTCCCACCACTACATCACTCTTGTTGCACACACTTCTAAACTTAATCCAGAGACACTCAGGTTTTTCTACAGTTTCGTACCGGAGCTCTGAGCAGTCATACTGCTCCCTTACATACAGTGCTACTCCCCCACCTTTTCTGCCCTGCCTGTCCTTCCTGAACAGTTTATAACCATCCATGACAGTACTCCAGTCATGTGAGTTATCCCACCAAGTCTCTGTGATTCCAATCACATCATAGTTCCTTGACATCACCAGGACCTCCAGTTCTCCCTGCTTGTTTCCAAGGCTTTGTGCATTCGTATATAAGCACTTGAGATAACCTGTTGATCGCCCCTCATTCCCAGTATGAGGCAGGAGCCCTCCCCTCACAGACATTTCTGCCTGTGCTTCCTCCCGGTATCCCTCTTTCCCACTTACCTCAGGGCTTTGGTCTCCTTCCCCCGGTGAACCTAGTTTAAAGCCCTCCTCACTAGGTTAGCCAGCCTGCTGGCAAAGATGCTCTTCCCTCTCTTCGTAAGATGGAGCCCGTCTCTGCCCAGCACTCCTCCTTCATGGAACACCATCCCATGGTCAAAGAATCCAAAGCCTTCTCTCCGACACCACCTGCGTAGCCATTCGTTGACTTCCACGATTCGACGGTCCCTACCCAGGCCTTTTCCTTCCACGGGGAGGATGGACGAGAACACCACTTGCGCCTCAAACTCCTTTATCCTTCTTCCCAGAGCCACGTAGTCCGCAGTGATCCGCTCAAGATCATTCTCGGCAGTATCATTGGTGCCCACGTGGAGAAGCAGGAAGGGGTAGCGATCCGAGGGCTTGATGAGTCTCGGCAGTCTCTCCGTCACATCGCGAATCTTAGCCCCCGGCAAGCAGCAGACTTCTCGGTTTTCCCGGTCAGGGCGGCAGATAGATGACTCAGTCCCCCGGAGGAGAGAGTCCCCGACCACCACCACCCGCCTTCTCCTCTTGGGAGTGATGGTCGTGGAACCCCCAACCTCAGGACATCGCATCTCATACCTTCCAACCAGCGGAGTCTCCTTCTGCTTTCTCGCCCCAGACATATCATCTGGTCCACTCTCCGCAACGGTGCCTGCGGAGAGAACATGAAAGCGGTTAGTTACGTGTGTCTGTGTTACTGGAACCCGGACATTCCGCTTACCTCTTCTGGAGGTCACATGTTGCCAAGCTTCTTCACTGGCCTCTTGGCTCCTCTGTGCAACCTGTTCTATATCTTTAGAGCTTTGTGCCCCTAGAAGCCTATCCTGAGTTTTGTCTAGAAAATCCTCAGTTTCTCGTATGCAACGCAGGGTCGTTATCTGTTGCTCCAGACCTTCAATCTTCTCTTCCAATATGGAGACCAGCTTGCACTTTGTACAGACAAAGTCGCTTCTGTCCTGTGGAAGAAAGACAAACATGGCACATCCAGTGCAGGTCACAACAGCTGAACCCCCACCTTCCATATCACCTTCCTACTATGAGCTTCCTCAGAGCAGTTTGCAAGACGTAAGCCTCACTGGGCTCACTCCAGGCGAACTCCCAGGCAAACTCCTGCTGTGAGCTGCTCTGCTGTCCCCGCCGCTCAGCTGGTTCGCGAAGCTCTGGCTATTTTTAAACAGCCAGGCTTCCCTGACGCAAACAAACAGACACCCTAATGCCCGCCCCCTGCAGGCTAGCAGCCAATCAGACACTCACTCAGGCTCTCACACTGCCCTCCCAGCAAACACACGCTCGGATACTTCCTCAGCAAGCAAACAAACACACACTCGGATACTTACCAGTCCCAGGCAAACTCCTGCTGTGAGCTGCTCTGCTGTCCCCGCTGCTCAGCTGGTTCGCCGCCGCTCAACAAAGGGGGTGGCTTTACATCAAAGAGTATTTCAGGCAGGACTTCACGGAGGGTTCCAATAAGAAATGGTGCACCTAAGTTATAGTTCTTATTGGAACAAGAAGGTTAGTCTGGCCTCTGATTGATACATGGCTAGATTTACCTCGCTGCACCTTCTCTGTGAGTGACTGCAGTGTGACCTAGACGAATGAGTCCACTAGACAGGGGAGGGGGGGAAGCAAATGAGTACAAAACAAATCTGGTCTATTTCTTGTTTTGATCCACTCCATCTATCTTTTACATCTTTGGCTGGCAGCAGACGGTGCAGAAGGACTGCATGCCATCCACATCTCATGGCTGCTCAGCAGAAGATGGTGCAATATGACTGCTATCCATCCTCATCTCTTGCCTGCCCGGCAGAAGATGGTACAGTACGACTGCTAGCAATCCGTATCGCCTGCCTGCTCACCATAAGACGGTTCAATAGGACTGACTGCAGGACTAAAGAGAACGACCTGGTCAAGTCACTCCAAATTTAGTCCCTGCGCCCATGTCTGCCCAGGCGCTCCTGGCCGACGTGGCCAGGAGCACCTCGGACATGACGATGATGGCTACCAGTCATATTGCACCATCTGCTGCCAGAAGGCAATGGGTTGCTGCTACTGTGTAGCAATGCAGTACCGCGTCTGCCAGCACCCAGGAGACATACGGTGACAGTTACCTGAGCGGGCTCCATGCTTGCCATGGTATGGCGTCTGCACAGGTAACTCAGGAAAAAAGGCACGAAACGATTGTCTGCCCTTGCTTTCACGGAGGGAGGGAGGGAACGGGGGCCTGACGATATGTACCCAGAACCACCCGCAACAATGTTTTAGCCCCATCAGGCATTGGGATCTCAACCCAGAATTCCAGTGGGCAGCGAAGACTGCGGGAACTGTGGGATAGCTACCCACAGTGCAACACTCCGGAAGTCGACGCTTGCCTCGGTACTGTGGAAGCACTCCGCTGAGTTAATGCACTTAGAGCATTTTCTGTGGGGACACACACACTCGAATATATAAAACCGATTTCTAAAAAACCGACTTCTATAAATTCGACCTAATTCCGTAGTGTAGACATACCCACAGACTGAGGGAAGTCAAAGACATTGTATTTGAATGGGACTAAGGGGAAAATGTAGGCACACAGACATTAGCACAAGAATATGTGAGGGAGATAAAGCACAAAAGTAGAAGAAAAGAAAGATAACACATGAAGAGGAAGAAAGAAAAGGCCTTTCAAGGAATGGGGAATAAGAGAGAAATAAAGGTAGAAAACATAGATCAAACAAAAGAGAAAGAAGAGAAGAAACCAGATTTTTTGAAATGTAGATGGCAAATAGTGTGAGCAAATTATCATCTCTGGTCACTTTCTTGATAGTTGAAAAAATGTCTAGATTGCTTTTCTTTTTCCTGCACTCATTATTCCCAGTTGTGTCTAGTGACTATAAACCTTCCCTTTTTGTGTATTCCAAAAATGCGGCAGGAATTGATTTCACCATTGTTGAATAGTATATCCTTTACTGGAATGGAAGAAGTTTACCTTTCCAAGCACTTTTCCAGACACAGACCTGCTGTGAATGACATCATGGAAAATCATATCTTGTGTCCTCTACATATGCCTCTCATAAGAAACTCACTTTTTTTAAAGCCAGGGTGGGGGTAGGGTGTAGCTAACCACTCTGGTTAGCATTTCCCTTTAGTAGTTGAAAGAGTTGTTTGGGGGGTTTTTAATACATAAAATTCCTTTCAGAGAGACATGCCACACATTCTGATCTCTCCCCTTCAGGCAGTTACACTCTATTAAATATGAGGCTGGAAATGACACACGTCTGGAAATCCAGAAATAAAATCGCCTTCCAGTTGCTGCTCTGCAGTATACAATGAAGGTGTTGTAAATTGATAATTGAACCATGTGGTTACTAGTTTAAGATTTTAAAAACTGAAACCCTTAGTTTCCAAAATGCTATCACTTTGTACATGTCTAGATTTTCTGTAGTACTATGAAAATTCTATGTATTTGTTTTATTTACAGTGCAATGAGGTTTTATCTTTTTAGCACCCTTATGCACTGAGATTGTATTTAGCTTCTTTTATTAAGACCATTCTTGTGCTATTTGAGTGCTGTTCAGAGTTAAAACAAATAAAATACAAGATGACATACATTAGTAAGTAAAATGACCTCTACATTCTATCCTCTGTTGGATTGTAAATTATGTGATTGACATATTTTAAATACTGTTGTGTGTATTACAGAGTTGTAAGTAGGTTACAGAATGCTGTGTGGAAATGTAAGTGTGATAAGGCTGTAGACCTGAAAGTGGTGAGGTCTATGGTCTCCCTGGGATTGTAGATAGATGAGTTCCAAAATTTTGGGCCCTCCCACCCCCACTGAAAATGTCCTACCACCTGTGCATATGGTCTTGATAGACAATTGTATTGTTCCATAATAGCCTGTCAAGTGTGCTAGAAGTCCCAGAGAATGAAGCTCACCTTTACTTATTCTGGGCCACAGTCACTGAGAATAAGGACTGAGATCTTCAAACATACTCTGTGTCCAGTAGGGAGAATTGGAATGAGCAGAATACAAGGGTGAAATGAACATTCGGTAATGTAGGTGTGAGGCTGTATTCTGAAACAGTTGCCGTTTTGCAGAGCTGATGCTTTCAGGCCAATGTACATGGCATTAATATAATCCTGTCTGTAGGTGCTCACATAATTTTCACAGATGTTGACAAGGAGATGTGAAGGGAGCAAGTGAGTCTCTTAACTCGAATGGTTCTCGAAGACATAAGCTCCTGCCAAAGCACTAAAAGGGACTGGTCAAGATAAATATTAGGCTAAACAGGAAATGTACAGAATGTATATTAGAGGAAGCATAGTAGGGAACAAAGATGGCATTTAAATACCGATATTTGTTGCAAATTGGAGGTACATGTACCCACAGCACCATGATTAAATGCAACCCATTCAACTCAACAGGAAATATGATGATCTTATTTATACACCCTTGATCATTTATTGGTTGAGCCATTGAATTAACAGTAATTCTGTACAGTATTGGAGCTTTAACATTGCTGCAGGTATATAACTGATCCACAGAATAGTGAAAAGGGTTAAGTCACTGAGCTAAGTAACTTTCTACCCAGTTTCCAAACTTTCTAAATGGAACTGTTGGCTCACGATGGAACCTTCCTACACAGTCATGTGTAATGTTTCTTTGTAATTTGAGTTGTTGGTTTATTGCCAACTATAAATGAGGTTCAAATAAGATCCAATTTTGCAATCCCCAAAACTGAGTAATATTTCAACATGCTTAGGAGTTTCAGAACCTTCCAAGACATTTGAGAAAAAATATTTTTAATTGGCTTTTCACATTGTTCTGAAAATTCTGTGTATGATCTCTTGGGATTGTAAAATATCATTAAGAGTGAAAAAAGAGAAAGAGAACCTAAATGAGAAGCAAATACATAAAAGGTACCTAAATCCCTACTGAGGCACCTAAATAAGTAAGTTAGTGCTGAGAATAGAGCAGCTCCCATTAACTTCAGAAGGAGTACTGGGTGCTCAAAACTTAAAAATCTTGCCATTTATGCAAGGTGGGATTTTCAAAAGTGGTTCCTAATGAGCAGATTTTAAAAGGAATTTAGGCAACTAAAAATGCTGATAGGTGATTAGTGGGCTTTAAAAATGCACCCAGGCACCTAATTGAAATTTTTAAATCTCACTAGATAACTAAATACCTTTAAAAATCAGGCCTAAGTGACTTTCATTGAGACTTATGATCCTAAATCACTTATGGCTTTTGAAAATTCTGCCCTTCAGTTCCTGCAAATGGGTCTAGGAGCCTACATTTAAGCTTTGAAAATCTTGACCTTAGCGTTAGTGCCCTTGAGATGCAGCTCCTCCCACAGGAATGAGAAGGCATTCTCCCTATGTGGTGTTCCAAGGAGAAGTTGGGGAGCTCTCCCCCTGCTTTTTACTATTTAACCCTTGGATCCTGCAGCTCCTTTGGGAGCTGTGCACTTCAAACTGTGAGCTGGAGTCACATCCTTAATGCCTGGTGAAAGCCATTGGAAAGCACTGGGACCAGTGTTTGCTGACTTTATCATTGCCTCTGTTGGGAGAGCAGGGTGCCAGCTGTTCTTAAGGAAGCACTTGAACTCCCACTCACTATTGAGTCTATGCACTTTAATGTGTTTCAGCCCTTCCTTGCAGAAAAAATAGTTTCTTCATTAGAGCTGGTCAAAATTTTTCTGCTGGAACATTTTCGCTTCGGAAAATGCCATTTAATCGAAACTGAAATTTTCTACAGGGATGTGGTAACTTTTCACAAAATTTCATTTAGAAATAAAACTGAAGCTACATGAATGGAATGTTCTGACTGACCTGAAATGAAATTTTGTTAAATTTCATTTTACAGGTTTCAGAGTAACAGCCGTGTTAGTCTGGATTCGCAAAAAGAACAGGAGTACTTGTGGCACCTTAGAGACTAACCAATTTATTTGAGCATAAGCTTTCGTGAGCTACAGCTCACTTCTGTAGAAGCACTTTCCACAGTATGCATCCGATGAAGTGAGCTGTAGCTCACGAAAGCTTATGCTCAGATAAATTGGTTAGTCTCTAAGGTGCCACAAGTACTCCTTTTCTTTTTTCATTTTGC
Organism: Eretmochelys imbricata; assembly: GCF_965152235.1. Classification (NCBI taxonomy): domain Eukaryota; kingdom Metazoa; phylum Chordata; order Testudines; family Cheloniidae; genus Eretmochelys; species Eretmochelys imbricata. Next base: position 91,044,396 of record NC_135575.1, read on the forward strand.
AGGATATTGCTTTTTCTCTTCTTCCCTTTTTGTCCTGCAGACACACACAAGCTTAATATCTCTCTTCAAGGGAGCTCCAGCATCCTCCATATTCATAGCTATTGCTATCTTTCCTTCATTAAGCCTCCTGATATATCCCTCAACGGTATAATACTGCTCCTGCGTCACCCATGAGGAAGGAGCCCAATAGCTAAGTATACGGCCTCCACCAAGTTCCCAACTTTTGTCAGCCTTGGGAGTAAGACTTGGGGTAAAATTTTCAAAAGTGCCTAAGTAACTTAGGCCTCTAAGTCCATTTTCAAAAGTGACTTGGGCACTTGGGGCCTAAGTGCCATTGATATTCACGTCTAAATTACGTAGGCACTTGTAAAAATTTCACTTGTAATCTTTAAGCTTGGGACATGAAATCAGAATTTCCAAATGGACCTTGTTAAGACCACCAATTTAAAGGTATTCAACTTCTGGGAATTATGCCACACTGTAGTCAATCTGACTTTTCTATCCATGCAAAATCATTACCTGAAGTACTACTTTAAGGGAGGAATATATCCGCGATTGACAGGAAATGTCACACTCTGGTAGGATTTAAGAGGCAGCATAGGAAGTACCCAAATTACCCTTAGGGTTTTTCCTTCTTCCCGCTCTTTCTCCGCAGTATTTCAAAGATACTTGTATTTTGCTGAACTAATTCAGTCCTCTCCCTCTGCACATAGAATTGAACGGAAATCAGAGTTTTCCAAATTATGGGTCTGTCCTGCTAAAGTCTGCTGCAGATTCCTACATGCAATTCCTGTAGTCATCAAGCTGGATTTTCAAAGCAAATTATTATCACAGTGAATCTCAGATAATGAATCTCTGCTGCACGTAGTGTTTATGGAGATCTTTTCTTTTTTATGGCCCTTTGACACACCAGTTAGAAATGCCTAACTCATAGATGTGATTATACTGTCCAGGAATTTTGAAGACACAGAGTATTTGAAGAGAGAGATCTTCAGTCACTAAAAAAGAACTGTAACTATATTCAGAATTTCACAATTCTCACTAAACTGCAAGATTAGTGCCAAAGGCAACAAAACAGCAGGAACCCAGCCAGAATGTGCCAGAGTTCATAGAACAATTGCTTCAGGCTTAACTTTGCTGACCTTTAATCTAGTTGGGTCATCGATGGTCCTCCTGCACAGCATCCCACAACTTGAACCTGATCAGGTCTTGCATTGTTGTTCTGCAAGCCAGATTACCAGAATTAAATGTTGTGCATGACTTCAGAACAGGCTGTACTGCACACATTCATTCAGAATCAGCATTTTATAAGTGTGGGTAAGCAACCCCATCTTGGAGGATCACACTTTTTTTTGTTGTGAATACATATGTTTAATTACTCTAGACCGCTTTACACGCACTTACAAAACGTGTAGTTAGGCTTAGTAATCATATAAGAAGGGCCCCCTTCAGGTTAATTTACCTTCTACATTTTCAGTACCATTCATTGTCCTCATGATATGTTGTTTGTTTTTCTTACAAGTTAAATTCTACCTTTATTCACACCAGTGTAATTCTCAAATTTAACTTCTTACTCTCACTTGACCAATACTGTGTGTGTATCTATCTATAGATAGATAGATATAAAATATGGTTACAGTGAGTAATAACAACAGGGAACACTATTAAAAAGTAACTGATAAAAGTAAAAGGCCCCGGTCCCGAAGTGAGCTCAGCAGGAGAGCCCATGCATCCATGCAAAACACATTGCAGGACTGGGGCCATATTCCGGTAACCGTTGGGGAATGTTAACTTTTTACTGTTCTGTACTTTTTAATGTTAACTCTGTGTATGGTATAATAATAAAATCAATTTTAGGTTCTTATCTATGGCCCTATTACCATAGTATCTGAGTATCTCGTAATCTTTACCCTGGTGAGGTAGGGAAGTACAACTATACCCATTTTACAGAGGCAGTCTGGGTCCTGTTGCGCTTGCACTTAAAAATATAAACACATTCTGGAATTTCTGCTGCTGAGCCAACAACAGACTGTGAAATCCTCAATCTCTCATGATCTTTCCATTCCGGTGACTCTTGCAATCCTCCTAGGAAGGAATAGGGGTAGGGATTTCACTACCCTGCAGTTAGGGTGACCAGATAGCAACTGTGAAAAAACAGGACAGGGGGTGGGGAGTAATAGGCGCCTATATCAGAAAAAGTCCCAAGAAACAGTACTGTCCCTATAAAAACGGGACATCTGGTCACCCTACCTGCAGTGTAATCTAGGGCTTGGACTCCAACATCCCTTTTAAAATTGACAAGGGCAGAGGATTCTGTGGAAGAGCATTGTGCCTGTTGGACAGGTGTGTATCTCTTGCAGAATATTTTGGAATCTTTAAAATGTGAAGGGCTCAGTTTGTAGAGTGAGTGAGGGTGGGACATTTTTTACCTTTTTCCAAACTGTTTTAAACCCCTCACTTCTTACAAATTCAGTCCTCTATAAAACTACTTTTTTTTTTCTGGCTGGCTTTGATGCACTGCCATGACATTTAATGGAGAACTGTAATATTGAACAGTGAAAAATCTTGCCCTTGGAAAGAATCTGCACACATGCTATGCATTTCTGAAATCTTTCTCTTTCCTGGTAAATTACTGGACATTTTCAATGGGCAAACGTCATGGTTTGATTTAGTCTCATGCTCACAATCCTTTGCAAGAGAAGATAAGAGAGGAGAAGTAAACGAGCACAGCATGAAATTTGTCTCTGATCTCCAGACAATCTATGTGAGCTGTTACTCTCAGATCACTTCCCATGTAATTGGGTCCTTCAGAGACATCCTTTCACTCAACAACTCAGAAGAAAAGAAACAGCTACTAGTCACATGGCTAGCTATCTTCAAAAGTGCCTCAGGGAGGAGTTCCGTAGGAGAACCTAGTTCACAGTTTGAGAACATCAGCAAAATGGAGATTTGATCTCCCTTTAAAAATAGGTTTTGTGAGAAATTCTCTAGACCTGACAAGTTATCATAGGTCTCTATGGGTATGTCTCCACCTGCAGCAGGGGGCGTGATTCCCATCAAGAGGAGATATACTTACATTGGTTCTCATCCAGCTAGCCACTAAAAATGGAGTGCAGCTGCAGAAGCATGAGGTGAGGGAGCGGCTAGCATACGTGTCCGAGACCCTAGACATATGTCGGGTTGGTTCACCCATCTCGCCCCTCATGCTGCTGCAGCTGCACTCTGTTTTTAGCGTGCTAGTTCAATGAGAGCAAGTGCCGGTGTGTCTCCTTGAGCTGGGAACCAGAGCTCCAAGTGTATGTATATCCTACATGAGCAAACCAGAAATAGCTCCATGCCAAGTAATACAATGGTATCACAATGATTATTATTAAAGTGCTGAGAATGTGCTTGGCACACTACAGGGCCCAAATGAAGACAGACCCTGTTCCAAGGAGTTTAGACTCAATCCATAAAGGTGCTTAGTTTTAGATTCCATTGCCATTCACAAAGCGACCACTTTGCTGTTGCTGAACCCCATAGGTGCCTAAATTCACTTGGTACCTAAATTTCTAGCTCTTGGCATGCACACATCTCTAGGTGTCCGAATACCTGTCCTCTGCCTAAACTCCAGTGCAATCCAAGAACTGGGAGAAGATTGACAAAGGAGTACCCATCTCATCTGTGAAGCTTAAGATGGGAGGTGTGCTTAGATGCCACCTATTGACCAGAGGAGGTGGTGATACTGGTCACTTTATCACTGTTATACCAGTGGTCAGAGCACTCACCTGCAAAGTGGGAGACCTTGGTTTAATTTCTCTCTCTGACTGATGAGGAGAAAAGATTTGAGAGTGCTCTAACCACTGAATGCTCTTCAAACTCTTGAGAGTGCTCTAACTACTGAGCTATGGGATCGTATGATGGGAGGTGCTCCCTCAATCTCTCCTTTTAAACTATTCTACTGTGGATAAATAAAGAAGTTCCCTTCTGGAGTACCGTGTCCAGCTTGCTTTTAAACAATGTTGCATCTCTGCCAAATCTTAAATATGACAGGCAAGTAGGCTTTTTCATCATTAAGCTGTGTGATGAACTATCCTTTTTTATCTTCACAAAAACATTCTGCATTTTTGACCTCTACCAGCAGAAAATCCCTTTGGATTTACTGGGGCAGGAAGGGGAGGGACGGGAAACTGGCATGCTTTTGCATTCCCTGCTGTCTTGTGGTTTGACAACATTATTATCCAGTTCTGCCCATGAAATGCCATCAGTATCACTTTCCAAAATGAGAAATGAACTCAGTTCTACCACACAGTTGATAAATCATATCACCATGTGAGTCCACATGGAGTACATAACTTGTTCCATAAAATGCATGAGAAACTCTTTCCTAATTGCTCTTGAATTCTATGTGGTTATCCAAAGATTCCACAGAAGCCGTGAGAGCTGTTCAATTCTTTCCCTATTGTTTTCACTGCACTTCTAGTAGCCCTCTCCCTGCTAGCTGGTAGATATACTGTTCTTCTTTTTTCTTCTCAGGGGCTTTTGTTTGCTTGAAAAATTTCTCATCATAGCTCATACCAGTTCAGCTCCACTACCGGGAGCTATGGTGGGGTGTTGCAACACATTTGTGGCTCCTGGTGCTTTTAACCATTCTGTTATGTAAACATTGTTCAGAACAGTGTTAGATTACATGGTGGTTAGAAGGCCAGATCCTGTGTACAATAGCACTGCCACCAGCAGAGCCGAACAGGGTGTATCCCTAAAAGTACAGTAGCCTTTCCTATAACACATCTTTGCTCCATGGGAGGGCAGGGCATGGGAGAGCTGTGCTATGGTTGGATCAATGACCCTGCTCTTCCCCTTTCCTTTCTCCAAACTCGGCTTTTGGGGATTTGTGGGTATTGACTCCCTATGTGGGTTTCTCTAATCTTGCCCCCCATAAGCTCCACAACGTAACTATCATGACTCCACTGCATTATGGGACTTCTGCAGCTACAGGGTAAGAAGGATTTTCCCTGAGACAGAGAAAACAAAATAAGATATTCCAGAACATTTCCCACCCCATTATCTATTACTATTATGGATAAAACTTTTAAAGAAATTCAGAGCTTTCACTTTCATGTAATGATGAAGACCCAATCTATATAAACAATAATGTGCCAATCCTTTTAAAAAGAAAACACAGACAACCGCCTTCAATGTAATATACTTGACTTCTGTTTGGAATTGATTATACAGTTTTGTATAATAATTTAATAAGCTGCTGCTTTGTGCAAGAAAGTTATTTCTGATTCTTCTTTGTGCAACACAGGATTGTAACAATTTAGCTTACAATATCTTGTTGACACATATTTAAACTGCACTGTTGTTATACAGCATAGATGGTATAATTTAAGATTCAATAAGATTTTTGTGTAGCGCCCCTAATCATGCAGTACAGTCAAAGTTTTTCTCACCCTCTTGTGGTAAATATGATTTATTCCTTTATTTATTATTTCCTTTCTGTATTCTCTAGCTGCTACTAGTCACAAGAGCAGGGCAGCAACTGCTTCTTTTAATGTACAGTAGAACCTCAGAGTTACAAACACCTTGGGAATGGAGGTTGTTCGTAACTCTGAACAAAATATCATGGTTGTTTTTTCAAAACTTTACAACTAACATTGACTTAATATAGCTTTAAAACTGCACTACGCAAAAGAAAAATGCTCCCTTTCCTTTTTTTTAGTAATTTACATTTAACACAGTACTGTACTGTGTTTGCTTTTTTTTTTTTTTTTTTTGTCTCTGCTGCTGCCTGATTGCGTACTCCTCATTCCAAATGAGGTGTGTGGTTGACTGGTCAGTTTATAACTTGGTGTTTGTAACTCTGAGGTTCTACTGTAATTTAGTGAGCTAGATGACAGAGGGAGCTCTAGGAATGACTCAGGCTTCCCAGTCCAGCTTCCTCCCAGTCTGGAGAGAGAAGATGGCCATTCTCCGCTTTTCTGTAAAGGGAAAGATTAAATTGTTCCCAGTTATCTACAATCTCAAGCCTAGTTTAACTAGCCATTTTTAAAATTGATCTATTCAAACTGGTTCAAACCCCTAACACAGATGCATTTAAACCATTTTAACCCTTGTTTATAGTGATTTTAGGTTGTCAATAACTTACTGCTTAAACCAGCTCAAGTGAGTCTACATTAAGGGTTTGCATTAGTTTATTGGTATTTATAGACTTTTTAAATTGATTTAATGTAAGCACTGCATTCTTTTAGTACAGAAAAGGTCTCAGTGAGTGATCATCCTCCACTGACTTGTGATTCAAAACCAGTCGAGGTCAGGGTAAAGATTCCTATTGATTTCAGTTAATTTTAAATCATGCCCATGCTTATCAACCTTCCAACAGTTGAGTTGTGCAGGTTGTTCTGGTTTCAATATAGCATCACATAGAATCACAGTAGCATAGGACTTGAAGAGGCCTTGAAAAGGCTTCTAGTCCAGTCCCCTGCACTCAAGGAAGGACTAAGTATTATCTAGACCATCCCTGACAGGTGTTTGTCTAATCTGCTCTTAAAAATCTCCAATGATGAGATTCCACAACTTCCCTAGGCATTTTATTCTAGAGCTTAACCGCCCGGACAGTTAGGAAGTTTTTCCTAATGTCCAGCCGAAACTGCCCTCACTGCTATTTAAGACCATTGCTTCTTGTCCTATCTTCAGATAGGATATCTTGTTCTTTTAATCCCAGCCTCCAAAGCACTTGCAACCCCCCCAGCCTGGTATCATCCACAAATTTTATAAGTGTACAGAACTGATCCCTGTCATCCCACTTGATATGTCCTTCCAACTTGACTGTGAACCACTTTCAGGGAATGGTTTTCCAACCAGTTATGCACCTACCTTATAGTAGCTCCATCTAGGTTGTATTTCCCTAGTTTGATTATGAGAAGGCATGTGAGACAGTATCAAAAGCCTTACTCAAGTCAAGATATACCACATCTACCACTTCCCCCATCCACAAGGCTTGTTATCCTGTCAAAGAAAGCTACTAGGTATATATACAGTGGTTAACACTGAAATGTCCTCATTTACCCACAGTTATCCCATATTAATTATTTGCCTATGCTTAGAACAGCAATTTGGTCAGCCACTTGCAACCAATTCCAACATTCTAAAAGTATTCCGTAATTCATTGTGCTTATTCCCCTGGCAACAACTATGAAGCACCATAGAAAAAAGCACAAAGAGTTTTGGAGCACATAAGAGGCTGGACTAAAGTAGGGTTAGTATATGCAAAAGCTGAGAACCCAGATCTGGGAGTTTTGAGCTGTGTGTGGTAAAGATCAAAATGCAGCAGTCTTAAGACTGTGGTTTGAGCACTGGCCTGCTAAACCCAGGGTTGTGAGTTCAATCCTTGAGGGGTCCATTTAGGGATCTGGGGTAAAAATTGGGGATTGGTCCTGCTTTGAGCAGGGGGTTGGACTAGATAACCTCCAGAGGTCCCTTCCAACCTTGATATTCTATGATTCTCTGAACCCTTTCCAATTTATCAACATCGTTCTTTTAGTGTGGACACCATGACTTCCATTTGGCCATATTAACTATAATGTCAAACTGTAATGTAAAATGTGAAACTATAAAATGTGATTTCAGGTCCCCATAATACATCCTCACAGGAGATACCAAGTTTAGTGTTGTCAACACTGCCTTACAATCCATGTCACACAGTGATCAACATTTAAAAACTCAGAGATATCACAGTTTTTTCCCCCTGTATTTAGAATAAGACTATACTTGGTTAGCTTTAAAATGCACTTTTAGTAGTTCTATGATGTGTAGTAGTTCTCAAGAGCTTCTGTTTGTACAATTAAGCCTTCTTTTTCTTGACAAAAGTTCATAATAACCTGGACCAAATCATATTTTTGTATACACATTTTTTACATTAACTTTTTCCACATATCTAATTCATATCACATAAGAGACCAGGGACAAAAATCACTATGTTTTGTAAATGTTTTCATGGTAACTGCATTCAGAACAATACATCTAGTTTGTTTTCACCCACAGAATTACTAAGGATGAATCCTCTCTAACATAGATAAAATATTTTCATCATTTTCAACAAGCAAATGAAAAGAGATGTTAATGAAAACTGCTCAGAAGAGGGCTATAGACATTACTGTCTCCATGCCAGTGTTAGTATATTATTCCTTTGGGTATTTTGAAACCTTCCTGCTGGAATTCTGGAAAGTTCAATGGGCAGATTGTATTTTTATTAGCAAAACTATGTTTAACATTGCCATTTAGACTCCGTTCTGTTATTTGTGTGCCACTATTGAATCTGCATCTCCTCTGCAAAACGGAAGCTCTGGGTTTTGAAAAGGCTTATACAATACACCAAGCTCTGTTGAAGGTATTTGCATGATGATTTCAGGCAGACAAGCATCCGTCCCTTGCTTGTTCCTGTATGGCGACAGCAGTCTTAAGACAATGGCAAACATCCTATAGCCTCACCTTGCTAACCTCTGTTCAGTTCATCTTCTGATTTTATTGTTAACCAGGAAACCTACTCCACTGTGTTTGCCTGTGCCAGACTTGCACATACGCTGCATAAAAAAAAACTCTTTTGGATGCATTTCTCCAATGTTCCACAAATGAGTGCTCCTAATACTGGTATCTCTGTATTCAGAATTGTGATTTAGTTCCTTGTGTGAGTATGACTCAGTTAGTAGCATTCTCCCAGTCTGAACAGGCTGCTGTAGGTTCAAGCTCTCCAGTAGGACTTTAGCTGTGTATTACAGCAAAGGGCTTTACTCTGATACTAAGTTGTCACTACAATTGTGCGAAATGTTTAATTGAAATATAGTCCTACTCAAACAAAGCATGAGGGTCAAGGTTCACTGCATTTGCAAACCTTGGGCCATGCTCTCAAAACTTCACAAACATGAGCTGAGGTTGCTTAAACCACTTGGAAACTTGTGAAAATGCCTCATTGCTCCCTTTGGCAGAACTGCCCACTCTACCCCTCAACCTAAGTATCCAGAGGTTGTTTCTGGAAGGAAGAAAAGAGAGACTGGGGGTGGAGGAGGAAACTCTTGAGGGATATTTATTCCTCTTGGGTGGAAAAAGTATCATTGACTAATAAATTTACAGGAACTGAAACCATTCTAGCTTTTGCAAACCACACAATAGGATTCAAAGTGTGAACCCCTCAGTGAACTGAACTGTGCAGTCTGTGCATGTCTCTGCTTTAAACCAAGATCCCTTTTCTGTCTGAATCTCCAGGTGAAAATGAAAGTCTGTGGTGACTGTCACTAGAAGGTCACACACTTTGTTGTTCTGCAGGCCAAGCTCATTGTACACACCAGGGCTCATTATACACACCATTGTACACACCTTGTATCCCTGCATTTTCCCTCCCCACAAAAGCTCTTTGTGTGCCACCCTCCCATCTCTCTATATTTTAGGAACTCTATGCAACCCCACTCCTTCCCTCATTTTCCCCCTATGCCAGGGACATTGTGGGGGCCCCATTCTCCCTTTCTCCCATGCCAGAGATTCTATGCCCCCATTCCCCTCACGCCATACCATGGTCTCCCATTGGGCCCCCCCATGCAAGAGACTCTGTGCGTCCCTCATTCACCTTCCCCACTCCCCCTTATTCTTATTTCCTCTCTTTCTGTCTGGGAGAACTTACTCTAGAAACAAGAGAGATAAGAGGGTTGGCAGGTTGGTTTTATTTCTTTTTCTTCTTTTAACAGTATAGTGAACAAAGAGCTTTTGTGGGGAGGGAAAATGCAGGGATACAAGGAACCAGAGAAATGTATTTGGGCAAGTTTTCTCCTAAAGGACACAACTACTGCAAGGTGCTGAACACCCTCTACTCCCATAATTGATAGTTGATATCCAGCAATTACAGGAGCCCATTGATGCAGCTCAGAGCGAAATATAGGGAGGCAGCAGCTCTACCACCACCAAGCTGTGAAAACTCTGTGTCTGTCTCTCCCTGAATTTAACTAGATATCGCGAAGATTTTTGTAATTATTTTAAGATTAATGCAAGTCTAAGTAAAATGTGACACTATAAAATTTGGTGACAGATGAGCTAAATCAGCAGTAGAGCTGTCTGAAAAAAACAAAAATTCATCTTCACAATTTTGAAATTTCGAAGTTGTTTTTGTTTCAAAGTGTTTAAACAGGCCCATTGTTCATTCCGTCAAAAATTTACATAATAACAAAATTTTAAAATTATGTATCCAAACCATTTTCAATATAATATTATTCAAATGGTTATCAATACTTTTCATTGACTGGAAGCTTGGTTTTTCAGGACATGAAAATGTCAGCCATTTTGATAACGTGTTCAATAATATTTTCAATATATATTTTTCTGGGGGAAGGAATCAAATAAAAGGACCACATTTTTCACAAAAATGAAAACTGAAAAAAGGCCATTTTTCAAGAAAACATTTTTGTTCAAAAAATTTCAACCAGAGGACTTAGGAAATACAGACAATGCCAAAAATGTTGAGACCTACTAATTTCTGACTTCCACTGCTTACAGGGACTGAAAGTCCAGAATGGTAAAAGCTCCATTTTTTTTGTCATTTTGGAAAGAAGTGCTGTTGTCTCCGTTATTAGTAACACTTCTGTATAAATAGAAAAGGTGTCGATCTTTGGAAACAATATGGTACCAAAGGGATTCACAAAGAAGCAATGGTATCATGGTGCTTTTGTTATATTGCCTACAGGGCAATGCTGGCTGAGACTTATAGATTGATATCATTTTCAGAAGTGCTGAACACTTGCAGCTCCCACTGGTTTTGATAGAAGCCGTAGGTGCTCAGCACCTCTGAAAATCGGTCTATGAGAATTTCACAAAAGGTTCTAATTGATGTAAAAACAGGAGGCGTATTCTAAATGGATATGAATTAACTTGAAAAGATGTATGGAGATTTAGTAACTGCTATCTGTCATACAGAATGAATCTATTCTTTAGTTGGTAAACCTCAATTAACTTGTTTTAAGAGAGAGTTTTATAACCACATATTTGAATGTTTTGTTCCCATCAGGTTGTTCATGCAAAGCTTGTGTTTGGCAGGTCTTAAGTGCCTGGGTGGTCAAGGGTATTGAATTCTTCCATTCCTTCCAATAAAAAAACACAGTCACCAATTTCCCACTAGGAAAGACTGGCATAGAGCTATTTTTTTACTAACCCATGTTTCTGTGTGTTTTACTGCCAGGATATAAGAAAAATGCAGTTTTTTCTCCTTTGTGGCAATTTTATTCTCTGCCTCCACTAAATTCACATCCCAATCCAAAACTCTTTTCCTAGCTTAGACTTTTATATTTGGCCTCCTCCTGTTATTGTTTTCACTAAGTCTTTGATATGTAATACAGATAGTTTTGCCAGAAATGTACTTTGCCAGCCTGCACCCTCTATCTGCATTCAAAAAGTAGCCACTCTTCAAACCCTTTCCATGGGTTTGTGGCTTTCTGGAGTTCTGTGTACAATAGTTAATGACCAAGCACATGTTTAAATGCTTGTGAAATATTGGTAAGTGAATTGTATGTGAACATGAGATTCAGTCAAAAAAGTCTGCAGCAAATGTTTACACATCTAATAATATTCCTTGTTGCTACAATATGAAATAATTCACTCACTTCTCAAGGGACTAGAGATTGGTATTCTATGATTTCTCCTTTGTGCTGTGGAAAGCTTAAACATTTGAACTACTGTTTTGCATGACAGAGCATTTGTCGCATAAAATGTGGGGGCATGGGGACAATTCAAAAGCAAATTATTCTCATAGGGCATGATTCTGGGAAGGACAGAGGGTGCCCAGCACCTCATTGAAGCACAGCACTTCCCAGGATCAGGCCCTACATTATTCCTCTCAGGACATGGAGTACATCAGTCTGCAAAGTGGTTAGCAGGCTGGCAAGTGAAGTTGAGTGCGATCTTTATGGGAGTAGCATGGGAACAGAGAAGTTGATGAGATCTTCTGGTTGCAGAAACCAAAAATAACATTTACAAAAACAAAGCAAAACAATCTTGAAAGAGGACCAGTTTTAGAATCTCGTTAAACAAAGAGGTCTATAAAGCACTGCATAACCTTATAAAATCCAGTCCTTTATTAACGGGATTTGTGCATATATCTCCAGCACATGGCTTTAGAAAAGAAATGAAATAAACACAAAATACTGGAAGGTTCTTAGTCAAGCAATCTGAACATGATCCTATGTACATTGAAGTAAATGGCAAAGTTCCTATTGATTTTAATGCTGTAGGATCAGGGCCTATGTCAGCAGCCACTAATAATACAAAAAATCCCTTCCTTTTTCATTAACTTGGAAATGCATCACTAATATATAGAAATGGCTAAATGCAAATGAATGGTGCCTGCCAGAGACCCACACTCATGTAAAAGGAAAACAGAGAGACAGCTATCTACAGCTTTTAAGTATACCACCAAAAGACTTTTTAAAAATGAAGATTTTGCAGTAGGGCGTGTATTTCAACTTATTTTGAATATGGGAAGGTTATGTCTGTTAATTAACGGTAAAAATGCAGTGGGTTTTCTGTGATGTAAGAAACTGTGGCAGCTTTAATAACAAAGGAATGTATTGCAACTATTATTGCAAATTATGGAAATATTAGAAAATATTAAGCGTAATATATTGTGATGTAGATGTTCTTATTGAGGAAATTTTTTGTATTGGAATGAAAGCTACAGAAATAAAAACATATGCTTGTGCAGGTTGACCTACCTTAATGAAGTCCTATTGTAAGAAAAAGTCTGTATATATTAGGGCCTCCCACTTAGTAGATAAAGGATAAAATGTCCAAAACTTTGACTCAGTAATTCTATATTATACTTTTCACTACATAAGCTTTGTCTTTGTGCTGTGTGACATTTTTGTATCTAATGTCTGGAATAATCCATCACACAACAAGCTTTGCTTTATGTGCTGTCCTGCTGTAGCACATATATAAATAAGATACTTTAAATTCCAGCAATATTTTTAAGCTAGAGATCTCAACGCACTTTACAGACATTAGCTAATTTGCCCCACAATGCTCTTCTGAGGTAGGTAAGTAATATTATCCCCATTTTAAAGATGTGGAAACTGAGATTATGTGACTTGCAGAGCTAGGAGAATTACCCAGGTCTCCTAACTCACACTCTAAACATTAGACAACGATTCCACTGAATGCACATCTAGTAGTGCTCCTGCAGATTAGATTTGCAATTAGTATAAGAAAAATAATCACTTTTTGGGTGTTTCTTTAGTATCCCAATTGGCCAGTCCAAACGTTATTATTGATAGGGTGGACTTTTATGTCTGACTTCAAAAGGTCCTGGATTTCACCCAGGGATTTTATAATATAATGGTAACCTTTAAACCACCTTAACTATAGGAATGGGTACCACAAACTAATTATCTCTCTTTTGTGTGTGTATGTACCCTGTACAAATTGGTTGTGGCATTATTAACTGAAGGAAATGTGCACAGCCCTGTGTGGACAGGGCATTGCAAGAAACTTAAGCAATATAATAGCTACTGGCTATGATCATGAGCACTGAACAGTGCAGAGACACCACATCGCTGTGAGGGAATATAATTGGGGGCAAGAGAGTTATTTATCCACTGACTGTGCAGGCTAGATAATCTGTGTGAGAAGCATTTAGGCACCGCAGGTAGACCTGGTTGAAACTTTCTGTACGAAAATCCTTTCTGTCAAAAAATGGAATTTGATGACATTGAAATTGTTTACAAAAATCATTTTAGATAATTTTTTGCTTTTCAAAGATATTAAAAAACAATAAATTTCAATCAAAATTGAATATATTTGAAATTTTCAATTTTTCATATTGGGAAAGTTCTTTTTCGCTTTTTTTTACTCCCACTTATCTCTCCGCTTTTTATTTTCCCATTACTAAAAAAGTGAGAGAAATTGGTTTTGATTTTGGCTTTAAATATATTTTTACTCCCATTCACCCTTGTTCCAATGGAAATAAAGGAAAATTTGATTTTATTTATTTCTTTTTACAAAAATGAGTGAGATTTTTCCCACTAAAACAAAAAAAATTGAAATGAATTTTTTTAAAACAAAATTTTTAAAAAATGTTTTGAATCTTGTTGTTGAAAAAATGAAAATGTCATGACAATTTTTGAACTAAATGAAAAACTTGGGGAGGTGGTTTCTAATTTTTTCATGAAACATACATATCCTTTTTTGGCTGGCTCTAACTTTGGTCCAAAGTGTTATATAAAAGCCGAAGATGGATACGTATTCATGGGCTCAGGGCAATATAACTATATTGGTGCTTAGCAGAAAGTGGATACATCTCAGCTTTCTTTCTTTCTTTCTTTGCCATGAGAGAAATGCTGAGCTCTGTCCAATCATGGATAGTGCTCCTACCAGTGCCATACTTGGGCTTCATTTTGACCTCACTTACCCCTGTTTTACATCAGTTTACTTCTGTGAAGTTATGCCTGACTTACACTAAAGTGAAAACAAAATCAGACCCTAAGTCACCTCTACTAGTTTCCGATGCTAGTCAGAATTATCTCTAATCACCACTGGTGCCAACTTTCTAATCTGCCCCAGGCCCTGCCCCTACTCCACCCCTTCCCCCAAGACCCCACTCCACCCCAACCCCGCCCCGCCACCTCCCGCCCCATTCCACCCCCTCTTCCGAACGCACCCCACCCTCACTGCCAGCACCTCCTGCATGCCACGGAACAGCTGATTACAATGGGCGGAAGGCGCTGGGGAGATGCTGATCAGCAGAGCCTCCAGGAGGAGGGAGGTGCTGCAGGGGGAAGGGAAAAGCTCACTGCCGATGGGTGCTCAGCACCCACCATTTTTCCTCTGTGGGTGCTCTGCTGCTCCAGCACATTAACCCTCTTCCTCTGTCTCTCATTTTGGTGCTCAGATGTTAATATTACTGCATCTCTCAACTCCATGATATTTTATACAATGATCTAGAAGCCTGTGCTCAAAGCAAGAATTCAGTATCATAGCAAAGATGTAGCCTGCATTGTCATAAATGGTCACAAACAGAGTTTGCTAGTTTACACTCATATCAACCGAGAGCAGCAGCTTCCTCAGGGAGCTGCTCTTAGTCCCTCTATGCCTGGTCCAACAAATGAGCCAGAGGAGTCACAGTGTGTACGGGAGATTTCAAATGCAGAAGTGTGTGCCAAAAAATACAGGCCAGGTTTTGAAAATTAAGCCCCAAGTGTCCTTAAAAAAGAAATATTGAAAACCAAGTCCAGCAGCCAATTACTTCTGTCTTGCCAAAGAACAGCTCCTTGAGACTGCCTGCACAGATTCCAGAAGATGAGCCCACACAGGTCCAGGGCCTTGAGTAGGGCTCTCCTGCTGGGTGTCAATATGCTGCTCCTGTGCTCTGTGCGTGACTTCACTTTTTTAACTGTTAAAGTGAAAACCCCGAGCTCCATCTGGAGCATAATGAAATGGCAGTTCTTACATAGGTCCAAAGGGCCATCTTCTGATTTCCTTTTCTCCAGTGCAGCTGAGATCGGAATCTGCACTAAAGAAACAAACAGAGAAATTCAAAACTAAAGCTAGCAATTGCTTGTGGACTGGCTCTAAGAAAGAGCAGCAACATTAACACTGACTGTTGTGTGTGAACTCAGGCTATGTCTACACTATGGGGACTATGCCAGCGTAACCCCATAGTTTAAAGGCACAGCCTACGCTGACAAAAGGCTTTTTTCTATCATGATGGTAACTAGGTTGACTGAAGCATTCTTCCATTAACTTGGCTGCGTCCACACTGGGGGTTCGGTCGGCAGAGCTACATCAGTCAGGGGTGTGGATTTTTCATACCCCTGACCGATGTAGCTATGTCAGCCTGGATATGAAATGTAGCAAGGCCTCAGAGATCATGTATATGACGTACAGTGTAGTTGTGTGCCCATGTAGCTGCTACTAATGCTGCCTCTTTCTGCTGCACTAGGCACGAGAACCTGCTGCAGAGACAAAGGGCTTGTCAGCACAAACATTTAGGTTGCTACAAGCTGGGGTGTGAATCTATCCTGAACTAACCTGCTGCATTCTAACTGTCTATATGCACCTTACCAATGCACCTTAACAGTTCAATTAGTGCACTTTGATCTAGTCCTGCTTCAGAGAGGACTGAATCAAAGTGCATTGGTCCCAGGTTGTGGGAGCCCTGGGCGCATGGGACCCCCACAATGAGCCAGTACTGAGAGCGTGCGGAGTCCACCTGGCTCATGAGACAGCTCATGGTGTCTGACACCATCAGGTGGTCCAGAGACATCTACACGGAACACATCACAGGACTCCGACAGTATCAGGTCGAGTAACTGAGAACGCCGACCAGGGAAATAACCCACTTCCTTCCCTGACGAACCGAGGGACACACACACCCCCCCATGTACTTATTCTCTACATCAATACTGACTTGGACCCTTACTACATTCCATGGGTGGCGTACCCAAGCCCATTTATCCACAGATGCTTTAAAAACTCCCAACCCCCAATCTGGATCTATGCTGGTTATATGATATGTATGTACCTCATGAACCTTGTAACCGATACTTGCAATCCCCCATAACCCAAGCCAGACCCCAGATATACAGTACTTTCCCTCTTAACTTGTGTCAATTTGATTTTAAACATTAACTTTAATAAAAATTTTAAATATGAACTGTTAATTGGTATCAGCAGGGTCTGTGTGGACAGTTAGAGCATGGCAGGCTACTACAGAGTGAAGTCAGACCTCAGCTTGCTGCAAACTGAATGTTCGTCTGGACAAGCTCCAAGCGAGCTTCTCTTTCTTCTTTTAAAATTGGTAACAGTGACATGATGAGAGTTTTCTTTGTTTTTTGTGAAGGTGAGAAAAGGCAGGAGGGTGGGGATAGTCCTCAAAGGAAAGTTTCTGGTTAGCTGGCCAGCAAGCAGCAAAGCTGAATCTCATCGATCACATGACTGAGATCCATTCTAAATCCAGACATTGGTAAACTGGTATGCTTTATGAGGAATGGAAATCTTCTTTTTCACAGATTCCAAGCCCAGAAGGAACCACTGTGATAGAGTGACCAGATGTCCCATTTTTAAAGAGACAGTCCCATATTTAATCCCTCCGGCAGGTATCCCGACTTTTTCTTAAAAATAGGTAAATTGTCCTGTATTTTCTGTCTCCCCCACACCAGTACTGGTGAGTACTGCTGCTAGCCAGATCCCTGCTCGCCAGCCACCCGCCCACCAATCATGGATAGTGGATGTGCAAGGCTGGTGGTGGGGCAAAGCTGCAGTGTGTGGGGCCAGCTGCTCCCCCTGCTGGTCCCTCAGTGCAGCCCTCCCTGCGTGCCAGCTCTCAGCCAGCAGGGTCCTGTCCCCCATCCCATTTCTGGACATTCTGGCTGCGCGCTATGAGCTGCGGTGACTGGTGAGTGCGGGCAGACCCCAGACAGCGGCTGGCTATGTGATGCTTCTGCTGCCCACCCATCAGCCCTTTACATGCTCCCCCTCTTGCTGTCTTCTCCCTGCTTTGCCCCTTCCTCCTCCCAGCCCCACTGCTCCTCCATATCCCCCTAAGAGGGGCGCATCCTGCTCCCAATGCTGTGCTGAGAACCAGCCCCTGGTCGTTGTGCTCAGCTCACCAACAGTCTGGCCAGCAGGCTCCTTCTTTCCCCCACTGCCCCCCAGGCTGGGCCGGCACCCCGGGAAAGCCCAAGACCCTCCGGTCCAAGGCACTGGCCAGGAGGAGCCGAGCCCTGCATGTACCAAAAGCCCCACACAAACCCAGGCACAGGGCAGCCTCTCTGCCCTTCAGCTAAGCTCTGGAATGGAAGGGAGGAAGCAATTTCCAGCCTGTTCGTGCCCTGACCCTACAGGCACCAAAGCAGCCCCCCAGGCAGAGACTTAGCACCCTCTTCAAGAGCCCCACCCCACCCCGCAGTCCGCCCTGGGTCCTTCCCCCAGGGAGTAAGTGGCTGCTCCATCCGCTAGGCACCCTCTCCTGCCTAGCCACCTCTCAGGCCCAGTTCACTGAAGCCCCTGCAGTCAGGTTCCCTGGGACCTGGTGCATAATGCAGCCTTGGGGCTTAACCCCTTCCTGCCTGCACTGTAGCTGGTGGGACAGGAGGCTGCTGGGTTATGTCAGTGGCCAGCAGCAGCCTGGAGGTGTTAAAAAAAGCCTTTGCCTTTTGACACTATGGAGGCAGGAAGGGACAAGCTGCTTCCAGCCATGGAGGAGCAGAAAGGGGGGAAGAGATGAGATCTGCAAAGACATGGGCCACGTCATCCCTTCCCCTGCCCTCCTCCCCTGCTGCTGGAAGCAGCTCCCATCCCTTCCCTCCCACACAATGCCAAAAGGCTGCTGCTGGCCACTTTCTGGTGCAAACCCTGGCAGAAATCTGGGGAGGGGAGGTATGTGGCCCTGCGTGGGCCCTTCTCCCCCCATTCCCCCACATGTTGCCTCAGGAAGACACAGCCCCAGGTACCAGGAGAGGCGGGTCCATCCCGGGGCTTAGCCAGGTTTGGAGAGTTGGGTCAGTCACATGGGTATTGTAGGCACGGGAAGGCATTGTCTTCCTAAACCATCCCATCTCCTCAGTGCTGGGGCATGTCAGCTGGGGGTCTGGCCGGGTGGCCAGGGAGTCTGGGGCCACACTTCCCAGCTCCCCGATACTTTGGGGACGGAGGGGCTGGGACATGCCAGCCGGGGGTCCGGCCCAGCAGCACAGTCCGGGGAGGTTGGGGCATGCTGGCTGGGGGTCGGGCCAGGTGGTGTGGCACGGGGAGGCTGGGGCCACGCTGCCTGGTGCGCCAGGGCCAGGGAGGGCTGGGGGCAGTAGCCTGGGGCAGGGGCCAGCAGCCACAGTGGGGGCTGGGCTTCAGTGGGTGCAGAAGGGGTGGGGCCTTGGGCAGAAGGGGTGGCCAGGAGGAGCTGTGGGGGGCTACCCTCTGTAAGCCAGGGATTTACCCACCGCCCATGGTCAGTCGGTCACCAACCACCAGCACCACCGTGTGGAAGGTGTATGGGAGTGTGTGTCACCACTTCTGATATGAACTGTAAAGCCTTAAAGATAAGAAGGTGAATAAAAAGAAGCCAGCTATGCAGTATTTCTTTTCACAGGGGCTCAGTCAACTTGATGTTAATTTGAATGTTTGTACTGCATAGTTCTGATTGATTGTCATTGAACTCACTTGAACATGAGTAATTTTACGAGGTGTCCTGTATTCAGCATAGGGAAATATGGTCACCCTACATTGTGATCATCTGGTCTGACCCCCTGTATAATACAGGCCAGAGAACTTCTCCAAAATATCCAGACTTGATTTAAAAATTGCCGGTGATGGAGAATCCACCACAACCCTGAGTAAGTTGCTCCTATGGTTAATAACCCTCACAGTAAAAAAATTACACCTTACTTCCAGTCTGAATTTGTCTAGCGTCAATTTCTCCCCATTGAATAATGTTATACCTTTCTCTGATAAACTGAAGAGCCCATTATTAAAAATGTACATGCCAGATATGCTAAACATTCATATGCCCCTTCATGCTTGGGCCACCATTCCAGAGGACATGCTCTCATGCTGATGACACTCATTCAAAAAATAAAGTGTTCATTAAATTTCTGACTGAACTCCTTGGGGAAGAATTGTATGTCCCCTGCTGTTTTACCTGCATTCTGCTATATATTTCATGTTATAGCAGTCTCAGATGATGACCCAGTACATGTTGTTCATTTTAAGAACACTTTCACTGCAGATTTGACAAAAGACAAAGAAGGTACCAATGTGAGATTTCTAAAGATAGCTACAGCACTTGACCCAAGGCTTAAGAATCTAAAATGCCTTCCAAAATCTGAGCGGGACAAGGTGTGGAGCATGCTTTCAGAAGTCTTAAAAGAGCAACACTGATGTGGAAACTACAGAACCCAAACCACCAAAAAAGAAAATCAACCTTCTGCTGGTGGCATCTGATTCAGATGATGAAAATGAACATGCGTCGATCCACCCTGCTTTGTATCATTATCGAGCAGAACCCATCATCAGCATGGATGCATGTCTTCTGGAATGGTGGTTGAAGCATGAAGGGACATATGAATGTTTAGTGCATCTGGCACGTAAATATCTTGTGACGCCAGCTACAACCATGCTATGGGAACGTCTGTTCTCGCTTTCAGGTGACATTGTGAACAAGAAAAGGGCAGCATTATCTCCTGCAAATGTAAACAAACTGGTTTGTCTTAGCGATTGGCTGAACAAGAAGTAAGACTAAGTGGACTTGTAGGTGCTAAAGTTTTACATTTGTTTTGTTTTTGAGATACGTAACAAAAAAATCTACATTTGTAGGTTGCACTTTCAAGATAAAGATATTGCACTGTAGTACTTGTATGAGGTGAATTGAAAAATGCTATTTCTTTTGTTTTTTCCAGTGCAAATATTTGTAATAAAAATAAGTATAAAGGGAGCATTGTACACTTTCTATTTTGTGTTGTAATTGAAATCAATATATTTGAAAATGTAGAAAACATCCACAAATATTTAAATAAATGGTATTCTATTATGTTTAACAGCATGATTAATCATACAAATAATCAGCTAATTCTTTTAATTGCTTGACAGTCATAATACTTACACTCTGCAATCAAGTCACTACTTAACTTTCTCTTTGCTAAGATAAATAGATTGAGCTTACATAAGAACATAAGAATGGCCATACTGGGTCAGACCAAAGGTCCATCTAGCTTGTGCCCAGTTTACCAAGCAATCCAGATTACTCTGCGTAAGTGACATGTTGTCTTCATTGTTTACCGTACTCCAATGTTTGTGTCATCTGCAAATTTTATCAGTGATTATTTTATAGTTAATGTTTTTTTCTAACTCCTCCCTCTATGAGCTGTGATTGCTGCTTGCATAGACATACCTGAGCTAGCTCAAATACCAGTAGCTGTGAAACCACTGCAATGCAGGCTAGCTGCCCAAGTAATTACTCCAGGGTGCCAGACAAGCTTGTACAGCCTGCACGCAAGCATGTGCTGCTGAAATTTCATTACTACCAATACCTGAGCTATCGTTAATCTGTTTGTGCACACTTCAGCTGTATCCTGTGATTGCAATATTGACATAGCCTAACATAGGTGCCATAATTGGGCACTTCTTATTACACAGCAATCATTTTTTCTGGCTGACATAATCAAATATTCTCTTTGCCACAGAAGATGGAAATCTTTGTTGTTCAGCAAATTTACTATTGGATTTCCTCGTCTTATTATGTGCTTGTTTGTGTCACGGTAGTTCCCAGAGTCCCCAGTCACAATCTGGAAACCCTTTGTGCAAGGTGTTGTGCAAACAGAAAATAAAGGCCATACCCTACCCATTAGAGTTTATTGTATCAGCTCCAATAGTGAGACCACAATATCTTTATATCAACAACATTCTAATATATTTTGTTTAGTGAAATTTTGGATAATCAAGAAGTTTTTGATTATAGGAAACACACAAAGTGGTTCTTAGGATGTATGTTGCACACAGAAAGAGATGAAAGAAGGCTGAAACCACAAGGGACTTCTGTCAACCACATACAAGTATTCCCAAGATTTAAAGGCTTTAAAGGAAAATCACATTTGTAGACATTACATTATGTTGAAACAAATGGGAAACACGAGATTTTAATTATCTTTTCCTGCAGCCTTACAGATATGAGTGTCCTTTGGTTCCCAAGTAACTCAGCTTTGCCAGTGTTTCCCGTTTTATTGATGTGTTTGTTCTTGTAAAAGATTTTATAAGCTAAACATTAGCTAAGCAAATGACTTTTAAGCTTGGGGAAAAGCTTTGTCTATGTGTAAATGAACCTTAATAGAACTTCTACTGATTGATGAAACGCATTAGGACTCTAGGGGCTGGTCCAGTTTTAAGTGTTACGTGGCAAATCTGAGCTTTGGTGTTAACCTCCCAAATGGTCGGAAGGGTTTGAGAGGGGGAGAGTTACATACATATGACTGAACTGCAGAATACACACATTCTGTTTCTATTGAAAACTATATAAACATTTTCTAGTGTTACACTAAAATCCACTCCAGCAATTAAGGCTTGCCCCAATGAAAAACAGAGCTTAATATTAGATAGTTTACTGAATCTGGTGAACCAATGACAAGTCTATTTTTTTTTTCATTTTTCACTTTTGTTTTAATCACAATCCTTCATTAGCTTTTACATTAATTAAATCTTGGCATGTAAGGTAGTTGAGGTCTTACTGTTGGTAATTTTATTATTATAGTTGTTGTGTAAATTACAGTGGTGCCTAAAATCTGGGAAGAGTGAGCTACACAAGCATTTAGGACAATGTAGCCCCTGCTCTGAAGAGTTTACAATCTATAAAAACAAAACGGTGAATTCTCCATTAAGTCCAAACTCCACTCGGGTATAGTGGAGTGAAGGGACTGCAAGGAGCTAGATGTGGCTGTCTGATCCTGTGCTGCCTGGCCCAGGCAGATGCCAGAGCCACTGTAGCCCACTCTAACATACATCACTAGCATATGGTCCATAGTAGACTTACATCCGTGGAGGGTAGCTGCAGTGGACCTTCACTCCATCCTGTCTGGCCCTTGGAATACCCCAATATGCTGACTGGGTGAGGATGGTGGAATAGGCAGCCATGCCACTCCCACCAGTGTTACACCAATGGCAAGTTACCCTGTACAAAGGGAATTGTCCCCCAGCCACTTCCAGCCAGAATCAGACCACTTTGCACAACATGAGTCATTCAGAAAGGCTGAATCAGACAGGAGAATCCAGTCCAAATGCCGATGAAGGGTGGGAAAAATGTGTATCTTTACAAGCAGAATGGTCTGAGGCAATGTGACAGGGGTGCAGCTACCCTACCCCAACCTCTTCCACTAACAGAAATCACTCTGACACCTTCCTGCTTGTAAACACTAGTGTGTACTTTATCTACAGTGTTTCAGACCCTCCGCCAATATGTATCAATGTAGCCCCTCCTTTGTACTGTTTTCCACTTTTCTAGCCCCTTCTCCCATGGGAGAGGTAGGTGAGAAGGGCAGGCTTAAGGTGTCTCTACTCTAAGAGCTCCCCTTTTCAGGTTCTCTCTGTCTCTTTCTCTCTCCCCGCTTCCTCCTCAAGCACTTCCTTCCTGTGCTCTTTTCAAATCACTTGCCAGTTTATGGGCTAATTAGCTCACTAATCTGTCTGGCCTAGTAATCAGACACACCCTTGACCAATTAGGCCTTCTCTGAGAGAACCTTATTAGTGCTAATAGTGACCAGAGAGTGTGCTGGATCGAGCTCCATCTCTCAGCACTCAGTCACAGGCAGACTATATAATGTTGTATCTACATGGATGGTCAAGTCAAGTGTGTTAGTCTAAGTGGCTTAACCATTCAATAGCTGAGGGAAGAGCATTGTGCAAGTCCATGAGTGAACCAGTTAGCCGTTGCTGATGCATGCAGCCTGGAAGTATGTAGCCTACATCCTCTAACTAGCCACAATGGCAAAGTGAGGAGTCATGAAGGCCCTGCTTATAGTCATTAGCAGCACATCTGATTGTTCCAGATCTGAAGCAAATTGAGTTTCACCCAGAGGTGACATAGAAGGTCAAAACCAGAGGCTGGACTGTTGGATATGTCACAAGATAGGCATTGGCTATGTTTTGAAGCTTGATCTTGCCCCTAGTATACCACCTTGGAGGTGATATCAAGGTTCCTTATGGAAATTGTCCAAATGGGGCAACTTGAGATGAGATGTTAGCTCTGTGGATTACATACATCTTTTAAAAGGGGTAGATGGGGAATGTCTTGCAGCAAAAGGAGCAGATTTTGCAAGGTAATGTTGGACAGGACCAGCAGCCAGGCCAGCTTGGTTGGTCTCATGGTACCTGTTGTTATACATGTGGTTTCATTTAGCTGAGTGTCTACTAGTCCTGTGTGAAAATAGCTGAGCGACACCAGGGAGCAATACTCTGCTACAGAATAGCACCCGGGAAGCCCAGAGTTTCTTAATGTCTGCACATTGGCTCCCCAGGAAGACTCAGCTAATTGATGATCAGGTTGTTTCTTGTCTTTATTTTCAGTGAGGCCTAAGTAAGGTGCTCTTTAAAAGTCAAGGTATGGTCCAGAGTAACACCTACATACTCAGGCTTTGGGTCATGGTCCACCTGTGTCCATTCAGGAAGATATTGAGCTGTTTGTTGGCCTTTGCATGGTATAGATGGAAGCAGCTGGAAACTATGTTTGTGGTACTAATTAAAGTCTCCATCTTTTGCTATAGTGGGCCCTCTCTTTCATGTCAACATTCAGAACTTCTTGGAGATGACTGAAATCCTGTGCCTGCACTGCCAGACAGATGCCATCTGCACAGATAAAATGCCTGGCAATACTATTGGGAAGGTCATTTGTAAAGAGGTTAAAAAGTGTTGGTGCTAGAACTGAGTCCTAAGGTAGACCATTGTTTTAGGACTTCCAGGAGCTGTTCATTTGTACAAGAATCAACAGCCTCTCAGCAACAGTTCACAGCGCACTTCAGTAAGAACAATGACAGTTGGTACGATATGTCAGAACATGTCATGTACAGCAGTAAGATCTATAAATATTGAACCTGTCTTCTTCCTGCTCTGGAAGCCATTCTCCATGTAGGTGGTGAGTGCCAGCATTTGATCACAGGTTCTGTGGTTTGGTCTGAAACCTGGTTGATCTAGATTCAAGATATCACCAATGAGAGAGTCAGTTCTTTGAAAGATAAGCTTTTTAAGTAGTTTGTACACACATCTTAGCAAAGAGATGCTGTTGCAGGCAGATGTTCTTTATTAAGTTTTGGTGAGGCTACTACCTTTACTCTGTGCCCAATTTTAAGTATTTTATTCTCCTGAATTATTCTAGAGAGAAAGATGTAGCCATTGTCTGCTAGTTTTTCCCAGGTTCTTCAGCAATTCAGGAAAGAAGTTATCAAGTCCACAGGTAAAGACCCTGTCTTCAACATTTTGATCACCCTTTCTATTTCATATGCAGTAAAAGGCTGGAAATCTTCTTCAGTTTCAGGCATGCACTGTTCATATTGCCTCCATTTCTTCTTCACCTCTCCTCCAGATGTTTTGTCCTTATATGCCTTTTCGACAATTTTCAGGTGGGTAACCGTGCTGTTTGGGGAGACTGCATAATGGTGCTGTGCAAGAGACTTCAAAGCAGCCCCACATTTTCTGATTAGTACCCAGGCTGTGTGGCTGGATCGTGACACATTTAGTTCCACGGTAGCCTGATCCCATTTTGCTCTTCTAGAAGTGATCAAGCTGTCTAAAGTATCTGAGGCTGTCTGGATCACCAGTTTCTTCATGAAGCTTGAAGAGTTCTGTGCATTCCTCATCCAGGCAAAGAATGTAAATCTCATAACAACCTCTTGGAACTGATTTGGTGGCTTGACTTGTAAATGACTTCTGTGAACCGCATATAAGCTTCTTCAATAGAGGTGTTGTGCGGGATACAAGTGATGTCGTGATTGGTGAATTGTGTAAAGTTGGGCCAGTTTGCATTCTGATAGTCCCAGTTAGGGTTTTGATTGGTGCTCACAGTAGGTATGGTTCAGATGATCTTAAAGATCAGATGACATTGACTGTGTGGGAAGTTTTTTCAATACACTGCTTGTAGCTTGAAGTTGATGATATCCTGTGCTGGTGGTCCAGGTGTGGTAAGGAGAGTAGTCTTGCTTTCATCTAGCAGAATTAAAAGTACCCCATTGTTTTGGATCATGAATGAGGTAAAGATCATGAAGTAAGACCCAGTTCAAAAGGTCAACTCCATTTTGATCTGATTCTCTGTTATCTCGAGATAGTGTACTTGCTATTAATCTCCAACCTAGATGGCAGGGAGTGGGAGCTTAAGAAGAATTTTTTGGGGTAGGCCAGGGGCAGGTAGGGGGGTTGTACACATTTGCCACTCTGAAATGACCAATTCTTACAATGTCACAGTGGTCTGAATTAAATGGGAGTGGTCCCATGTTGGTAAGATTTGCTCTAACATAGGTAGCGCTTCCATATTTGCAGTGCAGAGAGTAACTCATAAGATTACCTTTGATGTTAAAGCAGCTGTTACAAAGGGAGTCAACATATGTCTCCTGAAGGCAGATTACATCTGGGTTATATTTGGAGACTAGAAGAACTGGAGAATGGAGTATTTAGCTGCTGAGAGACCTTCAGTGTTCAGCTGAAGGATTTTCAGGGATGGGCCAATGTCCAAGGTTTCTTGATCATTATTAAAATAGCTGAAATCGTTTGAGAGTTTGTATAGGCCAGGATCCGAAAGATTTGGCCTGCTAATTGCAGCTTTGGTTTCCCCTGCCAAAGCAGGGTATTTATGAGGTATACAACGGGAAAATAGCTACATTATATCCCAGGGGCAGACTGGCATACAATTAACTAATTCAATTTTTTTTTAAATATTTTACTTAGTTATAAACTAGCCCAACAGCACCTGTTCTGGGCCATTGTTAGTTCATGAGTTTTTCCGTTAACTGCCACAGTTTTTATTGTTCCTTGATTGTAATGCCTATTTAAAATTAAGTGTTGCTTACTTTTCAGGTTTTTAGTAGATTTTTTTTAGCTCTTTTTAAACCTCATAGAACTGTCTTCCCACACACAACTCCTCCTTCTTTCTGACTTCCCAGGAGCCCAAAGCTACCTGCCATGTACAAAATTTACCCTTCATCCATCCCACCAACCAACCAATGGGGGGAAGGGGAAAGGGATCAAACAAAAGTACTCATCTGAATGAAAGCTGTCTAAAGGCAGCATGGTTGCCTGGAGGCAAGAGTCTATGGGGCCTCACCTACCCCTCACAGTCACCAGCTGCTCTTCCTATTCCATTGCTCGGTCATCAGGCTCAAAACTGGAAAGAAGAGAAATCCATAGCCATAAATTGCATAGCTACATGGATGGAGGAGTCTCCTTTTCTCTTGATTCTCTGGACAATCAGTTCCCCTACCAGAGGCTACTTGTGTTAATTCGTATCTAGAACTGTAGTAATTCTTCTTCATGAGAAAAGGAAAATGAAAATGGATGGGCGAAAGTTCCTGTGAGTAAGCATTTGCATGCTGGGTGGAACCCCTGAATATAAATATTAGAACTTAATTTGCACGTAGATATAATAATAATATATAACAGAATTGTATCCATGCAATATATTTTATATGCATGTAATTGGGGTGAGTATTTAATAGCCACTTAAGTGGGAACCCTTTTCTTTTCAGAAGAGGGAATAATCTTTGTGGTTGTATAGCCCAGAGACTCATGAAGCTTCTGAGGGACAGCTTCCAGAGAGGCTAATTTCTGGTGGATCGGACATTAAATTAATCTAATTTCTATTTGGCAAATAAATTTTATGCCTCTGCTGTTTCTAATTATACTTACCCACATTTTACAGAACTTTCAAACCCTGGGATGAAAGGAGCTGCAGTTGTGCAAAGTATTATTATTGATCCAAATCTACATTTTGAACTTAGATCTGAATCCAGCAAAGCACTTAAGAAACTTTATAGTTTGTAGCTGGATTGGGGCCTTAACTGAGTAAGTTTTGCCTGAGTAAGGACTACAGAATTTGCTTAATTTGAAACCCATTTGAATGTCCTTAGATTTTAAAGCCAAAAGGGACTGTCATGATTATCTAGTCTGATCTCCTGGATAACACAGGCCACGGAATTTAAACCAGTGGTTATGCAGTTAGCCCAAAACTTCTGGTTGAACTAGAGGATGTCTTTTAAAAATATATCAGATCTTGATTTAAAGATTCCAAGTATTGGAGAATTTACCACATTCCTTGGTAAGTTATTGCAGTGGTTAACTACTCTCACTGTTAAAATTGTGAATTGGCCATTGTTGGAAGACAGGATACTGGGCTAGATGAACCTTTGGTCTGACCCAGTGTGGCCATTTTTATGTTATTAGCAAACTGAATTTTGCTGACTTAAACTTTCAGCTACAGGATCTTGTTATGACCTTGTCTACTGGATTACAGAGCATTGTAGTATCAGATATCTTCACTCTGCCTAGGTAATCACAGACTGTGATCAAGTTGCCTCTTAGCCTTCTCTTCAAAAAGCTGAATAGACTAATCTTCTTTTGAGGGCTTAGGATTTTTTGTGTGTTTTGAACATTTGAAATATTTTTGGGTTCAAGGAGTTCTGAATGAGTGGGACTAGAGAAAATGCCAGCCACCTGCCTCAACAGGTGGGAGAACTTCATGGGGTCAGTGGTGATGGGGGACAGTTGCAACAGAGAGGGAGGGGACACACACTGAGGGACACCAAGTAGCTCTTCCTGCTCCTCTGCCAGGAGTCTTTAGTTCCCATTGGTCAGTTGAGGGGGACGGGTGCTGATTGGCCAGCATTCCCCAGTTCCCAGGATTTAACTTGGAAAGAAAGCTATGTGGACCCTCTTTTGGCTCCATTCCGGAAGCCCCACCTTATGCATCCTGGACCAGAAATGGGAACCCGGCCTGACAAAAATGGTGGGTCTAGCTGATCACCCATCTGAGGGTCAGGAAGGAATTTTTTTTCCCATGGGCCAATTGGCAGATGAGAGAGTTTTTTGCCTTGTTTGCAGCACCTTCAAACCACAGTGGGTTAAATAGGGAAGCGCTTAGTACTAGGGCTGTCAAACGATTAAAAAAATTAATCACGATTAATCACGAGATTGAAAAAATAGTTGCAATTAATTGCAGTTTTAATTGCACCATTAAACAATAATAGAATACCATTTATTTAAATATTTTGGATGTTTTCTACATTTTCAAATATATTGATTTCAATCACAACATAGGATACAAAGTGTACAGTGATCACTTTATATTATATTTTATTACAAATATTTGCATTACAAAAAAGATAAACAAAAGAAATAGTATTTTTCAATTCACCTCATACAAGTACTGCAGTGCAATCTCTTTATCATGAAAGTGCAGCTTACAAATGTAGGATTTTTTTTGTTACATAACTGCATTCAAAAACAAAACAGTGTAAAACCTTAGAGCCTACAAGTCCGTCAGTCCTACTTCTTGTTCAGCTAATCGCTCAGACAAACAAGTTTGTTTACATTTGCAGGAGATAATGCTGCCCGCTTCTTATTTACAATTTCACCTGAAAGTGAAAACAGGCATTCGCATGGCACTGTTGTAGCTGGCATTGCAAGGTATTTATGTGCCAGATATGCTAAACATTCATATGCCTCTTCATGATTTAACGACCATTCTAGAGAACATACTTCAATGATGATGACTGCTCAATAATGATCCAAAGCAGTGAGGACCAATTCACATTCATTTTCATCATCTGAGTCAGAGGCCACCAGCAGAAGGTTGGTTTTCTTTTTTGGTTAATTTTTCTAGTTAATTTGTTTTGCATTAATCTCTTGAGTTAACTGCGATTAATTGACAATCCTACTTAGTACCTAACTGAGGTTCTTGGGTTGAGCTGTTAATTCATCAAAACTTGCAGCCAGTTTCCAGTGCAGTTAAAAGGATAAAATGAATGGTTCCCAGAGCTAAAAGAGCTAGGAATTTGGTGATGGGCTCATAAGATAGGGTGAGACCTTGTGGCCAACGTCTCCACCATCTGTCCCCCTCCCGAGTGGGAGGGTGCTAGGACTCAGAGAGAGCTGAGTCCAGGAGGGGTAGGCTGAGAAGAGCTTACCATGAGTTGCAGGTTCTATGGTAAGGAGACCTGTAACCCCCACACTGGAACCAATGGTAGAGGAGAGTAATGGATGACAGGTGGGTAGCACCCCTCCTTTGGGCTAAAGCTTAATAAAAGTTATGGCCTGCCACTCAATTCCATGCATGTGTCTGTCCTCATTTTGCCACTCCACATCAAAGTGATCAGAGAGGGGCCAGAGAGGAAATGTTTAATTAAAAAACAAAATGAAACAGAGAGCAGTCAGAGTGAAAAGAAATGTGAAGAGACACAAAACAATCAGGGAAGAGGGAAGAGAAAAAGGCAGAGCTCAGACTAGATGATCGCAGGGCTTGATCTAGATTCAAGATATCACCAATGAGAGGGTCACTTTGGGCTTAAAAAATGATGAACCTTTGAAAAATTAAAATGTAAATATTAAATATAGTATGCATAGTATGTGCCAGCTTTGGAGGCTGTGAGTCTTTCTAATCATAATACAATGCACAGCCTCCCCCCACTTAGAACAAATGCGATTCATTTTATTAAAATCCATTCACCCTTGGGAAAAATGCATGTGGCCTGATTCTTATTTACATGAATGCTCCTTTTGCATTACTCCAGTGATTTATAGATTAATACATTCATAGATTCCAAGGCCAGAAGGGACTATTTTGATCATCTAGTCTGACCTCCTGTATAACATAGAATTTCCCCAAAATAATTCCTAGAACACATCTTTTAGAAAAACATGCATACTTGATTTTAAAATTGCCAGTGATGGAGAATCCACCATGACCCTTAGTAAACTGGTCAGTTGCTTTTACCATTAAAAAATTATTCCTTATTTGCAGTCTGAATTTGTCTCACTTCATCTTCCAGCTGTTCGATTGTGCTATACCTTTCTTGCTAGACTGAAGAGCCCATTATTAAATGTTTGTTCCCTGTGTAGGTATTTTTAGACTATAATCAAGTCATCCCTGAACATTCTCTTTGTTAAGCTAAATAGATTGAGCTCCTTGAGTCTATCACTATAAGGCATGTTTTCTAACTCTTTAATCATTCTTGTGACTCTTCTCTGAACCCTCTCCAATTTATCAACATCTTTCTTGAATTGTTGACAGCAGAACCAGACATAGTATTTCAGCAGCAGTCACACAAGTGTCACATACAGAGGTAAAATAACCTCTCTACTCCTACCCAAGACTCCCCTATTTAGGCATCCAAGGATTGCATTAGAGCTTTTGGCCACAGTGTCATACTGGGAGCTCATGTTCAGCTGATTATCCAACATCCCCCCAAATCATTTTCAGAGTCTCTGCTTCCCAGGATAGAGTCCCCATCCTATAAATATGGCCTTCATTCTTTTTTCTTAAATGTATACATTTACAGTTAGCCACATAAACATGCATATTGTTTGTTTGTGCCCAGTTTACCAAGTGAACCAGATTGCTCTGTATTAGTGACCTGTCTTAGTAACCTGTTACTATTTACCACTCCCCCAATTTTTGTGTCATCTGCAAACTTCTTTGGTAATACTTTTATGTTTTCTTTCAGGTCATTAATAAATATTTTTTATAACATAGAGCCAAAAATTGATCACTGAGGGACTCCATTAGAAGCACACCCATTCAATAATGGTTCCCTGTAAAAGGAGCATTCAGGAATCAGGCCCATGTTTTTAAATTACAGCAATAAAAGTTTTAATTTGCCATGTTAATTTGGCCATTAGTGATATCAGCTGTTCAAACAGTTCTTTCTGCTGAGCTCTGTCCTCTTCCCTTAACCGCCATTCCTGTTCCAGAAACTATGAAGGAAGTGCCTGTTCCCACATTGAAACCCTGTCCTCAAGCTGTATAACCTTTCCTTTTGTCTCTTGCCATGACTCTCTAGCTGTAAGTCCCTCTGTCTTTGGTACTGGGCCTACTCGTTGGCACTGTCCAGAATTTCAACCATAAATTTATCACAGAAATGCTTCCTTTTGGAATAGTCCATGAAAATACTTTGTCCCAGGCTTTGTAATGGAATGCTGAACTGTATTACACTGTTCCACCACTTAGTGGCACTGTGTATATAATACTTTATTTCAGCAAACCTCATCCAGACCTGCCCATCTCTATCTGATGTAGAAGAACATGACATGGTGTCAGAAGTAAACTAGGAACAGACGCAGAGGGGAAAAGACAGCAAAGATTGCACACAGAAGGAACAAAGCAACAAAGGTTGAAGGATCTCATCAACATGTCACTCTTCAATCCCTTAATGAGGGACCATTAAAGAGCACAAACGGAGTTGTAGTTTTAATGGACAACATTCTGATATATGGATCTTTGAAGGAAGAACACAACAAAACCCTTAAAAAGTCCTAAGCCTAATCAGTCAGTCTGGACTGAAACTAAACAAGGAAAAATGCATTTTCCACCTATCCCAAATTGAGTTTTGGGGACAGACCATAAATACAGATGGAATCAGTCCTACCCTGAGAAAGCAAAAGCAATTCAAGAACTGAGTGCACAATTAGTGTCCCTGAATTGAGATATATACTGGGTATCATAAATTACTTTGGTTAATACCTACAAGAATCTTCTACAGTTAAAAAACCACTGAATGAACTGTTAATGTCCAACACATCTTAGCTATGGGGGCCAAATCAAGAAATTGCCTTCAAAAAAGTAAAAGAAATTATCTCAACAGCTCCAGTTCTCAAGTACTATGATGTGAACAAATCCATAATGGTCGGTGTGGGCGCAAGCAGCTGTGGGCTGGGTGATGTATTGTTGCAACAATATGGTTCTGAGTGAAGCCAGTTGCATTTATAGAAGCAGAAAAACTATCTGCACAGATTGAAAAGGAGTGTCCGGGTATGGGCATGTGAGAACTTTTACATATAAATGTGTGGACTTTGTTTTGCTGGTCTCGCACTAAAGATGTACCAAAACCTGCGTGTGCTCCCCTGACTATGAAACCATGCACTTTGCAGAAGACTTCTGTTCAGGCTCCATTGCAAACACAGAAGGATCTCTGGTGTGTTTGCAGCTCAGTGTTCAGAAGTCAACAGAAGGGTTAAATGCTGACTCGCTGTGCTGCTGTACTACACACAGTGGGGTTGCCTCTGTTTTCCTGGAGTTGACTGGAAATTCTTGAGATAGAGAGGACAAAGGAAGGTGTCCCATTGGATTGTGGGGTACTTTTGGCGGTCTCTTAGGACCCAGTGTGGTGGGGCTGTGTCTACACTGCAAAGCAATAGGTCTCAAACCCTGGGTTCTGGCTTGACTTGACTTGATCCCTCCACCCCCACAGGGTCCTAGGACCATAGGTCCAAGCCCAAGTCTAAGAGATTTTTATGCAGATGGAAGTGGGGTTTGGGTGCAAGACTGAGTCTGAGCCCTGGCTTATATTGCAGTGTAGATATACTCAGATATACAAACATTCTTTTCTCAACCTGTGTATTATATAATTTTAACATTTGCTTTAATAAAATTTTTGTAGTCTCGGAGTCCAGGTCAGTTGACTTGGGCTTGCAGGGCTTGGGCTGAGGAGCTAAAATTTAGGCTGGAGCGTGGCCTCTGACATTCTCCCTCCTCACAGGATTTCAGAGCCCAGACTCCAGCCTGAACCCAAACATCTATACAGCAATTTTTAGCCCTGCAACCTGAGCCCTCCAAGCCCAAGTCAGCTGCCCCGGGCCAGTACTGAAGTTTAGGCATACCCTTTGAGTTCATTCTTGAACCTAGGCTGCCTGCATGCATTGGCCAACAGCACACTGTCCAGACACCAGCAAACATACTTCTTTCTTTTACCTAACTTCAGTTTGAGTATCTTCCTTTAAACAAATTGCGGAAGGAGCATCTGGGCTTAGTAAAAAGGTCAGGGTATAGAGGCAGTTTTGTATTCACTGCCAAGTTTAGAAATAAAGCAATGTTGAAGATAATGCAATAAATTCTGTATAAAAACTGGAGAAATGCCTTGTGACTCAAGATATGTCAGATCACTGGCAAGGAAGTATTCCAACATGTCTCTTCAAATACGTACTCGAGAAATTACTGGACAGCTGACAGAATAATAAGATTGAAAGGTTTTGTAAAATATCCATCTTGGCATTGAAAATGTGACTTAAGTGATGCCAATTACACTTTACCTGCTCTATTCCTTCTGAAAATAAAGTATTATGGATTTAAATAGACATGTCAGCCTGGAGCTACTAGTGTATGTATAATTACACAATGAACCTTAACATTTCAGAACCCTGTTTAGAATAATTGATATGACTGTAAAGTTTGTAATGCAGCATCCCTGGAGTTGGTTTATGGAAGAATATAAAGAAAATTAAAAGATGTACCTGATTCTCATTTCAGCAGTTATGTACTATAAGCACCTTTAATATAGTCTGTGCCAATTACTATACAGTTTAGCCAGATATAGCACTCTGCACTTGCACAGGAGTTAATCCTATTGCAGCTGCTTGTGTTTCCTGTGTGCAAGGGAACCTACTAAATATTGTGCAAACACTGCACAAACCTAGGGCCTCTTTCCACAAACCATAAAAGGTGTTTTGACATCAAGATAGCTATCACAGTGCAAAATCCTAGTGAAGACAAGGCCCATGTAGTTTTTACCTCACTGTAATTAGTCAAGTTCAACCCTAGGTTGGGGGGGGGGGGCAGGGGAGTATGGGGTTACACTGAAAAACTACCTGTGCCTTGTCTCCACTAGGATTATGTATTAAGATAGCTATCTTGATGTAACAAAACACTCTTTTTGCACGGCAGACAAAGCCAGGGTGTATCCAGGGCATGGCTAAGAAAGTAGTGCTTCCCAACAGAACTCTACTTCTTCATACAGGTGGAGCGAGTGAACTGCTGAGGTTATCCCTCAGTGCTCTTGAAGGCCTTATACTGTTATGGATTGGGTGAAATCTCATTGAAACTGGTTGGCGTAATAGCCACCCTAAGAAACAATAGGAGCCTCCACACAAAGCATAGGCACTTGCAACACCACAGAAACAGACCTGTGTGGATATAGGGGTTTTGCTGGGTAGTACTTTTTGGGGGGTGGGGTTGAGAGAGAAAAGCAGGGGAAACACCAAAGAAACCAGGCGCAAAGCAGCAGAAAGCCAACGGCACAGCCAGAACGAGCACTGGGTAAGTGCTGGCTGAAAGGGGCTTGGAACTGTGAGCAAAGAAACCATCTCCTGCTGTTTGACTCCTCCTGCGTTCAGGAGAACAGGACGCTGCTGTCCATTCTTGTAAATAAACAGGATTGCATTAAAAAAAAAGCTGATTCCAGCATCAATTTCTCCTCCTAATGATAACCTGCTGGATGCTGAATTTTTACTAACTGCTTGGCTCAAAAGGAGTAACAATACCCTGTGCCGGGGTAATGCGTCCCTCCACCACAGGTCAATACCCTGTGCCGGGGTAATGCGTCCCTCCACCACAGGTCAGATATTGCAGCTACCACGCCTATCACTCCACTGGCTCTGGGAGTCACAATTTAGCCCTAGAGTAGTAAAAATGTAAAGAATCTCCACTGCCTTGCATGCTGTTTTGTTATTTAAATCTGTACAAGGCAAAAGTGCAGTGAGTGTAAAATGCTGCTGCAGCTGAATAGTAGCATTTTACCCCCACTTTGCAGGCTCCGTGTACAAATGTAACGCAGTTGTATAAAGTGGAGACCCAATACAACACACATGCATGTGCTACGATTCAAAGAAGAGATTTCAAAGTCTTTTTCCCAGGCTCATATAGCATGCTGTCCATTGGTGAACAAAACCTTGAGTATATTCATTCCTGCAGGTGTTTTTTAATGCAAGCCATACATAGTTTTAAGATGGAGCTTGATAGTTTTATGAATGGGGTTACATGACAGGATTGCCTGTGATAGAAGGAGACTGGTCTTGACAACTCAGGCGGTCTCTTCCAGTCCTGTATTCTTTTAGTTCCCTGGTTACATTTCTAAAGCAGTCCTTCTGTTCTGAGTGTTCTTGTAAGATGCATTAACAAAATAATAAAGTGACTGTTTTAAGTGGTTGGGGAATTTTGTTTGGATCCCAATGCTCAGACCAAATAGTGAGGGGTACAAGAGTCTTGGAAGTTTTTTTAAAAAAGGTGTGATTCGATCGTGTGGAAATTATTAGTGGAGTTCCTTTGTTCCATGAGGAGCGAGAAGTTAGGAATAACGTGACGTTACAGTGGACCCATCTGGCCTACCAGGAAAATCCCATTTAATTGCTCCTTTGCCAGAAATGTTAAATCACTTCCTGGGAATGCAGTTCATTTATGACATATGGAAATAATTGAAGAAAGTCACCAGTGAATTCAAAACTGCACTTGAGGTGCGAGCATTTCTTCTAAGTAACGATAAGTCATGTTATCCCACTTTGCAGCATGTAAGCAGCATATGTAGCTGTGTTAACAAAAAACTCAACCTTTGTAGAATTGTCGCAGAAATTGCTGGAACTAGATTTACTTACTGTTTGCGTTATTTTACGTTTTAGGGCGATAACACTAAGCTCCCTTGGTGTTTTGTCCTCTGTTAGGGCTGGTCTATGATGGCACTTTACAGCACTGCAACTTTCTTGCTCTGGGGTGTGAAAAAACATCCCCGAGTGCTGCAAGTTTCAGCGCTGTAATGTGCCAGTGTAGACAGTGCACCAGTGGTGGGAGCTATTTCCCTCGTGGAGGTGGGTTTTTTGTAGCACTGGGAGACCTCTCTCCCAGCGCTATGCCTCAACTACAGCACTTTAACATTGCTAGTGAAGACGTGCCCTAGTCAGAGAGGTAGAACTATGATGGAATTCTCTCATCATTTTATTTCCTTATCAACCAAGAATAAAAAGCAAAGAATCTCAAGGCAGTAGAATTACACAACATTTAACTAGTGCTTTTCATTCAGAAGAATTTCAAGGTACGGTACTTCATAAATATGGGCCAAACTCGATAGCAGGGTGGATGAATAACCATGGGTTTTTTTACTGGATTCTTAAATTTAAATACATTTTTCTTTTTAAAATTTAACTTGTTTAAAAATTATGTGAAATTATGACAACCTATTTTAAGGCCTAATCTTACTATAATCTATTCAAATCATTTAAATAAATAAAAATGCTGCATCAACTAGCTCTCCTCAGAGTTTAGTGAGTTAAAGGATGCATTTTTTTTTCAATTCAGAATTGGGAGAAAACATTTTTAACTGTTGAAGTCAGTTCAAGCTTTATAAATATGGCACAATATCATGTACTGCATTAAGTATCATTTTCAGTCTTTACAATGAACTAAATTCTGGCATATACATTTTTCCAAACAGAAATACTTCCACTTTCTGTTGTGCAGAAAAGTTTTAGCCTTAATTACTTTGGTTTAAATTTAGCAAACAGATTCAGAGAAAATATTTTCTTTGTTTTGACTAGTTCATTCAAGTTGAGAATCCAATTGGGAATTGAAAAATAAGAAAATGTGTTTTCCTCTTTCAGTCTACAGAGGGGGAAAAAACAGGTGGGAGAGATTGAAATCTACTGATCTACTAATTCTAAAAATTTGAAGCACATAGAGTCAGATTTTCCAAGGTATTTGGCATGAAAAGTTGCAGACTAGTCTCTAGTGGGATTTTCAAAAGCACCTAAACAGGTTAGGTGTTAGGCACCTGGGGGGTGTACACTCCACACTGGCAGCAAAAGGGTTCTCAGGAGCCTGAGGACTCAATTAGCTCACCTGCATAAACCTGTAGGGTGTGGTGAAGGCCCAGCTGGGAGGAGCTGGATCATCATAAAAAGAAGGGCTTAGAACTGTGGGGGAGTCCTATTAGGGATGTAGGAAGCCAAGGGGAAGACCAAGCCCTCGGATCCTCTCCTGAGAAGGGAAAGCAATAGTCCAGGAAAGAGAGAGAGAGAGAGAGAGGAAAAAAAATGGGTAGAGTGAGCCCCTGCAGTGAGCCTTGATAAAAAGGAAAGGAACCAGCTCCCCAGGGAGAAAGCCCTGAAAGGCCTTGCTTGCTGTCAGGCACGCTGAGGAGGCTGGCAGGGACTCTGCGAAAGGGGAGTTGAGTAGAACCAATACCCTGTGAGTATTGGTTCTCCTGCCCCAGCCCTTCAGAGCAGCCTCGTCCACTTCCCCTGTGCAGTAGGGGAGCAAGACAGGCAGGAAGCTGGCTCCCGACAGATGAGACCACCTGACTGTTACATCATGACTACTCCCTCCAGCACCCACGTCTAGGATTGCCAGGTGTCCAGTGTTCAACTGGAACACCTTGTCAAAAACAGACCTTGTGTCTGTGGTCAGCACTGTTGACCAAGCCGTTAAAAGTCTAGTTGGTGCGGGGCTGGCAGGCTCCCTACCCGGCTCCATGTGGCTCCCAGGAAGCAGCCAGCATGTCCCACCAACTCCTAGGCGGAGGAGTGGGCCAGGGGGCTCCATGCGCTGCCCCCGCCCCAAGCACCAGCTCTGCAGCTCCCATTGGCCAGGAACCATCGCCAAAGGGAGTTGCAGGGGCAGTGCCTGTGGGCACAGGCAGCGCATAGGGTCCCATGGCCTCTCAGCCTAGGAGCCTGGCATGCTGGCCGCTTCTGGGAGCTGCCTGAGGTAAGCACTGCCTGCACCCCGAACCCCCTCCCACACCCCAACCCCCTGCCCCAGCCCTGAGCTCCCTCCCGCACTCTGAACACAGCCCCAACCCTGAGCCCCCTCCCGCACCCCAAACCTCTCATCCCCAGCCCCACCCTAGAGTGTGCAACCCCAGCCAGAGCACTCACCCCCTTCCGTGTCCCTGCCCCAGCCCTCAGCCCCCTCCCGCACCCAAAGTCCCTCCTGGAGCTCACACTCCGCACCCCCTCACACACAGCTGGTTAGTAACATTCGGATCTTCTGACTACCAATCCAGTGCCCTATCCACTGGACCACATTGCCTCTCAACTATTTATAAAGGTACCTATAATATAAATTGTGACTGAAAAAAATATTGGAAGGAACAATCATGTACTAGCAATGGGATGGCCTAAATGGCACATCTTGTCCAACTTCTATGACTTTATGACCAAGAACAGTTATAAAGTGAATAAGAATTAAATAATTGGAGTAGGTGTTATGATTTATTCTCATTTAGTTCTGACCCAAACAGTCCACATTCTAGCAGAGCTGAGGACGCAAAAACAGAATCTGATAGGGAGTGACTCAAAAGAGGGAATACGAGTTTAGCCATTCTTCCTCATGTACTTAAATGTTAGAGCAAAAGACTGAGTAACATTTCCCAAACTTGAAGAAAAGCTCTGTTTAAACTCAAAAGCTTGTCTGTATCATCAGTAGAAGTTGGTCTAATACAGTAAAACCTCAGAGTTACGAACACCTCGAGAATGGAGGTTGTTTGTATCTCTGAAATGTTCATAACCCTGAACAAAATGTCATGGTTGTTCTTTCAAAAGTTTACGACAGAAAATTGACTTAATACATCTTCGAAACGTTACTATGCAGAAGAAAAATGCTGCTTTTAAATGTCTTAATTTAAATGAAACAAGTGCAGAAACAGTTTCTTCACACCTTGTCAAATATCTTTTTAAAACTTTCCCTTTATTTTTTTAGTACTTCACATTTAACACAGTACTGCACTGTATTTGGGGCGGGGGAGGTTGGGGGTTCTTGGGGGTTTTTTGGTCTCTGCTGCTGCCTTATTGTGTACTTCCAGTTACAAATGAGGTGTGTATGACTGGTCAGTTTGTAACTCTGGGGTTCCTAAGTCTGAGGTTCTACTGTAAAAGATATTACTTCACCTCCTTCTCTCTGCAATATCCTGCGGCCAGCACAGCTACAGTCCTTCAAATAACCCTTTCCAAGATCAGTCTGTTTTAAATGGTTAGTAATGAAGCTGTATATTTTTCTTAGGCTGAAGCCTGCAATATGAAGTTTTCCACCAAATCAATATTTCTTTTAGATTTAAATGTTTCAGAAAAATCCTGCTTGAAGTGGTGTTGAATTGAGGGCAAAAGATAGGCATTGCAGTGTATTCACCGGACATAATTAGGATATTTAGTATGTCATTTCAAGCCATCATGAAATAGTCTAATGACATCATTGCCAGAGCTGTGTGAAATTTTCATAACAAAACCCCAAACCAATCAACTTTTTTACTCTTTTGGAATTTTCTAACCAATAAAAACTAACTTTTCCGAGGTGTGCTAACGTCTCTCTGCAAATTTGAGCCAATGTCAGAGTCTGGGTAAAGGCCATGCCATGCCTGCTGGTTTCCCATGGTTGTAACCCCAAAATCAAGCAAAGTTTAGCAGATTCACTTTGAGTGTGGGGTTCAGCTGAATGTATGAAACTATTGCATATAATACAAGTATACTGAACTATACTGTGTGTGTATTGAATTTTTAAAAGAAAATTTCTTTCGAAGTATTTCACAGGGGATTTTAAAGAGTTTGTATTGGTATTCCTTTTTCATGTCCCTTTGATGTCCCCATTATCATGTACAGAAATGGTATTTTAGGTAATGTCACAGTTTTTACATGTAATATGTTGGGACGTTCCAGGATTGGAAGTAGTTATTGGAAAGTCTTTATAAAGGTATATAGAGCTCCCATGTCCAGCTATAAAAGAACACAAGATAATATCTTTAGTGTGTCACTGGAGCAAATTTAAATAGTGCC
The DNA here is from genome assembly GCF_965152235.1 of Eretmochelys imbricata. Lineage (NCBI taxonomy): Eukaryota > Metazoa > Chordata > Testudines > Cheloniidae > Eretmochelys > Eretmochelys imbricata. Next base: position 91,084,668 of record NC_135575.1, read on the forward strand.
TGACCTGAACAATTATAGTTTTGTACAGGGAAAAAGGAAACATTTCTCTGGCAGGTTGTTGTAAACTGTATCTCATTGTAGCTGTTCAGGGTTTTGCAATGTTGGAAATAAGGCCCAGTGCAGATAGTCTAGTGGGCAGAGTGCAGTTAAGGCAATCAACAGTGAATCATAAATGTTATCATATGACTCTGCAATTTATCATTTTGCTGTTACCACTGTATGTTCTATGTATTTATATAAACTGTGCATATCCTTTTCTCTTTTAAATTTTGTATAGAAAGAAAGTAGCTCTTTTAAAAGAACCCAGGAAATCATACCAAAAAAAAAAGTAAAGCAGAAAAAACATTTGGGGCGGGGATTTTCAAAGCTGGCTAAGGGATATAGCCACATTTCAAAGGATCTCCATAAGCAGCCATTCAAACTGAAAATTTCAAGCTGGCTTCTACCCAGTGTCTCCCCTTTTTAAAAAAATTAGGTATTTCACTCCAATACGGAGATATTGGCAAAGTATCTCAACCCCAATCCTGAAGTCCTGACTCGGGCAACATTCCAGTTGGCTGCCATAGGATTTTCTCTTGAGTCAGAACTGTAGTATAGAGTTCCATAATGACATGCATGAAGGAGATGTGGAAATGTCCCCTTAACTTGGTGGTTCTGAATATATGCTCTAAACTGATCTCTAAATTAGGGCATTCACTCATCTTTCTGCAACATCTGAGATATTCTGAAAGCTGTTTCAGTCTGTCGAAAAGATTGAGACAATTAAGGGTAAATGATACTATGCCGATATTAAAAACAACCAAATCATGGCCCCATTTTTAGGCGGAGAAAAGTTCTTCTTAATGAATTCTGTGTTAAGGTGAGAGAAAGAGAAGAACCAGACTAAGCTGTCAGTCTTACGCTCGTATTCTAAAAAATCACCAGAAGAGCAACAGGTTTTTTATTTCTACTGAGGAGTGTTTTAAAGAAGAAATCATCATGCTAGGGAGAAGCCCTATGTTTGGGCCTGAATCCTGCTGCCAGTGGAGTAATTTGCGGAATGCCTGATGCCTTCAGTGGGAGAAGGACTTGAGCATTTTATCCTCAATTTTTCAGCTGTGCAGTTTTCACTGCTCTGTCCTTCAGAATCAGTCAGTCATTCCCCATTGGATCTCCCTGTGACATTTTAAGTTTACAGATCACTTATGGTATTGGTGGTGATGTCTATAAGATCATGGCACATGGTTTTATCATCGTTACCTTCATTCTCCCTTTATATTTGTTCTCCACTCATTTGTTGCGCTTTTTTTTTTTCTTCACATGACAGCATAAGCCTTTCGAAGCAGGGATTATGTCTTCATGTGTGATTGTAGAATGCCTACAACACAGAGGCCTCGGTTCCGTTCAGAGCCTTTGGACACTATCACAATCTAGATAAATCAATAATAATGATGTCCTTGAGTTAATTTTGTTACCTTTTCTTAAATGCAACCCTTCTTTTTTCTTTTTCTTTTTTTTAGGCTATGCTGGTTATTTCAGAAAAGGAAAAGGCTGGTGAGTAAGCATTTACTTGTTTTCTCCTCTTCTTGTATTAGTTTCCTGGAATGTTAGCTACTTATCCCAGTGGTAAAGGGCAGGCTTAAACTAGGCTTACTCTGGAATGTTCAAGATTATAGACCTGACAAATCTCTGTGCAAATATCACTCTTTGCATCCTGACCTGGAACTGTCTTTTTGGGCAAGAGTCACAGCGTGTGCATGACACGAGCAGAGATGTCTGAAAGAATTCTACCCAGCATCAAATGAACCAACATTTATCCTTTGTATTCGAGGTGCTAACTTTCTGCTTGTTGTTAAAAGCCATTGTGATGTATTTGAAGTCTCAATAAACAAACATTGAAGACAATGGGGCTGTTCACCTGAGCTAGAAAAGCAGGATTTATCCCATTGACTGGATCTTTGCTGTCTTAATAGTGGATAACAGGGAATTATGGTCTTCTGGAGTGTTTTATTGTAGATATTCCTTTGGCAAAAACAGTTAAGCACCTCTACAATATTAAGGGACTACTTTTGTATCGGTTTGTGCTATTTATGCTATCTGAATGCCATAACTATTCTGATTTGATTATGTGGCAGTATTAGAAGTGGTCATAGTAGTGCCCAGACATCGTGAATTGGCTTTATTGTTGCTGTAAATGGTAGAGTATTTTGCACCCCAAAAAACCTCTTGCCATATAACTCAAAGTACAATTTATGTGGGTATCTTTTGTACTTCTTTTTACTGATAATTTGTGTTGAGACCCATTAACTATAGCATTAAAATGACTTTCAAATGTTCATAGGAATGCTTAGACACCACTTGGAGTTTGGTTTCTGATGTTTATTTGTGACATTTTCAGGCCTGTTTTTTTGGGGGGGCAGAGGTTGTTTATTTGTTGTTTAGCTTGCTGGTTAAGCGATGCTCAGAAAGAAAAGCTATGGTTAAAGCAGCTGTTTTTTCCAGGATGTCACAAGCAATTTTAGCTGGTAAAGTTCACAGTATTTCCCAAAACTATGTCCAATATTTAACAAGCCCATAATTAGTAAAATTTGCAAGAGGACCTCTTCTTTTGTATTGTTGTTATTGTTGTTATTATTAAAGTGGTCATCAAGAGGTTACTCAGAGTATTATGAGTTGGAGTCCTGCTCCCTCCCTTACTTGCTCTTTTAATTAGTGGGTGTTTCCCCCAACTCTGTTTGTATATAGTTGAATAAAGCAGCACATTCCCAGCCTTCAGTATTGTAAGTAGAAAGCATTCCTTGTGCACTGAGTGGGCCTTACAAAACTGGTGACAAGAAAGAACATAAGAATGGCAATGTATGGGAAACTTGAGGAGCTTAATGCAGGAATGTATGGAAAGATTGGGTACTGTTTTCTTGCAAATGAGATTATAGATAATGGACAAAAAGAAAGCAATTTTCCTCAGTGTCTGTGGCAATAAAACCTACTTTCTCTCTTAAGGAGTTTGTTACAACCTCAGACATCAGGCAATAGAAGTTTAGAACACCTGCAAAAGAGGTTAACAGAGCACTTCAGATCAAAGACAAACATTATTGTGGAATGTTTCAAATTTCCTAGTAGAATGTGGAGGCCAGGTGAAAGTTTACCTGTATATGTGACAGAGCTGAAAAGATTAACAGAATATTGTTCATTCTGAAATGTCCTAGAGGATATGCTGTGGGACAGATATGTTTATGGCATTAATAATGAGAGAGAATTCACAGAAAATTCCTGGCAGGGGAGAACTTACCCTGGCTCAAAGCAGTAGAAATAGGAACAATAATAGAAGCAGCAGTGAAAAATTTACAATATTTGCACTTAGACTGTAGAGCAAATCATACAGATTCAATAAAGAAAATGCAAAGAAAGCTGGAAGGGACTCCAGGCTCCGGAGCGGTGTTTCCACTGTGCATCAGTGCAAAGCAGGACTGAACCCACTAGTGAATACTGGAGTGACCCTGTGTCCTACATTAGAGAACCCATCTGGGTGGTAGGTTCTGTGCTAAGCCCCATAAAATATAAAAGCCAAAAAAGTTAAAAAAAAGTTACTGGTTCTAGGGATCTGGGGACAAATGCAAAATCTGCTAGAAAGAGATCAGTTAAAAGATCTGAAACTGAATTGGAGGAAATTTTTGGATGAGATCCTAGCAAAACACCAGCACTCCAGGAAGTCTTGGATGCTCACCCAGCCATTTTTAAAGAAGGATTTAAGACTTTGGAAGGTTTAACAGCCAGGATTTATATCCAAGATGGTGTCAAACCAAAATACTTTAAAGCAAGATCAGTTCCTTATGCCCTCAGAGAAAAGACTGATGCTGCGTTAGATATGCCCTTCTTTTCCAGCCTCATTTCATCAGAGTAGTTTTCTGAATTCTGGTTAACCCAGAAAAGACCATCCTCATTTGCACAGATTATAAAATCATGGTGTATCAGGTTTCCAAATTAAGCATTTATGCCATTCCATGGATGGAGGAGTTGGTGGCAGTGTTACATGGGGATCAAAAATATAGTAAGCTGGAGATGTTGTAGGCATATCATCAGTTGAGGCTGGAGGTAGAAGTATACCACTATAAACATTCACAAAGGCTTATATCAGTACAATCAATTGAGATATCATATATCATCACCCCCTGGAATTTTCCAGAAGACCATGGAAAAATTGTCGAAAGGTAGCCCGTGTGCTGTAGTGAGGATTGATGACATCCTCATCACGCACAGAAGTGACACTCAACATCGATCAACACTGCAGAGGGAGTGTTGGAGGCGGTGGAACCTTGCTTAAAACCAAGTAACTAATTTTTTATGAGATCAGAAGTGGTGTACCTGGACTACTGGATAGACAAGGCGTGGGGGATTCACTAGTGACAGACAAGGTCATGGCAATTGAGAAGGCCCCAGCCCCTCAGAACACAACTGAGCCATGCCCATACGTGATAAAAAATTATTATTTGTATGGACCCACTGTGCTGGGTGCTCTCCAAATACAAAGCAAAAAGACAGTCCCTGCCCCAGAATGGTAATGAATGATAATGAATGATAATGAAAAGAATGATAATGCTGTTCCTAGAACAAAATGATGTCCTCCACGCAGCGTGACCTCATACGCACCATATATGAAAGGTCATGCTTTCCATGCAAGTGTAGAATGGCATGCCTCACTAAATGCCACTGACAGAAGAGGTGAAAATTGTTGCTGGCTGAACCCCAGCAAACCCCAGCACAAATTAGGCTCTTCCTGCCCTGAAGAGTTTATAATGGATATAGATAAAACAAACTCAGGGTAGTGAAAGGGGTACAACACACAAGCAAAGTGAGCAATGAGGTGGTGGTGGCGGCAAACGTCATGTTAATTCCACTGTTTGATGGATTTAGGTAGGAGTTTCAATAAAGGGAAGGCAGAGGGGACACTGAGGGAGAGGGGTGAAGGGGACAGGACAGTGGAGAAAATGGTAAGAGAAGTGATGCTCTCTTCCAATAGAGTGGCTGCATCTGCTAGGTAATGTCCTAGTGTACAAACTGACAACTGGAATGGTGTACATCTATCATTTAGTAACGTAAGAGATCTCTAATTTCAACAATCTATCTAGCAGCTATCAGATAGTAATGACTTTTGTTCACTATTCACAATATTTTAACCATAGACCATATAGCACCTCCTGTAAAAGGCAGTCAAATCTCTTTAAAAACATGAATTAATCCTCACAGCCATCATATAATGAGGCATTATCATCCCCATTTATTTTGTGGAGAAACAGAGGCACAGTGAGAGTTGCCCAGGGTCACAGCTAGTTTGCTATAGAGCCAGAAATAAAACCCCGGATCTTCTGACTTCCCGTCTTACTCTTCAGCCAAAAGACCAAGTTTTCTCTCACTGTTAACCTGAGCTAGACATGAGGTGAAAGCCTTTTCAGCCCATAAGCAGTCTGTAGAAGCATGTAGTACACACACATATGCTTGACATACACAATTTCCTCTCTCCCCTTTTCCCCAGATTAGAGTTTTAGCATATTATGTTGAGTTTCACTTTTTTTTAATTATTTTTTTACAAACAAAAGACCTTTCTTATCTTTCAGGGCCAAATGTCCAAATGTGACTGATTAACTGTTGGCTACCAGAATACATGGGTACCCAGAACATGTACAAAACACCAACTAGATCAAACAGAGGAGCGTTGTGCACGGAGAAGTGCTCGCCTTGTTTTCAGCTAGTTTGCAGTTTGTGCTTGTGCTTGGTTTGTTAGCAGCTGCAATATAAACTCTTGTTTAAAAGTCAGAAACTCATGATGGTGTCATGCAGTGGGGAAAGATATAATGGGCATGCATTTTGGAGCAAGTCATATGTAACCCACCTTCCACTCGATGTGGCACTCTGTCTGCCTCTAATGGTGATTTGGCCTCATCTTTGTCCAGTGGAGCTATCTCTTTTAGTTCAGGGAATAGAAGCTCATGCTTTAAGATCCCAAGATCACAGGTTCTATCCCTGCTGCCAATAACCCACACAGAGGTGTAGTGTTACACATAAATCACAAGAGATGAAGCCATGAGTGAGTTAGTCTCTCAAAAATAGTGTTCTTAAAGCTTTTATACCACTTAATATAAAACTGTCTATATGTTTACAATTAAACATTACAAATAAAATAAAAAAGCCTTTGAAGTTCAGTTACTCATTCCATTAATTAACAAAACTGCTTTTGTTTATTTTGCTACAAACAAACCAAAATTGTAAGTATATTATAGAACAAAACTACATAAGTATCCATGTGTGAGGATGTTAGGAAAATTGCAGTATACAGCATAAACAGGTTCAGGCAGAATAAAAACTGACTTGAAATTTCACTCAGAAGCTCAAACCAAACCACTTTTGACGTTCCGAAAAGTTTATTATACTAGTAACAAATTGCATTTGTTCCTTTTTTCCCACTTTGCACTACCTGGTTTCATCCAAGACTCAAAAGGGAAATAAATAAATACAGAGTGAGGCTGTTCTTTCAGGGTTTCTGGTCCAGAAATGTAGAAATCTCATTTAAAAACAATTGTTTTCCCAAGGCTTCCTATTATAAAGATTCCAGAGAATTATATAGCTCCAAGAGCTTTGGAATAAGCAACTGCACCTTTGGATGCTTAACTGAACTAAATTGTCAAATCTTTGGAGGTTCACACATCACTAATTATATTTGTTTATGCACAGTTGTTACTTATTTCATTAAATATTTTGTCTATTTTATATTTTTTCCAGCTAGGAGAAGGGCTTAGTCTACATAGAAGAGAAACTGTCAGCTGGGTTTTGTTTTGTTTTGTAAATAAAAGCGTTTTTTTATTTAAAGCCTAACTGAAATGTAATCTGAAAACATTATTACTTTTGTCAACCTATAGCTCAAGAAGGCTTAAGCGGTTAAAAGTTTTTGTAGTGGAGAGTGAAGAAAGCCCTTTAATTGTGGGGTCACTCTAGCAGATACTATAAATGAGCAGCCTGCCTGCCTGCTGATCAGAACAGCACTTGACCAGTATGCTTTGAGAGCACCATGAATTCTGATTGATTCCATTAATCACATTGACATTTCTATCAGTGGGGAAAGGGTTTTAAATTAAAGATTTTAAAGCAGAAATTAACATCAAGGGCTAGATTATGCCTAGGTCTAAGAGATCCAAACAGAGAAAAAAATGATGATATGATATTCCCTGCACAGCCACCTCATATCTTGGCTCATACATGGAGGGGAAAGCAGGAACTAGGTGCCTGATACCCCACTTTATCCCTACTGTATTGGGTCAGGAGTAGGAGAATCTTGACTCTGGCCCTATAGCATGGCAACCAATAGACATGTAAGAGGGGCAAAGTAATTGGTGTCTGGGAAAGAAGTAGAGCAGATTACTTCCTTGAGGTGCAAGCTCCTCCTGAGGTGATGTGCTATCCCTTAATCAGGGCCGGATCCAGTCTAGCCTTAATAAATATTGATTTGCTCATGAATTTACCTGCTGAAACTCCATAATATTCACTGTTTTAATAATCCATCTTTCCTGTACATATAATAGCTGTCAGATAATATTTAAGCTCAATGTACAATTAGCAACCTTAATTTAGAGTTACTGATCTGGGCATAAGCTGCATTCTATTTATTATGTAAACAGAATATTTTCATAATTAGGTATGAGCTCAGACCAATCCAAACACTGAGGAAATTGGGCTTGAAATCCACATCCATATTTTGCTGCTTGGATCCACCTCTAGTTTTAATTATTCATAATTAAAATAGCCAGAATGAATAGACGGTTCAAGGTGTTATTGGTATGACCAAAATATTCCATTTTACCTGAAATACTGAAAAATGCTACAGAGAAAGTGCAGCCCGTTTTTGGATCACCTTTTATTCACAGGGCTTTTTGTGGGGGTAAAGTGGTATTCAGCATAAGTGAATGTGCCTGAGTCTGGCTTTTTATGTTTCTCAAATACAACATGTTCCATAGCCCATTCTTGTCTATATTGGAGCAATTTTGCTTCTAAGGGCAAGAATATATAGTATATATTCCCATCTGAAACACATGCTACCTTTGACATTTCTGGTCAATAGAAAGTCTTTGAGTGTTCCCCAAATACAATACTATTAATACTACAATAGAATGTAGGTTTCAGAGTACCAGCCGTGTTAGTCTGTATCCGCAAAAAGAAAAGGAGTACTTGTGGCACCGTAGAGACTAACGATGTATGCATCCAATGAAGTGAGCTGTAGCTCACGAAAGCTTATGCTCTAATAAATTTGTTAGTCTCTAAGGTGCCACAAGTCCTCCTTTTCTTTTTAATAGAATGTAGCAATCAAACAATTTCTTGTGGCGGACATAGCAGACTTTGGAAAAAATGACCAAGTTTTCCTGTGTCTGTATCTGCTTTAGACTTTTAGTAAATACACTGTGTAATGAAGTACAGACTCAGTGTTCTTGGGTGTTAATTTTCCTGGTAGCCTTTGATCTGTAAGTAGGAAAAATACAGAGATGATAAAAGAGACCTTAACTGCAGGGCATTTCCCCTCTCAGACTCTAATCAGCAGTGTCAGGCAGCTGAGGATCTTCACTGCGCCGCTGCCACATGGTGAGATGAGCTGCAGAATATAAAGTGATTGAGTGATGACAAGATGGGTCAAGACTGTATGTGAGAGCTCTTAGCAGGAAGAACTTTAAAATTCAGTAGCAACAGGTTCTTCTGTCAGTAAACAAGACACACAAAAGGCCAACTGCCTGGCGTGCTGGGGAGAACACTTTAATTCTGTTCTAATAGAGCTCTAACTGAAAAGCAAAATAGACTATACTGTTTTTTTAACAGATGTGTTCAAGAGTCAGAAAATCTCATTACCCAGTTAGGCTGGACATGGGCAAGAATTCCAAGTTCATTGCAGAAAACAGGTGGAGATTTTAATATATATGGCTTCAAAAATGCACTGAGTCTGCAATTTATTCGTATAAGACCTGTTAGCTGACATACTTTTTTAAAAGTCATTTAAGTTGTGTCATCACATAGCCATTCTGAAACTTGGATCAAACTGCTGCATGAAAAATTGGGTCTTGCTGACTGAATTGCATTGGTTTGCAGATATGCAGGAATTCAAGCAAAACATGAGTTAACTTACTAATGACAAATCAGTATCCCAGTCAGAGGAAAACTTTTACATAGTAGTAATTTGCAGGCTACATGACATGCTCTATCTGACACTATAGAATATACTGAATGAGTTCAAACAGTCCTTCCTCCATTTCAATCATTTCATATCTATTTCTAACAGAGCAGTTGTACATTAGCAGTTGCTCTTGTGACAATTTGATTTGACAGGTTTCAGAGTAGCAGCCATGTTAGTCTGTATCCACAAAAAGAAAAGGAGTACTTGTGGCACCTTAGAGACTAACAAATTTATTTAAGCATAAGCTTTCGTGAGCTGCATGCATCCAATGAAGTGAGCTGTAGCTCATGAAAGCTTATGCTCAAATAAATTTGTTAGTCTCTAAGGTGCCACAAGTACTCCTTTTAATTTGATTTGAGGTACCAAATGGTTAGTTCTTGGCTATCAGATAATCTTTCATCTATAATTGATAGCGCATTAGTCTTTCCCCAATGTATTATTTTAGTTAGTGTTTGTTTTCCAGATAAAAATGTCAGGTGAGCAGTCCTCACCTTCCAGCTTGTCATTCTAAAGAACAGCTACAACAATGCTGTTTGAATTTGCATGGATGACTGACAAAGATCAATAAATGCTAATGCACATATTTTGCATTTCACTGTTCCACTGACATTTATGTGAACTCATTACTGGAAAGAAGGTTTGTGATACCTCTAGTTGCTAGAGGCTGGCATTTCATGGTGAGGTTCCTGACAACACTTTTTTTAAAGGATGTGAAATAATTGATACCATTGTTTTTGGAAGCTTTTCATAATACATGGATCTGGATATTTTTTAGCAGTGTTGTTAATTGTTAGCTGCCATAGTGGCTCCTGTGAATAATTACTGAACTTACATTCCATGCTGTGTTCATTCTGTGAGAGATATTCAGCATAATCAGCGGAACTTTCATAGGAGTTGAAGGTGCTGTCTGGGATCAGCACCTTCCTCTGAAAGACTATAAAATGACATATTAAAAGCTAATCTAAACAGGCAGGAAGTCTCAAGCTCTCCATACCTCCTGGTGACTGGCTGCCACGTATGTCCAGATCTGGACCAATAACTGATATATTTTTTGATTCAGTGGCAGTTACAAAATATCAACATTGTCATAATAAATAATTTCAGGTTGACATTTTATGGAATTTTTGGTGAATCAAAAAAAATTCATTTCAGGTCTGTTCTAAAGTGGGGATTTAAATTTGAGTCTCCTAAGTCCCGTGTGAGTGCCCTAACCACCAGGCTAAAGGGTATAAGAGGGAATGGGTAGCACCCACACTGCCTCCACCTCCTGGCCATTTTGTGAATGGACAAAATTATTTGTGTCAAATTTTTGAATAGTTTTGGGTCTACCAAAACTGCACCTTTTGTGCAATAAACTAATCATTCTAAAAATTTTGCCCAGCTCTATATTTCACCCCTTTGAATATTGACTATTGAGCAATTCCCCAGTAGCATGTAGGCTCTTGAGAACCAAGTTGCAGAGTTGAGATCCAGATCTGGATTAAAATTCTCCAAAATGTAGAAGGTGCTGAGATGTTATGTTAGCTTGACATCAACAGAGGGAGAGGCTTGAATCATTAAGTCTTGCAATGCTTTCTTTTCCTGCAAAATATGAAGAATACATGACCATGGAATAAGTCATTCCTAACTAAAATAAATCATACAGTCATTTTTGCTGCCTGATCCTCTGGAATGGCCCAAATTCAAGGGAGGAGCTACTCCCTTTTGGTACTCTAAAAATGCAGTAAACCCAACCAGCTGGTTTCCAGCTCCTGGAAAGTGTGAACAGTGACTCAATCTTAGTGCTGCTTGTCATCTCAGGTCAACAAAATCAACAGCACCATTCATAACCAGAAAGGTTCCAGGTTGAGAACCTGTCCTCTAGTAAATATGAATGTGTCAAATTCAGATGTCATGTGTAAGTTACATTCCTTTACTCATAATCATACTTTCTTACAGCTGCTTGCACCCACTTTATCAGTGTGTGAGGGAGCTTAAATTGATGTAACTTAACTATCAAGGAGCCAGAAGGAAGTGTAAATCTGCAGTAGAGTGGAGGCTACGTTTGTTTCCATCGTCTGTCTCCTTGATGTGTAAGGTACATCACCTGATTGAACTTCTTCAACTTTCTGGATTTTGCCAACAGATTATTTTAAAACATCAGCTGGCTCTGCATTGAAATGTTTTTCTTGTTCTGTCTCATCTCACAACATAGTATGACTATCACGAAAATGGGAAAGAGATCCAAAAGTCTTCCACAAAACTTTAATACAAACTCTGTGAAAGGAGTCAAGCGATATTGAAGTAAATCCCAATGTATGTGATAAAAAGCTGAATCTCTGAGTTTCAAATTTGTAAGATTATTTATCCAGCTGCCTTCCACCCCATCTCCAGCCGCTGTTTTAACTCCTTCCTATGTGTAACTTTTATGAGACTTTTTGTAATGATTTCTACTGCTTCTTTGTTCAGTCTTTTTTAACCAGGATGTTTGGTTTTAGAGGCCTCATTTATGATTTCATGTTTGTTTGTAAAAGCAAAATAGAAAAGACTAGTTCATTGCTATATGGATAAACAATATGTAAAAAAAATCCTTTAAAACTTTTATTTAATTCTTACTGCTTTGAAAACAAGTTCCACACAACATGTTAATATTATATTTTTCTCGATGCCTCCTCGTAGCTAATTTGTCCCATTCCTTCTTTCATAATTTTCAATGAACCCTAGAAATGGCAACAAAGAGAAGTTCAATTGAGTTATCATAGGCCCTGTCTTCTCAGCAAAAGAAGGGCAGGTAATTCTGTTCACATTCTAACTGGTAATTTTCATACTTGTAAATGCTTATCGGTTTTGTAATTGTAATATTTTGTATGTTGTTTATATAAGGATTATATGAATCATGGGAGCAACCTTAGATATAAATTAACAAAGATTTTTAGTATGGGGATTATAGCTGACTTGTAAGATACTTGGCTTTCCGGTGGGGAACATGTCTCTTTTTAAAAAACAAAAACAAACCTAATATATTATTGGATAATTATAGGCAAGGTGGGTTCACCTGATAGGAATAAAGATGTATAGAGCTGTATCTGAGCAATTCACAGCTGCTGGGCATTGCGCTAAATCTTTCAGCTGTCCTTTCAGTGTCAAACTTAATGTGTGTTTTTAATACAATACATACTTTTGTTATGACAAGGTACTTATTATCAAAGAGATCTGTGTGGTGTGAAAAAAAATGCATTAACACTGAAGTGAGTGTTTTAAACATGTTTTAAGGTTAAGAATGTACATTTTACTGTGCAGTGATCCACCATAAAAATGTCTCTCATAATAAGCCTTATCTATCAATTAAATAATACCACATTCAAAATCTCATCATTAAAGCATTTTCTGTCCCAGCAAAAAATGGGAAGAATCAGAGGGCTGTGTTATTTTCAGCAAACTGTCATTTATTTTTAGATAAATTTTATTTAACAATGTAATGATCATTTTAAAACCATTTAGTAAAACAAGTTAGTTTCCAAACACTGGTTTCTATTGTACATACCACGTTACTTCTAATATTTTGGCTGGGTAGCTATTATTACCAGCTTTATTTATTTATTGGCAGAGTAGTGCTCATATCATCCAACCTAGGTTGGGGCCCTATTATACAAACCCATGGAAAGTAAGCCATACCTTCCATGTGGCGTACCAGCACTGGACATCCGCCCCACACTTGCATAATATATTGCAACGTACAGCCTAACTCCCTTCATGCCTCACGTTCACAAAGCCCTCCCTGAACCCGCTGTGAGGAAGGTGAAAACCCCCTACTTCACCTAGGCCAATCTGGTGGTGAGGGAAAAATTCCTTCCCAACTCCCCTAGAAAAGGACAGCTAGTGCAATGCCCACCGCAGGTCCTTTTCAACCCTTCCACCCTTCTGGTCCCAGGGGATGAGTCAGCATCACCATGCTGACCCATTTCCCCCTTTTGCAGCAGCTTCTGATCTCTTTCCCCTCACCGCCCACAACCCATAGAGCACTGTTCCCTTTCTCTCGGCCAGCTGGACAAGATCCTCCCCTCCCCCTAGGGTGACCAGGTGTCCGGTTTTCGATTGGAACACCCAGTCAAAAAGGGACCCTGGCGACTCCAGTCAGCATCGCCGACCAGGCCATTAAAAGTCTGATTGGTGTTGTTGCAGGGCTAAGGCAGGCTAGTGCCTACCTGTCCTGGCAGCACGCTATGCCCCGGAAGTGGCCAGCAGGTCTGGCTCCTAGGCGTGAGGCCATGGGGCTCCGTGTGCTGCCCCTGCCCCAGCACCAGCTCCGCACTCCCATTGCCCAGGAACCGCTTCCAGGGTGCACACAGTGCAGTGCCAGGAAAGACAGGCAGCCTGCCTTAGCCCCACTGCACTGCTGATCAGGAGCCACTAGGGTGACCAGATGTCCCATTTTTATAGGGACAGTCCCATTTTTGGGGACTTTTTCTTTTATAGGCGCCAATTACCCCTCACCCCCTGTCCCGTTTTTTCATAGTTGCTATCTGGTCACCCTAGGAGCCACCCAAGGTAAGCCCATGCCCCAGTCCTGAGCCCCCACACCCTGCCCCAGCCCTGAAGCTCTCTCCTGCACCCCAAATCCCTCAGCCCCACCCCCAGCCTGGAGCCCCCTCCTGTACCCCAAACCCCTCACCCACCCCAGACCCAGCACTTCCAGCCCACAGCCCTCACCCACTCCACACCCCAACACCCTGCCCCAGCACCAGAGCCCCCTCCTGCACTCCAAATTCCTCAGCCCCAGCCTGAAGCCCTCTCCTGCACCCCAAACCCCTCATCCCCAGCACAACTCCAGAGCCCTCACCTCCCACGCACACACCAACCCCCTGCCTCAACCCCCAGTCCCCTCTCTCATTTTGAATCCCTCAGCCCCACTCCCCAGCCTGGAACCCCCTCCTGCACCCCAACCCCATGCCCCAGCCCAGCGAAAGTGAGTGCGGGGGAGGGTGAGCAACTGAGAGAGGGGGAATGTAATGAGCAGAGGTGGGGCCTCATGAATGGGTGGGGCGAGGGTGTTCAATTTTGTGTGATTAGAAAGTTGGCAACCCTACCTCCCCCTCTTAAAGGTGTGGAGTGGTCATTAGAGCACATCCCGTCTTGAGTCATGCTCCTCACCAAGAAGGAACTGCCCGGTACTGCAGATTAGTTACTTGCATAGTGTAGGCAGCAGGATCACAAGCCAGCCCAACTGGATGGGCAACAAGGCAGGAACCTTGCAAGTAGAAACTATGGAGTGTTGCAAAAAGCATATATTGTGAACAGGCTTTTGCTCTTGAATGCTTTTGCACCAATTCCATGAGACATTTGTCAACAAAATTTCAGCCTCAGGGAATTTACAATAATTTTTGCTTAGCTGTAACATTTTTGAAAGTTTGCAAAATACATCAAACTGCAGTTTAATTCACCTGAGTGTTACAAAGAGAGGACTGGAAATGTCACTTAGCTGTAGACACAATTAATAGATGGTGCATATACATTTGGATTCTGTCCTGCTTAACCTCACTCCACTCTTGTGAGCAAGGATTAATCCCCTGAATAAGGGTTTGCTAGATTTAGACTTTGAAACAAATAACTTTCTTGAAAGTCTATCTGGCAGAACTGCCTCTTTAATTTACCCAGTGGTTATTTATTTAAGGTCTAATTGCCAATGGAAACTACTCACTAGGAACTGAAGCAGCCACAGTGCTTCAGATTGACAGGAAAGTGCACATTTGGCAACTGATTTGGGAACACTGGACAAGTACAGCGTTTCTCCAAAATGCATGTTTCAGTAGAACTTGAAGGCAAAAGGGGAAGCAATCAGGGATTTTAATGAATACCAAACTACAGGCCTGAAGTTAGAGAAGAACAGTAGTCAAAATACCTGCTCCAACAGCACCAAAAAAAAAAAAAAACCGTTTGCTCTTGGCAGGCTGCCTAACTCATGATCTTGTCCAGGAATGAATGTTCCTTTATATCTGAAGGAGGAGGAAGAAAGACTGAGACTTTCATCAAGAATTTCTATCTATCAATCTGTTGATTGACTTAAGTATAAATATATTTAAAAAATAAAGTTACTTATTTCATCAGATAGAACTTCATCAGACTGTATTTCATGGAACTATGTCAGAAAAAAACATTTGTAAATGGTATACAATTCTGTTAAATGGAATAACTGATTATCACTACCCATTAAACTGCAATGGAAACGAAATATTGGGTTGGAAATCAAATTACAAACTTGGACCAAAGCATGTGAATTAACTAAAAACATTTCCACATGTGCCAGGCATAAGTTAATATATTTCAAATTCTTATATGGCACACATATCATTCTAATAAAATGACATCATGGATGAAATCCCAACCCCATTAAACTCAATGGGGATTTTCCCACTGACTTCACTGGGCTCAGGATTTCACCCTGTATATGGATAAAATCTATCCCAAATGTTACCCAAGATGTAAAATTAATCCCATAACATTTTCCATTTAATATAAAAGCATCCAGTGACTGAATAATTTTTGAGTCTGTCAGTAAAATTCTAAATATAGCATAGGCATATTAAAGCTTTATCTCTGTTATGTCTTTTTTCTGTACTTGATGATATTTTCACTGAGCTCAGTGAATTTATTATATAAATGTCCTTTCCACTTGGCAAGCATTGATTATATATACATTGATTATATAATAAAATTATCATTAAATTAAGGACATTCTATATTTCACCTCTGTGGAAGAAGTAATCTCCAAGAAACAGTGATATTTAAAAAAGCCTGTCTTGTTTAATTAAATCAGAGACAGGAGCTCAAAATCTGTAAACACATCTTTAAATTACACCACAGTCAGACTGTTCCCTGAATTAATGGATAGACTAAAGACTTAAAAAAAAAGAATACCAAGGTATAAGAAGGCAAATGCAAATTATAACCAAAGACTTTTGGAAAACTTGCAGCGTTCATAGAATATCATGGTTGGAATGGACTTCAGGAGGTCATCTAGTCCAACCCCCTGCTCAAAGCAGGACCAATCCCCAATTTTTGCCCCAGATCCCTAAATGGCCCCCTCAAGAATTGAACTCAGAACCCTGGGTTTACCAGGCCAATGCTCAAACCACTGAGCTATCCCTCCCCAAGCTAGAATAAATACATAACTTTAGCATTGTATTATTTCTTAATGAGGAAGTATAAATGAACATTGGGAGACATATTTTCAGTTTGAGAAGTTGCTATATTTATTACCTTCTGTAACTGATTCCACAGTCATTTCCAATGAGGCAATGTATGCCATATATAAGAGAAACTACAGGGAATGAGAGTCAGACTTTTTTCAGAAAGGATACCTAGATCTAAAACTTTAGCAAAGTAAATTACATTTACTTACATTAAAAGACTGAGAGATAAGAAATGAGCCATACTTATATTTTTTCCAGGATAAAAGTTATAACTTCAGTAAGCCAAGCTAAATCTACTGATCCACACAAAGAATTCCACATCTGGAAAATCTTTACTACATCTGTGTTGAGTTTTTTTGCTTTCTACTGCTTTCTTCACCAGTTCCCATGACTCCAACTTACCTCTGTCCTGTTTTCTTAACAGAAAAGCATTTTGTTGTGCAAGAGCACTGCAGTTCAGCTAAAAATAGAGTGATCATTTCATTTCCTGGGATCTGTTACCTAAGCTTTCTTACCTTCATTTTCTTTAAATGAGACCAAAAAAAGCAAACCTGAAAACAAAGCGAGACAAAATAAGCTACATACAGATTTAAATTTTAGAGACATTTTAGGCAGTATCTTTTTTTATCTCGCTTGTTTTTACTGGCTGTCAACATTTGATCCTCTTTTTTCCACCTCTGACTTAAATCAAGGAAAATGAACAACTTGTATCATTCTCTGGTATGGACCACAGCTTTGCTTCTGTAAACTAAAATCAATGGATGATTTTAATGTAAATGGCAGAGCTTATAGACACTAGAAAATGTATGTTTATACAGATTCAACTTAATTCATCCCAGGTGGAAACTGACAGAGACCCTTGTGAAGGCCTTAAGTGAGCAAGAGGTTGCAGCAACACAAAACAGACACAACTTCTTCTCCATCATGATCCTTACAATGCAGCACTGCTCAAAAGGTGAGCCGTGATGGATGGCCTGTGTTGCTAGTACAGCCAGGGGAGAGTTGATTCTTAGAAGTAATGTACAGCAATTGACAGCTGATGATCCCCTAACCATTCAGAAATCCTGAGGAAGGCAGCTGCAAAAGTACCACCTACCCTCCCTTGATGTGAATCCCGCTCTGAGATGTAGGAATCCAGCCTGAAGAACGGAGGTGCATTTCATTTGCCATTTCATACGAGGTTTTAAGTGCAGCACTAATGCCTCTGACTGTATGCGTCCACCAGACATACCCCCACCTCTGTGGGAGGGGAGGCACAGCTGACAGGGGGGCTACCTGACATTTTGAGGGTGCAGTAGTGGCAGGAGAGCCACTCTGCTAACATTTCATGGCCTAGGGAGAAGTTTGTCTCCCTACTTTCCCCCACGCCCATCAATCCATATTGACCTCCCTCACACACAGCCAGTTTACTCAGGTTAGTCTTTGGGGGAGAGATTTGGTTTTAAAATCCAGCAATAGTCCATTCTGGGGATGAGCTGCTTGAACGGGGTTTTACCCTGATGTCTCCCAATGAAAGTCCCAGAAATGAATGCCACACGCAATACTTTGAATATGTGTCACAAAGAGACTAGTCTACTTACATTTTGTCTTCTAACAAAAATGTCTCAGTGTCTGAATAAGAATTGCTGGTCTCACATAACCTTCCACCGCCCCCATGCTCTCCCCGACTGAGTCATTGTCAGATTCTTTTTTAACTTTTACCAAAAATGGAAATTGTAGAGAGTGATTGTTTTCGCTGGAATTAAAGGGCCAGGTGATGTTATGTGCTGTGCCTGCAAGCTGTGTAGCTGTTATTATCTTTCAATAATTCATTTGGTGACGGGAAGAAGAAAAATCAGTGATCTAGAACATCAGCTGCACCAGTCTCTACTCAGCACTACTGGTAGGAAGGCCAAAGCTGGCATTAGGCCACTGTTATGCCTCCCTCACCCCAAGGGCTAGCTCAGCCCCGGCATAGTTGTAGAGGAGATTCAGGGCTCCTCTAATTTCTGGCAGCTGGTAACGGCTGCGACACTAGGCCACCCTGGCATTGTTAGAGTGCAGCACTCTCTACTGAGGCCTGTCGTGGAGTAGGAGGTTGGAGAGGACAGAGTAGAGCCTCAGGACAGTTTTACAGCCTTTTGAGCCTATATTGCAAGGGTATGTGGGAGCCACTCTGCAGCCATAACTAAAGCCCTGAAGCTGCAATAATTTTTCTGCTCTGCCTGAGCTCTCACTCCATCAGGGCAATAGCTAGTGCAGCTACAAAGTGATGGATCCACTGAATTCCCACCCTTAATCGCCTGC
This sequence comes from Eretmochelys imbricata, assembly GCF_965152235.1. Classification (NCBI taxonomy): domain Eukaryota; kingdom Metazoa; phylum Chordata; order Testudines; family Cheloniidae; genus Eretmochelys; species Eretmochelys imbricata. Next base: position 91,103,307 of record NC_135575.1, read on the forward strand.
ATGACACTAGGCAAAGAGCTGGGCTCCACAACATGCATGGAACATATATATCCTACTCAGCCTCCCAAAATCCTCCCCCATTCCAGCACTTATGCTCTGTATGGAGTCCTCCACAGTCCCAGAACAGGGGGCAAGATTTGCTTTTATCACGAATAGACCTTTTCAGATTCCTAATAAGGAGCAGCAGATCCTGGTGACTCTATCTGGTAAGCAGCAGATAGCATTGCAGGGCTAATACTTTCCTGAGCTTGCAGCTTTGACAGATTGCAGTCTAAACAGAATAATGCTTCCAAGGAGAAAGAAAACCTCATGTAATGGGCAATATTGGGTATAGTGCAGATAGAGCATATTTTGGAATATTCTTCCACAGTACAATGGCAAACCATGAATTCCTGTTTCCTTCCATCATCTGTCCCTTATTATTCTTTGAGTATTTCAATTTTCAACATTTTATCCCATAAAAAAATTACATAGCCGTATTGCCAGATGTGTCCTGTTCATTATCCATAAAATTTCATATATAAAATACCACCATTTCCATATTACTGACTATATTTAAAAATTAGAGCCAACAGCAGCAGTAAATCATGGCAGAAATGTGGGTGGACTAAGGTTTAATTCATGAAGTGTTTGGTCCTTTTATTTTATTAAATAAAAGACAAAGTTCCTAGTGCAGGTAAAGGCTAATTTGTATTCCCAGACAAAAACTACTTTGAAATAGAGTTAAGGTTAAGAGTATGTATTAGTAACTGACAGGTAAAAACCACAGAGATGTAATTATCCCCAAAATCAAGCATTACAAGCCCCCAAAATTCAGAGTTAAGGTTTTGCTGAAAAGAAATCCAAACATGTTCAGGTAAGTCAAGGCACCCAGACAATCTTAACTTTGCCCTGCACTGATGTTAACATCTCAACATTATCACCCTTTTGTACGTCTTCAAACATTCTTTTAAACAGTTTCCCAGGTAGGGCCTTTAAAAGTCCCATGTTAATTATCTCAAAGGCTAGAATGAAGATCTACCCAGTTACAGAATCTTTTGGAACGAAAGCATTCATTGTGAATTGAGAAACTTTATCACATTCCATAACTGCATTTTGTTTTCATTTGCTCTTGGCTTGTTGACAATGCACTCGGCTGTAGCATGCAAGATTTTCAGGTTCAAAGCTAGCTGTCTAAAAAGTATTTTGTGTCTTGATTGAAAGGCTGTGGGAATGATGTGAACCCCTAAGAGCTGTCTCTGTTATAACTGCATGCATGTGGTTTGAAGCCCACTGTGGGTTCATATTCAAATAAATGCTTCTGATGTTTCAAATGACTCCTTTTTAATTAAAATTCAGGTAAGTATTTCAGTTTTTCTTTTTCATTATGCACAAATTTTGTACCCTTGGATAATGCATACTACCATATGTATATTGAGGGCTTGGGTATGATTTGCCCCTGCACAGGTGGGAGAAGAGGGGGTGCACAGGAAGTAAACAGGTTTTGCATAGGGAATCTTTGAGAATTGAAGGGATGCAGTCCTCCTCAACATCCTGCCATTAGGGTGTGGAGCGCACACACAGCCACTCCCATGCTGCTATCACATCTTGTTGAATGCAACAGCAGCTTGGCTAACCCCACACTCTCTCTGCAGAGGTTTGGAGCAGTGAAGAAACTCCAGGACCACCAAACCAAGCCCCAATTTCTCCCTACTGTTGTCTATGCTATTGCGGAGTGATCCATTGAAGAGTATTGCTTCATTGTGTTCAGGGAATGTGGAATCCCCATGCGCAGGCTCTCCACATCCTGCCCCCAAGCCTGACATGTTCACTGGAATCTCAAAAAGAAAAGGAGTATTTGTGGCATCTTAGAGACTAACAAATTTATTTGAGCATAAGCTTTCGTGAGCTACACTCACTTCATCGGATGCATGCTTATGCTCAAATAAATTTGTTAGTCTCTAAGGTGCCACAAGTCCTCCTTTTCTTTTTGCAGATACAGACTAACATGGCTGCTACTCTGAAACCTGTCATTGGAATCTCAGTAGTTCTGCTGCCAGTGAGACCTTTCCCATCTGTGTAAAGGATACTGGATTTGCTCACTAATCTGTTCTCAGCTAGATACAATTTTCTGTGGTTCAGAGAATTTTTAGAATTTCTAAAAGTAGCATGCATGAAAACTTGTGGGGTATGTTTCTGACCAAACTGCAACGGGAATGGAGTTAAAACTGAGCGAGGCATGATTTCTTTATAATTCTCTTTGATAAATTGATTAGATTCTCCCAAAGTTTCTTGAATATTGTCTTAAAATTAATCCTGAAAAATTCTTATTCAGTAATCATTTCACTTCCAAAGCACAATACGCTTTGCAAAGGGCATAAAGATTTTTCTTCAAGAAAACTAATAAGAGACTGTCTTGTAAGCCCAAATGAGCAAGGCAAAGAGAATTCATTACTCAACTTAATACCTCTGTGATAAAAGTTAATGCTCCACCTCTCATCAAAAAGGTATTTCAGAGCATTTTTGAAAGTTTGTATAAATTTGGACATATTTTTTCACCACTAGATATTTTGAATTCGTTGGCTGACAGTACTATACACAAGCTGCTGAACTGTTACAATTGTTTTTTGTATGTTTTTTATTTTCCCCATGAAAGAATAAATTATCTAAAACTAATCTAATTAATGAGGATTCAGTGCTGATATCATTCCTACAAGACAGAGCTTTTTAGGGCCTTTTTTAATATTGGACAAGATCTTGGACCCCTTCTGTCAATTGCACTATTTACTGCGTCTTATATATGTTTATTTTACGATATACATTTTAATTTTGTCCATTTGAAATATATATATACATATGATATATATTATATATATGTATATGATATATATTTGTTTCTGATTTTTAATAACAGCTACTAGAACTTAGATCTGTTCTCTGTATCCTGTCAGCTGTTCTATTCAACAACTGACTCCAAATTTCAAATGAGCCGCTTACAAGTAGTCTCATTTTAAGGTGTGCAGGGGAAGGAGTTGAGGAGGCAACTTCACAGGGTTGAGGAACACAATACTTTCCCCTTACACCCTTTTTCTTGGAGATTTTCACAGAATTCAGGGAGGTTCTTCATTTTTGGTCCCTGTATGTGTAACTTTTTGCTAGCCCACAAGAATGATATGATTAGATTTAACTCATTTTGCCACCATTTTTTGTAAAAACACCACCTTTTATTTCCCTTCCCACAAGCACCGTCACACTTTTCATCAGTGTCATCCATTATGCATGGAATGCCTTAAATATCTCCTCAGAACATCATGAAGCCACTACCCCATCTTCCTTCAAATGGAAGGAAGTCACTTCTGCTGCCAACTAATAATGGTTAGACAGGGAGCAAGCTCATTCAGTGTATGAAAGAACACCCTTGTATTTCTGTATACTGTCTCCCCTTCCTGCTTTCCCACATTTATTTGGTGCATCCACCTGTTGGGTCTGAACTTAAACTAAGATTGGAAACACTTTGGGATAAGATTTGACATTTATGATATGTTAATACAGGACCTAGCATAGTGGGCCTCCTACCTTGTTGTGTCCATTAGGTGTGAATGCAGTACAAATAGTAATAATGATGCTGTCCAGTTAAGTGAAATGAAAAATTTCGCACCCGATTAGAATTGGAAAACATGGTCAAGAATTTTGTGTGTGTGTGTATCAACATAAATAAATAAAATCATATATACATATATGTATATATCATACAAAATACATATATGTAGAGATCTAAATATGACTGTATGCAGTGTAATGCCTAGAATATAGCAATTCAGATGGACTCAGTCACAGAAACAAGATTCACTTTACTGTGGGTGTATGAATGCATGTTGGCTGTTGTTAAACTGCATCCGCCAAGACCTAACCTTCTCAGTGCCTAATTATTACATACAGACACACCTTGAGTGGTACCTGAGCTACTCTTCAGCACCTTTCCTGACACTGTCACAAACATAACCATCCTCAAAACTCTTGAAAATGTATTTCTGATGATATTATGGAAACTCAATCACCCCTTTTAAGACCAGTGCATTACTATGTACCAGATATCTCAGTAGCCCTTTCATCAGCGGTGATTTGCATAGTGTGTCATGCAGCAGTTCCCAGAAGTACCATTTAATGGTAGGTGCTGAAAAATTCCTACTGTGTGTAATTTATATATATAAATTGAATTGAACCAAAGCCTGGGTCTTGTACACCCTGGACTTTGTGGAAATTCTAATCTGGATTTGAATTTCACGGTTGTTGCCAATTTCCACAGCTTCTCTTGGGAGACAATTTCAGTCTGCTGGGGGAAGCCTGTTCTGTTCCCAGTAAGGATCAGGACAGGGAGGCAAGGTAGCTTGTTACTGTGGAGGAGCAGCACTGCTAGGGATATGGGCCTTGTCCGTCTAAGTCAAGGCTGAGCCTGCTTCAGGGCACTCAAGGCCTGCTTGGAATGTGAAAGGAGGCCCTGCTTTGTGAAAACATTTTCTCATGGATTTGTGAAGTGAGGGACCTGTGTGTATGGATTCCATGGAGGTGGAAGACATAGAAGCATGAGGCCAAAAGAGGCAGCAGCAGCTGAGAGTATAGGTAATCCTGTAGATACTGAAATAGCAAATGGGGAAGCTGGAGATTGGTTTGTGGCAGTGTCCCGCGGGAGCATGTGTGACCACAAGAAAAGCAGCAAACGGGAACACTTGTGCTGACAAAAACCTGATGAGCCCAGAAAAAGAAAGAAGGATTAGTTGCTTCTTTAGAAAATCATCTTTGGGCCCTCCAGCCATCCTAGGAAGAGGTAACCAAACACCTAGGGGAGAAGTACAGGGGCTCTAACTAGGGTTGCCAACTTTCTAATGGCACAAAACCGAACACCCCGGCCCTGCCTTTGCCCTTAGGACACACTTCTACTAGCTCCATTTCCCCTCCCTCCATCACTCGCTGTCCCCCACCCTCACTCACTTTCACCGGCTGGGGCAGAGGGTTGGGGTGCAGGAGGCGGGTGAGGGCTCTGGCTGGGGGTGCGGGCTCTGGGGTGGGTCCAAGGATGAGGGGTTTGGGGTGCAGGAGGGGGCTTCTGGGCTGAAGCTAAGGGGTTTGGAGTGTGGGAGGAGGTGCGGGCTCCGGGGTGGGGCCAGGGATGAGGGGTTTGGGGTGAAGGAGGTGGCTCTGGGCTGGGACAGAGGGTTGGAGTATGGGGTGGGAAGGGGTGAGGGTTCCAGCTGTGGGTGTGGGCTCTGGGGTGGGGGGATGGGCTCTGGGTGGGGCCAGAAATGAGGGGCTCAGGGTGCAGGAAGGGGCTCAGGGCTGGGGCAGGGTGTTGGGGTGCAGGAGGAGGTTCAGGGTGCAGGGTCCCTGCGGTGCTTACCACAGCTCCCAGGAAGCGGCCACCAGGTCCCTGCAGCCCCTAGGCGCATGGGCGGCCCGGGAGGCTCTGCTTGCTGCCCTCACACCCGCAGGCGCTGCCTCCGCAGCTCCCATTGGTCGCAGTTCCTGGCCAATGGGAGCTGCGGATCTGGCAATCGGGTGGGGGCAGTGCACGGAGCCTCCCTGGCTGCCTAGGCTCCACAAGGACCTGGCGGCCACTTCTGGGAGCCACAGGGAGCCTGCCTTAGCCCCAGACTCCCGGTGCATCACGGACCGGACTTTTAGTGTCTGGCAACCCTAGCTCTAAGACAAGATGTCAGGAAGGGAAGGACCATCGCGCTCATGCAGTGTCACTTCAGTTATTTCAGTCAGGCACTGGGAAAGACAGTTACTCTCGTGCAATCCCTTTCTTTAAGTTCAGTTGACCATCGTGTCAAGAGACATAGTAGTCAGCAACTCTCTAGCAGACAAGGGGCCAGGAAGAATACAGGTGCTGAAATGTTATCATCTGGTAAAGCTGGCAAAGGTACTGGTCATGGGAAACAGTTTTTAGATGCCTTCTCTTCAGAGTTTTTATAGTAACAGTTTTGATCATGACAGGGCCATTGAAGAGGGACTTTGAATGTCCAAGCATTAGGACTCTAAATTCCAGCCACTCATAAATGAAGTTGTGATGCTTCTAGGTGTGTCACCTTGTTACCACCTGACTCCAGCATGAGGGAGTCTTGCCTGTACCAGCTGGCTGTTAGCTCCCTAACACAAACCAGCCTGTCAGCCACTCAAGCACTCTCCTCTGGGCTATCCCAGCCCTACCAGTTGACAATAGATATACCCCACTCGCCAAATCCCTTCAGCGCATGGAAGGCAGAAATCATAGGCCGGGGAAGGCTGTGCCTCCTCAAAAAGCCTGGCATGGCTCTGCCCACGCTTTGCCTCCAGGCCTCTTCCTGCAGTTCCTACCTGCTCTTCCGTAGCCTAAGGTGGCTGGGGCTGGGATGGGCCAACGTGCTGCCGGGACTTGGGCGGCTGGGGCTGGGGCCACGCCGCTCAGGGTGATGGGACCCCAGCGCTCCAGGGCTGGGGTTGGGAGCCCTTACAGAGCTCTAGGGCTTGGGGCGCTGCGGCCATGCTGCCCGGCCTCCCGGACATGGGGGCACTGCGGCCGCGCCGCCTGGAGCTCCGGGGCTGGGTGTGCTTGGGTGGGCTGGGGCAAAGTGGTGAGGGGTGGGGCCTAGCGTAGAAGGGAAGGGGCCGGGGCTAGCCTCCCACAGTGGCTGGTTCACTGGCCGTCCATGCTTCAGAGTATCCCTCTGTGGTATCCAGCCCCTCATCGCTGGATTACCACAGAAATCCCAGATCCTCTGTTCCCAAAGGAACAGTGTATCCCAGTTTAACAGTTTTCCCTTAGACCACCGCTGCTGTATCACACAAAGCACTGGAGTTCAGTTATAGTCAAGCAAATGGAAATGTATTGAAGAAAGAATAGAGATTCAAACTGAAACAAGTATGAGTGATGGAAACAAATGGTTAGATACCAAACAATCCTAAAATGCGAACTAGGGCCTACACTTTTTAATAGGTTTCAGAGTAGCAGCTGTGTTAGTTTGTATCCACAAAAAGTTAATAGTTACCTTGCCAATCTAATAAAATAGATTCTCACCCCAAAGTTCAGTCTTTTGCAGCAGTTGTAGTGACAAGGAGCCAGGACCCAGTCTTCCATGAATCACCCCTGCGCATCAAGGTACCACCTCAGTGAATGAATACAGCCTGTGAGGTACTGAATCAGTCTTTTGTCTTTATTCACTGACAGGGTGATCCCCTCATTGTCATATCATTCCTTCTCACTGCCAAGTGGTTCTGATATTTATAGTTTGTCTTTCATGGTTTTCCATTGACTCTTCTGGGTTGTTGCAATAGTGGACAGTTGAGCAATACTTTACATAATCTGCTAGCCTAGCCAGGGAGGGGTGACAACACCCTTCACTTGAATGGGCCATCACTGAGACATGAGATTACCTGGTGACTCCCTTTCACTCCAAGACCATAAGGGCATAATTTTCAATATTGTTACATTATTCCTTAACTATTATCTATACACGTTTTGCAATGATATAAGTTACAAGCTTTCAGCGAAAACCTCGCATGCTACTCGTCATGGATAAATACCATGGAAGTGATGTATTAGGTGCAGTGAGTTTGTCAGAGCTGAGACAGGAGTTGCTTGTAATGAACAGTGAACCCTTTGCTAGTTGGCACCAATTCTTCAAGCTTTTGTCACTCTGTATTGTACCTATCAAGAATATAGCCTGAATCAGAGATGGGACTAAATACAGCAAGAAGGGACTGGCAGATAGTTATGGGCTCCTTGGGCCACTTGGGTATGGTGGGTTAAGGATATTAATTTAAAGGGAATTTTTTCAAATGTGTCTAAAGGATTTAGGCACATAGCTCCTTTTGAAAGCTAATAACTATCAAATAACCTGTCACTAGGTACTTGAGGTACAAGGCTCTTCTGGTAGGTTTCTGAGACGTTCACACTAATTATCATGAAGTGGTGGTATTTGGGGAATGGGGAATGAAGCAGGTTGTATTTAAGACCCTAGTCCCTTACCTTTCCATCACCTACTTGCTGGTTTTTGGTGGGAATTTCAGTTGTAGGAGTCATGTATTAAAAAGTGCCTCTTGAACAAGAATCTTGAAATCAGAGCATCATCTTTAGAATTGCAGATATCCCAGAAAGGACTTCCAGATGTTTTTTGGTACAATTAGTTTCATGGCATATAACACTTGGATTTACATATCATTAAGGGGAATGTAGAACTCATGGTGATTGTTTGTATGACCAGGATGTCACTTTCCAGTTCCAGGGATGGAGTGATTTCAGTTTCAATGAGTACATTAAGAACAGGAGGACTTGTGGCACCTTAGAGACTAACAAATTTATTTGAGCATAAGCTTTCGTGGGCTACAGCCCACTTCATCGGAGGCATGCAGTGGAAAATACAGTAGGATGATTTTATATACACACAGAACATGAAACAATGGGTGTTACCATGCACACTGTAAGGAGAGTGAAATGTACTCTGAAATGAGTAACTGGCATGTCTGAAAAGTAGGTTCCTGCCTCACAGGTATATGATGAAGATTTTGTGGCCTTAATGGACCTGTGGGATTTGTAAATTAATTGATGGAAGCAAGTCTACTTTGTGCATTTTGGTTCTGTGTCTACTAATGAACTGAATTTTTGTTAACTTTTATTGCTTGTCTGCATTATTTTGAGACTGACATACACTTGATGTGCCTTTGTTTTCTTTGTGTTAGTGATGTACCCATTTACGCCCGGATCCTGCTAATTCACATGCATACGTGTGTGCAGGAGGGGGATTTACACTGTTGTAGCTGATACGTTTATTTCTATTTGTCTGACATTCTCTTCCGTTATGCTTCACATCTGCCATTGTTTTCCTTGATTTTTTTTTTCCCTCATGTATCTGTTTTGTTGGATTTCTACTGCCAGGTTTATTTTTGAGGCTCTTTAAAAAAGTTCCACAGTATACTAGATCTCATGTTTTGGCATTGTTTCCTAAAATTCAGACTGAATATCAACTGGTTGTTCTTATCCCCTGTACCACCTTAAACAATTTCACTCCTTTGATGTGCACACTTTAAATGCTTGTTAACTGTTATCATTATTCTCTCCCTGCCCCATTAGCTGTCATTTGGCTAAGCTCAACATGTTTTGCTCTTTTAATCTTTCCTCATAAATCAAACTCTCCAGCCCATTAATCATTTATGTTGCTCTTATCAGAATTCCTTCAAACTTGTTGACATCTTTGTGGTACTGAAGTGCCTAAAACTTGCATTCTAGGCACAGTTCCATTTGAGCCTTACTAAATATGTCCAATTCCATTTATTTTTTGGTGGAAACATCCAGTTCTTTATGTATAGCTGGTCCATTCTATTGTAAAGGTAAACAGAGAGATGATAATATGGAATAACAAAGAATAGTAGTGGTAAAGAAAAAATATTGTATATATTTGCCCCCTCATGACTACACCTATTCATATGCAAATAGGAGTGAAACATTCCATTTCATCACTGCGGACATGTTTTATTGTAACAACTTTATCTGCAAAAATTACTTTCATTTAATCATTCTCAGAATTATGCCTTTGTTTTTGTTTGTGTGTTTTTGAGAGCGAGTTTGTTTTTTGTTTTTATTTTAAAATACACAAAATGCTTTAGAAAATTCAGTGTGCTTTGGCAATTCCTACTGTCATGATTAAAATCTGAAAGGTATTAAAAGTTTGGCTTGGGAAACCACTATCTGATATCCTATCAGAACCACTTCCCCTTTAAAAGTGCCCTTTTACAGCATCCACATCAGCAAAGGTGGTTGCAAGAATTAATTTAATTTCTTCACTACTTCAGCAACCTCTTTAATTGCCTCCTTCACCCTTTGGTGGTCTATAGTGAATGGAGTAACACATGTAGCTGTTTTGCTTCCAATGAAGTTAAAGATTTTTAAATGATTTTTCCTGATACCTATGGCTAGTTCTTTTGCAGAATACCTGGTTGCTTTTTTGACACCTGATCTTGAGAGATGTTGCACTTCCAGTAACTTCCATTGAACTCAGTGAGAGCCTCTTAGGATCAGGCTCATATTTTCAGTTTTCACCAAGAACTGTGTAATAATTTATGAATATAACTTCAGGCCTGATCCTATAAACCTTTAGGGTGGAATCCTGACTCCATCCAAGTCAGTGGCAAAACTCCCATTCATTTCAATGTAATCAAGATTTTACATGAAGGCTTTACTTGTCATTACTTTACTCAATTGAGTAGCCCTGTTGAACTGCATGTTTACAGATTGGGCCCTATATCTTTAACTACATGAAAAATATAGTATGGATTCTCATATGTAAAGTCACAACCGCCCCAAAAAATCTATTTTGTTTGATTCGCTACTGTGCTGTGGCCATAAGAAACCCAGAGTGTTTTGCCAATTGACAAATACAGAAGCAGATAACAAACATTTCAGAAACTACAAAGAGTTAATACTGGTACGCTTAGTATAAATACTTTAGAACCAACAAAAAGTATTTTAACTATAAATGAACATTGGGTCAGATACTCAGCTGTGGAAAAACATCATGCAGTGCAGACTGGGGTGTGTGCTTACAAGGGTAGCCTACAGCTCAGTTAGGGTTGTCAACTTTCTAATTGCACAAAACCGAACACACAAGCCCGGCTCCTTCCCGAGGCCACACCCATTCCCTGCCCCTTCCCCGAGGCCCTGCCACCCGCTCACTACATTCCCCGTCCCTCGGTGGCTCGCTCTCCCCCACCCTCACTCACTTTCACTGGGCTGGGGTGCGGGAGGGGGCTCTGAGCTGGGGCAGGAGTGTGCGAGGGGGTATGGGCTCCAGGCTGGAGTTGAGGCAGAGCAGGGGCCACCCTAATTGAGCTGTAGGCTACCCTTGTAAGCACATACCCCAATCTGCATTGCATGCTGCTTTTCTACAGCTGAGTATCTGACCCACTGCTCATTTATAGTTGAAATACTTTTTGTTCAAGGTGTGGAGGGGGCTCTGGGCTGGAGTAGGGGGTTGGGGTGCAGGGGTTGAGGGCTCCAGCTGGGAGTGTGGGCTCTGGGATGGGGCTGGGGATGAGGGGTTTGGGGTGCAGGAGGGGGCTCTGGGTTGGGGGGGCTCAGGGCTGGGGCAAAGGGTGGGGGCTCAGGGTTGGGGTGCGGTCTTACCTCTAGCAGCTTCTGGTCAGCAGCACAGTGGCGGGGCTAAGGCAGGCTTCCTGCCTGTCCTGACTCCGCACTGTGCCCCAGAAGTGGCCAGCAACACGTCCGACTCCTAAGCAGAGGCGCAGCAGGCAGCTCTGCGCACTGCTCTCACCCGCAGGCACCACCCCTGCAGCTCCCATTGGCCACAGTTCCCAGCCAATGGGAGTGCAGAGCTGGTGCTTGGGGTGGCGGCAGGGCACGGAGCCCCATGCATTACCCCCCTCCCTTCCCCCCCCCCCCCCCCCCGGGCCTAGGAGCCGGACCTGCTGGCCGCTTCTGGGACACAGCACGGAGCCAGGGAAGGTAGGGACTAGTCTGCCTTAGCCCTGCAGCACCGCCTACCCTACTTTTAATGGCCCAGTCAGCAGTACTGACCAGAGCCGCCAGGGTCCCTTTTTAACTAGCTGTTCCATACGAAAACCAGATACCTGGTCACACTAAGCTCAATTCTGCACTCCCTTGTTCCTGGAGTTGCTGAGTACAGATACACTGTACCAAAATAAACTGGAGCAACCTGAAGGTATATGCCAGAGGTTAATAGCCCCAGGACCCCAAACCACAGCTAGGAATTGGTGCAGTGTAGGGACTTTGGCCACACTTTCTCTGGCTACTCCTCCATACACCAACAGCTGGGGCTCTGCCCCTCTGAAGGGTCCTCCTTGGGGCAGAGTAACACTCCTGGAGCCGGGTAGGCCAGGTCTAGAGCCAGATTCTAACTAGGGGCGGGGGATGAAAAGTGGCAGCACTACAATTTAGGTTTGGTAGAATTCATTTTTTAAAATATAATTTAGAAAGATAATATCAATATTTATTTTTAAGTACTTTTTTATTTTTATCATTTACATTTTCACTATTATGGGAAATTATGGTGAATTATTTAGTGACAGTAGACATTGATATTCAAAAAGTTAGAGCTTTTTAAACTATTAAAACATAAAATGTCAACATCACACATCAAAATATACAAAATAAATATCCTTAAAGCGACATATCATACCTGTTTTCACCATTCATTTGCTAGTCCATTTGTAACAAACCTAATTCAGAAGTCTAAATCTGTAGATTTTCACTCTAAAACTATCTAAAGTGGCATTTTTCTTACTTTGCCTGTCTGTAGATTTAGATTATTATCTACAGAAATATTTTTGTCTGTGCACGTGTACAGTGAAATTGACATTTACTGATAAAAATCTAATCCTTCCAAGCCTAACTACACTGGAGGATTTAGCCATTTATAAAGTAACTTAAGGAAAGACATAAAGAAATCTAATTCCTTGAATAATATGCCAGACTATGTTATGAAACTTCATTAACAGTGTGGCTAGCACCACATAGTAAATGTCAAACATTAACGTGTAATGATAACCTTAAATGCTGTTGTGACTCAATTTTAGAATACCTGTGTGTTTTAAGGTTCATTGTATATATTCATTATTCACAGCTGCTTTATTGTGGATAAGACTATATCTTTCAGCCGATATGATAATTGCTATAATCTTCAAGATAATTGTTTGACACTTCCTATAATGCTTCCTCTTGCATCTTTGATACAATAAACTTACATCAAGTTGAAGTGAAACATTAGCTTGTTTCTCTCTTAAAGATTAGGCACTAGAGCTTATAATCAGCAAGCAGTTACTACAATGTTTCAGTTGAAATATTAGAGCCAAGGAGAAAGAGACTGTAGACAAAAAATAGCTGAATGTTTCATATTCGATGGAGGGAACACAGTTTAAAAAGCAAAGCAGTGTAATATTGTAGTAGTCAACACCTATAGAAAATTGGTCTATACACTAAAGGGCCTAAAATTGCACAGTCTTCTATTGTAAGCAAAGAAGATAATAGTATAATAAAGAAGTGTTTGTTCTGTTTATAATATTAAACAGAAAACAAAAGTACATTGAAAGAACATAATTAAAGTTGTGAGCTGAAGCACTCAAAAGTTAGCAAATTTCAGAATTAAGGTTTGCCTGTACAAAACTACCTTTTGAGTCAGGCTCAAAATCTGCAAGATTGCTCATTACTTATCACTTGGAATCAAATTGGTCAACTGTTTCTCACATAATCAAACCACTACATGTCTAATGAAGTTTTCAGTCTGACAAGAAAAATAAAATACAACAACTAAGGGCTTGTCTACTCTTAAAACGCTGCATTGGTGCCACTGTAGCACTTCAGTGAATACCCTACGAGGGCGAGCACGGTCCACACAACTGTCTACATCATGGGTTAAGTCGGTTTAACTGCTTCATTCAGGGCAGGGTGTCAATCTTTCAAGCCCCTGAGCAAAATAGTTATACCGACCTAATTTCCAAGTGTAGACCAGGCCAAAGTCTTCCCCTTATTCCAGAAGGAATAAAGCTAAGAGAAAGGAGCATACATGAAAATATTATGGATTTTTTTCATCTATATCATCTTATCCTTAACTAAAGCAATGTTTAAAGTAGTTATAAAAGCCAAAACATTGAATAGAAAAAATCAAACAATGCACTAATGCAGTGGTTCCCAAACTTGTTCCGCCGCTTGTGTAGGGAAAGCTGCTGGCGGGCCGGGCCGGTTTGTTTACCTGCCGCGTCCGCAGGTTCAGCCGATCGCGGCTCCCATTCGGCTGAGGCTCCCATTGGCTGGAGCAGCGAATCGCGGCCACTGGGAGCCACGATCGGCCGAACCTGCAGAGGCAGCAGGTAAACAAACCGGCTCGGCCCGCCAGGGGCTTTTCCCACACAAGCGGCAGAACAAGTTTGGGAACCACTGCACTGATGAAAATCCAGATGCTTCATAGAGCCAGTTTAACAGTATTTTTTAGCACTGTGTTTCTGCATACTTTCATTAGCTGTGTATGGTAACACATGAAAATGACCCACATACCAACTTTTCTCTTACTAATATCTTTAATCCAAAATGATCAGACAGGGTTGATATATACACACATTTTTGTTATCCTTGCTATTACTCTTATATGAGTAAAGAGGATAAACTTTATCTGGGCAGCTTATATTTTCCAGGTATGTCGTCCTTGAAAATTAAGTCCAAGTGGAGATTTGACTCTGAAGTTAAACTTATGGATATCTATCAAGTCAGCAAAAATTGAGTTGATGCTTATCAATCCAGCTTCTGGGTAATAAGAACTAAGTTATTTGCCAATATTGTTCATTTTTTGTATCTGTAGCTCCCCAAACTTTCCTATCCTCAACTGTTGTCAAGGCTTTTCTTGCTCAACATAAAGGAGTCGGCCTACAATAGCAATGGTCCTCCCAGTTAATGTTTACATAGCCTGCAGTGGGGCACAATCAATTCCAAAGCCCACCACCGTGCTGGGGAAAGGCACATGGTGCATCCGATGAAGTGAGCTATAGCTCACGAAAGCTTATGCTCAAATAAATTTGTTAGTTTCTAAGGTGCCACAAGTACTCCTTTTCTTTTTGCGAATACAGACTAACACGGCTGCTACTCTGAAACCTATCATTTTCAAAGAACTTCCCATTTCCCCTCATTCATACACATTACTAAAGAAGTACCTGCCAGCAATTTGGGTAAGGCTACATGTAGTAGTCTGAGGATGGCTTAAGACTAATTACGTGAGGAGCCGGTGAGGCCACCAGTGAGCAGGGCATAATGGAGCCCTGAAGCCAAAGCTGTCTTGCAGTGAATGCTGGTTTTGGTCACTGCTTAGTGTTTTGTATTTGTTTTTGACGGATTTATTTTTATCTAGTTTTTTCACTTTGAGGACACAATACTTACTGATTTCGTCTGTGAGCCAAACAAATCACGTACACACATGCTTAACTTCAAACGCAAGTCAATGGGACTACTTACATATTCAAAGTTAAGAGTATGCTTAAAATTAAATGTGTGCATGTGATTTGCTGGATCAGGGTCATAATGTGCACACAGTGGCAACCTTGTAAATGTCTGCTTGTATTTTGAATATTTTTATATAAAAATAATAAAAGTACAATCATAGAAGTACTGAACTACTCCACTGTGCTTATGTAAATCTGTCAACTTGGATTTATCAAACAACAAAAGAGAATTAAGTGTCTGCCCAGGTGGAGTGTTTTGAGAGGATTTCCTCCAAGCACTTTGCCAGGAGAAGTGTGGTTGTCTAGGTATGGAAGAGACTTTGGAAGAAAAACAAACCATAGTGAGTTTGGGGTATACCAGAAAATGGTGCTAATGGAATAGCCTGGATTGTTTTTTAAAACTTTACTGTAATGCTTGTTATACAGATATAAAGGGCCAGATAATCCCCGGATATTGTATCAGAGCAAGTGTGGCAAGGGGTAAAAGGCTCGCGTGCGCTGTGCAAGGGCCAAAGACAAATACTTAGAGAAATACAGGCACTGCTCTTTCTATGCACTCCCAGAGGAGTACATTGCCCTGGAGGAGTTGCTATGCCTCTTCCTCCACTTCAAAGCAGGCCAGGTGCTCCAAGGAGATTAGACTGCATATTTCCCCTATGTGTTGGGAAATCCAGGAAGCTCCCAGTAGGGCAGGGCAGTGGCCTACTATCTCCTGCTCAGGGCTATGCTCTAAATGCCACAATTAAATCCATGGTTGAGGCCTGTAAAGATATGTCTACACTGCTATTTGACACCCGCGGCTGGCCATCCTAGCTGACTCAGGCTAAGGAACTTTTTAATTGCAGTGTAGATGTTTAGGCTGCAGCCCAAACTCTGGGACCCTCCCACCTCGCAGGGTCCTAGAAATAGGGCTCCAGCCCAAGCCCCACCATCTGCACCTCAATTAAACAGTCTCTTAGACTGAGCCCCACAAGTCTGAGTCAGCTGGCATGGGCCAGATGGTGGTTTTTAACTGTGGTGTAGACATATTCTATGAGAATTCCCTGCGTACCTCCACACCTTGCAAAGGTCTTTCATCCCCATTTCTTTCTATCTTCATGCCTGATCTTCATTTTCATTTCCTAGCTTCCTTTTATCTGCACTACACATTGACCCTTGAGCATGTGTCTGCATCCGAATGTTCTTTCTTAGCCGCTTTGCCCCACACCATGTACGTTGGAGAATAAGGATGGAGGTGTTGCTCAACGTTATAGTTCCTACTTTTTCTGATTTCTAGTATTCTAATTTCAAAAGGCTAACCCCATGCTTTTCAGTAACCAATAGACTAGTAGAATTTCCATTGTGTGGGAAAATCTGACATTTTGAAATTTGTTTTCATTCCAAATTGCAATGAAAAGTCAAAATTTAGAAATTTCTCGCTGAATAGAAATTCCAAAAAATTTCTATTTAGAAGTATCAAAATGCTTCATTTTGATAAGTCAAAACATTTTCTGTAGATAATGTTAAAACATTATCATATAAAATATTAAATGGTATATATTATTAAATATATTGTAGAATAGAAGTAACATTTTAATAGTCAAAATGAAGTGAATCTAAACAAGAAAGTTGAGGTGAAATGTTTTTACCTTATTGAAATGAAATGTTTAGTCTTAATTTAAACAAATGAGAAAGTCAAATGAAATAAGACTTGTTTAAACTTTTTCCCATGAAAAATGTCTTCAAAATTGACACATTTCCACAAAACGTTTCTATTTTGATGAAAATACATTTTCCAGCAGAAAACTCTTTCATCAGAAAAATGTCAACCAGTAACCAGACTGGTCATAACAAAAATCAAACACTTTCCTCCATGCCTGTGGGGTCTACATTAAGCAGTACTTGGGAATGCCTAACTTCCAAGGCTGTGGCTACACTATGCAGCTTTTAGCAACATGACTGTGCCGCTAAAAGCCGCGCAGTGTAGCTGCTGTTTCCTGCCGACAAAAATCTTCCACCCCGCATGAGCGGCAGTGTCTTTGTCGGCAGGAGAGCACTCCTGCCAATAAAGCGCTGTTTAAACCAGTGCTTTTCATCGGTAAAACTTTTGTCATTCAGGGGGCGGGAGTGTTTTTTAACACCCCTGGACGACAAAAGTTTTGCCATTGAAGTGCCAATGTAGACATAACCTAGGGGAAACACAATCCTTAAAACCTTTGTTTGGATTAATGTTTGCCAGCTAGGGATATGTGTCCATCTGTTTGTGTCTGTTTCTGTAGGAATTTCCCTAATTCTTTACAGTATGCTGGGACTGGTAGCTTTAAAAATATTGAGCATCTGAGGATCTGATATGTATCAACATGCCATTTAACAATACAATACCAGGTTTCTGTTGGAAAGTAGCCTCGGTTGAGCTCCAGTCTGAAAACTTTAAATTATGATCTTTCATGTTGTTGTAAATGGGTAAAAGCTTATTTAAAAGCTGATATGCTAAAGGTCCACTTCACAATCTGATCTCACATATTGCACATGGTATGAGGTGTGAACTGGTAAATGTTGACATGCGTGCGTGCACAGCAGGTGATTTTACAAGACACACAATGTTGTGCACCATGAATTTGAGCTCAGAATCACGCTTGTGATAGTTAACATTGCAGAATTCTGCCATTGCTTTTATTTTAAAAGGTCATGTCAATGACAGTCTGACACTCATAATGTCATTGGTTGCTTTGAGGAGGGCAAGAAATGTTTTCGATGCTAGCTAGCAGAAGCAGAGTAACACCAAGGTAAAATGGTCTGGATTTGCCAGTCTAGGAGAACTGGTTTCAGAGTAGCAGCCATGTTAGTCTGTATCCGCAAAAAGAATAGGAGTACTTGTGGGACCTTAGAAACTAACAAATTTATTAGAGCATAAGCTTTTGTGGGCTACAGCCCATTTCATCGGCTGCATAGAATGGAACATATAGTAAGAAGATATATGTATACATACAGAGAAAGTGGAAGTTGCCATACAAACTGTAAGAGGCTAATTAATTAAGATGAGCTATTATCAGCAGGAGAAAAAAACTTTTGTAGTGATAATCAAGATGGCCCATTTAGACAGTTGACAAGAAGGTGTGAGGATACTTAACATGGGGAAATAGAATCTATACAGTTTGTATGGCAACTTCCACCTTCTCTGTATGTAAATATATATCTTCTTACTATATGCTCCATTCTATGCAGCCAATGAAGTGGGCTGTAGCCCACGAAAGCTTATGCTCTAATAAATTTGTTAGTCTCTAGAGAACTGTGTGACAGTTGCAGCCCTTGAAGAGGCCAGTCACTGATAGACCCAGAGTGACAACACAGCAGAGAGTGATGTAGCCACACGCAGTATAGGCAAACCCAAGAGTTAATAGACCAAGATAAACACAAGGCCCGCAAGTCCTGAAGGCTGTGCCAAGCCGATACACACATGTAGGGGATCTCTGTGTGTTCCAACCAATCCTGAGGGGAGCTAGCCTGGCATAGCAAGATTATTTATGCAGCTGCTCTATCCTTAGGTGCTGCCAAAACCCAGAAATAAAAATGAGATCCCCATCCACCCAGTCCTTGATGAATCTGGGTTACCCTTTCTGTTGTAAGAACAAGAGGGGTTACTATTGCCCATGTGTATTTGTAGCCCATGCAGAACCTCCTGCAGGAGTGGGAGAAGAGGGGGAGGCACGGTAATGTGTGGACTTAGATCTGCTCAGACACTAATGTGTGGAATTGAGGGGTGACAGGAGGGGTTAAATGGGTCTCCGTTGCTGCCCTCTGCCCTCAATCATCCTGAGAAGGTGATGTCTTTGGGCAGGTGGGTTGCTGTTGCTGAGTGACAGCTCAGTTTCAGAGTTGTTAGCCAGTTCTGGTGCAGCATGGAGAAGCTGATGGCTCATACCTTTCTTCCCAGCAGTCACTCAGTAGGGAGATCCCACCCCTGGCAGAGGGACATTAAGGAAGCATTCACTTTAATTCACTGGTGATCAATTGTCAAAAAGGGCAGTGGGGAAGGAGGAATCTGTAACTCCATTCCAGAGGAGGGTGGGATCTGGGTGACTGCAGAGCAGACCTGTGATTGCTGACCATGGGGAGCCTCCACCATCTAGATTCCAGGCTGCAGAGTTCTGGCCAGACCCACATCTGCTGAATAGGAGGCCAGGATTTGGCCCCTAAGATTTATTTTCCATCTGAAATTACACAGAAACTATTTCCAGAGCATGTGCTCTTGTCCTGTTTGCATATATTGCTGCCTTCTGCCTGGTAGCATACTACATGGTCTGCTAGTTGCAGACCACTGCTTAAGATTTGTCCTCTCCAGTCCTCTGTTGCCGGCAATTTCCCCCTCCCCCTCAGAGCTCTTTATTTTATTATTAACCTGGTATGCAGTCTTTGACATAGCCGGTTTAACCTGTGACTGAACCTATTTCTTTGGTTTTCATTTTATTCATACAACAGAGAAATATTGACTAAAATAAAAGAATTCTAGAAGACAGCGACAGCACCCATGTACTGTAACTATAAAAACTAAGATTAGTAATAAAGTACTAAAGTATTCCACTGATGGGCTTCCTTACATTGCCAAAAGTATTGAAACACAAAAATAGGGCTCTAGCTGCATCATAAATTTAACCCATTGTGGCTAGACGTTGAAGGAGGTTTCAGAACAGTGCTTGTCCTTGCATGGGATATATTTTGCTGCAATACTGGTTGTGATGGGTTTACAGACCCCACAGTAAGGTAAGCTTGGTGACGGAATAGTATTGGGCCAAGAAGGCCCTGCTCCTCCACAGCTGCCGGGCATGCTTCCTCTGGAGGACCTACTTAAAAAGGAGCTCTGGCAGGCTGGTGGAGGGATAGAAAGAAACGGGCTGCAATAAGGCAGACAGGCTGCAGCCAGTGAGGCAAAGCAATCTACGAGGGAAGGACTGGGACTGTAAAACTTGGCCGGGATCCCCCTTCTCACTGATGAAGGGGGGGACAACTGGACTTTGAGGGTGAGCTTGGAAGCATTCACCACGCCCCAGCTAAAGCCCTGGACTACCAAGACTGTGTAAACAGAAGGTTGAGGCCATGCCCCAAACTGAAAGGAAAACTGAAGGCCCGGGGAGGCTGACCTGGAGTGGCAGCCAGAAAGAATTGACCACCTCTCACCTCTCTCCCCTTGGGCCCTCGGTTGGACCTGGTGGAGAGGGAGGGCCTGGGTCCCCCTATCTTTCCCCCAGACATTACCAGGCCCCCAGGACTTCCCGGAAGAACTGCCTCAAGGCGACTGTTTGGCTGTGGCCTGTCCACTGTGCCTGCTGGCCTCCAACCAAAGCCCATTATACCTGTGCACAATTAGTTGAATTGTCAGAATTAGAGACAGAAATTACATATGAGGGCACCTGGGTGATTCACCAACAAAAGCAGGTCAGCCTCTTTCAGTTAACATCCCTGTGATTTGTCCAGTCTAATTTCAAATATCACAAGCAATGAGGCTTTCACTATTTCCCTTAGAAGCGTTTCCCTTCCCAGAATAGAAGACCTGACCATTAGAAAATGTCAACTGATCCCTGACCCCATCCTAAATTTTCATTTCTTTAATTTTTATTTCCATTGTTCTAGATTAGCTGTTTGATTTAAGTTTTAATCTTTCCTCATAAATTAATCCCTCCAACTCGCTAATGAATTTTTCTCTTCTCTGTTCTTCCATACTTTTGTCAAAATCTCTCTGATATTGAGGCAGCACAGACCAAAACAGAATGCATTATTTCCGATGTGCCGTTACTTGAATTGTATAATAATGTAGGGAAAGACTATCAGCCGCCTCCTCAGCTCTGACCCGAAGTTTCAGTCCAGAAACCTTTTCTGCTTCCATATTGCATTGGAAAGTCATAGCTAATTTTCTGTCTACTGTCACCTGCTATGTTGCTTTAAGCTTTCACTAGTGATGACCCTCAGCATTCCCACATAAGTTTATGGTTTTGTGGTATGAATGAATGAGGGTGGGCAAGTGTGTATATTGTGATGGTTTGTGATGTCATGGAGACTATTTAAAAACACTATAATAGAGGCTCAAACTAAATGTAT
This sequence comes from Eretmochelys imbricata, assembly GCF_965152235.1. Taxonomy (NCBI): domain Eukaryota; kingdom Metazoa; phylum Chordata; order Testudines; family Cheloniidae; genus Eretmochelys; species Eretmochelys imbricata. The sequence goes on from NC_135575.1 coordinate 91,124,352, forward strand.
ATCCAAATAAAAAAAATGGTAAGACGACCTTACCAAAGGCTCTTAAGCAACTAAGAAGTCATGGGATGAGAGGGAAGATCCTCTCCTGGATCAGTATCTGGTTGAATGATAGGAAACAAAGGGTAGGAATAAATAGTTTTCACAGTGGAGGGAGATAAATAAATGAGTCCCCCAAGGATCTGAATTGAGACCCGTGTTGTTCAACATATTCATAAATGATCTTGAAAAAGGGGTAAACAGTGAGGTAGAAAACTTGCAGATGATACAAAATTACTCCGGATAGTTAAACCCAAAGCTGACTGCGAAGAGTTACAAAGGGATCTCACAATTGGTCAACTGGGCAACAAAATGGCAGATGGAATTCAATGTTGATAAGTACAAAGTCATGCACACTGGAAAAAATAATCCCACCTACACATACAAAATCATGGGCTCTAAATTAGCCATTACCGCACAAGAAAGAGTCATTGTGGATAGTTCTCTGAAAACAGCCACTTAATGTGCAATCGCCTTCAAAAAAGCTAATAGAATGTTAGAAACCATTAGGAAAGAGATAGAAAATATCATAATGCCAAGATATAAATTCATGGTGTGCCCACACCTTGAATACTGTGGACAGTTCTGGTTGCCCCGTCTCAAAAAAGATATATTAGAACTGAAGAAGGTTCAGAGAAGGGCAATGAAAATAAGAGAATGGAAGCAGCTTCCATAAGAGGAGAGATTAAAAGGCTAGGACTGTTCATCTCAGAAAAGTGATGACTATGGGGGTATGACAGAGGCCTATAAAATCATGAAGTGTATGGAGAAAGTGAATAAGGAAGTGTTATTTTCCCCTTCACGGAACACAAGGGGAATACATAACACATAACACAACTAGGAATCACCCAATGAAATGAATAGGCAATAGGTTTAAAACAAAAGGAAGTACTTCTTCACACAACACACAGTCAACCTGTGGAATTCATTGTCGGGGGTGTTGTGAAGGCCAAAAGTATAACTGGGTTCAAAATTAGAAAAGTTCATGAAAGATATGTCTGTCAAGATGGACAGGGATGCAACCTTATGCTCCAGGTATCCCTAAACCTTCAACAGCGAGAAGCTGGGACTGGATGACAGGGGATGGATCACTTGAAATTGCCCTGTTCTGTTCATTCCGTCTGAAGCATCTGATACTGGTCACGGTCAGAAGACAGGATACAGGGCAAAATGGACCACTGGTCTAACCCAGTATGGCTGTTCTTATGCAGGGAATGGGGAGGAAGTGAGGGGCTATGTACGATTGGGGTTCTTGTGTGTGCTGGTTATGTTGTTAAGTGGGTAGTTGTGTTGATTTATTCCTAGAGGGGTTGTGCTGGGAGGTTTGTGTTGATTTGTGCAGGTCGCAGTTATGCACACGGGTCTGGCAGCTGGCGAAGTAATCTACCATCTGTGCAATCTCCCTCATACAATTTGTGGCATGCAAATTAGGTTGAGTAAGGGCAGTGATTGGTCGAGTTACCTCTGTTATCACAGTGGTCTAGGACTCTTGGCATGGCATAGATACATGCTTTACTGTGGCTGTACACTGTATTGGGTGCAATTTGTAAAGTCAAGATGGCTGAGAATTTCAAAGCTGAACAGTAAAACCCAGTGATGATTCAATTTGGGGATACTCTGAACAAAAAGAACCCTCAACCATGCTTGTAGCTGTTCCCATCACTTTACATGACACTACAGATTTAAACTTAATAGGTTTCAGGGAGAGACGCAGAGTGACAGACCTGGAATCTTCTTATATAGACGTGTCTCAGATTTCTTCCTCTGACAATATATTTCCTTTGGATTAGTTTCTCCCTAGATGCATCAGTTAATGGTTTTCCAAAATCCATCTCATTTTATTCCCTGATCATATTTCTAACGTCTCTATATTATCTTAGTGTTTTTATGTCCCCACAGTTGTTTGCAGCACCTTCCATATTAGTATCACCTGAAAATTGAATTAAATTCTTTGCATAACATCTTTAAGATTATTACTGAAGATGTTAAGTAACATCAGACCAGTAATGCCCCACAAGTCACCTCCATCCAATTTGTTGTGTTTTATTACTTTCTTTACCCTTTGTTTGCTCATTCTGACAGTTTCCAAACCAAGTTCTTGAGCTTTCATCTATTTTAATTGATACTTTGAATTAACACTTTGAAATTCCACATTTCTACATGTGTGTCAACAGTTCAGAGGCCACAGAAATGCATAAGGCATGGAACTATGATGCAACCATATCCAGTATCTCCAACACTTGGCTAACATGCTTAGTAAAATGAACAATTCTGGAGTTTCTGTTATCTCTCCGCCTGCTCTTTTCCTCTTTGGGCCAGTGGGGCTCAGATAAGTTATGGAGATACATTTATCGAGTACTAGAGTTGAGGATAATGCTGCCGTCTCTACTGTAGGCACATCTATATGAGGAAAATTTGTGTTTTTCTGTACTGGTGCATCTCCACCATTGATTGAAACAGTGGAAGATGTGGGGCTGTGGGGAGTAGTTAGTTCTACTACCCTGAGTAAGGTTAGATGATACTATGGTCAAAATGCCTGCACTGGTCTCTGTTGGTACTTCCACTGTGACTATAAATGCTGGGCTGTGTGGGAGCAGAAGAACACTTACAGATTATCTCTATGCATACCCCAGAAGGCTCAGATGTCTACACAAAGAGGCTGGCTTCTTTCCTCACCCACTGCCACGGCCAGGGAGAAGGAGGAGTACAAAGGGTGCAAGATTATGGTTCTACTATTGTTTTTGCTCTAATATTTATGCAGGACAACCGAGTTTACAGGTACTTTACAGAAATAAAAAAAGACAAAGGCCCTGAGCTGAAGAGTTTTCAGCCTGTGTTAGACAAACAGAGGGCTAAATTCTACTCTCACTTATACCACTATAAATCCTGGGGACTTCTGTTCTGATCAGTGAAGTCGTTCCCAATTTACACTAGTGTAAACAAGATCAGAATTTGGCCCAGAAGAAATAATGACAACAAAGATGAAGGAAAAGATAACAACAAATAGGAAGGTGTAAAGTAAATGATTTGTATGCCTATTCAAAGAACAGTTCTTTTAAACGTGAGAATAAAGTATAAAAGAGTAGAACCTCCCCACCCCTATCCTTCAGGGTAGAATCTCTGGTCCTGATTCTGCAATGGAATCTGTGTGGGCTGATCTGTACGTGAAGTTCATCAGTTAATTTTAATGATAATAATACTTCTCATGAAAATAGCGCTATCTGTTTTTAAAAGTTCAGTTGCTGGTGTAAAAATAAGGAACTATGGCTTGAATTAACTCCAGGACAACCTGCCCCTGAAGTCCTGACACACACATCACTCTCATTGATTTCAAAGGAAATTAGACACGTGTAAGGTTTGTAGTCTGGGAGCACTGAGCTATTCACACATTGCCAGGGGCACTTCAGACACTGCTAGTGGAGAATCAACTCCCCCTTCATTCCTTCCTTCCTTGGGGAAGTGCAAGGTCAAACTGAGCAAGGTCAAACTGGCTTCATTCAGGGTCACTGGAGTTTGCCTGAACCTTTTAGAGTGTGGAGTCTTACATTCCCTTTTAGCTAAGATAGAAAGGGCCCAATTCTGTCCCCCACCCCTTATGTACTGTGACCAACAATATTACTTGTGCAGTAAGGAATTACTCAGCAGAAATAAGGATGGCAGAATCAGGCCCTAAATCATCTTGTGCCACAGACAGAATGAAATGTAAGAAAAATAAGGTAAAAAAATAAAATAAATGAACCAAGTCAGAAAAAAATTGCTCTTTCCCATTTCTTACTTTTTTTCCTCTAAAAAAAAATGAAAGATTACCTGAGATGTCAGTTAAGCAGAGACATGTTATCTTAATAAATGAGCATGCAAGTATGTGCCCAGTAAGTTTTTTGATTAAACAGGAAGCTAGAATCATATAGATATCCACAAATAAAGCTCCAAATCTAAACGAGTGTATCGTTAGCTCATTTGTAAGCCTTTCCAGATGTAGCAGCAGTTCTGACTTTGGCAGCTTTCCAGGAGGTTGCCTGCAGTCTGAGCTTTCCTGTGTCCGCAGTGAGAACTGCAATGCCTGAGTCTTGAAGGAAAGGGCTCCGCAAAGCTGACGACTAATTTTACAAAGTAACGACCTGCCTCGTGAAGGAAATTTCAGGCAGATAACTGAGCAAAGAATGCCCATTATCCTGTGGCCAAACTGCTGCAGTTTTACTGTGGATGTGTGATACTCTGCACTGCATTATGGAACACCCAGTGAAAGCCCCTTTGAGAAGATCATTTAGTGATCATATCAGAGACTCTACTGCTAGAGCCCTGGATGTTATCTGGAAAAATACAAGAGACAGACGACTGGCAGGTGAGGAGGGGGTAAAAAAACATGTTTTAAAATACACAGGGATAATTAGTGGTGTCATTTTTATAAGGTATGTCAGTGTCACTCCACAATATTTACCTGTTATTTTCTTTCTATGTCATGTTACTTCGGTGTTCCCCCTTCAGTGGGACTGCGCAGGATTCTTCAGCTATGATCTTGTGATATATATTTTAAAGAGCAGGAACAATGGATGTAACATTTCACTTTTGAAATTATGTTGTGGATCCCTCACAGCGAAGCATTTTATTTTGCCATTAAGTCAGCTTCTGTGTTCTATTGGTATGATATGCTTCAGTGAGTTGCATTACAGACTGTGTCCAAGCCAGGAAGTGTGTCAGTTGGAGTATCTGGGCTGTGCAGTGAAAGATTACTGGTATTTCCTCTGGCAAGGCGCTCACTGCTTTAAGGTCCAAGTGTGTGTCAGGTATGCCAGAGCCAGGCTTTTGAAATATAAATTAAGTATAACTATACAGTTACAATTCATATGTTCTTATTTTGGCTTACAAGATGCAAAACATGTGGCAAACCATTATGGAGGCCTGGGGAAGAAAATAATTAACCAATTGTTTTTCTGCTGTTTGTTGTCTATCTCTGAGACCAAGGGGTTCTCATTCACATAAATGAAGGCTGTTGTTTCATAACATTTAGATACCTCAGAAAAGGCAGCAGAAATACTCAATGGGTGAGGCACGTAAAAGAGGCCACTGCAGTTTGTTTATTTACTTTTACAGGGAATGGCTTATTTTGAGGGGGTGGGAGGAGGGGATTTTTTAATGATAGTGGCAAAATTAGTCATCCCTGTGATGACCAAGAAAAAAACCTTTTGGATCCAATAATGTAAACTGAATGTTTACATCATTTTCATTTCCTTCTCTGTAGGAAAAACAAGGACAGCTAAATATTGCAAAAGCTTTTGTGATGGTGCACTAATGCCAGAAATTATTATATTGGATATTTTGGGGGAAGGATGGGCATGGATTATAAAGAAAAACATTTTAAAATTATATACTTTTTCTTCAAGACAATAATAAAAATACATTAATACTAGCCATCTAGTGCAGTTATCTAAGTATTGTAAGTTATAGTAAGTAAAACGATGTTATCTGGCAACAGTTTTGCCATCAGATTATGTGATATGCCTCATACAGTGGCAGGGATATAAATATACTTTAAACCATAGTAGATTATAAACAACTTCAGCCTGCTGTGCTAGTTATTAAATTGCAGGATTATTTCTGTGGCTGTTTCCACAGATGCCACATCTTACTATGTAGCCTTTCATTATTTTTAGATTTCTGAGATCCCTTAAAAACACCCATTTCCTTCTCTTTACCTTCCATCACTGAGTTTCACAAAGAGGACCACAACACTTGAGATGGAAATGTTGGATTTAAAACTCCACACCTTGAGGTGTCAATAGCTAAACATAAACTTGCCAGTGTCATTGAGGGGCAAGACATCAACCTTTCTTCCATGATCAATTTAATTTAGCAGTCAGCCATAGACTGAGTATCATGTCTCCACTGTCTTACAGAGACAGATGGGTCGGGGAAGGGACACTGGATTTTTCTCTGCGGAAAAGGATTGTGGGGCATTGTATAAGAGCCACAACATCAGGACCTATTGCAGTCAAAAGCAAGGTGCATGTAAGACAACTGGAGACAATGACAGGGAAAAAATTGGATAGGTTCAATGACAAAGCAAGGTTACACAAAATCTAGAAAAGGGAGGCTGGGTTGGCCAAGTGGTCCTTTATGTTTAATATTTTCTTATTTCCTAATCTGGGTGTTGCCAGGTCATCTAGATATTTGTTTACCCTTGGAACTTGTTTTCATTCCATCTGCTAGAGATGTTTGTATGAAATGCTTTGAGTAAGCTTTTCAATTTACAGTTAAACCTGGCATGGCATTTACATCAGCAAGCTCCAAGAATGTCTGGCTTACTTCCAAATAAGACAACAACAACAACAAACTCCCTTGTCTTCCCACCCATTTGTTCATACAGAAAAACATGTAATGACACAGGTAATTTGTGCCTTCCCACAGCGAGTGACATATCCATGAAAATATGTAGGTTTTATCAGGACACAAAAAGACGTTGTTAAATATATATATGCATATGTGCATATGATTGACAAATATCTGAGGAATACACAACTGATAATTTATTTCTTGGAGCTGTCACATTCCTAGAAATGAGTGAACATGTAACCCTTCAACCTCTTAAAATATGTTGATAAGGGTGGGTATGTTTTTATTCTTGATGGCAGACGTTTGTGAGCAGCCACCGTTTTTATCAATACGGTGCTTAGATGTTGGAGTGCCCTTAAAAGTAGGGAGCATTCCATTTTCCAGGCTGTGCTGGTGATCTGAGAGTTGACAGGTACAATAATACATTGGGATTGTTGTCAGCCAAATCGCTTTATTTAATCATCAAGCTGGTACCCAGATATATAGCACAATACATAACTGCATTGAAAATATTCAGGATTCATTTCTGTAAAATACAATGCTAGTACTGGATGAGATCAATAGAGAGACAATAAGAAGCACAAAACATCAAATAACTTTATGCTGGTCGATTGATTTACAGTATTAGAAGTTCATGAAAGGTACATGACACTAAAATCAATATTGCAATTAGATAAGCAAATTTTCGTATCAGGACCTTAAAAAGCACAGGGTCCAAGTAACTTTCAAGGGAAAGCAGAAAAGGTGAAAAACTCATTCCTTGTGATATATTCAATAAGAAAATCATCTGAACAATGTTCTGCCTTGGAGTGGCCAAAAGTTATCAAAGATGTAAGCCTGTGCACAGTGATGGCAAATCCTGCAATTCAGTCCAACACAAGGATCAGACAGCTAGAAACATCTACTGTAAACTTTTGGGCACCCAAGTGTCCTTACCCATTACTATTTTACATTTGGGGACAAAATGTATACCTTCAAATCAGCGGCACTGCTATGGGTACCCACATGGCCCCACAGTATGCCAACATTTTTATGGCTGACTTAGAACAACGCTTCCTCAGCTCTCGTCCCCTAACACCCCTACTCTACTTGTGCTATATTGATGACATCTTCATCATCTGGACCCATGCAAAAGAAGCTCTTGAGGAATTCCACCATGATTTCAACAATTTCCATCCCACCATCAACCTCAACCTTGTCCAGTCCAAACAAGATATCCACTTCCTGGATACTACAGTCCTAATAAAAGATGGTCACATAAACACCACCCTATACCGGAAACCTACTGACCGCTATTCCTACCTACATGCCTCCAGCTTTCACCCTGACCGCACCACACGATCCATTGTCTACAGCCAAGCTCTGCGATCCAACTGCATTTGCTCCAACCCCTCAGACAGAGACAAACACCTACAAGATCTCTATCAAGCATTCTTACAACTACAATACCCAAATGCGGAAGTGAAGAAACAGATTGACAGAGCCAAAAGAGTTCCCAGAAGTCACCTACTACAGGACAGGCCCAACAAAGAAAATAACAGAACGCCACTAGCCGTCACCTTCAGCCCCCAACTAAAACCCCTCCAACGCATTATCAAGGATCTACAACCTATCCTGAAGGATGACCCAACACTCTCACAAATCTTGGGAGACAGGCCAGTCCTTGCCTACAGACAGCCTGAAGCGAATACTCACCAGCAACCACATACCACACAACAGAACCACTAACCCAGGAACCTATCCTTGCAACAAAGCCCATTGCCAACTGTGCCCACATATCTATTCAGGGGACACCATCAGAGGGCCACACGTCAGCCACACTATCAGAGGCTCGTTCACCTGCACATCTACCAATGTGATATATGCCATCATGTGCCAGCAATGCCCCTCTGCCATGTACATTGGTCAAACTGGACAGTCTCTATGTAAAAGAATAAATGGACACAAATCAGATGTCAAGAATTATAACATTCATAAACCAGTCGGAGAACACTTCAATCTCTCTGGTCACGCGATTACAGACATGAAAGTTGTGATATTACAACAGAAAAACTTCAAATCCAGACTCCAGTGAGAGACTGCTGAATTGGAATTCATTTGCAAATTGGATACAATTAACTTAGGCTTGAATAGAGACTGGGAGTGGCTAAGTCATTATGCAAGGTAACCTATTTCCCCGTGTCCCCTCCCACCCCACCCGTTCCTCAGACGTTCTTGTTAAACCCTGGATTTGTGCTGGAAATGGCCCACCTTGATTATCATACGCATTGTAAGGAGAGTGATCACTTTAGATAAGCTACTACCAACAGGAGAGTGGGTTTGTGAGGGGGGGGAGAAAACCTGGATTTGTGCTGGAAATGGCCCACCTTGATTATCATACACATTGTAAGGAGAGTGATCACTTTACATAAGCTATTACCAGCAGGAGAGTGGGGTGGAGGGAGAGAAAACCTTTTGTAGTGATAAACACCCATTTTTTCATGATTTGTGTCTATAAAAACAAACATCTTCTGTATTTTCCACAGTATGCATCTGATGAAGTGAGCTGTAGCTCACAAAAGCTTATGCTCAAATAAATTGGTTAGTCTCTGAGGTGCCACAAGTACTCCTTTTCTTTTTGCAAGTGAGGAGGATATCCTAGAAAAATACCATCATGGAGAAAAAAGAAAAGAGATCTCCCAAAAATATCCTAACATAAATATTATATGCTGAACTCTAAATGACACAGTGATTAGTGCTTCTCATGCATAGCAAAAAAGTCATCAATTATTAAAAATAATTCACGAAATTAAGAAATGTTTTTGACTAAAAAATGACCTGTCATGCTGGTGTGCGGAAAAGGGGCTGAAGAGGTATATGGATCCTCTTCTCACCACATCCCCCTCCCTCAGTCTACCACAGACATGAGGCAGGATACCCTGCCTAGCATTTTTATGAGCCTTAAGATTTAAACTAGGGTACTGCATATGCACTCTGATGTCTAGGAAACATAATCTGCTACCTTGAAGATGTGGCCAGGCCCTCCTACACACTTGACAATTGGCAAAAAGATCTCAAAGAGGGGCATGCATTGCTCCTCTGTGAAGGAAGAGTAAGATGCACTACAAGTTGCTTTCACCATGGACCCCCAGGAGCCAACCTGGACTATGCTGGCAGGATGACTCATGACCCTCTGCTCTGCTCAACTCTTCTTCCACACTCTCCCACCACCTTGCATAAAGACAGGATATTGCTTTTACAGTCCAGCAACATTCAATACATCAGGAATCATTGCAACGCCATGCCGGCAGTGTTGTTGTGGTGATGTCAAGTGGGAGCATCACGTACCTATTGAAGTGGGATGAAAAAAGTATGTTTGTCTTGGTTTATTCACTGCTATATAATCCACATTTCATAATTCTTTTTCAGAGTGAACTTCAGTAGTCATGAAAGTGAAGGGATCTCTACTTGCAGCTAATACTAGCTAATGGGTGGGGAAGTGGTCGTGCACACATGAGCACCCACAAAATCTGACACTGTATGATCTTAGAATATTGAAAACAAGGGCTGTCAATTAATCTCAGTTAACTCACATGATTAATTTAACAAAATTAATCGTGATTAAAAAATTAATTGTGATTAATCACACTTCTAACAATAGAATACCAATTGAAATTTATTAAATATTTGTGATGTTTTTCTACATTTTCAATATTGATTTCAATTGCAACACAGTATACAGAGTGACCAGTGCTCATTATATTATTATTTTATTACAAATATATGCACTGTAAAAATGATAAACAAAAGAAATACTATTTTTCAATTCACCTCACACAAGTACCGAAGTGCAATCTCTTTATCGTGAAAGTGTAATTAACAAATGCAGAATTTTTTTTGGTTACATAACTGCACTCAGAAACAAGAGTGTAAAACTTTGGAGCCTACAAATCCACTCAGTCCTTCTTCTTACTCTGGCAATCGCTAAGACAAACAAGTTTTTTTACATTGACGGGAGATTCTGCTGCCTGCTTCTTATTTACAATGTCACCTGAAAGTGAGAACAGGCGTTCGCATTGCACTTTTGTAGCTGGTGTTACAAGGTATTTACATGCCAGATACGCTAAACATTCGTATGCCCCTTCATGCTTCAGCCACCATTCCAGAGCACATGCTTCCATGCTGATGATACTTGTTAAAAAAATAATGCATCAATTAAATTTGTGACTGTACTCCTTGGGTTGGAGAATTGTATGTCTCCCGCTCTGTTTTACCGGCATTCTGCATACATTTCATGTTATAGCAGTCTCGGATGATGACCCAGCACATGTTTATTTCAAGAACACTTTCACAGCAGATTTGACAAAACGCAAAGAAGGTACCAATGTGAGATTTCTAAAAATAGCTACCGCACTCAAACCAAGGTATAAGAATCTGAAGTGCCGTCCAAAATCTGAAAGGGACAAGTTGTGGAGTGTGCTTTTAGAAGAGCAACACTCTGATGCAGAAACTACAGAACCCAAACCACCAAAAAAGAAAATCAACCTTCTGTTTGTGGCATCTGACTCAGATGATGAAAATGAACATGCATCAGTTCTCACTGCTTTGGATCATTATCAAGCAGAACCCCTCATCAGCATGGAAGCATGTCCTCTGGAATGGTGGTTGAAGCGTGAAGGGACATATGAATCTTTAGCACATCTGGCACGTAAATATCTTTCAACGCCACCTACAACAGTGCCATGTGAACGCCTGTTCTCACTTTCAGGTGACATTGTAAACAAGAAGCAGGCAGCATTATCTCCTGCAAATTGTAACCAACCTTGTTTGTCTGAGTGATTGGCTGACCAAAAAGTAGGACTGAGTGGACTTGTAGGCTCTAAAGTTTTACACAGTTTTATTTTTGAATGCAGTTGGGTTTTTTTACATAATTCTACATTTGTAAGTTCATCTTTCATGATAAAGATATTGCACTTCAGTACTTGTATGAGGTGAATTGAAAAATATAACTTTTTTGTTTTTTACAGTGCAAATATTTGTAATCCAAAATAAATATCAAGTGAGCACTGTACAGTTTGTATTCTGTGTTGTAATTGCACTAATATATTTGAAAACGTAGTAAACATCCAAAAATATTTAAAATAAATGGTATTCTATTGTTTAACAGCACGATTAATTGTGATTAATTCTTTTAATTGCTTGACAGCCCTATTGAAAACTGCTATCAAATCCCCCCTCACTCTTCAATTCTGCAGACTAAATAAGCCCAGTTCCCTCAGCCTCTCCTCATGAGTCATGTGCCCCAGCCCCTAATCATTTTCGTTGCCCTCCGCTGGACTCTCTCCAATTTGTCCACATCCTTTCTGTAGTGGGGGACCCAAAACTGGACGCAATACTCCAGATGTGACCTCACCAGTGCCAAAGAGAGGGGAGTAATCACTTCCCTCAATTTGCTGGCAATGCTCCTTCTAATGCAGCCCAATATGCCCTTAGCCTTCTTGGCAACAAGGACACACTGTTAACTCATATCCAGCTTCTTGTCCACTGTAATCCCCAGATCCTTTTCTGCAGAACTGCTGCTTAGCCAGTCAGTCCCCAGCCTGTAGCTGTGCATGGGATTCTTCCATCCTAAGTGCAGGACTCTGCACTTGTCATTGTTGAACCTTATCAGATTTCTTTTGACTCAATCCTCCAAATTGTCTAGGTCACTGTGGACCCTATCCCTACCCTCCAGCATATATACCTCTCCCCACAGCTTAGTGTCATCCATGAAGTTGCTGAGGGTGCAATCCATCCCATCTTCCAGATCATTAATGAAGATGTTGAAAAAACCCAGCCCCAAGACTGACCCCTGGGGCACTCCACTTGATACCGGCTGCCAACTAGACATCAATCCATTTGATCACTACCCGTTGATCCTGATGATCTAGCCAGCTTTCTATCCACCTTATAGTCCATTCATCCAATTCATACTTCTTTAATTTGCTGGCAAGAATACTGTGGGAGACCATATCAAAAGCTTTGCTAAAGAACAGGTTGCCACATACTTTAAAAACCTGATACAAAAATTAGAATTTATGACTTTTATTACTACAGTAACTTAAAACAAAGACACATCATTGGAAGATCACCTTCCTGACTTTAGTTCCTGACTTAACCATATACGTGAAAACGAAGGCAAAGTCTGGCTTGTTTGGCAGTCTTTGCTCAAGTCTTGAATACTTGAAGTGAAATCCTGATCCAGTTGACGTCAATGGGATTTTTGCCATTGACTCACGTGAAGTCAGGATTTCACCCTGGGAATGTTATCCTGTTGTGCACAAAGACAGCTGGCTGAGTACCATAAACTTAAATAGATTAGGCTTTCACTGTGCTTGCTTCTCTTGTTTTTTCACTTTCATACATACTCATTCACAAACATTGTTAGAAAAAAGAAACAAATAAGGAACCTGCCCAATAGATCTTGGACATACCCCCTATTTGAAGTTAATTGACTTTTCAATAAAGGACAGACCTAAATTCCTTACTAAAATGATTTGTAGATACCAAAATACATAAAAGACTAAAAGATGTATTGCTAACTCTCCTTAGAAAAGACTATCTTCAGATTGCAATGAAGAAAACAGGTTTCTGCAAGTTCAGATAAACGTTGTACTCAAAATAGCTCCTCTCCTTTCTTTGTGTTATTTTCAGAGAAGGTAGAAAGACATTTGCTAAGACCCTGCAAAATTAACTTTACATTTGCATGTGTGTGCACGTGTATATGATAACTGGACAAATAGTTCAGTAATATTTCTTTTGACTTTTTCCATTTTCAAAAAACCAGAAACAACTAAGGAATTTTAAGGGGAGGGTTTGGCAGGGTGGTGGAATGAATTTTTTCTCTCTCCCCCTTGCCCCCCGCCTCCCCCCCACCCCCAAACAGCCAATTTTCTTTTTTTTTTTGGAAATTTTTTTCTCTCTTCTTTATTTATTTATTTATTTATTTTTGCTGAATAGGATTATTATTTTCTACAAAACTCTATAATTCAATAGTCAATTTTTCTTCTGATTTTGGCCCTCAGGCACCTAGTCTTACAAATGGAAGGATATAAGAAGTAGTTAATATGTGGCCTTATTACTCAGGAGTGGTGAGCTTAATAAATGTGTTTTGTATAAAAGATGATATTGTGCAAACATATTTTTGTTGACTATTGATATACATTTAAAAAGAGATACGGAAGTCGACATTTAGACACCTAGGATAAATAAATTGCAAGATTTTTCAGCGGTACATCAATTGAAGTAACTGGCAGATCTGAGTGCCCACCACCTCTGAAAACTAGGCCTATGTAGCCAGACAGATGTGGCTATCTGTAGCTCTCTAGTAATATAAATGTAAAGGTACATATGATGGGTGCATGAATATATAAATTTGTTCATATATGACAGACAGATGGTATGTTAAGTTTTTGTCTGCATTATTTAGCTATATAAAGTGTTTTGTGGTAGCTTTTATTTGAAAGACACAATACACTGCATTTATCTTACTTTAGTTCCTGACTTAACCATATATGTGAAAACGAAGGCAAAGTCTGACTTGTTTGGCAGTCTTTGCTCAAGTCTTGAATACTTGAAGTGAAATCCTGATCCAGTTGACGTCAATGGGATTTTTGCCATTGACTCACGTGAAGTCAGGATTTCACCCTGGGAATGTTATCCTGTTGTGCACAAAGACAGATTCAAAAAAAAATTTAAAGATCAGAAAGGACCATTATGATCTCTTGTATAACACAGGCCATAGAGTCCTGTAATTTTTGCATTAAGCCCATAACTTCTGTTTGAGGTACAACATATCTTGAGGTAAAGACTTCAAGGGATGAAGAGTCCACCACACCCCTATGTTCTAACAGTTAATTACTTCCCTCTTTAAAAATTTGTGCCACCTTTCTAGTCTGAATTTGTCTAGCTTCAACATCCAACCATCAGATTTTGTTATGCTTTTTTTCTGCTAGATTAAAGTGTTGTCTACTATCAGAAATCTCTGATACAGGTACTTGTAGACAATGATCAAATCACCTTTTAACCTTCTCTTGGGTTAACTAAATAGATGAAGCTTCTTGAGTCTCTATAAGGCAGGTATTCTAGACCTCAGATCATTCTTTTAGCTCTTTACTGAGCCCTTCCCAATTTTTCAACATCCTTAAAAAAATTGTGGACACCAGTACTGGATAGAGTATTCAGGTAATGATCTCACTAGTACCGTATACAGAAGTAATACCACCTCCCTACTCCCATTTGGTGATTGCCCTTTTGGCTACAGCATCACATTGGGAAATCAGTTATCACATAACACCTAAGTCCTTTTCAGTTTCACTGCATTCAAAGATATTGTCTGCCATCTCATAAACTATTTCACATTTGGGAACAATGTACACCTTCAAATCAGCAGCACTGCTATGGATACCCGCATGGCCCCACAGTATGCCAACATTTTTATGGCTGACTTAGAACAACGCTTCCTCAGCTCTCGTCCCCTAATGCCCCTCCTCTATTTGTGCTACATTGATGACATCTTCATCATCTGGACCCATGCAAAAGAAGCTCTTGAGGAATTCCACCATGATTTCAACAATTTCCATCCAACAATCAACCTCAGCCTGGACCAGTCCACACAAGAGATCCACTTCCTGGACACTACAGTGCTATTAAGCGATGGTCACATAAACACCACCCTATACCGGAAACTACTGACCGCTATGCCTACCTACATGCCTCCAGCTTTCATCCAGACCACACCACACGATCCATCGTCTACAGCCAAGCTCTACGATACAGCCGCATTTGCTCCAACCCCTCAGACAGAGACAAACACCTACAAGATCTCTATCAAGCGTTCTTACAACTACAATACCCACCTGCTGAAGTGAAGAAACAGATTGACAGAGCCAGAAGAGTACCTAGAAATAACCTACTACAGGACAGGCCCAACAAAGAAAATAACAGAAGCCACTAGCCATCACCTTCAGCCCCCAACTAAAACCTCTCCAACGCATCATCAAGGATCTACAACCTATCCTAAAGGATGACCCATCGCTCTCATAGATCTTGGGAGACAGGCCAGTCCTTGCTTCCAGACCGCCCCCAACCTGAAGCAAATACTCACCAGAAACCACACACCACACAACAGAACCACTAACCCAGGAACCTATCCTTGCAACAAAGCCTGTTGCCAACTGTGTCCACATATCTATTCAGGGGACACCATCATAGTGCCACACCATCAGAGGGCCACACATCAGCCACGCTATCAGAGGCTCGTTCACCTGCACATCTACCAATGTGATATATGCCATCATGTGTCAGCAATGCCCCTCTGCATGTACATAGGCCAAAGTGGACAGTCTCTACGTAAAAGAATAAATGGACACAAATCAGACATCAAGAATTATAACATTCAAAAACCAGTTGGAGAACACTTCAATCTCTTTGGTCACTCGATTACAGACCTAAAAGTGGCAATTCTTCAACAAAAAAACTTCAAAAACAGACTCCAACGAGAGACTGCTGAATTGGAATTAATTTGCAAACTGGACACCATTACATTAGGCTTTAATAAAGACTGGGAATGGATGGGTCATTACACAAAGTAAAACTATTTCCCCATGTTTATTCCCCACCCCCACCCCCCCACTGTTCCTTAGACGTTCTTGTCAACTGCTGGAAATGGCCCACCTTGATTATCACTACAAATGGTTTCACCCCCTCCCCCTGGCTCTCCTGCTAGTAATAGCTCTCCTTACCTGATCACTCTTGTTACAGTGTATATGGTAACACCCATTGTTTTAAGTTCTCTGTGTATATAAATCTCCCCACTGTATTTTCCACTGAATGCATCCGATGAAGTGAGCTGTAGCTCATGAAAGCTTATGCTCAAATAAATTTATTAGTCTCTAAGGTGCCACAAGTCCTCCTTTTCTTTTTGCGGATACAGACTAACATGGCTGCTACTCTGAAACCCATCTCGTAAGTGTGACCCGTATTCTTTGATTTTCTAGATGCCGTTATATTTGACAGTACTAAAATGCTTGTTGTTGATGAGCCCACTTTGACAAGTGAGCCAACTCAGTCTGTATCAATGAACTATCCCCATCATTATTATCTCTCCTCCAATGTTTGTATCATCTACAGACTTTTCCAGCAATGATTTTTCTATTTTCTTCCAGATCAGTGATAAAGATATTGAATAGCAGTGTGCTAAGAACACACCACACAGCGGCACTCAAAAAAACAAACAGAATGTTGGGAATCATCAAGAAAGGGATAGATAATAAGAAAGAAAATATCATATTGCCTCTATATAAATCCATGGTATGCCCACACCTTGAACTGCATGCATATGTGGTTGCCCCATCTCAAAAAAGATATATTAGAATTGGAAAAGTTTCAGAAGAGGGCAACAAAAATGATTGGGGTATAGAATGGCTTCCATATGAGGAGAGATTAACAAGACTGGGACTTTTCAGCTTGGAAAAGAAGTGACTAAGGGGGGATATGATAGAGGTCTATAAAATTATGTGTGGTATTGAGAAAGTAAATAAGGAAGTGTTATTTACTCCTTCTCATAATACAAGAACAAGGGGCCACCAAATGAAATTAATAGGTAGCAGGTTTAAAACAAGTACAAGAAAGTATTTTTTCACGCAATGCACAGTCAACCTCTGGAACTCCTTGCCAGACCATGTTGTGAAGGCCAATACCATAAGGAGGTTCAAAAGGGAGATAGATAGATTCATGGAGGATAGGTCCATCAATGGCTATTAGCCAGGGTGGGCAGGAATGGTGTCCCTAGCCTCTGTTTGCCAGAAGCTGGGATTGGGTGACAGGGCATGGATCACTTGATGATAACCTGTCTGCTCATTCCCTTTGGGGCATCTGCCCTTGGCCACTGTCAGAGGACAGGATACCGGGCTTGATGGACCTTTGGTCTGACCCAGTATGGCCGTTCTTATGTTCTCCATAAAATGATGATTCCCCATTTATAACTCCTTTTTGAGATCTATCAATTAACCAGTTTTAATCCATCTAATATGGGCTACATTGATCTTAATATAGTACTAATTTTTACGAGAATATCCATGTGGGACTAAATCATATGCTTTATAGAAGTCTAAGTATATTATGTCCATGGTTACCTTTATCAACTAAACTTGTAATCTTATCAAAAAGATATCAAGTTTTCTTACCAGATCTATTTTCCATAAAACCATGTGGATTGGTATTAATTATGTTACCATCCTTTAAGTCTTCAGAGATTGCATCAGCTTTTCTGTGATTTTGCCTGGGATCAATGGAAAGTTAACTGACCAGTCGTTGCCTGGATCATCCCATTTACTCTTCTTAAATATTGGCACAAATATTATTTTTCTTCTGTCTTCTGGCATTTCCCTCGACTGGAACTTCTAAGGTTTATCAGAAGTCATTATTAATGGTTCAGAGAATTCCTCAGCAAATTCTTTCAACACTCTTAGGTACAAATTATCAGGCCCTGCTGATTTTAAAAATATTTAATTTTAATACTTGCGCTTTAACATCCTTCCTGAGGTTACTGGTGGAAGAGAAAGCATTTCCTTGTCACTGTAAGATAGATACGAGTATGTTGTTCTGCTTTTTCCAAATACAGAACAGAAAAATGTATTGAATATTTTTCCTTATCTGTTTCATGATTGACGTTATAGTATTAGAACTATAATGTTGTTACAGTTTTGTTTGTTCCTGGTATAATTAAAGAATTTCTTCTTGCTGTTATTAGTCTACTGGCAATAGATTTTTTGTTTGATACCTTTATCTTCCCTAATTAGTTCTCTGCATTTCCTAACTGCTGGTTTGTACACAGTACTGTCAACTTCCTCATTTTTCCATTTGTTATGTATATTTTTTATTTTTGTTTTTATTTTGACTTCCCCTCTGAACCAGGATGGCTTTTCACAGAAGGAGCCTTCTCGGGGGATTGTGAGGTTTTGGGGTCATCTAATAAAGCATTCTTAAACAACTTCCAATTATCATTCTCATTTTTTGTGTTTAATTTTTTCCACCCACTGAATTTTGCTCATGATTGTTTTCAGTTGTCCCTGTTTAAAGCACCAACTTTACAGGATCTCAGATAAAGGTGTATTGTATCACATTTTACCTATTCTCTGCATGTACAGGGAATATATTGCTTTAAATGTTAGCTCAGTAACTGTCTTGAGGTTGGAAGAATATAATATATTTGGTGGGTGGCTGTGTGGGTGTAGATGAGGTAATGTTTTACAAAATATGCAATTATACAAGATACCACACATTGAGTGCATTGTGAGGCTTCAGGCCAAGTGCTTTCCACCACTTGATATGTAATCCTTCTATAAACTCACTTTTGAACAATATAAATGCTTTTAGAAATAGAGTGAGGTATCTATTGATTAATAAGAATCACACATGCAGTTATTCTACACTGAATTCTGGCCTTCCTTGGAATCAGCTTCCTGATCTGATTGTTCCTTTTATCCAGGCCATTTTATAAATAATTAAATATAGCCACATCTAAAATTATCACATTTGCAAAATATTTATGAATGGTGTTGATGTTATCCTGATAAAACAGTAATTTGATAACTTCTTGTTAATAGACAATAATTCATGGAAAGCAAACAGCACAACAATACATAACTTTTACTGTTTCGTCATGAAATAATCCATACCCAGTAAAGAACATGACAGGATGCAGTGAAAGAAATATTGATCATTTCTTCAGACTAAAAGCTGCCAACTGTTTTTATCAGGTTAAAGTTTTCTCACTTCTGCAGAGGGTTTGTTGTTATCCTGAGAGCTACCTGAAAAACATGTTGTAAACTAATATTTGAGAGGAATATTAATTAAGTGGGTTTTATAATTCATCACAACTTCAAAGTTCAGACTACATATGTGATTGCACATAGATCTATGCGCACTTGTCTACATATAGACACGCTTGTCTGCACAGTACATATACATCATATGTTTTTATATATTTGGAAAATGTTGGCTACACTCATAACTGTATATGGAAAAATGAAATATTTCACTTTGTTTTTTAAACAGGGGAAGGTTGACATTTGTAGTGCAATGTTTCTGAGCCAAAATTCCCAAATTATGACTGAAATATATTTTGTTGTTGGGTCTTTTCCTATACTTTATTCTCTTAATTTGTCACTTTCCAAAGAAAAATGTGAAGAAGTGTTGAAATGATCTGAAGAGGTTGTAGTGCTGCTTATTTTCAGCTATTGGAATATTTTGTTTCCAACACCTTTGCACTTCCAATTTGAAGGGTGATATGGGTGGAGTTTGTAGCTATCATACAGCAATGCAAGTGAAAGTGTACTTTCTCTGTCATCTTGGCTATTTTTAATGGGTATTTCAGTATAAAACCGCCACATTGCAGTTTGGGCAGGATGAGGCACTGGAGAGTTGTAGCTATTGTTTTGACATATTTCACCATAAGTTGAATTTTAAACATTTCCTTCATGCAGTTCCTCTGTCATTTCCTTAACCAGAATTCAATAATGGAATTGTTTTGTCAACATTTATTAAACAAAAAAAGAGCACACAGTACACTAAACACATTATGAAAGTGACTGTAATAAGGTTCTCGTGTATACAAGTTAGAACAGCTGGAGGGTCTTATGGAAATATACACTATTTTCAGCATTCTCTTTTTCCACAGTCCTCTTAGTCAGTTCCAACACTGAAAGAAACACAGCCTGATGTCATGTACTGTGCTTGAGCTTTTAGGGTTGTGTATTGATAGAATGCAAGCCCAGAAATTTTCTGGAATCTGTAAATTTTGGAATTAGTTTTACTGTGATCCTGGAAACCCAAAATATTTATAAAGATCACATGCAACTGCCAGGAAGGGAGGAGATACACATAGGGAAACGCTCAAAGCTTGTCCCATTAGGGGATGAGTACTCCTGTCGACCAGCAGAAAGAGGTCAAGCATCACCACATTCATTGGTCAGCTGTGCAGCAAGGCAGTTTGAGCTGATTCTGGGGGAAGAAGGAGAACATAGCTTGCATCAGGGAAGTTGCCTGTTAGGGTTCCAGGATATGCCCCCTCATCTGTATTTCTCAATGTTCTGAGGCCTAAATGTGGTTTACATTGTGGGACAGGAAGCGAAAACAAGGGATGAGGACAAAATTATATCTGTTCTCTGTGGCCCCAGCTTTATGATTCAACATTGTAGATGTTATTAAACTATATTATAAAAATTGAGATACAACAAGATCGTTGAATGAAGTTCCTCTTAATGACAGACAATTGAGAGGTGTGCCCCTTTGAATATCACAGTTCTTTGCATGTTCATATGTTTCCCAAGATCCTGGGACTGAGTTCCTCGGTTTCCAGGACTGTGTTCCCTTGCTGCATTGTGTGAGCAGTTCACACATGTGAAAGATTATTATATTATTGAAGCTTTTCTAAAAGTGCTGAAAAGTGATGTAAGTGCTGAACTGCTTTACTGCTTTGATTATTTGGAAGAGCCTCCCTCAACAAACATTACAATCTCTGCAATTCCATTAACATCTGGACGATTTCCTCACGTCAGAGTTTGGTTGATGAGTTCCAGATGTTATGACTTATTGATATTTTCATTAACTTCTGAGCAGTACTGTCTTTCTGTTTTGTTTGCAGACTCAAACTTCTTAATACACCAGTGTTACTGTGGGTAAGGAATGAAATTAGTGTTTGGCACCAACCTAGAACAACTGAATTCTCTTGTTACCATGTGCATTCTCAGTTCTGTTACAAGATCTCTAGCCTGTGGGAAGGTCAACTTTAACCCCCACTAAGATAAGGATAATTTCACTGAACTGCTACTTTCAATTAAAATGAATTACACGAATTGCTAATTCTGCTCCAGATTTAACTTTATACATTGAGTTACCCAGACATATGAAGCACAGGAAATAAGACAGTATTAATAGGGAGCATTCTCAACTTTTTTCACTTCTTATAATGTAACTGTAACAATCATGTAGAGAATAGGTATTGCTCTGAAAGAATACCACCATCGCCCCACTTTCAGGAAGAAGCTCAGTTCTGTGGTTGGTTGCATATTAGGAATTAGCTGCATACTCATTGTTAAGTGGTAAGGAAGAAAATGAAAAAAGTGGAGATAAGTGGGATATGTAAAACTACATATCTATTCAGCTGACTGATTATCTTCTATGGAGATACATATATTTTATGGTTACTAGTTTTATGATAGAACTCCTAGAGGATAAGAGTTGAAACAATTCCCCCAAGTTAGTTCCATCAGCACTTTTTGGAAGTAGTTGCAAGTTGAATGAATGACATCAGAACAACTTTGTTTTCATTAAAAGAAAAAAGAAAAGGAGTACTTGTGGCACCTTAGAGACTAACCAATTTATTTGAGCATAAGCTTTCGTGAGCTACAGAAGTGAGCTGTAGCTCACGAAAGCTTATGCTCAAATAAATTGGTTAGTCTCTAAGGTGCCACAAGTACTCCTTTTCTTTTTGCGAATACAGACTAACACGGCTGTTACTCTGAAACTTTGCTTTCATTGTATTGCTGTTCTGGAGACTTGAGTGTCAAATTTTCAAAACTAGCTCTAAAACTGCACTTGAAAGTTTTTCACAAGCAAACCGTACATTTATGTATGAAAATTAGATTCTCTGTGTGTGTGTGTGTGTGTGTGTGTGTGGTTTGCTGTTATTTCTTAAGTAGCACAAGTGTGCTTGGCACCATATAAGACACAGATATAAAAAAAAAGTTCTTGCTTCAAAGAGTTTACAAGCAGGGAAACAAACAGAATGACAGTACTTAATGGGAGAAGCAGAGGAAGGAGATATGTTAGCTCTTTCTCTCACACACACATGTACATTATGTTTTTCTATTAAAAAATATATACTGATGTGATCCACTGCTGCATAAGGGACACAGAAGGAGAACTAACTGAGCCCCCTGGTTCCTCCCTGCACAGCCAAGACTTCCAACTTCCACGAATGGGGTGTGGGCTGGAGTCCAACAGGGACTTCCTCAGCATCCTTAAATAGGAGAAACTCCATAGCCACCTCCTTCACCAGGGGGTTAGAGACTCAAGTGGTCCACTGATATCAGCAGCTCTAGACTCTGTGAGGGCTTGTGTGGTTGGATTGTTGCCTTTTGGATAGGAGAGGCGAGAGAAAGGGGAGTATCTGAGTAGGGGCTTAGGTAATGGATAGACCCTAATATCACCTTCACAGCCCTGGTGCTCACTGACATCAGAACGTTCACTCCATGATGGACCAGCCTTCTGACACCTTCAAAGACCCGTCCTGGCTCCTGGACAGCAGAAGAAAGGGTGAGAGATCCCTCCTCAGACCCAAATAGTTCCCTAACCCACACTTGAGGCATCCCAAGGGGAGGGGAACTTGTGGCTTATGTAGAGAGGGAGTTGGGAGGATAGCTTACCTATGACATACGTGTTATATATACTAAAAGGAGCTAATCATGTTAGATGAGGGAATGGTTTGGGAATAATCTATATCGAAGGGATAAAACAAACATACAACCAAAAATAAATAAAATAGTATGAAAATAATGGGCAGTGAGCACTAAGTTGCTTTTTCTGGAGTCAGAGAAAATTTTAAGGAAACGTGGGGCGTTCTGCAGTGATTGGCATTTTTTAACATAATTTATTTTAAAAGTTTAATTCATTGCCACCTAATTGTGCACAGACATTGCAGGATATGATTACTGTTATCTCATCCTCCCTTCCCACTACCTTCCTCATTTGTGACTTTGTTTTGTTAGATCCTAGGCTCGTGTCTTTTTATGTGGTTGTACAAAGGGGCCCTCATTCAGATTCGTGTTTTTTGGCTGTCACTCTACTTTAAAGAGTTATTCATAACAATACAATATATTTCTCAAACTCAAGCAAATGTGAATCTCAATCAGTGAGAAGTTTGCACACTCATCCGAGAATGTTCATGACTGCCTTTCAAAGAGAAATTGTGGGGGAAGAGCAAGTATTATGCATTCCATTTTCTCTGGTGTGTTTTCTTTTATTTTGAAGTTATAGTTCCATAATTTAGACATTTGTTACTTCAGGAGTCTGACATTGATTTGGTAGAAGAAATAATGCAGAACCTTCACAAGGCTCTGCAGTCTCTGGTCTTAGGTGAAGAGTGTCACTGCCTATTGGCATTCCATGAAGCCTGTTAGCTTCTAATCTATTGGTATTCACAGATGCTCAACTTGAAAGCTTAGCAGTGCCTGTTTAGAGTTGTGCCCTGCATTACTTAGGCAGCTTGATGTTCTATATTTGTTGTTTGGCAGTCACCCTAACATAGCAAAGTGTCTGCCACTCTAGCTGATGTAACACTGGGCTGTACTAGGGATCCAGAAGAAGACTTCAGCACATGCCCCTGCTTGTTGTTGCCTGTCTTGGCAGACAAACTCCAGGCATTTAACTGGCATCAATCCAGTCCAGAAACTGAAACAGCATCTTGTGCTTCTTTTAGTCAGTCATAAACTTGGTGTTTTTCAGGTCAGTTGAACTGCAGCTGAATCCATGAAATGCATAGAAGAGAGATTCACACCGAGAGGCTGTCTGCATTAATAAAGATGTATCTGCATTAATAGTTTTCATGCACTATGCTGTGCTGCAACCTTTCGCTGTGTAGTTTCATTTGTCCATCTTTACAGTAGATGCTCAGTCACTACTTCAGTCAAACCCTGTATAGCTGTAGATAGGAGGCTGTACATATGAGACTACCAGCACATACCCTATAAGCAGTGTTTTGAACCCTAAACAAGCACAGCAACATGACTGGAATGGTAACTGGAATTGTAAACGGTTGTGGGAACTGCCTGCGGGTGGTTTTCATGCTCTGTGGGCTACCATAATATTGTGTTGTCACAAGTTGTGTGACAAAGTTCCTCATCTGCCTTGGTGAGTCCTGCGCTTATTGGCAGATTTGCTCACCTCAGAGGTTCACGGCAGCCCTCAGTTTGCCCACTTTTGCTAGTGGCTCAAACCTGCTGTTCACTCAGCTAACCTCATCACTGGCCAGCATGGGGAAAAGGAAGGAGAACAATCCCCGCAGTCTCTGCTGATCCACCTAGTGGGTCGGGGGACAGGCCAGGGACCTTCCCCTCTGGTGGGACCCACAGTCCAGGTCAACTCCTCTTATATCCAATAGGGAGGAGGGGGAGGGGGAGAACCTGGGCCCTTTCTCTACTCCGGGTTCCAGCCCAGGGCCCTGTGGATCACAGCTGTCTACTGTGTTTCTTGTAACAGCTGTGTGACAGCTATAACTCCCTGGGCTACTTCCCCATGGCCTCCTCCCAACACCTTCTTTATCCTCACCACAGGACCTGATGCCAGATAGCGTTTGTACTCCTCAGACCTACAGCAGCACACCCTCTCACTCTCAGCGCCTTGCGCACCCCTCCCTGCCTGAACTGAGGTCCTTTTTAAAACCAGGTGCCCTGATTAGCCTGCCTGTTCTAATTGATTCTGGTAACTTCTTAATTGGCTCCAGGTGTCCTAATTAGCCTGCCTTAATTGGTTCCAGCAACTTCCTGATTGTTCTGGAACAGCCCATTATCTTACTCAGGGAAAAGGGACCTGCCTAATCTGGGGCTAATATATCTACCTTCTATCACTCTCCTGTAGCCATCTGGCCTGACCCTGTCACAGTTGTTTTATTATAGATATTGTTTTCATTATTATTCCTCTCACTAGGTGCTTGATCCTGCACAATTAAAGTTAATGGAAGCTTTTCTTGGACTTGAATGGGAACAGGATAAGCCATAAGGGCCTGATCCGAAAGCTCAGGCTCACCGGGAGTCTTTTGATTGAGTCTACTGGGCTTTGGATCACTCTCTAGTGGTGTTACATGTCTGAGGTGTAGATCATTAGTCAGTGTAAATAAAAGTTAAATCCAGTTAGCAGAACTCATTCATTTATCGCTGTAAATGAATAGTTCTAGCCAATCTACCAAAATGGACATGTGCCGGTATAACAAGACCAGACCAACTCTTCAGTTCCTCAAGATGGCTACTTTAATCAGCTAGACTGTGATTAGAATGTAGTATTACTATGCAGTACCTGTGACAGATGACTCTTAAAGTTGTAGCATGCTTCCATGAGACTACAGGAGATTGTGGTAGGTGCCAAGGGATCACAATAACTTCCTCAACCCCTTGCAGGGCCACAGGAGTCAGGCAAAGTGACATTTTCATATGCACACCTTTCAAAGGGAAGGATGGATGCTGAGGGTGGTGAGATCTGCACTACTCTGCAAGAAGTAGGTGCAATAAGAGTGACAATAATTTCAAGCCCATGCAATGGGGAGCCCAGGAGACTATCATTGGCAATTCTATAACCATGGAGTGATCCCTCTGCCTCAAAATACACTATAATGCAAGTAATCTTTGCCATAATTTTACAGATTAACCCCCTGTCACCCCCAGGATTGGGAGAAATGCAAAGATTGCTTAGGACCTCCTTTGCCTAGTCCCTTTAGCAATCCTGAGCATGAGCCTGGTACAAATAAGGATTGTGTCTTTCATGTTTTTATTCTTATGCTTTCTTCCCTCCACGTGCCAGGCCCATAGTTGAACCAGCAACAGCTCAGTTTAAAGAACATTTTGGGAATCCTAGAAAACAGGGCAAATGAAATTTTCTTTAATATATTGAAGAGTCTAGGGTATTTTGGTTTTTGTTTTGTTTTTGTTTTGTTTTTTTATGCTGTGAATGAACAGAAGCCCAAGTTTAATAAATAATTAATATTAGTTACTAGTGCCAATGAGCTTGTCACCCAGAGATCTCAAAGTGCTTTACAGAGAAGGTACATGTCATTATCCTCACTTTACAGCTGAGAAAAGTAAGGCACAAAAAGGTAAATTGTGTTTCCCAATGTACTTAGCAGGTCATTCCAAGTGAAACCTTGTTTGACTCCATTCTCCATCCCTAATCTGTCAAACACATATTTTTTCCAGTGGGCTGATAAGGGTTTTTTATTTGCCCAAAGAGCGTGGGTATCCCCATTGGGGTCACTCTGCCTTACTTCCTTCTGAAGCTTGGCATTCTGACCCAACACTCTTTCATTAAAAACTTGACAAATTAAAGCTTAGAATATATGAACGTCATAAGTAGTCATGCTTCTGCTAACCAGTTAATAGTGTAGTTCGTGTTGAACTGCACTCATTATTTTTCCTTTCATTTTTATAACATGAGGAAGATAAAATAGTCAGTCTGATCTTATTCAGAGTCTGACGCAGTTGGCCACTAATATCAAAGATTCCCATCCTATTAACTTCAGTGGGCATTGGTTTAGACCTTGACACACATGCAAACTGGAGTTACTCCAGTACAGTCAGTGGATTTACTTCAGTTTACACTGGTGCAACTTAAAGCAGAATTGGCACGTTCTTGTCATCTGACTTGACTAACATACTAGAGAGAAGATGTTTTTATGGTCTCAGATGGATTATGGAAGAGAGAAATCAGTCATTAGCAAAAATGGATTAGTTTAAGTAACAAGCTTTGAAGGATATTGGCAGAAAGAGAGTTCTTATTGGAAAAAAATAGCTTGATCGTCTTACGGGATCTTTTCTCTTTGAAGTTTTGGGGAGGGATTTTTTGTGCATCTGAAAGAGTGAGTATATTATGTACCTAAGTGCATGTGAAGAAATTATTTCATTTTTCATTTTTTGCCTGAAAAGCAGAAAAGATTGACAACAAACTTTTTACTTCTCATTTGACATAGTCCAACTTAATCTTCCATATCTTAGTTAGTAGTATTTGTAATTCTCATCTTGCTCATAGGCCATCTTACATTAAGTCACTAAGGTTAGAGTCCTCAGAGAGCTCATCTGAAAGTTGAAACCTGTAATTCCTGATCTTTGCACCCACCATTGTTTTTTGTAAGAGCTTCTGAAGCTGTTCGGAATTAAAGGTCATTATGGCTCTATGTATATTTGGGCTATTTGGCCAAATTAGCTTACCACGGTGGCCTGCTGGGTGGTGATGAGCACATCTGGTTCCATTTTTTTGGTGCTACCACAGTAAAATGTGATTTCAAGCACAAGGTTTCACTATCCACCATCTGGGGAAATTCTCCACAGGGAAATAACTTTTCCCTGCCCCTTTCATTAAGATCATTCGATCTGATACTCTCTTTGCTCTAATTGCATCACACCATCTCCATTTTCATCTCTTTCAGATGTAACAATTTCCAGTTGTAAGCCAGGAGCCAGTTCACAATATTTATGAACAAATTGGGCTGTAAAATTCTTCAAGACAAGGACTGACTCCCACTATGTGTTTGTGCAGTGCCTAGCACAATAGGGTGTGATTATGTCCTCTCTGTGGTACTGCTGTACATATACTAGCAATAATACACTATAAAGCTTTGTTTGCTTATTAAAATTGTATAGTAATGGGTAAAATGTTATGCTTTTAGGGAATAAGAGGAATTCCTTTTACATTACACAGTATGCTGTAGCTATATGGTCAGATTAATATTTTCTGGAAAATCTATCTCAAATGTATTTAAACAAAATAAATTAGCTAAATTAAAAAGGTAGCAATTTGTGACTTTTATGTATAATACTCAGACCAGACAGCAATTTAAAAATAGTATTGTCATATTGTGCATTCTAACGGGACAATAAAATGTAACAGGAATAGCAAATCAACTTGTTCACCATTGGATAAGTCAGTTACATGTACACGCTGCTACATATTTGCAAATGTAAGCTCAAAATACGTGCCTTGCACTTGGTGCAGAAGGTGGTGAGGTTTTGGGTGATCCTTTGATCCTGTGTGAGTTCATTCCACGGTCTCAGACAAGGCCCTGAGAAATCACACAGACCCCACATTTACAAATACAAATTGCTCATTTCCATGTGCAGTTTCTCAATGTGCATTTGAAAAAAGACCTTTATTTTCTACTGAGCCTGCAAGAAAGATGGTGCTTTAGCTTCTTTTCATATTCTTCCACCACAATCATAGCTTTTTCCAGTGTTGGGCACATGATATGGCTCTGTCCGTAGCCCTGGCGAGATCTTCTATGGTGCACAGTTCCTCCAGGAGCTGGCAGACCAACAGATGTTCCATGGTTTGTGTTTCACTGTAGTCATATGTGTCAGGTCATTGGAATAGCTCCACTTCCGCATATTAACTTTTGACTGGACAGCTGCTTGAAGGCAGTTTAAACATCTCCAGGTCAACCAATCCTTCTCCACACCTGCAGTAAGGCGTTTGGCACTGTTGATGTGCAATTTGAAATCCTTGTCAAGTACGTCAAGCAGAGTACACCACACTTCCAGTCTTGTAGCTGTCAGTGATTTTTTTAAATGGTTTGATTGCAAGTAGGAAGCTTTTTTGCGATTTCTGGTGGCTAACTGTTGCACTGTGGCCATGTAGTGGGTATCTGGAGCTCAGCAGAAAGGCACCACCTACAACTGTTTCCAACAATATAGGAGAACAATTTTGAAGCCTGATTGTTCACTGAGAAGAAGAGGAAGTGGAAGTAAAATTTCTACATTGAGAAGGCTAGCACCTGCCTCACTGACTGATGGGAAGGACCCACCCATTTGTCTGAAGAAATTTTGCCACTTCACAGAAAATAGTGAATTAAGAGTTTGTTTTGACATTGTGAAACCATTGCTCCTGATCAGTACAAGTATTCCAAGATATTTGAACCAACATCTCTCCAGAAAAGATTCCCTTTCTGTCTTGTCTTAGTCAGTTTTCAATTTTAAGTAAATTTATGGGCTTAATTTGTTACCTCTTGGTCAAAATAGTTACAGTAGAGTACCTAATTAGGATGGACTGCAGGAAACTGGTGAGGTGCCAGAACTGTGCTGAATGGAGAAAGGATAATTAGTGCCTAGAATTAGTGAATCAGGATGTTTATAAAAGCAGGAAATAGGCTTAAAATAGTTTTCTCACAAGTAAGACAATCACTTTCAATTAAAAGTGAGTTTTCCTGAAACTTAAGAGGCACATTAAATTTTATGCTGTGATGTTACATTGTCACATAGAGCTGCACAGAACTCCCACCCAAACTATTTCTTTGCCTGTCTTCCATACTAACTGCTCATTCTGACAGCAGTTCTTTTATCTATTCAGCACATATACTGAAAGCCTGAACCTGATTTTTCACCAGCATAATTTCATTAACTTGAATGGAGTTACTCCAGATTTACACTTGTGTATGTGAGATCAGAATTCTAATACTGTAGCACCCAGAGGCTCCAAGGAGGGTCAGGACCCCATTGTGCTACATGCTGTACGAAGACAATACCTGCCCTGAGGCACTTAAACTGTAAGGGGGCTAAGAGAATGTCTTTCTCTCACCAGGCATGTATAATATCAACACCATTGAAATTAATGGTAATTACGGATCCATTTGAAGGAGCATATATGGTAACCTACAATTAACCCTTCATAAATTTTTGCAGCTAAAGATTAAAAGTCAGATTTTTACTTACACTAAGGGCCTTTTATGCTGCCTGGTAATTTACACCTCTTTTAAGCCCTCTTACTTTCAGTGTAAAGGGACCTTAGTATAAATAAGGCTATGTCTACACTACAAGCGCTACAGCAGCTACACCGCTGTAGTGTGTGTGTAGACACTTCCTACAGCACAGACAGGGGTTTACTATCGCCTAGAAATCCCACTGCCCCAGGGGTGTCTATACAGCAGCTCAGGTCAGCTTAATGATTTCTCCCAGGGATGTGAATTTTTCACACTCCTGAGCAATGTAGCTAGGTCATTCTAAGTTTTAGGTGTGGATCTGGCCTAAGAATCAGGCTCTGGAGCTTTAGAAGTCACTGCTTTGTTGGTCCAAGGTGAGGATGGGTTCTGCATCAGCAGAAATGGCTGAAGGCATTCTGCGTAAGGAGAAGACAGGCGGGCAAAATGTCTCTGTGTGTTCTAAGAGAGGGGCAACTGCTACACCCTTTAAAAGTGTGAATTGTGCATACCCGTCAGCGCCAGTCAGGGTCCCCCTCAGTTGGTGGATGGTAGGGCTACAGTCCCATCCTATCCTTCTCCCCTTGGTGATGTGTAGCCGGTGATACTGTGAGTTTTTGATACACTTGCACTAAGGACTAAAGGTGAGGATACTGTCTGGACCCACAGAGCACCCTAAGAAACATAACTGAATGTACACACTGTGAAAAGAATGTGGATGAGAAATTACTGGAGGAAAGTAGTCGCAGAAAAAATTAAAGGACGTTCAAAATCAGTTGTAATGGAAATCTAGTTACAGCTTGTCATTACCATGGCTCCATAATCACTTCAAGGAGGATGAAGATCTGTTTGCATCCCTCCTTAGACTTAATATAACTTCTTTGGATGTTTGCAGTTACAGTTGGAGGAGCACTTTAGATATTACAGTATTCCTGCGACAAACTATAGCAAACTGAAACAACACACAGTTTAAAAAAGGGAAGAAGTCATCAGAACGCAACTCAGACTCATGCATTAAACAGATGGGCATTGTAAAGTGTACTAAGGTAGAATTTAAGATAAAAGCTCAAAATTACACACACAAGACTTTGAGACATTTCAATAAAAATGGTACAAGATGACATCAATTAGTAAGGGAAGAAACACTTGAAAAATAGCTATGAAACTAAGAATCTAAATAATTCAGTGTTTAGACAGAGGCCATTAAACTAGACAAATAGCAATATAAATTAATCTAGCTTTTCCTGCCTTTAGTCTGCCCAGTCACAGATTCCTTACATCAGTCCACATAGTAGTATGACTTGCTTCTTTTTTCCTCATTTCAGAATCTATTCACCAAACATTCATAGCTCTCTGGAAAGCAGGATTTCTGAAAATCCTCAGAAAACATTTGACACCTACACAGCAACTTTTCCTAGAAGACTGTATGTGTTGTACAAACAGCAATTTTCAGATTGCAAAACGAGGCAGGCCAAATCCAACCCTGGTGTAACACCATGAGCTTCATTGGAGCAATAGGCACTATTTAATATGATCCTATCACTTCATGTGAGCAGGAAGGATATCATTAGTTTTATTAAGCCAGTCTCTGCTCTCATTTACACCATTTTTAATTGTACCAGTAATTCTACTGACTTCAATAGAGTTATACCTAATTTATTGCAAAAGTTTCTACTTTGAGTGCTTGCTTTCTTCCATTAGCTTTGCTGGTTATTTTTCAGTAATCTGGAAGTAGCTCATTGTAGGTATAACATTATGAACACTTCTAAGAGTGCTTTATTACAGTCTACTCCCTCTCCTCATCCACATTCTTTAAATACCAGCAGTGATCATACCAAGTATTTATGAAGATATCTTATAATCACTTTGTACTGGCAGTGAGTGAAATAAATGTGTTATTACTCAATATTTACAAGACATCAAAGTGATTTCTTAGAAAGTAATGAAATTTGCCTCCTGGTCTGTATGCATGAAATCAGTGAACCTAAACTAGAAAAGCCTCATTAACAGGAACAACAAAGTTGCCACTGTCCTTCATGAGTAAGCAGCAGCAACAGATGAGATCAAAGGTGCTTTGCCTCCTCAATAGTGTCTGTACATCTGTTTTCTTTATATCCAATGTGTTATTTAGCTTGTTGTTTGGCAACATCAAAGCTTCTAGCAATTACGTTTTTTCTATGATATGCTGACTTCAGTATTTCAACCCATCTTTATCTAAGGCATAAAAGCATTGTGACCTCAAGTTATTTACTAGTTTGATTGGCATGATTTGTCTCATAGTTTAATACGGGGCTTGTGGATAAGATGCTCATCACCTGCCTTGTACTGGCAGTGAGTAAAACTTCCAGTTAGAGCTGGGCTTGAGCTAAAACCCTTTAACCAAATATCACCAAAATTTAGGGTGTTTAAAACTGAGATACAGATCTGAATGTTAAAGACTAGATCCATCATTATTAAAAAAAATTCATACTTGCACTTTTAAAAAGGAGTGACAAGTCATGAAGAAAGCTATTGAGGTTTAACTTGTGTTTTTCCAGAGCCCATACATATAATCACCATTTTGCAAGATCATCTTTAGTTAGTTTCCAAATTTTGAAATCTAACCAATACATTTTGGGCAAAACTCCCATTGATTTTAATAGGGACAGGATTTCATCATTTGTGTTGAGTCAGTATAACTGGTTTAGTTACCTCAATGTTTTCAAAACATACAATGTTTTGATAGGCATCTTTCACAAAGTTTAGGGTTTTTCTAGGGGTTGGCAAATAATGAGAAAAAGTATGGAGAAACATTTTTACCAGATTTGAATAGCAGCTATCCAGCAACACTCTTACTTCTTTTTGTACATTTTCCCACAAATATTTATGCAACCGTTTCTTTGTTTGCATAAATGTTTTGGAGGTGTCTCATCGGAATATAAGTATTCATGCATGAACATATGTATTTGTGTGCAAATTAATATATTCATACTTGAATATCTGTATGTTTGGGAGTAAGGGGTCGAGGGGACAGTGAGATTAGGAGAGTGTCATAAAACTGGTTTTCTGAGACAAAATAAATGAGTACAACCAATCAGCATGAGCAGCAGTAAGAAGAAGATGGGAAATAGAGTGGCAGGAGGGAGAGATGCTCAGTTAGCAGTGTGTTGCCTGGAGACATTTCACCTATATTCCAGCACCTAAACTTGAAGTATGATGTATACCGTGTGATCAGACAATGAAGCAGGGGGACCCTAGCAGTTAAGGGCAACTGTTCTATAGAATGATCTCTACACCCTACACAAACCCATGCATATGCTCCTGCAGCCATGGTTCCCCACCAGCAGTGAAGGCCTACTGTGTGTGGCTGGCAGTGATCATGATGAAAGATGACAGAAAAAGTGAGACACTTTATTGAAAGTTAATTCAATAAAGGTGAAATGTTGTATGAGATAGTTAATACAGTAGTTCCCCAAATCCTGCTTCTATCTAGACCCTGGAACTGAGACAGTTAATCAAAAGGGATTGTAAAAGGCTGCACACTGAGTATGTAGCACTGTGCACATACATCTGATTACTGAGTGTGGTTAGTGGCTGATAACAGTGTGACATAGAATAGAGTCCAGTAGATTCAATCCATGCCCCTTGGAAGATATATAAAATAGTATGTGTAGGATGGAGGAATACATAGAAGATTCTTGAGTCACACTGGCTCAAGCCCTGATGGCCAAGCTTGTTAAATGAGCTAGACATGTTTCTGAGTGACCCAGCCTTCATAAGGACTGCACGTACACACGCGCACACATTTACTTAGGAGAATGTAATAGGATGAGAAAATTGAATTTAAAGTCTGATAGGCAACAATAAACTTGTCTTAAATCTTTCTCTTTCCTCAGGAAGGACCCCAGCTAATTTCAAATCTAGGGTTTAAATTTGTAGCCAAATATATATGCTCTTTCTTTTTCAAAAAAGGACAGGAGAGGATTTGTAATGTCCCAAGCCTGTTTGTTTCCCCCTATCTTTATCACTCCCCAGAGTGCTCACTACCATCCCCCTGATTTAATGACTCAATGATTTCTTCAGGCATTCTTGTTAATAAAGGTGGAGTCACCCAATCTGGAAACAGAAAATACACTATGAGAGTTAGGTGCTCCATTACACAGTTTAGATAACAAATTCCAAATATCAAATACTCTGAACACATTTTGTGAACAGTCTGGAAACAACCCATATGCTCAGATATGTTTGTAAAACTATTCATGGAACAATTGCAAGTAAAAATCTTCATTCATTTATGTATAATTTGCCAAAAAAAGAGTAAAGTGGACAAATACAGTGTATTGTCTGCTATTAATAATTTAGCCAGCCACAGAGCTTAGGTATCAGAATGGATCTGGATATGTCAAATTAATTTTTTTCTCCCAATTAATCCCATAGTAATCACAATGGAGGACGTGTATTGGAAAATTGTAGATCTCAGAAGTGTAATTGTTTAATTAATTTCATTCTCAATAATATAGCTTGGATTGAAGATTTGGGGCATGAGAAGTAAGTCCAAATAGATTTTGCAAGCCGTGGGTCAAACTGTGCTTCACTGAATGCTTACTGATTCAGTGTTGGTTGTGTATGCGAATGAGTAAAGAATCTGGCTTAGTTTCACTTGCAAGTATAGCCCCTGATCTTGTAAACTCAATTAGACATACTGTGAATAGTTCCTTTGCCTTCAGTGGGACACTCCGAGTGCATAAAATTAAGCGGGGGCATAAGTGCAGGTTGAAGCTGTGTTTCTTTCTCAAAATTTCAGGTGATGTAAATTGGCCACCTGTATATTAATCTGATCATTGCAATATACACTTATCAATCCATGTTGTTCAGTACAATCAGTAGTCTTCTTTCAATGATACCATATGAGTTACTTTAAATATATGCAGCTTTATGTAATCAAGATTTTCTTTAATTCTTACTGGAAGGTGTACATCATTGGTAAAAGCCCAGCATCTTTCTTGAAATTTAAATAATGGAGCTACCAGATTTTGTATCATTAGGACAGACTAATAATTAGCCAGCCATTACAGGCAAGATATTTTGAATTATAGTTCATGGCTATCAGCCAAGGTAGGCTATTAATATCCAGACACACAATGAATGTCAAAGAGTAACTACAGTCTGATAGAACTTTGGCAACTTCATGCCATCTTTATTAGACATAGACTGTAATCTAACAATTTTCTTTGTATTCCAAATGAAAAAAAGGGATCAGGATCACCTGTCCATGTAAACAAAGTATATCTCAGATACTGTTTTGCTTCCCATGCCCTTACGCAACATTTAAGATCAGGTAAGGAATTTGAGATGTCCCCAGATATGTATGTCTGGCCATTCTCAAAGGAGGATCACAGACTCTGGAACTTACTGCTCTCCCTTTGTCCAGTGGAGCCCAGTTAGCTGGCCTTCAGGACACGCCGCCAGGTCTGTTGATGTAGACTTTTACTGAGAGGGTGGTAAAGTGAGGAGGGCTGTTTTGTGCTGATTGGGGACGGGGAGAAGCTCTTAAGTATTGTAGGTGTTCTGAACATCAGTCTAATTTGATTGTGATATGCATTTTTAAATAGTAAGTGACTGATTCTCCAGTCTGTGACATTGAGATCAAGGGAGTTATGTAGATGTAAAATGGGTACAATGGAGTGGAGAATCAAGCTTTTAATGCATATTTACTAAGAAATATGTGATAGGCACACTACATAACTTGAAATATATGTGTTTACATGTATATAGTGGTTTTGTGTATGTATATGGTCCAACATTACACACACAACCTTCAAATTATCACTTGATCAGGTGAGCCAGCTTCCTGCATCTGCAGAGAACAAGCACAAGCAGATTCACTCATCTTTCTCCTCTTCAAGCAACCCATGGGAAGCCGGAAGGCGCAGGTTTCAAAATACAGATAATATCTCTGACTTCTGGAAAACCTAGAGTTTCCCATAATGGGGTTTTGATAACTGAGGTCTGACTGTATGTGAAGTGGAACACTTGCCATCAGTGCTGCCTAGTAGTCAAGCTGAGGTGTGGCAGGTTGTCTTCCTCCTGGATGTTCTCCTTTCTCACACATTTCAAGAAAGATGCTGGGCTTTTACCAATGATGTGCAGCTTCCTGTAAGAATTAAAGAAAAACTGGATTACATAAAGGTCTGTCCTTTTAGCAGCTCAGCCCTCCAGCCGGGTCACACATTCAAGACCACCCCTTTTGGGGTACACATAAAAGCTCCAATGATGTGGAAGTCTTCAGAAGTCAGCAAGGCCTTCAGAGCTTTCCCTTTGGGTTGGGATCTTGGGGTCTTGACCCTTGTACCTTCCGAATCTTCCCCAGCTAGGCTCCAACCAAGGGATAGACTTCTATCATTGTCCCCTTTATAAGGGTTGGTAGGGGACATACCCTCTCCACCAGACTCCAGTGGAGGGCAGCTAAGCCCCTGCACCTTGGGGTGCTTTGCAGCTGCTTCCCTGGATCAGTTCTTATTGGTGCCCCCTCTTTCCTAAGGGTAAAGAACTGAACACAAAAATAAAGTTTCTGACCTTCAAAAGTCCCAAGTTCTTTTTTGCAGTCTTGTTCAGGTCAATATTTCCAAGCCTCAGGCAGCAAGAGCTCCTGTGGTGCTCCTTCCCAGGAGTTCAGAGCACAGGTCAGCTCACTTCCTCTCTCTTCCTGCCACTGAGCTATGCTGCTTCCCTTTTTGAGCTCTCCCTCCAACTTGTGCAGGCTTTGCAGGTCCGGTGGGCCTGGGTCACCTAGACCCAGAGCAGCTCTTTAACCCCTTCTTCTCACGCAGTTTGTGTACCCCATCACAATCTATGACAAATCGTTGAAAAGAGGTGTTGAGATCATTGTAACTACATTTACATTTCCCTGTAAATGAACTTCTATGTAATAATTAAAGCTGAGTGGGCAATATGTAACAGGTAATTTATTCAGTGACTTTTGCCTCTAGTTCTATCCACAGAATTTCCATAAGCAGAACATAACTTTCTCAAATGGATTGGTTACTCAAAAGTATTCAACAAAAATTTCACATATTTCATTTACTCTGTGTGTTACTATTTGAAACCCAAAATTTGAGTTGTATTGCTGAGTTGTGGTTGGTTGGTCACAAGGTATTGTT
This sequence comes from Eretmochelys imbricata, assembly GCF_965152235.1. Classification (NCBI taxonomy): domain Eukaryota; kingdom Metazoa; phylum Chordata; order Testudines; family Cheloniidae; genus Eretmochelys; species Eretmochelys imbricata. The sequence continues at coordinate 91,161,327 of NC_135575.1, forward strand.
GCTGTCCCTAATAAACTATTGGCTGGTATGGAGGGGCTAGTCCTATGGCCCTATCCTCTCCCTGCCCCATATGAGGAGTCTTCTGCCAAGCTGGTTTAATGAAGGCTCTGTTCTGTGGGTGCAGTGATTGTCCAGTGCGATTTTGCTAAACCCTGTTTATGGACTCAAAAAGGGAAGCCTTTGCATGACTGCATGGGGCTAGACACATTCTCACAACAACATTTTTAGATGTTTACATTCTTCACCCTTTTCTCTAGTGAGACACTATGCATGAAATCCTGCCCCATTGAAATCTGAGGGAATTTTGTCATTGACTTCAGTGAGGCAAGGATTTCACCCCCTCGGCTTTCTGAGAGGAGACCATTTAAAAATGATCAAAATAACATGAAATATTTAACCCAGTGTTGTGTTAGTTTATACCCTGAAGAGAGACATCTTTTGTAAACAAGATTTAGCAGTCTTAGAGGGAATTTCCTGCTTTTGGCCAGCTTGTTTTGAACACCAATGACCTTGCTGTAGAATTCTATTCTGAGAGAAGTCATTCATCTCTGTCCTAGAATCAGTTGCTTTGATGGCAGTTGCTGCTGGGGAGGGTGGATAAGGAAATCTAGAGACACTCATTCCAGTTGTGGGGCCTGCTGATAACTAGCCCAGACTATGTGCAGGCTAGTCTCTACCAATTTAAACACTGCTTGGAAGGAAATAGTTTCTGGGAGGAAGGAAAAAAAGGAACTATGAAAAAAAACCCAGAATTTTCTAAGTATAGCATTAACCTAGGACGACCTCATGTTGCCATCCCATTGTCAGTGCTCCACAGCAAAAGACATGTTAAGCATGTCTCAACTTGCATTCCCTTTAAACACACATAAATATGTTCCTGAAATTATTGTCACTGGTATTTGTAGCATTCAGACACTCTTCAGGCTTTCAGTTAGTAATAAGCAGATGAATACACACCATTTGTTCCCACTTTGCAAAGAATGTTACATCCCTCAACCAGAAAACATATTCTGTAAACCTGGGAGTATAATGACCATTTCATAGGCAATCTCTTCTGAACACCCGGGCGGAGATGTATTCACAGAAACAAATGCCTACACGGGGAGAGAGGGGACTGATTTGTTTAGTCAGTTCAGTCTTTTACATGTTTTCATGTTTTCCCAGGAAAGAATGCTTTCAGGTTTTTAATCTTCCTCCTATAAAGATATGAGCTATCTGCAGTCGGATTATATTTTAATGGATTCACACACACTGCAAGATACATAATCATTTCTCTTCTGTCCTCTTGGAGTTGGCTGACCTCCCATTCTCCACGTATCACAAATGTTTGTAGCATAACATTGTTTTCATGTGTCAAATACTTTATAGCCGTCAGTGTCTGAAGCCATTCCAAAAATTGCATAATCAGATCATGGGAATTTAGTGTAAAATAGAGACAGAAAGAACTAGCTTCTTAACCATACTGTAAATTTAGTATCCCCTTAGTAGGGTTGATTTCTTCAGCCATTCTTAACATTTCATAGGAAATCTTTTGATTTTGGTTCTGTGTTACTGAATAATAGAAAACAGCCCACATTGCTCTCCCAAAATAATGATTAGTAACATCAAAAAATTGAATAGAGTTTGTGTAGCTAAGGGCTAAACATTGTATCTGAACAGATGGGACCAATTTCAATAACCTTAAAGCCAAACTAAAACATTTCCATACAAACATTTAATTCTCTTCATTTTAGAAATTGTACCTTTTGTAAATACACTAAAATAGAGAGCTAGACGTTTATTGAATTTAGTCATTCCAAAGGCTTCTGTACGTGTATGGCTTGCTACATGAATTCTTTATAAAGCTTGTGTTTAAAATGGCTTAGAAAAGAATTCTTAAGATATTGGTTTCTGTTGATACTTAGAGTTGGAGCGCTGAACTCAGTCATTAAACTCTAATTTAATATCTTTTGCTTTTGTTATGTTTAATGAGGGCCACCGGTGGGAAAATTTTCAATATTTCTTACTGTCATTGCTTAATTTCTATAAAAGTATATCTCATAACATGCCATGAAATTCCTGGCTCTTTCATGGCAAAACTCCCACTGGAGCAGGATTAGGCCCTCTATACTAAGGCATACAGTAGTGCTATGGCTTTCATTTCACAGGGCCTGATCGAAAGCCCATTGAAATCAATGAGAGTCTTTCCATTAACTTTAATGGGTTCTGGATCAGGCCTAAAATCCCAGATGCCTCCAAGATGGAGGACTCACTTACCTTACAGTCATGACAATTCTGCACTCAGTTACACATGTACAATTCCCGCTGAAATCGACAGAAAATGCATATGCCATTCTGAGCAGAGAATTAGGACTTTACTAATAAAAAATATTAGTTAATTATAGTTCAGTAATCCGTTCTGACTCTTGGGACCAAGTTATGTTCTCAGTTACATACATTCTTTGGTGACTTCATTGCTGTAGCTCTGCATATATGCTGGTGGAACTGGAAGCAGAATTTGTCTTCTGTTTTACACATATATTTTAACTGCCCCACCGATTTCCAGTTCAGAAAGGTGGGTTCACTGGCAACAGGCTGTTGACGTGAAGTGAAGACAATTTATAAAATCTGTAACAGCCCACTCATATTCAGACAGAATTTATCTGGCTTTATACTTTAATTCGGTGTCAAAAAAGGAGTGCGGATTTTCCTTTTTGTGACCATAGTAGGTAACAGTTAAATGCTGACTGTGCACCTCACACAGCATTCACCGCAAAGAGAGTTTTTATCGGGGAGAGGCAACTGCCTCAACCACTGACAACTTGTGTGAATTGTTTAAAGCAACATCAGCATTCATAGCTTTCTCAACAAAGTCTGGTCATACTTGTTACTTTGGATGCCATGAACGCCACAGCCTTCCCTGCTGTGCTCTTGGCACCCAGGCACACTGTTGGGCACATTTTAGATCAGTTCAGAGCTCCCTGAGGAACATTAACAGTATTGCTCAAAATGAAGAAACTGATTGTTTCAGAAAATTCCCATGCAGTCCCAGTTGTTGTTAGACCCTGGAACAGAAAGCAGATCCAAATAAATCTAGAAATTAGTCTGAAACAATGTCCTGGAGTGCATTGCCTCCCTGGGACTCTGTATGCCGGACATCGGGAAATAAAATAGCATGAGTGTTGCTATTAGTAAGAGGGTTAACGAAAAAATATGAAAGATGAAGGCATGTAGATGTTTTTGAAAGAAAGTATGTTTAGGCCTTAAAATCTATATTCTCCTCTTGCACATATAAAACTCAGGAAAGACGCTGCAAAAATATTGAGAGATCAGAATCACACCCATTGTTCACAATTAATTCTTATGTAAAAAGTGCACTGTAATATTTTGTATTTCAATATGAATCTTAGGTGATCTATGGCATATGTACCAGACATAAGAACGTGCTAAAGCTATGAAGAGGCAGCTGTGCCGTACAGCATTCTTGAATATTTTTTGACTCTCGGCAACTTGCTCCTTTGGAACAGAAATCCTAATATCCCACATTCCCTGTCTTTGGTTGTTATGTGAATGCTGAAAGACTGTTCAGTTCTGTACAGAACTCAGAGGAACACATGCTCCCTGTCAAGGATGCCTTACAATGTAGGTAGGTAAACACAATGTAGATACATAGAGAAATGTGTGATCTAAAGCTCACCAAGCAGTGCAGGTTTACTTGTGCTCTTCTTTAATAAACAAATATGACATACTTCTTTGCAGAAGCAATGTGTATTTCAGCAATGATATAAAGGACAGCATTGGCACTGGAATGTAGAAGGAAGTGCAGGAATAAAGGGCAACATGGAAACATGCTTGGCACATGTATCTCAACCCAGGGTCAAAAATCTAACTTCACAGAATTGTAGTAGTGTAGGACTAGAAGGGACCTCAAGCAGCCATCTAGTCCATCCTCCTGTGCTGAGACAGTATGATGTATAATGTTCTCCAATTTTACCTAGGATAAATGAATATGTTCTAAGCCTGTGATATGGAAGTTCCATATGTTAAACAACGAGCAGGCATGAGATGAAACTATTTAGGTACATCTACACTGCAACTGGAGGTGTAATTTCCAGTTCAGTTAGATGTACATGCACTAGCTTTGGTCAAGCTAACATGCTAAAAATAGCAGTGTAGCTGCAGCAGCATGGTCAGCCGTTTGGACTAGCTGCACAAGAACAATCCTGTCTGAGATCCTAGGTCCATACTGGAGTAGCTCGCCCAGGCCATTGCCTTACCACCGCAGCTACACTGCTATTCTTTGAGCTAGTGCACTGTCAACACCAGTAGATATCCATCTACCCTCGCTGGAAATTACACCTCCAGCTGCACTGACCAGATATCATCTGAATTAATCGCTTAGGATGTCATATAGATACAGGTATTTTTATCTGATCAGTCTTGCTGGCTGTCACAACTCAGAAAACTCACCTATGAGTTTGGTTATCTAACGTTTTACCTAACACTAAAGTAGATGCTGTAGGAAGAATAAGTGGTCCAAAACTAAATACACCAAATAGAAATTACTGGCTGATGTTCATATAACCTGTGTTGTACAGGAGGTCAGACTGTCAGACTAGCTGATCGGAATGGTCACTTCTGGCCTTAAAATCTATGAATATAGGAATCTCTTAGCTCTTTCTCTACCACCACCACCCCAAAGGGAGCCTTGGTAGACAACATCTTCGTGCTGTGGTAGATAACATGGGCTATCAGTGCTGATTTTCCTGATTTTATGTTTATAGTATATGGTGATTTGTGAAGCCAAACTGAGCCTGTTTGTTCATGAACAGTTATAAGTCACTACCAAAGTGGAGAAAGGTTTATTCTGACCGCCATGTTTTCGTCCATGATATAAAATGAGATTAAAATGATATAAGTGCTGGGACTGTCATTGTCCAATGATGAACTTTTATTAATTCATAAAAACACTTTAGGAACGAGACAACTTTTGTCTAACTATGTAAATAATTCCCTCTCACCAACCACTAGCCTGCTTCTACTCTGCCCCAAGTCTCTCTCTGTTGTTTTGGCCACATATCTGATCCTGTGAAACTCAACCTGCTGTCAGGTTTGGGACTGATAAAACAGGACACTTCATCTCTTACAGGGATTAACTATAAGGATCAAAGGTTTTCATCCCATCCTGATATTGACTGCACTTTCCTGCATCCCCCAACCTAGGCTTGCTGGACATTGAAAGCGCTTTGAAATATCTTTCAGGACCAGCATGACATGATGATGTTGCCCAACTTCATGATGCAATAAGTTTTTACTGCGGAACAGACACCAGGGTGGATGGCTAACCAAGTTTCTGCTGGATCAGCAGTGTCCACGCAATTATTGTTAGCATGCTAGCTTGAGCCCCGCTACCATGAGTCTGTTTACCCAGGCTGAGAGGTTCGCTCCCAGCTGCAGTGAAGACATATTCTTAAACGTGCTAATCCTAAAGTTCCCAGCATATCTTCCACTGTCAATATATTGCACACATCGGGCAGAGAAAGCAGAAAACATTCACTGCATCCTTTTTTATGATGTTTCCCCTCCTGGCAGAAGGCTGCCCATTAGGCTTAAATGCTAATCTGCTAACACCTTTTTATGCGGTTCTGCATTTCATCACTCAGCTTCCTGCTGGACTTGCTGACATTTTAAGGCACACCTTAGTTACAGTCATTACAGTGTCACTCAGCAGCTGCCCTCTCACACTTCCCAGCCCTATTGGTCAGTGTGTGAAGGATTAACAGACAGTATTCCCAGTTCTATTCTCCGAATTTTAGCCTGTACTTCAATAATGTACTAAATCAAAAACAAAGAATGTTTATTCAACTCTTAAGCAATGATATATGGATTAATTTGGTGGTCAAAAAGACATAGGATAATGTGTGTGTGTTCTAATCAAAATTAAAAAACTGGTGAATTATATGCAGTCTCATAATTTTTTGGTTTGTTAAGTACTGTGGGACATCACATCTGATATTGAAGGTACAAACAATTTGGTGACACATGGTTTAAAATTGTGCATGTTGACTGGAAGGTTCACTGATCACACTGGATACATTTGGCCCCAAAGCGAAGAAAATATTTCTTTTTGTTCCTTTTATCAACTTTGGATCAAAGGCTAATAAAGATTTTGGAGTCCAAGCTGATTCTTCGAGTCCAACACTAACCACTGATGATTAGAGAAGGATTTCATGTGAGAAAGGAATATGGTATAGAACTCAAACACTCAGGGTAGTGAAGAGCAGACATTTGGGTCTTAACTTTAATCTGCCTGGATATATCCTACTCAATGCCACTAGAGGCTTAATTTACATCTCTTGTTCTACAGCGAGATCAGACACATGACTGAGGAGCTCAATCTGTGGACATGTGTTACCTCACATCCTGTAAAACCAACTACTGTACATGTCCATGTGAGTACAGTAGCTGATTTTTGCAAGATTCTGTGAAACAGTAACATGATCATTATACAGAATCTAGGATCAGAATTCAGCCCAAACGATTATATAGGGATATGTTCAGGCATGCCATCTTGCAAAGTGCAGGGAGCTGTGCACCTTGCCTTGAGATGTTTGTGTGTCCTGTGTGGGCAGCCCAAATAGTCTCCTCTTTTTCCCTATGCTATGAAACTACACTGGTTAGGCAACAGTCAGGGTGATCTGTGCCCATTGTGAGGGAGAAGGATTTGTCCCACATAAATAAATCTCTTCACCAACCAGTGAAGTGCAGAAGCTATTTAGCTATTTAACACTGCACAATGGTTTGAGGCAGGAAGTGAAGAAAATTATATTCAGTTGGTTAATGGTAATTACGTTGCTTAAAATCCTGGCACTAACCTGAGAATATGCTCCATCAAGCCTTCCTGTGGTAGAAAAAACAGAATAAGACCAGAAAAAGAAATGTAAAGGTGAGAAAGTTACGCATTACCCCGGAGGAAACAAAGCATCTAACTTTCTGTTCACCATAATGGAACTTTTTTTTCTTTCTCACCATGCATTACAAAATATCTTAAAGACAGAAGTTCTTTTTGGCCAAGAGACTTCTCTCTCTCAAGGCTTCCATTTGCTTCCACTTTCTATAATCTTCATCCTGAACTCTTCTCCTCCTCCTCCATCTGTAAATCTACCTATTGCAAAATCTGTTCTTCCTCTACTGAAATCTTAATCCAGCTCTTTCACCTTCATTTATCTTCTGTGTCTTCCTCAACTCCCAGCTTTCCAGATTCAAACACATACAGAATGTGTCTACCATTCTACCAGCCTTCCACATCCACCAAGAAGTATGACCATATTACCCTACCCTAAAACAACTTCCACTAAATCCCTGTTCACTTGAGAATCCAATTCAAAATGGTACTTCTTTTTGTTGTTGTTGTTGTTCCTCTGTAGAATTACCCTATGGATCTTGGGCGTATCTCTTTCTCTCTCTCTCTCTCTCTCTCCATTCCCTGCCCATTCACACTCTAATCTAGTACTGGCCTCTTAGAGAGTTCACCTAGTCTCAACACTCTTGTTGCAGAGGAAAAGGCTCTTAAAACTTCTGCCATCTGGCATAAATCTCGTATATCTGCCTTATCAACTCTGTCTCATTTCACATCTTGAGTAAAACATATTTTTCCCCTGTCTCTGTTTCTTAACTCTCTCTCTCTCTCTCTCTCTGCTATTATTTCTCTTCAGAATTGTACCACTTAATTCTAGGGAGGATTGGAAAATATATCCCTAAATGTTATTAAATGGTTTAAGCTCTGATTTTAAGTTTAAGCACTTCATTCATCTCACAGGTAAAGGATATATTGATTTTTAAAAGTGGCCTGTGATGTCTGGCAATTTTGTTGAAATATAAATTCATTATTTTTGCTTCTGTTTGTTTTGTTTAACATAACCAGACTCTGGTTTATCATTTAATTTAGGGTGACAAATCACTAGCCCTAATGACACTGTTTTGCATCATATCTCCTCAGTCATTCACTTCTAAAACTCATATCACTATTCTCGGCCAGTTGCTGTCCCTGCAACAAGGGCTATAAATTGCTCATTCCCCTGAATGAAGCACTATAACAATGAGCCCAGAGACAGCAGCTGTGGAAGGCACACCAGTGTGCATGTGCTTTTCCAGCAAGAAAATCATTATCAGCTCAGTTAGCACAGCAGTAACCATCTCCCCCAACCAGCTAGCCATGACAACTAGGAGATTCCCTGTTGTTGGCTGCCGGTAAGATACAAGTGGAATTAGTAGTATGAGATCAGCCTGCCTCATCGAAAAAAAAGATGTTGGTACAACACAAAGAGAAATATGTTATATAGCACCAGCTTGATTTTAGAGCCCGATGATTTATTTTATAACATGCTGACACTATACTGTAGCATAATTACTATGGGGATGCAGATGTTTCTTCAAAATCTCAATTATATTCAGTGTCCTGTATGTGCATGGCAATTTATAGATGAATGAAGGCAATGTATCCTTCCTATAGGGCTTTCAGTCAGAGGGCCTGCTTCTGCTACCCTTACTCAGCGTACAGCCCCATTGATTTTGACTACTACTCCACATGACTAAAGGAGGCAGGAGGCCTTAAAATAACCCCAAAGGGATGTGAACAAACAGTGCTTGCGGGGGAGGAGGGGAGAAAGGAGAGCAAGCGTTACATTGATAATGATGGCTGATGCTTTGGTCAGCAATGGGGATGTCTCTCTTGGGTGTCCCCCGTTTTTCAATGTTTATGATGATGTTGTTACTCTGACGGGAAGACTAGGGATAAAGGACATAAGAACATAAGAATGGCCATATTGGGTCAGACCAAAGGTCCATCCAGCCCAGTATCCTGTCTACCGACAGTGGCCAATGCCAGGTGCCCCAGAGGGAGTGAACCTAACAGGTAATGATCTAGTGATCTCTCTCCTGCCATCCATCTCTACCCTCTGACAAACAGAGGCTAGGGACACTATTCTTTACCCATCCTGGCTAATAGCCATTAATGGACTTAACCACCATGAATTTATCCAGTTCTCTTTTAAACATTGTTATAGTCCTAGCCTTCACAACCTCCTCAGGGAAGGAGTTCCACACGTTGACTGTGCACTAGTGAAGAAGAACTTCCTTTTATTTGTTTTAAACCTGCTTACCTATTAATTTCATTTGGTGGCCCCTAGTTCTTATATTATGAGAACAAGTAAATAACTTTTCCTTATTCACTTTCTCCACACCACTCATGATTTTATATACCTCTATCATATCCCCTCTAAGGATATGTTTACACTATGAAATTAGGTCAAATTTATAGAAGTTGATTTTTAGGAAGCGATTTTATACAGTCGATTGTGTGTGTCCCTACTAAGCACATTAAGTCGGCGGAGTGCATCCACAGTAGCGTGGCTAGTGTCGACTTTCAGAGCTATCCCACAGTTCCCTCGGTCTCCGCTGCACATTGGAATTCTGGGTTGAGCTCCCAGTGCCTGAAGGGGCAAAAACATTGTCACAGGTGGTTTTGGGTACATGTCGTCAGTCGCCCCTCCCTCCATGAAAGCAACGGCAGACAATCATTTGTGCCTTTTTTCCGTGCAGACCCCATACTGCTGTCAGCAGACAGTGCAGTAGGACTACTAACCGTCATCGTCATCCACCGCTTCTGCTGCAACTCTGCTCTCCAGGTGCCATGAATCCACCTCGCAGGTCCTCTCGTCGTTCTGTATAAATAACTGTTCTCTTGGCATCCATCATCATCCACCACTTCTGCTGCAACTCTGCTCTCCTGCAGACGACATACCAAGGCAAGCATGGAGCCTGCTTAACTCACCGCTGCAGTTGTGAGCATTGTAAACACCTTGCGCATTATTCTGCAGTATGGGCAGAACCTGCAAAAGCAGGTGAGAAGGCGAAGACAGCATGATCACGATAGTGATGAGGACATGGCCACAGACTTCTCTCAAAGCACAGGCCCTGGCAATTTGGACATCATGGTGGTAATGGGGCAGTTCCTGCTGTGGAATGCCGATTCTGGGCCCAGGAAACAAGCACAGACTGGTGGGACCGCATACTGCTGCAGGTCTGGGATGATTCCCAGTGGCTGTGAAACTTTCGCATGCGTAAGGGCACTTTCATGGAATTTTGTGACTTGCTTTCCCCTGCCCTGAAGCGCAAGAATACCAAGATGAGAGCAGCCCTCACAGTTGAGAAGTGAGTGGCAATAACCCTCTGGAAGCTTGCAACGCCAGACAGCTACTGGTCAGTCGGGAATCAATTTGGAGTGGGCAAATCTACTGTGGGGGCTTCCGTGATCCAAGTGACCAAAGCAATCAGTGAGCTGCTGCTATCAAGGGTAGTGACTCTGGGAAATGTGCCGGTCATAGTGGATGGCTTTGCTGCAATGGGGTTCCCTAACTGTGGTGAGGCAATAGACGGAACACATATCCTTATCTTGGGACCCGACCACCTTGGCAGCCAATATGTAAACTGCAAGGGGTACTTTTCAATGGTGCTGCAAGCACTGGTGGATCACAAGGGACGTTTCACCAACATCAACGTGGGATGGCCGGGAAAGGTGCATGATGCTTGCATCTTCAGGAACTCTGCTCTGTTTGAACAGCTGCAGGAAGGAACTTACTTCCCAGACCAGAAAATTACCTTTGGGAATGTTGAAATGCCTATAGTTATCCTTGAGGACCCAGCCTACCCCTTAATGCCATGGCTCGTGAAGCCATACACAGGCACTCTGAACAGTAATAAGGAGCTATTCAACTATAGGCTGAGCAAGTGCAGAATGGTGATAGAATGTGCATTTGGATGTTTAAAAGCTCGCTGGTGCAGTTTACTTACTCGGTTAGCCCTCAGCGAAACCAATATTCCCATTGTTATTGCTGCTTGCTGTGCGCTCCACAATATCTGTGAGAGTAAGGGGGGGACATTTATGGCAGGGTGGGAGGTTGAGGCAAATTGCCTGGCAGCTGATTACGCGCAGCCAGACACCAGGGCGATTAGAAGAGCACAGCTGGGCGCCCTGCTCATCAGAGAAGTTTTGAAAACCAGCTTCATGACTGGCCAGGCTACGGTGCTACAGTTCTGTTTGTTTCTCCTTGATGAAAACCTGCCTCCTTGGTTGACTCTACTTCCCTGTAAGCCAACTGACCTCTCCCCTTCGATCACTGCTTTCAGAGACAATAAAGTCATTATTGTTTCAAAATCATGCATTCTTTATTAATTCATCATACAAATAGGGGGAAAACTCGCAAGGTAGCCCAGGAGGGATGAGTGGGGAGGGAAGCACTGGGAGGGATGGTGAATGAGGGGAGGAGGGAAGGACAAGGCCACACTACATTTCAAAACTTATTGAATGCCAATCTTCTGTTGCTTGGGCAATCCTCTAGGGTGGAGTGGCTGGGTGCCCAGATCCTCCCCCCACTCGCGTTCTTGGGCATCTGGGTGAGGAGGATATGGAACTTGGGGAGGAGAGCAGGCAGTTATACAGTTATACATGCTCCTGCTCTCTTTCCTGCAGCTCCACCAGATGCCTGAGCGATGTCAGTTTGCTCCCCCATTAGGCTCAGCATTGCATCCTGCCTCCTCTCAGCATGCTCCTCCCTCCTCTCATCGCGTTCATTTAATACTTTCCTGGACTCTGCCATTGTTTCCCTCCACGCATTCTGCTGAGCTCTTTCAGTGCAGGAGGAGTGCATGAGCTCTGAGAACATGTCATCGCAAGTGCGTTTTTTTCACCTTCTAATCTGTGCTAGCCTCTGGGACGGAGATGATAGGGGGAGCATAGAAACATTTGCAGCTGCAGGAGGGAAAAAAGGGAGAATATTTTAAAAGATACATTTTAGAGAACAAAATGAATGAAGCGATTCACATTACTCCCCCCTGGCAGGTGTCCATGGACAGTGGTGGGGTAGTGGTAGGGGCCCCCCCAGAATTGCATGCAGCTCATCATAGAAGCAGCATGTATGGGGCTCTGACCCGGAGTGACCATTTGCATCCTTTGTTTTTTGGTAGGCTTGCCTCAGCTCCTTAACTTTCACATGGCACTGCTGTGTGTCCCCGTTGTAGCCTCTGTCCATCATGCCCTTGGAGATTTTGGCAAATATATTGGCATTTTGTCTTTTGGAACAGAGTTCTGCCTGCACGGATTCTTCTCCCCGTACAGCAATCAGATCCAGTACCTCCCATTCGGTCTATGCTGGATCTCTTGGCTAATGTAGTGCCAATCTTTAAAAAAGGGAAGAAGGAGGATCCTGGGAACTACAGGCCAGTCAGCCTCACCTCAGTCCCCGGAAAAATCATGGAGCAGGTCCTCAAAGAATCAATCCTGAAGCACTTACATGAGAGGAAAGTGATCAGGAACAGTCAGCATGGATTCACCAAGGGAAGGTCATGCCTGACTAATCTAATCACCTTTTATCATGAGATTACTGGTTCTGTGGATGAAGGGAAAGCAGTGGATGTATTGTTTCTTGACTTTAGCAAAGCTTTTGACACGGTCTCCCACAGTATTCTTGTCAGCAAGTTAAAGAAATATGGGCTGGATGAATGCACTATAAGGTGGGTAGAAAGTTGGCTAGATTGTCGGGCTCAACGGGTAGTGATCAATGGCTCCATGTCTAGCTGGCAGCCGGTGTCAAGTGGAGTGCCCCAGGGCTTGGTCCTTGGGCCGGTTTTGTTCAATATCTTCATAAATGATCTGGAGGATGGTGTGGTTTGCACTCTCAGCAAATTTGCGGATGATACTAAACTGGGAGGAGTGGTAGATACGCTGGAGGGCAGGGATAGGATACAGAGGGACCTAGACAAATTGGAGGATTGGGCCAAAAGAAATCTAATGAGGTTCAATAAGGATAAGTGCAGGGTCCTGCACTTAGGACGGAAGAACCCAATGCACAGCTACAGACTAGGGACCGAATGGCTAGGCAGCAGTTCTGCAGAAAAGGACCTAGGGGTGACAGTGGACGAGAAGCTGGATATGAGTCAGCAGTGTGCCCTTGTTGCCAAGAAGACCAATGGCATTTTGGGATGTATAAGTAGGGGCATAGCGAGCAGATCGAGGGACGTGATCGTCCCCCTCTATTCGACATTGGTGAGGCCTCATCTGGAGTACTGTGTCCAGTTTTGGGCCCCACACTACAAGAAGGATGTGGATAAATTGGAGAGAGTCCAGCGAAGGGCAACAAAAATGATTAGGGGTCTGGAACACATGACTTATGAGGAGAGGCTGAGGGAACTGGGATTGTTTAGTCTGCAGAAGAGAAGAATGAGGGGGGATTTGATAGCTGCTTTCAACTACCTGAGAGGTGGTTCCAGAGAGGATGGTTCTAGACTATTCTCAGTGGTAGAAGAGGACAGGACAAGGAGTAATGGTCTCAAGTTGCAGTGGGGGAGGTTTAGGTTGGATATTAGGAAAACCTTTTTCACTAGGAGGGTGGTGAAACACTGGAATGCGTTACCTAGGGAGGTGGTAGAATCTCCTTCCTTAGAAGTTTTCAAGGTCAGGCTTGACAAAGCCCTGGCTGGGATGATTTAATTGGGGATTGGTCCTGCTTTGGGCAGGGGGTTGGACTGGATGACCTCCTGGGGTCCCTTCCAACCCTGATATTCTATGATTCTATGATTCTTTTGCAATTCTGGGACTCCATGGTCACCTGTGCTGATGAGCTCTGCATGGTCACCTGTGCTGATCAGCTCACCACGCTCACCAAACAGGAAATGAAATTCAAAAGTTCCCGGGGCTTTTCCTGTCTACGTGGCCAGTGCATCTGAGTTGAGAGCGCTGTCCAGAGCGGTCACAATGGAGCACTCTGGGATAGCTCCTGGAGGCCATACCATTGACTTGCGTCCACACTAACCCAAATCTGACCTAGCGAGGTCGATTTTAGCGCTAAACCCCTCGCCGTGGAGGAGTACAGAAATGGATTTTAAGAGCCCTTTAAGTCAACAAAACAGGCTTGGTAGTGTGAATGGGTGCAGGGTTAAATCGACCTAATGCTGCTAAATTTGACCTAAACTCATAGTGTAGACCAGGGCTATGTCTCCTCTTTTCCAAGCTGAAAAGCCCTTGCCTCTTTAATCTCTCCTCATATGGGACCCGTTACAAACCCATAATCATTTTAGTTGCCCTTTTCCGAACCTTTTCTAATGCTAGTATATCTTTTTTGAGATGAAGGGACCACATCTGTATGCAGTATTTAAGATGTGGGAGTACCATGGATTTATATAAGGGCAATAAGATATTCGCCATCTTATTCTCTATCCCTTTTGTAATGATTCCTAACATCCCATTTGCTTTTTTGACTGCCGCTGCACACTGCCTGGACGTATTCAGAGAACTATCCATGATGACTCCAAGATCTTTCTCCTGATTAGCTGTAGCTAAATTAGCCCCCATCAGATTGTATGTATAGTTGGGGTTATTTTTTCCAATGTGCATTACTTTACATTTTTCCACATTAAATTTCATTTGCCATTTTGTTGCCCAGTCGCTTAGTTTTGTGAGATCTTTTTGAAGTTCTTCACAGTCTGTTTTGGTCTTAACTATCTTGAGCAGTTTAGTATCATCTGCAAACTTTGCCATTTCACTGTTTACCCCTTTCTCCAGATCATTTATGAATAAGTTGAATAGGCTTGGTCCTAGGACTGACCCTTGGGGAACACCACTAGTTACTCCTCTCCATTCTGAAAATTTACCATTTATTCCTACCCTTTGTTCCCTGTCTTTTAACGAGTTCTCAATCCATGAAAGGATCTTTCCTCTTATCCCATGACAATTTAATTTACATAAGAGCCTTCGGTGAGGGACCTTGTCAAAGGCTTTCTGGAAATCTAAGTACACTATGTCCATTGGATCCCCCTTGTCCACACGTTTGTTGACCCCCTCAAAAAACTCTAATAGATTAGTAAGACATGATCTCCCTTTAAAGAAATCATGTTGACTTTTGCGCAACAATTTATGTTCTTCTATGTGTCTGACAATTTTATTCTTTACTATTGTTTCAACTAATTTGCCCGGTACTGACATTAGACTTACTGGTCTGTAATTGCCAGGATCACCTCTAGAGCCCTTCTTAAATATTGGCATTACATTAGCTATCTTCCAGTCATTGGGTACAGTATCTGATTTAAAGGACAGGTTACAAACCACAGTTAATAGTTCCGCAATTTCAAATTTGAGTTCTTTCAGAACTCTTGGGTGAATGCCATCTGGTCCCGGTGACTTGTTACTGTTAAGTTTCTCAATTAATTCCAAAACCTCCTCTAGTGACACTTCAATCTGTGACAATTCCTCAGATTTGTCACCTACAAAAGACGGCTCAGGTTTGGGAAACTCCCTAACATCCTCAGACGTGAAGACTGCAACAAAGAATTCATTTAGTTTCTCTGCGATAACTTCATTGTTTTTAAGTGCTCCTTTTGTGTCTCGATCGTCCAGGGGCCCTACTGGTTGTTTAGCAGGCTTCCTGCTTCTGATGTACTTAAAAAACATTTTGTTATTACCTTTTGAGTTTTTGGCTAGCTGTTCTTCAAACTCCTTGTTGGCTTTTCTTATTACATTTTTACCTTTAATTTGGCAGTGTTTATGCGCCTTTCTATTTACCTCTCTAGGATTTGACTTCCACTTTTTAAAAGATGCCTTTTTATCTCTCACTGCTTCTTTTACATGGTTGTTAAGCCATGGTGGCTCTTTTTTAGTTCTTTTACTGTGTTTTTTTAATTTGGGGTATACATTTAAGTTGAGCCTCTATTATGATGTCTTTGAAAAGTGTCCATGCAGCTTGCAGGGATTTCACTCTAGTCACTGTACCTTTTAATTTCTATTTAACTAACCTCCTCATTTTTGCATAGTTCCCCTTTCTGAAATTAAATGCCACAGTGTTGGGCTGTTGAGGTGTTCTTCCCACTATAGGAGTGTTAAATGTTACTATATTATGCTCACTATTTCCAAGCGGTCCTGTTATGGTTTCCTCTTGGACCAGATCCTGCGCTCCACTCAGGACTAGATCGAGAGTTGCGTCTCCCCTTGTGGGTTCCTGTACCAGCTGCTCCAAGAAGCAGTCATTTAAAGTATTGAGAAACTTTGTCTCTGCATTTTGTCCTGAGGTGATTTACCCAGTCAATATGAGGATAATTGAAATCCTCCACTATTAACGAGTTTTTTATTTTGATAGCCTCTCTAATCTCCCTTAGCATTTCATCGTCACTATCGCTGTCCTGGTCAGGTGGTCGATAATAAATCCCTACTGTTATATTCTTATTAGAGCATGGAATTACTATCCATAGAGATTCTGTGGAACATGTGGATTCATTTAAGATTTTTATTTCATTTGATTCTACATTTTCTTTCACGTATAGTGCCACTTCCCCCCCAGCACGACCTGTTCTGTCCTTTGGATATATTTTTGTACTGTGGAATGATTGTGTCCTATTGATTGTCCTCATTCCACCAGGTTTCTGTGATGCCTATTATATCAATATCTTCCTTTAACACAAGGCACTCTAGTTCACCCTTCTTATTATTTAGACTTCTAGCATTTGTGTACAAGCACTTTAAAAACTTGTCACTGTTTATTTGTCTGCCCTTTTCTGATGTGTCAGATTCTTTATGTGAATGTTTCTCATCTGATCTGGCCCATACTTTATCCTCTTCCATCCTCTCCTCCTGACTAAAACCTAGAGAATCTCTATCAATAGACTCTCCTCTAAGAGAAGTCTCTGTCCGATCCACGTGAGCCTCTGCAGCAATCGGTTTTCCCCATCTCTTAGTTTAAAAACTGCTCTGCAACCTTTTTAATATTAAGTGCCAGCAGTCTGGATCCACTTTAGTTTAGGTGGAGCCCATTCTTCCTGTATAGGCTCCCCCTAACCCAAAAGTTTCCCCAGTTCCTCTCCTCTCTACACCATCGTATCTGAAGCTCTGCCTGCCTACCTGGCTCAGCACATGGAACTGGAAGCATTTCTGAGAATGCTACCATACAGGTCCTGGATTTCAGTCTCTTTCTTAGCAGCCTAAATTTGGCCTCCAGGACATCTCTCCTACCCTTCCCTATGTCACTGGAACCTACATGTACCACGACTACCGGCTCCCCCCCCAGCACTACACTTAAGTCTATCTAGATGCCTCGAGAGATCCGCAACCTTCGCACCAGGCAGGCAAGTCACCCTACAGTTCTCCCAGTCATCACAAACCCAGCTATCTATGTTTCTAATGATTGAATCTCCCATTACTAACACCTGCCTTTTCCAAATGACTGGAGTTCCCTCCCCCGGAGAGGTAACCTCAGTGTGAGAGGATACCCCAACATCATCCGGAAGGAGGGTCCCAACTATGGGAAGATTTCCCTCTGTTCCCGTTGACTGCTCTCCTTCTCTGGGCCTTTCATCGTCCTTAACGGCGCAGGGGCTGTCTGATTGGAAGTGGGACAAATCTACAATGTCCCGGAAAGCCTCATCAACTATCTCTCTGCCTCCCTTAGCTCCTCCAGTTCTGCCACCCTGGCCTCCAAAGCCCATACATGGTTTCTGAGGGCCAGGAGCTCCTTGCACTGAATGCACACATATGCCACCCGCCCACAGGGCAGGTAATCATACATGCTACACTGAGTGCAATAAACTGGATAGCCCCCACTCTGCTGCTGGGCTTCTGTCTGCATTTTCTCCTACAGCTACCTAGGTTAATGATAGGGTTTTTCTTTAAATCAAGACGTTTTGCTTACAGTTTAGTTTAAATGTTTTAAAAAATGGCAAGTGTACCTCGCCCCCTTCCCACTCCCCTTCCAAACTGCCTCTCAAAACTCCCAGTTAGCGGTCCCTGGTTGCTTGCTCACTGCTTTGTAAAGCCCTGGCCTTCTTGATAGCGCCACCCCCTGACTAAGGCTCAGCCAGTGAACAGAGGCTTCTAGATTTCAAACTTTGTTTAGAAGCTCACAGCTTCCAACTGCCAGCCACAGAACATGGTCCTTCAAACAAACAAACAAACAGACAGACAAACACAAGCTCAGCACACAGCAAGTAACCCCCTAAAACAAATACACACTGCAGACAGCCACTTACCAATATAGCTGTAATATAAACATAAACAAAATGCTGGATTCTCCAGTGCCTCTGGTGGTGAAAAGATAGTTGAGGAGTCCCCCTGTGTAGAGAAATCCTCCGGTGGTCTAGATCAGCTGTAGTGGCCCCTAGGCCTTCACCACACAAAACATGGCTGAGCTGAAATGGGCCTGGCCTGAGCAACTCTATGCCCTGGCAAAACCTGGCTAAGGTCTGGCCCTCAAAATTATGCCAGGGACAGCAGTATCCCCGAGGCCATTCCAGAATGGAAAAAGAGCAAAGGAACTCTGGTACAGCTGAGTATCTGGTGTGTATCTGAGTATCCAGTGATAGTATCTGAGACTTTATAGTAGTGGAACGATGAAATTTATGACTGTCTACCACACTCCCTCTCATGCCAGAGTAATATATCAGATAAAATATTAAGGCCTTGATACTGAAATGCTGCACAAGTGGGAGTTGAGGGGGGTTGTGCTATGCTGAGGGGCAAGTAAAGTTCAGCCCATATTTTTTAACCTTGGGCACCTAATGTTAGGTCTCTAAATCCATATTTAGGCACCTCTGTAAGTGGCATGATTTTCAAAGGTGCTGAGCACACATGGCTCCCACTGACTTCAGTTTTAGGGAGTCAGGTGAAGTGAGTGCTCAGCAATTCACTTTGCTGCCAAGGCAATACACAGTAATGCCCATCAATTAAAACATTCAAGGGACATGGCTGTAGCTCTGTTGCACAGTACTTCACTGGACTTTGGTATGTAATACAATACTTGTGATTTGTTGTAAGGCAGCTATTAGCAATGTCCATTATTCTAATATCTTTTGCTGTGATCTGTGCTTTATCATTGAATCATTAGAAACAATAAACAAACTGAATTGCTTTTTCCCCCCTGAGCCTTTTGAAAAGCCCTTTTGGTGATGATGTGCCAGGTGCAGCAGGGGTATGAGTGGACACAGAGAGGAGTAAAACTCATTGATGCAATCCCTCCCAAAGGAAATGGCAATTGATCTGTCTTACAACACCTCTATCTCTGCGCTCACATTGAAGAACAGCCCCAGCGATGTTTTCTTCCCCAGCAATGCACAGGGAACAGCAACAATGCTCTTTAATCCCCTGTCACCAAGCCTTGAGTAATAATGACATTGTGCTAATGCCACCAACGATAACAGAGTGTGTATTCCTGGCAACACTTCAAGAGGTGTCTGAAGGGCCAAAGAAACCACAGCAAGTGGAGAAAAATCTTAAATGCCTGTTAAAATGCTTTGAAATGATTGTAGCAATGCATTGCATACCCTGAGATACACAAAGAAGTATGTCTTTGCACCAAACTGCTGAATGTGAGAGGATTCATTTATTCACAGGCCCTTCAGGTGGGACCACAGAGGCTTTGTCTGAAACAATTTATTCTTTTCTGCTCTTGCAGAAACTGGCACAGACATTTTCCATGGGCCAGATCCTGCTAATAATCCATTGGCTTTCATAGGAGCAGTGTTGGGCACTATTTAGACTGACGCGTGAGCTGTCTTGCATGCCAGTGGAGTAAAGGGACATAGGATACCCTGACTCCCTTCCTCACTGCAGAGGTGAATGCAGCCTCCAAAGCCCCTACTCCCTTTCCCACCCAGGTGAGCAGGCAGAGAGTGGGAAGGGGTGAAGCCATGATTCAGCCCTGACACCCAATGCACTGGCCAGAACAACTGACCTGACATGAAAGGGGAAGTAACCTACACTACATATAGGGCTGATACAGATTATTTTCCCTCTGCAGCAAGGGCAGGGACCAGATTATGACTCTGAGTTGTAATCTGTTTCCTAGTCTGCTCCTAGAGTAGCACAACAATATGATGCCCCTTCCTGTATGGTAGAACTACAATCTAGCCCTTAAGGGTTTTAATTGGTTATTTATCTATACAGTGAAAATGAAGTAAATGAAGTAAAGTGAAGCCCGGATTCTTAACTGGGGTTCCTGTATTGGGGTTCCTAGAAACTACCTTGCCTAGGAAATTACTAGGCCAAATTCTGCTCTTATTTATCCCCTGGCACAAGCCCATCAACTTCTATTGGGTTATCTGAGTTTAAGCCAATGCAGAATTTGGCTTTAAATTCTTAAATGACTATGGTGAAATATATACACCAGGACTATGGTTTTATGTCTCTAAAGTAGTGTGGAGGTATACAGTGAGAAAATTATTGTAAATACAATGGTTTAGGATCTCACACAGAGGGACTATATCCTGCCGTAAAGCTCAGCCAGGGAAGGACTGAACACAGAGAATTTATTCTGGAAGAAGGAGTTGAAATATAGAACCCTCATTCATGAGAGTCTCAGTTTTCATAACACCTGTTGGAGCCACAATGAAGTCACTCACAGCTATGTCACCTGCTAATAGGAATTTCACTATTAAGAATGTTTGTCCTTGTAGGTAAGACAGTGCCATAGAAATGTGAGTGTTTTTTAAATAAATGAGATATATAAAATCTGGTCAAAGTTGTTTTGGTTTGGTTTGGTTTGGTTTTTTGAGACGTGAGTTTGTTTGGTTTTTTGTTTGTACAGTTTATTTTAAGCACCAAAATGTGTTCATGTTACAAACCCTATCTGCAGCTAATGACCAAACATTTCCATGTATTTCCAAGGGCAATGAGAAGAGAAACTTAAGTTTTGTTTTTGGATTTATAGGAGAAGTTTAATAAAATGATTAGTTCTGTTTTAATCTGTGATGTAATGTTAAGTGTCTGAAATACCTGCAAAGAGTTGCCAAGGGCAAAATACCATTCAGCTCTGTTGTTTGGATACTAGTAAACATTTATGAATCCAAACTTTATTTTGGATGGAAGTGTGGATTGCATGTTCTGGCTGGAAGTGGAATTCTGACTCATAAGTCTAAAAAACTTTAGTAATTGGAGTTTTCTAAATTCCCTGCCCATATGTGCATTATTTTGTCCTGTGAATTTCCACATACCAGGGTGGATTAAGATGGAACAAATCCCAAATCCACTAAAATATTGTCATTCCCCCACCCAAATAACTGTCAAGTCTTCCTAAACATCAACATTCCCCTTTGCAAACTCTTCCTCTATACACTGCTCTCCTCAATCCTGGGACAAAATCATTCTCCCACACAAGCTCTACCTAACCCTCATCTCCCTCTCTGTAGTTCCCCTCCCTTCCCTTTCCCCTTCCCCTTCCCCTGTAGTGGCAAGGTCCACATTCAGCTTTTAAGCTTTTCAGAGAATATGAAATAAACCCGGCAGACCTCCTACTGCTGCCCTGTTTGCTATTTAGCCCGACTTCTTCCATCTCTCTCTAGTGTTGTTGTATGCATTGTTGTAGCCACGTTGGTCCTCAGATATTAGAGAGACAAAGTGGGTAAGTTAATATCTTTTATTGGACCAACTTCTGAAGAAGAGCTCTGTGTAAGCTCACAAGCTGGACTCTCTCACCAACAGAAGTTGGTCCAATAAAAGATATCACCTCACCTGCCTTGCCTCTCTCTCTAGCATCATTTATCTCCGTGATAAGCAGTAGGCATCACTAAAGAGTGAATGACTCAGGCTTAATAGCAGCAAAGTGGTTATTGCTTATTTTCTGAGAGGCTGTAGAGCTGGGAGTGAACAAATCCCATGGTGGAAGTGGCAGTTAGATTTTTTTTCCTTCCTCCCACCTCAGGGAACGGAGAGGAAATCAGCAATCTTTTTTTTTCCCCTTTCTGTTTTACAGTCATCAGCAATTAGCTGGACATGAGATGCCAATAGCCAATGCAAAGCAGGAAAGGAAGGACAGTGGTGGAGCCTAGATTCTCAGGTGCAGAAAATCAGATGTTAATCTATCACTGTCTCCATAATGATTTTCCACAGTATGCTTCCATACTAAAGATTTAGATGCATGGCTGTGCATGACTTCTATAGGAAGGATTTCAACTCCCTGTATATTAGTGAATCTGTTATATATTGTCTTGAGGAGCATGTATGCAGTCACCTCCGATTTTTGCAATTCCCCAGTTGGAGGTCTTCAATGGCAAAACCTAAAGTGATTAATAATAATACTTAGCACCTATTACATACATCACTTTACGTCTTGAAAACACTTTACAAAGACCTCCAAACTGGATTACTGTAATCCTCCGTGGCTTAGGCTGCCATGAGCCCACTCCCAAGTCTTTCCACTGATTCCCAGTCAGCTTCCAATGCCAATTTAAGGCTTTGTACCTAATTTTCTAAGCAATGCAGGGTTCAAGCCCCAGGTACACTAACGACCAAATTTTGATCTGTGAATAATTAAGACAGCTGTGCTCCTCTAGCACAATGTAAATCACTCAGCTCAGGATGATGCACATGGAGCTGAGAACAAAGCATTCTTGGTCAAGGGGATCCAGTTATGGATAAACCTCTAGAAGAAATTAGTTGATCCAGAGCCTGACTTCCTTTAGGAAATGCTATGGGGCCAATCTAGCTATAGGGAAGCTAGAGAGCTGCTTAGGGTGGAAGATTTGGCCCAGCAGCCCCATCATCATTAGAGAGGGATGGCTGCCCCCAAATCTACCACCGTAGGCCTATGAGGAGGGGGATGGCACACTGAAGTTTTGCCTAGGGCAGCAGCTTGTCTTGAACAGGCTCTGGGGAATGCTGATAATCCTTCCTCTTTGTGAAAGTGTTTAAGAATGACAGTCACAACACTAATGCCCCCTTCTAACCAATAAACTCCTAAAGGAAATATAAAAATCAAAAATAAAAACCCTACCGCATGCAGCAAAATTTTGACCTTGAAAAGGGAGAAACGTCAGAGACCCCATGAAGTCAATTAAGGAATTAGCTATTGCTATTGCTTTTACATGGAAGACGCTCAGATACTATGGTGATTGGCAGAAGTATAAAAAACTAAGGTAGAACTAACTGATAGGCATAACCCCCATAAGTATTATCTGTATTTTACTGATTAAGCAAGTTAAGCAACTTGCAAAAGGCCACACAGTCAGATCTAGCATTAGAACTCAGATCCATGTGCAGATCATTATACCACAGTGCATTTTGATTATTTGTGAATGTTAACATAGGAAGATTACTTTTACTTTTAAATGTATTATTTTATTTCTGGAGGTTTTAAGGAAAGAGTCAAGAATGAGACATTCAGATCCTGTTTATTTTCTGCAATAGAGACAGGTGCAAATGAATACAAGAGCAGCACTACTGTGGGCTAATTTTCTTTTATTATGCATCTAATGCAGAGCGCTGATGACAGGGGCACCACTAATAATGACCACGATACAAAGACCTAACAAACTGGCCACCCAATTCTGCAAAGTCATTGCCATGAGTTTACAGGGAGCCCATAGTACGTGCTACTATTGTGTCCTGCTTGGCTGTCTCATTTTTTTAGTGTGTGTAAGAAGAGGTAGCCTGTACTTAATAATAGAAACATCAGAGGCTATTGAGGTTTTTGTCCTTCTAGATAAATACTAATTTATATTTTTCCTGCACGTACCCTGAACTCTAAATGCTAGTAGTACTTCCCCTTTCTATAAAATCACTTTTGGAAAGATTTGGGCTTTACTATTTTACATTGACATTGTTATTGTCCCTTTGAATAAATACTACCAGGGACGTTGCAGTCTCTTTCTTTGGTTTGTAGCTCATAAACAAACAAACCTAATACTTGGCTGTAGGAAGTGATATTTTGATTACGTATTGAATCATATCTCTTGTATACTCCTGCTCCCAATCTAGCTCAATCTAAAATGACAGGCCTGACTTATCACAACTCTAATTCTTTATCTGGCCTCTGTGGTCAGACCTGAATGTTGTTAAGAGCCCCTCTGAGTGGCTGCTTCTTTTATCATTGGATTAAATGTATCTCTGACACTACTTCATCTATGCTTGTACTGGTGCCACAATGATTAACCGGCACAGGGTTGCTCCATTCAAACAATAGTACATGGGTCTCTTCAAAGGACTTCCAAATCTTTACTGATTCTCAGGGCAGAACCTTAGGGGCCAAGTAGTCACCAAAAAAAAATTAAACAACCCTAAAAGAGCTGCCACGCTCTTCTCTGATGCAGAGAGTAATAATAAGCCGTGGGCCAGGTCAAAACTGTAGCAATAGAAAAGCATTTTAACTGAGCCAGAACAAAATGATGTTTGCCTTTAACTACTCATCTAGGTTACTGTGAACAAAACAAGTGTTTCTTTCTTGACCAAAACAAAACTCCAAACGCAGAGGTACAATAAATGACCAAACCCACTACAAAAATTTTCAGAGTGTCTTGGGGAAACACTCATGCAGCAAAATCTCCAAGTCCTTGCTCAGATTTTATTTAGACACACTCCCACTGATCTAACTGAGACTAAGGACTGAGTGAAGGTTTCAGAATTTAGCCAGGTTTTTAAATAAGCAGTGACTCTAAAACATGCAGAAACTGTAATTTTCATTTTTATACAGTGTTGTATCAGCAATGTCATAAGTTACAAACTAACCTCCTAAAAGTAATGAAATTGCAGCCAAAAACTTTGACTAGCACAAAATCTGCTGCTCTATGGTGAACATATGCCAGACTACAAAGATGAAAATGATTTGGTGTAGCATTTGAACAGATTCATCCCTCTTATCCTGAAGAGATAAAAGGATAAACATTTAGATCGTTTGCAGCTCACAATATTTTCTGAGTGAATGTGATTTATAACAATGACAAACTGGGATATGTAACTATGATCCTGGTTCTGACAGCTGTTCAAGGTCTATGCTTCATTAGTCTCAGATCAGTCCATTTCACTGCCACAAACTGGCATCTTTGCCGGCAGCCTAAGAACATATTCTTAGGATTGCATGGGCACAGAGCAAGAGATTGAATTACCTTCTCACCCTCTCTGAAAAGGATTGAGGCACATTGGTAGGGCACTATGGAGAAGTATGAATAGGTGCTGGCCCTGCCTTTCGTATTCTGTCAACAAATTTGGAAGTTCAGACTCCGGAGCTTTCAATCCAGCAACTTTCATGAACGCTAAATATGTGACTGTAATACCAAAGGTAGAAGCTTCGTTACTCTATATTGCTCACACTGCCTCGTAATCCCAAACGTTATAATAAAACTTCCTTAGTGAATCCATGTCTGCATCACCACACAGTAACCCATCCCTGCGTGTGACAGATGATAGCCATTTAATGCATTTCTGGAAGGCACTCAAATGTCCTAGAGATGGGAGCCAGCATAAAAACCTGAAAAGAACAGAGTCCGTAAGGGCCCAAGTTTGTAGGGTACTAAATTCCTTTTGTCTCCCATTAACATCACAATTAATTCAATACTAGTTTATTCAATGGGAGTTGAGGGTTGGAAGTTACTGTATGATCAGTGGAGGATCAAGTGATCACGATCAAAGTGCAGTTTGTATTGTATAACCAGGACAGAATTCAGTTTAGTTTTGTATGCTTACTCAAGATGCTTTTGTGGTGTGTCTACAATATTTACACTGTGGTTTGTATAAACAAAAGTAAATTAGCTGTCCCTTATTGTCTATCATGCACAGTGCAGCTGTTCATGTGAATGGCTTCTACGGTGTGTTATTCATGCATGCAATTTTTTAAAAAACTGTAGTTTCTGTGCCTTGGCTTGCCAATGTGCAGCATGTGATCTTCGTTAAAATCTCACTGTGGAATGCTGACATGTACACAGGATTATTTTTCCTGCCAGGAGTTCATATAGATTTATATGAAGTTTAAAAAATGCAGGCTCAACTTTTATTTTTCCTTTCAGAAAGAAAGGAACACAGCTGTCATACTGGTGACAAATAGCTTTTAATTTTAAATGGTCAGTAGAAAGGAACGGGCATCTTTCCTGACCACTAGGTGGTGGGATATAACTAACTGCATCCTATCAGCTAGAGAACCACTTATCGCATTTGTAGGTAATTTAACATGGCATATTACCAGCTGCTTTAGAAATACTAATCTTAATCTCACATTTCCCCAGAAGAAGACGTCACAAGCTATTTAGCCTCCTCAGCAACTCTTTATACATTCTTGTACTTTGGGGTAACTGAAATTCTGAACAAAGGCAAAACTAACCTGGACGACACATGCCTTTTTAGCGCCTTGTGCAAAGAATGAAGACATGAGAGGGAGGGAAAGAGAGTGGAGAGAGCTATACAAAGGCTGACAGTAAAAATGCCACAACTTTTCTCTTAAACTAATATGAAACAAATACTTTGTTCAAAGAGAATTCCAGCTTGAGATACACATATTAGGGGTAAAGCACTGGACAAATGGGGTGGTGGGTGTGGGGGATAGGACTTCTCCTACCGGACTATGGAGTGGTTGCAGGGCCACTTTGCAGCCTCTTATACAGCTTCCCAATGGTTGAGAATGGGAGGATCTGTGTTGCAGCAGATGCTCTGACCCTCCCTCAGCTCTAAAGAAGCCTACCCACAGTCCACACCTAACTTTCTGCACAGTTCCCTGAAATCTTGGCACAATCCCTTTGCACAGTGGAACTGCACTTATTCTGCTGCCTGGAAAGCCTTTCCACCTATGGTGGAACGGGGTGGGTTTGCCCCTTAGTGTTCTGGGAGGAAAACCTAGGGATTTAAGGTGCGCAGACACTGCAGCGAAGAGGGCCATACTGTGTGATAGCTACTATATGACTACCACAGGAGTATGGAATATCAAATGAGGAACACGTGGGAACCATCTGTATGACACTTGATTCTTCAACATCTGTTACCCGCATTCCAAAATTATATGGCCAGATCATCCCTTGAGAGCCGTGTATGGAGCACCTCCCCCACCCTTGCAGAAAGAGGGGAATGCCACCTCTGAGGCATTCCACAGGATTTGGGCTCTGAGAGTTGGAAGGAGACAGAGAGGGGCCTCTCAGCTCTGCCATAAATCCAACTTCCCCCAAAATTCATGTGGAAACTGTCTGCAGTAACTTATGTTGTTTTCCCTTTCGTGGTTTGGAAACCCCCTTGATGTGGTTTCAGGGTAGCCACAGTTGGGCGTGCCCCTGGCACTGTGGCTCTCTCCAAACCCACATTCTCCAATGGCTTTGACAAGCTGAGGAAGCTGAGCAACAGTGAGGAATCAGAGGGGCTCTGTACAGGAGCCCCTTGCATCCAGCAACTCCCTGAGCAATGCAGTTGGGGAAATGTGGCTGCCTGCCCTTTCCCCTCTCTCAATCCCCTGCCCCTCCAGTTGAAGAAGTCAAGGAAAATTACATGGTCCAGGTCTTCACCTGATGTAAATAAACATAGCTTCACTTACTCCAGTGGAACTACACCAATTTACACTAGCTGAGGATTTGGCCCCATGACTGAAAACTGATTTCAATTTCTCTGTATGAATTAGTCCCAGTTATTCCCAAATTGTTGTTGTAATTTAAAGTATGATTGATTTAACACATTAAAAATTAAGCTTGCAAGAGGACTTGCAGATGGGCCTGATCAGAACTTTCCCAAAGTCCTGTTTGGCCATGTGGGGCCAGCTGCCATCTAGCTCGACAGTGTTTGTAGATCATTGGAAGGGATGCCCAGTAAAAATGCAAAGTATTATATATTCTCTCAGCATACTAAAAAATAGTTAAAGCTGGTACATGACAATGAAATATTAACCATACTCTCACAGAATTTACATTGCAAGTGTAACAACTGTAAATTGTGCTAATTTTTAATGATCTGTAATGCAAAAGCAGTTATATTTTCTTCAGTGTCTGCAAAAACATTCCCCTTTGCCACCAGAATAAATCTGGTAATTTTTAGTCCAATCACATTTTCAAAACCAAAGTTATAAGGGTGCTATATAAGTATTTTACAAAGGAAACTTGTTGCAATCTTCAATTTACTATCTGTTTATCTAATGCCCATCACCATATTGTCTGAGTACTTTGTCCACCTCTTTATAATATTTAAAAATAAATTAAGGGATTCAACCACCAAAAGTCTATTAAAATATTGCAAACCCTTCAATGAGTGAGGTATTAAACAAATGGAATAGTTAAAAAATTTGAATGAATGTGAAATCAGTATAAAATATCTAGTGTATCCTTAAAAATCTTTTTAAAGTTTTAAAATACCATGAGCCAGAAATGTATTTTAATTGCCAAGCATTCTAGCAGTAATGGAATAAAAGCTTCAAATATCTGTGCCTTTAATACAATATTTTATTAGTTCTAACAACTGAGAAGAATATTTGTAATGAAGGGGGGAAAATGGTCTGAAGTTTCTGCATCTGCAGCTGTTTATTTCTAGGTAAAAAGTCAAAGGGAAGGAGTTTGAGCTTTACCCTATCTTAACTTATCTACAAAATACACTCAGATGTAGTTTGAAAGACAGAAACAAATACTGTGCTTAACCTTAAGAGGTGCTTGGGTTTTCCCTAATCTTGACCTGCCACATAACTGAAAGTGGAAGCCTTTGAAATGGTTTTACAAAAATATTTACTTTTTATTAAAATTAGGGATAGAGAAGATTAACATGGCTTTTGCTCTCCCTTTCTTTTTAACCTTGCAAACAGTTTAGTCATGAACCTCTGCAGGTCGGCATGTTCTGTTGTGTTTATCTGATAATGACAGAACAAACTCCAAATATTTCAAGGGCTCAGCTATGCTAAAGCCTCACGTTTTAACCAGCTGAGTATAGAACAGCCTTTTCTAAAGATATTTGATTAATAGAACACTCTTTCTGCAATGAGTTCTGTATTGTTAGGTTTCGGTGGGGATTTTTTCCTGACAATTATGCCATTAAAAACGTGGAGGGAACTAAATAAAATGAGTAAAATCTGCAGTATTTGGCCTTTTTGGTACTATTTGCTACTTAGAGTCTAAATATCTGATATACATGCTCCATAATCTCCCCTAATTGACTCACGTTGTGGGTTTTTCATTTAAAAACTGGGAGTCAGCAGAAAAGGAAAACATATTTCTCTGAACCAAAGACCAAATCCTGTGGTCATTATCCAAACAAAACTGTCTGTGGGCCCAATCTTGCTATCATTGATATCAGTTGAAGTTTTGCTATTGCTTTCAATGGAGTCATGAGTGTGAGAAGGCCAATTGATTTCAGTGAGGGTTTGCCTGAGCAAGGAGTAGAATTGATGATATCATTATGGCAACTTGCTGGGCAATGACTATGTGCAGCAATAAGGGTTTCCGGAGTGGGCTGTGAGTAAGCAAGGACTACGGGATTAGCCCAAAAGGGCCAACAGCAAGAATAGATATCATTACAATTTTTTGAAATGGCAGAACACACATGGAGGTGGATCCTGCAAGCAGTCTGGTTGAAGATGTCCCTTTCGCTCCTGTGGCAATACGTGCTGGATTGGTATGGATCAGGTAATGATGAGAAGCAGTGCTTAATTTGTGCCAGGACTTGCGAGGGCTGAGCCCTGGCACCTCTGGACTTGGCAGTTCATAGCCCGGGCACCTCTGGGCTTGCTGCATCAGTTATGAAAGTAAAAAAATTGCTTGAGCCCTGGCACCTCTTTCATTACAAATTGATCACTGATGAGAAGTCATGAGTTGTTGTCTGACCATTGACTAAAGAAAGGACATTTTACTATGGTACTTATTGCACTCCATGCCTCAGATCACCTGTCCTATCTAAAGAATGGGCTTTCCAAATGAATTTAATGCTAATTCAAGGTGCCAGATTGGCAGCTCCAAAGAATAGATTCCTCTGTTTCCTCACAGAGGGGGTACAGCGCAGGTAATTCAAGCTTCTCCATGTGGCCCATGTGGTCCAGCTCAGCCCAGCATTAACCATCTCTATAGTGTATAAATAACTCCTCTGGTAAAAGTCTCTATGCCAGTGATATTCAAACTGAGGCTTGCGAACGGCAAGTGGCTCTTTAATGTGTTCCTGCGGCTCTTTGAAGCACATGATATTAAAATACTGTGTGATTTAATTATTAACCAATCGAAAGTATTAACCAATCAGGATGCTTTTACTGTGTTATTAACCAATTGTAGTTGATAAAATAATACTTGGTCAGTCATATTATATATATAATACCATATACAGTAAATGAAACAGTGACTTCACACTACTGGGGCTCTGAGGGTTGAGTGTCACTGCTCTCTCCTAATTCGACCTTTGGCCTCTGTTGCCAAAGCCAACAAAAATGTCAGTTAGTGATTGTTATGGCAGTGGTTCTGTGATGTGCAGCCCAGTCTATCAGAGACCAAACATTTGCCCACTAACTTTTTGAAAGAAAATATTGATGAGTATGGATAGTTCTCAGGTTGGATTCATATTTATGTCCATTAGGAAACCACACATCTTAGTGATCCTTTACTAAGAAAATATTTGTAAAGAAAGCACAGGTCCTATATAAAAAAAATTGGCTGTTACTTTTTAAACCCCAGTAACTAATGAGGGAAAATTGGTCTAAGGAGCGTGTGAAGGGGGAGAAAATGTTTTTTTCTGAAGCAAAATCTAACAGCAAAACACAGGAACTCAGGTGTCAGTCCTACTTATCTTCATGCACTATAACCATACTACAAACTAATAACAACGCTTATATATCCTTTAAAATCTTTCAACTCTTTTCCCCTTCATAGTCCCACTGACATTTCCATTGCCTCTTGGAAGTAACCTGCTGTTTTTTTCACTCCAGGACACACCAATTTTAGTGGAAGTTTCCCTGTTTCTCATCAGCCACAATATGTCTCCTATATCCCTGAGCTATTAAAGGAAGCTCTCTGTGACCATTCGCTTTGATGACAGAGCATGATATATGACATCTTTCTGCATTTACTGTATACAGAACTGATCAGTGCACACTAACAGTGCACATTCCTGTGTTCAATTAGGGAAAGAACATGCATCGTAAGAGAGCCATGGAAATGCTTCTCTTAAACATATTAACTCATTCCCACAATCTTGACAACAGCCCAAGCCAGCTGCTAATCTGTATTTAAAAAAAAAAGAAGAAGAAGACGACAGGTGGTTGGGTTTTATGTTCAATTTATTTATTAGGTTATTATGTTGATTGAAATTTGGAGATTGACTCCAAAAAAGACCTTGACCCCTTTATATGGGGTTTTAAGAATGAATGCATTCCTTTAGCCCAATAATAGCGGGCATGGGAGATTTTCAGGCTTTTGCTACATATAGCTGATACAAGGACATTAAAACAAACCCAGGAAACAAACCTCACCAAATGCTGTACTGAACATTAATTCTCTGATATACCACAGCAGCAGCATTAAGAATCAGTCACACCCCAGTATTTCGACAGAATATCAGGGTTGCCAGTGACAAAATAGAGCTTATAATTTTTTTTAAATTGAATTGAATAACCTCATCACAGAGTATTTGAGAAATTAATGACTGGCTAGAGTTAATGATCCCTGAATGAAGTTAAAAGCTCTGCCTCCTGCCATCAATTTTCCTTGAAAATCATTAATCCCCAGGAAATGCCCATTCCCTGATTGTTATTGTTTAAATCTCTTTTCCTTCATGAACCAATGGGAAATTTTTCTCTATGTTTATAGGAGGTGCTCAAGTTAAAAATAGCACATTTGGCTGTTGTTCTGCACAGGGAAAAATATCTATACGAGAAAACAAGACTAAGTAGATTTTTTTTTTAAAATTAGGTTACAGAAATTAGGCCTGCTTTACAGGTCACCTTAACTTCTGTATTAGTCCTTTGTTTTATACAATCATTTCAAGCACAAACCAAGTCAGAATCAATTTAAAACCAAGCTTCTGGAGCCTATTGCATAGTTGCAAAAACGATGTTACATAAAATGACATATGAGGTCAGTGTGACAACCAGCAGAAAGGAATTCCAGAAAGGTTGTGTTGGTTTGGGGGGTTTTTTTGTGGTGGGGAGGCTTCATGTTTGTAAATAAAGCTTGTCAGGAAAAGATTTATCCCCTACACACACAAACCATGAAAAAAAGACAAAAAAGTAGGGCTGTCAATTAATCGCAGTTAACACATGCAATTAACTCAAAACAAATGAAGGTATTTTTTTTAACGAGGGTTAATCGCACACCTCTGGAGATGAGACTTGGTGGTAGCCAAGCGGGGAGGGAGATACAGCTGGCCTTAGAGGTGAATGAGGGGTCCACCACCCATGGCACCCTGCTCAAGAGGGCGCCGCTGTGTGCCTCTGGGGCAGGGGTGCCCCTCCTTCTACCGCCCTGCTCCACTGCTGCTCCCGCCTCCTCACTCCCCATGCCATGGCCTCTGGCCAAGTTGGTCCGGACTAGAAACCTGCCTCCTGTCTGTTGTGCAGAGCTGGGGGGACGGGACTGATGTCAGGGTGTCCCCCCCTCCCAATGATAAGCTGCCAAAATCTTAACAACAGGTTCCCTCCTCACCCCACGAGGGGGTCGTGGCCCACCCCCGCCTCCCAGGACTCCTGCCCCATCCAACTCCCCTGTGTTCCTTGACGTCCCCCACCCCAGGACTCCTGCCCCATCCACCCCCCTCCCCTATCCCCTGACTGCCCCCAGAACCAGGCAGGAGGGTCTCATGGGCCACCATAGTGGGTGCCCACTCCACCCCTAAGAGCCAGAGGCACCTGCCGGGGGGTGAGGTGGGGAGTCCCGGAGGTGCTTACCTGGGGCAGCTCCCAGGAGTAAGGAAGCATCCGGCAGGTCCCTCTGGCTCCTAGGCGCGGGGGAGCGTAGCTGGGGGGGGGGAGCAGGGGGAGCAGCCACTCCCCCACTGATCACATCAAAAGTGGCACCTTAGGCACCGACTTCCTGGGTGCTCTGGGGCTGGAGCACCCACGGGGAAAATTTGGTGGGTGCAGAGCACCCACCGGCAGCTCCCTGCCCCACGCCTGGCCCCAGCTCACCTCATCTCCACTCTGCCTCCTCCCCTGAACGCACCGCCCCGCTCTGCTTCTCCACCCCCTCCCCCGGCTTCCCGCAAACCAGCTGTTTGGCGGGAAGCCTGGGAGGGCTGAGAAGCAGGCGGCAGCTTCCCGCTCAGGCCGAGGGAGGCGGAGGTGAGCTGGGGCGGCGAGCGGTTCCCCTGCGCCCCTGGGTTACCTGCTGCAGCGCGGGTGGCACTCCTCATGCACCCCTGCCCCAGCTCACCTCCGCCTCCCTGGGCCTGAGCGGGAAGCCGCGGCCTGCTTCTCCGCCTGCCCCGGCTTCCCGCGCGAACAGCTGATTCACGGGAAGCCTGGGGGCGCGGAGAAGCAGAGCCGGGCAGCGCATTCAGGGGAGGAGGCGGAGCGGAAGTGAGCTGGGGCCGGGAGTGGGGCGGGGAGCTGCCGGTGGGTGCTCTGCACTCACCAAATTTTCCCCTTGGGTGCTCCAGGGCTGGAGCACCCAGGGAGTCGGCACCTAAGGTGCCACTTTTGGCCAGTTAAATTTAGAAGCCCTTTTAGAACCGGTTGTCCCTTGCGGAACAACCGGTTCTAAAAGGGCTTCTAAATTTAACAACCGGTTCTAGCGAACTGGTGCGAACTGGCTCCAGCTCACCACTGCCCCCTCCCCTCACCTGTGTATACAGTCGCAGCTGAACTGGGGTTAGGGAACAGGGGGAGCCTGTCTGCTGGCTCAGGATTTATTGCTGCTGCCAGCAGCTGCTGCTGGCTGAAAATGCATTCAAGCTCCTGAGTGCTCTGCTTAAAGAGACAGAGCTCCCCCAACACACACACAAAACCAAAATCTGAAATGGCGCCCCTCGTGAGCCAGAAGTGGCCAGAGGGCTCTGGGATGGCCGTGAGCTCCGGCAAGATGCAGCCCCTGTGCGACAACACGGAGCCCACCTTGAGCCGCAGACTGAGTGCCAGGCACCACGAGCCACAGCGGCAGTGCAGAAGTAAGGAACACCCAAAAATATTTAAATAAATGGTATTATATTATTGTTTAACAGTGTGATTAAAACTGCAATTAATTGAGACTATCTTTTTAATCTCGCAATTAATTGCAATTAATTTTTTTTCGTCGTTTGACAGCCCTACAAAAAGGATATTGTTGATGTTTTTGTCTACATTTTTCTTAGACTCTTTTGGGGAGGTGGTTCATTGAAAAAACAAAAAGCCAAAAACCAACTGTTTTGTTTTAGTTGCTGAAAAATGAAACGTTCTCATGTATTTGATGAAAAAACAAAAAGACAAAAAAACAGAAATTTTTATGTGAAAATTTCCATTTAGTCTACAAATAATTCTGTGTCTACTAGCTCTGCTTGTAAAAGAAAAATATAGATTTTCAAGAGAATATAAATTTTTATCCAAAACTTTTATTTTTCATCAAATGAAAATGCTTCAGTTTTCAGAAACTGAAAACTAAAATTTCAGGTTTTGGATATCAGATTTTTAAAAACTACCTTAAAATCTAAGTTTAGATTCTCTCTAAAAGGGTTTTAAAAAACCATCCAGAACAAGATTTAAATCAATATTGGATGTTTTTTCTAAAAGAGATGTTCTAGTTCAAACAGGAATTATTTGGGGGAAGTTCAATGGCCTGTGTTATGCAGGAGGTCAGACTACATGATCACAGTCATCCCTTCTGGCCTTGTACTTGTATTGATATAGCCATTCCTTTGAGTGGACATAAAGCCCAGCAAAACATTCTGGTCAAGATGATTTCAGCTTTCACTGGCTTCCCACCTTACTAATTTTTTAAATCCAGAAAAATAAGCAATAAGAACACCTGTGAAACATAAAACATACAGTATATCAGTTCTGAAATACATACCCTCCAATGTACTCTCTTGATTATTCTTCACATCTCTTTATGTCGAAAATTTCCTCTGCAAAGAGAACATCTACTATTTTTGCAAGTGTGGAGACCTACTTAATATTCTGAGTGAAGGGCTCCTCTAAAAAGAAAGTTGCCTTTATTTTTCTTCAGTGTGTTGGAAAACCAGATGGTCTGCATTAAATTCTAATTTAGCTAAGCCTCTCCCATGGATATGTTTTCCTTTGAGATCTGCAGTCATCTCTTAATGGATTTGGAGGAATTAATAATTACCTAGCTATTTGCATATTCATAACATCAGAAGAATTGGAGCAGGATCCCTACATAGATACAATTCCTGGCCCCTCTTTGGAATTTTTTTCCCCTAGAAGGGTACACTTGCTGCATGCTAGACTTAGAAGCTCTGCACTAAGTAAAGGAATTCCTGATCACATTGGTGGGCTAATTTGGTTAAGCCCTCTCCCCAATCCTGCCTTCCTTGAGGGTCTTCCACTGTGAAGTTTACATTACACATTTTAGGTCTGGTGTTTTGGTTGTTTTCTTGTTTGGTCTGTTTGTAGCATACAACTTTATGCTGGAATAACATCAGATCCTATGAGGCTTTGGTCAGTACTTGGTTGAGAGACCTCCAAGTTATACTTAGGTGTACCGCAAGTAGTGGTGGTGTATATTCAGTAAGTGGTACTCTTCCTTCCTCAGCTAGTAATGAAACAATGGCTCAGCCTAGTGTTAGAGGCACTTTGCTGATGGAGGTGTGGATTTAGATAAGACATAAACACAAAGTCTTGAGCATTTGTGGTCATTAATGTTCCCATGTCTGTTCTGTAGCAAACGGGATGTTACTCCCAGGGCTTACATTCATTAACTTCTCAGACCTACTCATATGAGTTAATCCCATTGGTTTTTGTGGACATGTTCACATGAATTGGTGTTTAAAGGATATGGCCCTATAACTGTTAGGAAAACACTGGCTAATTTGAAAAGTTTTTAGAAAATCATCTGTTGCCAAAAACTTAAGAAGGTTTGTTTTAAATAAAAGAACATAAACATTTAATATTGTTTTGACAAGAATGGTGTTTTTAGTTATTGCAAGAGTTGATTTCATTTACTTATTCCACATCATTCCGGACAAGAGAAAATCACGGTCATGAAAATTCTTCTAATGTCCTATATTAAAAGCATTCAAACTGAATTAAAGAACATAATTCATATTCATTTCTAATGCCCTTGCCAAAAATTACATTGTTGGCCTCTGACTGTATCCATATTTTTAAAACAGGTGTGTTGACTCATACTTTGAGTAGCATTAGCAGAAATCTTGGAGTAGTTCCAGTCCGATAGTACATGGCTAACTCAAGTCCATTACTACTTTGAGACTATCCTCTGCTGTCAGACAGAACATTCTTTATGAAAATGTAGAGTATTGTTTTAATATAATATTCCAGGGAGATTACTAACATCATGTGCAAAGACTAAGGAATGATTCATGGCTGTACAATTATCTCCCAAGATTTAATCGCTCCACAGCTAACTCTGTTGGTGTATTGGAAAGCTTTTCTGATAGCAAAAGCAGCAGTCCCCTAAAATGGTGATTTTCCTGGGAATGTAGCTGAATGTAGCCCTGGAAGTTTTACTGATTTGGAAAACATGATTTTTCCTTCACATTTTGAACATTGTTGTAATGTGCAGGTGACCAGAATAAGAGTGTTTTCTTTAGCAACCCAATGTCAGTATTAGGTAGAGTAAACATAATTATTTCTAGGATATTTCTATTATCTATCTAGCAGTTTGCATATTTTTTTAAAGTGATACAGATTATAGGACACAGATAGGTGTGGTATTTTACACACTATCCTATATCTTATGCATTTTAATTTTCTAATTATTTCTACTTAATAAAAAATGCACCTAACTAGTAACCTGAAGACATTTACAAACTTCTGTTATTTTATAATTTTAAAAGGGACCAAATGTCAGCAGAAAACTTCCCTCAACCATATTCTCCATCAACTCAGGCCTTTTCCTAGCCCTCTCAAGAAAGCCTGGGAGAACACACAGGCCTTGCAATGGTACCTCAAAGTAAACATATCCAGGCTCTGGTGAACCAGTGGGAGAAGATACCATTACTGAGACTGATCTGCCTAAAGCCCCATGCATTATCTCAAGGGATTGTGAGCTCAAATTCCTCAATTTTCTTAGCTGCCGCAGTTTCACCTGAAGAGAAAGGTAGTCTCTGAGATCACAGGCACTGACTTTTATTTTTCCGGTGGGTGCCCCACCCATGCTCTGCCCTGAGGCCCGGCCCCAACTCCGCCTCTTCCTGCCCCCTCCCCTGAGGCCCCCCTGCCCACTGCTCTCTGCCCTTCCCTGAGCACCTCCCGCCAGCTGCCAAAAAGCTGATTGGCAGCCCCGCTGAACAGCTGTAGCTGGTGGGTGCTGAACACCCCCTATTTTTTTTTGGTGGGTGCTTGAGCCCTGGAGCACCCATGGAGTCGGTACCTATGACTGAGATACCCGGTGACCTCCCATTTAAAACTTTATAGGTTAAAACCATCACTTTAAATTGCACCCAGAAGTAACTTAGAAACTATTTCAAATCATAAAGCACAGATGCAATGTATTCTGAGTAAAAAATACCCTTTAAACATGCAGCTACATTCTGGACTAGTTTAAAGTTCCTGTGACATCTTAATGTCCATGTAGAGAACACAATCTGGAGGTAACAAAAGCATAGACCATGGATAGTGCATGTTTCCCATGAGTGACAAATGCTTTTTCCTGAGTAAGCATGAATGACATGAGCTGGCAGACTGAAGCCCAATAGATACTAGGCTGGATTCCACACCACAAAACTGTCACTGCAATTTGCACTAAAAGTATGTCCATACTGCAGTTAGACACCCTCATCTGGCTCGTGCCAGCTGACTTGGGCTTGATGGGCTCAGGCTGTTTAATTGCAGTGTAGATGATCAGACTTGGGCTGCAGCTCAGGCTCTGGGACCCTCCCACCTCACAGGGTTGCAGAGCCTGGGCTCCAGCCTGACCCCAAACGTCTACACTTCAATTAAACTGCCCCTTAGCGTGAGCCCCGCAAGCCCAAGTCAGATGGCATGGGCTAGCCGCAGGTTTTTAATTGCAATGTAGATATACCCTAAGTGGCATTCTTCTTGGTAATATCAGAAAAGAGGCCCATGTAGCTAGAGAGAGCCCAGTTCTGTTCAGTTACACCACTGTAAATATGGAGTAACTCTACTGAAGTCAATACAGTTACAGTATAAAACCAGTATGAGAGCAGAATTAGCTTCAGATGCTCAACTACTCTGTCATCCCAAGAGATGATAAGTACTGATCAGGGTTCAGCTGTTTGGTGAGACTTGAATTGTTGTCCTTTATCAGTCGTGTGGGAGAACAGGACTGCATACAAAGCTCCCAATCTGGCACCTTTCATAGGCACTTTCTTAGAAGGAGAAAAAAGCATCTTCAGCCTTTGGGTCATTTGTTATTTCAGCCTCTAGTCATTTGTTTTAAGAGCTTTGAATTCCATCATGGAAACTATCCATGGAAATTGGTTTCAGAGTAGCAGCTATGTTCGTCTGTATCCGCAAAAAGAAAAGGAGGACTTGTGGCACCTTAGAGACTAACAAATTTATTTGAGCATAAGCTTTCGTGAGCTACAGCTCACTTCATCGGATGCATACAGTGGAAAATACAGTGGGGAGATTTATATACACAGAGAACATGAAACAATGGGTGTTACCATACACACTGTAACCAGAGTGATCACTTAGGTGAGCTATTACCAGCAGGAGAGTGGGGGGGGGGGACCTTTTGTAGTGATAATCAAGCTGGAAATGGCCCACCTTGATTATCACTACAAAAGGTTTCCCCACACCCCTGCTCTCCTGCTGGTAATAGCTCACCTTACCTGATCACTCTTGTTACAGTGTGTATGGTAACACCCATTGTTTCATGTTCTCTGTGTATATAAATCTCCCCACTGTATTTTCCACTGCATGCATCCAATGAAGTGAGCTGTAGCTCACAAAAGCTTGTGCTCAAATAAATTTGTTAGTCTCTAAGGTGCCACAAGTCCTCCTTTTCTTTTTATCCATGGAAATGTATTTTTATCATAGAATACCTGCAATTACTTTGTTCAAGCCATTTATGAAGTGCTGCTTTCTTACAGAATTTTGTATTTATTATAGAATTAACTACATTGTCAATTTACTTTTCTTTAATGGCAAATGTCAGTGGGTCTGTGAAAAATGGGCCTAATTCTCCGGTCACTTACACAGTGTCAGTCAGGAATGACTCCATTTATGTCAGTGTTGTTGGAGCTGTGTTGGTCCCAGGATATTCAAGAGACAAGATGGGTGAAGTAATATCTTTTATTCGACCAACTTCTGTTGGTGAGAGAGATGAGCTTTTGAACTTACACAGAGCTCTTCTCCAAGGCTACCAGCTAGCTATTTCTCTTACTCTTATACTTATTCTCTTCTTCTATGTAAGCTCGAAAGCTTGTCTCTCTCACCAACAGAAGTTGATCCAATAAAAGATATTACCACACCCACCTCGTCTCTCCATTTATGTCAGTGGAGATACGTCAGTTTATAATTAATGAACGTGAGAGGAGAATCAGGCCCAATATATCTATGTTTGTAAAGCACCATGTACATTATGAAGCTATGTGAATGAATTAATTTATTAACAACCATAAACCTTTTTGTAATTTAAGTAATCTCTAATATTTGAAAACCTGAAGAAAAGACATGAATGTTAAAAGTGGTGACACTTCTATGGATTTAATTAGTATTTATTATTAGTAATAGTAGTATTATCATAGCACTAGGAGGACCCCATTGTGCTAGGCACTGTACAAACACAGAATAAAAAGACAGTTCCTGCCCCCAAAGAGTTTACAATCTAAGTACAGAACAAGAGGCAACAGCTGGATACAGACCTGGGGGAGGAGGGGATTCAAAGAAAACAATGAGACAGTATTAGTCAGCATGTTAGGCTGTGGGCTCAAGCATCTCAGTAAAGGAGAGTTTTAAGGAGGCATTTGAAGGAGGATAATGAGGTCTTGCAGCTGTTTCCAGGGAGTTCTTTCCAAGTGTGAGGAACAGCATGGGAAAGAGAACGAAGGGTGTTTGAAAATTTGACAAGTTGGCGATAGAGGCTGGTATCATAGGCCAAACAGAGGTGGAAGTCAACGTTTTCATAGTGAATGAGATGGTCGAGACAATAGAGAAACAAAAGCCAGTGGTGGGATTCAAAGAGAGGCATGGTATGGTCAAACTAACCATCTAGGAGAATGATGTTTGCAGCAGCATTATGAATGGAGATGATTGGTGCAAGATTACATTTGTCTAGGGCAGAGAAGAATGGTGCAGTAATCAAAATTCAAGATAATGAGAGCTTGGACGAGAGTTTTAGCTGTGTGGATGGATAGGAAAGGCCATATCTTGGAGATGTTATGCAGAAAGCATCTGTAACTTTTGGGACCTATGATCATGCTAAAAAAGCTTACCACAGGTCACTGCAACTCCAATTGCTCACTCGGGTAGATGTCAGTCATGCAAAACTCACAAATAGGTTTCTCCTATGTTTACAAGTACATAACTTTCAGATTCTTTATACAGCTCGGACCTTTGATCTCCAGTCTCTGGGCACAACAGACAACAACCCTCTCTTCAGGATGTAGCTTCAAAAGGCTGGGGTTTTGCCTAATCGGAAGTTGGGGGATTTGCATTAACCTCTTCCTAGGTATTCCCTAAGAAATCCACTTCACACTTATTGGCCCAAAAGTACATTCTTGTCTGGCAAATGTTCAACATAGTCCTTTCAACTCCCAGTCCTCACATCACATCTTCCCCTAGAGAGGTTATATACAATCCCAGACCATGATAATACATCAATTTAATAGAATAAGGTTTTTCAAGGATATTGCAGGAAATTTCCATATCAGTCACAACAGCTAGCAGGGGAAACTGAGACTCAGAAAGATTAAGTAACTTGCCCAAGGTCACAAGGCAGGCCTGATTCTCCACGGTGTTATACCTTGTACAGTAATTTATCCATGTAAATGAGTGAAACTAAACTTCCTCTATGTCAAAGCTGCATTTAACAATATGCTCAGTTTTGCATTTTTAATAACTTGCTAGTTAACAAAATGTCATATGTTATTTCAATGGTTAATTGATCTTGTAATTATATCATTTTTATGGTTATCTTCTTAAACTAAGTCCTTTCCCCTTAGAATCAATCCTTGCTATGCAGTGTGGTTTATGTAACTGGTTTGATCATGAAATTTTCAGCAGTTTTGGAAGTCATAAGAAGAAGTAAATTATATATATACACACACACATATATAAATACATTAGAGTTACACCCACTTTAAGACCACTTGACACTGCTGAAGTGATATAAAGGGGCCTCACTGTAAATGAGAATCAGGAACCAGGTCATCTATGCATACTCACGGCAGAAGATACACTTCCCTCTGGGAGCAAAGATGACAGACAGACCCTTACAGAGTTAATTTCAAAACAAACTAAATTATTTTGCTGTCACCCTCGTGTGACATTTGACCACATCGTTACGTTTCTGTTTTATACCAATGTAGTTTTTATTGAGGCATCTATTTCTGCTGTCTGCTGTTCCCAGGTTGACAATGCTGAAGAAGCAACCAGCACTCAGTACATGGTCTTGCATCACTCAGCAGGGACCTCTTTGGCTTTTTTAGTGTGTGTTGCAGCCAGGCTCCAAAAGAAGTCCCTTCTGTTCAGTCCTCTTCAGCCAGAAGGATTGTGATAACAGCAAAGCACTTGAGGAGGGGATTGAAAGTATGTGTTGAGAGG
Source organism: Eretmochelys imbricata (assembly GCF_965152235.1). Classification (NCBI taxonomy): domain Eukaryota; kingdom Metazoa; phylum Chordata; order Testudines; family Cheloniidae; genus Eretmochelys; species Eretmochelys imbricata. Next base: position 91,202,879 of record NC_135575.1, read on the forward strand.
ATGGGGGAGGGTAATGGGTGGGATCTTTAGAGCTTATTTTAACATGGAAAATTGCCATGTTTTGGTAGTCAACGAAAAGTTCCATGCTAACATCAGAGATATTAACAGTCCTAGTGGGTTTCCTAGCATAATAATGCTTACAATGATAGCTTTAGCAGACTAAAACTAAGATCTCAAATATTATATTACTATATTTCTCATATACACACATAATCAGAGGTCAAATTCTGCTCTCATTTTACATCCATGCAACCCCCGACATCAGTAGATTCACATGGATGGTAAGAATTAAATTTTTTTTATATATATAATTTTGACAGATAGCATCAATTGTTTTATCTATGTAAATATTAACAGTTGCATGAAATTACGGAATGTAAGCATTTTTTATCTTTATCTTTTTTAATTTTCAATTATGGGAAATTATGGGGAGGGTGTCAGACAATTGCTTTATAATCATTAATCTACAAATTGTCAACATCACATGTCAAAATATACAAAGTAAATATCTTCAAATCATATTCTAATCAGCTCTCAAGCAACATTTTTCATACTTTGTCTATCTGTGAATTTCGATTGTTATCGACGGAAATATATTTTCATCAGTTTGTATGTGTAATTGATGTTTACTGACATTTATGGATGAAATTCTAATCTTTCCAAGCCTAGGTGTAAGTGAGAGCAAAATTTTGTCAGCTGAAGCCATTGGGGTTGTATGGATGTAACTGAGGGTATGTCCACACGACTAAGTACCCACAACTGGCCTGTGCCCACTGACTTGGGCTCACTGGGCTCAGGCTGCAGGCTTGTTTCATTGCTGTGTAGACTTCTGGGCTCAGGGACTCTCCCGCCTTGCAGGGTCCTAAAGCCCAGCCTCCAACCCAAGCCTAGAAGTCTACACTGCAACGAAACAGCTCCGCCAGTGTCCAGTTGCTGTGTAGACATACGCTGAAGGGAGAAAAATTGTTCCACAGTATATAAGCAGGAGCAAGAGCAAAAGCAAAAAGGTTGGGGAAAAAAAGAAAAAGAAAAAACAGAAAAGGGGTGTTTTCACTTGATTTCCAGCCTGACCAGGAACAGGAAGTACTGGCGAGTTCTCTCTCTGTCTGTCATTTCCTCACAAGAACCATTGTTCTGATTAGATTACTAGCCCTGTTTTGCTGACCCAAGGATAAGAATCTGAATTCTAAGGTACTCATCCAATTCAAAATGAAACTATGAACCTTTTGAGGTTCACCCATCACTAAGTGCTAAAAATGTGAAAGTGATCTCTATATAGCTTCTGTACCTATCAGTGGGAGTCCTGGAAAAAAATACATCACTGTGCTTCTTATTTCATTAAGTTGAACACTAAAATAACAAAAATAACTAAACACCTGTTAACAGTGAAGATAGCTTACAGATAGCTGCAATGTTCAAATAACTGAGAAATGCCTTACACATCCTTGGGTGCTAAAAATTATTTCCGAAAGCTGAAGACACTAGCAAATGATATAGCTATACTAACCAGAATACTTTTAGATATAGAATTTCAAATAATGTAGTACACCCCACAATGCACCTGTTACTCCCAAACAGGAAGGCTAAAGCATGATACTGGGTAAGATAAGAACAAACTGCCTAGAATGTATACCCTGAATACTGTAAGAAGCCCATACTTCACATACAACCCATATTTTTCATTCTGTCATCAAAACAACTTCAGCTTTAAATTTCTGCTGGAGTCCCTGGATGCAATAAAGCACAGTGTTGTACCATGGAGGTCTTAATCATGCCTTCCAGGCACCTGCCTACATTGGGAATCATGGGGCGCCGCACCCTCTCAGGCGAAGCTGTATCCATGAGAATAGTGCAGCATACTCACTTCTCTAGGCCCTGGCAGCTCTGCTGGAACTCCCTGTTCCTTTGGGGTGGGGTGGGTTGTTTCCCCATGTGCATTAGGAAGGAGCACTACTCTGCTACACTGAGCACAGGAACTTCAGCGCTGCCTGGCTCTTGCACAGAAGTCCATGAAGACTTTTATTGTCTTCTGCTACACCTGTGCAATAGGCAGGCACAACTTATCCCACAGCCATTTCATCCATAGAAATGCTGTAAATAGGGCTTAAGGATGGCCCTGTCATTAAACCACATGAATGGGAGTCAAGAAATCAAGGTTTGGTTCCAAGTTCTCTTAATGGTCTCACTGGGTGACACTGGGCAAGCCATTAACTTTTTGGTGCCTCAGTTTTCCAAGCTGTAAAATGAAGACAATAAAAGTTACCTACCTTGCAAAGGGGTCATGAAGATTAATTAATTGTTTGTAAAACACTTTGAGAGCCTGTGATGGAAGGCAATATATAAGTGCCAAGTATCTTGGTATGGTGTCACAGATTTACTAGCACTGCCAAGAACATTAGCCCTTTTCATCAGCATGTTGCATTTGAATTCATATTGTATGATCAAATACAAAAATATGCAGTTTTCTGAGCTCAAAATATAAACTGTAATATTATGAAAACTAGTTTGTTTTCCCTAGAAAAGCTTTTGGGTCCCCATCTAGATTGTAGTAACTTGGTTGTGAATAATCTTTGAAAAATTACCAGCAGTAATTAGAAATGAATGTTTTCCTGCATTGTATGATCTATAATCAGACTACTGAGGAAAAGAGTGATGATGTATAAACAGTCTGTGTAATGTGTTTTGACAAGTTTGCTCATTAAGAAAATAATTACCTAAGTCCTCTAACTATGTAAAAAATATTCTGCTAGTCTGGTAAATGTTGAACTTGTTTCTTCTAATTTTCATCAAATCTTTCTATGAAATATAACGATATTCTGAAATGTATCTGCAGTTACTGCCAACCCTCAGCAGGAAAGTATCCAAGATTTTCATTTCTAAGAAGCCCAACAACATAAACAGACTGCTGCCAACACACCCACCCATTAACTACTTTAAAGCCAAAACCTAGCAATTCCACCCAAAGTTAAAGCTCACACCCCAGCCTTAGTTCATCACATATTGGTGCTTAGTATCAGGCAGTTATCTGAGGCCTCCAAACACAACAGGATCTGATGAGGATGCGGTTGTCAGTCAGTATGAACTTGATTTTGTTGATTTGTATCACCTGTCTGAACCTTAAAAAAAAAAAGTGTTAATTTACTTTTTATTCAGGATTAACCATTTAAGTAACTAACTCTGCTGGAACAACCTCCAAGTCAGCAGTAGTGGATGGCACTCTTACTCTGGAATCCATCAATGCCACTCCTTTCCATTCTCCCTGTTTAAATCCCCTATGTGGTTTCATCTGGAGAAGTTATTCTCCACTTCCTCACCTAATGAAAACTCAGAACAGTTCATAACAAACTTTCCTGAGCTGGGGATGGCCCCTTAATTAGTCCAGGGGAGGCGGGGGTAAAAGAATAATGCATTAGAGAAAGCTGCGTTAACCTGAACCTGCCCCTACTCCCACTGCAAAAGTGCTTCTGTGGCTGTGGATAGCTCCTTGAAAGCTACCCATTTCATCCATACCAGCTCCTTGGGACCCCTAATATAGCCAGTTACAGCAGTGGCTTATGGGGAGAGGTCTGCAAGTTCTATCTCAGCAACCTTCGCTTCTCCTCGCTGGGTCCAGCAGCACGCAGCTCAGCCATTGGAGCACATGCTAGCCTTACCCCATGAAGTCATCACTGGATGCACCCACTCCGAGTTACATGCAGCCTTCTGGTAAGCAGGGAGCAGCGAGAGAGAGTCACAAAGCAAGAGTGCAGAAAGCAACACAGTACAGAAAATAAAGACAGACAGAAATGGGGGGAAGGGAGAGAGAAATGAGCGGGGGGGGGAAAAGATGGCAGCAATTGTGCCAGGGCCTAGTGCAGGGAGACGTAGGAGGGGCTCTCATCTGCCAGTCTGTTGTTGAGTGCAAGCCTTAACCAGGAAAAGGTTAGAAACCACTAGCTTTTAAGTCAATGCAGAATGCCTGCCGCTGAAGAGGCTGCATTTTACGGCACAAGAAGTGCAAAATTAATATGATCCTGCCTCCTTCCCCATCAGCTACTGGACCACATGCCACTCCCTAGGAAAAGGTGTCGTAGTTGTGATTCCGGTGGCAACTACGCAGCATTGCCACAGGTATCCTGGTCACCAGCTGTCACTGTAAGGGTTACAATAACACAAATGTTTTAGCATAGACTAGCTATGTGCTGAATTCACTGTGCTTACAGCGTTCAGAACTTGCCCCCTTCCTAGCCCAAACCTCAGGCACCTATCACCTTGGTATCTAAGAGCTGATGAACAAAAAGGTTTAAAAAACAATTTCAACTATCCAAATTATAGACGTAAGAGACAGAATAGGCCTAGTAGGTCAGTGTTTCTCAAATGTGGCCACCAGGGGCTTTTCTTGCAGCCGCAGCCTCCTGAGGTGTGATTGTGGGGTGGGGGAAGCAGCAGTCCCTCCCCCTCCCTGGTGCTCCTGGATGCACAGTTTTGGTGTTGGTTGCTGAGGCTTCCAGCAAGGGCTAGGTAGCCGGTGAGTTCCCCACCTTCCCAGGGGTGATGGAGCTCAGGATTTGGGCTTCAGACTGGGGGTGGCATTAGGCAAGCTCTGGTTGCGAGGTTTTGAGCTCTGGCCCCAGGACTTCAAGCTCCTTCCCCACACTGCCTCCCCTGGCCAACCCCCCCGCCCTCCCCCGACATTGCCCCTCGCCCCTGCTGCCTCCCCCAATCCCCCACCCAGAGCTTAATTTGTCCCCAGACTTCCCTGGGCTGAGTAAGTCTGCTGTGAAAAGTGATACTTGTATGTTTGTTAATATCACTTTTCACAGAGGACTTACTAGCTAGCAATAAATAAATTACAATGATTTGGACATGCATATGTGCATATTTATTTGTTTTTCATAAAGCTAATTAAGTATTTTAGGAAAAAGTGTGAGAACGGCCACCAGGAAGAGTTGGTGGCCGCACTCTGAGGCCACCAAATAATTTGTCCTGAGAACCCCTGTGCTAGGTTATCCACTCCATCTCGCTGACAGTGCAGGTTCATCCCTACTGTTCACTTACTAGAGCTTTGTCTCGTCCAATTTAAATTAGCCAAGAAACAGAGTTCCCACCACTTTCTGTGTGATATTATCCCACAGTCCAATAGTTTTCACTGTCAGCAAGCCAAACTGAACTTGCATTGAACCAAACTGAACCTTTTCTTAGGGTTCAAAAAAGTTCATTTTGCCTTGTTTTTCTTTAATTTCCATGTGTCTCTGACTTCCTGGTGTCAGCCAGAAGCAAAAGTACTAAAATACTGAAGAAAAAACCCTTTTCATGGCATTCTGGCCTAGGCAGAACAGGGTAGAGGAAACTGCATGAGAAATCTACATGTTGCAAGACTTTCACCTTGATTTAATTTCCAGAGCGAGGAGAGAGAATAAACTTCAGCTATTCATTAGAACATTAGTTGCTTATCTGATTATAATCTTTTGAGTATCATTCATTATAACTGTACCTAGGGTGACCAAATAGCAAATGTGAAAAATCAGGACAGGGGTGGGGAGCAATAGGTGCCTATATAAGACAAAGCCTCAAATATCGGGGCTGTCCCTATAAAATCAGGACATCTGGTCACCCCAACTGTACCAGACATAATTTTACATGTGAGGTTGAAAGTTTTAATGCAGTTTTACAAATGAACTATTTTGACACTTTAATGCTGTTTTAATTCATTAACATCTGCTCCTGTGAATAATTCATTTATCCTATCAGCTTTTCTATTTTTGAAAGATTAAATAAGGAAGTTGACAATGGGCCTCCTTTCCTGAAATTCCAATAGAATGCCATTATTCTTTGTTTTTACTGCATTATTTACAGGGCTGGCAGACAATGTAGTATTTCACTGGCTACACGGATTCTACTGATAATATAAATGTGCACCAACCGAGATTGCATGATATGCTGAAAGCATCCTATCTTGTCTGACAAATGCTACATACCTTTGCATGGCTTCAGGATTTACCTCATGCATCACCAGGGATAAAAACAGTATATCATTGGAAAGCTGCTTCTCAACAATACATAGCTGTTCTGGTCCTAGTAGTTTGCAATATGTCAGGCCTTAACATCACATTATTCTGATTACCATCAGGGGACTTGTGAAAGGATCTAACATTAAAGAGCTCTCCAGTCTAGCAGACAAAGGCATAATAAGATATGATGGTTAGAAGTTGAAGGTAGGAGAATTCAAACTGAAATAAGTGGCAGTTTTTTAACTCAGTGGGTAATTAACCATTGGAAGAGTTTGCCAAGAGATGTGGTAGATTCTCCATAACTTAACTTCTTCAAGATGTCTTTCTAAGGGTTTGTCTACACCATGGGGTAATGTACTCTATAAGGGTGTGATTTCTAAAGTGCACTAACATGTTGTTCATTAATTGGTTGATCTGTGTAGACTCTGTTAGTATACTTTAACATAATGCTGTTTGAAATAGTGCTACATTAAAGCATGCTAGGGAACGTTTAGTGTGCATCAGCAGGGTCAATTATTGCACAACACATTAGTGTGCTTTAGAAATCATGCTCCCGTAAAGCACATTACCCTGTAGACAAGCCCATAAGGAGATGCTGTAATTCAACCACTAGTTACTGGGTTTGATGCAGGAATTGCTGGGTAAGGATCTATTTCTTGTGTTATGCAGGAGTCAGACTAAATAATCATAATGATCCTTAAAATCTATGAATTACACTTCAATTCTGACCTGCTTTTAGTAGCCATACTCTCAAGATCTGCACTTTGCTATATACCACAGAAAGTTTGTAATCTGATCTTCAACAAGTGGCATGGAGAGGAAGAGGGTGACTGGTCTGCTTGCTGCATGGAAGAGGCTTGTTTGCTGTGGCCTGTAGCATTCTAGCCTCTGACCCAGGCAGTCCACCTGTGTGTGCGCAACCTATTAATATTTATAAAAAGTGGGATTTCTTTAGCTTGTAGACAGAAGTTAAAATTGTTTCTTATTTTGTCCCAGTGGAAGTATGGATTTTCACAGGCAAAGAAGAACTTATTTCTTCTTAAACTAAGAACTATAAGAGGTGGCATTCCCACTCTAACACAGCACGCACGCAGCACATAAAGTCCAAACTCCCCTTACCCCCAGGATTTCCTTTACTGTTAACTTAACAAAAAGCATAAATCTCACCCTGAGCTTGTCCCTGAACAGGGCTGTTCCGAGGGTTGCTCCCTACAGGTCCTCCTTATCATTGTCCTTAGCTTCTTCTGCCTCAGAACCTTTCTATACTCCTAATAGGACCCACTTGATCTGTCTGCCAGGTGAATTAGAAGAATAACTCTACATCTCTGTGCAGGGTGCTAGAACCTGATACCCTGCTATGTTTACCTCCACTAATGGTTGAGAGTCTCATTTGTCTTCTCAACCTACTCACTTCAAACTATAACCATTTGTTAAGGGATAGATTTTTTTCAAAGCATTTAAGGGAGTTAGGCACATAAGTCCTATTGAAAGGTCCCAATAGGACTTGTACTCCTAAATTGAAAATCCCCTGCCCTCCTCCAACAACAAAACTATTATGACCAAAGAGAAGACAGTAGTAAAGAACACACCTCATCTCCAACAGCTCTTGCAGTGGCTAGTTTGCGTAGATATTAAGCAAAAGCTACATAATTAAATGTAGGTAATAATAAAAAAGTTCATTGTGTCGATATTTGCATGTGGCAAATAATTCCCATTCATATTAGTTTAGTGTGGATTGAACTTTGAATTTAAAGAGCTGCATAAAATAACTTAGTGTCTAACTCTAATTATTGCAAAAGGAGATCAAAAGAGGAGCTTATCAGCAGTGGAGACAGCTTATTTTCATCTTGGAACAAAAGACAAAAGACACAGTGTCTTGTCCTTTCCTTTGAGGTTCCTCTCTCTGTTCCTTTCCACTCCCTTTCCTGATTGGCTGCAATGTCTTGATGGTTGATCTATTGAATAAAGCATAATAATCAATTTTTGGGAACATGTTAGCTACTTATTACCATAACAGGAACAATGGAAATAGCATCACATTGTTGCTAGAGGTAAAAGTGATTAAAAATACCCTGTTAAGTTTTCCTTTCTAACTCCAGTAGTCACAATGAACTGGAATTAATCCAGGACAAACTCTGTGATTTTGCAGACCCACATTTTACCGTGGTCAGAGAAGTCTGACTCACCTTTAGCCTAAAAAAGAATCTTTGACTTTTATAACTATTGTTAGATATACCAGGAGAATCTAGTTAGTCTTTGAATACACAGATCTATTTATGCAGAACACAAAACCATTACAAAACAGACAAAATATAGCTATTTACTTTTGTCATTAGAATTACAGTGTGTTTGTCATATCACTAAAATGAGATGTGATCATTTCCATACGATATTTGTTAATGCAGCACAGATCACAAAGATAGCTAGTTACCTTTAGGTCAGATTTACAGCATTTGTGTCCTTGAGCTTAATGATTAATGTTCTGAAAATGACAATGAAGTAACTGAGTTTAGAACGAAGGTGCCATCTCAACTTCAACTACAGCAACACTTCAAAAATGCATGAAATATATGAGTGGGGAAGCTTGCATAGCATTTGCCTGGCAGAAACCAGTGTATTGGTTTCTTACTTTCCTGAATACAAATATTCTCCACCAACATCTCAATCAAACAAAGAAAATTATATTTGAGTTTAGCACCTTTAAAACAAAGGCATACTGTTTAACACATCTAATGCAAATAGTATTGGTGTGTTATTGTTTCCTTAATTACAGAGAAGAATGCAATACAAGAAGTCATGTGTTGGTTTGGGTGCTGTCAAATCCAATGGGAACTTCATCGTAAAAGGTTTTATGAGGCTAAAATAGTTCAGATAGGTGCAGTCTACTTCAGTGCTACACATGCCAAATAAACAGTGTTCTGTGCAGTTCTTCTTTGAGACAAGCCACTGATTCAGTGCCAAGTGCATTAGAAATTCATTTTCTTAGCTGGCACAGTGACTTATCATGCAGGGAAGCCATTGTGAAAAGCTTTACTGTTCTCAGGATCTGTACTTTGATTTCCGGCATCATCAACCAGACCAGAAATAGTAGCTGAGTGGCCAGAGGATAAAAGCATCATCAGCCTTCCATTCCTGGAACCTATTCTTAGTGGAATGAGTTTAATGGGCTCGAGTGAACTGTGGTCAGCATCACAAGAATGGACTGTTCCAGGGCCAGAAACTCCATCATCTAGAAATTAAAGCCTCCATCCTGCAAACACTTATGTACCTAAATGTCAATGGGACTTTTCAGCTGAGTAAAGTTGCATGCATACTGATGCAACTGCAGCACTGGGGGCCTAAATTCCTTCTCATACCCTTAGAAAAATGAAGTCCATCCTTATCAGGGTTGAGGAAACTGGCAAATCCGATGACAAAAGCATAGCAAACAATATTTCAAGACAAAGGAGACCTGTCTAAGGGTATGTTTACACCAGAACTGGAAGGTGTAATTTCTAGATCAGGCAGACGTCCTGCGCTAGCTCTGATCAAGCTAGCACACCAAAAACATAAGGATATTGAACGGAGGGATGGGCTAGCTGTCCCAAATACCGTTCTGTGCAAGACCCTAGGTATGCATTCAGGTGGCTAGCCTTGCCTACCACTTGTGCCAGTGTGGCTATACTTCTTATTTTAGTACACTCACTTGACCAGAGCTAGCATGGGTACGTCTACTCAAGCTTACACTCCGAAATTACACCTTCCGGCTCCAGCACAGCTATATCAAAAGTCAACCCCCTTCCTTTGAGTTCCCTGTTGTGCTCTACCTTACTTTACCCTTCAGGTAGCTTTCCAAACTTTTTTCAGAACTATTATATTCCATGTGTTGTGATAATTTATACCATATAATAACTGCTATGCAAAGAGTGTCTAACCAAAATTCATTAATATACTTCTAGACAATTCTGTTTCTTTTCTAGCTAGTATCTTATTCTGTGCCTATTGCCGTAGCAACTGTGCACTTTACAATATATAAATAATAAGAGCACAGCAGACACATGGAACTGGTGTAAATTGGCATAGCTCCATCAATCTATTAAAATGACAGAGGGTTTACCTTGGCCAGTTGTTCAACGGCAGAAAAGTTTCATCCTGTTGCGGAACACTCTATGCATGTCACTACTCCCAGTCCTCCTAGAGCTGTCTCATGTTTCCCTTGTTAGCTCTAGGTTCAACAGATCAGCTGGTTTCTCCCAGGGACTAGCAGCACTTCTAGGCTGCAGTTTGTATCTCCCTTCCCTACCCTCCAGATCCCCACCCCACTAACAGAGACTGCTGTCTCTGCTCTACAGATACCCCCTCGCCTGCTGCTCTCACTGTGCCCTCTGCCCCTCATTTGCACAGCACAAAGGAGCAGCTGATGAAGAGAGGAACTGAGGAGGGTCTTACCCTCCCACCCACTCTAATCAGTGTTAGTAACATCTGGTTCCTCATGAGAAGGAAGGGGGAAGCCAGAGGAAAGTTGCCAATATTTGAAACATTTTTCATGGGACAGTTCTCCAAATAAGTGGAGGGTTTGGAGCCTTTCAGCTTCCAGTCATTAAAAGGTCCTGTGTACATTTGGTGATGTTTTTGGTTATGTTACCTTAATTATCAGAGGCTCAAAAGTACTGCAGTTTTCCACATGTTCTTGCTATTTGTAGTATACCCAACATAGCATCACATATGATAGATATACATCACATGTTACTCAAAGGCCCTTTCCAAACTTCCCTCAACATGTCCTGGCTTCCCTTACCTGCTGCTGGATAGCCAGCAGGCTGTTTCTCCTCTCTGATGTTTTAAGGGGGCAGAGGATAGCAGGCCTCCTTCATTGCCTTCAGGTGACATCTCATGTCTCTCTCTTCCTCTAAGACTCTCTGTCCCTCTGCCTGCGGATTCCCCCTCTGTCTCCGTGGCTTCACCACTCATTCTGGTTGCTTCCTCCCATGTTCCCTCATCTCTTTTCCCCTCACTTCTCTCCTGTTAGTCCTCTGTGGATCACTGTTGCCAGCTCTCAAAATATTATGCTGAGTGTTGCAATATTTGGTATTTTACTTAAAGCCTCAGCTCTTGAAGGCAGGTGCAAATGTCAGCTTTCACTCTGAAAAAAAAGAGAAAACCCCACATTTATTTAATTATTTTAAATCTCATGATTTTTAAGCCAGTCTCATCATTTTTGGGGACTTGGCTCCTGATTTTTGAACACTTGAGGCTGACAATACTATGCGTATCTTACTTTCACTCTGAAGACTCTGGGCCTGATTCAGACCACATAGTGCTTTTATTCTGGTCTCACTCCATTGATTTCAGTGGAGTTACTCCAGATTTACATCAGCGTAGCTGAGATCAGAATCAGGCACTCTGAGTTGTTGATCCTAATTTTTCAGACTGCCCCAAATGTGCTATGTTATTCTGTAGGGGTTTTTTATAGCTGTCTTTGATTTACATCAAGGAGTTGAGAAGCAGGCACGCAGTTTCTTATAGCGAAGGTAATTAAGTTTGTAAACTCAATATGACGTGCATGACAGATTCTAGAGAGCTACCGGTAAATCAGTTGGAAGGTTCTGCATGCACACCTTTCAAGTCATTGTTTACACTTTCTGTCTAGAAATCAGATCCCTGTCAATGCTTTTAATCCTGAAGTTTTTAATAGACCCTCTATACCTGGAAAATATAAAGAATCCTCAGCAAAGAAAACTGCGACTATTTTTCTACCCTAATGTTGTTCCTCAAAATATAAATCTACTTATGTGATGTAAAGTCTCTTGTTTCAAAAGAGGGAGGGTTCTGGTTTTGGCACTGGGGAGCCCTTGGCATCCCATCATGGGTAATCTAATTAAGTGTGTACCGGGTTAACTGTAATTCCCTGAAGTTGTGATCAAGCAAAGAGCTAGCTGGTTGCATTTAGACTTTCATTCTGTGTTTCTTTATTGTCCTCCAGCCACCATGCTAGGCAGGGTCTGGAAAGCAATAAAAGCTTCCAGCAGCACTATCTCAGAAGTGGAAGACCCAAGGAGTTCCACAGACTGTGTGTCCAGTGGCACACTGCATTTTATTAGGACTTTTTCAAAAACATTTCCAATATTTCTGCTGCTTGTAGGTATCAGACGAAAGGGAAGGGGGATGAGGCCAGGACCAATTCAGCAAGGACCAAAGGAGGGGGTTTTTTTTATGAAAATGTGATTAATTTGTTATAAGTAACAGCCCACTCACTATTCAGGGGCTAAATCATTCTCTGAGTTACACTACTCTAAATCTGTTGAGGTCAATAAAGTTACAAAGGCAGATCCATTTACTTCTGTGAAGCTATGACAATTTACCCCAGCTAAGGATCTGCCCCATAGTACTTTGGAGTTAAACTGGTATAACTGAGAAAGAATTTGGCCCTATCTCTTTAATGGTAACAGTAGGTTGCATAGAATCCAAAGGCTGTCTATCACACATTCGTGCACTAAAGCATGTTTTTTCAATCCTGAAATCCACTGGATTGCCAAATAAGACCAATTTCTAAGGTTTAATAGATTAAGTGATTTAGGTAAAACTTTTTCTCTCCAATCCACACTGCTTCTGGATGCATTTTATAGTCTGAAAAATGTAACTGATTCTTGTACTTGATTTATATTATTCTGCATGTGAATTTAAGAATTTAAAAAACCTTGAATTTTACTGGCACTCAAGAACCAGGCTGTTCTGCATTTTCATTATGCATATCTCTTTTCTGGGGCTCCTAACATAGAGATGCTAAAATTGCTCCAGGCTCAGACTTGATATAAGTATTCTCCCAACAGCAAATTTGTTTATCAAGTTTGCTTGTAAAATGATATGACTGAAAAAGTTAGAGTGCAGAAAAAGAAAAAAAAAGTGCAGTCTTTCCTAATGTTGCAATATTAAGCATAGTAAGTGTTTTCCATGGTCCTGTTTCTTCTGATCATGTAATGGAGTATGAAGCCTTATCTTTAAACTAGGCAAGCTCCTATTGACATGTCACTTCTCCAGTTGTTCTTAGGTATTGCATCAAGTACTTACATAACTCCATATGCTAATCTCAGCCCTCTGTAATATCCCGACATAATAAGGGAAGTTTGCGAATAGAAAAGAAGCATTATTATTTAGCTAAATTGGCCACCCTCCAAGGATTCATAAACTTAAATGAAGGAATTGATCTTACCTAATTCTAATCACCCCCTTCTATGGCTATTCAACCGTCTCAGCTCTCCAATCTGTTCATTGGGGCTGGACAGCAACTTCTGTCTGTTCTGAGTCAGGCCCTCTCTCCCTAACTCTGATGGCTCTTGTTCAGGTCTAGACCACTTTCATGGAGTATGGAATCCCTTGATAGACTTTGTCCAATCCCAATGTGTTCTTACTGGCAATACGGCTGGTTCCTCTCCACCCCACTTTCCGCTCTTCAGCAATTTACTGAGAGTATGGTACAGTAAAAGCTGCTTTTGATCAGTGATAGGTGCTAAGTAGGTTGTGGTTTCCACTGCTGCTTTGATTCTCCCTCCATCACCAAAGTAGCCTTTATTAGAGTATTTCTTGTTGAACCTTTTCAAAGCACACGCAGTTGTCAGATACACTGCAAGCAACTAAGAAGTAGTACTAATAAGAAAAAAATTGAAAGGTAGAGAAAGGGAGGGTCAGAGTAGAAGGGGTTAACAAGAAAGAAAGAAAGTTAGTTCCTAGATTCCTCGCTGATACCAAATTCTCACATATCAGTATCGATGAGTCACACTTTCTACCTTCTCTGGTTAGCTAGGAGACTTCATCCCATGCTGATGGATGATGACCTGCCCTCACCTCCCATCTGGATTACAGCAATGCAGTATACCTGGGCATTAAGCCATCTGCCCTAAGGAAACACCAACTAGTACAGAACACTGCCAAGTACAGTATCTCCTCAGAAGCACAGGCTACTATGAACATGTCAAACTTGTCTTCGACCCCCTATGTTGTCTTCCCATAGAATATCAAGTCCAGGTCAAGTTTTCGGTCCTTATTTTCAAGCCACTTAGTGGCCTGGGCCAGCATATGTAAAGGATCACCTAAAGCTCTGGGATGAAGACCTTGATTGACAACTCTGTGAGGCACAGTGGAACTTTCTGCCATAAGAGGAAAGCTCATCTGTGCAGGAGACAGAGCTAGTCTAGGGGCTGGTCTGAGACTGTGGAATGAATTCTGACAGGAATTAAAGATCATTACAAACCTCACCATCTTCCATTCCAAATGCAAGATGCACTTTTTCAGTGTTGCCTAAACACATAAACACGTAACAGTGTGTACATTTTAACAAAAAAAAAACCCAAAACCCACCTATCCCTAGGAGAGGATGAGAGAGAAAACAAATCACACATAACAAATGTTAGTCACATTATTTAATGTACTACAGCACAGTGCTCAGATACTAGAGTGGTATAAGAACATTAGACGAGAACAGAACAGAGTTCTGTAGGCAAGGAGGGGAAAGAAGCATTCAAAATGGCAAAATACAATAGCCCCTTACTGGTACGAGTTAATGAATATCAGTATTTGACATTGGGTACCAAATGAATCCCTGATACTGGGAGGGATGGGACAGGCAGTCAGAGGAAGTGCCTGGAGGGGCTCTGGACATGAGTTGGTAAGAAAGAATGAACTGTGGAGTTACACTGACTTACGTCAGGTCTGAATTTGGCCCATTGCCCTAAATTCATTTGTGTTTTTCCCTCTTTACTATCTCAGTAGCTTTTCATTATATTTACTACAGCTGCTGCCCAGACTATAGTATCTCATAAATATCTCATAAAAATATTATTTTCCTTTGGTGACTGTTGTAGTGAAATTATCCATCAGAGAGTGTGTTCTAGCTACTTTAGTTACCTTGCTTTATTGTGTCATTGGTTTAAAATGATTTCCTCCATCCGGCAGATTCCCCAAGGCTAAAACAGAAGCAGCCTTTTCACATAATTGGTCAACTTGTGCAGGTGGATGCATATGCCTATTTCCTCCAGAGGAAATAAGTTTAATGAATACAGAGCTAATTTAACTACAAAGCTTTGAATCATTCAAAAGGGGAATGGGCAGATGGGAGAATAAAAATATTGTACTTTAACAGGAAACTTGAGTGATTACTTATAAATTCTTAGTTACTGTAGCTAAAAATGGCCCTGGTCAGGCAATGCAATCTGCTAGTGTGGACATCTTTATGGCCCTGCGGAGTCCTATTGAACTCACTGGGACACTGCAAGGGAGCAAAGATCTGTGCTAGTGCATTGTTTTGAGATTAGAGCCTAAATATGATGTTTACTTGATTATAATAAAACTGTTTTGCAAATTCATTTTTTGAAAATAGCTCTCATTGTTTCAGTATGTTCAGTAACGGCCTAATCCCGCAATTCCCATTGACTTCAGTGAGTGCTCAGGACAGTCAGTATCTTATAGGACTAGGCATTTTGTGAATGGTGCTGTTATCTCTTAGAGCAAGAGCTGACATTTTTCAGATATTTCATCAGATTGCATCTCCCACTGGGAAATAGACTGAGACATAGGAAATGCATCTCATCACTGGAATGCATGGGAACCTGGTGGTTTCAAAAATGTGAAGTAAAATCTAATTGTTAAAAAAGACGGAGGAAGAGTTAGTTAATTTAATAATGATTTAACACTGTTAAGCTAACAAAAATAGTAAAAATAAGAACCTTAATATATAAATCTCCAATTTCCCATATATCCCTATGGTGAGATGTATTTCTTGTCTTTTAGGCTATGTCTTCACTAGCATTTTTGTCAGTAAAGCTTTTATTGGTCAGAGTGTGTGAAAAAAACACACTCTTGACCGACATAAGTTACACCAACAGATGCGCCGGAGTGGACAGTGCGATGTTGGTGGGAGAACATCTCTCGCCACCATAGCTACTGCAACTCTTTGGGGGTGGTTTAATTATGCTGATGAGAGAGCGCTCTCCCGTCGGCATAGAGTGGCTATACAGGAGACCTTAAGGCAGCATAGCTGCATCAGTACAGCTGTGCCGCTGTAAGGTCTCTAGTGTAGACATAGCCTTAGACTACATAGTGAAATGGTCTAAATCGCATTTCTTTGATTATTCTTTTATATATTATTAAAAAATAAAGAATAATCAAATAAATAGTACTCTATGGAGAGAGAAGTGATCTTTTTAACTGGATGTAGTGATTCATGAGTGTAATAAGATTCATAGATTCCAAGGCCAGGGGGGACCACTGTGATCATCTAGTCTGACCTCCTGTATAACACAGGCCATAGAACTTCCCCACAATAATTCCTAGAGCAGATTTTTCAGAAAAAGATCCAATCTTGATTTAAAAAATTGTCAGTGATGGAGACTCCACCACAACCCTTGATAAGTTGTTCCAGTGGTTAATTAATTTCACTGTTAAAAAGGCATGTCTTATTTCCAGTTTGAATGTATCCAACTTCAACATTGGATTGTGGTATACCTTTCTCTGCTAGATTGAAGAGCCTATTGCTAAATAATACCATGTACTTATAGACTAATCAGGTCACCCCTTAACCTTTTACTTTGTTAAGCTAAATAGATTGAGCTCCCTGAAACTATCACTATAAGTCATGTTTTCTAATCCTTTGATCATTCTCATGGCTCTTCACTGTACCTATCCAATTTATCAACATTCTTCTTGGATTGTGTGCACCAGAATTGGACACAGTATTCCAGCAGCAGTTGCACCAGATTCTGCTGGCAGATTTCTCCTTGTGTCCCTTTGCTTCCCCTATCAATTTTCTACAATTCCTAGTTTCTGATTTATAGTCGTTACTATCAACTTCCCCTTTCTTCCATTTGTTTACATATTTTTTTTAAAAAAATTGTATCTGCCTTCCCTTCCCTTCTAAAGCGGGTCAGTTTTGTAATCAATAGGGCCTTCTTTCTCAGTTGTGTGATTTTGACTTTTTGGGCATCCAGTAAAATTTTCTTAAACAATTTCCGAAAGAAAGAAAGAAAGAAAGAAAGAAAGAAAGAAAGAAAGAAAGAAAGAAAGAAAGAAAGAGAAAGAAAGAAAGAAAGAAAGAAAGAAAGAAAGAAAGAAAGAAAGAAAGAAAGAAAATAAATATCCAGCCAGGGGAGGTTTTCTCTGGTGTAGGCACTGGGGAAAACACTGGTAAGGCTGTCCTTCAAGGACCCCCTTGCAACTCCAATTTTTATAGGGGCCATGCCAGAATCAGGACTGCAAGCAGGTGGCCAAGGTTGGGGGTAGGGCTGAGATTCCAGGTATTACTGCAGCCCTAGGGCAACCTGAGGAGTCTGCAATAACCTAGAAAGGCTCCCCAAGACTAAAGTTGTACTGGGGAACCCAAAGCAGCCCAGGATGAGCAGGATGCAAAAGTGGCTTAAAGCCACCTTAGTCTGCACTTCCCTTGGGCTGTGAGTTCTGGGCTGTGCTTCTTATAGCACTGCATACAATTTCTCCTGATACACTTAGCCTATTTCATAGGAGTGTGGTAAGGATGAATTAATATTTTTATTTTTAAATCCCGTTATTACCAGAATTATATTGCAATTTTTGTATTTCAGCAGTGGCACTTGCTTTTCTTCATCCTAAACCTCAAAAAAGGTTAAAAATTCACTTTTAAAAAAAAAAAATTGATATAATGATTCCTGATACTTCTCTTACTTTCTGTGTAAATGAGGAGTAACACCACTGAAGGCCATAGCATTATGCAGGTGTAAAACAAGTTTACATCAAGGGAGAGACAGGCCTAAATGTACACCGCACACAGAGTGATCTGAATTATTTTTAACTAGGGTACCTTGAGAATATTCATTGCACCTTACCAATCACGTATATTTTCTGCTAAGTTTTTTAGCTAGAAGATAAAATAACTTTTTTTTTTCAGTGTAAACCTATCCTTAAGCTCTAAGGATAAAAAAAATTGGTACTTTACGTTTAGGTGTAAATTAGTGTAGCTTTATTGAAGGCAATAGAGCTACACTGGTTTACACCAAGTGAAGCTCTGGCCCTTTATATAAAACTGTTGTATAAAATGAAGCAAGTTTAGGTAGAAGTTAAGTTACAATGTATGAAATTAAATGAACTTCAACATACAGATACTTTTGCATTATCAAACCTCTTGGTAGCTAAACTGTTGATCAAGACTATATCATTACTAATTTCCTCAATGGCTTTTTAATGGCACTAGTCCAATAGCTTCTTTCTAATGGATGTGGAAGTGAAATAACATTACAATAATGTGACTTCTGTTTTCTCCTGATAATTAAGGCCTTAATCTGCAAATATTTATGAACATGTGTTATTTATTTGAATTAAGTTTCGCACATGCATAAGTGTTCACAGAATTGAGAAGTAAGGCATTGCAGTGTTCACAGATAGATGTAATTCAGCATTCGATTCTCCAGTGCACTCCGTCTACTTTACACCATTCACGTGTAGAAGATGACAGATTGTAGGGTTATCTTGTCAATGGAGAACTCCCCTTGCACAAATAAATTCCAGTGGAATAAGGCTGGCAAAGCCAGCTTTTGCACTCCCCACCCCCATCCCCAGATCCCTGGCAAACAGGGAGGAAGGGCACATGTTAGGGAAGGAGAAGGGATGTGGCAGAGCAAAGCTCCACTACATCTATCCTCCAGTTGGCTGGTGCTGAATCAGGAAACCAAAACCATCTCCCTGAAGACCCCTTCTCTACACACAAGTAGAGTTTGGGTGGGGTTGAGAATTCAGCCCAGGGATTTTTCCTGATAATTTCAGGTGCAGACTCTGCTTTATGAACTGTTGTTTTCACCAATAAAATAGATGAGATTGTTGTGTTTTTTTAGCAAGACAAAGGAGGGTTTCATCTGTTATCTGCGGAGACTATTGTTCCATGAGCTATAAAGTCTGTTCCATCCTTTGGCCTCCATTATACGCTAGGTAGTCAACAGGCAGACTGCTGGCCAAATCCAGACCGCAAGGCGCTTTTGAACAGACCCCAAAATCTTATTATTTAATTTATTTATTATCATTATTGTTATTTTTTTATTATTTTCTCTGGAGTCTGGACCTTGACTATACCTTTAGCCAAGACATTTGGACCTTGACAAAAAATAATTGTCTACCCTGAGCTAAAAGTTCTAACTCACCTCCTGTAGCATTTCCTATGAACTAGGATGAACTAGCCTGAAAAGGTTTGAATTTTTGTGAAATTCTCAGTCTCTTTATTGGGTTCACAAAGCTATTTTGAGTTCTCAGACCTTATTTTCCCGAAATTTAAAACTAAGTTGCAGTTTTCCCCAGGTGAGCCACCTTTTGATGAAAAAACATATTTTCTAGCTAAAGGGAAGTCAATGTGCTATTAGCAAAAGAATCCCATCACCCACTTAAAAAGGCATCAGTGCTATTCTATATGGAAAATATTAAGGACAGATCTTCCAGTGGAATAAATCAAAATACCTCCATTGATTGCATTGCATCTATACTGATTTAGAGCAGCTGAGGATCTGGCCCTCTGTGTTAAAATGTATTTAGAATGTGTGTCTCTCTCCCTCTCCTTTTGTCAGTCTGTATTTATTTTACACTTTGCCAAATCTGCTTCATTTTCAAGCTATATTAGCATCATTTTTTTCCTCTCTCTCCCCTCACTGCTTCTATTTTATACAGTCTCTCCTAAGTGCAACATGAAACCAGTCCTGTTTTTGTTCAGACTGAACTTTCGAACTCATGGAGTTTGAATACATTTGAACTCAGGCAAAATGAGTTCACTTATCTCTACATTTAAAACATAGTCAATTATATTCCTAATATGTATCGGAGAAAGTTTAGAAACATATTGATTTACTTGTAAAAAAAAAAATCTAGGTGTCATTTTGATCAACAGCTGGGATCAGAAATAAATAACAAGCACATACACACAGAGTATTTACTATTGCATAGTGATAATTGACATTCTTTGAAGTGTCTCTATGGGTTATCTCAGGAGACAAGATACTAGAATAGACAGACCATATGTTTGTATGATATAACTATTAGTTAAAGTTAATTCAAGAACATATAGCATTTCATTTTAGATTCTCTGAGATGTTGAACAATAATCTTCCTTCTCAGAAAGCCCAAGTATATTTCATTTCTAAGAAATGACACTGTAACCTTTCTTTTTAAAGAGGGCTGCACAATTATTGCCCACTTTAAATAATTAATTTTCAATTAAATCAAGTGCTTTAGAATTGGATTTAGTTGTTACTTCATTGACAAAGTGTGCAACATTGAGGTCCTTTAGAATTCAGAAACAGCCTTTAAAGACCCAAGACCACACTGAAGCCAGGTCTATAGCCAGAGGCCTGCTATCCCATGCAAGCTGAAGCTGCTCTATAATCGATCATGCCATTGCTAAAAGGATATTAAGACAAGCATTTAGAATTGTAGTCCTGTGTCTTACAATCCTGTGTTTGTATCAGCAAGTCAGATGACCAATTGCAAATTGTAACTCCTCTGTATCATGCTGTTTAAAAGAGGAGTGATGGCCATAGTACAGTTAGCTATCAAGGCATTTGGGCCTTAGAAGGAAAACAGAAGACAATGAAGTACTTATTATTAGTTCTCATCCTACGAATCACTCCCTTATACAGTTCAAACAAAAGGAGAATTCACCTATTAAAGTGAGTAATTGTGCCTGTTGGGCAAGCCTTTACAGTTACTTCACCATCCATCCAGAACTCTTTGATTGCATTAAGGATAACAACACTTTACTGCAAAAAGAACAGGAGTACATGTGGCACCTTAGAGACTAACCAATTTATTTGAGCATGAGCTTTCGTGAGCTACAGCTCACTTCATCGGATGCACAATGTAGCCCACGAAAGCTTATGCTCAAATAAATGTGTTAGTCTCTAAGGTGCCACAAGTACTCCTGTTCTTTTTGCGGATACAGACTAACACGGCTGCTACTCTGAAACACTTTACTGAGCAAGTATCTTGCTTCTTCCGGTAAGCATGACTTTAAAATCAGTACATTCATCAGGAACCAGCCTAGGATTCTACTATGAGATTGCCTCTTTTTTTGTAGTAGTATTAGCTGATGCATTAAGTAGATAAAAATGTTGAACCAAGACTACAAAGGGCAGTGGCTTTACTGATTCCACAACACTCGTTCGAGACAAATGAGTGATTACAGTGTTGTTGCTGCTGCTGCATGGTAAACACCCATACCTAAACTGGAATGTTCCTTTAAGCATGCTTTCCTGCTAATACAAGACTTCTGCTCACTTTTTAATTTTGAAAATACATTCACTTAGTGTCATAGAAATCCAAGTTAAAATGCAAACCAAAGAGACTGCATGGCTGCAAGAATTGATAATGGGATGGAATCAGAGCCTCCAGATTACTAGTAAGACTCTAGTACAGGTCGATGATTATCCTCTGGCATCTCCATAGTGATCTATGTGAAATTAGTTGGTGGTTTCCGTCCAGTTCCTAGCAGACAGACATTCCAATCAAAAAATCCACTGGCCCTGACAATGACAGTATCTACAGAGATTGAATGGGGATGGAGACTGAGCTAATCTTTCACGACAGTGGTTGATTTGCTCTCCAAGTCAAAAAGGAGAGCTTATTTAGGCTGATAATGGCACTATTAATTATTATTTATTATGCAGCACTGTAGGTAAGCATTCTGAACTTTGGTATAATTTCTTAAGGGCGCTCAGAACGTCTACATTTTTACTATGTCACCCCAACCTCCTTGGATTGCTTCACTGGCTTCCTTTCTCTTTACTGAACCAAATTTAAGTGCCTCATCCTTGCCTTCAAGGCACTAAATCAGTGGTTCTCGATCTGTTTATCATTGTGGACCACATATGTGTCGATACAGTCTCCCATGGACACAATCTCCCATCGACACAGCACAATGTAGCCACCGTGCTAAGTGGATCTAACTACGTTGACTTCAGTTATGTTATTCACGTAACTGAAGTTCCGTAAGTTAGATTGATTTACTGCGGTAGTGTAGACCAGCCCTAATAGAGTGAAGTGGATGGTGAACTTGTAGCTAAGGTTTAAATTAGGGATTCAGGAGATCTGGGTCAGATACAGACTTTCTGTGTAACCTGGGCAAATCAGAGTGGGATCCAAGAAGGGACTTAGGCGTTGTAAAGCTGAGTGTCACAGCACCTAACTTTTAAGTGCCTAAAAAAAATCACACTATTATCCACAAAGCCTGAGTTCAGCACCTAGGCTTCCTATATAATGAATGGGAGGAGAGTGATGTGATCCAAAAAAAGCAAGCACACTAGGTGGGGAGCCACCTAAGCTAGCCAGTGGGAGAGAGGTGTGAGCTAAACTCTCCCCTAGATGCCTAAGTCCAGGCTGCGGGGAGGAACCTATCTTCTGCTTGTGATCCATGCACAGGAACCCACCGCCAGGAGTCAGGTGGTTTAATCACCTAATGAGTTAGGCACCTGCCTCCCTCCACACAAAATGGCCAGAGGAGATGATGGTACCCATCTGATAACGTCAGGTCCTGCTCACAACTTAGGTGGCCAAATGCCTGTTTTCCTCTGGTTCGTGGGCAGCAGAGTGCAATCCCCAGGGTCTAGAAATTAGGCACCTATAAAGCTTTTAATGCAGAAAGTTAGGCACTGAGTGAGTGTAGGTGCCTACAAGATTAGGCAGCCAAGTGGGAGTTTTGTGGCTTGTAGTGGTGCCATGCCTGGGAACTTGGGCACCTAACTCTGGAGTTTAGGCACCTAAATTGCTTCATCAATCACACCCTTAACTCTCTGTTCCTGAATTTAGTCAACTGTAAAATGAGGATAATAAAAATACTGAAGACTTGTCTACACTGCCTTGCAGTTCAGACTTTGGGGGTGTGAATAGCAGTGCACCCCAAAGTGCTGCGCTGTAACTCCCATGTGTCGATGCTGCAGTTGTGAACTAAAAGGTTCCTAGTTCCCATTAATGTATTCCTAACAGCGTAGCACTTCGGCATGCATTGCTATCCACACCTCTGTATTCCAAATTGTGGTACAGTGTAGAGAGAGCCATATTGACCTCAAAAGGCTCAGTCCATTCGTGTATGTAAAGCCACCTCAGATCTTTGGATGGAAGGTGCTGTGTAAATGCAAATTATTAATTATTTGTATTTAAATGAGTGAAACATATATTTTAGGATCATGGCATGCGAGGTGGGTAAAAGCCATTCATAAATATGAAAAATGTACTACAAGCCCAATGGGAGTACTTATGTAAGTGCTTGCTAATGTAGAATTGCATAATTGGGCCCTAAATATTTCATCATTTATAACTCAGATTTATGAATGGTACCTTCCTAAGCCTTGTCTACACATGATTTTACTAAAAGGGTCATTTAAAACCAATGTAGTTCAACTGGTGCAACACTTACATCAATTTAAATCAGCCTTATATCAATTTAAGCATTGCCCTGATCTTCCAGGTGCAAGCTAAAGCAATGTAACTGGTATTAAAGAGATATATTTCTGACCACACAGAGGTCTGCTCAATTTAACTTAAACCAGTTTATAACCAATTTAAATAAAACTAGTGCAACTGCTATGTGTAGACAAGCCCTAACTTTCAACAGGAGCATTTCAACCTATTTCACAGATTACAAGAACTTCAATAAAATTGTATTATTCTTAATCCTGCCTAACCTTGATTCCACTTCCCCGCCCCCCTACACACACAAACTCATACCCCAGAGATTTGAGAAAATGTTGTCTCATACAGCGCCTTTCCCAGAAGTGAAGGTCTTTCATAGGTTCTCTGGGTAACCTGCTTTCTATTCTTCTTTCCTTTTCTGTGGCTTGTTGCAGAAGTAACTTATTTTCTCTCTTTTCTCTAAGTCAGGCTGCCAAAGTACAATACTCTTCCAATCACTGCCATGCCAACCCTGTCATTTCCTTGTCTTGTAAAAGCTTAAAGGTGTAGCCAACAGAAAGAGGACAACTAATTATAGTGGCATTGCTTTGCCTGTTCAACAACAGGAAATGAAATTCCCTCTGGAAAGTTAGCATAGGTCTGTCTTACCTGCATTAGTTGTATGCTCAAGACTGAGTTGAAAAAGTTATGTCAGGGGCACCAGAACCCCTAAGGGACTCGTGTTTTAT
The DNA here is from genome assembly GCF_965152235.1 of Eretmochelys imbricata. Taxonomy (NCBI): domain Eukaryota; kingdom Metazoa; phylum Chordata; order Testudines; family Cheloniidae; genus Eretmochelys; species Eretmochelys imbricata. The sequence continues at coordinate 91,226,979 of NC_135575.1, forward strand.
GGGCCAGACCTGCATTTTAAACTCACAACCTCCTGCCATAGAAGAAGCATTCAAAAAATGCAGGTAAATTCAACTGAGCCTATAAGAGTTGGAATTAACTAAGATAAGAAGAGGTAATTGACTGAGCCTGTAATGGGTGAAAAGTGAAGCTTGAAGATACAGTGCAGCACCATTCTCCTGTTGACTAAAAGTGAATTAATGATCTGGAGCAGTGTGGGGGTTTCCAGAAACAACACTGTAATAGCCAACTTACAAGTTAGCAGCTTGCTGAAAAAGATGTGTATTCTTCACGCAGATCGCGGGTTCAGGTACCACTCTTTATATCTGTCTGATTGGATACAGTTGGAACTTCAACAACCAAGAATTAATATAAAATATGAGACTGATTTGGGATAAAATTAAGCAATCTCAGTCTTTGATATGCAGACATTTTCAAAATTTCAGCACCCTTTTACATGCTTGTGACTTTGCAACTGCTCAAAGTACTTGTGCATGTTCTGTATCATTTTAAGGCTCAGAATGTGTCTACCAAAAAATGGGTGTTTAAACAATCATCAGAAAATGTAAAAGGGAGTAGATGGCTTAGGAAATTGTTATTGAGCTACATAGCCTTTCACGTTTAGCTATGACTTTCTAGTGACTGTTTAGTAGCCACTGTGAAATGTGTTTGGTGGTCTCTGTCCAATTCCTGATAGATGGGTGTCCACATCTCAGAAAGCACCACTCAAATTAACAATTCTTTTAAAATAAGTCTTGATAATAAGGCCAAAGACTGAATGGAGATGGAAGTGCAGGTGGGATCCCTGCGTTCACCAGGTGCTCATTCCAGAATTTGGGCCTAACATACATTTGGATTTGGAGCTGGATCCAAATTTTGCTGCTTATGCCCCACAGTAACCAAAAACTGTACACTAGTTCCTACTGATACCAAGGAACATGCACGATACTCAGAAACTCACTCAGCACTATTCTATACAGTAACATTTATTGGAACAATTTTTTCAGAGCTGTTCCCATTGTTTCTTTTAATAGAGAATAAACTATATTCCACTATAGTGAGCTGTCATGACAATATTTTCTAGTATATATATATTGTAACTTGTAAATTAGTTAAAGCAGCATTGACTGCATTGACCTTTACTTTTTGACAGTTGCTATCAAGGAAATGCCTCTAAAGCCCACTGAAAATGGCTCATGCTATGACTAACATTTCAAATATCTACAGGTTAGGGCCTTGGAAAATAGTTGAAGACAACCGATGAATCAGTCGGCTTGTAGTCAGCCTCTGGAGAAAAACAGTGGATTGCAAACATTGTGAGCAAGAGTGTTTTTACCGAGGTTGTCCCTGTGTGGGTAGGAGGAAGCTTTGACTTTTTAATCCTCACTGGTCTGTTGGCAGTGCCCTAAATCTGAGCTATGCCAAAATTATGTAGACTTTTGAATCAACTGCAGGCTCCCAAACAGCTGAACTTTGGAAGCCCTGCCACGTCTCACTGGCCCATCTTCACTATGGCTCCCGTATTGCTACCACTCATAGGAAATGTTTAGAAAATGTCCCTGGTACAGACAGGGCTGTAGACACCCACCACAGGGCTGGTGCTGGAGGAACAAGGGCTTTGTTTAAAAAACTGGAGCTGGGCCCCATCTGAAAACCTCAGCTGGGGAGTTTGCATTTCCTCTGCTGCCTTCCCTGCCAGGCTTACCAAGGTGAGGACTGCTGGAGCCCAGGGTTTAGGGTCATGCCTGTCTCAGTGCAAAGGGGGAACGACTGTTTCATAAAGAAGGGGGTTGCACAGCAGGGTTGCCACTTTTGGTTGGATGTGTTCCTGGAGGTTTCATCATATGACATACTCTTTAATTAAAGATTAATCTGGAGACTCAGGGACAATCCTGGAGGGTTGGGAACCCTACGTAAAGCTCTCCAGCAGAGCGTGCCTATAGCCTAGGAGAGCATTGTCCCTGGGGAGCTGAGTCTTTCCAGCACGTCACGACACCCAGGCCCAGCTGGGGCTGGACGGGAGGCGCCGACGCGCAGGAGACAAATTGAGGAACAAGCTAAGTGATCAATCCTGCCCCCGGTGAAAGAGACACCGAGAGGGGCGGGGCGGCAGGGGGCGCGGCCTGCGGCTGCCCAGCTGCGATGCCGAAGTTTATGTGGGACAGGGCGGAGGGGGGGCTTTTTCAAACTCATCGCAGAGCCGCCGCGGCAAGGCAGGAGCGGAGGTCCGCGGACCTCACCCGTCAGCAGCGCGCGGGGGCCAGGCGGCCCCAGCCAGCTCCCCGGGGAGCAGTGCGGGAGAGGGGGCGATGGCTGCGGGGCGTGCAGCTGCCAGCCTGCTCCGTGACGGGCTTGGAGCGTGAAGCAGGGGAAGGCGCTGGCCGGGATCCTGCGCGCCGCTGGGGAGATGCGCTGAGGTCCGCCCAAGAAGCCCGCTGGCCGCGTGTGCCGCCCTTTCGCCCGGCCCTTGATGTGCCAAGAGCCGCAGGAGACCATGATCCTGACACGTAAGCCCTGTCCCTGCGCGCCCGCAGCGCTGGCCCAGCTGTGAGATCCGCTCCCGCGCCGCTGGTCCGGTGGCCTCTCTCTGCGGCCGATCGCTCGTGTTGAGCGTGGCTTACAGCCACGGCAGGCAGGCGTGGGAGCCGGATCCTGAACCCCTCTCTCTTGTGGGGGCCTGTCCTTGTGGCACTCTTTGGTCAGTCTCTCGCCTGTGGGTTTTCACAGCGCGACACCGAAAGCTCGTAGCTTTTCCTTGTGCCCCTCTAGAGAGAGAAAAAGCGAGCAGGGTTTAAGTTGCGATCGCTACAATGTGTTATGCTGGGGGGAGCGTGAAAATGCCTTTCGTCCGGGCAGCGGGACTGGGTTGATGTAGGGTTGGGGGGTGGAGAGGGAGGGGAGGTTGCGTTCAAACGCATGGAAATTTCCCTTCTGCTGCGACAAGCCTGATCCGGCTTGAGAAGATCATCGATAGGCAGATGGGTTCCCTGCATGGGTGTGATTAGATCAGTGTCTCTTGCTCTTGTTGTGCTCGAGGAAGGGGCGCCTAGCAGAGCTGAAAGGGTGGGGAGGCTTGTCAGAGCAGACCTTTATCTTGGCACGTACACTAACTATTCACAATTCCCCGGTGTCTCCACTTCTCCCCCCTCCCCTCCCCTTTTGCATTTTGGTACGCGTATTTCTTAATGAGCTAACTAAGATCCTGTGCATCCTTTCTGGCTTGCTTGAGATTCAAAATCAAGCTTCAGTGCTTTTAGTGTTGTTGGCTTTTACCTATCCAGTTTAGATTCCCTCTTTCCCTCAGTTATCTACTGAGTTAAAAAGTTTTTGGTGGTGGTGGTGTTTTTAATAGCCACTGGCAATACTTTCAAATCTCTTTCTAACTAGGAAAAATGTTTTTAAAACACAGAATATGTTCAGGTGCTGGAAAGTCTCAACTAGCAGTTGACTTAGTTTGGAAATTTGTCTGTAAATGTTAACTTCTGTGGCTGGTGACATACCAAGGCAATAGCTAAGTTTGCAAAATGTAGGTTATTAAACTTATGAAAAATCTGGTGCTGGTTTGGACTAGCAAGACTGAGGGGCTTTTCTTGAAACATGCTTTTTATTAGATTGCTTAGAATTTGTGACTTTCAATTCCAAGTGAAAATGTCAGTTGTAATTCATAACTCATAAAGGAGCTTGTTGTAATTGAGCTGTGCCTGAGGTTTTTAAAGGGCACTACAGTTGAAATAGTTAAACCAGTCTTTAAAAAAAAAAGTGCCCAGGAGAAGGAAGCATATAGTTTCTTTTGAAGTTCTCAATAATTAGTCTGATGGCTTCAAGGAGCCAGATGACTCCCTCCTGTGCGGTGGTGCCCAAGCCCATGATGTCATGACTGGAGCCTTTGATCTCTTTCAAGGAACACCCCTTCCCTCCCCCCCCCAGTAGTAAACAACCCCCTATATTTCTAGCACAAATAGAAAACAAATTCTTTTTGTTGTCAAGTTACATTTCATTACTCCCCTCCTCTTTCTTGCAAATAGTAACCATTCACCAAAGACCCACTTCTACCATAATTGTAAAGCTGCTGAACAATGCGTTTCCATTAAGCTAATGAACATGGTACTACTACAAGTTAAAGTGCATTTACGATTAGTGTGACAAATCTCTTTTAACTTTATTCTTTTAAAGAAAATAAGTTTTACAATGCCACCTACATTTATGGCACTACATAAATAATTTTTAATATGCCAGAAGGTTTTGATTTCCACATCATATGGCAACAATTTTTTAAATGTGTGGGTCCATGGGCTGAGGGAATGCATCTTTATCTTAGCCATCAATTACAGATGCATTTTTGACATGAGTAAGTGTGACCTATTTGAATTCTCTGGCTTGATCAAGAAATTCCCAGCAGCAAAGCAGTGAGATACCAAGTGTCAGATTACATTTTTAATGCTGTTTTGTGGAGAACTAGAGGGAAGATAATAGCCAAACAGATTGCAGAACAGCCTCTGAATGTAAATCTATCAGCAGCTCGAAGTTTGACTAATTCAGCATCCATCTGGCCAGCAGGCTATTGCTGGTCCATAGCGTAGATAATTGGTATTAGGTTCCTCCATTAATTCAACCAGTTTGGTTTGCCATGTTGCCTTTCAGGTTGCAGCAGATGGTAGCAGTATCCTTTAAGTCACTTGACCTGCATTTCCAATAAAAGGAAAAAACTCGATGACAGATTAAAATATGGAGGAGTGGGATAGCCTGCTGTTTAGCAGATGGGCCCAGAGGTTATTTCAAGACTTGTCTGAGACATTGTTTAAGGTTAAAATTCCTATATTCAGTTTAGGTTCTAAAATACATTATATGCAAAGAATATGTATCTATTGTTTAATCAGTGCTCCTGCTCTGATAGTTTACAATGAGTCAAAACAATTTGAGATCAGCTGCATTCAGTAACCTCTGGGAATCCCCAGACCTATATGACATGTAATAAAACAAGTTCTCTTTGCTCATTCTTCGCCAATGGAATGTCTGAAAAATGCAGATACATTATATTGGTTTGTGCACATAGAGAGTTCTAGTTCTCTTTGAGTGATACCAGCTGTCACTCAAATCATTTTCTAAGGAGTAGTTAAAAATATGGAAGGTGATCTCTTTTGTTTTATTTAGATCTTAAATCTCAAGGACATAACCAGAAGTTTTAGAATGTGCAGGGAGATATTTGAACAGTACATTGCATTGCAACAGAGAACCAGAGCTGAGGCTGGGTATGTTCTGTTCTCAGGCCTGGGGCCTTACAGCCAGCAGAAGTTGAGTGCTTCTCCTCTGATAAACAGCACTGTAGCTGCCCCTACCGGATGATGGAATTATACTGGTGCTCACTATAGAAATCTAAAAGTACTTGCTTGCATACCATGCATACTGACCCTCTTGAAAAAGGAAAAAGTGTGTACCACCAGTGTTTCTGTATACGAATCTGTAATGCTGTTAACCTACGTATATAACATGTTTTTGATACCCCGTAAGAGTGTTCTAGGGTGCTGATCTTCTCCAGTTGTACTTTGAGTTATGAGCAGGGAGGTTGGGGGAGAGTGATCATGCTTTTATTTTATTCTTCGTTTCAAGCAGCTATTTTTCATACTACAAGTAATTTTTAGCTTACATATTTATGCATTTTGTAAATATTTAAAGGTGGGGTTTGTGTGATGATTTTTTTTTCCTGACCAAGAATACCATGATGTAGTGAGTTTCTTGGGGCCCCACCCTTTTTCCATTGAAGTCAGTTGGTGTTTTGCTATTGACTTCAATGGGAACAGGATGGGGCCCTTGGCCTGTAAAAGGAGATTGAGGAAAAGAGCCCCTGTGTTGAACAGGATGGTCCAGTATTGTAAACAAGAGTTTCTCATGCTTAACTATCTTTCCTAGCAACAGGAAGAAGGAAATGAGGCTATGCAAAAGGACCCTGACAGGCTCCAGACAATACTAGCCCCACCCTAACATTCACACTATATGACCAGAAGACTTAGAAATAAAAATAACTTCAGATGTTTCCCCTTCCTCCCTGTGCATATTGCAGAAATATAGCCAAATCAAATGATCTACAGTTCACAAAGAGTACTGTTTTGTTGTCCAAGGACTGCACTGTGGTAAAGGGTAATAATATAGCCCTAAACGATAGTAACATCGTGATAGGGCATTACAGTAGGTTTTCTCTACAGACTGCTCCTTACAACTGTCATTGACAGACTAAATTTTCTTTCATTCTTTTTTAATTCTGACAATTTTTTAAAACTGAGTAGCTCTCAAGGATATAGGTAAGAAATTTGACAAAATCAGCAGGGCATTTCTGGAATTATTTCTTTGACCTGTTAAAGGGAAGATAAGCTTAGTCATAGTTGAGATGAACTGCAGAACTTGTAAGCTCTTGATCCAAGAAGCGACCATGAATGTCAAACCAACTAATCCCAGTAACGAGTTAGCAATTCCAGGCATATTTCTGACTTATCCGTGTGCTTTTGCAGGCTAAGGTAGACTGTAAATAATTCTGTGTGGTTCAAGATGTCAAAATGGTCTTGTTTATTTTTTACTCCAAGGCTGATGAATATAGAGGAATGTGAAGGCTGTTGCTTTTCCAACAGAGACTGACTGAATTAGTGGAGTGGGTTATGTTATTTAGGCCAAAGATCTGACCACAACTTTTAACTTGTTCTTTCACCCTCTAGTGAATACTATGTCTCCAATAAAATTGCTTCTGAGTCTGGAATAAGTTGCTATGATATATCTTTAGTCTTTTGCTGTTTGAGGAAAATCATAACCTGTGTTTCATTACTGATGAGATGCATGAATGGGCCACAGGACTTGAGCTTTGAAGTCTTAGTTCTTTTCCTGGTTCTGCTTGCTGTGGACCTCATGCTGACCTACCTTACCCTGCAAATATACCCAATGAAATCACTGTGACTACTTGTGAAATAAGGTACTGCTTGACACACATATAAAAGTAGTTGAATCAGGTCCTGTATGACCATGAGCCAACTTACTTAAGTTCTCTATCTCAGTTTCCCCATCTTAAAGTTGGGGATAGTGATATACACCTTTAAGAAGCACTTTAACATCTGTGGGTGAGTAGAACTGTGTAAAGTACTAAGCATTATTATTTGTTATGAAGGATTGTTTCTTTCAAATAGTATCCTAGCTCCAACAGAGGTGTATGTCAATCTTTTGAGAACGATAGTGGTGGGTGACATGGGATTATGACATTTCGTCCCAGAAATACATTCCACACTAGCCCATTTATGGCCAAGGGGGAGATTATCAAAAGCACCCAAGGGATTTAGGTGGACTGCTTTTCCATTGACTTTCTCTGAGATTTGTTCACCTAAATAGCTTTGGTGCTTTTGAAAATCTCCCTCCAAATCCTCCTCTTTGCATACAGCTGAAGACCACACACAGAGGAGAGCACGCATAGAAGAGATCTGTTGGAGTCTATAGTGGACACATATCTTCCCCCAGAGAGCATGTTCCCCCATGGCAACTGCTGCAGCTTCAGGGTTACATTCGTGGGGTTTTTTGTATGTCCTGTTATGTGAGGAAATGGCCGGTGTCACAGATGCAGGGGCTGTACGTCACCCCAAGCTCCCCATACACACTAAGAAACAAAGAGCCTGTGTAACCCACACACTTTCTGGGTGTGGTGTTCTGTCCCATCTAGTGGCACCGAGACCAATTAGAGAGAGTTAGCTAAGGCTGTAGAGCAGACTGATTTAAGAGACAGTTATTAGGTAGCCGTGTTAGTCTGTATCCACAAAAACAATAAGGAGTCCAGTGGCACCTTAAAGACTAACAGATTTATTTGAGCATAAGCTTTCATAGGCAAAAACCCCACTTCTTCAGAGACAGTTGGCTTTTAGCTCATGTGGTAGAGGCTCATGCTTTAAGTTCCAGAGGCCCCAGGTTCGATCCCGCCCACTGACAACCAGGGTCTGTCAGTGTTACACCTGCACTGGATGAAGTCCTCTTCTTCAGATGTGCCAAAATCTGCCTGTCCCCCTGCAACAGATCAATGTCTCCACTGCATTTAGGCCCTTCTGTAGTTCTTACTTGATACTTGGCCTTTAATTTGGTAATATTAAGCAAGGTATTTTTCAAGAGGACTTTATTTGGCTCCATTGAAACTCATTATTATAACTCTCTCCATAACGTATCTGAAGTTTCTATTATTTCCTAAATACTTGCTCCAAGAAAAGCCAACTTATCGCCTGGCATGTTAAAAGTGCAATTACGGAAGTTACCTTATCTCAGCCTTGCAGTGCCTTCTGTGAGCAAGGCTGTCTTCCAGGAACTGCTCCTGAGTTTATCAGCCATGTCTTAAGGCTTTTATCCACAATAAAAATCTGTACTTTTATCTTTAACTTGTGTAGTAGGAGCTTGTTTTTAGTCTTCAGATTAAATAGTGGAGCCCACTCTGATATCTGTTAAAGGAATGGCCTTTTAAAGGAGCAATTTTCATGGGAAGCAATCAAAACTATATAACTGCATTTTAAATATATATATTAAATGAATGTCTCTTGAAGGAAGAGACATTTTGGGTAATGGGAGTGGTTGTACCAAACACTAATTTAAAATACTGAAGCCCTAACGTATGTATGGTTTAGGACCCAGACCTTTCAAGGGTCCTGGATTTCACAGTATGCGCCATATTCCGGGTGAATCAGCCTCCCTGTCTTGCAGCACCACCAAGCCAAAAGAGTTACTGTCCAAATAGCCTTTGTTTTAGGGAGTGGTCATCCAGCTAGGAGCCAGGAGGCCATAATTTCAAAGCTCATCTTTTCCATTGACAGGTGTTTATATTTCTTCAAAACCCTTATTATTGAGCATTTCTGTCAGAAGTGGAATAGAGACCAGATCCCTAATATGACAGAACTTAGTCTTGTCCACTCAGCCGTGCTGCTTTTCAGAATGAATGTGGCAAAAATGTGTATTTGGTTGGCCTGTCACAAAGCATTGCTCTAACCACTAGCCCACAAACTTCTAGATCCAGAAATGGAATCCTGATATCCACTGTCTCACAAATAGTTGTGTAAGCCATTGGCAAAGTGTGTATGTCACGTTCCCCTCTAGGGGCTAGTCCCCATTGAGAATAACAGTGTAACCAAAATGGAAGAGGTCTGTGCCTTAGATCTGAAAGGCCTGGCTTCAAATTCTGATGATCATGTATGTGTGGGGAAAAGTCGTATGTGACTACGTAGTTAAAGATTGTGTGGTAATGCATGACTAGGATTATTTATTTATATTGTAGTGGCACCTACAGGCCCAGTTTGGGGGTTGGGGCCCCACTATGCTAGTCCATGTACACTCATAGAATAGCCCATGTATTGGCAAGGCTGAAGACAGGTGTAGTGAGACCTGACTAGCTAGCGATCAGATGCTTCTCTTCTGAGTCACCATTGTGACAGTTGAAATCATCTGGGGGCTGCTTTCAGTGGTCTCTAGATCTGAAATCTTGAGCTTTGACGCAGGCATTCTCAGTGGAGGCTCTGTGGCTGTGGGACTTGTTCACTCTTGCTTTTCCCCCCGAGAGCCTGAGTTTGGTTGCTGGCCTTTTGCTTGCAGAACAAGTTCTTGGTTTGGCCTTGGCCTTGGCCTAGACTATGCAGGCTTATGGATCTTGTATGTTGGGATTTTTGGCAGGGGCGGGGGGAGTGGCTGCTGTTGCTGCCTTTGGGGGCAGTTCTGTTGATGTTCGTCTTTCAGTGTATGTCCAGATGCCATAGTAAGCGGGCACTTTTGTGGGAGTGGAGAACAGGGATGAGGATTACTACTCCCTCCATCCATTTGTTCTTCTCCACTTCCACTCCAAGGTCCTTTGAGAAGGATTGTATGTTTCTCACTCTGGAACCTGCCAGCATGGCTCCTTTGGGTGGCCACGCACAAGAGGCGACCGTCTGCTTTTCCTCCTTAATAATACTTTGCATGCCATCACCCTATGCCAGTGGGAGGCAACCTGCGGCCTGTCAGGGTAATTCGCTGGCGGGCCACGAGACAGTGTTTACATTGACCGTCCGCAAGCATGGCGCCCACAACTCCCAGTGGCCACGGTTCGCCTTTCGTGGCCAATGGGAGCTGTGGGAAACAGTGCAGGCTGGCCGCCGCTTCCCACAGCTCCCATTGGCTGGGAACGGCAAACCTCTGCCACTGGGAGCTGCGGGCAATCAATGTAAACACTGTCTCGTGGCCCACCAGCGGATTACCCTGATGGGCCGCAGGTTGCCCACCACTGCCCTATCCTATCATTCGACCAATAATCAGGCCAGATAAAAATTGAAGTGTCCAAATTTTTTTCCATACCTTTTCTCACATGGATGCTCATTGGATAGCTTATGTCCCCACATCTTAAGCCCTTCCTTAAAATCTCTGAGAGAACCTCTTTAGCACATGAACACAATAGTTTATTGTAAAGGAAACATACAGATTATAATAGTCCTTTCTAAACAAACTTGTTAAATTTTTTTTTTTTACAAAGTTAAAGTGTACATCAGATTACACTGTATTTTAACTTGTTTTCATGCCCTCTTTGTAAGAAGGGAGGGATGTACACTGTTAATGTGGCCAACATGCAATAAATATTTGTGAATCGCTGATGTTCCTGGTGTACAACTACACTTGTGAGTTGTGGTGTGTGTTGACGGTATCTCCAGGAGAATAAAATGGGCTTTTCTGGCTTCTTCACTGCTGATAAATCTGTGTTGAATTAGGGATTAGGCAGAGGAGACATATTCATGCTTGCAGGCTTTGTGCATAATCTTTATAAAGAGAAACAATATGTACAGGTGAGTGGTCTGTATCCTTCAGTGAGCAGTGCCAAAATAACAGCAGTGATATTATTTCTCTTCCCCCACCCCTCCCGCCACCCTTTCCAATCTATTAAAAGTAAACCAAGTACACATCAGTTTGCCCCATTGACAAATTTGAAAGTAAAGTGATCGCTTTTGGCAATACCAGGTTGATTAGTTTTATCCAGATGTGGGAAGATCACATAAACCACTAAAAGCTCGATTGTTCCCAGTCATGATAGAACATAAGGCGATTTCTTACCTTTATCCCCTTGTACTTCTGAAAACAAGGATTGCTGTAGGCTAACACCTGATCCAAAGCCCTTTTGAAGTGATGGAAAGACTGATTTCAGTGGGCTTTGGATCAGGTCTTAAATGAAACTGAAACGTTTTATATCAAAATCAGTTTCCTTTTCTTTACTAATCCACATCCTTTAAAAAAAGAGAGAGAGAGAGATTGGCCTGAAAAACATTTGAAATAATTTTATATACCAAGGACTGTGGAAAAGAGAATTTTGAGCATGAGTTAATCAGCGTTTGATGCATGAGGTCAATATTATATTTCATGTGTTGCGTGCTATCATCAATATGCTATAAAAGCTATTATATTATTTATCTTCCTATAATTTTTAGGAAAAAGTAAATGGAGCTAAGAAACAGAGATGGGTTAATGAATTTGGAAACTAATGTTAAAATTTGGCTGTCATCATTATGCAAGTAAGTAAACTTTAAAGCAGCAGCTATAGAAATGAGCTGCTCGCTCTGACTCTGAATAAGTAGTGGGGGCTGGTATCTTTATAAAAAGTTCTGTTTAAAAATTGTACTCAGGCTTTCAGAGAAAGCATCAATATCGGATCCCAAAAGAGGATCCTAAAAATCTGATTCCTTTCATTCTACTTTCTTCTCCTTCTGTTACCACAATGAATTCCACACATTTTCTGTTGCTTCCCCAAATGTGGTGTGGTTTATACATAACATGAACAGCATAGTTAGAGCCTTGCGACAGGGTTCCAAATATCTCCATAACTTGAAAATCCCCTCCAGTGCTTGACACAAAGCCAGTCAATAACACAGGGAGAGTGTTTTTCAGTTGTCATCAGCTCATCGAGAAATACTTGAGTGGGTTTTTTTTCCTCCTCCTTCTACGGCTTTTATTATTAGAAAGCAGCATGTTTGTTTGAAAACCCCAGGCATTGCTAATCTGAGGAAGGGAAAGGAGGTGGTGCCACACATCTTCCCTTTCAAAGACCTTACACATTTTTTTTTTCCAAAATGTTTGGCAAGAAATATCGTGAAAATCAAAGAAATCTGTACAGGCATCTTTTAGTTTGACTTGACTATTGAAACATGCAGAGTTAAATAGAGATTGACACACACCCCTAGTGAATGTAGATCAAAATAGGTTGAAGCAAAGTGAAATTCGAGGGTGTATTAAAATAGTCATTTTGCAAAAATTTCTTGTGTGTTTTTGAAGATGCAGAAGAGGGAGGAAACCTCCAGAAAGGCTGTATTTTTAGCTTTTCTTCAGACCCTGCAAATTGAACACAAGGGCCAAATTCATCCAATGTCAGTGGCATTAACCAGGGGTGAATTTGGCCCATAATGTGTTTAAAAGTTATCAGTAGTGTACACCTGCAATAAAAGGGACACGGTATAATTAAGTTTAACTGTAATGTCCTATCACTGTTATAATAAGAATGGATTAACGCTAGTAAAATCAACCTTTGAGCAAGAACCTTTGTCAGCTTTTCAGAATTAAGTATTTTTTGTTTGACTGTCCATTGAAATTTTTAACAGATTTCAACATTTATATTAAGATGATTTATGATAAAATACTGATTTTTCATTATACATTTTGGGTTTATTTATTTTTTTAAACTGACACTTGCCAAAAAACAATGTTGCTTTCTTGGAAGGTATACAGCGCTGAGTTAATAATTCCTCTGCTGCGTTCATACTAAGGAGTAAGTTAATAGTAGTTTTGAGAACTTTATCTGAGGTTATGAAAGAGAATTTGTGGATGTGGTGATCCTGGCCTGAAAGGTAAGTTTAGAATGGAAATCACCGGTTGAGTTATAATGGTCTGATCAAACCTGATGTTGGATCTGTGATGTAACTTCATAATATTTGGCAGGAATGTAATTCAAATAAACAGAAAAATGTTTGCTTCCCAAATTGCACTGGGGTGGTTGTTTTGCATCTTAGGGGGACAGGCATTAACATGGGACATCTTCTGCCAGGGTACGAGCCACTGCAACTCCTCTGAAAAGTAACAGGTCAGAACTTCTTGAATAGTTCAAGACACTAGTTTGGTATTGACCAGAAACTTTCCCAAACTGTGCCAAAAATTAAGATGCTAACCATTTTAATGGGAGAACTGTGAGGAGCAGAATCCTTTTGTGCTGCATCCATGCAATATAAATCCAGTACCTTAGAGAATTTGATGTATTGAAGTAATTGTGACATCAGTTCTAGTATCTGACATCATGAGGCATCACGGGGGATTCAGTTTTGGTTAACGTACATCTTTGCATTGGTCTCTCGTGGTAGCTAGTCTGTGAAGGTTATTTTGTTAACTATTTTGCAAAAAATATTTTTTGGGCAGGAAAGTGAGTCTAAATTAGAACTATTAGTCTGCTCGTGGATTAAGGAAAGAGTAAGTGGATTTTTTTCCCCACAGCCTCCCCAAGTATCTGTGTGCTAGGGTTGTTCCAGGCTCTGATCTTCAGCAGCGAAACCAAGCTTTTGGTGAGATCCACTGATATTAAACAGCGGTGATTCTGTTCTACCTCATAGCAGTTCTGTAAAACCAACCACCTTGATGCAGCCAAAAGGAGTGATAAGCAGAGCTTCACTGATGTTTAGAGGAGAGAATAAGATCATAAGGGTGTCTTGAGTTCAAGCCAGGGGAAACCATCTGCTTGGAATAATTGCTTACATTCTGTTTGGTGCTTAAAGGGAGCTGATTTATGTCTTTCTGCAGGTGTATGAGGTTTGCACCTTGTTGCATGGGGCTGCAAAAGTACCAGTGTGTAAACCTTTGGCAGAAGTTCATGGATTCATGGGAATTATAAAAACCTGCAAACCATTTATAAGTTTTGGATAGATCAAAATACTCTTTCCTGTGTTCAAAATAGATGGTAACTGTTGTGAATTTTCCTGTTAAAAAGAAATTAACTTCTGAATCAGGCTACACACAGTTTTGATTTTTATAATCTGGTACCAACAAAGCGAAGTCTTTAGACCTCTTGAGCATTCCATTTTGAAATCTCAGTGTCAAATTATGTGAGAATTAAGGGATTTTGCCCTGATGCTTTAGCATTGCAAACTCTCCTCTTCAGGAATCAAGACATTGCAAAGTTATATAAAATGAAGGGAGGGTTAAGAATTCCTGTTTGTACGTACTGCTTGGAGGAGGACTGGGTCATCTTAACACCCCAGGAAATGTGTAAATGTGGCCTAATGATTCCCAGCTCCACACAAAAGGAACTCCTAACCTTAATTTAAAGATATTGGTCTGCTTTGTGAAACAGACTAAAAAATAGAACTGTTTCCAATAAAAATTTCCTGTTTCCCCCTTAACACATTTGCCTGCTGTTTCTTGATAGAAAGCCCAAGAATAAAGACTTCATTGTGTTTCCTTTTTATTTTTTGTTTCTAAAATAATTTCTTGTGTATTGGGAAATTTTTAAAAATGTTTTTCTCACCAAAAGCTTTCCATTGCTTGAAGAGAAGTAGCACAGGGCAGATTCTGTCTGAAGGGCCACATATAAGTTCACATTTCTTGCCTTGTGAAAAGACTGAATTTTGTAGTCTAAAATAATGGGTTTTTTTATTGATATGAGCATTTGAATCTATTGCTAGTGGCAGACTACTTACTTTTAAAAGGAAATGGCGCATCCTTGAGATACGGACAGTTGTAGGAGCTCCACTTGTCTGTCAGACTGTAAACCAGTGGTGGGCAACCTGCATGTGGCTCATCAGGGTAATCTGATTGTGGGACATTTTGTGAGGGCTTTTATATACAAGTGTCACTAAAGCAGATTGGCAGATGGTTTCAAATCATTTGTGTAAGTTCCCTCCTTGCCTGTGTCCCCCCTGAAGTCCCTTTTCTAATTAAGGTAGCCCTCATCAACGATATGCTCAGAAATCCATTTATAACCAGAAAAAGAAAAGGAGTACTTGTGGCACCTTAGAGACTAACCAATTTATTTGAGCATGAGCTTTCGTGAGCTACAGCTCACTTCATCTGATGAAGTGAGCTGTAGCTCACGAAAGCTCATGCTCAAATAAATTGGTTAGTCTCTAAGGTGCCACAAGTACTCCTTTTCTTTTTGCGAATACAGACTAACACGGCTGTTACTCTGAAACCTGTCATTTATAACCAGGGCTCTGGCCTATAACCTGGATTTTCTGGGCTCAGGTAAAGATGTAGAAGCAGGGGCCCAGGTGTCCCTCTGCCTTCAGCAGCTGCCTCCAGACAGCAGCTGCCATCAGCATCATCCCAGTGGCCGTTCCCATCAGCTCCTTCCTTTCCTTTTGTCTCTGTGCTCCAGCACCCAGACAGGCACTGTTGCAGTCATCCACACTTACTCTGACAAGCACTCATACGGACTCACTTTTCACCTCCAGCTGGGTATGAGCCCAGGGCAGCTGGGGATGCCTAGAGCCTCAGTGACGATCATTCTGTCAGAGAGGAGAAACTGTTCTGGGCATGCACTTTAGTTATCCTCAGCCCAGGACAAAATACCCTGGCTGTTCCACACTGATTTTTTTTAACTAAAGCCTTTTATTTTCCCGTAAGGCTCGCACTTCATTTGTGGCAGGAATGGCTGCTATCCATCTATTTATTCATTATTCTGTAAAACAACAAGCTTTGCAACGCAGTGAAAATGATCTGTTATCAGCAGTTTAATAAGCTGTTTGTTCAGCACAAACTAGATGCTGGATTCTCATACTGTAAAACCTGGTATTTAAATCTCTTTGAATAGACATTCATGTTCTATATTGCTTGTCATCCTCTAGCCTATAGAGCCTACTATGCTGAAGTGGGGACAGATGCCTCCTAAGCCACCTTTCTATTCCTCTGATCCTGGGCCAATTGTAATGAAAGAGTCCCAGACGTTACTTAGAGCATTCTAAGGGCAGATCTAAGTTCTGCCTGCTGGAGCTGTCCTATAGGAACCACTCACTCTGTCAGCCAAGGATCTGCTGGCATACTGTTCACTCAGCTTCACTGCCTACATGCTCCTCCCTGACTTGCTCTTTGCAGAATGGTAGGAGTAGGTGTCATAGAGCCAGCTACTCCACTACCTCAGAGGAATTCCTGGTTTCCTTTTTAGGGCAGCTTTCCAGCTGATTTGCAGTGCAAAACAGTTGGAAAGAGGCCAAGGAAGTGGTCTATAGTTTCCCAGAATGCTTTGAGATAGATTTGGGATAGCACAGTGTCTGTGGGTTTAACGAATGCTGCCATTAAACATTTGGTCGTATCTCACATCCATCATCGACTATTGTAACCTGTTTGATTTAGAGGCACTCGGGTGCTGTATATCAGCTCTTCTGCTGTTGTGGAAAAACCAAGAATAACTAATTAGAGGCCAGATTTTGCAGGGCTTTGGAGTGGAGACTGGAGCTGGAGCACAGAGCAGTGGAGCTGCAGGTTTTTGCCTGGAGCTGGAGCGGAGCCGGAGCACAGCTCCAAAGCCCCGAGAAAGGTATTTAGGTGTTGCTGCCCTCAGTGCTGCAACACCTACCTGTTTTAGGAGTCTAAATTTAATTTTCAAGAGTGATTTTAGGCACTGAGGAACCAAAATTCCATTGACCGGAATTGACAGAACATGGTTTAGCTTTCTTAATGCCTAAATACCTTTTGAAAAATGAGATTTAGGCTCCCAAATCAGTTAGATGTTGCAATACTGAGCTCTGCAGTGCCTAAATTATCTTTTAAAAATCTGAATCCTAGGCTTTTAACTCCCATTGATCCTTTTGTAAATTCTACTCGGTGCCTATCTACATCTGTGGGCACCTAAATACCTTTAAAATCCTGGCCAATTCTGTAGCTTTTAATCATGCAAAACTTCCATTGAATCCAATGAATACTGCAGGATCTAATCTATGAAAATGAGAAATACTGCAACCACTGGGTTTTTGAAATATTTTCGAGAATTTATTTCAGATTAATAATTTAATATGTCATTGCATCGGAACCTCTTTTCTATGAGGCCATTAATATTTTGTTGTTGCCTTTCATGCCCTTAGCAAGACCAGTCTCGAAATAACTTTGTGTGAGATTTCTCTCAGCATCCTTTCACGTACCACTGGACTCTGCCTAAATTAAAATCCAGCACTGAGTAAAGCCCCAAGTTGCTTATGCTTTATAGTTGGAAATGAAGTAATTTTTTTTTCTTATTGAATAGCTGGGTGGATGTGGCTTCACATGCTTGTTCTCATGTGGTCCCTTAATCCGAAGATGAAACAAACACAAGTTGCACAAATACTTGCCTGGCTTTGTTAGTGAGCAGGGATTTCTTACTGTTTGTTTATCTATCTTGAATGTTGTGCTCTGGCTCTCCTTAGTGTCTTGATTTGGATGTGCGTCTTAGCAGAGCAGCAGTATACTATGTTCAGCAAAACAGAAAGCTCTTACTTTTTAATTCTGCAATATAGCTGGAAGCTCAGAGTAAGTGAAATTGTTTTGGAAACCCAAAGGAGTCTCACGATTTCTTTTGACTTCATGTGCGCATCTTTAGGAATATTTTATAATGTGTGCCAAAAGCATACTATGATTTTAAGTATGCAAGTGAAGCATTGTTTTAAGTCCACTGCTACCAGACCTATGTGCTGTAACTCGTATTCTGAAGCAACTGTATTAAACTCCTGGCATGTACTGATAGCAATGGTATCTAGTCAAAGTAGGTGGCAAAATTGTCTAGTCACTTGTGTCTAATTAAGCCTTTTTGTTCTGGCTCATCAAGAAGTCCTGAATGTAGTCAAGGCTGGATAAACATTAAGAATTTCTGATTGCTCACCACCTGTTTGATCAAGTAAAATGTTAAAGAGCCAAACACATTACATGTATTGGAACGGCTCTGGAACAGTACAGGACTGGACAGTAACAGAGGAGTTTGTTTATTTTCGCTTCCCCCTCTCACACCAATAAGTTTCAAATTCTTATTTCTGTATTAGCTATTATTGTCAAAAACTAAAGCAAAGACAGTGCTTCTGTGTACCCTATTAGGTTTGCAGTGCGTATATGCAGAGCTTAAAAAGGCAAGTGATCCCCACACATTATCTTCAACATCAAAGCAATTGGGTTTGATTTTTTTCCCCCACTTGCCCAACTTAATCAATTTGAGATTAATCTCTTTTAATAAAAATGGACCAGAAACTTGAAGCCCCTGATAAGAGAAAATGCTTCAGTAAATCACCACTATTCACCTAATTTTTAAGTTTTGGCTTTCTGGTTAACCAAATTTAGTAAGAATCCTGCCCTTTGATTCTTTTGTTAACAAGCTGCGACAGTTTGCTATGGAGTGTATGAATTACCAATACTGTTCTTTTAGTTCTCATTATGGACCATTACCTCCTAGATATGATCAATTCTAAGCAAGATACTAAAATATTACCCAATTTATCATTTTCCTGAGTGTTTAGAAGAGCAAAACTAGATTCAGATTCTCCTGTCAGTTGAAAGAGAGCTCTTCTAGCTCCATACAGTTCTGATTAATCCATAACCGATGCTCTTCTAGAGCTGAACTTAACATCCATTACATTCTTCTGGCTTGTGACCTATTGAAACATTAACTTCTCTATTTCTTCTGGGATAAAGAACCCAAATTAAGTAGGTATATTGACATGCTTGACAAGAAAATAGAACCCTTAATCAGTATATACATTTCCTTTCTCCCAGTGTCATGTGCATATTTGTGAATTATTTCATTTTGAAGAGTACTGGTATTTTCAGGTGGAGGGAGAATAATTTGCTTACAAACAGTGTAATTCATAAATGGCTTGGATACCTCCAGTGCTGCTCAGTTTTAACTGAGTAGTAAATATAAGCTTGAGTGAGCTGCAAAACAATGTGTCAGTTGTTCTTAGGCTTTTGGTCTATCAGTATTATCTACATGATGTTAAAGCACAGGGTATTATAAGCTTTATTAGGTATTTCTGACTAGAGAGAATAGCTGTGCCAAGGGATTACACGACTTATTGAATTAATGCTGTTCACGTTGACTGCACCCTGGTTTCTCTGGTTTTAACAAAACCTGCACAGCATAGTCCATAATACCAACAGCATTCATCTGTTTTATTTAAATATTGGCATTGAGCACCTTGTAAATATGAGATGAGTATTAATGTAGTTCCAATATCTGAGTTTGGTCACAAAAGGAAAGGCAAATCAAACATGAAACAACAAAGCCTGGAGAATGATAAGCTATATTTCAGCTAGGATTTTGCTGAATATTTACATGCTCATTTTGTAACCATAACAAAGGAAATTTTACAAAATAACTTTTTGCTTTGCAAATGACTAACCAGAGGATGTTTTGCTCCTCTTCTCTTCCAGAAATTGAGGCTAAGGAAGCGTGTGATTGGCTACGAGCAGCAGGGTTCCCACAGTATGCTCAGCTTTACGAAGGTAAGTAGCGGAGTTGATTTTTCTATGTCATCAATTTACGAGAGCTTTATTGTTTAGACAGGATAATTAATTTCTAAATGTAGTGTCAAATATGGAACTAGAGTGGGGTGTGAAGAATTGAAGCACTATCAGATCCTGTACTGTGCTGGTATCTACCATCCACCACATGCAAACACACAAGTTGGTGAGTTTATACCAAAACCTACAAAGACACTCCGACATGGTGGCAGTTTTAAATAGTTTCACTTCATAGATCTTTAGTTTAATGCAGGGATTCCCAAAGTTTTTCTTAGCCAGATTTTAATGACACTCATGGACCCCTCCCATTTGTGATCTCATAATATGCCTATGGCATTTATAGCAATTAATTAATGACCATGTAAGAAAGTTTGTCATTCATTTTTGGCACCGCTGATGCTATTTTAGCAGCTGCAAATAAGAAGGGGTAATCAACACTCTACCCAGCAAGTGCTCCACTGACCATAGTTTTGCAACCTCTGGTCTAGAGGACTGAACAGGACTGAGATCCGAGTACACTTGACCTCTTGTCCCAACTCTGATACTAATTTACATGGGTGGGGGGAGACCTCTCTACCCCTGTTTCAGAGTTGGGGGAAACTGAGGCAAATACTTCAGAGCTCAGTGAGGATTAGTTAATGGGCCAAATTAAACAAACTTCAATATGCAGAAGTATTATACTATTTGTGTTCGTGGGGATTCACCTCAGGGCAGGAGATGTCTCCACCACTGTCCTTCGTGGGTGGACAGCTTTTGGAACCCAGTCCTTCACTGCAATAGCGTCCATAGCTTCTGTGCCCAACCCTTCATGCACACACAGTGCCCAGTGAATCTGTTCAACAGTGGATCCACCAGTCCAATCCCACTTCTTACCAGCAGCTGTAGCCAGAGAAGACCCTCCGGTGGAGCCACTGCCAGGAAAAAGAGAGAGAACTGAGAACCTATGTCAGTATGTAAGCACCTGGGCTCCTCATGGATGGTCCTTGCTTCCTGTGTGTTTTCTGGCATGAGTTGGTTTTGGGGGACAGGGTTCATTCTGTGGGGTTGAGAGAGTGCACGCACGCACACTAATTTAAAGATAAAACCCTGAGGAGATTTTTCAATTCCCAAGACTCTCAATGCCAGTATGTTTGAGGGAGGGATTACTCTAGGTCACCGCTTCTTCAAAGTCCTTACTCCAGCAAAACTCTGACTTCACTGGCAGT
Source organism: Eretmochelys imbricata (assembly GCF_965152235.1). Taxonomy (NCBI): domain Eukaryota; kingdom Metazoa; phylum Chordata; order Testudines; family Cheloniidae; genus Eretmochelys; species Eretmochelys imbricata. Next base: position 91,247,649 of record NC_135575.1, read on the forward strand.
TTTGTCTGATAAGCACCTCAGGATTTGGCTTAGCGTTTTTAAGCTACGTCTGGTTTTCACTAAAATGCAAAGTCTGTTTTTAAAAAGATGCAGTGAAAGTCCTTGGTTTTGTCTGGTTTTTGTTTATAAAAGTTATTTGCATCCTAGCAAAGTTACGAAGCACTGTCATAGCTGCCTCTTCTTATTCATAAAACCAAATCCCCAGCTGTTAGTTTTAACACTGTATATAGACAATCCACTATTTACAGAGAATAATGGTAGGAAATTGAAGCCAGTGCTAAACTGGCCCTCTTGAAAAATGATCCATTTGAGCTTTAATTTGCAGCTGCATTGGCAATGTGAGAAAATAATAGCAGTCGCAAAGACAGCGGTTGGCAATTTTTTTGTTTGCCTGTTTAGAAATGAAATTTCCTTCTATTATGTTTCCTCTCTTTTGGCGCTGACACAGTGCGAAGAACATACTTTCTTGGGACATGTGCTTGGGGACTGTAGATTCAATACTGTCAAAATCCAGGGGGCAGGGATTTACATTTGGAAAGTTTGGATTCTTAGGCAACTTAGTGCTTTTGAGGGTCATTTTGATCATGCTTTATTGTTATGCAGAATCTCTAGGAAATTGTTTGTACACAAAATTGCTTTTCCTTATTCTACAAAATCTGTGTGGTCAGAAAGGCAATACAGCTGCAGCAGTAGCTTTAGCCCCTGTTCATACATTACTTGAATACTCAGAACTTTCAGTGGCTTCAGTGGGAATTTTGGCTGTGCAAGGAATCCAGGATCAGGACTTGTGACATTCAGGAATCTGTGGAGGACAGTAAATAATATTTGGGTGCTGTTTCAGAGCTGTAGTAAATTTCCAGCACACTGCCAACATTGTTTCCTCCTCCTTGCTCTTCCAAAGTGTTTATCTAAACAATCTTTTAGGGAATGAAAACAGCATAGGGCTCTTAGCAGTTTGGTTTTTTTTAATTTCAGTTCCTATCTTCTTAATGTCGTAACAGTGACAGACTATTAAATTGCTTGATTAAAAGCCAGAGATTTTGAGTTTGATTGTTTTCCAGAGATTTTGATTTTGATGACCTTTTGCTTTAATGTGAAGTATACAAGCTTGATCAAAGTGCTAATATTTGTTTTAAACTAGGCTAGCTTGACTCAATTGCAGCTTTTGACGACAGGCAGATGGCTGCATTCAGCTTGTTGCTGCCTCTCTTTCCTTGTTTCATCTGTGCTTTGCTCAATATTTTTTCCGTGACGCACGTGAACTTATATCAGTTATCAGAGCTACATGCAAAAGTTTCTACACGAGGAGTAAATATCTTTCTGGCATTTGAAATGGTAAGACATGCAATTTATCTTGGAGGAGCTGGTTGCCTGCATCTTAGTGAGCTGACTCTGAGACAGCTGGCTGCTTTGAAATGAGTAAATTTTGGGAATAAGGTTCTTTTTGATTGTCCATCTCTCTTGTTTCCTTCAGATCTCCTTTTTCCCATTGACATCACTTTAGTCAAGCGAGAGCATGACTTTCTGGACAGAGATGCCATTGAGGCCTTATGCAGGTAAGTGAAATATATTGTTTTGCAAGAAAGCACTTTATGTGGGATAAGAATAACCTCAACTGAATCATTTACTAATTAATAATCTCTTTGAGGACTTTTGTTATCCAGTAGCCATGGCCAGAATATCTTAATTTAAAAAAGTCATATAAATATGTTTGGGTTTTTTATTTTAAAGAAAAGTGCTGAAAAGCAACTAGTGGCCATCTTCATGATAAATATTTCCCAGTCTTTTTAATTCCTTGTTTGATTTGACTACCTCTTCTTGAATTATTAAGCCGCAGCAGAATCAGAACTATGCTGGCTAAAACTGTGTTTAAACAGGGTTGTTGCTAACATCGCTGTATCATGGTGTCCATCCCAAATGTGAACAGGGATGATTTTCTGAGAACTGTGCTACTGCTAATCCCAGACAGATTGCTAATCCCTTACTCACATTGGTGAGCAGTTACTTACACAAGTAGTCCTACTAAACTCGGCTTGACCACTCATGCAAGTAACTGATCACCAGAATGAGTAAGGCATTAGCAATTCTGCCTTACGTATTCTAGACTACAAAGCCAACCACCCTGTTACAACGTCTTAGTCTGACACAGTTAAAAACCAATTTGTGGTGTTTAGTTGTTGCTTGCAATTACTAGAATTGGGAGCACTGGCTGTTCGGAGTCTGAAAGAACAGGAAGGAGGGGGGAGGAGTTGAAGAGGCTGAGGGAGAGCTACTGAGGGTGCAGCAGCAGCTTGGAAAAGAGGTTTCCACTTTAAAAAAAATAAAGTCCTGTTGAAGTTTGTTAGTACTTTGCCTGGCTACTACAACACAATTCCATTCTCCAGTATAAGATTTCACTTTCTTGCATTGGGGTAGCGCCCGATCACTCATCTTTCATATCTGCCTCGAGCTAAATAAAAGTAAGTCCTGGTAATTTTTTCTACTCCTGCCTTTCACTACTGCAGCTTTCCAGCATTCTAGTCAAATGAACACTGTAGGCCAATACGTGCATATGTCATCAGCCTCTACAGAGTTAAAACCAAGTCCTGAAGAGAAGTTTGTAACTTTGGTGCAATTCTATGCTGTCCTTCCAGCACAGGGGAGAGAAAAAGGCACCAGCTAGAATAGAAAGTACTTCAGAAATATCTAAAATGATTTAAGCTGAGACACAGAAAAGGAAAATTAAGTTCATTTCACATTCATTGAGGATAGATAATGTCATGAAAGTGAAAAGTTCACACACAGTATGCAATATACTGCATTTCAAATGCTCATTTATATGCTCTGTAACCCGTCAGGCCATTTAACAGAAAGCACAGTGATGTGGTTTTTAAAAAAAAAAAAAAAAAATTCCCAGAAATATAGTCTTTCCTTGCCAGGAAAAAAAAATGTAGCCAAACCAATGTATTTTGAATTCAACACTCTCTTGCTTAAGTATTATCTTAACCTGGATTTTTATTTATTTATTTATTTATGTGGGGGGCAGGAAAGCGTTTCTCTCTCTCACTGAATGAAAGTAAGACTATTTTCTGTATTAAGCTATGACATTCCCTGCTCATGTGATCCGTAAAGTTTTAGGTTCTGCTTTTGTAGCCTTCTACCTTAAGGATAAGTTACAAGTCTTCAGGAAATGGAATCTGACAAAACAGCCTTCTGATCACAAAACCAACTCAAGAAGACTTATTGTTTTGCAAAAGTATCCACTGTTTTATATGGCTGTTTGTTGTAAAATAGCTAATTTGCTTTAGTCTTCAAAATATAATATACAATATAATTTGCTTATTAGCCTAATGGTATTACTATATACAACAGTGAAACCAAGGACAGAGTTTTTGAAGGCTATAACATGGTTTTGAAGCCATTGTGATTGATCTGGCAGTATTGTACAAATGAAGAATGTTTTTGATTTAAGTTTAAAATTTTGGGGGACATATTCAGACTCTACTAACCATGAAATAAAACCAAATAACTCCATGGAACAACTCTGAAATCAGAATTTGGCTACATATCCTTTATAAATATTGCCCCATATTAATAGGTTATCAAATTCTGTATTCCTTTAGGGTTCCATCATACACTCTTGGTTAAATTTTGTTAAGTCAATTAAATATCTTTGGCTAGACTACCTCTAGCTAATGTGGTTTGGAATTAATGTGCTATATTTCTTCATGCTTTTTGCATTTATTTTGACTGATGTTAAAGACACTTTGTAAACATTATAATTAATTTAGGAAAGGGCTTACAGCTGTTGTCACAGAGCTATAAATCTGTCACTAGATCTTGGCTGAAAATCTTGGTAGTTGGGAATTCTCTTGCATTTTTAGCACAATGTTCAGTTAACACCCAAATGCAATTGACAGTAACAAAGTAATGGAAGGTGTGCGTGTGTGAGACTTCTTGTGCCCTGGGCTGAGAATATAACTCTCCATGTCAACTGATGTGCTACTAGCAATCCTTGTTATCTTCTTATGCTTATTGCACATTTTACAGAGAAATTAAATCAGAACATACATTTTGAAAACGCGTACAGTAGAAGTGATCAGAATTATACGTCATTTAATGCAGCATTTCAAATAACTCTCTTACCCAAAGAACAGGGACACGCAATTTAATAAACAGCAATTTATAATGTGAGCAGGGAAAACCACCAGCAAAACTTTAATCACAGACTGATTGTATAAATATTATTCCCTATTGAAAACTATAACATGAAGAGAAGTCAAGGAGTATGGTGTTAAATGTTTGCTGGAAAACTTTTGGTAAACACTTCACTCTGAAAATATATAATACTTGCCTTACTTCAAAGGGAGGCATTATTATCTGTATACACTAAAGATTAGTGATTTACAGCTGGGTATGAAGAAAAGGCCCCGCCCCCATATAGTTTACAATCTAAGGGCCCCATCCTGCACAAATTTAGTGGGATCTGCAGGTGCTAAGCACCTCTGAAAATCAGGCCATCGAATTAGTTGCCTAAATAGGGGCTTACGTCCCCAGTGTTAAGTCAAGCATCCAAGTTTTTAAAAACTATCTCTTTAAATTGTGCCCAATATTGACATTTTCGCAGGAATGGGTCCAAACCAAATCCCCGGATCCAAACACTTCCAAATTTAAGGGAGGCCCAGTTTCAGATCCCAATTTTATCATTTGGACAGATCTCTAATTTGTATATGCTGCTCAAACCTGAACGTTAGTGTTTTTTAGTGGAAAGGTTGAATGTTGTTCCTGTGTTACTAGCTTCCCTGAACAATATAAACCACCAGATAAAATCAAGATTATAGAGATAGCATACAGTGCTCATGATACTTAATAGCAACACAGTGGAAATAATTAGAAAACAGTCTGTTACTGATCATGAAACATATGGTTAGCAGATAACATCAGGGATTATATCCTAATCTGCCAGGGATGCTTCAGGTGGTTACTGTCTGCAAAGCCCTGTTTGTTTGTTTCTTAAGAAGCTCTGTAGAGTAGTGACTAGGAATTTATCTTCAAAGGGCTACTGGGCATACAATGTGTGTATGAAACAAGGTCCTGAAACATGCTCGTCCTAAAGGATGTTGCTACCGAAGTACAAATTTTGTAGCAGACTCTTATGGAAATCCTGTCTAATCTGTGTCTCATTTTGGGGGTTTCTAAAGCACCGCCACCGTAGTGGCTACACACAGGCATAGCTGCATAAGAGAGATTGGAACATACTTACACCCTGGGGCTCCCAGACTTCTGAGCCAACTAAGATTATTGTAGCAGACCAACATGACTAGTGCTTGCAGCTCCTTTGAGCTTTGAGTTTGGAGTCTACCCAACCACCATTGCAGGTTAGAGTACGCACAAATGAATGGGAAGCAGGCAGGCAGTGGAGGCACATGATGACCCAGCATAGAGACTCATCGAGGTATGGTGGAAAAGATTAAATCCCAATCACAAAAATGTGAAGTACCAGGATTTAAGCATACTGTATTAATGACTGGGAACCACTACTTTAACACAGAGTAGTGGGCCAAATTTTGCCCTCAATTACACTATTCATAAACATCACTGAGGGCAGAATTTGGCCCAGCAGCAATTTATTAAACCTTATGGCTGAGTGTGCCTAAAGGATTTAAATGCTCAATATCCAAGAAGTATTTTTGTAGGCTGGGGGGTTGGACAACTAAAGGCCAAGAGGGAGAAAAGAGAGACCGATTGGATGAGGATCTAGAAGGGGGAAAACTGGGTCTGGCTAGGAAGATTGAGGACAAGAAGCCAGGAGGGATTGGGAATGGTTGAGTAAGGAGATTGGGATGGGGGCGAGGGGAGAAGATTGTGAGGGGAGGGGCACGTTGGAAGTGATGAGGCAGAAGAGGTCTATACAGGGGAGAACAGTCGGAAGAGTCTGTGCTCACTAGAGAACATTTCCCTCTAGAGCTTGGAACAGAACCCATTATTTCCGAGTCTCCCCACACCTCTGCTGTCATCAGATACCTGTGAAACGCACTGGCAATGTGTTTCAATGCTCTAATGCTAAGTACTCTGAAAAAATCAGGTCCTAAGTATCTCAAATTTGGTCCCCCCAAATTAGTGGACACTCTTTTTTTAACCTTAATCTTGTTGTGCCTCAGTTCCCCATCTGTAAAGGGGAAGAATACCACCCCCTCGGTTTATAGGGGTGTTGTGAAAATAAATATTAAATGTTTGAGACAGATTCGGATGCTATAAAAAGAAAAGGAGTACTTGTGGCACCTTAGAGACTAAAAAATTTATTTGAGCATAAGCTTTTGTGAGCTACAGCTCATTTCATCGGATGTATGCAGTGGAAAATACAGTGGGGAGAATTTATATACACAGAAAACGTGAAACAATGGGTGTTACCTTACACACTGTAAGAGTGATCAGGTAAGGTGAGCTATTATTAGCAGGTGAGAGAGGAGGATGGGGGTGGGGGGAACCTTTTGTAGTGATAATCAAGGTGGGCCATTTCCAGCAGTTGACAAGAACCTGTGAGGAACAGTGAGGGGGGGGAGGAGAATAAACATGGGGAAATAGTTTTACTTTGTGTAATGACACATCCACTCCCAGTCTTTATTCAAGCTTAATGTAATGGTGTCCAGTTTGCAAATTAATTCCAATTCAGCAGTCTCTCATTGGAGTCTGTTTTTGAAGGTTTTTTTTTTTTTTTTGGGTTGAAGTATTGCCACTTTTAGGTCTGTAATCAAGTGACCAGAGAGACTGAAGTGTTCTCCGACTGGTTTTTGAATGTTATAATTCTTGACGTCTGATTTGTGTCCATTTATTCTTTTACGTAGAGACTGTCCAGTTTGACCAATGTACATGGCAGAGGGGCATTGCTGGCACATGATGGCATATATCACATTGGTAGATGTGCAGGCGAACGAGCCTCTGATAGTGTGGCTGATGTGATTAGGCCCTGTGATGGTGTCCCCTGAATAGATATGTGGACACAGTTGGCAACGGGCTTTGTTGCAAGGATAGGTTCCTGGGTTAGTGTTTTTGTTGTGTGGTTGCTGGTGAGTATTTGCTTCAGGTTGGGGGGCTGTCTGGAAGCAAGGACTGGCCTGTCTCCCAAGATCTGTGAGAGTGATGCGTCCTCCTTCAGGATAGGTTGTAGATCCTTGATGATGAGCTGGAGAGGTTTTAGTTGGAGGCTGAAAGTGATGGCTAGTGGCGTTCTGTTGTTTTCTTTGTTGGGCCTGTCCCATAGTAGGTAACTTCTGGCTCTGTCAATCTGTTTCTTCACTTCAGCAGGTGGGTATTGTAGTTGTAAGAACGCTTGATAGAGATCTTGTAGGTGTTTGTCTCTGTCTGAGGCGTTGGAGCAAATGCGCTTGTATTGTAGAGCTTGGCTGTAGACAATGGATCGTGTGGTGTGGTCTGGATGAAAGCTGGAGGCATGCAGGTAAATATAGCAGTCAGTAGGTTTCCGGTATAGGGTGGTGTTTATGTGACCATTGCTTATTAGCACCGTAGTGTCCACGAAGTGGATCTCTTGTGTGGACTGGTCCAGGCTGAGGTTGATGGTGGGATGGAATTGTTGAAATCATGGTGGAATTCCTCAAAGGCTGCTTTTCCATGGGTCTAGATGATGAAGATGTCATCAATGTAGCGCAAGTAGAGTCATTAGGGGACGAGAGCTGAGGAAGCGTTGTTCTAAGTCAGCCATAAAAATGTTGGCATACTGTGGGGCCATGCGGGTACCCATGGCAGTGTCGCTGATTTGAAGATATACATTGTCCCCAAATGTGAAATAGTTATGGGTGAGGACAAAGTCACAAAGTTCAGCTACCAGGTTTGCCGTGACATTATCGGGGATACTGTTCCTGACGGCTTGTAGTCCATCGTTGTGTGGAATGTTGGTGTAGAGGGCTTCTACATCCATAGTGGCTAGGATGATGTTTTCAGGAAGATCACTGATGGATTGTAGTTTCCTCAGGAAGTCAGTGTTGTCTCGAAGATAGCTAGGAGTGCTGGTAGCGTAGGGCCTGAGGAGGGAGTCTACATAGCCAGACAATCCTGCTGTCAGGGTGCCAATGCCTGAGATGATGGGGTGCCCAGGATTTCCAGGTTTATGGATCTTGGGTAGCAGATAAAATACCCCTGGTTGGGATTCCAGGGGTGTGTCTGTGCAGATTTCTTCTTATGCTTTTTCAGGGAGTTTCCTGAGCAGATGCTGTAGTTTCTTTTGGTAACCCTCAGTGGGATCAGAAGGTAATGGCTTGTAGAATGTGGTGCTGGAGAGCTGCCGAGCAGCCTCTTGTTCGTGTTCCGACCTGTTCGAGATGATGACAGCACCTCCTTTGGCAGCCTTCTTGATTATTATGTCAGAGTTGTGTCTGAGGCTGTGGATTGTATTGTGTTCTGCACGGCTGAGGTTGTGGGGCAAGTGATGCTGCTTTTCCACAATTTCAGCCCGTGCACGTCGGCGGAAGCACTCTATATGTAGAAGTCCAGTCTGTTGTTTCGACCTTCAGGAGGAGTCGACCCAGAATCCTTCTTTTTGTAGTGTTGGTAGGAAGGTCTGTGTGGGTTAGTATGCTGTTCAGAGGTGTGTTGGAAATATTCCTTGAGTCGGAGACGTCGAAAATAGGATTCTAGTCCACCGCACGTTCGTAGGGATGGAGGGGCAGAAGGAGAGGCCCCGAGATAGGACAAATTCTTCTGCTGGGCTAAGAGTATAGCTGGATAGATTAACAATATTGCTGGGTGGGTTAAGGGAACCACTGTTGTGGCCCCTTGTGGCATGTAGTAGTTTAGATAGTTTAGTGTCCTTTTTCTTTTGTAGAGAAGTAAAGTGTGTGTTGTAAATGGCTTGTCTAGTTTTTGTAAAGTCCAGCCATGAGGAAGTTTGTGTGGAAGGTTGGTTTTTTATGAGAGTATCCAGTTTTGAGAGCTCATTCTTAATCTTTCCCTGTTTGCTGTACAGGATGTTGATCAGGTGGTTCCGCAGTTTCTTTGAGAGTGTGTGGCACAATCTGTCAGCATAGTCCTGTGTGGTATGTAGATTATAATGGATTTTTTTACCTCAGTCCTTTTGGTATGATGTCCATCTGTTTGCATTTGGAAAGGAAGATGATGTCTGTCTGTATCTGTACGAGTTTTTTCATGAAGTTGATGGGTTTCCACTCCATATGGCTAAATTCAGTGCCTTGCATAATGACCAGTTTCAGAGTAGCAGCCTTGTTAGTCTGTATCCGCAAAAAGAAAAGGAGTACTTGTGGCACCTTAGAGACTAACACATTTATTTGAGCATAAGCTTTCGTGAGCTACAGCTCACTTCATTAGATGCATGCAGTGGAAAATACAGAGTGGAGATTTTATATACACAGAGAACATGAAACAATGGGTGTTACCGTACACACTGTAACGAGAGTGTATATAAAATCCGTGTATATAAAATCTCCCCACTGTATTTTCCACTGCATGCATCCGATGAAGTGAGCTGTAGCTCACAAAAGCCTATGCTCAGATAAATGTGTTAGTCTCTAAGGTGCCACAAGTACTCCTTTTCTTTTTGCGGATACAGACTAACACGGCTGCTACTCTGAAACCTGTCAGATGCTATAGTAATGAGAGCCATAGAAAAGTCCATGAGGAAATTAATAAGAACACAAGAACGGCCATACTGGGTCAGACCAAAGGTCTGTCTAGCCCAGTATCCTGTCTTCTGACAGTGGCCAATGCCAGGTACCCCAGAGGGAATGAACAGAACAGGTAATCAAGTGATCCATCCCATCGCCCATTCCCAGCTTCTGGCAAATAATTCTGAATAGTGTGCAGGAAATAAGACCTAAGGCCACACATTGAATAATAAGGACAAAACAAAATACTGACTAGCTGCTCATTAATTGAGCACCATCCATCTTATGCACTGAATGAGACAGGGGTCCTATGGAAAAATAGTATGTGATCATATAATACATATACATATGGGGGCTGAATTAAGGTTGCAAAGGCAACATTAATCCCAGCATTTCATACCGTTGAGTGTTTGGTTTTTGTAACCTGAATAGGGGTGGGTGGGTGGATGGGTGTGTGCGTGTGTATTTATATATAATATTCATTCAGTGGAACTACTTCTAGAGTAAGGCACCACTATGCAACATGATTAAAGGTTTCAGTGTCTCGCCCTGTATAAACAAGCTGGAGGTGTGATTATGGGACTGTTAAATGAAACACACAGATCTGAGACATCTCTGTAGAGCATTTAGATTTTCAAAAGGAAACTGTTTTTATAATGAAAACATGTCAGATCTGAAATGGAATCTTTACATGCCTGGTTGTTCCTGTAACTGATCTCATTCATAAAGGGATGATCTTAACTTGCTTTCTTATTTGTGTTTGTGAGGGGTTGGAGGTTTTGTTGTTTTTTAAAAGGATCTCTGTAGAAATAGTCTCTACGCTTATCTCATTCAGCTGTTCAAGGGTTGTATTTTAAATGAGGGGGAGGGCAGGCTACAATATAATCTTTGTGAAATCAAAGAGTCACTTATCAGGCAGGCCCTAAATATGTTTTTCCCCTGACAGATCAAAGTGGTCAGGCTAGTTAAATGCAACAGTCTGGAAATAGATAAAACCTGATATGGGGACTCAGTGGCAGCTTCTTTGCTGTATGAGGCAAATGCTTCAATACTGTAAAATTCACAAATTGTTACATGAAACAGAACTGAAGGCCAAGTTTAGTATGCCTTGGATTGAGGCCCAGGAGTTCCAAATTATAAATCAAAAGTTAAAGAAAAGCCAAATAGTGTTTACTCCTCTGGAAGATATACCGTGACCTGTGTTTTGAGTAATTAACATTTTATTCACAGTAGGGCAGGTATACTTTTAAAAAAGCTAGTTTAGTTTGGTTTTTTGCAACTAAACACTTGGGAATTCATATTTTGAAGAAAGGTTTTAATTTTTCTTCAAAATTAAATTAACAATTGCTGTTATGCAATCCAAAAAGGAGGGTTAGTCACAATCACATAGCTGAGCCCTGTTGTAAAAGTTATTTGTGAACAACTCCATTACATTTTTTGTTTTTCTTTCATGTTGATAGTTTAAAAACTACACTGAATATATAACATTAGCACAATGCAGGTTATCCAAAAAAGAGACTCAACATATCCCATCAATGTTTTGCAAGAGAAAAATGTCCCCTATAACATTCTGAGAGGAGATCAGCGAGAGAGTGTGAAGGAGGAATTAAAAATAAATTTGAATACACTCTTCAGACAAAATTGTTCTGAATCTTACTCTAAGGCAGAAACACTTTCATGTGTGTAGGGCCCTCCTCAGGGTCTGTTGTATTAGGTCTCCGACTCAATATCTATTTGGTAAGGCCTCACACACCAGAATGTCAGCTTTCCTCTGATACTTGTCTAAAGACCAGTGAGCCTTATTCTGCTCTCCATTACACAATAAGGAGTAACTGCATGGAAGCCAATGAAGTTATACAAGTGTCAAGCTGGTATCAGTGGAATCAGACTCCGCAAGTTTCATGACAGAATAATTACTCTGAAGACAACATGGAGTGATGTTTTGGAATGGTGGTGTGCACTGTAATCTTTGTCACTTGGAGACAGGACAGTCTATTGCAAGGAGACACAGGACTGAGAGTCAAGACCTGGGTTCTACTCCCAGTTTCCCATTTGTAAATGGGAATAATCCCACTCCTTTGTTTTGTAGGGGTGTTGTGAAAATAAATAGCAATGTTTGAGAGACGCTCTCTCATGCTACAATGATGAGAGCCATAGGAAAGCACACACGGAAATTAATAATTCTGTCTTCAGAGCAGGGGCTGACTAGTGCACTGGAAACGGGGCCTAGGACCACCCATTGAACAATGAGGAGATTGTCCTGCCCCCTACTTGCTGTGTGACCTTAGTTTTGAGCAAGGCTCTGTACCTTTGTTTCATCTTTATCATGTAACTGGATCCTCCATTTCCTAAGGGCCTGATCCTTCACAACTGAAACCAATAAAAGCTTTGCCATAAACATCAGTGAGTGCCGGGTCAAACCCTGTGTAAAAACCCTTGTCTGTGCAAAAGGTGGGCAGAAAGTGAAGGAGGTTGGTGGTTCATCCTCTAGGCATTACTAAGTTATTACATAAAATTAACAAGACTCAGTACTGATACGTAAAGGTATCTAGGATTTTCCTTTTAGTTTCTCTTTTTTTAAAAAAAAAGAGAAACTAGGGGTATATTAGCTTCTCCAAATTTAGCTTAAAAGACGTCAACATTGTAAAATAAAGACCTACATTTTAAACTGGGAGTGTTTATATGCTTGATTCTGCTCTCAGTGAACTCAGTGCCCTAATTTATCAGAGGACTAAGAAAGGTCAGATTACTCTGCTTGGAACTGTATGCACGCAGGGCCTGATTCAACACTACTGAATTTAATGGAAAGACCTCCATTGACTTCAATGGGCACTGGATCAGCAGCCAGCCAGAGAAGATTATACAAAAAGATGCATGTAATGCCTTAAAGTATGAATTTAAAAGCGCATTTCATGGGGAGCCTGGTTAATTATAGCTGCTGTACTCTTACCCAGCAATGAATTTTGTTTGTTTTTATTTTGAGAGCCACAGTCTTAGATATGAAAGAAACTGTACAGACTTGGAAGGAAGAACAAGGTCTATGATTTTCTTTTTCTTCTTCTTTTTTTTTTTTTTTTTGAACAGATTAGTAGAGTTGTCCTGGGGCTGTCTTGAAAGTAATTTATGTTACACCACAGAGGAACAAAATAGGCACCTGATGTGTGGAAAATTAGTTTTCCTCTTTGAGGTTTCAACTAGAAGGGTAAAAAATTAAAGCAACAGCAGGCTGCATTACACCCACAGTTGCAGAGAAGCACTTTCTTTGTACCTTATTCTGTGTATGTTGGGATAATTTGCTTCAGGATTATATGTAAAAAGATATTTGATATTAAGCAATAATTATTAGTAATTCATTAATTTAAAGGCACTTTCAAACTTGGTCTGTCTCTACGCTCTTTGGACTGTTCAGTTATTCACTTCCCTCTCTTTGACTAGACCCAGGGAAACTAGTAAATGTTCCTCTACCCCTACTCTTCTCACCCAGAATTCAGATGAAGTAATGTGTTAATAATTAAGCATAATTGCTAATTGAGGCTCCCCTTGTGGCTCTTTGTATGCAAAGGAGTTTGGAGATAGCCTTCACAAAGGCATTTTAATTGAAATAGCCAGCGTCACAAAAGTCATAGGCCTGCTGTTGTTAACTTGGTGTGTTTTGTTTTGTTCCACAGGCGCTTAAATACTTTAAACAAATGTGCAGTGATGAAGCTAGAAATTAGTCCACATAGAAAAAGGGTAAGATGTGTTTTGTTTTTGTTTTGTTTTTAACATCCTACGTTACAGAACCATTTAAAAAAAAAAAAAAGCTGAACATGATCTCGTAGTTCATCTAATTTAGCTGCAGCGCAAGATTGTTCCTGGGCCAAATCTGGCATCCTTACACAGGTAAAACACTCTTTACTCTTCATTGTGATCTTTTGATTAAGGACTTCAGGATTTGGCCCTGTAAGCGAATACACTCATTGATTCAGCTTAATCTTTTACGCACTCTGAGACACGGATGTCGCGCACTCTCAACTACTGTGACCTGTCAGTACACTTATGTCAACTATTCACACTCTCGTGTTCAGCTGTGATGATGACTCAGTTAGCCCATATGGTGCTGACTAATCAGCATGGACCAGAGTAAATCATCATCTCAGCTAACTTGAGCTGACTCTTCAGAACCAAGTTAGAACACCAAAATGCTTTTTCATGTAGGCAGGCTCAGAGGGAGCGGAGGATTCCCAACCTTTCCCAAAAGATGCTCAGCTTGCAGAGTTGGACCCATTACTCAGGGGCTTTTTAATCACTGTTTAAAATACTAATCTAAACTAAGGCAAAATCTCTGAAGAATACTGTTAAATAAGCTTGAAGCACATTGGTAAGGAAATCAGCATGGTTTGTAGAGTTTCTCTGCTGTTCGCTCAGGACAGTCTCATTAGTCAGTGAGTCTTAAACTAAGACCACTACCATTCAAGATGAGCAATGATAGAATTTCTAGTTTGGATTTGGTATGATAGTATTTATGAAAAGTTTAGTTGTGCTTATTGATTTTTAATAGTAAGATATAAATAAAGGAATTGGCATTATAAAACATTATACCCTGGCGTAAGTCCTTGATTGATGGGCAAAGGCATTGTGAAAGGTTTTTTGGAGATGTGGGGAGGAACTTCTCTTCAGTTCAGTTGAACAGCTGGATAGCAGTCTGAAAACATGTCTGCCTGCTAAAGGTCAACAGTAGTCACGACTGTCCACTGGAAGTGAATAGCTGCAGATGAAGATGACTAAACTTATGCAATACAGTGCTGCCATTCTCATGACAAGAATGCTTGCAAATAATCTTAAGGGTGTTTACCAAGATCAGTCTCCTTTCTCCCTGCCCCCCGTCCCCCATCCATTTGTGGTATGTAGCAAAGAAGGTTCTGAAAGATAACATTTTGTGATAGCATACACATAAGAAATGTATAATGAAGTTTTCTGACTTCCAGAAGATTTCTGTTTCCTGAAATCAGGTCTCTTTCTTGTTTCTGAGCCTCATTAACAACGGAGTGATCAAGATTTGTGTTAAAAATGGGCCTAATTTTCTACAAAGTCTGGATCTTATGTTTTGGTTTGGACCTATTTCTGGTTTTGACTCAAGCATCAGTAGAGTAATATACAAATATAGGGCCAAATTCCACTTTTGTTGACTTAACGAAGACCAGGATTTGGCTCTTAAAGCCTTGTTTACAAGAGGAAAATTACCTGTTGCCGACAGTGTCAGCAATGGGTGCATCTGAATGAATACTGTTTTCTTGGACTTCCCTTGTAGTCAAATCATGTTCAATGCCAATTGAGTGGCACCCATTGTCAGGCATAGGTAATTTTCCTGTTGTAGGCAAACTTCCCAGTTTAATTAACAAGGCAAACTTCTCCATTGTTTCCTCACTCATGAATGGAATCTTAAGTTTCAGCATCCGGACCACAGAGTGCAGTGTGTCCTCTATGTGCTGTACATACGTGTATCTGTAATGGCTTCTGTGGGGTTTTTGGTTTTGTTATGGTGGTGTTGGTTTTTTTGTTTGGTACTTTCTGTCTTCTTAAGGAAAACAGTTTAAACAAACTGGAACTTTGGCACATATTAACTATGTAGAAAACTAACTTTGGCAAGTTTACATTTTGTTCTTTGTTTAGCACCAAAGATGTATCCTGTATTGCTATGGTGTGTTAAAATAGTACTCTTTTTAGTTCTGGTCTTCCAACTTGTGTGTCATATGATCTTCTCCATGTAGATGGAAGAGAAGTGTGGTGGTCATACAAGATCATTCCCTTGCAGTAAAAGATTGAGGCTTAAGCGGCAATGCTGAAACATACCCTCAGGCACTGCCCATACATCAAATATAATCAGTGGAGAGGTTACTGACAATTTACTTGTGTTACACACTGTTGCTGGCTTTTACTGCTCAGTATCTATGAAGTAATGTTTAAAATTGCCTGGAGCTAATCTGAAGTAGAAACTTCACAGGACAATCTTAGTGTCAGCTGCTGGGTTATGGGGGAGGAAAGGACCAGGTAAGAGCCTGGAGGCATTAAACTGTAGCAGTGTAATAGGTTCTCTTGCTATCTCATTAGTCACAGTTATAAGACCATTTAAGCTTCAAGGATGTGTAAGAAGTTAAGCTACTACAATTGAGAATGTCTGAGAAGCATCTCTTAATTGCAAAGGAATATAAACAAAGCCACGCTCAACAGAGTAACATTGTAGAGAGACCAGAGTGAGACCTGCCCCTCACTGACTCCGGTTTAAAATTTTATGCATGCCAGGAATTTCCACTGATCTCAAGGGTATCCACTGTGACCAATTAATTAAAGGCCTAGAGATACTGGGGTTTGTTGAAAAGAGCAATTTAAGGCAGATTATATTATTTGGTCTGTTTGCTTTATGTCTGCAAGACAGCTTTGAAATGAACTTCAAACATATATTTCATCTATTTTTAAAAAAAAATAAGTCTTAAGATATATTGCATATTATGTGTTATAATGACCTATGATTGGCTTCAAAGGCCCAGTCTTGCTCTAATTGAAGCCCATGGCTGTCTTGATATTAACTTAAATGATAGCAAGATCACACACTTAAGTATACTTACTGAAAGGACTTTGCCATCATCACTACCAGTTTGCCATTATACCTTATGGATGCTCTCTTTGCTCGCAGAGTGAAGATTCCGATGAAGATGAGCCTTGTGCAATAAGTGGTAAATGGACTTTTCAGAGGGACAGCAAGAGGTGGTCTAGGCTTGAGGAGTTTGACGTCTTCCCTCTAAAACAGGATTTGAATCCCTCATCCCCAGAAGCTCCTCTCCTGACGAATGCAGCTAGCCACGAAAGCGTGCTGACAGACCTCAGTGAGCGTCAGGAGGTAGCTTCCATTCACAGCACCAGCAGCACCAGTAGCCACCAAGTCACCCCCCAGAGTGAGGCAACCACCACCAGAACAAACTCAGTCGTTAGCGTTTGCTCATCAGGCAACTTCATAACAAACGATGACTCCTTCAGCAGCCTGCCCTCGCCTAAGGAGCTGTCTAGCTTCAGCTTCAACATGAAAGCTAATGAAAAGAATGCGAGGTCTAAAACGAAGAGCCTGTTAAAGAGAATGGAGAGCCTGAAAATCAAGAGCTCTCACCATGGCAAAAATAAAGCCCCTTCCAAACTGGGTCTTATTATCAGTGGGCCCATCCTGAAAGAGGGCCTGGATGAGGACAAGCTAAAACAATTTAACTGTGTGGAAATTTCTACTCTCAATGGCAATCATATTAACGTCCCCATGGTACGAAAAAGGAGCGTCTCCAATTCCACCCAGACCAGCAGTAGTGGCAGTCAGTCTGAGACAAGCAGCGCTGTCAGCACACCCAGCCCCGTCACAAGAACACGCAGCCTCAGTGCATATAATAAAAGGGTGGGAATGTACCTCGAAGGCTTCGACCCCTTCAACCAATCAACCTTCAGTGATGTCATGGAGCAGAACTTTAAGAACAGGGGAAGTTTTGCAGAAGACACTGTGTTTTTTATCCCTGAAGACCACAAGCCAGGCACCTTTCCCAAAGCGCTCTCCAATGGTAACTTCTCCCCATCAGAGAGCAACTCTTCAGTGAACTGGAGAACTGGAAGCTTTCATGGACATGGACATCTCTCCCTCAGGAGGGAGAACAGTGTAGAAAGCTCCAAGGAACTGAGCACTGGGAAAAGACGCAACTCCTCTAGCTCAGTGGGCAGCCGCCTTAGCATTTATGACAATGTACCAGGTTCAATTCTGTATTCCAGTACAGGTGACCTGGCAGACCTTGAGAATGAAGACATCTTTCCAGAGCTGGATGATATCCTGTACCATGTAAAAGGGATGCAGAGAATAGTGAACCAGTGGTCAGAGAAGTTTTCAGATGAAGGGGACTCCGATTCAGCACTAGATTCTGTTTCCCCATGCCCTTCCTCTCCAAAGCAGATTCACCTTGATGTAGATAATGATCGAACAACCCCCAGTGACCTTGACAGTACAGGAAATTCCTTGACTGAGACTGAAGAGCCCTCAGGAATGCAGGACAGAAGGGACTCTGGGGTGGGTGCATCACTGACACGGTCCAACAGGTCAGTAACAGGCTTCTTCCACTAGACCAGGGGTGGGCAAACTTTTTGGCCCAAGGGCTACATCTGCGTGGAGAAGTTGTATGCAGGGTCATGCTGGGGTGGGGCACAGGGTTGGGATGCAGGAGGGAGTCCGGGGTGTGGGAGAAGGTGTGGTGTGCAGGAAGGGGCTCAGGGCAAGGGGTTAGGGTGCAGAAAGGGTGCAGAGTGCAGGAGGGGGCTCAGGGCAGGGGCTTGGGGTGCAGCAAAGGGTTAGGGGGCTTAGGGAAGGGGATTGGGGTGCTGGGTACAGGAGAGGTTTGGGATGTGGGCTCCGGCCCGGCGCCACTTACCTCCTGGGAGTGAGGTGGGGCATGGTACCGGCCACTTCCAGGAGCAGTGTGAGGCCAGGGCAGGCAGGGAGCTTGCCTTAGCCCCACTATGCCACAGGGCTGGCAATCCCACAGGCCAGATTAAAAGCCCTGATGGGCCAGATCCAGCGCTCCGGCCATAGTTTGCCCTCCGCTGCACTAGACCAAATTAAAGCCTTAGCACAGAAGTAACTGTGGTGGTTAAAGCAAATATGTGACTTTTACATATCAGTTTCAGAAATTAATGGCGAGGATAATATTTTTATAGCACCTTTAATCTGGAATGGTTTCCAACCAAGCCACTTTAAAAAAGTGTATTTGTTTATTCAAAATGTTGTGTCCACCACTGAAATGCAACTCTTTCTGCAGTGCAATGTCAGAGTCATCTTCACCAGCAACATTAAAATAGTTTTTTGAGTGTGGGTGAGGAAGAACTTGTCAAGCTGAAATTGGGGTGTGTGGGAAATGTAGAATGTAATTGCCAGAATTTTAAATAAGAGAGGATACTGGTGGTGGTATCCCTGCTCTTTCCAAAACAGCATCACAAAAGAGACCATGGCTATGTGGTCAAATCCTTCATTTTACAACTTGTTGGAAGTGCCATATTTTGAACATCATAGTGCCCCTTCGTACCATATTGTGCAAATTGCCATGATAGCACTAACTACATCACAGTAATCAGCCCAGGTTGTGTGCTCCCACATTAATACCTGAAATTCTGCCTTATCTACTATATATATGGAGTTAGGAGTTTCTGATATGTAGTAGATAAGGCAAAATTTCCAGATGTTGTCAGAAATGTCAATACGGAATGGAATGTTCTTCTAAATGGCACATTCTTAAATACACTCATTAGAACGTATGCTCTCCACATCATTAGAGAGAATCCTTTCATTGTGGTTTCCACATGTACCTTCCAAAGACACTTCAATAAATTGCTTTTTATTTTCCCCTCCTTTCCTGCAGGCATAAACTGAGATGGCACAGCTTTCAGAGCTCCCACGGGCCCAGCTTGAGCTCTGTGTCATTACAGATTAATAGCCAGTCTGTGGCACAGATGAACCTATTGCAGAAATACTCTCTTTTGAAGTTAACTGCCCTCCTGGAGAAATACACACCTTCCAATAAGCATGGCTTCAGCTGGTAAGGACCATTCAAACCCTTGGGATTTGCCAGTAATGAATGAATACAGAAAACATGTCACTAATCCCCAACTATCTTCCCTGTTTGTTTACTTGCATCTAACATTCTGCCACCCTCCTAGGGGGCTCTAGCCTCAGAGAACAATACTAAACCCATTAACCCTTCACTTTGTTTTAATGTCATTGGGTGTCAGATGCTCATTAAGAGGGAGCCACAGAGAGTGGCTGCAATTAACGGGGAGGGACATGGGAGTGCATTTCAATACAGATGCTCATGAAACACAGAGGAGCTGGCTGTGTTGGGAAAAATCCAGCTAGCATTCACAGCACAAAGGAATAATCATGTATTAAAAGAATTTGCACTTAAGGAGACCTACTTCAGCACATCTTAAGGTACCAGAAAACTGTCTTCAAAGTCTTCTGCCTTTCTCCGTCATTGGTATTCTTCTTTATATCATTTATTTAATGCCAGGGCACTTCAGCTGAGTAAGTTTCCATCACTTTGAGTGTGTCACTATCTGACCACTAACCTTTTTTATGCTGAATACATTCTGTTTTAAACAAAAAACCCAAATCCAGTTAAGTTATTTATAAAAACAAAATAAAAAAATTCAGCAAGTTTGGAAAAAAACGCGGAGTTTTCCTGTAGCCGCTTCAGGTTTTCGTTACCCAGTCAATATTTTTTTGTCAGATTAGTGAAATAGAAAACCTGTTATTGCCATATCTGTATTGCATAGTCTGTGCAACCCTAAAGCAGCAAAAAGTACAATATTTTTTTCCCCCTTCGTTCTTATGGCCTCCTGCTTACTCCAGGACGCTGAGTATTTAACTCCAACATCAAAGTAGCTCCTGTTCAAAGGCTGTTATTATGTGAGCCATGCTAAATACAGAAGTTGTTTGTTCTGAAAGACAGAAATAAGTATTGACCGGTTATCCCTGCATGCTTCAGATTCTCGGTGGGGATCGTAATGTGTTCGTTCACATTCTGCTGGCGTGTTTTTTGACAAAGCAAGTATTATTCACACATATATCAATAGTGCCCCATGTTTAACTATAGTGTAATAAAGTTTGATTCTTTTTATTTTTTGTAGAACACGCTATCCCCCAAAAGCATAATACATTGTATAGTTAAGTCTCCCTGTTTTCTAACACTGTTGTGTCCTCTGAAGTTTTGTATCCTACATTAACTTTCTCTTTCATTAGCGAGATGATGTCAACACTTTCAGACGCTAAAGGATTTTTTTATTTGAGAAAACACTCTTGAGACTCCAAGAGTAAATAATTCTTTTGAGCTCTGGTACATTTTTCCTCTGAGTCAAAAGCAAATGGAAAGGCCTTTCATTGAAAATAGGGGCCTGGCAAGGAGGGGGGTCCCTCAAAGAGGTCATTTGAAGAACTGAAATTTTTAGCTGACAAACTCAAATGTATTACATCAGCTTCCTGCTGTTACACATACGGGTGGGCGGTCAGCCTGGCTTGAGAGCTTTATAGAATGAGTGGTTGACATACAAAAAGGTTATTGTTCACATGCCCATCTTTCTTGAGAGACCTAAAGAAGCTACATTATAAAGGGTTGTTGGCCACGGGATTTATTTTGACTCTACTATAGTTCATCCTGGTTCTTGTTCTACCCCATAGCATTTGTCGTACTGGAGTTGATAGACTAGCACCACCTATTAATGCTCGCAATCAACATATAGCCCCTTCCTAACATAGATATGCTCCATTTCTACCCCCGCCTTCCTCTCTGGAAAAGATTAAATGTTTTCAGTGCTACAGCTAAGGCTTTCACATAGAAAGACTTTAATAGAGTGAATACTATTTCACTTATTTTTTTAGCATGTTACAGCTACTGGAATCCAGAAGATGGTGGGTGGGTGGGTGTGGTTAGGAATGATGTGTATGCTGTGCTAACAGCTATGCTTTCTCCTTCTCATTCTCTCTGCTTAAATAGGGCTGTACCAAAGTTTATGAAAAGGATTAAGGTCCCAGATTATAAAGACCGAAATGTGTTTGGAGTTCCCCTGCCAATTAATGTCCAGCGTACAGGGCAGCCTCTCCCACAGAGCATTCAGCAAGCAATGCGGTACCTCCGCAGCCACTGTTTGGATCAGGTTAGTTTCACTTCACTGCCGTTCCACTACGCTGTTACCATCCCAGCACTTGATTGATTATTATTCTTGAGCCAGATCTTCAAGC
The DNA here is from genome assembly GCF_965152235.1 of Eretmochelys imbricata. Taxonomy (NCBI): domain Eukaryota; kingdom Metazoa; phylum Chordata; order Testudines; family Cheloniidae; genus Eretmochelys; species Eretmochelys imbricata. The sequence continues at coordinate 91,269,051 of NC_135575.1, forward strand.
CCTTATTTCTTTTTTACTCTAGCCATATTCAAGCACAATTCCCATTGAAGTCAGTGGATAGGACTGTAGGATTTGGCACCTCCTTGGTGGATTAATGTCTTCTTTTTTTTTTTTTTTTTTATATGCAAACACATGTAGGTTGGACTGTTCAGGAAATCTGGAGTCAAGTCAAGAATCCAGGCTTTGCGCCAAATGAATGAGAGCTCAACAGACAGCGTTAACTATGAAGGCCAGTCTGCTTATGATGTGGCAGACATGGTAAAGCAGTACTTTCGTGATCTACCTGAGCCGCTCATGACCAATAAACTCTCTGAGACGTTCTTACAGATCTACCAATGTAAGTCCTCAGATTCCCAGGGTGAGACAGAAAATTGGGCCCTGGTTTCAGAGAAATATTCCCAAATATGCACTCCTACAATGTCTAATTTACAAGGCTGAACTGCCAGATATATCCCTCATCTGGGCACCACATGTGTTGGCTGCTAGGGAATTTGGAAACAATGTCATTTGATACCATCGTATACTTTACTTTCTTTTTGAAGTCTCCATTATTTGTCATCCTGCCTCTTGTGAAACTGCTTTTTGGTTCTCTAGTTATATGGTGATGTAGCTGGCAAATTCTCCCAGTTTCATCTGTTTCTGAATGCTTGGAACCAATACAAACCCTCTGCCTCTTTGAATTGGAATTTCCTGTCTTCTCCTGGCACAGTTGGTGATAAACTTTATTTTAAATCTTAATGTCTCATTTGAGAGTGGGGGGAGGGCATGCAGATACAGGGTTAGGAGAGCTTTCTGAAGAAATTTGCAAACTTGCTTTGAAAATTACTACGTTCTTTTACATCAGGATTGATCAAACTTGTGACATTCCTTCATCTTGTGTCATTTTATGCCCGACAGCAGCACTCATAAGCTTATGAAAACATTTTTAATCTTACAGTTGCCATTTTATCATTTCTACTATTGGTGCCTAGGGTAGGAACCACAATGGTACTTTAGGCACCCGAGGCCCAGTGTTGGCTCTACTGCAATCCACAAGACTCCTGCCGAACCCTGTTGGCATCTAAACTCACTTGGCACCTAGGGGCTTGTCTACACCAACAATTGTTTCATGGCATGCTGAGGTGTGACTCTACCCCGCACCAGCCTGCCACAGACAAACTGTCCTTGTAGACCCTGCTGATGTGCAGTTAGTTACTTAATGCACTTTGATCCAGTCCCGTTTCAAGGAGGGTTAAGATCAAGGTGGGTGCCCTTAATCAGTGGCCTAGAGAGTCATTTTCACTCTCTCTAACCCAGTGACTATATTTAATTTATTCACAGTGGAACAGTCATTGGGCTAGAAAGGTGGGAGACTCCGGTCCAGTCTCCCAGCTCCAATCACTTTTTTGTTGTTTCTCCACAGTGGAACAGCTTCGGCAGGAGAGATTGCAGGAGCCCCACATAAGACTATCCCAGAGCTCTGAGATTAGAGCGCTGCCCCGAGAGGTGGGAGACCACTGTCCAAATCCTTTCTCCCCCTCTGGCAGAGGAAGGAATTGGTTCTGGGTCTCCCACATCCCAGGCAAGTCCTCTAACCACTAGGTAGAAGTCACAAGGTGGGTGGTGCTGCTGATGCAAGTGCCATCAGCAGCCATTCTGCATAGCATGAGGCAGGTGCCTAACTCGTTTAGCAAGAAATATCTTAGGCACCTCAGCCATCTGACTCTAGGCGGCCGGTTCCTGTTCATGGATCAGTAAGCAGAGTTACATGCCTATGTCCAAGAAAGGGGCAGGGCTTAGCACATTACCTCTCATTGGCATATCCGATTAGCTAGCTCTGGCAGCTGGCATGCTGACTCTTTGTGGATTGAATTCTTAAGTGCTTATCTTTCCCTATTCATTGTAGAGGGAGCCTAGGTGCCTAACTCGGCTTTGTGGATTGCAGTTGTTCCTATGATTCTCCCTCCCAGATGCCTAAAAGTGAGGTACCATGATGCTCAGTGTTGCAAAACTGAAGTCCCTTTGCGGATTCCCCCGCCCAGCTAGCATACTAGAGATGATCAGATCACACCCCAATTCTCCTCTGTGTTGAGCTGTTACCTAACCGTTTCTTTGGAATGGGAGGGCGTCAGCTGTCATAACGTTTAGATCCTCTGACCTCCTCGGGAGGCCAGGTTGATGCATACATGGACCTTGTGGTTTCATGCTGCCTCTGTGGTCCCATGGTGTCCTCCTAGGCTCCATGGTAGCATAGCACTATGAGGGACTCTTCATGCTATCCATCTAGGTTTCATCACTGCCCTCATCACCATAGCTGAATGCCTTACGTCACACCCCACCTTCCCCCAAAGCTCCCCATGGGAATTCTACAGGGCTGAAGAGGTTGTGCTAATGCCGACTCAGTTAGCACCAACTGATATGGGGTGGAGAGGAATGATGGCTGTCCCACCACCCTGGATACCAACCCTGTAGAGAAATACTTTCTAGCGGCTGGTGCCAGGGGAAGTTTAATACAATGCTACAAAAACTGCACTCCCCTATTCTGCTTCTCCTTCCCCTGGGATTGATCTGCAGGGGTTGCAGCTGCTGTGCCCATAAAAGGGGGGTGAGCGAGGCCAGAAGTTTGATCTGCTGTCCATAGACAGCAAAATCCTTTAGAAGTTGTACATTTTTCTTCCTGGTGTATGGCCAGAACTTCCCCTCTCCTTGGTATTATGCTTAGCATATTGCATGCTGATTGCGCCTGTGCACCACTTGTAAAATGTCTTGAGCTTGTTCAGGGTGGAAGGCAGTAGATCATATGTAAGATATTTTAGTGTACTCTTTAAAACATTTTAACATCATCACCTACGTCAGTTTAAAAAAACCCTACAGTTTAGCTTATGCTCAAAGTGATACAAAATAAATGGGCTGTTAATAGTGAGAGAATTACAGATGAGATATACTGCCAAGTTTCTCTTGAGCATGTCATCAAAGTTTTGCAGTGCCAATGATGGTGGAAAGGCCAAATGATTCAGCCCCTCAAATTGCCTTTTTGGAGGTGGCTCACTGGCACTCACTCTGAGAAGCAGAGCTGGCCTGGGTTATTTCTTTTTTTTTCTTTCAGACTTTGTTTTTATAAAAACACGAGTCAAAATTTCCTGCCCAAGGTGTTTGTTGTCCGTAACCATGGAGCTGTGTAATGGTATGGGGCTGCATCTCAGTGACTTTTCTTTTTCCACCCTGTGACTTTGAAAGATCTACTCAATAAAACAGACCTGTGTGTGTTTGGTGAAGCACTTTCTGGTATTTTATGGCATCAGTGTTGAAAAGGTTTAGTACCCATTTATTTATTGTGTTTTTTTGCTTCACTGATTGTTAAATGCATTTCCCTTGTGAACTTTATGAGAGCTGAAGAATTTTTGCTGGAATCTGAGTTAGCGGGACATTGTTTCCATGTTCGCTACTGCCCATGATCATCAGTCAGACTTCTGCAGTTAACAGCCCTTTTAGCAGGGCTGCTGGAGGATATAGTGCTTGAAATTAAATTCTATTACGAACTGTGGTATAGGCACAACCTTTATACTATTGAGTTTCTCTTGAGGCAGGAAATGACTGAGGGGTAGGTAAGTTGACGGCAATAAGCAAAAAAATCTTCTGTGCAATCCCTGTGACTGGTATGCATCCTGGAGAAAATCCTTTCAAACTTGAGTGAAATAGTTGAAGCTGGAGTTTTGGATTGGGATGTATTCATGCTTATGTGTGTGGAAAATCAGTGAGCTGATGAGAATATTACTAATGTTATGCAGATGTGCCAAAGGATCAGCGGCTCCAGGCTATCAAGGCTGCTGTTATGCTTCTACCCGATGAGAACAGGGAGGTCCTACAGATTCTTCTTTATTTCCTGAGTGATGTCACCGCTGCAGTGAAGGAAAACCAGATGACGCCAACAAACCTTGCTGTGTGTTTAGCACCTTCCCTCTTCCACTTAAATACTCTCAAGAGAGAGAATTCTTCTCCAAGGTATGTCTCCTGCAGTTGTACAACAGTATTAAAATAACACCACTAGGTATCCCTGAGGATTAAGAAGGCATGTTTTAGCCTCCTTACTGCATATGTCTTGCAGGGGTAATTCAGTTCAGTTGTGCCACTATCCTATGTCAGACTAAGTAATTAAACTTTAAATTCCCAGAGTTTAGGTCAAGCTAAAGAATGGATGGGTGTTATGAAGTTCATTGGGACATTCCATTGCAAACAGCGGTTGGGAGAAAAATTGAAGAGGTGGTCAGATATATAACCAACCAGGTCCGAGGAACAGACCTGGTTGGTTAAGATTTGCGCTCATTCACTGGAGAGTGGTACAGTTTACCCATAATCAGAATGGAGTAGTCCAATTAGTGCTGCTTCCTCATTTATTTTATACATAAACACACTCTAATGCTGGTATTCAGATCACCAGCAAGAGCAAGGAACCAAAGTGTTTACAGACAGGTTTTTATTCCAGTTTCCTCTTATCTGGGGGCTAATTGAAAGGAAAGGCTTTGCCCTAGTGAAAAAGTCACCAAATAGATGACCAGGAACTAGAATCACATGGGGGAGTCAGGCTGAGCATTGCAGAACCTAACATTTAGGGGCCCTGTCACTCAGTGGAATTCACAACCCGGAGTTGGGAGTGAGTGGTAAGTGCTATTTAAACTTTTTTTTTTTTTTCAAGACATTGAACTGTGACTGGTAACCAGCCTTTGAGGCCATGTCAGCAGCATCCCCACAGCTTGAGGTGGAGTCTCAGTTTTCCCATTATGAACACTCCATTCTCTTTACTGGAACTGGTCATGGTGGTCAGCTAGGCAGCCAGTGTGGCTATTTACAACTATGAACAAGTTTACAATGGGTTAGACTTGCCACAGAACAGGCATAGCTGCAGTAGCAAGAAAAGTCATCAATAACATTTAACATTACATCCAACTTTTCTGTCCTAGGCAGCTCTAGTCTATGCCATCAGGACATTGTGCAGTTATACTGCTTACTGACAAGCCATTAACTAATACTGACTTGTTTGTTTTCCTCCTCCTTAGGGTGATGCAGAGAAAACAGAGTCTGGGCAAACCTGATCAGAAAGATTTAAATGAAAACTTGGCTGCAACTCAAGGCCTCGCCCATATGATTGCTGAGTGCAAGAAGCTCTTCCAGGTGAGACAGCTGTCTGTGAAACAAATAGCACCATTGGTTCAGCAGTAATCAAAAGAGCTCTGTGAAAAATAGACAAGTACTCAATGGAGAGCCAAGAGTCTCTTTAGTTTGTTTACAGACTATATTCTTAGACAAACAGATAAGCACCTTTTAAAAAACAATATAGAATCATAGGACTGGAAGGCACCTCGAGAGGTCATCCAGTCCAGTCCCCTGCACTCATGGCAGGACTAAGTATTATCTAGACTATCCCTGACAGGTATTTTTCTAACCTACTCTTAAAAATCCCCAATGATGGAAATTCCACAACCCCCTTCGGCAACTTATTCAAGTGCTTAGCTACCCTGACAGGAAGTTTTTCCAAATGTCCAACTAAACCTCCCTTACTGCAGTTTAAGCCCATTGCTTCTTGTCCTATCCTCAGAGGTTAAAAGAACAATTTGCTTCCCTCCTCCTTATAACAACCTTTTCAGTATTTTAAAACTGTTTTATATCCCCTCTGTCTTCTCTTCAGACTAAACAAACCCAATTTTTTCAATGGTCCCTCATAGATCCTGTTTTCTATATCGTTAAATCCTTTTTATTGCTGTTCTCTGGTCTCTCTCCAATTTGTCCACATCTTTCTTGAAATGTGGCACCCAGAACTGGACACAATACTCCAGTTGAGGCCTAATCAGCACAGAGTAGAGCAGAAGTAGTATTTCTCATGTCTTGCTTACAACACTCCTGCTAATACATCCCAGAATGATGTTTGCTTTTTTTTTTACAACAGGGTTACATTGGTGACCCATTTAGCTTGTGATACACTGTGACCCCCAGATCCCTTTCTGCAGTACTTCTTCCTAGGCAGTCCTTTCCCATTTACTTCAGACCATTTCTCCAGTTTGTCCAGATACATTTGAATTTTAATCCTATCCTCCAAAGCACTTGCAACCCCTCCCAGCTTGGTATCATCCACAAACTTTAGAAGTGTATGCTGTGCTACTGTATAAAAAAATGATGAAAATATTGAATAAATCCGACCTAGATCGGATCTCTGCGGGACCCTACTTGTTATTCTCTCCCCCCTCCCCCCCCCATCTTGACTGTGAACCACTGATAACTACTCTCTGGGAATGGTTTTCCAACCAGTTATGGACCCACCTTATAGTAGCTCCATCTAGGTTGTATTTCCTTAGTTTGTTTATGAGACGGTCATGCGAGACCGTATCAAAAACTTTACTCAAGTCAAGATGTACCAAATCTACTGCTTCCCCCTATCCCCAAGGCTTGTTACCTTGTCTAAGAAACCTATTAGGTTGGTTTGACGCTATTTGTTCTTGACAAATCAATGCTGTTACTCATCACTTATCATTCTTACACATTATGTATTTATATATAATAAAGTTTGTTGTAGTTTGATGCTGATAGTGAGGACTGCAGTTTTTCCAACCTGCAGGGTTCAAAAATTGAGTCAGATCCCAAAGCATGAGAATGGTTTAAATATAAGCCTTGGGCTAGAAATCGCAACAGTTGGGAGGAGGAGCTCCGGCAGGTGGGGCATTGGGGTGTGGAACGGTGTGGACATGGTTGGGTGTCTGACTTGAGAACCTGGCCTCTGATTTGCAGAAGTGCTGAGCACTCAACTGCAAACTGAAGTCAATGGGAACTGTGCTGTGAACATGTAAATTGTTATAAAAAGTTGAGTACTCTGAAAAATTAGGCCCCACGCTTCTCAAATTGGGCACTCAAAACTAGTGTCTTCCTCATCTGTAGAATGGGAATAATAATACCCCTTCACCACATAGGGATGTTATGAAATTAATTCATTAATGTTCGTGAAGTACTCAGATCCTATAGTAGTGATTGCTGTAGAAAAGCCCATGAGGCTATTAAAAATTCTGTGTTCAAAACACAGTGAGTAGTGTGCAATAAATGAGGCATGGGGCACACATTGTACAATGAAAAGAAATATTGAGTAGCTGTTCCTATAGTGAGCACCATCCGTTCTGTGCACGGAATGAGGTCCTGTGTAAAAATAATTAGATCATGTAATTAAACTGTATCATAATGCATGCACACAGGGGGATCAAATTAAGGTTCCATGAGCAATTTTAATTCTGGCACATAACATGAGTGCTTGATTTTGCAACTGTAGCATTTTAAATATCGTTTGGGTGCAGTATATACACATATATGTACCCCTCCATGTCTTTCACTGTTTTTTTCTCATCAGGGTTGTGACTATATTTAGCTTTTAAATCCCAGTTGGCAGAAGTATGTAGCAAATATTTCTTTCAACAGCTGGTGGTTTTTTTCCCCCGTTCATTCTTTATCAGGTTCTTTGTCTTTTTCTTCTTTCATTTATACACAATCAATCTCTAAATTCATCCTCTGTGTTAATTGTCATCCTGCATGTCTTCAGTGGGGGGCTGAGTTCAGATGACTGTTGTTTATGAATTTTTGAACTGTTAACTTTGACCCTACTGAGTCCTTCAGTTTCCCTCAAAATATGAAGAAACGGTTCTAGGAGGATTATTCTCTTTCTGCAATTCCCAGATTCCTGAAGAAATGAGCAGATGTCGGAATTCTTACACAGAGCAAGACCTGAGGCCTTTAAGCCTGGAGGAACTTGGGCGAAACAACAGTACAGAGCCCTCAGACTATCATTGTTACCTTCAGGATTGCATGGATGATCTGCTTAAAGAGATGAAGGATAAGTTCAAAGGCTGGGTCAGCTATTCCACATCAGAACAAGCAGAGCTGGCCTACAAGAAGGTACATCAGTGGAGTCCCAAGTTCACAATTCCTGTTTTGTTGGCGGTTTCTGTGGTTTTAGTCTGGTACAGAATAGACCTTTTAATAGATGAGGGTACAGCAGAATAGAAAACAATTGGTAAAGTGCATCTGTATTCTGAAAAGTGATTATGGGGGGAAAAAGCGCACACATCTTAGTGAGTCTGCTGTTTTTAGGGACAAAAGTAAGTTTATTCCTGTTCGTTCCACAGAGCCAGCACATCTAGAAGGCAGCTCACTGCCTTCTGTACTTCCTTGTGCATCATAATCAAAATATTTACTGAACTTCATTGACAGGATCAGTTACCCCTGTGCAAACCTATAGCCAACAAACTTTCACAGATGTAACTGAAGGTATTGTTTGGCCTACAAGAACCTTTATTACTTGTAAGAAAAGAAGCTTTCTTGCCTCTCAGATCAAGTTTGCAGAGCTGGTAGCGAGAAGTGATTTGAGAGGCAATAAAGATGGAACCACAGAGTGCTATTCTCAGTTTCCCTTTTCAGTTCAGAACCACTCTTGAAAGTTATGTTCACTCCCTTTAGAAAGTAACTTTGGAAGTTTGCACATCAATTCCATTGGGCCATGCAGCTTATTCTCACGCATGAGGTTTTCTTTCTTCTGACAAGACTAATAAGACATGATGTTTTGATCACTTTATAGTAGGTTTTTCAACACTAAGAAATTAAGAAAGAAAAGTGTAACTTGTAATAGTACTGACAAGCCTATGCTGATGTTCCCAGGTGTCTGAAGGACCCCCGCTCCGGCTGTGGAAAGCCACCACTGAAGTCCCTGCTGTGCCTGAAGAGGTTTTAAACCGTTTACTTAAAGAGCAGCATCTTTGGGATGAAGATCTCTTGGATTCTAAAGTAATTGAAACCTTGGACAGTCAGACAGATGTATACCAGTATGTCCAGAACAGCATGGCACCACACCCAGCCAGAGACTATGTGATTTTAAGGTGAGCTTTCACATACTGCAGCACTAGGCTTAAGACAGAGAACTATCAAAACTTAAGAAAAAAATCTGGTTTACACTACTTCAGAAGAAGGGAGTTTGTAGACACATGACTATGCAAATTCTAGCAGTTTTTCTAAGGCTAGTAGAAACTTGTCACATTACTGTAAGAAAAGGAAGGCAATTATTTCATGTTTGTTTTTAACAGAACATGGCGGACAAATTTATCAAAAGGAGCTTGTGTGCTGTTAGCCTCCTCGGTGGATCATGACCGTGCTCCAGTGGTTGGTGTTAGAGTTAATGTGCTTTTGTCCAGGTATCTGATTGAACCCTGCGGGTCAGGAAAATCCAAACTCACCTACATGTGCAGAATTGATTTAAGGTACAGTCTACCGCTTTGTCCTATCAGATTTTGTTGGTGGCGGCAGTTCCTCGGGGGTGGGGGGAGGTCGTTTTGGGTTGATTATTCAGCATTTGTACTCATGGCCGGCTCGTATCATAGGCTGAGGAAGGCTGTGCCTCACCAAACAGCCCCACATGGTCCCACCCACCCACGCTGCCTCAAGGCCCCCTCCTGCTTGCTGCTTCCCCCTTGGCCCCAGCCCAGGCAGGCTGCTCCTCTTCCTGGAAGCATGCTAGGGCAACAACCTGTGGGTGGACTCTCACACAGTTATTCAGTAAGCCAGGTACATATTTTGGTGGTTCTGTTCTTTATGTAGTTAGTTGTTTTTGTTCCCCTTCACTTCTAGTAGGCATGAGTATTTGAGAGAGAATAGTTGAATTCACACACTTCTTACATTAGTGACCGAGCCCAAGTTCTGATGAAATCTTAGTTTTCTTTGGTAAAGCTGTGTGCGTTTGATTTGGATGTTGGATTAGTGAAAACTAATAACTGACCTCTCCAGAGAAAAGGGGTTTCCGTAGAGTTCTGTTCAACCAGGCTTTTGGAATAAACCAGTACTGCAGCCAAGTAGATGTTCATTTGAGCGCCTTTGATATACTTTTGTTGAGTAAGGACCAGTACTGCTGATAGAGCTTCTTGTTTACTTTGTTTCCCTCTGTGCTACAGGGGCCACATGCCAGAATGGTACACTAAGTCTTTCGGACACCTATGTGCATCTGAAGTTGCTAAAATCAGAGACTCTTTCAGTAATAAAGAAGTAAAATCCAGGTGACTACAACTACGCATTGAACCCATCATCAGTGTACATATTCCTAGCAACTGAAGACTATTGAATGGATTATAGCATGACATGCAAGTGGTGAATTGGAAGACTAATATATTGAATTGGACTGTGACCATCCCATACATTTTAAAGCTGCTTCCTGTCTGTGTAAGGTCTGTAGTATAGACCTTGACTGGAATATATAGGAGGACTGTATGCAAGGAAAAATAAACTGTATATTGTATGATTACGAGATGGTTTGAGTTGCTTCTGAGAAGCAAAACTCTAAACACAAATATATTATGGAATGGGGTGAAAATACTTCATTCCCATGTGATTATTAGCTTTATGTACATATGTCATTTTATTTGTAATGTTTTGGGGGACTGGTGTATCCACTGGAATAGCTGGTACTCTTCAATGTGCTCTCACTGAGAGAAGCAAAGAAAGGTTTGCACAGAGATAAGTGTGAATGAGTGTAATTGTTGAAAGGAATAGCTAGAAGCATGGTGTCTGGCACACTGATATGGATCCACAAAATGGATTTTAATGTATTGGATACAGTTCAACCTGGAATCTCTGACTACCCAATGGACCAGCAGCAGCAATCCTTCATTCTTGCCTGTTTTGTGTTACTAACATTTGTTAACCTGTAAGCAATTGTTATAGTAGACTTGCTCTGTCTGTTTCATACCCATGTGATCTTTTTAGGAGTGATTAGCAAATTTTCTGCAGTACAGAATATACTTGTAAACTATGTAGATTGAAGTAGCGTTGAAATTCCTCTCTAGTGGTCAAAAAAGCCACGAATGTCAAATCGTTGTATTGCCTAAAAGTGAATATGTGTTGCATTTACTCCTGGATGTGTTGTAATAATTGTACATGCTCTTGGTATGTTTCGCTATATCCTAATGGTTTAAGAGTAAAATGTAGACATAGGAATCCTGATAGTAGGACTCCTAGGGCAGCAGACAGAGTAAGTTGACTAGGAAGATTCAGATGGATTTTCTCTCTCTCCTTTACCTGCCTTTCTGAAAGCTGCACATTAACATGAAGCTTTGAGAGCTTCAATGTGAGCCATTTAATTTTTTTTAAAAACCTTTGGATATTTCTCACTGACAATCATGCTATGGACAGTAGGAAACCAAGAGGTCCTCTGGAAAAGGTGGTCTTTATGCAGGTTTTACGATAAAGTACAGATTTGATTTAGAGATGCAGTATTAAGTGGAAAATGTATTTTGTGGCTGAGGGTATGAATGAGTTGCAAGGTGGCTGAGACTTTGTTACCATTGTCAGTATTATTTTTATTTTTTTTAATGGCAAATGTATTAGTTTCTTCATAAATAAGGAGCCCTTCTATATTCAATTTGAAACTTTGAATTTGTAAAATTATATGGTGTACATACCATTTTATCAAATATGTATACTTGCCCACAGTGTACTGTCAAACATAAGTAAAGCATGATAAAGATAATAATTTAAAATATACTTGTATTTATACCTCAGATATTCTTTTGGGTGTTTGTACCTCAAGTATTTTTTTTTCCTTCTAGTGTAAATATGCTTTACATATTAAGGTTTAAGAGAACACAAGAGGAAAAGGTTTATAACTTGGTATATGTCTGTACAGAGTATAATCAATAAGTGCACTATTAAATGTTTAAAACTGGGGGAAAAAAAATCTAGTGTCTTCCCATCTTTTTGAACATAGTTCTTCCTAAATTCCTGCCCTTAATCTGTATTTCATACCAAGTCTGATCCTAAGAGATGCTGGAGTGCTCTTAACTCACATGGATTTCAAAATTGCTCTAGATGTCACCGAATCTTCGTCATAAAGCATCCTCTATTCAGCTCCCACTCAAAGTTCCCACTGCCATCAAAGGGAATTTTTGCCTGAATGGGAACAGGGACTGTAGAATTGGACCCAAAATCAGTACAATAGCTCCAGGAAGCAGAGTTTATACCCTTGCTAAAGAGATCTTCTGATTGAAAAATTGCATTTAGATAAAGCTTCATGTAAAATGAGGTTCACTGCAAACAGGAAACTCTGCTGGCTGTTCAGGTAGTGTGTAGATTCTTTCAAAACAAGAGAACAGATGAATAAAACATGAAAATCTGAGAGTTAAATCCTATGCACCAATGAAAAAGTCAAGCAATTAAAAATTATAGTCAATTGAAATATCCGTGGTCATCTGGAAAAGGATTTACAAGATTTTTTGGGGTTGGTTTGGGTTTTTTTGAACACCAACTCAATAATTAAAATGGTGCCGCTTTCTAATTAAGTGCACTGGGTTTAAAACTTTTGTTTTTGATGAGCAGGGCTGGGTAATCTCAAGTCATTTATTTTAATGGGACAGCTCCTCCGAATTGGACCCACAGAGCAGTCAATGCAAAGTAGTGATAGGCATCTTGAACATACTTTTATTGATCAGAGCTAAACACCCCTTTGCTTTTAAGAGTTTGCAATATTAAACTTCTCTGGTCAGAAAACCTTGACCTGTTTTCTTCTTTAGCAATCCTGTTTTGGGCTTACACCATGAAGCACTCCCCCTGCCACCCCAACTGGATAGAGTAGTAATCAATATGTTAAACAGTAACTAACAAAAACTGATACCTGCATGATGAGGTGAAAGCTGTATCTTCAATTTCAGGTTTTTTAACCCATGCTGAAGTTTACTCAAACCTCAGTTAAAGCTAAACATGGCTTTTCTTCCTTGGCAGATATGCCAAAAAATCCTGCCTCAAACATTTTAGACTAGTGGTGACCTAAAATGTCTGATTTCTTTGGAACACTTTGCTAATGAAATAAGATGGGCTTAATATTTTGAAACAAAGTCAATTTTTCTTCACCTTGTAACTAAGCTCTTTATGCCTAACAAGGTGTGTGTTTGGTTACTTCAGGTTCAAGTGCCCAACACTAATCTCATTTCCCCTTTTTAAAAAAAAATAAAGTAACACTCCTATATGCCTTAACTCTTATTCAGACCAACTTCTATTGCCATCACTGGTAGCTTGGTGCCAGGAGTGCTGGATTGCACCCCAATGAAATTCCCAATACTTTATCTGTATGACAAGCTATACAATTCTTGCCTAAGTGTAGCTCAGCGAGGATCAAGGTATTCTGTGCAATTCCAGTTTGAATTGTTGAAAAAAAATCAAGCATGACATTCTCACAGATTTCATGGGATTCCAAAAACTCTGAAGAGAATTTCCCAATGCCATGAAGTCGTAGTTAACTCCAGTGAGTTCACCCTCAAGCACTACATGCTAAACTCCCTTAGTTATTTTGAGGTCCTAAATGAAGTGACCACATTGGTCTCAGCTCAGTTCTTTAGGCTAGGAGGCCACATCACAAGCCAGAAGTATCTAATTTGACAACCTGATAAGGTGAGGTGCAAGGAGGAACTGAAGACATACTTCTCCTTAAGTCTGAATGGCAGTGGCTGTGATCCCTGCAGGCTGGGGTAGGAAACCCTGACTTAATTATTTTTTAAACTGCAGAACAATTTATTTATCCTATTAAGTACAGGAAATCACAATCAACAGCTTAACTTACAGGCACAGGTTAACCAAGCCATGTAAAGCATTTTTTACTGAAATGTGAAGAGTCAGGGCCCTAAGACAGTTGTCAGAACAGTTCATATTGGAGTCTGGGCTTATTTATCTTAAGTTCTTCTGATGTTGCTTGTGTATACTGGAGGTGGAAGTACCTCTGCAGAACTGTTGAAATCGGCCAAACCAGCTGCATTTAACAAGCTCTGAAACAAGGAATGATTTAGAGTCTGCATTTACTGATGTGCTATTAGATTGCCTTCCTTCAACTTCCTCTTCAGCATCTCACACAGACTTGCAGAGAGCCACAGCAGAAAAGCAAACTTCTCCTCTCTCACATTCTGTGGGCTGTCTGCAGATCTTGACAGAACCCTTCAATAGCAAGTCATCTGAATTTTCGCCATGATTTACAGGGAATGGCATGCATCCATCCACGTTGACAAACAGAATAAAATGGAAGTTCGCTTTATCCTCCTCCTACTTGACATTGGCCTTCTTGTGCAACAGCATTATGGACTGCCTGAATAGCCTTGTTATTTTCAAGGCATTTTGCTCTCTCTTCAGCAGAGAGATCAGCTGTTTCCTTGAGAAAAACTAACAAAATTAAGGAGCAATCTTTGAGGAAAGATTAAAAGAAACCACATCTAGTAAATACTTGTCAGGCAGCCAAGTGGTGTGTAAGGGGAATATGGTAAGTGCCTGCTAGTACTGGAAGATTATAAAAGCCAACCAAGGAGAGCAATGATTTAATACAAGCTAGAAATCTATAAACTCAGCGTAATGGGATGAAGTTTATTAATGGAAAAAGTGAGGCTGAGAAATCAGGGGAAAAAAATTCCAAATCAGTGAGAGGTTCCCCCTCCAAAAGAAGTGGTAAAAACTTATGCCATTTACAGGGGGGCTGGAACAATATTTATAGTGGGGATATTGAGAGCCATCGACCAAAACTGTAAACGTTGTATATGATGGAAACCACTTCAAGCCAGAGAGTGTGGCAGCACCCCTAGCAACCAGTAGTTCTGGAACTAGGAGTATTTATAACTGCATTGGACAAAACTCTTGATATACGCTAGAGGACATGATGGTTCCATACAGCTTTCCTAGCTCCTCGTTATAGGATTCTGTCTGACAGTAGCTCAGACTTTACTAGCTAACAGTTTTCACCTGAGCACATTTGGGGTAAGTCCTAGGCTGCACTTTCTTTCCTAGTGTAAACAAATTTGAGTTACTCCCCTGACTTCCAACCTTAATCTTGTGCTGATTGTTTAGGTGTCTCAGATATCTGTGAAGCTTTTGGTGGGAGAGGCGAGGCATGACCAGGAGTGTGTATTCATTTTGGTTACCAGTACAGCATAACAGGGAGCAACACTGATAGTTAAGGTTGCCCAACACTTTCTGTTTAAGACCCAGTTTTCAGTTGCTTGTGACTTTGCCAAACTTTAACCATTTGTATCTATGCTGGGTGGTGGTGTTTTTTTGTTTTTTTGTTTTGTTTTGTTTTTTTTTGTTTTTTTGGAAAGCTTCAGCTAAAATGGCCAGGTCTTGTAATTATTTTATTGAGACAGTCAAGCACCTCCAGCCTGTAGATCCAGGAGTTGAAACTTGGCATAGGGGATCAATCACTAGTGAGCTTTTTTCTGTTCCCCTGAAAATTCACCAATATGGCCAAGTTACAAACCTCTGGAAAAGTCTCACTTTGCACATGCTCAGCAGAGACATGCATGAATTGAGCAAAAAATTTTCTGAAGATTCCATTTGCACTGAGCGCTCTCCATCTCCTAACAGCTCCTGTGTGCTGGCTGAACTAGGTGGCACCATCCCTGGCCCATAGTGTGATTGAGTGTGCTCCATCCCCAGGCTGAGCAGGGCTTTCCCTGCAGTTATTCCTCCCAGTCACAAGAGCAGAGAGCACAGAAACTCTCTCCTGTGTCTTCAATGCTGCCCCTGTTGACAGTGATGAGGAGAAAGAGGACACCTACTGACTCAAGTGCAGAGAGGTGAGGAACTGGAGGAGAAAGATACAGAGGATGTGGGGCGGGAGGGTAGGAGCTGAAGTGCAAGAAAAGATAAAAGCAGGAGGGAAACCATGAGCAGAGCTAAGGATGGGGCAAGAGCCAGGGTAGTGAGTAGGGGCAGGAGAAGAAATGTCTAACCATCAAAGTAGAGTATAATCCTTTTCAGAATCTGGACTTGGACCCTTTATGCCTCAGTCTCTACAGGCCTTTGCTGTCTAGAAAATAGCTGTGAAACTCATTGGCAAAAGCAAAGTGTCTCTCTATCCCTTTCTCTCAACAAGTCCTCACACAAGATACCAGCCTTCTACTGCTACCAATTACTCCATTGGCTTGAGTGGTAGATTACTGTGCTGTGGCTCTAAAAATCCCAACTCTGCTGCTGTTGCATGGGGGTGGGTGGGCGAGAGGAAGGGAGGGTCCAACATGGTTTCATAGGATGAAATTTGTTTTTTTTCAATTTAAGCATTTTAAAAACCTTGAGGGGTTAGATGCAATTTCCTATGTTAAAAAGAGAACACTCAAGTTGCTAAGTCAAGGACTTTAAGTTAGGAACCACCAGAATTAAAGTTGACCATACAACCTTAATTCAGTCTTCTTGTGCATATGTATTATGATAGTATTTAATTGCGTGATCACATTTTTGCTGCCTCCTTCAGCGCACAGACTGGACCGGCTCCGGAGATTAATCTGGATGGTGTAGTAAATGATGTTGCTTGTCAGATTCCTGCTTCAGGTATTGCAGAGACTGGAAGATTCGTGTAGTGTACAAGGTAGGGGATGGCAGTATGAGAAAAGAGGGTCTCATGGTTAAGGCAGTAGAATGCCACACTGGAGAATTGGATTCTAGCCCTGCCCCTGCTAGACCTCATGTGTGTTGCTAGACACGTCCTGTAAAGCGAACTTTTGCATAGCTGGTCAGTAATTGGTTGCTTCTCATTTTCTGGGTGCTTGACTTGAAGACCTGGGGTCTGACTTGCAGAAGTGCAGAGCAGTCACAGGGTGCCCTTGAAGTCAATAGGACAAAAAGTGCTCTGAAAAAAACCCAGGCCTCTGGCATCTCCTAGTGGAGACCTAAAATTAACGGACACCTTTGGCCTTAATCTCTGAGTCTCCATTCCTTGTGAGTCAAATGGAAGGAGCACCACGGTTCACTGAAGTGGTAGTATTATGAACATAAAAATCTTGCTATTGTTTGTAAAGCAAAGACTCTCTACAATGTGATCACCACAGAAAATCCTATGAGGAAATCAATTTTGTCTTCAGAGTAGGGTTTAAATAGTGTGCAATAAGTAATGTAAAGTCCACCCACTGAATTATGAGGATATTAAAAAAAAAAAAACCAACCATGAATACTCATTAAGCAAGCATCATCCATCCATTCTGTGCATTGAATGAGGCAGGGATCCTGGGGGGGGCTGGGAAGAGAGGGAAAATAGATCATCATGTAATTAAAAAAAACTGTATCATAATGCGTACATGCTAGGAGGCTTAATTAAAGATTGCCCAGGCAGGCTTAATTCTTGTATTTCTTAATATATGAGTTTGCAACCTTCATGTTCTTTTGAGATAATAAATACATTTTTTTAAATTGCTAGTACAGTAGCACCGGTACACTTTTACTTACAGTGTTAACACCTGCCTAGTCTTTGTACCTCCTCCACAAGAGAAGGTACTAGAGAGATAATAAAGCAGGATATGTATTTTTACATATGGTAGGACAATGAAATAAAAACCCTCTCAGGAAAGTGAAAGTTCATTGGGCATGTGAAGATTACTAAATAAGAGAAACTGGGCAGGGCTAGGTAGCAACATGACTAGGACCAAGATAATTGCTGCTGCTGCATACACAGGGTTCACCTTTATAATTACAGTATTGCCACCATGGAGCATTCAAACTGTCATATATAAACACACACAGAGCAGCTTAAGAGTTGATGGAAGGAGACAATGTCTTTTTCAGACTGGCAGACAGCAAAAGATAGAACTAAGAGTGTGTCCAAAGATTTAAATTAAGCTGTACTTATCTGTTCTGCTAATAGATCTGCCTACAAATATATTCCTGATCTTGGCTTTAACGTGCTTTTAGGACTAGTTGTGCATATTTTATAAGTATAACTGATGCCAATATGGGGTTAGAGGAACAGAAAACTGGTGCCCCATTGAGAGCCTTTATTTCTAAGAGTAATACTTACCACTTACATAGCACTTTTTATCCAGGAAGCTCAAAGGCTAAGTATTGTTATTCCCTTTTTATAGAAGATCACAGAAAGGTTATGCGACTTGTCCAAGGCGACACACAGTCAATGACAGAACCAAGAATGGAACTGGATCCTGTGTGTATCAGAGTAGTGCGTAATCTGGGATCAAGGCCCCACTTTGCTCAGCAGTAGACAAATACTAATTAAAGAGGCAGATGCTGCCCCAAAGAGCTTAACGTCTAGGTTACAACAAAACAAGGAAATTAAGGTGGAGAACCAGGCAACATTAAAGGTTGCCTGTTTTAGCATAGCAAGCAATAGTCAAGGTTCACCATTCGACTAACCAGTCTACAGGACAGTGCCAGCAGACATAACAGCAGAGGGGAGTTTTAAGGAAGCACTAGAAGGCATTAGTACTTTTATTGTACGGTGGCATTTCACATACCACAGATCGTTCAGCATTTTGGAATAATGGCTAGGTTCCCTTTAGGTAACAGGAAGTCTCGCAGCCAGTAGCAGGGAAGTGGGTCACATCAAGAATCCGGACCAGGTCGGAACAGAGAGCCTCCAGAAAGGGTAGGTAGAATAGGACAGGACAGGACTGGACTTACTCCGACCCAAATTCCTGACCACAAAGTATCCCTAGATCTTTTCCTCCTCTCTGGCCCAGCAGTCTCCAGGTCTCTGGAAATTGGCCAGTTCCCACATGTCCCCCAACTGAGAATCAGCCATCTGCAAGAAGAGTACTTTTAAAACCAACAATGAAAAACAAATACCTACAAGATGAAGAAAATACCATGTTAAATTCATAATTCTCCAGCAAAAACAATGACATTGTAGTATATTTGAAGTGTTCCACACAGACTATTTAAGTATCTAAGAAGACCCCAGAGATACTAAATATTTATTCTTCTTCGGCCACCTAGCAACACATACTCCTGGAGGCTCATTTCTACAGTTATCTTTTGAGTGTGTGCAGAGTGAACAACGAAGAGTTGGTCCTAAAGAACACAGGAAAGCAAAAGACTAACAAGTCCAAGTCTAGCACTAGAAACACCACAGCTTTCAGCAGAAAGTCAAGAGAACATTCAGCGGCAAGACCCAGGACTGCTTGAACTGGACACAAATGCTATAGTGCATGATTGACTGTACATTAACACTATTTCAGTGGTGTTATTGTGGCAATAGAGCACCAATGAAACCAAAGATCCTGATCTATGATCAGTTCTGGTCACAAGCCACAAATGGCTAAAATTGCTTTGCTCATGCACAGAAGGCCATAGAACATTTAAAGCCCTCTGTATCAAAAATAGGGAAGCCCACATGGATGCAACGGAATTGGATAACAGCACTGGCTCTCCCTTTGGGATAGTTAGGGTATTAGACCCATTATGTAAACATTATGCCCCTTTATTTCAGCCATGAAGAGCCGGAAGTCAGGGGTACATAGATAGCAGAGAGATAGCACAATGTGGTTCCATGTTTGGTGACAAAGTATTGTGTCCTGTCTAGTTGCAGAAACACAGCATTCAGAAGGCATCTTGGTACCTGTCCCTAGGGTGAATGGGAGAAAGTGAGGATGCTCAGCCTCTAATGGTATTTGGCATTAATAATGGTTTCTTAAATATTAATTGATAAGGGTTTCCCCCTCAAGGTCATCAAATCCTGCATACAGCTTATCATTGCGCATTTCTCTGAATACAAGAGCAAAGGGCCATTCAATAAAAGTAATAGTGCACTGGATCATATGTATGTGCCCATGCAGTCCTCATTACAGTCCCTCAAGTGCTAGGACTTGTGCTTCTTCTGAGGACTCTCAGTTCCACCTGGGAAGGAGTCACATGGCTATGAGATCCCATAACTGCTTTTGCAGACTGCATAAGAAGAAACTCTGAAGTCAGAGGGAGATGCAGAGTTAGGGGAAGGACCTTGGAGGAGGTTCTCCCCACTGGTCCAGCCTCTGAGCTCTCAGAACAGTCTCAAGGACTGTGAAGCCCAGACAAGTGGGTTTGCTTTTATTGAATGGAACTGTACGTTTGTCAATAAGCCAGACTCCAGAGGGCTGCAAGGATGGTGAAGCTCTGGAGGGAAGCATGGAAGACTTGCACTGATTGGAACTATACATTTGTTACTAAAGCAGACCCCAGGAGGAAAGATACAGTGTTGGAAAGCACGAATTGTACAGCAGGTGGTGGACTGTGAAGAAATTAAACTGAGGCATGGTGCACTGGATCCAGGGAGGGGAGAAAGAGAGAAATAAGCCAATCCTGCAACATAGATAACTGGAAATACTTATTATATGCCATTAACCTGTAGAACCAATTGCTTGCCATGACATCATGGAAGCGAAGAGGCTCTGTAGAGCTCACCAGACAATTAGATGTTTACATGGTCAGTGAGAACATTCAGTGTTAGTCAAAAGAATAAATAGATCCATATAAATAGAAGCTGAAGCATGAGGGTTTAAAGCTATCTAACCCACTGTTTACCTGGGGTTAAGAAGAAACTTCTCTGTGAGCAGGTTATTTCCTAAGCGTCCACTGTGGGGTTTCTTGCACCTTCCTCTGAAGCATTTCCTAGTGGTGACTGTCAGAGATGGGACACTGGATTACATTCCCTGCTCCTATTTATTATACAAGTATAACAGACTGGGTAGGGTTGCTTGGGTATTTGAAACGGTTTGATTTTTCTAGTCACTCCAGCTGTGTGGCTCTCATTCAGGGTTTTATTTTTTAAACCCTCTTATTAATTATTATTAAACTTGCTTGACGGTTTCCAGAGCTACTCTTTCCCCTCAGTGGTTCACTGTTGTCTGATGGAGGAGTTGCTCTGCCAGATTTTGTTAAAGAATTATCACTGGAGCACAAGGGGAAGGAAAGTATCCATCAGAGCTCGATAAACAATATGAAAAGAAAACAGGGAGAGTAACAAACAAGAGAACTGCCCTCTGCTTGCCATGACCCCTGTTGAGATGTGTCTCTTTCAGGTGCAGACACATATAAACGGGTAAGGAAATGCTGCCACTGCTTTTTTAAAAGGCAAAAAGAAATAAAGGAAACATTGTTTATCTAACAAACAAGATCACTCCTGGCCACCCTTGTCCTTTGTCTTAACTCATGTGGGAAGCATCCCATAAAGCAGTGGAAGTTTGGGCAGGAATAGTTTCCTGACCTTTTACAACATTCTTTTTTTTTTTCAAGTGGCTCTCTGCACTGCACTGAAAGGTAGCAGTCAGGCTAGAGCCCAGGATTAGCAGTCAGGAAGCCTGGACCATATTCCTATCTCTGCCAAAGGCTTCCTGCATCATTGTTAGCAAGTAATTTACCTCTCTGTGCCTCAGTTTCCTCTCCTGGACCTGACAGGACTGTTGTGACACTAAATGTATCTTTGTAGAGTGCATTGATATACAATACATTCCCATTTATCCAAACGCTCTGGGGGACAGACTAAAGTTTTCAATAACTGGGTGTTTGGGTAAATGGAAGTGTACTATAACGTTCATGGAGGACAAGCTGTGGATTAGGATAACTAGGATTTTCAGATAAGTTGAATTATACTGTATGCGCTTTCCATGTATGAATAAGTTCATTTCTTTCTATTATAGGAACGCCTAGAGGCCTGGAATGATTTTGCGTTTCCATTGTGCTATAAGAACACAGTCCCCAAAGAGCTTACAGTCTAAATCTGTAAAACAAGCAAAGGATGGGAGAAATTATTAACCCCTTTTTTACAGATGTGGAAAGATTAAGTGATTTACCCAAAATCACATAGGCAGTGTGTGGCAGAGCTAGGAATCAAGTTCAAATCTCCTAAATCCCAGTCGGCCGGTTAAAACGCACGACTAACCTTCCTTTCCAGTGTGTGTTTATTCTGGGAATTGGCTTAAGATCTCTCTTAAATAATTAAGGCAAACCTAGTTTAAAATGTACCTTGAATACATTTAAATCAATAATTAACAGATTATAGGTATGATTTTTAGAAATGCGTGAATCAGAACACCAGTCTCTAACTCACTTAAGTGCTTTTGAAACATTGCACTCTACCTGGATATTTATATTAGAAAATAAATGACTAATGTTAACACTGGCAATCAAAATAGTGCTTCATCTCTGGAAGCATGTGATAAAACTTTTATATTTAATGATAATTGTGGAACAATCAATAATCTGCACTTTGCATGCCTCTGTTTTCCTCACCTGCTCTCTATCCATTAGCATCTCTCATCAGGCCTATTTACACCATATCTAACCTCTGAGCTGCTTTTTCAAAGACACCAGTTTTTCAAAATTAAGTCTGACCCAAAAATATTAGATTTCCCTCCAAATTGAACAGGTCTAATTAATCCCAGACCAGTGACACATTTACAGTAAAATGCTGTGAACCATCTGGGCTAAAATGAAAATTTTATACTGCTTAATTGGAATGTTACCCTTTCCTTCACCCCCCGCATTCATGAGAGGCATTTTTCCCAGCCTTGATAGGCTGTAACATAGCAGACCTGAAAAATAAATTGACCTTATGAATAGAAAAAGCTATATTTTAGGTGATTTGGTTCAACTGTTTATCTATCATTTCTTTCTCCCTCCAAAACCATTACATTAATATTCATGGTACCCAAGGTAGTCTGGGTTTACAAGGAGACAGATATATAAAGTGTACCAGTAAAAGATTTTAAAAACTCCCTACAAATTTCAAAAGTAGATTTTCTGTAAAACCTGTGGCATAAAGATAATATAGATTTTATTGTCTTGAGTATGGGACCACAACAAACTATGTTTTCTCTATATAGATCATTGGATCGGATTCAGTCTATCCTCTTCTCCTATTTTATGTCAATAGGTCCTTCAGTCACACAGAACTAGGTGGAGTAATTCTTTGACAGTTGGAGTCTTATAGCTGAATAGCTTTAATATTTGTCCAGCTTCTTTTCATAGAATCATAGACTTTAAGGTCAGAAGGCACCATTATGATAGTCTAGTATGACCTCCTGCACAACGCAGGCCACAGAATCTCACCCACCCACTCCTGTAACAAACCCCTGACCTATGTCTGAGCTAGTGATGTCCTCAGATCATCGTTTAAAGACTTCAAGGTGCAGAGAATCCTCCAGCAAGTGACCCGTGCCCCATGCTGCAGAGGAAGGCGAAAAAACCCCAGGCCCTCTGCCCGGAAGGAAAATTCCTTCCTGATCCCAAATATGGTGATCAGCTAAACCCTGAGCATGTGGGCAAGACTCACCAGCCAGACACCCAGGAAAGAATTATCTGTAGTAACTCAGATCCCACCCTATCTAGTGTCCCACCACAGGCCATTGAGTATATTTCATAAGGCAGGTTCTTCATTCCTCAGATCATCCTAGTGGCCCTTCTCCGTACCTGTTCCAGTTTGAATTCATCCTTCTTAAACATGGGAGACCAGAACTGCACACAATATTCCTGAGGAGGTCTCACCAGTACCTTGTATAACGGTACTAACACCTCCTTATCTCTACTGGAAATACCTCGCCTGATGCATCCCAAGACCACATTAGCTTTTTTCACAGCCATATCACATTTGCAGCTCATAGTCAACCTGTGATCAACCAATACTCAGAGGTCCTTCGCCTCCTCTGTTACTTCCGAGTGATGCGTCCCCAGTTTATAATAAAAATTCTTGTTGTTAATCACTAAATGCATGACCTTGCACTTTTCGCTATTAAATTTCGTCGTATTACTGTTACTCCAGATAACAGTGACTCTGTTGTGTGGCTGTGCAATGGGTTCTTGGTCCATGACTGGGGCTTCTTGGCACTATTGTAACACAGTCAGTGCTTGTGTTTCATTTGGATACTATATTGCACAGATATTTCCACTGTTTATTGTTATGTATCTTGATCACACACAAACAGTCTATTGGGGTGGGGTGGGGTGAGAAACGGACTTTTAAACAAAGCTAACATACTAACAGACATTTTCAAATAAAATGGGAAAAATAGATGCAGAGAAACAAGAACCACAACTAATTCAACTTTTTGAGTGACAGTCAAGCAACCAAAAACATTTGGAGAGGATTTAATCAAGTGGGGGAGAAAAAAAAATGCCCTGTTCTTCCCTTCCTACAGTACTTTGTAAATAGTTTGCACAGAGAGAGGGAGAGACAGACAGAAAACAGAGAGGGATCTGTTTGTTATCATGCGAGAACTGGAATATGTGCATGTTTCTGTGGAAAGCTGCCTGAAGGAAACACCTATCACAATTGATGTATGGAGTCAGGTTTAGGTGTCTCCACAAAGGTTAGGACCCAGTGGGCTTTTCCATTATAATCTACACCCAGATTTGTACCATTTCAAGACATGCTGGGGTTTGTTTATTTTTTAAAACAAGTCACTTTTTTAATATTGTTATATACCCATTACCCTGCTCTAGGTGGTTATAGGCTGGGACCAAATATAATTTGTAGCCATTATCAAACCACGTTTTACCAAAGTCTAAACGAAAGACATTCATTTTTTGTAAAGAAAACACTTTCTGGGATGCTGCTTCTTAAAGCACAAGTATAAAAACCCCCTATCCACTCTTTACACTGCACATATCAACTCTTTAAACACACAATGCGATCAGTTAAAATTTACATAATACCAAAGAGACACCAAAAGACCATCCAATCCCAGCTAAGAATTTCCGGTTGGTCTCTGTAGAGGGCTATATGTTTATTTGATATGCAAGCACAAAGGAATACTAGGCTCCCTGAACCTATTTATCGCTCTTGTGGTACTGCTAGTTTTTGTATTATAACAACATGGCAGATTTGAGCAACATTAAGAGAGAAGCATCTGCATCTTAGATGCAGTTCTCTATTGCTTGCGTATTTTGCTTAGTAAGGACCATTGTCAGATTTGTTTGTACTCCAATGTTGATTGCCAGAGGCTAATGCTCCTTTCTTGATAGCTGCTTTTTACATTCTTTGGAACAGCTGATCTCCCCTGAAGCTCTGAAATAACCCAGGTGTTGAAAGCATATCATGTTATTTTCATTGTTCCCATTTCCCTACAATTCATTGAATAACTGTTCATTTTTGTTACGGTGCCTTTGAAGACTGAAGTGACTTGAACAATAATCAGATTTTTTTAAATGGATTGAAATAAACTGGTGGATCAAATGCTATATTTTGCAAAGTTCTGGCAATTGTTAAGGCACGTCAGTGCGTATTATTGATACCACACCATTCTTACCGTGAAATAGTAATGCTGTCCTGTGAACAGCTTTTCTCCATCTTTTGGAATAATGTATCTGAATCATGGACCATACTGCCCTGAGAAAGAGCATTAGCCTCTGGCAATCAACTGGCAAACATGATATTTCAACATCACACTAGAAAAAATTATTTCTCCTGAACAGCTCTATAGGAAACAATGTTATTTACATCATTGCACATCCAAAATTGTGGAGCCATAGTTCCCATCTGTTAAACTCTACCACCTATTAGCTCCTATCACCAAAAACTTCTCATGGCTCAAATTCCACTTCAGATACATACGCCAGCAACTCAGTCTCTCAGGAATGATGGGAACAACATTAGGGCAGCACAAAAGGAGAAAATGATAAATGGTTTCTTGCATTTTTGAAATGCAAGTTAAAATGCAGGCTCCCATTCTTTCTGGGTGAAATCCTGGCCCTGCTGAATGAAGTTAATGGTAGAACTTCCACTGATTTTAATGGGCCCCGGATTTCATCTCTGGTATTTAGAAGCCAAGATTTTTATTATTTGATATTCCCATAAACTTCAGAAGTCATCAGTATTAGATGATGCATTGGAACAATTGGAGAAGAGAGCGCAGAGTACAGCTCGCAGAAAGAGGCTGGGGGGCAGGGGGGGAAGAGGATAAAAACAAACAAAAAAATGCATGCAGTGGGATTGTTTTTCTATTAAACAATCATTATGAAAAGCTTGAATTGAAGCAAAACCTAGCAAATAGCTACTAGGTTTTTCATCTACTGAGTTCCTAAAAGACCTGACCCTGAGCATTTTTTCCTTCACGTTAAAGAAAGATAAGCTTCAGACTTAAGTAGCTGAAACTAAAAAAAGATGGCAGAAATCCTTCAAAAAGTGAATGTGATATTTCTTAATTTGATTACAGGCTTTAAGTAGTGCTGAACTGGAATCTCCAGCCCCAAGAACCTTGCACACGTTGTATAAGACACATATGCCCTCCAGGTCCTTTTCTCACGGGGAATGATAACTTGCTACATGAACAGCCCATTGATTTCAGTTGAGCTACTTACAGAGTAAGGTAATGCTCAATTCAGCATGGAAGGGTGGCAGAATCAGGCCCTGAACCTGCAAGGGGTGGCTCTCAGCAGATACATATTTTTGAAATTGATCACACTGCCTGCCATTAACCCCAATGCCCATAATACCTCATTTGGAAATATTTTTGCCTTGTTCCAGTGAATAGGCAGCTTTGCATGTTGAGGGAGGGTTGGGGGAAAAGGAGGGAAGGTAAATTATACATAGGGTCAAGGGGTCTCTCCTTGACTGACTAGCAGTGGACAGGATATTCATACAGGGCATGACTTACATGACAGCCAAACTATATACTCAGGAAAATGAGGCAGCCATAGTGTGGAAATGTGCGGCAGTGTTCATGGAAGTCAGCACTAAAAGCAGACTGGCTTTACTGGGCTAATAATGATACCTGGCACTTACATATCGTAGCATCTTTCAATTAAGATTCTGAAAAAACAGTATGAAGGCGAGGATGTATTTTTATTCCCATTTTACAGACAGTGAAACTGTGGAAGAGACAGGTAAAGTGAGCTGCTGAAGCTTTACACCGTCTCGGTGGCACAGTCAGGAAGAGAACTCCTGATCCCTTATTACCTGCTTTCACCACAATACTGCCTCTAGGACATGACTTGAAAGTGCCAATGCAATCTAATACACTACTGTTACATATTTAACAAAAAACAAAGCGTTTACAAGTGATAACTGTTTGATGCAGAGTGGAATTCCACCAACAGAAGGGGATCTGGGAAAACTACTGTGATCTAGCTTTGTTTCTTACAAAGTTTAGTTGCATAAATAAAATGTGATTCTGGACATGCTTTTTTCTTCTACATTTAGGATAAAAAACGAGCAGGCTGAAAGATTGATTGAGGGAGCAAGGGCACACACCACTGAGCTGTGGATCAGTTTTACTAACCATGCAAACTCTTTCCACTCTCTATGTCACATAAAGCTTCCTGAGCAACTATAGAAAGGTTTGTTTCTTTCTATATTCCATGTAGCATGACCAGGAAGCAATAGCTAGAACTCCAGGAAATATACTGGTGTGATCTCAGATAGCACGACTGGGTTATTTCAATAGTTCATTCAGCCTTTATATTGAAATATCATTTATCATTGCTCTAGCTAGTTACCATGGTGACATTCACATTAATGAAAGCAGCTGCCAGCAATAATTTACATTCTGCTGATTACAGCTATCTGTTGATCTAAGGGATTATTTTAAGAGCCTGAAGCTAGAGTTCCAATTGGTGCACCATGGAATATCAATAGGATAAACAGGACAGGAGGTCTCTCTCAACTAGCATAACCGTCTGAAATGAAGGTAAAGTAGGTTAATAAAGGTTGTTACTTGGGCTCCATGCAGATAGGAACTGACCCAAATATACTCAGAGGAAATTAGCTGCAGCAAATTTAGCAGACTGAAGACCACTTAGGGAGAAAATAAGTCAAGGAATGTAACAATCAAGCTAATACTGATTTTTACTTAGATGATGCAACCTGAAAGAGACCATCAGAGGTTGGCCATCTCCATATTCATGGATAATAAAACACAAGTTGATGGTTCTTTGTTGGTCTTTCTACTCCCAGAAGATGAGCCCAACATTCATATAAACAAACCAGCATTTCTCTGAGTCCTAGCAATCAGCTCTCACACACTAGCAGGAAGAGGACAAACAGCAGTCCCAAAAATCTAGCTTTCCCTGTTACCAGAGTGAGTTTTCTCTCCCTAATAGTATAATTACTTTCAGCTAAGGCTAGCCATCTTCCCTGCCCTTCCACCTTTAAACTGGGGTCTTTAGCAGTCCCCACAGTGAGGGGGAGACACCTGTTGCATCTTGACTGAGCAGGGTTAGGGTTTTAACCCTATCACTGCCACATAGTGGCTGGAGACTACACACCCCATCACAGAGCCACTTGTTATCTGTTAATATCTATTGTAAACTTTTGTAAAATGGCAATTTATCAGATTCTTTTAAATGCACAATGAAATATTACTGTATGTGATTCAAAAGCATATTGACAATCAACATTTTAGGAACATGAGTCTGTAGGTAACCACTATGGACTCATGTATATGGTGCAGAGGAGGATTTCCCTAAGGATTTATAAACATATGCCCCAGTCCTTCAAGCTGAGCCAGCAATGAGACTTCACTCAAGCTGGGGAGATAGCCCACCTGGATCAGTTTGCAAGATCAGGGGTATAGTGTAGCTGCATCTTAGTGGAGTGCAAAACCATGCAAAGGAAAACGATTGGCTCTAGATGCCTCCCACTAGATATCTATCTGTATCTCTGTGCCCTAGGGCAATTACCTCCCCCCCCCAGGCAACATTATATTTGGAATGTCACTAACATGCTATGTTTGGGTGATATTTGGCTAACGTTTGTGTGTATGAACCAACACAGGGGTTCAGCTTCTTTCAATGTGTTCATAATTCATTATTGCAGGAAAGAGAAAATGAAGTTTCAAACCACAGGCTGACTGCTCTGTGTTTTTGTGGTGAAGCTGAGCTGCTATTACTTTAATTGTTTCCTATTTCCTCAGTCTTATTTTTCTTTTCCCCTCCTTTGTCTCATGCTTTATGTCACATTCCCTTTTGTTCGCTTTGCCTGTTCTTCCTCTGCACCTTAGATTTTATTTTCCTCATGGTGCCTTTTTGCTGCTCTCTCTTCTTGCTCTTTAAGGGCCTGATCCACTGAGGTACCGGTCATGCTCAATTCTCATAGATTTCAGTGAGGCCTGAGGGACCTCAGGTCCTGGCAGGAACAGGCCCTGTCTGGCCTATCTATCCATTTTCGCTTTGAGTCTCCCAAACCATTTTTGTCTTTCCCTCTCTCCTGTCTTTGACCCTCATTTCTGCATTCACTCCCCTTTATTCTGTCACCTCTTTCATTGTCTTCCTTCCCAGTCATCCCTTGCTCTCCTTTCTCTCCTCTTCACAATATGCCCCCACCAAAACCAATTCAATGAATAACATTTCTGTGGTAGTATGCAAGTAACTAACTGTCCCTTGTCCCAGCGCAGGAGTTCAAGATTTTGTTGAGCACTGCCTTGGAATCTGTGTTGCCTCCTTTCTTAGTTGCACTATGAACTGAGACACAGAGGCAACTGATCCAGCATGTTACCTGGGAAGGATCAAATCCTGCTTCTGTTGAAGCCAATGGAAATTTTGCTATTGACTTCAGTGGGGGCAGGAAGAGAGTTAAAACTGTGCCGAATATCATACTTTAACACTACTTCTGGTAGAATTTACAAAAATGAGTATTTATGGGAATTTTTTACAGTAGTTTTACCTCTGTATTTTCTTTATATTTTCACTTGGAAATATGGGCTATTTGGAAGAACTATTAAACTTGAATAGAAAAGGAGTACTTGTGGCACCTTAGAGACTAACAAATTTATTTGAGCATAAGCTTTCGTGAGCTACAGCTCACTTCATCAGATGCATGCAGTGGAAAATACAGTGGGGAGATTTATATCCATAGAGAACATGAAACAATGGGTGTTACCATACACACTGTAATGAGAGTGATCAGGTAAGGTGAGCTATTACCAGCAGGAGAGCGGGGGAGGGAGAGGAAACCTTTTGCAGTGATAATCAAGGTGGGCCATTTCCAGCAGTGGACAAGAACTATTTCACATTTGGCGTCAAAGTATACCTTCAAATCAGCGGCACTGCTATGAATACCCGCATGGCCCCACAGTATGCCAACCTTTTTATGGCTGACTTAGAACAACACTTCCTCAGCTCTCGTCCCTTAATGTCCCTACTCTACTTGTGCTACATTGATGATATCTTCATCATCTGGACCCATGGAATAGGAGCCCTTGAGGAATTCCACCATGATTTCAACAATTTCCATCCAACCATCAACCTCAGCCTGGACCAGTCTACACAAGAGATCCACTTCCTGGACACTACGGTGCTAATAAGCGATGGTCACATAAACACCACCCTATACCGGAAACCTACTGACCGCTATACTTACCTACTTGCCTCTGGATGAAATCCAGACCACACCACACGATCCATTATATACAGCCAAGCTCTACGATACAACCACATTTGCTCCAACCCCTCAGACAGAGACAAACACCTATAAGATCTCCATCAAGCATTCTTACAACTACAATACCCATCTGCTGAAGTGAAGAAACAGATTGACAGAGCCAGAAGAGTACCCAGAAATTACCTACTACAGGACAGGCCCAACAAAGAAAATAACAGAACGCCACTAGCCATCACCTTCAGCCCCCAACAAAAACCTCTTCAACGCATCATCAAGGATCTACAACCTATCCTGAAGGACAACCCATCACTCTCACAGATCTTGGGAGACAGGCCAGTCCTTGCTTCCAGACAGCCCCTCAACCTGAAGCAAATACTCACCAGCAACCACATACCACACAACAGAACCACTAACCCAGGAACCTATCCTTGCAACAAAGCCCGTTGCCAACTGTATCCACATATCTATTCAGGGGACACCATCATAGGGCCTAATCACAACAGCCACACTATCAGAGGCTTGTTCACCTGCACATCTACCAGTGTGATATATGCCATCATGTGCCAGCAATGCCCCTCTGCCATGTACATTGGCCAAACTGAACAGTCTCTACATAAAAGAATAAATGGACACAAATCAGACGTCAAGAATTATAACATTCAAAAACCAGTTGGAGAACACTTCAATCTCTCTGGTCACTCGATTACAGACCTAAAAGTGGCAATTCTTCAACAAAAAAACTTCAAACACAGACTCCAGTGAGAGACTGCTGAATTGGAACTAATTTGCAAACTGGATACAATTAACTTAGGCTTGAATAAAGACTGGGAGTGGATGGGTTATTACACAAAGTAAAAACTATTTCCCCTTGTTTATTTCCCCCCCTACTGTTCCTCACAGGTTCTTGTCAACTGCTGGAAATGGCCCACCTTGATTATCACTACAAAAGGTTTTCCCTTCTCCCCCTCGCTCTCCGGCTGGTAATAGCTCACCTTATCTGATCACTCTCGTTACAATGTGTATGGTAACACCCATTGTTTCATGTTCTCTGTGTATATAAATCTCCCCTCTGTATTTTCCACTGCATGCACCCGATGAAGTGAGCTGTAGCTCACAAAAGCTTATGCTCAAATAAATTTGTTAGTCTCTAAGGTGCCACAAGTCCTCCTTTTCTTTTTGTGGATACAGACTAACAAGGCTGCTGCTCTGAAACCTAAACTTAAATAGCTTGACTGACATCTGGTGGAAAACTGAAGCGATCACAACCATGTATCTAATTCTGCCATTTTCAGTGAGCTCTTGCAGTGAGTTAAAAAACATTTAATTCTTATAAAAATTATCGATCAATAATTATCAATACTACCATCTCTCCCACATTTTACTACTGGACAATGTTGGGTGTTATACATCTATTTTAATGTTAATATGTAAAATCACAGAACCTATATGATCAATAATTAATAGACTGCAACATTTCCCATAACTCAGCATATTTCTCCCTCCCAAGGATCAGATCAGTAGCACACAATGAGCCCTTTAGGTATACGTAAATGAACATAGGATAATCCTTGAGAGTTGTATCCTACTGAGATTCTTATGTATAGTAAAGGCAGGATTTCTGATTCATCTGTAAAAATGAACACTAAAATTTGGTTTTAAATTGTGATTTCTAATGGTTTTACAGAAGTTCTTTGCCTAGCGCCATTTAGCTGGAACAACAAGAATGGAAAGAAAGCTTTGCTCATTAGAATTTCTATGTACTTTGGTTTCATTGGTCATTCCCTTTACTAGGCTGCTCAGCATCTGCAGAGGGCTTTCCCAATGCCAAACATTGCTCAGCTGACACACTGTTCCCACAGATGAAAACAGAAGTGATCGTCCATATGGTCTTGTGACTAATAGATCTGATTCTTACAATGTTGTGCTTTACAGGACTTGCTGGGAAGTCACTTTACAGGGTCCAGCTGCAAGAGAATGGAACTGCAGGGATTCTTTCTCAGGCTAAATGCTCAAAATATAATTCCCCAGAAGAGAAACTCTTTGCATGACTCTCTCTAGAACAGCACGTCAATTCTTCTAACACCTATGTCCAAAATTTCCAAACCTGGGGGCCTAAAATTAGGTGTCTATGTCTATATTTAGGCCCCAAGACCGCAAACTCCTACCCTCATAAGTATACCATGTACAGGGTGCATAAAGTTATTCATGTATGTAAGTGATCAGCAAGTTTGCAGATGACACTAAAATGGGAGGAGAGGTAGATACGCTGGAGGGTAGGGATAGGATACAGAGGGACCTAGACAAAGTAGAGGATTGGGCCAAAAGAAATCTGATGAGGTTCAACAAGGACAAGTGCAGAGTCCTGCACTTAGGACGGAAGAACCCCGTGCACCGCTACAGACTAGGGACCGAATGGCTCGGCAGCAGTTCTGCAGAAAAGGACCTAGGGGTTACAGTGGATGAGACGCTGGATATGAGTCAACAGAGTGCCCTTGTTGCCAAGAAGGCCAATGGCATTTTGGGATGTATACGTAGGGGCATTGCCAGCAGATCGAGGGACGTGATCGTTCCCCTCTATTCAACATTGTGAGGCCTCATCTGGAGTACTGTGTCCAGTTTTGGGCCCCACACTACAAGAAGGATATGGAAAAATTGGAAAGTGTCCAGCGGAGGGCAACAAAAATGATTAGGGGACTGGAACACATGACTTATGAGTTGAGGCTGAGGGAACTGGGAAGAGAAGAATGAGGGGGGATTTGATAGCTGCTTTCAACTACCTGAAAGGGGGTTCCAAAGAGGATGGATCTAGACTGTTCTCAGTGGTAGCTGATGACAGAACAAGGAGTAATGGTCTCAAGTTGCAGTGGGAGAGGTTTAGGTTGGATATTAGGAAAAACGTTTTCACTAGGAGGGTGGTGAAACACTGCAATGCGTTACCTAGGGAGGTGGTGGAATCTCCTTCCTTAGATATTTTTAAGGTCTGGCTTGACAAAGCCTTGGCTGGGATTATTTAGTTGGAGATTGGTCCTGCTTTGAGCAGGGGGTTGGACTAGATGACCCCCTGAGGTCCCTTCAACCCTGATATTCTATGATTCTGTGATTGCAAAATAATGGCTTAAGATAGCTAATGTGGCTTGATTTTCCAGTGAGGCTGGCCACCCACAACTACCACAGTATTGTCTCTCTCACCAAAGAAAGGTGAGCCAATAAAAGATGTTATCTCACCCACCTTGTCTCTCAGTTTGTTGCTCAGTCATCCAGTGATATCCATTTGTAACTCTTCACAGTTAGCTTTGGACGTAACTATCTTGATTTAGTATTGTCTGCAAACTTTGTCACCTCACTGTTTATTCCCTTTTCCAGATCATTTCTGAATATGTTGAACAGCACAGATCCGAGTACATATCCTCGCGGGACACCAATATTTACATCTTTCCATTGTGAAAAATTACCATTTTTCCTACGCTTTGTTTTCTATCTTTTAATCAGTTAATTATCCATGAGAGGACCTTTCCTCTTGTCCCCGACTCCTTACTTTGCTTAAGAGCACTTAGTGTGGGACTTTGTCAAAGGCTTTCTGAAAGTCTAAGTACAGTGTATCAACTGGATCACCTTCGTCCACATGCTTGTTGACACCTCAAAAAAATTGAATAGATTGGTACAAAAGCCATGTTGACTCTTTCCCAATATATCATGTTCATCTATATGTCTGGCAATTCTGCTCTTTACTATTGTTTCAACCAATTTGAAGTTACATTTACCAGCCTCTAATTGCCCACTAGGGACCCTTTTTTAAAAAATCAGTATTAAATTAGCTATCCTTCACTCTTCTGGTACAGTGGCTTATTTAAGCAATAAGTTACATACCACAGCTAGTAGTTCTGCGATTTCATATTTGAGTTCCTTCAGGACTCTTGGGTGAATATCATCTGGTCCTGGGGACTAATTTACCATTTTCTTCCAAAACCTCCTCCTCAGAGTTGTCACCTAAAAATAATGACTCAAATGTGGGAATCTCCCTCACATCCTTGGTAGCGAAGATTGATGTAAAGAATTTATTTCACTTCTCCACAATGGCCTTGTCTTCCTTGAATGCTCCTTTAGTACTTTGATTGTCCAGTCACCCCAGTGATTGATTGACAGGCTTCCTTGCTTCTGAAACACTTTTAAAAAATCCTGTTTGGTTGGTTGTTTTGTGTGTCTTTTCCTAGTTGCTCTTCAAATTCTTTTTTGGCCTGCCTAATTATACTTTTACACTTGACTTACAGAGTTTATGCTTCTTCCTATTTTCCACAGTAAGACTGGACTTCTAATTTTTAGGGATGCCTTTTTGCCTCTAATTGCCTCTTTTACTTTGTTGTTTAGCCATTGTCATAAATATAAAGGGAAGGGTAAACCCCTTTGAAATCCCTCCTGGCCAGGGGAAAGCTCCTCTCACCTATAAAGGGTTAAGAAGCTAAAGGTAACCTCGCTGGCACCTGACCAAAATGACCAATGAGGAGACAAGATACTTTCAAAAGCTGAGAGGAGGGAAAGAAACAAAGGGTCTGTGTCTGTCTGTATGCTGGTCTTGGCCAGGGATAGACCAGGAATGGAGTCTTAGAACTTTTAGTAAGTAATCTAGCTAGGTATGTGTTAGATTATGATTTCTTTAAATGGCTGAGGAAAGAATTGTGCTGAATAGAATAACTATTTCTGTCTGTGTATCTTTTTTGTAACTTAAGGTTTTGCCTAGAGGGGTTCTCTATGTTTTTTAATCTAATTACCCTGTAAGATATCTACCATCCTGATTTTACAGGGGGGATTTCTTTATTTCTATTTACTTCTATTTTCTATTAAAAGTCTTCTTGTAAAAAATTGAATGCTTTTTCATTGTTCTCAGATCCAAGGGTTTGGGTCTGTGGTCACCTATGCAAATTGGTGAGGCTTTTTATCCAACATTTCCCAGGAAAGGGGGGGTGCAAGTGTTGGGAGGATTGTTCATTGTTCTTAAGATCCAAGGGTCTGGGTCTGTAGTCACCTAGGCAAATTGGTGAGGCTTTTTACCAAACCTTGTCCAGGAAGTGGGGTGCAGGGTTTTGGGAAGTATTTTGGGGGGAAGGACGCGTTCAAACAGCTCTTCCCCAGTAACCAGTATTAGTTTGGTGGTGGTAGCGGCTAGTCCAAGGACAACGGGGGGAATATTTTGTACCTTGGGGAAGTTTTGACCTAAGCTGGTAAAGATAAGCTTAGGAGGTTTTTCATGCAGGTCCCCACATCTGTACCCTAGAGTTCAGAGTGGGGGAGGAACCTTGACAGCCATGGAGGCATTTTGTTTGGTCCTTGTACTGTTTTGTTTTGTTTGTTTTTATTTGGGTATACATTTAGTTTGAATCTCTATTATGGTGTTTTTAAATAGTTTCCATGCAGCTTGCAGGCATCTCAAAATGGAAAAGCCAATATCAGATCACAATCATAATCTCACTAATCTATAATCTGTTGTGTCTGCATGTTAGGCAGTGAATTTATTGTATTTCATTTATCATTATTAGGAGGATCTCACAGTTCATCCTCACCCCATATTGGGTTTCCATTGACTGTAGGATATTTTATTGGATGGATTAATTTGCAGTTCCAGCAATATTTAGGTTAATCCACCTCAACAGTATAGGAGCGGGGATTTATCTGCTCCATGCATGTTGCCCTTTTCCATGTGGAGGCTCTGTCCTGAGGATATAGAGGCGCTCTTACTGGTTCTCCAGGTTGTCTCTCTGGAAGGTCTTTGGCCTGTCTTTCATAATAGGTTTTAGCTTTGTTGAGCTTCTCTTCGGATTGATCTGTGAATCCTTCCACTACTTCTGGTTTTAATAGTAACTGGCTGTAGGCAACAATCTGTGGGTTTTCTTTAAGAGAGTTTTTACAGTTTTGATGGTTCATTCAGTTTTGCCATTGGACTCACCATTGTAGTGGGAAGCTGTGATATGGTTCATTCCCAATCCTTGTCAAAGCATGCAAATTTCTTGCTGGTGAACTGTTATCGGAGATGACACAATCCAATATGCAATGTCTATGAAAGTGTTCCATTGCTTTGTTTTATCGTAGCTGCAGCCTGTTCAATAGTTCATCTAATTCCCAAAAGTCAGAGTAGTAATCAACTAGGACAAAGTCGTCAGTATTATTTACAACAAAATGGTCCACTTCCATCTTGCTCCAAGGTCCGTTGGGAATGTTATGTATCTTCAAAGTTTCCTTCTGCTGACTTGCTTGGGATTCTGCACCTGTGTCACAGTTCCTTATCAAGACTTCAATTTTACTAGTGATATTTGGCCAATATAATACATCCTTAGCTTTTTGGAGACACACTTCTATTCCTGAGTGGCTGCAATGTATTCAAGCTAGGGTCTCTCTTCTTAAGCTTCAGGTATAAGTATTTGTGTCGGACATTATATTCAAAGCAACCACTGAGTTCATCACGATAGTTCCAGTATTCACGAGAGGCCTCTAGAGCCTCTTCCTGGTCTCTCTGTGATTGCTTATTCATTTTGTAGGTTCAGTCCCTCTGGCAATAATGCCATCCTTTTCCATTTGTTTTATTGCTTTCAGTATTTTTTCTTTTAAAGCTATGGAAACTCTGTGTGGTAGGTGTTTCACTGGCTGGATGGTTTTGTGTATTTTTAAGTGTAGCGTGCCTGGGAGCCACCCTAGTCCTTCAAAAACATCTTTGTAGAGCCTCAGGATTAAGCCCTTGAAGATGCCACCTGGTTATGTTTGTCTATGTGCATCATTTTTCTTCTGATTTTGAGTTTACCATATGAATTGTAGGCAAGAGGTTTAATGTCACAAGGTTCATGTGTTCTCTTGTATTGGCTGATGGATGTGGTTTCTGTCTGAAGTTCAAAACCCAAAATTCTAGCTGGTATACTTTTCCTTGGTGTTCTGCTCATAACACCCATTTCCCTAGTGATGTGAGGATGGTGCTATCAGAGAGTTTTAATTTAGCGTTGCTTGGCCGCAATTTTGATACTCCATCTTGCATGATGTTGAGGAAGTCCTTGTATCCCATTACATTTACAGATGCTCCACTATTTGACATTCTATTCCTTGCTTGTGCCAGTGCTTCAATGTTACTTTGCACGGTCCTAGTATGAGCTTAACACACCTTTTTTTTCTCTAAGCATGTATTGCTCTGACACCATGTATATGGTATAAAGGATCTCACTATCTGGGTTGCTGCTCAGCTCATCATTGTTCATCTCTGCTATATGGTGTGTTGCTTTCGTTTGCTTTCCTTGATTGCACGCTTGCCCATAATGATTCCTCTTTCCACAGTTTCTGCATATAGTGCCATAAACTGGCCATTTGCCTGCTTCGTATCTTGTTCCTCAGTAGTCACAGCTTTCACTGTGAGGTGCGCTTGCCACATCACTGTACTTATGTAGTTTAGGTTTGTTTTTTGTGGATTCCTATGTTTGCTTTCGTTTACATAATGCATACTCACAGTCTCCTGTGTGTTTATCTTCTCCATTTTAGTGAGTGCTTGTTAGCTCACTTTGCACATTTCTACGTCCCCTGTTAGTGTTAACGTGGGATTTCTGAGCACCTTTGTCTTTGGTTCCTATGACTAAGTGATCTTGTATCAACTCCTCTTTCAAAATGCTGTGCTCATACAAACCTGCCATTTTGCACACCTTTACAACATACTGGTCAACAGTTTTTGCAGATGCTTGCTCACACTTGTTGAAGAGATAGCGTTCATATATAACATTTCTTGTAGGTTCAAAATGGAGTGCATCCAAAACTTTAGCAGGATCTCTGTAGTCTGCAGGTGCTCCTGGAGCATGTGGCATTCTTTCCCCATCACTGACAGCAATATTGCAGACATTATTCTTTAATCTTTTTCGTTCAGTCCAGTGGCAATTTCATAATTTTCCCATTGTACACTGAAGAACAGCCAGTTGTTGAAGATATCCCCTTCCATGTCCATGGGTCCAAGGACCAGCATCAGGCTTCCTGCCTAGACTGAGTTTTGTGTTATTCTGACTGATTATGGAAGTATAACAATTAGATCTGCTGATTCCTTTGTCCTTACAGGGGCACGTTTACTTCTGACACCATGTTTAATTCTGTCAGTAAGACACAGAAGTCCCTGAAGCATTCCAGCAACAGACCTTTATTCCATATATCTGAGATGTTACAAACAGGGCTGCAGCATAGACTCCTTCCTTATCTTTTGTCCCTGTGATCTGCCCTCTGACCTGATGCTGACTGTTTTACATCCTGTTATACAAAATGTTGCACAGCTCAGGCCTTGGAGGTTCTAGTTGCAGCTCCCTCTTGTGAGTGGGAAGCTGCCCCTCGTAACACCCAGTATAGGCTTTTAACCTTCTGTTTTCTTTATAGCTGCATATAGATTAGTTAGCTGAAGAACTACACCTGCTTTGTAGTTCATATTCACACTTGAGTCCTGACTTTCTTTCTTTCTGACCCATTTCTATTTAATTTCTTTCTGCTTCTTTCTGACTGACTGCTTTGGTTTCTCAGATCTGTCAGGAACTTTGCTAGCTGCTAGCTTCTTCCTCCTAAAAAACTGTCTTTCTCTTCTGTTCCTTTCATCTCTGAATCCTTCTCCCCTATTCTCACAATCTTTTCTACTTGTTCTCACAAAGGGAGGTGGCAGACAAACACAGGAAAATGTTATGCATAGGTAATAAAAATTCTAACAGAACCTTCCATTATTCTGGTTGTGAGAGTATTAGCAATGACCTTTGGCATAGCTAGGAAAATTTCACCTTAAAGCGTTCTGTTCTTCCACCTAACAAATCCAGAGCAAAAAAACGTTTTTGCAAAGTATACCAGGGCTTGGAAACAGCCCGTAACTAATACCTATATGCTATACTGGCACTTCTCTGAAGATCTGATCTTTTTCTCCAGAATCTCAGCTTTCATTTAAAAGCAAGTAGCAGGCCTCCAGCTGTTATAGTTCCAGAGAATACTTGAAAAACAAGTAACAAGTATAACCGATGCAGAGGTGAGTCTGCAGGGACACCTGAAAAATAGCTCTGAGAGGTCTGACCTGCCTCATTCATTTTAGTGAGGAGTCCACTGAGATGTCCAATGATGATAATGTAATTTCAACATTGTTAACTATTTCATTCCTCATGCAAGAAAGGAGATGGAGAGTTACCGATCTGCACAGTTTCCTGAGAATGATGTCTCATTTTGGTTACACAACCGTGTGATGTTTAGGAGCCACTAGTACTTACATTTTTCCCCCATTCAAGAAGGATCCAAGTCCAAGGAGCCTAGCAGAGTCCATGGGCATGTCTAAGTCCTCCTGAGGGGGGAGCCAAGTTCCAGGAGTCCTGTGGAACCAAGCACCTCACACAAACACATTTTGCATATTTTGTGAGTTGGCTCTCATTTTGGGATTCACGTGGGTGGAGCTTGTTTTGTGGGCTTGAAAAAGAGTGATCACCCTTTTCTCCCCAGTCAGACAGCTCATGTATAGAGTTAAATTAGTTTCAGAGTAGCAGCCCTGTTAGTCTGTATCCGCAAAAAGAAAAGGAGGACTTGTGGCACCTTAGAGACTAACAAATTTATTTGAGCATAAGCTTTCGTGAGCTACAGCTCACTTCATCGGGTGCATGCAGTGGAAAATACAGTGGGGAGATTTTATATACACAGAGAACATGAAACAATGGGTGTTACCATACACACTGTAACAAGAGTGATCAGGTAAGGTGAGCTATTACCAGCAGGAGAGCTGGGGGGGGAACCTTTTGTAGTGATAATCAAGGTGGGCCATTTCCAGCAGCTGATAAGAACATGTGAGGAACAGTAGGGGGGGAAATAAACAAGGGAGATTGAAGTGTTCTCCAACTGGTTTTTGAATATTATAATTCTTAACGTGTGATTTGTGTCCATTTATTCTTTTATGTAGAGACTGTTCAGTTTGGCCAATGTACATGGCAGAGGGGCATTGCTGGCACATATCACATTGGTAGATGTGCAGGTGAACGAGCCTCTGATTGTGTGGCTGATGTGATTAGGTCCTATGATGGTGTCCCCTGAATAGATATGTAGATACATTTGGCAACGGGCTTTGTTGCAAGGATAGGTTCCTGGGTTAGTGTTTTTGTTGTGTGGTGTGTGGTTGCTGCTGAGTATTTGCTTCAGGTTGAGGGGCTGTCTGGAAGCAAGGACTGGCCTGTCTCCCAAGATCTGTGAGAGTGATGGGTTGTCCTTCAGGATAGGTTGTAGATCCTTGATGATGCGTTGAAGAGGTTTTTGTTGGGGGCTGAAGGTGATGGCTAGTGGCGTTCTGTTATTTTCTTTGTTGGGCCTGTCCTGTAGTAGGTAATTTCTGGGTACTCTTCTGGCTCTGTCAATCTGTTTCTTCACTTCAGCAGGTGGGTATTGTAGTTGTAAGAACGCTTGATAGAGATCTTGTAGGTGTTTGTCTCTGTCTGAGGGGTTGGAGCAAATGCGGTTGTATCATAGAGCTTGGCTGTAGGCAATGGATCGTGTGCTGTGGTCTGGATGAAAGCTGGAGGCATGTAGGTAAGTATAGCGGTCAGTAGGTTTCCGGTATAGGGTGGTGTTTATGTGACCATTGCTTATTAGCACTGTAGTGTCCAGGAAGTGGATCTCTTGTGTGGACTGGTCCAGGCTGAGGTTGATGGTTGGATGGAAATTGTTGAAATCATGGTGGAATTCCTCAAGGGCTTCTTTTCCATGGGTCCAGATGATGAAGATGTCATCAATGTAGCACAAGTAGAGTAGGGACATTAGGGGACAAGAGCTGAGGAAGCGTTGTTCTAAGTCAGCCATAAAAAGGTTGGCATACTGTGGGGCCATGCGGGTACCCATAGCAGTGCTGCTGATTTGAAGGTATACATTGTCCCCAAATGTGAAATAGTTATGGGTGAGGACAAAGTCACAAAGTTCAGCCACCAGGTTTACCGTGACAATATCGGGGATACTGTTCCTGACCGCTTGTACTCCACCTTTGTGTGGCATGTTGGTGTAGAGGGCTTCTACATCCAAAGTGGCTAGGATATACCCTTGACTTTACATTCCACAGCATTCATAACAATACAATGTTTTTAAATCAGTGAGAGACGTGGTGCTCAGCACCTTTGAAAATCAGATCCTGGGTGTCCCAAGGTGGGCTCCAAAAAGGGAGGTACCCAGAATTAGTGGGACTCTTTTGAAAATGGAGGTCTTAGTGTTTGTACCTTGTCAGTTGATAACGTGCGGTTTGAGAAGAGTAGCTTCCACTGCTACTGTAGGGAAATAGAGATTTTGGACTCCAGGGATGTCACACCATCAATTTTCATAAGCAATAAACAAAGATAATTCTAATACACACAGATACGACAGTGATAAGCACTATACAAATAGCTAAAAATAAATACCATAGTTGTCTTGAGTACTTTTAAGAATTCTCCTCTCCTTCCAGGTTCTTTCCCACCTGGAGACTGCCATGCCAACAGTCTACTTAACTCTACATGAAAATATATGTGTTCTTTATACGAGTTTGCCTTTGATTGTTCATAGACACAGCATCTTAAAATAATTGTAAAACGTCACAATAGAAAGGACCCACCAGGCCCAGATCCCCAAAGATACTTAGGTGCCTAACTCTCAAAGGAATTAGGCACCTAAATACCTTTGTAGATCTGGGCGCTAGGATCTGATTTAGTATAATTTTGCGCTCCTGGTGTTTAGGGTTTTCAGAATGAAAATACAGAAAAGAATTCAATGTCTGATACATTTAGCTGTTGTTAGTGATATTTTAATCCAAATTTTGATCCCAGCCCTGCAGTGAGGATTGTGCAGGGGATCCTATGGACCACAGTGCAGAATCAGGGATTTATTTTTGGAGGAGGCACCAGCTATTTCTTTGTCAGGTAGGGCTGATCCAAAGTCCATTCAAGTCAGTGGAAAGCTTCCCATTGAGTTCAGTGGGTTTTGGATCTGGCTCTTAATGCACAGAGGCCAGGCTAGATAAAGCACAGCAATAAGTTTATAAGCATGTTGTATTCCTCATCAAGGCTGGGAGAGGAGCAGTTTTTAACAATTATACCTGAGAACCCTATATCCTACACCTATTTAAACACCCTAGAACACAGGACCTAGAGCCTGCAGCAGTCTGTTGCTCCCCAATATGTCCCTGCACTCCAGAGCCCTACTTTCCAAAAATGGAAGTGAATCTTTAGTCCCTGCCGCCACACTCACATCCTTACATAGCATTGCCACCCCAAGTGTTCAAAAATCATGGGGCAGCCCTCCAGAATCACAAGATTGGCTTAAAAACAGTAAGATTTGAAAATATAATAAACAATGTCTTCTTTATTTTGTCTGGTTTTTGAGGCTTTGGGGTACCCTGGGATCATATTTTCTAGCTTTTCTCCACAACTATGAGACCTACAAACTTACTTTTTTGTAAAGTGAAAGCTGAGATTCTTATCTTAGTTGAAGATGCCAGCGGCTAGCGGTTCAATAAAAAAAATCAAATCCCTCAAGAATCCCAATCAAATTGAGCGAACTGGCAGGGCTGCTAGTATACAACAATGACAGCTGCTCTGTTTATTTAAGAGAGAATTTTAGGAAGACAGCCATTAGTAGAATATCTCTTTTGTCTTTTTATATTTTTTCCTTTATGTTCATTTCCTTGTTTTGTACAGA
This sequence comes from Eretmochelys imbricata, assembly GCF_965152235.1. Classification (NCBI taxonomy): domain Eukaryota; kingdom Metazoa; phylum Chordata; order Testudines; family Cheloniidae; genus Eretmochelys; species Eretmochelys imbricata. The sequence continues at coordinate 91,311,808 of NC_135575.1, forward strand.
TACATATATAATTTTATGACTGAACAGGAATAGATTAGTTCATTGGTAATGAAAGAATGTCTCTTAATAAACATGATACTGTATATGAAAGCATTTTTGTTTCAAATTTTGATATGGGAATATTAAATTTTAAATTACCCATTTAACCATGGTGTTAAATTGCCTTTGGATATTTAGCATTAAACATTAAGTTTAATGTTTTTCTTCAGTTCTTTGACTCCAGCGAGTTGTCATTTATTCTACTCTCAGTTAACCAGCACCTAATACATTCCACAAAGTCCTTACACATAATGCAGGTTGAAGCACTCATTCTAGGCAGCCTGTTAAGGAACAATAATGGTTTGTTTAATATTTCATAGACCAGTTGGTTATAAATTCAACTGGCATCTGAACAGCTTCTTTGCACAACCATAAATAGCTTCATGATTTCTTTAAAGCCTTCATATGATATCAAAAGCAAAGGTGAATCTGAGGCCATACATTTCCCTCACCTGCTATGACAGCCTGCATCCTGACTGAAGGTCCAGTGCTCTCAATGGCAAAATTTCCATTTATGGCCTGAGCCAAAGCCCACTGAAGTCAACAGAAATAGGATTAGGCCCTATTTCTTGTACAGCTCCCTTTTAGAAATCTTCTGTAGCACTGAATTGGCACTTGTGGTAACAGCTCTGTGTAAGGCCTGGGGCCAGGATGACTGGAAAGATTTGTTCCACTACTAGGTTGGTTGAATTAAAATATATATTGAAATGAACTTTCCAGGGACCTTTGTTTATTTCAAAATCTAATCTGAAACAAAAAGGCAAAATCCAGAGTTAATAATCCACTTCATAAAGCTAGTGTCATTTTCAAGTTAAAAATAACATACTGTTAAAACAAGCACTCCTGAATATAGCCTAAATGTACAATCTCTCTCCAGATGCATAACATGGAACCTTGTTTACAATGAACTAAACATTTCATGGCTATGGATACTTCATGTTTCTCAAATATTCCACGTACCATTCAGTCTTCTGAAAATGAAAAATTCTAATTACTACTGAGCAGCAATAGCAATTATATTATAAAGCAAAGAAAAACCTTTTTTCCCCCAGATATCTGATTTATTTAGTGTGGAAAAAAGAACAAGAGCATTGTCTGTATACACACACACACACATGCACACACACAATATTTGTTTAAAAAAAATTAAAGGACCTCATGTCATATTTTTTTAAAAATAATTATCCAATAGCCCTCTGTGCAGGAACATCCAGTCCTTCTACAACTGGCAATTTGGGCCTGATCCCAGGAAGTACTGTGTACTGTTGGCTGCTATTAACTTCAAAAGGACTTTTTAGTGCTCAAGCATCTCTCAGGATCAGGGCTTTGTTAGGCATTGTCATTGAATAAAACATCAATTTAAAGCAGTCTGGGGATGCTGCATGTGTCTTGTTTTCTATTAAATCCATCAATGTCTCATCTCTTGGATTTTCTCAGACATACTAAAAACTGGCTTTGGATAATGTCCCACACTACCATCAGTGCACCATTGTTTTTTGTAGTAAGGTTTAATCTGGAACTGAATGGCCATGCTTGATCTAAATTAGAGCATATGCTCTTTCCAAAGGACTAATTCAGCCTCTGGTAGCAAAAGTATATTGCCCAAGCCAAAGATTGAAAATTAACCCTACCAGTCTTGTTGGGCCCATGGTAAGGAAGCAGGCATACTTCCAGATCAGTTGTTTTATTCTCAATAGTTCTGACATACCAGTACAGTCTCTCCACTGCCAGCCAGATAGAGGAGACGCTGAGAAAGATACCTTGGAGAATATCACATTTCAAAGGCTCCTGTTAGAGGTCTATAATAGGGACACTCCACCCCCCCATCCTCTGATATCCCACAAACCTGTCAGACACTGTCCAGTAAGTGGCAACATCATGTGGATTTATTTATATTCCCATCAACAACACCAATGCAGTCCCATGAAGCAAAGTATTTATAGTAGTTTCTTGTCCTTTCCCATAGGACCAGGGAAGAATAGCAAGATCTCAATGTGTACTAACTAACCCACATCCCCCCCCCCACTCCCTTCCTTCTTGTGTCTTCTTTTATACCCATCAGCTGATGGCTAAATGGTTCATCAACCCTCCCCGCCCGCTCAACTAATTAGCTGCATATCTCCAATCAGCCTTCTCCAGGGGAACTGATTGGTGCCTAAGTGATCAGAGTTCTGCCTCAGCAGCTAGCTTCCAGCACTCTGTCACAAGGTCTGAGTGACTGTTCTTTTTAATCATGTTTTATCTAGCCATTTGCTTAGATCTGTGTGTTTCAATAGAATTCCATGTTAGTATATTGACAAAACGTGTGCTGTTGCTAATCTACTAGAGGATGAAAAGATGTTCATGCCCTTCCCCTTCTCTTTTTCTGCTCTTACTCATAGCAAATCTAAAATCAATACATGAGATTCTCAAGGCAGGGACCTAAAGAACTTAGCCCACTCTGTAAGCCAGTTATCCTCCTCGCAGTAAACACAATTGAATTACATTTTCTCTCCAGAAGAGGGCACTCTAACACCATACCAGCACACTAGCATCACAGCATTCGCTAAATTAAAGGTGCTTCAGCAAAAAGAGTTTACAACACTATGTACAATGTTACAGGGCAAGAGGGAATCTCCTAGAATTGTTCAAAATCCATAGCACTACAAATAAAATTTACATTCTCTTTTCTACTGACATATTTTCCACGTCAGTTTGGCAATCTAATTGCGCCCAAGTCTTGTAATTCAAACTTTTTATGTCATATTTTTGAGATTCTTCTTTTATAAATTATTTCCATATTATGGCTTTAAGAGAGACAAGGCAATAAAAAAGTAAACTGAAGTGGATTGCTAAATTGCAGGTGGATCAAACAAGACTGATATATCTGGGATCAAACCCACAATGAATTAACTAGGCTTTTTGAAAGGAAGAATGTAGCATGCCCCTTGTACAGTTCTGTGTAGAAAGGAACATAAGGTGAAGTTTTTGGGGTGGAGAATGGAAACCAATAGTCTAACAGGCACCCCCTCAATCATCAACAGCCTTGTGATGGATCACAGTTCTAGTGATCCTGATTTTCTACTGTCTTAGATTTTAAGTAACCATTTACAGCTGTGCAAAGTGGTGAAGTATGCTACTAAACGAGAATGTTAGTTTGTTACATTCTCACTGGACAGGTAAAAAAGTAAGGCAAGGGAGAATCAGGCCCTTAGGTTGCTCTGAACATTTTTGAAGAGCATCACCATCTCTCAACACAGTGGTGGGTACACTTAAATTGACTATCAAACTGAGTGGGTTGTACAAGAGAAGACACAAGATTGGAACAGAGCCAATGGCTACGGGCTGAGGAGAGGACAGAGATAGCATGACTGGGAGAGTATAGATAATTATATTCGCTTGAGAGACAGATTCATGAGAAAGAACTAATGTGTCTAGCTATCTTAGTGGAGAACAGGAAAATGAGAGGTGGATAGGGACAGAAATACTAAACTTGTGGTTACTGTGAACAAGATCAGAGATAGAGTGAAGGAGTGGAGCTCTCCACACTCATATATTTCTAAGATTCATGTTGAATTTTTTGGGAAGGTAACAGCAGAAACGGTTCTGCCATTTTCTAGAACATGGTTTGGGGAAAATATGTTGTTTTGCCCACATAAAAAAATCTTAAAACCAGTTCGTTAAGAAGCTGTAGCACCTCTGTACTCTGGAGAAAGTACTTGACATTTGCCAAGGCATCATCCTGATGTTAGGGATGTGCATTTTGTTATCCCCTGAAAAGCCACTCAAATTTAACCAAGTTACACATTTCTGAGAATTACAGCTTTTACTTACTGGGTAGAGGCTAGTAAAAGTCTGGTGGTTTTATTTTCTGAAGATTCCATCTGCACTGTGTATGCTCCATCCCCACACAGGATCTGAATGTAATTGAGCCTGAGTATGCACCATCCTCACAGAGTGACTGAGCATGTTCCCTTCCAGGGATGCAGGGGCTGATTGATTGGGGTTTGGCACACACAAGCCTAATTAATGGGGATGGATGTATATAAAAATATTTTCTGTTAGGACCTACACTGTTCAGTCTGATTTTTATCTCACATAGGGTGCCAAGCGTTATGCATCTTGCATTTGGCAGGAGAAACTTTTGTTTATGAAAATAATGTAAGGAAATGGCCATTAATCCTTAGAAATATGTTCAAATGTAGCCCATGAACAAGATTTCAATGTGTTTTAACTGTAAGGGATATCTGAAGAATCTGTGTTATTCTGTTACAGACATTTCCAGGGGCAAATACACAGAGACTGGGTGCTAAATTTCTTAAAGGGCCCATTTTTAATTAATTTGAATTCTTAAACTAATTCACAGATTAAATTGTAAATCTCAGAAAATTCATTCTGTATTCAGAGTAAGTGCTGTAATTCTGGGGAGAATATGTATTATTTTAACATAAAACAATGAGGCTGAAACCGTTCTTTATGTGCAAAACGCAACTCAGCCTTAATCATGGAGTTGCTGTCGATGTCTCCATAATGACGATAGACAGGGTCAAGTCAACAGCTTAGGTCACTCTTACCTGGGGCCATTGTAATGTAAGAAAATAACTCAAACATATTATGCCTCTTTCTCTCCCACTAAATTGCATGCTACAATTCTACTGGCTATAAGGAGTAAGGGTATGAGAGAGAGTGGATTCGTTTCAAGAGTTTTTATTGGTAGGTTACTTGGCCCCAACTGTTATTGCTCCTTGAAAGTTTTGTGGCTGTGTGCAAGTTTGGGCATCGGTGTTTCAAAGGCTCTCCATGGGTGTGTCTACACTGCAATTAGATACCCATGGCTGGCTTCTGCCAACTGACTCGGGCTCGTGTAGCTTGGATTAAAGGGCTGTGTAATTGTGGTGTAGACATTAGAGTTCGGGCTACAGCTCAAGCTATGGGACTCCCCCACTTCACTGGGTTTTAGAGTCCAGACTCCAGCCCGAGTCTGAATGTCTACACCGCAGTCAAACAGCTCTGCCTCCCAAGTGCCCAAATCAGCTGGCATGATAATTCGCTAAGGGCCAGATTTGTAAAGGTATTTCAGTGCCTAAAAATGCAAATAGGTGCCTAGTGGGATTTTCAAATGCACATAGGTATCTAACTCCCATTGGAAATGCACTATCAGGAAATACCCATCATACCTTTAGACATCTGGCCCTAGGACCTTGTCTACAAACATGTTTATACTAAAGAAACCAATTTAGTTAAGTGTCTGCAATCCTCTGGTGTGGATGCAGTTAACCAGAACAAGCTATACCAGTAAAAACATCAGATAGTTGCACCAATTTAATTAAACTGATTTTTCTATTGATTTAAATTGGTACAAAAGCTATGTGTAGACAAGGAAATGCCTCAGTAATCTTTCTCCAATGCCTCAGAGTTTGGTTCCAAAGGTCTGAAGATAGGAGCGTATAGGTGCAAGTGTGACTAAGTTCCAGTTAATACTGGGTGATTCTAACAGCAAAGAACTTCTCTGATTTGACAGGCAGTAAGAATGTTCCCAGACACAGTTTCCAGTGGATAATATGTCATCTTTATTAATGCATCTTAAACTGTGTAATGTTTCCAGTAAATAATATTTCAATGGAGCAAGATTTTTTTTCAGCCAAATGATGGTTAATATCTGAAGTTTTATATGTGGACTAAGAAATGATTATAGTGTAGTATTTAAATACAGCAGATTCAAGTTACGATAATGAGTAGCTGCCGGAAATAATACAGGATAAGCATAACAAGAACTCACAACAGAGATATAAAACTGTATATTTGATCAAACTAGTAACACTGAAACATCCAAGTTGCACTGAAGTATAAATATGGGCCTCAAATTCTACAAGTGCATCACACAAGTAAATTCCTACACTCCAAAGATGACCCATTCAAGTCAATGGAGTGCACGTGAGTACAATTCAGTACAGATGTAATTACAGGATCAAGGCCAGGGTTTTTAATCAGAACAGAGTCAGATTGTTCATTATCAATCCTGTGCTACTGCAACACACTGCATATCTCTTAACTGAGTATCATTTTACAGTATACACACAAATAACATGAATACCAGCACTTTATCACAAATGAACACTTTTACAAAATTTATAGCTTTTCCTAACCCATTTGTGCTTTTAAAACGATTGCCCTCTTCAATTTAAAGAAGGTAAATGAATTGTCTTTTGTAGAAAAACAATAGCTTTTGCACCTATAAATATTCACACTTACTCAAAAAAGGCAAAACAACATTTTATCAAATATTGTATTTTTGTGTTCCATCAAAAATAAGTTTGTTCAATTGTAATATGTTTTTTATTGCAGGTGTCCGTTTAAATTACACATTTTAAGAGTTAAAATAGCAGCCATTATCAGTCAATTCAGACTGACAACGTTAAATATTAAGTTCAACAGAAGGAAACTGGGCATCTTTCCTCTTCTGATCAAGATATCTCAAAGTACCAGTTAAGGACAGGTTGGTGACCTCGGAACCAACTGAAGTCAATGGCAGTTTTTGGCTGTAATGGGACTAGAATTTTACATCTAGAAATTTCTATTACCAAACAGAAGACACAAATCCAAACTTCACTTTTGCCTGTTAAGGGCCTATTCCTGCAGTTCTGACATCAATGAGAGTTTTATCTTAGTAAGTAGTGCAGGAATTGTATTTATTTAATCTTAATTAATGGGCTTTGCTATGGTTTTCACCACTTGTTTGAACACATTAAGCTATGCTCCTCAGCAAATAAGCAGTGGGATCGCACGGGGTTTTTTTTTTGAAATGTCATGTTTCTCATGATAAGAGAGAATCACAGGGTGCGATTCACAAAGGGACCTAGGTGTTGCAATGCTGAGAGTCAGCATGCCTAACTTTTAGGTGCCTAGAAAATCTCAGGAACAACACTGCAGTCCGCAAAGCTGTTAGGCAGGTAGGCTCTCTATCCAATGCATGGGGAGAGAGGCACCTAAGAATGCACATAAAAAGCCAGCATGCTAGCCAATGGGAGATACCAACCAGACTAGGTGTGCTAAGCCCTGTCCCTCTCACCTGCTGCAGGTACCTATCTCTGCTAGTGATTAACAAATAGGAATCACTCTCCTGGAGTCAGATCGCATATGCACCTAAGGCAATTCTTTCAGGAATGAGTTTGGAACCTGCCTCACTCTGTACTAAACAGCAGGAGGAGGAGATGGTGGTGATGCCCCCTATAACTTTTACCCAGTGGTTAGCACACAGGCCTGGAATGTGGGAGACACCCTGGAATGTGCCAGAGGGAGAGAAAGAATTTAACCAGGGGTGTCCCACCTCTCAGGAGAGTGCACTGACCACAGAGATATGGGATATTCTGAGGTGTGGCTTCCTCTGTCTTTCCTGTTGGTGCTGTTCCATTGTGGATAAATAATGAAAAAGTGGTTGGACCTGGAGACTCCCACTTCTAGGGCGGGTGCCCTGACCAGTGGGCTACAGAATCAATCTCAATCTCTCTCCTGCCCAATGACTGTTCCACTGTGGATAAATACTTAAAGAATCACTGGGCTAAAGAGAGAGCAAAAGTGAAAATGACAATGAACAGAAACTGTACAATAAGAAAAACCATGGAAGTCAGTCTATTTAGATACATTTTAACAAAAGAATATATATAATATATTATTAAACTTTATATCCAGGGCAGCTACATATAAAACTTTTACACTTTTACTTCCATCAGGGTCTGTGATTGAACAAGCTAAAAGCTATGAATTTACATATTGTAGAATGGGTAACATTTCAAAAGCATTACAGTAGTTTTGCTCTTGTTAAAACTCCTCTTATATACACAGTATCTGAAGTTCTTTACTGAGTAATTACTCAGACATCTTAATTACCAAGGTCAAATTATAACACTCAGTTAAACCGCTGCAAATACAGAGGGACAGTCAATGAAGCCAATGGAACTATGCCAATTTACACCAGCTGAGGTAGCACCTTACTCCATGAGTAGTCCCAGCAAAATCAGTCAAATTACTTAAGGAGTAAAGTACTGCTCACTATGAGTAACTGTGGGCTAATCTACTATAATGTGAGCGTGTTTGGATGCTGTGCTCGGTCAGAAAATTAACCATAGAGCGTAGGTAGTATTTTATTGAGGGTATATCTATACTACAAGCACCATAGAGGCAGACTCACAGTGCTGAAGCTATGCTGCTGTAATGTAGACACTTACTACAGTGACAGAAGAGATTTTTCTATCACTATCGTAAATCCACCCTCTTGAGCTGTGGTAGCTAGGTCAGTGGAATAATTCTTCCACTAGCTGCATTTATGGTGGGGGTTAGGTCGACTTAACTACAATTGTACAGGGCATGAAATTTTTCACAACCCTGAGCAATATAGCTAGGTTGACCTAAGTTTTAGGTGTAGATCAGACCTAAGAGAGGGAAATCTGCCCAAGACATCAGAGTTATCCTCTAACCCTTTGAAAAATGGTTCTTTAGTTTCCAGCACCTAGAGGCATCAGGGACCTTTTAATGTCCCATTTAAAATATGGAAGACATGTATTTTAAAGATTTTGCTATTTGATTCGTAATGTTTTATTTACATATTTGACTAATTTCTTCTACATTTCTTAGGATACCTTTAAGAAAGTATATATTGTCATCTAAGTATATAAGCTGATCCAATACTACAGATAAATCTGTCTTTTAAACCAAGCAGAGATGCACTAGAATTATACTAATTTCACATAGTGCTCCCATGTTTATCTCAAAAATATGTACACCTCACATACGTTTAATTTTCTGTACTCTTTGTAAATAACGGTTATTAAAATTAGTCTCAGTGAAAAGTGTTTATAGATAAGCAAAACTTTTAAAACTTTAGAAAATAAATTAATGTATTTTTGGTAGAGAATACATAAGACTCAATCTCAACCCCTTAGCTCTGAGGCATAAACTAGATCAGCGGTTCTCAAACTGTGGGTGGTGACCCCATTTTAATGGGGTCGCAAGGGCTGGCTTAGACTTGCTGGGGTCAGGAGCTGAAGCCAAAGCCCGAGCCCCACTGTCTGGGGCCAAAGCCTGAGGGCTTCAGCCTTGGGCAGTGGTGCTGAGATTACAGGCTCCCAACCTGGGGCTGACACCCTTGGGCTTTGGCTTCCCTTCCCCTCACCCCGTGGCAGTGGGCTTTGTCCCCCAAACCCAGCGGGGCAGCGATCGGGAGGGCTCAGGCTTTGGTCCCCCTCCTGGGGTTGTGTAGTAATTTTTGTTGTCAGAAGGCGGTCGTGGTGCAATGAAGTTTGAGAACGCCTGAACTAGATGGTTTTAAAAAAACCAAGACCAAAATCTTGAACAAATGCAGCTGTCCCATTTGCTCCAGAATGCTAAGCACAGAGCACAGAATACTCAAGGCTTGATCATGCAAACATTTATGCCTATGAGTAGCCCATCCTGAAGACCACAATTCATCAAAGTATTTAAACATGTGCTTAACTTAAAGCATGTGTCCAAATTGGGACTTAGGCACATATTTAAAGTTAAGCATGTCCTTAAGTTATTTGCTGAAGAAGCCTGGACTGCTGAATCAGGACCCTATTGAGTAAAGTTAACACACATGCTTAAGTGTTTGCAGTACCAAGCTTTAAGTTTACATTGGGCAAATATTTCTCATAAAAGATGCCCTGATCCTTATCTTATAAAAATGTTTTGTTTATTTTTCAATTACAAAAGTACATTTAAAAACTGAATTATTTGCTAAAAGCAATATAAAACTCTTAAAAGCCTATCTTTGACAAAACATAAGTATTGTTGTTTGCATCTTACATTCTTATACACAGTATTTATAGATATATACAAAGTAAAATCAGAAATAGATGGAACACAACTACATGAGACTCAAATTCCATTTTATATTGCACAATTACAACACCACAGAACACCTTCAAGGAGCAGCATTCAAAGTTTTCAATTTTCAAAGTTTTGTTTTATTTGCTCAGTTTGCAGTTATTTTGCTATTTTCTCTGCAATAATGCACCAGTTTCCATGATCATAGCAAGAGCTAATAATATGAAGTTCAGGCACATTCTCTTCCAGTAGAGAGCATAGCTCTCCTTCCCGAAAAACATGATAATAACGCATGAAGGCTTTTGTATCCAATACGTCAACAACCTGGTCCCCAACAGCCATTGCTTCATCCAAAATAGAATCAGTGGAGTCAGTTGTTGAAGTTCTTTGAAAGAGTTTGCTAGCGGTAGATTTACCATCTTCATCTTTACTGTAAGTACAGTTGTTGTCCCTGTCTTCCACAGGACCACTCAGAAAAGATGTTTCTTCATTCTTGCTCTGAACTACTCCATGGTGTTCTCCATTTAAATCCCCCATTACACCTGAAGTGGTCATCCATTGTGGTTTTTTGAGAGATGCATTTTCCATAAACACTTCATCATCATCTAAACTTTGCTCTTTTAACAATGGCCCACGGTGACCTAAGTCTAAACTGCAGTGTCTTGACGGTTGAATGGATATGGTTCTGTTTGCCCATCCTCCTACATTCTTCAGAGATTTCATCTTCTCAGTTTGCTTTCTTAAGGATGATTCGTCAAGGGATCTGGAGAAAAACCATGAACGAAAAGATTTCCCTAGAGCACTATAGAATCGATTTTCTTCTTCTTCAGACATTTTCATGCAGCAGGTTTTGGCTAAGCAATGGTCTGTACTGTGGGAACTTTTTGTATCACGTTCCTGTTTAAGATTAATTGGGTAGCTGCATTCAGAGCCTACTAGTTGCTGCGGGTGTTTTTTTACAGAATGTTCAAGATCACTCTTATGTCCAGACTGATTTGATTCTGAAAGAAGCCGGGAGCACAAGTCCCTATTCCATGGAACAAATACATCTTGTTTTTCAAAGCGACGATTTTTTTGTTCCATAGCCCAAACATAAATCATGATCTGACCTCCAGGTATCAATACCCTTGCCATTTCTTTTATTGCTTTGATTCTTCTTTGTTTAGTTGAGAAATGGTGAATCACTGTGAAGGAAGGAAAGGCATTTGAGCTTAAATACTGCTACTGTTACATTATTTATTTTTTAAAATAATCTTCAGTTAATTTAGTGCTCATGAAAGATTTCAACTGACATTGCTGGAAACATAAATTCTCTATCTAGCCACAGAACAAGTACAGCAGAAGGTAATAACAGTACAAACCTTCTCCATACTTTCCTACCAACATGCCCTAACTACAGTTGGTCAGAAAACTTTGATAGAACCATTTTCCACCAGAAAATGCAGTTCCATCGAAATAGAAATCATTGGCAAAATCATGTCAATTTTGCAGAAATTTTGCTTTGGAGAAAAACTGAAAAAATTCCAACAATGTCAAAATGTTGCTTTTCCATGTTTTCAAAATGAAACATTTTGATTTTTAATTTTCAAATTAATTTTTGTTTTAAACTTTTTAATATTATAACATTTTAAATCAAAATCAAAACAAAACTTGTCAATCAGTCCAAAACAAGAATTTTTTTTCAGAATTTTCCTTTGTGGAGAATTTAGGAATTTTACTGGTTTGTTCCAATTTGAAACAAAGTCAAATTGTGAAGTCTCAAAATCCTTCATGAAATGGAATTTACATCCTCTGCCCAGATCTCGCCTTAATCATGTCGGGAATGGAGCACTTCTAGCCACGAGTGGGTAGTTGAGACTCCCAGGCCCATTCAACCACTGGGTTCCTGATTAATTAAATTAAAGTATCTCAAATATGCAAATTGTTCTGAGGATGATAACCAAAGATGACTGAATACTAAACTAATATAATTTCCAAATAATATGTTTTAATTTAGGTACATTTAAAGTATGTCTATCCAAAGCTCCAGGTGGATATATAAAATATTAATGAAAAATCTGTACAATACATGAATTGGACTAGTATAAAAAACTAAAAACATGCTAATCCCTCTCCATGAACTGAATCGTCCATTTAGTCTACTCTCCTCTTTCACAGAAGATGCCTGGGAGAACCAATAAACTTTGCAACATGACCTGAAAGCCACCATTTCCAGGCTCTGGTTGAATAAGGAAAGGAAGTTGAGCGCACATCATTGAGAATGCCTTACCCTAATTTGAACAAGGGCTCTGTTGGCTCAAGAACCTCACCTGTTCACAGCTACTAATGTATCACATAGTATAAGAGACAGACTGAGGTAGGCAAGGACCAAGACCACTTGGGGATTTACATGTGAAAGCCAACACCTTAAATTTCATCCAGAAATCCGCTGGTCACAGAGTACAGGAGTAATGTGCTTCTTACTGAGTTGCCATATTCTGAACTAGCCACAATTTCTGAATGGTTTTAAGGTGTAGTCCCATGTAAAGCACACTGCAATCATCATATGTGCATCCCAGTTAGTTGTGTCTTAATTTATCAAAAAGCATGGGTAAGATGTGCAAATGAGTGTGCAACCTTCTTGCCAAGTGCTAATGATAAAACCCTATTGATGTTAACTGGTCAACTAGGAGCAGCTGAGGACACAATATTATGCCTAGTAACAAACAGTGAGCATGGTCCCTCAATCAGTGGTTCCTCCCCGCACCTTGTCAGTACTATCTCAGACTTACATAGATCAAGGCTCAACCAGCTTGCTTTCAACAAAATCCGAGTTTCTTAGACACTGAGATCGGATGACATAGAGTAGAGTGTATGTCTCATACTGAAGACATTTCAGGCCAATGGATATCTGATCTCTGTCTATCACAAGGAACAGATAATCAGCCAACACAACCAGTGCAGACAAGTCAGGGCTGTACAGCCCCAGGCAAGTTAATGGGGGAAAGGGAAGCCCAACAAAAAAAAAAAAAAGAGAGAGGGCATTTTTATTTTGGTTGGGAAGCTAAGGGAGACATAGCACAGCTTAGGGAATTCCTGCTAAATTTGCTCTTCCTCCAGACAGAGTTTTTGTACTGCTCTGAGACACTAGCTGCATGGATCAGGTCGTTCTAGCATTGCAGTGCCCAGCAGATTAGATAGATAGATAGATTAGAGAGAGAGCAAGCGCTCTGACCCGGCACCAGCTACCAACAGCCAGCCAAGACCCAAGGACAATTCCAAACCAGGGAACCACAGAGCCCTAGTGGAGTCAGGAGAGAGCTCTGCCACAACTAGGGATGAAGAACAAGTAAAGTGATTTTTGTTTAAGCTGGGCAACACTACAGCACCTGCAGACCCCATCTGAGGACTCACAACCTCAGCCATACCATCCACCTCAGGTAAGCATTAGGGAGGAGTTTGTAAGCATTAGGAGGTGAGGAATTGGCTTATTTATAAATGTTGGTTAATTATTAGTTAATCACTTCCTTCCCCAGATCCTATTTTCCTCTTCCTAATAAAGTTCTCTCCTCTGTTATGATGTTATTTGGGGAGTATTATCCCTTTTGCTGGGGTTTGCTTTAGTTACTTTATTGGGTTCTGTGTACTGGGCTTTACTCTCCTTGTCAGCTTGTAGTATTATCATGGATTTCTCAAGGGACAGCACCCTTTTTCTCAAGCATGGGGAGAAATCACTCTGAATGGAAACACCAGGCATCAAGAAAAGAACTCAGGACCCAGCTGGCACAAGGAGGGGAAAAAGCTACTCCAAATATTAGTGATATCAAGCACCTGGGAGAGAAGAGGAAGGAAGCTTAAGACACACTTGGAAGGAGAGGGCTACAGTTTTTTCCATATTTCATTATTCTGATATAAGAACCTGTCAGCAGCTGTGTGGTGATAATATGGCAAACTACAACAGCATTGTAGGTTAGCACTAAAAACTTTGTAAAATAAATCCAGGGAAGAATATTGTTAAAAATGTCATCCAAAATGCCCTTCCCTCATCTGTTCCTCTTATATTTATACATACAGGAGGACATGGGTAATATAGTCAAAAAGAAAAGGAGTACTTGTGGCACCTTAGAGACTAACAAATTTATTTGAGCATAAGCTGTAGCTCACGAAAGTTTATGCTCAAATAAATTTGTTAGTCTCTGAGGTGCCACAAGTACTCCTTTTCTTTTTGCGAATACAGACTAACAGACGGCTGCTACTGTGAAAATAGTCAAAAATGAAACTCAACGGGACTTAGACATCTAAGTTCCTTAGGTGGTTTTGAACTTTTACCCCATGTCTGCTCCAGAAAAAATGTATATTCTTAACACACACTAGTTAAGGTGAGTTGTAGATTTAATATGCTGTTGGTCAAGGTAGACCCGGGGAGTGCGGGAAAGAGTTTGCTTTGACTAGCTACATGTTTTAAAACTACAACTTGACTTGCTTACACTAGGATTTTAACACACATTAGTTAAGGCACATTAAAAACAAACCTTTTTTTCTAGAATGTACAAGGCCACCAAAAATAAATGGTACTTCCCTAGTCAATGTCATTGTTATGAAATTAAACTGAATATATTTTCGTTCTCAAGTTTCCTATCATGAAACTCCATTTTATAAGATTTAAAAGATAGCTGCATGGTTTAAAAATAACCATGACAATGAGATATAAGAACCAACTGAAAAAACGATCCAAAATATTTCATGTTTATTTTGGAACAGAACAAACATTCTACTGTATTCTCTTACCTCCGATGGAGATAATTGCATTGAAGCACTGATCCCTAAGGGGAAGATTAAGGTTGTCACATACCGAGACTTCACAGCCTTTCTTCCTTGCAATCTTTATCAAAGGCTCACAGTAGTCGCAGCCCAGATTAAACACCTGACTGTTGATATTGAGATACTTTCCAGTCCCACATCCTACAAAACAATAAGCTTGATTACACAGGAAGCAACCTATTATGAGATTCCTTCACCCCACTTCTCATCCCTCATGGAAAAGTGAAAACACTTGGTGCCAAAATACTCCTGTAAATCTTTTAATTTTAAAATCATCCTAGAAAATGCAATGATCCTGCTTCATTCCCACTGAAATCATTTTGTCTCTGTAAAATTATATATTCACATAATCAGACATGGAACGGTATCTACAACAGCAACATGAAAGCTTTGTAAATTCATGGCACAGTGGTACAGATCATCAATAAATCATGAACAAAATTAAAGGCCAAAATTCTCCTCTTTGATCCACAATGTATATATTTATTCAGTTCCTTCTGATGTCAATGGAAATTTTCTGCACACGCAACTGTGCCCAATTCCTCCCATACTAAAAACTAGACTGTGCAATGGATTTCTCTTTGGATGGGCTGGGGAGGTAGAGGAGAAAGGAATCCTCCCCCAACAAGCCATGGACTACTCTGCAGGGCAGCTGCTACTGCACACATCCCTAATGCAGCCCCTTCATGAGGAGTGAGGGAGCAAACAGGAGGATCAATGAAGCAGCAGCTCCTTCAGCCCTCTCCCTGATCTCCACCCTGTAGTTACTGTTGAGCTAAGCTCCATGTCATATATGCCCCCCTCCAGGAACCTAGGAATATTGCCCTGCGTGCAACAGTTCTACTGCTAGTGAGACATCTGTGGTTGCAGAGGAAAGGGCAGGATTTGCCCCACACTGCTGAATACGGATCTGCAGCACAGACAAGACAGGACAATTTTACTCTCCAAACACAGACTTGAAAATGACCGAAGTTCAATGGTTTCTATGCAACGAAGAACTATTTCAGTGTTACAGCCACATCCTCTTTCTGTTATTATTGTGATCATTCACAACTGCACATTTGTATGTGTAATGGGCATCTATAGAATGTGTCTTCTACCTGGAAGTATGTTGAGAAATATTTAAGGATCAGTGCTGTTCTACACTGAAATATTCCAGAGTGCTCTTCAATACCATATGCATTACAGGCACTTTTCAAAATTAGATTAAGAAACATTCAGCACAGTTATGGGTCAGTGGTAGAGAATAGTATCTGAAAGTTTACACCCTGGAGGCAGGGGAACAGCTAGGCAAAGAGAACCATTTTATTCTTAGTAATTCAATTTAAAGGCCTGAGTTATCTTTAGAAACAGCACTGCAGCTTGCAGCCCTGCTGCTTTCATTGATGATAATGTGCAACATTAGCTACAAAGACAGCACAGTAACTGTGAGAGAACAGCAGAACACTCAAAGTGGTAAAAAAGAGCACATTGCTAAAGCAAAAATCCAGCATTATTCCTAAGAATGGTGCTCAAGAGAAATGAAAGAGACTAATACATTAAAGCAGTTCAAAGAAAATATGAGATGAAAAATTAAGATATGCATGTTAATAAGAGAGGGGGAGTTGTTAAATCAGAACAAAAGTATAATTGATTATTATGTTTGTAGCAGTAACACTCAATTAAAATGTAAATTGTGTGTGTATTGATTAAAATGCTTTAATTCAGTTATTTGACAGGTAGTTTTTGCAGAAGAGTTTTTATAATCTCAGTGCATACTCTGGAATAAGGGAACCAAAAATACTGTTGTGCTACCAACAAATGCTTCTGTTGTAATAATTGTGAGCCTGACTAGTGGAAAGTGAGTGGAGGTTCATGAATTGCTACAATGACCTGTTATATAAAATTGTTTAAGAAAAGATGTAAGAAGGAGACAGAAAGACTGAATTACTTTAAACAGAACATTTTTACTGATACCAGTCAACTACATTGTTAAGAGTACGGACTGGTAAAAAATAGGAATAAGGGACAGGAAATCAATGGATCAAATTGGTGCTTCAGAAATTAGGCCTCATAGTTGGGCAAAATAATTAGAGGATGGCCCAATCCACCCATTAAACCCTTAAACAGAGGCTTGAGGGAGAACAAGGAACTTTTACCATCACAGCAGCTGCAGCAGCAGGATTGTTGCCATGACATCAGACCTTAATAGCCTACGGGGAAGACGGACCACCATCACGTCATCAGTGAGGATCCCAGCCTGATACATGTGAGATCCCGCTCTGTCTCCCTTCCCTCGTGTGTCCCTTTCCGTTCCCCCTTATATTCCTCCTGTTCTACCTCTCTCTTGGCTTTTTGCCTGACCCTGAAATCAACTGTATTGCACAGCATCAGCATGGCGAGATGAGATGGCCAATCCAGCTCTGCTCGCCTGAGAAGGACCAGTGAAGCTGAGATGATGTCCCTGATCAGAAAGGTGAGCCAGGATCCAGAACAACAGCTGTCGTGGCTGATCAGCCAGCCCAATGCATCCATCAGTGACTGAGCAGCCACCCTATATCCTCAAAACCTCAACAAAAGCTGTATTTCCCCTGGTGTCTGTCAGCTTTTCGAAAGCGGGACGGTGACTATCATTCCCAACTAAGATTTGAACAACAGAACTAACTCTTTCTTCCCCACCAAGAAGGACTGTTTGGCAGAATAAGAGACTCTAACCCTATATTCACCCTCTTCAAAAGAGCATTTGAAAGGTTTTAAGTTTGTTTTGCATCATCACTCAATTTCAGTTTCAAAGCTTTTTGCCTTGTTTTGTTTCTTTTCCTTTTGTGTGTTTTTATTGGTAAGTTTCTAACCTTTGGCATGAATTTTATAGTATGTTTGCCATGGTACTAAGCAGACTGAGGTCTTTATATAAGCACCAAACCACGAACCTTCTTTAACACTGTTTAATGTTGGACAGTGACAGGGTCATGTTAATACCTTTGACTCTTTGGGCCCTTTATTCCATCTAAATGAATACAAC
This sequence comes from Eretmochelys imbricata, assembly GCF_965152235.1. Classification (NCBI taxonomy): domain Eukaryota; kingdom Metazoa; phylum Chordata; order Testudines; family Cheloniidae; genus Eretmochelys; species Eretmochelys imbricata. The sequence continues at coordinate 91,329,467 of NC_135575.1, forward strand.
AGTTCACATTTCCACATCAGAATGCAACTTAATATTTCTAACCCTTCTAGTGCCCCATGATACTGTATGTACATGGTATTAATTTGTAATAGTATTTAGTAATAAGGCCATAAGCGGGAGTTCCTTTTTATGAAGCTGTAACAAGGAACAGTCAGCATGGATTCACCAAGGGAAGGTCATGCCTGACTAATCTAATCACCTTCTATGATGAGATGCCTTCTATGATGCACTATAAGGTGGGTAGAAAGTTGGCTAGATTGTCAGGCTCAACGGGTAGTGATCAATGGCTCCATGTCTAGTTGGCAGCCGGTGTCCGGTGGCAGTGGAGTGTCCCTGGGGTCGGTCCTGGGGCCGTTTTTGTTCAATATCTTCATAAATGATCTGGAGGATGGTGTGGATTGCACTCTCAGCAAATTTGCGGATGATACTAAACTGGGAGGAGTGGTAGATACGCTGGAGGGCAGGGATAGGATACAGAGGGACCTAGACAAATTGGAGGATTGGGCCAAAAGAAATCTGATGAAGTTCAATAAGGATAAGTGCAGAGTCCTGCACTTAGGACGGAAGAACCCAATGCACAGCTACAGACTAGGGACCGAATGGCTAGGCAGCAGTTCTGTGGAAAAGGACCTAGGGGTGACAGTGGACGAGAAGCTGGATATGAGTCAGCAGTGTGCCCTTGTTGCCAAGAAGGCCAATGGCATTTTGGGATGTATAAGTAGGGGCATAGCGAGCAGATCGAGGAACATGATCGTCCCCCTCTATTCAACATTGGTGAGGCCTCATCTGGAGTACTGTGTCCAGTTTTGGGCCCCACACTACAAGAAGGATGTGGATAAATTGGAGAGAGTCCAGCGAAGGGCAACAAAAATGATTAGGGGTCTGGAACACATGACTTATGAGGAGAGACTGAGGGAACTGGGATTGTTTAGTCTGCAGAAGAGAAGAATGAGGGGGGATTTGATAGCTGCTTTCAACTACCTGAGAGGTGGTTCCAGAGAGGATGGTTCTAGACTATTCTCAGTGGTAGAAGAGGACAGGACAAGGAGTAATGGTCTCAAGTTGCAGTGGGGGAGGTTTAGGTTGGATATTAGGAAAAACTTTTTCACTAGGAGGGTGGTGAAACACTGGAATGCGTTACCTAGGGAGGTGGTAGAATCTCCTTCCTTAGAAGTTTTTAAGGTCAGGCTTGACAAAGCCCTGGCTGGGATGATTTAATTGGGGATTGGTCCTGCTTTGAGCAGGGGGTTGGACTAGATGACCTCCTGAGGTCCCTTCCAACCCTGATATTCTATGATTCTATGATAGGTCAGCCACCTCACATGCACCCCTCATGGCGGGGATGCCTCTGCAGTGCCCTGCCTCAGTTTACCCCTTGGTTCCTCAATAAACTTAAAAAGAGGCTTTCATAAGTGTAGTAACAGCCCTTCTTGAGGTCTGATTTTATTCACAAAGTTCCAACACAAACCCAAGAAGCTCTTAAGCAAGGCACAGCCCCTCCCCCCTGAGGTACTGTGTCTTACTGCTCTCTAAGGCACTGGAAAAAACACAAGGCCTGCCCTCCCTTCTTTGTCTCTCCCCAAAAGAAAAACAAAACTTCCAGCTGGGTCTTTCTACCCAGCCATAACTCCCTTCCTCTGGGATGACTGCAGGAGAGACTCGCTTCCTGCAACTTTACTCTGCCATCCCTCTTGGCTATTTCACAGGTCTCTGTGTTTCTACCCCCTCAGAGGCCTGGTTCAGTCACATGACCACCTGTCACATGCCTCAATTCATACTCTCCACCCAAGGAGGTAAATAGCTGGGTCACAGGTGGGCTGAGACCTATCTCCCTTTAGAAGGGCCAGCCACCATGTGACAGAAGCAATAATCAATTCGTATGTAAACAAATTACAAGGTCAGAGGCTGAGTAAGTTATCCTAATGAAGGTACAATATAAGGATCATGGACCAAGGGACATCCCATCCTATTATCATTAGTATGCTATGTGTAAAACAAACAAACAAAAGTTTTTAACAAAGAATGTCCTGTTAAATAAAAATGATTTCAGCATTCTAGGCTATCAATTAACATATCTACTCTCAAAAGCATTCAAATATTTAAAAGAAGAAAAAAATGAATACATAAAAGTACTCTGAGATCTCTGTGATTAGGACCCGTACAAAAAACGTGAACTCCACCACGAACTCCTTTCCCAGTTTTGCCTGACACTACTGGTTAGTTATGCATCTCAGAGAGAACTCACACCAGGTGAATTGCTCATAAATATGCTCAGGACAGACAGAAATACTGACCTGTTCATCTGGAAACTATATTCTTAGTACCTTAACTGGTGCATTTGTGTGGCACTTATGCCAGATCCTCTAAGGTAGTTAGTCACCTAACTCCCACTAGCACCTAACTACCTTTGAGAATCTGGACCTGACTCTCTAGCCTAATGTGCAGGGCATCCCCTTTGGATGACATGATGTCCAGGAGACACTAGACCAAAGTAAAAAGTGTCCACAGGTTTAGTTTCAAGCTTTTGCAAAGTGAAAAGACATTATAACTGAAAATTGTGTTGGCACAAGGCAAAACAAAATAAAACCCTAAACTCTACACAAGGTCTGGATCTTTTAGGCATCATAAACCCTGGCTTGATTAAAATATACACAGAAGTACTCTTAAGTACATCAGGCCATGCTCAGGGGTACTATTATGCTCACTTTGTAGGCATGTGCCTTCACTGTCAGGGGTATTGTAGCCTGGAGCACGACATCACAGCACCACTCAGGCTTCGTTCCCACCATCAATAGTGTAGGGAGTGACTCGCCCATCCCAGCTGGGCTCCAATCCCACTGTTGCTCCCACTGGCATCATTGCACTGGGCCTGAGGCGACCTGCCAGGCAGACAGCCTGGAGGTATGAGCAGGGGTGGGGGTCAGCAGTACTGCTCCCACCAGAAGCGGGGCTGGAGCTCAGGGAGAGGCAGGCCTGGGCACGGCCTCCCTGTGGGAAGGGTTGCAACCTCACAAGCCTGGGCCCTCTCTGACATCCCCATTCCTTCCTTGGAGCCCCCATCCTCACACACATTGAATTGGGAGGCTACATCCGCCCCTGGTTTTCCTCAGTTTGGGAAAGGCCATTACGTTTGAAATACTGAAAAGGTGAACTTCACACTGTTTTAGAAAGCAAACAGTATGTATTTTGGTAAAGAGTAGACATGTAAAGGGGAAGTTTTGATCTGATAGAGCAATATGATATGTGATAACACATTCCTCTCAATTTTCTTTGATTTTCGGGGACTGTATGTCCATTACCTCATATGTTGTTAAGAATATCCCTACACACTAGATTTCAAGGACAAGTATGATAAACATAATGCGTAAAACAAATGATGACAGGATTTTTCATTCAATAAATACAGTAACTTACCTATATCAGCAATGAGACTGCCAGGCTTTTGCTCCAACAGAAACTGACGAACACGAGGCCATGCTTTGCTTTGCAGGTCATTAAAACAGGAGGCTGTGCTTTCATACACACTATGTACATGCTGATTTTCCAGCTGAGTAGCCTCATGTTCCATCCTGAACACAGCATAAGACACAACAGACAAATATTACATACAGAACTGAAATTGTAGTAGCAGAGGTTGTAAATGTTTGTAGTATTTGACAACTCATGCCTCTATACATTCACATTTATAAAATTATAAGACTCCTTTATAAAATGCCTTTTCATCACATAGGGTCAGTTACTGTGCCACTGAAGTCAGTGGGAGTTTTTCCTTTGACTTCAGTGGGTATAGGATTATGCCCAAAGAGCATCCCGCAATAACATGTGTACCAGTATTCATATTTACAGGATAATTTTACCAATGAAACGCAGGCATCTATGGGGTGGAACACATCAGAGGTTTCACAATGCACAACAACATTACACAATAGTTTAGGGCACAAAGTAAAGAATACTGTATCCAACTGAAACTGCAGGTAAATTTAGGTGGGCAGAATATAATTACCTGAATTGAAATTTGGCCAGGACATTGACACCAACACCCTTTAACCATGTGTAACGCCGACAGATCCCGGTCGTCGGCAGGCGGGATCAAACCAGGAACCTCTGGAGCTTAGTGCATGAGCCTCTACTGCATGAGCGAAAAGCCAACTGTCTGTTAGCTAAGGCTGTAAAGCAAACTCATCAATCTCTCTCTCTAAGTGGTCTCGGTGCCATTAGATGGGACAGAACACCACACCTAGGAGGTGTGCGGATTACATACTTCCCGTAGCTGAGGAGCGCATCCTGAGCTTCAGAGTCTTCCCAGTTGAAATCCCGGATGAGCCCCCCACTTGTAAGGCAGACAGACCCACCTCTGGAGCTTAGTGCATGAGCCTCTACTGCTGGGGTGGGCAAACTTTTTGGCCTGAGGGCCACACTCGGGTTGCAAAACTGCATGGAGCGCTAGGTAGGGAAGGCTGTGTCTCCCAAAACAGCCCGGCCCCCGCCCCCATCTGCCCACTCCCACTTCCCACCCCCTGACTGCCCCCCTCAGAACCCCCGACCCATCCAACTCCCCCTGCTCCTTGTCCCCTAACCTCCCCTTTGCTGGGACCCCCCCACCCCTAACCACCCCCTGGGACCCCACCCCCTATCCAACCCTCCTGCCCAACCCCCCTGCTTCCAGTCCCCTGACTGCCCCGACCCCTATCCACACCCCTGCCCCCTGACAGACCCCCCAGGACTCCCACATTTATCCAACCCCCTCCCCGTTCCCCATCCCCTGACCGCCCTCCAGAACCTCTGCCCTATCCAACCGCCCCCTGCTCCCTTTCCCCAACTGCCCTGACCCCTATCCACACCCCCACCCCTAACCGCCCCCTGGGACCCCACCCCCTATCCAATGCCCCCTGCTCCCTGTCCCCTGACTGCCCCCCGGAAACCCCCGCCCCTTATCCAACCACCCGGCCCTGGCCCCCTTATCATGTCGCTCAGAGCAGCATGTCTGGCAGCCGTGCCCCCAGGCCGGAGCCAGACACGCTGCAGCGCTGCTTGGCAGTAGAGCGCAACCCCGCTGCCCAGAGCGCTGCCCACACGGCGGTGTAGCTGTGGGGGAGGGGCTGGGGGCTACCCTCCCCAGCTGGGAGCTCAAGGACTGGGCAGGACGGTCCTTTGTGGGCTGGATGTGGCCTGCGGGCCGTAGTTTGCCCAATTCTGCTCTACCACGTAAGCTAAAAGCCATATGGCTCTTCGCTAAGGTTATAAAGCAAACTCATTAATCTCTCTCTCTAAGTGGTCTCGGTGCCACTAGATGGGACAGAACACCACACCCAGGAGGTGTGTGGGTTACACATGCAAAAAAGGGCAATCTCTAATGGTCTAGAGCTAGTTGGAAAATTTTCGTCAAAACAAAGTTTCAACAAAAATTATGATTTTTTTCCATTTTCTACCGAGTTTAGTAAGGACCTCAGTATAATGACTCATCTGGAAGATGGCACCTTTAACAGCACAGTGCTCCTAAGGCCATGCTGGATGGGTACAGAGTCAGAGATAAGGACCTCCACTGAATCATCACCATTACTTTTTTACTTTTTCTTGAGGTTCTTCAATCCAAGTATCCACCAGGCCATCCTTCTTTATCTCCTGAGGCCTGATGAGATTACAGGCCAAGAAGTTATGGTTGCAAACATTTATATGGCATTCTTCATATTTACTCACATTACTGATGGCCTAGTCAGAAATTACTCCTCCACATCAGAAAAACAGGACTCATTAATCATGGAGTGTTTTTATCCAAGTTGCCAGCAGAAACTAAAGCCTGAAGATCTCCCCTGAAGAATCAAGTAATATATTGTATAGATGAAAATACCAAAGTGATTCATTTGGTTGCATTTGAAAATCTCAGAAGCCACACTTGACACTTGACGTATAACACATTCCTCTGGATTTTCAGGTATTGTTTATTTCTGGAATCACCTTCTACCTATCCTCTTTAATGTTGCAATAACTTATTAAGAGGCAGGATTGAAACAGCAAAACAAAATGGTATGTGAAATAATGTAAATTATTTAAGGCCCCAATCCTGCAACACTTTACACGTGTTCTAAACTTTGAGTGTGTAAGTAGTCCCATTGGCTTCAATGGTATTTGTGTGCTTAAAATTAAGCACATACGTGTGTGTTTACAAGATTGGAGCCTAACTCTTCATCTATTTTATCTGTTTTTTTGGCCTCTGGTATGCAGGAGCTTAGGCTGGATGATCACAGTATTTAATCACTATGACTCTCTCTTCAAACCATTTACATTTACAGTCTTCAGAACCCTCACTTTCCTCATTTCTTAAATAGTCCATAATTTTTTGTAACTAACTGTTAAAGAATTGTCCCAGGTTTAACTATCAGAGCATAAAACAACATTTTTACAACTTTTCAGCATCATTTTACAATACTTTAATTTGCTTTCAATTAACATGCATTTAGTGCCATTTTGAGGTGGTACAAAACTGTAACAAATCTGAGAAACAGTGACTTATGCAGAAGTGCATTGTAATGAAGCATAGACATAAAAGGATGTAGCATATATTAGGGTTTATTGACTCTGTATTTCTTCAGAGTGCCATTTCAAGTAACATTGTTGAGTACATTAGGCTGGGTTACTTTCAGTAATTCAAAATTAGTTATTCATATACTCTTTCTAAAACCCAAATATTTTCTCTCAATACTGTTAAATAAAACAGGTCAGTTATGTTTTATCTTCTTTTCAGTCTACTGCTTTCTCTTCCTTTACCTCAAAAGATCTATTTTATTTTACTTCCTCATTGCCTGAAGTCTTCCTTCTCCATTCGTAAGTCAAGCGCCAAAGGCTTTTAATCATTTTCCTTTGTCCTTCAGTGTACTCCTTGCTCTCTGTTTTATATTTGAGGCTCAGTTACATTGTGTTCAGTGTATCTAACTGTCCTTATCTTCCTTCTTGAAGCCTTTTCTTCTGTTCCTGAAGTTCTCAAACAAAAATGAAATGTTTTCAACTGTTCAAATTAAATTCAAACACCCTGAAGAACTGCCAGTTTATACCAACAATACAATTAATTAGCTCATTTGAAGGTTAAATCAGTTGTTTCACGTAATACCAAAGTCAACATGAGCTTAAGCTAGTGGGTGATAAAAACTATAGTTTTAATTAATAAGCACAAAATTTCACTTTAACTAAGATATCTCAATTTAATTCTCATGTAGGATGAGGTTTAGTTTTGTTTCTTACCCAGTGAATTACAAAACTAGTAGGTGAAAGTGAAGCTGCTCAAGAGCATAGGAGCTGGAAGAAGGGGTGTTCGGGGTGCTGCCGCACCCCCTGGCTTGAAGTAGTTTCCATCATGTACAGCAGTGGTGGGCAACCTGCGGCCCACGGGCTGCACGCAGCCCATCAGGGTAATCAGCTAGAGGGCCATGAGCTGCAGGCGGCCATGCCTCCAGACGGTCAATGTAAACAAACTGTCTTGTGGCCCACCAACGGATTACCCTGACAGGCTGCGTACAGCCTGAGGGCCGCAGGTTGCCCACCACTGATCTACAGGGTTTACAGTTTGGTTCAATGGCTCTCAGCACTTCCACTATAAATATTGCTCCAGCACCCTGGCTCAAGAGAACATGTGGAAAAGTTTCTTGGGCTCCATTTTAGGCCTGATCCAAAGCCCATGTGGAGCCAATGGGAGGTTTTCCACTGATTTTGATGGGCTGTGGAACAGGTCCTGTTAAAGCAGCCACACCCAACCCCAAAACAGCATCACCAATAAGTGAAGCTGTTAGGTGTCATTTATCCTATCTATTTCCTTTTCAGCTCTCCTATTCGCTGTAACTGGTTTTGACTTTTCTCCTATACTGGACATCTACAGGTTTCCCTGTACCTGGTAGAAGTGAATTTATTAAAACTGCTGCATCCCATATTCCTAAGCTTTACATTTATCTTCGATTTGGGGTTCTGAAGCTGCTAGAGCACTTTATTTTTCAGTTATGACTAGTAGCTTACATCACATCCAGTGGAAAAGTGCTGTGTTAAGAATGAGATCACAGAGAGGTGATCACTACTTAGCTATTATGGCTATGGGCATGAAAGGAAATCTAAGATAGTGTGAATAGGTTCCCAGGGTCTTCATTTAATTTATGTATGCAGGGGAAATCTCACTTCCACTACATTAGATGGCAGGTTGAGAGATAAGAGTATCTCTCTGAGCCTTTTTCAGCTACCATTAACCACTGATAGGTAACTGGATAGATAGGTAGCTGAACGAAACTCAAACGCCTTTGCTCTCCTCCACATTCCATTTCTCTGCTTTCACTTTTTAATTACACATCCCCCATGTGCCTCTTTATTTTCAGAGTGGTAGCTGTGTTAGTCTGTGTCAGCAAAAACAACGAGGAGTCCTTGTGGCACCTTAGAGACTAACAAATTTATTTGGGCATATGCTTTCGTGGGCTAGAACCCACTTCATCAGATGCATCACGAAAGCTTATGCCTAAATAAATTTGTTAGTCTCTAAGGTGCCACAAGGACTCCTCATTTTTTTTCTTTATTTTCTGTATTCCTTCCCTTGCATCACAAAGAGCAGCTACAACTCTTCTAGTTCTAGTTCTTCTATTTTTCCATTAACATTTTGAAACTTTTTCGATAACTAATTTGTCAAGAATTCAGCTCTAAAAAAACCCTTGCTGCTTGCAAGTGTACTATTGACAAAATGCAAATTCTAGTATTCTACAAAGAGAGAGAATTAGAATTTCCCCCTCACTCTAGAATCCCCATGTTAGAGAATTACGTATTTTATAAATACAGCCTACTAACATTTAGAATTATAAAAGAAAATCCACTTATTTAAATAACATGTCAGAGTGTTGTGACTTAAAGAATATAGAATCACAGAAATTAAAGATGAAAAAGACAGATTAGGGTATTTAAACTATCACTTGCCAAAGCAAGGTACCCTAGAATTTCAAGTACTTTTGACCAGCATAGTTTAAAATGTCTTCAGGGTTGGGCCTTCCACCACTTCCTTTTGGAGACTATTCCACAGTGTAATGGTTTTCATAATCAAGACATGTATATTCTGTCTGAAACATGATTTCGGAGCCAGTGTTGGAATGCCACAAGAAGTTCCAGCCCTCACGTGATTTCTAGTCCTGCCCAGGTAAAAATCCTTTTCCCTGGCTAACTTCCCACTTCCTCAACTTCCTAAGAACAGCAGCCAATGAGAGCTGCTGAAGGAGGCAGGCAGAGATTGTCCCCAGCCCTCAGGAGCCCAGAGGAGGTTTTAAGTAGAAGAAGGAGGAGAGTGAGCAGACAACACCATTCTCACAGGAGGAGAAGGGGAAAGAGGAAGCAAAAAGAGTCCAGCAGTTCGGAGTGGCTCTGTTCCCTCCTTCCTTCCTGTGAAAAAATATCTGCCCTCTGCTCATCCCTCCCCTCTCCATCCCTGCAACACCAAGTCTAGGAAGAGGAAGATGGGGCAAGGGAGTGAAGAACCTCTGGAGCTTCCACCCTGGAGGTAGCTACAGAGATGTCCTTTTCTGCCCCTCCCCTACCGGGGAGAGGAGAATGAAGAATCCCTGGAGAGGCAGGAGAATCAGAGGACAGGGAGCAGAAGTGGGGCTGGGGAACCAAAATTGATATGTGGCTGGGGAGTGCATAATTAATTGCTTGGATGGGACATGGGCAGATGTAGGGCTAGTTGGGGGACAGAACTGCTCAACCGTTAATGGTAGCCATCAAAAGGCCTACTAGAGACCAGCAAAGTAAGGCTGTCAAGGTCACCTATACACTGTGATCTCCTGGGCTCCACACAAACATAAAATACCTTGTCAAAATATACAGTTCAACCCCCTCCAAAATATCCTTGCAGTCCTCTCAACAACCAACCACAAAGCCCACAATTTCCTCTCCAGCTTCCTGGAGTCTCTCAGCTTCTTGAGGTAGGAGGAAGCACCACCTTGCCTTCTCACTCCCTTACTCTAGAGCACAATCTATTGTACTCCTTTTCATGATGACTGCAAAAACCAAACATCCCTCACCACAACCATCAAAGAGAAGCTCATTCTTTGTGTTTATTATTCACAATGACTACTCCCATTATATTGGAAAAGAAAGAAAGATCAACAAAACCCGTAAGAGTATTATCACATACTAAATTGTTTCCTGGTATTAACCATTATGAAAAAATACCTTTATTAGTAGTAAATGAAACAATGAGGCAAAATCCTAATAATCCCACAGAGAATGGTTAAATCAATTGTAATCCAGGTTGTGAGCACTTGAGCAAAACTGAAGGCTGTGCATTTCTGGGAGATTACTGCCTGCATCAGGTGCATTAACCACCCATGAACTGTAATAACCCCCCGCAAAATTCATTGCCAGAAGCATCTTGGAAAGAAATGTTTAGACATATACATTTCCTCAGTACTACTTTACTGAAGCCTTGATCCTGCACTCCTTATTCAGACAAAATTCCCATTGATTTCAATAGGAATTTGCAACAATTTGAGCCTGGAGTTTTAAAGCTATTTCATGACTTGAATTATTCAAAGGATTCATATAACCTTGCAGTTACTATATTTTTGTTTATTAAAGAGAGAGAGGGAGAGAGAGAGAGAGAATCTCAACCTGTGCATGGAAGGATAAAAAGCATTATGAGTCTTCTTTGAAGCTGTTGGTCTAATTAAAAGTTTATTTCCTGCCAATGAATTGTAATAACTTGAATGAATACAGCATCTCTTGTGTGATTCAAGTGATAATATCTGCTACTTCCTACCCACTATCATATTCACATTTTGTTAATTTTGTTCTTGCTTCTCATGCTTTGTTTTCCAGTCCAGTGAAAACTACTAAATATTAACTGCAGTACATGGAATTTTGTTGTACATTTAGGACTATGTTCAGACTTCTTGATCTTGTGTTTAGGTATCTCTAATTACTTTGCCTGGGCCCTGCATATCTAGAAAGTTACACTGTATGAGACGTGAACAGCTCAGCACTAATTCTGTCGGTGAACATGGGTATCAGCTACTTTTCACCTACTGTGACAAAGGTACAAACATTTAAAACCACTTAGAAGACAGCTCTTATCCACAAAAGTTGTGCAGCCTTTTTTGAGCTGCCGCTTCTCTATATTATCCCATATAAAGGCCTAGTCCAGCTCCCATTGAAGTCTTTCCATCGACTTCAATGAGAATTGTAGAGGAGCCTAAAAAGCTGAGACTGGCAGCAATATGGAACAGCTGAGCATCCTGACATAAAGTCTTAAGAGGGTTCTTTCCTACTGATGTTCTGCACATCTGAAAAACTCTGTCGTAGGTTATTCACTGATGTACATCTTTGGGATGAGGCTAAAAACTCTTGGTTTCACTCCAGTTTTGTGTGGATTTTTGTGTGCCCTTGTGTTACGACTGCATATCTTAGGATTTGTGTTGTTTCCTCACTGAAAGTTAATATAAATTGTCTTGTTTTTTTATAATCTTGCTTCATTTATTCTTATATTAAGGCTCACAGAATCCTTCAATGTTATTATTATTTATATGATGGTAGTACCCACAATGTACTAGGTCCTGTACAAATTCATGGAAAGATGTAGTCCCATATCTAGCTTCCATTAATGCTTACCATCCTCTGGAAATATGGGATGGACCCAACTACCTCACACATTCCCACAGGAGCTGTCTGTGTCCCAGGCCAGTTGTTCTCCCCAGGAATAGCTCTCTGGCAACTTCCCCGCCCTCTCTGTCCAGAGACTCTTTTTAACAACTTACTGTCCCCTTGATCTCTAAGTTCCCAGCCTTGGCAAACCTTCTGTGCAACTTTGGGCTGAAACTTGGAAATAGTATCTTTACCGCTAATAGCTCAGCCATTGTCTTGTAACTGCTCCCCAAGAGTTTGTTGGGAGGCTGCTTACCTAGAGCTATTGTGTTGCTTTCGTGTTGCTTGCTTTTTCAACACCCAACAGATCAACCCATTCATAGAGGAAACCCAATAACCTAGTATAGCTAAACAGTGACTATCTCACAGACCAGGTCTCATACAATATTGACACAATTATCACAGATCAGTATTCCTAGATTATTACATAGCAGTTCCATGTTCACCAGAGGGCCTTCCCCGAAGGCATAAAGCCAGCATAGCCATCTCTATACCACTTTCCCACACAACCTCTAGTGTAGTAGTGTGCCAAGGCATGGTTAATATCTTCACTCTAGAGTAAACATGGGTGATTGGCACATGAGTTTGAGCATCCACACTGCAAAGCTCAAGGGTATCCACTCAACTGAGTCCATGGTGGACTCTATTCATTTTGAGGCACTAGGACTTCTGGGGTTACATCCCATGGTTCTTAGTGCAGCTCTAAGGTGCACCACTCTATAAATTATTTCATAGTATATTATAAGAGAACTTGTCTGTCCTTCTTGGGCACTTGTGTGGAAGCTGTCTTAGTTCACCAATTAGTAAGTAAACCGCCTCCAGCTTGGCACATTAAAGATTTCTGTCTGCAGCCTCTGTTCCAACCAGTGTCAAGACATAGATCCTGTTTTGAGTGATGACCTGATCGAACAGTTGACATCAGTGCAACTCCTAATTCAGAAACAGAGTGGAGATACAGGGCATAAGACATGGTAGAGGACATTTTGGCAGGGCTTGTCACCCTGAGAAGACAGCAACATGCCTTGCTAAGGAGATCATGCAGGCTCCAGACATGGCGGAGTGGAGGCAGCTGATGTGTGTTTTAATAGCTGTGCATTCCCTATATGCTGACCGCTGGTTTAGAGGAGTGGTGGATCTACATCATCTGCAGACGTGGATGACCAGCAGCAGGCCCAGAACTTCCACCTGAGGAATTTGCCTCAGCCCTTCAGAGCCAGAACATAGAAATGAGGGAAGTTATACCAGTCCAGAAGTGGGTTGCTCACGTTAGTGGCTAATCAGTTTAGTGTTGGCAAGTCAACGATCAGTGCTGTCATCATGGATGTTTGCAAGATAATTATTGCTTTGGTGCACCCACAAGCTGCATTCCCTCTAAGGTGCGTTCCTTGGCAGCTGCTCAAGAGGGCAACAAGGGCCGCGCATCTAATTAGTGGAGCTGCGCAAATGTGGCTCCACTAATTAGGTGACTGGACCCTGGAGAGAAGGATGCACATGTAAGCTGGTGGTGTGCGGGGAATAGGTGGTAGTGTGGGGGGCAGTGGGGTGAGGGCTGGGGGGGGAGTTTGGGGCTTGAAGGGCTGCAGTGGCCGGGGAGCTCAGCCGGCCCCCTCCCCTGGCCATGGCTAAATCACCGCAGCTGGGCAGATACAAGCCTCCTCTCTCCCAGCCCTGTCTGGGCTAGGGCGGCCGGGGAGTGATGTGCCTCTTCTTTCCCAGCCCTCGCTGGGCTGCGGTGGCTGGGGAGAGAGGCATCTGGGAGCCAATGGAGAACAAGGTAGAAAGCTCACAGTGGCTGGCAGTTGTATTTTGTTCAAGCTGGTGTCTCTGTTGCTCAAACGTTTAGCCCCAAGTACAGTGATAGTAATCAAGTCTGAAGGTGACAAACACATGGATTATTGGGGCTAGATCTTCAAGGAAGAAGGGGTAGAGGATTTTAGCAGCTGAAGGTGGAAGAAGCTGGTGTTGTAGTTGTGTGGTTCTGTTGTTTTGGGTTTTTTGCCACAGACCACTTTAAGGTTAGGAGGGTCCCTCCCAGCCATTGATACTACCTGGTCATTTAGGGGATGGCGGATGTCTCCCAGACAAACTACATCTCCCAGTGCTAATGGGAGTACTTGATCTTCAGTGGTGTTCACCAGGGGCACAGCACAGCTTTCAAATGGTTCCAAGGGCTTCTAGCACTTTATTGTGCAGGAGTTAGGGCCAAACTCTTGTCCAGCCCTCTCCCCAAATCAATTCTAAAACTTAATGGAAATCACTTGTCTGGATTGTTTGCGGAGAGATATTGGAAACCATTAAGGCCAGATCCTTGCTATCTGGTACAGTTCTGGCTCTTCAGAGTACTCCCTTTGACTCATAGATAGCAAGCACTATGTTTGGTGCTAAGTGTTTTGTAGGATGAAGAGATTATTTGCAAGCTTTTTGAAGCAGGGATTTGTCTGCAAACTCGGAAGCCATGTGTTACTGTGCTCTGTTTACTTAAAGGACTTGTAAAAACTTAATGAGCCTACTCTGAGTTTTTGAGTTAGTGACACATACAATGTGAAACCAGGAGAATTTTAACTTTGCCTGTTTCTACAGGGCTGTGTTGCAATTGCACAGCCTGGGTCCTAAGCACTCATTTAAAATGCCTATAACCAACCACTTGATGTCTTACTTCCCTTCTTATTTTCAATGTTTTCACTTGTTTGTTTGTGGTTTTGCTTGCTGTGTTGCTTTATTACTTATTTTTACTGTTTTATGTGTGAGCAACATTAATCAAATTAAGAGTTGACATCCTATAGAACTTGTATAAGTCTGAGTGAATGCCTTTTACTCTCCTTTCCAGTATCAGAAAATATTGTATTAATATTTGCGATGAGCTTATGACTATTTCCAGTTGACTCATAGATTTGTTTAGCATCTTAAAGCTGAGCTGTGTGCAGATAATATACATGCAAGAGGGATAGTTTTGTGAACTGTAAAAGTCCGTAGCATGCTAGTGTTTTGGCAGATGCTTCATTTTTTGAGAGCAGCTTTCCCTGAAGATTTAATGGTCTATGGTGGGAATAGGTTATTAAATTGGGCCTCTGGTGCATTTTTTTTTTTAATGCTTTCACTTAACAACCATGACTTTGTTTTATTTATATAGCTATTTTCAGTAAGCCACATTTTGGTCTGTTTACTAGCTTGGGTTGTTAGAAAGGATGATAAAATACATGTACTCCAAGGGCAGTGTTAATTTTATTTTTATTTGATTTCCTATTAAGCAGTGCACCTTGTTAATTATCCCTTGTTTTAATATTCTTTCTTCCTCCATACCTAAGAACTTTTTAAAAATATATAGTATATCTAGGATTTTTTTGTAGTGGTGGCACACATCTGCACATTACCTCGATATTTGTGCTGCACATAACAAAATTCATTCTGCACATGGACGAAAAAAATTAGAAGGAGCATTGCCCACAAGTAGTGAAGACTCAAAATGTTCCTGAAATAGTAGAAGGCTTTGAGTTCTCCTGTATCATTATCTAGGACTGGAACAAAATCCAGGCCAACATAAATTGGATGCTGCAGTAGGATGCAGCAGAACAGAACCTCCACAGACGTGTCTTTGCAACACCCCACATTCACCCCTCCCCGTTTTTCTCCCCCCAGCGGCAGCAGGATGCTGGACTAATAGTACCAGATTTAATACTGTCACAAGTCATCTTTCGTCATTTTTTATCCTCCTACACCCTTGGGTGCATAGGCTGTCCACCAATTTCCATAATTTATTTTAGTCTTGTGCTGGTCTGTTCAGATTTCTGAGTGTCATGCTGATAAATTTGGCTTCAATCTCTATATTTCTCCAGGTCACTGTCTTTTTCTCTTCCCAGGTGGTGTCCATATTGTCACTTGATGTGGAAGTCTTGCTTGTGACATCCTTAAAGCATGTCCTGAATATGTCCATTGTCATCTTCTTACCATGTGTGATGCTTCAGGTTGGTTTGTTCTACTTAGAATTTCTGATGTTGCAAGAAGCTTGTTCCAATAAACTCTGAAGTCATGCAATAGATTTAACATCTAGGTTGCCTCTGAAAAGGCTCTAATTCTAGGGCCAGACAGACAGAGAGATGCTTGTGCCACCTGGTTCCCTGAATTTTCAGGCATTACTCATCTTATACTAAAAATCCCTTCTTTGCATGTATGCAGGAACATGTGCCACAATAAATTAGTGACTGCCTCTTTAAATGGTTTTTTCCACTCTTGGAATACATCTTGGATCATACATGGCTGGGGATGGGAGGACAGGGAGAGAAAAGAGGGGCAAGGAAAATGTAGGTTCTTCCAGCCTCAGATGAAGCTTTGCATGAAAAGACCACCCCTCAGCCCACAGCCAGAAGACTGCCCGTTCTCCTGGCAGCCCCCTTCATACTGGCTCCCAGCCCTTACAGCTGCCGGCTTGTCAGGCCCGCAGGTGGAGGCGATCCCCAGGCCAGGCATCATGCCTGTTACACCAGCCCCAGTCTATTTCTCTTGATTGGAGCTGGCTGAGCAGGGGCAAATTAGGTGCTTTTGCAGCAGCACCCTGCTACACACCTCCCCCCTTAAGCTGATGCCAGGACTGGTCTTCCTCAGCCCCGCTTCCCTCGGCTGGAGGGTTTACTCTGCGGATTGTCCCCCTGCCCAGCGGGGTGATCCCTGGTCTCTGTCTCGTGGGGTTTCGGCATGCCTCATCCTCAAAAGGCACACTGGGTAGGGGGCGGGGCACCCCACAGGTCTACACTCACCCAGAGGTCTTCACACCAGTTGCATGGTTGGGCTAGCCGCCCCAGACGCTCCCCTTTGTTCTCTGGTGGGGGAGACGGGTCAGAGCCCCCTACCCCGAATCTGGCCCCGATCTCAGGATCAGGCCCTCCACTCCCTGGAGTTTGAGTCTCCCCCTTTTGGGTTTCCCCCCTCCGATCTTTCTGTACCCTTTTCTCCATCTCAGTCTGCGGGATCCCCTCCCCTGATGGGTCCTGCCCGGGAAGCTCCACCCCCTCCTTGATCACTCTGGTAGGATCCCCACCTTGGCTATGTTGTCTCAATTTCTTCTCCTGGAGGTTGTGGGAACTCCGCCCTCCCAGGGCCCACTGCAGTACGGGCCTCGTCCCCTGTCTCCAGGGATATCTCTCTTTCCTGTTTTGGGGGTCGCCTCCTCGGGCCCCCTCTCCCCTTTGGGGAAGGGTTCCAGTCCACCCCCAGGACCACAGGGTAGGCCAACCCCCCTATTACCTCCACCTTCTTCCAGGCAAACCTCCCCTGCACCTCCAGGGGTACCTGGGCCTTATCCCCATGGATGCATTCCACGAGCATCCTTTCCCCAGGGATAAGCCAATGCGGCTTCACTAAGTGCCGCTGTATAAGGGAGCAAGCGGAGGCCATATCCACTAGCCCCCTCTGGGGTCTTTTTCCAACCTGCACTGGGATGGTGGCCAGCCCGCGGCTCTTTTTCTACCCCCTAATCTTAGTCCAACCACAAAATTCAGCTGCCCCACATTCCATCACCGGGCAGTCCCAGCTCTTATGTCCCGGCTGTCCACACCACCAGCATATGAGCTGCCCCGAGCGGCTAGGGGTCCCCTTGGGCTTCTCCCACTGCTTGTCTACCGGCTTCACCCCGGGGTGCTCACGGGTTTGCCTTTCCCGTCCTGTGACCCGCAGGGCCCGATGCTCCCTCAGCAGGAAGTCTTCCTCTGCATATTCTTCCATTCTTTGCACGGCGGCTTCTGGGGTGGCCGGCTGATGTCGCCTCACCCAAACCCACAACCTATCGGGTAGACACTGTACAAACTGTTCAAGGATCACTTGATCCATTATCTGCAGCACGGTGTGGGCATCGGGCCTCAACCACCTTGTTGCCCAGTCCGTTAACCTTTGGGCAAAGGCCTGGGGGCGCATGCCCCCGCCCACAGGGCTACCTGAAACTTTTGCCGATATTTCTCAGCAGAAAGTCCGAGGCCGTCCAGGATCGCTGCCTTCACTGCATCATAGTCCCTAGCTTGGGCCCCCATCAGGGCCATGTACCTGGTGCTTAAAATTAATTGTTTTGCTGAATCAGGGCCCTAATGCACTGTTTGCCTCTATGTCAGACCACTGATGAAGCTATTAACATAAATGCTCTAAAAATGTGCGCTCTAAATAGCATAGGACTGGAACAGACTTCAAGAGGTGTTCTAGTCCAAGCCCCTGCACTCAAGTATTATCTAGACCAGTGGTTCCCAAACTAGGGGCGCCGCTTGTTCAGGGAAAGCCCCTGGTGGGCCGGGCCAGTTTGTTTACCTGCCGTGTTCGCAGGTTCGGCCGATCATGGCTCCCACTGGCTACAGTTTGCCGTTCTTAGCCAATGGGGGTTGTGGGAAGCGGCACGGGCCGAGGAACTTGCCGGTCGCCCTTCCTGCAGCCCCCATTGGCCTGGAGCGGCGAACCACGGCCAGTGGGAGCCACGATCGGCCGAACGTGTGGACACGGCCGGTAAACAAATTGGCCTGGCCTGCCAGGGGCTTTCCCTGAACAAGAGGTGCCCCTAGTTTGGGAACTACTGATCTAGACCATCCCTGACAGGTGTTTTTCTGACCTGCTCTTAAAAATCTCCAACTCCAGAGATTCCTCAACCTCCATAGGCAATTTATTTTAGTGCATAACTACCCTGACAGTTAGGAAGCTTTTCCTAATGTCCAACCTAACCTGCCCTTGCTGCAATTTAAACCAACTGCTTCTTGTCCTATCCTAATTGATTAACAAGAACAATTTTTCTCCCTCCTCCTTTTATGCACTTGAAAACTGTTATCATGTCACCTCTCAGTCTTCTCTTCTCCAGACTACACAAACCCAGTTTTTTCTATTATCCCTCACAGGCCATGTTGTCAAATGTTTAATTATTTTTGTTGCTCTTCTCTTGTCTTTCTCCAATTTCTCCACATCTTTCCTGAAATGTGGCACCCATAACTGGATACAGTACTCCAGTCTGATGCCTAATCAGCGCAGAGTAGAGTGGAAGAATTACTTCTTGTGTCTTGCTTACAACACTCCTGATAATACCTCCCAGAATGATGTTTGCTTTTTTTGCAACAGTGTTACACCCTTGACTCATATTTAGCTTGTGATCCACTATGATCCCCAGATCCTACTCTACAGTACTCCTTCTTAGGCAGTCATTTCCCATTTTGTATGTGTGCAACTGATTGTTCCTTCCTAAGTGGAATACTTTGCATTTGTCCATATTGAATTTCATCCTATTTACTTCAGACCATTTCTCCAGTTTGTCCAGATCATTTTGAATTTTTATCCTATCCTCCAAAGCACTTGCCCAAATGAGCCCTTCTGCACCAGAAACCAAAGGCTATCAATAGTGTAACTTTATAACTAAGAAAAACCATAAAACATTCCTTAATCAATATGCATGTAGTTGTAATCAGGGATTATGTTAATTTTTGGTTTTATCATAGGAAAGAATAATATTTTACCTTGATTGCCATCTTATTGATGAAAAAACAGTATATCTCATTTGCAGTCACTTCAGCAATTTGTTAATTATTGAGTAAGCATCAAATGAGACAAAAACCTTGGGTTTTTTTAGATTTTTATGAATGAAATTCTATTACTATCAAATCAATTAAAGGCACTGTTCTAAATTCTATTTTATATCTATTTTCATGCTAATAAATGTAATAATTCTTCATCATTACATCTTAATTCTCAACCATTTTCTAAAATGAAGACATTTTAGAGTCTTTTAGATTGTCCTTGGAACGTTCAAAATATGTATAGAATGATTACATGGATATTATGGATGTTTGCTATCAGTTTTTTCCTCTAACATATTTATTTTGTCTACTGGTCTTGAAAATATTATTTCCTCTCATAGCATATTCATCCCTTGCAGTCAACATGGCCAATATACAGTTTCAAATAAAGAATAATCAAGCAGAAGAATACATTTTGTGTACTAGACTGTTCTGAGCTCATTGCCACGTTCCTTCCAGATGATGATGTGGTATCTTCTCGCACTGAGGATACCTCTCCAGGGGAGGGAACTCCAGTTAGTAGGAAGAGACAGGTATTAGTAATGGACGATTCGATCATTAGAAACATAGATACCTGGGTTTGTGATGACAGGGAGAACCACATGGTGACTTGCCTGCCCTGTGCGAAGGTTGTGGCTCTCTTGGACATCTAGATAGACTTATGTGTAGTGCTGAGGAGGAGATGGTGGTTGTTGTACATGTAGGCACCAATAACATAGGGAAGGATAGGAGAGAGGTCCTGGAGGCCAAATCTAGGTTGCTAGGTAAGAGATTGAAGTCCAGGACCTCCATGGTAGCATTCTCTGAAATGCTTCCAGTTCCACGCACAGGGCCAGTTAGACAGGCAGAACTGCAGGGTCTCAATGCGTGGATGAGACGATGGTGTGGGAAGGAGGGGTTTAGATTTATTAGGAACTGGGGAAACTTTTGGGAAAGGGGGAGCCTATACAGGAAGGATGGGCTCCATCTAAACCAAAATGGAACCAGACTGCTGGCACTCATCTGGGGGGGGGGGGAGGGGGCTGTGATAGAGGTCTATAAAATCATGACTGGTATGGAGAAAGTAAACAAGGAAGTGTTATTTACTCCTTCTCATAACACAAGAACTAGGGGTCACAAATGAAATTAATAGGCAGCAGGTTTAAAACAAAACAACAGGAAATATTTTTTCACACAGTGCATAGTCAACCTGTGGAACTCCTTGCCAGAGGATGTTGTGAAGGCCAAGACTATAACAGGGTTCAAAAAAGAACTAGCTAAATTCATGGAGGATAAGTCTATCAATGGTTATTAGCCAGGATGGGCAGGGATAGTGTTCTACCCTCTGTTTGCCAGAAGCTGGGAATGGGTGACAGGGGGTGGATCACTTGATGATTATCTGTTCTGTTCATTTCCTTTGAGGCACCTGGCATTGGCCACTGTCAGAAGACAGAATACTGGGCTAAATGGAGCTTTGGTCTGACCCATTATGGCCGTTCTTATGTTCTTATTCAAGTCAGTATCACTTTTTCTTTTATTCTAGCAGTTCTTCTCAATAGCTGTCACCTTTTTAAAATCTCCATTCCTCACAAGTCATAAACTTTACACGTTCTCAAAAAGATAAAAGACTTCTTAGTCCTGCGCTTTGAGACCAGTGCACAAGGACTCAAAAGGGCATTTACAGTATAGATAAAAACACTGAAACTTAGCAAGATTCAAAGAGTGATTGGATATTTTTATGAAAAGCAAGAATATCAAAAGTTATAATAGCTAATTCATAGGGGGGAAAACGTGACTGTAAGGGAGATAAAATCGCATGCTTCATGTTTTAAGCCAATAGGGTGGGTTTTTTTTATTTTTGCTTACTAGGATTAGGATGTGGACTTATACCACATCTGCCTCCATGGAGTTTCTTGCATCTTCCCCTGAACCATCTAGTGCTGGCCACTGTCAGAAACTAAATTCTGGACTAGATGGACCAGGGATCTGATCCACTCTGGTAATTCCTATTAAACTAGCAGAGTTACACCAGGGATAAATTTAGCCCAATTTTCACATATTTAAAGTAAAAAATAATTCTTATCTTCTTTGTTTTCTAACAGCAATAAATCTCTTTCCCAATATTGAAATGTACCCTCCGTATTTTTAAAATACTTAGCTGATTCTTACAGAGATGGATATTTTATTGCATTTTATCCACTTCATCGGACTTTTTCAAATGACTGTTGATAGAGGAGGGAATATGTGGGGAACAAGAAGCATTTTTTTAGGAAAGGCATAATTTCAATACATGATGTTATATCAATAGAAGGAGATTATAGCCACAATAATAACTCAAGAAATGTATGGTTCCCTGAATTCAAATCCAAGAATAAGCCATACTTCCATAGGGTACAAGTCACCACTGATTTTGGCCCACAGCTGCTGCTGTTCTTAAAAGACTGAGAAATGTAAAGTCATAGCAGCCTAGTAGTCCAAAACACTGGGCAAGACTCTCACTGGGGATAAATCAGAATAGATCTATTGAAGTAAAAAAAAAAATCCATTGAAAGATCACCTCATCTTAACAGCCCTACATGAGCTATACCAGTTTACACCAGCTGATGATATGACCCTCAGGATATGTCTAGACTACAGCTGCTACAGAGGCACACCTACCATTGCCACAGCACTGTAGTGCAGAGACTCCCTGCAATCGATGGAAGGAGTTTTTCCATCAGTGTCAGTAATCCACCTCTTCGAGAGGCGGTAGCTAGGTTAATGGAAGAATTCTTCCATCACCCTACCTGTATCTACAGTGGGAGCTAGGTCAACCTAACTACATCTCGCGGGGCACAACATTTTTCCCAACCCTGAGCGATGTAGCTAGGTCAACCTCAATTTTAGATATAGACAACCCTCAGTCTCTGAGATCTGTGAAGATGAAGTGATCTTTCCTGATCAGCATGGAAAGAAAGACCTAATGTTGTTGTTATGGGGTGTTCACCCCGAACCAGAAAGGAAGGTGTTGTGCAGGAAGCAGCCAATCAGCTAAAGGCTGCACGGGGTAACCAATCAGGGCCCAGCAGGCTCACATTAAAGGGAGCTGCAGAGCAGAACAGGGTCTGTTGCTGCAGGAAACCCAAAGAGAGATGACTGTTCTTAGCGGGCTGCAGGAAGGTAGCACCTTCGACAGAGCAATTACTGGCAGGGACCAGGAGAGCAAGAGGGAGCTCCTGGCTGGCTGCTGGGATGTGCTGGCTGGAGGCCCTGAGAAGAGGGCAAAGAAGGTGCTTGGGCCATGGGAAGTGGCTCAGGGAATTGAAGCAGCTCTAGCAGACAAGTTAAAGAGAGGCAGCAGGAGGCTGCTAGCTTACAAGGTCCCTGGGCTGGGATTGGGAGGAGTGGGTGGGCCTGGGTCCCCATGCTCCCCCACTGACCACTGGGGAAGTGGCTGGATTATAGAACTGGGAGATACTTCCCCCCGCCGCTATTGGGGGGGGGAGGACACAGGTGGTAGCATGGTCGGGAGGGCCAAGTCATGAAAAAGACACAGTGGTTCCTGGGCTAAGACAGGTCTGCAGGCAGAGAAGGCGGTGGGAGAGGCACCACCATGACACAGCGTGCTGGCTCAGAGAGCTAATCCCGGAGATGGCCAGCAGGCGGCACCACTCTGACAAGTGGACTCCTTCACAGTTGTCTATGAGATAGTTATAACATCATATCTCCGTTACTAATGTTCTGCTTCAGAAAAACTGAATTTTTAAGCTGCACATATTTTTCCCTTTCTGTTTGTTTATTAACATTTAATTGTTTTTGTTATGATATAAGAAGGAAAACATGTAACATGACTTGACAGTTACAAAAATTAGTTTCTAGAGCACTATCAATATTCTCTTGACTTTTATTATTTTTACTAAGTAACAACATTATTATTTTTGTCTTATAAATAAATTATGAAGAGAAAACAACTGAAAATTAAGGATCAAATATTCCTCTATGTGGTGCATTTCAGGGAGCAAAGATGTGCAAAAATTCATGGAAGGGGGAACAGCAGCTATGTAGCATGCTTCCTGCTCTCTATGAGCTTACCCTAGCCCCATCAAGTTGGCTTTGAGGGTTTTCTGAGGGGGAAGGGTGCCAGGGAATGATCTCTTCAAAAAATGGTGGATGTCCAAGAAGAAACCCATACAAAAGTTAATGCTTCTCTTACAGGTGCACTCCGCCTCCATGATTACAGCTTCCCCTTGGAGAAAGATAAAATGAGTGAATAGCCATAGTGTGGGAGTCAATGGCAGCATCTCTCTTGAGTGAGCCAGGCTGTTATGATATGGAATAGCACAGAGAAGGAAGCATTGTGCAAAAGCATTGGGTTCCAAAGACTTGGGACCTGATTTCCCAGTGTTTCCTTGCACTCTTCCAGGCTTGTAGCATGCCCCTTGACACCTTCCTTATGCAGAAGCTCTCCCTCCCGCCAATGGCACAATCTGCCAGGTTCACTTCCTAGTAGCCTGATCCTGCCCCCATTTGGAGTCCACGTCAAAGCTCCCATTGACTTCAATGATATAGGATCCAGGTATAGGTGAATGTACAGAGTTTTTTAAGCATTTTTCTCACACTGTGGAAAGAGAACAGTGGGCTGACATCAACTGAAATGACCTGCATTTATGACCACAACCCAGTCACTAGTGAAGTTTGTGATCTTAAGCAAGTTACTTGACCTCCTGCTGCTTTTACCCAGTTGTAAACGGATTACTCCATCTGGAGAATGGAATATACATGGATCTATGGAAGAATTCCTAAAAACTCAGCTTCACTCCACAAATTTAATTCACTTTTCTTAGGTCATTATGTACAGATCTGAGTACAGCATTTTGCCCAAAATGCATGATTTGTTATTGAAAAAAAACAAACATACAGTTCCATTGGTGCCACTGTATTTTCACTAAACTTTTTTGAGAACCACTTGACAGATAGATCCAAACGTGTATTTTAAATCAGTTACATAAAGCCACAGTATGAGAGAAATATTTTCTCTATTCCTCTGTAGTTAGGAAATATCAATTCCATTTTTCCTCTAGAATACTTGGAAAAAGAGATGTCTACTAGTGGTATATGACACTTATATGGCAATTTCCTGCAATATCCTTGAAAAACCTGACTGAATTAAGTATCTTTAGAGTACACTGTATAAAATGCAAAGGTTATATATTATTGTGAGCCCTGGGAAGTGTTCTGAATTTCAAAGGACTATACTGAACAACGGGCCAGACAACAAAAGACTTTTGGACAGTGTCAAGTGGTTTGCCCAGGGAATCTCTAGGGAGAGGTGAATGCAAATTCCCATCTCTGGTTATGCAAAACCCCAGCCTTTTGAAGCTACACCCTGAGGAGAGCATGATTATATACTGGTTACCTGTTATTGGAATCTGAAGATCAAAGGCACAAACTGTATAAAGGAAAGATTATCCAATTCATGTTGATTCTTGTTCTGAGCTAAAGCAGTTATGAACTTGCAACCACAGAAAAATCCCTATGTGGGGTTTGTGGTGGGGTAGTATACCCCTTAAGGGCAGTACTTCCTACTGGTCAGTCCTGTCTGTCACATGGCATAGTCCTATAAGAGTTTGGGGGTGATTTGATACACAAAGCCTGAGAAGATAGGGAGAAAGGAAGATGTAACTTTTAGAAGGAATCCTGTAACTGTATCTTTAAAGGCTTGGAACCTTGCAGAGGGTGGGGCAGCCAGCTGTCACATAGCCAATAAGAAATGAGCCGGGAGAAGGGGACAGCATAAATGCTACTCCTCCTTCATAGTAGGGCAGATGCTTGCAGACACTGCAAGGAGTAAGAAGGGTCCTGGGTTAATAGGGAGCAAACTACAGCAGGAGAAGGCTGCTAAACCCTCTGAGCCTGAGGACTAAATGGGACCAGTTAAGGGAGATAAATTGCAACCCAGCTCCAGGAGGAGAGCTGTGTACTCCTAGTAAAGAGGGGGACAATAACTGCCTGAACTACCCAAGCTCCAGGATTAGGGGCTGAGTCTCCTGCCAAAAAGAGAGACATAAAGACTGAGAACAGAACTTAGAGGACAGACTATAAAGGAACCTTGAAAACCAGAAGCACCTTTTGTTTATTTGGGACTTATTGTTATGGCCCCCTTTGTACGAGGTTTTGTAATAAACAAGTCCTAAGGAGGGTATTATTGAGTCACATGTCAAGAGTGTCTGAAGTGAAGTTATTGGCTTGGGAATGGAAACTGAGGCAAGGAGTAAGTGCAGTGCCACACTAACTTCGTGGGAGTGCTATATGGCCTATGACAGGTTTGAGGGAGTGACTCTTACTAGAATCTTTGCTGGAGTTGGGGGCAAGGGGTGATCTCTTTTCCAGCATGCATGTAGTTTCTTCTAATATTTTCTCTGTAATGCTTTCACCTTAACACATGCGTTGGCTTATAAAGGGCTGTGTGCTAACTTTAACTGCAGGCAGTTATGCTATGCAGAAGCCTCTGAAGAGAAAGCAAAGCACAGATGCCCTGGCTAGGCAGTCTGGCTCACTGAGAATAAGAGTGTAGGCAGGGAATTGTTCAGCCTGAAGGAAAAAAAAAAAAAAAAAAAAAACAGTGAGGAGAGAGAGATGTAGGTCTCTGCCCAAGAGGGGTGACAGCTGGACCCAGAAGCCTAAAAGTGGGTGCCCTTGCTAGACCATGGAGGGGAAATAGAGGTGCAGTTGCCCTGACTGTGACAGTGTAGACTGAACTATTTAAATAAATTGGGCATTACTAAATTATTTAAAAAGATGTAAATAGAATGGGTTTGATTCTGCACATGTAAATATATCAATAGATCTCTGAGCATTATACAAATAGCATTAAGTTTACAGGTATAGCTGGGGACAAATTTCTAGATATGGCTTTCTCACATACATGTCCCCCCCTCCGTCTTCCTCCAACATACAGACATACACTTGCATATTTAGGCCCTGTTCCTGCAAAGATTTAGACACATGCTTATTTGTATGCACTGTGAGTAGTCTTGACTTGCAGAATATTTTGTCATTCCACGTTCTGGTTCAGCAGTCAAGAATGGATGGCAAAACATCTGTTGATCAAAACTTATTAATGGAGACGGTTCATTGGCTGTCCCTCTACTACATGAATTATTCTAAATTTTGGAATCTGCTCCCCAACTCTGAGGGTGGAATTGAGCTCAATCATAAAATAAGGTTTATACAACTTTCAAATGAGAAAAATTATAAAGACTAGCTTGTTTCTTTTCTCTACAAATGCAGTTTCACTTACATAAATGAATATATATAGTCTGGGAATGCACAAAAGCCCTTTGAGGATATTTTTGACACAGGTAATATTAAAATGCATAGCCAAATTATCTATGCAAATGTCCTTGCTTCACTTTTGCATCTCTCTGGACAAGTAAAATGACCAGTGCCTTTGAAATATCTCTGTATATAAGCTATGACAAAAAGACAACGTAAATTAAATCTTTACTTTTAAGATCAGTACACTAATTTCATCTTTAAAACCAAGGTTCTTCTTGAGTTGGTACAAATCTGATCACTAAAACGGATTTTCTACAAAAAAGGATGTGTATAACTGAAATATAAATATTAGCCTGAAAATAAACTGTAGTAATGAAAAGCATTTTTGAAATACTGTCCTTCAAAAGAATCTGCCTTTTGGGTTTTCCAAGCTGCCACAATGACCTTTTCTACAGCTCATGTGCATAGATTGCCTCTGGTGTTTTTCATCTCTCTTTCCTGATTCTCACATTCAGAATCATAAACTGCAGAGGCATAATTCACATGACAGCTTGGTAAAGTCAAGATGAACAATGGATGTCAGCGTGGAATTTCAGCCTCTGTATCACATCAACCCAGCACTGCTGTTGAAATAATTATGCTCATCTCTTTCTTTGCAAAAGAAAAAAGAACTAATACCTGATTTTCAGAGATGCGGAGCACCTGCAGCTACCACTGAAGTCAGTGGGCTCAGGAGCTCGGCATTTATGAAAAATCAGACTATAAATGCTCATTAAACATCTATTAATCTGCAGCACTAAGGACTGTGGAATTACAAAAGCAATACTTGGATAACAATTTGAATATATTGTTGAAGAATGAATAAACAGAACATATCACTTTGCCGATTACTTGCTTTGAATTGTAAAAATTGCTTATTAAAGTACTGCTACATAACTGAAAAACATATTCAAATAATAACCCACTCTTTGTAACTGGTGCTAAATCCAACTATCAAAAACAGAAATAACATGAAAATACACAATTACTTGGGACGTGTCAAAAGCTAAACACATTCCAGGTTATAGCATATAGCTTCCCAGGAGGCTGCTCAAGGAAAGTGTGTTTGGTCTATGCATATGCAAACGCTAGCTGAGTACTAAATATGGGGGGAGAAACCAGCCAGTCACGGCTTAGCAGCTACACTCCTGGCACAGCAACCAGGGTATAGACATAGCTGATTACGAGCACGTTTCCCTGTCTTGAAGTGGACCCACCGCCTGAACAAAGAGGCTAAGAGAGAGGCAATATTAATAGTGAGATTTTTATTCTTCCCCTTATCATTAGAAGTTGGCACATCTTGCAGTGCCTCCAGCTGAAGGGGAGGAGAGGGCAGGGAGGGGGAATGAAGCTTTGCAAAGTAATTAAAAGTTTTCAAGAGCAGCAAAATAGACAAAGAAGCCAGTAACCAGCACAATAATCCACCTCAGGATCAGGGTTCTAGAGCCCTGTAAGAACCCAAAATCACCAGACCCAGGCTGAATCCTGTTTCTCCTTTTTTGTCTTTTGTTAAAAAGACTTGACCTATTTTCCTTTCAGGGAACAGAAAAGTCAGGCAATTCAAAGAGGCAGCTTGTTGCCAGTACAACTGAGAGTTAGTGATTCCAAAACAGAAGAGGGAGCATGCGGAAGAAGTTACAGCCGGGGATAGTAGAGTGGAGAGAGAGAAAATACAGGCACAGTCAGGCAGAGACATCCATACACTCACTCCAGAGAGCATTCAGAGACATATGGCATTCGCATCTAGATCTAGTGTTTGCAAAGTATATAGAATGTGCATGCAGTGTATAGCTATACTTACCACGCAGTGTGTGTGTGTGCCCAGTGTATAACTATACTATGCAGTGTGTGTGTGTGTGCCCAGTGTATAACTATACTATGCAGTGTGTGTCTGTGCACAGTGTATAACTATACTATGCAGTGTGTGTGTGTGTGTGCACAGTGTATAACTATACTATGCAGTGTGTGTGTGTGTGTGCACAGTGTATAACTATACTATGCAGTGTGTGTGTGTGTGTGCACAGTGTATAACTATACTATGCAGTGTGTGTGTGTGTGTGCACAGTGTATAACTATACTATGCAGTGTGTGTGTGCACAGTGTATAACTATACTATGCAGTGTGTGTGTGTGCACAGTGTATAACTATACTATGCAGTGTGTGTGTGTGCACAGTGTATAACTATACTATGCAGTGTGTGTCTGTGGACAGTGTATAACTATACTATGCAGTGTGTGTCTGTGGACAGTGTATAACTATACTATGCAGTGTGTGTCTGTGGACAGTGTATAACTATACTATGCAGTGTGTGTGTGTGTGTGGACAGTGTATAACTATACTATGCAGTGTGTGTGTGTGTGTGTGTGGACAGTATATAACTATACTATGCAGTGTGTGTCTGTGGACAGTATATAACTATACTATGCAGTGTGTGTGTGTCTGTGCACAGTGTATAACTATACTATGCTCTGTGTGTGTGTGTGTGGACAGTGTATAACTATACTATGCAGTGTGTGTGTGTGGACAGTGTATAACTATACTATGCAGTGTGTGTGTGCGGACAGTGTATAACTATACTATGCAGTGTGTGTGTGTCTGTGCACAGTATATAACTATACTATGCTCTGTGTGTGTGTGTGTGTGTGTGGACAGTGTATAACTATACTATGCAGTGTGTGTGTGTGGACAGTGTATAACTATACTATGCAGTGTGTGTGTGCGGACAGTGTATAACTATACTATGCAGTGTGTGTGTGCGGTCTATAGCTATGCTATGCTCTGTGTGCGGTCCGTAGCGATACAGAGCAGTGCGTGCACACCGCTAGCAGCCCGCATGCCATATCGCCAGGAGGCGGCTCGGATTAGCCGCGGTTGCCGGCTCCATCTCAAGGACAGGCTGCGGCCCTTTTCCCCTCCCCACTTACCTGCACCTGCCGGTGGGGGGCGTGAGCAGCTGCCTCATCCGCCGCCTCCGTCCGCGCACCCGGTGCCGGCCACGGGCAGCAGCTGCGGCATCCTGCCCTAGGAGGCGGCGCCTGCCCGGCTCTCCCCGCTGCCCGGCTCCGCTCGCGTCCTCCCCTCCCCCCGGCTGCCTGCGGGATGGCGGGGGCCGCTCTCCCCGCCGCCAGGATGGGAGCGAGCGGGATGCGGAGAGCGCGCAGCCCGCGCCCAGCGCAGCAAGGTGAGGCGAGGCTGCTCATGTGACCCCCTCCCGGCCCCTGCCCGCCCGGCGCTGCTCTCGGGCCCCGGGCTCCGAGCCCCGCGCGCTCCGCAGCCTGGGGCGGGCCGGCCTGGGGGTGCGCCCCGGCCGTGGCTGAGCGGGGTAGCGGGGGGCTGCACACCTGCCAGGGCGCAGAAGCTATAAATAGGGAGCCTTGATTCCCCGGCCATCGAAAGGCGTGGGCGAGATCTGCTCCAGGGAGAGAGCAGGAAAGCGACAGCGGGAGATCCTGCCCCCTCCTAACTAGAGCTAGCGGCAGGCGAGTGTGAAGGGATCCTTCGGGAACAAACGCCCTTCCAAACCTGTGGCGCTCCCCCGCGAAGAAGGCTGATGTGACGGGGGCACCGAGGGTGTTACATAAGCATGAGCTTCCTAGCAGAAGGGAAAAGAGCAGCCGCACGTTGACATGAAGAGTCGGGAAGATGAAGTCAGAGAGACAGGAAAGTGACAGGGGACCTAGATCCCAAGGGAAGAGAGTAAATATATCAAGTATGATTGTTGTTCTGAACTACATAGGGTCCCTTATTCAGTTGGTCTCACTTGCTCTCCTTACTACTGTGAAATAACTGAGCAGCTGAAGAATTTAGTAAAAGGGATCATTTGAGAAGAAATGTGAATAATCTGTTAATTGGAGTCAGGAAGGTTCTCATGATATGACTGAGTCATCATTCATAGGGTTATGTTCTTTTTCTCCCACATCTCTGGCTGTGCTTTTGCTGCTCGCCCTTAGTTTTGCTCCTGTGGCTGGAAATGTAGGGGCCTTATGTTAAGCAAATGTCAGGATAATCAAGCCCCAAGAGTCATCCTTGAACCCAGTCTTAGATTTTCCTTGCATTTTTCCTTTTTCCATGACATCTGCCTGTCCCTCAGGAACATGGTCAGAATTCATCCTTACTTTGATTCTCTTATTTCTGAAGTTCTTACTCATGCTGTAGTCAGTTCTCATTGTTACAATTTCAATTTATAGTTTTCCTCTCACAGATGTCTCCCACAGTACAGAAACTGTCTGTAACAAGGTTTTATTTCTCTGGAGGGTTTTTATGATTAATGCTGCCTCCATCATTCTGCATTGCTTGCAATTGTTCTGTGCTGATTCCCACTGTAATAATTTAAACACAGTAAATTATCATTTCTTATACTCTTAAAAATATGTAACACTTTACTAGGGTAATAAACAAAAGAGAATCTATTTATACAGGAGTGGAATTTTCAAACGTGCCCAGTTAATTGAGGAGCACAAATCTCATTGACTTTCACCAGGACTTGTGCTCCTAAGTCACTTATGCTTTTGAAAATCCTACCCACTAATGATAGTGTCCAAAGGACAAATAACAATACATAAAACTCATGAACACTATAAAAACCAAACTGGAGAAGCATACATATAGGAAACATGAAACTAATACTGTATTAAATATATCAGAACTATTGAGTAAAGTTCAAAGTCTTGGTCCTTAACTTGAAGGTGCAATATCCTGGGCCAGCATATCTAAAAGATCATCTAAAGCACTAGGATGAAGTCTGTGTTTGATAGCTCTGCTACTTGGGCACAATGGAACTTTCTGCCATAAGGGTAAAGCTTGTCCATGCAGGAGACAGAACTTTCTTGAGGGCCACTCAAAGACTGTGCAATGAATTTACACAGGAACTAACTGGTATCGCAAACATCACCACCTTCCAAGCCAAGTGCAAGGTGTACTTCTTCAACCTGCAATCTCTAAAATTAACACAGAGAAGTATGTACATTTAAAAGAATCCAAAACCCTGCACCGCATGCACAGTTGTCCCCCTGAATGAGCTGGTGCTAGCCCAATGGGGGCCCTAAGCAGGAATATTTTGTGTCTCCCCCCCAGTAATAACACTGGCAAGTTCTTATAATAAAAAGTGAATAGGGGGTTCCCTTGAGCTGCTTGGGGCCCTATGCAATTGCTTAGCCTGCTTATACCTAGTGCAGGCTCTGCCCCCTGTGAAGAGGAAGAAAGAATGAACCACATGATAGATATCAGTCAGATAGTTAATACACTACTGAATGGCGCTTATATTCTACGCTGAAGTGGGTGGTAGAAGAACCTAGGTAAACTAGAATACTTTTATCCTTTAAGCACCATCCATCCACAGTACTCTACTAATATTAAATTACACCCAAAAAGCCTAAGTGAAGAGAACATGAAGATTGCAAAGTCAAGCACTCAAAAGTTAGGAAATGCCAGAATTCAGAGTTCCTATGCAACTTTAATTCACCCCCCTTATGCATTATGATAGAGGTTTATTACAGTGTCACGTATTATTTTTTTCCAGTGGATCCCTGCCTCATTCAGTGCATAGGACAGACAGGGAATGATCAGGATTGTGTAGTAAAAGAGACTGTTGTCTGTATAGCACCTGCCTCGTTTTTTGCAGAAATTGGAAAGTTTAAAATTCTGTAAAGTGTCAAGCATGTGAAACTAGCCAAATACACGTTCCTTTATGTTCCCACCCACTTATCGCACTACTACATTGTGGGACTCTACCCCTTCCTTGTTACTTTTCAAAATGGGAGCTTCTCTTTACCTTGTATTGTAAAATCCATATATCTGGAACTCTTTCCACTGGATAATGGTTTTTTTTATTTTTTAATGGTGAATTAAATAAAAGTTTTGACTCAGTGGCAGCTTTTACTATTTTATACCATCTTTGCACTCACTTCTCAGGTTCAAGGCAGTGGTGAATGAGGTCCCATATCATAAATCTTTCAGTCAAGGCCCGTTCCCATAATACTATACAATGCTATATTTTTATAAGCTTCCTTCATACAGAGTACCAGCTCTCAAATCACAAGCTTTGCAGTGAGAGTTATCAGTAAACTAAATCAAAAGGAAAACATCAATTCCCTGCTAGCATACTTATTAATTAATGGCGCACTGGCTTATTAGAAATGAGGCAGTGGTATTTGAAAATCTATATACTCTGTGGCAAGTATTAGCTACTGTACTTGGTTTTCTTCCAACAAAGTGTCAAAAGGTAAAGTAGTTGCTTCCTTTTTTATGCAAAGTTTGAAGATTTTTCAGAGACTTATTTTCTATCAAGATGTAATGATTAGATAATCATTGAAACTTCATCTTAGTACATTTGGTCTGCACACGAAATTCGTAAGGTTGGGAGTTTTCTCGATCTTCAGTTTAACAAGATGTAAGTGTTGTGCTGCTTGTAAAAGTTTCCCAGCTGGAACTCACAAATTGGATCACATAGGAGTTTTGGTACATGAGTGTACATAGGTTAGCATTACTACAACTGATTTTTTCTTGAAGAAGCTATAATTTGTGTTAGAAAGTCAAAATACCTAAATCTCAAGAGCGGTAGAGTAATGTGTACTTTATTAGGATTTGCCTAGGGGAGCAGAAATTTTGACTGGGTGAGTGGGCCTAGGGAGCCACTTGTGGGTCAGATCTATAAAGGGATTTATTTGCAGAGGGGTTTGGAGCTGATTTATTGTGAGTGGAGTGAAGCTATTGCATTAGAAAGTAAACCTGCATGTCTTTTGGGGCCTGGCTGTGTGGGTGTTTGTTTTTTCCACCCAGGCTAGTACATATAATGCTCAGGAAATTTGGTGTTGGGGAAATTTTTCAGGCCGTGGCTTTCATCTCTTACCTCACAGGGTTGCTGTGAGGATTAGTTAGGTAAGATTTGTAAAGCACTTTAGAGATTATAAAGCATTATGTTGCGTAAATGCTAAGCATATTATTCAGTATTACAGCCAAGCATTAATACCCAACTTCTGTTCACCTTACTCATTGATTTCAGTGAGACTACTCAATGAGTTTCCCATATGTAAAGCAAGCAGCATTTGTCCCTGTAAGTGAAAGCTAGACAGGCATTTCATCCTACCACAGAGCTAAATTAGATCCAATCCTACTAGTTTTGCAAAAAGTTTAACTAAAACATAATAATTATGAAATACAGTAGCAGTGTTCATCCCAGAAATCTACATAACACAAATGCACCCTAACTGATGTCAGGGAGCCCAATTCTGACACCCTTATTTAGAATAACTCCTATCTTACTCCTGAGTTATACCATTGACTAAGTTGGGGGTAAGGTACCATTCAGTAGAACAGATCCTTAGCTGCAGTAAATTGATGTAGCTCCACAGAAATCTATTTACATCAGCTGAGAATCTGGCCCAGTGTAAGGGCAGGAGAATCTGGACCAGTCATAGGTTTCTCTTTACTTCTGTTCAACTTTGACTTAAATTAATCAACAAGACTTTGAAATAAATGTATACATTCAATGAGTAACTGACTGACCCTACACTGGAGTAACGTGCACCTGTAAATTTTCCATCTGGCCTGCAGTACAACTTAAGTTTCTTACATAGTTTTCTGCTGCAGAGTCTACAATTTTTAAAATAATTGTCAGATGTAAACTGGAAGTATTCCAGTATATATTCAGGCTACCACTTATGTCGGTATAACTTATGAGCTTCTCTCAGACATAGATGCCATTACTCGTTGGGAGGGGGTTAATTAAATTGATGGGAGAACTCTCTCCCGTCAGCTTAGAGCGGCTACCCAAGAGAGCTGTAGTGTAGCTGTAGCCTTATTCTGGATATGAATGTACTTTTGAGAAAGCAGAGTCAGTATTAGAGGTTTCAAAACTGTAGGACCCTAGATATTGATTTCAGAACTTATGAAAGACCCGTCTAGGGAACATAAGTATTTGTTCAGGCAGATTAATGTTTAGTGCTTCTTAGCAGATTGTTTCTTCTTTATAGCAAAGAAAAAAAATACCTGCAACTAAAGGGAAGTGTGTGAGTCTATCTAAAATAATGCTGTATGAAAACTAACAAATATAATTACATCAGCATTTGCTAAAATAATGAATTATCACTGCAGCTTCTACTATCATTGGAATTTGTCAGCTTTTATGTAAAAAGAAAAAAAAGTATGTTTTGTTAAAACAGTTTGAGTTCTTATCAAAGCAAAAGGTTGACTATACCAAATATCTGAGTGTACCAATTCACATAGGACTTATGTTCCTAAAAAGCATTCATTTATTTCTATCTTTTTTTCATGTTATATAGAACTCCTATTTCAGGCCCACATGCAATGAGTTTCAGGATCAAAGCCATAAATTAGGACTGGCCAGAAAACAAGAATTCTATTTTGTGAAAAATTTCATGGTTTCACAATTCAGAGTAGGGACTGGAACCTTGTTCTCCCCTATTCTAAGGGCGGGCCCTAAGCACCGAGCTATTGGCTATGCTAGAGTGGAGGAGGGCTCTTTCACTTCCATCCTGGACCTGAGAAACCTTCCTTTTTAAAGAGCTACATTTCTGTTAAAAGTTTTGGTTTCAACAAATTGACATTTTCCAGTGAAAAATGTCTCATCGAAAAATTCCCAAGCAGCTCTACCATAAACTGTTATCAGCAAATGCAGCTTTAGACATGGGCTGGACAGACAGCCTACTAAGTACTACATTTCAAAGGGTCAGACTGACTGGGGAAGCCGCTTAATTGCAGGAAAAAGCTGTCCACCCAGCAGGCTTTCACCAGGAGCATTGGCTGTGGGTGGCAGTTTGGTGACCAAATGAGAGTCTAAACCGGAAGAAAAGAGATGAGGTGGCTTGGGAAAGAGAAGTGGTGACTCAGAGAAGGAAAAGAGTTATGTCCTGCTTTGTTGAGTATAAGAGAAAGGGCAAAATATTTTTTCATTTGCCTAGGTTAAAACATGCAATGCCCATTATTACGTTTCTAGATAGTTTCTGAAATCTTTGTTTAATTAGACCTACACATTTACAGGGAAAACATGATGGCTTCATCTCCCCTTGAAGTAAATGTGAGTTGAGGGTTCTCACTTTCTCACAGAATTGGACTCACAGTAGCCAGTTCAGCTACACTACTGTTAGGTTTACAAAAGATTTGGGAGGTGGACACTGTGACAACTCCATCATCTACTGAGGCCAGATCTACACTCAGAAGTTAAGTCAACCCAGCGATGTCGCTCTGGAGTGTGAAAAATTCACACCCCTGATCAGTGTAGTTAAGCTGAACTAACCGCCAGTGTAGACAGTAGTAGGTCAACAGAAGAATTCTTCCGTTGACCTAGCTGTCATCTCTGGGGGTGGTGGATTATCTGTGCTGACAGAAAAACCCCTCCCGTCACTATAGTGAGTATATACGCTGAAGCACTATAGAAGCATAGCTGCTGCACTGAAGCTGTGCTGCTGTAGTGTTTCAAATGTAGACAAGCCTTGAGGAAGAGAACGTATGAAAGAACCTTCGCAACAAATGAGATCTGTCATCCAATTTCTCGATTGCTTTGTAAAGCTTTATGAATACAAGTAAAATGTTTAATGCACAGCTCTCGGAATGGTTCTGTTGCTGGATGAGTCAGACAGCACACGTAATATTTATTCATACTGGCCTTTTCCTATTTGTTCTGGAGGAAAAAAATATAGATCCATCCTAGAAAAATATAAAATCGATATTAATATATTTATTATGATTTTGCTAATATTCATAAAAGATATTGTAAAGTACAGTGGATATGCCTACTGGAAACTTCACATGTCTTGGTAACAGCTATTAAAATTATTTTTAAAAATTGTATATATTCCTTTCTAATGAGACACATTTAAGAGAATTTATGCTTACAGTTGTAACAAGCAGTCTTTCTCCTTAGCGTCTGGAATCTAGTAAGCAATTACTATAATTGTCATTGAATATGTGATGTTTTATATAGTCTGTAATGTATGTTTATGTAACACATGCATTACCAATTCCTGTTTTTTCTCTCTCTTTGGAAGGTACCCTTGTTTTTATATATTTTCATTTCTTACTTTGTGTCTGTCAGGGTTCCCTCCCCACTCTGAACTCTAGGGTACAGATGTGAGGACCCGCATGAAAGACACCCTAAGCTTATTTTTATCATCTTAGGTTAAAAACTTTCCCAAGGCACAAATTTTGTCTTGTCCTTGAACAGTATGCTGCCACCACCAAGTGATTTAGACAAAGATCAGGGAAAGGACCACTTGGAGTTCCTGTTTCCCCAAAATATCCCCCCAAGACCTTGCACCCCCTTTCCTGGGGGGGCTTGAGAATAAATAAGATGAGCACAAACCAGCCTTGGATTTTTAAGACCCAAGAAACCCAATCAGATTCTTAAAAATAGAACTTTATTATAAGAACAAAAAAAAATAAGAAAACAACTCTGTAAGATCAGAATGGAATATAATCTTACGGGCAGTCAGATTCAAAACATAGAGAATCCCTTTAAGCAAAACCTTAAGTTACAAAAAGACACAAAAACAGGCATACACATTTCCTCCAGCACAGCGAATTTTACAAGCCAAAACAAAGAAAACCTAACACATTTTCTAGCTAGATTACTTATTAATTTTACAGGAGTTGGAGGGTTTGCATCCTTGATCTGTTCTCAGCAAAGGTATCACACAGACAGACAAAAGCCTTTTTTCCCCCTCCAGATTTGAAAGTATCTTGTCCCCTCATTGGTCATTTTGGGTCAGGTGCCAGCCAGGTTACCTGAGCTTCTTAACCCTTTACAGGTAAAAGGACTTTGCCTCTGGCCAGGAGGGATTTTATAGCACTGTATACAGAAAGCTGGTTACCCTTCCCTTTATATTTATGACAGTGTCTATTTTTACAAAACAATAAAACTTCTTTAAATTAAAAAATTAACATATATTCTCCTTAGAATTTCAAATTTAAGCACAACGGAGAAAGTGTAACCTCTGAGTCTTCAGCCCACGCAAAATCTTAAATCTACTGTTCAAAGAGCTGTTCTCCTTGGCAGTACTGAAGCATTTTAGTTTATTACTCCTCTCATTCCAGGAATTTCACAGAGATGGTTCTGGCAAACCAGTTCCATCAAGGACACATCAAAAGGCAGTTATCTCGCAGACATGCTAAAGGTTTTAAACTAAAACACTTCATGGATGAAATCAAATAGGGCCAAAGTCTGCCCTCTGATTAGTTCTGTGTATTTTAGATATTTGTAAATTTGTTAAGTATTTAAGAGGCTGCTAGTAGACTCTTTCCTTAAATGTTGATTTGCCAATATTCTGCCCTGGTACATTAATGTGGATCTCCAGATGTCCCTATCTTGATTGTTTGTGAAATCAGATCCCCAGGAAATGACACCTTATGAATAAAATGGGGGCGGGAGGGAAGGATAGCTCAGTGGTTTGAGCATTGGCCTGCTAAACCCAGCGTTGTGAGTTCAATCCTTGAGGGGGCCATTTAGGGATCTGCGGCAAAAATTGGGGATTGGTCCTGCTTTCAGCAGGGGATTGGACTAGATGACCTCCTGAGGTCCCTTCCAACCCTGATATTCTACAATTCTATGAAAAGAAGGTTTATTTATCAGTATGCCTATATTCTTCCTATGCTTCCACCTGAAACAGGAGCATGTGGATCAAATTTAAGGCCAGATTCTGCTACTCACATTGAGTTGCACTTTATTTCTTCAGTAGTTCCATTGAACTCAATTTGAAGATGAAGAAACTCAGCAAGAGCAAGGTTAGCAGAATCAGGCCATTAGTGCATAAGTTACTGCCATTCTCTGCCCTCATACAACTTAAGTGAGGGCTCTACATACCTATCCTAGGACTGAATTTAATCTTTGGGTTCTTAAGCTTCCCCTTCTGTTTGTAGTCAATATGTTGCTGTCTGACTACAGGTCTTTAAACATCTTTCAGTTAATTTAGAGATCTAGATGCTAAATCCAACACAGTTGAATTTCTTCCCTTGAGGATCTGGGACTAAAAATCACTGCCCCTCTGCCACATACATTGGCCAAACCAGACAGTCCCTACGTAAAAGAATAAATGGACACAAATCAGACATCAGGAATAGTAACATACAAAAGCCAGCAGGAGAACAGTTCAATCTTCCTGGACATTCTATAAAAGATTTAAAAGTAGCTATACTTGAAAAAAAAAAAACTTCAGAAATAGACTTCAAAGAGAAACAGCAGAACTAAAATTCATTTGAAAATTAACACCATTAATCTGGGCCTGAATAGGGACTGGGAGTGGCTTGCTCATTACAAAAGCAGCTTTGCCTCTCCCGGAATTGACACCTCCTCATCTATTATTGGGACTGGACTACATCCACCCTGATTGAATTAGCCCTGTCAACACTGGTTCTCCACTTGTGAGGTAACTTCCTTCTCTTCATGTGTCAGTATAATAATGCCTGCATCTGTAATTTACACTCCATGCATCCGATGAAGTGGGTTCTAGCCCGCGAAAGCTTATGCCCAAATAAATCTGTTAGTCTTTAAGGTGCCACCAGACTCCTTGTTGTTTTTGTGGATACAGATTAACACAGCTACCCCCTGATACTTGACAGCATTACTATAATGTATGAAGGCATTTTTGGCCATCTGTGACCGACTAAGACACTGATTCTTCCCTCAGATCAACACCGTAAGTTTGGACTAAGTTAAAGGCCATGTTTTGCCCTCAATTCAACCCAGGTCTACACTACTGACTTATATCAGTATAGCTACATCACTCATGGAGGTGAAAAATCCACACCCCCGCATGACATAGTTATACCCACCTAACCCCCGGTGTAAACAGCTCTATGTCGTCAGGAGAGCTTCTCCTGTCAACATAGCTGCCCCCTCTCATGGAGGTGGATTAATTACACCTATGGGAGAAGCTCTAGTAGACTCTTTCCTCACCCATCAGCCTAGGACTATCTTCACTTAAGAGCTACCATGGCACAGCTGCATCAGTGCATCTGCACCAATGCAGTGTTTTAAGTGTAGATCTGCCGTCAGTTGTAAAAATCAGACTTCTGCAGTTTGGGCCAGAACAAAGTTTTACTAATATCACTGATTCTCCTCTGACAGAGGGTAGATAAAGAGTGCAGTTACATGAGTGTAAAGTCAGGGCTGGTCTATGCTGAAAACTTATATCGGCATAATCTCACAGGGGTGTGAAAAATCCACATCCTGGAGAGACGTCGCTATGTTGACTAGCCCCGGGATAGACAGCACTAGGTCAACAGAAGAATTCTTCTCTCAACTTAGCTACCACCTCTCCAAAAGGTGGATTTACTACAGCAATAGGAAAACCCTTCCCCTCGCTGTAGTGTCTACACTGAAGCCCTACAGCAGTACAGCTGGAGCTGTGCCACTGTAACATTTTAAGTGTAGTCATAGCTTAGGTGTACTTAAGATCAGAAACCAGTCTTTATTTCTGTTCATCACCTACCCAATTAGAAGTATATAGCTGCAGTGTCTTTCACCTTAGACCATGGTCTTGTAACTATTAGCCTTCTACATACAGTGCCAGGTTACGATAAACTATAATGTTAGAACTTGAGGAAAACTGAGGAATGGATTAGAACTATACACACACTATGGTAATGTCAGACTTAATTAGAAAGCTGTCACCTGCTAGTATACAAGTGTATGAGCAGTTTCTCTGTAGATAGCTATGTTCATTAAGCCATAAAAACATGAGTAATGACCAGAGGAACCAAGAGGAAGACTGATTCCTCTCACCATCTCATGAGTCACCACACTCCCCTAGGGGTTTCCAGGGACAAGCAAAATTGTGGCTATTCTTGCCCTTCGGCTAGAGTAGTGGCCACAAAATAGTTCCCCTATGACTCCATGGCTTGCAAGGGAGGATTCCTTGCCCTGCAATCCTGGACTGACATAAAAGAGGTGTAATCAGCTTTACGTCAGGCCCCCTCCAGTTGCCTCCTGGTGCATAGGACATGCTGGGGCCAAATGAGGCCAGGAAAAGTAGTTCTGGGGGATGGAGCTGGAGTGTGATATGCTTCACAGTGTCAGGAGTCCAGGCACCAGCAGTCCATCTCAGTGGGTAGAACCACATTGAATCAGGAGCCAGAGTCAAGGGTCAGAGATGGAGTCAGGAGTTGGGAACCAGAAAGGAAACGTGGGGTTGGGCTGGACAGAGGCAGGACGGGGCAGAGCTGGTGCAAGACAGGAGGGAGTCAGGAACAGGGCTGGAGCAGAACAGAAGCAAGGCAGGGACAGGAGCAATCATAGCTGAAGGCAGATATATTGAGCAGCCAGTAATCCACCACTGCAGCTGAACTTAAAAGCAGGCCATCTGGCTGCATTCAGCCAATCAGGCAGCCGGCCAATCAGGTAGCCTTATCGCAACCCAGTTCAGGTCATTAATCACCTTGGAGGCTGGCCTGGCTAGTCCTCAGGGTCAGCCCAAATTGTTCAATCCTGACTCGCAGCTCCCTTGTTGGCAGAATATCCCTCAAGAACTGTTCTAGCTGGCACAGATTAGAGCAGCATTGTGGCTGCTGTAATTTGTGCAAGGGGCTCACTTGGCCCTGTAATCAGCATCAGGATCTGGGGAGGCATAAAGGTGGCTTAGAGGAATCTGCACAGCTGAGGAATGTGCCCTGAGTTTTTATGGACTTTCTAAGTTAATTTCTGCGCAATGTCTATTTAAATTCAAGAGCAAAAAGTATCTCCATGTTATGACTGTATAAATTAACATCTACGCTGAAGGATGAAGCGATACCACCTTCCCATGGTGCTGCTATACAAAAGTTGGCTTTTATCAATTAAAATTAATATGGATCCAAAATAATAATCTATTAGAACTTCATTACTGTCCAGTTTCAAATGTTTGCATCCAAAGATTATGATAAGTTTTGGTGATCTACTGTACTTGTATTAAAGACTGACTATGCATAGATTAAACTAGCTAGATGATTTATGCTTGCTGATTAATTTTAATATTATAATTTATATTATGGTAGTGTCTAGAGGGCTCAAGCAGGTCACAGCCTCATTGAATGAGACACTAGACATATAGATAAAAAAAACATATGAGAAAAAACAGAAGTTGTTATCAATGAATATAAATTAGATGATAGGAATTGTAAAATATTGATAAGGGAGGCAAAAGGACACAAAGAGAAATCAATGACCAGCAGAGTTAAAGCCAATAAGAGGAAATGTTTAAGAATATTTGGAACAAAAGGAATCCTAATAATAGTATTGGCCTATTACTAGATTGAGATGGTAGAATTGTCAATAATAATGAAGGAAATTTAGAAGTCTTCAAGTATTTCTGTTATGGAAAAAGCCAGCTGATGTATTCATATATTGATGATAAATACTTTCCATTCCAGCAGTAACTCAGGAGGATGTTAAGAAGCAGCTTCTAAAGTAAAAACAACGAGCAGTACTTGTGGCACCTTAGAAACTAACAACATTTATTTGGGCATAAGCTTTCATGGGCTAAAACCCACTTCATCAGATGCATGGAGTGGAAAATACAGTAGGCAGGTATATATACACAGAACATGAAAAGATGGGAGTTGCCTTACCAAGTGAGGGGGTGGGGTCAGTGCTAACAAAGTGGAAATGGGCTATTCTCAACAGTAGAATACAACGGGAGGAAAAATCACTTTTGTAGTGCTAATGAGGCCAATGTAATCAGGGTGGCCCATTTCAAACAGTTGACAAGAAGGTGTGAGTAACGGCAGGGGGAAATTAGTATGGAAATTACTTCCACTTTAATTGTTAGCACTGACCTTCCCACTTGGTAAGGCAATTCCCATCTTTTCATGTACTGTGTATATATATATACCTGCTTACTGTATTTTCCACTCCATGCATCTGATGAAGTGGGTTTTAGCCCACAAAAGCTTATGCCCAGATATATTTGTTAGTCTCTGAGGTGCCACAAGTACTCCTTGTTACTTTTGCATATATAGACTAATATGGCTACCACTCTGAAACCTACTAAAGTAAGACATTTATAAATTATGTCTATTTCTGGTGTCCAAAATTCAAGAAGGCTGCTGAAAAATTGGAGAGGGTTGAGAGAAGAGCCACAAGAATGATTAAAAGATTACAAAACAAGCCTTATACGGAGAAACTCAAGGATGTCCATTTACTTCACTTATCAACAAAAAAGTTAAGGGTCTTTAAGTACCTACATGGGGAATAGAAATTTAATAATAGAAGGCTCTGCAATCTAACAGACAAAAATAATGAGATCCCATGACTGGGAGCTGAAGAGAAACAAATTTCAGACTGCAAATAGGGCACAAATAAAAATGTGACAGTCATTAACCATTGAAACAACTTATTAAGGGTTGTGGTGGATTCTCCATTACTCAAAAATGTTAAATCAAGATTGGATTTTCTATTCTAAAAGATACACCCTAGTTCAAACAGGAATTAATTCAGGGAAGTCCTATGGCCTTGTTATACAGGAGGTCAGACTAGATGATCTACTGGACCCTTCTGGCCTTAAAAATCTATTAATCTATGAATATAGCAAATGACAGTCCCTACCTCCAGAATCTTCTGTACTTTTATACGACGCACCAGTTGGCATGTTTACGTTCCAGTCACATTTCATACTGTTCCACTTCAATAGGATGAGGTAAGGCAGAGCGTTAGCTCCAACTCTGAATTGTCTGTCTTTCACCAGTCCATAAGATTCCAGCTAGCTACAAATGTAATTGTTTATAATTACTATACAATAATTATAGTTTCTTTCTTTAGCTTCATTTTATAATTTCTGTCAAATTATCTCAAAGGTTTAAGTTAATAAAATGCTTTTAATCAAATATGAACCATTAATTATGCTCCTCATTTTATGCCAGAAATTATTAATCAAATTATAATGGAAAATTGTTTAAACAATATATCTGAGTCATCCTCCCCAGTGTTACAGTAGTTTAGTATCAGGCATGCGAATTATGCTGTCTGGCTCTGACTGGCCTGATATTACTTTACAAAAATAAAAAGCTATTGTGTGCAGTTCATTTAAATCTAAAATAATTGGAGTATAAGAACTGTATTAGAAAATTAGAAAAGCCATAAAGCAATTTTTTAAATTAATGTTACTGCATGCAAACCAAGAATAACCTTTTAAAAAGCTATGTTAGCTCCTTTATTTCCCCCCCCCCCCCCACAGTTTTACTGGTGAAGTTGGTGCTCAGGAGAGTGAAAGAGAATCATAATAAAGGTAGTCACGATGAAGTAGGTGTCTTGGGCCTTCATGAAGCAGAGATTGCCAATCATTGTAAATTGATTGTTGATTTTATAATAGCCAACAGAATTTCAGATAAATGCATCGGCCACTGAAACCAGTGGATCCATTTTCTGGGCAAAGGACCTAAGCTCTCATTTAAAGGGATATCTGTAGTTCTCTCCTTTGTGAAGATAGCCTGGAAAAGGTCTACTGATTGGTTGGATGACTTGTCACTGAGATTTTTTTTCCCATAAAAGAAAAAGGGGAGGGGAATCACAGATGACCAACCACTGTGTTTTTGCCCAACCTCCAGCCAACAGCAGCCAGAACTCATAACCTGTTTAATTGTTCCTGGTACCTAGCATCCTCTCCTGTCTCCAAAATACCACCCAGGGCAACAGACGGTAGGAGAATCTTCATATTCTGCATACCTTCCTAAAATATCTGTTTCAGTGGCTGGA
The DNA here is from genome assembly GCF_965152235.1 of Eretmochelys imbricata. NCBI lineage: Eukaryota > Metazoa > Chordata > Testudines > Cheloniidae > Eretmochelys > Eretmochelys imbricata. Next base: position 91,373,600 of record NC_135575.1, read on the forward strand.
CCAGTAGTTCCATTAGAAGAAGGTTTTAGCACTCTCCCATGCCCAACCTCCCCATCTATTCCAACTGTGCTTCCCCCAACTCTTACGTTATTTTTAAAAGGAACTGATATGTATAATGAAAACTTAGTAATTATAATAAACAATCTTTCTTTTTACCCCAATCAACACCCTTCCTTTATATTTCAACTTAATCCCTTTTCACTCAGTTTTTATACTGTCATCACCATTATACTTTTCCCATATTTCCTTATGGACCACAGATTCCTGTCTACATGGGGAAATTGACTGGCATAACTGTAGCAGAACTATAAATTACTTTACACACATTAGTTAGCCCAGACAAAATCCCTCCTCCACAACAACTGCCAAAATCATTGAAATAGCATTTCTTTTCTTCTGCTAGAAATGCTATCTCAGATCCACCATTCCAGTACGTGCTGGACCACATTCATCATCCAAAGTGGATGTACTGCCCAATTAATACCTTTCCTGTTCATTTCCTGGTAAGACTTAGGCCAGGTCTACACTAGCAAGCTTACAGCGGCACACCTTTTTCCAACGCAGCTGAGCCAGTGTAAGATCGCCCATGTAGCCACTCTGTGCTGACTGGAGAGAGCTCTCCTGTCAACATAATAAAGCCACCTCAACAAGTGGCAGTAGCTATGTTGGCGAGAGAAGCTCTCTCACTGACATACTGCTGTGCACACGACCACTTATGCCAGCTAAATTTATGTCACTCAGAGGGGTGTTTTTTCACACCTCTGAGCAACATAAGTTTTGCCGACATAAGTGGTAGTACAGTTATCAACCCTAAGGGACTTACCACAGACCTACATCCCCGTTGAAGTTATGTTGAAATTGCACCATATAATATATATAATTTCACCCAAAATTCCCAGTTTCACATGTTTATGATCGACACAGCCTTTTGAAAAGTTAACCCCAGAAGATTTATGATGATATCCACATGCCAGGTTCCAGACATCTTCCAGGATGTACCTAAAAATCACAGTTACACAGAAATAATAGAATTCAGGGACCATCTCATAAGAATATAGATCATAGCTTACTGTATCTCTTACCAGACACATTGCTACCAGCCACAAGGAAACCTGGCAGTTAACGTGAGGTAGATCACAAAATGAGATCAGGAGTACTTGTGGCACCTTAGAGACTAACCAATTTATTTGAGCATGAGCTTTCGTGAGCTACAGCTTACTTCATCAGATGCATACCGTGGAAACTGCAGCAGACTTTATATATACACAGAGAATATGAAACAATACCTCCTCCCACCCCACTGTCCTGCTGGTAATAGCTTATCTAAAGTAGTCATCAGGTTAGGCCATTTCCAGCACAAATCCAGGTTTTCTCACCCTCCACCCCCCCACACAGTCACTTTGGATGGGCTATCACCAGCAGGAGAGTGAATTTGTGTGGGGGGGTGGAGGGTGAGAAAACCTGGATTTGTGCTGGAAATGGCCTAACCTGATGACTACTTTAGATAAGCTATTACCAGCAGGACAGTGGGGTGGGAGGAGGTATTGTTTCATATTCTCTGTGTATATATAAAGTCTGCTGCAGTTTCCACGGTATGCATCTGATGAAGTGAGCTGTAGCTCACGAAAGCTCATGCTCAAATAAATTGGTTAGTCTCTAAGGTGCCACAAGTACTCCTTTTCTTTTTGCGAATACAGACTAACACGGCTGTTATTCTGAAACCTGTCAAAATGAGATCAGTGATCAAGCTAAGCATCTGAATCCCTCAGTTAAGAGAAGGGACAGCAGATGGCAGATTCCAGCTAACTATTCCTGCTAACTATCCCATTTGGAGCTGTCAGTCCCCACTTCCTGGCAAGCAGGATCCAGCCCCCACATCATGGAAACAAGGCTGCCTAGAGCAATAGAAAGGAAATGGTAAACATAAAATACTTTAATTTTTTCCCAAAGGCAAAACAAAAACATAATTATTGTTTTACTGCCCTGGTGCCTCTTGAATTTGAAAACTTTCAGTAGGGAGCAGAATCACACTTTCAGAGTCTGTTTTGCCCCCTCATTACTTGAACATAACACCAATTAAAAGAGAAGATTAAACTTTCTGACCTTAAAGAGAGAAAAATAGGTCAATGTTATGGCCTTAATCCTCCAAACACTTATGCACTTGAATAGTCTCATCAAAGGGGCCCAGTCACACTGGGTTGAGAGTCACCATCCAATGGGACAAATATTGTGTGTAAAGTTACTTTGGTGCATACATTTTTGCAGGATCTGGATCCAAATGCATTGAGTGAGGTATTGAGTGAAAGAGTATCCTCTGTGAAAATCTGTGTTAAGCAGCTGCACAAGAGCCTGCTGGGATAGTTAGAGGGCATTTCTTCCATGGATTTTTTTAAACTTTATTTTCAATTCTCTAATCTCAAGACGACAATTTTAAATGTAGATATAAATATTTGGGGTAAATGAGTCACTAGATGAGGAGTAATAGGGGACAGACAGGGGAAACTATCTTATGTATTTATAAGGTGCATATCACAACTATCACTGTACCTGGAAATAAAGTTACTGTACTTGCAGAATTATTACATTTAAAAGAGCTGTGACTTGGTTGAATAAGAATGTCTTTTAGATGGTAATTTCTGAAGAGTTACCAAGGGAAGAGCTTCTTTATTTAAAAAACAAAACAAAAAACAAAAAAAAACTTTAGCTCACAGGCATCTGAGAACATTTGAAATGCTCTACAGACTCTTCTTTTCTGCTCTGGTTAATTTCAAGGCCCGGTGTCATTGTAAATAACCAAATTGCACACTGCATCCAATTTAATCAAAAATTTCAAATGTTCAAACATCTCAAAATTCTCAAGGGTATTTTCTATCCTGGATACCGCACATAGTTCCCGGTAGCCTTGAAATACATGGATTCAGAGGAGATCAGACATTCTGAAGGTCTGATCTTTGACCCTGGCAGGTGATTGGTTTTGTATATAGAGAGCCTGATTCTCCTCTAACCTATATCAGTGTAAATCAAAAGTAACCCCATTGAAGCTAGTAGGCCCGAGTCTGATCTCAAACTGGTTTAACTCCACTGACTTCACTAAAGTTACTCCAGTCTTATAATATTAAGAGAGACCAAAATCAGCCCCATTAGACTTACATAAGTATAAAACCAATGAGAGGAAAATCAGGCCAACTGTATCTATCTGGGCTGACAAATGCATTATACATTGACAACATAATGCCTAAATTTAAGATATCTATATAGCCAAACTATGTTTAGACAAGGTAAATTTGCATATGTTTTGATTTTTCATTTATGGAAGGAGGTTAATTAAAAATTCAGTTTCTTTAAAAAATATTTCTTTATTTAGTGGTAAATATTGTGCACCTATCATAATCTCTAATAGCATTTTCTATAACGGAGTTAAATAAAATAATGGATTATTACTTAATTCCAACTTCAAAACCAAATAACTATTAAGATGTAGACTAGTACATTCAACTGTTCTGTCCCTCTCACATGATTTCCATCACAAATTAAAATGCTGAAAGGGTTATTCACAGTTCAAAAGTTTTTCCATCATAAAGCTACAGCTAATCATGTTTTAGTTAACTGCCTGTTGTCTTACATTGAAACAATGACTGAGTTTGTCTTCATTAGGATACCTAAGAGCCTTTAACAGTAAACAGAATAAATCCTTTAACTTTTGAATCTTCATTATTTTTAATTTTTAAATTAGATCACATTTATGCCATCTGCCAGTATGGTAATATTTACATGCCACACAGTAAAATGGATAATTTGTGTAGTCTTTGTAATGTAAAAACCACCCCATAACATCAGTTTACAAAGAGGCCCTAAAGGCAGCCATAGAAGGATCACCCATACATTGGGGGATCCTCTGGTGGCATAGAACAAGGATAATAGCTCCTATTTTACTCTCCCTCTCTGTGGCCAGTCTAGATGACATGGATCAGGGCTTCCCTAAGCTCCAGGGATTCCTGCCTGCCATTAGAGAAACTTGAGGCCATTAGGAATCAGTCTAATTTAGAACAGATATCAGACTGTCCTAATTTATGGTAGGGGAATAGCCTAATACAGAGCTGTCAAGGTTCCTCCCCCACTCTGAACTCTAGGGTACAGATGTGGGGACCTGCATGAAAAACCTCCTAAGCTTATCTTTACCAGCTTAGGTCAAAACTTCCCCAAGGTACAAAGTATTCCACCCGTGGTCCTTGGAATGGCCGCTACCACCACCAAACTAATACTGGTTACTGGGGAAGAGCTGTTTGGACGCGTCTTTCCCCCCAAAATACTTCCCAAAACCCTGCACCCCACTTCCTGGACAAGGTTTGGTAAAAAGCCTCACCAATTTGCCTAGGTGACTACAGACCCAGACCCTTGGATCTTAAGAACAATGAACAATCCTCCCAACACTTGCACCCCCCCTTTCCTGGGAAATGTTGGTTAAAAAGCCTCACCAATTTGCATAGGTGACCACAGACCCAAACCCTTGGATCTGAGAACAATGAAAAAGCATTCAGTTTTTTACAAGAAAACTTTTAATAGAAAATAGAAGTAAATAGAAATAAAGAAATCCCCCCTGTAAAATCAGGATGGTAGATATCTTACAGGGTAATTAGATTAAAAACATAGAGAACCCCTCTAGGCAAAACCTTAAGTTACAAAAAAGATACACAGACAGAAATAGTTATTCTATTCAGCACAATTCTTTTCTCAGCCATTTAAAGAAATCATAATCTAACACGTACCTAGCTAGATTACTTACTAAAAGTTCTAAGACTCCATTCCTGTTCTGTCCCTGGCAAAACAGCATACAGACAGACCCAGACCCTTTGTTTCTCTCCCTCCTCCCAGCTTTTGAAAGTATCGTGTCTCCTCATTGGTCATTTTGGTCAGGTGCCAGCGAGGTTACCTTTAGCTTCTTAACCCCTTACAGGTGAGAGGAGCTTTCCCCTGGCCAGGAGGGATTTCAAAGGGGTTTACCCTTCCCTTTATATTTATGACACGCCCCCCAAATCTCAGCTAGGGTGAAACACTGGCTGGGATTTCTTCCTGGAGCTCTAGGAAAAACAGAGTTAATAAGACACATGCATTTCTAAATATACTACCAAGTACATAAAGACTAACACTATTTTCCACATCTCAAGGACGATTTTAACCAGTTGACTCTGGGAAACTTTCACGGGAGAGTGCATCAGCCACTTTGTTAGAAGCTCCTGAGATGTGTTGGATGTCGAAATCAAAATCTTGGAGAGCTAAACTCCACCGAAGAAGTTTTTTGTTAGTTTCCTTGACGGTGTGAAGCCACTTCAGTGCAGCATGGTCGGTTTGCAGGTGGAAACGCCGTCCCCAAACATATGGGCGTAGCTTTTCCAGAGCGTAGACAATGGCATAACATTCTTTTTCAGTGACTGACCAGTTGCTTTCCCTCTCAGACAGTTTTTTGCTGAGAAACACTACAGGGTGGAATTCTTGATCAGATCCTTTCTGCATTAAAACTGCTCCCACACCACGCTCGGATGCATCTGTGGTTACTAGGAACGGTTTGTCAAAGTCTGGGGCCCTTAGTACAGGGTCAGACATGAGTGTCGCTTTAAGCTTGTTAAAGGCCTTCTGACACTTTCCGGTCCACTGAACAGCATTTGGCTGTTTCTTTTTGGTTAGGTCTGTCAGTGGGGCAGCGATTTGGCTGTAGTGCGGTACAAATCGTCTGTAATAACCGGCCAAGCCTAAGAAGGATTGAACCTGTTTCTTTGACTTTGGGACAGGCCACTTTTGGATAGCATCCACTTTGGCCTGTAGGGGGCTGATGGTTCCTTGACCCACCTGGTGTCCAAGGTAAGTCACTCTGTTTAGGCCTATTTGACACTTCTTAGCCTTAACAGTTAGTCCTGCCTCCCTTATGCGCTCAAGGACTTTTTGTAGATGTTCCAGGTGGTCTGCCCAGGAATCCGAAAATATGGCCACATCGTCAAGGTAGGCGACTGCATATTCTCCTAATCCCGCTAGGAGACCATCTACAAGTCTTTGGAAAGTGGCGGGTGCATTTCGCAGCCCGAAAGGGAGTACATTAAATTCATACAGTCCGAGATGTGTGATGAAGGCTGACCTTTCCTTGGCAGATTCATCTAGCGGTACCTGCCAGTACCCCTTTGTTAAGTCCAAGGTAGAGATGAACTGGGCCCGTCCCAGTTTCTCTAACAGTTCATCTGTGCGTGGCATTGGATAGTTGTCTGGGCGAGTTACAGCATTTAGCTTACGGTAGTCCACGCAAAAACGTATTTCCCCATCTGGTTTGGGAACTAGAACCACTGGAGATGCCCATGCACTTTCAGAGGGGCGGATTACACCCATCTGTAACATATCCTGGATCTCCCGTTCTATAGCAGTTTTAGCTTGAGGAGACACCCGGTAAGGTTGGACCCTAATTGGGTGAGCATTACCTGTGTCAATGGAGTGGTATGCCCGTTCAGTCAGTCCTGGGGTGGCTGAGAACGTTGGCGCGTAGCTAGTGCACAGCTCCTGGATCTGCTGTCGCTGCATACGCCCAAGGGTCATGGAGAGGTTCACCTCTTCCACACCACCAGCACATTTCCCTTCGTAGTAGACACCTTCAGGCCACTCAGCATCATCTTCTCCCTGGGCTGTAAACTGACAAACCTTTAATTCTCTGGAATAAAAGGGCTTTAGAGAATTAATATGGTACACCTTAGGCTTTCGGTTGGAGGTGGGGAATGCTATGAGATAATTAACAGCTCCCAGGCGCTCCTGGACCATGAATGGCCCTTCCCACGATGCTTCCATTTTATGGGCCTGGAGCGCCCTTAAGACCATGACCTGGTCTCCTACTCTGAAGGAACGCTCTCTGGCATGTTTATCATACCAGGCTTTTTGCTCTTTTTGAGCATCCTGTAAGTTTTCTTTAGCAAGGGCTAAAGAGGTTCGGAGGGTGTTTTGTAGGTTGGTTACAAAGTCCAGAATGTTAGTTCCTGGAGAAGGTGTAAATCCCTCCCATTGCTGCTTCACCAACTGCAATGGCCCCTTAACCTCACGGCCATATACAAGTTCAAATGGGGAAAACCCTAAACTGGGATGTGGTACAGCTCTGTAGGCAAAGAGCAACTGCTGCAACACTAGGTCCCAATCATTGGAGTGCTCATTTACGAATTTACGTATCATGGCCCCCAAAGTTCCATTAAACTTCTCCACCATGCCATTTGTTTGATGGTGGTAAGGAGTGGCAACCAAGTGATTTACCCCATGAGCTTCCCAAAGGTTTTTCATAGTTCCTGCCAGGAAATTAGTCCCTGCATCTGTGAGGATGTCGGAGGGCCAACCTACCCTGGCAAAAATGTCTGCTAGTGCCTGGCATACACTTTTAGCCCTGGTGTTGCTTAGAGCTACTGCTTCCGGCCATCGGGTGGCAAAATCCATGAAAGTCAGTATGTACTGCTTTCCTCTGGCTGTCTTTTTCGGAAAAGGACCCAGAATATCCACAGCTACTCGCTGAAATGGAACTTCAATGATGGGGAGTGGTTGTAGAGGGGCTTTGACCTGGTCTTGGGGTTTTCCCACTCTTTGGCACACCTCACAAGACTGGACATAGGTAGAAACATCCTTGCCCATTCCCTCCCAGTGGAATGACCCCCCCAAACGGTCTTTGGTCCTGTTCACCCCAGCATGGCCACTAGGGTGATCGTGGGCTAAGCTCAAGAGCTTGGCCCGGTATTTAGTTGGAACTACCAACTGTCTCTGAGGATGCCAGTCTTCCTGGTGTCCACCAGAAAGAGTTTCCTTGTATAAAAGTCCTCTTTCTACAACAAACCTGGATCGATTAGAAGAGCTGAGAGGCGGTGGGTTGCTCCGTGCCGCCGTCCAAGCTCTCTGGAGGCTTTCATCTGCTTCCTGTTCGGTCTGGAACTGTTCCCTTGATGCTGGGGACATCAGTTCCTCATTGGATTGTGGACCTAGGCTTGGTCCCTCTGGAAGCGATATAGGGGATGGAGCTGTTTCTGTTGACTGTGAACCGCTCTCCGCTGGTGCACTAGGTTGGGATTCAGGCTCCGGCTGAGCCTCTTGTGTAGGGTTATCGGCTGCTGCCAGTTCAGGTTCGGTGGGGCCCTCTGGTGTTGAGGTTGCAAGTACTGGATTCAGTGCTGGCACAGGGTCTGGTGTTGGTTGTTCGGCTGGTTCCGGTTCTGGGACTGGTTCCGTCTGGGTCTCTGGGACTGGATCCACTACTGCTGTTGCAGACATTGGCCTGGGGTCCGGGTCCATCACCTCTGACTGGGTCCTGATAGAAGTTTCCGGAACAGAGCTAGGCCTCACGGCTTGTTTAGCCTGGCTGCGGGTGACCATTCCCACCCTCTTGGCCTGCTTCACATGATTGGCCAAGTCTTCCCCCAACAGCATGGGGATGGGATAATCATCATAGACTGCAAAAGTCCACATTCCTGACCAGCCCTTGTACTGGACAGGCAACTTGGCTGTAGGCAAATTGAAAGAGTTGGACTTGAAGGGTTGAATCGTCACTTGGATCTCTGGGTTGATTAAATTGGGGTCCACTAAGGAAGCATGGATAGCTGACACTTGTGCTCCGGTGTCCCTCCACGCGGTGACCTTCTTCCCGCCCACACTCACAGTTTCCCTCCGCTCCAAGGGTATCTGGGAGGTATCTGGGCCTGTGGACCTCTGGTGTGATTCCGGTGCAATGAACTGTAATCTGTTGGGGTTCTTGGGGCAGTTGGCCTTTACATGCCCCAGCTCGTTACATTTAAAACATCGTCCAGCTGACGGGTCACTGGGGCGAGGAGGGTTGCTGGAGAACGGGGTGGCAGGACGATAAGGGGTCTGGAGGGTTCTTTGGGAGGTAGGTGGGGCCTTGGGCGGCCCCCGGTAATAGGGTGTGGTCTGGGGTGGTCCCTTCTGGTCTCCGCTCCAACTGCGACCAGTTTTCTTCTTCTCTGCCACCTCCACCCATCTGGCTCCAATCTCTCCTGCCTCGATTACAGTTTTGGGTTTCCCATCTAGGATGTATCTTTCTATTTCCTCAGGAACACCCTCTAAGAATTGTTCCATTTGCATTAGGAAGGGCAAATTTACTGGAGATTCAACACTTGCTCCTGATATCCAGGCATCCCAATGTTTCACAATGTGGTAGGCATGTCGGGTAAATGACATGTCTGGTTTCCACCTTAGGGCTCTGAACCTCCGACGAGACTGCTCGGGTGTTATCCCCATTCTGACTCTCGCCTTGGATTTAAACAGTTCATACTTGTTCATGTGTTCTTTAGGCATTTCAGCTGCCACCTCAGCTAAGGGTCCACTGAGCTGCGGCCTCAGCTCTACCATGTATTGGTCAGTAGAGATGTTGTACCCAAGGCAGGCCCTTTCGAAGTTTTCTAGGAAGGCCCCAGTATCATCGCCTGCCTTGTAGGTGGGGAACTTTCTGGGATGGGAAGTGGTACTTGGAGAAGGATTACTAGGGTTTGTTGGGATATTCTGCTGAGCCTTTATCTTCTCCATCTCCTCCACATACTTCCTCTCTTTTTCCTTCTCCTCCAGTTCTTTGTCCCTCGCTTCCATAGCTCTCCTGTGAGCAGCCGCTTGGTGTTGTTCTGCTTCTCTCGCTGCCTCCCTTTCTTGTTCCTTCTTCAGCCGCATGAGTTCTATCTGTCTTTCATGTTCCCTTTGTCTTTCCTCAGCCTGAAATTTGGCTAATTCGAGCTGTAGTCGAGCCGCGGATTTTGCCATTCTAACCTCTCTGTTTTTAACTAACTTTACACCCGAGGTTTAGAAATAAACAAACAAAACTTGGCTGTAAAATTTTGCTGTGCTGGAATAGAATACCTATTCTCTGATAGTGATTGTCAGCCTACAGAAAAAGACAATTCCCTTGTCTCTGCTCTGGGCCCAAATTAAAGCAAAAAACCTCCAACTACTTGGAAACCTGCTTACCCAGCCCAAAGAAAAAAAAAATTCCCTTTCAAACCTGTGCTCCTTGTAAAACAAAAAAAATCAAAATCCTAAAAAAAAAAAACCCCTGCCACTTTTGTCTCCAGGCAAATGGGTAGAGCACACACCCCCTATTTACTTTTAGGAAGAAAAAAAAAAAAAACCTCTGGGTTGGAAGACTGTGAATTTCCCTGCAGGAGTTAAGTACCCTGCCTCCAGGCAAAGAAAACCTGCAATTCACAAGATAATCCCCTTTTGTCTCTGCTTGGCCACAAAGCAGAGAAAAACAATCTGCTTTCAGTTTCAACTGCTTTCCAAAGGAAAAAAAAAATTCCTTTTTAAAATCTGTATTTCTAGTTCAAAAAATCTCAACTGGATCTCAAAATGATTTCAGGTTAATCCCACCACTATGCCACCATGTCAAGGTTCCTCCCCCACTCTGAACTCTAGGGTACAGATGTGGGGACCTGCATGAAAAACCTCCTAAGCTTATCTTTACCAGCTTAGGTCAAAACTTCCCCAAGGTACAAAGTATTCCACCCGTGGTCCTTGGAATGGCCGCTACCACCACCAAACTAATACTGGTTACTGGGGAAGAGCTGTTTGGACGCGTCTTTCCCCCCAAAATACTTCCCAAAACCCTGCACCCCACTTCCTGGACAAGGTTTGGTAAAAAGCCTCACCAATTTGCCTAGGTGACTACAGACCCAGACCCTTGGATCTTAAGAACAATGAACAATCCTCCCAACACTTGCACCCCCCCTTTCCTGGGAAATGTTGGTTAAAAAGCCTCACCAATTTGCATAGGTGACCACAGACCCAAACCCTTGGATCTGAGAACAATGAAAAAGCATTCAGTTTTTTACAAGAAAACTTTTAATAGAAAATAGAAGTAAATAGAAATAAAGAAATCCCCCCTGTAAAATCAGGATGGTAGATATCTTACAGGGTAATTAGATTAAAAACATAGAGAACCCCTCTAGGCAAAACCTTAAGTTACAAAAAAGATACACAGACAGAAATAGTTATTCTATTCAGCACAATTCTTTTCTCAGCCATTTAAAGAAATCATAATCTAACACGTACCTAGCTAGATTACTTACTAAAAGTTCTAAGACTCCATTCCTGTTCTGTCCCTGGCAAAACAGCATACAGACAGACCCAGACCCTTTGTTTCTCTCCCTCCTCCCAGCTTTTGAAAGTATCTTGTCTCCTCATTGGTCATTTTGGTCAGGTGCCAGCGAGGTTACCTTTAGCTTCTTAACCCCTTACAGGTGAGAGGAGCTTTCCCCTGGCCAGGAGGGATTTCAAAGGGGTTTACCCTTCCCTTTATATTTATGACAAGAGCCATGGAAAAAGGAGAGTCTTCTAGTTAAACTACTGATCCATGACTCAGAAAATCAGGGTGCACTCAGAATATCTGGCTCCTCCACAGACTTATTGTGTGAAATTAGGGCCACATTTTTAAAGATATTTAGGTGCCTAGGTGCTTTTGAAAATCCTACTAAGCAACTAAAGGTATCTAAATACCTTTAAAAATCTGGCCCTTTGTCCCTGATCAAGCTCCCACTGAAGCCAGTGGAAAGATTCCTCTAGATTTCAATAGGAGCTGGATCAGACCTCTAATATCTCCGTCCATCAGTTCACCATCCCTATCTCAGAGGGCTGTTGTAAGGATAAACTCATTAATTATTTTGAAGTTCTCAGGTAACATGCTGATGGGGGCCATATAAGTATCTAAACAGCCAGATAAATAGCAAGCCCAGAACTGGGGAAATACAAATTTCATTTTTGCACTGTAAATTGTACCGTGTGCTCCTCACATGTGGTCAAGACTCTGATCTGGGCCAGTGTCTCCAGGATAAAGAATACAGCCTTCCCACTACACTTTGGAGCTAACATTATTATCTCAACTCATTGCTCCTTTTCAGATCTAGTTTCTTTATATTCCCTTGAGTTTATTTCATATGCCAAACAGACTCGTTCAGCAACTTTGTTAACAATTCAATAAATACAGAGCAACCACAATCAAACGTGGATATTATATTTAATATTTCTAATTACAAAACAAACCCAACAGACAGAATGGTCCATTATTCATCACTGCTTGTGTAATTCCTCTGACTTCAGCAAAGTTAATACACTGGCCCCATGAAGGCTGCCTTTCAATTGTCACGAACTGTGTATGACAGATACAATTAAGTGTGTTGCACATACAGCCCAGCTGAATAAACTCTGCTTTCCTGTAATAGGCTTTGCCATTTCTTGTCTTGCAATATGAACAAATCATGAGACAATTCCTCTCTCTCATGCAAACTCCAAGTAAACCAGCTATGCACATGGAACCTAAGAGAGTTCGAGGATAAAGTAATACTCCCTTGCAAGCTGGTGCCTTCACACAGAGAAGTTGTACAGCCACTTTTCTACCAACAATATAATTCATAGGCTGTAGCAGCAGGGCCTCTCAAAACTGTGAGTTTAAGTCTCTGGATCCATGTTTATTGTGAATCCGTTGGTCACTTCTTCTTCCTACCCTGCCATCACACCTCTCCACAGGTAAAGAGATGTAATGCAGAGCAGAGGTGGTTCAGTCACCCTGCACAAATTCTCTGTGGCTACTCTCCATGCTTGCAATGGAACTACAGCAGTTCTGCTGTATTTGGGGCCTTCTATGCCTGGGAGAGAGAAGGGAGACAGCATGTAGTCTAATTAGAAAAGCTTGCTTAGCTGGCTTATGTTCCTTTTACCTCTGCAGAAATTTTTCCATTCATCCTACCAAATAATAATATATTGCTCTCTTCACCCCTAGATCACAAAGGACTTTACAAAGGAATCTGTATCATTATCCCCATTTAACAGAGGGGAAACAGAGGCAAAGAGGGGAAATAACTTGCCCAAGGTCATCCAGCAGGCCATTGGTAGAGCCAACATATTCTAGAATAAGATAAGAACTTGGTATATTTCAGAATAGTGAGATATAACACAAATACTTTTTTATCCTCTTCTAAACAGTGCTGCATCTCAAAGTGAATTCTCAGGTAACTTACTATGTTAATCTCTCACTTTGAAGTGTTCTTTCCCATTGTACTGCTCCCAGAAACAGACTGAGTGGAATATAACCTGCAGAGGCTTTACTGTGCATGTTAATAGATTCTTTGGTATGTCCCATCACTATGACAAGCTTTTTAAAGCGCCAACATTTTGCAAAACAAGTGGCGAGCTCTTCAGCTGATGTGAATGGCCAGGGCTTCATTGAAGTCAGTGGAGCAATGCCCATTTACTAAAGATTTAGCCCAAAATCATTAATGTAGGGTTATGTTGTGAAGACTGCAGAATCGTAACACTGTTATTAACCAACATTTTAGAGCCTTGAGTTGGCAAATGGAAAACAAATGAGTGTGGGGTTATTAGTGATTAAAGAGACTATAGGTTTGGGCCATGTCTTTTGAACATGGGTGCTTAAAGTTAGGCATCTAAATCCATATTTGGGCACCTAAATAAAAGTGGCCTGGTTTTCAGAGGTGCTGAGAAACTGCAACTCCTAAAGAGGCTAACAGAAGCTGCAGGTGTTGATTACCTATGAAAATCAGCCCACTTTTATTTAGGTACCTAAATATGGATTTAGATGCCTAACTGTAAGCACCCTAGTTTGAAAAATTTAGCCTTACTCCAGAGAAGGAACTGAAGTTTACCCAAACCATTTTCTTCTGTAAATCTTTTTGGCCTTTTTGAAAACTTTTACTGAATAGGAAACACAGAAAGGAAAGTATCGCTTGCATGATTTTGGTATTTCAACATTTGGTCACAACCAAAATCAGGAAGTGAAGAGTCATGTAAAAAAATAAAGGAAACAAACCAACACAATTTACCAAACGTCCCTACACCTTGGCAAATGTCTAGGTGGGTCCAGTTTGAACACTGAGAAAAGATATGGTTTTTACTTTATTTTATATGAACTGGTTTCCACTTCCTCAATTGTGATGAGTTGCTTTACAGGTGCTGGTTAAAATGTTGAGACTTTTATCAAAAGAATTAGTCATACCATATAGTTATAACTAGAGCTGGTTGCAGATTTTCCAGCAGAACAGTTTTCCATCTAAAAACCTGGATTTGACAACATCAAAATGTATCACAGGAACATATTGATTTTGTCAAAATTTTAATTTCAATATGGTTGAAATGTTTTGTTTTTACTTAATATAATAAAATCTGAAATTATGTTAACATAATATGTTTTCTGCGTAATATATTATACTTCCATAATATAGTTTAAAAGTTGAAATGATAAAGTCAGAATGAAATGCTTTGACCTCATCTGAACAAAACATTTCAATAAAGTGAAATGAAGTATTTTCAGAATACTTCATTTCACAAAAAATTCTGAGATTTCTACTTTTCATCCCAATTCAGGATGAAACCAAATTTCAAAATCTTGGAATTTCCCACAGGACAGAAATTCCAAAGTTTGACTAGCTCTAGTTATAACCTTACATCATAATCCTGTTGTATTAATAATGCCACAAGCACTGACTGGTCAGATTTTATTTTCTTTATTGAAGAGCACTGCAAACTGGCGAGATTCTTCAGATGATTACTCTCAGTACTTTACGTGAATACACACATGCATGTACTAGTTTTCAGCTGAAAACAAATAATGCCCTCATAATACTTTCAAAATATCTTTAATACAGTACTTAGATGTATCAAATTCTGCTCCCAGATGTGCACATACAACTCCCATTGAAATCAGTGAAAGCCCGATGGGTATATTTTAAAGCAGAATTTGGCCCTAATGTTGATCTGTTCACTAATGATGAAAGCAAACAGATTCTGCAGCTGTATTCATTTAGAAATATCAAACCTGACACAGGATTATGTGGCAGAATTTCAAAACTATAGATATTCATAATTTAACTTTTCTTAAGATCTGATTATAGTTTTAATAGAAAGACATCATCCACATATTATTGGCACTTAGTCCATGTTGTCTAATCAGTTCACCAAATGATTGCATTAGATGATTAAAAGGACTGGAGAGAGATCTGATCTTTGTGGAATTCCAGAGCTGAGGTCTCTAATGGTGGAGGTGCAGTTTCCCTCCAGGAAGAAATCAAACCATTTTAGTGCATTATCCTGGACCCTTGCCACCTTTCTCAGGTGAGACAACAAAAATCTCATGGTTAGCAATGTTGAACACAGCAGAGAGGTCCAGGAGGATGAGAATGGATGTCTGTCCTCTAACTATTGACAGGAGGAGCTCATCTGTCAGTACCAAGGCATTTTCGATTCCATGTCCTGGTCTGAATCCACATTGTGCCAGGTCTAGAATGTTAGCTTCAGTGAGATGAGCTGGTAGTTGGCCTTTTGCTAGCTTCTCTGCACTTGCTCAGGAATGGGAGACTGGACACTGGCCAATAGTTGGCTTGAACTGAAATATCCTGGGTGGGTTTCTTCAGTATTACATATTTGAAGGAGGAAGAGAAGACTCCTTCTCTGAATCAGGTGTTGGCTATTTCGTTTAGGAGTGACACCAGTTGTTCAGTGACTCCCTTTCACAAGCCAGGAAAGGCACGCATCAGAGTCACAAATCTTGGGCTGAGCCCGTGACCCAGAGTGTCTGGGGCAGCCCTCACTGAAAATGCTAAGATCAGGGCAAGCTGCAAAAAGGAGAGCAGATTCTCCCAAAGACTGGTTGTTAACACTGAAGTTAGACTCACCAACCAGTCACCAACTGTGCTCCTGATCCTCCCCACCCCCACACTGGTTATCAAGAAACAAAGAAAAATAAATCACACAGCCCCCTTTATTGCATTCCAGTTCTCTGGCTCCCAGTAAGCACATAGTTTCAAATAACTTCTCACTGTACTGGACCTATGTTCACTACACAATGTTCTTCTGACCCCAAAGGGCCAGCCACATTGCCAGGTCAATATTAGTTTGGATCTTACCCAAAATACCATGTTGCCAGCCAATCATTTAGTGCCTAAAACTAAAGGTTTATTATAAAAGAAGAAGAGAGTTGTTAAATGATAAAGCATTCAGATAGATACAGAGGTTTCAGAGTCCATGTATCAGGTTCTTATCACTATTGGTGAGTTTGCTGGCTTGAAAGTCCCTCTGAAACACATCTATAGCTTGGATGGGTCATTCCATCCTTTGTTCAGAGAGTTTCAGTTTGTAGAAAAGTCACTCCAGAGGTAGGAAGTAGGACTGAAGACAAAATGGAGATGATGCAGCTGCCTTTTATATTCTTTTGCCATGAGGCTTGTACTTCCTGTGTACCAAACACAAGCTTCACAGCACATAGAAAAGCCTTAGAGTTCTTTGTCCATAGGCATGTTCCTACATGGCTTGCTGACTCATCAGGTGTAGTCCCTGGCTTTTTCAATGGGTTTATTGTAAGCTGATGTCCCTTGATGGGCCATTAAGCTGGCTTCCTGCTGATACCATTCTGTCTGGGGGTGTCACCCAGAAACAACACAAGATTGGAAATACAGATTTACCATACATATCTATAACTCACAATACAAAGGTGATACAAATATATAAACAAGATCATAACATTTTTACTGACACCTTACACAGCATATCTAGCATCATCCAATTTTAAAATATTCATATTAATATTATAAATGGTCACCCATATTCCATACTGCGCCTCCTTTAGGTTATTTAGAACTTCTTGATGAGTTAATGTACTGAACTCTAGGAATGCTGGTGGGCTGTTGTTGGGGATATAGGTAGAGCAGATCCATGCTGTTTGAGAAGGCTTCTCAAATGTGCATGATCTTTACAGTGAAGCAGAATAATAGTTCTTTGCAACACTTGGTGCTCTGCTCTGATGCAGACTGTGGGCATTCAGGCTTGATGAAGTGGTTTACCACCCTGATAGCTCCTTGGGGTGGGATTTTCCAGGCTCAGTGAAGGCTGATAGGAAGGTTCTCTTGGCCTGCAATACAGCCTAGGCCTAAGCTCTGAGGAACCTGTTATGTTTCATCTTGTCTGAATCAGCCTTTATTTTCAGCCGTTGGTGCTTGAGTTTCTGCCCCTCTTTCTTCATCTGGCATATGGTGTCAAAACTAAGAAGCTCTGTGTGGGTAATGGGGAAGAAAGGGCTGTTTGGGAGCCAGTGTGTCAATGGCCACGGTCAATGGTAATAATTCACCAAGTGTTTGACTCCTTGTCAAGGTTCCTTCCCCACTCTGAACTCTAGGGTACAGATGTGGGGACCTGCATGAAAACCTCCTAAGCTTACTTTTACCAGCTTAGGTTAAAACTTCCCCAAGGTACAAACTATTTTACCCTTTGCCCTTGGACTTCCACTGCCACCACCAAACATCTATCTGGGTTTATTTATTAGGAAAGCGTTGTTTGGAAACGTCTTTCCCCGCAAAATCCTCCCAACCCTTGCACCCCACTTCCTGGGGAAGGTTTGGTAAAAATCCTCACCAATTTGCATAGGTGACCACAGACCCAAACTCTTGGATCTTAAGAACAATGAAAAAGCATTCTGTTTCTGAAAAGAAGGATTTTAATAGAAGTAAAAAGTAAAAAAGAATCACCTCTGTAAAATCAGGATGGTAACTACCTTACAGGGTAATTAGATTCAAAACATAGAGAATCCCTCTAGGCAAAACCTTAAGTTACAAAAAGACACACAGACAGGAATATCCATTCTATTCAGCACAGCTTAATTTCTCAGCCATTTAAAGAAATCATAATCTAATGCATATCTAGCTAGATTACTTACTAAGTTTTAAGATTCCATTCCTGTTCTGTCCCCGGCAAAAGCATCACACAGACAGACACAGACCTTTTGTTTTTCTCCCTCCCCCCAGCTTTTGAAAGTATCTTGTCTCCTCGTTGGTCATTTTGGTCAGGTGCCAGCGAGGTTATCCTAGCTTATTAACCCTTTACAGGTGAAAGGATTTTTCCTCTGGCTAGGAGGGATTGTAAAGTTCTTTACCCTTCCCTTTATATTTATAACACTCCCCATCCTGTGGGTGGGGTGCTATTGTTCTTTATCAGGCTTTGGAATCTGTTGGAGTCCATGAGTCTTCCTGGACAAATCAGCATCACTGATCTTTTTGTTGCCTGGCTGCTGGAAGGTCTCTGACCACTGTCTTAAAGAGGTGATGGTCTGTCCAAGATAGTGGCTGGATTGGAAAGTCTCCTACCTTGACGTCTAGGCCAAAGATCATGTCCAGGGTGTAACCAGTTGTGTGGGTTGAACCAGAGATGACCTGGGAAAGTCGTAAGGAGGCAAGTGAGGAAATGAGTTTGGGGGCTTTTGCATCTGCGACCTTGTCAATGTGTGTGTTGAAGTCTCCCAGGATGACTTGACTGGGTTATTTCACCATCATTGCCAACAAGGAGTGAGCTCCTTTATGAATGCTTTTGTCTGAGGTGGTGTATAAATGAGCATACAATCTAATGTGGTGTTGGAATTATTAAAATATTAGATATTATTCATATTTATGTACTATGGGAGACCACCAGTCGTTAATTTAACCATAAATTCCTTTATGAAATCCAAAGGACAAATGTAATTTTATACAATTGCTCTAAATATTCCTAAGAGTCTAAAAATAAGCAGACACTACTCCCAACACAGTAACAAAGTATTCATAAGCATGTGATCAGTATACTTACACATAGGCCAGCCAGAGGGAAAACCATCTAATTCTGGCATATTCCAGGATGATCAGGTAGGGTCTGACAAAGAACCCTCAAATTCATAACTCTTTTTATACCCTTTAACAAACCAATGATGTTATTGCCAATTACTGACTTCAGCTAAAAAAATCAATTTAAGAAAATTCTCCCCTCATTCCACTCTTAATACGATAAGATTTACAACCTCCTTTATTCCCAAAGACTTTCCTCCCCTCCTTCTTGGTGATCAACAGTTTTTCTATTGCACCTGGGTTCACATAGGCCCTACCTTTTGAGATAACACTAGTATGTTGGCTCCTTTTAAGACAGTATCCTTGCAAGTGGATACATAAATTACAATTTGACGAGTCAGGGGACTAATCCCATCTGCAGAGGAACTTGCTGCTAAGCTCTGTTGATGATCAAAGATTGGTTTGCTAAAATGTCACTTCTACCATGGAATTTCGGCACATCAATTTCTTTGCCTGTCACCACTTTAGGGACGGACCAGGGCATTGATTCTAAAGAAGGCTGATTCAAAAGAAGGTTGTTTCAAAACTTTAGCATTCACAATATCAACCTTCTTATTGAGCATACAGAATTAGTAGATTCGTGGTGACAGGGAGATTCCCATCTCTACATGCTACATTACCATGCAATATTTGGGTGCAAGATAGAGATTTTCATTTCTAAATCTTTACCGTGAGTAACTCCTTTTCTCTTTCATTCTCATTCTTTCAAAGTCTCTGTGCTTTAGGCTTGGTCTACACAAGGAGCTTATGTCAGTATAACTACATTGCTCAGGGGTGTGGAAAATCCACACCCCTGAGCAACACAGTTATACCGATTTAACCCCCAGGCTGCTCCAGTCGACATAGCTACTGCCTCTCAGGGTGGTGGAGTCACTGGATGAAATCCTGGACCCTTTGAAATCAATTATTTAGGCCATGTCTACACTACAAAATTATGTCGACCTAACTTACATTGGCATACAGCCACTGCAGTTATTAAATTAATAGTGTGTATGCTCACTTGGCTCCTTGTGTCAGTGGTGCACAATTGTATCAATTGTATTGTCAGTGTGGGGCATTGTGAGATGGCTCCTAAAAGCCAGTAACAGTCGATGTAAGCAATGCAGTGTATACACTGACACTGCGTCAACCTAATTACATCAACCATGATTCTCTGACAGTCAGGGAAGTGTTATTCAATCAGCGAAAAGAGGCACTTATGTCTGAGGGAGCCAAATTTAATTGAAGATACATCCTCAGGTAGGTTGAGGGAAGGCAGCTTATGTTGACCTAACCATGTAGTGTAGACCAGGCCAAAGCTCCCATTCACTTCAAGAGGGCCAGGATTGCACCCAGTGTGAATGAAATGGGACCAAATACTTCCTCTTGTAATGCCACTGAAATTGTTGGAATTACACCAGGGGTAAATTTGGCCCATTGTTTTTATCCTTTTAAATTATTTGCTAATAGAGTGGCGGGGTAATAGACTGTTATTGCATGCCCAAGTATAGAGACTAGATAAACTGTAGCTATGACTGCTTGGAACAGCTTGTAAAACAACCACAGAGACACGCTAGGAGTCGGACAGTCTAGAGCAGGGGTGGGCAAACTTTTTGGCCTGAGTGCCACATCGGTGTTGCAAAACTATATCGAGGGCCAGGTAGGGAATGCTGTGTCTCCCCGAACAGACTGCCCTGCACCCCCTATCCGCCCCCTCCCACTTCCCAGCCCCTGACTGCCCCCCTCAAAACCCCTGACCCATCCAACCCCTCCTGCTCCTTGTCCCCGACCGCCCCCTCCCAACCACCTCTGAGGATTCCACCCCCTATCCAACCCCCCCCCCGCTCCCTTCCCCTGACCCCTATCCACCCCCTCAACCCCTAACAGGCCCCCCGGGACTCCCAGGCCTATCCAGCTCCCCCTGTTCCCCATTCCCTGACCACCACCCCCAGAACCTCCACCCCATCCAACTGCCCCCTGTCCCCTGACTGGCCCCCAGGACCCCCCGCTTCCCGCCCCCTTACCATGCTGGAGCCAGCCGCACCACCCGCGTTGCCCAACAGGAGTGGCAGACCGGAGCGCTGGAGGCGCAGTGTGCTGAGGCTGTGGGGGAGGGGCCAGGGACTAGCCTCCCCAGCCAGGAGCTCAGGGGCCGGGCAGGATGGTCCCACGGGCTGGATGTGGCTCGTAGGCCGTAGTTTGCCCACCTCTGGTCTAGAGGCTTAAACCAAACACTGTATGTCACACCAGCAAGGAAAAGCAAAACCACAAATATACATCTGCTACTGAGATTCCTTAAAGGTGACCAGCCAAAGGAGAGTTAAAACGGAAGTGTGAAAGGGAGGGGAGACTGCTTGCTTTTTACAACAAAATTACAAGTCCCACCTAGCCTATAAGACCCTATGATGGCTGGAGAATGAATGAAATCTTGGCACCATGCAAGTCAAAAGAATTAAAGCTGAGAAACTGAGAGGAGTGGATTTTCAGTCAGAATGCTTTCAAATCTTTGTTTTTGTTGACACCTATTTAACATTAATATATAATTGACATGTTAGAGAAAGGAGCCTTTGTTAAAGTTCAGCATCCCTCCCCCTTCAATTAAGGTGTGAGAGCTAACAGCTGGGACATACAGGAGGTCGGTCAAGCAAACCAGGGAAGATCAGAATTGATGTTCTTGATCATTCTTGGATAAAAATAAGCATAAAACAAAACATTATATTTAAAAAATCCTCCCAGACCTTACTCATCATTGTCATAAACATACAGCTAAGGGTATCTTAAAATCCCTCCTTACCTGTAAAGGGTTAAGAAGCTCAGGTAACCTGGTTGGCACCTGACCAAAAGGACCAAAAAGGGGAGAAGATACTTTCAAATCTGGGGGGGGGAGGGTTTGCTTTGTTCTCTTTGTTGGTTCTCTCCGGGTCAGCAAGGAATCTCCCAAAGCCCTACTTGAATTAAGCATCTAGATTACAAAAATTGTAAGTAAAGCAAGGAAATGTGTTAGTTTATCTTTTGTTTTAGCTTGTGAATTTTCCCTGTGCTAGAGGGAGGTTTATCCCTGGTTTTTGTAACTTAAGTTTTGCCTCAAGGGAAATCCTCTGTGTTTTGAATCTGATTGTCCTGTAAAATTACCTTCCATCCTGATTTTACAGAGATGCTTTTACTTTTTTTTTTCTTTATAATAAAGTTCTGTTTTTTAAGCATCTGATTGGGTATTTAGTGTCTTATAAACCCAAGGGTCTGGTTTGTGCTCACCATCTTTATATTTTCAAGCCTCCCCAGGAAAGGGGGTGTAGGCTTGGGGGGATATTTTGTGGGAACAGGAACTCCAAGTGGTCCTTTCCCTGATTCTTTGTCTAAATCACTTGGTGGTGGCAGCATACCTCAGTCCAAGGACAAATAGAGATTTGTGCCTTGGGGGAAGTTTTAACCTAAACTGGTAGAAATAAGATTAGGGGGTCTTTCATGCAGGTCCCCACATCTGTACCCTAGAGTTCAGAGTGGGGAGGGAACCCTGACAATCATAAAGAAGCAAAATATTGCAAAAATGGCACAAGCCCAATGTACAAAAATTGCAGGTCACCTTCAAGACTCACAAAGTGGATTCAGATGGATCCACACTCCTTTCTGCGCTCTGGCTCCATCTGAGCAGGCTCCCTCCCATAAGTTCCCTTACCAGTAGGTGCCCTCCACTCCCCTTTAGTGAGAGAGGAGATTCCAATCTGCAAAGGGGAAACCATGCCAATAAATGGTAACATAGTCAGTGATGGTTTGCCCTGCACATTTGTGAGGGGGAGAATCTAGCAAAGTGTGGAAGTAGAGAGGATTATTTATTAATTATTATTATTATTAATGTTCTAGGTCCATGTTTATGTTTCCTGGAATACTTTTGGCTTGTAATTGTCACAAAAAAGGTACACTGGAGATTTCTAACTGGAATCTGAGAACAACTTGTCACTATGCTCTGTTGCCAGGCTCTAAGCAGTCTGATAGTGCTAAAATATCCTGGTCAGATGACTGAAGTAAAACTTAATCTAGTGTGACCAGGAGTGTTGACTAGGACCCAAAAAACTGATCAAACTACAAGACAAAATTATCATTTCAGACTTGAGATGTACACCTGATCTTTCTTTTGGGTCCCATTTCATCCTGTTTCACCCAAGCTCAAGATTGGATCTTTTTCTAAGAGATATACACTAGTTCAAACAGGAATTAATTCAGGGTAGTCCTATGGCCTACGGGAGGTCAGTCTAAATTACCAAAATGGTCTCTTCTGTCTTTATAATCTATGAATTCCAAATCCACCTAGCTCTTCCAAAATTGGAAATCTTGCTGGTGCAACAGCTGCTATTTTGGCAGACACCAGGGACTGAACCTGGTACCTGTGGAGCTAAAAAGCAAGAACCTTCATAGCTTGAGCTAAAAAGCCAGGCTCCCTAGCTGAAAGACGTAATAGATTCATATCCTATGTGGATTGGGCACAGAATGAGAACACAGTGCATACTGATCAGTGGGTTACACTGGCACAAAAATCATAATCTGCAATTTCAAGAAGACTATTTTGGGATTGTGTATGTATTTGTTTGTTTAAAGTGTGTTCAGAACCTCAGCCTCAGGGTACCTAACAGCAGTTAAATTTAAATAACTGCACAGGTACCGATGCCCCCAAAGCTACCCACATTTCAGGAAAGATGGACAAATTGCAGAAAGTCCAGAGAAGAGTGACAAAAATGATTAAAGGCCTAGAAAACATGACCTATGAGGGAAGATTAAAAAAATGGGTTTGTTTAGTCTGGAAAAGAGAAGACTGAGAGGGGACATGATAACAGTTTACAAGTATGTAAAAGGTTGTTACAAGGAGAAGGGAGAAAAATTGTTCTTCTTAACATCTGAGGATAGGACAAGAAGCAATGGGCTTAAATTGCAGCAAGGGAAGTTTAAGTTGGACATTAGGAAAAACTTAAACTGTCAGGTGGTTAAGCACTAGAGTAAATTGCTTAGGGAGGTTGTGGAATCTCCATCATTGGAGATTTTTAAGATCAGGTTAGACAAACACCTGTCAGGGATGGTCTTTATAATATTTAGTCCTGCCGTGTGTGTAGGGGACTGAACTAGATGACCTCTCCATTAGACGATCTAGTCAGACCTCCTGTATAACACAGACCAAAGTAACATTGAGCAACGTTCCCTGTACACTGTGTGCACGTGCAGCAATCTCATATATACTTGACAGGTGCATGTGGGGCCACCCCCACCCTGCAGGTCCCAGGACCCATGCTCACCACAACGAGGAGGAGGGGAGGAACCCCCCTGGGCAGCCCCCAGCCCTTGCCATACACAAAACCCTACACACAACTCCCCATTTTGTCCTTGGGCTAGTGTAAGCTGGTCCAAGGCCAGAAATATTTATTTTGAGTTTGTAGCCCACTCAGTGCAAAGAAAATTTAGAGGAAATGTTGAATTAATTTGTGTTTGATTAAAGCATATCTTCTAGAAAGGCATCCAGTCTGGATCTGAAGACAGAGATGGAGAATTCACCTCTTTCCTTGGTAGTTTGTTCCTAGAATTAATCACCATCACTATTAAAAAATGTGCCTTATTTCTAATTTGTATTTGTCTGGTTTTAACTTCCAGTCACTGATTCTTGTTACATTTTTGTCCACTAGATTCAAGAGCCCTTTAGTACCCAGTGTTTTCTTTCGGGTACCTATATACCATAATCAAGTCACCGCTCAGTCTTTTTGATAAGCTAAACAGATAAGTCTCTCCCTGTAGGCATTTTTTCCAGCCTTTGAATTGTTTTTGTAGCTCTTCTCTACATTCTCGCCAATTTTTCAACATCTTTTTAAAATATGAACACCAGAACCATGCCATATTCCAGTACCGGTCTCACCAATGGCATATACAGAAGTAAAGTCACCTCCTTACTTCTACTCTTCCATACCAGCAGACCAAATTTGGTGATTAATTCTGGTCATGTGCCAGCTGAGGCACGTTGTGCATACGCTAAGAAGATTTATACAACAAAGTATCACATTAACCTTTTTTTCCAGAGCATCAGACAAGGAACTCATGTTCAGCTCTTTGGCCACTAACCCCAAAATCCTTTTCAGTGTCACTGCTTCTCCTGATACAATCCCCCATTCGGTAGGTATGGCCTAGATATATGACCTGACATTTGGCTGTACTAAAATGCATTTGGTATGAATGGGCACAGCTTACCAAGTGATCCAGATTGCTCTGTATGACTGCCCTGATCTCCTCATTATTTACCACTCCACTAATCTTTGTGTCATCCACAAAATCTATCAGTAATGATTTTATACTTATTTCCAGAGCATTGATGCAAATATTGAATAGCATCAGGCCTAGTAGTGATCCCTGCACAACCTCTCTAGAAACACCCCCATTTGATTATTATTCCTCATTTGGACATGGTCCCTGCCACAGCTCATGGCAGTTCTGTGCTCTGATCTTTGTATCACAAAAATTCTGTCCCGTTCTCTCCCTCTTGGTACTCAGCTAAGTTTCCAGTAACCCCATAACATCAATTTTCTCCAGTTTCCATGAAATCCACGAAATTGGTCTTGTCTTTTCTTTTTTTGTGGGAACTCTGCAGGATCACCTGACATCTCATTTGGACAAAAAAACAGCAGCCGCTAAAAAAAAGTACATTGAAAACTTAAAATGAAATAATTATTTTCAGAGGTAGAGAATTCAATTTCAGTCTATTCTTCAGCCTTGTGAAGGCATCACAGCTGATACTATTCTAAGTAAAATCACAATGGATCCACTGCTGTTCCATATACAAGGCTGAAAAGGCAGGATCAAATTACTTGCTCTCAATGAAAGCCAAAAGTCCTTTTGTTGGAAGAAAGACATGAAGCATGAGACTGATAAGATTTGGAAATGGACTGCTGTGACTCGACATAACTGTATGAGGTATTTTAAAAATAGACAGCTTTGCCTCACTAGAAAAAGCAGGGGCAGTCTGAAAGGCAGGTTAAGGGCTTTATTTCTGGTGCCTTGGGCTGGTAGCCAGCCACCATTAAAGTAGATGGAATGATCCAAAATTAGGGCTGCAGTAAGTGTCTGCCTTTCCTTGGAGAGTACAATCTACATACAAAGCTATAAATGTGAGGTGTAGATAGATTACAGGGGGGGAAATTATAACTTCATTTTGATATAGTGTTACCAGGTAATTAAACAGGCTTAGACTGTGGGGCTATAAAATTGCCATGTAGATGCTCAGGCTTGGTTTGGAGCCCCATGGGGTCTTAGAGTCTGGGCTCCAACCCAAACATGAATGTCTACATTGCAATTGTATAGCTCCCACCCCACCATTCCCCTCCAGTCCAAGCCTGCAAGCCTAAGTCAGCTGACCTGGGCTCTTAGACTCAGTGCCATGGGTTTTTTTTAATCACAGTGTAGACATACTCTCAGAGACCCACGATTGCTGTGAGGAGGTATCCAACTGCTGCCAAGTTCATCAGACCTTCAGGATCTTGGTGAGAAGTCAGCTGTTGGCTACTCCTATGAAGGATCATTAGGACCATCTAGTTTGGCCTCCTGCATTAACACAGGGCATAAAATTTCACTAAGTGATTCTTGCATCAAGCCAATAAGTTCTGATTGTTCTTAGGAGTTCCTCTAACTTTATACAAGCAACAGTTCCATTTCCCCACTCTTTTAGAGTGGAAGTGGAGTGCTTATGTTACACTCACAGACCAGGAGCAGTTTTAAACTTGATAGCCAGAAACAAAACACAGCTTGCACTTTGCTCCAATTCTGCACAATTCTGCTGCTGCAACTAGAGCTGTCCCCTTTGATCTCCTCAGCAGGCCTTCAATCCTTGAAAGGAGAAGGCATAGGTAAATCCAACTCTCACATTCCCTTTTGAGTGCTGCACTCATGACAATGGAATACAATACAGAGCCTTACAATGGACAATGCAACACCAGCAAACTTTATTTTATTCTTATCAAGAGGGAGCACCAACAAGTAATTTTAGAAGGCATATCTGTAGCAATGGAACACCAGACATTTAAGAGGACCTGCAAATAGGATATTAGGCCACACTTGAAGCTGAGACCGTGATTCCCAACTTGAATACACATGCTTGTGCTGGTTTCAGCAAGATACCATGCTAAAAATAGCAGTGTAGCCACAGGAGCACTGGCAGCAGCAAGGGGTAATCACCCCGAGCACCAATCCGCCTGCATCCTGTGGGTACATACTTGGGGTGGCTAGTCCATGCCACTGCTCACCACTGCCCATGCTACTGCAACTAAACTAGTATTGTACTAACTCTCATTGAGTTAGCATGTTAACAAGTATGTCTGCGCGAGCTGGGAATCAAACCCTGAGTTCCAAGTGTAGACATAGCCTTACTTTCCAAAATTTTTGAAACTCTCTAACAACTTATAGTACTCCCCAACTGCAGGCCATGGATCACTGGTGGTCCACAGAGCACTGGCCGGCCATCAGCAGAGAGCTGACTGATTATATGGTGCTAGCACTCTGTCTTGTTTCCTGCTACTACATTGCATTAAAGATAGAAAAATATTTACTGTATTTCCAGCTAATACAATGTTTCTATGTACATTATTGCCACAGGGATGTTATGGGCTTGTAAACAGGAGGTGAGCAGACCTGCTCTAAAGCAGATGGTATGAGACAATCTCTCTATTA
Organism: Eretmochelys imbricata; assembly: GCF_965152235.1. Taxonomy (NCBI): domain Eukaryota; kingdom Metazoa; phylum Chordata; order Testudines; family Cheloniidae; genus Eretmochelys; species Eretmochelys imbricata. The sequence continues at coordinate 91,400,929 of NC_135575.1, forward strand.
AGATGTAGTCCACATTATGAAAAAGCTTAGCACCCACTGCCATGGTCTATGTCAGAAGTGATCCTGGGACCAACAAGGCTACAACACTGCACACAGGGATTGTCTGCGTCAGTATTGTATTGTGTGTGCTTATCATGCAGATATTGATTGTGCATAACTCTGCTGGTGCCAGGAAAAAATCATTAATTAAAATTAAAATACCTGCCTTCACACCAACTTTGTTCGTGTCTCATAGAAGCCTGAACCTCCAATATGGTTGGGAGCTGAATGGAAGGAAAGCTGGATGGAACAAAGATCTCTGATTGCAAAAAGATGCTGATTGGAAGGAGTCATAAAGCAAGGACAGGGATAGGCTAGTTCGGTTGAACTCTTTGTTGCTGGATCTTCTGTTGCATTTCCCTCTGCACTTCAATCCCTCCCCAGCTGGAGCTGCAGCATTACTCAAATTGCAGAACGATGATGCTTTTCTGCTGCCGTCAAACACTTTCCAGAGGTGTCCTGGGACAATGGATGGTGGTGAACCAAGAGAAGAAACAGCTGTTTCTCATGTAGAAGGTCTTAAAGAAACAACACAAAGAAATAAATGTCAGTAGGGTTTGGGTACATAATTTTATTTCATAGACCAGAAGTTTATTCTTGGCAATGTAATAAACTTACAGGAAACTAAGCCCTACACGCTGGTAATTTTTCTGGTGCATGGGAAAGGCACTCCCAAAAGTTTCTTTTTAATAAAAAGAACATGAAAAGCCAGTAAAAGCTGGTGAAAAGCCAGAATTACTAGAACTGGGAAAAGGATTAAGTGTTTTGTGAGAAATTTGTCATAGTTCTATGGAGTATATACCCTGAAGCTATGCTGTATAAACACAGCAAGTCAGAGATAAAGTACTCAGGAAAGATCAGAATAGAATTCTTAGTATCTATATTAAGCTCCTCTGTATTTGCCTATGACATATAAAAATAGCACCAGCTGGCAGGGATGTCTTAATGGCTCAATGAATGGGACTGCTTTACACTTTAAGAATGCTGTTAATACAGAAGATACTACATTCCATTAGGGAAAGGTGTTAGCTAAGTGACAAGATGTATATGACCATGGAACATATACTGCTTGTGACAGGGTTGGGACTCACCACCACAGCACCTCCTGTTGGTCACTCTGGGAATTAGCTCAGTCCATGTGGAGTACCCTCCACTTGTGGTGTTCCATCCGTCTCTCACCCCCTGTTGGCATCTGGACCTGCATTGCTCCCTTCTTACAGGGTCCTCTTCAGGACACTGCCCTCTGGCAGTGCCCCCTAGTCCACACTCACCCCCTTCTGGGGGTGGGGTGGCAGGGTGTTATCAGCAGTTCTTCTCCTCACCCCAGCCGCAATGGCCAACCACTCCCCAAAGTGTGACCACTTTTGGCAGGGGTCTGGTGCAGTCCATGACAGCCACTCCTAACAGCCAGGTGTAAGTGCAAGAGGAAAGGGGGGGACCTAGGCCCACCCTCTACTCTGGATCCCAGCCCAGGGACCCTCTGGTGGCAGCCTCCCTGTCCTCCTTCTCTTCCCTTGTCCATCTCTCTCCCTGGGCCGTTTTCTCTTTAGCACCTTTGCACCGGCTAGACCCTTTTCTCAGGGCCTTCAGCCTGGTAGGTATCAGGCAGGAGTTGGGAGTTCCCACCAGTGCCACAGGAGACAGATCTTCACCCTCTAAAGGCCCAATAGAGACTACCTGCTGCTCACCTGGGCAGCCTTTATATAGGGCCTAGCTTAGTCCTGATTGGCTGCCGCTTGCTCAGCCCTGATTGGCTCCACACAGGCCCTCTCTGATTGGCTGGCTGTCCACGCAGCCACTCTGGCCTGCTGTAGCCCAATTTGGCCTGGGGGTGGGACACCACCTCACCACAGTGCTGGAGAAGACATTTCTGTAGTATGCTGATTTAACAAATACCGATATGAAGGAAATAATCTACTAAGGGAGCCAGAAGAAGGTCAGCATAACCTACCTTCACAAATCATGAGTTGATTATGAAAACCCAAGCATCAGGTGCTGAGTGCCCTTCACTTTCACCAAAGTTACAGGAAGTGATTAGGAGCTATAAGTGCTCAGGATCTTTGAAAAACAGGCCATTTACTCAGGTGCCTAAATTTTAGGTGCCATACTTTATGCACCAAAGTTTGAAAAATATTGTCCTGTATGTGTATATAAGTAGGAGATTGTAATCATGATAGATTTAGGTATAGAGGCCAGCAACAGGAATCAGGTTTTGCCTTTTGTTTTTTTTTACCAGAACTTTAAGCTTAGCTCTCTTTTTGCTCTATATTCACCAAGCACAGCCTAGCAATTTACAGGTTATTGCATGTGTAACCGTGAGTTCTGATTACCTTGGATATTCTATGGATGGAGCTCATCTAAGGAGGGTACCTGAATTTCCAAATGGAAGAATGTAAGGAAATTTCCAGCTAGACATTCACATAGAATCATCTGACTGCACATATGATCCCGTGGGAATAATCAAGTTAGCTGTAACTGCCCTGTGTCAAGTTCCTCAGACTCGCTTCTTTGTGAGACAGTCACTCACAGAAACAGATAAACCATCTGAGCAACAAAGCTTTGGGAAGCCATGGAAAGCCATTTGAAAAACAAACTATTCTTAATTTCTCATCGGAGTTAAAAGAGAATCTGGAGAGACAAACACTATAGCTATCCATTACCTACAGTTGTCAAGGTAACAGCAACCCCAAGTCAGGAGAGAGGTTTTGTTTTGTTTGTTTAACAATAGATTTCATTCTCCACCATTCACGGGACTACAGATGCTCACACATCCTTCTCAGATCCTCCTTCCAAGACAATCACATAATCACTTTTGTTTCATTCTGTGAAAATACATTTCCTCCCTGAGCATGGAGATATGTTTACTGAACTTCCTCTGTATCTTCTCGCAACCTTTGGCATTTGCTTCTGTAGCAGGGTGTCCAATCCAGAGAAGGTGCAATCCAGACCTGTGATCGGCTGTGTCACCACCTGCATTGTAACTTTAGGAGTTCCACAATGGATTGCTCCTGTAGCTCTGAACCTGGACCACTCACAACCAGCCTACAAGCATGCTGGTCACACCCTGAGAATCTGTGTGTTAGACAGCCCTGGTTCAGCAGCTCTGACTCCAGCAGCCTATTTACAGCCCCACGGGACCACTCTGGCTTCCACTAGCCTTGGCTGCAACCAGCAAAATGACCCCAATATACTCCCAGTCCTGAATTTCCCCGAAACTTGTGCACTCCAGTGTCCAGTCCTCTCCGGGACAGTTCAAAGAAATAATATGGTTTGTTCCTTTCAAGATACAAAAACACATCACAACTTATTAACTTAACTGGGGTGAATACACCCTTCCCTTTAAACATAGCACTGAGTTTGTTTATGATAAAAGTGAAATAAATTTATTAATAAAATATCCATAGGATTAAGTGAGTTCAAGTATAAGGAATGAAGAGACAAAGAGTTACAAGTATGCTTCTATAAATCTAAACCTTAATCTAGCAAGATATAGTCTTTGTTCACAATGGTTTCGCTAACCAGTCATTCTTTTTCCCAGCCAGGACTGACTTTCCCTCAGTCAGGCCCTGCCACAAAAGTACAAGGTGTTGGCTTCCCTTGTCTTCTTAGGTGAAAGATGTTTCTCACCTGTATTCAGTTCCAGAGACTTCAACCCCGACCCCTGGGTGAAAGACCCATCTTTCTCAGCTTGCAAGAGCTCTGTCCTCTAGTGCCTGACTAGTGATGGATGCCAAAGATGGCTTCTGTCCTTGCTTATCTCCCAAAGTTCAATTACCTTGTTTCAGGAAGCCCTCCTGTGTGCTCAGGTTGCTGTGTCAACCAGGAAGCAGACCTCATGCTGTTCTTCCTTTCCTGTAGGCTTCCCATCCCCCTGTATGTAAATAGGGCTTCCATTGTTTTGATTCTATCATGATAACCTCGCTGACCCCCTCCTATGTGGGCAAGAACTCTTCCTTCTTTTGTTCAGCCACACACTTTAAAACATAATATAAATGAGTATTCATAATTCCTCCTATAGTGTTAATACATACACTTCACAATGATATTAATCACCAGTGTGTCATTGTAGTAGTAGGCATTCTTCAGTCTCGAGAGACCCTGGGTATCCACCCCTGAGAGGTAAAGAATTGTATGCAGTGTAGTTGTAGCCATGTTGGTCTCAGGATATTAGAGAGACAAAGTGGGTGAGGTAATATCTTTTATTGGACCAACTTCTGTTGGTGAGAGAGACAAGCTTTTGAGCCACACAGAGCTCTTCTTCAGGTCTGGGAAAGGTAATCTGTGGTTCACAGCTAAATACGAGGTGGAACAGATTGTTTAGCATGAGTAGTTAGCACATATTCTAAGGGACCATTCAAGGTAGTGGCCTGACATTAGCATTCAAAAAAGACCTCACTGTATTCACTTTTATAATACAATAGTACTGTATACAATCAAGCCTGGTCTGCACTAGGCACCTATATCAGTATAGCTATGTCTCTCGGGAGCTGAAAAATTCACAACCCTCACAGACATCGCTGTACCAACCTAACCCCTGGCATAGACAGTGCTAGGTCAATGGAAGAATTCTTCTGTTGATGTAGCTACTGCCTCTCAGGGAGGTGGAGTTCCTAGGCTAATGGGAGAAGCCGCCCCATCAGCATAGGTAGTGTCTACACTAAAGCGCTACTGCAGCAAAGCTGCCACTGTAGTGTTTTAAGTGTAGAGATTCCCTTAGTTGATTCAGTTGCTTATCGCTTGAGGTTCAGTCCCACTGTTTTCATAGACCAGTAATCTTTGAAATGGAGTCTTTGAAAAGTAAAACCCTAGCTTCTTTCTCCTGCTGGGTGTAGATGCCTTGCTTTCTTCTCCCTCACTCGTTAGCATGACGTTTGCCTCCACTCCTTGATAGCTTGATGGGTCTTTTTATTGTTTATATGTAAATTGAGGTAAACACACATTCCTTTGTTTAGGATAGATCTGTTTAACAACTCTCCCTGACATACCTGGTTTGAACACATTTTAGTTATAATTCCAGCATTTATTGATAATCCATAATACCCATCGCTTACATACATCACACAAGAATATTAACGACCAGTGCATTATTAGTTTTCAAATGATACCTCACAAGGCATGTTTTGAACAAATATTATTACAATAGTAGTGTAGGGTGTGAATATAGGGTGCTTAGTGTCACACAGGGAGCTGTACTTTTTCCTCAAGAAGATTGGTTTTGCCTGCCAGAGGATCACTGGAACAGAGAAATTAGGTTTGCTCCTGGTTTGCATACTACAGGGCATACCCCTAAACACACAGCAGAGATTTACAGAGAAAATTAAACCAGAAACATTACATTCATTTATGTATGAAAATTAAAAGGCCATCTTTGGAACTATATTTTCCTATAATGGAAAATCATTCATCAGACATACTGGCATCTGGTATAAAATAAATGCTGACAATGTAGACAGCCTAAAGGGATTTCACTGTATTTGTTATGGGAGTCCATCTGAATTTGAAAAAAAATATTTTTTCTTTCTTTCTCTTATTTCTCTCAAAAGCATGTTATACTTTTTCTTGCACGGCAAGTTTCTGCTTTAAAGAAATGCTAGTGATATCAGTGATTGCATCACAACCCCCCTATTATGTTATGCTGCATCAAAGGCGTTCATCCAGCCTGATGTACATACCATATGAACCAATACCGCAATGTACTGCCAGAGTAAAGAAACACCACTTCTTTTAAGACACATGTAGACTGGAGCAAAATATTCACATCTATGAGCAGCAGCTGGGTCACATCAAGTGTTGCAGGAAAGCACCTGGCATTCTGCATGTGTAACACAGCTCCAGGAAAAAAATCTAATCATAACCATCATCACTTTGGCATATATGGCACTTTTTATTTGCAAGTTATATTCAACAATTATTCCTTGCAACAGCAAGTTAATAACTCAGGAGATGCTGGCACCTAATTCTGTGCTCAGCTAACACCCCTACCTCTATATATACTTAAAAGAAAGATTACAAACTGCATTTATCAACTAGTTACCGTTTCTCTGTCTCAGACTAATGACAATGCAATGAGTTTCTAGTGTAAACCCAACACTGGGAAATAATGTGTATAATCCTCTGTAAATTAACAAAGAGCAAGTTGGAGCTGCCACTGGGAATCCTTAAATTATGCAGCATTTCTCTGAAAGCATTTTCTATTTCTCCCTCTCTATTAATGAAAACTGAAGCTGAAACTACTATAATAAATTACTTTTTAAAAGCGAATTTATCAGATAAGCTCCATTAGATTTGACAGAATTTATTTGTCTTTCTTGTTAGGCATATCATGCAACCAACAGACTGATCTGAAATTATTTAATAAGTAGCAGAGTCCCTAATAATGGATGCAATTAATTAAATCTCCTCTGTGATTAATCATATTAATATGATGGCTGAAACCTTGATTCAAAAGATTTGATACGTATCCCTCAGGACATAACCCTCTTGCTTACAAAATTAATAGTGAGTAAATCTTAGTGATTTACTGGCAGCTAGTGAATTTTGTGTCAGACTCTTCTGACCTAAATTTGGGGATTAAGATACAACATGGATGCTTCTAATGGTCAGAGTCACTTCCATGAACAAAGTTGTAAAGTGTTCCCCCTTTTCCACACTTAAGAACAATTAATGGGGAAGCCTAAGAGGTCAGGAAATTGACTGAATAAACAGCAGGACATAGCAGAGAAGTTGGTAAATTTTCCAGGCCCTCCACCAATTTTTAAGTACAGAAAAGACCTATTATCATAAGTGCTCTCAGTTTAACTCTGTGCCAGCATAGAAATGCCTATGATGTATGTTCTAACAGTTTGTCTAGTTTGATTTTAAATGACATAAATGTAACCCTTCTGCCAGGTGGAGCTAGCAGGAACCAGGGCCGGGTTCAATATCAAGGGGTTCCTTTCCATCGATTCAACACAGAACCAGCTCGAGCCCCCACCCAGTAACCTGGGAAAATGACACAGCACCCTTGGTGCCTCTGAGAGGCAATACTTCCCCACTCGAGAGCACAAAGTCCGAGTGTAGAAAAGAAACTTTTAATAAAAGAAGGGAAGTAACTCAGAGTTAATTTGGGAAAACACCGCAAACAGGGTTCATAAACAAAAACTATGAGTAATACCCACCCCCAAGTAGGTTTGGCAGTGCTCCTTCCCCCTCAGGTTCTTAAGTCCAGCAACCCAAAAGTCCCTTTCACATGCCCGACCCTTCTCTGCTCCCCACTCAGTTGCTGTCCTTGGTCAGTGCAGACCCAGAGTTCAGAGGTGAATCTGCAGAGTTCACCTTGTGAGTGGTAAAGAGGCATCTTACTCGCTCCACTGGCTGCTCACCGGTCACCTGTTCACTGCTTTCGTCATGCCCCTCCACCAGCCACTCTGCTGGCCGCTCATCACGCCTCTCCGCCACCGCCCTGCTGGCCGCTCGTCACACCTCTCTGCCACCGCCCGGCTAGTCACTCATTCGCCAGCTGACTGTCAGTGACCTTCTGCCTCTCTGCTGTGACCTCTGCACATCAGTCTCTCAGTGATTTTCAGCTCTTTTGCAGGTTGGGCAGAAACACTGCCCATCTCAAGTGATTTCAGCTCTCAGGGATTTTAGCTCATAGCAGGCAGGGCAGAAACACAATCCTACCACAAATGGTTTCAGCTCTGATTGAGCATTTAAAATAACAAAGGAGACTCCTAATGAAGCCTACTTAGCTGTATTCTTTCACCAGTGGGCAAGAACAAGTGAATCCACTCTAGAGAGAACTGTGGGAAGGGTTATGCAGCCTCCTGACCAAGACCCCTGTTCCCACCACTGTTACTTTCACAGGGCTTTGGCAGTTGAGCCCCTGGCTCACCAAGGTCCTCTCCGCTAAGGGTGACTCCCCCCGTCCCCCATTTGGAAGAGGTTAAGCACAGTCCTGCTTCCCTGCATTCCCACAATAATCACAACCTTGACAACAGCATTTCTTCAGTACTAACGTGATTTGTGACCCAACACCAGCCAAGCTGATCACAATGAGCAAAACACTGCTCCATCTGCTGAATATCTAAGCAAATCTAAGCAAAGCAGGAGCAAACAGCAGGAGCAAGCTGTATTTACAAAACCACACCCAGAGTCTCTCCCCCTCCCAGCTAACTGTCAGGGAAGCATTCATTCAGACCCTGCTTACACAAAGGTAAGAGGAGTTTACTTTACCTAGGGAGGATGTTGCCCTAAGGAAAAAAGGGTAGAGACCAGCAGACTGCTAGTTATTCAAGATGGCCTTATTCTAACACCAACACGACCTGTGACCAGATAGGCATTGTTGATGTTACCATACAAGTTTGCTTGCTCTGCTTAGTTCGGTGCTAGGGATCTCACTATTGACCTTCAGGTACAGCAAGATTCAGTACATTTAATACATTGTAAAACACTGTGACATCATCTTTCTTGTACATTTAGTAGATCCGTTGAAATTAAACAGACACCACAGTTATGAATGTCACATAAATGCTAGACATACAGTGTTTAATTCCATATACATAACTCACCAGAAAGATCAAAATTATTCTGAGTTTGCTTGTTATAAACAACCTCTCAACATTCATAGTTGTTTTATCTGGATCATTAAGTGGAAAAATGAAGTTGAGTCTTTTTCATCATTCACATAACCCCTGAATATGGCCTTGAGGGTGCATTTAACAACAAAAAGTATGGTATTTATGCTCCATGGCACACTCCCCACGCATCATACCGACATTTGGGACTAAACTACATTATATGAGACTGTGCCCCTTTCAAATCATAAAATAGATACATAGGGCTAAATTTTCATTCAAATTAATTCCATTGACTTTATTGGTGTAACTAAGCCTGGAAGCTGACCCCAATGAATAGAAATACCAATTACACGGATTATTATTATTATTAAAAAGTATTTCTATAGCACCAAACATTTATATGGCCCTTCACAAACAGATTGAGACACATTTCCTACCCCCAAACGTATATAAGCAAAGGAAGACAAACAAATTGTTTTCAAAGAGAAATGGGAAAATAGTTCAGGGAAGGGAGAGCTTGGAAAGATTTTCATGAGGAGGAAGATCCTTGGAACAAGTGTGATTTAAGGGATGATGTGAAAGAGGAGAGAGGGGGATAAGACTTGGAGTACAGAGAATAGAAACTTCTTCAAATCATAGGGGGCAACACAGTAGAGGGTACAAAGTCAAAAGCATTAAAAAAAAAAAAGATACAGGCCCTTTCTACACTAAGCAAATTCACATTAGTACACTGCTGAAGTTTTATCAGTACAAACCCCGGATATATACATTGCTCTAGGGCAAAGTTGGGTTCATACCAGTGCAGTTTAATTCAGTAACATACTGAAGTAAGCTGTACCAGTATAAACCCCACTTTGTGCCAATTCAGCATATCTGCATCTAGGGGTTGTATCAGTGTAACTACATCAAAGTAATTCTACTGCTGAGAATTTCCTTAAGGGAGACAGGGTCTACGAAGACCAGGAGTTGAGTTCCACCAGGAACGGAGGCCCCAGGCAAGGACAAACAGGTGTAGAAACAGCAGTGGCTATGTGGGCGTGGAACACACACGCACATGCACACACACACAAACGTTTAAGGTTATTTTTAATCATTTACATTATATTACACCTTTATAATTTAAGTATTATTTGCTTCCTTTCCCATGGCTGCTATGAATGATGTGCTGCCTGTCTCGAATTGAATTGTCTACTGCAGTGCTTGGAAGACCTAGAAATTTCCTATAACAGAGGAACAAGGCACCTGGGGTGAAATCCTCTTTAGGGGTACAGAACAGGGTTAAAATTCCCAATTTTCCCTTGAGAGGAAACCAAACTTTTCTGAATTAGTTCATTCCATTGCTAGCTGGAAATTTCACTTTGGGCTTTGGATACAATATGGGAGCTGTTCGCCAATATTAATCCTACAGAATGTATGTAGGTCATCTACGGCTAGCAACCTGGCAATTGTGCAAATACTGATTCCCTCCTCCTCCGCCCCCTCCATTATAACTGCCTTTGTCGACATAAAAAGAAAGCAAAGTATCTTAAACAAAAGACTTCAAAAGCCCAATGCAGTTTTGTTATTCAGTTTTTTACCAGAAGCATCACTAAGGCCAGTCTGAGGTTACAGATCTTGTCAGAAGAACTATGATTTCATATCATTTGGTTATGCTGAGATTGGTTTATTTTTAGAGAGATTTTAAGCTTGTTAACTTTAAATTGGAGGGGAAAGAAATCATTCCTATTTAGCTATCATTACGAACACCAAAGCTGCCTGTTCTGTCTCTGACGGTACAGAAGCAGGCTGTTTATTATCATCTGAACTAGCAGCATATTTTGCCACTATGGCAACAGAATAATATTGAAAAGATAAAGGAGCATTGCTGTGATTAGATACACCAAGGATTATTTCATTCTAAAATATGAACTCCCTCAAGGATTTATATTTATCCTGTTTACAGCCACTGGTCACAGAAAGGATAAACAAAAGTGACATAAAACCCATATACGCTGACAAAGTTACTACCAAATGCATTATCAACAGAATTCAGCACAATGCACTGATAATTTGCTGATATTTACTTGCAGCCCAGAAGTATGAATACACAGAAGAGCAAATCTTCTCAGCTTAATAGCATCTAGCTATTTTTGTTTATGACTTTTTCATAACAGTAATGGTCTTTAAAGGGACACTCTCAACATTAAACTGACTTTTTTTTTAAAATGCCCTTGCCTGTATTACTAACAATCTCCTAGGTTATTGTTATTTAATAATTACATTAGCAGCCAAAGGCCCCAATCAGGACCAGTTCCCTTTTGTGCAAACACATCAGATAACACAATCTCCATCCATCCTGCAGAATTGGAAAGCTAAAAAGATGAGTGATGATACATGCAGGTTGGTTAGAGAGAGACAGAGATACAAATATATAAATATTTATATATATTTGCCGTTTTTATAAATTATTATCAGTAGATGAAATAAGTGAAAACTATCCCCATCTGCTCCTCTGCCTTGCCAGCATTCATTAAAATAGAAAGAATTTTAAAAAAATCGAATTTTCTTTTCATCATTTGTAAAGTTCATTTACTTTTCTTCTCTCAATTTGATCAATAGACCGGTTAGTTGCACTTTCAAAATGGTACAATGTTATTGTGTCTAGGTGTCCACAGTATAGTGGGACAGTTAATTTTTTTTAAAAAGTTTTCTTTAAAACTTAAAGAACATACCATGGGAATATTTTCATACATAAAAGTGCAATGACCCCACCACCATCATCAGTAACTTCAATAAGTCTTAAGTACATGCTTAAGTATCTTGCTGAATTGGGACCTTAAACCCTATGTACTCAGGAATTGCCAACCACCTAAATCTCTCTGTGATGTCCGAGATGAACCAGACTAGGACTGCTGGAAATCCCAAAATATATTCATGAGAGGACAGGAAATAGGACCTTTTCTGACAGTTGCCTCCCTGCTTGAAATTCTCATCCCAAGGAGAATCATAGAATCAGAGAATATCAGGGTTGGAAGGGACCTCAAGAGGTCATCTAGTCCAACCCCCTGCTCAAAGCAGGACCAATCCCCAACTAAATCATCCCAGCCAGGGCTTTGTCAAACCTGACCTTAAAAACGTCCAAGGAAGGGGATTCCACCATCTCCCTAGCTAACCCATTCCAGTGCTTCACCACCCTCCTAGTGAAAAAGTTTTCCTAATATCCAACCTAAACCGCCCCCACTGCAACTTGAGACCATTACTCTTTGTTCTGTCATCTGCTACCACTGAGAACAGTCTAGATCCATCCTCTTTGGAACCCAGTCTCAGGTAGTTGAAAGCAGCTATCAAATCCCCCCTCATTCTTCTCTTCTGCAGACTAAATAATCCCATGTCCCTCAGCCTCTCCTCATAAATCATGTGCTCCATCCCCCTAATCATTTTTGTTGCCCTCCACTGGATGCTTTCTAATTTTTCCACATCCTTCTTGTACTGTAGGGCCCAAAACTGGATACAGTACTCCAGATGGGGCCTCACCAGTGCCGAATAGAGGGGTATGATCACGTCCCTCAATCTGCTGGTAATGCTCCTACAATGCTTCCCTGCACTTTTGAGCCAGTATGCCTCACCTCTCATTTAGAAAGACCATCTCTAGACAAAAACCAAAAGAATGGTGCAGTGCTCTAGCCTGGGGCTCAAGCAATGCACATTCAGTTCCTTGCACCACCACAGATGTCCTTTGGGACCTTGAGTAAGTTATTTAGCTTCTTTGTGTCTCCGTTCATCACCTGTAAAATGGGGATTATTATACTTCCCTCCTTCACAAGAGTGTTGTGAGGATAAATTCATTAAACATTGTGAGGCATTCAGATATTATGGTAATAGAGTTCATATAAGTACCTACATAGACAGGTGCCAGACTGCCATAGATCTAACTACACTGACTTTTAATAAGAGTTAGGCACCCATCTATCATTTATGACATTGAAAGTCCCCCTTTTAGGATGAAATGAGCATGACAGATTTCTTTGACATGCCCTTTCAGCATGACAAAATTTTGATTGCCTCGGCTGATTTTGTTAATCTTTATTGTATGCAAGAAAAATATCTATACTGCAGATATGGAAGTTGATCAACTATGTAATAGGAGAGTTTTGAATGCATACAATTCTATAAAAAGAAATTAATTACATTTTAACTACAAAATGAAAAAAATAAATGTTCAATGGAGAGATCAACTAAGTCTCTTGCTAATCATTATAGAGCTGTTATTCTGCCTCGATTCATTTTTGTGTACTAAAGTGAATAGAGCTTGTATAGCCTGTTTTATAATTTGGCATGAGCCTAAACTAAAATAGATCTGACCCACTCCTCTTCCACACGCCCATTACACACACTCACAGATTCCCTGAACCCTGGAGAGATTTGAATCTGAGCTTTACATTACACCTCTAAACTGGGACAAACAGGAAAACCAAATTCTGAGACCTTTGAACTTTGGGGATGTTTGGGTTCTGATCCAAATCTGGTTCTGAGCTTCATGGCATGGATCACTCTCTTTTCATAATCCATCATTTCTGATGCCAGAAATATATTAAAGGAAACAAACTGTAAGGTAACATTAGGTTTATGCAAGACAGAAGCAAAGAGGGTCTAAAAGAGTGATGCCCATTGTAATCAAGTGCAGTTGCAAGCTAAGTACAGGACTAGATTAAGGCACAGACAATTTAGGCACATCCCTACGGCCCAATTTGGGCAGTGAAGCCCAACCTAAGTAGCGCTGTGACTACTGTTCCCTCTAAGCTGTGTGCGTGTGCGTGTGCACACAGATCCTAAACCCCGCGCACACGGCAAAACACCGCACAGACAAAAATTTGCACAGAAGCACAACAATTTGCACAGAAGTTTTTTGCACACGCGGCCTGTCAAAAATTTGCACAGAAGAAATTTTTTGTGCACACGGCCTGTCAAAAATTAGAGGAAACATTGGCTGTGACCCTACTCACCTAAGTGGCAACCCACATGCCACTCATTCAAATTTCACTGCCACCCCCCTTCTGATGGAGGGGTGGCAGGGCCCAACCCTGAGTGGGCAGGGGGTGGCCAAAGCTGCTTCTCCTTGCCATGCGATGGGGGCAGCTGCTGCACCAGAGCTCCCCCTCACGGCCTGCCCCAAGTTGCTCTGCTTCCTGAAGCCTGTGTCCCTCTGCTCTGCCTGCAGGATTCACTCAGCAGCAGCCTCAAGACTTACAAGTTGTGGTGAGTGCCCAAACAGAGGAGCTGGCCAGGAGAGGAGTGGCAGGGAGCCCTGAGTGGGTGGACAAAAGGGGATTTTGCCTAAGGCCCAGTGGATAAGTATAAAGATAACATTGGAAGGTACAAGTAAGGTGCTTTATGCTTTTATGAGGACTTTGGAACTGATTTATCCTGCAACATGCTCGTCATAACATTCTGATTACCGATTGGAGCATTTCTGTTCATTTAAATAGCATAAATGAATAAACGTGCTGAGAACAAGTTGAGCTGAGGAAAATGTTGAATTATTCATGTGACTAACTACGCTTACTCATGCCTACTATAAACTGAATCCTAACCTGAAGGTTTACAGTTTATTTTATGTTTTTACATCACAGCAGAAGTATATCATGCTGTAAAACTGCCTCTTGCTAACTATATTTTGGGAAACAGCTTGTCACAGAGCAGCTCGGTCACTCTACCCAATGTACACACTGCCTGACCAGTTCATGTGGGCTCACAGTCACAAACACACACCAGATTGGTACCCTTTCACCATGTCATAAATATAAAGGGAAGGGTAAACACCTTTAAAATCCCTCCTGGCCAGAGAAAAAATCCTTTCACCTGTAAAGGGTTAAGAAGCTAGGATAACCTCGCTGGCACCTGATCAAAATGACCAATGAGGAGACAAGATACTTTCAAAAGCTGGGGGGAGGGAAAAACAAAGAGTCTGTCTGTGTGTTGCTTTTGCCGGGGACAGAACAGGAATGGAGTCTTAGAATTTAGTAAGTAATCTAGCTAGATATGCATTAGATTATGATTTCTTTAAATGGCTGAGAAATTAAGCTGTGCTGAATAGAATGGATATTCCTGTCTGTGTGTCTTTTTGTAACTTAAGGTTTTGCCTAGAGGGATTCTCTATGTTTTGAATCTAATTACCCTGTAAGGTTTTTACCATCCTGATTTTACAGAGGTGATTCTTTTTTACTTTTTACTTCTATTAAAATCCTTCTTTTCAGAAACGGAATGCTTTTTCATTGTTCTTAAGATCGAAGGGTTTGGGTCTGTGGTCACCTATGCAAATTGGTGAGGATTTTTACCAAACCTTCCCCAGGAAGTGGGGTGCAAGGGTTGGGAGTATTTTGGGGGGGAAAGACGTTTCCAAACAATGCTTTCCTAATAAATAAACCCAGATAAACATTTGGTGGTGGCAGTGGAAGTCCAAGGGCAAAGGGTAAAATAGTTTGTACCTTGGGGAAGTTTTAACCTAAGCTGGTAAAAGTAAGCTTAGGAGGTTTTCATGCAGGTCCCCACATCTGTACCCTAGAGTTCAGACTGGGGAAGGAACCTTGACACACCACATGTGAAAATCTCTTTCCTTACAAAGTATAACAATGTACTGCAGGCCTACAGCAAGAGGAGGCTTCCACCCAGCCTTCACTCCTCAGCCAGGGCTGACCCTCTGACCCTCCCGTTCCTCCCACTTATATCCTCCCAATCATAGGTGTCGACTCCTTGGGTGCTCTGGGGCTGGAGCACCCACGGGGAAAAATTAGTGGGTGCTCTGCACCCACCGGCAGCCAATCTCCCTGCTCTGCCCCCTCACCTCACCTCCGCCTCTGCCTCCTCCAGCGCGCCGTGTCTCCGTTCCTCCCTCCCCCCAGCGCTTGCCAGTGCCAAACAGCTGTAGGAAGCTCTGGGAGAAAGGGGGGAGGAGTGCGAATGTGGCACGCTCAGGGGAGGAGGCAGGGAAGAGGCAGGGCCAGCACAGGGATTTGGTGAAGGGGTTGAAATGGGGCAGGAGTCGGGGCAGGGCCAAGGGCAGAGGGGGTTTGAGCACCCACCAGCGCCAGAAGAAGTCGGCGCCTATGCTCCCAATTACGGAGCCATTTGCTCCATTAGCCAAGCAAGTGTCAGTAATCCCCAACAGAAATTGAGTAATGGGCTTCAATTAAGCCTGCGCTCTTCCCAGTACTGCAGCAACCTCTGTGCCCAAGACACTACTAATAATGCCCTGTCACACAGGCCGCTCTCATAAATTATGGAACAGGCATATTTTTGCAAATGAATGGGAACAGTGCTCAGCCTGCTTAATTTGGCGGTATGATGAAAGATGGATTTAAACTAAATGTGAATGGATGGCTATGGTTTCATTCATCCTGACACGTTTTATGAAGAAAAATACTATTTAAATCAAAATAAGTTTGCAAAAGGCCCAGCTTATGCAACAGAGATAAACGAGGCTGGTTTTGCAATTCTGATTTCTTTTTCAGGAATGAATCATTTATGCAACTCTAGCAAGGTCTACACTACAGACTTATATCCATACAACTATGTCATTGAGGGGTGTGAAAAATCCACACCCCTGAGTGACGTAGTTATACCGACCTAACCCCGAGTGTAGACAGCCCCATGTCAACAGAAGAGTGTCTCCCATCAACATAGCTACCTCCTCCCATGGAGATGGATTAACTATGCTGACCGAGAAACTCCCCGGTTGGCACAGGAGCATCTTCACTTAAGTGCTCCATAAGTGCAGCTGCACCAATGCAGTGTTTTAAGTTTAGACCTGCTCTGTGTTCCTAATGGGGCTCCCCAACATGCTCTCCTGACCCTAAATGGGAAAGGGAGGAGAAGAATCTCCAGTAGATGGTGCCTACATTTTGCATTCATTGGTCCCAGTCAGTCAGGAATGTGTCTACATGGCTGCCAAACCACAGAAGTTGCATTGACTTCCTGGACTGTGCAGCTGCAGAGTTTATTCCTGGTTGCAAAAGAGAAATCTTCTCTGTTATGCAAAATCAGGTGTTCAACATCACACCCTGTCCAGGAGTGGAATCCCTGACTTTGCCCAAACTTAAGTACATCCGGGGAACCCAGGTGCTGAAAATTTAAGAAATATATAGCTGTGGTCTTGGAGGAAGAGTTTCACCCACAATGCAATGGCAGATGGGAGAAAATATCTACTCTATAAGCTTAGGCAAGTTGCTTCATCTCTTTGTGTCTGCCTCTCCTCCCACCCTGTACTTGGATTGTAAGATCTTTGGGGGGCAGGGACTCTCTTATTATGGGACCCAAGCATAATGTCACCTTTGCCCCACTTCCTTGAATCCTGTGCTGAATTCAGTTTGGCCAGACTGTGAGTTTACAGTTCTAGTGGACCAAATTTCTAGGCTTCATAGTTTCCTCATGACCTAGCAGAAGGCACATGCTGTGACCATATAGTTAGAGAACTTCCAGCACTCCTGCAGGAGAGCATATCAACACCTTCACTCAAGCACAACACTGGCAGCAGCTGCTTGATCAACTTCCACTTCCTCACCCCGCTCAATATTTCCCGGAAATTGCAGGTCTGAGAAATCTGGTCATTGACATTAGTCTTTGTAGAAAACTAACACAAATTGCTTCTGTACCAAGCCAACCACAGGCTCGACAATCAGGGTTGCTACCTTGAATTATGTTGAGGTCTTAAGACCTGTCCATTTGATTGAGGAAGTTGCCAATGAACAAGCAACTGATTGGTTAAATGAATATTTAAATTGTAAGAAACTGTAATAGAGTAGAGACGAAGATTGCTATTGTAAGATAAAGAGTATCTGGCTTTTTTAAACCTGCCAAGATTTAATTACAAATATATGTATGAACCTGCTGGAGACACTAATACACTATCTAAATAAACAGAAGAAGGTTACAATACCTTAATACCTAGGGCCAGCGGTTAACTTCTCATGCTCTCTCCCCTGTCTTTGCCCTATAGGGCACCTACACTAAATTTCCTCTTTTCTGGGACAATTAATGCATGTTGTCCTTCTCTACATCACCTCACCTTTATGCCAAGCTGTATCAAAAGCCAACATGCAGAATTATGATCTAAAGCATCTCAATATTCCAATACTAATGTATACAACAATAAAAAAGAAACATACGTCACTCAATTAGAGCTTCCTGTAACAAGTACCACAGCTCTTCCCACAAAGGAGAATTCTGGGTCATAAAAATGCATTAATTAGGATAGCAATATACCAAGCAATATACCAAGAGGACCATGCCTAGAACTGTCAAGAAAATAATATCCCTGTTGCCAGAATATTTTTGAACAAACTGGACGTAGGAGGATGCCACCATTATGAATAAATAACCTATTGCATTTTTCAATACATTGCATGGATGGTGCATGTTGGGGTACCCTGAGACCTTTCCACTCAGCTTATCCAGAATGCCTCATCCAGTTCTGGGAGAACAGTTCATCTAGTTCTCTGGGATCCAAAACATTCAGTTTGACTCCAACTCACCAAAGTTACTTTATCAGGCATGTAACAGCTCTTTGCCCACATTGGCCGGGGCCAGATGCAGGGGTTTTAGGTACTAGGTAATACCACAATTCCAAATCATATTAACATACCGCTAAGGATTTCCCTATAACCCCCATGAATTTCCCCATCACCCTCCTCCCCCTCCCCCCTGTTAGCAGTGTTTTCAATTGAGTCAGATGGAAATTTGTATTGAAAATTGAAACATTAATACACACTTTAAAAGCATATACAGTATATGGGAAAATACTTGTACGTGAGAAAGCATGGGTTTGAAACGTATGAACAAAGACTGGCTTCCTCATACAGCTGTTATTTATGACAATGTCAGCGCATTTCTTTCAGCTATATTGGCCTACCTAATAATTTCAAATTATTTGTTTCAGAGTAGCAGCCGAGTTAGTCTGTATTCGCAAAAAGAAAAGGAGTACTAGTGGCATCTTAGAGACTAACCAATTTATTTGAGCATAAGCTTTCGTGAGCTACACCTCACTTCATCGGATGCATTCCGAGTCTAACCAATTTATTTGAGCATAAGCTTTCATGAGCTACAGCTCACTTCATCGGATGCATTATGCATTATGATTTGTCAGCAAGGTCTGAATGAGCTCTTCCCTGACATCTAGAGATGAGCCGG
Source organism: Eretmochelys imbricata (assembly GCF_965152235.1). Taxonomy (NCBI): domain Eukaryota; kingdom Metazoa; phylum Chordata; order Testudines; family Cheloniidae; genus Eretmochelys; species Eretmochelys imbricata. The sequence continues at coordinate 91,419,687 of NC_135575.1, forward strand.
GGTGGGTGAAAAGGCTTCAGGACCAGACTGTATTTACATGAACTCACCTACTCTGCCTAGGTGTCCAGCAGACAGAGCTGCGCTGCCAAGTTATCAATTTTGTCTCGTGCTGGGTTACAAATCACGTTAGTATTAAATGTGGGGGGTCATGAAATGTTGTTATCCTTATTGTATGAGTAAAGGGCAGCAGAACTGTACTTAGCCTGCCTGTATGAGGTCTCCCTCAGTGCTTAATTTGTGCCAGGGCTTGCCAGGGCTGAGCCCCAGCACCTCTAGGCTTGGCAGTTCATGGCCCTGGGACCTCTGAGCTTGCCACATCAGTTATGAAAGTAACACACTTGCTTGATCCCTGGCACCTCTTTAGTTAGAAATTAAGCACTGGTCACCTTCAACTGAACTGCACTCGCTAAGCAGGAGGTTTGGATGCCATATCCTAGTGAAGAGAGAGAGGGTGGGTGACAAGTGTTTTGCTTGGTGGTGTGGGCTCTGCCTAAGAGTCACAGGCACTATTTAACCTGCCCCTCTCTCCTGTTTAGAGATAGAGCTGATTAGGCTCCATAGAGAGTCTTTTGGACAGTGTTTCTGTGGAAGAGACTGCCCAGCCTGCACTAGCAGCAAGGTTCCCCCACTGAGAGCTGAAATCACTGAGAGCTGGGTGGAACTTCGAGAGACCGACTCGCAGAGGTCACAGTGGCAGATGGCAGAAGAAGCTGATGGTGCAAGGCCACTGGAGACAGAGTGGTGGAGTGAACAGTGGCACGATGAACAATAGCGGCCAGAGCATTTGTTTGTTGGACTATGTTTTAGTGACTTTGCTCCAGAATGCTAGATTTCTGACTGGGAAACATATAAATATACTTTTCCTAGTAGGCCAAGATTTTAAAAATGCATTATTTGCCAAGGTCGTTACCTCACATCATAGCTATCTCAAGAGGTCATTATCTTGGGGAGTTTCTGTACTAAACTTTTTTATTATTGTAATTAATTTTTGTGTAAAACCAGCCATATTGGGTCAGACCAATGGTCAATCTACCCCAGCATCCTGTCTTCTGATAGTGGCCAATCCCAGGTGCTTCAGAGGGAATGAACAGAAGAGGGAATCATCGAGTGATCCATCCCCTTTCATCCACTTCCAGCTTTTGGCAAACAGAGGCTAGGGACACTCAGAACATGGTGTTGCATCCCTGCCCATCCTGGCTAATAGTCATTGATGGACCGAACCTCCATGAACTTATCTAGTTCTTTTTGAACCCTCTTATAATTCTGGCCTTCAGAACATCCCTGGAAAAAAGTTCCATAGGTGACCATGCATTGTGTGAAGAAGTACTTCCTTTTGTTTGTTTTAAACTTGCTGCCTATTAATTTCATTGGGTGACCCCTGGTTCTTGTGTTAAGTGAAGGGATAAATAACACTTCCTTATTAATTTTCTCCACACCAGTCAAGATTTTATAGGTCTCTATCATATCCCCTCTTAATGATCTCTTTTCCAAGCTGAAAAGTCCCAGTCTTTTTAATCTCTCCTCATAGGGAAGCTGTTCCATACCCCTAATCATTTTTGTTGCCCTTCTCTGTACCTTTTCCAATTCCAATATACCTTTTTGTCTATTCTTTACAGAATATAGTTAGCACATCTTTACTGCAAACCCACCATTGAGTCAACCAGGGGTGACCAGAACTGCATGCAGTATTCAAGATGTGAGCATACCATGGATTTATATAATAAAAGTGGAGGAGCTTGGTTTGCCAGACTAATCAGCCAAGCCAATACTGACAAAGCTGCAAACACCATGCCTCTGGACTGCATCGACATGCAGAAAGCCTTATAAACCAGTCATTGTCAAAGCCAATTTTAGAATTAGGCTATTAAGAATGTTGGAGAACAACTCCATTTATGTGAATCAACATGGCTGTTGCATCATACTTTCTATTTAAGCAAGAGATAACACACACTACAAACTGGAGGCCAATGTTAACTGCACTGTCACTTGTTAATTCTGAAGTTGGAAACTGGTTCTGAACAAGACTGGCACATGCTCACTATCTTTCTGCAAAAAACTCCGCTGATGGTCTAGAAGCATGCAGTGCAACAGTGAAAGTCTCAGCAGTTGAAATAACTCTCTCACCATATTCAAAAACTGTGCATACATGGCTGATGAATGCACCAATGCAAATAGGCATCAAATATTAAGTCATTGCGTATGTTATCTTGATGTCCATGGTAGGCCAGTAGATGCATTCTAGCTGTTCAGGTTATAGAAGACATCAGTAGCATATGTGACATCTTAGAAGAGTTAAATGCTTGTAAACTGAACCCCAAACAGATGGCTGCTTCTGCATTTGATGGAGCTACAAACTTCTCTGAAAGACATAGTGGAGTACAAGCTTTGCTCAGAGAAAAGTGTAACCCTAATCTCTCCTATACACATTGCAGAGGCCATCTACTCCAGCTAGCGCTAGTATGAGCTGCAGAATCTTCAAAAGACATTAAAAAGCCATAAATTTAATGGCTTTGTTATACTCTTTTTTCAGCAAGAGTCAGAAGGACTGAATGTCTTGGAAACAAATAGAGGATACACTGGGACTGAAGTTCAAATTAGTCCAACCTGGGAAAACCCGCTGGCTTTCTCATGAGCAATCCTTAGCTGTTATCTTAAAATTACTGCAACCATTAATACTGGCTTTGGAAAGTATCTACCAAGATAGGACAGATCTAAGTAGTGAGGCTGGTGGACTACTTTTGTTACTAAGTTCAGAGAAGACTATCACCATTTTCTCTCTTGTAAGTCTACTGTTGAAACCACTTGGGTTTAAACAATACCATCCAGGCATCTGTTACGACAGTAGTAGATCTTTGTCCAGCAATAGAAGCTACCCTTGGATCTATCAGAGAGATATCCACTGAAAACGTACTGGAAGAAACAAAGACTTCAGTCCAGAAGTTGGCTAATGAAGGCACTTATATTGACTCCGTAAGTGAAGAAGTGTTTGTTAAACCAGCTGAAAAAGTACACAGACTTGATTCTTACAAATCTAGAATAGCGATTTCTGGATTCTACTCAACCTCTACGGAGCTTTTACAGATGCCTGTCTTACAAAACACCTACAGTTGAGTGGAGTGAGGCACTACCAGCAATGGGTCTGCTATGTGATCAGGACAGAATAGAGAATTTTGAATGCAGAATGGAATATCATACGACAAACGAATGAAGATTTAACTTCAACTTTTTCTTCTTTATCATCACTAGTGGTTCGACCCAATCTTTGTGCTATTTTTCCTGGGATGAAAGAAGTAGGAATTCATCTCTTGCTATTCCCAGTCACAACAGCTACAGTTGAGTGTTCTTTTTCCTCATTAAATAGAATTTTGTGTTCTGAAAGAAGTCACCTTCTGCCATTTTTGTCAATTGAATTATTTAAGATGAAATTGAAAGGCCAGTACCTGGAAGAACAGTGCCAACACTAATCAGAGTAGTCAACCAGAACAGAGGCATTTAGCATCATAACTTACAGTTAGTCATGTTTACTCTTGTAATTACATGGGTATTCAAAGGAATAATAGTCTAAAGCTCAGCATTGTGATTGGCTAAAAGATTAAATTTCTGATTATTTTCTTCTGCAGATATTGCAGTAGATAGAAAAGTGCTAAGATGGGCAGAGGTTGATGGATTTATTATTTATGGTAAGAAAAAGAAAAACACAGTTGCATCCACATACACAAATATGTTGACTCAATGGTGGGTTTGCAGTAAAGATGTGCTAACTATATTCTGTAAAGAATAGACAATTTCAGGAAATCAAAGGGACAGCTTCCTTCCTTAGATTATAACTGTATAGTATGGTATCCCCTGGCTAGGATGCCCCCAGCCCCGCCCCTCCCGCTCCCCTACAATAGCTAGATTTCACAAGGGAGATATGATTTCATGGTCCATGATGCATTTTTCATGGCCATGAATTCAGTAGGGCCCTAATTGTAAGGGAGGCTGCTAGTATAGCAATGCCTACGTCCCTCTGTGGATCTGGGCTCTTGCCTTGTTATATGCCTGTAAAGTGCCACGGTAATAATAAATCAATCAATTATAATTACAATTATAATTAAATGTTTCCCCCCAAAAAGGAAAACATTATTGTACTTCTGTGGAAACTGGCTTAGCCAAACCCATGTAGGGATGTGGCAGTTCCGCAGCATTTGAAATCTTTACGTCAAGCCTGGATGGTTTTTCAAGACATCCTTTAGCTAAAACAGAAATTATGGCCTTAATGCAGAAATTACTGTGTCTTTGTTATGGAGGAGGTCAGACTAGAATCATAATAATCTCTTCTGGCCTTAAACCTATGAATCTATGAAACACTTTAAGAGTTATAACAGCAGCCCATTATAGTTTGAATACTGGCCACTTTAGGCCCCAATATCACAATATTACTAACACAGATCCTGGCCCCCAGGTGGTACACCAGTGAAGTCAAAGGACTGTGCACAGGCACAAGAGTCTGTCTATATAGATCAGTTTGCAGGGCTGGGGCTCAGACTAGCTTCACAGGAGCCATTCCAGCCTAAGGATATAATATGCATTTTGTAAACTTCCAGGAAACTTAAAAGAAGAAGAAGACATAAGTTTTAGTTTATAATCAAACAACTTCCTGGGAGTGGTACAGAGTTAAAAGCTAAGAAATGTAAAGTTAAAAACTTATATAACTAAGACATTTTGGTCCAGGTTCTCTGGTCTGCTAAATTCACTTTGCACTGCAAAAATTAATTTAAACTAGCTGGAGATTGCACCTAGAGAATTCTCCCTGTGGAGAGGCAATCTCTACCCACATAGAACTGGTGAAGGCAGCAAAGCCACCTCCTCCTAAACCAGCTGCCCCCCAGACCCTGGTGAAAGCAGAAGGACAGGCCAGGCTGGGGATGGGTAGGCATGCCTGTGGTGAAGGAGGGACACAGTGAAGCCAAACTGCACTATGCCTGCTTTGCCCACTGGTATAAGGTGATTTATGGAGCTTACACTGGCAGCAGAAGTTAGAATAGACTTTGCTGCTCCAGTTTTTGAAGGGCCAGAACAGCTGGGGATTAGGGAGAAGCAGCCAGTTCCCTGCAGCCACCACTGTCCACTCTGACCAGCACAGAGAAAACTGGTGCCTCTGTATACTAACTCATCTATATAGACATCTAAGAAACAAGGTACTCAGCCACAGAGAGCGAGTGTCTGGCTACAAGGTGGGCGGAGGGAGCCACACATTACTACCTGTTTGGAATAGAATGCCAGATGGATACAGGTAATTTTACCTTGTAGTGGATGTATAGCATGAATGGGCACAAATTCTGAGCAACTAGGTGATAGCTGTCACTGTGGCGTTTTAAGGTTAAAAAGATATTGTCACCTTGAAAGAGTCACCATTTTTGTCTGAAATGTTACCTACTATTGTCCCAACTAATGCCTATGGTTACTTGAACCGAAAGAGATGGGGGAAAGAGATATGTCTCCATTTTTCAGTTTGTTTACATTGTGCCAGTGTAACCCACAGGGGAGTGTGTGTTACAGATACCCTGCTGTGTTCGATCCACAGAGCATACAAGTCTGTTACAGCTGTTCCTAGAGAAGGGTGCTTTTTTAGCTCAAGCTGTAGTAGCTCATGCTTTTAATTCTGGAGGTCCCTAGTTCAAACCCTGGTGGGTTGGCCAAGATGGCTTTCACAACCAGGATGAGGGTGGTCTGTCCTAGTAGCCAGAGAAGAAGTTGGGAGTCAGGTCAAGACAGGTACCTGAAGGTCAGAGTCCAAGATGGGCCAGATGGCAGACTGAGGTTCAGGCATCAGTAGGCAGGCAGGGTCAGGTTACCAGGAGATCGGGGTCAGGCACCAGATTACAGACCGCAATCAAATAGCAAAGCTGAGGACAAACCAGAGTCTAGAATCTATCACAAGCAGGGTCTGGAGCAGAGGCTTATAGGCAGTCTGTGTTGATGCTCAGATAGCTCCCCTTCATGACTTCCTGGTTTAAATATTGGTATCAGCCAATCAGGGGCCTATGAGGGACTGCCACTCAGGTCCTGCTGGGTGATACTTCCTGCCGAGCCCAGCCTCACATGACCCTCCCATGAAAGCTCAACCTAAGCTTCCTGTGGCAATGCAAAGGGGTCAGCGTCCCAGCACCTCCCAGGGTCCAGGCCTGTCAGTTCTAACAATGGCAGTGGGCACACCAGCATTGTGTATATAAGTGTAACACCGACAGATCCCAGTAGTCAGCAGGATCGAACCTGGGACCTCTGGAACTTAGTGCATGAGCCTTTACTGCATGAGCTAAAAGTCACATGGCCCTTAACTAAGGGATAGAGCAGATTTATTGATCTCTCTCTAAATTGTCTTAGTGCCACTAGATGGGACAGAGCACCACACCCAGGAGGTGTGTGGGTTACATAGGCAGTGTCAGAAAGGGCCTCGTTCTACAAGAACTACATGGGAGATAACTCCCTCCTGAGTAGTTGTACACACACAAGTTACTTTAATCACGTGTGTTAGTAGGACCGGACCCTCAGAGCTTCTCTATACACAAGAGTTGTACTGCTTTAACCACAGCTATACCAATACAACTCCAATAGTGTGGACAGTTATATTGGTATAAAGATGCTTTATACCAGTATAGCTATTCCCACAGGGAAGGGGAATAGCTTTACCAAAATAAGGCACCTTTATGCCAATATAACTGCATTCACACTAGGCGTTGTACTGGTGTAACCATTTCAATAGAAATTCACCATAACTGAAATAGTGATATTGGTACAAAACCAGTGTGTACACCAGGCCGTAGTCAGTTCTTTGTTAGTGTGGGGCTTCAACAGTTGTAGCGGAGAGGAAATCATTTTTTTTAAATAGGAAAAGTGGATTATAAAATCACAAAAGATGGCAGAAGGACTCAGGACAACCACCTTTTTCAGATGCCTAGATTTCAAGGTGGCTGTGTCCCTTTAAAAAATGCCATCACCAAGAAGGCAGAATATGCCAGTATCTTGACCGGGTTGCCTCAAGTGTCCTTGTCCAGAGGATGGATAATGTAATGGAGTAAATTGCTGCTCAGATTTTTCTTCATCTTCAACAGTTCTTTCACTTAATAAATTAATCTAGAAGACAGAATCCTATTTAAAGCAAAGCATTTCCCTAATATGAAGCCCCACTCTCCTGCCTGCTACATTACAGCAATAGAGACCTAAGAACTCTTACCTTATGGAAATAATCCCTCTGTGCTCTTGGCCTGCTCTAAGGTCAGGCCCCAGTATTGCCTGCTAACTGCTGGGAAATGACCTTGTGAATCAAGAGAGTGGAACTAGAAGTGCTGCTGATTTATAGCTTCAGTCAACACCACATGGTGGCAAAAATGCAATACTGCAGCTTCCCGCTGACAAATCAGAAACCGTCTACAACTATTAGCTTGTTAGTTTTGCTTCTTTATTTTTTTATCTATTCTTTCTTCTCATCTCCTTGTAGAAGCTGATTTCACAGAACTTTAAAACAATATGCACTATATTTATATCAAACAAAATCCTCACCTGTCCCTCGCCTTCCTACGCACACTAAAGACTCTTCGACTCACAATTCCAATACTACATTTGAGGCCATGAATCTGCACAGAGATCCATCAGCACAGAACCTTATGCCTGCACACAGTCCTATGGAAGCTAATGGCATTGACTGAGATCTAAAATTAACTCAGGCCTGGTCTACATCTAAAAATTAGATCGACCTAGCTAAGTGAAAAATTGTGTACTCTGTGCAATGTAGTTAGATTGACCTAATGCCCACTGTAGATGCAACTAGATTGACAGATGAATTCTTCCATTGATTTAGCTATCATCTCTTGGAGAAATGGATTAACTCCACCAATGGAAAAAAAAAAACCCTTCTGTTGATGTAATAAGCATCTACACTATGGTGCTACAGTTGCACAACTGCAGCACCATAGTGGGGCCACTGTAGAGTAGACATCTCCTGTGTCTTGAGCTGAAGGATCTGCCTACTCTGGAGATAATTAGTTCAACTTTTGTACCAGTTCAATCCCAACCTCTTCTACTTATATACTGGGGTGGATTTTTTTAACAATGGTGTCCCCATACACTGAATGACACTATCAAACTCATTTCAGGTAGGACCTGAAAAGAATGGTCCCATTTGGTGAAAAGTCAATGCTTTATCCACTAACCCACACCCCAATTTTACTGTGTTTGCAGAAACAAAGGAAAAGAACATTAGCCCCAGTCTTGCAACTAACTCAATAAAGGCACCAGGATACATTCATGTAGCGCTCATTACAGAACTGGGGCCAGCATTTATACTGTAGCATCTCTCTGTCTTCATTTGATCTCAAGTTGTGCAGCAAATGTCATCACGCTGCAAGTAATTAAATTTCCCGATTGTCCCTTCCATGGAAGTGCTCTCTTCTCTTACTTTAAAAAAAAAAACAGATGTACATCTTCATATTTGCCTCATTGCATGAAACTCTCTATGACAAAATGGAGGTCCAGATGCTTGTAACATGAATCCCAACAGGAAGCAAGTAATATCATTGTGAAAGTTCACACACCCAGAGGAGCCAAAAATGTGATTAGGAACAACAAAGTGGCAGATGGCTTCAAGTTGTTAACCAAGAACTGTTTTGGGTTTGGGTTTTTTTTCGATTTCTGATATTTTCAGTTTTGATTACAGCTAGTTTTTAAGAGTCCATTTTTTAATCACTGATTAATAAAATCATTCCTTGATTTAGATAGATAATGAGCTCTTTCTGAAGTCTTGCACTCCCAGGGATGAACTGTCAACAAACTGGGGAGAGCCACAAAGTTCCCCAGACCCTTTCACGAAAAATTCAAAAATGGTCAGTTTTCTAAAATAAAAATGTTTTAAAATATTTGCTTCAGTGTTAACCTAAAGCCATAAACGGTTTTTACTGTAGTGTGCTTTTTTCATGCGGGTTCAGAACTTCAAAATAACAGATGGATGAAGTATGCATACAGATATCAAAGCAAGGAATAACATAGGACAGTTACATGGCACATGCTATGCAATTTTGGGACCACATCCTCAGCTGGCATATTGGTTCATTAGAATCAGAGAAAAGAGTACTATTTACAGCAGCACTAATGCCACTCTCTACAGCAACTAGATATTTCTCAGCAATTTCCATCTCTATTGAGAAATGATACAGACAGAAATACATACTGTAAGTATCAATATTTAATGTCAAAAGGCTAGGGATTACAGAACAGTCTGGTTATAAGATATAAATGGATGTTCAGAACAGTCAGAGTTCTCCCAAATTCATTGCCATTTTATCTAGATTTAGTTCTTGTATTACTAAACATCCAAATATCCTTGGCTTTGGTTCAGATTCTTCTTGAGACTTCCGAGACTATAGAGAAATCACCAGTTTAATTGGAACGAAAGTGGACAAAGTAACTTTGTGTCTGATCCTGATTCCGTTGGCCTCAATGGCAAAACTCCCACTGAGTTCAACAGAAGCAGGATCAAGACTTGTGTTCTGTTACTGGTATATTGAGAGGAACAAGAATTATTTGCTTTCCAGCAAAATTTGCATTCATCAGGCAGTGAAATGTGACAGTGTTGCGGACACTCACTAACTAGGGCAACTTCATCTCAGGAGAGTACAAAAGATCACCCATTCTTTCCTTTTGTGATACTCCTTTTTATACTCACATAACGCGGTGGATTATCTGCAGATATTCAATTCAGCCAACTACAGGTCTTCCTAGTTGACAAGCATAAAAATAATCTGGAGATTTATTCTGCTGTGGCAGCATACAAGTAACTCCCATTAAATTAAACAGGAAAAAGTGGTTTGACTTGAATAGGAGTTACATATTCCCTGCAGGGAAAGAATCAGGATCCCAGAGTTGAGTAACTCTGAAATTAATTAATTACCTTTAACTCACCTAACAGGTCACATCATCTCCCTGATTCAGATTTAGGATGCTTTGACTACATATGCAGTAGCCTAAAGTAGCTCTATATCTTTCTAGTTAATTTAGTCCTAAAATCCTAAGCAGCCAGTCTACTATTTGATGTGTATTGTTATAAAATGTTTTAAAGTCCTATAATTATTTCCTGCCTAATTCCAGAAAATATCACTCACATTTAAATTATTTTACATTGTCTTCAGTCTTAAGGTTTGTTGTCATCACACAACAAAGATCCCATTAATCAGAAAGACAAGGAGTCCAGACTGAGATCCCGATCCTGCCAACATTCATCAGTGTGTTTGTAAGCAATTTTATTCATGTAGCAAAATGGAACTAAAATTACTGACCTGGTTAAGTATTGGAAAGATCAGACCCTGAGCCAGCAAGTGGGCAAACTGCAACATGATAAATGAACAAGACAAAGACAATCATCATATGAGTTGGAACAGCACCAGATGGCAGCACTTACACAGAAATAAAAGAAGCAGGCAGAAAAGTTAGAATGACATTTATTTCTATTTGGTGAATAAAAGAATTTTCATAATTAAAACATACTTGTAATGATTATACATACTGCTTCTGAGGATATCCTTTTTCTGTATAACTACAGATGTCACTGTATAATTGGCATAAGTGCTTAATTTGATTTTAAACTTTGTTTATTCATTTCTTTCCCATCTAAGTAGGCTAAACTTAAAATGCATCATCTTGGGAACAAATTTGTAAATGGTAATGCCTTTTGTACCACTTGCAACATCACTTTTTCAAAATATGAGACAACATTTTCTGAGCAAACTACATAGTCCCATGATTATTTACACATTTGCCTTGTGAATTAGCAGCATGTTTTCTATTTATTCTACCCAGGAAATTCACAAGCCAAGGTGGTACAGTTAGATTTTCTCAGAGGTCATGCTGCAAGGAAGTTTTAAAGGTCAAAGGGCAAAGATTGAAAATAGGATTATAGAATTTTGGGCTTTGTGGAAAACTATTTCTTTATCCTAGAATACCACAGAAATATGTAAAGTATGGATCTGATGGAATTTTTAAAAATTATTTCAGGTACCTGTTGACATACACTGTCCATGGGAAAGGAAGAGTATATCTGTCTTAAATATATTTATCAGGATTTACAGCATTCGTAAATGATATTATCCTTAAAAAGACAGCAAATTTTAGGTTTTAAAAGGGGTTTATCGTTTGTGTGTGAGAACCAGAAAATGAAACCGACTATAGGCAACAGTGAAGATGGCTAATCATTTTCATTGTCCAAGTTCTGAAAAATCCAAATAAGTAAATAGATTAGAGGTTTTTTATTGCACTTTTAATCTAACATGTTTCTGAAACACAGATAAGGAAATCTGTTTCTTTTAAATACTATAATCACTTTAATCACTGGCAACTTAGGTCAGATTCAAACCAAGAGATAAAATCTCCTTTATCCCATTAGCACTCTCCAGACTCATCCAGGTCTTATTGCAGATCTTTGAACTGCTGTCTATAAGTCTTGTTTCCTTTGGAAGTGTTTATAATACAGGATTTTCAAATGTATAGCATATTTTATTCCCCCTAAGCACTAGCCTCAAATATTTGCATTTTAAATACATTTGTAGATACAATTTATGCATGACCAGAAGCTTCAGTCACAATTAGCACACCTGTTGGCAATCTCAGCAAGGCCCAAGGACTGACTGAGTATGGAAACTGAATTAGTGTCTTGTCCCAAAATGTGATCTCTCCACATTGAGACATAGGTATGGCAGTCTGAGAGAGCTTGTATTTCCATTGATTTCAGAGTAGCAGCCGTGTTAGTCTGTATTCGCAAAAAGAAAAGGAGTACTTGTGGCACCTTAGAGACTAACAAATTTATTTGAGCATAAGCTTTCGTGAGCTACAGCTCATTTCATTGGATGCATTCAGTGGAAAATACAGTGGGGAGATTTATATACATAGAGAACATGAAACAATGGGTGTTACCATACACACTGTAACCAGAAAGAAAAGGAGTACTTGTGGCACCTTAGAGACTAACCAATTTATTTGAGCATAAGCTTTCGTGAGCTATAGCTCACTTCATCGGATACCGAGTGATCACTTAAGGTGAGCTATTACCAGCAGGAGAGCGGGGGGAGGGGGGGATAACCTTTTGTAGTGATAATCAAGGTGGGCCATTTCCAGCAGTTGACAAGAACGTCTGAGGAACAGTGGAATTTGTAAGTCTCTAAGGTGCCACAAGTACTCCTTTTCTTTCTGGTTACAGTGTGTATGGTAACACCCATTGTCTCATGTTCTCTGTGTATATAAATCTCCCCACTGTATTTTCCACCGAATGCATCCGATGAAGTGAGCTGTAACTCACGAAAGCTTGTATTTCCATTGTTAGTATGTTGCCTGTATTGTGGCTAGCAGATCTCAGTCTTCAGGGGTCCCCTTTTTTACAAGCACTAAATTAAAACATTTTTTAAACTTACACTTACAGCAAGAGCAACTCTCCAAATATTTTGGGAAATCCAGTGCAAAGGATTAGCATATGTCTGTTTACTGCAAACTTCAGTATGTTTGTGAATACCATTTGATTGTAAGCTGTAGTACTGTATACCCTTCCTTTTTGCACACTAGCCTCCATTTTGGGCTGGGACACCCAGGTGTTGTTAGAAGAGATCCTGACAACTAGCAGAGAGGCTAACAATGGGAAAGCCAAAGTGTCTTCAGTGTTGGTCTTCCAGCTGCTGCCTGATCCAGATACTATTCAAGATCAGTCCTTGGTCTCCTGGACAGGGATTAAATGAAAAATTAGCCACTTCAGTCAAATGAAAAGTCAGCCACTGGGAAATGGTCAGTTCCTCTAGACAATTATTATCCTTATCCTCTTTCCTTACGGAAACATATCTGGCTGTGACAGGGTGTACTACTCATCTGGGTCCCATGAGGGCCCTAAGCATTTGGGCGTTGGATCCACCTGGGCATGTCCAGTTCAACCCTCCATTTCCCTAATGGTTCTGCAGGAGTGTAGCAGCAGAGAGGGAAGGGTTCTCCTGGGGTCTGGCTTCTGACTGCACAATCAATTAATTAGATGTTGGATAAGTGATGTAGCCACTCTCATAGCAGCAGCATTCAAAGACATCACGCGCATCCATCCACCATCAAGACGATAAAGAGGGCAAATAACCAGATGGCATGCTGTTTGTTCTTGCACACCACAAGGGCAAGATGGGGAGCTCAAGAAGCCCCAAGGCTAAAGATGTAAGTGAGACCTCCCATGGCCACAACCTACCCTGTTAAATGAAGAAGGATCTGTTGGTTGTACTGAGGGGCATGCAAGGCCTGATCTGGAAAGGCTAAGGGATGCAGATCTGAGTTGTCTATCTGCCAAGAAATGTGCCATCAAACCAATATGTAGTCCTGCACCACCTGTTGCTGCTGTTCCTCAGAAAGATTGTGTCTGATGTACTGTCTGAGAGGCTCAACTATTTCAGATAAAGGGCATCTTAACTGTAGCCAGCACTTTTTATGTGGTTTTGAGATGAAATTCTGAAGTAACCTGTCTTGATAGCTGGCTGCATGCAGTACTATGTCCAGAGCCCTGCCCTTGTGCCTAACTGCCAAAGGAGCAACGACAGCCAGGACCAGAAGATTGGAGACTGGAGTTGTCCAGATCACACCGGTGATAAAGCAATGGGCAGAGCTGATCGTTGAATCCAACTTCCCACAGTGACTGGAACCCCATTCTGCTAAACTGTATTCAGCAGACGCAATAATTAGGGTGCTGATACTTGTCCATAGGGTTGAAACACTAGCACTCCATGAGTTGCCAGTAAAACTGCAGAGGAGAGAGACTCTCTACCGAATTTTAGCATGTCTTCTTGGTGTGCTTTGAAAGAACAGAGCAGTCAAGCTTTATCCCCAGATAAGCAAGGTACGGTTCAGAAATGATTGTCTGATTGTTCAAAAAGTCTGGCAGCTGTTGATGAGCTAACCTGTTGGCAAGATGGAAACAAAGATGACACTGTCTTAGGTACATTTAGTTTAAATTGCCGCTTCAAAAAGTACTTAGCCAAAGTGTCAAGATCAGATGACAGGCAGGACTCTGGCTCTTCAAAGCTCCTTCTGGCTATTGCCAGGCAGATGTCATCAAGGTCCACAAATTTACTTGCCGAGGTGGATGGCAGGCCAGCTATATATGTATTAAAGAGCATCAGAGCAAGTACAGATCCCTGGGGAAGTCCACTGTTCATATGACATGGGTGACTGGAACCATCTTCACATCTGATGATCACTGTTCTGTTAGAAATCATCTGCCTAATAAACTCTAAATTTCTTGCCTGGAATCATGGAGTATAATTTTAGGACTAGTCCACAGTGCCAAACAGTGTTGTATGCTGACAGAAGGTCAACAAAAACAGTGGCAACCTTCTCTCCTGTCTCAAAGGCATCCTCAATAAAAGAAGTCAGTCTAATCACTTGATCCTCAGCACTACAGCCTGGTCAGAACCCTGCTTGGCAATGAGGAAACTGTGGCTCAATTAAAGGCAATCATCATTTAAGTACCAACCTCTCCAGCAGCTTAAAAGGGACGCTGATCAAAGCCATGGGTGATAGTTCTTTGGGCCATCCACCTTCCTTCTGGACTTACAAAATGCCACTACACAGCATTCTGAACAAGTATTATAGAGTCTTGGCAGAAAGTCACAACAGGATGAACTCATGTGATGCAGGAACTCCCCATGGACGTTGTCAAGGCCAGGAGTCTTGTATTATTTTAACAAAGAAATCACTGATTCTAGTTCCTCCCAAGTGAGATTCTGTGACCTGCATTTGTGCAGGAGGTCAGACTAGATGATCATAATGGTCCCTTCTGACCCTAATTTCTATGAATCTATGCATGGCTGGGATAAGCTAGAGTTGGCTGAGGGTGCTGACTGAATCTTTCTGAGAGTAGACAATACTCTCCAATTATGATCTCTGTTTGGGATTATGGGTTGGCTGTTTGATTACAAGATGAGCTGCTGCAGCATTTGCTGAGACATGTGTAGAGCATTTAGGGGTTGACATGTACCTATTGTACACAGTAGGCTGCATGGCTGCTACTAGCAAGTCAGGCTGTCTGGATTGGCTCACAACTGTGAATGCCTACCTCAGGGCAGACTGTCTGAAAACAAGGGCAGATACCCCAAACTGATGGGCTGTTCTAGAATTAGATTTCATGAAGCCAGTAACAAACTCCTGGAGCCCTATACTAATTTTACAATAGAGTCACAGACAGTCCCCTTAGCCTCTCCATTCTATATTGACATGCAGAAAAATTGGACGTTGTGATAAAAGATTATTAAAACAAAAAATCACACCACATCAGGTTTCTCCCAGTCTCAAGAGGCTGATCACTTACCCCAGATCAACTGATACTCCGGATCTTACACCAAAGAATGAGAGCAGCCAATCCTATAGTAAACTAACTATAGGTTTATTAGCTAGGAAAAAAGAATGAGAGTTATTGACAGGTTAAAGCAGGTAAAATATAATAACAAGTGAGTCAGAGTTTGTAATTCCAAATGTAATGATATAATAAACTGCCAGTTTCCCAAAAGTCTACCCAGATCTCCATCTTCTCGGAGGATCTCCATTTTCTCATTCAGTTATTCTTCCCTGTCAGAATCCGAACAATCCAGAGATGATGGATTCTTCTTGAATCCATATTTCTAGCTTTTCCACACAGAAAGTAAACTGTTAGTGTCTTTACCCATATAATGACAGGTTTCAGAGTAGCAGCCATGTTAGTCTGTATTTGCAAAAAGAAAAGGAGTACTTGTGGCACCTTAGAGACTAACAAATTTATTTGAGCATAAGCTTTCGTGAGCTACAGCTCACTTCATCAGATGCATTCAGTGGAAAATACAGTGGGGAGATTTATATACACAGAGAACATGAAACAATGGGTGTGATCATACACACTGTAAGGAGAGTGATCACTTAAGATTAGCTAATAGCAGCAGGAGAGCGGGGGTTGGGGAGGAAGAAAACCTTTTGTAGAGATAATCAAGGTGGGCCATTTCCAGCAGTTGACAAGAACATCTGAGGAACAGTGGTGGTGGTGGGGAAATAAATATGGGGAAATAGTTTTACTTTGTGTAATGACCCATCCACTCCCAGTCTCTATTCAAGCCTAAGTTAATTGTATCCAGTTTGCAAATTAATTCCAATTCAGCAGTTTCTCATTGGAGTCTGTTTTTGAAGTCTTTTTGTTGTAATATTGTGACTTGTAGGTCTGTAATCGAGTGATCAGAGAGATTGAAGTGTTCTCCGACTGGTTTATGAATGTTATAATTCTCGATATTTGATTTGTGTCCATTTATTCTTTTACGTAGAGACTGTCCAGTTTGACCAATGTACATGGCAAAGGGGCATTGCTGGCACATGATAGCATATATCACATTGGTAGATGCACAGGTGAACGAGCCTCTGATAGTGTGGCTGATGTGATTAGGCCCTATGATGGTGTCCCCTGAATAGATATGTGGACACAGTTGGCAACGGGCTTTGTTGCAAGGATAGGTTCCTGGGTTAGTGGTTCTGTTGTGTGGTGTGTGGTTGCTGGTGAGTATTTGCTTCAGATTGGGAGGCTGTCTGTAAGCAAGGACTGGCCTGTCTCCCAAGATCTGTGAGAGTGATGGGTCATCCTTCAGGATAGGTTGTAGATCCTTGATTATGCGTTGGAGGGGTTTTAGTTGGGGGCTGAAGTTGATGGCTAGCGGCGTTCTGTTATTTTCTTTGTTGGGCCTGTCCTGTAGTAGGTGACTTCTGGGTACTCTTCTGGCTCTGTCAATCTGTTTCTTCACTTCAGCAGATGGGTATTGTAGTTGTAAGTATGCTTAATAGAGATCTTGTAGGTGTTTGTCTCTGTCTGAGGGGTTGGAGCAAATGCGGTTATATTGTAGAGCTTGGCTGTAGACAATGGATCGTATGGTGTGATCTGGGTGAAAGCTGGAGTCATGTAGGTAGGAATAGTGGTCAGTAGGTTTCCGGTATAGGGTGGTGTTTATGTGACCATCACTTATTAGCACCATAGTGTCCAGGAAGTGGATCTCGTGTGTGGACTAGTCCAGGCTGAGGTTGATGGAGGGATGGAAATTGTTGAAATCATAGTGGAATTCCTCAAGGGCTTCTTTTCCATGGGTCCAGATGATTGACAGAGCCAGAAGAGTACCCAGAAGTCACCTACTACAGGACAGGCCCAACAAAGAAAATAACAGAACGCCACTAGCCATCACCTTCAGCCCCCAACTAAAACCCCTCCAACGCATCATCAAGGATCTACAACCTATCCTGAAGGATAACCCATCACTCTCACAGATCTTGGGAGACAGGCCAGTCCTTGCTTACAATCAGCCCCCCAACCTGAAGAAAATACTCACCAGCAACCACATACCACACAACAGAATCACTAACCCAGGAACCTATCCTTGCAACAAAGCCCGTTGCCAACTGTGTCCACATATCTATTCAGGGGACACCATCATAGGGCCTAATCACATCAGCCACGCTATCAGAGGCTCGTTCACCTTCACATCTACCAATGTGATATATGCTATCATGTGCCAGCAATGCCCCTTTGCCATGTACATTGGTCAAACTGGACAGTCTCTACGTAAAAGAATAAATGGACACAAATCAGATGTCAAGAATTATAACATTCATAAACCAGTTGGAGAACACTTCAATCTCTCTGATCACTCGATTACAGACCTAAAAGTCGCAATATTACAAGAAAAAGACTTCAAAAACAGACTCCGATGAGAGATTGCTGAATTGGAATTAATTTGCAAACTGGATACAATTAACTTAGGCTTGAATAGAGACTGGGAGTGGATGGGTCATTACACAAAGTAAAACTATTTCCCCATGTTTATTTCACGCCCTCCCCCCCACCCCCCGTTCCTCAGATGTTCTTGTCAACTGCTGGAAATGGCCCACCTTGATTATCTCTACAAAAGGTTTTCTTCTCCCCCTCCCCCCACTCTCCTGCTGGTATTAGCTCATCTTAAGTGATCACTCTCCTTACAGTGTGTATGATAACACCCATTGTTTCATGTTCCCTGTGTATATAAATCTCCCCACTGTATCTTCCACTGAATGCATCCGATGAAGTGAGCTGTAGCTCACGAAAGCTTATGCTCAAATAAATTTGTTAGTCTCTAAGGTGTTACAAGTACTCCTTTTCTTTTTACCCACATAGGTATTTTCTTTGATGACAGATAGTGAGGAATGCACTTAGAGTCCTTGACCTCGAACATCACACACAATGACCACTTACTTTGAAATTAGCATTTTCTATTAAAGTTCTTAAGTCCTTCATTAGCATTTCACAAGATTTTTGATAGATAATTTAGTTACACTGATATACATAATATAAAGGCCTGCCATTACATTATAATAGGAATAGATAAATGAAAACAATACAAGTAACATTCCCTTACTTTTCATGTTGAATACCTTACATTAATACACACTTTGATTTCGGGTTATTTAATTACCAGGCATGCATAATGTAAAGGTAATGTAATAGTAAATAACAGAATATAGTTAGGTGAAAACAATACAATTAACATCTCCTTTGAACTCTATTAACACACAAATTAAATGGTTTGAATATATACTGTGACAAAGTTCCTCGTCTGCCTTGGTGGGTCCTGCGCTTACTGGAGGATTTGCTTGGCTCAGAGGTTCACGGCAGCCCTCAGTTTGGGCACTTTCGTGGCTCAGATCTGCTGTTCACTCAGTTAACCTCATCACTGGCCAGCATGGGGAAAGGAAGAACAATCCCCGCAGTTTCTGCTGATCCACCTAGTGGATCGGGGAACAGGCCAGAGACCTTCCCCTCTGGTGGAACCCACAGTCCAGTTCAACTCCTCAGGTATCAAGTAGGGAGTTGGGGGGATGGAGGGATGGGGGAAACCCGGGACCGCCCTCTAATCCGGGTTCCAGCCCAGGGCCCTGTGGATTGCAGCTGTCTACAGTGTCTCCTGGAACAGCTGCGTGACAGCTACAACTCCCTGGTCTACTTCCCCATGGCCTCCTCCCAACATCTTCTTTATTCTCACCACAGGATCTTCCTCCTGATGTCTGATAATGCTTGTACTTCTCAGTCTTCCAGTAGTATGCCTTCTCACTCTCAGCTTCTTGCACCTCTTGCTCCCAGCTCCTCATACACATGCCACAAACTGAAGTGAGCTCCTTTGTAAAACCCCAGTGCCCTGATTAGCCTGCCTGTCTTAATTGAGTCTGGCAGCTTATTGATTGGCTGCAGATGTTCAAATCAGCCTGTCTGCCTTAATTGTTTCCAGAAAGTTCCTGATTGTTTTGGAACCTTCCCTGTTATCTTACCCAGGGAAAAGGGACCTACTGAATCTGGGGCTAATATATCTGCCTTCTATCACTCTCCTGCGGCCATCTGGCCTGACCCTGTCACAATACTCATACATTTAACTCCTTTGATATTCACATACAAGTGAATTGGCCTATGGCTCTGGCCTGCGCTAGTCTGTCAGCATCACATATGGACTGGCTACACAGGTTCCTTCATAGAGAGAGATACATCTGTTGTATGCTCATATAAGGTATGTTACACCTAGTGGCTTAACAGTATAATATAATTAAGCATCCTGTTAGAGGGGTGTCCTCTGCGCAAAGGCAACAAAGAAAGCCCTGAGCTCAATGGCTTGAATTCATGAAGTCCAGACTTTCAATACGTTCCTGACACCATTCCTGCCTCTTAACACTAAGACATTCCATTAGCATATTAGCAGCTTGTTTTGTCCCCTCAGGCAAAGAAAACTGTCTGACTTTTTGATAAAGGTTGTCACAGACATCATCCCAGAGTGATATGTACACACTACGAAAACCATATGGGATCTACTTTCTAGCCACACTTAAAGTTTCACGGAAGACCCCTTAAGGGAAGCGATAAAAGATGTGGAAACTTAGCTCAGTGATTGACAATGCTAATTACTAGATATAAAGAATAGGAAACAAGACAGTTCAGAGAAGACATTACCTCATTCAACAAATATAGATCTGAGCTGTGCAACACAGGGATGGTGCATCTAGGCATGTAGATCATCTAAACCTCAACCCAGCCAAATTATGCTAATGCTCTGGGTTTTGCAAAATGCTTCCAGGCATGGAAATGTTGTTGCACTGGATCTAATCTTTCCAGGCTGACTGTTCTCCAAGCAGATGACGGAGTACATGCAGGATGCTGTTGAAGCCCATCCTCAGAAATGGAGGGCTGAGAAGTCAAGAGACCCCAGTTCCGCAACAAAGCCTGTGGGTGAAGAATATTCATCTAATGCACCAGTGCATCATCACAGAGTCAGGGATAAGTACTGATGCTCTGCCTAGAAGTAGATATAGGACAAAGGTATCAATGCAATGCAATTGGATATCACTCAAAGTGTGCTGAAGAGAGACATGTGGGTTTTAAATGGGAAACAGAACAAGAAAAAGATACAAGAAAAAATGCTGCAAAGCTTTGTACCTTAATCGGTGCCTTAGAAACCTTTAACATTGCTAGATCAGATCAGTGCAAGCCATACCAATCACTAAGGAAGCGCAGACAAGTCCTGGGAATTCCCTTTCTGACTGGCCAGAAAGGAACTGACTTTGGAACATGTAGACTGTGGGATGCATGAGATACTTCAGTGGCTGAGAACATTGTGAGCTATAGGAATTCCCAGATGGTCACATCCTCTGCCTGCAAATACTATGGTAACATTAGGCAATTTTCTGGTAGTGCTTTAAAAAAAATGAGATTTCTCTGTTTCAGGAGATTCCCATTTTTAGAAGAACAGGTCCTCAGGACAGAGAAATCTTTTTTTTTAGAAGAGCTGTACTAGAGAATTACCTAGTATTGTCAAAGCACACACACAAAGAGGATGTTATAATTATCACTAACATTGAAAAGTACTGCACTATATATTTGCATTGTGCTTTACAAATATAGTACATCTCTTCCCCTGTATTACACAGTCCCTTTCCACCCACTGGATTGATGTTACACCACTCAAATGTCTTGGGGTGGGGGGCTGTGCAAACCCCCACAATGTTAGCATGATATGCCAAGTTCCCAACAATCAGTTTCACTGTCACTGTCCTAAAATAGACTAATTCATCTGCATTTTTCATTCCTGTTTAAACAGTAATGCTGGTAAGTACAAGCATCTGGTTTATTCTTGTGGTTACCATGTAATGATTCTATAGAATGATTAATATATTTTGTTGCAAAAACATGGTCCAAAAATAATACACCATTGCCAACATGTGGCCGAATCAATGTTCACTAGTGTCAGCAGTTGATTCTGGTCAGGACACAGGACCCATGACCCATATTTATATTGCTTGGCAGGAATTTAGCAGAAGATCCACAGCAAGATCCTAGCAAGGCATAACAAGTTTAAAAAGGATTCAAGCAGGCTGGTGGTTTGAATTATATAAACACATTTTATAACCAAGAACAGAAATTGTTTAGACTCCGGGAAGAAGAACACAGGGATTCTAACAAGGCAACCAGAGGCTAAATCTAATTAATTTGTGGATTGGCAAGACAACAATAGTATCTTAAAAGTAGAGACTTCATTATGATAAACTATGAAGACAATACAACAGGGTTTTAACTAAGTTTTAACTAAGTTTTAAAATCAGCATAGTGGTACAAAGACCAAATATAACTCAGAGCAGCAATGTGCATTGGATTCTTAACCAGAGGTTAAGCTGAGGTAGAACAGTCCAGAATGCTGTTTTCCCTACTCCCTCAATATTCTTCATTCATGGCTACCTCCAGCCACATAAAGCACTGCCCATACATGTACATACTTCTAAATAAATTAGTCTAGGAATATAATATCCTGTGTCTTGTCTCATTTATCTTTCAAGGAAGAAATAACCCACTCCTGGAGTCCAGTCTTCTCCAGATAACTCAGAAGCTAGGAAAACATTTTTTTGGTTTTATGATTAAGACTTTTCCTCCAGAGAGTTGTGGTAGATGATGGAAGATGATCCAGGGTAGCAATGCACTTTTAGAGGAAATGGGTGAGGAAAGAAGCCAAAGGGAGGCTAATTGGCAAATCAAACTTGTTCTGCTGGACTTGGGAAATGGTAGGGAAGTTCTGAAAGCTGATTATTTTGCTGGAAGTTTTGCAATGCATTTCAATGCATTTTCATGAAACAGTTTCAGCTGATTAGATCAGACACTGGATGGAAACAAAATTCTGGATATAATGGAACTGAATGCTCTTTTCATTTGCATTGGCATTTCACCAGTGTAAAACCTGCATAACTGAAGGAGAATCAGGCCCAATGATTTCCTTCTTGTTTCTAAGTAATGAGCAGTATTATTTCTCATATGAATTTGGTTTTATATTCTAATCTTTGCTGTTATTATTAGATGTATTCAAGTCAGCAAGGCCTCATGAAATTCCTCCTAGGGTACTTAAGGAACTAGCGGAAGCAATCTTGGAACTGTTAGCAATTATCTTTGAGAACTTTGAGGATGGGCAAGGTCCCAAAAGACTGGAGAAGGGCAAACATAGTACCTATCTTTAAAAAGGGGAATAAACAGGACCAGGGGAATTATAGACCAGCCAACCTAACTTTGATATTTTGAAATATACTGAAACAAATTATTAAACAATCAGTGTGTAAGCAACTGGAGGACAATAGGGTTATAAGGAATAGCCAGCATGGATATGTCAAGAACAAATCATGCCAAACCAACCTAATTTCCTTCTTTGATAAGGTTACTGGCCTAGTGGATAGAACAGAAGCAGTAGATGTGATATATCTTGATTTTAGTAAGGTTTTTGACATGGTCCCTGTGATGGGGTGTACCTACCCCACACTGGCCCCGCAGGGATTAACTGCGCATTACAGGTCGAGGAGGCCATGAGCCTCCATCCCTGCTGGGCATACCCAGCCTGGAGACAAGATATAAAAGGAAGCAGTCCAGCTCAGTCTGGGCAGGCTGCTGAAGGATGCAGGGGGAAGGATGCAGATTGTAGGCTCTCTCCTGGGAGCTGCTACAGGCCCCGACCACAGAGCCAAGATGTGCAAAGCCTCAGACAGATTCCAGGCTGCCTGCAGAACCCAGAGAAGGGACCGAACCTGCAGGGGTCAGTCCTGGGTCTGGTACTATTCAATATTTTCAATAACAGAGTGGAGAGCATGCTCATAAAATTTGCAGATGATACCAAGATGGGAGGGATTACAAGCATTTTGGAGCATGGGATTAGAATTCAAAATGACCCTGACAAATTGGAGAATTAGTCGGAGTTCAATAAGATACAATTCAGTAAAGACAAGTGCAAAGTACTTCTCTTAGGAAGGAAAACAATCAAATGCATAACTACAAAATCAGGAATAACTGGCTATATGTAATAGCTGAAAAGGATCTGGGGGTCATAGTGGATCACAAATTGAATATGAATGCCATACAGCAGCAAAAAAGGTGAATATTATCTGGGGTATATTAACAGGAGTGTTGTATGTAAGACACAGAAGGTAATTGTTCCATTCTACTCTGCTCTGTTTAGGCCTCAGCTAGAGTACTCTTTCCAGTTCTTGTCACCACACTTTAGGAAAGATTCGTTCAAATTGGAGAGAGTCCAGGGGATAGCAACAAAAATGATAAAAGATTTAGAAAACCAGACCTACAAAGGAAGGTTACAAAAAACTGGGCTTGTTTAGTCTTGAGAAAAGAAAACTAAGCGGGGACCTGACTCCAGTCTTCAAATACATTAAGGGCTGTTATAAAGAGGACGGTGATCAATTATTCTTCATGTCCACTGAAGGTAGGACAAGAACTAATGGGCTTAATCTGCAGCAAGGGAGATTTAGGTTAGATATTAGGAAAATATTTCTAACTATATGGGTAGCTAAGCTCTGGAATAGGCTTCCAAGGGCTGTTATGGAATCCCCATCCCTGGAAGGTTTTAAAAACAGGTTGGACAAACACCTGTCAGGGATGGATTAAATTTACTTGGCCCTTCCACAGGGGACTTGATGACTTCTCCAGGTCCCTTCTAGCCCTACATTTCTATGATTCTATTAAAGAATGCAAATAGACAAATTAATTCTCCCATGGCAAAGATGAGGAGTAGTGAACACCAGATAAAGTCACTAAAACTAAATTTTCCCCTCAGAAATGAATGTATAGCTCCCAATAGCTAGAAGGGGAGCTGAATAAGTATGTCTGAGGACAAAATTTTACCTCTGGACATGTGGATTCAAACCATGGTTTAGTCACAGATACAATAAAATGGAACTTGCTGGCCTTTATCTAGCCCTTAGTGGATATTTGTCCCTCTCAAATATCCACCATAGGGGATGGCATTGCTGATCATCTCTTTTTAGCTGAGCCCTGGTCTACACTACAGGGTTAGGTCAAATTTAGCCGCATTAGTTCTATTTTATAATGAGTGCATCTACACAAGCAACCCCATTCCATCAACCTAAGCAACCTAAAGAGCTCTTAAAATCAACTTCTGTCCTCCTCCCCAGCGGGGATAGTGCTAAAATCAGTCTTGCTGGGTCTAATTTGGGGTAGTGCGGATGCAAATTGATGTTATTGGCCTCCGGGAGTTATCCCAGAGTGCTCCAATGTGACCACTCTGGACAGCACTTTCGATTCCGATGCACTAGCCAGGTACACAGGAAAAGCCCCAGGAACTTTTGAATTTCATTTCCTGTTTGGTCAGCGTGGCGAGCTCAGCAGCACAGGTGACCATGCAGTCCCCCCAGAATCGCAAACAAGCTCCAGCATGGAGCAAACGGGAGACACTGGATCTGATTGCTGTATGGGGAGAAGAATCTGTGCAGGAAGAACTCCGATCAAAAAGAAGAAATGCTAATATATATGCCAAAATTGCACAGGGCATGGTGGATAGAGGCTACAACAGGGACACACAGCAGTGCCGTGTGAAAGTTAAGGAGCTCAGGCAAGCCCACCAAACTACAAAGGAGGCAAATGGTCGCTCTGGGTCAGAGCCCCATACATGCCACTTCCATGATCAGCTGCATGGCATTCTAGGGGGGAACCCTACCACTACCCCATCACTGTCCGTGGACACCTGCCAGGGGGGAGTCTCACACAACAGGGAGGAGAATTTTGTGGATGAGGAGGAGGAGGAGGAGGAGAATGCACAGCAGACAAGCGGTGAATCCATTCTCCCCGGCAGCCAGGACCTTTTCAACACCCAGGAGCCAATACCCTCCCAAGGCGAGATCCCCGACCCTGAAGGTGGAGAAGGCACCTCTGGTGAGTGCACATTTGTACCAACAGTACAGGGTTTAAAAGCAATAGCTTTTAATGTTTTAATGTTTAATTTGCCCTGAAGACTTAGGATGCATTCGCGGCCAGTACAGCTACTGGAAAAGTTTGTTAACGTGTCTGGGGATGGAGCGGGAATCCTCTAGGGTCATCTCCATGAAGCTCTCCTAGAGGTACTCTGAAAGCCTTTGCAGAAGGTTTCTGGGGAGGGCTGCCTTATTTCATCCTCCACGGTAGGACACTTTACCAAGCCAAGCCAGTAGCAAGTAGTCTGGAATCATTGCAGCACAAAGCATGGCAGCAAATGGTCCTGGGTTTTGGTCGCATTCAAGCAACATTCGGTCTTTATCTTTCTGTGTTAGCCTCAGGAGAGTGATATTATTCACGGTCACCTGGTTGAAATAGGGGAATTTTTGTAGGGGAATAGTAAAAGGACCCCGTTCATGCTGGGATGTTTGCGCTTGGCTAAAAGGGATCATCCCATAGCCACGCAGCAGGGGTAGGGGTGAAGGGATCATCCCAAATAGCCACGCAGAGGGGTGGCAGGAGGTGTGTGCTGCACATCCACCCAAAACCCTTCTTTTAAATGGCAAACACAACCAGCATTGCTTGCTATGGGAAAGGAGGACACTGCAGTTTGAAAACATTCCCACATGTTATGAAGGCATTAGAACCCAAACCCACATACACTTTGGCTTACCATGGCTGCCTGGAAACCGAATTCTGTTACCCAGCCGTGTGTGATGTGTCACCATACCGGCAGGCGCTCAATATAAAAGGCAAAATGCGACCTTGTACCTAAAACACATGTGCTGTCTGCTGTGAATTGCTTGATTCACTGTGAAAGAGTCTCCCTTTTGTTCTCAGAAATGTATCATCTTAAATTTTACTCTCCCTTTTTATCCCCCTGCAGGTACAAATGTTTCTCTGCTCTCCCTATCATCTCCATCCCTGAGGTTATCACAGATTAGAAGATGAAAAAAACGCACTCGCGATGACATGTTTTCCAAGCTCATGCAGTCCTCCTGCACTGATAGGGCACAGCTGAATGCATGGAGGCATTCAGTGGCAGAGTCCAGGAAAGCATTAAGTGAGTGCGATGAGAAGAGGCAGGATGCAATGCTGAGGCTAAGGGGGGAGCAAACGGACATGCTCAGGCATCTGCTGGAGCTGCAGGAAAGCCAACAAGAGCACAGACCGCCGCTGCATCCACTGTCCTTCCCCAAGTTCCATATCCTCCTCACCCAGACACCCAAGAACACCGGGGGGAGGCTCCGGGCACCCAGCCACTCCACTCCAGAGGATGGCCCAAGCAACAGAAGGCTGTCATTCAAACAGTTTTGATTTGCAGTGTGGCTACATTAAGCAATGTGCCCTTGTCCTTCCCTCCTCCCCACCACCTCCACCCCACCCAGGCTACCTTATCAGTTATCTCCCTGTTTTTAAATTAAAGAAAAAATGCATGGTTTCAAAACAATAGTGACTTTATTTCCTTTGCCAGCTGTGATTGAAGGGGGAAGGGTGGTTGGCTTACAGAGAATTAAAATCAACAAAGTGGGCGGGTTTGCATCAAGGAGAAACACACACAACTGTCACACCAAAAAGAACGAGGAGTACTTGTGACACCTTAGAGACTAACAAATTTATTTGGGCATAAGCTTTTGTGAGCTAAAACCCACTTCATTGGATGCATGCAGTGGAAAATACAGTAGGAAGATATATATACACACAGAGAACATGCAGAAATGGGTGTTGCCATACCAACTATAACGAGACTAATCAGTTAAGGTGGGCTATTATCTGCAGGAGAAAAAAAACTTTTGTAGGATAATCAGGATGGCCTATTTCCAACAGTTGACAAAAAGGTGTGAGTAACAGTAGGGGAAAATTAGCATGGGGAAATAGTTTTTACTTTGTGTAATGACCCATCGACTCCCAGTCTTTATTCAAGCCTAATTTAATGGTGTCCAGTTTGCAAATTAATTCCAATTCTGCAGTTTCTCTTTGGAGTCTGTTTTTGAAGTTTTTTTGTTGGAGTATTGCGACTTTTAGGTCTGTAATTGAGTGACCAGGGAGATTGAAGTGTTCTCCAACTGGTTTTTAAATGTTATAATTCTTGATGTCTGATTTGTATCCATTTATTCTTTTGCGTAGAGACTGTCTGGTTTGGCCAATGTACATGGCTGAGGAGCATTGCTGGCACATGATGGCAGGGGTATTCTTTCTGCTACCCAAGATCCATGAACCTGGAAATCCTGGACTCCCCATCATCTCAGGCATTGGCATCCTGACAGCAGGATTGTCTGGCTATGTAGACTCTCTCCTCAGGCCCTACACAACCAGCATCCTAGCTATCTTCGAGACACCACCGACTCCCTGAGGAAACTACAATCCATGGTGATCTTCCAGAAAACACCATCCTGGCCACTATGGATGTAGAAGCCCTCTACACCAACATTCCACACAAAGATGGATTACAAGCTGTCAGGAACAGTATCCCTGATACTGTCACGGCAAACCTGGTGGCTGAACTTTGTGACTTTGTCCTCACCCACAACCATTTCACATTTGGGGACAATGTATACCTTCAAGTCAGCAGCACTGCTATGGGTACCCACATGGCCCCACAGTATGCCAACATTTTTATGGCTGACTTAGAACAATGCTTCCTCAGCTGTCATCCCCTAATGCCCCTACTCTACTTGTGCTACATTGATGACATCTTCATCATCTGGACCCATGGAAAAGAAGCCCTTGAGGAATTCCATCATGATTTCAAAAATTTCCATCCCACCATCAACCTCAGCCTGGACCAGTCCACACAAGAGATCCACTTCCTGGACACTACAGTACTAATAAGTGATAGTCACATAAACACCACCCTATAGGAGAAACCTACTGACAGCTATACTTAGCTACATGCCTCCAGTTTTCATCCAGACCACATCACATGATCCATTGTCTACAGCCAAGCTCTAAGATACAACCGCATGTGCTCCAATCCCTCAGACAGAGACAAACACCTATAAGATCTCTATCAAACATTTTTAAAACTACAATACCCACCTGCTGAAGTGAAGAAACAGATTGACAGAGCCAGAAGAATACCCAGAAATCATCTACTCCAGGACAGGCCCAATAAAGAAAGTAACAGAATGCCACTAGCTGTCACCTTCAGCCCCCAACTAAAACCTCTCCAATGCATCATCAAGGATCTACAACCTATCCTGAAGGACGATCCCTCACTCTCACAGATTTTGGGAGATAGCCAGTCCTTGCTTACAGACAGCCCCACAACCTGAAGCAAATACTCACCAGCAACCACATACCACACAACAAAAATACTAACCCAGGAACTTATCCTTGCAATAAAGCCTGTTGCCAACTTTGTCCACATATCTATTCAAGGGACACCATCATAGGACCTAATCACATCAGCCACAACATAAGAGGCTCATTCACCTGCACATCTACCAATGTGATATATGCCATCATGTGCCAACAATGCCCCTCTGCCATGTACATTGGCCAAACTGGACAGTCTCTACGCAAAAGAATAAATGGACACAAATCAGACATCAAGAATTATAACATTCAAAAACCAGTCGGAAAACACTTCAACCTCCCTGGTCACTCAATTACAGACCTAAAAGTCGCAATACTCCAACGAAAAGACTTCAAAAACAGACTCCAAAGAGAAACTGCAGAATTGGAATTAATTTGCAAACTGGACACCATTAAATTAGGCTTGAATAAAGACTGGGAGTTGATGTGTCATTACACAAAGTAAAAACTATTTCCCCATGCTAATTTTCCCCTACTGTTACTCACACCTTTTTGTCAACTGTTGGAAATGGGCCATCCTGATTATCACTACAAAAGTTTTTTTCTCCTGCAGATAATAGCCCACCTTAACTGATTAGTCTCATTATAGTTGGTATGGCAACACCCATTTTTTCCATGTTCTCTGTGTATATATATCTTCCTACTGTATTTTCCACTGCATGCATCCGATGAAGTGGGTTTTAGCCCAGAAAAGCTTATGTCCAAATAGATTTGTTAGTCTCTAAGGTGTCACAAGTACTCCTCGTTCTTTTTACTGTTACAGACTAACAGGGCTACCACTCTGAAAACTGTCACACCGTAGCCTGGCCAGTCATGAAACTGGTTTTCAAAGCTTCTCTGATGAACAGCGTGCCTACCTGTGCTATTCTAATCACCCTGGTGTCTGGCTGTTCAAAACTGGCAGCCAGGCGATTTGCCTCAACCTCCCACCCCGCCATAAACGTCACCCCCTTACTCTCACAGATATTGAGGAGCACACAGCAAGCAGCAATAACAATGGGAAAATTGGTTGCGCTGAGGTCTAACCTAGTCAGCAAACAGCGCCAGCGAACTTTTAAATGTCAAAAGGCACATTCTACCACCACTCTGCACTTGCTCAGCCTATAGCTGAACTGCTACTGTCCAGGCTGCCTGTGTATGGCTTCATGAGCCATGGGAGCAAGGAGTAGGCTGGGTCTTCAAGGATAACTATTGGCATTCAACATCCCCAACAGTAATTTTCTGGTCTGGGAAGTAAGTCCCTTCTTGCAGCTGCTCAAAGAGCCCAGAGTTCCTAAAGATGCGAGCATCATGCACCTTTCCCAGCCATCCCACACTGATGTTGATGAAACATCCCTTGTGATCCACCAGTGCTTGCAGCACCATTGAGAAGTACCCCTTGCGGTTTATGTACTGGTTGGCAATGTGGTCCGGTGCCAAGATAGGAATATGTGTTCCATCTATCACCCCACCACAGTTAGGGAAACCCATTGCAGCAAAGCCATCTACTATGACCTGCACATTTCCCAGAGTCACTACCCTTGATAGCAGAACGTGAGTGATTGCATTGGCTACTTGAATCACAGCAGTCCCTACAGTAGATTTGCTCACTTCAGATTGATTGGTCGGTAGCAGTCAGGCATTGCAAGCTTCCACAGGGCTATCACCACTTGCTTCTCAACTGTCAGAGAAGCGCTCATCTTGGCATTCCTGCACTTCAGGGAGGGGGAAAGCAACTCACAGAGTTCCAGGTAAGTGGCCTTATGCATGCAAAAGTTTCACAGCCACTGGGAATTATCCCATCCCTACAAGACTATGTGGTCCCACCAGTCTGTGCTTGTTTGCCGGGCCCAGAATCGGCATTCCACTGTATCAACCAGCCCCACTGCCACCATGATGTCCCAATTGACACATCCCATGCTTTCAGGAAAGTCTGTGTCCATGTCCTCCTCACAATCATCCTTGTGCTGATGTCTCTTAGCCAGGTTCCGCACATACTGCAGTATAATGCGTGAGGTGTTTACAATGCTCACAACAGCAGCGGTGAGCTGAGCGGGCTCCATGCTTGCCATGCTATGGCGTCTGCATGGGTAACCAAGGAAAAAATGCATGAAACGATTGTTTGCAGTTGCTTTCACGGTGGGAGGGAGGGAGGGATGGAAGGAGGGGAGACTGACAACATGTACCCAAAACCACCTGCAACAATGTTTTTGCCCCATCAGGCATTGAGAGCTTAACCCAGAATTCCAATGGGCAGCGGAGACTGCAGGAACTGTGGGATAGCTTCCCACAGTGCACCGCTCCGTGAGTCGATGATAGCCATGGTAGTGAGAACGCATGCTGCTGACTTAATTAATTCAGTGAGGACATACACAATCAACTGTATAAAATCGATTTCTAAATATCGACTTCTATAAAATCGACCTAATTTCACAGTGTAGCTAGAGCTTGAAGCAGAAGAGCACTGGCAGAGCAGAGAGGAAACTGTAACACAATGCTGGACTCTAAAAGTAACTAACCCTCTGTCAATTAACAATTATGACAAATAATAGAACATTCACATTTGTTTATGGGGACGCGAGGTTATTTACCACGAAAAATATTTTACACTTGTACAGCACCTTTTTTTCCTAAAGGGTACCAAAGGACCTCAGAACCATAATGTTCCACTGAAATAATAATTTCTGGGCTAGAGAGCTACAACCAAAATGCACAGAGTATGCTGCAGAAAAATGAAGGGAGAGGACATTTTGGCTGATGCTGAGAGCAAGCCTCTAACAAAAAGTGCCAAGGGATTATCACTGTTCATGCAGAGTAGACAGGACCTTTTTTAAAAAAAAACTCCTTTGGAACATTCAATGTAATGGACAAGATCCTCAGTTGGTGTAAGCTGTCATAACTTTATTGACTTCAGCTAAACTATGTTGTGTCACACCAGCTGATAATCTGTCTCAAAGACTTCCAGAATATGGGGGGGTTTTGGCTGTAAATATTCAAAGATTTTAGATTTTTGTTTACTGGAGAAAGCAGTTCTCTCTCATTGTGTTCTTTACCAAACTACAAACTCTCTCTAAAAGAGAAAAATATGTAATAATGACAATTGACAATTGAAATAAGCTTTTGGTTTTGAGAAGAAATACTTTATAAAGAAGCTTCATCATCTTTATAATACTTTAGTTGGAACCTGACCCCATATTCTAAGCCGATATAGCTCTTTCAACTTAACTTATTGGTAATACACACTTATCAATGACATTAGTTTAAAGATAATTTGTGATGTATAAATACCTCATTAATTACTGCAAAAAATTTAATTGCTTTCATCTTGACTTAATTGAATATTTTCATCATTTGGCACTACCATGTATCATATGGAACTGTGATTAGACTAATATTGTGCCAAATCCCTCAAATATTTTTCAGACTAAATCCAAATTATTCCCAAACAAGTACACAAGCTTACAAAACATGAATTTTTAATCACTTTGCGATAGCCATAATTTCCAAAACATTGCATTCTAAAATAATGGAGCTGTCAAAATGTTCCGGATCGTGCACATTATTAGTAGTCCGAGTTTCTAAAAGCTACATCACCAGAGCAGAAAAGTGTAAGACAGAGTTGCAGATCACTATCTGAACACAAACAGTTCAATTTGAGGTTTTTTTGTACCTGTTGTCATGGTTGCAATAGCATGTTAATTTGCTGGTGATGTTCAGAGTTCCTCTAGAAAAGATGTTTCCTAAAATAACCATTAAAATAGGAATTAAAATGAAAATGAATTAAAATATTAGCATTTAAAAGTAATCCATCTGACTTACCCAGGTGCATAAACCACAGAGTGTCAAGGCAATATTATAACCCCTCAGTTTATGAAGAAGTTAAATTGTAAAGTTTCTAGTCTTTATGGTTGTGAAAAAAATCATTGTAGTCAATGGAGCTACACATTTATAGCAAATTTAAGAGTGTAGGAACCATTGTTTGAAGCTACTGGGTTAAGCAGAGATTTCTGCTCTGAGATACAAAAATGTTAATGTATAGTCTCGCTGGAATAACCTCTTTCACTGATTTGCCAGCAAATACTCAAGAAATGTGACAATTGTCCCTATGCTGAATGGATCACAGAAATTCAAGATTAGTTTAGCCAACAGTTCAAAGATTTAAAGTGAAAAAATGTTCATGTTAACTACAGCCCTATTTTGTGGATGGAATTCAGATAATTAATAATTACTCTTGGCTAATTTTTAGAACTCTAGCTTCTATGCAAAAATGCTTGGAAATGAAAAAACTAGTTCAAAATCCCTGCACACACTTGAACGGGCCGAAAAACAGATATATTATCTTCTCAAGAAGCAGGGATTAGCAGTAGCACAGAGGGGGCAGGGGATGCAGCTGTGTACTTACACCAAGTTCAAAGATACATAGGAAATCCCGGACTCACTCTGTTCTATCTCACACCACACTGCCTGCCTGATAATGCTCCAGCAATATAGCTGACATGGGGACAGATTTTTAATAGTAGTTAAACACCTAAAGAAACAGAGAGGCACCTAGAGGGATTTACAAAAGAATCTAGGCACCTAACTTCCAGGAAACTGCACCTAGACACTTGAAAATCCCTACCTTTAAAAATCTGTCTATTGATGATCATGCTGTCATTGGTCATCTTAGGTCTGTAGCTGTGCACTACTGCACTCTGCAAACTATAGATGCTCTAAATTAATGCCTGTCTAAGCAGCTTTAATATCCACTGTGTTTTCCAGCATATAATATGGTGGTTTCTGGGAGGAGCATGCCACCAAGAGCAGCTGCTCCTGAGCTCCACTCCTCTCCCAACTGATGACACTCCTCCCCGCACAGTGCACAGAATAACAAAAGCACTGAGGGAATGCAGGATTAGGGCTGCTGCTGGTTTGGTTGGAGGGAAAAGCATGCAACATATCTCCCCTCCCCTTCTTCCAGCA
This sequence comes from Eretmochelys imbricata, assembly GCF_965152235.1. NCBI lineage: Eukaryota > Metazoa > Chordata > Testudines > Cheloniidae > Eretmochelys > Eretmochelys imbricata. The sequence goes on from NC_135575.1 coordinate 91,453,252, forward strand.
TTTCCCACCCACTCATTTGGTTAGTGTTGGTGCATGCAGGACCCCTCACACAGGTAGTGTTGGGGGAGAGGAAGAGGTACAAGCCGTATGGTAAGCCTCCTTTTCTGCATGGTGCAGTATAAAGGACAATGTATCAAGCAACAATTATGGGGGTTTCTGGCATGTTTAATGGCATTTTAAACCTGCTAATAAGCATGTCTTGTCTCTCAACATGTTTTTATTTTTTATTTCTGAAGGTGTAGGAGGATCACCTTCTCCATACTTTTGTCAGTTGCAGCATGCCCCTCCATTTCCCTTCATTAATTCAGTGATTTGAGGATTTGGGGTTCAACAAGAGAGCCCAAAGCAGGATAAATAGGCCTTCCACCCCATGTAGGCGTTTTCTTTTTTTCTTTTTTCCCTTTATCAAATGGGTCATGCCACTGTTTGCCACCTTTTGGGCTACCACTCCCTCCCCAGGGCCTTACCTGTCTTCCCTTCTGTCAGGACTTTCCAACAGTCCTTTCCCCCTTCATGGCACAGATAGCAGTTCACCCCCTCCAGGTGGCACAACTAAGGTGATTGACAGGGGGAGGTTGGTTCTTTCCTGTACCCTGGGCTCTATACAGAGGAGTGTCTGTTCACTCCAACTTCAGTATCCTGCTTTACTCCACTCAGGGGAGGCAGGGGTGTTTCCTAACATGCCTCTCTCCACCTATACCTTCTGCAGGCCTCTTTATTTGTGCCCCTTGTGGGTTCTGTTCCCAGTTCGCTCCCCATAGAGAATCATCCTGGTCCCTAGCCCCAGGACTCTGCTGCTGTGTTTGGCTCCTTCCTAGCAGGGAGCTATCGCCAGTCCATCCTCAGACCCTGGTCACTGGAGAGCCTCTCAGCACAGAACTGCTCCTCTTCCATACTAAGAATAGGCTGTCTCTTCTATTTCCCCCAGTAGGCTTGCCTCCCCATCACCTGTTATCTGAGTCTTGTGATCTGGAGGGACAGAAACTAGGCACAAGTCTCAGCTGAGACGTGAACCACTTGAAGGCCAAGCTCACCCTGCAACAGTAATTTTTAATAAAGGCATGTACTTCTAAGTTCAGTAATATGGTTACTACAATTCAAGATGGACAGTAATATGTTGTGATGTTATTGACATAAACTGTGACCGTATAGATCATTGTTGCAATCACTGTTATATAGCAAATATTGTACAAAGCTGTCGTGTGAGGTGTCTATGACAAAGTTATGATTTGCTGGTAATGATTATGCTATCTGTATGCATGTATCATTTTTGTATTTAAAGTTATTAGTATAGGCTCTACACTGTCTGTATTTCAAACTTGTGCTATGCTTCTGGGTGACTCCCCAGACAATGTGGTGTCAGCCCTGCCTAGCCTGCTTGATAGCCCATTAAGGACCATCAGCTATACAACTGACTCACTGAGAGAAGGCAGATACATCTTGTGACTCAGCAAGACATGCAGGGATATGCTTATGAACAAAACGCTAAGGTTTTTCCATGTCATGTGCTGGGTGGCTTGTGGTTGGAACAAAGAAAGCACAAGCCACATAGCAAAAGGACTGTAAAAGGCACCATAATCATCTCCATTTTGTCTTCAATCCTGCTTCTTACTTCTGGAGGAACCTTGCTGCAAACTGAAGCTCTGAACAAAGGACTGAATGACCCATCCCAGCTGTGGATGTACTCCAGAGACTTGATTTGAACCTGCAGTTTATTCCATCACTGCTACAAGCCTGAACCAAGAACTTTGTCATTACTGTATGTAATTGATTCCATTTAACCAATTTTAACTCTCATTTATATTTCTTTCTTTCTATAAATAAACCTTTAGATTTTAGATTCTAAAGGATTGGCAACAGTGTGATTTGTGGGTAAGATCTGACTTGTATATTGACCTGGGTCTGGGGCTTGGTTCTTTGGGATCAAGAGAACCTTTTTTCTTTTCCTGTGGTATTGGTTTTCATAACCATTTCAAAACATATGGTTTTCATAACCCCATAATGAATGGTACTAGTGGTGATACTGAGAAACTGGAGTGTCTAAGGGAATTGCTTGTATGGTTAGCTAGTGGGGTGAAACCGAAGTCCTCTCTGTTTGGCTGGTTTGGTGTACCTTAATGGTAAAGGAAACCCAGCCTTGGGTTGTAACTGCCCTGCTCTAAGCAATTTGTCCTGAATTGATACTCTTAGTTGTGTCCCGCCAGAGGCAGCATCGTTACATATGTAAAGAAATCATTTTATTTAATAAAAACAAGTGGTATCTCACAAATATATTGTAGAAGAGAAGACTTGCAGTGGGTGTGCCTTCTGTTGGCTGGGTGTTGCGTAGCAGCTCTGTCTTCTCTAGCACACCAGGCCAATAGTCACTCCAGTTCTGTGGTGATGTACCTCGTCTCAAAACTCAGCCTCCAGCCAGGTCGCATTTTAGTTTCACACCCATATTGTGGTAACACAAAGTCCAACAAATAATTCCTTGTGTCAGGTTTCCAGCTCCTAGCTCTGGGCCCAGTAGTCCTTACATCATTCTCTCAGGGCTCTGAACTGTCCTTATCCTCCTTATGTCAATGGGCTTCACGCCCAGTGGCTGGGAACCCAGGCCCACCCTCTACGGTGGGTTCCAGTCCAGGGACTCTAGAATGCGCAGCCAAGGTCTTCTCTCCAGCTATTTTTCCCTGGAGCTGTGCATCTCCTTCCCCTCCGACGATGGCTCAGGCTTACAAGAGACACGACTGAACCAATAATCTTTAAAGTTTTCAGCTTTAGAATTTACTATACAAAAATACATGCATTAATCTATGTAATTTTAACGATTTTCATTTTGAGTCATTTTGGGGAATAGGTATAGGGGCCCTTTAAATTTGTAATTCTGACACTGAGTTACCCAAAGTAAGAAATGACAACGCACAGAGTTCATGTTTGTGAAGGAGTGTGATTTTGGGAGACTGATTGTAGCTTAGGATAATGTGTATAGGAACAGAAGAGGAGAGTTCACCTTAAAAGGGTACTGAGAAACAAAAGACAAAAGAAAGGGATAAATGCTTACTTTGAGGAAATTTTTGGCTTTTAAGAATATTGATTGCTCTGCTTATTATTTTCTTAGGACTAGACTGCACACTAGTCTTGGTTATTGATAAGATAATCTTGTTGGTTGGTTTGCCTTTCAACCAAATGGTTTTTAGATCTACAATCTACCATTTATATCATTTACAACTTGCAATTAAAAGACTCCTATCAAATATTCTATACTAAACACAAATCACAGTAACTAACACTTTCAAAACATAGTGTAAAAGAAAGCACAATAGAAGTCACAAAGTTGCATGAAAACAATTGTAAGTATCTCTTAAGGGTCAAATAAAGGCACAGGCCAAATTGTTATAACCTACCATTATAGGGATAAACTAGAATTTTACTGATAACAATTTAGCATCAATATTGAGGTTTATCCCCCATACTAAGAGGGGCTGAAATCACAGTAAAGGGATGCCTTCACATATATCACAAACATTTGTCATTATAAATGATATTCAGCCTTTTCCCTCACTGTATTCTCTGATTCTCCACTTTTGCACTTGTTAGTGTATGGAAAGGATTATACACATAAACCAATTAGGGGATTGGAAGTGCTTTCCTGTAAGCAGGAAAGCTCATTTACAGATATTGAATGAGCTAAATGCATAATAACAATGCAGCAAGCTTTTTATATACCACTACAGATAACTAGAATAGTCAGGCACAGAATCTAATCTATTGCATAAGCATTATACAAGAGACATGAACTAGTTCTTTCCTGCAGCAGTGCCATATCTAATCCAAATATACCGTGGGCTGCATTTTCTCATATTTTGTGTTAGCATTGTTAATACACACGGCATTATTGGCATAGGTCATATGTAGAGTAAGAAAATACATTTACAAACAAGTTTGTCAGAGTACTGAAACCTCACATTGTAATTCAGCTATACCTGGCCTGAGGTTAAAAAAAAAAAAAAAAAGAATCTCTGTGTATGTTGGTTTTAGTCCTTTAATCCTTACTCAATATAAATATTGACTCAAACATTTTTAAAAGTAATAAATACAATATTAGCAATTGGTGAACCGCAAAAGACTGAGAGATTTGGTTTAGTTTGGAGTTTATCATCAAAGCTTAGCTGGTGTATCATATCTTAGGGTATGTCTACACTTCAGCTGGGAGCATGCCTCCCAACCTGGGTAGCCAGGCACATGCTAGTTCTGCTCGAGCTAGTATGCTAAAAACAGCAGTGTGGACGATGAAGCATAGGCAACAGCCACGACAGAAGAAGCAAGGTCTGTTATCCATGGTTTGAGAATAGCCTCCTTTGCTGTTACTAGCTAAAACAAGTGAGTAAAATTCAAAATTAGCATAAATTAATATCTGTCCACATACCTAAAGCATAAGTGTAACTATTCTACAGGATTTGAAGATGAAACAAATTAGCTGCTTTGCAGTGTATTTAACAATGTAGCTCAAGACCATGCAACAAATATGCAATAAGATTAGCCTTGAATGAGGACAAGAGGTTTAAAAAAGGAGGCGCCTCTGAAGGGCTAGAGAAATTACACCGTTAGAAGAATAGCCTTCTTGAAACCATAGTGTGAGCAAATTGTAGGTCTCACAATTCAACAGCCTTTTATCACTGTCAGCTCAGTAGGCCCACTTCAGCTTCAATTTAAGAACAGGAATCTTAACACTGTTTTCAATGAGATTAGAATTGGACCAAATGTGATCACCATGTTTGGTTGAATAAGTATTCTAAAGGCAGACAAAAAAGCTAGTGAATTCCTCAGGTGGGATCTTGAAGTGGATAGCCCTGCCTCTGTTTGTGGAGTGTTTTAATCCCAGGAACTGATAATAAGAGCTTCCTGTCTAATTTTAACTACCGGACTGGGTTACAGGATGAGACGTGGCCTCTCAAAGAACTATACACCAGACTACTCAAGTTTTAATTCATAGAATCATAGAATATCAGGGTTGGAAAGGACCTCACAAGGTCATCTAGTCCAACCCCCTGCTCAAAGCAGGACCAATCCCCAACTAAATCATCCCAGCCAGGGCTTTGTCAAGCCTGACCTTGAAAACCTGCAAGGAAGGAGATTCCACCACCTCCCTAGGTAATGCATTCCAGTGTTTCACCACCCTCCTAGTGAAAAAGTTTTTCCTAACATCCAACCTAAACCTCCGGCTCTGCAACTTGAGACTATTACTCCTTGTTCTGTCATCAGCTACCACTGAGAACAGTCTAGATCCATCCTCTTTGGAACCCCCTTTCAGGTAGTTGAAAGCAGCTATCAAATCCCCCCTCATTCTTCTCTTCTGCAAACTAAACAATCCCAGTTCCCTCAGCCTCTCCTAATAAGTCATGTGCTCCAGCCCCCCTAATAATTTTTGTTGCCCTCCGCTGGACTCTTTCCAATTTTTCTACATCCTTCTTGTATTGTGGGGCCCAAAACTGGACACAGTACTCCAAATGAGGCCTCACCAATGTCAAATAGAGGGGAATGATCACATCCCTCGATCTGCTGGCAATGCCCCTACTTATACAGCCCCTAATGCTGTTAGCCTTCTTGGCAACAATGGCACACTGTTGACTCATATCCAGCTTCTCGTCCACTGTAACCTCTAGGTCTTTTTCTGCAGAACTACGGCCTAGCCATTCGGTCCCTAGTATGTAGCAGTGCATGGGATTCTTCTGACCTAAGTGCAAGAATGTGCACTTGTCCTTGTTGAACCTCATCAGATTTCTTTTGGCAAGGTGAACTTCAAGGGTTGCCTGAAGTAGAGCACAATACAATAGTCTAGCCTGGAGATGCCAAAGGCATTCATAACTGTTGGAAGGTTCACATTACAGAGGAGTGGAGACCATTTCTTCACTATGTGTAGGTGATTAGGATGCATGGAACCTGCCATGATAGAAATAATACTAAACTGCCATCATTTGTGGTCACACAGTTAATTATAAAAAGAAAAGGAGTACTTGTGGCACCTTAGAGACTAACCAATTTATTTGAGCATGAGCTTTCATGAGCTACAGCTCACTTCATCAGATGCATTCCACGGTATGCATCTGATGAAGTGAGCTGTAGCTCACGAAAGCTCATGCTCAAATAAATTGGTTAGTCTCTAAGGTGCCACAAGTACTCCTTTTCTTTTTGCGAATACAGACTAACACAGCTGTTACTCTGAAACCTAACAGTTAATTATGTCAGCAATTATTTGTGGAGGTTTAATGGGAGGCAAGTTTTAAAGTAGTCATAAAGGATTTTATTTTATTTTATTTTACTAGCAAGTTTAGAGCTAAGCGGATGAACATTGATACTTCAAAAATCCTAAAATGAGGACAGTATTAAGGTCTGGGAGGTGCTATATTAAGCATAGTGAGGCATACTTACCCCAGGTATCAGTAGTGAACACCGCAAGAGCCAATATAAATGGACTAATAGATATGATAGACTTAGCAGGTTCCTGCTGCATCCGCTTTGTTTGGAGTTTTTACTGTGTGATCAAGTTGTGAAAATAAATCCAGAAGGATTGTCTGTAGTCTAGTTATAGCTCTCATAGAACAAATCTGTATTAACAATACTCACTTAGGGCCAGCCACCTGAGCAGAGAACATCATTCTGAGAGACAGCAGCTTGCGTATAAGCTGAGGACTTTTGCAGTTCAGGATGCAGGTACTTGTAATATCCAGAGTTGCCTCAGTATATGCTCTGCTCTCAAGCACTCATTTCACCTGTACTGAGTGTCAATCTCAGAAAAAGTTGTCAACCATAGTATTAGAACAATAATGTAACAATACAAATAACACTTGGACTTCAACTTCACATGACCCAAGAGGCCTGATGGAATTGCTGATGATGTACACCAAGAGAGACCAGATGAAAATGTCCATGATTTGCTTTTAGAATAATAAAGTCCTTAAGTGCCCTATGGTCCACTCCTTTCTGCACAGCATAGCCAAGAATGAGACTGTTTGGATCATAGAGAAGACATGGATAGTTCAGCAACATACTGACCCCATTGCCCCACCACCACGTAGTTGCTGGGAGGCTCCCTGTATCAAAACACACATATTGTTCTAAATTAGTCATTGGAGAAAGGTCACAAGGAAGGTGGAGCCAGGGACAGCTGTTGTCCATTGGGTACTCCCATTCAAAAAGGCTCTACGTTATGGGGCAAATTTCAGTGTAGTGTAATGTTGCTCATTGCATCAATGGCAGACACTATATGGCTTTCATATCACACTCACATACACCTGCACAGGGAGGGGTACAGCCACTGCCAGCAGACCAACAGCAGTACATCCAATGAGCCAGCTTTGCTCAGTTCATGGGTGTAGGGTAAGGAACTGGGAGGCTGATATGAACCAGACACCGACTATCTCAACAAGTTCTAAACCTGGCCAAGTGGAAACAGAATGTCAGAGTTCTGCATTCCTACAATCTTGTTAATCTTACTCCTGCTTTCCAGTTAATTTATTAAGCTTTGTCACAGAACAAAAAGTCAGTTCACAGTATTCAAAATCACAAAAGCTCTGGTCTTGATCCTGTAGGCAGGTGATGCCACCACCAGACTTGGTAATTGGGTAACTTCCCATCATATGCAGCACTGTCTGCACAGCACTGCATTTGTAAGCCCTATTTATGTAACATGTAGTGACAATGCTCATGATTCAAATGGAAACGGTTCAGCAGGATCAGACACCAATGGGGAGCCTAGGATATGTACTGTAGTGACCAAGGAAGTTAGAATTGTACAATCTTAAACTACAACAATTCTATTTAGTCATTCAGTCCATTTCCCTGCCAATGCAGGATTGTTTTCTACAGTGCACTTTCTGTTGTTTCTTTTTTACTGTTACCCATTACCTTACTCCGCTATGCTATAAAGTTAAGATGCAAGTTTAGCCTACCTAGACTGCATCATAATGGACCATCAAACCACATAGTTTTCAAATGATTTGATGAAATATTAAAAATATCCTGGAAGGTGAGGATAGTAAGTTAAATTCGCCAAGAGAAATTAAAACAAATTCTCATTCCCATGGAGAAACTCATACTGTCCCTGTACTCATTCCAGGACTACAGTGAGCATTTCAATTTTCAGTGACGTTCACAAGATATCTTTCAATAACATTCAATTCCCTAAAAATGAGGCAAACACCTTTTAAACAAAAACACCTATGTGAAAAAACAAAACTTGCCAAATGGCTTAAAATGAAAAGACAGTAATAGCAGCCATATGCTCCTGCCTAATTCACAGCACACAGTGAAGATGTCTGCAGTACGGTAGTACAGAAAGGGACAGTAAAATTACTGCATGGGTGAAAAGTGCTTAAGTGACAACATGCTGCAGTAAAGCTACAGTGTAGCTCATCTGCAAGAGACCTGAACACTCTGAAATGGGGACATGATTAGGATGGGAGAAGTGAGTATCAAATCCAACACATCCTATGCTAACCTCAGAACAATTGCCTTGCTTCTTTTTGAACATCTGTTGAACATCCAAATTACTGCTGCATGGACACCTGTAACTGAGCACAGAGAGATACGTACTTCATAGTCTTGCTTTCCAATGTAATCGCTGACTGATTCAGACTGGGGCCATATGATTCAACTGTATGTGTGCAAGACAAAGTACAGCACTTGCCTCAACATAATTCTGTGCTAAAAGACACCTATGCCCTTTGCCGCGGGCAACTGAATACTGGAAGTCTGACCTATGAGCCTTCACCAGTAGTATCACAGCAGGTACTGCTTCTTGAAAATGAGTTTTTCAATCAGACTTACTCTAGAGTCCTTGGGCAAGTGTTGTGTGCATATCACAAGGCAAGATGTGGTGCTAATTTTTCAGGTCTTCATCACAGCTTTCTTTCCTGTATCTGCCACCACTGCACTGTTTTTCCACACGAGAAGAACATGTGGTTCTTATATTATATAAAGGGACTTTTCTTCAGCATGATCCCAAAGTACTTTAAAGTGTGTGTAAACACTACCGACTCTTTTGCCCACCAAAGCAAGGCAATCATGTTTGAAGAAGAATGTGGCAACTATTTAACAGTGCTAGCAACACTATACAACAGTTTAGGTTAGAAAGTGAAGAAAAATAATTTTAGGTAAGCAAAGTATAATTGTCCAGGATGGAATCTGGCCAGGAGACCAGAGTTTGAATAGTCTTACTCTTTCAAAAGGGGTTATAAGACTTTTACTGATCAAAAGTCAGCAGGGCTTGAGTTTTACATCTCACCCAAAACATTAACCAATATATTAATTATTATTCTTTATTATTGTGTAGCAAGGCACCTCCTTCACCTCCTCAGCCTCAGTGTTTCTCACTCTGGCAGCTGGGGGACCTGAAATAAATCAGTTCTACTCCAGACGTTTTCATTTTGGTTTATTTCTTTCAATATGTTGAAGGTGGGACTCAGGGTAGGCCCAAATAGGGGCTTGTCTCCTCTTACAGTGCTGCAGTGGTGGTGCAGCTCCATCACTGTGGCACTTTGTGAAGATGCTACCTACGCTAATGGGAAAGCTTCTCCTGAGAGGTGACAGCTATGTCTTTTGGCTGAGACTGCTAGCCAGGGCTGGAGTCTCTGGGCTTCTGGAGAAATCTGCAAATAGATCTTAACAATGACATAAATAGATCATAAGTCCAGTAAAACATTTCAAAGCTATGCCCACAGCAGTCTTTTAGATTTTTCTGTAATAAACAGGGAAATTTATGATCAAATTTAATAGCATAACATGCCCAGAGGGAGCAGAGATGCATTCAAACAGAGTATGAGGGAATATTTACAAAGGCACTTATTTACAGAGGCATGAGGTGTACAGACCGTGTTCATGAAACTATGCAGAGAAATATTTGTTCTTTCTAAGTAAAACTATGCCATACCATAACTTTTAATACATCTGTTTGTCTGCATTAGGTTCTCTCTTGTTTGTTTGGGCTGGGTTTTTTGGTGTAATGATCTCTTTCAGCTATGCACCTTACTTTAATACTATAGTTTGAAAAGTTATTAGCCAGTTTTTGAGTTAAAGAGTAGAAATAGCTTTTGTGCATAGGTAGATTTGTTACTATGTAGCATCGCTTAATGGTTACAAACATTTTCAAAGGTTATGGTGAAGATAATCCATGCAGCCAGAGGACTGAAGCAACAACAAAAGACTTATTTTTTTATTTTCTTATGTAAGTAGACTGGCAGAGAGCCAGCTCTCTCATTCTGAAAGCTAGTCTGAATCAACAACACAGTAGATATTCTGGAGAAGTTACAACAAATTGAAAAATGTGAATTCCTCTTATAGCCTTTGTTGCTTTAGAAAGAGAATAGTTTTCTTGTTTTGGAAACAACTTAAAATCAATTCAGAAAGTCACTTGGAAAAACAAAATTTAAAAATTAGTCAAACAGGATATTTACCCATTTGACCAGTTTGGATATAGAGTCTGATGTCACATGGCAATTGGCTACGAGATGACTAAATTGGGGGATGGGTGAGTGAGGGGGGACCACAAGTGACTGGAGAGGAATTATTTAGGAAGGTACACTGGGGGAAAACTAGGAGTAATGGGATAAAATTAAGAAATAGAAATGTTAATCTGAATACAGGGAAAGCACTAGGTTGTGGAATGGTTTCCTCAAGGAAAGGGGTTGAAAGATCGATTATTTGGCACATATAAAACTTCACAAGACACACTACAGGAATGTAGGGGAAAACCCTCCATTGGCAGGGAGATGACCCTAGTTGTCTTCTATGATTACTTTATCTACCTATCTTTGGTTAACTATGATGGGAAAGGACTGACGGATTTTAGTACTGGAACTACTATGAATGTGTATGTGAAGATATGCAAATATCCCTATCAGCAATATGGCAAATGAGTTCCCCATTACTTTCCTGATAAAATTTAGACAAAGGTCTAATTCCCCACAAGAGATACAACCAGGAATATTATTTGTTTGATTTAATGGTAAAATTCCTACCATTGTTACTCAGTTGACGTGGAGGGACTTGGCAAGTTACTGAAGTACTTGTCAATTAGTGTGTAATCACAAGTTTTTCTTTCTGTTTCCGAGACTGCAAAAGTCAGTGGTCATATAAAGGTTCCTATGAAAGGCATGATGGGATAAGTGCTATGAAATTAAGTAAACAGCAGCAAGAAGATTTTAAAATATTTAATTAGCCACCCTGATACCTGGCTGTCATTGGAATTTTGTGCACTGTTTTGGGAATAAGTAAGGCTACTTATGTCATGGAGGTCATGGAAGTCACGGAATCTGTTACTACCAGAGACCTCTGTGGCATTCTCCCCTTCAGGCCCAGGGGCTGTGGGACTCTGGAGTTGGCAGCCAGCGGGGCCCTGGCAGGGTTCCAGCAACAGGCAACAGCAGTCACAGGGCCCCCCCACAAGGTTCCAATGACAGGTGACAGACTCCTCCAGCGATCGGGGACAGCCTCGCATGGGGGGAGGGGCAGATGCCTCGGGCAAGCGGCTGGGGGTGTCCCATTTTCTCTTTGGGAAATATGGTCACCTGGCAGCTACCAGCTGCCATGGGTGGGGGCGGAGGGGGTGGCCCTGCAGTTTCCAGCCACCATGATGGTGGGGGAAACCATGGAGCCGCAGCATCAAAAGTCACAGTCGAGTCACAGCTTCCATGAATTTTTGTTTATTGCCCGTGACCTGTCCGTGACTTTTACTAAAAATAACCATGACAAAATCTTTGCCTTAGGAATAAGCCTTGCATATCAAAAAGGATATTTCTTGGGGAAATAATGAGTAGAAATAACTATAATTTGCACATGTAATTATATAATGCAGGAAAGAGTAATGTAGTTAATACCAAAACAGGCTAGGATAGCCAAACAATGAAACCATAAACTTAAATTTGCTAAGTAATATCAAGAACCAGTCAAAAACCCAACAAACCGCCAAAGTGCCTAGTCAGGAAACCAAATAAGTCACAATATGATTCTTAAGTGAGAGATAAATATTAAAAGTCCTTCCTTGCCATTTTTTCATATTAGCTTTATTTAGTTGCAAATGTGAAAAAAAGAGACAAAGTTGCAGTCTGATACAATTTCCAACCTTCTCAAACTTTATGAAGCTTTCAGCCATAGCACCTCAGATTGTGATCTTATCTACTCCCGAAAGCGGAGCAGGGGGGCCTGGTCACACAGTTGACTGGGGAGTGAAAAGAAAAACCCTGGGTGCTGCAGGAAGTGGTACAGGTGATTCAGTGGGTGGCATTCTTACTTCTGATTCAATATTCAATCAATGCCATAGCATGGTGCTTGAGAGAAAAATATGTTATTGGAGGTGCTATCTTTTGGTAAGACATAAAACTATTCGTGATCATCAAAATCCTGTGGCACTTATTTCAAGAGTAGAAATGTCCAAATCAAAGTCCTAGGGAGATTCTAGCCTGGAGAACTACATTTTGATTCCCTGGAGTTTCAACTAGGTACAGTATTCTTCTTCATTTCATGTCCTAAGTTATCGAGTAACATTGCTGATAAACAGCTGCTATGTTCCACCCCAAAATGGGTTATGAAACTCCAGTGCCAATATAAGTAATGTACTTACATATATTTTGGCAATGTACGCTAAATATATACCTTAAGTGATAGGGGAAAAAAAGCATCTTTGATTATTAACCGGTTCTATTTCATCTAAACCACTGTCTCAGCCATCTCTTCATAGAGTGAATTCATAATGATTGCCCCAGGAAGTTCTTCTGAGCCATGGCTAAAAATCACATAACTGATTCTTTTCAACATATACTGTATGTATGTATACTTTTATATATATGTGTACGTGTATATGTGTATGTACACACACACACACATATATATATATGGATTTTAGAAACCATGGGTGTGAATTGTACCCCAACAACTCTTTGTATTAAGTCCTATTTTTATTCCTTTCTTGTCAAACACTGCTGACTTGTTTCAGAGTAACAGCCGTGTTAGTCTGTATTCGCAAAAAGAAAAGGAGTACTTGTGGCACCTTAGAGACTAACCAATTTATTTGAGCATGAGCTTTCGTGAGCTACAGCTCACTTCATCAGATGCATACCGTGGAAACTGCAGCAGACTTTATATATACACAGAGAATATGAAACAATACCTCCTCCCACCCCACTGTCCTGCTGGTAATAGCTTATCTAAAGTAATCTTCAGGTTAGGCCATTTCCAGCACAAATCCAGGTTTTCTCACCCTCCACCCCCCCACACAAATTCACTCTCCTGCTGGTGATAGCCCATCCAAAGTGACAACTCTTTACACAATGTGCATGATAATCAAGTTAGGCCATTTCCTGCACAAATCCAGGTTCTCTCACTCCCTCACCCCCCTCCAAAAACCCACCCCCATACACACACAAACTCACTCTCCTGCTGGTAATAGCTCATCCAAACTGACCACTCTCCAAGTTTAAATCCAAGTTAAACCAGAACATCTGGGGGGGGGGGTAGGAAAAAACAAGAGGAAATAGGCTACCTTGCATAATGACTTAGCCACTCCCTACCCCCCCCCCCCCAGATGTTCTGGTTTAACTTGGATTTAAACTTGGAGAGTGGTCAGTTTGGATGAGCTATTACCAGCAGGAGAGTGAGTTTGTGTGTGTATGGGGGTGGGTTTTTGGAGGGGGGTGAGGGAGTGAGAGAACCTGGATTTGTGCAGGAAATGGCCTAACTTGATTATCATGCACATTGTGTAAAGAGTTGTCACTTTGGATGGGCTATCACCAGCAGGAGAGTGAATTTGTGGGGGGGGGGTGGAGGGTGAGAAAACCTGGATTTGTGCTGGAAATGGCCTAACCTGAAGATTACTTTAGATAAGCTATTACCAGCAGGACAGTGGGGTGGGAGGAGGTATTGTTTCATATTCTCTGTGTATATATAAAGTCTGCTGCAGTTTCCACGGTATGCATCTGATGAAGTAAGCTGTAGCTCACGAAAGCTCATGCTCAAATAAATTGGTTAGTCTCTAAGGTGCCACAAGTACTGCTGACTTGGAGAATGAATTAATGTAATTCTCCAGAAAGAACAGCAGGGAGCACCAAAGAGCACAAATACCAGTAAGACCTCTCAGACACAAGACACATTGCTTCCTTCACTGCTCACCTTATAATAAATTGTCTCTCTGTGTCTGTATTTCTATTCAATTGCTATAACTTAATTCACATTAATAGAATAGTTTGAGGCCTTATCTATGCTATCATTAAAACTGAGTGAAAAGACACAATCACAGCTGTTGTCTGACCAGGTTACATACAACATGGGGACCCAGTTAGGTCCCAGCCACACTACCAATTTTTAACTGTGTTCATCATGGTCAGGGAATAAATTACAAACAGATCTTCTGATTCAGTTACTTGTGGTTTAGATGGGGCCAGAGCATTATGGCAGTAGTGAGGGGCTTACAAGGCTGTTTCCAGATACTGTGCAAGATTATATTAGTATCTGTGTGTATTTTAATATCAACCCATCTTTCTATATGAGCTGTGGACAGGTAAGGATCCTGCCTCCATATCCAAAAGATTGCAGGTGTTTTATATGAAGCGTGTATGTATTTTTGTGACAAGAGTGACCTATGAGCTAAAGATGTGTGAGCAACTTCTGGCATCAAAATAGGAAGTAATTTTATAAAATGTATTTAAAACTTAGTAAAATGCAAGATCAATATTATCTTTTATTTCTTCTCCTGTAGGATGCATGGTTTCTTGAAATAATTAGAGCTATGGACCTAAATGTACACTCTCCCCTGAGATCTGTGCATTGAGGATCCCCTCAGATTACCCCCACCAGGAATAAAAGAAGCTCTGCTGCAACATCAGCCTTTTGGACCCCATGGAAGACTGTCTGTGGATCCACAGATCAGAGGGAGGGAGGGGACTGTTGACTGTGAGTGGACAGTCCAAGCAATGAGTGAGAGAGCTGCAGTGAATGTACATTATTTCCCCCTATGATCGGATGACCACACCCACACCAACCCTGAAAAGGTTAAGGAAGCTGAGAAAGGTCCAATTAGTGTGATAGGCCACACAAGGGTCGGAGGCTGGAGAAACAACCCCTGATTGGAAGATGAAGCTCAGCTGAGCACTTGTGGGGTGGGCTAGTATAAAGCCAGGAAGCAGGCAACAGAAACTGGGATGGTGAGGAAGTCAGCAGTTACTTCCTGTGCATTAGAGTGGGAAGGAGGGAACCCAGGCGCTTATGGAAAGGCATACCAAGAAGAGAGCCTGTGACAAGCAGAGCAGGAAGCAGCCCAGGGAGAGAGCAGCAAGCTTGAGGACTGAGTAGACCTTGGCTGCATGTTGTAGGGTCCCTTGTCTGGAATCCAGAGTAGTGGGTGGGCCTGGGTTCCCCCACCAGCCACTGATGGAGTGGCATTGCCTGGACAGTAGGTACAGGTTGACCCTATATCCCAGAAGGGGAAAACATGTAGTGACATGGCCAGAGGTCTGATTCTCAAAGAGGAAGAGCAGGGGTTGCAGTGTGAGAGAGGGCACAAGAGGTTGAGATACTGTGAGGAGAGGTGTTTGGACCTAAAAGAGAGCTATTCCCCAGAGGAGCCAGGAGGAGGTGTCACCTGCAGTGAGAGAGTACCCCATGACACCCCCACTCCACCCTTGAGCCCAGCAGAATTCAGGAAGGAATTCTAAAACAGCTTAAGGCTGTCTTATTTTTCAAGCCCCGCCATGCTCAACAATACCTCCACCAGGCAGCTGCCAGCTGTGGGAGCCCTATCAGAGTGTCTCTATTGAACCCAGGTTACCAGGGTTTCATTTGGGTGGGGAACTGCCAGAGACCAAGAATCAGCAAAGAGGCATGGGGCTCCTGAGCAGAAGATTCTATGAGCAGAAGATCTATGTATTCCATAGATACAGTGGAAATCTGTGGGTATGCTCTGTTCTGTGGGGGAAGATAAGAAGACAAACATAACACAGAACAATGGGGGAAGGAACTCTCCAGGAAAAACCTAGTCGAGATTTCATCCCCCTTAGCCTCTGCCTATGGGTATTCCCACATGAGAAGACAAAAATAATAAACAACAACAACAATTTGGTTTTACATAGCTCTTTCATATATTTTAGATGTGAAGAATACAACCCACGTCTAATCTAACTAGCTACTTATATGCATGCACACCCCAAAACACTGTGGTATTTGAGCACCAAATAAACATTAATACACTTTTCCTTATAACATCCCTGTGAGGTGGGTATATTCTCAGTTTTACATATGGGAAACTGAGGAACAAAGATTAAGTGACTTGCTTAAGGTCACATGGGAGGCCTGTGGCAAAGGCAGGAATAAAACCCAGAGCTTTCAAGTCCCTGTCCAGTGCCTTAACCACAAGACCATCTTGTTCAGGTGTGCCATGTGATAAGAAATTGTCTTTAATACAAGAGGCATTTAAAAAAAGTTAAAATAATAGGAACAAACTCTGCTGTCTGATTTCACTGAAGTTGCTCCAGATTTATGCTGGCCTAGTTAAGAGAAGAATTTGTCCCATAAATTCTGGAAGTACTTGGCTACACCCCAAACACAGCACTTATGTAACACTGCATAATCACCTGACACTTTGTAGCTGATTTTCCAAGTATGCTAATCCACTTTTCCTGAAACTATCCCTTTACTGAGCAAATATCTGTAGCCTGTTTTTTATATGTCTGTTTCAGAGCTAGCCAAGTATGCTGTCATGGAGTAAACAAGAGAATAATATTTTATACTCTCAAATATCAGAGATAAGGACAGAATTCTTACAGCAAAGCAGAGTGACTTGTCATATAGAAGGGACACACAACATCACCATTCCTTGCTTGGGAACCCCAGTAATACTGAAATAAAGCTGCTCCTAACCATTAAAAAAAAGCCTTCCCATAAGAACAGTGAGGCTTCATTCGTCTTTTCTTTCCCACCAAACTAAGGATTCATCATTCTAGTAAGGGAGGTTTGTGGGTGGTGCAAAGCAATTATTAGGCTGTCCTGAGGAAGAGCAGAGTTATATGTAGCACAGCTAGATACCAGGTTGGAGCCAGAAGTAACTTGAACTTTTTATTCCCTGTAGCTTTATGTTTTGGGGTTCTTTTGCTGTAGACTACTGATATTAAGTTTTTTATCAGATGTCTAAATAGATAATAAGTAGCAGTTCCAAGTTGTACAGTATATTAGTGGACCAGATCCTCATTCCATCAGAGTCAGTGCCATACACTTCAATGGGACCAGAATTTGGCCCAGCATTATGCTAAGTATTTATCACTTAGGAGGGCCACAATATCAGGGTTATTCTTTATTAATGATTTTTGTGCATGTGGTTTATTCATGTCTTTTGTGACACTTAAGGGTCCTGCTCACACAGCACTGTCCTGAAAATAACAACAGAATTAAAAGGCACTGCTGGGCAGAGGAGGAGGCAGAGGGCACACGGAGCCTTCCTCTGTGCCATTGTCTATTTGCTCAGTACAATGGCAATCCTTGTGCTTTCATCTTGAGTAGACTGCTCCAAGCATCCCAAAAGGGATGTTGCCAGCTCCTCTCCTTCACGCTAGCCAGCTGTGCTGGATCTCAACCAAGGTTTTCAGGGAAGTCTCCCATTGTTGCTCTGTCACCCATGCAATTCTACTAGTGTTAGCAACAGTGAGTGCCCTACTGTTCCAGAGCAGATATAGATAAAGAAGAGGTAAAAGCACCAGTGGTCATACACATTACAGCACCCACTGCTGCTTGCACTGGTGATCTTGCTTTGCTTGGAGATTTCCGTAAATACTGTAGTGTAAACCAGGCAGGAGAATGGGTCTACAGGGGAAATTTTCAGTACTTATCCTACCATTGTTTCAGCATTGGTGCAGTCACACCAATAGCAGCAACAGTGGAATCAGTGGAGTAGACAGGGCAAGACACAGGAATTTCTACCATCATCTCATCTAACTGTTCTGCAGCTGAGGCTGCACCAGTAAGCACTGCAGGGGTGGGAGATTTTAAGAAAAGTGTCAACATAGGCCACTTCAGAGCAACTGCCTCATCAGTAGCAATACTTGATCATTGTCACAAGCATCGCAGCCAATGGGAGCTGGAGGGAGGTGCCTGAGGGTGAGAGCAGCACGCAGAACCGCCTCCCCTCTCCCCCCAGGAACTATACCTGCTGGCCACTTCCAGGGCGCAGCGTTGAGCCAGGACAGGCAGGGAGCCTGCCTTGGCCCTGCTGCACCGCTGACTGGGAGCTGCTCAAGGTAAGCCCACACCCCAACCCCAAGCCCTACCTCCTGCTGCAGCCCTGAGCCATCCCGCAAACCTGGATCCCCCTCCTGCACCCCAAGCCCCTCATCCTTGGCCCCACTCCAGAGCCTGCACCCCCTCCTGCATCCCAACCCCTGCCTCAAACTGCAGCCCCCTCCTGCACGCCGAATCCTGAGGTCCCACCCCCCAGCCTGGAGCCCCTTCCTGCACCATAAACCCCTCACCCCCTCCCACATCAGAACCCCCTGACTCAACCTGCAGCCCCCTCCCACACTCTGAATCCCTCAGCCCCAACCTGGAGCCCTCTCCTGCACCCCAAGCCCCTCAACCCCAGCCCCACCACAGAGCCCTCATTCCCCTCCTTGGCACCCCAACACCCTGCCCCTGCCTGAAGCTCCCTCCCACACCCTGAACCCCTCATTTCTGTCCCCATCCTGGAGCCCACACCCCCAGTAAGAGCCCTCACCCCAACCCCCTACCCGAGCTCAGTGAAAGTGAGTGAGGGTGGGGGAGAGCAAGCCACCAAGGGAGGGAGAATATAGTGAGCAGGAGCAGGGCCTCGGGGAAGGGGCAGGGTGGGGCCTCAAGGAAGGGCTGGGGCTAGCGTTCAGTTTTGTACAATTTACAAGTTGGCAACCCTACCCCACACCTTTCTGGATTAGCTCCTCACTGTCCTGGGACACAGTGAAGTTGAAGTGGCAGCTGCAATGTAAGTCCAAGGTGGCAGGGGAGGGGCTGAAGGCTGCCTGGGCACCGGGACGTGCAGGAGACAGCGAAGGCTGGGCAGTGACATGGAGCCAGGCAGGTTGCTACGTTTGTGGCCAAAGCCCCAGCAGCACTCACAGTGCTGCTAGGAGCAGCAACTGAGACACAGCCCCTATCTTAAGCCCTAGCTGCGGGCTGCTTCCTGCTCCTTGAGCCACAGCTAGGGGCTGCCACCTCCCCCAGGCAGTCCCACTAGCTTCATCTGTAACCACTGCTGCCCACAGAAGGAATCTGAGAAAGTCTAAAGAATCTGCCTAGTCTGTCTATAGCTAAAGCACCCTCTCATGCAACTGATATACTCCCTCTGCATCAGAAGGTGGGAGTAGTTCCAGTACAGAGCCAATATGCCAGCTCTACACAAGCTGGAGAGGCCTTCAGAAAAAGGAGTTTTTCTCAGGTGGGTAATTCTGCCTCTTTGTGTAACTGAGCATCAGTCTGACTGTCTTAAATTTTTGGGAGAAGAAGGAAGTGCTTATTTAGTCTGCAGAAGAGAAGAGTGAGGGGGATTTGACAGCAGCCCTCAACTACCTGAAGAGGGCTTCCAAAGAGAGGGATGGAACGAGGCTGTTCTCAGTGGTGGCAGATGACAGAACAAGGAGCAATGGTCTCAAGTTGCAGTGGGGAAGGTCTAGGTTGGATAATAGGAAAAACTATTTCACTAGGAGGTGGTGAAGCACTGGAATGGGTTACCTAGGGAGGTGGTGGAATCTCCACTCTTAGAGGTTTTTAAGGCCCAGCTTGACAAAGCCCTGGCTGGGATGATTTAGTTGGGGTTGGTCCTGCTTTGGGCAGGGGGTTGGACTAGGTGACCTCCTGAGGTCTCTTCCAACCCTAATCTTCTATGATTCTATGAACCAACTTCCAACCTGCTCCCTGTCTAACTGTATTCTGTTTAGAATTCTCCCCTTAAAATATTTTGTTACTGCCCCCAAAATGTGTGTGTTCCTCTGCTGGGGTGTGTGTGTGTACATTCTAGGTAGAAAGCTGTGAGATTGTGGGCATCATTCCCCTTTGCCTCTGGTTTCACAGTTTATGACAGATCATAAGAATTCCGCATAGACCTTTTTCAAAAGCCTTCTATTATGTTGTGTTATCATTTACTTTTAATAAGTCAATGACTTTGGCTGAGATAAGAACTGTCCCTAACATGAGTGTAATACCTAATTTTGAAGAATGGGATCAGTTGTTGCCCTGATCCCTGAATTTGTAAATAAAGTTGCAGCGCTTAGCACCTGTGGAAGCCCCAGGACTAATAACTGAAAATCCTGTGTGCTTTTTTAGGCAATTGACAACAAGACCAATAGGCACTGAAGTCATCCCAGAGGGCATATCCTTTGAATCGGGATGTGTTGGGGTCCAGAAACTAGTAAGCACAGTAAATCTGGACAAGAAAAATATGTTACAGCTTCTACTCTTAACTATCCTCATTTTGAAACCAGACCCTAAATGTAAGTTATGGCATGGATTTGTGATTATTAGGATATATAAGAGGGAAGATGTTTTATTTGGAATTTGTTCAGAAAAGGAGACTAGACTTACTATGTAGCCTTGGAAAAGTCACTGGATCTTTATGAGAGTCAGTTTATCCATCTATAAAATATGTGTGGTAATAATTACCTACCTCACAGGGGTTCTAAGAGACATAACTAATTATATTTGTAAAGTGCTTTTAGATACTCTGATGAAAAGTGCTATGTTATAAATGAATTTCATGAATTTCTATTTTATCAGTACTATTAGTATTAACATTTCACTTAGAACTAACATATGCATTGCATTTAATTTATTGGGCTCTATGTAGCCATCTTAACTGAATGATCTTTCATAAATCATTGCTTCCATGAAAGAGGATTATGAAGTCCATAATCCAGCTCAAGCATTTATCATGCATCTTCACCAGATCTTTTTAGGAGCTTGAGTGATGCAGTTAAATGTTTAACAGCTTTTATTGTTAATTCTTTTTGTTTCCCCTTTTATATTGTACTTGCTATTAAAAGCCTAATTAGTTTAAGAAAACCAGGTATCTGATGCTTTTTAAGAGGATGTTCCCTTTGCCCTTACATGAAGGGGACAAATGTTGTGTGTGATAGCCTGATTGCTGGACACGTGAGAAAAGATGGTAACTTCAGCTCACAAGGAGTGTCAGGGTAGATTCAATTGTTTAAAGATAATACAAGTTATTTTAAAAACAAACTTCAACAGGTTAGGCATAAACCTGTGTGACCGCAAGGGCTGAGGGGGAAGATACCAGCGAAAGGAGGACACTCAGGCCTAAGAATAGTAAACTATGCTTTATTGAAGGAAGGAAGAACTTACGCTCCAATCTGCATGGGAAGCCCCTAGGACACGCGGAGGGGCTGCTGGGGACTCTGGCCATTCGGGATAGCTGACCAGTCAGGACTCCACCGGGGGGGAGTCCTCTGTGGCGCTATATTCTCCACGCTTATCTCGGGGTTACATGGGATCAACAGCCGGTTACATTCTTACATGTATGATTTATGCTTATTATATAAACTGACTTGTTTACAGGCAAAAATATGCTGAGCTATGCTACAATATCTGTTGGCAGGGTCTGTCAAACAAAGTTCATTGAAACTGCTTGCATCCTCCACTTATATCCAGTCACATACTCAGTCCACCACTTAGCTCCTCGCCAATCTTCCGCAACCTTGCCCCTACAACCTGTTTTATAGCTCATTCCAAATTAAAGCCACACATATACACCTATATAGTTATAATTTAGTTACTTTAATACTATATTTAACTCCATGAAGAATGAACAGAACAAATAAAGAATGTTGAAATATTTGTCAGAGGCAATCAATATGAGTGCACTTTTTCCCCACATATGTTTTGGAACTGTGTAAAAAAAGAGGATTTGGAGCTGATGTAAAGTCTGTTTGCATGGACCCAAGCAAAATCCTTAAAAAAAAAAAGTTATCAAATTAGATTTTCAAATACTCAGTAACTATAGACAAAGAAAAAATGCATTACTGTAAATAAATGCATGTATCCCAAAGACTGGATAAAAGTTATGGGATCCTCTTTGAAATGTGTATAAATGAATAAGAAAAACTTAGGGCCTGATCCTGCCAATCCTTATTCATCTACCCAAATAGTCTTTACTTACCTGTGTAGTTGAATTGACTTCACTGGGTTAGTAAAGGCTACTTCAGTGAGTTCAAGTTTTCTGGACTGGACTTTAACACTTCAGAGACAGAAAGAAAAGTACAAAAGTTTTCTACCCATTTTTTCCCTTATGAAACAGAGGTTGAGTATTTGTTGGTTGTTTTTCCTGTGTTTCACAAACTCAGAACAAAAATCAAACTGTCTGAAAGGAACCTTGTAAAACTGAAAAAGCTAATATTACACCAGGGGGACGAAGGACAAATCACATCCAATGTAGTCCTGTAACAGGGTAGCTCACCCCTTAAGGGCTGGTGACTCTGTGGCTAGCCAATCCTGTGTGGTAATGGACTTTATTTTGGGACACTGAGCATTAAAAATTGTTTCTGTCATTAAACCAGCCCCAGGAACAGATGGTGTTAACCAAGAAGTCTGTTTGCAATTCCCAAGGGGCCCTGAAGTAGGGGAGAAACAGAGGCAGAGTGCAGCAGAGTAACCTGAGGCCCCAAGGGGTTGCTCTGTGAATGGCAACCCTGTTACAAGCCAAGCTTTTTTATAGCGTTATTGCTCTTGTGGTGGAATAAATCATGCATTCTTTACATTTTGCATTACAAACGTAAGAACAAGTAGTTTATCCACCTTACTTGGCAATTGTTGCTTAATACTGACTCAATACATATTGAGTTACATAAGCAATAATATGTAATGGAAAGTAATTTTGTTCCAGTAACAGAATATATTTTCCTACCTCATAAACAATGTTATTTTTAAAACCATATTATATAGCAGTGTCACTGTAGCAAATGTTGTAGCAATGCTGCAATTAAAACATCCACCTTTGGGGATATCTATTTATCTAGGCCTTAAAGCAAATATTCCATGTTTAGGCCTTGATCTTTCCATAAATAGAAAAAGCATGTCTATTAGACTGAAGACTCTGAGGTTCACTTTGCAAGAGCTACTTATAGTTGAGCTTGCTGTGGTCAGGATTTGCCTCTCTCTGCTGTTCAGGACGAGGTTCAAGTTTGTACAGTGCTAATCACAATAGGACTCCAATCCTAACATAGCTTCTGGGTACTATCACAATACAAATATTTATCTTAATTCATGAGAAGTAATGATTCTCTTTTTCAATAATGTCAGTATATTGCTTTGAGTAACATGAGTTCAGTTTCCTTTTGAAGAACATTAATTATATAGCATGGAGTGAATAAATCTGAAGCTGTTTGGATTATAGTTATAAAACTCAACCTTAGTGATGATGTTTGTACCACAATAAAAATTGCACTGTGCTGTGACACCAGCCCAGAACAACCCCCTGCTCTATAAGTCCATCCCAAGCACACAAAATGATAAAGAGCAGATTGGAGAGGTGTTTCTTCTTTAATGCCTGCAGAGAAGCAGCCAGCCCATTTTTTTCTCTTCTTCTCCACTCTCTGACTGTAGACTTCCAGGGCATGACAAAACAGGATATGGTGACATTTACCTCACAATACAACATCGCAATATCCTGATTCAAATGTCTACATGAGATTTTACTTTAGCATGGCAAATTCAAATCCACCAAGTTTGAGCAAGCTCAGAAATTTTTTATACAAGGTTCCATTTTAGGGCTAAAAAAGCCAGTCTGCCCCATGCTACCCAAAATGTTATTTAACTGAAATCCTTGAGAGTGTCCCAATCTTCTTGATGGAAATTACAGTATTTAAAATATTTATTACAAAAATCAACTGTATAAAGCTCAACCAACCCATTACAACTTACTGAGTCAACAATGCGTATTTTGAACACTTTGTTATACATATTTATACAATAGTTCACACTGGCTCCAAAGTGACTACTGCAATTTATCAGGCCAAAAGAAATATTTTAAAATTCCATCATATATATATTTATGTGCTCTACTTCACCTGAATGAGTCATTAAAAACTACTGTCCCAAAAGGAAGCAAAATAAAGTTGAAGGTATGACACAAAAAAACAAAAGCAAAACAGCGTGAAGTTAAGACTGACACTCTGTTTACTTCTGAATTCATCCCTTGTGCTTAGCTCTCATCAGTGTGTTAGAGTAACATATCTGTACATATTGCAGTACTTTCTTGCTTTCACCTCTTTGCATAACACTCTTAAGCTTACTTCCCTATAGATTTGTACGAGTTATTATATTTAGGATGTAAATATGCTTATATGAGGGAATTAGAATCAAAAACAGTCATCTGTGCTAGTTGACATTAAATGCCCTTGATTGCATTATGCAACACACTGCCTCACAAGATAACAATTTACTTTACATAAGTCACTGAAAACTTTCAGTAAAACAAGTTTCTATTTAATATTTCTATATTCTGTCTCCCACAAAGCAAGTTCCTTATTATTATGGACTGTCATTTAATACACAGTGCATATCTTATAGAAGGAAATGTGAGCATTATGCATATGTTCAAAAATATAATAGGAATGCTTGAAATTTCTACTGATATGTACAGTATGTTTAAATTTGCTAGAATTTGCTATTTTCCCCCAAAGGTGTTGCAATCATCTACCCATATACTAGAATTAGATTTTTTTATTATTTTATTAATCATTCATATCACAGCACCTATGAGCCACTAGAAATCTGTGGAAGGTATGAATTCTGCACCCCCAGCAGGTTGGAGAATTCCCCAGGAGTAATTTGCTGACCACTAAAATGGTTTTGCTTTCTCACCCAACCGATGCAATTGTTTTGCAGTATTGGCAAACCCAGCAATGAACCTTCTATAATAGAAGTAGAGCCCTGTAAAACTCTGCACATCTGGGGAGTTGGTCAGCTCTGCACAGTCTCAGTTTTCTTGTTCTCAGTGAAAACTCCCTTCTCACTAATTGTGTTTCTTAAAGGTAGACTGTTTTTTAAAAAAAAAAAACAATTCACATTTCTTTGGGTTCAGTTTCAAATTGGCCACCTTCAGTTTATCACAGACCACTTATAAAAGTTTTAGTTCCTGCTTAAATGTTTTACCATGCACCAGGATATCAATCATCTAGGAGTAATAGACAGGCTGAGGGGTGAATGCCACATAATACCCTCTCCATTAGCCTCCCAATGTGACTAGTCCAGTGGTTCCCAAACTTGTTCCACTGCTTGTGCAGGGAAAGCCCCTGGTGGGCCAGACCGGTTTGTTTACCTGCTGCGTCCGCAGGTTCAGCCGATTGCGGTTCCCAGTGGCCGCGGTTTGCTGCTCCATGGGCCAGTTATAGGGGTAATCCTCATATAGGGGTGTAAGTATGCAAAACAGTGGCCTCCACCTCACCTCTCCTTCTCCCATATCTCTGCTCATGACATCAACAAACACTTGAAGGACTCTGAACTGGGGGAGAGGTCCCTGGCTGAAAGGAAATCCAGTCTGTGAACTATTACAACTTGTGATGAGAGAAAGATACTTGCTTTAAATCCTATTAGCTTGTTAAAGTTTAGGAATTATCTTGTGTTATCTTTTTATTTTGTTTTGTAACCAATCTTGACTTTTATGCATTATCACTTGTAGTCACTTAAAATCTACCTTTCTGTAGTTAATAAACTTATTTTATTGTTTTATCTTAATCAGTGTGTATTTAGATTAAAGTATGGGGAAACTCCAGTTGGGATAACAAAGTTGGTGCATTATTGTTTTCTTTTGTTTAAATGACAGACTATGAGCTTATACTGTTGGGGGGGGGAACTGTGCAATATAATATACACATTTCTGGGGTCAAGGCTAGGACTAAGAACATGTTGGTGTCACCCTATAAGTAATTTATGAGTGGCTAGCTAGTAGTACTCAATATTGTGTGGCTGGGAGCAAGTTACATGCCTGAGGCTGTGTGAAAGCAGAACCTGGAGAAGTGGCTGTTCAGCAGCAAAGCAGTGTAAGAGGTATCTCAGGCTAGAGAATTAAGGGGGCACAGCTGTTCAACACTCCTGATTGAACCTTGGGGAATGTCACAGCCATATTTTCAAAGGAATTTTCACAGACTAAATTTGTATGACACTTTTCCTGGAATTGATTACACAGTTACTAGTCGTAAGGAAATCCAAGCAAATTATTAGCTCATTCATTCTTTCAGCCACACAAACGTCTTGCTCAAATTTTAGAGGTCCAATCTTCAAACCCAATTTTCCCAGTTTTTGAATAGGTACCCTTGCCCCAGTCAGTCTACACTTGAGACTAATTAGGCAGTTCAGTTTTGGATCCCCTATTCCTTAGCCTTTTTAACATGTCTGATCTAATAACTTACGTTTGACCTGTTTCAACTATTCCCATACACATCACAGATTCTATTCTACAATCAATAGCCAAACTCCGATTATTATTTAACTGCCCAGATCTAAACAAAAACATTGGGTCTCATACTTACACCTCCATCAAGCTTTGCCTCTTCTGTGTGGTGTTCCCCATTTTCCTGAACTGGGACAGAAGCTTTTGCTAGACACCTTCAACTGTCTTGGTCTGCCTTCAATTTTTAGCAATCCTTCTTTGTGGCTACTCTTGTCATACTATCGCCACTTAACTGAACTGTTTGGCAATAATACAAAAGAGCAACCCCCCCCCCCCTTTTTTTAAACAAACCAAATGTATCTGTTTGAATTGTTCAGTAAGCTCATGAACCAGATTAGAATCCACTCTTTATCATACATATTAGACACAGAACTGTACTTCCAGGAATAATGCTGATCAGTTTCCATCTTCCTCAATAGTAGTTGCTTCCTCTTCTGGTGAACTACTGCAAGGAAAGATTCAAGTTTTGTGGCAAATTCCACAGTCTCGGGTCTCCTTTTGCTGCTCTTGATCTGTAACTCCAGCTGTGTATCTATAAACTGGTCCATTGCCAAATGCCTCTCCTTCTAGCTCTTAGCTCTGCCAGGCTAGCTCAAAACTGCCTGCTAATTGGATACTATTAATTTAGGCTTAAATAGAGACTGGGAGTGGCTAAGTCATTATGCAAGGTAGCCTATTTCCTCTTGTTTTTTCCTACCTCCCACCCCCAGATGTTCTGGTTTAACTTGGATTTAAACTTGGAGAGTGGTCAGTTTGGATGAGCTATTACCAGCAGGAGAGTGAGTTTGTGTGTGTATGGGGGTGGGTTTTTGGAGGGGGGTGAGGGAGTGAGAGAACCTGGATTTGTGCAGGAAATGGCCTAACTTGATTATCATGCACATTGTGTAAAGAGTTGTCACTTTGGATGGGCTATCACCAGCAGGAGAGTGAATTTGTGTGGGGGGATGGAGGGTGAGAAAACCTGGATTTGTGCTGGAAATGGCCTAACCTGATGATTACTTTAGATAAGCTATTACCAGCAGGACAGTGGGGTGGGAGGAGGTATTGTTTCATATTCTCTGTGTATATATAAAGTCTGCTGCAGTTTCCACGGTATGCATCCGATGAAGTGAGCTGTAGCTCACGAAAGCTCATGCTCAAATAAATTGGTTAGTCTCTAAGGTGCCACAAGTACTCCTTTTCTTTTTGCGAATACAGACTAACATGGCTGTTACTCTGAAACCTGCTAAGGGCCTGCATCAGGTCTGGATAAGCAGTCTCTTTTCTGGGGGTAAGTTCTGCAGGACGGAAAGAGCTGGGACCCGTAAATTGGCTGCTAGAAACATTCCTTTGTCCCACTTACCACCCATTCATTTTAGTTGAATTGAGCCAATAAGTCTCCCAGAGAGTATT
Source organism: Eretmochelys imbricata (assembly GCF_965152235.1). NCBI lineage: Eukaryota > Metazoa > Chordata > Testudines > Cheloniidae > Eretmochelys > Eretmochelys imbricata. The sequence goes on from NC_135575.1 coordinate 91,481,090, forward strand.
TTACCCCTTGAAGATATGAGGCTTTTGCATTATTTGAACTGGGAATCCTCCAGATGCTACTTTAGTTACGTTTGTGAAACTTCCAGGTCTTACACCAAATTCTTTTGTGAAGGGTCCAGCTCCTGTGTTAAGTATTGTTTTACATCCTGCTGCCCATTTTTGATTCCTGCAAGCACCTCCATTATTTGTTCTATCTTGCTTAACAGCTCACAGTCTCTCTCCTTGGAAACTAAATCCCACTGCTAACACAGTTGTTATCCCTCTTTGACCTGAGCAGCAACTCAAAGTTGAGAAGCCCGAGGATGCTTCATTTAGAAGTAGACCTTGAAGGAGTCAAGTATTTTTTGTTGCAACTGGGTTTATTTATAAAGAATGTAGAATTGCTTTCCCCAATGCAGAAGGCATAAATGGAGCAATTATTTAGCTTACAGCCCCAAGCCTCTTCAGCTAACAGACCCAAACACACTCACTCCAGCTTTTTCTAGGATCATAGCCTATTGCTTGGCTTTCCTGCTTCTCTCTCTGTTCTTACCTGTCCTCCCTTCCCCCCTGTTCTCCCCACCACCTACCCAAAGAGCTACTCCACCAAAATCTCCTGCACCCACCTTTCATCTGAGGTGGGGGCTTATGCTTAGAGTTATGTTCATTGAGAAGTGTGACCCTTCAGTCTCACTGGGGTTTTAACTCACCCCCTAATTTCACCCAGCTCCTAACAGGATAGGGCCTAGCAGAGCAGGATTCTGGTTCATGAGAGGGGCTCCTAGGTTTTACAGTAACATAAATAATAAGTAGCCTTCAACCCCAGCTGAAATGCTGTAGGTTACAGTGACCCACTGAGCACCGCCCAGGGGCAGTTTGGTACCTGCTGATCACTCAGCGCAGGCTCAAAGAAGCGTCTTGATCTCATGAAAGCCCGAGTCAGACACAGGCACTGTTGAAAAGCTATTTGAAAAAAGTGCACGTGTGTGTTTGGCTGCGGGGGGGGCAGGTTCCTTCATAACGGGGGGCGCTGTAGAGCACAGAGGCTCCAGCATTTTTAACATCACTGGGCTGTTTCTTCTCTGCTTGCCTGTCTGCTGGAGCCTCTGGCGCTCTGGGTCCGGGCCAGCTCCCCTCCTTGCCGCTCCAGCCATGCTGACCTGAACGAGCTCCCTGACTGCCAACGCCTCACAAGCATCGAGTCTCCACCCATTCCCCTAGGCCCTGCCCACCACCCCGTCGGGCTCCTCCCACGGCTCCCCCGCGCCTCTAAGCCCCGCCCTCTCCTCGCTGAGCTATGGCACGCGGGGAGCGTCGAGCTGTGTTTTGTAATCTCCTCCGCCCCCTCCCCCACGCCGTGCCTCTCAGCCTATGGGGAGAGCCTGCTGTGGTCAGCTGACGCAGCTTTTTATGTAAGCCAGCGGCGGGTCTGCGGCGATGTTTGAAAGGGGGTTATGGCCTAACGACCGCGCTACGAAGCTTCTGCTGTAGAGCGCGCGCGTGCTGCGCCCGTCACCCGCTTAAGTGTCTACTCCCCCCGTCGCGAGTGCCTCAGAGCCGTGCGCACAGCCGAGCCAGGCTACAGCCGCGCCGCGCCGCGAGGAGCGCCACACCCCCCTCTGGGATCCGGGTGGGAGCTCGCAGCAGGATGGCGTCGTCGTCGGTGGGTGTGAGCTCGGAGGGGTCCCCGGAGCCAGGGGGCAGCGGCTGGCCCCGCAGGGAGCCCGAAGGGGAGCAGGAGCGGCTGCTGCGGCGCGGGGAGCTGCTGGCCCTGGGGAACCACCTGAAGGAAGCGCTGGAGACTTACTCGGCGGCACTGCGCCTCGGGCCGCCTGCGGGACCCCGCCGTCTCGAGACCCTTGTGGACTGTCTGGTGCTGAACTACCGCCTCCGACAGGGGCTGGACTGGAGCCGGGACCAGGGGGCCCGGGAGGAGGGAGGCGGCGCCGTCGCGGGGCCCCTGACCTGCTGCGGCTGCCGGGGCTTCTTGGGCGAGCCGGTGACCGCTCGGTGCGGGCACAGTTACTGCCGCCGCTGCCTCCGGGGGGAGCTGCGCTCCCGCTGCCGCCTGTGCCGGGACCTGCTGCTGCCGCTGGCCGGGGGCGGCCCCGCCGCCCAGCTCCGGACCAGCGTCATCCTCAGCCAGTTGGCGGAGAAGTGGTTCCCAGCCGAGTGTGAGAGGGCGAGGACCGGCAACCGGCTGAGGGAGCTGCTGAGCCAGGGGCGCTTCCGAGAGAGTCTGAGCGCCGCCAGCCAGGCCTTGCGAGCAGGTAATGGGCAGCGGGGGAGGCCGAGCTCGGCTTGCGCGCTGGGCCCTGGGACGGGCCCCCAGTCTGCACCCGACGGGGAGGGAACCTGCTTCGGTTTAGTGACCGTTGGCGCGAGGGGCAGAGACTTGGCTCCCCGGGTGTGCCGCAGGGAGCGGAGTGTTCTCGTCAATCTCCGGTCCCTTCATCTCCACTGTGCCCCTCTCCTCCCCTCAGCGCTCAGTCGGTGCGAGTCGAAGCCGGGAATGAAATAAGCTTCCGAAATCATGAAGGGAAGCTGGCAGGGATAGGCAGCCATTTGAAATAAGTCTGAAGTTTGCTAGAGCTCCAAGAGTTGACTTTCCTAATGTCACTAACTTACTACGGGAATGAGCTGCGACAGACCGTATTGTGGGGCTGCATGAGGGCTGGCTGGTGAGCAGATACACGTGAGGGGTATTTGTGGGGTAGGGCACGCTGCCTCTCTACTGCAAACCTTTTCCCAGGACAGCTTTTGCCGTGTCTCCGAGATAGACCTTGTTGGACGGTGATGCGGTCTCCTAGAACCATGCCTGTTGTATTTGCCTTGTTTCCAAAGAGAGATCTGTTTTCCCAGCCTCTCAAGTGTGTCACTGAGACAATTCCCAGCAGGCCAGGCCTAGTTGCATAAGCAGAGGGGGCATGGAGGGGGACAGGTTATGTAATGCTAGTGACATCACAGATGGGTGTGGTAGGAGTTTTATAATACTGTTGCTAGAGAGGTCAAGGGGGGAGGTGAAAGGGTGTGCTTGGGTTATTATTTATTGAGCACTGGCAGCATTCTTGGTTCTGTACAGACTCATACGTGGTCACTGTATCAGTGAGGTTAGTGTAGTTCACCCAAGCATTTTGACACCATAGTGATGAGAAAGATATAAACACCTAGACAGAAACAATGCCAGGTTCTCAATTATGATGCCTTAGTTCCAGTTTGGAAGACTGAATTTGGTTAAGTGCTGGTGTCTTATTTTCACTGAGTTTGTTCAGAAACTTAGTCTGGTACATTTAGAAATGATACCTTTTTAACACTTGACTTTAATACTTGGGCGCTGCATTTATGGAATTGCCAGCTGCAGGGGGGGAGAAGTTCAGATATCAAGCTAAACAGATTCATTTGACACAAGTCTCTTTTCTGATACATACTAGGGAGAAATGTTAGATGCAATTTCATAAACTGTTGTCAAAATCAAATCTTAAACAGGAGTGTTACAGAATATTTCAGTCATCTCTTGGTAGCACAATATGTGTGACTGTGAACTATTTTGATTGTAACAGTGTCCTGAATTATTTTTTAGCACAGTTGTAGCATCTTGTGTCAATGGAGCCAAAGAAGTGTGAAGTGTTGAGTGATTTATTTTTAAACTAGGAACTTCTTAAGAATTAAGTATTTTATTTTAATGATCTAGGATTTAGCATTGTGGCACACACACAGAAGGGAATCAAACAAATGAAGTAAAATCTAAATGGCTTTTGGTTTGTAAATGGGTCTCTGTGATTATAAACATTTATATGGAAGACACACACCACTTTATAGTTTAGGAATTTTGAGGAGGAAGAAGAAGGAGGAAATAGATTTTTCTGGTTAGACATTAAGAATCCAAGGGATCTCTTCTCCTCCCTCCCCCCTTCTCCCCCCCCCCCCCCGTGCGCCTTGCTAATGGTTCTGACTGTCATAATACTTGAGGTGTGTATGAATGCAGAGTTTTTTCATTACATTGTTGTACCAAGTTTACATTTAGGTTTGGGTTTAACAAATGGCAGGTAAAACCTAAAAATATAGCTTTCAATCTTAATATTTATCCATAGTTTTCTTATGCAGATTATTCATGCAAATATTAGATTGCAGATTTAGAGATTTACTCAGTCCACGATCCTCCGTACATTGTTTGTCTTTTCCTGTTGTGTAGCCCTAAAAACTCAGCATTCCAAGTACTGACTAAGTGTACAATAAAGTTGTTACTCAGTGTGGTAGTTCTAATGTTTCAGAGGTGTATAAGAGAACTGTATAAATCTATAATAGATGTCATACATACTTAGGGACCTTTAAATTCATTGATCTGTGAGTGTGTTCTTACAAAACATTTGCTGTAATGTAACTAAGGCAGATACATGATTCTGTTAGTATATATTCTGAGCTATTGGCTTGACAAGTTTTTCTTTTCCTCCTGTAACACAGAGGAATTCTCACAAAAGGCTCAGAGTTTGAGAGAGAGGGAAACAATATTAGCTTACTCTTTTTAAAAATAATTCCCTTGGTTCAGATGTGTTTTAAAGAAGCTTTTCTCTTTGTCAGCCCATCTTAGTTCTACTTTACCCAGATATACAGTCCAAAATCTGATTGACATAAATCTGTTGCCCTGAAATTGAACTTAATGCCATAAACTCCGCTTTAATCAGGTTAAAAGAGAAGATGAGTTGTAAAAGAACAAACCTTTATTCAGACAACTGCTTTTAATAACTTTCTCCTATTATTTGGGAACGTGAATTAATTATAAACATGGAAGTTTGCCCCCTAACTCTTCACAAATGTGGGGATGCGTAGTTCTTATGCCGATTAAGTTGAAATGAAGTTAAGTAGAAGTCATTAAAGGGATGCTGTCAGGTTAAAATCAGAATGAAGGCATCTTGAGTCTTTTAGGTTAGCATGTACCTCCTACCTCCCATATAACTGATATAGGTGCAGCTCCACCATTTAGTAAATTTATACTGTAATCATAAATAGTATGATTTGAATTTCGTATCTTTCTTTTAGCATATCTGAAATACCATAATAAATTATGAAAATAAACACTTATTTGATTTCCTCCTGAATAACACTTTAATTTGGTGAAACTGAAAGTTTTTGCATACAAATGTATTTTTTACAGTTTATGCTGCCTTATTTATTTTTTTGGTATCTTTGTTTGAACAGTTAAACTGGCTAGTTGTAGTCTCACTTCCGTAATTTGTAATAGAATAGGTTTGTTTGCAATCTAGATGTTGCGTGGATATATTTTTAGTTTTTATAAAAGCATAGGCTTAACCTAAAGTTGGGGCCAAAACTGACCCAACAGTATTTCTTTAAGCATTGCAGTGCTGCAACAAACACTTAAAAACACCTTGCAGTTTTGGCAAGTACAGTCACTCCCATTTGCAAATAGGATTTATGCCTGCTATATGCATATTGGGTAGTTAGTGGCTGATAACATGTTAATGGGTCACTTCAGCTCAAATGGTCCCTTGAAATATGTAACTACTTATGCTAAACAATCTGTTCCTCTTTGTATTTAGCCACTTTGTATTTAGCTGTGACACTTTGGGTATGTTTCCCAAATCTGAAGATCTCTGCATAAGCCTGAAAGCATGTCGCTCTCACCAATAGAAATTGGACCAATAAAATACATACATCACCCACCTTGTCTCTCTAATATCTGGGGCCCAACACTGCTACAGCAGCACTGCATATAATGTAACGTAGCATTTAGATTATGCTTACAAAATTGCACATGCAAATTTAGGCCCTGATTTTGAAAACACTTTTGCACACAAGTAACTTTACAATGGGAGAAGGTCCACTAAAGTAAACTGGATTACTCGCATGTGTAAAGCTAATGTACATATTTTGCCAAGTAGAGGCCTTAAAGGGCTGATTAAGACCCTTTAAATCTTGGCCCATCATTTTGTACAACTCCACTCAAAACAACTATCCTATCCTTTTTTGGAAAGGGAATTGGTGTGTACAGTGTGTTAAAAGAACACTATTGATTCGGGTTAGGCTTCAGTTTATCATCTTCTTTAAAAAGTCAGGCAAACAAGAGGACTGGCAAAACCATAATATTAATAGAAATGTTCTGACATTTAAAATTCAAAATATATTTTTATTTAAGGGACATTGTCGATTCAGAATCTAGTCAATAAAAAACAAAAAGTTAAGTAATTTCAGGTACTATACCTGTTGCCAAGCCCCTACCAATGATTGTGTTTTTTTTATAGTCTCCTATTCCTTGAGACTGTTTCTCTATAACGCTTTGAATCCTGACACATAGTAGTGCTTGAGAATTACAGTAAAATTGATCAGTCTAACTTCCTGGCCTAGGCAGAGTGAAATGTTAACTTACTTGTTACAGCAGAAAAGGTGAAAGTAAATTAGACTCCTTCTAAGAGGCGTAAGTGCTTTGAATTAAAATGATTTTACTTTTCTCAGTGCAGAGGTGAGAAATTAAAAAAAAGTCTAAACAAAATGTAATGTACATGTGAATGCAAAACTAACTTGCAGATACTTAGACTGTCCACGTTAAGTATATTAGAAAATTTATTTGTTTGGGCATCTTAAGTAGGTTTCAAATGTTACCTTTTTGTTTATTTTTGTAACTAATAAGTAGTTTTATCTACTTTTTTTAATCTAAGATTGTGTAAGTACATTAGAATTTGCTATCCTTAAGATTTAAGGGAGGTACCAAATATTTTGCAAATCATTTGATGCAAACATTGTTTTTAAGTACGTTCAATTTAGGGAAGCATTGCATTTTTTTAAAAAAAAATCTCGTATGCTTGTGGGTTTTGTCATCTTATAGGTATGTGTATCTTTTTTAATTAAGTCAAAACGTGTATATGTATTTAACTAAAAATGTCTTGTTTTCAGATCCCAGTGACTTGATGTTAAGAGTTTACAGAGCTGAATCATATGCTGGCCTCCAAGAGTTTAAAACAGCCATAGAAGAACTAAATTTTATCATCTCTAAAATGTCAAATTGGCCAGAGGTAAGTTGGTTTACAATCTGTGTGGTTTTTTTTAAAATCTGAATTTGTCCACAATATAATTAATGCTAAATTATGTTCAAATGGCATCAAAATAAGTTGGCTGACCTGGTTACTCTTACTTATTTAAACTTTCAAATCAATGTTGTCTAAATAGTTGATTTAAAAAAAAACAAAAAACCCACCCTTAAATCTGTGAGTCGATGAGATGTGCAAAATATTGCTTTTCTGCATCCTTGTTTACATTTTTATCAATTTTGATTTTAAACTCTTCAGGGTGGAGGGAACCTCTTATCCATCTTTTTTTGTCAGTGAAGTACCTTGATGCTAAGCGAATATTAAAAAATTATGGATATTTTTTTGTTCTTTTATGTTAAATAGACCGGGGGGAGGATTAGTTCCAGTCCACCAGTGAGTCACAGGAAGGTTCTAGGTGGGTTGCCACATCCCGCGCTATTTAACTCATCACTGAGCCCTGGCTTAGGCAAACCTAAATTTCTTGAGGCCTTGAGAGGAGCTTGTGGGGCAGGAGGGTGTTGGAGAGCAAGCCTATCTCTCTCTCTGACCCCACTGTGGTGGCTTCCATCCCTCAGGGCTGGGCGTTGTGACCTGGTGCATGGTTGTTGGGACCTCAGTGCCACTTAGGATTACTCTGACCACCCCTCTGTCCATTACAGGAATGGCCAGGCCAAACCTTAGGGGTTCTGCAAACCCATGCACCAGGTTGCAGTATCACTCAGTCAGGTTTGGCCCAGCTACTCTTCTGTCATGGACAGGAGCTGCTGCTACTGTTTCGAGATGAGTATGTGGCAGGCTTGGTCTCCAGTTCCCCCTTACCTCTGGGATTAGGGTTATGGTGCCTGCACTGTGAGTGCTATATGTAATGGTGGGTCATGAAAAGACAAAATGCAGTTGATGAGTCATCTTAGTAAAATGTTTGGGAACTCCCGGACAAGACTAAAGATGTTTGCTTTCAAACCAGAGAAATTCTATTACCATTTTGTTATTGCTAAATATAAATAGACAACACTATTTTATAAGTTTGAAACTAACTTGCTGTTACAGGCTCGGTTTTGACATGCCCTGTAGTCTGGCAAAACCTAACTAAGCTGCCTGAAATGTCAGACTTCTGCTTTATGCTGTCTTTCTAAAAAAAAAAAAAAAAAAACTTGGATGAGGCATTTGGGAGGCAAGACAGTCAGAAGTTGAGGTGGTTTTCACTTCTGAAACATCTTGCTCATGATTTTGTTGTTGCAGTTTTGATTCTAAAACAGCTTTTTGTAAGTCTGGATTTGTTTAAAATTTGGTCTTGGCATATTTACGTGACTGTGGTGGGGTGAAAGAGAAAGGGGTGGGCAAGGCAATACATGGGTTGGAAGAATTTTGGAAAGGACGGGGTCCTTATGGTTTGTTAGCTTTGCTTGGATTGCTGACAGAGCAGTTTGATTGAGAATGGTGAAGCCTTGCAAAAAATCTCCATGGTGGAGCTAAAAAGAGGGACACCGTTAACTGGAAATCTAATCATGTCCATAAACTACTGTAGTTTCTAGTAAAAAGAAAAGGAGTACTTGTGGCACCTTAGAGACTAACCAATTTATTTGAGCATAAGCTTTTGTGAGCTACAGCTCAGTTCATCGGATGCATACTGTGGAAAGTGTAGAAGATCTTATTATATACACACAAAGCATGAAAAAAATACCTCCTCCCACCCCACTCTCCTGCTGGTAATAGCTTATCTAAAGTGACCACTCTCCTTACAATGTGTATGATAATCAAGGTGGGCCATTTCCAGCACAAATCCAGGGTTTAACAAGAACGTCGGGGGGGGGGGGTAGGAAAAAACAAGGGGAAATAGGCTACCTTGCATAATGACTAAGCCACTCCCAGTCTCTATTCAAGCCTAAGTTAATTGTATCCAATTTGCAAATGAATTCTAATTCAGCAGTTTCTCGCTGGAGTCTGGATTTGAAGTTTTTTTGTTGTAAAATAGTGACTTTCATGTCTGTAATCGCGTGACCAGAGAGACTGAAGTGTTCTCCGACTGGTTTATGAATGTTATAATTCTTGACATCTGATTTGTGTCCATTTTACTCTTTTACGTAGAGACTGTCCAGTTTGACCAATGTACATGGCAGAGTGGCATTGCTGGCACATGATGGCATATATCACATTGGTGGATGTGCAGGTGAATGAGCCTCTGATAGTGTGGCTGATGTTATTAGGCCCTATGATGGTGTCCCCTGAATAGATATGTGGGCACAGTTGACAACGGGCTTTGTTGCAAGGATAGGTTCCTGGGTTAGTGGTTCTGTTGTGTGGTATGTGGTTGCTGGTGAGTATTTACTTCAGGTTGGGGGGCTGTCTGTAAGCAAGGACTGGCCTGTCTCCCAAGATTTGTGAGAGTGTTGGGTCATCCTTCAGGATAGGTTGTAGATCCTTAATAATGCGTTGGAGGGGTTTTAGTTGGGAGCTGAAGGTGACTGCTAGTGGCGTTCTGTTATTTTCTTTGTTAGGCCTGTCCTGTAGTAGGTGACTTCTGGGAACTCTTCTGGCTCTATCAGTCTGTTTCTTCACTTCCGCAGGTGGGTATTGTAGTTGTAAGAATGCTTGATAGAGATCTTGTAGGTGTCTGTCTCTGTCTGAGGGGTTGGAGCAAATGCGATTGTGTCGCAGAACTTGGCTGTAGACGATGGATCGTGTGGTGTGGTCAGGGTGAAAGCTGGAGGCATGTAGGTAGGAATAGCGGTCAGTAGGTTTCCAGTATAGGGTGGTGTTTATGTGACCATCGTTAATTAGCACTGTAGTGTCCAGGAAGTGGATCTCTTGTGTGGACTGGACCAGGCTGAGGTTGATGGTGGGATGGAAATTGTTGAAATCATGGTGGAATTCCTCAAGGGTTTCTTTTCCATGGGTCCAGATGATGAAGATGTCATCAATATAGCGCAAGTAGAGTAGGGGCGTTAGGGGATGACAGCTGAGGAAGCATTGTTCTAAATCAGCCATAAAAATGTTGGCATACTGTGGGGCCATGCAGGTACCCATAGCAGTGCCGCTGATCTGAAGGTATACATTGTCCCCAAATGTAAAATAGTTATGGGTAAAGACAAAGTCATAAAGTTCAGCCACCAGGTTAGCCGTGACATTTGCTCCAACCCCTCAGACAGAGACAGACCTACAAGATCTCTATCAAGCATTCTTACAACTACAATACCCACCTGCGGAAGTGAAGAAACAGATTGATAGAGCCAGAAGAAAGTTCCCAGAAGTCACCTACTACAGGACAGGCCTAACAAAGAAAATTTGTGCTGGAAATGGCCCACCTTAATTATCATACATTCATCATACATATCAGCATTGTAAGGAGAGTGATCACTTTAGATAAGCTATTACCAGCAGGAGAGTGGGGTGGGAGGAGGTGTTTTTTTTCATGCTTTGTGTGTGTATAATATCTTCTAAACTTTCGACAGTATGCATCCGATGAAGTGAGCTGTAGCTCACGAAAGCTTATGCTCAAATAAATTGGTTAGTCTCTAAGGTGCCACAAGTACTCCTTTTCTTTTTGCGAATACAGACTAACACGGCTGTTACTCTGAAACCTGTAATATCTAGTGTTACCCTTGCCCCTGAGGCCCCCTGGCAGTTTTTGTGGCCTTATAGGCACAGTATCCTGTTTTTTAAATGTTTTTTCTCTCTCCCTATATAAAAGACTTGCAAAAAGAGGAAAAATGACTATACAAAAGAAATAATGAAATTGACTACACAAAATGGAATCAAATGCACAACGTAAACAAACTAAAAACAAAGTGCTTTTCTGTATTCTTTGGTGGCTGTAACAAAAGCAGCATTTTTTGTTCTTGGTTTTTTTCAGATGGAAGTATGATATTTTTTTTTATGTTGGTGTTTCTTCAGTATGTCTTTCAGTTCCTGTAGGGGGAAAATGTTGAACAGCTATTGGTGCAATTGAATTTGTCTTGTGAATTAAAAAAATTAAGATATTTCTTGTCTTAAAGTTATCAAAAACTTCATGAAAGACCAGCAATGCCTTCAGCTCACATGCGAGGTGTGATAATTACGTAGGGTGAAAGATTTTTGATTCTCCAATACGTATTTTCATGCTATCTAATTTTAAATGTTACCTTAGTTAAGAATTTCCAGGCTTTCCTTTTTTTTTTTTTTTAAGAGATTATTGTTCACTTAAGGGAAAACACTTGAAAATGTAAATATTTACAAATTTAACTCAGCTTAAATTCATTGCTTGGGAATTGTGGATGACTCCGGATGTGGTGCAGGTAGCTGTAATCACTTAAAGGCAGGATCTTTCTGGGAAAATGTGCTGTCTGTATATGCAGTAGGTAACTTAGTGTGGAGATTTGAATGAAAATTGAATTATATCTGCAAATGTCTCACTTTAGAGTTCTGCACTTAATGTGAAAGTATAAGCACTTGCATAACATTTTTTCTCATTAAAGCATTTAAACGTTAAATAATACTTGGAGTAGTCCTGTAAGGGGAGATGCATACTGTTGTCAGCCAGGACTAAAAACTTCAGATTTTTATATCAGTCTTAGAACACATGTCTCTTCATTCCTAATTTTGAAGTAAAGAGAGACTTATTTTCATTGTTAGATAAATAAAACTACATTTCCCCCAAGCTCTTACCCCATCAATAAAACTTAATTTACAGAAATACTAAGTTCTCCTTGCGGCAAAACTGGTTCAGAATGTACATTCACTTCTCCATATATCTGGAGAGAAACTCAGCTTCTTGTGAACAAAGCTTAGAATCATAGACTATCAGGGGTGGAGGGGACCTCAGGAGATCATCTAGTCCAATCCCCTGCTCAAAGCAGGCCCAATCCCCAATTTTTGCCCCAGAGCCCTAAATGGCCCCTTCAAGGATTGAACTCCCAACCCTTGGTTTAGCAGGCCAATGCTCAAACCAGTGAGCTATCTTCTCAAAAATTGAGCTTGCTCTATAGCTTCCTCCAACAAAGTCTGAAGACCTTTTTAGCCTCCATTCCTAAAAAGGTGGACATGGAGAAGGGAAGGATTCTTGTTTTCCTCTTAAAACAAATCTGCCTCAGATGAGTAGAGGCAGAGATTTCCTTAGGAGGAAATCTGCTTTCATTGAACAGCCATTGTAGGGTGTCATAAATATAAAGGGAAGGGTAAACCCCTTTGAAATCCCTCCTGGCCAGGGGAAAGCTCCTCTCACCTGTAAAGGGTTAAGAAGCTAAAGGTAACCTCACTGGCACCTGACCAAAATGACCAATGAGGAGACAAGATACTTTCAAAAGCTGGGAGGAGGGAGAGAAACAAAGGGTCTCAGTCTGTCTATATGCAGTTTCTGCCGGGGATAGACCAGGAATGGAGTCTTAGAACTTTTAGTAAGTAATCTAGCTAGGTATGTATTAGATTATGATTTCTTTAAATGGCTGAGAAAAGAATTGTGCTGAATAGAATAACTATTTCTGTCTGTATATCTTTTTTGTAACTTAAGGTTTTGCCTAGAGGGATTCTCTGTGTTTTGAATCTAATTACCCTGTAAGGTATCTACCATCCTGATTTTACAGAGGTGATTTCTATTTACTTCTATTTCTATTAAAAGTATTCTTGTAAGAAAACTGAATGCTTTTTCATTGTTCTCAGATCCAAGGGTTTGGGTCTGTAGTCACCTAGGCAAATTGGTGAGGCTTTTTACCAAACCTTGTCCAGAAAGTGGGGTGCAAGGTTTTGGGAAGTATTTTGGGGGGAAAGACGTGTCCAAACAGCTCTTCCCCAGTAACCAGTATTTGTTTGGTGGTGGTAGCGGCCAATCCAAGGACAAAGGGTGGAATATTTTGTACCTTCGGGAAGTTTTGACCTAAGCTGGTAAAGAGAATCTTAGGAGGTTTTTCATGCAGGTCCCCACATCTGTACCCTAGCGTTCAGAGTGGGAAAGGAACCTTGACATAGGGAAACTATCACAGCCAATTATTTTGGAATTATGGCAGTTGCTCCATAGGTAAAGCTGCACTGAATTTCCTTTTTATCAACTTGGTTTTGGCCCACTTACCTAAATTATTATAAAAAGTCATTGGCCTCAATATTGTTAGTTAGAAAAAATTATAGTGGATTGACAAGGTGTTTCTGAATTGACACACTAAATGTGTACATCAGGATTCAGAAAGTCCTGTTTCTTCATCTTTCCATAGCAAAAAAAATCTGAAAGGGGAAAAAATCTAGTTTATTGACTTCTGAGATCTAGCTATCTAGTGCTCACGAACAAAATTAGTTGATTAAAGTCAAATGTCAAATGTTTTTAACTTTTGTGTTTGGAGCATGAGCTCAAATAAACGTAATACTGCATACTTCATGATTGCTGGAGACATGAGTTTTCAATTTTTAAAAAATAGTAAGTATCTAGCTTTTTCTCTAGGTTAGAACAGAGGGCTTTGGCAGTGGGAGAATTGTCATCACTGGGAAGACTTTGTCAATGGAAAAGGTAGCTGATAAGGGAGAGTGAGGGACCATTCATTAATTTTAAAGTCTAGCCCAGGCCATGTGGAGCCTCTTTTTGCTCTGTTCCAGTTACTCCCTATCCTGAACTGGTAGCTTTGATGCTATTTTGCAGATGCTGCAAGTCTGACCAGCTGCCTGTTTTGGCATCAAGAAGGAATTTTTCTTCCTATAGAAGCCAAATTGGCCAAGGCCTGGGTAGTGCAGTTAAATAGGTGTGGATTGAGTAAATAGCGAAAGTACTTGGTAATGATATTAATTTGTCGCAACTTGGCAGTCAGTTTCCACTGGGGTTGAAAGGAATGGTTCCCAGAATTGAATGACCTGGGATTTTACTAATGGGCCTTGTGTTTATGATATAAGGGGAGATCTTCATGGGGCAACGTCCGCCCCCTTAATATCTTCTGTCCCCCTTGTGGGTAGGATTAGGGTGATAGGACTCAGAAGAGCTGAGTTCTAGGGGTAGGCTGTGGAGAGTCTACTCCAAGTTATGGGTTGTATAGTAAAATCACTGTAGCTCCCACACTGGACCCATTTAAAATGCCTGGTATGTACGAATATAGGTGACAGGGCAGGTAGCACCCCTCCTCTGTGTTAAGCTGTAACTTTATTAAACTTATCACTTAAAATCCATCCCTATGTTTGTCCTATTTTGCCATCATATCCAGATCAGAGAATTTTTCCACTCAAAAGCTTGTGGGGTGGGAAGCGGCACATGGCAACGCATTTTTCAAGTCTTAGTATAGGGATTTTACCTTTTTCTGCAGTCCTCAAAAGTAAGTAGGAGAGTGTACTCTACAAAACTGCCATCTTACCCAGTCTCCCCTTCCTGTGGACCTCCTGAATAGGGGAATGCTGCTCCTGCAGACCTTGAAATACAGTAGAACCTCAGAGTTATGAACTGATCAATCAACCACATACCGCATTTGGAACCAGAAGTATGCAATCAGACAGCATCAGAGAAGGAAAAAAAGCAAGTACAGTACTGTGTTAAATGTAAATACTTAAAAAAAAAAAAAAAAAAAAAAAAAAAGATTTCACAGGATAAGGGAACTCTGCTTGTTTCATTTAAATTAAGATGGTTGAAAGCAGCATTTTTCTTCTGCATAGTAAAGTTTAAAAGGTGTGTTAAATCGATGTTAAGTTGTAAACTTTTGAAAGAACCACCATAACGTTTTGTTCAGAGTTATGAACATTTCAGAGTTACGAACAATCTCTATTCCCGAGTCGTAACTCTGGGGTTCTACTGTAGCTGTGTGGAGGACAGAGACTAGAGAACGTGGTATGTTCCTCCTTTCTGTGGACCTTCTAAGATCTGCAGAAGAGGCATATTTTCTTCCCTATCACAACATCTCTAATTCTCACCTCCATGTGAGATGGAAAAAACATGCAATGCCATAGTGTGTCCGAATATTAATATATAGTCTCTTTAATGAAAGTATGAAAATATCAAATGTTACTTCTATATCTTTAGATTTACTTCAGGAAAGCAAAGGTGCTGCATGATGCTGGGTTTGTAGGTGATGCCTTACAACTGTTCCTACAGTGCTTATCCCTTGATGAGGATTTTGTTCCAGCAAAGCTAGAAGTGGAAAAGGTAACGTGGTATTTATAAACTTTGCTGCTCTTTCTCTTAGGTGGCCCACTTTACCCTAGAATCTCAGTCTTCAATGTATTTATGCTCATCATGACTGTATTTGTAAGAAGACGTTCAGCTAAAAATTTGGATGACTTTATTTTCACACGTCTAATTTTCTGTGTAGAGTAGAGGGTCCTAATGTACTTGGATGCAATAAGAGTTCATGTGCCCATGTATTCCAGAAAAATCTTTTTTTATTTTTTTTTTTTTAAGTTGGGTTAGGGGAGAGTATATATACTTAACCCAGTTACAATTATAGTTGGTACAGTTTTCAAGTAAAACAGGCATCAGATTTTCACACTTTCCAGTAGATGTCAAACAAATTTGAGTAAGAAATCAAACACTTGAATCTTTTCATTCTATGGAAACAAATATCTGCACTATCAAGTTTGCACAATACAGATTAACATTTTTACAGAACTGCATCTTGTTTAGTTACACCTCACCTAAATAAGAGTTGGGAGAAGATTATCATCACTTCCTGTAAGGGGGGGAATTTAAGAGCTTAACTTGTGTATAAAGATAAGGATATAAACCTTTAATTAGGAGAAGAACTACTGAACTGAACTTGTGCTACAGCTGATTATAAGGTAGAGAATAAGATGAAGGGTATATTTAAAACAAGAAATTTTGATATAAAGTAAGCTTCTTCATGGTGGTTATGTAGTTATATTAACTAAAGTTATAGCTGAATCTTTTTTCCCCCTAATCTTAATGTTAAGATGTTTATCTTATAGACATTGTATGATTTGCTGTCACCAGAAAATGTGAGAGAGAGTCTGAAGGAATCTACTTGGACTTCACCTCATATTCGAAATAAGCCTTTTACACTTGGTTCTGAAATGGAGGAGTCTGGCTGTAATCTACAGCTTTGTCCAGAGCAGGTAAGTAAGGAAAACCATGTAGTATTATATATATTTTTGTCCCTTAGTTAATAGACAAACTCAGGGCATCAGAACTTAAGCTATTTATCAAACTTTTATTAAGCTTCATATTAAGCTCCAGACATAATATGCTGCTACACCTTTCTTTCTGCTAGTTGTAGACTTTTCTGTTGGATTTCATGAATCAGCTAGAAAGTATCTTAATTTTTTGACAGTTCATAAGACACAATCTAGTGAACTTTTTCATTATTTAAGGTTTAACGCTAATAGCTCCAAAATAAAAAGGGTATTGTTATAGATTTATTTTCCAGATAACAATAATTCTAAATTTCTTTTCCCAAATTATTTTCCCCTTTGAAGGAAACTGTGGTTTTTAATCCCTTTTTTTTATTTCAGCAGGTGCTTTCTTGACCTGCCAAATTCCATAAGTTAATCATTGAGTCTGGCCGTGCAGTGGAGAAGTTTATCTGAATTTGGCTTCAACTTATTCATGTTCAGCTGTCATAAATGATTAGCCTCAATTTGAAAATGAGAATAAGTACTATTAACTTTGTTCATTTTATTTCTGTAGAATTTAGACGTGTCCGAGATAACAGTGGAGTCTTTCAGACGAAGCCTAAATCGTGTACAATCTGCCCATGCTCTTAACTCCACAGAAAAGCTTGCTAAAGGAGATGGATTAAAAAGGGTTTCTTCTGAACCTTTGCTTTCTGGCCAGGAAAAAAGTGCTCTCTTAAAAAGGAAGCTTTCCCTTTCAGAACAGGATGCAATCATGTGTGAAGATGGAAGAAACAAACATAAAAAACAAGGAGGTAAATAGCCACTTAATGTCAAGATTAAACATACTTATTTTGATTTGTTTTGTCTTCAAACAGTATCTTCTCTTGTTTCTCTTAGAAACTACAAAAAGGGATACTGCATTTTCACTGGTTTGTGGAACAGTTCCACAGCACTTAATCGATGTGGCAGATTTTGAGTGCTCTCTGTGTATGAGGTAATATTTACTATTTGTATAGTATCTTCCATATGATATCTGCATTATAGATGTGGGCAGATACCTTTTATGTATAAACTGAGGTAAAGAGGTTATGACTTGCCTTATTGTCTGTTTTATTTGAGAATGGTGGGTGGGTGAGGTTCAATGGCCTACAATGGGCATGAGGTCATGGTAGATGACGACTCTCCATCAAACTGGATTCTCCAGAGGACAAAGAAAGTTGGTCCGTGGGAATGTGGAATACTTCTGGTGGTTTTCCGGAGGACAAATCCAGTGGAGCTGTGTCTATATTGCAGAGCAATAGGGCTTGAACCCTGGGTCCCAGTTTGACTCTGTCTTGGATCCTCCACCTCTGTGGGGTCCTGGGACCCTTGGTCTGAGCCCTGGGTTAGTGTGATGTTCATGTAGATAATAGGAGGGGGATTAGACTTGAGCCTGAGTTCGAATCCTGGGCTTAGGTTGCAGCATAGACATAAGGAGTACCTAGACTTCTTGGGCCTTTGCTGTTACCCATATTAGAGTTGCAGACTAGTGGCTATGTCTACACAGCAGTGCAAGCCTAGGCTCAAATCTAACCCTCTTTGCATCCACACAACAATTGTACTAAACTAGAGGTCGAACCTAGGGTCCCAGGACTCTGCATTGCTAAAGAGTCTGAGCCCATGTTAAGCTGGGACCTAGGGTCTGAGCCCTGTTGCTTTCTTGTGTGCACGTGTCCCTGGCTTGACTCAATCCCAGAAGTCTTCCAGATGCTCCCAAGAGTTCCTTGGGGAAAACTTCCTTTGTCCTCTCTATGCTGACAGTCTGTGGTGCAATCTGTTGCACTCTGTTGCCACACCTCCCTTCACAGAGGGCAGCAGCTCAGGTCAGTGTTAACCCATTGTCTGCAGAACACTAGTTTGCAAGCACATTGTCAGAGAGCCTATACGGTTTTTTATGGAGAGTGGTCAGAAGAAGCTTTTTGCAAAAAGAGCTGCTTCCTGGTCACAATAGCAGAGCCAGATTTTGGTATACACTGCCTTCCCTTGCGCACACACAGCCCCAGAGGGGCCCAGGAGCAAGGGCCAGAGAGCAGAGCAGGGTCTAAGCAGCTGCCCTGCAGGGAAAGGGAGCTGCAGAGCTCCTGGCTCAACATGGCTAGGGAAGGATGATCCCCACCCCCGACCCAACTCCCCAACAGCCCAGGTGCTCCCCCTCCCTGCAGTGTAGTCGCTTTATCCCTGCCCTGCTCTCTGCCCTCTTCCTCGCCTCCAAATCTCCCCTTTCTGGAGCTTCATGTGCAGGAGTGTTCAGGCAGTGTGTGCTGTCAGGACGGTGAGGTGGGAGCCAGCCCCAAAACCTCCACGAAGCCTCCTGCGGCAGTGGCTTCAGCTCCTCCTCGCTGTTGTGAAGACCTTGTCCAGGGCAGGGAGCACAGCTGATCGGTGGGAGTCATCCCTCCCATGGATCATCCCTCCCCTGGCTGTGCTAAGCCAGGAGCTACATATGTGTAGCAGCATATATGTAAACACTTGGTCCTACTTGGCTCTCTGTTCCTTGCTCCTGGCTCTCCTGCCCTCCTTGGGGTTGTGTGTGTAGAGGGGTCAGGGCAACATGCACTATGAGGGTATTGAGTGGGAGCCCCCTCCTGCCCGGGGTGTGGTGGGTGCATGGATAACAGATCCCTGGGGTGTGCTGGAGCACACTACACATCAAGCCCTAGGGATTCACTTCACTGGCAGCAGCTGGGCTGGGGTGGGTGTGTCTGTGGGTGTGTTTTTCCTCTGATACCTACATTTTATATCAAACTTCAAAACAGAAAAATAAAAAACTGAACAAAAACACCTTCATTGAGCATTCCATTTTAAAAATTAAGAATTGCAAAATTTCATTTTTAATACTTTGGCAGTCCTGGAGACTGATGTCCTAATTATCTTCAGAACATGTGCACATGGGCATTTTCCTACCAATGTGACACAGCCTATAGGCGGAGAGCCCAATTTTCAGATTAGATGGTAGTTCAGTATAAATTTTTCCCAAACTGCAGTCATTTCTACTGAGACAGCCACCAAAGGAGGCTAGGCCCTCTGGGATAGGGTTACTCTGATTTGTCTGTGCACTGCAGTGTGAATCCCAGAGCCCTAGGTTCGACCGTGGGTCAGAAAATCCTTAAATTAGGGTTAAAATGCAATGTAGACACCAGTCAGCTGATTCGAGTCCCATTAACCCATGGCTGTCATTGCTGTGTCGACGTACCCTTGGTAGATGAGTATTGGTAAGGACAGAATATTTGTATTTAATTTTATAGGTGTGACACAAACTGATAGTTGAGTTAAAAATGGTATTCTATTCTTAAATGTCAACAACACAAGAAAGAGAAAATGTCTTAAAACTAGACTACACTTTTTTTATCTAGAAGTCATTTTGTTTTGGTGGATAAATTGACAAATACTATTTAACACTTGCACCTAAATTTAGCCTTTGGGTTAAGGTATTGGTTGAGATTCTCAAAGCAGTATAGGGGATTTACACATGTATTTTCTTTGAAAATCTCACCTCCTCTTTTAGTAGATTATTTGATAGGCTTCTTAAGAACTGCAAATCTTTCTGGTATGTCGTATAAATATACACCATATGTTCTAAAGTATTAAAAATCAGAAGTAGTTGTTATGTGTGCAGATGATGTTGGTTAAAGTATACGGTTTATCATGACCATTGTCATATCACATTAAGTTAATGCTTTAAGGAAGCACTGTCTGTGTTTGTGTAACTTATTTATATTAATATACTTTTAGACATTAAATATTTGAACCTAGAAATGTGATCAAATTAACTATGAAGCGCAGAATACATTAGGTTGTGCAGTGTTGAGAAAATGGAAAATACACATTCAAAAAAAGTTCTAGCACAAATCTTGTATTTCTAATTTTCATTTAACTTGTCTATTTTCTTATAGTATAGCTAGACTTCTTTAACATTTATTTAAAATGTTAGAATCACTGTATCAATTGTTGACTGACTTGTTTTAAAAAACATTTCAGGTTATTTTTTGAGCCAGTGACAACCCCTTGTGGACATACCTTCTGCAAGAATTGTTTAGAACGCTGTTTAGACCATGCCCCGCAGTGTCCCCTGTGTAAAGAGAGCTTAAAAGAGGTAAATATTCAGAAGACCTATTAAACTGTAGTAGAAGGAACTTCATACACCATCACACAAAACCCAGATGACTTGAGTCCACTGAAAGCTTGGATGCGTCCTGAATCCAAAAACCCAATCAATTACGTATTGATGGTACTTTATGTGGCCACTGAAACATGAACACATGATTGACTCATGCTACAGAATTAAAACATTACCAACTTCGATACCTTGTCAATCAGAGTTCTCCTGCCTACTCTTGTAATTTTTCTATCACATTTTTCTTTGTATTTTTTCCTCTCTTGTGGCTGTGGAAAGGCTGGGGAAACTGACTAGGCAGAGGAAATATTGACACTGATTAGACACACGTCTTGTCAAATGCACCAAATAAACTGAAAAAAGTAGAGAATTCGTTCTCTTTCCGTTACAATAATTTTAGAGGTTACAACTAAGACTGCGGGAATGTCTTAAGTTTATTGTCTCTTTAATACTGTTTTGTTAGGACAGATTTTATAGTCCCATATCTGTTTATAGTACTTTTTAATTAAAAGTAGTTCTGAATTTTGTGTTAATGTTGTATAAGAAATGGTTTATGGTAAATATATAATTTATTTTATTTTAGTATTTGGCAATTAGGAAATACAGTGTCACAGTACTACTGGAAGAATTAGTGGTGAAATATCTGGCAGATGAATTATCTGAGAGAAAAAGAATTCATGATGAAGAAACTGCTGAACTCTCGGAGTAAGCCTACCATGTGTATTTTTTTTATCCAAGGAAATTTGAAAGCAAGATTACTGTATTTTTGCACAGTAGCATTGTGAAATAGTGTCTATGGGTGTTCCACTTGAGATGTGCATGTACCTTTGATCAGAGATTTTTGGCAGCAGTGTTCATTCAGTCTGCATATGTGCCCCAGTTATTCTCATGCCCTGTACTGAGGATATATAGGGCTGCAACAGATGGACTGCCCTCAGTTCCTTCTAGAACAATTCTGCCCAAGACAGAGACAGGACAAGGCCATGGTCGTTGTCATTGCACCAACTTGGCCAAAACCTAGTGTAGTTTCCTTACTACCTTTGCCTCTCCTCCATCAGCCTTCCATCAATGTCCAGTCTTCTCACTCAGGACTTGAGGAATGTTCTTCACCCCAAACTGAACACTGTGGCTCAAGGCTTGGTATCTAGATGGCTCTCAGGGTTAGCGCACTCCTAAGGAGAAGGATATGAAGTCCTGCTGAATAGTAGGAAAGATTCTACCAGAAAGACTTGCCTTCAGAAATAGAAAAGATTTTACCACTGGTGTACTGACTGGTGTACCAATCTCTTGCTGACTCAGATATCTTCTTGCTCTGAAGAAAGGAAATCTTACTTTGGGTTCAATTAAAGTTCTTGTAGTAGCCATCACAGCACTTCATTCTCTGGTGGAGGGCTTCGCGGTATTTGCTCACCTTGCAATTTTGCTACATCAAAGGATTATCTAATCTTTCCCAAATGTCAGATACCCCATTCCCACCTGGGACTTAAACTTTGTTCTTAACTTTCTGATGGAGCCTCCCTTTGAACTGCTAGCTACCTGCTTGTTTCTAAATCTCTCCATTAAAACAGCCTTTTTAGGCCCGAAGAGTTGGCAAGCCAAGAGCTTTGATGGCTGACCCTCCATATGTTCTCTTTTTAAAAGAAAAGACATCCCTTTGACCACACCCATGTTTCATGCCCAGAGTTAGCTCAGGCTTTCACATAAACTAGACAGTTCACCTCCCAGTTTCCTATCCTAAACTCCATCTGTCTAGTCAAGAAGTTGCCCTTTATAACTTGGATGTTAAGAGGCTACTGACCTATTATTTGGGCAGGATTAGACTTTTTTGAGCCTCTGAGACTATTTGTTTCTATTGTGGACACAGCTAAAGGAGTGCTAGTGTCCATGCAAAGACTTTCTAAATTGGTTTCTGACTGGATCCTCTCTTGCTATACAGCTTGTAATATACTATACCTACCTGCCAGATATAAGTCTACATCTGTTGTTCTGCTAATGGACGGAGATTTGCAAGATTGCTTTGTGGGCTTTGGTTCATTCTGTCTCAGGACACTCTACCATACTTGGTGCTTCTTGAATAGATACTGTCAAAGGCTCTGCAATTTTACTATCAGTCTTAGATTGCAGGAGATGGGAACTTTGGAACTCAAAGGATACTGCTCGGGAGCCACCTCAAATTGAACACCATAGTGGGGAAGCTTCTCAGATAAGAAAGAAAGGTTACTTACCTTTAGTAACTGGACCTTTTTCAAGATGTGTGTCCCTATGGTTGCTCCACTACCCTCCCTCCTTCCACTTTGCTTCAGAGCCTCGTCTCCTTAGGCTTTGCAGTGGAGAAGGAACCAAGGTCTATCCACAGCTCTATATGTGCTCTGTACAGGGCTTGAGAATAGCTAGGGAACATGTGGACTGAATTAGCGCTGCTGCTGAAAATCTCTGATTGAAGGAGTGTGACCACCTCAAGTGGAGCCACCCATAGGGGGACACAGCTTGAAGAAATCTAGTTACTGTCAGGGTAGAAATGTTTGTATCATTTGTTAATGATTCTAATGATGGCATTTCATAGTTTTGTGAAGGAACATTAAATATTGGAAAATCTGTTAACTTAGTATTTAAATTTACTAACTTCAGAAAATTAATGAATGTCCTATTTTAGTTAGTATGGCATGAAATTAAAAATAAAACATTTTTATAAGGGTCTCTTAGGTGAGCTCATGATTAGCACCACCTAACATGATCAGGCCCATCTCTCTTCCTTCTCTGTGCCTACATTGCTGTCTATTCAGTTTCAGCTTTGCTACTGTTATAGGTAAATATCCTCATGCAAAGCCTGGGGAAAAGCATACTTCTGAGTTTCCCTCAGAGTTGCGTGATCGATAAAACTGCACAAAATAAACAAAGTTCAAAAATGAGTACTTTCTCTAATCTTTCAGTTGTAATCTTAGGGGTTATCTTTAAGTACAAAACATTCAAATAAAGTGACTTTCAAGTTGTTCCTTTTAATATTTAGAGCCATCTGTCTGTCAGAAAATACTGGTGAGAAACTACCGCTTAGGCAACTTACAGTGCAGAGCAAAACACTAACATTCAAATGACCATTTGTGTACTCTGAAAGGCAGAGGTGTAGTGCAAGATATAGGGTAACTTTTAATGCTAACTGTTCATGTCTGCTTCTAGCAAAAATAAAAACATTGATTTAAAAAAAAAAACAGGTTGGAAAAAATATTTGACCAAATCCATTTCATTACCTCAGTTAGCTGCTACTACTTGAGCCATGTAGTTGTGCAGCAAATTTTACCTTGTATTGCACTGATGGCTTACAGTAACTGCAACTATAGAAACTATCCTCTAACTTTGGTAAAACTTTCACAGACTGGTGCATCTCACAGAATAAGTGTTCTTTCAATGGTAATTTATATGCTACAAACTACTGAATTTTTTTTCTGGCTATAAATATTTGATCAGAATAAACTACTGTCCACAATACACTTAAATGTTTAAAGAGCAATAAATGTTCACCCTGCAAGGGACATTTTATGAATTCAGGTATAATGAAAATCAACAGACACCCAGCACTACTACTTTATATTTTTTTTTTTTAAGATCACCTTTGGCAAAATAAATGTATTGCAACACTTTTGCTGTTGTTTATTATGGCTTGGCACTGTCTTGTGGTTAGATTTCAAATGTGTATTTAATCTATTTTGGTTTTGTCTTTAGCTTGACCAAGAATGTTCCAGTATTTGTTTGTACTATGGCATACCCCACTGTGCCTTGCCCTCTTCATGTGTTTGAGCCAAGATACCGACTGATGATTCGCAGAAGTATGGAAACCGGGACTAAACAATTTGGGATGTGTGTCAGTGACCCTCAAAACAAGTAAGCATCCATTCTTGTGCTCTTATGAGCTAAGAGTTCTCCATGGTTCTACCCTCTCCCCCCATTTGGATTTCAAAAATGTTTGAAAATTGTGAATTTAGCATTGCTGACAATGCTTCTGGTTCTAGTTTTGCAGATTATGGTTGTATGCTGCAAATTAGGAATATTCATTTCCTACCTGATGGGAGGTCTGTTGTTGACACAGTTGGTGGAAAGAGATTTAGAGTTTTACAAAGAGGGATGAAAGATGGCTATTGTACTGCAGACATCGAATATTTGGAAGATATTAAGGTATCTAGAACTCTTTCTGAGCAGTAACACTCCTCTTAACCAGCACTCTTAGTTTGCTATACCATTTGTTCATAAAGACTCGGCTTCAAATGTTTGGGATTATACAGCAGTTACTGGGAGACATGGTTCTCCTATATTAAAGAAAAATAAAAATAGCTAAGATTTTCTAGACCTTTTGAGATGTCAGATTTATCTTAGAATTGCACTTTTTTTGCCAAATCAATACTATCAACTTTTATGAAGTAAAAAATACTTTTGAACTGGTACATAGCTAATAGGTGTCCAAAAAACCCACCACACCTTATTTAAATTAGAAAAAAATATGTATTGGCTATCCACCATAACTATAAAACATGCCAAAGTACTGATTTCTAGAGTTTAGCTGCATCGGAATTAGAACTTGATCTAAATGTTGTGACTGTAGTAAAGAATATAATAAAAAAGGTGGGCCCATCAAATGTATATTAAATATGCAGAATTATTTTAAAGCAGGACTCTAAATATGACCTACTTAAATACAATTGTGTCTTACATAATTCTTGTCATGTTGCTATTTTATGAGAGGTAGTTGGTCTGAAGTGAGGGATTTCGGTACGACAAGGTTTTTTCTTCTCCTTTCTGCCATTGCCCCTCAAGGCTAGGATGAATGCCGAGGCTTAATGATTGTTACTAACAGTTGAAATGGAATGTATGTTAAACTGATTATCTCATTCTTTGTTGTGTATTTAAGCTTACTCTAGTGTTCTATCACAGGTTGCAGATGAAGAAGAGCTGAAGAAACTGAGAGAGCTTCATGACGTAGTATACAATCAGGCTTGTGGCTGGTTCCAAAGCTTGAGGAACAAATTTCGCAGCCAGATCCTTCAGCACTTTGGGCCAATGCCAGAGAGAGAGGAAAACCTACAGGTGAGTGAAGATTTTGGCATCAGTTATTCATTTATTACTTTTTAAAAAAACCTGCACTTTTAAACATAGCAGTTTTTACAGGGATCTGCTGTGTGGAGGATGCAGTACCATCTTCCATTTCCACTAGTTATATCCATTCTATAAGCAGCAACAGGAGGTCATTCTGCCCCTCTTTTTGTGCTGCAGTTGCTTTGCATGAATCCCTCATTGACATTCTAGGCAGGGCAGGGTAGTGCTTCTTTGTAGATATTTTTATCTACAAAGTTAGCAAAAAACAAACACGATCATCTTTATTTTAAATAGCTTCTTAACACTGTTGGTCAAATAGATTTGTCTTATATTGTACCTAACCCAGTTCATTGGTGAACTTTTAATTTTGCCCCTAAATATCAAGTGTTCCAGTCTCATCCTTGTGGGCACACTGGATAGTAGCAGTCGTAGGGCCTGTCTTCATTACCGGGGTAAATCAACCTAAGTTACGCTACGCCAGCTGCATGAATAACGTAGCTGGAGTTGACGTAGCTTAGGTAGACTTACCCCTGTGTCTTCACTGCGCTGTGTCAACAGGAGACGCTCTCCGGTCAACTTACCTTACTCTTCTGGGGGAGCTGGAGTACCGGAGTCGACTAGAGAGTACTCTGCTGTTGATTTATGGGCCCTCACTATACCCGCTAAATCGACACCCACTGCATTGATTGCAGCAGTGTGGCTCTCCAAAGCCCTTAGTAGCTACATAATTACCTCATTGTGGGTACAAATCTTGTAGGTGCAGGAAGTACAGGCTTATCTTTTGCAAGCACAAATTGAACTGCAGACAGAAGTCAGGCCTGAGCGTAGCTGAAAACTGTCCATTTAAAGAAGAGCTTCATTTAGCTAAGGATGTTAAATTGTTTCTTTTCGTTTCAAGTTTCTCCTATGTTACTTTTATATTGGTGGTAGTTTATTCTGAAGACAAGGACACCCAATCTGCAGATATTCTTCAAACACTGATGGCTATATTTATATTAGTACTCATGCTTTTCAGCCAAAGCTTCTGCAAGACTAATTTTGACTACTTGATATACAATAACTTTCAGCTAGAAGTAAATAATACTTAGCATGTGAAGTGCTATATAAATACTCTGATAATATTGCAGATACCAACAGTTAGTGATTATATCAGATTTTAATCCTTTGGGAACTCCAGTGTTCTTGTTTATTGTGTGTTCCGTGTTTTCAGTTTTTTCTGATTTTTCACCGATAAATTGTGTGGTGGTGTTTTTTTGTTTTGTTTTAAATATTAAAGGAGTTTTGGTTTTCTACTGATTTACACCCACTTATTCATTAATTATTTTTTGGGGGTACTTATTTTTGTTAAATTCTAATGCTTAATGCGATTGTTGTGTCCTGCAGCTCAGAGATTTGAAGCAATTCCACAGTGTAAAACATACACAACACACATGGTAGAGGTTGGAAAATCAAGTTAATATTGCGCTATGACTGGCTCACAAGGAAATGCTGCCTCCTATTTCTTTCTGTTGGTTTAGTGCGACGCTGAATTTAGCCAGTCAATCCTCCACAGATAAAGAGAGAGTAAACATGGGGTGAAAAGGGAAATCTGTCTGAATACCAATAAGAAATCAGTGCTTAAAAGTTTTCAAGAAAAGTAAAGACTGGAATGAAGAGGATGCATCGCGCTGCAGGTATTGCAGCAGTGAGGTCACTGCTCATGCTGAGAGAATAAAGGAGCACGTTGAAAGCAAGCGATACAAGAAGCTTGAAGAAGAAAGTGGGTTTTGGAATAAACAGTCCATATCAGGAGCTTTCACTAGGGCTATAATGAAAGAGAGGACACAGCGTGATTGTGTCAGTTACTTTGTGCGTGCTCTTTGTTTCGTCAGACAACTGCTGCTAATTGCAGAGGGCCCTGTTGGTGACTTTGTGTGACGGTACTGTCCACCAGCAAAAACACTTCCTAGTGCAGACAACCTGCCTCGTAAGTATCTGAAAGAAAATGGTGATGCTTTAGTATCTAACAAATTGGTGGAAATGTGGTATCTAGTCTGATTTTTGATGAGTCTGATGCTCTGGACCGTCCAATTCTTGGCCTTTTTGTTTTAGTTCAATTTCAAAGCAAAAAAACCCACTTTATTTTGTGTTTGATGTGACAGTCATCCCCTCTGACACCTGTTTTGTCAATGCAGCAATAACTGACATGTTAAAAATTCTTAATTCTGGCATACCTCAGGGCTCTGTCCTGGCCCCAATACTTTTTAATCTATACACCACGGATAACCTGCAATGGAGTTGAGGCAATTCATGCATGCAAATGACATTGCCTTGGCTGTTCAGTGCATAAGCCTCCATACCATCAGATGCTCCCTAACCCAAGATCTTAGCATATTTGCTGATTATTTCCAACGCTGGAAATTTAGGCCTAACCCGAAAAAAGCCATGGTGATCGCTTTCCTTCTGAAGAATAAACTGGCTAATGCTAAACCCGATGTACAGTTCTGCAGAGAGCATTAGCCATGAGGCTAATCCAGAGTATCTTGGCATTACGCTGGACTGGAGTTCAGCCTTTCAGAAATACCTCAAGAACACCAAGAGAAGGTCAGATATTGTGTTGTGGTTATCAGGAAATTGGCTGTAATATCATGGGGCTCCAGTGCATGGACCTTACAAACTGCAACAATTGCCTTTGGTATATTCTGTGCCTGAATATTGTGCATCAGTTTGGTCTCACAGCAGTCACACTAAAGTCCTTGATACTCAACTCAAAAACGCCATGTGCATAGTTGGACGCTTGTCAGGGACGCTCAAATTGACTCCAGTTGACTGGCTTCTGGTCTTATCGCACATCCAGCCTCCACAGATTAGAAGAGCTGTCCAGACATCTCACTTTCTCAATCATGTCAGTGAAAACCTGAAGATCCCATTGCATGATGACTTGCAGAACCCTCCAAAGACACAATTAAAATCCCGCAACTCTCTGTGGAACTGCCTTGGCCCTTAAGCTCAATTTAAACACAGAGGCTCAATGGAGAGTCACGTGGAGCATTTTGACTGCTCAGAATAAACAGCTTGTTTTTGACCCTGCCGAGGAACCTCTGGGGTTTGATTCCAGTTGGAAAGACTGGTGCAGATTAAATCATATCAACAAACCCTCTTTAAATGGAAAACGAGGCAAACACCTGTATGCAACTGTGGTAACCAGGCACAAACGATGGAGCACATCATATATCTTGGTGTGTCCTTTATTCTTTTGCCAGGAGCATGAAAGGCATTCACCAACTCACTGCTGCAGGAATGTGCTCGCTATCAAATCTAGATATAATTTGCAGTCATTGCTGCCTAGCCAAGCTATATGGAAGAAGACAACTGTCATGTTTGAGATGTACCAACTAACTTGGGAAAATGTGGCTACAACTACCACGGATTATGCTTCCTATGTGGGTAAATCTGCATGAGAGATTAAACTCTATCAGAAACCAGAGCTGCTACATATTACCTGTCATGCTCACCTGATTAACAATGCACTGTCAGCAGCTACTGTTACAGAAGAAATGAAAGACGTGAAATCTTGCATTATTGGATTCGGGAACGTTTTCAAGCATGCAAACAAGTTGAAGGCTTTGTTTTACAGAGGGGGAGATGAGTGCAGAGCCAACTGTCAATTCCGTACCCCTGTTGTGCCACATCAGTGGATGAGCTTGTACTTCGCTGCCTGTCATGTAAATAACGCATGGACCATGCTAATACATCTCCTAGAAGACCTAGATAATCTTGAGATTATTGGTTCTCAAGCAGAAACTCTGAAGAGACTGGCAAATAACCAAAATGACCAGCAGATTCTGCATACAGAGGTAGTGTTCATTGTTGAAAACTGGGAGTCGGTGTGACACACACAAAACACTGGAGTTTTCTCTGAGTACTGCCAACATATTAGCAGTACAGCTGTTTACCGGATCTTGACAACCAAAATCCAGCTGAATTGAGCACAAAAGCTGCAGGAGAAACATACAGTAAGAGAACCCAGCTGTTTCTGGAAATCCTTCCAACCTTGGAACACAAGAACAAAAAAGTGTTCAAAACCTTCAACACAACACTCAGCAAAAAATGGGAGTTGATCGTGGCCCGTAATCTGGACCCTGAAGAGCTTTTTGTGCCAAAGATTCTTTTTGGAATGTCACCCACTTTTCTCAAGGTGAACTTTGCACAGACTACATCCGTTATGCCAGAGTGTTTCTTCCATTTGCCACTAAAGATATTTCAAATCTGAAATGCTTACATGAACGTGCATAACCCTGACAACATGAAACTGGATGTGTTGGATTTTTGGAACAATCAAGACACGCTTTCCAACTTCAGCAGAGTGGTATGGCAAGCTTTGGGTATGGCAAGCTTTGGGTGTATTCCCTGGATTTATTGGTCTATTGATGATGGATAGTGCTAATTTTCAAAGTTGGACTACTTCCAAGACAGCAAGAGGCTCAACGTGAGGGAGGATACTTTGGAGAAAATTGTGACTGTACATAAACTAGGATTTCTGGAAAAACTACTCTCTCTGAGACAGACAAAAAATAACTTTATACACTTAAAAAAAAAAGTCAGCTGTACTGTAGTAAAATGTGTATATTACAAACTTTTTTGTTCCTGATTTTTTCCCAATTTCATCCCTGTTTTAATGTTTGGAAAATAAACATAAAAAAATTACCAGAATTTCTTTTACAAATGAAAACTGAAAATGTGGAACACTAGTTATTGCTTAGTGTAGTGCTATAAGTTTAAAAGGGGTCTTTGCACTAACAGTGAGACATAGGACAATTGTTCTGTTAAAAGAGGAAGTGTAGTAAGCTTATTGGTGGAAAAACAAGGGTGGAAAGTTTCATGGAAGTAAGGTATTTTGAGGAGAGGAGGGAGGTGGTTGGCAGATTGGAAGATGGAGACCCTTCCAAAGTAAAGGTGCAGAGAGTAGAGAGAATTGAGAAGAGGGAGTAGGAAGAATGAGAGCAGTTGTGCATGGGACCAGGATTATGTAAATCTTGAAGGTGAGGGTATGGGTCTTGAATTAAATGTGATATAAAACAGGAAGCTAAAGAAGGGATTTGAGGAGAGAGTAACATGGTTGAAGCACCAGAAGAGGAGGATTATAACTTTATTTGACCACTAATGTTAGACTAAACTTTGTTCCATAGTTAGCTTTTGTCTTTTTAAAAAATTATTCAGCATATAATTTACCTTGTGCTAAATTGTTAATTCAGTAATCCAATTCGTTCTCTAATTTTAGGCAATACCTAATGGACCAGCTTGGTGTTGGTGGCTTCTAGCTGTCCTCCCTGTAGATCCCAGGTATCAGATCTCAGTTCTCTCAATGATGTCTTTGAAAGAACGTCTAATCAAAATCCAACATATACTCACATATTTTTCTAGAGACCAGTCCAAGTGACTAACCGCCTGGATCTTCCTGAAGAGTTACTCTTTTCTGGTTGTAATCACAGCCGGAGTTTTTGCTGCCTTTGCACATCTAGTGCTGGTTTGAAAAGTGTGATGAATTTGCTTCCTCTCCTCGCCAACTTCCTGAACCATCTGGTTCTTCAAATGGATACTGTCTTCAACTAGAAGGATAGACCACTAAAGTTGCACATGCAAAAATCAATCCAGCCACAGAACATGGAAAAACTCTACATTATTTGCACTGTGTATGAGACAGTCATGCTAAGACTTGAGAATTTATTGCCACTGACTTTTTAAAGCTGTGGAAAATGCAAGACTTAAGGCTGACAGTCCAGGTTTACAGCATTAAGGATGCATTTTTTGCAAATAAGAGCTTGCCTCAGATACAACTGTCCTGCTGCTATTTGCACAAATATTTGAAATATAGTATTGAATGTTGTTGTTGGAAATTACTGCTCTTGCTGAACTGTCTTGACTATGGCACCGATTCTTAATTATCTTATAAATATTTGCAACACAGAACAAGTGCCATGAATTATGATTAAATTAGAGCTGGTTTTAAGGAACAACTGCAAAAAAAAAAAAATGAACATGGTACTTCTGTCAAAGATAATTAAACTGTGAATATGGCTTTTGTACCTATAACTGTACATGTTCAAAGGGAAAATTGAAAACAAGCGTTTAGTACCAGTTACAATTTTATTGGGCTTTTCAGACTGGTGGTCCTTCTGAGCACTTAAGTAGTTTATAGAGCTTATAATAAGAAGCTTTAATATAGTATGCTAGGAATTGTGCATTCAGATTTTTTTTTAAACAAGCTTAAAGGGTGACTTTAAAAAAAGTTTATAAATTGTTTGCTGCCTCTATGCCTTATTCATATTAATAGTAGAGCTAACTGCAGTGGCAAGGTTAGAATTCATGTTGCCAATTGGTACTTTTGTAATTATCCGTTGGTTGCATATTTGTGAATGTCTGACACATTAGGCTTTCTTGTATGTAAATCATTTTGTAAAATAATTCTTACAAATCTTGCTTTTGCTAATATATTTAATTTTCGAGAAAAGCTATGTTTGTAATACTTGGTAACTTAACTAAATGTTACTTTTTTATAAAATTGTTTTCATACATCTCCATTTGGGGTGGGGGGTCTTACACAGAGCCAGAAGCATTGTTAGCCTAGGTCAGGGTTGCAAGCACTTCATGGACATGAGTATGGCATGTACATTGATTTCTTGCCATCAGTTCCTATTCTGTCAGACCAGACACTGAGGTTCCATCAGAATAACTTGTCTGTCCTGTTTTTAGGTGTAGTTTTGTTTTCTCCTTCCAAATTTAAGAACTTGAGCTTTACATTTTATTAAACTCTGTTCCTTGTTCTGTCCTCAACCCACAGTCGTCTTCAGATATTAGCGGCTCCTCAAATTCGTGCAGTTTGAGTATTCTTACGGCCTTATCAACACAACCTGTTCTTTAATGTTATCTGTGGAAAATGCCAGTTTTCATTGATCAGTAGTAAGAAGGAAAGAGAACTAAAGAAGCTTTTGTTTTGAGTCAAGTTCTTAATACTTTCTGCTTTAAGGCTTTAGTCAGGCTAGGTTCTCACTTTCTTATTTGCTCCCCTCGCCACCTCTTGTGAGGACCTCTTGACAATATCTTAAAAACTCTAATTTTATTATACCCACTTGGTTTCCTTGGTATTAAGTGGCAGATATTCTTGATGTAAAATTAGTACTTGGCCAGTTGCAAGTATGATGGGTTGGGTCACAGAGACCCCCTTGGAACTGTCGCCTGACGTGCTGTGAGACTACCTCTGAGCCAGTTTTCCCTGCCAGTTTGGGACTGCAGAACCTTGTCTTGTTGAGCAGGACACGCAAGCTTGCTGCAAACAGACCCAGCTCTGAACCACGTCCCCCAAAAGCTGCAGACTTAATTGAAAACGGCTTAGAAAGTGTTCCTGTCTCTAGTACCCAGACACCTAGTTCCCAATGGGATCCAAACCCCAAATTAATCAGTTTTACTCTGTATAAAGCTTTTACAGGTTAAACTCACAAATTGTCCACCCTCTATAATACAGAGATATGCACAGCTGTTTGCTCCCCCAGGCACGTATTACTTGTTCTGGGTTAATTAATAGGCAAAAAGTGATTTTATTAAATATAAAACGTAGGGTTTAAGTGGTTCCAAGTAATAACAGAACAAAGAATAAAACAAAAACACAATCATTCACATCCCTGTGGTTACTGTCCTTTGTTCCAGTTTCTTTCAGGCATCTCTTTGGGGGGGAGAGGCTACCTTTTGAGCCTGCTGAAGACCAAATGGAGGGGTTTCCAGGGTCTTTCTCTTGTGGGCGGAAACCCCTTTGTTCTCCTGTGCAAAATCACAGCAACAGGATGGAGCCTGTAGCCACCTGAACAAGTCACATGTTTCTGAATGATTCAGCTTTTTGCAGGCCGACACCATTGTTTACATGTTAGTTTGAAAGTTCCCAGGAAAGCTCAGATGTGGATTGGGGTCGCCCAAAGTCCATTGTCCGTTAAGTAAGTGCCCATTCTCAAGAAGCTGACCAACTGCTTCACTGAGGCTACTTAGAATCAAACAAATACATAGCCAATATTCATAACTTCAAATATAAAAATGATACACATAGCATAACCAGCAAACTACAACCTTTCCACAGACACCCTACTTGGCCTCCTCTGTACAAGACCTGGTGCAACCATAGGACCTTCGTTGCAACAATGATCTATATGGTCACAGTTTGTCAATGTAATAACAAGGTCTCATCAAGATAATCCTGTTCAAATCAGTTGGAACTCTAGACCTGAGAGAAGTATTTGGGGGTTTGGTTTGGTTTCCCCTGCTTCATGGAAAGTAGAGATGACAGATAACTTAGATTTAATCCAGCAGTTCCAAATGTTAATACTTTCTAGTGGTCTGAAGCAGTGGTTCTCAGCCAGGGGTCTGGGGCACTGTGGGGGGCCATGAGAAGGTTTCTGGCGGTCCTAAAAGCAGGGCCAGTGTTATACTCACTGGGGCCCAGGGCAGAAAGCCGAAGCCCCACTGCATGGGGCTGAACCCCTGAGCAACCTAGCTTTGCTGGGGCCCTGTGGTATGGGGCCCCAGGCAATTGCCCTGCTTGCTAACCACTAATACTGGCCCTGGCTTTTATATGCAGAAAACCAGTTGTTGTGGCACAGGTGGGCCA
This sequence comes from Eretmochelys imbricata, assembly GCF_965152235.1. Taxonomy (NCBI): domain Eukaryota; kingdom Metazoa; phylum Chordata; order Testudines; family Cheloniidae; genus Eretmochelys; species Eretmochelys imbricata. The sequence goes on from NC_135575.1 coordinate 91,514,979, forward strand.
TGGAGTTTTTATATCCTGTTTGGGGGGGGCCTCTGAAAGAAAAAGGTTGAGAATCCCTGGTCTGAAGTGCTGGCTAGTTACACGGCTTTCTGGCTGCTTTTATAGCTTCCAGGCTCTTTAATAGAAATGGGAACCTTGGAGGCCTATCGAAACCTAACCACCTGTCTTAATGGCCACTGTGAGGAGACAGATCTGTCTCCTGGTTTTGGAGCTGCCATCCTTCTGTGGGAGAAAATGCAATAATGAAGAGAAAATAAAAAAGCAAAATCAGTATGCTCCCAAAAGAGCAAAATACATTGTATTAGTTACTAATATTTCTTTCCTAATATTATTATTCGACATAAGCAATCAGTACAATTGCCCCAGGGATGAAATTATTAATGGGAGGGAAGGTAGTTTATAAGTCTTTTTATAAAAATGGTGGTATGTCCACATACTGAGAATGGTGGGGAAAAAATCCTGAGTCTTACCTGTAAGTGTGATTGTTCTTTCATGTCTCCTAGCACTTTTGCTGTCCAGTTCGAAATGCTTGCAGGAATAGGACTGTCATCATGTACCTTGAACAAGATACTACACCTCTACCCCGATGTAATGCGTTCCTCGGGAGACAAAAAAATCTTACTGCGTTCTATCGAACTTGCTCTGGAGAGCTGGGTAGGGAAGGCTGTGCCTCCCAAAATGGCCTGGCCCCGCCCCCTATCTGACTCCCACCTATCCCGCTGTTGACTGACCCCTGAGAATCCCCAACCCACCCTCCTGCCCGGCCCCCTTAACACGCTGCTCAGAGCAGCGTGTCAGAGCTAGACAGGCTGCTGCTATAGGCGCCAACTCTGGGGCTGGAGCACCCAGGAAAAAAAATTGGTGGGTGCAAAGTACCCATCGGCAGCTCCCTGTCCTGCCCCAGCTCACCTCTGCTCCACCTCCTCCCCTGAGCGCGCTGCCACTGATCCGCTTCTCCCCTCTCCCTCTAAGGCTTGCCACGAATCAGCTGTTTGGCGTGGCAAGCCTGGGAGGGAGGGGGGAGGAGGTAGAGTGGAGGTGAGCTGGGGAGGGGAGCGGTTCCTCTGCCCCTACTCCCCAGTTACTTGCTGCGGCTCTGCCCCAGCTCACGTCTGCTCTGCCTCCTCGCCTGAACGCGCTGCCACTCCTCTTCCCTCCCAGGCTTCCGCAAGCCTGGGAGGGGGAGGAGGGGAAATGCTTTACTGCATTATATCTGAATTCATGTTAATCAGATGCGTTATATTGGGGTAGAGGTGTATATACCACACTCCAATACACCTTACTGTTAAGAAAGTTTTCTGGCTATTTACCTTAAACAATCTTCTTTTGGATATTGGTAGCTATTTCTTTGTGTCATGCTGAAGTCGTCATCCTGTGTTCACGCTGACAGATGTGTAGTTGGTATGTTGTAGATACTGAACAATTTTATGAACAGTTTAGGTGACCAAGTCACCCAGGGGGTGTTACTGTGTATTGGGTTATTAGAATTTCATGTGACCGTATTGATCTAACTTACATTGAGGATAGTGGAATGTTTACATCTATAATGCTCTAATTCAGTGGGGTCTGAATGAAAGTGATACAATAGCTTCCCTGATAAGGACACCCAAGCACCCACTTGGAAGATGATGAGGCAAGCTGTTAGCTTACTATTCTCCAACCAGTTGCAAACCTTGTTTTGCCAAAGCTGCATATTACCAGATCAAAAGAAAACTAAATAATTAAAAGTGACTTGATTCCTCTGAAGAGTCAGTTGTCAGTGAGCTCTGACAGGGAGACAAGCAGACACACACACAGAGACTGTGGAAGAATCTGTAGGGAGATGCTAGGCATGCATATTGTTTACTTTTTTATTTTAGATGCTAAAATGCTTTTGTGATTTTGGGGACGAGGAAGATGATGAGGGGAAGGTTGAATATAGCGCTTACCAGGCAAGTGGAGAAACCGTTCTCTCGACAGCCAGGAACTGTTTATCACCCTGGAGACAGTACCCTCCCAACCCAGGTTCCCGGACCTTGAAAGCGGAGAAGGTACCTCTGCTGAGTGTACCTTTGTAAATATAATACATGGTTTAAAAGCGAGCATGTTTAATGATTAATTTGCCCTGAAGACTTGGGATGCATTCACAGCCAGTACAGCTACTGGAAAAGTGGCTGGGGATGGAGCAGAAATCCTCCAGGGACATCTCAATGAAGTAGTCCTGGAGGTACTCCCAAAGCTTTTGTAAAAGGTTTCTGGGAAGGGCAGCCTTATTGCGTTCTCCATGGTGGGACACTTTACCATGCCAGGCCAGTAGCACGTAGTCTGGAATCATTGCTTAAGAAAGCATGTCAGTATGTGGTCCTGGTGTTTGCTGGCATTCAAGCAACATCTGTTCTTTATCTCTCTATGTTATCCTCAGGAGCATGATATCATTCATGGTCACCTGGTTGAAATAGGGGAATTTTATTAAGGGGACATTCAGAGGTGGCCATTCCTGCTGGGCTGTTTGCCTGTGGCTGAAAAGAAATCATCCCTAGTGTTAGCTATGCGGTGCGGGGAGGGGTGAAGTCATCATCCCAGAGAACTGGGGGCGTGTGGGGGTTTAGTTGGGTTTGTGCAGCATGTTAACTCGAAAACATCAGCCCCTCCTTTTAAATGGCCAATGTGTCTTTTTCAATTTTAATCTCCCTTTTTTCCCTCATGCAGCTGCAAATGTTTCAACACTGTGACTAGCATCTCTGTCCCAGAGGCTAGTGCAGATAAGGTGAAAAAAACACACTTGCGATGAAATGTTCTTTGGGCTCATGCAGTCGACCCAAACTGAAAGAGCCCAGCAGAATGCGTGGAGACAGACAATGGCAGAGTCCAGGGAAGCACAAAATGAACGTGAGGACAAGTGGCAGGATCAAGAGAAGAGGTGGTGGCAGCATGATGAAAGGATGCAATGCTGAGGCTACTGGAGGATCAAACCGATACGCTCCGGCGTATGGTTGAAATGCAGGAAAGGTACAGACTGCCACTGCAGCCCCTGTGTAACCAACTGCCCTCCTCCCCAAGTTCTGTAGCCTCCTCACCCAGACACCCAAGAACACAGGTGCAGGGGAGGGCTTCCGGGCACCCAACCACTCCACCCCAGAGGACTGCCCAAATAACAGAAGGCTGGCATTCAATAAGTTTTGAATGCAGTGTGGCTTTCTCCTTGACTCCTCCCCCACCCCTTGGCAGTTATCCCCCTATTTGTGTGATGAATTAATAAAGAATTTATAGCCTCCGCATGCAGTGATTGGGGGGAGGGCACTGGGCTTACAGGGAAGTAGAGTGAATCAAGGGGGTGGATTTTCATAAAGGAGAAACAAACAGACCTGTCCCACCATAGCCTGGTCGGCCGTGAAACTGGTTCTCAAAACTTCTCTGATGTGCAGCGCACCCTGCTGTGCTCTTCTAACCATGCTGGTGTCCAGCTGCACGTAATCAGCGGCCAGGAGATTTGCCTCAACTTCCCACCCCACCATAAATGACTCCCCCTTACTCCTACAGATATTGTGGAGCACACAGCAAGTAGTAACAATGGGAATATTGGTTTCACTGAGGTCTAACCGAGTCAGTAAACTGCGCTAGCATGCTTTTCAACATCCAAATACACATTCTGCACTTGCTGAGCCTATAGTTGAACAGATCCTGACTATGGTCCAGGGTGCCTGTGTATGGCTTCATGAGCCAGGGCATTAAGGGGTAGGCTGGGTCCCCAAGGATAACAATAGACATTTCAACATCCCCAGCGGTTATTTTCTGGTCTGGAAAGTAAGTCCCTTGCTGCAGCTGTTCATACAGACCAGTGTTCCTGAAGATGCAAGCATCATGTACTTTTCCCAGCCATCCCACATTGATGATGGTGAAACGTCCCTTGTGATCCACCAGTGCTTGCAGCACTATTGAAAAGTACCCCTTTTGGTTTATGTACTGGCTGCCTTGGTGCTCCGGTCCCAAGATAGGGATATGTGTTCTATCGCCCCACCACAATTAGTGGATGGCTTTGCTGCAATGGGATTCCCTATGACCTGCACATTTCCCAGAGTCGCTACCCTTGATTGCAGCAGCTCAGTGATTGCATTGGCTACTTGGATCCATGAGCCCCCACAGTAGATTTGCCCACTCCAAATTGATTCCCGTCTGACCGGTAGCTGTCTGGTGTTGCAAGCTTCCAGAGGGCTATTGCCACTCGCTTGTGAACTGTGAGGGCTGCTCTCATCTTGGTATTCTTGCACTTCAAGGCAGGTGAAAGCAAGTCACAAAGTTCCATGAAAGTGCCTTTATGCATGTGAAAGTTTCACAGCCACTGGGAATCATCCAAGACCTGTAACACTATGCAGTCCCACTAGTCTGTGCTCGTTTCACGGGCCCAAAATCGGCATTCCACGTCAAGATCCTGCCCCATTGCCACTAGGATGGCCAAATTGCCAGGGTCTGTGCTTTGAGAGAAGTCTGTGTCCATGTCCTCCTCACTCTTGTCACCATGCTGCCATCGCCTGCTTTTGCGTGTTCTGTATGATAATGCGCGAAGTGTTTACAATGCTTATAATTGCCATGGTGATCTGAGCGGGCTCCATGCTTGCCGTGGTATGGCGTCTGTAGGAGAGCAGAGTTGCAGGGGAAGCGGTGGTTGGATGACCAGTTTTGCAGACCTACTGCACTATCTGCTGCCAGGACACAACAGCTGAGCAGGCTGCACACTTGCCGTTGTATGGTGAGACAAGAGCAGCTGAGCAGAGTTGCAACAGAAACAGCCCTGCAAGACCACCAGGAGAGCAGAGTGGCAGCGGAAGCGGTGGATGACGACGGTCATATAGAGGACCTGTGAGGTGGATTCATAGCATCAGAAGAGCAGAGTGGCAGCAGAAGAGGTCATTTGATGATTGTTAGCAGTCCTACTGCACCATCTGCTGAAAGCAGTATGGCGTCCACACAGAGAAAAGGCACGAAACGATTGTCTGCTGTTGCTTTCACAGAGGGAGGGGCAACTGACGTACCCAAAACCACCTGTGACAATATTTTTGCTCCATCAGGCATTGGGAGCTTAACCCAGAATTCCAATGGGCGGTAGAGACTGCAGGAACTGTGGTATAGTTACCCACAGTGCAACGCTCTGAAAGTCAACGCGAGCCTTGGTACTGTGGACGCACTCCACTGACATAATGTGCTTTAATGGGGACGCACACAATCGACTGTATAAAACTGCTTTCTAAAAAATCGACTTCTATAAATTTGACCTAAGTTCTTAGTATAGATATACCTGTAGGAGTGCCTGTGTTTTAGCAACACTAGCAGTACTCTGCCAAGTTCATGTACCAGACAGCGAACTGGTAAGCATCTGCTTTAATACATGGCCTGATTCCCAGCCTTTGGTTCAGGCCTCAGGTCTTGTACTGTGCCACATGGTCCATGTTCTCTATTACAGTATCTTAATGGATGACCACCATCACAAGAAGCCTCTGTAATGCCAAACACGTTTCCTGTTACAATAGTTATGTAGCATAAACCTCTTCCTAAACTTTCAGGAATCAGAGGTTCAAATCCCAGCAGGATGAACTGAGTTCTTCATTCCTTCCATGGTACATAAAATAAGTAGCATAAAGGTCATTGTGTGTGGGCCTTTGAGGTAACCAAGACTATAGGGTCCATCTATCAATGTGACTATGAAAGCACCCCCAGGACAGCCTATAGGCATAGGGGCTTGTTCCTGTATCTCTAGTGAAACCTCCTCTCCCCTTCCAAAGTAATAATGTGCTGCATGTTAGTAGTGCTGCATGCATGTAGTTATAAAGCACTATGTCAAGCAAGTTATTTAGCACAGCCATTTTAATTTAGTATCAGCCATGGCATGTAAATTAAAAAAAAAAATCTATATAGCGTGAGTATACCTACTGGAGAAACCTCTGCATAAAGCAAATTGGAATTTAACAGTTTATTTGTTATTTTAAAAGCATAGGCTATCACATAAGTTGGGAAATTGCATGTTTGTTAAAATCAGTACTGTAATAAAGTTGACCTAATTAAGAACAAGAGTTTCATGGAGGTAAAAGTCATGCTTAGATCTCATCAGTATTTCACTTAACTGTTTATTTCCACCTTCAATTATTTAATGAGAGAGTTTCCTTAGCAACCAACTTCTTCTCCCACTATAAAAATAAGGGAAGAAAGACGCGCACACACCAAAATTTTCTAAAAATGAAGTCTGCTATGAGATTATCAGAGGCTCTTTAAAGCAGAACGAGTGAAATGGAAAGAATTCATTGTACTCTAACAGAGGACAAAAGGCTTACAAGTCAGTTTTGAACTCATGATTACTACTCTGAGTTAATCTTGTCTGCTGCTGTATAAGGAGCATTTGCGAATACAGACTAACACGGCTGTTACTCTGAAACCTGTTAACATGAGGACATTGCTTCAGGAAATACTGAATAAGCTAATATCCTATCTTGTGATATGGCTGGCTTTCTTCTATATACTTTTACAACCTCTAATAGGATGGCTGGATGTCCAAGTCCATTCCAGAACTGTCTTCCAGTTAGGATTGCAATCTACGGCTGTGTTATTGCTTAGGGAACACATTTTCATAACTGCAAACAGAACAGCATAAACATTTTCTGTTTTGGATTGGCAGTCCATTCAGTGGAGTTAGTAAATCCAAGCTTTATCAATAACATTCTGTAGTAATACTGCTAGGGACAAGTGATAAATCCAAGTGCAAATTACACTAAACCTGCATTTTGATATTGTGTAGTCTGTAGTTAAAGCAGTATACAAGGACTAAAGCAGAATACAATTCTGAGCAAGTCAAACAACTATCCTGTATGCTTCCATTTATTAAAAAAAACAAGACCAATTGTAGAGGCTATCATCTACCATACAAGATGTATCCTCTTACACAACAAAGGGTTTAAGATTTCCAAGTGATCTACATGAAGATCCTAGCGTGAAGACAATTTTGCATATGGCACTATTTTTTATATAGTTTGCATTACTTTCCTTTTAACAAGTTATTTATAAGGTGCATTCTCTAAGTTTTTTATCAGCCTGCTTCAAGGAGATCCACGTATTCAACATGCTTGAGCGCAGCTTGGCCCACACCAAGTGGTTATTTAATCCAAAAATCTCAGCAGCAAACTGCGCAGCTCCTTCAGGTGAGAGTATAGTAGGACAGCCGAGACCTGTTGTAGAAGAAGAAAAAAATCGAATCTGTTATCAAAACAGGATTTACAATGATCCCAAAAATTACTAACAAGTAATTTTTCAGGCCCTGATGGTTACTGCAGGATTTTTTATTTTACTTTGTCCAGTCTAATTTAAAAAAGGTAAAGCATAAGCAACCTCAATAACCCTAAAGATCCTTGCCTTATTCCTTCATTCCCAAACAAGACAAGATGGCCAGTTTTCAACTGACACAGTTTCAACATGCCCCAAACCTCTCTGCATATTTGAAGAAAGTGGAATTCCCTTGCCTTTGATGATTTAAAAAAAAAAAAAAAATCCGCCCCATATGTATAGTTTAGCCTAGTGGTTCTCAGACCAACCCCCCATATAAGAACCTTGCGACCCCCCAGTTTGAGAACCCCTTAGCCTCTCTCATTCAATGTTGCTATAACTACTGACAACAATGATTGAGTCAGCATATACCTTGAAATCTGAACAGACTATTGAATGTATACAGAGGACTGTTCAGTGTCTAAGAAAATGCGGTTTTTAATTTCAAGCTACGTGCACCTTTAGGACTGATGCAGTTTCACAGCCAAGTAATTCTTTCAACATTAAAGCATCATAGAAAGGCTCTTTCAGTTTTATATGATCAGTTGCTAGGTTAACAAACATACTAAAGCAGTTTCATGAAGGTAAAACATAAAATTAAGTCTCAAGCTGAGTTTTTTTTTTTTTAAAGATGTCATATGAATTCCAGTACCTATTTTAAATGTCAGTTATTTGAGTAAGACTATAATGAAAGTTAAGTTTACCCCTCCTTCATTTTCTACGGCTCCACCTCCATCTGTACCAGGAAACTGAAATGTTACTGTCAAAAGGATTTACCCCTCCAAACCCTCTTCAGTAGTGGCTGAACTGACAATATAAATGGGTCAAAGGCATTTTCAGCACTGCTGAATTTGGCAGATGTGTCCAGTATTAAAAAAAATGGGGGGCTAATTACTACAAGAATGTAACTACATATGCCATAGGTCAACATAACGCTTCTTACCACTGGGCAGTCTAAGAGAAGACCAGACATCCTGAGCACCCCAATCGGCTGAGAGAGGAGGACAGCTGACAACTGGATATGACGTGTTACCAGACAGCACTGGTCCCAAGCCATTGCTTCTGCCAGCTACCGCCACAAACACAGTAGGGATTCCATCACCTAACACACACACACACGAGCATTAGCAAGTAAATATCAAAAACCGGTGCGGGGGAGGGGAGGAGAGAGAGAGAGAGATTTATACATTTTTCCTTTCCCACACCTGCTTTCATGGAAAGGCTCTGTGTCTAAATACCTCCCCCCTGCAAACACACACACCTTTTTTTGAAATTCTTTTTACGAATCAGTTAAGTTTTAGTGTTGCTCAGATTTCTCTTTTTTGGAATACAATGTTGTAATTCCCTTTAGTAATATTCAGTAACTATCAATCACTGCTCTTGTTACACCATCTACAGAAGCAGCATATGAGAGGCAACTCATACATCGAACTCCTTTCTCAAACAGGGGAAGAAAACTTTGAAGATTCATGATAATGGTGCGTACTGGCCATTTCTTAATGGAAACTGTTGAATCACTGGATTTTTTGTTAATTAAAAAGTTTGGCCTGTTGCAACAAAATTTGTAAATATTAGTTCTGCAAAGTTCAATATCAGGGCTTCTAAATAACATCTGGAAAATCTGTGCTTGCCCACACTGTGTCCCCAACTCCCATATCTACATGCACAGAGTGTACAATGGTGCATGGAAGTACCTACATGTCCATGCAAGCACAGGTCTGCAGGAGCAACAAGTGAAATTACTCCTTATGTTCAGTCAAGGCACATGGTTTTTTAATAAAATCTAAGGGTTTTTTGGTACAGAGTACTAGTGTCCACCCCATTATTCATTGTTTTCTATTCTGTGGGCATCACAAGATATGGTTTTCCACCCAGCTGCAGTGTGCAAAGGGCAGCCAGTGGTGTGGTCCAAAAAAGATGACATTAGATGAAGGAGAGACTTAAGTTTTAGCAGCTGGCATTTTTTCTCCAGAATAAGAAGTGGCAATGTGTGTGTACATAGCAGGACATTGGAGTAATCCAAGATGTTGAGATGATCAGGGCCTGAGAAAGAATTTTAGCTGTTGGGATAGAGAGGAAGGCAAGATTTTTGGGGAGAAAGAAGCCGTTAGACTTAGACAGGTCTGGATGCGGGAGAAGGAGCAGCTGACGATGAAACAGGTGATGATACAGAGTACCATTTATAAAGTTTGCAGACAATACCAAACTGGAAGGGGTTGCAAGTGCTTTGGAAGACAGGATTAGCATTCAATGACAATCCTTGACAGATTGGAGAAATAAACAGGATGAAGTTCAATAAGGACAAATGCAAAGTACTATACTTAGAAAGGAATAATCACAAATACAAAATGGGAAATAACTGCCTAGGAAGGAGTCCTGCAGAAAAGGATCTCAGTGTTACAGTGGATCACAAATGAAATGAGTCAAGTATGTAAATTTGCTGCAAAAAACACCCCTCCCCCAATTCTGTGATGTATTGGCAGAAGTGTTTTAAGCAAGACAAAAAGTATTAATTCTTCAACTCTACTCAGCACTGACATGGCCTCAACTGTAACACTGTGTCCAGTTCTCAGTAGCACAAATTGGAGGAAGTCTAGGGGAGAGCAACAAAAACGATTAAAGGTCTAGTAAACATGACCTATAAGGAAAGATTGAAAAGAAAAAAAAACAAAAACAAACCTGGGTTTGTTTAGTTTGGAGGAGAGAAGACTGAAGGGAGACACGATAAGTCTTCACGTACGTAGAAGGTGGTTATAAAGAAGAGGGCGATAAATTTCATGCAGTTTGTGGCAAAGTTCTCAGGAATCTGAAGAACTCTAGTTATTGGCTCTAAACTTAATACATGACTAGTCAGGGTTTACCTTCATACTCTGCCTTGATCCTCAGAGTTTCATCTGGCCCTTTGTGAGCAGATGTCACTCGTAGCTCACAAGGAATTCCAAAGTTTGCACATGCCTTTTTAATTTTTTCACAGTGGCCAAGATCAGAAGATGATCCCATCAACACCACAACTCTACCATGGCTCTTTGTTTTCAGCAGCAACTGGAGTGGAAAGAAAGAAAAATGAACCACAGAACTTGAACAGAGTACACAAGATTGTCAATTTCTACACAGACTACAGTTAATATTAACAGGGGTACCTCCACTCTTTCTGCAACCCATTCAAAGTTTCTTTTAACCATCTGAAGCGCTTCAGGAGTTACTTCTTTTAGATCACGGTAAGACTGAAATACACAGATAGCAAGTTATTCCTGATGTTCTATTTGGAAGTGTGATGGTCAATCATTTTGCTCTTAAATATTCAACCAGGTGCAACCATTCTACTACCAGAGGCTAGAGAAATTTATGCCATCTTTCAAACACCTGTTTCTTGAAATATATATATTCTACAATAGATTCTTCCCCATGAATTGAGGCCAACATGACATCAAGAGAATCCCAACATCTCAAATTTTGAGCCATTAGCTCCAGCAAGCACTATTGTCCACCACATTATAGTAGAGTCACAGCACCCTCTACTTCAGTCAATTCCTTTCTGAGAGAAAACTCAACTTCAGTGCTTGGTTGCCTCAGCCATGATGTGTTAGCTAGCCCTCTCATGCCCAACTGAAGTCAGCTGGAGGCTTCCTTGCAAATATACACCATGCTGCTTTGGCATGTTAATTTTAATTTGGAAGCAGAGCTTCAATCACAGGACAGCAACTGCAGTAAAGTACAGCCAACACCTAACAAAAAAAAGTAAACGCCAAAGTTATAGTAATGGTGGATTACCACCACACCAGCGATTTGCTCAGAAGCAAATATAGTTGTATATTTGTAGTATAACAGCTAAAATGAGTGAAGAGGAAACACCATAATTTTTCATTTCATTCAGTTTTTAAAGGAAGCAGACCTAATGCTGCTTTCCAGTTTTAATTTGTTAGTAATAGCACTGGAACACTACTGTATCTTGGATTATCATAGACATAAGTTATGGCAGCTTGTGCCTACTCGAGAGAGTCTACAGTATTAGTGGAAGTGACTAAAATCACAGAAGTTCCACGAAAGCAGCATTCAGTGCAGCTAAAATGGTGCCCCACAATGGACTCAGTCTAGGATAAACCACAAATTTTTGTTCCAGGCAACAAACATCTGTGGACTGTCTAGACTTGTGGCTCTTGACCTTTCCAGACTACTGTACCCCTTTCAGAAGTCTGATTTGTCTTGTGTACCCCAGAGTTTCACCTCACTTAAAAACAAAATCAGACAAAAATAGAAAAGTGTTGCAGCACACTATTACTGAAAAAATGCTTACTTTCTCATTTTTTACCATATAATTACAAAATAGATCAATTGGAATATAAATATTGTACTTACATTTCAGTGTATAGTATATAGATCAGTATAGACAGTCATTGTCTGTATGAAATTTTAGTTTGTACTGACTTTGTTAGTGCTTTTTATGTAGCCTGTTGTAAAGGTAGGCAAATATCTAGATGAGCCAATGTACCCCCAGGGGTATGTGTACTCCTGGCAGAGAACCACTGGTCTAGACCAGCAATTACATCAATTTTAGTTATCAGTTAAACTGAGTTAAAATAGGACAAACTTTGGCCTAGACAAATCAAGAGGCTCTGAAAGGAGAAACTTGGGACCCATTGGTGAGCCAATTTTCATCTTCATGGCATGTTTCTGACTTCTAGTACTTCATCAGTGTGTGTCTGTGTTACTCAATTATTTGAATAATTCACACTCAAGGAGTACATTTTATGCAAGAAGTTCTGGAGATCCCTGCAGACTTAACATTATACACAAGGCACTATGATAACACCAGAAAATATTGCAGGAATTCCTATTAACGACACAAGCATCCTTAAGGACTTGATTCTGTTGCCATTAAAATCAATGGAAGTTTTGCCATTGACTTGAACAGGATCAGACCTTAAATGCTTTGTGGCCTACCTTGCATAAGCATAGATGCCAAGGAAAGCAGCTCACAGCAGTTGCTTGAATGCTGTCCACACAGCCCCCCGGCCCCACCAAAATGAGATGTAGTTTTGTTTTTTATCTCTGATTCAGACCCAAAATGGTAATAGTATTACCTGTTTGTCCTTCTGCTGGCTTCGGTCTCCTGACGGCCACAGTCTCCAAGAATCATTATCAATAACATCAGCAAGGACAATCTCTTTTGTAGTTATATTAACACCAAACTCAATCTAGCAAAATTAAACAAGAGCTGTAAAGTAGCATCAAAAACTTATTCCACTACTTGCAGAACCATATCTACAAGACAGATTTTTTTCTTATACCTTCATGTCTACAAGAGTGCAGTTCTGGGGTAACCAAGATTTTTCCAGTATCTCAAAAATTGCCTGTGTAGAGTGGGCCATAATATCCACCTCGGTTTGGCCAATAGTAAGTCCAGCAAAGCAGAACTTGGCTTCCATTAGTTGCTCCTCAGACCATTGTGGATCATTAGCAGCATCATCCTGAAAATGAAGTAAAATAAACTTGCATAGAATAAGATCAGTTAATGACAATTACACCAGACTTGAGTTAGATTAAAAGAAAGCCTAACAAACAGTGAAGAGAACAATCTGAAATCCAGTATCAGACAGGTTTTGTGGCTTTAAATTGATATTTGATAAGTCCTAGCAAGATTTTTTAATCACAACAGTACTGAGAAATCCAAGCTGCAAGACTTTTACTACCTTAAGATAACTTGAAAAAAGCATTACTTACTTGAACATTAAGTCTGGAAGGTGCATCAGAGAAGTGAGTTCAAGACAAAGCTTTAACTATTTTTCAGTCAATAGTCCACAAAACTTCTAATTTGGTAAATGTTTCTAGAAACGCTGTTAAATCCTAAAGGATTAGCTAGTTACACCACTCATACTTTAGCAGACAGCAGTGGAGGGGTGTTGGGGTGTCTATATTTATTTTATCTCCACTGTATGTGGTATAAAAATAATAAACTGCAACACTGTATGCCTTTCAACTCTAATCACCACTTAACCTACAAATCTATTTCCACTGGACTACAGAGAGTTCAGTTTTAACGAATTCCAAGAGGACTTTCGCTGCTAGTATTTAATCAAGTAATGCAAGTTTGACTCTAAATGTTATTCTCAACTTGCTTATTTGGAGGCAGTCAGCACATTACACTAAGACTACTTGATCTGTATTTTTAAATCACTTTTCAAGAGTTCTTTTAATCTTGAATTGGACAGAAGTTGCTGTATGAAAGCAACTGTTGTAAAATCTTCAAGTATAGATTTTGCCAGAGCATGCAGTGAATACAACCTATTTATTATGCAAGATGCATGGTTATCATCTGCTTTCAGAAGGGAACGCCCCTGTATATTGCTGACACCAGGATGATTACTGGCTAGGTCCTTTCATGCTCTCCTCCAATTGGGGGAAAGGTGACAAGAAAAAAAAAGAGAGACTCCCAGTTTCACAAGGATACCACTTCAGAGTTTTAGCCATGTTCTCCCCTCAAAGGGAAGAAGTTAGCAACCTCCTAAAGGAGCCCGCGTGCAAGGAAATAGATCACAGTCCCTTGGGGAAAGTCTTCCCTGCCCATTCGCCATCCAGCCCCAAGGCAGCTACTCTGTTTGGAACCTCTCTGCTACTGAGTACCCCTGAATATCACTGAAGAGTCAGAATAGTTATTAAAGACTGGTCACTCTCCTCTCTGCTCCATTTCTCTCTCACTCTCACCCCCCAACATACCCCTACCAGCTTGCAGAACTCTGTAATGCTCCCTAACCAAACGCAGCTTGCTTTTGTCCCTTTCAGCAGCATAAGAGAAGAAGTCCCAATGTTTCCATGCTATTAAGATTGTTCAAAAATGCTGAATACAAAGACCGTGATCCGCTGAATGCCTGGGGTTACCAGTAAATTTACTCAAATCAGACACTACATATACCAAAAGGACTTCGTCAGCGAAGTACTTCTAGGACAAGGATCAAGCCAACATCAGAAAGATGAAATGCTGATGCTCTGAAATGTGTAGCACTCTCCCAATAATACTTTTTCCCACCCCTTCTGCTTATAGTCCAACCAGAAGGTTTACCCTCCCATTCCCTACCCCCAGAGTGGGACCTCCTCTCTAAACAGGCCAGTCCCTGGAGAGATACATCCTTATCTTGTCACAATGGTAGTGGGGCCGTGACCCCACACCCTTCTATAAGGATGCTGAGGTTTCCTTTAGTTGATGGCTCGCATGATGTGTAGTTAACTGACATGATCTTGTCACATTAAGAACTGAGGCAAAACTCCCTGTATAAAGTCACCATTCCCCAACAGGATTAGCATGGACTGCTGGTACAGCAGAATAAACCCTTCTGAGTTTCCTGCATCACCTCACTTCCGCTATGCTCCCAAACTCTGCCAACACAAGAATGAAAATCATGCATGAACTCCCTTTGTTACTTTATCATGTTACATTTGTTTAGTGGCAGCTTAAGTGATCTAAGGAAGGACAAGAGAAAAAGTCCATAACATCGACCACATTTTAACAGATTATCTCGTGAACCACCTCCTCTCTCACTCACTATTATGCATGCTGTCTTCCCATTTGTGATCACAAAAGTCTCCTTCCCTCCTCATTTACCTCACACCCATTTCAATTACAGCAATAGTTTACAACGAAGAGTAACAAACAGAGAGTGCTTAATGCATTTTTAGCTGTTCTGTAATGAGATTTAAATGCTGGAAATGAGTCTGCACTATGTGACCAGCCAGCTTTCTGATCTAGTTTGAGAATCTCTGATCTAAGAGAATATTCAAGAAAGACATTTTAGAAATGTTTGCAAAATACAGTATCAATACTAGTTTTTAAAAATCCATCAATAAGTAGTTTCATTTCAGTTTAAAGGGACATCTGTCATCCTAAAAAATACACTTGTCTGAAAGTGTTATATTTATAGCTGCTATAATTATATTTCTTTTCACCCTTTGTTTGCCAGTCAGTTTCATTATTTTTTCAGTAGGATCAATTAGCCAGTTTCATATTTGTATGGATCTTGCATGCAGTAATAAGGGTAGCAAACACACAAACAGAAGTGCAAAAACCACAAAAATTGACAGAAGTCAGTTTCAGGCACTAACCCTGCTCCTGTGTTCAGCTTATTTTGTAAAATAATGGGCATCAGGTTTAAAACAAATAAAAGGAAGTTCTTCTTCACACAGCGCACAGTCAACCTGTGGAACTCCTTGCCTGAGGGAGTTGTGAAGGCTAGGACTATAACAGGGTTTAAAAGAGAACTGGATAAATTCATGGAGGTTAAGTCCATTAATGGCTATTAGCCAGGATGGGTAAGGAATGGTGTCCCTAGCCTCTGTTTGTCAGAGGGTGGAGATGGATGGCAGGAGAGAGATCACTTGATCATTACCTGTTAGGTACACTCCCTCTGGGGCACCTGGCATTGGCCACTGTCAGCAGACAGGATAGTGGGCTCGATGGACTTTTGGTCTGACCCAGTATGGCCATTCTTATGTAAAAATGATGCTACTTCAGATGGACGGTTACCTTTAACAAATTGCCTTCTTTTGTTTAATAGTTACAGTTTTACTTACCTTGTAAAACATCTCAATTTTGGGTGGGTAAAACTTATATCCTTCCTTGACACCAGGGTTTCTTTTCAGGAAAGAACCAGTAGCAATTCTTCTGCACACCCATTCAATTGGAATCATTTCACATTGAGCTGCTATGAATGCGGTGTCGCTATGTTTTCTGACAAAAGCAGTTTTGATTCCTAAATGTAAAAAGAAAACTCAGTTTACTCTGTGCATTTCTATGAGTGAAATGAAAACTGCGACCAGCTTGGCGTATAGTTGATCAAACAGAAAATTATTTCATCAGAAGATCCCTTTTCTCAAAGACCTTAATGTGTTGTTCTGTAGCTACAATACACCTAAGATGATTACTTCCCAAGTGAGAGGCCTTAAATAATTAGGACAAACACAAAATGGTCTCAGTCCAGAAAGCACTCACTTCCCCAATTCCATCCAACAAAATACACAGTACATTATAGAGAGCCTTAGAAACCAGTCTGTAGTGCGTTTTCAGAACTTGTTTAAAATCACTTTGCAATAGAACACTTTTTCCTGATCATGCTATAGATCAGTGGTGGTCAATCTTTTTTCATTTGCGGATCCCTAAAAAATTTCAAATGGAGTTGTGGACCTTTTTGGAAATTTTAGATAAAGTCTGCAGACCCCCAGGTTCAAAACCACTGCTATAGATAACCTAAGTCAATGCTCCTAATGGATGCCTTCCCATTTTCATCTTTGTGCTAGTTTATGTCCTTATGTTCGAGTCACAGTGGGCAGATGTCATGAACGGCAGGGCTGTCCCTACCAATTACGGTGCCCTACGCAGCCTGAGCACCTGCTCCCCCCAACGGAGGGTCTGGGCTGTGCTCAAGGCCTGCAGGGCTGGGGAGGCAGAAGCTGTGGGGGGCCCCCACAGCAGCCCGGGGGATTAGCAGGGGGCCTGGTTCCAGCAGCAGGAAGTGGAATGACCCAGTCCGCTCCTCCTGCCCAGCTGAGTTGCTTGGGTGGGGTGGGGGAAGGGACCGCCCCCCATACTCCAGTTTTGGGCCCCACACTACAAGAAGGATGTGGATAAATTGGAGAGAGTCCAGCGAAGGGCAACAAAAATGATTAGGGGTCTGGAACACATGACTTATGAGGAGAGGCTGAGGGAACTGGGATTGTTTAGTCTGCAGAAGAGAAGAATGAGGGGGGATTTGATAGCTGCTTTCAACTACCTGAGAGGTGGTTCCAGAGAGGATGGTTCTAGATTATTCTCAGTGGTAGAAGAGGACAGGACAAGGACTAATGGTTTCAAGTTGCAGTGGGGGAGGTTTAGGTTGGATATTAGGAAAAACGTTTTCACTAGGAGGGTGGTGAAACACTGCAATGCATTACCTAGGAAAGTGGTAGAATCTCCTTCCTTAGAAGTTTTTAAGGTCAGGCTTGACAAAGCCCTGGCTGGGATGATTTAATTGGGGATTGGTCCTGCTTTGAGCAGGGGGTTGGACTAGATGACCTCCTGAGGTCCCTTCCAACCCTGATATTCTATGATTCTATGATACTGACCGGTAGCAGGAAGTGGAGCGACCTGGCCCCAGCCATGTCGCTTGGGAGGGGGAAGGACCGCCGCCCACACTCACCGGCAACGGGAAGCAGAGCGAAATGACTGGGAGCTGGCAGAGTGGAGCGGGCTGGGGCTGGATTGCTCCGCTTCCTGCTGCTGCTGATGAGCGTGGGGTCAGGCCGGAGGCTGGTGCAGGCCCCCTGCTAATCCTCCGGGCTGCGTCTATCGCTGGGGGAAGAGATGGAATGGGGGTGGGCCAGGGGTGGAGACTAAGAGGCAGAGCAGAGGGAGCTGTTCTGGGCCCCACGCCCCCTTAGGGATGGCCCTGCCCCTTGTAGTGGGTGCAGCGGCAGCCGGGTGATAGGGCTGGCTGCTGGTGCTGCCGCGTATGCAGCACGCAGATGACTAGGGCGCCATGAAATTTGGGGCAATTTTGATTATGATGTGGCCCTCCTCTCCTACTCCAGTTCCAAAACCTCCACCCGTTTTAGCTATGCCAAGCCAACTGTAAGGTCCCTGATTTAGGATCTGCCAAAGGCAAAGTAGCCAGTATCTGGTAAATCCAGAGTGGATATGTTCCATTCCAATTCTGAACAATTCCAAACTTTTTTGTTGCTCTGAATTGTGCTGTATGTGGTGATTTTTGGTCCTATTTGACAGTAAGCCTTCACTCACAAAGCAAAGTTAAAGTCCAGTCAACAATCTTTTACGGTGTTATTGTACTTCACAATACTTTAAATGAAGCAATTTTAGGACTACAGGACTGATTTCTAGAATAACTAGATTAATGTAACCTTGTCAATCTTTCTTGCACTTAAAGGTGGGTGTGCTGTTTAATATTTTCAGGATTACAGATTGACTGCCTCTGCTGACAACGAATTAAAAAACATTCAATAAAGAGTTTGAAGACAGTTAATAGGTAACAAATCAAGTGTAGCTGTGTTAATTGATTTTAAGTCAGGAGATAACACGTAGGGCCAAAAGAGGATGCTCTCCTTTGTGGTCAAACAAGATGTTTAAGATTCAGTGTCTACACTGGTGTCCATTTTGGTTTAAACGCATCATCTGATGCAGTGCAATCAAACTGTAAATTGAAATTAAAAGGGACTTGATGGGCAGAATAACCACAATGTCCATCTCGGCTGCTTCTGTTGCCCTTCTCTTTTTCCTGAATGTGTATTTTAGAGCTGCTATTCTTAGCTCACAAGAACTGCAAGTCAAATTTTGTTTCTATCAGAAGAGTGGAAGAAATTAACAGATGTCTCCTCTTATACACACAGCTTTTGTATCATCTGTGGACTCTGAAAGAAACTCTAGTTCAGAAGAGTTATGTGAAGTAAATAAATTACGCGCCCCCCCTCCCCCCCGCCCAAAGCATTAACATGACCTGTCAATTGTGGTAGTTAGATTGATCAACTGGTGACCGAGAAACCAAGGATACTTTTGCTTAGACTTCTAGTGCATATCCAGGTCAGTTTAGTAAGGGGATGTTTTCTAATTCCTAATGAACGAAGCAGTCACTGTGGTTTTTTTTTTTTTTGGTAATGATTAAAGTAGTGATCTTGCAAACACTACCAGACATAGCGTTTTGTACCCTTTATAGCCCAGTTTACTTTAGGTAAAAGCGTCTGAAACACGTAAGTGACCTATGACCCTAAGTCACTTAGGGCTGTCAAGCTATTTAAAAAACCAGATTACGTGATTAAAAAAATGGAGCATACAATTAACTGTGCTGTTAAATAACAGAATACCATTTATTTAAATATTTTGGATGTTTTCTACATTTTCAAATATATTGATTTCAATTACAACACGGAATACAAAGAGTACAGTTTTCACTTTATATTTTTGATTACAAATATTTACACTGTAAGAAACAAAACAGTATTTTTCAATTCACCTAATGCAAGTACTATAGTGCAATCTCTATCATGAAAGTTGAACTTACAAATGTAAACTTATGTACAATGACTGCATTCAAAAAACAAGGTAAATCTTTAGCACCTACAAGTTCATTCAGTCCTACTTCTTGTTCAGCCAATCGCTTAAACAAGTTTGTTTACATTTGCAGGAGATAATGCTGCCAGCTTCTTGTTTACAATGTCACCTGAAAGTGACAACAGAGGTTCACATGGCACTGTTGTAGCAGGCGTTGCAAGATATTTACGTGCTAGATGCGCTAAAGATTCACATGTCCCTTCATTCTTCAACCACTATTCCAAAGGACTTGCATCCATGCTTATGATGGGTTCTGCTCGATAACCATCCAAAACAGAGCAACCGGGCACATGTTCATTTTTAATCATCCGAGTCAGATGCCACCAACAGAAGGTTGATTTTTTTTTTTTTATTTTGGTGTTGGTTCAGGTCCTGTAGTTTCTATATTGGAGTGTTGCTCTTTTAAGACTTCTGAAAACATGCTCCACATGTCGTCCCTCTCAGATTTTGGAAGACACTTCAGATTCTTAAACCTTGGGTTGAGTACTGTAGCTATCTTTAGAAATCTCACATTGGTACCTTCTTTGCATTTTGTCAAATCTGCAGTGAAAGTGTTCTTAAAAACTAACAACATGTGCTGGGTCATCATCCAAGACTGCTATAACATGAAATATATAACAGGCAGGGGGTAAAATAGAGAAGCAGACATACTATTTTCCCCAGAGTTCAGTCACAAATTATTTAATACATTATTGTTTTTAGCAAATGTCATCACTATGGAAGCATGTCCTCTGGAATGGTGGCCAAAGCATGAAGGGGCATATCAATATTTAGCCTATCTAGCATGTAAATACCTTGCACTGCTAGCCACAAAAGTCCCAGGTGACATTGTAAACAAGAAACAGGCAGTATTATCTCCTGCAAATGTAAACAAACTTGTTTTTCTTAGTGATTGGCTGAACAAGAAGTAGGACTGAGTGGACTTGTAGGCTCTAAAGATTTACATTGTTTTGTTTGAGTGTAGTTATCTAACAACAACAAAAATCTACATTTGTAAGTTGCACTTTCATGATAAAGAGACTGCACTACAGTACGTGTATGAGGAGAATTGAAAAATACTATTTCTTTTATCATTTTTACAGTGCAAATATTTATAACAAAAATACAAAGTGAGCACTGTACATTTTGTATTCTGTGTTACAATTGAAATCAATATTTGAAAATGTAGAAAACATCTACAAATATTTAATAAATTTCACTTGATATTCAATTGTTTAACACTGTGATTAAAACGCCGAGTAATTTTTTTGAGTTAATTGTGTGAGTTAACTGCGATTAATCAACAATCCTAGCCCTTTTGAAAACATTACCCTCTATTTTTATTCAACAGGATTACTCAGTGTTGTAACTGCAAGACAAGACTTTTTTTTTTAAACTAAAAATCTTAAAGAGAAATCCCAGAACCTTTACACTTTCATTAACAGTTAAAACAGAATAAAGAGCTATGCTCTCACCCAAAGTATTTCCACATGAGAGAGATTAATGAGGATCGATGTTTAGTTTTCTTTTTAAAAATCTGCAAACACAATTATGAAAGATCTTATAATATTCAAACTTGAGTTAAAACTGCATAATCAGTACCTTGTTAAGTGCTGAGCAACTAAAATCAAGTTATTTGTGTTACAGTAGTGCTTCAGAGCCCTGATCAAGAAAGCATGGGTTTATTTTTAATGTATGGTATATGCTTGTCAGAAAGACATTTGAGAAAAGTGCACCTAAGCCCTCTGAAGGAAATTATGAATTATTTTTTATAAGTCTAGACTTATTAGTGTATTAATTATTTTTTATAAGTCTAATACACTTCAAAGTAAATTTGAAGAACTTTCTCAAAAAGATTTACTTGACAGTAATTATTTGAAGGAAAGGCAGAGCATTCAAATCATTTACCTTCTGTAAAACAAGCAAGGATTAATACCGTTTTTACAGATTAGGTACCAACTCGTTAAGTGACCTAAATTGTACAGGATGAAGTTCTGGCCCTACTCAAGTTCATGGAAGTTCTGCTGTTGATTTTGAAGGGGCGAGGATCTCATCAATAGTCTTCTACAGCATGAAAAGGAAAGCCATTTTTGAAGCCTCAAAAATAATCTTAAGATTTTCAATTCATCTCAGTATCCACCATGTGCTACATCATAAATTCTGCAAAATCAAATAGCTTCTTCACAGCTACCTGTAAAGTATTTGGCACACTTTTTATGCCACAAACAGTCTTTGAAAGTGATATGGCAGACACTGAGAAAACAAGCACATTTAATGAAGTTTATCCATCTTCATTTTTATTATGGTTTAACTCTAGTAAAGCTAGGTAAAGTTTTGTTTTTAAATGCAGTCTTTGGTACGGTCACTGACCAGCAGTAGTAATTTCCAGACAAATGTGTGGAAAAAGAGCTTAATGCCAAACTCTCACTATCTGCTTCTAACCTGGGAGTTGAAAAGGAGCATGAGGTGGTTGGTGAGGAGGGAAGAGAATGGTGTCCAGGAAGACAGCAATAATGCATATGGAAGCTTTTTGGGGCTGGGGGAGGACTTCAAATATGATAAATTAAATTTTAATTTAGTAACCAAAATCAATAATCTTAGATTATTCTCTGGGACACTGATATAAGGACATTTACTGAAGTCAGTCAGTTACAAAACCTAGGGTGAATCAACATTAACATTTACACCTTCTCAGACAGTCATATCACTCCATAAGACTCACCATATATATAACAGAACACAAATGCATCTATTTTACCTTTGAAATACTTACCAGATTCATGTAGCAGCTGAAACACACAGCTAGTTGTTGCATTGGAAATTGCTGCCTTTCCTTCCATGTGATCCTTCCTAGCTGCATTTCCTGCTGTTATTTGGTCTTTTGATTGCATCATCACACATCCTGCCAGATCTGGCAACTCATAGACTTCTTTTGTTTTACCTTCATTAATTTTTTTACCAAGTTTCAGTTCTAGAGAAATAAAGTTAATTTCTAAAATTAAATTTTTGGAGAAATTATTATTTTTGGCAGATCATACATACAAGTACATTTTGGGAAACAGAGATAGCATACTGCTTCTGGTCTTTAAACTAACTAACTAACTGACAACGCCCCAACATTCAAGTTTTCTTCAATGAGTATAAAGGAACATTTAAAGCCCATCTAGAAAACCGGTAGAAAAGGAAAACTTTAGTTCCAACAGCACAGACAAAAGTCTGTAAAGTCTCATGACTACTGGCCAAATGGTTCCACTGATGCAAAACAATCAGGATTTGTTTCCTTAAACTACGGTAAGGACTTTACGTGTTGGATACATTTCTTTGTACGTATCCTTTTATTCTTTATGTCTATTCTAACAGTAAGAGACGTTTAAACAAGCAAATGTACAGGTGAAAATTGAGAAGTTCTATTCAAGACATAGTGTGACAACAGATGGGTATGGCTGATCAATTCATCTTCGGGAAATGGGAAGAAAAGCATACCTGCCGGGCATCAGGCAGATTTGTACTTGCAAGGGCTCAGCAATGCCTCTTGCTGCTGCTACCTGTGCTACACTGTTATTTATACTTGTGCCAGCTCAATGAGAGCTAGCCAGCGGGCAAGTATGCGCACACAAGCAGGGAAATCACACCCCTAGCTCAAAGGAGTGATTTTAAGCAAGTGCCATTTGAAGGTTATTGGGGGTTATCAGCACCTTAACTGTTCAAACTAAAAAGTTTGAAGTGGTAGGCCATTATGTTCATGCTCTGTTTGCTTTTCACTCATCCTAGAGCGAAACTGGACTTATCTGGATTATAGCCAGCTTCACGTGGTACAGCTCTGAAGGTAGGTCCTTTCCAAACCTAAGGCAGGGCAGCCAGAAGCCTAAAGGCCCCATTTACAGCGAAGGAGAACACGAAAACAGCTCCATTAAAGTTTTGTTTCAACCCCCATGAACTTTGGAGCCAGCCACTTGCCATGGCGGGTCTCGTCCTTCAGGTTTCATTTAACCTGTTCCCCAGTTTGGGTTTAAACAACAAACCACCCTTCCCCCGGCACGGGGTGTGCACTGGGGGCCTAGGCTGCACGCGCGCCTTATTACCCACCAGCCCACGCGGTGCGGCGGCGGGAGCCCGAGCATTTCCCCCCACGGGCCCCGCGCCCCCCGTCACTCACGCAGCCCGCTGCTCCTCTTTGCCGGCGGAGGAAGGCGCCTCTCCGGCACAGCCCCGGGGGCCCAGCAGCGCCTCTCCGCAGAGGGGGCGCAGCAGCAGCGCTAGCCGCCTCCCGCCCTGGGGAAGACCGAGAGGGGAAGCGGGCTTTGCTCCGAGCCCCGCCAGCTTCGGGGGAGGCTGATGCCGAACTCAGCCCCAAGGTCGCCCGAGGCCTCGCGCCGGGCCGGGGAGGGGCGGGGCTGAGGGTGAGGGTGCGGAACGTTACCTGTTGCTACGGGAGCCATCGCGCCGGCGGCGGCCAGGAGAGCAGGCACCTACGAGACACAGAGAGGCCCGATTAGCACGTGGGGCTGGTGGCGGCTCCGCACCCGCGGTCACGCGCACACCAGATGACGCAGCGCGCGCGAGGGGCAAAGGCGGGCAGCGTAAAGGGCGGGGCGTGACTGCCCAGCCCAATAGCCGCAAGGAACCCGCCCCCCGCACTGGCAAACCCACCGACCGCTACCCCCCGTGGCCCCTCCCTATGAGACCTCCCACGCGTCTGCCCCCCTCACTGCGCGCGCCAACATCCCCGCCCTCCCCCTGCTCTCCTTCGCGCCAGTGCAACTGCCCCCCTCCGCCGCTCTCTGGGCACCTGGACCCGCTCCCTCCCCGCTGTCACTCACGAGCTGCGGCGGGCCGGCCGGCCGGGCGGGCTGTGAACGCAGCGGGGAGTCTGGGGAAGCAGCACGTGGGAGGGCGGAGAGCGGAACGTACCAAACGGAGGAGGGGGAGGTGCCCGCGCTGATGAACTGTATGTTTCCAAGAACAGACCCAGCGCCACCTCCTACCCCACCGCGGGGGGGGGGCCCGAGCGCGGCAGGGGGGGTCGTTACAGTCCCCACCCCCGTATGTAAATAAGGGGGCGGGGGCTGCGCCGGGGTCCCGGGCGGGACGACGGTGGCCTGGCCTTGGCTGCCGCGGCGCCGGCGCAGCAGGAGTTGGCCTCGCACGGGAGGTAGCCGGCGGCCGCCCAGACCCGCGCTTCAGGGCCGACGGCAGCACGTGTTTGTGCGGGGTGGCCGGGCGCTATGGAGTTTGAGGAGCTGGGGATCCGGGAGGAGTGCGGCGTGTTCGGCTGCATCGCCTCTGGCTCGTGGCCCGCGGAGCTCGATGTGCCCCATGTGATCACTTTAGGGCTGGTGGGGCTGCAACACAGGTAAGGGGGGGACCTGCAGCATGCCGGGGGGGGCCGCCTGCGGCGCGGCGTAAAGGGAGGGGTGCACGTGGGGAGGTGTGGCAGGTGAGGGCCTGCGCAGGTCGGGGCCACAGGACCAGCACCACAAGTAAGGAAAGGGCGACAGAGCATCTGCGATTATTTGTGTACTCACTGACTGTGCTCCCTGGTAAAGGAGAGGTAGGTTCAGGGGACATCCATCCTAACGCAAAAGCTGCAATTTATCCAGTGGTTCCTCAGCTTTTCTAGCGGCAATAGCCAAAATCGACATATTTTCCCCCTCGCCCCGCGAGTTGCACTCTCTCTAACCCACCATAGAACCAGGGCTCCTCAGAGCTTCCGTTTTGTGATTGCTTTACACTGTTTGCATAGATGTTCTAACCTACGACTGACCTTGGCCTGTTCTAACGCCAGCTCGGAAGCCTGGGGTTTGGAGCAGTTCGTGCTCCTTGATGAGTTAGCACATGCACTCCAGGGCAGAGATGGGTTTCACCTCAAGTCCCTATTTTTCAATCAACTTCAATGAAGACATGAAGCACAGAGTAAACTATTGCTTATTTTAAATTGAGGCTGTGCTGCTTGATCAAGATTGGTTTTGTATAATTTAGATCTCTCTTAATCCATCCGTACCTGTTGCATATTTGTGCTACAGCCATGCAATAAATGCAGTGTACAACATCTAGATACATTTTGGATATTTAACTGAAACCTACTAAAAGAGTTCTCTTCAGGGTATGTGGAACTAGGACTATATACAGATAATAATAACAGCTTTCAGAGTAGCAGCCATGTTAGTCTATATCAGCAAAAAGAAAAGGAGTTCTTGTGGCACCTTAGAGACTAACCAATTTTTTTGAGCAGAAGCTTTCGTGAGCTACAGCTCACTTCATCGGATGCAACCAATAAGTAAATCTGCCACAGATTAAAACCATTTGTATGTCATCAATAGGTCATGTGATTTATCTCTATTTTCTCCAAATGGAAGGTAACTTGCAAACCAAAATTAAAATTTGGCATTAATTGAATTGAATCAAATGTGCTTTATGAAACTCATTTTCTTCTAACTTAAAAGTTTCAGAGTAGCAGCCGTGTTAGTCTGTATTCGCAAAAAAGAAAAGGAGTACTTGTGGCACCTTAGAGACTAATAAATTGGTTTGTCTGTAAGGTGCCACAAGTACTCCTTTTCTTTTAACTTAAAAGTGTGTATTAAAGCCATGTTCTCTATAAAACATTAACAAAAATAAATATATAAAAGCAAAATCTGCAATGGGGGGAATAAAAACTGTTGAGGGGCCAACCAATTAAGGCCCAATCCAAGTCCCATTCAAGTGTATGGGGGAGCCCTTTAGTTGAGTTTAATGAAAGTTGTATCAGTGCTAAAATAAGTTCTTTAGGCTTTATACTGAAATTAACAAGGACATTTAGTAAACCACTAAGGCCCTTGAATTGGCACAGACTTTAAAACACACACACACACTCTCCTCTCCCCCCTGCTGATGGCACCTTAAAGACTAATGGATTTATTTGGGCATAAGCTTCTGTGGATAAAAAAACACTTCTACAGATACATGGAGTGAAAATTACAGATACAAACACAAATATACTAGTACATGAAAAGAAGGGAGTTACCTTACAAAACTCTCTTCTCTTCATGTGCTAGTATATTTATGCTTGTATCTGTAATTTTCACTCCATGCATTGGTAGAAGTGGTGTTTTTTGTTTAACCCACAAAAGCTTATGCTCAAATAAATCCGTTAGACTTTAAGGTGCCACTGGACTCCTTGTTGTTTTTCTGGATACAGACTAACATGGCTACCCTTCTGATAATTGACTTTAAAGGGAACCCTATGCAGTACATCAGAGGGAAGAATTTGGCCCTTGATATTTAGCAACATTTATCTCCAATTTTAAAAGGTAGAAATGACAAAGCTAGCAGTGTACCTGACTGAATCTTTGAGATAATTGATCAACAAGGAGAAAGCAGCTATAGGGAACGTGTTAAAACAGACCGGAGTTCAACTAGCCAAGGGTTATTAGGCATCACATCATATGCTTCAGTACACAAACACTGCACTTTTTAATGTGCAACAAACACAAATAACATATTTTTATGTCCCTTCTTCTGATACAGTGGTACCCAGCAATTAAAACTTTTTGGCATCTGTGATCCCACCACTTAAAATGAATCAGTAGATGCATAATTTTCATAATTCTTGGCTAAAAAGTTTAGGTCACTCAACTAGGAGTTTTATTTCACTGGGTGCTTGATGCTGTTACACCAGCTTAAGTTAAAAAATAACACATTCACTTAAGATTGGTAAAACTCTCCTGAAGACAAGTCCTAAAGCCTAATCAAACTTCCACTGTAGTCAATAGGAATTCAAGTGGGCCCTGTGAGACATACCTATAGTCCCTGACTCCCAGCCGTCTCACATGTGCACTAACTGTGCTGTGGAGGGCATTTAGCATATTTTAACTAACCTTTTCTTAAAAAAAAAAAAAAAAAAAGCCTATTTTTAAACCTCTTATGCATCCTCATGAACTAAAGAGATCCCAGAATTTGTTTTGTGACATTATAAACACCAATGTTGTGGTGAGTACTGCAGAAATGCCTGTCTAAAGCAGTGATTCTCAGCATGACTGTAACACATTTTATAGCCATGTAGACCAGTGGTTCTCAAACTTTTGTACTGGTGACCCCTTCACATAACAAGCCCCCCCCATTAAAAAAACACTTTTTAATATATTTAACACCGTTATAAATGCTGGAGGCAAAGCAGGGTTTGGGGTGGAGGCTGACCGCTCGTGACCCCCACCATGTAATAATCTTGTGATCCCCAGTTTGTGAACCCCTGATGTAGACTGTTTGAAACTTTCAAGCACTTGCTACGCAAGCTTTAATGTGCAGAGGTCTTAAGGATGAGTCTGTTGATTTAGCTTGATTATTTGAGAGCCAAGGAAAAAGGTCATTATAAAACTAGTATTTTGACAGGATGCCTTTAAAAAAACAAAAGTAGTTTTTTGGGGTGGAGGAGAGATATATGGAGTACTTTGAGCTACAAATTAAGTTAAAACGTCATTTGTGTCCTTGACAAGGGCAAATTTGAAAAAAGTCAGTCTTGGAACAATTGTGAGGCCTGTTAATTTTTCCCAAAGAAACTATTCTGGTGGGTATTTTTGACAGTAAAATGTGTCACTGCTATGTACAAAACATCTGAACCCATTTTGCTTGCTTCTGACCAAAAAGGAGAAATGTAGCCCCACTCTGTATGCAGAATTCCCATTTAAATTAGTGGGTGTTCAGCATATGGGATCGCTGGTAAATCAGGCTCTGTGTAGGATTTGTTATGAGAGTCCAAAAGCGGTAGAGACTGAGGGCTTGTCTATGCTACAGACACTATAGCTATGGCACTGCTGCTGTACTGCTATAGTGTAAACACTTGCTACAATGGCAGAAGAGGTTTTTCCATTGCTGTAGATAATCCACCCCTCTCAAGAGGCGGTAGCAAAATTGATGGAAAAATTCTTTGATTGACTTAGTGGTGTCTATACTGGGGTGTAAGTCAGCTGAACTACATATCTCAGAGGGATGGATTTTTCACACCCTCGCCCCCCAAGCCAGTGTATCTAGGTTGATTAGGTGTTGATTAGGCCTCAGACTTCATTGCTATGCTTTTCTTCACCAACATGGCTGCTACTCTAAAACCTATTTTTATTCAACTTTCACAATGTTACCAGTTTGGGGTGAAGAAGTTGTAATCTATTTTACTAACTAATAAGTTTAACAGTATCTTCCCTCTTAGCCACAGATCTCCATATACCTAATTCGATATTGCAGGTTGGATCTCATAAGAGCATAAGAACGGCCATACCGGGTCAGACCTATGGTCCATCTAGCCCAGTATCTGTCTTCTGACAATGCCAGGTGCTCTAGAGAGGGAATGAACAGAGAACATCATAGGCAATGAACAGAATATTGTTGGCTTGTATTTCTGCTCTCAGTGGATAAACTTGATACATTGCCTGTTGTCTTCACACACAGACCCTGTTTTTTGTTTTTGAGAGAGAGAGTTTTAGCCTCTAGTAGCCAGACCACCTTGTATTATGATCCTGTCAGATTTTGCAGTAGAAGCAAGAGTAAGCCAGTTAAACACTTGGATTGGCGGCCTTCAAGGGTTGTGTAGATCCTACAAGAACTGGTGTTAATCATTCAGTATGTGGCTATTTCCCCTCTTAAAGCCATACCTAGTGAGATTTACACTATAGTTCAGATTAAAAGATCCGAAAGCACCTTTTCAAAGAGTAGTGGTATTTATCCTCTTATCCTGACTATGTTCAGTAATTAATTGTATTCTGTCTACATAAATTCCCCATGCTGTTTAAATTAGATAAGATTGTGGGTGTGTTGTGTACCTTAACTTTATTTCTTGGTTTTCAGAGGTTTCAGTTTAGCCACTCTACACATTCTGGAAGGGCACAGGGTACCACTGGGCATCCTTAATTATGTGTAAAGTTTTGGGGAATTTAATTTTCTTGGTTTAAAAAAAAAAAAGAAAATTCTCAGTAACCTAATGTACCACACTGCCCAGCTCTCGCCCTTCACTGCTTCTGGTTGCTTTGCTTGGCAATGATTACTCTGTCACTGAATACACTGGGTGCATGTTAATTCCTTCACTGCCTCCGCATCTTCTTATGTCTCTTTGTCTGTCCAGCACAGCTTGGTTCTCTCTCCTCCCCACAAGAGGCAGGTGTCACCATCAAACTTGCCGGTTTAGAAACTGGGTAGAGGGTGCAGAAACTGTGCAGGGACTAGCATGGAGTCAGTGAGAAATTTTTTTTAGTGGGGACACACATAGACATGGATGTGGAGGTTTTGGGGGGGGACAGATAAAGCCCCCAATATCCCTCACTGTCCAGCTTGGCCCCCACCTTTCCACCTCCTCTTCGATGTACTGTTCCAACACCCTCCCTCATGTTCTCTCTCACTTTTTTGATCTCCCATTTTCTCTAACTGCTCAGAGACACCCCCCCCCCCCATACTGCTCCAGTTATTCTAACAGTCTGTCTGTCCATCACACCCATTGCTCTGACCACCTGCGTATCCCTGCTTTTCTGAGCCCCACACAAATATCCCCCTACGACTCTAAGCTCTCCCACCCCATCAACTTCACCCCTTCTCTGCCACCCATCCGTAGGTCTATGCACTACCGTATAGCTTGCACTGACCTAGAGTTCCAAACTCCAAGGTTAAAAACTTCAGTACTGCTTCCCCAAAGGAGCAGTGGGTGCCATGCACTAATTGAGATAAATGCCAAGTAATTGAGATCAGATGAGGAACAATTAAAGCCACAGTTTGAGACCCACATATGTGGGCAGAAAAAACCCCAGAAGAATGAATTGCTTTGTAAAATGCTGGGGTTTTCTGGGGGGAACTCTTATCTTGGGGTCATTTGAGCAAGTAGTTACCAATTTTGGATCCTAATGCTATCTAGCACCCCCAGTAAATTTCAAGACCATGTGAGTGAGCCTGTGGATTTTAGAATATTTAGAACAGTTCCTCTTTAAACAGAAAAGGACACTTAACCCTAACAGTAGCACAGCAATCAAGGTAGTCAATTTGACTCGTTAAGCAAAAATGTTTTGTATGAGAATTCTAACTGTTCAAGCAAATGAAGTGTTATTTGTAGAGCCATTTCAGTGGGACAGTGCAGGAGCATATGTTAGCACCAAGTGCCTCATTATGGTGGACATATGTTACCATTTCTGAGCCAAAGGAATATGAACAGTGGAGGAAGGAAGTTTCTGAGAACATGATACATTTCCCAGGAACAAAGTGGAATGAAAATGGAGCATAGACAGCATGCATGTGCACCTGTTCTGAAAGTTGGCGGACAGTGAAATTCTGAAGAGTGAGGGTGTGCTTCCTAAGGAAAAGTAATTACTTCGAAAGTCACTCTTTAAAAAGTTATAGTATACTGAAAATGAATTTTTTTTCTTTCTGTGCTTCATGGTCTACCCTCTTCTCATTACACTGCATTACTGTCTTTAAAATGGTTTCAGAGTAGCAGCCATGTTAGTCTGTATCCGCAAAAAGAAAAGGAGTACTTGTGGCACCTTAGAGACTAACCAATTTATTTGAGCAGAAGCTTTTGTGAGCTATAGCTCACTTCATGCTGAATGCATCCAATGAAGTGAGCTGTAGCTCACGAAAGCTTATGCTCAGATAAATGTGTTAGTCTCTGAGGTGCCACAAGTACTCCTTTTCTTGTTGTCTTTAAAATGACAACTGCCAGTTTTCAAGCCAATGTATACCAAGCAGATTGCAGGACTGCTCTACCATAGTCTCTACTAGACAGTACTTTGACTAAAATGTTCTTCTCTGAAAGATCTGTTAAAATAGTAATTTTTCTTACTGGAAAGATCAGTCTACTTTAGCGACTAAACTAAGATTCATTTTTGTTTGGTGTAGGGAGGAGGGAGGTTTGTGTTTGGTATTTTGTTTTTTTTTTCCTTCAGAACAATGTTGTGGGGGAGACTGGGATTCTGTTCTGGCTTGTGCCTCATTGAGAGAATTGTCTTTACTGCAGTGTTAACCCAGGTGTAGATAACTTGAGTTCTAATGAACTGTATCCTAGCTTGAATGAGAGCTGTCAGACTGTAATGGACCTAAACCCACTGTTTGTACTAGCAGCATGGAGTAGCTGAGTTCCCACTGCATTATTAGCTCCAGCGTTAATACCTCTAGAACTTCTAAGCCCTCTCCCTGTGGGCCAACTAACTCCAGTCCGCAGTGCTTTAAACTCACTGTAAATACTTCCTCTTGTTTCTATTAAATCTGCTATCTATTATTTCATTGAGTGATCCCTGATTTTTTTTATTGTGGGGAAAAAGTAAATAATACTCACTCTATTCACATCATTCATTATTTTATAGACCTATCATATCCTTTTTTAGTGATCTCTTTTCTAAGATGAACTGCCCCTTCTAATATTTTTTTTTCTCCTCATATGGAAGCCATTCCATACCCTTGATCATCTTCGTTGCCTTTCTCAGAACCTTTTTCCAGTTCCACTATATTGTTTTTGAGAGGGGGCAATCAGAACTGGGCACAGTATTCAAAGTGTGGGTGCATGGATTTATATAATGGTATTATAATAATTTGTCTTATTATTTATTTATTTATTTATTTATTTACTCCTTTCCTAGTAGTTCCTCACATTCTGTTAGCCTTTTTGACTGCTGCTGTGCACAAGCTAAATTTTTCAGAGAACTATCCCTGGTGATTCCAAAATCAACTTTTTGAGTGATAACAGCTAATTTAGAAGTCATCATTACATATATGTAGTTGGGATTTTTTTCTAATGTGCTGCTGTACATATTAATAGGGTCAAACAGTTTCTGCAAGGGAAAACCATGTTTGCCTGGTTTCTTAGAATTGTTTGAAAAAGTTAATAAAATAGTAGATAAAGTCAACCCAGTGAAAATAACTTAACTTGGATTTTCAGAAAGCTTTGTATAAGGCCCGTCATAAGATTAACAGGGAAAATAAATAATTATGGGGTAAGAGACAGTCTTGTTGAGAACTAAAAAGTGGCTAAGTGATAGCAGTCATAGGCAATGGTTGCCTCTTAAAGTGGAGAGTGGATAATAGGGGGATTTCTGTATTCCTTATACATATCAATACTTAGGCAGTAGTAGACAGCGAATTGGTTCGCTGTTGACACAGAGTTGTTTCAATTATTGAAATCATAGTGGGCTATGAGAAACACCAGAAAGATTTAGACACATTAAGGGGTGGAGTGGAATGACCATTCTCCAATATTTCTCACTGTAGTACGTAATTTTAACTTGAGCAAATTAAAGGTAATGTATCAGGTCGACTGTCAATGTTTCATTTACTTATTTGCTGTAAATTTACAGGAAAAAGATAGCTTTCCTGAACAACTTTATGAAAATGTCTAGTGCAAGGCAGCAGAAGTGTGACTGATGCATTAGTTCTGACTATTTGTAGCGAAACTGACCAGTCTTGTTAATTTTATGCTGCTGCTTGAGCAGAAGCCCTGGCACTAGAATTTTCTGTCTGCAGATTTAGGAAATCAACATCGTCAACACAATAATTTGGTGAGATTTTTGTTTTGTTCAGAGGAAGCTTGTATTTTTCACTTCCCACTCACTTTGCTAAAGGAAGCTGTGATAAAACTTTCAAGTATTTGAAGGTTATGAATGCAGAGAAGGAGGCGTAACTGCTATGATGGTCAATAAGGGTGTAACTGCATGGGATGGGGTGAAATTTAAAGCAAAGGAAAATATAGGCTTAAAACAAGGTAAAATTTCCTTTCCATTAAGTCTGTTAATCTGTGGCATAATCTATCAAGAGCAGAGATGGGAAAGCCATTCCTGTTTAGTTGTTAATAGCTCAAGCACAAATTTACTGTAGAGAAGCAATCCTGTACTAGTATGGATGGACTGGATCAGGGATCGGCAACCTGTGGCCGGCCAGGGTAAACCCCCTGGTGGGCCGGGCCTGTTTGTTTACCTTCCGCTTCCGCAGGTTTGGCCGATCGCGGCTCCCACTGGCTGCGGTTTGCCACTCCAGGCCAATGGAGGCGGTGGGAAGGGGCGGCCATCACATCCCTCAGCCTACGTCACTTCCCGCAGCCCACATTGGCGGCCGAACCTGCGGATGCGGCAGGTAAACAAACTGGCCTGGCCCACCAGGGGTCTTACCCTGGCGGGCCGCGTGCCAAAGGTTGCCGATCCCTGCCCTAGATAACCAAATAGATCTCTTCCATCTCTGTAATCTGTGGGTTGTGTGTATTTTCTTTTTGCATGCTAGTTTGGTAGAAAGTTCATTAAACCAACCTGTTTTATAGCTGGAGTATCACCATGCAGCTGTGTTCTGCTGATGTCTTGTGTTTCCTCCTGTTTACAAAGCCTTTCTAAAAGTGCTTTTTTGCCTTCTGTTACTGTATGCATTCTGTCCGTTAAACTTCTTTGAAACAGTACTACAGCTTTCTCAGAAGCACTCTTCTTAAGCGGACCAGGTGATGATTCTGTAGAAGAAAGCACCATATGTTATTGGAGAGGGGGAGAGAGAGAGAGGCATAGCAATGTAAAGAGAAGACAAACAAAGTGATGAGTCTACACTGTATAACTCTACAGACTGGCATACACTTGTTTTCTAAAGCTATTATTCACCAACCACATCTTGCTGGTGGGGAGAAGAATTGCCTGATGTATCTGGGTCACAGAGCTGGTCAGAAATTCTGTGATTAACATTTTTCTGTTGAAAAAAGCTGATTTGTCAAATCGAAACTTTAATACCATGTCCAACAGGGAGTGAATCTGACCAGTTTCTTGTAAAATCACTGTTAAACCTCAGGTATTCAAACTTTTCTACTTGCCACTCACAAGTGCTCTCTTCAGACTGTTTATAAGCTGATAATAAATGAAAATATTTAATTGCCCAGCCATAGTTCTTTCTTAGCTTCAGTTTATACCTCTTTTCTGAGCAGGGTAATCTCAGAAATTTTGTGACATTTAGCTGCTCTGTATATAGATCTGAAGTCTTTTTTGTGACTGGAAACCTGTGTATTTGGTGTGATTTTTTTTTTTTTTTTTTAACTTTTGTGCATGCCCTGGTTTTAATCCTGGAAACTGTAGTCATCCTCCCCCCTCCCCAGCACTTGGATAGCTTTGCTGTAATATGTAGACTTGTATTGCTTCAGATATGATCTTGCTAAATTTCTGTGTAATACCATACTCTTTTCTGATTTGTGCTCTATTCCTTTCTCTGTATCCCAGTGCTTGTTTATTGTATTCTAACAGCTGCCTGATATCAAGCTGATAGTGCTTCATTTTTCTCCACACTACTGTCCTCTACACTACGGGTCAGTACTCCTTACATTCCGATCCTGTCTCTGGTCAGTGTGTTGAATCTTGTAACCACTTAAGATATAACTCATATGGTCACGAACAAGGAAAACCCTTTTCCTGTTAGTTGACACCTTTGCTATGTTAGGCTGATCCATCCTATACAGTTTATCTTTAGGAAAATGACTAAAACGTACAAATGGAAATCATGATTAAAATTTGGTTATTTAAATAGCTCTGATAGCTCTAATAGTCCACCCTTAACAAAGCCAATTGTTCAGCAAATAGAACATCACTATAAGTGATCTTCTAGCTAACCATTAGCCTAGTGAGTACTGTGCTGACAGTCTCTTGTTTAATCTGTATTTCCATTATTTACTTACTAAGGAAAGCAAGGTACCTCTTTTTTGAGTTTATGCTGACACTAACAGGCCAGTCTTCTCCCCTTAACGTGTTTCCTTTTGTTCATGATAGTGATTCTAGAATCTTCTCAATATGGAAGTTAGGCTCACAGGTTTATAGGCTTCTGGTGCTTTCTCTGGTATCTTGTTAGCATCTCACCAGTGTGCAGTGGGCACCAAACACCTCCAGTCTTAAGTGGTTTTTATTTGGCCTTCTTTCAGATGGCTCAGATGCCATCCATCCAGAACAGTGTCTTTACCTTTTCTGAGGTCTTAGTCTTCAAGGCCTGAGAAATTTCTGTTGCTGGCATATTTCTCTCCCTCTTAGTAATCACTGGGACAAAGAAATCACACAATTTCCCCACAGAATCTTGATTAGCCTAATAAGTAAGGCTATGTTTTAGTCATGGGTATTTTTAGTAAAAGTCATGGACAGATCACAAGCCGTAAACAAAAATTCACGGCACATGCCCATCCATGACTTGTACTATATACCCATGACTAAATCTCGGGGGGGGGGGGGGGGGCAGCGGTGTGCAGCCTGGCTCTGTGCTTCCCTGGAAGCGTCGACATCGCACTCTCTCAGCTCCTAGGTGGAGGCGCCTCTGCGCACTGCCTCCATCCTGAGTACCAGCTCTGCAGCTCCCATTGGCTGGGAACTGTGGCTAATTGGAGCTGCAGGGGGCAGTGCTGGCAGGCAGAGGCAGTGTGCAGAGCCCTCTGGCTGCACCTCCCCAGGAGCTGAGGGATGTTGCCGCGCCGCCCAAAGCCCTCACCCCTTCCCACATCTGATCCCCCACCCCCACCCCCCACTCCTGCTGCTGGAGGAGGGGAGCACGGTGGCCTGAGACTGCCACAACAGCAGCCTGTGCAGCTGGCCCTGGGGCTGCCCGAGCTGCTCAGGTGGCCCCCAGGCCAGCCGCACTAGCTGCTGCAGAGGTCACGGAATCCGTGACTTCCTTGACAAACTAGCAGCCTTACTAATACGTGATTGTTTTACAGCTTGAATATTTGATGAAACTTGCACCTCGCATTCAACATTATTTGCATATCCTCAAAAAGGCAAAAAACCTCTTACCATCAGATGCTTTTCTCTTGATACCCCAAGGTCCTGTGTTTGTGATAATGTCTCCCACTGATTCTTATAAAAGAAAAACAAAGTATTCTGTGAACAAATATACTTTTAGAGGTGTTCTAAAAACAGACAAACCAAAAAAAGTCTTTATGATACGTAAGTAATGTTTAGAGAAGGTGACTCAGAGCAGGAATAGGAATGTCCTGGACAGGTTAGGTGCCACTAGAAAGTATGTTTGCTTTCACAAATTTGATGCTCAAAATCAGATGAGCTTTGCTACGAAGTTATCACATGTCAGTACTCCTTTCTGGTGCTGACCTGAGAGATAGCTCAGTGGTTTGAGCATTGGCCTGCTAAACCCAGGGTTGTGAGCTCAGTCCTTGAGGGGGCCATTTAGGGATCTGGGGCAAAAAAAATTGGGGATTGGCCCTGCTTTGAGCAGGGGGTTTGACTAGATGATCTCCTGAGGTCCCTTCCAACTCTGATAGTCTGAGTCTATGAGACAGCCATGAGCTGACACTGGTATAAGAGTTCATTAAATTCTCAAATGATTCATTGTCAAACTATAGCATTACATTTTTTTCTTCAGTGCAAGTTTGTGAAGACCACATTAGGATACCAAAATGAAAGCAATATCTCTAAATCTTTTTTAATAAAGAATGGGAGTACTTGTGGCACCTTAGAGACTAACCAATTTATTTGAGCATAAGCTTTCGTGAGCTACAGCTCACTTCATCGGATGCATACTGTGGAAACTGCAGAAGACATTATATACACAGAGACCATGAAACAATACCTCCTCCCACCCCACTCTCCTGCTGGTAATGGCTTATCCAAAGTGACCACTCTCTTTACAATGTGTATGATAATCAAGGTGGGCCATTTCCAGCACAAATCCAGGTTTTCTCACCCTCTGCCCCCCCCCCCCCCCCACACACACAAACTCACTCTCCTGCTGGTAACAGCCCATCCAAAGCGACCACTCTCCCCACAATGTGCACGATAATCAAGGTGGGCCATTTCCAGCACAAATGCAGGTCTTCTCACCGCCCCGCCCCCCCCCCCCAACTCACTCTCCTGCTGGTAATAGCTTATCCAAAGTGACCACTCTCCTTACAATGTGTATGATAATCAAGGTGGGCCATTTCCAGCATAAATCCAAGTTTAATCAGAACGTCGGGGGGGGGGGTAGGAAAAAACAAGGGGAAATAGGCTACCTTGAATAATGACTTGGGCGGCGTGGCAACATAAGTCATTATGCAAGGTAGCCTGTTTCCCCTTGTTTTTTCCTTCCCCCCCCCCCCCCCCCCCCCGGACGTTCTGGTTAAACTTGGATTTATGCTGGAAATGGCCCACCTTGATTTACACATTGTAAGGAGAGTGGTCAGTTTGGATGAGCTATTACCAGCAGGAGAGTGAGTTTGTATGTGTGGTTTTTGGAAAAGGGGGGGGGGGGCGGGGAGTGAGAGAACCTGGATTTGTGCTGGAAATGGCCCACCTTGATTATCATACACATTGTAAAGAGAGTGGTCACTTTGGATAAGCTATTACCAGCAGGAGAGTGGGGTGGGAGGAGGTATTGTTTCATGGTCTCTGTGTATATAATGTCTTCTGCAGTTTCCACAGTATGCATCCGATGAAGTGAGCTGTAGCTCACGAAAGCTCATGCTCAAATAAATTGGTTAGTCTCTAAGGTGCCACAAGTACTCCTTTTCTTTTTGCGAATACAGACTAACACGGCTGTTACATTCTTTATTAAGGTTTCAGAGTAACTTGAGGTTGATTCTGTTTATGAGGTAGGTAATAATTACATCTGGGCTAAAATATAATCCTAGGCAGCAATGTTTATCAGCCCAGGACACAGCTGTTATCAAATTAATGGGGAACACTTTTATTAGAGAGAGATGGGCTCCCTGTCCTTTATCCCTTCATTTTGCTTGGATACAATAAAGCCTATGCTCTTATTTGCTACTGCTCTCAGAATTCACCATCCATATTATTTTACAAAACCTGTCTGACCACCTCTACAACCTGTCACTTCAACTAACTCCAATGCTGAATGTCGAAGAGAGCGGAAAATTGTCATGTTTATAAGTTTAGTCTTAAGAGAGTGGTATTTTCACTACTGTTCTAATACCTGATATGAGGTTAGAACTTTCACATCCCCAGCTAGATGCAACTAGAGGTTGTCTTCTGAAGATGCAGTCAACTTCATCGTAAAACCTCATCTTTCGTCTGGGATTGCCAAGATGATCATTTTCTTTTTGCAGTGCGCGGTATTCATATTTTAAGTTCTTGTACTTTGTGCGACATTGCTTCCAGTCTCTGTCTATGCCAATTTTCATTAACCTTCTGGCAATCTCCTCAAAGATTTCTTTATTTCTTGTTGCACCTTCAAGCATTTGTTGTATCTTCTCATCTGACCATATATTTATCAGAGCTCTGACTTCATTATCACTCCAGTGTTTTCCTGCTCCTGTATCATGAACTGTAATAACCCTAAAGTGATTCTGTGCTTCATCCAGAGGAATTAAATTGTCTGAAAATATGAATGAAACAAATAACGGGATTGCAGAATACACAAAAATAAAAGTATATCTATAGTTAAATTTTATTCAGTAATGGAGTGTGGAGTGAATTAACATTTGAACTAGGATTTCTGAATATTTTCTCAGGACTTTAAAGGTGTATATGTTGCAATAATATACGGGAACAATTCAGTCATGCATGCAAAAATATTTTTCTGCTTATGAAACTTAAGTTATCAGTGCCTTCAGATGGTAACAGATTTTTGTCCGTGTGTTTTTATTGTTGCAATGTATTATTAACTTTAAAACATTTGTATCCAAGCTGTACAGAGAGTAGCAATTAGATTTCAAGCATAAACGGCAACTTCTGTATCAGTAATAAAAGGAAAATATTTTCATATTAACTTTAAAAGTAGAAAGGGATGTACTAGTACAAGTGCATCATGAAGGTGAAAATTGTAGCAGGTAGACTAGATGAGCAAAAGCCCAGTATCTGGAAGTTTCCTAGTGTCCAGGTGGTGACATCAATCATAAATTGGGTATAGCGCAAAGTGAGAGTTCGAACACCAAGAGCAAGTACATTTTGCTACTGTATGGGAACAAGTACTGTATGAAATAAATTTAAAGGTTAGTGTTTAAGATTTTGAACCTAATTCTTAGGTATTCGGGAAGTCAATGTAACCGTCCAAATAGAAGTGTAACATAATACAAGGTTAAAAAGTACTGTATCTAATGAACTGTAGAGTTTTGGATATACTGCAGAATGAGACTGGTGATGAAAGCTAGAAAGAGACTTTTTAAAAATGATTGTCTGGAATAGGCTAAAACACAAAGCTGTATTTTTGGAGCTGGCTCAGTTGAATATGTAATTTAAGATTAAATAATTAAGGGTGACAGAATTTTACTAATACTTCAATATGAGTGAGAAATATATTTAAAGAAAACAAACAATGGGACAGTCCAGCAAATTACATAAGCAGAAGCTTAACTACAGACATGAACTTTCAGCTTCAATGGGACTATACCCATGCCTGTAGTTAAGTACGTGCTTATGTAATTTGTTGGAATGTAACCTCTCTTCATAGTGATTGTGTGGTAGCAGCTCTCTCTGGTGCTTGTACAGAAAATACCTGTATGCACTATGGCTCCATTCTAGCAATTCTTGCTGCTAGAACAGAGCCTAGTGCGTGGACGGTGCTCCTGCCCCACTGAGTAGAGCTGGTATAGGGACTGCTCCTCAGTGAATCAAGGTATTGGAGGCTGTTTCAGCGGGTTCACACCCGATAGCTGCCACCAGGATCCAGTCTGGAGGCTCGGAGCATACATATTAGGGAATATGAAGGGATTGTGATCCCTACCATGATTATAGATGCACCCAAACTTGAGTGAAAAACACATTTTTGTCTCAAGTGTAGATTAGATGATTTCACTTCAGTTAACTTGAGACAGTACTGATGGAACAATAGTTGATCTAACTGAAATCTTAAAATGGGAGCAATGGTTTACAAGATGAATGTACACATTTTACCTCTGTGTATAATTAAGACAGGTGTTTTGCTAAACGTTTACTATGTGTCTCTCTGACAATTCAGTTTTATCCACAACTGAATTGAAGTAGATGATAAACAATGGCAGCTGGAATCCACAGTAGAGATCAGGTTGTCTTGGGCTATTGTGATTGAAATTACACTTTTTTTTTTTTTTTAAAACTGAGATGTGTACAACTGGACACTTACCTGTCCCGGTTATCTGTTTCACTACTGATGGGCCAGATATATCCTCTGAAGTAGTGCTTATAGAATCATCATCTATCAAAAAATGCAGTTTTATGTTAAATCTGTTTAGATATGTGAGTTGTGTATATTCTCCCCACCTTCTGCAGATGCATAATAACAACTTAAATTAAAAAGATTGTAGTAACATTAATGCCTAGATACAGCTGTCTCAACCAGTTTGCCTTGCCTTTAGAAAAAAAATCAGAATTAAACTAAGACATTTTTAACTTATCTGATGGATCTCCCCAGTACTTGGCAATTCAAATTATTGCCAAGCAAATACAAATGTGATGTAAATATAGACCGTACTGTTGCTGTTTTATGCCTCACTTTGCATTTAGTATAATAACTATATATTATACACATTACAAGTTACTTAGCACAGGAACTCTGTTAAAGTCGTTTGGTTTATAAAATGGACAGAACTGGCAGAGCCACTGATTTGATGAACTGCTGTCCCATGATTGTGACATTTACATTTTAACCTGTACAGTTCTAATTATTAGCTAGAGATTGTCCAGTGATTAGGGCACTAGCTTGGTAATGGGAAACCCAGATCCCTCTGTTTCCTGCTCCACCACACACTTCCTATATGCCCTTGGACAAGTCACTTAGTCTCTCTGTGCCTCAGTACCTTATCTATAAAATTGGAATAATTGTACTTCTCAGAGGGGTGTTGGAAGGATAAATGTTAATCATTGTGAGGCATTCTAATATCTCAGTAATGGGGGCCAGATAAGTACCTTAGGCTCAGAGGTCTTCAAGGGGGTACATCAACTCATCTAGATATTTGTATAGTTTTAAAACAGGCTACATTAAAAAGCACTAGTGAAGTCAGTACAAACTAAAATTTCATATATATAGATTTGTTTATACTGCTCTGTATACTATACACTGAAATTTAAATACAATATTTATGTTCCAATTGATTTACTTTGCTTATTTCATAATTATATGGCAAAAATGAGAGTTTTTCAGTAATCATGTGCTCTGTCACTTTTGTATTTTTATATCTGATTTTGTAAGTTTTTAAGTGAGGTGAAACTTGTGGGTACACAAGACAAATGAGACTCTTGAAAGGGGTACAATAGTCTGGAAAGGTTGAGAGCCACTGCCTTAGAGGGTATCTTCACTGCCCAAAAAAAAAGTGGTGGTTGTGTGTGTGTGTGTGTGTGTGTGTGTGTGGGGTGTGGTTTTTTGTTTTTGTTTTGTTTTTACACATAAAGATAGCTAACTCAAGATAACTCTGTTAATTGCTAAAGTCATAATCAGGGCCACCTTTACCCATACACAAAGCACGCAGCTGCTTAGGGCACCAGGAAATTTTGATGTCCCCTGCGCAGTTGCGTGCTGCTCCGGCTCTTTCCTAGGCCCCCGGCTCTTCCCGCCCCAGCCCCACTCCCCTGAAGATTGCAGCCAAGCCCGACCCTGCACTCACGGCGGCATAGTAAGTAGAACGACCTGGCCTCAGCCTGTTTTGCTCCCCTGACTCCCAGCCATGCCACCGGCGAGTGCTGGGGGGGGGGCGGTTCCCCTCTCCCCCCAAGCCTGGGAGCCAGGGGAGTGGAGCAGCCTGTGGCCCCAGGCCTCCGCGGGTGGGAGGTGGGGGCTGGCCACAGGCCTCAGCGGGGGGGGGATGGCCATTTCCTGCTGGAAATGGATTGACCTGGCCCCAGCCTGCTCTGCTCCGCTCCCCTGACTCCCAGGCTTGGGGGGAGGGGAGAATTGCCCCCCCCCCCCGCGCACTTGCTGGCGGCACGGCTGGGAACCAGGGGAGCAGAGCAGGCTAGGGTTGGGTCACTCCACTTCCTACAGGAAGTGGCCAGCCCCCCACCCCCCCGGCGGAGGCCTGGGGCCAGCCCGCTTGCCCGTGGAGGACAGCAAAATAGCTAGGTACAACCTTGGTCATAATCCTAATATTTTTCAGCTGTCCTTGAAGGAGGATAGCATGGCTAGCTGTCTATCAAAGGCTTTGTCTTCATAGCTAAAAAGGTGTTGTGGAGGCAAGGCAGAGGTAGTTTGTTCCTCAGCTAGCTACATCAAGATAAATCCTAAGTGACTGGGGGAAGAAGGACTGACAGACAGCCATGCTGTTCTCCTTCATCAGTCCTTCTTACCAGCAGGACAGTGGGGTGGGAGGAGGTATTGTTTCATGATGTCTGTGTGTATATAATGTCTGCTGCAGTTTCCACGGCATGCATCCGATGAAGAGAGCTGTAGCTCACGAAAGCTTATGCTCAAATAAATTGGTTAGTCTCTAAGGTGCCACAAGTACTCCTTTTCTTTTTGCGAATACAGACTAACACGGCTGTTACTCTGAAACCTTTCTTGTTTTGTTTTTCTTCTCTTCAAAGGTGTGTGTGCTTTTTTTGTTTTTTTTCATTGTTTTTAGTGCTTTGTTTCCCCCCCCACACACACACACAAGTGTAGATCCTGTCTATGCTATATTTACAGGAAAGTTCAATGGACAGTTGAAAAATATTAGCATTGTCTTTAAAAATTAACTGAGAGATGTGACTTTAAAAGAGTTTAAACCATCTAAGTTAAAGGGCTTCTTTAATATAGTGGGCTGATGTGGTTATCAAGTAGGGATTGCCATTTGGGTTTTCATGTGCTGAATCCCAATGATGCCTTCATTATAGAAAATAGTAGAGTTAAATCAACAGATGGAATGATTTTTGTGCCCCTTTGGAGGGAGCCATGTTCAGCCTGCTTCAGTTGAAGGGAAAGACTCTAATGTAGGGCTTTATTGATAGCTTACCCGTACTGTTCCATTAATACAGATTTGCATTCTGTATAGTACACAAACCTCTATTAAATAGTAATAAAAATAAAAAGTTAAAGGTTTTAAGCTTTATTAGGAATCTTTAGAATTCTTGAAAACGTCAATGTTCATCAGAACACAAGTCTCATGACACAAGACTCCTCCCCCCCCCCCCTTCGTTCCTGAGTCAGGTTTTTATGTAAAAACTTTGACTTCTTCAAGGCCAGAATTTTACTGCCTAATGTGAGTTTTGTCACTGACTTCAGTAGGGCTAGGATTTCACCCTTTCTGAGGTTTCAGGATCTGGAGGAAGGTTGAGTTTTCTCCTCTTTCCTTGTTTTTGGATACTTGGATATCTTAGGCCACTTGGGCTTTTAATAAAGGACAGGGCTGTGTGTACTCTTGTAAACATATAAGATCACTAGTAAATAAGCATGACTTTATTGGATGCAATCAGGATAAGTGAGATTAATATTCTACATGTAAATTAGTTCTTAGCAGTTATGCAGCTCTTTATACCTTTAATTATATTTTGAAAGGATTTTACAAATGTTTGTATCTTCATAAAAATACACCTAAGTCTAAATTTTATAGAAAGGCAAACTGATTCAGAAATTATACTTCATGCCATAAACCAACCATTAATTGTCTCATTACAAAAAATTAGCAAATTATTCCATAATTGCCCTTTATGGGAATCTTTGCACTTTCCTCTGAAACGTAGGACTAGCTACTGTTGTACTGAATCAGAGGACCACTTGGTCTGATTCGTATGGTGATTCTTATGCTTTTAAGTGACCTGACCAACCCAGTGAGTCAGTGATAGGAATTCCTGCATTCTAATCCCATGCTCATTCCTCTCAACCATGTTGTGTTTTTAACCTATTTGTGCACTGCTGTCTTTAAATGATTCATATTGTGGAATGGATATTGCATGACAGGAACAGAAAACCAATTGATTTGCATAGTACGCAAATGAAAATATTCACATGACATCTTATTATTCATAGTATCATTCTGCATGAAAAGTTCTTCCTGCATTCATGTGACTTGGCTGTGTCTCTGAACCTAGATGGATGTTGTTTTGCCCTGTTCTCAATATAGTTTTGTCTCTCCATACAATGTCGCCTTCATAGAATTGCTTTGATGTAGTTGTGGTTGTCGTAGAAATCATAGAAATGTAGGACTGGGAGGGACCTTGCTAGGTCATCTAGTCCAGTCCCCTGCACCGAGGCAGAACTATCCCTGACAGGTGTTTGTGTAACCTTTTCTTAAAAGCCTCCAATGACTGAGATTCTGCAACCTCTAGGTAAATTGTTCTAGTGCTTAACTATGCTTACAATTAGTAAGTTTTTCCTAGTATCTAACGTGAATCTCCCTTGCTGCAATTTAAACCCATTACTGCTTGTCCTGTCCTCCGTGGTTAAGGAGAACAATTTATTACCCTCTTCTTTATAACAACCTTTTATGTATTTGAAGACTATCAGGTTTTCCCCCTCAGTCTTCTCTTCTCCAGACTGAAACAATTAAGTTTGTTTAATCTTTCCTCCTAGGTCATGTTTTCTAGACCTGTAATCATTGTGGCGTAAACCTGTGGTATTTTAGCGCATTTTGATGCCATGTGGGAGACCTGTAGATTCCAGATCAGCCTTGTACCCTTTAATCCCAAATGT
Organism: Eretmochelys imbricata; assembly: GCF_965152235.1. Lineage (NCBI taxonomy): Eukaryota > Metazoa > Chordata > Testudines > Cheloniidae > Eretmochelys > Eretmochelys imbricata. The sequence continues at coordinate 91,559,788 of NC_135575.1, forward strand.
GACTTGGTTTTGTCCTTATCTGGCTTCTATGCTCATTGGTTCTGAAACATCAGTATATCTCGTCTACTTTCATGACCAACTGTTTTAATTAGGCCATTTTTTCTCAAATGCTTGACATGAGATACGCATTTATAAATTAGTGATTTGAATTAAATTTCTTAATAAAATAAGTCATAACATCTCTATTGCAATTATTGGATTGTGATCCATACATACATTTCTTAAAAGAACTGCACTAGCATAAAATGGTTTGAAAAGCCTGAATAGTCCTAAAATGGCCACTGCTGTTGAGTGGCAGCTGTTTTAGGTGTTTGGCCAATACTTTCTAGTTTTTGGATAAAATAAGATGGTATTTGTGTGCACATCAAATACAAAAAGTATTTATGTCCAACATAGTACTGTAAAGTGTAACTGTGTTCTTTTTTTAATTCGTGATTTGTAAATTAGCATTTTTAGGGGAATCTTGTGTATGTACAATTAAATGGTGTGATAAAACAAAAACTGTATTTGTGCTACTGAACGCTTTAAAAATGTTAACTTTACTTCATAAAACAGCATAATTATCCACTAAAATGGGATAGACTTCCAAGATTATTATGGAAAACTCTTACCTTACCTATGTCAATTGTCTCTCTCTTTATATGTGTCGGTTCCAAGTCTTCTGGGATGAAATTAATGAAGTCCTCTTTATCTTCAGGGATTTCTATGTAAATTCATATAATTAGTATTTGTTTATAATTAGTGTCTTAATTTATGTCTTAAACATAACCACCCACACACCAGAGCTTCTGTAATAGCAAATTCATGCTATTAGAGTAATAACTCTCATTGTTAATTCACTTAAATGTTTTGCTCTCTTGGACTGTTGGCTAAAAAATATGATGGCAACAGTGAAACAAACCTGGGATATCATTAAAAAGATTCTTCTAGTTAGAATAAATACCATGTGATTTATAATTGGTCAGTTTAAGTTAGGGAATGGAATTTACATCAGTGAATTATTTAGATGGTAAGCTCTTTGGGGGAACTACTATTTCTTACTATGTGTTTGTACAGTGTCATGATCTCATTTGGGGCCTCTAGGTACAACAGTAACACAAAATAATAACGAACTGACAATGCATGTGTGCATTTTATAAGGTGGCAATATAGTGATTCTGGTAAAGGGTTTGGTTCAGTGACTTCCATGGACTGACTTTAGTGGGCATTGAATCAGACTGAAAAAGGGCAAGAAATGCATAGTCTGCCTTTTCAGTGGTAGTGCATTGTGATGCCATGTTCACAGTGTATCTGTGATGGAAGACTGACAGTAGAGGAGAATGCTACACTTGCAATCCACAAACAAGACACATTCTAAAAATGTGCCATTTCTTTACATTGTGCTACCATGACTTGCCTTTTTCTCTGCTGGCTACTGCTGACATGCGTCTATGTTTGTTTTTCTCTGGGATGGGGAGGAGTGCTTGTCTCCCATTTAATTGGTTCTCTTCCATTTGGTGGCGCTCCCTTTGTAACTGGCAAATGAGGCAAGAATTTATTCGTATCCTTATTATGCAGCTGAAGAAACTGATATAGAGAGGGTAAAAGCACGAGGCTGTAGAACGGGTCAGTGGCTGGCTTCTAGGCCTGTTCTCAGTCCATTGGAGAACACTACCATTAAACATTAATCAACAAAATGTGATCTGTAGCTTTAACAAGTTATTAAAAATGTACCAAAAAAATCAGTGTGGACTTGTTTTGCTTTTGTCAGTGGTTGCTTTGCTTTAGCCTTCTGTACAACATTCACATCATAATGCTCATTTCCTATGAGCCAAGAATCTAGACTGTGTCAGCTTTTTCTGAAATTACTGCTAAAAGTTTAGTGAAGGGCACTCTGGGTATGTTTGCACTGCTGCTGGAAGAGAACCTCTCAGCCTGGGCAGGCAAACTTTCACTAGCTCCGTTTAAGCTGGTGTGCTAAATATAGCAGTGTGGATGTTGCAGCTCTGGTTAGCCAACTGAGCTCAAACCTATGGGGTCAGGTAGGCTTGAAAGTCTGAGTTTCTGCCCAAGCCATAGCGTCAATGCTGTTTGGTTAGTTATTTGCACACTAGCGAGTCTGTCTATCCGTGCTGGGCGTCTCTCTCCCAACTGCAGTGTAGACATAGACTTTTAGACCCCATCTACACAGAGCAAACATCAAGCACACTCTTTTACCTTAGTTCTAATATGCCTTGGCTCCATCAACACTGGTTAGTCAAACCAAGTTATGAGCATTTGCCAATAGCCACGTTCAATCTTTACTTTATGCATGATCAGCTTGGTATGAAGCAAGACAGTTTGCTGTGTTCATTGGGGATTAGAGCAGTGTAGTAGCAGCTTCTCTAGTCATCTTCTCCATTCCTTCATAGACCATCTCTTCGCATCCCATTTTCTTCGGTTTGTGGGCAGGAATTAGGAGTCTGTTTCATAAATTTCAGTCTCATGTTCATCATCTGTAGCACAAATTGGCTGCCTAAGAACCTGAAGATGTCGAAACTAGAGAACATTGCTGCAGGGTAAAGAAACTCTTTATTCCTAGATTACCAAGCTTGTAAAAATTCCCTGCAGCTTTTCAGAGAAAATAAAATGCTGGGCAGATCTGTGGCACTGTGTACGTAGGGCTGAGACTCTGTGGATGTATGCATTATTTGACTGTCCAAGTGACTGAAACAGAAAACATCCAGTACTCTGCCTACCCCATTTTGCTGAAATGCACTATGTTAGGATCCGAAATCTGTATCTGTCACCTGTCTTGCCAAAAGTCCTGAGCACCCAGCAGCAGCCATAAAGAGGCCATTTATTTGGGTGTCCGATATGTATGGATTTAAGCACCAAACTTTAAGCACAGTGTTTTTAAAGTCATGGCCTAGGAACTTAGGAAGATTACCTACAGATCTGCTTGAACTTGCGTTATAGTAAAATCAAAAGGGTGGGGGAAGCCCTAAGAAAGATTAGATTTATTTATTTATTTTTTTTTAAGCATGTTAGGAAGATAACTTTTTGGAAGCTTCTTCTCTTTCTTCACTGATCTTTCATATATCAAGACTAAGAGAAATTATAAAATTAAACCAAGTACTTAATATTGTAAGGACCTCATCCATGGTCTTGATAGATAGGTTTATGCAAAATTTGATATACTGGGTCAGAATAGACTAGTTTTGCCTCTGCGTGAATTCAGTTTCACCCTTTGTATGAGTAGAAGTAATTGTCCACTCTGAATACGTTTCTAGAATGAACCCTGCCTAAAAGTTGTCTTAAAAAAAAATCACTGAAAATAAATATATATTTAGTGTTTGATATGGATTCATGAAAAATAGGACTAGTTCATGCCCTGTAGCAGAATAAGCAAAACTTAACAATGGATTTAGACTCTCCTGGACCATGGTTTCTCAACCTCTGAGTCATGACCCAAAATTGAGTCGCCAGAATGTTTCAGAGGGTTGTGTGGTAGCTCCTGTCTCTCAGGGCTGGCTGGGCTCGCCTCCCTGCTCTAGGCACTGCAACCTCCGGGGTCCGAGTGCTACTCAGTTTTAGCCCAGCTGTCATGATGGCGGGAGCCCTGGTAGACCTGTGAGCTAGGTCATAACTCCACTCTTACAAATTTGGCCCAGTCAGGGGGGCAAGGCCAAACCTGAGTGGCACTGCAACCCCAGAAGTTGCAGTGGCTGGAGTTGGGAGCCAAGCCCAGCCAGCCCCACAGCACAGGAATTGTCACTGTGGGGTAAGTGCTGGGCAGGACCCAACCCTCCACCTGGGGGGTCAGGAGCTGACCAAAACCACTCCAGGGTCTCCCCCTCAAGACTGTTTATTGGGTTGCAACAGGCCATAAACATTTACTAATGGTCCTGAGCCGCAGAAGGTTGAAAACCACTGTCTTAGGCTTTTATTGCCAAAAATTAAGACACTTTTGTAATAAATGCCTTACTTTGGCATCCTCTGCTAGAAAATCCATTGAGACCGCTACTGGAATGCAAAGGTGAAATGGAGAAATTATTAGAAAAAGATGATTAAGGAGCAACTATTTTTGGAAGAATTCCTATAAGTAGAGGTATGTGGGCTGGTACTTCTAAAAGTAGGCATTATTTAGAGACTATACTTTTTTGGAGGGGAGGAGGGGGAAGACAAATTGAGAACCCTCAACTAATGTGTAGTTGTGGTGAAATGGGCACTGAGGCAATTAGATCAGGATTTTGAGTAACACTATTTCATTTTCTTCTCATAACAAAGTGAGAGATGAATCTGAGCCATAAGCTTAAAAGTACCGTATATACTCATTCATAAGCTGAATTTTTTTAGTAAAAAAGGGAAGTATCAGAGAAGGGGGTCAGCTTATGAATGGGTATAGGGAGGGGCTGTGTCCCACCTCTCCCCCTCTCTCCAATAGAGGAGGCAAGGAGAGGCAGCACAGCCAGAAGGGAAGAGGCAGGGCCAGAGGCCCCCCCCCCCCCCCTTTCCCAGCTTCTGAAGCAGCTGCAGCTCCACTACTCGGTGCCACCCACCAGAGCAGGCTATGGCCACGCCGCCTGGCCTGCTGGAGCACGCTGCAGCTGTGCCACCCAGCCCGCTGGAACATCTTCCCCTGGCCCTCCCCAGATAAGGTGGGAAGGGATGGAATGGGGAGGGTGTAGGGGTCCTGTGCTGGGGTGGGGTCATGTTGGGGGTGGTCACAGGGGTTACTCCCCTGACCCCCCCGCCAGCTTCTCGCCCCCCCCCCCCCCCCAAAAAAAAAAATTTCCCCACCAGTTGCTGTCCCGGCGCATCAGGGTAAGCAGCTGGCATGCCGGGACACTTTGTTTATTTAGGTTTACCTCCATGCCTGCGGACTGTTGAGGTAAACAAACCATCTCGGCCCACCAGCAGCTTATCCTGATGGCCCCGGAGTCAAAGTTTGCCGACCCCTGAATTATAGGGTTGGCTTATACATGGGTCATAAAAATTTTCCATTTTTACTTATCCATCTTGGGGGGGAGTCAACTTATAAACGAACCGGATTATGATTGAGTATATACAGTAAGTAATATCTAGGAAACTCAGGTATTCATCAAACTTCAAAAGGGGTGTGTGTATGTAATGATTAGGAAGATGCCTAGATGTGACCGTCTGATGGAAGGTTACCTGAATTTCCCTATTTTTGTGAATATAAAATGTAGTATTAACCTTTCTTTGCAAATATAGTTTCATTTTTTTTTAAGGTATTTTTATTTAAACTACAACATCTGAGTCTGTCCAATAACCACATGCCTATTTGATGCATACAATCTTTTGGTAATATTCTGCTGAGTATGGAGTATTTGTAAAGGACCAGTGGCAGATTCTCAGCTGGTGTAAATTGTCCTAGATCTATTGATTTCAATATAGCTGGGACAACTTATACCAGCTGATGAGCATTCTGTGTTCACCTCATCATTGTTCATCAGTAAGGATAAGATTTATATCACGGATTTCATGACTTTCAGAGATCTCTGTGACATTTTCCACTTCAGCACTGGAGTGGTGAGGTGCAGAGCTCATGGGGTGCAGAGCTCTCAGCCGCTGCGTGTGTTGGACTCCCTGCTGCAGCGGGGAGTCTGGCTCTCTTCCCCCTTCCCCCCATGGGACTCAGGCTTCAGTCTTCTCCTGTCAGCCCCCTTCCCCCCATTATTTTTAGTAGAAGTCACAGAGAGGTCAAGGGTTTCCATGAATTTTTATTTATTGCCCGCGAGCTGTCTGTGACTTTTACTAAAAATAACCGTGACAGTCTTAATCTTATTCAGCAGCATAGGAGTCTATGAAGTACTGGACTGCACAAGGCTGCATACTAGTGCTTCAACCATCAGTTTCTCACTATATGTTCATTTTGAAAATATCAAAAGGTACTACTGCAAAAAGAACAAAAGACCTCCATAATTTCATAATGTAAAAATCATTCTTTTTCCCACCCCATTTCGTTAGCAAAGTAACAATAAAAATCTGAGTGGTATTATCTTCTGTATTCAGAATAATTAAACTCTTTCTTATTTGAACTGGGGAAGTGCAGGATAGAATTCTTTTCTGGAATAAGAAACTGTGTGCAAAGTGTCATCCAAGAGGCGGTTTTTTAGCAGAATTACACTTGAAAACAGTAGTTTTTGAAATGTAAATGCTCACTCAATCACAGTTCTGCCAAACTACTAAATGAAATTTTGCAAGAAGGAATTCATAGTTTTTTTCCAGTGATTAAAATGGCAATGACTAAAGTAATCTATATACACATTACATAAAACAAAACACTACATTTTAAAAAAAGATTGTGAAGTCAAGCACTGAAAAGTTAGGAAATGCCAGAATTAAGGTTGTTTTTGCAGCCTTAATTAAGTTGTGTGTGTGCACATCATGATACAATGGTTACTTGACATGGAAAATTTCAGCCCAAAAGGTTAAAGTTGGCAGAGTTCTGTGCAACTGAAAGCAGGGTCTTATAATGGAAGTCTATCTTAATTATATGTGGCACAACCAGCTCTGCCTATAATTCCCTTATCCTTTGGGTTCATGCATTCAGATAACATATCAGCATGTAAAATGTCACTTTACACATTTTACAGAGAGCTTTAATTCTGATCCACAAGAACTATTCTTACATTCTATCTCTCAAATTAGATTTTTATGGGAAATGACAGCCTGTTTTTCCTTACCTTAGAATCTGAGCATGCTGTTTGTCATGGGGATCTGTAAAGGGTGTAATTATGTGCTTTTATTACACAGGCAGAATTTTAGTGAATTTAAATTAATAGAGTGCAGTTCTCTGCCATTGGTAGATGAGCAAGAGCAATGCTGTCCAACAGAGCATCTGGTTAATCACAAGAAGTAATCTCATGTCTATCACTCAGCTTTCCCTTTTGGTACATGCGAAGCTGCCAGATTCTCTGAAGTAATGGTTACAGAAACCTTATCTGTCAGAAGATTTAAATTTGACATTTAAAACTTTTTGAGCATACTCTGCTTAAAGGCTGAATACTGTGCTTAAGGCTGCCAAAGGAGGTCATGGAGTTTCCTTCGCTGGAAATACTCAAGGCAATACAAAGGCATTCCCACACCTTTCCAGTTAGGTGTTAAGCTTCCCCTTCCCCCCCTGCCAGACAATATTTAGTCCTGAATCTTTGCAAAGAATATGTGAGTATAGAGTACTGTAAGAAGCATATGGTGTATTTTGTGGGGTTTTTATTATGAGATTTGACCTCTTCTCTAATTTTACTATGAATGGGAAGTAAAATATCATACTTAATTATACCATAGCATATAATAATTCCAAATCTTGGACTGACAGGGTTTACGTAAAACAAAAAGAAATAAAGGTAAGTTCCATTTGACTCACCTAAACCAATATCATCTTCTTCCTTTATATGTGTGGCACCTAGTTCTTCTAAAAGATTTCTTACGGACTTGTCTTCTTTGAATTTGTCAGGGAGCACTATAAATGTATAATGCACACTGAATTAATGAAAAGCATAGATGTCACTACATAAGTGCTGGTATTCTCTCCTACTTAAAGGATTTGTAGACCGTTACGTTGTCCAATTAGTGTTTCAGAATATCTCTGCAGTGGCTTTTCAGATATGAATTGGCTTACTAAATTGAGGAGTTTATGTAAAATAGGAATTTTTATTTACCTGTGTCAGAAACTTGCTCTATATTTGTGACCCGTAGATCTTCTGACATATTACTAACAGAGTCCTCTTCACCTGTGTCTCCAGGCATTTCTGTGTAAATAATATATTGAATTAGGGTAACACATTTTGCAATAATTCTGTAGTTATGGAAGTTTTACTTTACGTTACCTTTTACAGGTTATTTAATTTGTTAAAAATGAAAAGGGTCTAAAACAGGCTTGTGGGTACCCTTGACAAATACAAATAAATAAACAAACCTGTTAATCACAGCAGTTTCACCCAATATTGCTAGCCAACAATGACCAAAGAGAAAATAAACACAGATCTTACCACCATTCCACTCACAAACTTCACAATTCTTCCTCTTTTTCATAAAGCTTAGAAGACTAGACAAGTATTGCAGTTTGCCCTAAAGGTCAACAGATTTAGACTGTTTTGGACCAAAGGAGGAAGTGAGTTCAAAAGTTGAGGGATGGCATTGTTAACTAGATCAGTGGCTCTCAACCTTTCCAGACTACTGTACCCCTTTCATGAGTCTGATTTTCCTTGCGTACCGCAGAGTTTCACCTCACTTAAAAAATACTTGCTTACAACCAGACTAAAATCAGACATAAAAATACAAAATTGTCACACCACACTATCAATGAAAAATTGCGTACTTTCTCATTTTTTGCCACATAATATCAATTGGAATATAAATATTCTTACATTTCAGTGTATGGTATATAGATCAGTATAAACAAGTCGTCACCTGTATGAACATTTTAGTCTGTAATGACAGGTTTCAGAGTAGCAGCTGTGTTAGTCTGTATCTGCAAAAAGAAAAGGAGTACTTGTGACACCTTAGAGCCTACAGATTTATTTGAGCAAAAGCTTTCGTGAGCTACAGCTCACTTCATCAGATGCACGCAGTGGAAAATACAGTGGGGAGATTTTATTTACACAGAGAACATGAAACAAGGGGCGTTACCATACACACTGTAAGGAGAGTGATCAGGTAAGGTGAACTATTACCAGCAGGAGAGAAAAAAAATCTTTCGTAGTGATAATCAGGGTGGGCCATTTCCAGCAGTTGACAAGAACCTGTGAGGAACAGTAGGAGGGGAAATAAACATGGGGAAATAGTTTTACTTTGTGTAATGACACATCCACTCACAGTCTTTATTCAAGCTTAAGTTAATGGTGTCCAGTTTGCAAATTAATTCCAATTCAGCAGTCTCTCGTTGGAGTCTGTTTTTGAAGTTGAAGAATTGCCACTTTTAGGTCTGTAATCAAGTGACCAGAGAGATTGAGGTGTTCTCCAACTGGTTTTTGAATATTATAATTCTTGAGGTCTGATTTGTGTCAATTTTATTCTTTTACGTAGAGACTGTCCAGTTTGGTCAATGTACATGGCAGAGGGGCATTACCGGCACATGATGGCATAAATCACATTGGTAGATGTGCAGGCGAACGAGCCTCTGATAGTGTGGCTGATGTGATTAGGCCCTATGATGGTACAGTTCTGCGGTGACCTAGAATCCTATTTTTGATGTCTCCGACTCAAGGAATATTTCCCACACACCTCTGAACAACATACTAACCCACAGAGACCTTCCTACCAACACTACAAAAAGGAGGATTCTGGGTGGACTCCTCCTGAAGGTCAAAACAACAGACTGGACTTCTACAATAGAGTGCTTCTGCCGACGTGCACGGGCTGAAATTGTGAAAAAGCAGCATGACTTGCCCCATAACCTCAGCCGTGAAGAACACAATGCCATCCACAGCCTCAGAAACAACTCTGACATCTTAATCAAAAAGGCTGACAAAGGAGGTGCTCTAATTATAATGAATAGGTCAGAATATGAACAAGAGGCTGCTAGCCAGCTATCGAACACCACATTCTACAAGCCATTACCTTCTGATCCCACTGAGGGTTACCAAAAGAAACTACACCATCTGCTCAAGAAACTCCCTGAAAAAGCACAAGAGTAAATCTGCACAGACACACCCCTAAAACCCCGACCGGGGTATTCTATCTGCTACCCAAGATCCATAAACCTGGAAATCCTGGACGCCCCATCATCTCAGGCATTGGCATCCTGACAGCAGGATTGTCTGGCTATGTAGACTCCCTCCTCAGGCCCTATGCTACCAGCACTCCCAGCTATCTTCGAGACACCACTGACTTCCTGAGGAAACTGCAATCCATCGGTGATCTCCCTGAAAACACCATCCTAGCCACTATGGATGTAGAAGCCCTCTACACCAACATTCCACACAAAGATGGACTACAGGCCATCAGGAACAGTATCCCTGATAATGTCACGGCAAACCTGGTGGCTGAACTTTGTGACTTTGTCCTCACCCATAACTATTTCACATTTGGGGACAATGTATACCTTCAAATCAGTGGCACTGCTGTGAGTACCCACGTGGCCCCACAGTATGCCAACATTTTTTATGGCTGACTTAGAACAACGCTTTGTCAGCTCTCATCCCCTAATGACTCTACTTGCGCTACATTGATGACATCTTCATCATCTGGACCCATGGAAAAGAAACCCTTGAGGAATTCCACCATGATTTCAACAATTTCCATCCCACCATCAACCTCAGCCTAGACCAGTCCACACAAGAGATCCACTTCCTGGACACTACAGTGCTAATAAGCGATGGTCACATAAACACCACCCTATACTGGAAACCTACTGACCGCTATACTTACCTACATGCCTCCAGCTTTCATCCAGACCACACCTCATGATCCATTGTCTACAGCTAAGCTCTACGTTACAACCGCATGTGCTCCAACCCCTCAGACAGAGACAAACACCTACAAGATCTCTATCAAGCATTCTTACAACTACAATACCCACCTGCTGAAATGAAGAAACAGACTGACAGAGCCAGAAGAGTGCCCAGAAGTTACCTACTACAGGACAGGCCCAACAAAGAAAATAACAGAACGCCACTAGCCATCACCTTCAGCCCCCAACTAAAACCTCTCCAGCGCATCATCCAGGATCTACAACCTGTCCTGAAGGATGACCCATCACTCTCTCAGATCTTGGGCCAGTCCTTGCTTCCAGACAGCCCCCCAATCTGAAGCAAATACTCACCAGCAACCACACAACAAAAATGCTAACCCAGGAACCTATCCTTGCAACAAAGCCCTTTGCCAACTTTGTCCACATACCTATTCAGGAGACACCATCATAGGGCCTAATCACATCAGCCACATTATCAGAGGCTTGTTCACCTGCACATCTACCAATGTGATATATGCCATCATGTGCCAGCAATGCCCCTCTGCCATGTACCTTGGCCAAACCGGACAGTCTCTACGTAAAAGAATAAATGGATGTCAAGAATTATAATGTTCAAAAAGCAGTCAGAGAACACTTCAATCTCTCTGGTCACTCGATTACAGACGTAAAAGTGGCAATTCTTCAACAACAAAACTTCAAAAACAGACTCCAGCGAGAGACTGCTGAATTGGAATTAATTTGCAAACTGGACACCATTAACTTAGGCTTGAATAAAGACTGTGAGTAGATGTGTCATTACACAAAGTAAAACTATATTTCCCCATGTTTATTTCCCCCCCTACTGTTCCTCACAGGTTCTTGTCAGCTGCTGGAAATGGCCCACCTTGATTATCACTACAAAAGGTTTTTTTTCTCTCCTGCTGGTAATAGCTCACCTTACCTAATCACTCTTGTTACAGTGTGTATGGTAACGCCCCTTGTTTCTTGTTCTCTGTGTAAATAAAATCTCCCCACTGTATTTTCCACTGTATGCATCCGATGAAGTGAGTTGTAGCTCACGAAAGCTTATGCTCAAATAAATTTGTTAGTCTCTAAGGTGCCAGAAATACGCCTTTTCTTTTAGTCTGTAATTACTTCACTAGTGTTTTTTATGTAGCCTGTTGTAAAACTAGGCAAATATCTAGATGAGTTGATGTACCCCCTGGAACACCTCTGTGTAATCCCAGGGGTATGTGTACCCCTGATTGAGAACCTCTGAACTAGATCATGGACCAGTCTTTTTGTCTTTCAGGCTATGTCTACACTGCAGTTAAAAACCCATGGATGGCCGATGCCAGCTGACTTGAGCTTGGGCTGCAGCGCTGTTTAATTGCAGTGTAAACGTTCCCCAGGCCCTAGCCTGAGTCTCAACCTCTACACTGTAATTAAACAGCCCCTTAGCCTGAGTCAGTTGACATGGGCCATGGATGTTTAATTGCAGTGTAGACAGACCCACACTCTTCGCCTGTTTGCTTCCTTCACATGTGATGCTTGCCTTCTGTGTTCCTTCTTTCAACTCATCTTGTCATTGGTGCAAGAACAGACTCCTCTGATGCTTTTTAATATAGTAACTCCTAACTTCTCTACCACTTTTCAAATATCCTTTGAAAACACCATCTTTTCTCCCTTGCCTTTATGCATCTTAGTTTCTCAATCCCTTTTATATAACAGGAGATAATTAGCTAATATGAAAAGTTACCATACATTATCTAATTATAAAACATTATCTTACTAACTACCATGCTTCCATTTGGAATTTATTTTTTAAATGTTCAAATGCTGTGTATTTTTTTTTAAATGTCACATCAGTGCTGTGAAACTAATAATTGTAAATAATAATTTTATAGCTAAGTTCTTACCTAAGGAGTCTTTTTCTGTTTTAGCTTCTATCCATTCTGTAGGCCTCTCACCTTCATCATTATCTGATTTGCTTGATTGCTCTCCAGTGTTGTGTCCCAGAATGGCATCCAGTTCATTAAAAAATTTCATACTTTTACTTATGTTCCCTGAGTCTTGGGCATTTTTTACACTCTTGTATTCATGTTTTAAGTTCTTATACTTTGTTCTGCACTGTTTCCAGTCCCTTTCAATGCCGAATTTTTGAAGCCTAGCAGCAACCTGTTCAAATATTCTTTTATTTCTTACTGTCACTTCAAGCTGTTGCTGGATGTTTTTGTCTGACCATATATGTATTAGAGCTCTGACTTCATTGACAGTCCAGTGTTTTCCTCCTTCATTCGCTACCGTTGGAATAAAAGCTGGATTTTTGGACGTCTCTAATATTGATGTTGAGTTACCTAGATCAGGTGGGGTGGGAGAGAGACACAGGTATGGGTTACCTGCATGAGGTGGGGTGGGGTAGAGGAGGGCAGAGAGAATGAGAGTGAAGGAAAATATTTTATTTTATTTTCTTCACAGCATTGGAGCAAAACTAGAAATAAAATCAAGGTATCAAACAAAGCTGTTAATGATAAAACTGTATTTTCTGACTTGTAAAGACAGTAATATTATAATGAAACCAGAATGCACTAACTCAAGAGAGAGCTTTTTTTGCTGCCCTCCACCTTCAAAAAAAAAAAAATTTAACTTTACTTCAAGTAAAATACTTTCAGGAGTGACAGATTTGCTGTTACTAGTACTTTATGATGTAGTGCTTTACGCTTTCATCATGATCTGAAAGAGCTGTAAAAACACTAATAAACTATGCCCCATTCTTGCCAACATTTATACATGTGCTTAACTTTATGCACACGTAATTCCTTTGGGTTTGCACAGGTGCAGAAAGTTAAGTGTAAGTAAGGATTAGTAGAGTCAGAGCCTTAATCCTTGCAAAACAACCCTGTTGGGGGAAACTGAGGCACACACTTGCCTAAAATCACAAGAACTCAATGGAAGAGGTAGGACTAGAAGCCAATTCTTATAACTTGAAGCTTTGCATTTCCTTGATACAGTACAATATAAAAGATTATTATGTGACCAAATCAGAGAACTTACTGTGTATATTAGTAAAAATATTTTTATTTTATAAACGATTTAGATAATTAATTTCCTTTTCATTTTAAAAGTTTTTCAAATTGTACTTTTGCTAGCAACTTGTAGTTTTCAATTTTTTGGGGAGGTTGGGGGAAGAATATCACAATTTCCTAATGCTGAAACATTTTCTCAATATTTTTTTAAATTGTTTTATTTTAGACTGTGAAGTCTTAATTGAATTTACTATTAGTTTTCTGATCAAATCAGTTTACTAAACTATTTTATTTTGTACTCCTTTAAAACAATGAAATAGGATTAGGTCTTTCTAATGTTTTTGTAGATTTAGAAAACTCATTGTTTTCCTTTTTTGTTTTCTTAGTGATTTCAATACTTATAGAGTAGTGCAAGCATGGAAGTGAGAGTAATTGGCATAAATTTTGCAATAAGTCTGCTTTATGTGACTTTTGCCTTTACAACCATCCCTTTCCAAATAGTAAACCATGCTGTGGTGGTTGGATACTTCAAAGTCATTAAGTTCTGTATGGTGGCAAAAATGACCTTTGCTAGCACAGTCTGATTCAGTGAAGCATACTTATGTGAATAAACCTATTCGGTGATAAACTTGGTCTAGAGGGAATAGTCACTGTGTATGAGTCTCTTTAAGCCATTCTACTCATAAGGAAGCTTTACTAGTAGATAGCATTTCCCCCCTTTTTTATTTTAATAATTAAGTCCCAAGTCAGCATACAGGAACCTCTGCAGCTGCTGGCCCATTGATACACTACAGGTGGAGAGACGACTACCAGGTGGCTTAACAGCTAGGCTTCCTACATTTGCCTTAGAGGAGCATGGGATTGTTTCTTCTGCAGTTGAGTTGAGCACCACAGGAATAATCACACTGGATCACAGTGAACACCAAAGAAGCTTGAAGTGGTTGCAGCTCAGAATTATTGGAGTTGCCTTGGCAGCTGGTCTGCTTTCTATTTGTATCTTAGATATTTTTAAGAGGCTATCATTTTGCTGTCTAAGAGCCAACCATTTTGGCTAGAGAGAGAAAGGAAGAAAAGAGCCCAAGGTGCAGAATGGGAAAGTCCTCCATTAACTCTTCACATTCCACAATTCATGACTAAGGAACATGCGATAGTTTGGTAGGGGGGAGGATTGTTTAGCTTTTGCGTCTGGCCAACACTTCTATAGGTAAATCAGACTGCATATGAGCTAGACTTCCAGACTTGCATGACTTGAAATTGTTCTGTTCTGGGTCTCAATGGGTAGGTGGATTGAACATAACTCCAGAATTTTTCATTTAGAAAATGTTGAAATGGGATGCTTTGACAAGTCTGAAACCTTTCCCAAAAACTTTTCAAATAAAAAAAATTGTCAAAACTGACTTCACAAGAAGTTATAGTTTTGACAAGTGAGCATTTTTTTGATGGAAAAAGTTTAAAAAATTCCCAACCAGCTCTAAAAATAATCTTGTCAATGGGATGGTTTTGCTAGCATGGTAATTTGCAAAGCATACACTGTGATTTGAGCCTAAGCCTTATGCACTGACAAATGAAAGACTAAATACCTCACAGTTTTCAGAGCTAAAGCTTTGCCTAAACTTTCTCACAATAGTACCCTTAGATCTACACTCCCACTCTACTGTATGCAGGAATTTAAAAACAAATCCAGAGACTGAAGAGTGAAGTCGTTTTTCTTTTTGGGAGGTGCTCAGGTTCTGCAGTGCTGGGCACCAATAAAAGATAGGGTTTATACCTACTCTGCTGTTGCATGGAGGTGCAAATAGTAGCAGCGTGCCCTCTTGAGGGCAATGCTAGGTTTACAATGGTGTCGCTGTGCCAGGCCCACACTCAAAAGAGGCCCATTATGGTTGCCAGGCAGGAGCATTGGAAGCTCCCTAGAAGTGGGGGGAACGACCAGTGCCTGGACCAACGCCCCACCCTCTGCTCTGCCCCTCCCTTCGTGGCCCTACCCCCACTCAGTCTCTTCCCCTGAGGCCCTGCCTGGCGCTTACTCCCGCCCCTGGCTTCCTCTCCCCCCCCATTACTCGTCATTAAGGCAGGAAAAAAGTAAAGGGACCATGAACACTTCTTTCCCCCCGTTCCAGCACTCCTGTTGCCAGGTGTCTGGTTTTTGCCCAGAAAGTCTGGTCAAAAAGTAGACCTGGCAGTTGACCAGATACTAAAAGTCCAGTAACAGAAGTAACCACAATCAGCCTGCCCACCAAGAGGGTGGGAAGAGTAGCTGCTGCTCCCTTGAGGAGCTGCAGCTCAGCTGGAGAGAGAACCAGCTCCCAAGGACATGGCCCTAGCAGAGAGAGGTAGGTACCAGCTTGCCTCCGGCCCCTGCCTCGCTCCAGGGCCAACTTCTACCCCTGCCCAGCTGTGCTTGACCCCAGCCCCTACCTTACTCTGTGAACTGACAGCCCCCCTCCCCCCACCGTTTCTTACAATTATTCCCCATGGGGTTCCACAAATATGTTTGGCGTCAGGCCCACAAAAGGTTAATCTGGCCCTGCCTGAGGATCACAATGCCCATGAGGGAATTCTGCCCTGAGAAGGATGACAGTGTTCTACTGGGGAGTCAGCTTCAGTTTCCAGTAAGGGCTTCATAGGAGCCTCTCAGAGAGAGGTTGCAACAATGATGTGCATCTGTGCCACCCTGCTTTTGAGGCTGTTCGCGCTGTCTGCCAGCTCCTGCCGAAGAAGTCTCAGATGGTTTTGTATCATTGCAACTCCCCTCTAGCAACATGGTGTGCTAGCTTCTGCTAATGCAGCACCTGGAGTGAATCTTGGCCTAGGTTTTAAAAAAAGAATTAGATTTTCTTCCAGGACTCAGTGTTCTGCTCTGTGCCTCAGTTTTCCATCAGTACAATAGGGAGAATGGCACAGAAGTGCTAAAGAATAATATTCATCTAGATCGTCTATCCCCTTAATCATTGATCTGAGTGTGAATTGTAAGCAAAGCTATATACATCAGGAGTGAAATTCTCACCCCCTTTTGTGCCAAATAAAAGGGGTAAAAAAAGGGCTCTAAAAATCCCAGATCCAGTTGGAAGACCACTCCCTGGATGCAACTAAGGTAATAAACCTTCATATGTTTTAAATAAAATTTCTATTCATCTGGCTTTCAGTTGGAAAAAGTTTCCTACTTAATGAGCGTAGACATGCCTCACGTTCCAGTCAAAAGCTCATTGTCTGTGTTGGAGAAAATGTATATTTGGGTTTTCAGATCCATTAGTTGGTGACTGGCAGGACTAACAGTTCATGAGGACGACTTGCTGGGAAAGCAAATGGTTTACGTTGCTCAAGTCTCTGCTGAACATGAGTATCCTGAGCAAAGGCATTGTTGCAACTAGACAGTTCCCAACTGAGTTGTTGGATCATCGGTGGACCTGTGGATTTGCTTGCCAAACCTCCGCATGAAATGGGGATGCAGCTGCTGTGAATGCTACTGCAGTCTTGAGTTGTTCATTCTACTTTGTTAAATCCCTGCAGTTCTCCTCTGCGCTCAGCCCATTTATTCACAGATTTTACAATTTGTACTGAAATTGCATGACTTGGCAGAAATTCCACAAATGACACATGCCTCACATGCTATCATATGACAGGTCCTCAATTAGTACTTCATAAAATACTCTACTCTAAAATAAACTTAATCTGATTTAGCTGTTGCAGGGAGTGGTTTTTGAGGGTGAAAGCTGATATGGAGTCAACAAATTGGTCATGCAGTGGTCATCTGCCACCCATAGTGGTTAACATCCAGTTGTTCGTGAGGCTGCAAAAATTTAAAACTAGGAGGAAGAAAGAGAGCAATAATGTCTGTTGTAAAGTTACATTAATCAGAAAGGTTTCAGAGTAACAGCCGTGTTAGTCTGTATTCGCAAAAAGAAAAGGAGTACTTGTGGCACCTTAGAGACTAACCAATTTATTTGAGCATAAGCTTTCGTGAACTACAGCTCATTTCTTCGGATGCATCTGATGAAGTGAGCTGTAGCTCACGAAAGCTTATGCTCAAATAAATTGGTTAGTCTCTAAGGTGCCACAAGTACTCCTTTTCTTTTTATTAATCAGAAACTGACTGCTGATGTACTGAGGCTAATGGAAGCTGTTCCTAGCAAGACACCATTATTTAACTCCTTTTAGTTTTTTCTAAAATGCAATGAGAAATAAATCTAATAGCTGTGTTTTGCTTTTCTCCCCGCACCATCATACTGTACCTAGTTCAATTGGTCTGACATGTGAAATAAAAAGTAATGGATCCTCTGGGACATCCTCATCCTCTTCTAATGCAACTGATATTTCACCTGAAGGGGGTAGGGAAAGAATTTTCTTATAAACAGATATGGAATAAATCTATCTAGACGATATTACAATGTGTAAACTGCAGTCAATTTACAGTGACAAATTTGTTTGCTTGCAAGCATATAAATGTAGGCAGGAAGTAACTGTAATAATGGGATAGATGTGTTAGTGAACTTTATTATATTCATTTTACTGTATTAGAAGCAAATTTTAAAATACATGTAAAGAACAGAGCTGATTTACCCCTTTTGGCTCATATATGCCTTTTTGCCTCTGTTTGTGAGGGATAGTCTATTTTTCAGAATATACATACTACTAGCCTGTCACTTTAAAATAAAAAACAGAAGCAAAAATCCCAAATAAACACCATTTCCAGATGGATCCATATTATCCAAAGCAAGTTATACAACAATAAAACAGCTAGAATTATTGCCAGAATAGCTTTTAAATGTGATAAGGGAAAAACTGAATTAATAAGGTTGGACCAGAACAGACATTTACTTGATTGAACGCTAACCTTTGTTATGGTGTCCCTCCATGAGTTCTGAGAGAGTTATTATAGCAAACACCAGACAGGTGTGTAAGGCAGGCATGGTTAAGTGAAGTTCAGAATCTACTGAATCTGAAGAATAATTTTGATTAGCCAGGGAGAGAAGATGAATTTGTGTGACTTACCTAGTTGGAATGGCCATCATCCCTTTCAGCATTTCCAAACATCCTATAAACATGTTATGTTTTATTTAGTGTTGATTAATATTAAAAAAAATTTTTTTTGTTGCTACTGAACAATTTGAGCCATGGATATCTGTGGGGCAGTGTGACAAAGTTCCTCCTCTACCATGGTGGGTCTTGCGCTTATTGGCAGATTTGCTCACCTTGGAGCTTCACAGCAGCCCTCAGTCTGGCCATTTTCATGAACCCACAGTCCAGGTCAGCTCCTCCTATGTCTGACCAGGAGTTGGGAGGTTTGGAGGGAACCCGGGCCCGCCTTCTATTCTGGGTTCCAGCCCAGGGCCCTGTGGAATGCAGCTGTCCAGAGTGCCTCCTGGAACAGCTGTGCAACAGCAGCAACTCTTTGGGCTACTTCCCCATGGCCTCCTCCCAACACCTTCTTTATCCTCCCCATAGGACCTTGCTCCTGGTGTCTGATAATGCTTGTACTCCTCAGTCCTCCAACAGTATGCGTTCTCACTCTCGGCTCCTTACACGCACACAACAAACGGAAGTGAGCTCCTTTTTAAACCCAGGTGCCCCGATTAGCCTGCCTTAATTGATTCTAGCAGCTTCTTGATTGGCTGCAGGTGTTCTAATTAGCCTGTCATCTTAATTATCTCCAGAAGGTTCCTGATTGTTCTGGAACCTTCCCTGTTACCTTACCCAGGAAAAAGTGACCTACTTAACCTGGGGCTAATATATCTGCCTTCTATTACTCTCCTGTAGCCATCTGGCCCAATCCTGTCACACAGGTAGTATATTGTTGCACTGCATGTCTAGTCTGTATACATATATGTATTACTTACACAGTGCTGTTGGAATATCTGATATTAACCCCATATTAGACAAAATTAAAAAGGGGTTCAGTTTTCAGAGTCTAAATCCCAAAGTCCCATGACTTGCAATGAGATTTAGGCAGCTAGGCCCAGATTTTTTTAAAGGTGTTCAGACTTTCTGCATGGTCCAAAGGGGTGAAGTCCAGCACAAAATGGGGGCTGGCTGTGGTGGAGAGATACTTCATCCCTCTCTGACCTCGTGGAAGATGCATCCTGTGGCTATTTTAATTTGAGTATGAACTGGTGTTTTTTTTTTTTTTGTATTTCTTCCCCTCCCCTTCCCATTCAGATCAGTGGGAGGCACAGGGTGCCAGAGCTACTGTGGGAGAACAGGGCTTCCTATGGATGCAGACTGTGTGTGGTATTTCCCCCCCTTCCCCCCCCCCCACAAGAGTGTTTTCTTTCAGGTCTGCCCCAAAGACCCTTCTAAACACAGAATCATAGAAGTGTAGGACTGGAAGGGACCTCAGTAGGTCAGCTAGTCTAGTCCCCCTGCACTCATGGCAGGACTAAGTAATAACTAGACCAGGGGTCGGCAACCTTTCAGAAGTGGTGTGCCGAGTCTTCATTTATTCACTCTTATTTAAGGTTTCACATGCTAGTAATATATTTTAATGTTTTTAGAAGGTCTCTTTCTATAAGTCTTTAATATATAACTAAACTATTGTTGTATGTAAAGTAAATAAGGTTTTTAAAATGTTTAAGAAGCTTTATTTAAAATTAAATTAAAATGTAGAGCCCCCCCGGGCCAGTGGCCAGGACCCAGGCAGTGTGAGTGCCATTGAAAATCAGGTCAAGTGCCGCCTTTGGCATGCGTGCCATAGGTTGCCTACCCCGAACAAGACCATTCCTGACAGGTGTTTGTCTAGCCTGTTTTTAAAAACCTCCAATGATGGAGATTTCACAACCACCCTAGGCAATTTGTACCAGTGTTTACCTTCTACCTGTCAGAGTAGTTATTTCCTAATGTCCAACCTAAACTTCCCTTGATGCAATTTTAAGCCCATTGCTTCTTGTCCTATCCTCAGAGGTTAAGGAGAAAAAAAAATTCCCCCCTCCTCCTTGTAACATTCTGTTAGGTACGGTAGAACCGCAGAGTTATAAACAACTCGGGAGTGGAGGTTGTTTGTACTTCTGAACAAAATGTTATGGTTGTTCTTTCCAAAGTTTACAACTGAACATTGACTTAATAGAGCTTTGAAAATTTATATATAGAAGAAAAATGCTGCTTTTAACCATCTTAATTTAAATGAAACAAGCACAGAAACAGTTTTCTTACCTTGTCAATTTTTTTTTAAATTTTCCCTTTATTTTTATTAATAGTTTACATTTAACACAGAACTATACTGTATTTGCTTTTTGTGTGTATCTGCTGCTGCCTGATTGGTGTGTGGTTGACCGCTCAGTTTGTAACTCTGGTGTTCGTAACTGAGGCTTACTGTACTTGAAAACTGTTATGTCTTCCCTTGGTCGTCTTTTCTCTAGACTAAACAAACACAATTTTTTTCAATCTTTCCTCATAGGTTATGTTTTCTAGACCTTTAATCGCTTTTGTTGCTCTCATCTGGACTTTTTCCAGTTTGTTACCATCTTTCCTGAAAGGTGGTGCACAGAACTGGACACATTACTCCAGTTGAGGCCTTATTAGTGCGGAGTAGAGTGGAAGAATTCTTCTTGTGTCTTGTTTACAGCACTCCGGCTGATACATCCCAGAATTCTATTTTATATATATATATAATTTTTTTTTTTTTTTTTTAAAAGCTTGTGATCCACTACAATCCTCAGCTCCCTTTCCGCAGTACTCCTTCCTAGGCCATCATTTCCCATTTTATATGTGTGCATTCTTAAGTGGAGTACTTTGCATTTGTCCTTATTGAACTTCTTATTTACATCAAACCATTTCTCCAATTTGTCATTTTGAATTTTAATCCTATCCTCCAAAACACATGAGCAGAAGAGCAGAAAATCTCTTATGAAATCTTTTCTTTTATGAGAAGTAATAAAATGTCTAGGACATACATTTTAAAGGATGCTGTGTCAGAAAATAGATTTAAAAATTCAGTTAAAAACATTCTTATTGAGAGTTGTCACTTCCATGGGAATTTCCCCACTGACTTTAATGAAATAGGATTGGGCCCATAATGCAGTATTGTGTGACTTTTCTGACTTGTGTATTTTAATGGACAATTCTTAGATACTAGTCTTATCACGGTTTGTCCCTTGTTACCTATATACTAGTTGTAGGTTACATGTTTTTTTGTGTGTGTGTGTGTGTGTGTGTGTGTGTGTGTGTGTTGTGGCTGAGTTATGGTTGTGTGAATTTTTGCATTTCAATTCTGAACTATTCCTACTACATTATTGCCGTTGACTGTATTTAATTTCTGTGCTTTTTATAAAGAAGAATGAAAACCAAATGCACAAAGGCTTCCCTTATTTCCTTTTCTGTATAGACATTTGAATGTACCACTATTACATCATACTTTTGAAATCAGATTTTTCACATGCCCCAAAATGCAGTACATTCCACCAAGGATGCAATTTTTTAAATTAATATCCTGGATTGGGGTTCATCAGAAAAGGTGTCTGATTATTGGGTCCTTTCTGAAGTTATCTTAAAGATATTAAGGGTAAGAGATGTGAAACATTAATTGAAAATGCCCCTTAATGATTTAAGGTTCAAAGGAAACTAACCATTTGGGCAAAGCAGTTTAAAACATGCAGGATAACCTTGAGTTCAGGGGTGGATTCTCAGCTGGTGTAAAGGTCATAGCTCCACTGAAGTCAATAGAGCTATAGCAATTTATACCAGCTTAAGGTCTGCCCCCTGAACTTCTTCCATTTTTAGATTTTTGTTTTAAATAATGCACAGATTACAGTAGTGTACAATTCACAATACATGTGTTTAATAATTTTATTTTAACTAAATATCTTCAAATGGATGACACGTTATCATAAAACTACATTCATATAAATTTTTAAAAATTCTTTAAGATTAAAAACTAAAAATTTGAGTCTTTTCTTAAAATATGGGAAAAATCACACTTTCCCAACTGTAAGAGCTGTCCACTTCCATTGTAGAGGGAGATGTGCAAAGGGACAAAAGGGAGTTAGGCGTCCAACTCCCCTTTGTGCCTTTGAAAATCTCCCCTATGCTTTAATTGATTTTTGTTTTGTAAAAATTATTCACAATTGTAACTTAATCCAAACCTCTTCACATTGTGGGAGCAAATTGGATTCTGATTTGAATCTCTCATCTCTCCTTCCCCCCCCCCCCAAAGATTCTGGTACTGCTGTAGATAATGAATACCAAGGGGGTATTTTTCTTGATGTCAATTGGGATGTGACTGAAATCTTGTAACAGCATCACAGGGGCTTTTGGCACTGTGAGATCACCAACTGCAGCCCTAATCTAGCCTCAAACCTGAACCCTCACCTAATTCTAATTGTGATCAAAACATTGTCTCAGCCTGTCTCTAATTGTCTTGTCTCTTCCACCTCTCCCTGTGATATGGTAAATCCCAGTGTAATGCTAATGATGCTTATGCACACTGAGGGGGTTTAACAGAACCTGATGTGCAACTGGTTTGGTAAATACCACCATTTCTTCGTGTTTAAAAATGTCTCTTAAATTATTTATGTCTTGCTTCAGAATGGTCTCTGTTTATATATTTTTAAACATAACCAATTTTACATGACTAAATACACTAATAGCTTCATTCAAAAATGTTTATCAAATACTCAGTGCACAAATGTAATACAATTTTGTAAGCCATGCATTTCCATTTCATTGTATTCACATACTTCACAATTAATAATATTGCATTTAAGGGGGTAAATCTTAAAATAGTAATAAAAGTATGCTAAAATTAAACATCTCTTTGACTTCAGACCTGACAGTAATTATTTATTTAAAAAAAAAAACAAACCAAATTTATAATTGAGTTGGGAAATTTGTAATACAGTATATGCTATAATAATTAGTTTCTTTTTGAACTGAAGCTCTCAAAACCTGTTGCAAAGTATTACAAATTATATTCCAAAGAAAAAATTTTAGATGAATATTAGGACCCAGTTGCACAAGGTACAGAGCCTCTGCAGGACTGGACCTTTCCAGCAGTTAGTGAAATTTGTTAGGATTATGCTGTATTTACAGACTTCGACACTGGTGGTGCTAACCTTCTTTTTTCCCCATCTGCAGGGGATGCATCAAGTCAGTTGCTGTTCTGACTCTGTTTCTAAGGCTATATAATGTGGCTTTTAATCTTACCAGATTTATTGTTTTTTGTGCAAAGACAAGAAATAGAAATTATTTTTTACCTTCAGTGTTCTCTGTGGTAGTGCTTATGTTCAGCTGTCTCTCAGTTGCAGAGCACTTGCCATTTTCATCCTCTGTTAATTGTGTGACTGGTTCATATTGCAGTATGGCATCCAGATCATGAAAAAACTTCATGGTTTTAGTGGCATCTCCAGAGTTGTGGGCATATTTAACTGTTCTGAATTCATACTTCAGATTTTTATACTTTGCACGGCACTGTTTCCAGTCTCTGCAAACTCCTAACTCCTGTAGTCTTTTAGCAATGTAGATAAATATTCCTTTATTCCTTAGTGTTCCATGAAGTTGCTTTCTTATGTTTTTTTCTGACCAGACGCTTAGCAAGGCTTTAACCTCCTCTTCAGTCCAATGCTTTCCTGCTCCACTCTCCATGTTGAAAGTGACCTGGAAATGATTCACTATTTCTAGCCAAGATTTTGTTTCCTTGGAAACCAGACGGCTGGTTGTCAGTAAGCTCCACAGAGATGAAAGGATCTAGTTTTACTGGCTCAAACTGCCTGAGGGGAGTAACTTGAGAAACTGCCAAATAAGCAGGCTTTATATTAGAAGCAGACAAATAAAACCGCTCCTGCACAAATGAAGTGTAATCTAGTACCCAGTATTCCACAAGATAAAAAATTAAACTCAGGGTGTCTACTTGCTTTAACCCTTCTTATGAACAATGTTTTAAGTATGATCACTCTTTTTAATGAATATTTTAAGAAAGAAAGTAAATGCGTTCTTTTTTTTAAGATTATCTCGTGTTGTAGTTTGTTAGGAATTAATTCGACATTGTAGCAGTTTTTGTTTGCAGCCAGTTTTACATTTTGGAACCTAAAAGATGTTGGTAAGAGTTCTCATTAAGTTACAAATTATGATTGCATTTGGTATTTTATTAGCATTAAAAATACACATTGGAATCATCCACGTTTTAAATTGTGTGCCTGTATTTTATAAAACTCCTATTTTATTCTAGCATTGTTCATGAGTACAACTGAGCTAAACAAAAAAGCTGAAAACTAAGGGCAGGTCTACACTACTGCACTACATCGGCGCAGCTGTATTGCGTCTGGTGAGGATGCACTATGCTGACAGGAGAGTGCTCTATCAACATCAGCATAATTACTCCACTTCAGCTAGAAGTGGAAGCTATGTTGATGAGAGAGCACACTCTTGTCAGCATAGCGCCAGTGTGGACAGCAAAAAACTTGAGTTGCCTTGGGAGAGCGGGGGACTTTTTCACACACCTGAATGATGTAAGCTAGGTCGACTTAAGCAGTAGAGTAGACCTGCTCTAAGGCTAAAGAGGTATGATGGTATAGGCTGCATGTTAATTAAACTGACCTTTTTAGCGCCATATGGGTACTGTACTAAGGACCAAATCCTAGTTCCTGCCCGCAGCTCAGGTATATGGGCTCTATGCTGGAGAACTCTAAGGAAAGCAAAAGGGGAGAACAGAATCTCATAGACTAGAAGCGGAGGCCCCTTGCTGCATATTTTCACTAGAGTAAGGAGGTTGCTTGGCTTGGTTAGTTGATCTGCACAGCCGTGATTCTACCAGTTCCACTCCTTTCCCAGCCATTACTGACTTCAAAAGTACCTATCGAGTATAGCTTTGCTGGATGGGGTACAGAGCCCCTGCCAAGCTTTGCACAGCCTATCTCAGAGGGTTCACTGCCCTATTAGGGGGTGTGTGTGTGCGTGTGTTGGGGGAGACAGGGGTTGCTGGGGCGGGGGGAGGTGGTGAGGGTTGGATTCAGAATTTTAATCAGTGAAAATCAGAGGCATTACACTGAAGGTTAACTGCAACCATCCTTTATTTGATTTTGCTATGATATTTGGAGGGCCATGATCAACATAGAAATGGCCTAAATTTTAAAAACTCTGTTTAAAGTCGATGAGTGTACTGTACCCACCTTTAAGTTTTTCTGTCAATTTTTGTGTCTACAGATGCATTTTTCTGAGCAAAGTAAACTGGTGAGGGCAGGAAAGAATTTTTTCTGTAACTTCTTTGTTATAATAACATTTGGTAGTACAAGAAAAATAGCAAATAATTTTTTGGACAAAAGTGTTCGTCTTAGGGTTGTCAACGATTTTTAAAAAATCACAATTATGAGGTTAAAACAAACGGAATACAAAATGTGCTCAATTTGTATTTTTTATTTCAAATATTTGTACTGTAACAAAATTTAAAAACTAGTATTTTTCAATCAATCTCGTACAAGTACAGTACTCATACTGTAATGCAATCTCTTTATCGTGAAAGTGAAATTTACAGATGTCAATTTGTTTTGTTTTTGAGTACAGCTATGTTAAAAAATGCAAAACTTTAGAGCCTACAAGTCAAAGCATGAAGGGGCATACAAATGTTTAACGTAACTGGCACATAAATACCTTGCAACGCCGGCTACAACAGTGTCATGCAAATGCCTGTTCTCACTTTCAGGTGATATTGTATATAAGAAGAGGGCAGCATTATCTCTAATAAATGCAAACAAACTTGTTTTGTTTTACTGATTTGGCTAAACAAGAAGTAGGACTGAGTAGACTTGTATGAGGTGAATTGAAAAATGTTGTTTTTTATCTTTATTACAGTTCAAATATTTGTAACCAAAAATAATATAAAGTGAGCACTGTACACTTTGTATTCTATGTTGTAATTGAAATCAATATATTTGAAAATGTAGAAAAACATCCAAAAATATTTATATTAAATTTAAATTGGTATTCTGTTATTGTTTAACAGTGTGATTAAACAGCAATTATTCATGACTGTTTGTTTTTTAATTTAGTTAATTTGTTTTACGTTAATAGCGTGCATTAACTGCAATTAATTGACAGCCCTAGTTTATTTTTATATTTTTAAAAATTAACTTTTCACACAGGTGGTATTAATGACTTAGGCCTGGTCTACACTATGCGTTTGTCGGATTTAGCAGCGTTAAATCAAATTAACCCTGCACCCATCCACACAACGAAGCCATTTTTTCAACATAAAGGGCTCTTAAAACCGATTTCTGTAATCCTCCCCAACGAGGTGATTAGCGCTGAAATCGACACCACCGTTTCGAATTAGGGTTAGTGTAGATACTAAGGTATTGGCCTCCGGGAGCTATCGCACAGTGCACCATTGTGACCACTCTGGATAGCACTCTGAACTTGGATGCACTGGCCAGGTGTACAGGAAAAGCCCTGGGAACTTTTGAATCTCATTTCCTGTTTGGTCAGGCGAGCTCATTAGCACAGGTAACCATGCAGTCCCAGAATTGAAAAAGAGCTCCAGCATGGATCGCATAGGAGGTACTGGATCTGATCGCTGTATGGGGAGAGGAATCCATGCTATCAATCTACGTTCCAAAAGACTAAATGCCAAAACGTTTCAAAAAATCTCCGAGGCCATGGGGGACAGAGGCTACAGCAGGGATGCAACACAATGCCGTGTGAAACTTAAGGAGCTCAGACAAATGTACCAGAAAACCAAAGAATCAAATGGACGCTCCGGGACAGAGCCCCAGACATGCCGCTTCTACGCTGAGCTGCATGCAATTCTAGGGGGGGCTGCCACCACTACCCCACCCCGTCCGTGGACTCCAGTGATGGGGTACTCTCCACCATGCCTGAGGATTTTGCAGACGGGGAAGATGAGGAGGAGCTTGAGGAGAGCACACAGCACACCGTTCTCCCTGACAGCCAGGATCTTTTTATGACCCTGACTGAAATACCCTCCCAAGCCAACGAAGCTGGAGAAGGGACCTCTGGTGAGTGTACCTTTTTAAAATATAATACATGTTATAAAAGCAAGCGTTTTTTAATGATTAAGTAGCCTTGAGGACTTTGGGATGCATTGGTGGCCAGTACAGCTACTGGAAAAGTCTGTTAATGTGTCTGGGGATGGAGCGGAAATCCTCCAGGGATGTCTCCATGAAGCTCTCCTGGAGGTACTCTAAAAGCCTTTGCAGAAGGTTTCTGGGGAGAGCAGCCTTATTCCGTCGTCCATGGTAGGACACTTTACCACGCTATGCTAGTAGCAAGTAATCTGGTATCATTGCGTGACAAAGCCTGGCAGCATGTGGTCCCGGTGTTTGCTGGCATTCAAGCAATATCCGTTCTTTATCTCTCTGTGTTATCCTTAGGAGAGTGATATTGTTCATGGTAACCTGGTTGAAATAGGGGAATTTAATTAAGGGGACATTCGGAGGTGGCCGTTCCTGCTGGGCTGTTTGCCTATGGCTGAAAAGAAATCCTCCCCGCAGTTAGCATGTGGAGGAGGTCGGGGGGGTGGGGTGGCATTGGCGCTGAGCCGTTCATGTTTGGCTAGCAGGGATCTTCCCTGATACCAGCCTCATGGTGGGGTGAGGAGTAAAGCAGTCATCCCAGAGAATTGGATCGGGGGTGAGGTAGGGGGTGGGATAGTTTGGTTTCTGCTGCTGCACATAAACCGGAAAACCACAGCACTAAATGGCCAACTCAGCGTGCTTTGCTTGCTATGGGAGAGGAGGGCACTGCTGTTAGGAAGGCTGCAGAAGCCGAAAGACTACGGCTTACCATGGCCACCTGCAATCTGAATTCTGTTGCCCGGCCCTGCGTGTGTGATCTCTCACACCAAAGCCGCAGGCACTCAATATAAGATGCAAAATGCGACCTTGTACCAAAATCACATGTGCGATGTAATGTGAGTAGTGTTGTTCACCGTGAAAGAGTATAGCCATTGTTCTGTAAAATGTATCTTCGCTTCCTTTTCTTTCCTCCAGCAGCTGGAAATGTTTCAAGCCTCCCTCCTCCGTCCCAAAGGCTATCTCAGATAAGGTGGCGAAAAAAATGCACGCACAATGAAATGTTCTCTGAGCTCATGCAGTCTTCCGGCACTGACAGAGCTCAGCAGAATGTGTGGAGGGACACGAGCAGAGTACAGGAAAGGGGCTGATGAATGTGAGGAGAGGTGGTGGCAGGAAGATCAGAAGAGGCATGAGGCAACGCTGGGGCTACTGCGGGATCAAATGGATATGCTCCAGCGTCTGGTGGAGGTTAATGAACGGCAGCAGGATCGCAGACTGCCACTGCAACCCCTGTTTAACCACCCACCCTCCTCCCCAAGTTCCATAGCCTCCTCCCCCAGATGCCCAAGAATGGGGGGGAGGAGGGGCCTCTGGGCACCCAACCTCTCCTCACCAGTGGACAGCCTAAACAACAGAAGGCTGGCTTTCAACAAGCTTTAAAGTGGTCTTTTTCTTCCCTCCTTCCAAACTGCACCCGGGCTACCTTGTGATATCTCCCTGTTTTTATAACCAATTAAAAAAGAATACATGTTTTTTAAACTATAGTGACTTCGTCCTTTGCAAGCAAGTTGTGATTGAAGGGGGGAGGGCAGGTGGCTTACAGGGAATTTAGAGGCAACCAAGGGGGCGGGTTTTCATCCAGGAGAAACAAACAGAAGTGTCACACAGTACCCTGGCCAGTCATGAAACTGGTTTTCAAAGCTTCTCTGATGCGCAGCGCTTCCTGCTGTGCTCTTCTAACTGCCCTGGTGTCTGGCTGCGTGTACTCAGCAGCCAGGCGATTTGCCTCAACCCCCACCCGGCCATAAACGTCTCCCCCTCACTCTCTCAGAGATTGTGGAGCACACAGCAAGTAGCAATAACAATGGGAATATTGGTTTCGCTGAGGTCTGAGCGAGTCAGTAAACTTCACCAGCGACCCTTTAAACATCCAAATGCACATTCTACCACCATTCTGCACTTGCTCACCCTATAGTTGAAAAGCTCCTTACTACTGTCCAGGGTGCCTGTGTATGGCTTCATGAGCCAGGGCATTAAGGGGTTGGCTGGGTCCCCAAGGATAACGATAGACATTTCAACATCCCCAATGGTTATTTTCTGGTCTGGAAAATAAGTCCCTTCCTGTAGCCATTTAAATGGACCAGAGTTCCTGAAGATGCGAGCGTCATGAACCTTTCCCAGCCATCCCACTTTGATGTTGGTGAAATGTCCCTTGTGATCCACCAGTACTTGCAGCACCATTGAAAAGTGCCCTTTGCGGTATATGTACTGGCTGCCCTGGTGGTCTGGTCCCAAGATAGGGATATGCGTTCCATCTATAGCCCCACCACAGTTAGGGAATCCCATTGCACAAAGCCATCTACCATGACCTGCACATTTCCCAGAATCACTACCTTTGATAGCAGCAGCTCAATGATTGCGTTGGCTACTTGCATCACAGCAACCCCCACAGTAGATTTGCCTACTCCAAATTGATCCCCGTCTGACCGGTAGCTGTCTGGCATTGCAAGCTTCCAGAGGGCTATTGCCACTCGCTTCTCAACTGTTAGGGCTGCTCTCATCTTGGTACTCTTGCGCTTCAGGGCAGGGGAAAGCAAGTCACAAAGTTCCATGAAAGTGCCCTTACGCATGTGAAAGTTTCAGAGCCACTGGGAATCATCCCAAACCTGCAACACTATGCAGTCTCACCACTCTGTGCTTGTTTCCTGGGCCCAGAATCGATGTTCCACGGCATGAGCCTGCCCAAGTAACACCATGATCTCCAAATTGTCGGGGACCACGGTTTTAGAGAAATCTGTGTTCACGTCCTCATCACCGTGCTGCCGTCGCCTCCTCGCCTTGTTTTTCAGGTGCTGGTTCTGCATAAACTGCACGATAATGCGCGAGGTGCTTACAATGGTCATAACTGCCGCAGTGAGCTGAACTGGCTCCATGCTTGCCATGCTATGGCGTCTGCTCGGGCAGTCCAGGGAAAAGAGCGTGAAATGATTGTCTGCCGTTGCTTTCACGGAGGGAGGGTTGACTGACGACATTTACCCATAACCACCTGCAACAAATTTTTGGCCCCATCAGGCATTGGGAGCTCAGCCCAGAATTCCAGTGGGCAGCAGGGACTGTGGGAACTGTGGGACACTTGCCACGGTACTGTGGACGCACACCGCCGAATTAATGTGCTTAGTGTGAACGCATGCACTCGACTTTATACAGTCTGTTCCCAAAAATCGACTTCTGTAAAATCGGAGTACTTTCGTAGTGTAGACATGACCTTCTAAAATATTTTTGAGACTTGGGCATAATCAGTGGTGGAAAGTATTAAGTTATTGTTGGGATCGAGCATATTGAACATTTGCATCTTATTCTCCTGTTTTTTATAAGGTCTTTTCGATACATAAAATTATTGTAGAATAGTTACTGCACTTTAAATGCATGCCCTGCCTTAATCCGAATTGTCTTTTCAAGTAGACAAGCTGTTACAGTAGTATAACTCGAGAATGACTCCAATGATGCCAATTGAGTTATACTAGTTTAATGTGAGAGCAAAATCACATCCTATTGTACAAGACCTTTAGCTGTTTTATATTTAAGTAATCTAATAGATATATTTTCTTTCCCTTTCATCTTCATTAAAGTACTTCATTTAGTGTATATATATGTTACATTTTGTTTGGTTTTTTTCTTGGCTACAGCTTGTAAGCGCATTCTACAGACATTTTTATTTCAGGGTATTCAATTTTTGAGCAATTAAAGGTTGCATTGGGAATTTACCAGTAACCCAAAGACCACATCTGCATCGATTTATTGTTAAGGCTACAATTTAGTAATAGGTATTTTTAATAGAAGTCATGGACAGGTCACAGGCAATAAACAAAAATTCATGGCCTGTGACCTGTCCATGACTTGTACTATGAATACCCCTGCCTAAATCTTAGCTGGGGGGCTTCTGCTATGGGAGGCCCCCTCCAGGGCCAGCTGCCTTCCCCGGCCACCTTAGCAGCAGCCAGTGTAGCTGGTGCGGCTGGCTGCAGGGTCACACAAGTGGCTGGTGTGACTGGCCATTGGGCTGCCTGGCATTTCAATTTAAGGATCTGGTAGTATTTTATGTTCACCTTGAAATTTAGACTATAGAAAGTCAGCAGTAAGGACCAGATCCAGCACCCATTGAAATTAATGGAAAGACTTTTTATTTGATTTCAGTGTGCTTTGGATTGAGCCTTAAATATTTTACAATAAAGTGCAACATGAACATACAAAAAACATAATTTTGATAAGTCTATAAAAATGGAGTACTTAAGACATTTTAAACACAAACGGTTATGTTCTTTTACGCTTTACAAGTTAATATTCTGTTTGGATGTTGTGCTCAGTGAGCCATTCAGTATTTATGCTAATTTTGTCCACAGGGGCCAAGAAAGTGGTGGAATTGTGACAAGTGATGGAGACTCAGCTCAAACATTCAAAGTGCACAAGGTAAAATTTTAAGGACTTTTTACTAATTTGTTGCCATTTTTAAGAAGTAAAGATCTAGTCTTTACATAAAAATCCAGTCTTTAAAATAGAGCGAAATAAGGAGTACTCAAAGGAAAAGTCGGAGGAAAAAATAACACGTTTCCACCTGAGGTGCATGAGGAGAGTCTCTGCTTGTTCCAGGAAATAGGAATAATAAGCAAGAGACAGGAAATGACAAGAATTTGTCATAATAAGAGTACTGAGTTCAGTTCCTTAACTTATTGTTGTTGTATAGACCAAGCTTAAACTTATTTTTAAAAAATCAACAACAAAACTCAGACCAGGTTATCCTTCAAGTCCACTTCAAGCTTTTGAAGAAACAAGGTGGGTGAGGCAATATCTTGTCTCTTTTACCAACAGAAGTTGGTCCAATAAAAGATATTACCTCTCCCACCTTGTTCTCTAATATCCTGGGACCAATACAGCTCCAACAACACTGAAATTAATCTTTTGCTTCAGTAAAAAGCAATCTGTTCTGGAGCTGTCAACACCAGAGCCCCTTTCTTCTAATGTGTTTAGCTCTGGTGAGTTGAAAGGGTTTGGTGCTGGCAGTTCTAGGTACTAATGTGTGAAACCAGCAGAGTTCTAGTGGAATGGAGAGAAAAGAGTGGAACAAAAAACCACAATCCTTGAAACTAGATTAATGCCTGGAAGCAGATGCATCTATGACTGACTCTGGCTTTAGTAAATATCATGGCAGATTCTTTGAAGAGTTGAATGCTGCACACAAATTAATAGATTCAGAGACTGGGAGGATTTTTCAGATTTCCCTCATCTATTTCCAACCTGATAGAAATCCAGAGGGTGCCAACAGGCCTAAAATGGCCAATCCCAAAAAGATCTTAGGCCAAAGCACTTTACGTGTTTTAGAGAATTTTCTTCCTATATTTACACTGAGCTGATGTCAGGAAGTGAAATACAAGTTAACCAACTACCCTCCTGGAAGGAACGTAGGAATTGGAGCTGTGTCAGTTAAAACTGCATCTTCTGCCCAGATCTCCTTCTGACTTCAGTACTAGAAGGTTCTGAGTCCCAGGAAGTGGGAGCATGCCCAGCAGGACAGAGCTCTCACACTAACAGGTCCCTCAAGTAGAACATGAGAGTGTCCTACTTAGCTCACAGTGGAGAAACAAAATCCAGGAATGAGAATCCTGCCTTGATGCAGGCTCTCAGCCGATAAACTGGCTCAATCTTTGCTTACTCCAATAACAGATCAGAGGGGGAGGTATCTCATAGCCTTTTGTCTTTAATCCTACTTTTCTTCCTATCCTTCAGCACTTTTAATTCATCATCCAGCTGACAGGTCACTGGGGCGAGGTGGGTTGCTGGAGAACGGTGTGGCAGGACAATAAGGTGTCTGGAGTGTTCCTGGGTGTGTAGTTGAGGCCTTGGGCTGTCCCTTGTAGTAGGGTGAGGTCGGAGGTTGTCTCTTCTGGTCTCCGCTCCAACTGCGACCAGGATTGTTCCTCTCTCCTCCCTCCACCTGTTTTGTTCCAGTTTGCCCCTTCTGATATTCGCCCCAACTGCTACTAGTTTTTTTTTCTTTTCTGCCATCTCCACCCATTTGGCTCCAATCTCCCCCACCTCAATTACCGTTATGGGCTTCCCATCTGGGATGTATCTTTCTATTTCCTCAGGAACACCCTCTAAGAACTGCTCCATTTGCATTAGGAAGGGCAACTCTTCTGGAGATTTAACACTTGCTCCTGATATCCAGGCATCCCAATGTTTCACAATGTGGTAGGCATGTCAGGTAAATGACATGTCTGGTTTCCACGTTAGGGCTCTGAACTGCCGACGGGAATGCTTGAGTGTTAGCCCCATCCTGACTCTCGCCTTGGTTTTAAACAGTTCATACTTGTTCGTGTGTTCCTTAGGCATTTCAGCCGCCACCTCAGCTAAGGGTCCACTGAGCTGCGGCCTCAGCTCTACCATGTATTGATCTGTAGAGATGTTGTACCCAAGGCAGGCCCTTTCGAAGTTTTCTAAGAAGGCCACAGTATCAGCGCCTGGCTTGTAGGTGGGGAACTTCCTGGGATGTGAGGCGGTACCTGGAGAAGGATTGCTAGGGTTTGTTGGTATATTCTGCTGAGCCTTTGCCTTCTCCATCTCCAGTGCATGTTTCCTTTCTTTTTCCTTTTCCTCCAGTTCTTTTTCCCTTGCCTCCATAGCTCTCCTGTGGGCATCCTCTTTGGCTTTTTCCACCTTGGATTCTGTCATCTTAGCCTCTCTGTTTTTAACTAACTTTACACCCGAGAGTTTAAAAAAAACAAAAAAAACCCTGCTTGTAAAATTTTTGTGCTGTAATATGATAGCTATTCTCAGCCTACAGAAAAATCCTTTGTCTCCAGGCAAATAGAAAAACCCTCTAGTTGCTCTTAGCTAAAAAAAAAAAAAAAAACAAAAAACAAAAAAACCCAAAACACTTCAGGTCTGTGAAAAACTTGTGAATTTCCCTGCAGAAGGTTAACTACCCTGCCTTTAGGTAGAGAAAACTCCAGCTCAAAAAGAATGATCCCTTTTGTTATGTCTGCTGCTCTGGCCCCCTGGCAGACACAGAAAAACTATAATTGCTTTCAGCTTAAAACCTGCTTTCAAGCAGCCCAAAGGGGAAAAAAAAGTCCTTTTAAAATCCTACTGTGCTTCTGTTTCAAAATGATCCCAAAACAAATCTCAAATTGATCCCACCACTGCCACCATGTCAAGGTTCTTTCCCCATTCTGAATTGTAGGGTACAGATGTGGGGACCTGCATGAAAGACCCCCTAAGCTTATTCTTACCAGCTTAGGTTAAAAACTTCCTCAAGGTACAAACTTTGCCTTGTCCTTGAACCCTATGCTGCCACCACCAAGCATGTTAAACAAAGAACAGGGAAAGAGCCCACTTGGAGACGTCTTCCCCCCAAGCCCTACACCCCCTTTCCTGGGGAAGGCTTGATAAAAATCCTCACCAGTTTGCATAGGTGAATACAGACCCAAACTCTTGGATCTTAAGAACAATGAAAAAACAATTAGGTTCTTAAAAGAAGAATTTTAATTAAAGAAAAAGTAAAAGAATCACCTCTCTAAAATCAGGATGGTAAATACCTTACAGGGTAATCCGATTCAAAACATAGCGAATCCTTCTAGGCAAAACCTTAGGTTACAAAAAGACACAAAAACAGGAATATACGTTCCATTCAGCACAGCTATTTTACCAGCCATTAAACAAAAGAAAATCTAACTCATTTCTAGCTAGATTGCTTACTAACTTTTTACAGGGGTTCTGAAGAGCATTCCTGATCTGTTTCCAGCAAAAGCATCACACAGACTCTTTCCCTCCTGCAAGCTTTGAAAGTAACTTGTCTCCTCATTGGTCATTTTGGTCAGGTGCCAGCGAGGTTATCCTAGCTTCTTAACCCTTTACAGGTGAAAGGGTTTTGCCTCTGGCCAGGAGGGATTTTATAGTTCTGTATACAGAAACGTGGTTACCCTTCCCTTTATATTTATGACAGACCCTGTTCTTGTTTTGAGCTTCCTCTTCCTTTTTAGGTTATGAGAGATTTCCACTTCTACTGTTAGCACTTCCTTTAGCCTCTGAGTAAAAAGTAATGCGCTGAGAATAAAATGTTGGCAGACACTATAATACTTTATATTGATTCCATAAGAGCTGTGGAGAATGACATCTAAGCATATCAATATTAAGAATTAAATACGATGACTGCATCATCTCAGGAAGTTTTGATATTACAGCAGTGGCATAATAAGATTTCTCTTATCCTTGGGATATGTCTTGGCTGCAGTATTTAAATTCTACAGTTACTGTTATTTAAAAAAGAAAACTTGAAGGGCACAAACCAGTGAATATGGTCTTGTCCTTGAAGCTGTTCTGGTTTAAAAATTGATTTAATTAAACTGGTGTAAATCCCTGTAGAACATACTTTTATTAGTTTAAAATTGGTTATTTCTGCTTAGCTTGCACTTTTTTGAATTTACTGACCTGACTCTCAGACCATTTTAAATTAAGAGTCTATGCAGGGTTCTGCACTGATGTAACTAAATTGGTCTAAAGCCACACTGTTTGGTCTGGTCTTCACTTAAATTAGGTCAACCTAGCTACATCGCTCAGGGCTATGAAAAATTTTGTGCCCTGAGCACCATAGTTGGGTCAATGTAAATCTAGCCAGGGTGAGGGGGAGTAACTCCATTGATGAAGGAAACGTTTACACTCTGGTGCTACAGCAGTGCCATAGCTGTGGTGCTGTAGCAGCTGTAATGTAGACATGGCCTTAGTTAAACCAGTGTAGCTTGGTGTGTAGGCCAGAGCTTGCTCTTTTTGCCTTGCCTTGTATTTATCTGTTGCCACAGTAGCATTTTACATTGAAATTCTGTTCGTGCTAACCTCTCTTCTCCTTCCTCTAATTATCAGATTCAAACATAATTCTGAGCCTCTAAGGCATTCAAAGCTCTTTAATGAATTAATCTTCATAACACTCAAGGGAAGTAAATATCATCCACATTTTAGAGAGATAAAGAGATTTAAACAGATGAAGAGACTTTCTGAAGGTTACAAAAAAAGTCTGTGCCAGAATTCAGAATAGAAATTGGAGCACCTGTTTCCCAGTCCTGTACTTTAATTACTTAGACCCTGCATGCTTTTAAATTCCTCCCTCACAATGCTTGTTGCCAACAGGAGCACTGCCTTGGCTATTGAATATGCTAGAATCTCCTGGGGCCTATCTATAAAAGTTCTGAGTCATTTCTGCTGTAGAAGTCAACTTGGATACCTGAAGACTTTTCAACAGAGTTTTCTGGCTCTTTCAGGTTGAGTGCCAATTATAGCAGTGGCCGGAATTACAAATAATGGGGTCTTTTAAACATTAATCTGAAGCTGGTATAAAAACAAATTCATTATGGTGCTGGTGATTAAATGTATTATCCTATTTCTCAGGGAAAAAAGCACAGAATATATTGAAATATTTGTTTTATAGTGTTCTCTCTAAATAGCATTAAAGAATAAATGTAGTTGAGCTTTTAAACTTTAAAATAGCATTAAAAGAACAAAGCCAGTTGAGCTTTTAAAATTACATTTGAATATAAATACATATAGTATTCCCAAATTTTCTTCTGCTAGTGGTTTTTCAAAGGATATTTTCTTACTGAGTGGTAACTGGGGACAGTCTGTCTATCTGAAAATAAAATCTGCTCAAAACAATCTCCCCCTTATGTTGTGTATTATCCTGATGTGACCAGTTGCCTCCATGACCACTTCTTATGTTGTTCCCCTTTCCTGTGACCTGCCTCTCTGTCTTGTCTCTCTAGAGGTAAGCTCTTTTCTTTTTTTGGGGGGGGGGTTGTTTTGTTTTTTGTTTTGTTTTGTTGCTGTTGGTTTTTGCTTGTAAAGTGCTGGCATAATGAGTGTGTTGCTGGAAACAATAATAAATACACAGTCTTTTTTTTCCTCCCTGCAAGGGAATGGGTCTTATTAATCATGTGTTCAGTGAAGACAATCTGAAGAAGCTGTATGTTTCAAATCTTGGAATTGGCCACACCAGGTACTCCACGTCAGGAATCTCTGAATTAGAGAACTGCCAGCCTTTCGTTGTAGAAACTCTTCATGGGAAGATTGCTGTGGCACACAATGGTGAATTAATAAATGCTAAACAACTCAGAAGAAAGGTAGGAATCAGTCCTGGGTTTTCCAGTATCATTTATTAATGAGTAGGAGGCAGACATGGACAAAAACTTGGTCACATCTCCTAGCTGACATACAATGCTTTAGGTCGTTGAAAACTACAGAGAATGGTGAGGAACTCCAAACTAATGGATTGGGCAGTGCACTGAGAAACAAAGTTTTTTTTAATTTGTAACTCCCATGGTGGGGGGGGATAATCTACTTTTCTTTTATTTTCTGTGTTAATGTTGATCCAATAGGGAAAACTAATCCAGATACAGTTATGAATAGCTCAGTTTGAATCTGCCCATTGCATGGCAGTCATTAGAGAAAGCAAAGAGTGCTTAGAAAATATCATCTAATACATTGATGTGTCCTCATCTGCAATATTATCTCTTTTTGTCATCACCTTGAGAAAGCTATAGTGAATATTGAAAATAGTAGTAGAAAATAGTAATTTATAGTGATATGAACACATAAGGAGACGGTCAAAAATTGGATATCATAGCCCGTAAAGAAGGAAGTGGACATATTGCAGAGCAGAATTAAAACCTCACAGATGCTTCTCTTTTAACCCTGTTCAAAGAACAAGGGAACATACTACTACATCAAAGAATTGTAAATTTATGACTTGGAAAAGGTAATGGAACTTTATGTAGAATGTAGTCAGTCTGTGGATGCCACCACTGCTGCAAGAATGTATCAAGACAGATATTGTGACTGGTTTCAAAATGATGGGTTAATTTTATGTTCAAGCATCACTGTAAATGTGATAATGGTAAAAATGGTATCCAGTCTTATTCTTCAGGATGCAAGATCTACAAAGGTTAGGTAGGAACCCTCCGGTGCAAAGCATTGAACAGGCATGAATAGTAGGCTAGATACTTTGCAGGTTCTCCTCTTCCTTAAATGCAACGTGTGTGTTGAGCGCACCAGACTAAAAGGACCATAAGTCTGATTCAGTCTCTCACATCTTAGGTTGTTGTTTTTTCCCTCCTTCCCCTTACTCTGTCTTCAGTCATTTCTTCTTTCATTGTTTACTTGTGCTTCCTCTCTTCACCTGTTCTCTGTGCCCTGCTTCAGCTTGCCATGTGTAAGCGGCAGTGAGAAGGTGACAAAATCCCCAGACCCTGAGTAGCACTGTGGATATTAGGGAATGTCAACTTTGCTTTATGCTTTGGTCACCAGTAAAGCAAAGCAGTGAAAAGAAGCGTGAGGGATGCAGTTCAGAGTGTCATTTTATATGAGCCGATGTTGTGCACCAGCTCCTTGGACAAAAGTACAATCCACTTTCTTTGGTTCTTGGTGACTTCTACATTAAAACAACTTTTCAGACATGTAACTCCTTGCTAAACTAAAAATGGTGCAATGGTTTCGTAGACTGATAACACTATATTTTATCTTTTTTTAAAAAAAAAAAAAAGCTGATGAGACATGGTGTGGGACTATCAACCAGTTCTGACAGCGAATTGATCACCCAGCTGCTGGCATTCACACCTCCACTCGAGAATGATGATACCCCAGACTGGGTGGCAAGGTAAGCGGTTAGGGGCTGGAATTAGAAACAAGAGTATTGTCTGAGTGTAAAATACAGCAGTAGTAAGTAACAGAATACAGCCATCTGTAACATACCATTGTGTTTACTTAATCTCATTTCAGAATCAAAAATTTAATGAATGAAACCCCTACTTCATATTCACTACTAATGATGCATAAAGACATAATCTATGCAGTACGTGATCCCTATGGGAATCGTCCACTTTGCATTGGTCGTCTCATTTCAGTAGGCAGCATGAGTGGAAAAGGTAAATCCTATGTAAAGACTGGGTAACCAGCCATAAGTATGTTTACATTTGCAAAGCTAGATAAATAATACATTTGCACTTAATGGGGGAATCATGTCCACATTCATGCAGTTGAGCAACTTTTCTTTAAAATGTTACTCTCTCTGAACATCGGATGCAATAATATCCCAATATTGGTTGATTTATAAAATACAAAATACATTTTGATGGTGGGAACAAATTTAAAGGAAATCAGAAGCACCCCTTCTCTCTTGACAATAGTAAATCCCCATTCCCCCATGGCAGCAGCAGAGAGAGGCAGCCTAGTTGCAGCAGAGATAATTGGAGAGAGATTTCTCCCCTCTGCCCTGGGAGAAAAGTGGGGATGGCTAGATACAGGCCCTATTTCTTCTCCTTTTTGTTGTAGGGTTGCTTATTAGCTTTGGGCTACTGGTGCTTATTTGTTTTATTGAAGGAAAAATTATTTTTGGGGGGGATTCTTCTGGAAGGAGCTGGGAAACCCACTTGTCCACATATTATGGCAAGGAGTTAATGTGAAAACGCAATATAGGAATTTGAATAAAGGCTCTGCATGTTCTTATAAACCAAAATGTTCTGAGTCAGGATAAAATCTGATCATTCGTGGAAGATAATCCCAAAGGAGAATTGTACATACCTTCCCATCTCAGTGCCCTGAGTGATACCCATGATTTTTCAAGGAAAAACCTTAAGACCTAGTGTGCTGTAAGATATGGGAACTTGACATTTTTAACTGCAGGAAAAAATGTATAAAGCCATTCTTTGTCCAAAGAAATTGATATGGCATGGAGGATTGTGTGTGAGAATTTTTTGTAATCTCTTAGAAAATATTCGCAATGTCCAAATACTGTATATTAGTGTTTGTATCCTGTTATGTTCTTAATCTGCCCATTTGTTCCCTTTCATTTGCCTATCTTTGAGAATTCTTCTCACTTTGGGTCCAGTGAATGCCCATTAAAGTCCAAGGGCACCCACCCTTTTATTGACTTCAGTGGCATTGGAGGCACCACTTAATATACAGAGAGTAAGGAATTTCTTATCTAAACAAAAAGCATGTGTATACACCAGGGCCCCAAAAACTTATTGAGATGGAAGTAGGGGGGAAAAGTCCTGCAGAGATAAGGAATTTATTTCTCTGAATTGTCCTTATGAACAGTGACTGTGTGAAACTGGCTCTTCTAATCTCTCAAGGACAAGTTTTATATAATGTTTCCAAAGAACAGTTTTTCAACAAATGTTACAGCAACTTTCAATTCCAAACTTTCTATTCAGAAATCGTGACTATTTGACTTGCCCAAGTACATGATTACAAAATGTAACAGGCCAGTACTGTTGCAGAAATTTAACATGTTTAGTGATTATAATTCCAAGACCTGTGAAGATAATGTAACTATAATTGAAAATTTTATTATAGGGAAGAAAAACAGCGAAACAGAAGGATGGGTGGTCTCCTCTGAATCCTGCAGCTTTTTATCTATTGGTGCACAGTAAGTTCCTTCACATACAAGGTGATCTGTAAACACTTTAAACAGTGAATAGAGATTTAAATAGCCAAATGATAGTATTCACATACAGTATAAAAGATTATATCTATCAGTTTATGGATTTAAATAAATATGGCAATAGTGTATTCAGAAATCATCTGCAAAGAAGACTGTGTGGGTATCTCTTCACTGTAGAGTTAGCTAAGCTAACTGAAAAGGAGTTAAGTGAGTACAGCCACAATGTAAAATGAATATTCCAACTACAGAGTGGTTGTTTTAGCAGCTGGTGGGTTGTGTTGACTCAAACTGTAGCCTATACCTCCTGATAGGCTAGCCACTTCAGCTGACAGCTCCACCACACTCAAATTATGGATTTTTATGTGCAGGCAGGATTCAAGTTGGGACAATACTGAAGTTAACTATAGTGAAGACAAGCCCAGTATATAGTTAAAAAAGAAACAGGAGAAATGTTCTCTGTGCAAAAACATTTAATTTTCAGTGAAAATAAAAACTACAGTCAAATCAACAAAATCATTCATACCTATAATGAGGAATTTACAGTTAATTTGCAAATCCGACATTTAACAAATCTGCCACTAATTGAGTGTTATGTTAAGTAAAATTGTGTCCCCTTAAAGTGGAAAAACAAGGCAAAAACTGCAAGAAGTAAAAACTAAATTCAGAGCAAAATAATGTCTGAACTTCAGTAATCTATTACATTGAGAGATGTTCTAGAAACAAGCTACAACATATGTTCCTCTGTGGTGAGTTCTGTCATTTCCATGTACCAATAATTAACTGTTGGTACCATCTTTGTTTTCTTAACAAAAGTTGCTTTACTCTGGACCTACCTTCTGAGACTGAGATACTTCTGCTAAGAATCATCATCAACGGGGGCGTTTTGCACTACATATAAATCCCAAAAGGAAAAGGAGTACTTGTGGCACCTTAGAGACTAACACATTTATTTGAGCATAAGCTTTCATGAGCTACAGCTCACTTCATCGGATGCATGCAGTGGAAAATACAGTGGGGAGATTTATATACATAGAGAACATGAAACAATGGGTGTTACCATACACATTGTAAGGAGAGTGATCAGGTAAGGTGAGCTGTTACCAGTAGGAGGGTGGGGGTGGGGGGGTGGTTGCGGGAGAAACCTTTTGTAGTGATAATCAAGGTGGACCATGTCCAGCAGTTGACAAGAACGTCTGAGGAACAGTGGGGGGTGGAATAAACATGGGGAAATAGTTTTACTTTGTGTAATGACCCATCCACTCCCAGCCTTTATTCAAGCCTAGGTTAATTGTATCCAGTTTGCAAATTAATTCCAATTCTGCAGTCTCTCGTTGGAGTCTGTTTTTGAAGTTTTTT
Source organism: Eretmochelys imbricata (assembly GCF_965152235.1). NCBI lineage: Eukaryota > Metazoa > Chordata > Testudines > Cheloniidae > Eretmochelys > Eretmochelys imbricata. The sequence goes on from NC_135575.1 coordinate 91,601,986, forward strand.
TGTTGAATAATTGCAACTTTTAGGTCTGTAATTGAGTGACCAAAGAGATTGAAGTGTTCTCCGACTGGTTTTTGAATGTTATAATTCTTGACATCTGATTTGTGTCCATTTATTCTTTTACGTAGAGACTGTCCAGTTTGACCAATGTACATGGCAGAGGGCATTGCTGGCACATGATGGCATATATCACACTGGTAGATGTGCAGGTGAACAAGCCTCTGATAGTGTGGCTGTTGTGATTAGGCCCTATGATGGTGTCCCCTGAATAGATATGTGGATACAGTTGGCAACGGGCTTTGTTGCAAGGATAGGTTCCTGGGTTAGTGGTTCGGTTGTGTGGTGTCTGGTTGCTGGTGAGTATTTGCTTCAGGTTGGGGGGCTGTGTAGAAGCAAGGACTGGCCTGTCTCCCAAGATCTGTGAGAGTGATGGGTCGTCCTTCAGGATAGGTTGTAGATCCTTGATGATGCATTGGAGAGGTTTTAGTTGGAGGCTGAAAGTGATGGCTAGTGGCGTTCTGTTGTTTTCTTTTTTGGGCCTGTCCTGTAGTAGGTGACTCTTCTGGCTGGGTACTCTTCTGGCTCTGTCAGTTTGTTTCTTCACTTCAGCAGGTGGGTATTGTAGTTCATAGAATCATAGAATATCAGGGTTGGAAGGGACCTCAGGAGGTCATCTAGTCCAACCCCCTGCTCAAAGCAGGACCAATCCCCAGATCCCTAAATGGCCCCTTCAAGGATTGAACTCATAACCCTGGGGTTAGCAGGCCAATGCTCAAACCACTGAGCTGTCCCTCCCCTTGATAGAGATCTTGTAGGTGTTTGTCTCTGTCTGAGGGGTTGGAGCAAATGCAGTTGTATCGTAGAGCTTTCTCAATGTTATCAGCTAGCCCACTAATTCTAGTATCTGGCTAATGAATATGCATCCCCTTCTAAATTACATCTCCAGCATTCATCAGAGTCACTTAATCTGCATGTTTTAAGACTTGCTGGTGTGTGATATGTGCAGTGAATATTTTTCAACATTACTCAGATATGAATATCTTGACTCATGTTTAGTAAAACTGAAAATCTAAGTACTTAGGAAATGAACTCCTGGTTCTTTTTTTTTGCCATTTAACCTCTAGTGATAGGATGCAATTAATTGGATAACTAAACTCAATTTACTCCTGGGGGAATTCTGTGCCTAAAAATTCTGCACATAATATTTTAAAATTCTGCATATTTATTTTATTTGTCAAAATAACACAATTTAATCATGCTAGTTTCAATTATTTTTGTAATTTATTTCAAAATACCTGTCAGCAAGTATGTCTGTAACAATACATTCCCCCAAAAAAGAAAGATTCAGGTAATGTTTTTTTTTTGACAGATTCCTTACTAGCATATTAATACAGAACTTTGAGCAATTCATTTAAACTACAATACAGAAACTTATTTCCTGCATCCTTCAGAAGGAGTCTATAGGCTTGGGGGAGTCCAAGGGTAATGGAGGAGCTGAGGAAGGGGGAAGGAGCCTGGGAGTGAATCTGGAAAGTTGTTGGCTGTGGGTGGGAGAAGTACGGAATGTGATTTTGGGCAGGAGGGAGGGATTGTTAAGGAGCTGGGGAGCCTCCCCCATGCAGACCCTGGCTGACCAAGCCTTTCCCATTCAGTCAGGCACATCTGTTCCCGTCCCCATGTGGCCCTGCGGAACCTTTTGCATTCGGTCCCTGACTCAAAGCTGTCACCCCACTAGCTCCTGAGCCCACATCCCTGTCTGTGCCCCTCACTAGCCCTTCTGAACCCCAGCTTATGACACCACCCTCCCCCCCCCACCGCCCATCAGCCCTTGTGCCCCACTCTGTCAGTCCTAACATAGCTCCGTGAGCAGGATGAATGGAGCATGACTGGAGCTGTCTGCTGGCTGTTCTGGCGCCACAGCAGCCTCTGAGGTGTGAAAGGTGGAACTGCAGAAGTTTCCAGGCAGAAAGTTATTTTTTGTGGGGAAAAGAAGAAAAAATTTTTTGTACCGTACATGAATTCTGGTCCATGTGCAGTGGTGCAGAATTCCTCTAGGAGTGTCAATTGAAGCAGTATACTTAAACAACAGTAGTTAGAAGATCAGCTTATAGAAGATCTAAGAATATGTTTAATAATGCAATCGCTGAGCTGCTTATATTTTTATTAAGACTCCATATTCAATTTTTGTTCTAATTATGAAAAGATATAATCTAAGCATATGGAACAGCAGACCTATATTCCAGTAATCCTGCCCTTATTCAGTTGTAGCTGCCTTCCACCTTCTATTTTGATACTGACATGACCCTAGTTACTGACTGTAGTGACAGCTCTTATGACTACATTCCTCATTCCAGGCCATTTGATTTTATGGGATGATTTGTGTTTCATAGAAAAGTGACTAAACTAGTCAAGACTAAATTAAGAGCCAGTTTATTCATCTCATGATGGCCAGGACTTGACTCTATCTTAAATTTATAACTGCTACTAATATACATAAAGCATTTCAGTGTCGTCTTGGCTGTTTCATGTAATGGGAAGATGTCCTTAACCATTTAGTGCTAAGACTGGAAATTTACTATTTTCAGGTACTAATGCAGGCTGTCAATGTTACTGCACTAGTCTTGCATTAGTGCTGGCAAAGTCCAATGCTAGGAGCCAAAGGGTCAACTTTAAAATAATAATCTAATATTTTGTGACTGCTGAATATCAGAAAGTTGACTGGGTTTAGCAGAACATGGCTTTGTTTATATTCTAAAACTAACATGCAAGTGTATGGAAATTTCTAAATACCGCAAATATCTTTTCAAGGTATTATCGTGAAGTCCTCCCTGGAGAGATTGTGAAGATATCCAGATATGATGTCCAAACACTGGATGTTGTACCAAGACCTGGAGGAGATCCGTCAGCATTCTGTATCTTTGAATATGTTTATTTTGCAAGGCCCGACAGCATTTTTGAAGGTATGAAGATAAACTATAGTAAACAAGGAATGCAGGCGTTATTGAAATGGGGGACTGTATCCTGGAAAGTAGTTACTCTGAGAACAGTTGAGGGGTCACAGTGCACAAGATGCTTAACATGGAGCTCACACTGTGATGCTGTGTCAAAAAAGGGTTAATGCGATCCTTGGATATATAAACAGGAGTAGTGACTAGGAGGGAAGAAGGAAGAGATTTTTCTGTCTGTATACATTTAGTGATGAGTCCAATACTAGAATACTGCATCCAGATCTGGTGATCACATTTTAAAAAAGATGTTGAAGAATTGGAGAGGGTACAGAAAAGAAGAGCCACAAAAATGATTCAGTGACTGGAAATAAAGGTCTTGCAGTGAGAGACTAAATGAGCGAAATACGTTTAACTTCTCAAATGAAGGTCGAGAAGTGTTTGCACTTAGGTACTTATAACACAGTAACTTTCTGGGGAGAAAACCAGGAACTAAAGGTCATTTTAATCTAGTAGATAAAGGCATAACAAGATCCAATGGCTGGAAGTTAAAGCCAAACAAATTTAATGTAGAAACAAGGTGCAGTTTTTTAAAAGTGAGAGTGATTAAGCAGTGGAACAAACTACTAAGGAAAGTGGTGGATTGTACATCTTTTGATGTCTTTGAAACAGCACTGGATGCCTTTTTGGAAGATATGCTGTAGTCAAACACAAGTTATTGGCAGAGGTGATTTAAAGGGCCAGGGGCTCCCCGCAATGGCCGGAGCCCCTGGCCCTTTAAATCCCCGCCAGAGCCCTGCCGCCGCTACCCTGGGGCTCCGGCAGCCGGACTCAGGCAGCACTTTAAAGGGCCAGGTGCTCCTGCCCATTGTGGGGAGCGGCAGGGCTCCTGCAGTGATGTAAAGGGCCAGGGGCTCAGGCTGCTGCGGGGAGCCCTGGGCCATTTAAATCTTGATTTAAAGGTCCCACCTCTTCAGGTTGAGGCCACGTCCCCACTCAGGACTCCAGCCTAATGGTAAATCCTTTAAGTTACTTTCACCCTGGTTATTGGACTCAGTACCTGGGTGATTGGATGAAATTCTGTGGCCCGTGTTATTCAGGAGGTCTAACTAGATAATGTAGTGGTCCCTTCTGGCCTTAAAATGTATGAATATATAAGATACTATTGTATCATTTTAGACAACATTTAAAAAAATATTTAGGACTTATTAAAGCATTTGAAGTGTGGCTTATCTTATCTTTCCTTACAAGAAGCAACCATTCCTGTGGATCCTTCTTTCTAATTAAATTTTCAGTTCTGTACATGTTCAGTGTACATGGAGCTATCAGTCTTGTCCTATGATCACTACCTTGGTAAAGCTCTCATAGGACAGGCCTCTATTCTGTGCTAATGTCAGGCTACTTAGCAGAACCATTTGATGCAAGAACAAAAACAGGATGTGGAGAGAGTAAAAATTCAGGTTCAAATCCTGCTGGTCTTGCTCAAGTGAATAGTTTTGTTAATGTCAGTGGGACTGATCACCTGAATAAGGCAAGAAGGATTTGGTCCTCACAGTGGCCTGAAAGATGGAAAGCAACATGGATATTATGGGAGGAGATGAAAGGTGTAAGGTGACTGGTGGTGGTGAATATTTCTCATTACTTTTTAGAGGCTTCCTATTTACCTAAAACTTACTGTAGAATTTATTTGATAGGAATAGTTCCTGTACTGTGCAAACTGAAAGTTAAATCATAATTACATAAGGGAAAAGAATTATTATTTCCTCAATGTCCATAGGTCAAATGGTGTATTCAGTCAGGAGAAGATGCGGTCAGCAGCTTGCTGTTGAAGCACCAGTGGAAGCAGACTTGGTTAGCACAGTACCAGAATCTGCAACACCAGCAGCACTAGGTTATGCACAAAAGGTATTGTGGATGGATTATTTTTAATATTTATTTCTTCCCCTCCCCGCCAGTGTTTCTAACTTTCTGTGAAATACGCTAGACTCTCCTTTACAGTAAGTTAGTTTTGGTGTTTTCCTCCTGTCAGATAGTGTATGTGGGTCTTCTGTGAGCTGGGTTTCATATTGTGGTATGCTGCACCAGTGCACTGTTGCCACTGCATTGGTCAAGCTAAAGGCCTTTGATTAGCCCTAATCTGCAGGTCATCTTTTAAAAAAATCTTTACAATTCCTAATCCTTATTTTTTAATGTATTTATTTTATTTAACTGTGTGTATAATTGTCTTTTGCTTGTAGTGTGGGCTGCCATATGTTGAAGTACTCTGTAAAAATCGATATGTCGGAAGAACTTTTATTCAGCCAAACATGCGATTAAGACAGCTTGGAGTGGCAAAAAAATTTGGAGTCCTATCTGATAACTTTAAAGGCAAAAGAATTGTGCTAATCGATGATTCTATTGTGCGGGGCAATACCATCTCACCGATAATAAAGCTGCTCAGGGAATCTGGTGCGAAGGAGGTAAGTTCAATTTCAGCAATTGTAATGCAGATGTAAAGGGAAATTTGATGGAGACACAAGTTGGAGTGTTTTAGTGACACGTCAGAATATTTCCCTTAGTGCGCTCACAAGGTGTGGTAGAAAGAGAGCCATAAAAACAAAGAAAGCAAATGCACAACAATATGTAATAGTGTGAAAAGTTTCTTGTGTGATTGCTTGATCTTAGGAAAATCTGCAGCAGAAAAACTTGAATAAAGGGGGTACTGCTCTATTTTAAAGTAAGTGTGCGTCTACACTAGCGAGGGCATAGCTGTACTGATGCAGCTGCGCTGCTGTAAGATCGCTTGTGTGGCCACTCTCTATGCCGGCAGGAGAGAGCTCTCCTGTCGACATAAAACCACCTCCACGAGTGGCGGTAGCTGTGTCAGTGGGAGAAGCTCTCCCATCAACATAGCACTGTCCCCACCAACGTTTCTGTTGGTGTAACTTATATTGCTCAGGAGTGGTGGTTTGTTTTTTGTCCCCCCCCCCGTCCCCCCCCTATAAATTAAAATAAATTATACTGACAAAAGTGGTAGTGTAGACATGGCCTAAGATGTAACTGACAAATCAAGAATGAATGGAAAACTGATAGTTTTATCTAAAAATCAGTGTGGCGGATATATATTTCGACTACTTATTCCTGCTGTGGTATTGTTTTTAACCTTACTTCTTAGGTAAATAGGCATTTGTCCTAAATCTCAAGAAAAATATTGCTTCTGGTTTAATTTGTTTCTTTGATTTACATATGAAATAGAATGTGCTAGTCTGTCACAGAAGCAAATGTGCTTTGTATAACGAAAGCTGTCAATGAGTAGACACTGCCTAAGCACAGAGCCTGTGAACGTTTACACGTGTGCTTATTTTTATTACCATGAGTAGCTCTGTTAATTTAAATTGGATTACTCACACTTTAAATCTATTTTTAATAGAAAAGTTGTGAAGACAAAATAGTTTTATTTGAAATTAAGAAGCCATTTTAAAGGCTTTAATAATGTTACTTGTTAAATTTCTTTACCCCTACTGATATTTTGGAGTCTGGAGAGACCGAAGACCCTGATCCTGAAATGTAATGCACACAGTGGATCCTTATACGTATGTGGGGCTCCAAATAGGGGCAGGGCTTTGCCTTTGCTGATCACCTTTCAGGGGTTGGCGCTTTCGTGTCTGAGTATAACATTAACTAACAGCAATGACTTTTATCAAGATGCAAGTTTTTACTGGTAATGTAATATTGAAAATTCATTTTCTTTCAGGTGCACATTCGTGTGGCTTCACCTCCCATAAAATTTCCTTGTTACATGGGAATAAATATTCCAACAAAAGAAGAACTCATTGCCAACAGACCTGAATTTCATGACCTTGCAAAATACATAGGTAAATGCTATAGTTTTACCCCCCGCCCTTGAGTTTTTTCAGTCATGAGGAAAAACATGATCACAAATTTTCAGTGGGGAAAAACTGACATCCCCGCTCTCCCAAAAAGAACAAACCAAAAAACCCCAAAACTGAGCTACTGAATTTTTTGTTGAACTGCTCACACCAGATCACATTGATACCAGCTGTATGTTTTGTCTGTTGCAGTTTATAGTTCTTCCTTTACAAAATATAGAGCACTCAAATAACTTTCAAAAAGTAAACGACAAATACACTTTCAAAGTTCTAGTTGTTTTGATTCTTGCCAAACTTCCCAGAAAAACTCTACCTGTGTTGAGCTGTGGCATGCAAAATTTCAGGAAGATAAGTTGAAGACAGAGTAGTGATGAAAATTTAAGCATAATAAAATATTCTTACTAAATTTATAAATGCTTGCTGGTTTTGCTTAAAACTCAAATTGTAGAATTTATGTAAATATTTTTCTTGAGCTGAAGGCATCTCATCTTAAAACTATAAGATTTAAACAAAATAAATGCAGTGTATTTTAGAATCTTTACAGTAAGCAATATTTGCTACAGAACAAAAAAAATGAGAACAAATGCCAAAATTATTATTTGTGCCATTGCAAATAACAGATGTGCATTATCATGATGGAGCAATAGTGATCAGTAATGGCTTGTGAATGGGCATGTCTATTATCATATATAGTATTGTGCTGTAGCAATGATTTTAAAAACTTACCAATTTAAAAACACAGCTGTAGTTAAAAGCCTTTAAACTTACAGGGTTTTTTTTAGTGTTTTTAAGATTGACTTCATTGCTCCTTCTGTCTAATCTTTTAATCAGCCTTTCCCCCCCCCCCATGGCATTAATTGTGATAGCACAAATAAAGCATTATGAATTTGCTGGAGGATCACATTTTAATATCTGTTCACAATGTAATTAACAAAAGTGATAAAATGAGAGGGTGAAACACTCTCTCCTCCTGCAGAGCATTCATGTGAACCACTTACTACATTATCTCAAAGGCCCAATAGCCAAATACAGCAAGAAGAACAAAAGTCATGGATGCTCTGCTTATGGAACAAAGGCAGCTTGAAACAGCTGTGTGTGTGGCTGCTTCCAAGGTGAACTTGGAATAATTGCTGATTCAGGGAGGCAATGTGCTATGAGCTCAGAGAATCTCAATGACCCGCCTGGATTTAGTTTCCATTTTGACAAAATGAGTAACATTGTGGTTCTCAGTCTTTTCCATACCAGAACCCCCGCCTCCTGTCTAGCCAACAAGGGACCCCTACTTCCATTTAGTAATATGGAAAGGACAAGGTGATTGTGACCCCCTATCACCTTGTTTTATTGTCTTTTTTCCTTGCAGGGGAGGTGACCCACAGGGAGAGAACCCATGTAATATCATGACTACATGTTCAAGATGCTTTTATTTTGTTTAATACTAGTGTAGCTTTTAATGTTTCATTGTCTTCTTTTATTTCCCCTAGGAGCGGACAGTGTGATTTATCTTTCTGTGGAAGGGTTGGTATCATCTGTGCAAGAAAGTATCAAAGCAAAGCAAGAAAATCAAAACAGCCTTAAAACCAATAAGTCTCGTGTTAGAAAGATTGGCCACTGTACAGCATGTCTTACTGGGGAATACCCAGTAGAGCTCGACTGGTGACTTTAATGCCCAAGTACCGTTGCTGAATGTAGTTTTTTGAATTGAGAAGTATGTTGTCAATAACAGCACATAGCATCTTCTTACATTTAGCAAGCCACTTAAAGCTAGTGACGTCTAATTGCTGTTACAGACATGTCTTTGCAGACTTTCTATAAAGTTTATGATGACGAAAACCATATAATGTAAGTACCTGGATAAATAAAAGAAGTCACGGACAATAGTGCCTTTTATTTGGGTTTTTTTTCCTCGTGGATGTAATGTAAAAACCACCCGGTCTTTTGGATTACTTAGTTGTCCCAGCTAAACTGTTTTTTGTTTTAATCTTGTCAAGGAAGTTGGATGTTCTTTTTTAGGTTTATTCACAAAATTGATAAATTATTTAAAAACCAATTTAGGATACAGCTCATGGATCATACAGAATAATTTATAATTATCAAACCGTATTAGTGCAAAAGAAAAAGGTGAACTTTGCTTTTTTTGAAGAAAATGCCCAATTCTGAAGAGTTAAATGGCTTTCCAAGGAATTCTTATCTCGTACTTTGTGGAATATTATATTGTAAAGAACAGGAGATGTACTTAAGTGTTTGGGTTTTTTTGTTTGTTTTTTGCTTATGTTACTAAAAGGCTTTTATATTCAAGCTATGTATCTACATCTAATATGTATCCATATTCAGTGAACACTATCTTTATAGCATGTGACCTTAAAAACAGAAGACTCAGGAAAATACTAAACAAAAAATCTCTCTAATTTGATATTTTCTTAATATAAGCATATTGAAGCCCAGCATAATTGCTTTTAGTATATGTCATTGGGATATGACAGGGAAAACTAGTTGTGATATTTACAAACCTAGAAAGTATGATTAGACCTGCATTGCAAAGTTGCTAACTTTCTCCATCACTTCATTATTTTATTTCAGTATAAATCCTTAAAAATTCTGAGGTCTGAGCTAATGTGTTTTTATAAATGGGCCTTCCAGGTAGAATCAAAAGTAAAATAACATTTTGCTTAGCTTGTAATCAACATGATATGTCAATAGAGTACTGTAAAAACTGCAAAAGGGTGGAGGAATGAGTTTTCATGAGAAATACACTAAGTTGTATTTCCAACTATTAGTCTACTGCTTTCCAGCAGTACTGTATGGGTTACTGAATGTAATGTTTTTATCATGAAATGAGTGGGTTATAAAGAACACTTACTTTGGTTATGAAGTGGCAAAATGCATTATATTTTTTAAATAATGTTACAGATAACAAAGTATATACTTCTCAATGAACAGCTAGTAATTGGCTAAAATGAATACCTTTCACAAAACTATTAATTATGAACTTTCACATTTTTTTAAATGTTTACTATACCTTAGACTTTTCTTATGTATGTCAGAAACTTAATTTAGATGTTTTTAATGTTTTTGGTGTTAAGGTTGCTTGTAAATACTGTTTTACAAAAGAGAAAGTTTAGAAAGTCTCCCCCTTTATTCCCTCCCTCCCCCCCCCCCAGTATGATGTAGTTGAGAGCCAGAGTGATGGTGATTAAACCTCGATCTTTTGACTCAAGTATTATTAGTTGTGTGTGATGCATAACCTCAGAACTAACGCCCCAATTCAGCAAAGCATATAAATAAGGATTTCACTTTAAGCATGCTTTTGAAGTCACTGAGATTTAACTTACATAGCTAAGTACTTTGCCTAATGAGTGTTTGAGTTAGGTTTAGGGCCTGCTTCCACTGAAGTTTAAGATCAGACTCTTGGGACTTTAATGAGAGCAAGATTGGGCCTTTACTTTGTTCCTCACCAAGCTCAGGTCCACACGTGTAGTGAGAGGCTCGCTGCATGTCCATCTTCTGTTTCACCAAGAAGTGGGTAGTAAGCCTCTCTTACAGAATCAAACAGTGGCATCCGACAAATGGAAGTGTGAGGAATGATGGTACCATCCCATGCCAGCCTGACCCTTCCTACCTTAGGGATGATTTAGGGAAAACTCTGAGATCTTGGAGTTTTTTCTCCCTACCTTTCCTCCACCACCAAAAAGCAGGTATTTCTATGGGAAGGACTTGGAGTAACTTGGTCCTATATCCTATCGTTTTACAGTGAGTCCTTTCCACTCTAGGATAAGAACTTTATCTAAAGCCATATTTAATCACAGATGTTGCCAAGAGGGTTTTAACCTGTCTACAATTTGGAAAAATTATGCTTTTTGGCAAACAAAATTATATAGAACTTATGCATGTACCCTAGAATGTGCTGTAGCTCACAAAAGCTTATGCTCAAATAAATTTTAGTCTCTAAGGTGCCACAAGTCCTCCTTTTCTTTTTGTGGATACAGACTAACACAGCTGCTACTCTGAAACTTGACTAGCATTGTTACTTTTAACTGTAAACACAGTTTGTACATTTAACATGGTTCTGATTTCATTCAGGACAGATTCTCTAGTGCCTTAACACTTAAAGATCAAGTGTTCTCCTTTTCCCACATATACTGTTGTGACGTTCCCCTGGAGTTGTCTGGACTGGTGATCAACTAGGTCACCCCAATCCTTGACTCTGGGAGCCAGCCTTACCTTGCTCTGCTGTGAGAACCCCCACTTCTGGGCTGTTCACGCACACCCTCTGGCAGGTAAGCTGCTCCTTGGATTGTGCAGCCAAATGACACTAGACAATATCTCCGGTCCCAGACACAACCCTAGGAACCTCTGTCTTGCAGTGTCCAGTTATGCCCACTGGATGCTGCAAGTTTATAGGAGTTTGTCAGTTTAACAAAAAAATTGATATGTACCAGGCTTGTTATCCCAAGGGGAGTGACACTCTTCAAACCAAACATTTATTAACTACAAAGAGATTAAGTGATTATAAGTCAAAGCATAACAAGTCACATTTGGTCACATGAAATAAAAGCAAAACACATTCTAAGCTGCTCTTAACACTTTCAATGCCTTTATAAACTTAAATGCTCTCCCCTTTGATCAGCGCTTCAGTCGCTTGGTGTGGTGTCTGTAGCTCTCTCCCTTTTATCATGTTCGTTCTTCCCTCTTAGCTTTGCCCCCTCCCCTCCGCACCCGCACGCCCCCCCCCACCCCCCCAAGTGTCTGGTGAGCGTTACTTCATCGCATTCCAAACTGACCAAAGGAAGGGGGGTGACTCACTCAGAGTCCAACAGATCCTTTTGTTGCCTAGGCCAGTGTCCTTTGTTCCTGTGAGGCTGGGCCCCAGGTTTGTCCTATACATGCCCTGATGAGGTGGGAACTGCCCCTCTGCTGCTGGACAATATTTGCCTGGGCTTGCTTTAAGCCATGATGACACATTTTCAGCCTCAAACTTATATATATTACCATAACAATGCTCTGTACATCATGAGCCTTCTGAAGACACTTGCCATGAAAAACTTTGCATTAGACACCACACAATCATAAGGATGAACTTGGGTGTGCTGGGTGTTCCCCCAAGATACAGAACATCACAACTGTGCATTTTAAAATGTAAAAATATGACTGTAAAGGGCTATCATAGTATCAGCCTCTGCATTTAGAGGCAGAGGTTTTGACTTTCACTTGTGGTTTACACCAGCCTAAGAAAAATCAAGACCACAATGTTTCTTGTTCAGTGCATGGTATGGTAGCTTACTTGTATGCAGTTAAAATTGCTTCCTAAACTTTTTCCCTTCCAAGTTTCTCATTTTATTTCCTTCCACATACACATTTTCCTCTGACACTGTTCATCTATCAAAATAAAGGAGACTCCTTTGCAGTGGATTCTGCTGACCGGTCAATATTTTTTATGGTGTTCCCTCTTTTCAAACATACCAAGAATCTGCATCAAAGTCCTGATTCATTCCCCAGCACAGTTACTTATATATAGCCAAAAGTACTTTAAATTTTTTAAAAACATTGATTATGTTACACTCCTAAAACTTTTTCAGTTTAGGTACACTGTCACTGGTATTCAATCAACTAAAAATAATTTTCTGCAGCCTGAAGTTCTAGCTACTTGTCATTTCCTATGTCAGCTTGGAGTGTGGTTTTTTTTTTTAAGAGCCAGAACTGTAAATAGCAGACACAAAAGATCATGTTTCGCATAGACATTTTATTACACTTTTTGCAAGAGTGACTGTTGAGTCAAGACACAGGATGAGTGAGGTACTATCTGTTAGTGGCGGCTGATGCCTCCCCGTTCGCTCCGAGCCAGCAGCGCGCATGCTCCGCGGAGGGGCACTCACTTGACTAAACCCTACCTTCCCTCTAAACGAGAGGAGAGCTGCGGACTGTCCTATCTCCGCCGCGCGGGGGGAGATGGTTTATCCCCGATCACCAGGAATCTCTCTCAGTAGAAAGAAAAGAAGTACTTGTGGCACCTTAGAGACTAAAAATTTATTAGCGCATAAGTTTTCGTGAGCTACAGCTCACTTCAGAGGTTGGTGTTGAGCTGTCCGCTCTAAGACCTGCCCCCCCCCGATGCTGGGAGAATGGAACAGCCCGACCCTGGCGCCTCAGCATCCAATCAAAATGCAGCTACTAACCAATGCGAACACCGCTGCGCTGAAAGAGCTCCGCCAATCGGAAGCTGCCTAGAAGGAGCCTATCGGAAAAAGCTTCATTCAGCCAATCAAAAGTGGCGGATTGCTGTTGCCGCGTCAAGACTGGGGGCGAGCCTAGGGCGTTCCTTAGCTGCCGCCGCTCAATGGCGTCGCGGTGGCGGCCTTGGAGAGCGGCGAGCGCAGGTGGGTGCGAGCTTCGGCGGCTGCTCTCGGGCAGGTGTCGGCGGGGGGAGCTGGCCCGGTAGGGGTGGCGGAAACGGACCGGGGCACTTGGCTAAACCGCTGCTAGGGCTGAGGGTTGTAGCCGCCTTCGTCCGAGCGCAGCCTCTCCCCTCACGCACTCGGCTGTCGGGGTCCCTAGGACCCCGGGCGGTGGTACCCTGCGTGGGCCAGAGGAGTCGTGGGCGGTAGCCAAGGCGCTGGGTCTCACCGCGGCCGGCGGGAGATTTAAACCGCTCTCGGGGAAGAGGCTGGCCCAGCGTACCCGCTCCTCAGCTGTGAGAGGACACGGTGGGTGCGGGGACCCCAGCCTTGGCGCTCCGCGGAGCCGCTCCGCCCTGAAGAGGAGCTCGGTGGTGCTGGGAAGCGTGTCGCCGACAGGCCGTACTACCTCTCCCATCTCGTCGCTCTCGTCTGCGGGGGCCCTGGGGCTGCTATCACTTGCAGAGTCTGGGCTGATGTGAGGTGCGTCCGAGGGAGACTGCCGTTCCCAGCGTGTCCTGCTCTGTTTCCGGCCAGGCAATAGATGGTCTGCGCTTGGATCCAGATATGCTGGGATGTGTGCCCTGGACGTCCTTCTCGGAGAGAACAGATGTGTTTAACCATCTTGCTAATTGTTTTGAGGTCTGTCAATAAATTGAATAAATAACAATCAACCAACGCTCTTTGCTTCAATAAATAATCAGCTTTAATCCAAGTATATTTCTAATTTCTACAGTATATTTTTGATGTAATGAGCAATGCTGATTGTGTCATACATTTAGGTAGTTAAATGTCATTTTGAAGCGTATTCTTGTGCTAATTTTACAGGTCATGGTTACTTTTGTCCAACCAGGTTGCAAAAACATTTATTCCTAGTTTAAGATGTGTGCGCTTGCAAGTAATCTGGTGATATATATTATTTTGGAAAACAATGGTTTATATAAACATATTGTAACATATAAAATGGAGTGATAGCCATTAGCACTGGAAGTTTGTGGCTTTGGTTACAAAAATATATTCCCTCTATATTTTAAAAGGCAATGCCAACTCAACATTGCTAACAATTCCATAAACAATAATTTCCTCCTTGTCCCCTGTCAATTTTTGCGGTTTTTAAATTCAGATTTTTCCTGGTTTTTCAAAAATGTTACTGTGTGAAAGATCCACATACACTAAATGCTGGCAAATTCAAAATAAAACAAACTGAAGAACTAGAAACATTTTTCTCATTAATCTTAACAGAAAACTCTTTTAGTTTTAGTGATCATGGGTATTATTTGTAAGTGTTCCTCTGCCATGTTTATAAAAATATGTTGTTTAATGTTGATAAGCAGGCAAAAGCCTGTGTAGATGATTGAGGATATATGCCTCATAATATTTCTCTCACTATATAAGTCAATGCCTAGGCATGATAGAAAGTTTGGTTATCTTCCCTTTAGGAAATTTTAGTTCGATCTCTCCTCTAACATCGGGTCTGTTTCTGCACCCTTGAAATCAGTGAGAATATGCCACTTATTTTAATGAGAGAAAGACTGTTATCTTTATGTAATGTTTTGTGGTGGATATTTGTTTACAGTCAATGTAAATTGCCTGGGAGTGGAATTACAACTTGCAGGAAAACTCCAGCAGTTATTTAACAATAATTATATCAACTCTTAAGTTTTCTTGTTTGTTTCCTTCAAGCTCATGCAGAATTTCAGCTTGATGACATTGAACATATGTGGACAATTATGATTAAAAAATAACCGAATTTGTGCAGTTATAAACATGTCGAAGAGTTTGTCATCAAATATTTGGAAGTAGAATCTATGTATCCTTCATAACAGTAAGTAAATGATACATATGTATGAGGAAAACCTAGGAGATTTGGTTTTGAAAGCACTTTTCTGCTTTTAATACCACAAATCTTCACTTTTATTTAAATGGCCTTAAATTATCTCTTTAAAAACTTTGATCTCTTCGCTCCTTGGTGCACGGGATTGCTTTGTTTTTGAGAATTGTACGTGGTTCTTCTGCAGCAGTACACATCACTAATACTTAAGGTCAAATTCTGCTCACCTAATTTATATGCGAAGTCATATTAAAATCAATAGGACTGCTTGCACAAGTAAGGCAAACTCAACATAGTCCCTAATCAATGCAGACAGCTGGGCTCCTTGCAGTTTTTTAGTTGTTTTTCATTATTTTGTTTTACCATGCCCACACACGTAATAAGATCTGCACAGAGAACACATAGAAGCCAGGCCCCAACCCATAAGTAGGGCCCTACCAAGTTCATAGTCCGTTTTGGTCAATTTCATGGCCGTAGGATTTTAAAAATCGTAAATTTAATGATTTCAGCTATTTAAATGTGAAATTTCACAGTGTTGTAATTGTAGGGGTCCTGATCCAAAAAGGAGTTGTGTAGGGTGGGGCGTGTTGCAGTACTGCTACCCTCACTTCTGTGCTGCTGCTGGGGGAAATGCTACCTTCAGAGCTGGGCAGCAGGAGAGCAGCAGCTGCTGGATGGGAACCTAGTTCTGAAGGCAGAACTGTCAGCATCACTAGCGCAGAAGTAAGGATGGTATGGTATTGCTGCTGCCTGCAAAGCTGGGCCCTCAGTCAGCAGCCACTGCTCTTTGGCACCCAGCTCTGAAGTCCGCGCAGAAGTAAGGGTGGCAATACTGCAATCCCTCTAAAATAACCTTGTGACCCTGTGCAATTCCCTTTTGGGTCAGGCCTCCCAGTTTGAGAACCGCTGGTCAACCCCATGAAATCTGTATAGTATAGAGTAAAAGCACACAAGACATGATTTCACGGGGGGGGGGGCGAGATCAGATTTCACAGTCCGTGATACGGTTTTCATGGCAGTTAATGTGGTAGGGCCCTACCCATAAGATCTCACACTGTAAAAATTGACTTGTCATACAAATGTGGTAATTACGTACTTGAGGAATGTGGGAAAGAAGGATTACTAAAATAGTGATGTCTACAGTCCTTGTTAGAGAAAAACAGAACATTGAACTCTTGCCAGGTAAATAAAGGGGAAACTAATTTATATTGTGAGTGTTTGTAATGTTTATGTGCAGACATACTCTGGTGAAGAAATCCTGGCTTCATTGAAGTCAGTGGGAAGACTGGGATCTTTAAATTTTATTTCTTTAAAACGAGCATTTCAGTTTATCTCTAAAGGATCCAAAATATACGTTTTATAAACAC
The DNA here is from genome assembly GCF_965152235.1 of Eretmochelys imbricata. Lineage (NCBI taxonomy): Eukaryota > Metazoa > Chordata > Testudines > Cheloniidae > Eretmochelys > Eretmochelys imbricata. Next base: position 91,618,384 of record NC_135575.1, read on the forward strand.
AAGCTTTTACAAAACTGAACACCAGTAGAAGTGGTTTCCTTTTAAACAAATCCAATAGAAAGTACTTCTTTCCGTTCCCCCCTCAAAAGTAAAATAATTTCCTCCAGCGTTTGCAATTTAAGCATTGCATTAGAGCATAAAAACCTGAGTGGAAATTGAATAGACTTTTTTTAATTGTTCTAATTTTAAAAGTAAGCAAATAGTAAAATAAAAAACATTTAAAATTCAGATTAAGGTTTGTAATATGAATAACTTTTTGTTAAATGATATAGTCTTTAATTGGGCACTGTCCCTTTAAATAGCTTTTAGAAGAAGTCTCATGCTGTTTTCTTGGATTTCTTTTTCACTAGACTAAGCTGCCTTTTATATTCATAATGTTAATAAAAGATTACAACGAATTCTGATTATTATTTTTATCTGTTTAGGGACTGAAGATTATGCACCTAAAATGACTCTTCAGGAGATGGTGCATCAGGCAGCCAGCCTGTATTCTGATAGAAAAGCAGTATGTTTTGATGAATGTAATAAGCCTCCAATTTTCTACACTTACAAGGAGGTTGTTAGTCTTGCCACAGAATTAACGGTTTTCCTGCAACACTACTGTGATCACAGAGGAACATTTGAAATAGGCCTGTACTGCCATCCTGGAATAAATTTACCATCTTGGATTTTAGGGTAATACTTCTATTTTACCTCTTGTCTTCTCTATAGTCAGTCTACACTAAAGAATTTTTTTTTTTTTTAAATCAACAAACTTCAAAACCAGTGGAGCACTAGTAGCTAGACCCATATTAACTGATTTTATTAACTGATTTTATAAACTGGTTTAACTGAACTGTTTGGAATGTTATGCATCCTTATTGCTGTATTGGTAAATCCAAGGGGGGTGAGGTGTGGTGTGGTGTTTTTTCTTGTTTAAAAAAAAAAAAAAATTCCAGAGCACTTTGGCTTGTGGCTCTTAGATTCGCTAGCAAAGCTATTAGAACTTTTAAGTTCCCTGTACCAGTGCATATCTACGTAACTGTCCATGAATATGCAGCACATCTTTGTTTAAATGCATATCTACAGACAGAAGCATATAGTCTAATTTATATGGTGTTTTTTTTCCAGATAGTCATCCTCTGTTCAGTTAACTTCCCCCGTCCTTTTCTCCATCTCCTCCCCCCCCCGCCCCGCCCCGTCTCTCCTCCCTCCCCAAACAAACAAAGGTACTAATTCAGAATTAAGGCTAGGTCCAAGTTTCAGGCTTTAAATCCATCTGATTTGGCTGTAACCTGATTGCTTTGGATCTTTTCTCTAAAAGAAAATCTAGAAAATGAAATGCAGAATTAAGTTGGAACAATAAGGACACACGATTAAAATAACAAATAGTGAGGAAATGTAAAAGTTGAGGCTTCAGCACTGTCAGTTCAAGAATATTGCACATAAGCACTATTCACTTGTTCCCTTGTTTTCTGGTTAACTAGTTTAAAATGTTACCATATACATCAGAAATAGGCTTGAAAGAATACGATTTTTGTCAGTAAATGTCAGTAGACGTTTGATTTCACTCTTCATATTAAAAAGATGATACAATATTTCCATAGAGCACAATCAACATTTACAGACAGGCAAAGTAAGAAAAATGCTGCTTGAGAACATATTAGAGTCAAAATCCAGTGATTTAGACTTATGAATTAGGCTTGTTTACAAACGGACTAGTGAATAAATATTAAAAACAGGTATGATTTGTTGATTTAAGTATACTTTGTATATTTTGACATGGGGTGTTGGCAGTTTGTGTATTAACAGTTTATAAAGCTTTAACTTTTTGAATCTCAACATCAGTTATTCAGCTGTCTTACCATTGCCCCATAATTTCCCAGAACTGTGAAAATATAAATAGATTTTAAAAAATGCTTAAAACCCATAATTTTATGTAATTGTGAAAATTTAAATTGATATAAAAATGCCTACAAATAAACAGACATCTGTCAAAATCGTAACAAAATAAAAATTGTATTCTTCCAGGCCTAATCATAAAATATATCAAACGTATGGGTTGTGCAATACGGCTAAATTCATGTGACTGCTGGAATCTTAACTTTTGCACTTCCTAAATCTCTGTTTCAACAGTGTGTCACAACCATAAATTTTATTAACATGTGACCAGTGTGTGCAGCAGTGGACACAATTCTTGGTGCTTTGGGAGGCATTATGCCACACATGCGTACTGAGTGACAAGTGCTTAAAGGTTCTATTGGCTTCACCAATATAACTTGTAAGTTCCTTGACCAATGAGTGTATACTTACAAACTGTTCATGCATGTGTAATGCACCTTTAGATTTAATGGCATTTTCTCCTGCACATGCTCAACTTCACTGATGGAAAGCAAGAAAACAGTGAGTTAAAACAGGCTTTATGTACTGAACCTGTTTTGCTCAGGCTCTTAGAGCAACTACTGATCCCTTTATATGCTCTTTCTGCCAAATTTGGCTGGTTTTGTTCATGTAGTGTTTTACACCAGCTGTCCCTTGTTCTGTTAGTGTGGTGAGAATTAATTTGTAAGGGAAAGCCAAATAGAAATAGATTGATTTATTTCAAAAATGAAACCTCAGATTTTAAAAACCTGATTAATATACCATCAGTTTTATTAATCTGGATGCTCAAGGCTTTTTGATAAAGACAAAAAGCCAAGAATTCTTATTTGGTAAATTAAGCCACTAGGTGGTTCATATGCACAGTAATGATAATAGTAGGCACTGAAGAAACACAGCAGTATAAAAGAAGCATAACTGATGACAGTGGGATGATACTTATATAATCTCTTCCCTAAAACAAAGACAGATATAACTCAAATCTTCACAAGTCAGATCTCATGAACAAGTGAGAATAAAACTGATGTTCCTAGCATGTATTATATATCTGCTCCATGTACACATGTGCTACATATTGTACCCAGGCCTTGGAGGAAGAGGAGCGAGCAGCGGGGGATGGGGGAGCCTCAGGGAAAGAGGTGCAAGCAGGGGCTGGGCCACAATCCAGGCTCCGGCGGGGGCTCCCCCACTTCTAGAGAGCTTCTGGCGCTTGCGTTTAAGCCTCCCCAAATGGAAGACTCACATTCCGCCTGTGTCTGGAAACTAAGGGATCTTATAGCATAAAAGAAGCATCTGTGGAATTTATGTAAAACTTAAGATATATTTTTAACTCTCTTTTACAATGCTATTAATTGACTTGAATTTTTGCCTTGTTAGAATCCTCCAAGTTCCAGCTGCATATTCTCCTCTTGATCCAGATGCACCACCAGTATTATCTACCTATTTTATGAAGAAATGTAACCTCCAGTATATCCTTGTTGAGAATGACAAAATAAATGTAAGTGTTAAGAATACTAAAAGGAACATTAAAATGGGATTTAGAAAATTGCAGCAGTTGAGTTAATTGCCTTCTATTTACCACGTACTCAGATGTAATTGTCTTCGTTTTGACAGCGAGTGGTTTTCAAGCTGTTCTGCAGTGGGTCGAGAACATGAGTCTCAACCTTAGGGGAGACTGTTAAGAAACAGGGCACAAACCCCAAATTGGCTTGGAGTTCTGTACTTAGATTTCTCCAACCAATTATCAGGTGTAAACGCCTCTGGCACTATTACAGTCTTAATGTGGAGTGACAGTCTCCTTGGGTACCACCCATTTAAGCTTGCCTTTGTGATAGATGGTCTCTTACACACAAAGTCACAACAGTATTACTGGTTTCTCCCAGTCCCAAAGGATGAGTGACTTACCCAAGGTTAGTTGCACTTTAGATCTCACACCAAAGACAGTGCTTGTAACCAATCCTATAATAACAGATCTAAAGATTTATTAAGTAGGAAAAGGAAATAATTATTTACAAAGTTAAAGCAGGTGAACACGCACAGAAATGTTAGTCTTAAGTTTCAAAGAGTAATAGAAGCTTCTATAATAAGAAAACGCTATATGTCCCCTAGTGTCTTCTGTGAGCTGCCAATGAGCTAATGGGAGGAATTCACTTGCATGTCTCCTCTTCCTGGGGGGTGGGGTGGAATTGGCAAAGTCTTTTGACCTCTGATATTCCACAGTAGTTCCTCTGGTGTGGTTGGGCCTTCTTTATTGGACAGACACCCCCTGTTTGAGACTACGGCCTGGTATATACTAGGAAATTAGATTGGTATAACTACATCACTCAGGGTTATGAAAAATCCATACCCTAGTTAAACCAACAACCCCAGTGTAGACAGCACTAGATAGGTCAAGAGGAGAATTCTCCTGTTGAACTACCACCTCTCGGGGGACAGGAGGTTCCAGCTCTATGTTTGTCGGTGTTCCGTTGAGACCTAGAGGCCTTGGTATGAGCTGGCACCTGGTTTGCCAGCATGACAATGGTGATCTACCTTGATTTTACACAGACATTTTCAGATAATGTGAAGTACCTGGATGCTTTTCTCTAGACATCACCTTATTTTCCGGTTCACTTATTCACTTCCATGGTTTTGTAACACATTCTACAATGGTGGGTATTGGTATTCAGGAACCCTTGCAGTATTCCTCCCCTATAGGTGTTGCACATCAAGATGGAATGCAGAGCTCTTTGAGGAAACTTCCACAACATCTAATTTACTACTGATTATTAGATCATCATTTTTATGAGTATTAAATTCATCCACAATTTTTAAAAAAAGAGTGAGCAGCTGCTTTCTGAAAACCAGACTTCTTAAAGCTTTCTCAGGTTGGACTCCCAAAAGTTGAGGCGCTCAAAATCACTAGTCACTTTTGAAAAATTCGATCTTTATTGTTAGTAGTACAATGTGAGAATGGAGACAGTAAAACTGTGTACTGAGCTTTGCCTTTAACTTGCTTGTAAACTATTTTATTCTCTTACAGAAATTCAAAATATCCCATGCTGGCTGGTTTTACCAGAGTTCTTTTGCAATAGATCATGTTGGTTTAACTCTTTTCCAAATTAATTGGAACGATGTTGATGTAAATCTGCTGTTAGATGGCGCAGAAGACAAAACTGGAATCTCCAAAGCTACAAGTAATTGGGAGACAGATTACGTAGCTGACCTGGACCAACTTAAAGCAAAGACATCACAAAGGGGGTACATGGATGTCAGGCAGCAACATTCTTTGGCATACATCTTGCATACGTCAGGAACTACAGGGATCCCCAAAATAGTCAGAGTACCTCATAAATGTATTGTGCCAAATATTCTTCATCTTCAGTAAGTTCACTTTTCAAAAGACTGACAATTAGGGGCCAGATTTTCAAAATATCTTAATATCTAACAGTGCTTGTATTTGTTTGTCACTGATAGCTATAGTCTTGCTTTATTTTGTGAATCACTTCACTGGAGGTGATCTTCTCTGGTCTGCAAAGGAAAGGGAAAAATTGCAAAAGCTAGCTGCAGCTGAGTAAGTATATAAAGCCAAGACTTGGTGCTCTTTTGAAAGTGTTATTAACTTGGAAGTAATCATATTTTACGTTCACAAAGTACGTTGCAAAATAAGGTGATTACAAAAGTGTGATTAAGGGGGGATTGTGCCAAAGTCTAGTATCAGATATGGCTTTGAACTACCAGGAATGACTGAGGCAAGAATAACTTCAGTACAGTAGAAGTACTCTTCACAGATTCATTTGGCAAACAGTTGAAGCCAACTGGAGTTGAAGACCCACATGCTCTGGGTCTAACTGATTGCCATATTTGGGGTTGGAAAGGAATTTTCCCCTGGGTCAGATAGGCAGAGACCCTGGAGGGTTTTCGCCTTCCTCTGCAGCATGGGGCACAGGTCACATGTTGGTTTAAACTGGTGTAAATGGTGGATTCTCTGTAACTTGGAGTTTTTAAACCGTGATTTGAGACTTCAGTAACTCAGCCTGAAGGTATGGGTCTATTACAGGAGAGTGTAGGTGAGGTTCTGTGGCCTGCAATGTGCAGGAGGTCAGACTAGATAATCATGATGGTGCTTTCTGGCCTTAAATTCTATGAGCTGCCATTGGGGGGAGGGTGTGTGTGTGTGTGGGTGGCTCCCCCTCTCCCTCCAAGTTTTCTTTCAGTCAGTTTCTGAATAGAATAATATTAATATGCTTGACCTGATTTCATTACTCCCATATATCATGTTGATCATAATACAGACATTTTATTGCTGGTACTCTAAATGAAATAAATACAGAAACTTTGAAGTTGAACTTGTGATTCTCAGATACCTCTTTCCACCTCTCATATAGTAATTATTTTCCTCTAAGTCCTAATTACTGTTCTAGCTTTCTTGGCTTTTCTTTGTTCTGGTAAATACCTGCTGGAAAATACTAGTAATGGAAACACTGCTAGCCCAATACGGAGCACAGCTATAGAGCGGTACTGATGAATGAGCACAGACCATTCAAATCTGCACAGAGCTTCCTCCCCAGCATGCAGAAGGTAGATGCAGATGCCTTTCTGAAGGACATGCTCTAGCACAACCAGAAGTTACGAGTTTGAAGATGCAAGAATCACTTGGTGAAATTCTCCTGTGTATGCAGGCATGTATACTAGATGATGATAATGGTCCCTTCTGGCATTACATTTTTATTAATCTGGGTACAGATGTTATGCCATATAAGTGCTCCAACTCAGGACCCCTTCTGTTTTTAAATAATGCCAACCAGTTACCAGCATTTATATGCACCAGGCTTAATAACTCTGGCCTTTTTTTGTTTTAGATCCCTATTTAAGATCACACCAGATGATATGCTGTTCATGGCCTCACCTCTGACGTTTGATCCATCTGTAGTTGAGTTGTTCGTTTCTCTGATAAGTGGAGCCTCTCTGCTTATAGTACCAAACTCCATAAAAATGATGCCTCTGAAGTTGTCTGCCGCTCTTTTTCACCGTCACAGGGTCACAGTATTACAGGTAGGCCATTCGCAATGGGGTCCTGTTGAGATACAAGGGATGTATTTTGTGTCTTCTTCTTTGTTTGCCGGTGTGTGCTGCTTTTTCATGATACCAGACAGTAACGATAAAGAAGTTTTTCCTGCAGCATCAGTTCACCTTTGGTTTTTATGCACCTGTTATCCTCTTTGCTACATAGTACTAGAGCTTCATAAAGCTAAGAAATTACCATTTGAAAGGATTGTTCTCAGTGATGTCTGACAGATGAGATTTGACTGAAGCCAAGGCTGACATTCAGCTGAAGGCTCCTGCTAGTTATGTAGCTTTTTAATTTCTTCTGACATTCACTCTGGCACCAAATAATGGGCTTGATCTTGCAGCCCTAAGTAATTCTTAATCATGGAAATAGTCCTGTTGCCAGAAACACGATAAACTAAAGTACCCCTCAATAGTGCCATTTATAACATGATAAAGTGTGAGTAATAAGAAACAGAATGGTTATTTCCTCAATAAGTTTGGCTATTTATAAGCTGTTAGCTCACCCAAGATTGCACTGGCTTCCTTTCCTGTGTGTGTGTGTGTGAGAGAGAGAGCTACTCCTGTGTGATCTGAATTTTAACAGACTAAAATCTAATTTGCCTATGAAGTATACTAGAAATAAGTCTTTTGTAATCCTTACTAACTGAATAAGCTGAATTGTATGTTCTGTGGTACGATATGGTACTATGCAAAGGCTAATACTTGAGTAAAAAACTTCAAAAATATCTGCTCTTGCGGGAGAGGTGGATCTATGTAAGTTGTTCTCATGAATCTAAAACTTGAAGCAGAATGTCTGTTTTATCTATAGGCAGTAATATGTTAATAGTCTGGTTAGTGAGGAGTATCCATTATTGAAACAACACAGCCTCTTAAAGTGACAGGCTTTTAATTAACGTTGCAACTGCAATACTTTTACTAGCCAGACACACAACCAGCATAGGAAAAGGTATTTTCTTGTTCAGTTCTGTCTCCAGCCTCACTATCTTCCCTCCAACTCCCAAGTCATTTTTTTTAGCCTTCCTTCCTGCATGCACACACTCTTTTTAAAGATTTCCTTCTCTCCTGGAGAAAAGTGATTGTGGGTGTAAATTCAGGTTTACTTAACAATTAAGTGAAGACACCACAGCAAAAATAATCCAGCTGTTACAAAATATTAATGGTCAGGTCCTCTTACTTCTGCTCTGTTTACAATGGAGGGAGTAAGTAAAATCCTGGTACTACAGGATACTTCTACACAGAGGGAAAAAAAAAAGACCCACAGCAGTGAGTCATGCCATGTGTAGACATACCTACAGACTCTTTTCTGGCACACTAAAACATCTTGACCACTGTCTTGCCTGATGTTTTTAGATGGTTTTTTTCCTGGCCTATTTCTCTTAAGTTGTAACCATAATTAGCAAGTCAGATGTTTCTTAAGCAGCTGAACTGTTTTTAGGGTTGATTGTGGTTGAGTCATTTTGATAAGAAGCTTTTAATTTGCATTTCCTTGAGTTTAATCACTATCTTGATCAGTAAAGGGAAGGGCCCTTAATGAAATAAATGACACTCTAGGGCTTAATTGATGATTAATTTCTATGATAGTGTTTCTCAAACTTCAAGGCTGCTGTCCCAGGTATAAATCCAGGTATATTATGTTCCTTGCATTTCCCCTATCCACCAAACAGGTTACCTTGTCAAAGAAGGAAATCAAGCCAGTTTGTAGCTTTTTAATTAATTAATTTTTAATGCAGTTTGGCATGATTTGTTCTTGTAAATATATGCTGGGTGCTAGTGATCACCTCTTCATCCTCCAGGTATTTGCAAATGGAATATTTTATACATTGCTCTAGTAGTGTCCCATGTATCAAGGTCAGGCTGACTGCACTATAGTTCCCTGGCTCCTCCTTTTTCCCCTTTTTAAAGATGGGCACTATGTTAGCCCTTCTCCAGTCTTTTTGGGAGCTCTCCTGTCATTCATGAGTTTGCAAATATTATTGGCAGTGGCACCGGCTTTCTTCAGCTAATTCCTTGAGCACCTTTGGGTGAATAGCATCAGGCCCTGCTGACTTAAATTAATTCAAATTAGTCAGAAGATCTGACGTGTTCCTTACTTATCCCAATCCGCATCTCTTCCCCTTTATTGTCTGTAACTTCGCTTGTAGGTCAGTCATGTTATTTTTTGTAAGAAGACTGCAGCAAAGTAGGCATCAAGCAACTCCACTTTCTTATTTTCTGTTACCAACTCACCTTCTCCATTGAGCAGCGGGCCCACGCCATCCCTGATTTTTTTTTTTTTTTTTTTTTGTCTGACATATTTGTAGAACCTCTTGTCTCTAACATTTCTTGCCAATTATAACTCATTCCTTGCCTTGTCTTGGCTGCTGATCAGATAATTTAATAGCATTGTCCATTCAGCCCACGCATGCACCTCCCCTCCTCCCATGCTCTGCCATCTTCTATAGAATTGCTAATTGGTTCTCTAGCTCTCTTTTAGAGCTCCCTTTTTTGCTCCTTTATCTTTTATTTAATAATAAAAAAACTTTGTTTTTCATCGACCTCACCCTCACCCCATCTAGGGACCTCCCTGGACACAGGGTATGCGCGGTTCACTGGGCTTTAAGAAGTGTCTCAGTTGCAAAGAATCTATCCCAGTGAGTGATGGTCATTCTCAGTGTGTCCACTGCTTGAGAGAGAACCACATCCCCAAGAAGTATGGTTTATGCCAACAATTGAAACCCAGATCCAGAAAGGATAGAAAACAGAGACTTAAGCTTCTCCTAATGGAAGCGGCCCTCCAACCACCATCCTTGCCACGCCAAGACTCTGGACATCAGGAATCCTCACTGCAACCCTCTGAGGTGAGCCTAAGAAAACAACTATGAGCCACTCACACAAGGCTTCTAATGAAAGGGCTGTACGTCTCCACAGCAAGCCCTGATGAAGACTAAAATGATCTCTGGCTTGTTCAATATCATCGGTACCGACAGCATTGAAGCTATTTAAATCCTGTACCCAGAGCTTGCACAACACCACCCCCCCAGAACGTGTTGGGTTGCCTAAGGACCTGATGGGCACAGGGAGGGAATCATCGGTACCAACAGGGCGTGAGAAAACAAGAGAACTTCCCTGGGGAAGGTTCCTTCAGTGCGAACATCTGAGTTGGTATGCAGATGTCCGCACTGGTTGCATGCCAGAAACCAGTGGTCTGCTCAATCGTGACTGAATTGCCAACTCCTTTGGTGCAGACATTTTGGCACCTCCAATCACTACCAGTACCAATGCCTATGAAATTGCTGGACTTCTGGTACATGACAGACCTTTCAATGTCTGATGGACTGGACTCACCTATACTTGCTACAGGGATCACAGTACTGAGTCCACCGAGAGCTCCAGGCTTGCCAGAGACATCATGCAATGCACCCCCATTTTCAAGTGCTGAGTCAGTGACCAAAAAGACAGTCTCCTATTGGTCCTCTTATCCACCCTACTGTACCCCTTTCCAGTATGGACCTCAACCGTACCACCCCTCAGGCCCCTGGGTATGGGGAGCCATGGTACCCACCTCCAGGACCCTTCCCACCCTCTCAGTGGCTTTAATTGGACCCTTGGCAAGCACATAGATACCATGGCTCTAGCTCGGGCCTATCAGGAGCCAACGAGACACCCTCCTTCAACTGCTGCATCGAGGACATCAGAGTCCCCTGAACAGTTAAGAAAGAAACAAGAGTCTGAAGTCGAGGAGGAGGCTATGTCTCAGACTAACTTCTCCTAGTCATCACCAGACGAGACAGTGATGCTCCCTCCATCGTCATTGGCAGACGACTTCAAGCTTTTACAGGAGCCAGCTGAGAGGGTGACAGATGCATTAAAACTACCATTACAAAAGATGACCGAGATACACCATAAACTATTAGACATTTTACACTCCTCTGCTTCTTCTGGAGTAGCCCTCCCTATTAATGAGGCTCTCTTGGAGCTTGCCAAACTCATATGGCAGATCCCTGTATTGGTCCCACCAACATGCAAGTGGCCTGATTTAAAAAAAAAAATTACATGCCAGCAAAAGACACTGAATTTTTCTTCTCCCACCCACCCCCTAATTTGATCATTGTGGACGTGGTGAACTCAAGAGGCCATCATCACCTGAAATCCACCCCCTATGACCGAGACTGGAAGCGCCTGTAATGGGGTGGCATCCTTGTAGATCAGGGTCAGTACAAAGATCTCACTTCTGGTACCATAATAAATCTGCCTCTCACAAGCGCCCCCTCTCTGGCAGATATGTGCCTGCAATCACTCGGTTTTGAATGGGGCAGTACCCACCTCTCGTGGGTGCCCCCTTTCTGGTTAGGTCGGAGTCTGCTTTTCTTTCAGTTCTTACAACATGTGGGACAAACCTCTCGCTAGCGCACCCCCTCTCATTCTCCCCCCTCCCCATCCTGGCCAGTGGTTCTTTTGGTGGGTCTTCAGTGACTCAGCTCTCTGGCTGAGTCACATGCTCTGTGCCCCTTTCAGGGGTATACAGTGTCTAGTTCTTTCTCATGGCCCTGGTATGGGGTTGTAGCACCAAGGCTTCCTTCCCAGAGACACTGCCTTACCTAACACTCTAATGGGTTCATCATGGTACCCTTAGTTGGTGTGTCCTTCTTGGCAGCCCTCCCAGGGCACAGTTGTCAGCCAGACCAGGTGGAAAGACCCAGCAAATGCCTACACGGGAATCCTGTTTGCTCAGCCTCTCTCATCACTACTTATTACCTCTGATGCATCCCTCATAGGATTGGGTAATCTCAACAATCTCACAGTGCAGGGCAAATGGTCTCCATCCAAGATATGCCTTCACATCAATATCTCAAACTCAGAACAGTCAGGAACGCATGTGCTCACTTCCTTCCATAGGTGATGACTTTTGGTTTGCCGGTGGGTGCCCCACCCCAGCTTCACTTCCTTCCCCCAAGACCTGCCCCACTCCACCTCTTCCGGCCCTCATTCTGCCCTCCCCTGAGTGCCTCCTGCCCACTGCTTATTCCTTTCTGCCCGCTCCTGCCTTAAGGGTGAGGTGTGAGTGTTTGGGGGGGCTCAGCTTCCCCCCCAAAACTAGCAGTTTTCAGCATATTTATACATTTTTTCATATTCTAGTTATTGAATGTGTGTCTACATTAAGATACCAATGATAATATTAAAATAGTAATGAATTATATCATTACATTATCATGAATTACAATATATTAAAATCATGACTCTCAAATACAAGCTGTCTTCACTAATATCCCAGATTAAAGACATTACGTTCGCTCTGTGCTTCACACCTGTTTGGGAGCTGAGGGATACTGATGGCTGTGGGAAGAAGGTGGATGGGAGGGACAAGCAGTGGGGAGTCTTTCTCCTCTCCCTTCCTACTGCTTTCCCTGCCTCTTTCCTTCTCTCTTGTTTCTTCTCTAAGTCCTTGCTCCCCTTCTTGCTTCCCACCCATGTCCCTTTTCCTATCTCTCTCTGCTCTCCACCTCCTGGTGGTTCTGTCTAGTCCCCACCCATGCACTCAAAGCAGCAGAGGAGGTTCCCCCTCCTTGGGTAGGAAGCGTTGTCTAGTGGTTAAGGCACAGGCCTTGGGCTCAGGTGTTCTGGGTTTGATTCTCTGCTCTGCCACAGACTCTCTGCTTAGCCTTGGGAAAGTCACTACACCTTTGTGTGCCCTAGATCCCACCTGCCAAATGGGGCTAGTGCTGACCCTGCCTCCTAGGCTAAATCCATTCATGGCTGTGTGATGTGGGAAATGGAGATATTAAGGTGGGTAGATTTGGACTGAATTTTTCCACAGCCTGAAAGTGAGAGCTAGCTCTGCGTGGGGGGATGGCAGCGAGAGGGGCTCAGGCCAGCTCCGCACAGAGGGGAGGTTCGGCACTTCAGTCCTGCAGCTTCTGCCACTAGGGCGGCTGGGGCTCTTGAGCTGGGGGCTTCAGCCCCACGTCTTCTGTCAGGGTCTGGGGCTCCTGCCCCACGCAGCTCCTGCTGGGATCCGGGGCTTCTCCCGCCTGCCCTGTGTGGCTTCTGACAGGGCCTGGGGCTTCTCTTCCCCCAAATCTACCACTGTACCCAGCTCTAGCCTAGTTGGGCTTCCTTGGGTCACCTGATGCCTGCTGTGGCCGGAGTCGAGCCTGGCTGGGAGGGAGCAACCATACAGGTGGACGCCATGGCCACCAGCCTAAGAGGTATGGGGCGGCCACAGGTGAGCAGGGGCTGTCTGCATTGCTGCTGATAGCCCAGCTCTCCCGCCTGCCCCTAACCCTAAGGCTTTTGTGTGTGTGTGTGTGTGTGTGAGAGAGAGAGAGAGATTCACTCAGTCGCCGGACTAGGGAGGCATGAAACAGTTGATCTGAGCCTGCCTGACAAACCGCTGATTGCAGCTGTGCGCGGGCTACCCATATGAAACAGCTCATCCCTGGCCACCAACAGCTGGTCATCCCAGTGGTCATCCCTATTTTTTTTTTTTTTTTTTTTTCCATGGGTGCTCCATTCCCGGAGCACCCACGGAGTCAGCGCCTATGCTTCCTTCCACTGATCAGAGGTACACGCATACAGGTCATGACAGACAATATAGTGTGCATGTATTACATAAACTATCAAGGAGGTGCCAGATCACCCTACCTTTGTAGGGAAGCACTAAAGCTATGGAACTGATACATTTTCCACAGTGTTGCCATATTGATGGCCTACCTACTGGGAATGCACAACACGACAGTGGACAGTCTCAGCCACAAATTCCCACGCAGCCACGAATGGGAGATAGACTCAGTGATACTCTGAGACATATTCTGAGGATGGGGGGTGCTGATAATAGACTTGGTTACTTACCAGAATAAAAAATGTCCACGGTACTGCTCCAGAGCGAACATCAGCCCAGACTCCACGGGAGACGCTCTCCTCTTCTTATGGCACTAGGGCCTTCTTTATGTCTTCCCCCATTCCCTCTATTGCTAAAAGTCCTGTTGAAAATAAAAAGAGAAAGCAAACATGATACTGATCGCTCCTGCGTGGCCCGGACACACGACCCACCCCCACTCCCCTGTACTTTGGCGTTCTCATAATAAACTCTGTGGTAGAGAAGTAACTGGGGAGGGTTTGCCTGCACAGCACTGGTTAGCCTCGTGGCAGAGCATGAGGGGGAGGCAGTGCATGTGCATGCAAAACGGACGCTGCTACCAAAATTCTCAGATCAGCGGAGGGACGCAGACACACATACAGTGGAGCACCCATGGGGACATACATCTCAAAGAGCCACTATTACTGCACAAAGTGAGTAATTTCTTTTTAGATGTAAGTTGCACTGTATGACCCTGATCCTACATTAGAATAAATTTGTGTGATCCTTGCTCCTATGCAGAATTCCATGTCAATGCAGTGGGACTCCCTGTTGATGAAGGGGTTTGTATTAGTGAATCCCAAAGCAAAATCAGGGCCTGTATCATGTGGATCAACAATCAGCTGCTGTTTGACCTGCAGATAAGGCCGTTTTGAAGAACTCCTTTGACTGGATAACAGTTTACACCTGTAAAATTCCACTGAAGATAATCTTCCTTTCCTTACAAACATTCTTCCTCACCACTCAGATCATTAGCAGATCTGTTCAGTACTTTGATGATGGATGTTATTGTAATCATGAATCTGTTTGGCTTTTCGTTGCATTTGGGAAAAACCTTATTGTGTGTTTGTAGGCCTGCAGTTTTCCATAACCTGTAAGAGCATAAATATCTTTGTGTGTGACGTGCTTTTTTTTTTTAAACATTGCTCAGGCAACACCAACATTTCTCAGACGATTTGGAGCTCAACTTATTAAGTCAACTGTGTTGTCTGCCAGCACTTCACTCCGTGTTTTAGCCCTCGGTGGAGAAGCATTTCCTGCACTGAATGTCTTGAGAAGCTGGAAAAGCAGGGAAAACAAAACACATGTTTTTAATCTCTATGGCATTACAGAAGTGTCAAGCTGGGCCACTTGCTACAGGATTCCTGAAGAAGTTCTTAGCTCTGATCTTCGGTGAGAAATTTCACTGTTTTGCTTGCTGCTTTGGTGCACACAAAGTGTGCAATTGTCAATGATCAAGTATTAAGGGCCCAACATTGCAAGCCCATTGGAGGCAGAATCCCCATTCGCTTTGCTAGAAGTTGCATATGTGGAAGGATAACTGCTGATGAACATAGGTTTAGAAAGAGTAATGGTGCTTGGCTTTATCAATTTCAAAATGTTTTATATTTTCACCGTGGTTTCTTAGCAAGATTATTGTAAGAAGTTGACCTGAAAATCCAATAATAGATGTAGTAACAATACTTAGCGCACATATAGTGCTTTTTCATTCACTTCAAAGTGCCCTGCTAAGCAGAGAAGCATTATCTCCATTTTATAGATGGGAAACTGAGGCACATACGCGTTATTTATTCCACCCATCCTTTCATTATGGCATACCTTACTGTTCAGCAGATAGTTCCATTGAAATTATTCCATGAGTAAGGGCAATAGAAATTGATCCTAACTGATTTTCTGAAGTAACTCAGGGTATGTCTACACTGCAGTTAAAAATCTACAGCAGACCAGTGCCAGCTGACTGAGGCTTGTGGGGCTGTTTAATTGCAGTGTAGATGTCCCAGTCTTGGGCTGGAGCCCAGGCTCTAGGACCCTGAGAAGGGGGAAGGTCCTAGAGGTTGGGGTGCAGCCTGAACCAGAATGTCTGCACTGCAGTTACACAGTCCGAGCCCCAGTCAGCTGGTACAGGCCAGCCGAGGGTGTAATTGCAATGTAGACATATCTTCAGAAGAAGAGCTGGGAATAGAACCAGATTTCCTGTTTCATGGGCTAGTGCACTATCCACTGGTCACATGGTTTTCTCAATAATGAGAAGGCTGTTTATGCTGGAAGAAGTTTAACAGAGGTCATGTTAACTTTATATATATGAACAGGGGAGTCCAGCTGATATTGTTACAGTACAGAACCCAGCAGTAAAAATAAGTAAATACTATAATTAGCTTCCATCCTCTCCTCAGCGCGATGTATGATGAATTGCTAATGGTTTTCTTGGTCTCTTTGGCATGATACTTTTTTTAACCGTTCTGTCAATGCTTTCTACTAGTTTCATATAATTCCTGGTGTTTGTGGTCAGGTAATTTATTAATTACAGAGGGTTTAGAAATTCCCAGAAGAGCTGTGGAAATGTTTAAGCACTGCATGATGCTCCTGACCCTCAGTTTTCATTTTGCTTTCTGAAATATGTAGCCATGCTCACCCTTTCAAATTAAGTGCCCCTGTAGTTCCCTTCTATGGTCCCTTGAGGGTATTCACTTAAAGTTTCCAGCTCCCAGCTATTACCTGTCTTGGATGGAGCCCTGAGTCTTACCCTTGTGATAGGGATTTTAAGTCTGCACAGATCCATGCCTTACACTGTGATATCTCCAGCAAGCCAGTCTGCCTAAAGACAAGTGCCTGTGCTTTGCTCTCTTTGAGGGCTATGAACAGTGTGCTGCTATCAGTTACAAATTACCATGTATCTTTGTCTAAATAAGCACATTAAGGTAAAAGCATTACAGAGAAAACATAATAAAAACAATCATGAGATTTAAACACATAAAACATAGAATATTAGGGTTGGAAGAAACTTCAGGAGGTCATCTAGTCCAATCCCCTGATCAAAGCAGGACCACCACCAACTAAATCATCCCAGCCAAGGCTTTGTCAAGCTAGGCCTTAAAAACCTCTAAGGATGGAGATTCCACCACCTCCCTAGGTAACCCATTCCAGTGCTTCACCACCCTCCTAGCGAAATAGTGTTTCCTAATATCCCATCTAGACCTCCCCCACAGTAACTTGAAACCATTGCTCCTTGTTTTGTCATCTGCCACCACTGAGAACAGCTGAGCTCCATCCTCTTTGGATACCAGAAGACATGTCAGTCTCATGGGGCTCTAGTCGGCACAAGTCTTTCTATGCTTTCTGCAAGGTCCTGTCTGTTTGTTGGATCAGAAAGAAGGCCCTGTGTCAGTTCAAGCTCATCCTTTTATGCCAAAAGCCCCTTCTTTGTCTTCTAGTTCCTGGAAAACCCATCTTAAACCAGTATAAGCAAATCACTGCAGGGGTTGGTAACTAGTTTGTGGTGTTTAATCTTAGTGACGCACCTTAATTACCTCCCACTGTGTTTAGTTCTTGTACGAGTGGTGGTAATCCTTCCCCCCTGGAATAGAACACAATCATACATAAACAATTAATTGAATACAGTGGCCCTGAAAATGGGGTAGCAAACTCATTGCCTGGCATCCTTAGTTACATGTGTAACCTGTGCTAGATGTATTTTCTGAAGTCTGCTGAATACAAACAAGCATCTTCTTTTGCACAAATGATATCCCTTATTAATCTGATATTGATATAATTGGATCCTCAATAACAAATGGTGGTGATTAGTCTTAAAGTCCCATACTTTTTTATGCAAAACTCCCAGTGAAATCAGTAAAGAGCTGTCTTCAAAATCTGGTGTTGCAATATGGCTTTTTATTAGGCAGTTATTTATATAAAAATAAATTCTCACCTGTGAAAAGAAAAACATAACTTCTGTAAACAAATCTGCTCATATTTCTGTTGCCTACTTGGGGTTCTAGTCTGAAGAAATTTATAACTGGCCGCAGAAATGATCTGGTGGTTTCTCTTGGAAGTCCAGCTGCCAACATTTCCCCAATGGCTGAACTTCCAAGTGAAATGTTTCAGCCTGGCTGCTGCGCTCCAGAGGTAGCTGTGCTACTTTTAATTTCTACTTACAAAGGTGCCAGTAAATTGGGAATATTTATAACTTCTGGTTCTTGGGCCTCACTCTGCTCACTGTGTGCCACTGATGATACAATGGTTTTTCATTCCTTTTGCATCTCCTTTGCTGGTGATTCCCCTGGCATGGAGAATTCTAAGCTGCAGCAGAGCTGATATAGACTTCTCCTGCTCCATCCCCAGCAGCTCCCATTGTTGGGGGCATGGTTGGAGCATGCTGTGCTCTGAGTGATGAATGGCTCCTTGGGCAGATAGTCAACCAATGTAAATTAATGGTAGGGGTCAGCAGAATACCTGCCCTAAGATCAGAGAGCTGCAGCTGACTCCTTAGGCTTCCTCCTCTCTGTGTTTTGCTTATACTAGACACAGTTATGAATGTAGCCTCAGGGTTTTAAAGGTGATTTGCTGGAGGGGTGGATTTGTGTCTCTGTCTGTGGGTGGGGGGAGTGTCCTTTGTTGCTGCTTTGTAGTGTATATAGAAGACTTGGCATTTTTTTAAATAAAATTATAGTCCTAAAGTAAAAACAAGAAAAATAGTCTTGTCATCTTTGTTTTTGCTGGTGGTCTTTCAGTTCCAAGCGTGGGTGTGTTAACTCTTTAACAAAGAGGTCTTTTCCCCATCTGCCTGTAACACGTGTCAACTTTGAGCCCACCCAACGATTTGCAAATTGCTGCAACAGAGTGGGATAGGAAAGGAGGTGAGAGGTTATTGTTGGGGGCAAAGGTGCACTTCACAGAGTGGTGCACTTCACAGAGTGCTTCACTTCACAAAGGTGCTTCTTTTCCAGTTAATCAGCAACAGGTAGGGAATTCATTGGTGGACCAGAGTTGCAGACAGGAAATTGGGAGGAGTTGCCACAGCCCAAATAGTGGGAGTTGGTGGAGGAACTGCTAAGTGGGGAACATGATGAGGAGGAAGCTGGATGGGGCCCCACAAATCTCACTTCACATGGGGTATATCTGTACTGCAGTTCAGTGTATGCTTTACAGCCTGGGTACACTGACATGCACTAGCTCTGTTTGAGCTGATGCACTGAAAATAGGAGTCAAGTATCAGGGGGTAGCCATGTTAGTCTGTATCCACAAAAACAACAAGGAGTCTGGTGGCACCTTAAAGACTAACAGATGTATTTGGGCATAAGTTTTCGTGGGTAAAGAACACACTTCTTCAGATGCATGGAGTCCTAAAAATAGGAGTGTAGCCTGGGGTAGCATGTTTGCAACTGCAGTGTAGACATATCCACCGACCTCTGCAATGTCTGTGGTTGGCCTGCATTTTGAATTTTTTGTTTTGTCTGCTATCTGAAGGAAAATATTTTTACTTTTACATTTTTTTTAAAATGTTTAGATTTGATTCGCCTGTGCCACTGGGATCACCATTGCTTGGAACAACAGTTGAAGTCAGAGATGTCACTGGTTCTGCAGTTCTAGATGGAGAGGGACAAGTTTTCATAGGTTATCTTATATTTATTTCTCTTAATTTTTTAGTTTCAAAAAATATCTTAATGTTTTAATCTCTGTGCATTTTGTTTTCTAAAGTGCCACAGCCTGTATAACAAAACACTCTGAAATACAGAAGTGAAATCTGGTGTTTTTCTCTAGCAATGTTCTTTTTAAATTTTGTACAGTATTTAAACAATTTACCTGGCTGGATACTGATTTTTGAGATAAAACCCTGTCAAAGTTCTTTAAAGGACTGTGAGAATTATTGTTTCATACATTTAGATATTAACATCTAAAAGCCACTGCTTGTAACTTTTCAGTTTAAAACTACCTTCAGTAGTGTCATGTGCTCTTCAGTGGCGAAAGAATCAATCTATTCTCCATAGGCCCTCTGTGCCAGCACAGTTGGTGGATGTAAACCCTCCTAGCAACACATGGTGGCTGATCCTTCTCAATTAGAAAATGCTCAGGGAATAAAAATTCCATAAATCCTAAAAAGACTGCATCACAACATTCAGAGAAATGGTTCAAGTTCTCTCATTACAGCCTGAAACAGGGTGGGGCATCTAAATTAGCAGATACCACCTTAATGGGGACCACATACTTAGCAATATAAACTGTCTTCGGGAAATCAGATTAACAGGCAAGAAATTACCATTATTTTACACACACAACCAGTTTATTTTAATGACTTGTTTTCTGCTTCCATTTGGCTCAGTATAAATAGAAGTTAGTTAACTGTATCAGTTAAATTAATTGTAGGATAGAGTCCCACTGATATTTCTACTTTCAGAAGTTTAGTTCCAATCATTAGTGCCTTTATGTATGCCAAATGTCAACAGCTCTTTGCCAAGTTATTTTAATACTTGTAACATTCTGAAATATGAGGTAGGCCCTTCATAATTTTGTAGTTATAAGCTATAATATTACATTCTTTTGCATAGGTGGTAAAGAACGAATCTGCTTCCTTGATGATGAAGTAATTGTCCCTTTGAACACAATGAGAGAAACAGGGGACTTTGTGAGAGTGAAGGATGCAGAGATGTTTTTCTTAGGACGGAAGGACAGTCAGATTAAACGTCATGGCAAACGTCTTAATATTGAATGTGTACAGCAGGTAATATGATGTGTAGTGCTCAGAGCTTATGCAATGTGGAACATTTTGGACAGAAAGCTACAGTGACTTGTTCATCAGCAAAAAAGTGCAAGAATTAATGTAGTTGAATCAAACTTTGGGTGCAGATTTTTCAAAGTGCTCAGCATTCCAACAGCTCCCATTGTTCTCAGGAATGCTACCAGATGCTGAGCTCTTTTGAAAATCTGGCCTTTGTTTATAGTTTATTTTATGCAAACTAAATCTCAAAACTAAGTATAAAGAATTTGACAACTGAAGAATACTAGCGTGTGTCATTGAAAAGGATAGTGTAGTGTTTAGAGCACAAGGGTGGGCATCAAGACTCTTAAATTCTGTTCCTAATTTAAGTGGTCTGGGAAAGTCATATGACCCCTCTTTATCTCAGTTTACCCATCTGTAAATGGGTACAATAAGTTCTTACCTCAGCCAAGTACTCTGAGGATTGATTAATATTTCTAAAGCACTGAGAACCTTGGGCAAAAGACACTATATGAGTACTAAATGTTGATTACAATTAGATCTGTAATGAGTCAAATATCAGCAGAGAGAGATTAACAGATGAAGGGAGAAGGAGAAGAAGGGATATGAAGTTTGGGGAAAGGAAGAGGATCAAATCCAAGCTGTCTTGTTAGCAGGCACAACTCAGTTGCAATCAGTGTTATTACATCAGGGCTGTGTTTGGCTAGGAAAGTCAATGAGGCAGAGAGATGTACAGTACTCTTAATGCTTGATAGCAATGATCCAAGTTCTCCCTACTGTGACCCAATGGAAATGACTGTGGAAACAGAGCCTTCTGTAGAACTAGGATTGTAACTGCATTGAATGCACAAGTAGCTCCTTACTGTCCCATAGGGCATTGTATTTATGTCTAAATTAATGTTGTACCTCTGGGAACAAGAGGATGTTTGTGGCTGAATGAAGGTATGCTTTAGTTGCTCTTGTTTTTCATAAAGTGATCAGAAGTATGTGTCTACAGAAAAAATTTAAAACTTCGTCCAATAAGATGAGGCACAGAAAAATGAAATGATTGGACCAAAGTCTACCCTTAGTTACAACTGGTTCAATTTAATTGCATTCAATTGGATGATACAAATGTATGTGAAGGCAGAATTTGGCCCACTGAGTCCATTCCTTAATCTTTTCAGTAGGAGCCATTTTTGCTGTCTAACCCAGAAAGCTCATCCTCAAGGATGTTCCAGATTGTGCCCTCAGTTCACATCAGTGCATCTGATGTTAGGTATATGACTCGAACACATACAATGACATTCATATTCAAAGATGATGTTTTATCTTTAGTCTAACCCAGGGATAGTCAATAGGTGGACCATGGTCCAAATCCAGACCATAAGATGTTTTTCAGTGGACCATGGTCAACAGAGGCGATGCGTGGGTGGGGCGAACAGCCCCATGGTGGGGGGGAGTGGAGGAGCTCAGCCAACCACCCTGCTTTCTCGCCCTGCTGTATGGAAACGCGGACAGTGAGGCTGGAAGGGGAAGTGCTGCCTCCTTGCTTCTGGGCGTCCCAATAAATTGGGGGGGGGAACCCCCCAGAACCTTTCATATGTGGTTCCCCCTTTCACTAGTCACAGGTATGTGTCGCCTCTGCGTGCAGGCTAAAGCTGAGCTGGGGCTGGAGCCATGCAGAGCTGTGCTTGTACTCCAAACGGTCCCTGGAGCCCATTGCCCCACCCCCATGTTCCCTGCCCCCGAAACCAACCTTGTGCCTCCATCCCGGAGCCTTCCCACCCACTCCCACCTCAAGTCCCCAGCCCCTCTGTGGTCCCCATAGCCCACCCACCCTGGTCTCATGCCCCCTGTCCCTGAGCAGTTCTCAGAGCCCCCCACCCTGGCCTAATGTTCTCCCTAGGCCCAGTTCTTTGGGGCCAGTCCCCGGAGCCATCTCCAGCCCTTCCCGCTGCCCCAATCCGCCTCTTCTTCCCTAGTCTGCCTCCAGTTACCCTGCCACATCCCAGGTTCCCCCCATGTTCCCAGGGCTACTGTCTGGAGTCTCCTTGGTTCCTCGCACTATCTGGAGCCTCTTTCCTGCCCCTCTGCTATCCCAGCCCCAAAAGGTGCTTTGCACCACTAACTGGATCATAGTCCAGCAGCTTCACCTGCTGGGTCTAAGCTCAAAAGTACTCTCACACATTCACACCCTGCTTTGCTGCCTAGATCCTAGCCCATGCTCATTCCTCTCCCATGCCACTACATCTCTGCCACTTGGCTCAGTTGAGGGCATGAAGGAATGTTTGTGGGGGGAGGATGCGAGCAGCAAACTACGGCCTGCAGGACCGTCCTGCCCAGCCCCTGAGCTCCCCTGCTATCCCCCCTCCTCTGCAGCCACACTGCTGCGGAGGCAGCATTGTGGGCGGCAGCATGTGTAGCTCTGGCCGTGCGGCGCAGCTCCCAGATATGCTGCTCTGAGCAGCATGGTAAGGGAGCCGGGGGGTTGGATAAGGGGCAGGGGGTCCCGGGGGGCGGTCAGGGAGCAGGGGGCGGTTGGATGGGGGGGGTGGTTGGGATGGGGAACGGGGCAGTTGGATAGGGTAGAGGTTCTGGGGGGGGCAGGGGATGGGGAACAGGGGGAGGGTTAGATAGGGTGTGGAGTCCCAGCGGGCAGTTAGGGGCAGAGGTCCTGGGAGGGGGTGGTCAGGGGACAAGGAGAAGGGGGGGTTGGATGGCTTGGGAGTTCTGAGGGGGGCAGTCAGGCGGCGGGAAGTGGGAGGGGGTGGATAGGGGGCGGGGACCAGGCTGTTTGGGGAGGCACAGCCTTCCCTACCTGGCCCTCCATACAGTTTCGCACCCCGATGTGGCCCTCAGGCCAAAAAGTTTGCCCACCCCTGGGCTAGCCCCATGCGTTCCATTTTCAGTTAAGGGAAATAAGGTCACTTAACTCTCTGGGTAGGGAGCTGGCAGGCAATCAGGGAACTTGGGGGGGCAATTGGGAGGTAGGGGAGGGAAGCTGTGTTGGGGTCTGGACCTTGATTATACCTTGACCAAGAAATTTGGACCTAGACAAAAAGTAGACTACCCCGGTCTAAACCTTTGGGTCTAGCTAAATCAATATATACTGAATAGGATATGTAAGGTCACTTACTGTAAAATGGACTAAGCTTTAACTTTGAAATTCTTAAGCGGATTGGATGACTCAAGGGATTAGGGTGACCAGATGTCCTGATTTTATAATTTTTGGGTCTTTTTCTTATATAGGCTCCTATTTACACACATACTCTCCCCCACCCCCACACACACACAACCTGTCCCGATTTTTCACACTTGCTCTCTGGTCACCGTACAAGGGATGGATAAAATCCAAACCAGGTAGGGTAACAAAAGTTGTTCAGATTTGATTGGTGTACAGTGGTGGTGTCACTCCTGTTCTAGAGGGGAGGTGTTCCCATGATAAAACTGGGATTACATTTGGCCTCTTTGTCGGTAGTCTCAGCAGAAATGCTAACCATAGAATGAATATGGAGAGTGAATTGTGTTCCCACTCCTATATGTGCCTCTTCCAGGTCATTCCTGAGGTACAGGGGTGTGGGTCATTGAGAAGTTTGTACTGCTGCTGCCTGTGCTGTGGTTGCACTGTGGGATTAAATACATTCATTCTTCAGTGCTGCCATTCTGACACTTTCTGTGAGAGCTAAATCCTTATTTAAATTAAACAAAAATAAAAACTAGGGGATGGGCAAGGGGGACTTCATGATGTTTGTGAAGCAACAAATTCAGTAGCTGCCAGTGTCAAAATATAAACTTCACAACAATTTCTTATTTATTGGTGGTGCTTTTTACCTGCACTTCAGCACAAATAAGGCTAATGTTCTTGTATTGCAGGCTGCTGAACGTCTTTGTCATGTGGAAGCCTGTGCAGTGACATGGTATCAACAGGAAAAGTTAATCTTGTTTGTTGTACCTAAAGACAACTTAGCAAGAGACACTCTTAAGGAACTCCAGAAACATCTCCCAACCTATGCAATCCCTGATGAACTTGTGCTGATAGAAACTTTGCCTTTCACATTGCATGGTAAATGAAGTAATGTTTAACAAGTGCTCTTCAGTGCAGATGCTTCTGTGTGCCTTTTCTGTTTGGTTTAGAAGCTAAATTTGTTGTCTTTTCTTCTTTACTGAAACTTTACCCCAAAACAGTAATAGCTGGTTCATGCACCATTATTTATTTTATAGCGTTGTGCTCTGATGTGACCCATGGTATTAAGCCATCACCCATGGTATTAAGCCATCACCGTAAGCTATAGCTCTGTTCTGTAGCAAATCTACCTGGCTCTCATTTGTTCTCCATTGCATTCCTCTGTAGCATTTATTTGATACCCTTAAACTCTCTGTAATTGAATAATAATAATTAAAAGCATTTTAATATTGAAAATACACACACATGTATTTGCTTGACCTCCTCTTCTTCCGTTGAAGTCTATGGCAACTGCTTTCAGTTGGCACAGGATAAGGCATGATATGTGGGTGTGTGTCATATGATAAATTTTCAAAAACCTGCTCCCTTTTCTGTGGGTGCAGTTGATTGCTGATGTAAAAAAAATGGATGCAATTTTGCTCACAAATAAAGAAGGTCTAGACTGAGACCCAGATGAACATGTAGGCCATAACAAGAATTTGAAAATACAAAGTCTAAAATGCAATGAAAAAATCTTGTGCTTTTTATTTTGTTTGAAGGCAAAATCGATGTTTCTGAGCTGAGCAAGATTTACAGTAACCATCTAAATTTCAGAAGGCATGACAGTAAGCTGAGTGGAGCAGAGGAATTGTGGGAAAGATTGCAGTATTTATGGAAGGTAGTATTTTAAGCTGCCTTTTTATCATTGCCAGTGGATCATTATGCATATGTCAGGAATTAAACAGTTTTAATAAGTGTGACTAATGCAACCAGAATATTTTTGCTGCACATACATTATGTACTGTAGCTCCATCCGTTTATTTAATACTTAAATACAGTTTCTCTGTAACAGCCAGGAGGGAGCCATTTATTTTTTCCCATAAGCTGAAGTTGCAAACTGTAATGGGCTAAGATGTTAGTGTATGTAGGGTGAATGCCACCACATAATCTGTCAGCTGTTTCTAAATACTTCTTCCCATGCCAAGCAAGATATCCATAAGGGAGGCCAATAATTGGGGCATGGAGTTTTTAACAAACTGCTGTGTTACCAGCATCCCCCAATTTATATATATTACTTTTTATTAACTTTTTAATTTTTTTATGAGAGATTATTGTCATAATTATCTTGTGAGCAATCTGGTTTTGTTATATGCTGAATCCTGTGGTGGTGATATACATGTTCATAATAGCAGCAGCAGCATCGCAGTAAAATAACAAACATATTGCCTTTAGGCCGTGCCCTTCATGTATGACTACAAGAGTCACTTCAGCTACTACTGATATGGAGCACAGCAGCTGTTTCACAGCACATGGCAATGTTACATCACCAGACAGAAAGTGAAGAATTCTGTATTTAGTTTAAGCTGCAAATGAAAACAGTGCTCATTGTGCCTCAGAAGTGGGCTCCTGAGCTTCTCTCCACAAACCCCTATGTGTGGGTGAGGCCTCTCTGATAAAGGCAAGCAGATGTGGCTATAAATTGTGCCCTGTCAGATACTTGCAATGGGTAGTGCTGCATGACTACCCTAGTAGCCCTGGGAGATTGGACATGAATGAGATCTTGGTGGACACATCCTAGGCCTAGATCTGCTGTGCTAGAGAACGGGGCTTTCTAGAACAGGGCCTAGTTTTCACAAGCAGAGGTGCAGCAGCAGGAGGTACACAATATGTTGCTCTTTCTGTGCTGGGGGTGCTGCACCCAGAATCCTTTGTGACATTGTTGGAAGGGGGTTAGGGCTTTTGTTCAGAGCCAGGTAGGTTACATTATTTTAACAATAAAAAAGCCATAATAATTAGTCTCATGCCTCCCTAATAAAATTACATTAAAAAAGTGCTTCAGGAATTGTAAATAAAATTGTTTGTCAAAGGCAACAATGTTTGATCTGAGCAGCAGAAACTCCTTTAAAGTTTTTTTTAAAAAATGCATCTTAGAGTAAAGTGCTCTGATATGCATTTTTTAAAGAGTTCTTTGCAACTGTTTTAATTCTTTGGCTGTGGAATGAACTGCAGAATCGGAATCAAGCCTAAAATTTGGTTAGCACTTTGAAATTGACACTTCCCCCACGGCTTGATCAGCCCGCATTTCTCAAAGAGCACCAAAAAGTGCAAATAAAATCCTGCAAGGTGCTGAATACTTTTAGTCCCTGTTGATTTCAGTGGGGGTCTGAGACACTGACAGGCTCAGACCCTACTTCTTCTTCGAGTGCTTGCTCATATCTATTCCAATTTGGTGTGCGTGCGCTGCGTGCACGGCCGTCACAGAATTTTTACCCTAGCAACACCCGGTGGGTCGGCTGGAGTGGCGCCGTCATGGTGCTAGTTGTATACCCCAGCCGACCCAGCATCCCCTCAGTTCCTTCTTACCGCCCGTGATGGTCGTTGGAACTGTGGAGCTTGGCTTTGCTACTCTCCCTAGAGTTCACCCTACGGTTTGTTCATAGTTTGTTGTTATAGTATTGTTGTTATAGATTAATAGTTGTAGTTCTAGTTATAGTATAGTAGTTTGTATTAGTGGGGGAGAAGGGGGTTTCCCCTCCTCCCCCTACTTGATTGGGCTCATGCCCAAAGCTCTGGGCGTTAAGCCCTGCGGATCCTGCTCCAAGCCCATGCCAACGGGTGACCCCCACAACTCTTTCCTGAAGTGTCTGGGGGAATCTCACGAGGCAGAGAAGTGCAGGATTTGCAAGAGCTTTCGTCCCCGAACGAAGAAGGAGCGGGACTTTCGTTTGAGACAGCTCCTTATGGAGGCGGCTCTTAGTCCTCAGCCTCCAGTGGTGCAGCAAGACCCAATGCCGAGCACTTCGGTATGCAGCACCTTGGCTTCAGCTACAGGAATGGTACTGCGGTCGGACTCTGATAGAGAGCCGCGGCACTGAGGTTCCCTGGCACCGCAGCCAACATCTTCAGTCCTGACCAGGCGTGCGAGAGCAGTGCCGAAGTGGCACTGGAAGCCGGCAAAGGCTGGCCCACCTCAGCAGGCACCACCCTTTCCGGATCCACCTACAGAACCTCATCCCACAGCAGAGTGTCCGGGGACACAGGTGACGGCCTCGGTACCGTTGACTCCGGAACCAAGGACAGAGCCGTTGAGTCCGGTGTGACTGGACTCCCCGACTCACAGCGTGGTTGAGGTCCAGTTCCCATCTACACCAGATACCTTTGTGGCGACAAGGGATCTGATTGCCTTGACGGTATCAGCATCTCCTCAACAGACCAAGACACCGCCACCTGTCCCCGTGGCACCATCCAGGGGCAAGCCGACTCTTATTCACCTGTTGGCACTGTCAGTTGAGCCTTTGCACCGCTCCGACTCCCAGCACCGGTCTCGACACTGCTCTGTCTGCCAGTCGCCATCCAGGAGTAAATCCTGGTCCCGACGCCACTCCCGACGCCAGTCATTGTCGTTGAGACCCAGGTCCAGATCCAGGCACTGGTCCAGGTCCTGGAACCGATCTAGGTTCAGACACCACTTCCCAGCATCGTGGCACCGTTCTTCTCCATCTCAGTACCGATCTCCAGCTTTGCAGTACCGATCAACTTCATCTCATCAACGTGATTTGGCGCAGACCCACTCAGCACCACCATGGCCATCGCGTTCCACCTCTCGCTCATCACGGTCTGAGGCAGGGTCATGCTTCTCAGACCACCACCACTCTGATCACGGCCGACTGGGCTCAGGGGCAGATTAGTGGCAGGCACAAGAACTGGAGCCCGCTCAAGGGTCCACCCAGTGGACCTTTTGGACACCCTGCGTGTACCACTAGGCACAGGGTGCTCCCTCTGGGACTTCTCGCTCAGCCGTGTCCGAGCTGCAAGTGCCTGAGACCTCTGCCAGCTGTCCTGCTCCTGGAGGCATGGAGATGGTGGCGTCGTCCTTACAGGCACCAGCTCCTCTTGCTCCAGCTTCCGGCCCGAACACTGAGGTCTTGGGACTGGAGCAGTGGGGCACAGCTCAGCTAGAGGCCCCGGATGATCCTCTCCCTCCTGTGGCATCCTCCACATCTTCGCCCAATGAGGCTGCGGTGGGGACTACTATATTGGTGTGTCTGTCCCCCTGTTACCCCCGCCCCATAGACCTCCGCACTCACCAGGAACTCTTGCGCAGGGTGGCGCGGAACATGAACCTGCAAGCAGAGGAGGTGGTCAAGGTGGAGGACCCTGTGGTTGACATTTTGTCCTCAGAGGCTCCTTCCAGGGTGGCCTTACCACTTATCCAGACCATTCAAACCACAGCCGGAACAATCTGGCAAACACCTGCCTCCATTTCCCCCAACTGCTAAGGGGGTGGAGCAGAAATATTTCGTTCCCTCCAAGGGATATGACTTCTCTACACTCACCCACAGCCCTGTTCACTGGTGGTGGCCTTAGTGAATGAGAAGGAATGTCATGGTCGGCAAGCCCCAGCACCTAAATCAAGAGGCCAAGAGCCTCGATTTATTTCGGCGCAAAGTCTACTTCTCAGGGGCGCTCCGGCTCTGGATTGCAAACCAGCAGGCTCTCCTGAGCCGATGCAATTTTAACTCTTGGAACTCCATGGTGAAGTTCAAGGAATTGGCTCCTCTGAAGTCCAGAGAAGAGTTTGGGGCTCTGGTAGAGGAGGCCAAAACGGTCGCGCGAACCGCTTTGCAGGCCTCGTTGGACACTGTGGACTCTGCCGCTCGGACCCTCTCTTCAGGGATAGCAATGGGGCATATTTAAAATGCAGCCTCAATGCTCCTACCCTCCTCCTTGGCCGAGGCAGGACTTCTATAGGAGACGGGGGCTCGGTGGCAGGAGAAAACCCTCCAACCACCAATCCAGCCAGGCCCAAGGTCCTTCCAAGCCCTTAGCGGGTCCCAAACAAAACTTTTGAAGGGACGCCCGAGGACGGTGTACCCAACCTCACTCAGGATCCTACCCCATTCTTGAATCATTTATCTCGTTTTCACCATGCCTGGTCCCTCATAACCACAGACCTTTGGGTTCTTCGCACGGTGGAAAGGGGATACTCTCTCCAATTTTTGTTCTCCGCCCTGTCCCTCTTCAGGGACCCCTATCACAAGCAACTGCTTATCCAGGAGGTGCAGTCACTCCTCGCCATGGGGGTGATCAAGGAGGTTGCAAGGGAGCTAAGGGGTAGGGGGTTCTACTCCCGTTACTTCCTAATCCCCAAGGGAAAGGGCGGGCTTCGGCCTATCCTGGACTTGTGTGGACTCAACAAATTCATGGTAAAGTTGAAGTTCCGCATGGTCTCCTTGGGCACCATTATACCTTCCCTGGATCCTGGTACGCCGCCCTTGACATGAAGGACGCGTATTTCCACTTTGCGATTCATCCAGCTCACAGACGCTTCCTCCGCTTTGTTGTCAACTGTGAACATTATCGGTTCACGGTCCTTCCCTTCGGCCTCTCCATGGCCCCTCAAGTGTTCACCAAATGTATGGCCGTAGTGGCAGCCTTCCTTCGTCAACAACAGATACAGGTATACCCGTATCTCAATGACTGGCTCATCCGAGGGCGCACCAAAGAGCAAGTGCAGGTTCACCTTCTTCAATTCATCACAGACACGTTTCAACAGTTAGGCCTTCTGCTCAACATGGCGAAGTCAACGCTAGAGCCAACCAAGAGGATAGAATTTATCGGGGCGCTCCTAGGCTCCGTGCGGGCTCGAGCCCTCCTTCCGGATGCTCACTTCCAAGCCTTCTCAGGCCTCATCAGGAGCCTTCAAAGCTTCCCAACCTCAAGGGCAAGAAGGTTATTGAGTCTTCTAGGACACATGGCTTCCTGCACATACATGTCCAGACATGCCAGACTATGGCTCCGCCCTCTTCAAGCCTGGATGGAATCGGTCTACCACCCAGGTCGAGACAGCCTAAACCTGGTGGTTGTTATTTCGGAGGGAGTCCCTGGCCTCCCTCCAGTGGTGGCTAGACCCAAAGGCAGTATACGGAGGAGTCCCCTTCCATACCGCTCAGCTTTCCTTGTCCCTCATCACAGATGCGTCAGCCCTGGGATGGGGCGCCCACCTTGGGGACATCCAGATGCAAGGTCTGTGGGCCCCATCCGATCTCTCTCTCTCCCCATATCAACATATGGGAGCTGATGACTGTGCTTCTTGCGTATCAAGCCTTAGGGGAGCGTTTGCATGGTCGTTGCATGGTGGTCCTCACAGATACCACCATGGCCTTGTTTTACATCAACAAGCAAGCAGGGGCTCGTTCCTCCCTCCTCTGTCAAGAGACCATTCGACTGTGGGAATTCTGCATAGCCTACTCCATTCACCTGGTGCCATCGTTTCTCCCAGAGGTCCAGAACATGTTGGCGGATCACCTCAGCAGGTCCTTCCAATCCCATGAATGGTCGCTCTGTCCTGTTGTCATTCACTCCATCTTCCTAAAGTGGGGGTTTCCCCAGGTCAACCTGTTTGCCTCACACAGCAACCGGAAATGCTTGGCGTTTTGCTCCCTCTAGGGCCGCTCCCCAGGCTCTTCCACAGACGCCTTCCTACTCCCATAGAAGAGCAGTTTGTTTTATGCCTTCCCTCCATTTCCTCTTGTACACAAGGTCCTGCTTAAGGTGCGCAGGGACAGATCATGACTGATTCTGGTCATCCCGGCGTGGCCCAGACAGCATTGGTATACCACGCTGTTGGAGATCTTGGTGGACGCCCCAGTTTTGCTGCCTTTTTTTTCCGGACCTGATCACTCAGGATCACGGCCGCCTCTGTCACCCCGACCTACGATCCCTCCACCTCACGGCGTGGATGCTGCATGGCTGAGCCACTCTGAGCTACTCTGTTCTCATTTGGTACAGCAGGTTTTGTGGGGTAGCAGGAAACTTTCCACTCCGGCCACATATATGGCTAAATAGTAGCGACTCCCATGCTTATGCACTCACCGCAGCACACACACACACCCCACCCCCCCAGGCGTCCGTGTCTCTCATTTTGGACTATCTCCTGAGCCTGAAACAGCAGGGCCTGACGGTATCATCCATCAGGGTTCACCTGGCTGCCATTTCGGCTTTCCACCCAGGAGCGAATGGCTGATCTGTCTTCTCCAACCCCATGGTCAGTAGGTTCCTTAAGGGCCTGGACCATCTCTACCCACAGGTACGACAGCCAGTCCCCACCTGGGACCTGAACCTGGTCCTCTCCAGGCTTATGGGGGCCCCGTTTGAGCTGTTGGCCACCTGTTCCCTCCTATACCTCTGTTGGAAAATGGGTTTGCACAGTGTATATCTGAGCTCGCAGCTCTTACCTCGGAACCACCATACACGACCTTCCATAAGGACAAGGTGCAGCTACAACCTCACCCGCCAAGGTGGAATCAACCTTTCATATCAGCCAGAACATTTTCCTCACGGTTTTTTACCCAAAACCACATCCTACTCGTCAGAAACAACGGCTACACTGCCTAGATGTTCGTAGGGTCCTGGCCTTCTACGTTGAGCATACAAAGCCGTTCAAGAAAACGACCCAGCTCTTCGTCGCAGTGGCGGAATGGATGAAGGGCCTCCCGGCCTCATCCAAGCGGATCTCCTCTTGGATCACTTCCTGTATCTGTGCTTGCTATGATCTGGCCGGTGTTCCAACCCCGCCCCTCACCGCTCACTCTACAAGGGCCCAGGCCTCATCAGCAGCTTTCCTGGCCCAGGTGCCAATCCAGGAGATCTGTAGAGCTGCTACTTGGTCTTCAGTACATACTTTTGCCTCTCACTATGCCATCGCCCAACAAGCCAGAGACGATGCGGTGTTTGGTAGAGCGGTCCTTCAATCCACGGTACTTCAGTCTGACCCCACCGACTAGGTAAGGCTTGGGAGTCACCTAATTGGAATCAATATGAGCAAGCACTTGAAGAAGAAAAGATGGTTACTCACCTTTGTAACTGTTGTTCTTCAAGATGTGTTGCTCATATCCATTCCAAACCCGCCCTCCTTCTCCCCTGTCGGAGTAGCCAGCAAGAAGGAACTGAGGGGGCTTTGGGTTGGCTGGGGTGTATATATACAGCACCATGAAGGCGTCACTCCAGGAGGCTCCACAGCCGACCCACCGGGTGTTGCTAGGGTAAAAATTCTCCGACGGCCGTTCACGTGGCGTGCGCACAACTAATTGGAATGGATATATATGAGCAACACATCTCGAAGAACAACCGTCACAAAGGTGAGTAACCATCTTTTCCCTGTGGCACTGGGACATTGTTCACCTCACAAGCTCTGTTCTCTGCTTCTTCTCTAGTCTCTCCTGAATCTTCCAGATGATTCACCCAGCATTTCCAAAGATTCACTGTTTCTGTACAGTGGTGGAGACTCCTTGAAGTCACTACGGTTTCATGATGAGATTGAGAATTTGACAGGCAAAGCCATCCCTGGGCTCCTGGAAGTTATTCTCAGCAGCTCCATTGCTCAGGTTTACCAACATGTTCTTAAAGCTGTATTCCCAAGTGAGGACCAAATAATGGATCGTAACACTGTGAAAAGAACACTGACTGAGAGCAGTGGAGGGGAATTCCATGGAGAACACACAAAACAAAAATCTAGAAGGTACTTTAATGCTGCTGCAGGATTGGTTGCATTTATTGCACTAAACCGAGGAAATCGGATGTTGTCGATGACTTCCCCTGAGTCTCTTATGAACCCATATAATGCAGGACAGGCAGGAAAAAAGTTAAGACAACAAGCATCTTATTCATCTGCTGTAACTTCTAATACAATGAAATATGAAGTGACAGAGAATAAATCTGGAAAGAGCAGAAGCAGTCCAGAAATTGCAAGGAAGGCAAATGAAACAGGTACTCATTCTGTAGAACAAGCTCCTTCAGAAGAGACTTTAAAAATGCCTGAGAAGCTGATATTACATGTAAGATGGAAGTCAAATATGGGCAAATGTGTAGATGCCTCCCCATTAGTTATAATACCAGCCACGGATGATTTATCTGCAACTGTATACGTTGGGTCCCATTCACACACAATGCAGGCAATTGATTTATGCTCAGGAAAAATCAAATGGGAGAGAATCCTTGGAGATCGTATTGAATCGTCTGCATGTGTGTCTAAGTGTGGAAACTTCATTATTGTTGGTATGTATTTTAAATGATTTTCCTTCCCCCCCCCCCACCCCCAAAATTGTAACCAAATTACACAGCAGCTTGTTCAATGTCAAGCAATATGTAGCTGGCATCTCTGCTTCCACTAACCCGTGTTCTGTGTCTGTCTAAAATTAAACTGCAGTAAATGGGAACAAAAGGGGAAAGCAGTTTCAATGCCACTATTGAGGGTGGCTGGGCCCTTTAAGGGGAGGTGGTTTCCAGTCCACTTGTGACAAGTGTGGCTCATCTCCCCAGGTGAGGAGGATGAGTGATAGTGAGTGAAGTCATGTAACAAGTGGGTCAGGTGGCTGAATCAGCCCTAAGGCAGATAAGCAAGAGGCCTAGAGAGAGAAAGTGAGTGTTTGCAGATTCCTCAGGTAGAAAGAAGGCTCCTGCAGGGCCCTGAGTCAGCAGAGGGGAAAGAGGTCTGTCTGCTGATCTCTTCCAATCTAGAAAGGAATAAGATTGAGAAAAGGAGCAACCATTTGAGGGAAGCTGATCCAAGGTCACAGCTGACAGGAATAAGCACAGCTCCAAGGAGGGGAACTGTGAGGCTCCTCTGTTAGAGGAAGACTTTGGAGACCTAGAGAGACAGATCTGCAGGTGGGAGGATCTGGGCTCAGCTGGGGACTGCGTAGAGGAGCCTGTTTGTGTTTGAACTCTGAAAGGAAGACAGATACTCAGGGAGGACGGGCTGGGCCCATATTGAAACTGGGGTGAAAATTCTGTAGGTTTGAGTTCTATTTTGAATGACTCTGTGCAGCACTTAATACATTGAACTACGGGAAGGGAATATCTAGACAGTATGGACTTTTTAAGGTCCCCTGAGTAGGTGTTCAGGAGGCATAAAAAATAATGGAAGGGCAACTTATTTAAAGTATTGCAATCAAGTAGGATTATTATGCACCAATGGATTCTCCTTTTCTTAACTGTATTGTACTAGTACAATGATAATCAACAGGTACAAGTTCCGTTTGAAGAATTTAGTTAAACATGATCATTGAACTGCTTAGAAAAGCGTGGGATAAGTTTTAAAAATGCCTTGAAAGTAAGCTTTAAAAATTAAGAGGTAGTGTAACCCACACACCTCCTGAGTGCGGTGCTCTGTCCTATCTAGTGGCACTGAGACCACTTAGAGAGAGAGATTAATGAGTCTGCTCTACAGCCATATGGCTTTTAGCTCCTACAGTAGAGGCTCATGTACTAAGCTCCAGAGGTCCCAGGTTCAATCCTGCCTGCCGAAGACTCGGTGTTACAGTAGAACTTAGCATATGATACCTCAGATAGTTAAATCTGATGCAAAATAATCTTTTTTTTTTAAGCGTTTTGTGGGTACTTTGAGCAAAGGTCACTTATACAAGATATTGGTGAATTCACTTTCCACCCCATCGGTGTATGCTGTCTGAATTTTAAAGCAGTTTGTTGTTGGCATGTCAAAGTGGCCATGATTGCCTCATACAGGATTAATATGTCACCTGTAACTGACTTCCCCATGAAAAATCAGGAGGGTTTTTGTCATCTGCTTAGATGAAAAGAGAGTAATTAAATACTTACTAATGTTGTTTTTCTATGTGGTGCATGCACATTGAGATATATATATATATAAAATATAAAATGTCTAACACAGGGGTGGGCAAACTTTTTGGCCCGAGGGCCACATC
Source organism: Eretmochelys imbricata (assembly GCF_965152235.1). NCBI lineage: Eukaryota > Metazoa > Chordata > Testudines > Cheloniidae > Eretmochelys > Eretmochelys imbricata. Next base: position 91,653,492 of record NC_135575.1, read on the forward strand.
TGGATATGGAAATTGTATTGTGGGCCATGAATGCTCACGAAATTGGGGGGTGGGTGGGGGGTGTGAGGGCTCCGGCTGGGGGTGCTGGCTCTGGGGTGGGGTTGGGGATGCAGGAGGTTGCTCTGGGTTGGGGCCAAGGGGTTCAGAGGGGGATCAGGGCTAGGGCAGGTGATTTGGAGCATGGGGAAGGGGCGCTCGGGTGCAGACTCCGGTTGGCATTTAGCTCAAGGAGCTCCCGGAAGCAGCAACATGTCCCCGCTCCGGCTCTGCACGTGGCCCCATCCACAGGCACCACCCCTGCAGCTCCCATTGACCGCGGTTCCCGGCCAATGGGAGCTGTGGGGGCAGCGCTTGGGGTGGGAGCCGCATGCGGAGCCCTCTGGCTGCCCCTATGCATAGGAGCCGGAGTGGGGATATGCTGCTGCTTCCAGGAGCTGTGCGGAGCCATAACAGGTTGGAGCAGGGCAAGCCCCCGACACCGCTCCCTGGTGGGAGCTCGAAGGCTGGATTAAAATGTCTGAAGGGCTGGATGTGGCCCCCGGGCCGTAGTTTGACCACCTGTGGTCTAACAGGTTAAATAATACAAAGCTTGGATCTCTTGCCTTTTGGCTTGACATACGGTAGTGGTGACCAAAGTTTTGGCTGATATTTTGATTGCTGTTGAGCCTGCAGGTAACAAAATTGTGCTGATATTGTATTATGCCCTAACGTGTCTTGAAGCAGAGCCTGGATTTTATTAAACAAAATGGAGGGTCTTTATTGCCAGATGCACAGTTGTTGCCATGTTGTTCCCAGGATATTAGAGAGACAAGGTAGGTGAGATAATACCTTTTATTGGACTAAATTCTGTTGGTGAGAGGCAAGCTTTGTGTTTATTGCCAGAAACATAAATGAGAATAAAAGTAATTTCATTAATATGCACAAACTTTGCACTTCCCTTGTCCATATTCAGTAGCTCACCCTATCCTCCAACAAACTTCACAGTAATAGCACAGTAAAAATAGGCATAGCTTTAAAATGACTCAGAAGAAGAGCACTGAGTGCTTAATGTCAAATGCACTTGTGAGGCTTTATTTTCAGCAAGAAGCTTGAATGCAAAAAGTGCTGGGAAATATGTTTGGAGGTGATGGGTTGACTCATGAGCTATCTTTTGATCAGCAATGATGCAGTGAAAACGCTAATCCAAATATTACCTGTTTTTTCCCTATTGCACTTTATTTTATGCAGGCTGCTATAACGGCTTAGTGTATGTACTCAGAAGCCAGAATGGGGAAATACACTGTATCTTTACCACTGAAGATGCTGTGAAAAGCTCTGCAGTTGTGCATCCTTCCACTGGACTAGTCTACATTGGATCGCATGACCAACACATATATGCTCTGGATATTTATGTAAGAAGTCACCCTGACTAACTTTATGTATATCAAAAGTAAAACATCTGACCCTCTTGAACCATATCTATAAGCTCCATCAGTGTTGGCATTCTTGGGAGCCCTAATGTAGACAGACTGCCAACTGCTTTCATTTTAGCCTTGAGTTAATTAGGACTGCTTGGAGTAGAGTTAAATGACAGTGATTAAAAGTGCTGTTGGCAGTCTGTGGCCTCCCTACATTACACTCCCAGCACTGCCAATGCCAGTTCAGAACTATATGGCAAATTATCCTCTATCACTAGTACGGAACTGGGTGGTTAGGGCAAATCTAAAATGTGTACTCCCAGTGCTGGCAACTTGTAATAACCCCACAATTTGGTGTGGATGAAACTGAATCTCTTCCCTTTCTCCAGAATGTGTTGAGAGAAGGAAAGTGACGTGGGTGAGTGTTACGTATTTCTTAACTGAGTTTCCAATATTTAGCTCTATGAAAGAAGAAACTGCCTTGAGCTATATGGGTCTCTTTGATTGCTGGCAAATTATAATCTTCAGTTAATAACTAGTATTTTCCAAGTAAACTTGCTGTTGATAAAACTTTGACATTTGAGTCCTTGCAAATAGCATAATGAACTTTAACTCTCAGTTATCAGATTGTATAGCTTTTTATGTACTTTTTTCTTGGATTGACAGAAGGAGGAGCCTGTCTGGAAGCTGCACTGTGAAGGTGGAGCTGTGTTTTCGTCTCCATATCTAAGCATCTTGCCAGATCACCTGTATGTTGCTACGCTAGGCGGACTTTTATTGGCTGTAAATCCAGTATGTACCTTCCTTGCCATCTCTGGGCCAGATCTTGAATCCTTATTCAGCCATAACATGCTCTGAAGTCAGTAGAAGTTTTGCATCAGTAAGGACTGTAAGGTCATACTTTCTAATAACAATCTTTTTCATCCCAGGATCTCACTGCGTTTCAAAAGAGAGCAGTATTATTTTGATTTTTGCAGATGAGGAATCTGAGGCGCAGAGAGATGAAGACTTAGGGCATGGCTACGCTTGCAGATGTAGAGCACTTTGAGTTAAACCAGCCTTCATAGAGCGCAGTAGGGAAAGCGCTGCAATCTGTCCACACCGACAGCTACAAGCGCACTGGCGTGGCCACATTAGCAGCTCTTGCAATGGCCACAGAGAGCAGTGCATTTTGGTAGCTATCCCAGCATGTAAGTGGCTGCAATGTGCTTTTCAAATGGGGGGGGAGGAAATGGAGTGTGACAGGGAGTGTGTTGTGTGTATGTGGGGGGAGAGAGAGTGGGTTTTGGGGGGGGCTGAGAGCATGTCAGCATGCGGTCTTGTAAGTTCAGATAGCAGCAGACCTCCCCTCCCCCCCGCCCCCCGTCTGCCTCTCTCTCACACACACAGCATTCCACAGTAATGGTTGCTTTGTCTCGGAGCAGATAAGCATGCCACCTGTCAGAAATGGAGCTTTCAGAGGGCATATCCGCATTCCTACAGCAAGTTCAAAACAATGACAAGAGTGGCCACTTGACTTAAGGGGATTATGGGACGTTTCCAGAGGCTGATCAGAGCTCAGTAATGCAACACCTCGTTCGCACTGACCCCCAGCTAAGGCGTAACAAGCGTTAATCTTCTCGCTGAGGTGGAGTACCAGAAACACACTCGCTGTGGAGTCAGAGCGCTCTACGTGCCTTGTCAGTGTGGACAGGTAGTGAGCTAGTGTGCCCAGGGCTGCTTTAATGCACTCTAACTCACAAGTGTAGCCAAGCCCTTAGATTCACAAAAGGACTCTGTGAACCTCCTGACTCAGAGATGCTCTGCCTCCCAGTGGGATTCTCGGCCTTAAGGTAGTTGTCCAGTTTTCCTGTACAATGTGTGAGGAGAGTCAGGTGCCTAAGAAGGGGATTCATGGAGGCTAGCGGGGTCTGCCTAACTTAGCCACTAGGAGATGCTGAGGAGAGGGGTGTGGCCTGAGCACTGCCTTTCAAAGGTATTTCGGTGTCTAAGGCTTTGTCTACATTGGTAAAACTTTTGTCGTTCACAGGTATTAAAAAAACAAAAAAAAACCCCACACCCACCCACCAAAAGACCAAAAAAGTTTTGTCAATAACAAGCGCTGGTGTGAACAGCACTTTGTTGGCAGGAGCACTGTCCTGCTGACAACGCTAATGCTATTCATTGTTGGTGGGAGTTTTTTGTTGGCAGGAAAGCTCTCTCCTGCCGACAAATAGCGGCTACACTGTACGCCTTGTAGCAGCACGGCTGTAGCAGCACGGGCATAGCCTAACTCTGGGCCAGAGGGAGGTGTCTGTCTCTTCTCAGGATTCTCGGCCATGAACCTTCTCCTGGAATTGGCTGCCTAAACCAAGTCAGCTCTTTCATGTGAAAAATGAGAGAGGGAAAGACAAACACACAGATACCCTCTCCATGGCAGAGTGGGTACTTGCCTACAATATGAGAGAAAGTTTCAGATCCCTGCTTTTCCTGATTTGGAGCAGGGACTTGAACTTACATCCCAGCTGAGTGCCCTAACCAATGGGTTATTGGGTAATCTGGGCTGGGTCTCAATTTCTCATGCTGAAGCTGTTCCAATTTGTATAAATAATTAAATATTCATTGGGATAGAGAGGAAGAGAGAAGCAAGAGAGAGACTCTATAACCAGGTGGTTAGGATACTTACTTGGCATGTTTGGAGAGTCGTGTTCAAGTCACTGCTCAGAATCAGGCAAATAGAGCAGGGTTTTTAATGGGTCTCTCATTCTACTCCCCCTGCACCCCGCCTAAAAAAAAATTCCTGATTTGCTAGATACTGGTTGTCTTTGTGCAAGTTAAGCATGCTCTTAGGAATGCCTAGTTTGAGAGTCTCACCAGTGCTTAATGATCCAAGGAGCTTGTTAGCTGGGGGGCAGCATCAGGATTTAGGTATTTTTGTGCATTGGTGCTGGCAGAAACTTGGGTGCATAAAGGAATAGGTGGCAGCTGAACAGCCATTTTGTGAATTGCTTCCTAAATGTTGGCCTTGGACATCTAAAGAGCAGTAAGGTGCCTAAGTGTGTCTTTGTGAATCTGGCCCAGGGCCACATGCTGAGTGAAAGGCAAAATTTGGAAAGGAAATCATGTTTCCTGACTCCCCATCTGTTGCTCTGTCCATTGAACCAGTGTTTCTGAACTAGGGGCTTGTGAGAAAGTGCCTGCTAGCTTTCATCTCCCTAGCTAAAGAAAAAAATCTGCAAAATCTCTTGAAGCCTGGGGAGAATAAAGGAGAAACTAATTCCCGCCATTCCTTCTACTGTCACCACTCCACGTCTCTCACCTGCAGAGGCCAATCCCAATGGAGCTCTCCACTTCCTTCACCTGGCTTCCCATACAGTACACCACTCCAAGGAAGTTGCACTTCTAGAGGCTGTGGAGACAGCTTCATGGCTTGTTGAAGGAACAGTAGTCCAGAGCTGAGCACTGTATGGGTGTGGGAAGCGAGAGAGGGAAAGGAAACAGCCATCACTAGCAGTCAGCCCCACAATTGAGCTTCCACATGCAGCTTTCAACAAGCTTTCATCCAAGTTTTCTCGTCAGCTGTATGTGTTAACACAGTGAAATGGCACAGAGTAGCAGAGGCACTGGCTCAGATAATTCACTACATTACAACTGTTAATGTACCAGCTATATTTCTGAGCTATAGTGATGATTGTGATTTATGGGTTGCTGCTGTTCATACGCTGTTTAGGGTTAACACCATGTGCAGAAACAAGTTTTATGCTATTAGGAGCTAGTTGCGTGGATCTTCTGGTCGTTTCTCATCTGTCCCTGGAGGAGGATAGGATAGAGGCATGAGGGTCACAGTCTGTTCTAGGTATTAAGTTGGAGTAATCTCTGGAGAGAAGGTCTGCTCTTGCTCTGCCGCTTGGGGGACTGAATTCTCTTTTCTTGTGGCTATTCCCAGGGCCCAGCCCAGTTACTAGGGAGAAGATTTGCCCAGTAGTTTTGTGCAGCTTTCTGCAGTCACATTAAATGCCATGTCTTGTACTTTGTCATTCACAGGTTACGGGGAATAAGATCTGGAAAAGTTCCTGTGGAAAACCCCTCTTCTCCTCTCCCCACTGCAGCGAGCAGTATGTGTGCATTGGATGTGTGGATGGGAATGTGCACTGTTTTAGCCACTCAGGAGAAAAGGTGAAAACTATCACTATTAGATTATTGTACTTTCTTACATCACAAACTCTTGCTTTGATTTACCTTTTAGTAATAAATCACAGTTTTATAAACTGTTCTGAGGATTTCAGTGGTTAACATATATTAACTCTTACTTATGCCAGCCAGATAAAACAAGTATTAGTATGTACCCATTTTACAGAAAGGTAAGTTCTAACAGAGAGAGGTAAAGCAGGTTGCCCAAGGCTATCCAGCAAGTCAGTGGCAGAGTTGAAACTAGAACCCAGTATCCCAGTCTCTCCCCAGCCATCCCTCCATTTCTAATGCACAGGTAAAAATCTTGAGCACCTCAGTTCAAATTCTAATCATTTAATTTGGGAGGGGAGGATGAGAGGGATGGTGACATTTTTGGTTTGAATTCTGTTAGCAGATGCCAGGGACATATACAGCAGGGTTGAAAGCAACTCTTTCTTTCAAGTCCCATCCCTTTCTTCCAGGTTTGTTTTATAAAGGTACTGACTGGAATTAAAGTTTCACTCACATGTTTATCAAAGTGTAAAACAAAGTGCTGGTGTCATGGCAGAGGTATCTGTGTAAGTGTTTGTGTGGCTTGGTCTTGTTCTTAGAATCTTGGATGCGATGGTAAGATTTGTTTTCTCATACATGTACAAGATCTGCACCTCTGGTTTAATTTTTGCTGTTGAAACTGTTTGTTTGCCTGGGTACAGCCATAGCATACTTAACTCAAAAGTGTTGTCCTTGGTAAAAATTGTCACTGATAGAATCGTAGGAATGGAAGGGACCTTGAGAGGTCATGTAGTTCAGTCCCCTGCACTCATGGTAGGACTAAGTATTATAGACCATCTCTGAAAGGTATTTGTCTAACCTGCTCTTAAAAATCTCCAATGATGGCGATTCCACAACCTCCCTAGGCAACTTACTCCAGTGCTTAACCACCCTGACAGGAAGTTTTTCCTAATGTCCAACCTAAACTACCCATGCTGCAATTTAAACCCATTGCTTCTTGTCCTATCCTCAGAGGTTAAGGAGAACAATTTTTCTCTCTCCTCCTTGTAACAATCTTTTATGTAGTTGAAAATTATGTCCCCTCTGTCTTTTCTTCTCCAGACTACACAAACCCTTTTTTTTTTTTTTTTTTCTTCCCAATCTTCCCTCATAGGTCATGTTTTCTAGACCTTTAATCATTTTTTGTAGCTCTTCTCTGGACTTTCTCCAGTTTGTCCACATCTTTCCTGAAATGTGGCACCCAGAACTGGACACTATACTCCAGTTGAGGCCTAATCAGCACTGAGTAGAATGGAAGAATTACTTCTAGTCTTGCTTACAATATGCCTACAATACATCCCAGAATGACGTTTGCTTTACTGTTGACTCATATTTAGCTTGTGATCCACTATGACCCCCAGATCCCTTTCCACAGTATTCCTTGCTAGGGAGTCCTTTCCCATTTTGTATGTGTGCAACTGATTGTTCCTTCCTAAGTGGAGTTCTTTGCGTTTGTCCTTACTGCATGTCATTCTGTTTTCTTCAGACCATTTCTCCAGTTTGTCCAGATCATTCAGAATTTTAATCCTATCCTCCAAAGCACTTGCAACCCCTCCCAGCTTTGGTATCATCAGTAAACTTTAAGTGTACTCTCTATGCCATTATCTAAATAATTGATGAAGATATTGAACAGAACCGGAGTGAGAACTGATCCCTGTGGGACCCTACTCAATATGCCTTTCCAGCTTGACTGTGGACGGCTGATAACTACTCTTTGAGAACAAGATATACCACATCTACCGCTTCCCCGTTATCCACAAGGCCTGTTACCCTGTCAAAGAAAGCTATTAGATTGGTTTCGCACAATTTGTTCTTGACAAATCCATGCTAACTGTTACTTATTACTAAGGCTGTGAGTTTGTCACAGTTTCCATGACTTTCTGGGACCCGCAGGCACTGCCCCTGCAGCTCCCATTGGCCATGGTTCCCAGCTAATGGGAGCTGTGGAGCCAGCGCTTGGGGGTGGGGCAGCGCATAGAGCTAGGAACTGAGGGAGGGACATGTCACCGCTTCTGTGGAGCTGCGAGGAGCCAAATAGGGAGCCAGCCAGCCCTGCCAACCACCCCCCACCCAGCACCAGCGAGGATCGTGCACTGCTGCTTGCCCTCTCCCCCCTGCACCAGCAGGGGACCCAGGCTGCTTCCCTCCTGAGCACCTGCAGTACCCCCAGGCTGCCCCACCATAAGCACCCGCACCATCCCCTGGGCCACCTTCCCCACCCAAGATTTAATTAGGGATATATAGTACAAGTCATGGACAGGTGACAGGGCCTTGAATTTTTGTTTACTGCCCATGACCCGTCCATGATTTTTACTAAAAATACCTGTCACTAAAATGTAGCCTTACTTATTACCTTCTAGATGTTTGCAAATTGATTGCTTAATTATTTTCTCCATTATCTTTCCAGCACTGAAGTTAAGATGAATGGTCTCTAATTCCCTGGGTTGTCCTTATTTCCCTTTTTATAGGTGGGCACTGTATTTGCCCTTTTCCAGTCCTCTGAAATCTCTCCTGTCTTCCATGATTTTTTGAAGATAATTGCAAATGGCTCAGATATCTCCTCAGTCAGCTCTTTGAATATTCTAGGATATATTTCATCAGGCCCTGGTAACTTGAAGACATCTAATTTATCTAAGTAATTTTTAACTTTATTCTTTCCCTATTTTACCTCTGATCATACCTCATTTTCACTGGCATTCTTCACGTTTGATGTTGAATTGCTATTAACCTTTTTGATGAAAATTGGAAGAAAAAAAGTCATTTAACACTTTTGCCTTTTCCATGTTCTGTTATTTTTTTTCCTCCCTGAGTAACGGGCCTACCCTCTCCTTGGTCTTCGTCTTACTTCTAGTGTATTTGTAGACTTTTTTCTTGTTATCCTATATATCTCTATCTAGTTTAATCTTGTTTTGTGCCTTGGCCTTTCTAATTTTGTCTCTACGTACTTGTGTTACTTGTTTATATTCATCCTTTGTAATTTGACCTAGTTTCCATTTTTTGTAGGATTCTTTTTTGAGTTTCAGCTCATTGAAGATTTCCTGGTTAAGTTAGGGTGGTCTCTTACCATACTTCCTATTTTTCCTACGCAGTGGGATAGTTTGATTTTTGTGCCCTTAATAATGTCTCTTTGAAAAACCGTTGAACTATTTTTCTCTTTAGACTTGCTTCCCATAGGATCCTAGCTACCAACTCCCTGAGTTTGCTAAAGTATGCCTTCTTGAAATCCATTATCTTTATTGTGCTGTTTTCCATCCTACCTTTCCTTAAATTCATGAACTCTACCATTTCATGATCATTTTCACCCAAGCTGCCTTCCTCTTTCAGATTCTCAACCAGTTCCTTCCTAATTGTCAAAAGCAAATCTAGAACAGCTTGGCCCCCATAGCTTTTTGTACCTTCTGAAATAAAAAATTGTCTCCAGTACATTCCAAGAACTTGGATAATCTGTGCCCTGCCATATTATTTTCCCAACAGATGTCTGAGTAGTTGAAGTCACCCATTACCATCAAGTCCTTTTCTTTGGATTATTTTGTTAGTTGTTTAAAAAAAGCCGCATCCGCTTCTTCCTGATTAGGTGGTCTGTAGTAGACCCCTACCATGACCCCACCCTTGGGTTTTTTACCTTTTTATCCTTACTCAGAGACTTTCAACAAATCTGTCTCCTATTTCCATCTGAACCTCAGTCCAAGTGTATACATTTTTAATATATAAAGCAACATCTCCTCCCTTTTTTCCCTGCCTGTCCTTCCTGAGCAAGCTGTACCTTTCTATACCAATATTCGTCATTTGTATTATCCCACCAACTCTGTCATGCCAACTCTGCCATAGTTGTATTTGTTAACTAGCATTTCAAGTTCTTCTTGCTTATTCCCCATACTTCTCGCATTAGTATACAGACAGCTAAGATACTGATTTGATTTCCCCCACTGTTCTCTCATCTCTCCCCTATCCCTTCTGTAATTGTTCATGCTCCCCCCGCCCCAATTTTGACCCTTCTCCCAGTTTCCATGTTTTGAATTTAACTGCGCCCATCAAACCTACTTTAAACCCCTCCTCACTAGATTAGCCAGTCTGTATCCAAATATGTTCTTCTCCTTCCTCGATAGGTAGAGCCAATCTCCGCTTAGCAGTCCTTCTTCCCAGAACAGCATCCCATGGTCAAGTAAGCCAAAGTCCTCCTGTGACACCATCCTCGCAGCCAGGCATTCATCTCCAGGATGCAACTGTCTCTGCCAGGGCCCCTACCTTTAGCTGGAAGGATCGAAGAGAACACCACCTGTGCCACCAACTCCTTCACCCTTACTGCCGGAGCCCTGTAGTCATTTTTTATCTGCTCAGGGTCATACCTTGCAGTACCATTGATTCCCACATGGATGAGTAGCTTGGGGTAATAGAAGGCCGGATGATCCCTGACATCCCTTCCGTAACGTCTCGGATATGGGCCCCTGGCAGGCAGCATACCTCCCATATGTCAGGATGACAGATGGGTGCCTCCATCCCTCTCAGAAGAGCATCACCAACCACCACTATCCTACGTTTCCTCCTGGGAACTGCGATCCTCCCAGCCTTGGGGGTACATGGCTTCTCCTCCTCCATATTTGCAGGTGATTCCTCGTTGTCAGGGCAGCATAATGGTTCTTCATCACTGTGGTGGGTGGGTGGGAGTAGGGGGGGAGCACTGCCTGCTGCAAGAAGTAACCAACAGCCAGTGTCCTCCCTTTGACAAAGCCATATCCTCCTCTCAGGGTGGCATGACAGCAGCCCTCTCTAGCTGGATAGCTTTCCCAGCCTTGGGAGTCTGATGTTCTAAAACAGTGATGCTAGGACTCCTCCCCGTCTTCATTGGCTTGCAGGGACCTTTATGTAGGTGATTCTTGGAAATCCCACAAGATGGGGATTTGTTGCACTACACCAATACAGTGAGGAAAGATTCTCTATAGACTGCATGGAGAGAGGATGTGGGGTTTGCCCTGCTGGAGGGACACCTATACTGTAATGGCCTTGAGGTACTTATTGTGTTGCCTGTTTAGCCTCCTTTCTGTAGAGCCTCCACATAGGTGAATAATTTACAGGAAATTAGAGAGAAAAGGGGGTTGAGATAATATCTTTTGTTGGTGAGAGAGACAAGCTTTTGAGCTTACTCAGATCTCTTCTTCAGTTCATCTCTTGGTAAGCTTGAAAGCTTGTCTCTTACCAATAGAAGTTGGTCCAGTAAAAATATTACTTCACCCACCTTTTCTCTGGAATATCCTGGGACCAACATGGCTACAACACTGCATTATAGGAAACTACCATGTGAATGCCTGCCTGCTGAATGTATGTGTGGAGCTTAGCTTGTGAATGTTGCAAATATTTTCTAGCCATGTATGATATACAGCATATGCCAGAATCCAGATGATGCAGTATATTTGTCCTCTCTGTTAACAGCTTGTCCCTGAAGATTAGATGATGTCTCATTGATAACCTGAACAACCTGCAATAATGGATTAATTTTTTAATACTGTTCTGTAGGTTTGGCAGTTTTCCACCAGTGGACCAGTCTTTTCATCCCCATGTATCTCAAGTTTAATTAAGCAAGAAATATATTTTGGCTCCCATGACTGCTTTATCTACTGCTGTAATATGGAAGGTAATTTACTGTGGAAATTTGAAACCACTTCAAGTGTATATGCAACTCCCTTTGTTTTCCATAGTCATGACTTGGAGAGTGAAACGCTGCTGGCAGCAACATCTACAGATGGTACAGTGTGGGTCCTGAATGCTAAAAATGGATTGGTAGCAGGTGTCGAGAAACTTCCAGGAGAAGTATTCTCTTCCCCTGTAGTATGCGGCTCAAGGCTTGTTGTTGGCTGTAGAAATGATTACGTTTATTGCCTGGATTTGTGCATTGCTGAAAAAACAAGAACTACTAGGATGTGTTAAACTGCCTCATCTCTAGTGTTTACACTTGGATGTTAAGAACATCCTTGAATTGTACTTTAAAGCACCCAGGCCTGTGCGGTCCTGCTCTTAGCCCATTCTACTTTTGTAAAATTGATCATGTTTGCAAACATTTTAGTTAACAATTTTGCACCAACAGGCATGTCTACGCTGCAGTAAAAGACCTGTGGCAGTGAGTCTCAGAGCCTGGATCAACTGACTTGGACTCATGCTGTGCGGCTAAAAAGAGCTCTGTTTAGCTCCGTAATGGGAGCTCGAGTCAGTTGACCCTGAGCTCTGAGACTTGCTTCTGCAGGTTTGTTATCGCAGAGTCAATGTACCTGTTTTCATGCCTGGAGTAGGAAAAATGTGTGGTTTTCTTTTAAAATTGTGCCTATGTGCTGTTAAAAACACGAGAGTGCTTAGTGGCAACAGTGTGTAATATTTTTAAAAAATGTTATGTGGTCATGGTCAACATTAAACTCCCCCCCCATCCCCCCCAGTCATGATCTCTGAACACATTTTTAAGGTGTTAGTGTCTGCATTAGGTGGACATTGGTGCTAGCTAACATGTTTTCCAAGTCAAGCGATTTTCCTAATCAAGAGAGGTTACTTGACTTAATGATATCTCAGCATCACTTGTCTGATTTAAGATGAATTTTGGTGGAAAAATAAATGTGTTCGCTCTGATATAACTGTTTCTGGCAATTTATATTGAATTTTGTGCCATATGTCATGTCTAGCATGAAAATATGAAAATAGCTTGTCTGTCTGGTCTCAAGTTTTCCAGTATTTGGTTGGGAAATTTGGTCTTTTTATTGACTGTATTAACATATTTTGTAAACAGATAACTGTGTCTCCGTGTATCTACTCACATGCATAGACCAAGGTGTTCTGCCCCTCCCAGCACCTTCCACTTGAGCTTGCTACCTGTTGTGGGGAATCCTTCAAGGCCGATTATTCTATTCTATATAGGTTTTTAAAATGCATTCAGGGGATGCAGCAGGGCCTGGGCCAGCCCTGATGTGGGTGGGGGGACACGAGCGTGGCCCAGCCTCGGTCCCCAGCTGCAGCTTCCTTCTCCGCCCCCCCACCCTGGGTTTGGGGGGAAAGGGAGGGAGCAGACGGGTAAGGGGGGACATGAAGTGGAAAGTTTGGAGACCATGTCTCAATCATTTTATGGTATCTAGGGAAGCTAACCTAACTTGCAAGAATAAACTGAATCTTCGGTTTTACACAGTCCATTAGTAAATGCTTAGCCCAAAAATAGTTGATTTCAACATTATGAACTTTAAACTGGAACCCATTCCAAAATTGCATGATTGTTATAAGCCCATGTTTGACTTTAAATACAGGATATTTCAATGGATATGTCTATGCAGCATTTTGGAGCAGGTGGGAGCAAGCTCTGAGCCTGGGTCGACAGACTCAGCCTAGTGGAGCTTTCATTAATGCTCTAAAAACAGCTGTGTACACATTTTTGATCTAAGCCAGGTGTGGCCAAACTGCACCTCATGACTGCATGTGGCTCTTTTAGAGTTAGTGCGGTGAGCTGGGGCTCGGGCCTTCAGCCCCGCAGGAGGTGCCCAGACTCAGGGCTTTAGCAGCACATGCACAACAGGAACTTGCATCATGCAGTGCTGTGCGGACCTTGTGTGCTCGGGATATCCCTGCATTCTGCACAAAGGCTGTGTTTGCTGTTCATAAGTCAGATTTCAATAGTTCTCCGAGTAATGATCTCTGTTTGGATTCCGACCGTGGGGTGCGCATGCATGCCATGTGCTGGAGCCAGAACTGTTCATAGTAGTGTCGGTTGACCCGCATGTGGGTCATGCGTCAACTGTGTGACACATCTGAGGCTTTAAGAGGCCATGCAGGTCCAGTTTCCTCTTACTGCCACATGGCCAGAGTCAGAACCTCTGTTTCTTGGTGCTCTTAGCTTGCTACAAGTACTGTCTTCACCTTTTTCCTGTAGCTGTAGTTGCAGTTAAGGCTAAGATTTTGTCAGTGACTTTTACTAAAAATTACCGACAGGTCCTGGGCAGTAACCAAAAATCATGGACATCTGTGACCTGTCTCTGACTTTTACTAAAAATAACCCTGACACAATGGATAGGGGGGTCTAGCACCCCGCTGCTGCTGCTGCTCACAGCAGCTGGGAGCTGTGGGTCCCCACTGCCTGTGGGCTCCCACTGCCTGTGGGCTCAGCGCTCCAGGACCGCAGGGAGTTGCTTGGTGCTCCAAGGGTTGCCTGCCACCTGCTGTGGCTCAACTCAACATGCCCAGTTGGTTTGTTGTTGTTTTTTAATCAGGTTTTCTAAATCTTTTTTTTTTGTTGATGTCCTCTGAATTCTCTGTAAATCATCCGCATATTTCCTAAAGTATGGCGCCTAGATCTGGACAGGTCAAGCCTCATCAGTGCTGGGTAGAGTGGGACAGTTACCACTCGTCTTATGTACAACTCTACTGTTAATACCTCCCAGAATATTAGCCTTTATTGCAACTGCATCACTGTGTTGACTCATTCAATTTGTGATCCACTTTGACTCCAGATCTTTTTCAGCAGTACTACTGCTGACTTGACTACAGCTAAACATTCAATTTCCTGACAAGCTAGAAGGAGAGGAGGTAAGCTTGCTTTTGTAGCAACCTTGACAAAGGTTTGAAACATTAATAATACTTACCAATGGTATTCTAATGCATTAAGCTTTGAATACAATAACCCATTTAAAAAAATTAGCAGTTTTTGTACTAAGCATTTACTAATTAGCTTGGATCATTGAGTAAAACTCAAGACTCAGTTCAACATATGTCCAGCTGTGAAGCCATTTAGCTTAGTGACTTTTGAAGCTTCTGTATGAACAATTAAAATGGTGATGTTGAAATTAATTTTGTATTGTCATTTTTTCCCAGTTCAAAGTAACCAGCAGCAGTGATGTGAATTTGTTGCATCTAAATTTCCAGTGTCTATCAATGACAAAAGCTGTATTTTAAACTCAGGAACCATTTTTTTATTTAAGTAGAACGTTTTTCAATAATGGGACCATTTACGTTAAAATATGAAAATAAAATAGAAATTACACTAATGTATCCTTTCTTCATAGGTCTTGTTACTCAGTTTTATTGTTGATAAAAACACATAGCAAGACACATGTAGCACTAAAAGTTCTATTTATAAATAAACCTGACCTATATCATTAACAGAAGGAGACAGTGAATACATACATCATCTGATAATTTTGACTGGATTATAATTTAATAGGAATTAAAATGACGTTTGTATAAGAAACAATTGCACTGTAAAACATTTGAAAAATTAAAAAAGTACAGAAAACAAAAACCTCACAATTATACATTTTGTACATTACTATATGAACATAGAGGTTAATCATATATAACCTGTTCAGAAGAAATGGTATTTTGTGTTTATAAATTACAAAAAAATTGAGACCTTCTACATAGTGGTTCATTCAGTTCTTAAAACATTTTTGCTGATTTGAATAAATTCAGTAGTAACAATTTTTTTATTTTACAGAATTCTGACAATTTGTTCAGAAGACGCAACAAAGTTAAAGCGAAGTAACACTTCACAGGTGTTTAGTGCAAATTTCAGTGTTGATTTTACATGAAGTGTCAGTGTTCAACTTGTAGACTTTTTAGAAGTGTTTCCAAGCAAGTACTGTACATACTGAGTGCAGTTTTTAGTATACCAGATACCCTACACTTGGAAAGACTCTGCTTTGAATCTTTAGGTTACAACCATCCTTAATCAATTCAAACCGTGCTATAAATATGCCTAATGTTGTTTTGGTAGGTCAGTTCATTTTGTCATGCACAATAGCACCTTAAATCATTAAACGTTCCTTGATCATGACTACTGTTTTTTCTCTACCTTTGTGGTTGGCCTGCTCCCACCAACCCCCTGCATCTCCTTCCTGTTACCCTCACCGCCTTCTAAAACTGCATCCAAAATTCTGGTGTTTGATTTCAAGCAGTTTAGAGTTATAATTACAAGAACAACTCTATTGCACACTTCAAAACCCAGATGAGATATAAATGTACATTAAGTAGTGCTACTTTATGGGACTAATTAAACACACACATATTATGGGCCCAATCCCCCCCTTCAGATCCCCCCCCACAGACCTCTCACTGAAGTCCATAGGAGTTGTGTGCAGGTACCAGAGAGCTCACTTGTTCCTCTGTGTATAAAAATTTTAAATACTTAATATGTTAGAAGCAAGGAGAGAGTTTTTAAAGGTTCTAGTTTAAATATGAAAGAGTGGAACACTGATTGCGCAAGAGCCACAAGAGCAAACCTATTTCCAGCTGCACCTCTATTGAATCTAATGTCTGTGTTTGTGCTATTTTAAGTGTGCTGCTGAACCTTTGTTTCCTACATAGGATGCAGTCTATTCAATAACAACTTTTGCTGACTAGCTTTTTTCAGTTCTTAGAACAAGGATGATAGTATAAGGCTCATTGTTTTCTGCTTTATTTACAGTTTGCTCCCCTCCTCATGCGATGTATAGCAATGTGGCTAAAGAAAAGTAATAATATCAAGTTATCAGATACATTATGCTGTAGTAATGCAATTTTTCCTCTCTCATTGAAATTGCCTCCTCTTAAAATGCTCTTATGGCTCAAAAGAAAACATATATTTTTAAACAGAGGGGGATTTGCAGCAATATGCAAAGTTCATTGAAAACACAGGAATTTTTTTAAGGAAGATGACGCTTGCTTTTTGTTGGTGTAGTTACTATGTGTAAAAAGCCATTTAAAAAAAAAAAAGCATAACTTTCTGGGTAGAAAATTTAAGGATGCTAACATTTTTTATCACATTTTAAAGACTAATTTAAAAAAAATTCAGCTGCAACAACTGATTCCTCCGACTCCCCATGTAAGTAAATTTTTTACTCAATTTTACAGCTGGGTTGTCTGAAGTCACTCAGGGAACAACCTTAGCAAGAATTAGCATTCCAAACCCGTTTTATTCTCTGTTCAGGAAACTGAATTTTAAATAAGTTTAAGTTACTACCGTGTCATGAGGATCCCAGAGTCTTGGTTTTCTGATTTTTAGGCCCCAGTCCTGCAAACATTTACACATGAATAACTTTACACCTGTCAACAGTCCCTTTAAACTCAAGGAGACTCATTAGGTATGTAAAGCAACTCATGGACACAGTTATTTGTAGGAATAGGGTCTTAGATTGCAAGTGTTCTGAGCACATGGATGGACTTTTCCCCCGTTCACTCAGAGGCAACACTTTTTGTATCCCTGCTCCATCACTTTTTGTTTGGTTGCCATATGAATGTTAACTAGAATGATAGGCAAATTATTTACTTTTTTTGAGGAGGGAGGTACAGCAATTGTGTTGAGTCCCCAGCATGAAAGACAATAGTGCCTCAGTAATTGGATGCTACCATCACTTGCTATCACTTCATTCACAGGTGGGAAGAAGTCTCCCAAAATGCCTTGGATGGGGAGAGGTTTTCAAATCGCAAATAAACTGCATCAAACAGAGTTCAAAAGCGACCACTGGGGCTAAGAGGAGGGAACAGGCATTTTACATTCATTTTTTATATCCGAGTGGCCAGAACCTTTTCTTTGTCTGCATGGAGAAGAGAGATCCAAAACCTCAGACTCAAATGCTCACAAAATTTGAAAGAGCTTTTGATCTGAAGTTCTGTCGCCTCTTTTTATACCGGGCAAAACCAAAATCTCACATTTGAGTAGCGCTGAATTTTGAGAAATTGGATCTGAACTGTATGCCTGGGCCCACTCTCTACCTAGTTTTTCAAAGCAAAGGGATCTATGATGTGAGCACACACTATAGTACCTAGAGCAAAATGGTGATCAGTTTTAAATCCTTCACGGAATGCATTTAAATTTTGTTCAGTTTCTTTAGTCCTGTGTAAAAAAGCTGAATCAATAAAAAGGAGGAAACAACTAAGAAACAAAAGTAAAAAGCAAAAAGGTTAGTTTACTTAATGATCTGTGGACAGTCACTCCAGGCTTTTGCTTTCCTCTTGGCTAGGGCCAGCCAGGCTGGTTCTGTTGACACAGGGTTGGCATCAGGAGTAGAGAATCTCTTGGTAACCTCTTTTGCTAATGGAGTTGATGGAACAGAATCTGAAATCTCCACTGTTTATTGATTTGGGAGAGAAAAAAATAAAACAGATGAAACATGCTACACTGTAGAATAATAGAGAATTATGAACTTTGCTGTGAATGTGTTCACAAAATGTACAGATACCGTATCTTTAAAACTTTATCTTTAAGGTGCCACCGGACTCCTTGTTGTTTTTTAAAACTATAGTTCAGTCTTCCTTTTTTTAACTTTCTATATATGTTGAAAACCAAATTAATTTGGCTCAGATTTATAGATGAAGAATATTGGTCATTTAAAATTGGACTAACCCACACACTTGAACATGGTGCTACGCTGAAAAGTAACTCAGCGAACATGGAATGGTAGGACACTATTTTTTATAGTCTCAATGGTTTTCAGAGCAAATTTGCTCTGATTATAAGTAAAAATGCTGTTTTTAATTTTGTTGTCAATCCTGGAACCTCCCCACCCTGACAAGCTAGATTTTTTCCTCCTTATGTATAATCAATAACCAAGTTTCTCCAGGCACAGGTCTGCTCTCTTATACATATGCAACCCACTGTCTCCAAATTGTGCCCTCTGAGACACCTGGGCAAATCAAGGTCAATACATTTACACAGAAAAATGTAACTAAGTAGAAACTGCAGAGCTATCAATTCTGATGTTACTGTTTAAGTAGGAGTAGAATCTAGCTCCCCTTCCCATAGCTACTTGTCTGCAAGCTTAACAAGTACCAAAACCATTTATCACTAAAACAAACTGATATCTCTGATTATATACAAGTGGCGTATCTGTTGAATAAGAAATTGCCTTTTGCAGAGTCACTTTTCAGAGCAGAACCGCATAAAGTATAATGCAGGGATCAGATGACAGCATTACTAAATACTATACTGATGGATGCTATAGAAAAACCCTTAAATAGACTTTTGCAAGTCTATTATTCTGTAATACAGGGACAATCTCTGCTTTACCCCCAATTATTTTATGACTAGAAATTTTAGAATAAATTTCCTTGATCAAAGCCTGTTGAATTCAATGGGCTGGGAGTATGTGTAATTCCATGGGCAAGTTAATGATAGAAAGGTAAGGGAGCGGTCAGTTGAGTCAAAAAAAAAAAATCTACAGAATCATAATTTCAATTACGTCATCCTCTGCAGTGTGGCAGAGAGGACTCGTTGCCTGCTCCATTTCCCAGTATTCTGGGTGGTGGAAATGTTTGTAATCCAGCATCACTGGAAATGGGTATCAACCAAAAGCCCTGTCTCCCATGAATACAAGGGTATCAGACATGACAAACCTAGAACAATTATGTAAATATGTTTGAGAAAATGTTTAAAAATCAACTTTTTTAAAAAAAATTATACTTTAATGGAGGTATGTCAGATATGCAGCCCTCACAAAATTAAATTGTGGCTTCAACTGACGGTGTTGTATTATCAGTTAATGCTGAGAATACCTGATTAATTTTTTTCATGTTTACAGATTACTAAAAGTGGAAGGAGTGCTTCAAGTTGATTTGTTGTCATTGGCGATAAAGAAACATTTCAGTATTGATTATCAGGCCAAAAGACTTGTAATGAGGCACTGGTTAAGACATCAGCATCGAGCCAGAAATCACTGGAATTCATCTGAAAACTGCATGCACGTAGTTACATAACATGCATTACATTACGTAATTAGAATCAAAGTAATTTATTACAAAAGACTTGATCATTTTTAGGTATCAATGGGGAGGTGAAGAGTACCAACTAGTAGCTGAAGAACACCACTTTGGAGAATACCACTGAAGAGGACCTGGTTAAAACACAACATTCAGTGGCACCTTACCTTACCTGCTATAAGAAGAGCACCCACTAAACTGAATTTGGCAAGGCTGGAGCGGAGGTACATCGACCATCAGAAAAAAGTTGAAGATGCTGGGACAAGTGCTGAGTGTGGACAAGACTTGCCTTGTACTTATATTGAGAAGACCACCACCTTCTGCCCTAAACTGAAAGCATGGAGGCCTCCATGAAGCACAGTTTCAACATAAGACACTGTATGAAGCAGTCGCTCTTTGTGAGAATGTTGCATGGAAAGTTAAGTTGGTGCATTGACCCAAAGGATACGCATGCATACACCACTGCTTATCCCATCGAGGACTGCACCGAAAATGTATCTAATGTGTTGTATCAAGAAAAAAACAATACAAACAAATACTGATTTTACTACTGCAAATTGTGTGACTCAGCTGGAGTTCATAAATTGCCTCAGGCTCTAATGGATGGAAAGTGGTAGAGCTGGTCAATGCAGAGGCGAAGTACAGAGAAATATATGCTTTAAATGAAAGTGAAGAGGAACATATGCTTAGCAGAAAGGCTTATAAAGCAGTTATTGAACTGTGGGATAGGGACATAGTTTTTAGCAATCCTGTCTGCAGAAATGAATCACTGCGTATGTCCTTAAAAGCTACAAAAGGTGTGGTGTGAGAAGTGAAATCACTGATGTCAACAATAGTATGAAGACTCCAGGTGCAGCTACTAAAATTTTTTTTTAAACAAAAGCATTTTGTCCTGCAGTACATAGGAGTTTCAAGGATCCATAGCTGACGCCAAATCTGAAAAAATAATACCACATGACCTGTAGTCATTTTTAAGTGGTGCATTGATGGTTGCACTGACTTCAGCACCAGCAAGCATGAAGGTAAGCAAGTGGAGCACAAAGCTGCCATTTTATCGCAAAGCCTCATGGATGAGTGCTTGAGTGAAAGGCAGGTTTCCAATATACACACAACAACGTTGTGGTATGTGCATAATCTACCACTACAATTGGCTGTTGCTTTAACAATTCATTCCAGAACCAATAGTAAATTCCTCAAGCAGCTTAGGCACAGCATTGGCTCCTCCACTGATTACAACAAACTACTCTGAGTTCTTCCACATCAATCCTGGTACCATGGAGAATTGCTTGAAGAATTTCATTGTTGCATGGCATAATGAAGCTGCTACCTCTTTCCGTTCAGTGCAGTTTCTTCCTAGTTCCTGTGAGGAGGCTGATACTAAAATTATCTTGAATGCCGTCAGTGGCACAGAGGTACTACTAAACTCTGGATTTTTGCACAAGACACAGATGTTTTAGTGCTCTCTGTGAAATGCTACCCAAGATTTCTGCAAGATTGTTTTTGTGGCTGGTGCTAGGGAACAATTGCTGTATGTCCCTCAGAAATGTGTTCCTATCCCTTGGACCATTAAAAGCTGCCACACTGCGAAGTTTCCATGCCCTTTCAGGATGTGACAATACTGGAAGTTTGGCTGAAAAGACCAAATTATCTTATTCAAAGGCACTAAAGATATTCATATGCCGAGTTTACCATTTGAAGGCCAGCGTTACCGCACATGCACAGCTACATAGCTGAATGTTTTCCAAAAGCGGATGGAGAAAAAGGAGAAAAACTGCCACTGACAAGAGTCAAGAGGGAAAATTCCATGTAGTAGAATGGCTCTAGGACATCCAGAAACTACCCTTCCCAACGGGACATAAATGAGTCTTTGGAGAATGGACTGATCATGCCAGTTATGTGTGAAATACTATGTGGTCCCCGAACAATCCTTCTACTAATTAAATGCTTGTGTTAAAGACCAGATGCTCACCATCCTGCAGATGTTTGGCCAGAAGTCTGCCTTGTACAGAGATGTGAGTGTGTTGTGCAGATGAGGATCAGTGTCACGTGTCTAGCAGTGAAGCCCTAGACTGAGATGACACTGATTAACAAATGGTTTCAGTCTTACATGTCAAGGCTAACTTCATTAGGATCAGTGAAAGATCAGTATCTCTTTATGTAAGCAATGAATCACTGTTAAAGTATCATTTAAAAACAAACATTGATTTTTAAACATTTTCGTGTGTGTGTATTTAATTGTTCTAGGTTTGGTACCACTGTGTTTGCAGGAGAAAGGACTTTTGACATATACCCAACTCAACCCATTTCTAACAACATTGTATTATTAAAATTTCCACCAACTGGAGGAGCTGGGATGTAGCATGTCGTCTCTCTCTCTTCACCCCGCTGCGAAGTATGACACTATTGGAATTATGATTCTGTAGATTTTTTTTACAAACCAGATGGCCCCTCCCTTACCTTTCTGTTACTAACTTGCCCACAAAATGAGATTTTACTACATTATGCTCCTACACTAAAAGATAACTGTATAACCCCTGTCTTTATTTTCATGGCTCAGGTATAGTGCAAGCAGCCCTATCCTGTTCAACCCTGACCTAAAGGAACCACCTCTAGATTAGCACCACTGGAATAAGTATCAGATGTGGAGGCACTTTGTGTGGACAGCTGTCCCCTATCTATGGGACTGAGTCTGCCCAACTTTTGTAACAGATTTAAAAAAAGAATCTGTAACTGGTGGGGCAGGGTGTGGGGGGAGAACCTCCAAAACTTTAAAAAGCAGACTGTTTCCCACAGAATTTTAGAGAAACACTGATTAGTTTAAAAACTATCTGACCCATTTTTTTGTCAGTAGGAATTCTATAAGCCTGCACAACAGCTGGTAGCAGAGAATTTGGAAAGATGGTTGCTTCTCTATGTAGAGTGTTTGAAATATCACTTTCCAAACAGCCCCTGTTGTAGCTGCTTTCAGTGCAAGGCTGAAGTATCTTGGTTTTCAAATATTTTTCAGTTCTTTAAAGATATCTTTAACATGCATAATGTCATAAGGGACGGTAGATTTGCCAAGTTCCAGTGTAGGCCTTTATATTAAATGACTGCATGGTTATAACCTTCATCAAACACATCTATATTCATAATAAGCAGATATGATGCCTGTTATATTTGTTCTTCCAATATCACTATTTGATCTCAGAGGTAAATAGTCACCAAGATGAAATCTAGTTCAATACATGCTTGAGGCACAATGAATTTTGATCAAAACAAGAGGTGTCAGCACAGGCATTGTTACATATTTCTGAAGACATTCAGACCCTGTTTGAAAATCTCTACATTATGAATTGCAAAAGTAATTTTTCCTGTGAAACTCAGTTTTTAGGGCAGTGAGGCTGAGTTAAGAGGGCCAGAAAAATTATAACTAGCTTCCAATGATCTAATTAGGAAAAAGTCTAGCATATAGTTGGTGGGCAGTTCAGAGGTAAATGTGTTTCACTGAATTCTTCTGCTATCAAGGTATAGTCATTGGTATATATTGGCTGAGTGGTTAATAATGTTACAGTATTCATTATTATTGATCTATGAGACATTAGACAACACTAACTGGATTACTTCATCACTTTTCAGCCAACTATAAACCATAACCCTTAGCACCTAGTAGTACAGAATATACAGATTCAGACCGACTTCTACTGAGAATACATAAATCAGATACTACGTAACGTTTAGCAACATTCTCTCAGCACATTTGTCTCCAAATAGTAAGTCATAGGAAGGCTATGTCAGAGGAGTTCTAACCAAAGAGCATTAGCAATACTTCATACTAATCCTTATTTTATTATAAATATTATAGTACCTTAAATTTTAAACATTATCTATTTGTAGTAGTACTAGTAAAAATGTTTTTCATGTATATGTGAATAAGGAATCCCATTTCAATTTAGCTTTAATTTATATCTGTGTATTATAGAATACTGTGATCAACAGCAAAACATACATGGGTCCTGTATCAGTCAGTAAAATAAATCCTGGTCCCTGCACTGTTGCCCTGATCAGCACAGCACAATTGTTTGTATCAGCTAATTTGGTCTCTTCATTGCATAGACAGGATTTAACAGTGAAACACGCAAGGAACAAGTATGCTGTGTGGAGAAATATTTGAAAAGCCCTATTGATTATAGCCCTAACATAGCTGGAGAAGCACATTATTAAAATACAGATGTCTAAGACACCCATCACACCCTTTTCCACTTCACACTATTCTGTAAATTTAGAAAGTGCTTTCCCTGTAATGTTTTGCCAGTTACTTCAAGAGAAGTAGGGGTGCAGGAGGGAGGTGCAGGGGGTAAGAATGAAGGGAGTACAGGGGCTGGGGTGAGGGGGCACACAGTGAAGGGGTTAGGGCTAAGGAGGGAGTGCAGGGATTAGGGGTGAAGGGGGCACAGTGTAGGTGTTAGGGCACAGGAGGGGGGCAGATTTTGGGAGTGAAGGGGATGTAAGGATTAGGGGTGCAAAAGGGGGAGCAGGCAGTAAGGGCAAAGGGGGCACACTGCAGGGGTTAAGGAGTGTGGGGAGCCCATGGGGGGCACCACACCCACAGGGGCCAGGGACACCATGTTCGCCCAGAGTGCCATTTTCCCTAAGGCCAGCCCTGTGTCTGGATCTGGCAAAGTTCATAACTAAACAAAACCTTGGAATATTATGGCCTCTTTGCTTTATGGACATACATACAGTACCAGTCTCATCTAGGGTTGCCAACTTTATTTACGGAAAACAAAATGCTCTGCCCCATCCCTGAGGCCCTGCCCGTGCTCATCCACCCCCCCCTCCCTCCATCACTTGCTCTCCCTCACCCTTGCTCACGCACTCATTTTCACCAGGCTGGAGCAAGGGGTGGAAGGGCAGGAAGGCTCCAGTTGGGGGTGCAGGCTCTGGGGTGGCACTGGGGATTTGGGCTGCAGGAGGGGGCTTTGGGTCTTAGCTAAGAGAGCCTGCCTTAGCCCCGCTGCAGATGGCTGGCAACCCTAGTCTCAGCCCTATAAACCAAATCTTGAAACAGAAGTGCTAATCTGGAAGCATCTGTCAAAATTACATTGTGAATTCCACACTTATAGTCTCTCATGGGCCTTCCAGTGGTCATTATTTAATTGCCAGCTCATCAGCCTTAACCAGGGATCTGACAGACAAGCTGGGTTCCTCCTTGCTGAAATAACAAAGATGCTGCAGCTGGAACTTAGTTTACAATTCTGATGATGATGTGTAAACCAAAAAAGAATCTAGTTCCCTCCTGAGAGCTCTACAATGTTACCACTAAAAGAAAGTGAGCACTATTGAAAACCTAAATCTATCACTGTACCTGTCACAGAAGTAGGAAGGGTATTGGACTTTTTGAACTGCTCTCTGCGTTCTAGTCTTGACATAGCCATCTCAATTTTCTTCTCATCTTCCTGAGGTGTAGGTTTTTGTAGTACACTTGCTTTGCTGATATTGCTGCCTTTATCATCTGACGGATTGCTTACAGCAGCCTAGGATGGAAAAGGAAAAGTGTTAGATCAGAACCAATCCATTATGTATTGTCTACTACAGTCATTCTCAACCAAGGGCCCAGGGCCCCCTAGGGGGCCTCAAGCAGGTTTCACAGGAGCCACCAAACAGGACCAGTGTTAGACTTGCTGGGGCCCAGAGCAGAAAGCCGAAGCCCTATCATGCGGGGCCGAAGCCAAAGCCTGAGCAACTGAGCTTCAAGGGGGCCCCTGTAGTGTGGGGCCCTAGGTAATTTCCCTGCTTCATACCCCGCTTGCTACCCCCTAATGCCAGCCCTGGGTTTTATATGCAGAAAACCAGTTGTTGTGGCACAGGCAGGCCATGGAGTTTTTATAGGCGGGGGGGGGGGGCGGTGAGCCTCAGAAAGAAAAATGTTGAGAACCCCTGGTCTATTATATACAAATAAGAGATCTCATACTTGATGCTATCCCAAATACGATGCCTTACCCTCCTAACATATATTTGCTTGAGCTCTGAAGAACCGTGCTACGTACACTCCTCTTTCTGGTGCACAGCCCAGAAAAGTTTTAGTACCAAACACTACCCTCAGAAGCAGATGCAGGGCTCTCACTGGCTTTCCTGGGGAGTGGTCATATAGATCAGCAGTTCTCAACCAGGTAGCCGAGGCCCCTGGGGCGGGGCTATGAGCAGGTTTCAGGGGGTCCACCAAGCAGGGCCAACATTAGACACACTGGGGCCCGGGCCAGAAAGCCAAAGCACCCCCACCCAGGGCTGAAGCCGAAGCCTGAGCAACTTAGCTTGGCAGCGCTCCCTATGGCATGCAGCCCTAGACAACTGCCCTGCTTGCTACCCCCTAATGCCAGCCTTGGCTTTTATATGAAGAAAAACAGTTGACGCACAGGTGGATGGTGGAGTTCTTATAGCATGTTGGGGTGGGGGGGAACCTTAGAAAGAAAAACGAGAACCCCCTGATATAGATGATGGCCTGTAGTGACAGCACCCCCAAATGAACAATGATGCTTTTATGTGCACATCTTTCATACATAACTGATGATAAAAACATGCAAAATGTTAGTGAAATTCATGAAGGGCTGGAGATCAGATTGAAATTCAATAACAGTGTACAGCATTTTGTACTGAAAATTGGTTTGCAACGTTCTTCATTTGTGCAAAGTTAAACCCCAGACTTACCACCTGATTTTACTTACTGACACTTTAGCTTTTTATAAAATTTCACAAACTGAACAGGAATTCAAATACAACTAAATCAAGATATCAGTGTTTTTTTTTTAAAAAGTTTTCTGAAGCTTCTTTGTTTATTATTTTACATTATCTTTAGCGAGCTTCTCAGCCTGCTTTGCCTCTCTGGCTTGTCTCCTCTCCTCTCTGGTAGCTTGCTGCTCACGAAATCCCTTTTGCTTTTGTAGTGCTAATGTAATCCACAGCGGTTGTGCAGATTCAACTTTTTCCATCAATTTGGAACCATCTAAAGAATGCCTGCTCTGGAGAACTGGCTTTTCTGTAAGAAAAAGGAAAGGACAAGGAGATTGGTTGAGTGCAATACAAAAGGTGTTCATTTTTCCTTAGTCCCTTACCTTAAAAAAATAAAATACAGCAATATAGACAGTAAACATTGTTTAAACACATTGAACTCAGTGTCAGTCACAGCTTTTCAAGCATTTATCACATTCTGAAGCAGATTTTGTTACTCATCAAGAAGAGACATTACAGTAGTCCAGCCTTAATACTTAGAAGGCCAAATACATCCTTGGTTTAACTTCACTGGTGATCTTACTCCAGGCAGGAGTTCAGTCTTGTATCCTAATTTGACATATGGACCCAACCACATCCTTGCATCCTTTGGTGAAGGAGCCCTCATGGATGGATTTCCGCAACCTCCCATTCCACTTTTGGCCTTCTATCTATTTTGATTCTTAATCCCTTTAGACCAGATGTGCCCAGCTTTGCCTAAGTGTGGGCTCAAGTGACGACTTGCCATAAATGCTATTTGTATAAAATGGAGGTCAGCTGGGTAGTCCACAGAGACTGGTGGTCCCAGTATGCAATGCTTCATCTTAATCTGAACAATATCACAGTGGAGATCACATGCTGGAAGCTGTCGTGTTTTCAGGCCCAACTTGTATTTCAAAGCAAATGATAGCTGTTGATCTCACATAACACACTGGACCACATATGGTTATCCTAATGTTGGCCCACTTTTGACAACGGGACACAGTTCTGCATGGTCTCATATTTCTAGAGCCTAGAAATTACAAATTACATTCTCACTATGCTGGAGCTACAGATCTCCCTCCACAATGCAACAACTGAGGAGTAATGGGACACAGGGAAGCTCTGACCATATTTCTTTGCTGGCAACGGGGAAGGAAGATGGCTGAGGAGCCACTATCCTATCTCGCTGCCACTGCAGGGTCCCTCTCTGATGGGTTGTGAGGTTTATGGCAA
This sequence comes from Eretmochelys imbricata, assembly GCF_965152235.1. Classification (NCBI taxonomy): domain Eukaryota; kingdom Metazoa; phylum Chordata; order Testudines; family Cheloniidae; genus Eretmochelys; species Eretmochelys imbricata. The sequence goes on from NC_135575.1 coordinate 91,680,743, forward strand.
TCTGCCAGTGGTAGGGCACAAAGCCACTGAATTACAACAGGATCTAGAACATAGCCGTTTATAAAGATATATACAAGCTGTCTGAAGAATAATACATGAAGGGTAGTGTTACATACCAGTGGTTCCCAACCACTTCTCTGCCACGGCACACCTTCAGAATTTTAATTATTTTGAGGCACACCATCATATTGTCTCCAAATGAACTGGCCTCCTTATCACCTTGGTTTAAGCTGTTTACTACCTTTGCCATTCACAGTCTGTAGGGGCTGTGTGTAGAGAAGGGTGTAGGCAGGGGGTAGCTAGGGGCTGTGGGCAGAGGGGTGTGTAGCTCAGGATGTAGGCAGGGGGTAGCTAGGGGCTGTGTGCAGAGAGGATGTAGCTCAGGGTGCAGGTGGGACTGTGTCCTAGGGGGTGCTGCCGCTACAGGGCCCAGCCATGTGATCAGTCCCTAGTTGGCACAGTGGAGGCTGCTCCACTCGTGGCCATGTGCACGCTGGGCTGGGCTTGGCCATGCCGTCCTACACAGTCCCCATGGCCACCGGCACCCAGTGGTTTGCGGCACAGGGGACTGTGTATCTGAGCCTGGAGGGCGCAGTGGTCATTACCCAGCCCAGGTGGAGAAACTGACCTGGACACACACAGCAGCTGTCATCACTGCTCGTGCCCCCCCGATCCCCAAATGTTCCTCTGTGCCCCCACAAGGGACTCTGGCCAGGCCACACCCCCTAGGGGGGCACGGGGCTTGGAAAGGGAGGAGGGCCAAATGGAAGGCAGAACTCTGTCCCCCAGACGCATGCATTGCCTCTGTAACTTATTGAGTTTGGGGGTCAACATGCCTATCTTTGCCCCCCAGCCTGTCCAGCCCCCACCTCAACCCAATTCTGCCCTCCACACACACCAGTTCTGCCCCCACCCCCAAGTTCAGTCCCCCTTCCTCTCCTGAGATTCTTCCCCCTCCCAATCCTGGGGGAGGAGGGGGGCTGCAGGAGGGATAGGGAGAGACAGAGGAACCGACCAGTTGCTCACAAAAGGGGAGTGGGGAGGAGAGGGAGATTGAGCTCCCATTGGTTGCTCTGCCCCTGGAGGAGATGGGGCAATGAGGCAGACAATCAGAAGATGGCTTCCCCCACTTTCTTTCCCCCTGTCCTATCCCCACTCCACATATAGTTTTAAAAAAAATTCTGCAGCACACCTATTCAGGCCTGATGGCACACCAGTGTGCCACAGCACACCAGTTGGAAAACACTGATCTAGTCTGACCTGCACTTTGCACAGCACAGAACTTCACCTACCCACTGGGCTGGCCTTACCATGAGGCAAACTGAGGCGGCTGCCTCAGGTGCCAAACTGTGGGGGGCGCCACTACGACCCAGAGTGTAGAAAATTGTGTCTGCTGCTGGTGCACATGTATTCTCTCCACTCTAGATGCACAGAGATGGTGGAGTGCTGTGCTGGAGGAAGGAGGGCACAAGAGACATAACAGGCAGGCAGGAGAAAAGGTGAGAGGGAATAACAGAAAGCAGCCGGAGCTGCAGGGAGAGAGAGGAGGAGGAGCCTCTTATGTACCTCTCTAGCACCCCCAGGAGCCTGGACTGATTAACACCAGCTTCTCAGGGAGCTTCCTGTTTCCTGCTGCTTCCCTGAACCCACTTGAGGAGAACAGGCAGTCAACTGAAAGAGTAGGAGCCAGTTAGGCCCTTAAGTCACTGATATCTTCCCTCACTCAGGCCCTGCTACCAGCCTGCTTATTTGTCCCCTTCAACTGAGTGTTGAGAGCCACTATAGCTGGCACAGAACAGCAGTCATGAGTGAAAGAAAAAAAAGCCCCTCTGAGGCAGCATTCAGAAAAAGAAAGCAAAGGAAGCTTTTCTATCTAAGCAGGAAGGAACTCTCCTGAGATACATAGACACAAATGTTCACGGTGAGCCTTCCGGCCCCAGTGAGGATGTGAGTGGTGAGGAGATGCCTGATCTTCCATTTAGTCAGAGTGCAGGTGACCTGGCAGCTACTGCAGCATCCATATCTCCATCTGAAATGGATGTAACCATGCACATTCCTGAAGAAAAGTGTAGATCAGAGAAGAGTGTGGTGGAGGCACAAGAAACAGCTGCTGCTGAGGTTAGTTCCTTAAGTCTAGATGATCCAGGACTGTGGACCCACTTGAGCAGTAGCCTGAGGGACTTCCTTGTACTGCCTGGGCCACAGCAAGTGAAAAACTTCATGTTCCCCAAAGACAATGAAAATAGAAGTTTCCATCCAAAGCATTACTGGCGTGAAATCCCCAATGGTGACAAAGTGGAGAGGCCATGGCCTATGTACTCAAAAACCCAGGATGCTGCATACTGTTTTTGTTGCAAACTCTGCCAGTCTAATGTTCCAGCCACATTGGGTTCTACAGGAACAAAGGACTGGAAAAATCTGGCTGGAAATCTGGCATGCCATGAGAAGTCAGCAAATCACCAGAGAGCATTCATTAGGTGGAAAGAGCTTGAGATGAGACTAAGGTTAAAGGCCACCATAGATGATCAGCATCAAGAGAAGATTGCATCAGAGTCTCTATACAGGCAAAATGCTCTGAAAAGGCTCATTGCCATTGTGAGAATGCTTGCTACCCTTAACCTAGCACTGCGTGGCACTTCAGATCAGCTGTATGTACCAAACAATGGAAACTTCCTTAAAATTGTGGAGCTAATGGCTGAATTTGATGCTGTACTCCGGGAGCATCTAAGAAGAGTCACCACCCAAGAAATGTACACACACCACTACCTTGGAAAAACAATTCGAAATGAGATCATACAGTTACTGGCAACAAAAGTCCAACAGAAAATTGTGGCAGATCTGAAGTCAGCAAGATATTACTCCGTTATCCTGGACTGCACACCTGACATCAGCCATACGGAACAAATTACTTGAATGGTGCGTTTTGTAACAATAACAGAACCTAGTGAAAATGTCCCTGCAATGGTGACGGTCAGAGAGCATTTTCTAGAATGTATTGACATTGATGATACTACAGGAGCTGGTATGACAAATGTGCTTCTTAAAACGCTGGAAGTTACGGGAATTGTGATAGCTGACATGAGAGGTCACGGCTACGATAATGGTGCCAACATGAGAGGAAAGAATAGAGGAGTGTAGACATGGATCTGAGAGTTAAACCCTCGAGCTTTTTTTGTCCCCTGCAGTTCTCATCGTTGAACTTGGTGGTCAGTGATGCAGCATCAGCTTCTAGAGAGGCTGCTGAATTTTTTAATGTAATTCAGAGCATCTATGTATTTTTCTCATCAATGGCAAATTTTGAAGCAACATCTGGGAACATCCTCTCTGACACTGAAACCACTGAGTGCCACATGATGGGAAAGTCAAGTGGAGGCGATAAAGCCTATCAAACACCAAATTGGGAAGATAGATGATGGCATAGTTGCCATTATGGAGGATACTGCTATGACAGGAACTGTTCGTGGGAGAACAGTGGCAGAGGGAAATGGAATCCCCAGAAACATACATCACTTCAAATTTCTGTGTGGCTTAGTGTTGTGGCATAACATACTGTTTGAAATAAATGTTGTAAGCAAGAGACTCCAAGGTGTTGACCTTGATATATCTGGAGCAATGGAACAACTGGACAAAACAAAGTCATATCTTTAGTCTTACCAGTCAAAACGTTCTGAAGAGTGCACAGAAGTTGGCAGAGGAACTTCACACTGAAGTTATTTTCCCACCCATTCAAGAATATAAGAGTCACCAAAGAAGACGACATTTTGATTACGAGGCATGGGATAATCCCATAAGAGACCTCAAACAACAATTCAAAGTTGAATTCTTTAACCAGGTGCTAGATTGTGCAATACAGTCAGTTGAAGAACGTTTCATGCAGCTTAAGGAACACATCAGTATATTTGGGATGTTGTTTGATATTCCAAAACTCTTCACCATACCAGAAGAAGACCTATACCAGCAATGCAGGGCACTAGAGCCAGTGTTGACACATGATGACATGCGTGATATTTAGGTGATGAATTGAAAGCCCTTTCAAGATATATTCCAGAACAGCTTTTGGAGTTGATCCTGCTGAAATGTATGTGCACAGATAAGATGACCACCCTCTTTCCAAATGCTTTTGTTGCTCTGTGCATACTTCTAACACTTCCTGTAACAGTTACCAGTGGAGAACACAGCTTCTCCAAGCTGAAGTTAATAAAAACACATCTACGCTCCACAATGACACAGGAGAGGCTGGTCGGCCTTGCAACCATCTCAACAGAGCATGAGCTGGCCCAAACTGTGGACCTTCAGCAGGAAGCAGTTCAAATCTTTGCAACCAAGAAGGCACGGAAAGCACGACTTTGATTATTCAAACAGATTAAAATGCCAGTGTTTACTATGCAGACAAGAAAATTTACATTTGCTGTTCAGGCGTTTGAAAGTTAAGTGTTACTTAAAATTTTTGAACAAGGCATTTTAAGTTGTTAGTTCTCCTTTATTGGGGTAGGAAGCAGAGCAGTACCATGAGAAGAGTAGAACAGGAAGAAGGCATAATTGAGACCTTTCAAAGTTTTGGCCCAAGCAAGGGGACATGGGGGTGTCATTTGAGCTCCCCGCCTCAGGTGCCAAAATGTTGTGGGCCAGCCCTGCCTACCGACTCCTGTAATAACCACTAACCGCAGATTTCAAATCATGGCTTAAAGTAGGGCTGCCAAATAATTAAAAAATTAATTGTGATTAATTGTGAGATAAAAAAAGTCATGATTAATTGCAGTTTTAATCACACTGTTAATAACAGAATACCATTTATTTAAATATTTTTGGATATTTTCTATATTTTCAAATATATTGACTTTAGTTACAACACAGAATACAAAGTGTACAGTGCTTACTTTATATTATTGTGATTACAAATATTTGTACTGTAAAAATGATAAAAGAAATAATATTTTTCAATTCACCTCATACAAGTACTGTAGTGCAGTCTCTATCATGAAAATGCAACTTACACATGTAGATTTTTTTTACATAATTGCACTCAAAAATTAAAGAATGTAAAACTTTGTTGCCTACAAGTCCACTCAGTCCTACTTCTTGTTCAGCCAATCACTAAGACAAATAAGTTTGTTTACTCTTACAGGAGATAATGGGGAGATTTAGGTTGGATATTAGGAAAAACTTTTTCACTAGGAGGGTGGTGAAACACTGGAATGCGTTACCTAGGGAGGTGGTGGAATGTCCTTCCTTAGAAGTTTTTAAGGTCAGGCTTGACAAAGCCCTGGCTGGGATGATTTAATTGGGGATCGGTCCTGCTTTGAGCAGGGGGTTGGACTAGATGACCTCCTGAGGTCCCTTCCAACCCTGATATTCTATGATTCTATGAATGCTGCCTGCTTCTTATTTACAACGTAACCTGAAAATGAGACCAGGCATTCGCATAGCACTGTTGTAGCCAGCATTGCAAGGATTTATGTGTCAGATATACTAAACATTTGTATGCTCTTTCATGCTTTGACCACCATTCCAGAGGGCATGCTTCCATGCTGATGACTGGTTCTGCTTGATAACGATCCAAAGCAGTGCGGACCAATGCATGTTCATTTTCATCATCTGAGTCAGATGCCGCCAACAGAAGGTTGATTTTGGTGGTTCGGGTTCTGTAGTTTCCGCATTGGAGTGTTGCTCTTTAAGACTTCTCACAGCATGTTCCACACCTTGTCCCTCTCAGAGTTTGAAAGGCATTTCAGATTCTTAAACCTTGGGTCAAGTGCTGTAGCTATCTTTAGAAATCTCATATTGGTACCTTCTTTGCACTTTGTCAAATCTGCAGTGAAAGTGTTCTTAAATAGAACATCATCTGCTTGGTTGTCATCTGAGACTGCCATAACACAAAATATATAGCAGAAAACCATGGAGCAGGAGACATACAATTCTCCCCCACAGTGTTCAGTCACAAATTTAATTGACATATTTTTTTTTTAACATGGAAGCATGTGCTCTGGAATGGTGGTAGAAGCATGAAGGGGCATACGAACATTTAGCATATCTGACACATAAATACCTTGTAACGTGGGCTACAACAGTTCCACATGAGCACCTGTTCTCACTTTCAGGTGATACTGTTAATAAGAAGCGGACAGCAATATCTCCCGTAAATGTAAACAAACTTGTTTGTCTTAGTTATTGGCTGAACTTGAAGTAGGACTGAGTAGACTTGTAGTTTCTCAAGTTTTACATTGTTTTGTTTTTGAGTGCAGTTATGTAACAAAAATTAATTCTACATTTGTAAGTTGCACTTCCATGATAAAGAGATTGCACTACAGTACTTGTATGAGGTGAACTGAAAATACTATTTCTTTTGTTTACAAATATTTGAACTGTAAAAAGATAATTAAAATAATACTATAAAGTGAGCACTGTACACTTTGTATTCTGATTTGTAATTGAAATTAATATATTTGAACATTTAAATTGGTATTCTATTATTAATAGTGCAATAAAAATGGCGATTAATCAAAAATAATTTTTTAATCTAGTTAATCTGTTTTGCATTAATTGCTTGAGTTAACTGCAATTAATTGACAGCCCTAGTTTAAAGACTTCACGTTACAGAGAATCCACCATTTGCACTAGTTTAAACTTGCAAGTGACCCATGCCCCACGCTGCAGAGGAAAGCAAAAAAAACCCAGGGTCTCTGCCGATGTGACCCAGGGGAAAATTCCTTCCCAATCCCAAATATGGTGATTAGTTAGACCAGAGATCGGCAACCAATGGCACGCATGCAAAAGGCAGCATGCGAGCTGATTTACAATGGCACTCTGCTGCCAGCCTGGGGTCCTGGTCGCCAGCCCCACTCAGCCTGTTGCCGGCCTGGATGGACAGAACCCCGGGCCGGCAGTGGGCTATCCGCCGCCCCCTCTGCCAGTCTGGGGTTCCATCTGCCAGCCCCTGTGAGCCGGGGTCCCAGCTGCTGGCCCCGCTCAGCCCGCTGCCAGTCTGGGGTTCCGTCCGTCGGCCCTTGTAAATGTAAAATGTATTACTAGCACGCAAAACCTTAAATTACAGTGAATAAATGAAGAGTTGGCACACCACTTCTGAAAGGTTGCCGACCTGAGTTGGACCCTGAACATGTGGGCAAGGCTCACCAGTCAGACACCTGGGAAATAATTCTCTGTAGTAACTCAGAGCCCTCCCCATCTAGTATCCCATCACTGGCCACTGGATATATTTGCTGCTAGCAATCACAGATCAGTTACATGCCGTTGTAGGCAGTCTCACCATACCATCCCCTCCATAAACTTATCAAGCTCAGCCTTGAAGCCAGAAGGTTTTTTGCCCTCCATTGTTCCCCTTGGAAGTCTGTTCCAGAACGTCACTCCTCTGATGGTTAGAAACCTTCTCCTAATTTCAAGTCTAAACTCGTTGGCCAGTTTATATCCATTTGTTCTTGTGTCCACATTGGCGCTTAACATAAATAACTCCTCTCCCTCCCTGGTATTTATCCCTTTGATGTATTTATAGAGAGCAATCATATATCCCTCAGCCTTCTTTTGTTTAGGCTAAACAAGTTTCCTCTCATAAGATAGGTTTTCTATTCCTTGGAGCCTCCAAGTAGCCCTTCTCTGCACATATTTCACTTTGAATTCATCTTTCTTAAACAGGGGAGACCAGAATTGCACACTATTCCAGATGTGTCTCACTAGTGCCTTGTATAATGGTACTAACACTTCCCTGTCTCTACTGGAAATACCTCGCCTGATGCATCCTTGGACTGTATTAGGCTTTTTTTCACAGCCACATCACACTGGCAGCTTAGTCATCCTGTGATCAACCAGTACACCCAGGTCTTTCTCCTCCACTGTCACTTCCAACTGATATGTCCCTAGCTTATAACAAATGTTTTTGTTAGTCCCTAAATGTGTGACTTTTCATTCCGCAATATTAAATTTTATCCTGTTTCTATTATTCCAGTTTACAATGTCATTGAGATCTTCTGTTATGATATTCCAGTCCTCCTCCGTATTGCCAATACTTCCCAACTTTGTGTCAAATTTTATTAGTACACTCACTTCTTGTGCCAACATCAGTAATAAAAATGCTAAATAAGATTGGTCCCAAGAGCAATCCTGAGTAACCTCCCTCCAGCCTGACAGTTCACCTTTCAGTATGACCTGTTGTAGTCTTCCCTTGAGCCAGTTCCTTATCCACCTTTCAATTCTCATACTAATCCCCATCCTCTCCAATTTCACTAATAATTTCTCATGTGAAACTGTATCAAATGTCTTACTGTAATCCAGGTAGATGAGCTCTACTGGATTGCCTTTGTCTAAAAAAATCAGTTATCTTCTCAAAGAGGGAGATCAGGTTGGTCTGGCATGATCTACCTTTTGTAAAACCATGATGAATTTTATCCCAATTACTGTTAACCTCTATGTCCTTAACTACTTTCTCTTTCAAAATTTATTCCAAGACCTTGCATACAACTGAGGTCAAACTAACAAGTGGGTAGTTTCCCAGATCACTTTTTCTCTCTTTCTTAAAAAAATAGGAACAATATTAGCAATTCTCCAGTCAGAGGGTACAATGTCCGAGTTTAGAGTCATTAAAAATCTTTGCTATTGGGCTTGCAATTTCATGTGCCAGTTCCTTCAATATTTTTGGATGGAGATTATCTGGACCTCCCAATTTAGTCACCCTAAACTGTTTGAGTTTGACTTTGACTTCTACCTCTATGTTCTCATTCCCATTAGCCACCCTGCTACTACCCCTAAGTTCTTCATTAGCCTAATTAAAAACTGAGGTAAAGTATTTGTTTAGATGTTGGGACATGCCTAGTTTATCTTTAATCTCCACCACATCCTCAGTGTTTAGCAATTCCACTTTCCTTGTTTTCTTCTTATTTATATGGCTATAGAACCTTTTACTATTGATTTTAATTCCCTTTGCAAGGTCCAACTCTGCTTGGCTTTTGTCTGTTCTCACTTTAATCCTACACTTTCTGACCTCCAAGAGGTATCTTTCCTTGCTGATTCATCCCCTCTTCCATTCCTTGTAGGCTTTCTGCTTTCTCTTAATCACTTGTTTGAGATACTTGTTCATCCAGCTTGGTCTGCAACCTTTCCCTATGAATTTTTTCCCCTTGCTTGGGATGCAGACTTCAGATAGTTTCTGCAACTTTGACTTAAAGTAATTCCAAACTTCCTCCATATTCAGATCCTTTAGTTCTTCAGTCCAGTCCACTTCCTAATTCCCTTAATTTTTTAAAGTTTGCCCTTTCGAAATCAAGGTCCCTAACTGCAGATCTATTTTTGTTTATCCTTCCATTTAGTTTAAACTAAATTAGCTCATGATCACTCGAACCAAGGTTGTCCTCTACAACCAGTTCTTCTACGAGGTCCTCACTACTCACCAATCTAAATCTAAAATCACCAAATCTAAAATGGCATTACATCTTGTTGGTTCAGCAACTATTTGGTGAAGAAATCTGTTGGCTATCACCTCCAGGAAAATCTGGGCCCTACTATTATTAGTAGCACTTGTCTTCCAATCTATATCTGGGAAGTTAAAGTCTCCCATAATCACACAATTCCCAGTAGTATTTATTTAATTAAAAATATTAAGGGGGCCTCTATCCATATGCATATCTCCTGACTGAACAAGAGACTTCAATTGCTTCTTTAAAACACACTTCCTTGAGAGATCACAATTAGATGTCTAGATTGCCACTACCAGACACACCAGGATATCACTTATTATTTATGTTTGATCTGTTTTGTCTGTGTCTAAACTAGACTGTAAGCTAGTTGTGACTGGAATTAGTCTCCTGATTTATTTGTACACCACTTGCACTAAGTTGTTACCAGGCCAAATAAGGATTAATAATAGTCTACATTTAAGGCCAAAATTCTGCACACAAACCTCCAGCCTCTCATTCTGGAAACATGGCCCATAGTTACATGTGACACTTTCATGTTGCCTACCTTTTTTCAGTGGCTCAGGCTTTTTATCAGCTTTCTCTCTCCATGGCATGGTGATAGATGGGAAAAATGACTTCTTTTCTCTGGTTTCTTCCTCTTCATTTTTGTTCTCATTCTGTCCTGGTGAGTGCACCACGTTCACTTTACTGTCTTCTTTTTTCCAGGTGGTGTCTAACTCTGGTTTAGCCGTCTTTTGACCTAATGTGTCAGCTAAGTTTGATCTGTTCCTTTTAGAGAGAGGAGAGGATGGCGGGGTCTGGTTTGTGGGCTTTGGAGCTAATGCAGGTTTTTGTTGGAGTGACGATTTACACACAGGTTTCTCATGACTAGGTAAAGGAATCTGGCTGTTGGTCGATGGGAATAGAAGTGTAACTGTTGTGTCTGAGTTCTCCGAAACATTATTTGAAGAGTCTTTTAAAACATTAACAGTGGCATCCCTTCTCTCTAGGCTAGGGGATATATTGTCTTTTAGAGTGGTATTAATGGTTTCTTTTCCACTTTCTGTTGTAAATAGTGGGGCAGGTACACCATCAAAACTATCTCCTGCACTGTATCTTTTCTTTTTCTTTTGCTCCGCCTGTTGATCGTAGTGAAAACGTAAGGAGTAATTTGTCCTTCTTAACTTTATCCCAAATGGAGAAACATTTTCTTCTTCATGTGGTGCTGTTTTATCCAGGTTTCTTGTACCAGTGTTCTGCTGACTTTCCAAAGTAGCTGGAGATTCTGATGGGGGCAGTTCTTTTCCTGAAGAATGAGAGAGGCTTGGAACAAGGAAAGATGGAAGATCTTTGGCAAACTTATAGCCTTCTGTGTAGTTTGCCATTTCAAGGTGTGTTTCACTCTTTGTTGCCATTTCAGTCACATTATCTTTACAAGCTGGAGTCTCATTGCGAGCAGCCACATCATCATTTGCATCATTGGATGAATCTGTCTTTTTTCTTGTGTTCTCTGGTTCAGTACCTTCTGTACCACAGGCACTCTCAGCATCTGCACTGGCTTTTGAGGTTTCTGAAAATTTCTGCCATGCTGGTGTTATGGAAAATTTTGCATTCGCAGAAAGTGTTTTCCTTAAATTGGCATGGGAAGCACCTCGTCCTTTGGGAGTCCAGTCATCACTGTATCTACAGACACTTACTCGGTCTTTTTCATTTAGCTTGCTGTTTTCTGCACTCTTTAGGATTCTAGATCTAATAGAAGCCCATTCAGCTAATACGTCCTGGTTGTTCAATGTCTCCTGTGTATACTTCATTTTACTGCGGCTAGATTTGGAATCAAGAGTAGTTTTCTGGGTGTTTTCTGGTGGGGGAAAATCCAGGTTTATTTTTTCTTCTGTCAAACCAAGTAAAGATTTACAAGCTGTATCTTTGATCTGATTCAGGTTTACGGCAGTGCCACAAAGCTGTGCTCCAGTAACCAAAATAGCTGTGTGTGGGACACACAAAGAGTAGGGAAGTGCAGGAGAACCTTTGCTACATTTGTGGGTCTTGGATTCTTTGAGGGCAGAAAGGTGCGCTGCCTCTTTGACAGGAGTAACGGGGCTCAAATTCACTTTTTGAAATATGATCTGTTTCTCTCCCGATGACACTTGAAATGTGAATGGTCTGTGCATAGCCTGCCTTTCATCTACTTCTTGCCACCTTAGTTCTTCACCTGTCTTCTGCTCCTGAGCTTCGACTTCTCTCTTCTGTTTTGGTGTTAGCTTTTCTAGCACTGTTTCTTTCCCTTTCTGTGACTCTTTCGTTTTTTGTTGGTTTGATTCTTCTTGAAGCTGCTTCTCCATGGATTCACTACCAGCATCCCCAGAACACACTTCTTTTTTGACCTGTTGCTGTCTTAAGGCTTGCTCTTGTTCTTTTTGCATTTCCAAATGCTGTTGTCCATCCACGTGTATTTCTGCCTGTTCTTTCAGTTCTTGTTCATTTGATTCCTCTTGCCTTATTTTAAATTTCCCCTGTTGTTCTCTCTCTTCACTCTCCAGGGGTGTTTGTTCTGCTGGCTCATGTCTTTTTTGTTCTTCTTGTGTCTTTTGCTTCTCCAGTTTTTGTAGAGTTTGTTCTCCTTGTCTCTTCTTTTTTTCCTTCTGATGCTGGCTTTGTTCTTCCAGTCTCTTAGTTTCTTCCTCCTGCTGCAGCTTCTCTTCAGCCTGAAGATGCCTTTTCTCAAATTCTTGTCTCTGTTCTTCCAATTCTTGTCTTTTATGTTCCTCTTGTCTCTTTTTTTCTTCCTCCTGATGCTGTTTTCCAATCTCATGACACCTTTGTTCTTCCAGTTCTTTTATTTTCTGCTCCTCCAGTTCCACTCGTCTCCGTTCTTCCAGTTCCTGTTGTCTCCGTTCGTCCAGTCTTTTCTGCTCCTCCAGTTCCTGTTGTCTCCTTTCGTCCAGTCTTTTCTGCTCCTCCAGTTCCTGTTGTCTCCTTTCGTCCAGCCTTTTCTGCTCCTCCAGTTCCTGTTGTCTCCGTTCGTCCAGCCTTTTCTGCTCCTCCAGTTCCTGTTGTCTCCTTTCGTCCAGTCTTTTCTGCTCCTCCAGTTCCTGTTGTCTCCTTTCGTCCAGTCTTTTCTGCTCCTCCAGTTCCTGTTGTCTCCTTTCGTCCAGTCTTTTCTGCTCCTCCAGTTCCTGTTGTCTCCTTTCGTCCAGTCTTTTCTGCTCCTCCAGTTCCTGTTGTCTCCTTTCGTCCAGTCTTTTCTGCTCCTCCAGTTCCTGTTGTCTCCTTTCGTCCAGTCTTTTCTGCTCCTCCAGTTCCTGTTGTCTCCGTTCTTCTTCTTGACTTTTCTCCTCCTCCTGGTGCCTCTGCTCTTTTATTTTCAAATGTTTCTCCTCCTTAAGGAGATGCTGCCTTTTCTCTTTCTCACAATGCTTTCTCTCCTGTTGCCTTTGCATCTCTTCAATTTCCTGGCATCTTTGTTCTTCCAAATGTTTTTTTCCTTCTGCTTCTGCCATTTGTCTTTTCTCTTCAGCCTCAAGGATTCTCCAGTGATCTTCTTGCTTTCTTTTCTCATCTGCTAACTCAAGATGCTTTTGGCCCTCTCTGTTCTGGGTTGGCTTAGCTGTGGCAATGCGCCCATGGTCATCTGGGTATCTCTCTCTGTACTGGGGGGTTTCTGGGTTTTCTTGCTCAAACTCTGTCACTGTTACGCTTTGTGACTCCTAATGTTGGGAAACAAAAGCAGAGTTACTTAATATTGGTTATTGTTCCCTTTCTTCACTGTACAGAATGGTGAACTGATCAGTTGCAAACTGACTAGTCTCTATTTTTTAACAATTGGCTTGAGATATAGATCATTTTATTTTCGTCCTTTGTTAGAAAGTCATATTTTTACTGTATTTGAGTACAGAGACTACACACACTAACTCATGAGTTACAGTATCATAACCCATGACATATTAGAGTAACTGAACAACATGTGGGTTGATCTGCTTCACCACTTTACAGGAGTGATATTTTGTAAAAGAAAGGACACATCCTGGCACCAACAACATGGTAATACTAAATAATAAATCACAGTTTACACTAATGCAGGTAAATCAATGGTGCCCAAATTCTGACTAACCAAGACCTGCAGCAGCACCTTCAGGGAAGTCTAAGGGCCACGCTGATTTGTGTAAAATGGAGTAGGCAGCAGCCACCCTCACCATAAAACTGGGTCTGAAGCGCAGAGCGTACTGATACACACCACCAAAGCCAAAAGCTAAGGAGGCCACCGGGCTCATTGGGGAATATTGTATGCTGGGATCTGTAGTCACCACAGGCCACATGAAGGTGACCACAATCACACAGGGGCTTCACGCGGCCCACGGGCCTCTCTTTGGCCACCCATGGTGTGAATAGATTTTAGAATGTGACATTCACATTTCCAGCACTGCCCCACATTTAACCACTTTGTAAGCTCCAGAATTTGTTCTGTTAAGGCTCAAAAACATTAAGCATCTGTTCAAAAGCATTGTCTGTGTCAGTTCTCTCTGCAGGGCTGGCTCTTTCCACACAATGAGCATGCAGCCCTGCAGAGAGCAGCTGTGTGGTGACGGCAAGGACAGGAGGAACAATGGTAAAGGAAATGCTGCTTGGCTGCTACTCTCTGCCTGGCTAAACCCCAGTTAGTTGGGGCTCCCCACACTGGTGGTTCCAATGCAGAAATCTGGGAGCTACCTAAAAATCATGAAAAATCTGGAGATCCCTAGCTTTTCTATGCTAGTGGAGAGGTGTGATGACTGCTGCTTAATGAAGGTAGCCATTGCGATTAAATGGGATACCATGAGGTGGGTTAGTGGTACAAGAGGTATTTTTTTTGTTTCAGGGACCGTATGTCTACCCTGCAGCTGGGAGCGTACTTCCCAGCTTGGGTAGACAGATGTGCTAGCTCTGCTCAAGCTAATGTACTAAAAATAGCACTGTAGTCGGGAGGTAGCACAAGCGGCAGCTTGGACTAGCCACCCAAGTATGTACCCAGAGGTTCCAGACGGGTTTGTATCAGGCCATTAGCTAGAGCTACTCCTGGCTACTCTGCTATTTTGCTGTGTGCTAGCTCAAATAGAGTTAGCATGTGTCTGTCTACCCAAGCTGAGAAGCAGATTCCCAGCTGCAGTGGAGATGTACCCTCAGTCTCCTGTTGATTCCACGTTTCCGTCTCTATCAACAGCTTTTACTAAGCTGCAATACCTGCAGAAGCCGTATGAAGTCCTTCACCGCTGCCTCTTTCTGACTGCCAATTTGTTTCCTGCATGTCAGCTCCACACGCCACTTCAGCAGTCTTGCTGGTTCTAGGCAAGCAGCTGACTCACTCTCTGCCCAGTACAGGGCGTGCTTCCTCCCAGCTACATGGACCTTCCGTAGACATAACAGGCTCACCAAGACTCTGCAGCTCCTCAGACAACACCATTACCATTAAAATGCCTTCTGTTAGTTGAGGGGAAAGGAGATGCTGGGCCAACACGTTTCTCACCAGAAGGGAGAAAGGATGAGGGAATAGACAGAGCAAAACAAAGGGGTGGCTGGGCTCTTTTTTCTGTCCTGCTGTCCTCCCGTGAATAAATGTCTTAGCCCAGCAGCTCCCTCCCTGCCCCACCTACCCTCCCTTATCTGGAAATTCCCGTTAACTCCAGGGAAGCTGCCCACTGGCCTCTTTCGGGTTCCTGGAGAGGAGGGAAGGCAGTGTGGGAGAGACGTAGGGCTCCTTCCATCATTCCTTTCCTATCGTTGTTTGGATTGTGAAGTATTTCTTTTGGAAGCCCAATGGCCAGATTATGGCAGGGGCACACCAGGATGGGAAGGGTGCACAGGGAGTGAGGAAGGGAAAAGAGAAAGGACCATGGCCCACCCTCCTCCACACAGGTCAATGAAGCTGCCTGATTGTGAGGAAGAGAGCACATTGCACCCTCACAGTGCCTCCTGGAACTCTCCTGGATGGGTGCAGCACATCATCAGCCCCAGATAGCTACACGAAGCTAAACACTACCTGTCCCTTGTCTCCACTAGAACTTTACATTCAGACAGCTATCTTGAGTTCTCTCAATATAAAAACCACATGCCTCGTTTTGCCGTGAAGATAAAGTCTACGTTGTGAAAGTTTCCCAAAGATCTCCCCGGTGTTACCCAGCCAGGTCTGTACCTGCATCATACCTACCATTCATCTTGTTATTTTCAGTTGCAACTCTTTTGTGAGTACTTACTACAGTTTCTAAAGCAGACCATCTCATCTCATCATTTGACAACCCAAATCAGTTCAATACCTTTGTTAATCTTCTGTGTTTTCTTGACAGCCTCTGTTTTTTTGGCTTTATGGAGAGTTTGTGCTTAGCCGCGCTGTTGTCCAGACGAGCGATTGCCTGGGGGACCGCATCAAGATTGATTGATTCAATTGTGCCAGCAGAGGAAATGTGTCTTTTTGGCCGAGACGATTTGACTGGAGTGACCTGTTTTGTACCATATATACAAAGTAACCCTCATTAAAGCCATGCAAAAAGATTTAAAACAAAAAACATTTCTGTATGTATGCATTCTAGAGAGTGGTTAGTAGAAAACATGCAAAACGAGGAAAGAATTTCCAGCAATATTCCCTTGGACATTTTAAGTTTGCCAAAGGTAAAAAAAAAGACATGAATTCTTATCATAGAATCATAGAATATCAGGGTTGGAAGGGACCTCAGGAGGTCATCTAGTTCAACCCCCTGCTCAAAAGCAGGACCAATCCCCAATTAAATCAATTAATCAATTAATTCTTCTGTAAATATTGCCCACCACACTCGTTTGAGTAAGGCTACATCAAAAAATGGCTGAAAGATAGGAAGGATAAACCAATCTAAGCATTACAATAGAGCCTACAGTAGGGAGTGCTGCAGAGCCACCCCACCCCAGTGGGAAATGCTAGAAACCTTATGCCTCAGGCAGGTACAATGCTTCGTGGAGCACAGTGGGAGCATGGCCAGTGCATCATGCTTGGTGTACTCTCTCATGTGTGGCCAGCTCTGCTGACTGATGCAGAAGCAGGGCAACAAGATGCCCCTCCCGCCCCTTTTTGCCTCTCTCTGTCTCATTTGGAGAGGTTAGCAGTAGTAGTGGAACTAGCTTGGAGCAATCCTTGTGCTGCTGGAAGCAGGGATTGCCATTCTACTTAGCTCTACCAGAGGATACAAGGGGAAGAGATGTTCCTTGCAACCTCTCACCCACCCTCCTCCTGTGCAGGGCTGGGCACAACTGAGCCCTAAATGCATATGTAATATAGGTCATGTCTCTACATGTCACAGAACGCATAGCGATAGACACACTCCAACCCCCAAGCCCTCTGAGCATTCACCTGGCGTGTCCAGCTCCTGGTCCACTGGACATTCGCAGTATTCACAGATTTGCTGCTCCCAAATAAGCAGAACACCCCAGCTTACTAATTACATCTTAGATAACTGCTCCGTTTCATACACAACACTTACTTAGATAAGTTTATAGTGAAAATGAGTAGAAGTTTATTTTAAAAAGTATAGAGATTCAAGTGACAGCAAGTAGTAGTATTGGAAACAATTAGTTACATATAAAATAAAATTGTAACAGGCATTCTAGAACCTAGACTTAATTAACAAGATCCTCTCATGTCTAATGTGCTTCAAGTGGTATATGTGTTTATGTTTACATAGCTTGTCTCCTAGATGAAGGAACGAGAGCATCCTCTTAGTTCTCAGATATATCCCCCCACAATCTATTGTCTTTACTAGTAAATAGGATCCCCTCCTGCTGTTTATTTTTTCCTGTAAATTTCCTCTTCTGTAGATTTTGACTGGTCTCATGCTCAGTATGCAGACAGACTTCCATTGTGAGACTTACAATGCTCACTACCCAAGACCAGACAGAAAGATAAGCGTCTGTACCTACTGTTTGAAAGTAACCCGTTTAAGACATGGCACCGCTTGGTTACCTGCCTTAACTCCAAAGATTTGAGAACACAATTTCTAGTATAGATACATAACCCATTAAATATTATCTGTACATAAATTTTGAAATTATTATGATGACAAGTGGGCTACTGCCTCCTGATCCAGACCTTACATGCCACCCTTTGGTGAACTTAATATGCATATATCTGACCCGAGGAATCCCTATAAAAACTCTATGCATTCCCTATGCCCGCTAACAGTTGGCACCAAGAAGTTCCTGGCTTATAGCTCACCCTTTATATTGATGCAGTAGAGTTAGCCACTGGTTAACCTATAGGCCAGCACATCCCTCACCCCTTCTGCTTCCTGGGGCCCCCATTGGCCTGGAGCAGCGAACCACGGCCACTTGGAGCCGCGATCAGACGAACCTGCGGACGGGACAGGTAAACAAACCGGCCCGGCCTGCCAGGGGGCTTACCGTGGTGGACCGCGGGCCAAAGGTTGCCGATCCCTGCAATAACCCATTACAACAAATGTTGGTGGAAAATAGGTCAAGTTGTTTTCAACAATGAATATTAAACAGGTTCAAGGAAACTAGACAGAGAGGTTTAATTAATAAAAAAAAAAAGATTCTGAGCTGTGTGGCTTTTTGTGAGGTTTTGCTGCACCATCCCCAGCACAGACTTCAAATCAGGGGTAGGCAAACTTTTTGGCCTGAGGGCCACATCTGGGTACGGAAATTGTATGGTGGGCCATGAATGCTCATGAAATTAACAATTCAGAGATACTCAAATAAACTTTATTTAATAAAGATACATTTTAGTGGAAATAAATATAAAACTTTAACTACTATTATAAATACACCATCATAACAATGTATTATAATAATTAAACTCAATTTACCCCCTTTCCACGCCCTCTCTCTCTAGCCTGGACTTGTTGGGCACCAGATTCCAGTCACTGGAACTTACCGAGATTCACCAGCCCCCTGCTCTCAGAAATCTCCTCCCATGTAGGTCCCAACACCCCACAACTTTGAAAACCACCACTGAGCACTCCCTGGCCAACTACTCTGTTTTCTCATCAATAATGGAAAATTAACACTACTAAAACATCAGAGTCACCTAAGCCAACAAGCAGCAGGCATGTGGGCTTGCACATTCCAGGCTCTGATGGCACGTGAGGCATGTTTGGTTTGTGCAGCTAGATAACATGTGTGCCCTCACGGCAGTCACGAACACACGGGAGTGCCAGGCGGGAGCAGAGGGACAAACCCCCGACCCTGATTCCTGGCTGGAGTGGGGCAATGGAGCTCAAGGGCCAGATTAAAAGGTCTGATGGGCTGGACGCAGCCTCTAGTTTGCCCACCCCTGCTTTAAATCCTCCTTGAACCTTTGCACTTATTCAGCCACCAGTTCCGCTCTGCTTCAGTGCCACCCTCCCTGGAATCTCTAATGAGACTTGCTTGATTTAGGCAGGCTCCCTGCTCTTCCACCAAAAACCCTGCTGAGGAATCTGTGGGTGTGGACTTCCTCACTCTTGAGTTGAACATTGTGGCAGGAAGCGCACTCCTTGCAGAGTCTGGCTGTACAGGGTGGGTCCCCTGGCCTGAGTCTGACAGTGGCCTTAAGGTCTTTTCCATTAGGTGCTTCCTAAGGCAAAGTTCCCGCCCTTTCCAGGTGCAACTGAGGAATGAACTACAGATAGTGCACCTTGCTACAAAGTGGGCTTCCTCAAGGCAGTACAGACAGCATTGGTACTCATCACTGATGGAGAAGGAGCCTGGGCAGGAAGCACAGATTTTGAAGCCCCAAGTCCTGGGCATAGTCCAATACCCAAAGCAGGGTAATAGAGGGGGAAGGGGGCTCCCCAGGTCAGGGAGGCTAACTATAAAACATTAAAAACTATCAGATAAAACTTGAAACTGTAAAAACTTCTAAAACCAATTTACAGATATCTATATATATGTTCACAGATAAAGGAATAAAACCAAAGCTTTGGACACTGGAGTTTTGGACACTGGACCAAGACCATGCAGTGGTGAGAAGGAACTGGGGAATGGTTGGTCCACTCCAACCTTTATCTCCTCAGTCAGAGGCATGAGGTGAGACAGGACGCATGTGTAGACCAATGGACACTGCTTTCAAAACACTCCAGCTCCAGGTTCATGGAGCACATGCCTACCCACAGTGGAATACACACAGGGACCAGCACTCAAAGAATTTCCAGTGTGGATACATAACTTCTTAAATATTATCATACATAGCATTTCAGAATGATTATAATGATCACTGGGCTACTGGCTCTTGATAGAGACCTTACATACCACCCATTGGTTAATTTGATATGGACATGTCTGACCCAAGGATCCCTGTAAAATCCTATGCATTCCCTGTGCCCTCCACCAATTGGCACCAAGAGGTTCCTGGATCACACACACTGAACCAAACGAGGATAGCTGGTCAGTTTTAAGCAGTTAAAAAAAAAAAAGGTTTATCTTCAGATGTGTTCATTTATTAACAACTTTCAAGAAAGAACTTGGTATTTTGTTTTAAAGAAACACTCAATGACTAAGGAAATAATTTTCATTCATACTAATTGGATACCCCAACTGGGGCATAACTAACATTACAAATTTTTATAAACGCCAATGAATCAGTTCTGAAGACAGATTAGCAGCTAAAGTTTCAGCCGGGTCACATTTTTTAGTGTTGCCAGCTCTCATGATTTTATCATGACTTTCACAATATTTTGATGTTTTTCTTTACGCCCAACCTGGAGGCAAGTGCTTATGAGAGACTCTCAGCTTTTATTTAAAACAAAATTAAGTTTCTAGATTTCATGGTTGTGGTGAAAAGCTTGAAAATATTACATGAGGGCACACTAGAAGCTGAGAAAACAGCAGAGAAATAACAAGAACCTAACATTTATTATTTTTTTAAATCTCAGGTTTGCTAACATAGGGCGTGTTGTATTTCAGGTATTTTAGTTATGTTCAGCCTTTAGGCCTGAATCAGTTGGGTTGGACTTACTACTACTTGAGTTTCCAAAACTATATTTAATTGGTATAAGGCAACACTAAAGTATACATTCCTCAAAATAGGTGTTGAGTTCTAAGCATAAAGTGACAAGTAAAATTTCTCATTGCATGTGAAAGTCTCCTGTTGAAATCAGAGAATCAAATCAGAGCCCATGTCTTTTGGTCTGCAAATATTTCGGCCCAGATACTGCAAATACTTATGCATGAGTGTAATTTCACTCATGTAGGCAGCTGCCATTAAACACAACAGGATTATTTTCATGAATAAGGTTGTACATATAACTAACTGTTTGCAGGACTGGGACTTTTTCCAGCCATACTGAAAACACGCTGCACCCTGCAAAAAGAAAAAACCTTACAATGCTTGGCTGAAGCACTTGAATCTTACTGTATCCACTGTAGGTCTCGCAACAGCAGATGCTGTTATATTGGGGAAATTACAAGTGAGTACACAAGAAAGTAACCTTTAAGAGGTGACAAAAATCAAAAGTCTCTCCATATGGTCCATTTAGCTACCACTGTTAGATTTGCAATTGGTGTGAACTCAGAAAGGGAGGAAAAGTCTTCTACAGAGGAAAAATTAGTATCTTTTTTCAAGACAGCTCTGAAATCCACAAAGGTTAAACACAGGTTTATCAGAGAGCTAGTTGTTTAAAGATCTTGAAATATTTTGCATAGCCTTATTAAATTACATCTAGGCATAATAAAGTAGTAAAAGTACTTATGAAAATGATGGTTCTGCAATAATTTGAATGTTTGACGAGCAAATGAGATAGAGCTATGTTCAGTTTTCTGTAGTCATCTATTACCATAGTAACAGACTTCCCAGCTTCAGTCACTACTCATTTACCAGTGTCTCCTCAAATCCAGTATCTCAGAATTGTACAGCCTCACTGCAGTTTTGGATGAATTTGGGACAATAAAACTGAATACTGCAGTAAAATAACTGGCGGTTTACTAAAAAATAAATTAAAACAAAGGAGGAAAAAGTAATTAAAATAGAAAAGAATTTGATACATATTCAATTAACTATTCATGTCTTATTACCTTCTTCTCCGATTCATGTCCTGTCCCAGGCACGCTCATAGGGCTTAATGAATCCGGAGTGTCACTTAACTGGAAAATAAGATTAGCACAGCTAGATATTAGAATGTAAAGGATTTAATAAATATGATTAAAAGAACTAGTGAAATCACAAAGTGAGAGTGAAAAGGCCTGTTAGGACTTTTCCTCCACCCCTACTAGCACCATAGGTCTGACGGATGCACAGTTCTGCTTCCTGGTCTAACACAGTTTTCTCTTCTACACTTTTATAATCTTATAGCTGCCTATAAGGAAGAGTCTGTAGATATCAAACTAATGAGACCCTACAGGCTACACAGGCTAAATGATAAGAGTTCACACTTATTCTTTAGCACTAGATAATTAGATTTAACACCAAAGCAAAATGCAACCTATCATGATTTCTAGCAGTTTTGATATATTGTCATATTAAGAATCAATGTATTAACTTGACTGAAGCATAGACCAGAATAAAATGGAATTAAGAGTCCTATCTTCTCTTAGGCAGACATTATCTACATAGAGGAGTGGAAATACTGCATTTCAACCCAGTGCTTCCTGTGAACTCCTTTCCTCTGGAGCCAAATGGGATCCACAGGGAGGCCCCTTTGACCTTTTAGTTCCATCCGTAAGGGTTCATTAATGCTGCAAGAGTCGTGCTGTCCAGGGCCATCAGAACCCATCTTATGGGAATGGATTCTAAACCATGGAGGAGGAACTACATTAACTCCTGAAGACTGAGGGAACTTCATTATTAACCATTTGTACTAGTATAGCACCTCGAGGCCCTAACCAAGATTGTGCTGTACACACACATGCGGTAAGAGACAGTCCCTGTCCCAAAGAGTTTACCATCTAACTAGACAAGACACACAAAGGGTAAGAGGAAACCAAGGCAAAATACTTTCCCCAAGGTCAGTAGCTAAGGCAGGAACAAAACCCAGGTCTGCTACATTCTAGTCCAATGCCTTATTCACAGACAAACTTGCTTTGCTTTGGCCTGTGGATTTGGTGGGGAAAATTATTCAATGAAACTTGACCTTCATCCCCTTCCCAATCCCCATCCTTGTGCCCTCCAATTCCATGGATCTGGAGTGGTCCTCAGTGGGGCCAAGAGGGACGTGGACACCATGCCATGGAGGCAACACTCCCCTATGTTCTGCCCCCTAAAAAGCAATCCCTGGGTGCATGGGAAAGTACTGGGGCCCTACATTTGGTATTACCGTATCATTTATGGGCATTAACTTAACAGTCTTTCTTTTTATAATTGTTCTTATGTTTATGCATTATAGAGCGCATTTAAGTGACTCGTTTTAGCTGGGAGCTTGTGAAGCTTTCTGTGATATGAATTATAGTCTATTTGCATCTTTGATATAAAATGACGGGCTTGATTTTTAATCCCACGTTTTTCAATTCCGACCTATTTTATGTACACTCTGTGATTCTCCTTTTATGACTCATTAGCAGATATTAGTAGATAGCCTCAAAATTAGCATTTCAAACACATGCCAAATCAAATTGAGAACTGAAGCCAATAATCCAATTTACCTAAATAATAATAATGAAAAACCACATGGAATATAAGAAATACAACACCAACAATACTTAGCACTTCTAATCTGTAGCTTTCCATGCTGCATAAAATGCATATGCCTTCTTATTCCCTGTGTACAAATGGAAGCACAGAGAGGATACAAAGGCTTGATCTACACTAGAAAATTAGGTAGGCATAACTACACCACTCGAGATGTGAAAAATCCAAAATATTTTTATATCACACGCTGTAAAGCTTCAGGCGAGTAGATGGGCTTGTTTAAATAGAGCAAAAAACAGATAAAAAGTTGTGAGTTCCTTGGAAATCCTTTAACAGGCAGATTTTGCTCTGTATGATTCAGTAACTGTACTCAAGGTGAACAGGGAGTGCAGAATGAAAGAGAAAAGGAAAATCAGCCAATGATAAAGAATATGGTGGAGCCTGGCCCTGGGCATGTGCACATCTGGGGGAGTGTAGTATGGCTTCTCCTCCAAATGGCTCCGTGTAGGGGCATGGCAACACCTGAAAGCCGGTGAGAGGTGGTACCAAGCCAACTAGTGGTAGCGAATGAGTGACCACTGCAGCTCTGGCATGCTCTCCCTGAGAAGCCTTGGGAAGAATTCTGGCTGAGACAACCCAAATTCCTCCTCAGGCTGCAACATAATTCCTCTGAACCTCCCTCCAGGAAGGGCTGTGACTTAAAAACACAATCTGGCCCTCAAGCTCTATTCAAACATCCTACTGCAAGGGTAGGGATGTAGGATGGGAGGTGGATAGACAAATCTTTTTGCAGGGAACCCATGGGTCAGATAGGAAAATACTGAGAGACACACAAACCCTACCTCCTGTACAGCCCTGGAGGATACAAATACAGTGGAAACAATACATTTCTGCTGCACAGGGGAGCCGTGAATCTGAGAGATCAATTAAGGAGACTCCAGAACACACTTCAGAGTTCAGAGCTTAACTCCACAATAGTGCTGGGGGGTGGGGAGGAGGAAGGCTTTGTGGACAGATTGAGGCTCTACATCCCTCTGTGAATTAGTGGGAAGAGATTCCATGATTCTTTGAAGGGGTCAACAAACACATGGACAAGGGGGAATCCAGTGGACATAGTGTATTTAGATTTCCAGAAAGCCTTTGACAAGGTCCCTCACCAAAGGCTCTTAAGTAAATTAAGTTGTCATGGGATAAGAGGGAAGATCCTTTCATGGATTGAGAACTGGTTAAAAGACAGGGAACAAAGGGTAGGAATAAATAGTAAATTTTCAGAATGGAGAGGGGAAACTAGTGGTGTTCTCCAAGAGTCAGTCCTAGGACCAGTCCTATTCAACTTATTCAAAAATTATCTGGAGAAGGGGTAAACAGTGTGGTGGCAAAGTTTGCAGATGATACTAAACTGCTCAAGATAGTTAAGACCAAAGCAGACTGTGAAGAACTTCAAAAAGATCTCACAAAAGTAAGCGATTGGGCAACAAAATGGCAAATGAAATTTAATGTGGATAAATGTAAAGTAATGCACATTGGAAAAAATAACCCCAATTATACATACAATATGATAGGGGCTAATTTAGCTACAACTAATCAGGAGAAAGATCTTGGAGTCATCGTGGATAGTTCTCTGAAGACATCCACTCAGTGTACAGCGGCAGTCAAAAAAGCAAATGGGATGTTAGGAATCATTAAAAAAGGGATAGAGAATAAGACGGAGAATATCTTATTGCCCTTATATAAATCCATGGTACCCCCACATCTTGAATACTGTGTACAGATGTGGTCTCCTCATCTCAAAAAAGATATACTGGCATTAGAAAAGGTTCAGAAAAGGGCAACTAAAATGATTAGGGGTTTCGAATGGGTCCCATATGAGAAGAGATTAAAGAGGCTAGGACTTTGCATCTTGGAAAAGAGGAGACTAACGGGGGATATGATAGAGGTATATAAAATCATGAGTGGTGTGGAGAAAGTGAATAAGGAAAGGTTATTTACTTGTTCCCATAATATAAGAACTAGGGGCCACCAAGTGAAATTAATGGGCAGCAGGTTTAAAACAAATAAAAGGAAGTTCTTCTTCACACAGCGCACAGTCAACCTGTGGAACTCCTTGCCTGAGGAGGTTGTGAAGGCTAGGACTGTAACAGGGTTTAAAAGAGAACTGGATAAATTCATGGAGGTTAAGTTCATTAATGGCTATTAGCCAGGATGGGTAAGGAATGGTGTCCCTAGCCTCCGTTTGTCAGAGGGTGGAGATGGATGGCAGGAGAGAGATCACTGGATCATTACCTGTTAGGTTCACTCCCTCCAGGACACCTGGCATTGACCACTGTCGCTAGACAGGATACTGGGCTAGATGGACCTTTGGTCTGACCCAGTATGGCCCGTTCTTATGTTCCTCAACCACCCACTGCACAAAGCTC
This sequence comes from Eretmochelys imbricata, assembly GCF_965152235.1. Taxonomy (NCBI): domain Eukaryota; kingdom Metazoa; phylum Chordata; order Testudines; family Cheloniidae; genus Eretmochelys; species Eretmochelys imbricata. Next base: position 91,706,116 of record NC_135575.1, read on the forward strand.
CTTTGCTAGGGCATTGTGCAAGGGATCCAAATGTCACTCGGTGTGCTCCAAGTTGACAGAGAAAGGTGCTAGCTCATCTGGAAGTGCTACTGTTTGTTGAGGATTTGTGTAGTGAAGGAAGGCTGCAGTATTTGCTATTTTCTCCATTAATAGCATGATCATTTCTTAAAGATGGATAGATACAGTACCTTCCAAATACACAGGGAGATTATGTCCCTGCTCCCAGGAGTTTACAGTTTTAAATATACAGAAAAACACAACTGATAAATGCTCAGGTGGGAACAGATGCTTTCCTTCTGCCCAGAGGGTCTGTCTACACAGTAGCTGGGAGCCTGCTTCCCAGCATAGATAGCGTCTGCTTGAGCTAGTATGCTAAAAGGAGCGGCGTGGCTGGCAGCACAGGTGGTAGCTTGGGCTAGCCCAAGCTACTGCCTGTGTCCACACTGCTATTTTCAGTGTGTTAGCTCAGAAGAACTAGGCCTGGTCTACACTAGAAAATTAAGTCAGCATAGCTATGTCGCTCTGGGGTGTGAAAAATCCACACCCCCAAGCACTGTCCTTAAGCTGACCTAAATCCCTGTGTAGACAGTGCTAGGTTGATGGAAGAATTCTGCCATGGACCTAGCTACCAGTTCTCAGGGAGGTGGACTAACCTATACCAGTGGTCTCCAACCTTTTTACACACAAGATCACTTTTTGAATTTAAGGGCAACCCAGGATCTACCCCACCCCTTTCCTGAGGCCCCACCCCACTCACTCCATCCCCCTCCCTCCATCGCTCTTTCTCCCCCACCCTCACTCACTTTTGCTGGGCTGGGGCAGGGGGTTGGGATGTGGGAGAGGGGTGCAAGCTCTGGGAAGGCGTTTGGGTGCATGAGGGGATATGAGGCAGAGGGCTGGGTTGCAGGAGGGTTTTGGGGTGCAAGCTCTGGGAGGGGGCTTGGAATGCAGGAGGGTTTTGGGGTGCAGGCTCTGGGAGGGGGCTTAGGGCTGGAGCAGGGGGTTGGAGTGCAGGAGGGGGTACGGGGTGCTGGCTCTGGGAGGGGGATCAGGGCTGGGGCAGTGGGTTGGGGTGGGGGAGGGGACTCAGGGCTGGGGTATGGGAGGGCGTTTGGGGTGCTGGCTCCAGGAGGGGGCTCAGGGAGGGCATTGGGGTGTGGGCTCCTGACGGGCGGTGCTTACCTTGGGTGGCTCCTGGTTCCCTGCCTGCCCGGGCCCATGCAACTCCCAGAAGCGGCCAGCATGTCCCTGTGGCCCTGGGGATGAGAACGTGGCTCCACGCACTGCCCCTCCCTGCAGGCATCACCCACACAGCTCCCCGTTCCCGGCCAATGGGAGCTGACGGGGCGGTGCCTGCAGGCAGGAGCAGCGCATGCAGACACGCCCCCTCAAGGGTCGCAGGGACATGCTGGTCACTTCCAGGAGTGGTGCAGGGGGAGGTCAGGCAGGGAGTCTGCCTTATCCCTGCTGTGCTGCTGGACTTTTAGCGGCCGGAGATCGTGATCGACTGTCAGAGGCTCCAGGATTGAACAGTCGATCATGACCTACCAGCTGGTGACCACCTGCCTATACCGATAGGAGAACCCCTCCTGTCAAGGTAGGTAGAGTCTACACTGAAGCACTACAGTGGCAAAGCTGCAATGATGCCGCAGTAAGGTTTTAAACGTAGACAAGCCCCTAGTGTGAGTCAGTCTGCCCGCGCTGGGAAGCACATGCCAAGCTGCTGTGTTAACGTACCCATAGACTACCCCATATGCCCGGTATGTCCGAGGCTTGGGAGGTACTGTGGCCTGAGCTTTAGACAGCCAGTTCTATTTTCAGTCTGCCACTGGCTTTGGGTTTTTCTCCACTTAAAATGGTGCAGTAGTGCCACTGTGTCATGTCAGTGTAGACACTGCTATCATCAGAGGAGGTTACCCCGGCTCTCACTCCAATCTGTGAGGGGCGGACTTCTGAAGAGAGTTGATCACAGCACAGACATTTGTCCTGTAACTGGCCCACAGGCAAACTGGCTTTGGCGCCAATCCCTCTCACACAGGATTTCCCCTGTAGGCTGCTATGCATCACCTGTGCACAACTTCCCACTCTGGGAAATCCAGTGTTCTCTTTCTCTCACCAGCCTTTTCCTGACCTTTAGAGAGAGGCTATGTTTGCCACCTGCTCTGTGGGATGTTAACTGTGGGCCTTTAGAATAGTTAATATCATGGCCTCCCTCCCAGGACACCAAGTACATCACCCCCCAGTGCATATACTTATCATTAGTCTAGGGTGCAGAATTTGAAAAGTCCTACTAAATGTGTGTGTCCGCACATCAAAAGCCTTCTGCCCTGGCTTACTGGACATTGCGTCTATGCCCCAATGAGTTCTATGCTTTCAATGATAGTGTGATGTAGTGAATATGTCCATTTAAAATGCTTACTTTGTTATCACTGTCCGAGAGCACTGTGTCCTGTTGAGTCTCAATCTCCATTGGGCTACTGAGTAATAAGTCCTCTTCTAAACTAGCATTTGCCTCCTCCATTGTCCTCTCAGAAATGGTCATTTGTGGTAGTTGTCCAAATTTAATAGTCTTGGACAACTGTTGCTGAAAAACAAGAAAAATGTATTTATGTCACAAATGAAATAAGTTGACTCTACTGCACATGCCCTCTCTCCCCATAGAATCTGCATACTCTGCAAACAATTTGAAATACGCAGACCGATTACCAGGGCTAAAAGGCAAACCAACTCCAGATTCAACAGCTATCGCAACAAGGCAGAGAAAAGGAAGCATAATTATCAGTAGCAACTATTGTCCTCCTCAATCAAGAGTTAACAAAGACTCTTTGTTTTATTATTATTAATTATTATTATTATTATTATTCGCCGTTTTATTATGACTTTCATAATATTGGTGTTTTCTGGAGTCATGTGGACACACCAAAATCAAGCTTTCATTAAAACAAAAACAAAAAGGTATATTTCTAGGCTTCATGGTTGCAGAGAAAATCTTGAATTCATGACCCACGTGCATCCTCCAAGGTCTCAATCCAGAAGGCCATAAAAAGAACCCTACATTTATTATTTTTTTAAAAAAAAATCTCACAATTTGAGGGACCAGACATGATTTTTAAATGTTTGAGGATCGGCAATACTGCATATTAAAGGAACCTGATTTTCAGAGAATGCAGAGCATCTACCCTCTGAAAATCAGGCCCCTTTAAGGTATCTCAGGTTGAGTTCCCAAAAATTCAATTACCAAAGTCATTAGTCACTTCTGCAAATCTTGACCAGATGTATTCCCACTGCAGATCCCCTTCTGCCATGCCACAAGGCTATTCGTGTACAAGAGAGCACAGAAATCCCACACTGAGGCTCTGCAGAGACTAATGTCATAAGGAGAACTGTAACACATAGGTCAACAGAAAATGTGAGTTTTGTAGCTTTTCCATCATTCAACTTTTACTTTTCTATTTCCCTTTTTATTTTCATTTAATCCTGTTTCTTTTCCAGAGATGATTTAAAACCTTCTCTCTGAAAGACCTATAAATAAAGTAAGATTGAATTGGACCAAGGATAAAGTTAACAAAACAAGGAGCATTTTATGGCTGTCTAGAGACAGAGCCTCTGACTGGTGCTTTTCGGCAGTAATGACTTTGGGCTTACACAGAGATCATAGAATAAGATCCTCCTTTAATGTACAGAAATTAATTTCTGTTATGTATGCCTAAAAGAATCAAATGTTTGAAAGAGAACATATTTTAGCATGAGATTTAGAAGAAGTAATGAATAGGAAACAGGATGTTTTAGTATTTGATTTTCTTTCTGAATATTTACAGGAACCACACCCAGTTAAAAGAGATAAGACCGTGTGGTAATTTTCTTACTCTCTTTCAAGGACAGGAAATTCTCCGAAGAGGATCTCCTATCACTGTGAAAATCTCCACAAGTTAATGCTCATGGCAGGGATTCAAGTGAGTAACTTCCCTTCCTGTGAATGTCAATTACAAGCACAGACGTCTGCCGTGAATTTACCCCTCTGAATTTAAGAAAGACACAATGTAGATTACAGTAGCAATTATGTAAAGTAAAAACATGACTTCAGCTCTGAATCAATAGCATGGTTTAGGTGAGAACTTGGCACGGAAACACAGTTTTTAATAGGAGTGGTAAACCACAAAGGTCAATCTCAATTCACATAACTATTCAGAAGTTTGCATTCGTGTCTAAATCTTAGTCAGATTAACTGAAGCCATTAATGTCCCATAGTGCAAAACCAGATGGTGGGGGGGAGGGAGTGTAGAAAGAGAGAATTTCTCTATCATTAGATTGATGAACTAGGATTGATGTCCCTCCACCAACTCACTCAGGTAAGCACGGGTATTGCTGCTGCCCATCTGCATCCTGATAGTGGATGATCAAACATAACTTGTGTGATTAAATGGACCGAGTTAATGGCAGAAAGTCACACCTGCTTAGATACCCAGAAGGAAATTTGGTCCCACTAAAGTCAATAGAAAACTCCTTTTAAGAGGAGTCAGTTGGTGCCAGTCTTTTCAGACTTTACCTTCTCTAGGTCTGCATTCTACCTTGGATTTATAACACCCGCACTGAAATAAACAGCAATTCCACATGCAGAGCAAAACAATGGCCCTGTGAGGGTACCATCCAGTAAGCTGCTGAGTGCCCTCAGCTCTCGTTGATTATAGTGGAAACTGAATCGGGACCTAGATTCAGATCTAGGTGAATCTAGGACCCACAGAACCTAAATTTTCATTTAGTAATTTCTTTCTTAAATTAAAAATGAACCCTTAATTTAGGGCCAGACTCCAATACCCTTACAACAGATAGTGGTCTTGCTCTGAGTAGCCCCACTGGAGCCAGTGGGACGACTCTCAGAGTGAGGTATTCAATGTGAGTAAGGGTATCAGAATCTGGCTCGCGGTGAGAAAATGTGCCTGCTGTCTCTCTGGATCTATTGCAGGGGTTCTCAAACTGGGGGTCATGAGGTTATTACATCGGGGGGTTGCAAGGTGTCAGCCTCCACCCCAAACCCTGCTTTGCAACCAACATTTATAATAAAAAGAAAAGGAGGACTTGTGGCACCTTAGAGACTAACCAGTTTATTTGAGCATAAGCTTTCGTGAGCAACAGCTCGCTTCATCGGATGCTGTAGCTCACGAAAGCTTATGCTCAAATAAATTGGTTAGTCTCTAAGGTGCCACAAGTCCTCCTTTTCTTTTTGCGAATACAGACTAACACGGCTGTTACTCCAAAACCCAACATTTATAATGGTGTTAAATATATAAAAAAGTGTTTTTAATTTACGAAGGGGGGTCGCACTCAGAGGCTTACTATGTGAAAGGGGTCACCAGTACAAAAATTTGAGAATCACTGATCTATTGCTTATAAAATGTGCCTGACTATATACTAATTACAGTGCTGAGGAATAGAGGGATGGATGGGGTGCCTTTTTCTACACATATTATGACATTTCACATGTACAAACTGTGCAGTGAACACTGGAGGATGCCTATGAATAGAGCTATTGTAGAGAATGGTATGTGCAATAAAAGAAAAGCTCTATTTTATTTGTTCAGATTAAAGAATTTTATTGTAATCTGGAATGTTTGAGAAATGGGCTGTAAAAAATGCCTCTCCATATGTATGAGTTTTTTTTATGATTTTATTGATATTCCCAGGAGGTAGAACATTTGTACTTTGTGGCACATATGCAGTTTTCAAAATTACTCCCAAGATTAAAGATTTATTCACTCAGACTTATAAAAATTAGTTTGAAGGCTGAAAGTCTACAAATGCCCACATTTCTGCATGTAGCTGGCTTCCTCAGGGCACAGAACACTCTTTTCTGTAGTTACTCTTAGCATTTTTAAATACATTTATTTTAATTGAATAAACTCTATTAATAACTTTCCACTGGCCAATTTTTTTTCAACGTTTTAATCTCCAAGAGCTGATGTTGACCGCTAAATGTCAAAATCCCAAACAGCTCATTATTACTTTGTCATCTGAAAGTGAGATGCAGACAAGGAAAATATTATGTTCCCTTTACTAGTTTATAATATTTTCCTGTTGAACCAAGGGCAGAATCTGAAAGACTGCATATATAATAGTCCCCTGAGATATGTTTAGAATGATTCCAAATTTCCTGTATCTCTATGTTTTCTGGCTACCTAATTCTAAAAGCTACCTGCCATTTGTAAGTATCCTCATGCATTGCTTTTGAAGACTATTCTCTTCTCAATGCAACAATGTATTTTGAATTAACATTAAGAGATCCATGCCTCTCCTGGCTGATGAAAGCCAGTGAAGAAAAACTATACCCACTATTAATGGGAATTGTTAATGCTTGCTTCTAAGAAGCACACCTACCAACTCCTTGAAACATGAAAGAAGTCCAAAAGAAGCCAGGTTTCAGAGTAGCAGCCATGTTAGTCTGTATTCGCAAAAAGAAAAGGAGTACTTGTGGCACCTTAGAGACTAAGGTTAAATAAATAAACTGAATAAATTGGTTAGTCTCTAAGGTGCCACAAGTACTCCTTTTCTTTTTGCAAAAGAAGCCAGTTACTTGACCATGAAGAACTTTCCAGCTATTATCCTGTCTGGTATCTCATTTTGGCATCTCAAGTGGGCACAGTTTGGTTTGTGAGCAGAGTTTAGAGGAATACAATTAATTTCCCCCCACCCTCCAATTCAACCCCTGTGAGTGGGCAGTTACACAACACTGACAAGCTCTCAAAGTCCTGCCCCAACATGTCCTGTGCCCACTGTAAAAACAGATGAATTTTTGAAAGGTATCTCTTCTTCAGCTCTTCCAAAGTCCAATTAGGAATATGGAGCAAATCTTTCAAGTATATTACAGAGCACAAAATTAATTAGTGCATTAATGGGACAGGAATCATGGAAGCCAGGCATGAAAGGAGGGCTGGTAAGTAATTTCTTAACAGCAGGGTATGGTTTTATTTAAGAAGGAAGGCATTTATGTATTAATTTATTTTGAAGACTAAATGTATCTGAAATGCAGGTGGACTGGGGAAAGAGCAGTGGGAAGGTTCCTCAAGAGCCTTGTTTTGTATGCATTTAGAACTTCAAGGACAAAAATGGAAGGCAAATGAAAAGTAAGACCTTTGGGGATTGACTATTTCTACATCATGCAAAAAGTCTAATGCATTTGAAAAACAATGGGAAAGCATACAAACAAACTGGTAATCAAGAAACCAATGGACATGAGTTAAGTGACTAAAAGGCAAGGACTAACAAAAATTAATGGGGAAATATGTGAGGGCAAAAGAGAAAAAAATATTTAAATGACAAGAAAAAACACAAAGGAAATCTTTGTCTTGTATTCCATTATTCTCCTCTGTTGTTTACTTAGGCCCCGACCACGCAGGCTGATCCAAGGGGGTCAACACATACATCCATATGAAGTCCCCTCCCCCCGTACACTTTAATGGAACACCACATGGCTGCAGGGCGCACATATTTACTTACAGGATTGGGGCCATAGGTTGTAAAGGCAGATCCACGGCTGGTGTAAATTATCATAGCTCCACTGCAGCGATGCCAATTTACACCAGCTGAGGATCTGCCCCTAAGTTCTTCAGGGAAGTGACTGGTCTTCTTACATGCTTAGCATGCTATGGCACATGATGAAAAAAACATTTTGTTTTTAACATTTACAACTGCATAGTCACATGCTTGTTCCTTCTTACCTGAAGGGTTTTGACTTTGCCTAGGATTTTGTCCTGTGACATTGCTTGGACTGCCTGCTCACTCTCTGCTTGCCCATCAGGTATAAAAATACTGTCATGGGAAAAGGCTCGAGTGCCCATAGTATAGTCGGAGGACCTGAAATGCAATTCATATACACAGTACTTAATTTTATAAAGATACCCCAAATGATTTCTGCAGTTCATTCTTACAGTAACTCCCCTGACCTATATCCTTGTCTCTGTTTTATTCTACCTAGAATTTATACTATCCTCATCACTGTAGTATCTGAGTGGCCTGCAGTAGTACATTAAGCAACTTGTCTGACATCTGTCACATGTGGTTCATTCGCTCTCATCCACTGCCCAGAGGGAGAACTGTGTGCAGAGTAGAGTGGTTGTTTTGGTAGGATTTTATTTTATTTTATTTTTTAAATGCACACATTCTATTTTATATATTAAATGCTACTTAATGATATTTCTTTGGGTATTGAACATTGTCACATGAACAATTTGGTCAAGAAGAAAAGACCAAGAAATAAAACTGGGAAGTTTTTTCCTCATGTGTACACACTGACCCTAAAAGAAAGAAATTAACTTTATCAGAAGTGATTAGTAATATTTTGTAAAGCACAAGCAGTTTTGATTGAAAGGAAAAATAATTCATACTTGAAAAGAACATTCTTCCTGCCCTAGTCTGAAATGGGGTGGTCCATGAGATAGATTTTTTGTCTACAGGTGTCTTTTGTTTCCGAAGAGACCTGTTGAAATTGGAGACAGGCCTCATGCTCATAATAAAAACTCTAACCTTATGAAACTCACCTGGTTTTGTTACATGTATCAAAAAGTTTCCAGGCCTCCCAAGGAAGTGTGGGCATAGTATTAATTTATAATTTCACATATAACCACACAAAAGCTGTAGGGGTTTTGTTTGCTTCTTTTGTTTTTTGGGCAAGGGTTGGCAGGTGGGGTTAAATGCAAAACTAGGTGAACCATGGTGATATCAATTGAGTTTTAGTTTGAGTTTTTCATTTGCCTGAACCAGAAACTTGAAGCAAAATTCAAGGGAAGTAAACCCACCCATAGCATAACCAAAGCCAATCTTCATGCAAAGCTGCCAATTTGTCCCTACCTCTGGCTGGATCATTCATGTGACTGAGCAATCTCATTGAGCACTTGTGAAAATAAGATTTCATGGACATTGCAAACTCCAAATTCTATCTCAAGGCAGGATCCAGAAAGGGAGGAGCAAGGTGGATTGTTACACAATGAAGAGGGAGAGGTCTAGTGATTTCAACAGGGAACTAGAAATTCGGTGGTTCTTAATTCTAATCCTGGCTCTGGTGAGGATTGCTTCTGTGATCTCGGGAAAATCACTTAGCCTCTATACTTCCGTTTTTTCCATCTGTAAACTTGGGATAATACAGGAATGTTGAGAAGTTAAATTAATGTTCATGAAAAACCTGGAATGTGAATATTGCTATAAGGGTACACACTAAGTTTGATGATGATGATGATGATGGATGTGAACTGTGATAGAGAAGATTATGCCAATTTCTTATTTCCCTCTGACTGCTCTGTGGCTGTGGTATACCAAACAGCATATTTAAAAAGTCTGCCTTCATGTACTAGCTTGGCAACTAGAATTGTATACAATGAGAAAAGTTAGCCTCACATAACGACATCACTTTCTGTAACACAGAGAGAGGACGTCAATGTATTCTACTTGCCTACTTCTAAAGAACTGCATTGCTGAAGTCAATTGTCTGAATGGCCAGAAGCCTCTTACATATGAGCACCAATGTAGGATTGCTTTGATACAAAAGATGATACAATCACTAGTTAAGTCATCAAATGCTTGTACTAGAGAGTAGCAGCTTCTATACAATTCCACGCCACTTGGATTAGTAACACATACTGGAAAACTCTCTTATGTCACTGCTAAATACCACAGAAACATGTGGATTTACACAGAGATGGTATCCAAGGGAACATCATGTTGCTAACAAGTTAATTCCATGTCTCCTCAATCCACAAGAAAGGTGATTAAAAAAAATAAAAAGTGTCCTTATTTGCTTCTTTACAATGCATAAAGAAAACATGACTTTTTAAAGAAGTTTTTTTAACATTAGAAATTCATACCATGACTAGCTTGGAATATTTTATGGCAAGTGGAAAACTAGTAAAATTAAGATATCACAAGAGCCAAGCGTGGAAAAATAGCCTGACTGTTTACAACTTCAAAAAGGAATTGACATTTTGGAGAAAAGATGTTTTTGTTAAAACATCCAACCATCCTGTTCCTTTGAATTAAGGTGTAAAGGCAAAAAATATGCATATTCTGAAAACTTCAACAAGTCTTCCAGGAAAACCAGCGAAGACCAGAATTGACAGTCCTGGTGTTTCTAGAGTAAAACACAAATAAAAAACCCTTTACGTTATATAATATAAAATATTAAATGAGCTGTTCCCACCAACTCCTCCACCCGCAATGCTTTGTAATGGTTTTTAAGTTTTCAAAAAAGTCATATTCAGCTGCTGAGAAAGTTTGCTGGGAATGTATTTAATGTAGCCCAATATCATTGCTTAACTCCATGGGCACAATCCTTATATTTTAAAAACTAAAATAAAGATTTACTAATAACCAACTACCACTATTTTCTGTTCATATCAGTTGTCATATTAAAATTTCTTACAGGCAAAATGCAAAGGGTTTTAAAAATATATATATACAGATTATTTTAAAACCCAATAAATCATTAATAAAGCTTTTTGGGGCAGTGGGGGAGCCCAACTCATTAAACTGTTTCCCCCCATGTAGACAAATCAAAACTGAAGCAACTCATATTTTTATGAAAAATGAATTTTTGAACAGCACATTGCATTTGAAATAATCAATCGAATGTAGAGCAGTTCAATATTTCATAACACTTTCACCCAGGAAACAAATACAACAGTTCATTTACGCTATGCACGTATTAGATAAAAAAAATTCCATGGCCTTTACCTGTTTACCTAATAAAGGTACATGCATCTCAGTTTACAAATCTGTAGCAGAAAATCTATTACATTTAAAAACAAACAAACAAACAAATGCAACCCTTCTTTGAATGTCTGATATTGCATCAAGGAACAAGAGAGTGCTGCAGAACCACACTTCCCTAGAGAGAGCCTCAGCAAGCTAGCACTTGGTGTCTTTCTGCAGACCACCACCAAGTGGTCCATGGACCATAATTTGAGAACCTGTGCTGTAGAAAAAGTCTGGACCCAGTTGGGCCAACTTCTGAAGCCACATGATACTAGATGTTTTTGATATGAAACCCAGAGAAATTTGGTAGTGTTGACTGAATTTCCCCTATGACTAATTTAGACTTGTTTGAACTGAAAACACGGGGAGGCAGTTCATGGGCTCACACAATCCATAACCAAAGAAACTGTGCACATGAAACATGACAAACAGAAACCACCATCCTTTTCACAAATCTAATGTGAAGCAGCTAAGGGTAACATGGACAGCATTGCTCAAAGCAGGGCTAATGGGCACTTTCATTTAGTATTTACTCTTGTCAATTGAGATGAGTGCTGGATGAAGGACACATCCAGACCATATACTGTGCTTTAATACGCCCCCACCCACGTTTTTCTAATATCAGCATCATTCAGTGACCATTGACTTTGTTTCTCAGCCACCTACCGTATCTCCTCCATTTTCTTTTTCATCAGCATTCTCTCCCCAGAGAAAAGTTTTAGATTCCACATTTTTAATTAAAGCAGGTCATGTTTATCCCCAATCCATCCCTGTTAATCTTAAGGATATTCACACAGCAAATTAAAAGATAATGGTAACATTTCAAGCACTAAAAGGGTGTTTTCAGAATCAGGATTTGTATATGTACCTTGCTTTAGCTGCGAGTCAGATAACAATTAAGCAATGTTGATCTCTCAGTTACAGCTGTGCAAAACCATCAGCTTTCCATACATTTGTACAAGTTTAATTTAGGGCTATACTTGAAGACAATGGTTTGCACTGATCTTTTTTGGGAGCCTGCAAAATCATCAATTACAGATGTGGACACATGAGAAGGGAAGAGCCCAATTTGATTCTCAGAGTGCAGATTGAATTTGAAGGGCTGATGCTTAGATTTTATTATATTTTTTTAATTTGTAAGATGAACAAGCTCCAAATTACTGGAACACAATACAACATGGAACCCCTAAACGCCATTTCTGTAGAGCCACTTTTCATGTCTGAACTGCAGTCTAAGCATGGTTTAAATACAGTTTGTCTGGCCCCAGGACCAACCATGGTATAATCAGGTTAAAAAACTGTGTCCTGGCCTAAATTTCTACTTGGGTAGAACAACTATATACATTAGTATAACCTGGTTTTCCATAAATGAAAGTAAACTGTGTCTAAGGTTGTTTGAACTGTACAGAAAGGGCCTAGGTTTTACTCACTTTCAACTCACAGTGCTTTTCAAAGCCTTCCAACTGCATGTTCAATAGATCATATTATAAAAGTTCCTCTTTCATTTTGTTTTCCTATCATGTTCTTTCTTCAGAAAGACTAGATATTTTTAAGATGTGGTATAAGAGGTATAATTGTGTTTCATTCACTACCACTACTATTCTTGTCTGTGAAGATTTGCTCAACGGTCATTGTACAAAAAACAAAAACCTAAACCCTCCTCTCAACATGCCTCTATAGATTACATTTCAGAAAACCCTCCTTCCCCTCAGCTAAAAGGCATGCCAGAATGGCCTTCTATAGTGGAATCTGTGGCCTGGACAATCCTGACCACATTTAGAGGCATCAGTCTGTTCCGCAATACCGCCTCCAGAAAACTTGGGAGAGCCATAGCAGCAATTTATTAACACTTCAGTTGGTAATACTGAGTTGATGATGACACTTCAGAGCCTATTTGTACTGAAAATAATTGACTCATGAGCTAACTCATTTGTAGAAAGCCGACTGGATTAACTGAATTACAGATGTGATGTCGTCAAATACGAAGCACTTTTAGGGAATTCTTAAAACAAGTTCTCTTCAAAGATCAGTAGCGGCATGGAATACTGTTTCATTTTTACTTCCAGTAGGTAGCTTTTCAAAGTCAAAAAGAAAAGGAGTACTTGTGGCACCTTAGAGACTAACCAACTTATTGATCAAAACAAAGTTCATTTTCACTCTCTCTCTTTTTTGGGTTTTCATTGCCACACACTCCTTGTCTCCTCAGATCTCTGAAAATACAATGCAATTATTTTCCTTTGGTGACTAAGAGGAATGTTGAGGTTTTTAATAAAACTAAAAACACATTTTTCAGCTTCTATGTCTTATGGTCTTATATTTTATAATTTTCACAAGAAAGAAAAACTTGAAAGTAAAAAGAAGAGATTTTTAATGGTTGTTGAAACAGCCCACTCAGCTCTCAACTGTTGAGAGAGCTGGATGGAATTTAAAAACATCCAATTAGTCTAATACTTTACAAAATTATTTTTAAAAAATACATAGCGGTAACAAAGTGAAAGTTAAAATAAGGTGAAACATATTTGGTATAGTGTAACTAGAGACGGATCAAGTGGGTGGTGCTTGAATCTGGATTAGGTTTAAACTAGGATTTTGATGTTAGAGTCCAAATTGACACCAAGGTTTGGGTTCAATAGTGCAGAAATCTTGCAAGATTCTGGCCATCTTGAATGGTGGAAAGAATGTAGGATCAGATGTTATAATGAGATTTCTGCAATATTTAGCTGCATTTGACTTAGATCTGGAAGTCACCACCACACAAATTACAGAAACAAGGCTTCTAGTTCTGTTAGAGATCTGATGGGAAAACAGAAAATAATCCAGTTAACACAAAGTAGTGGCTTCAACAAAAGTCTATTGTCATTATGTTCGCTAAAAGCAGAAAAGGGCCATGGAGTAATGTAGAACAGTAAATTACTGTATTAGACTTTCACTTCAGGAAATCTGAATTCAAATTCTCTAACAGTTTACAAGTGAAAATTGGACTGATGGATTTATCCTAATTTCCTATTTGTATACATCATAATTTGGGGTGTTTGCAAGCAGTCTTTTCTGGATAGAGGCCCATTACTAGAAATTCAAGTGTGTTGCAAGAGAAATCAGGATTGGATGAAATTCACTCCCCTCCAGAGGGCCAGCTCAAGACCTATCCATCCTTTAGGTCTCACTTAAGCCCTCAAAACTAATGGACCAGTTAAAGGACAAATGTCTGTGTTGTGATTACCCCTCTTAAGAAGTCTGCCCCTCAGTCGTGTCCAGAGAGCCCCTGAGCTATTTATACATCATTTTCAGAAGCACTAATAAACTTAAAGTTTAGCTGTTCAGTACCCACATTTAGAGAAAATAAACATAAGTGATGGGGGGGGGGGAACAACCCTAAATTTATTACAATAGGGAAAAAAAACCCAAAAAACTGATTTTTCAGTGTTATTTCTCCATTATGTATACACTGTGTCCAGGTTGGACTGTGACATTTGCTGAATGATCTATGTGGCCTGATCAAACTCAAAAGGGAAAGACGATCAGTTGAAGTGTACAATACACATATATTAAGAAAGACTAGTTTACATTCAATGACAACTATAATTTGCAGAGGCAGGAGCTATTGATGATAGAGAATCCTTTTGTTAAGAGAAAATCTTAGAGTTACTTGTTTAAACTGTGCATAGTTTGAAGCATCCAGCAGTTAAACAGAAAGACAGCTCCTAGTGGCAACAGATTATGAATAAGAATCATAGATATTTCTAACTAAACTTTTATTTTATTTTATTTGTTATTGTAGGGAATACTGTGTTAAGCAGGGATGGACTTGATAGCTATCTCTATACCACTGGAATAAGGTCCCTAAGTAACCCCATGGCAGTAGAGAATCAGACACAGCAGAGCTCCGACCCCCAGCCTGCCGACCCCCAGCCTGTCCTTGCACATCCACCTTCACCCTCCTAATATGCCTCCTTCATGTGAGGAGGGTGAGGTGCTGATGCAGGATGCAGCTAAACCTTTGTGCCCACTGGGAGTTCCCCGGTGAAAGGGGATTTCTCTGCTGGTGCATCAAAGAATCCTGCCCAGTGTTTGGGCTTCTGTCTGTTACAGAATTCCTCTACTAATCCACAGTTCACTATGCCCATTTTCACTAGCTGAGAGTCTGGCCTGCAGTCTAGAACACTAATGTAACTTTGTTTTAATTTTCATGGGAATGTTCTAAATCCTATTTCATAATAATGAGAACAGCATAAATTACATAGGATACTGTATAATGCTGAACAAATGGAAGGGCAGTTAGGAACACTATCTTTTTAGCTCGACAAGGCACAGCAGGGAAGTCTCAGACATCACACTCCCCAAACAGCAGGAGAATCGATTTTGCCTGACTGGACATCAATATAAATTATTGTTTAACAACTGTTTTTATAGGGACCAGGACTAGTGATTAGGTTGAATAATAACTGAGTTCTTTTGGTCTGCAAGGGTTTGTTCAAGATTTTTTCCTGGTTTTGCTTTGTGGGAGGTTCATACCTGTGTTTTGTTTGGAATACTGGGTTTGAAAGAATCCAAAACCCCAAAGCAAAGCTATCTGTCTAGGTTGCTATATTGAATTCATCAGACACCTGACAAGTTTTTATTTTTATATTTTAAAGTTTCTCTATCCCCCTCCCCAATAGAGGTTTAAAAAAAATTCTGTGAAAGCTAAAAAGTGCCCAAACTGAAGAATGTTCCCCACCTTCCAGCTGAAACGCTGGGGGGAAAAAAACAAACAAACCCACCCGCAAACCCAAGTTTCACAAAGTTGTCACCCAAACCAGAAAATTCAACGAGCCTCACTTAAATCAAGGTCTAGACTTGTAAATATCACCTGAGTTTTGTGTTGTACCAACATTCAAATACCATCCCAAAAGCTTCACAAAGTTCTGATGATAAAGTATTTTTTTTGGCCATATGAAATATCTGGGAAAACAAACTTATGCAAAATGTTTTTTTAAATTGATGACACTGTAAAAATATCTGAAAAATAGACATAGTTAAATAGTAGTCATTCATTATGACTGTGCTAAATGCAGCTATTTTCATGTTTTGTCAGTGCTATAATGTTATGAGTGGAGTATGAATGTGCACGTGAATGATGTATAAAAAAACCCTGATAAGAAAAATGAAAAATAAGTTTCCTTCATTTTTTTCCTATTGTAACAAAGGTGAGTTTTTACAAGTTATAATTTGTGTTTATTTTTTTAACTGGGGAACTAAACAACGAAAGTATAAGAGCATTTGAGTTTATGAAAATGATTCACGAGTAGCCAGGAAGAAGAGACAATGCACATATCTCTACTAAGCTTACATCAGGGTTTGGAGTTTGAGCTGAAGGCAGAGCAGGACTAGAATTTGGAAGCAAAGAAATCTCAAATTATTCTTGTGAGATTTTGGCCCAAACTAGTACAGATGGTGTAGGATTAACTAATTTGGTATGATTTCTGTCATATTGGACCACATCCAAACTGGGACTAAAAATAGGTTACTTGTGGTTTTGGAGCTAACCTAGCACCAAAACCTTGGTGGGTGTTTTAGATCATGGATTTGAATCTTAGCCCTCTTTAATCTAGGGGGATGGAGTCAGATTTGAGATTCTGGACTAGGCCCATCTATAGTGCATAAGCACAAAGTCAATGATATCTTTAGGAAACAATGGATGGTGCTCATAAGTAACCAAATAATACATCTACCCTACACTTTTCTCTCCCCTCCCCCCGACCACACAAACAGCAATATTTTTGTGATGGTCCAAAAAAATGTAATGGGAGAGAAATACAGATTCCCAGCTGCATTGTACTCCTTTAAATTACATGGAAATCTGAGCCATGTGGTGAACATATCACCAGAGTAGATGTTTTAAAAATACTAAAGCAAATTTAAATAAGGAGACAATGATGCAGTGTTCAGAAGCAGGAATGCAAAGGAGTTTCTTCTATTCATTATCTCTCGCTTACTTCGTTAAATATTATGTAATACTTTAAGGTAAATATAGAGTAATTACTTTGGTAATGACCAGCAGGACAGTGGGGTGGGAGGAGGTATTGTTTCATATTCTCTGTGTATATATAAAGTCTGCTGCAGTTTCCACGGTATGCATCTGATGAAGTGAGCTGTAGCTCACGAAAGCTCATGCTCAAATAAATTGGTTAGTCTCTAAGGTGCCACAAGTACTCCTTTTCTTTTTGCGAATACAGACTAACACGGCTGTTACTCTGAAACCTGTCTTTAGAAATAAGGAAAACATTCACATTTTAAAGCCAGTTTCTATGACGAGAGTGAATATCATTGATCAACAGTTTCTATCTAGTGCCATATCTTGAACAGATTAGTATCAGGGGGTAGCCGTGTTAGTCTGTATCCACAAAAACAACAAGGAGTCCAGTGGCACCTTAAAGACTAACAGATTTATTTGGGCATCAGCTTTTGTGGATAAAAAAACACTGAAGTGCTTTTTTACCCATGAAAGCTTATGCCCAAATAAATCTGTTAAGGTGCCACCGGACTCCTTGTAGTTTTTGAATAGATTAGTTATTTTCAGTCACATAAAATGCTAACAGAAAATTAAATATTCACATAAACTACACTGGAGATGCAGAAGAGTGGTATTATATAGCCATAGCGTATACATTGTATTATACCCTATTCCTGACTTATAGAATTCAGTGTACTGAGAGAACTGGGAGGGTACAGAATATAAGAACATAAGAATGGCCAAACTGGGTCAGACCAATGGTTCATCTAGTCCAGTATCCTGACTTCCAACAGTGGCCCATGCCAGATGCTTCAGAGGGAATGAACAGAACAGGGCAATTTTGAGTGAACCGTCCCATCATGCAGGCCCAGTTTCTGGCAATTGGAGGTGTAGCAACACCCAGAGCATGGGATGGTGTTCCTGACCATTCTTGGCTAACAGCCACTGATGAACCTATCTGCCATGAATTTACCCAATTCTTTTTTGACCCCAGCTATACTTTAGTCCTTCACAACATCCCATGGCAACAAGTTCCACAGGTAGGCTGGGCATTGAGTGAAGTAATACTTCCTTGTGTTTGTTTTAAATGGGCTGCCTATTAATTTCATTAGGTGATTCCTAGTTCTTGTGTTATCTGAAGGGGTAAATAACACTTCCCTCTTCACTTTCTCCACACACTTCACGATTTTATAGACCTCTGTCATAACCCCCCTTAGTCATCTCTTTTATAAGATGAACCATCCCAATCTTTTTAATCCATATGCCTAAACATTTTTGTTGCTCTGATCTGTACGATTTCCAATGTTAATGTATCTTTTTTGAGATGGGCTGACCAGAACTGCATGAAGTATTTCAGAAGTGGGCACACCATGAATTTATACTGTGGCATTATGATATTTTCTGTTTTACTGTGTATCCCTTTCCAAATGTTCCTAACACTGTTAGCTTGCTTGACTGCCACTGCACACTGAGTGGATGTTTTCAGGGAACTATCCATGACGACTCCAAGATCATGGTAACAGCTAATTTACATTCCGTTGTTTTGTATGTATAGTTGGGATTTTTTCCAATATGTATTACTTTACACTTATCAATAAGGCTACGATTTAGTCACGGATGTCGCCGAAGTCATGGAATCCGTGACTTCCAGCAACTTCCGTGACTTCAGCCTGCAGTGGTCAGAAGCTGCGGGCAGCAGATAGTGGGGGCCCCCCAGCTGCAGGCAGTGGGGGAGCCCTGCAGCTCCCAGCCATCACTGAGGGGGAACCCCCGAGCTCCCAGCTGCTGCGGGTGGCGAGGGAACCCCTGAGCTCCCCACTATTGTGGGCAGCAGGGGAGCCCCCAAGCTGTGGGCAATGGGGGAACCCTGCAGCTCCTGGCAGCCATGGGCCCCCTGAGCTGCGGGTGGCTGGGGTACCCTGCAACTCCTAGCCATGGGCAGCAGAGGACCCTGGAGCTCCAACACCCAACCCACGGTGGGGGCCCCTAGAGCTCCTAGCTCCACTGCAGGCTGTGAGGGGACCCGCAGATCCCCATTTTGTCACAGATATTTTTAGTAAAAAAGTCATGGATAGGTCACGGCTTCCATTAATTTTTCTTTATTGCCCGTGACCTGTCCATGACTTTTACTAAAAATATCTGTGACAAAATCTTAGCCTTACTTATCAACACTGAACTACATCTGCCATTTTGTCTCTCAGCCACACTGTTTTGTGAGGTTCCTTTTTAAAATCTTTGCAGTCAGCATTGGACTTAACTATTTAGTAATTCTGTAGTGTCTGCAAATTTCACCACCTCACAGTTTACCCCCTTTTCCAGATTGTTGATGAATATGTTGAATAACATAGGTCCCAGTATAGATCCCATGGGGGATCCCTTTGTGAAAACTAACCATTAATTCCTACTCCTTGTTTCCTATCTTTTAATCAGGTATTGATCCACAAGAGAACCTTCCCACTTATCCCACGACTGCTGACTTTGCTTAAGAGCCTTTGGTAAAGGACCTTGACAAAGGCTTTCTGAAAATCCCAGTACAATATATCAACTGGATCACCCTTGACCACATGCTCGTTGACCTCTCTGAAGAATTCTAATAGATTGGTGAGGCATGATTTCTCTTTACAAAAGCTGTGCTGACTCTTCCCCACTATATCGTGTTCATCCACGTGACTGATAATTCCGTTCTTTACTACAGTTTCAACCAATTTGTCTGGTACTGAAGTTAGGTTCATCAGCCTCTAACTGCCAGGATTGCCTCTTTTTGTTTTAAAACAGTCATCTGGTACAGAGGCTGATTTAAGTGATAGGTTACATACCACAGTTACATACCATCTGGTTGTAGTGATTTATTACTGTTAAATTAAACAGTTTGTTCCAAAACCTCATCTGACACCCCAGTTTGGGATAGTTCCATCACCTAAATGGAATGGCTCAGGTATGGGAATCTGCGTAGCCACCAGTCTTGGATAGTTTAGACCCAACAAATCCTGCATCTTGGCAAGGGGTTAGACTAGATGACCCTTGTGGTCCCTTCTAATGCCAGGGTTCTATGATTCTACCCTAAATTTTTCATCAAGTTTAAAAATCCTATATATAAAATAGAAAGACAATAGCTGAGATAGGCTCAAAAAAAGCCCTGGATTTAAACACCTCTGAACTTTGAGTGTACAGGGGTTAGGAATCAGCTTCTAGATGTAAATTCAAGGCTGACTTCTTTTTCTGTACCTGTTTGAGCCCAACACCTGCATAGAATCACTCTCCAGTTTTAGAGATTTAAAATCCACATGTGAGTTTTGCAGCTTGAGCCTATCTGTAGTAGATAGTAATGGCTGTGGTATGTTCCTATTTTCAACTTGGCCGCAGTCATTAGCATGACTTTAAACCAATGACAAACTTTGGTCAGGTATTTTTTTATTGTCAAAGGTCAGCTATCGTGACAAAGGCCAGTAGTGGTCAAATGTCTAGCCCCTAATTTTGTGCTGTGCAAGTTTTGCAATTCACAATCATTTTGTCAATGCACCTGCAATATTCCTGCTATTCCTGTCCTTGGCCTCTCTTAAGCAGAGAAAAACAACCTTGCTGAATCATACAGTGGACAAATGATGACTGGGATGAAGCCACCAACCTCATGTTGTAACCCCTCAGGATATGTCTGCAATGCAATCTGAAGTATGACTGCAGCATGGGTTGGCATATCCACGTACTAGCTTTAATCTAGCTAGCACAGTTAAAAATAGCTGTAACGATGTGGTGGTACAGGATTCAGCATGATCTACCAATTAGAGTACACACCCAGAGTCCCCACTGAAGCCCATGCCACCATGTCTTCACTGCTATCGTTAGCCATTCTAGCTAGATTAAAGCTAGTGTGGGAATGCCACCCCACACTGCATGTAGACGTACTCCTACAGGATTTGGATTTACGCATCCAGACGTAAAAGGCTAGTAAACTAGCCCACTGAATCTCCTAATACACAATGACTTTTAATAAATCTTCAATAGAAATAAAAATTCAAGAGTGGGATCCTCTAAGACAGATTCACTTATGTAATAGCATCTCCCTCTCCCTTACCCTCTCCTTCTGCCCTGCCTGTCTATTTCGCTTTTCTCAGATTGGGCGATGGTGGGAGGCAGGTTTCTCAGGAGAAACTCAGAAGTATGCTTCTCCAGTCAAGAGACTGATACATATACAACATACCGCTCTACATAGAGAAGTGTAGTCTATTTTGTACTGCTGTGTTAAAATTGTGTGTATAGTACTATCACCATGCTGCATCTGACTGACGGAAGGCTCTAGGGGTAAACAGTAGTTCTGATCTAGCGGAGCTACAGAGGAGACCCACTGCTCTAGCTTTAGTCCATAAAATGTTTATTGCTTACTTTGCTGATCTATGTACCAAGTGATTCAAATTGGGGAAAATATTTGTCTTAAACCTCAAATCTACTTGCAATGATTTTTGGGTGTGGAGTTGGGCAAATACAGTACTGCTAAAAGTAATAACACTTGCTAAAAATTTCTAAATTAATTTGCTTAAGCTACGCTTATGCTCCTTTTGTGTTCACTTTTCATGGATATTTTTTCAGTTGATCTTTTCTGGTGCAAATGGTGAATAAAAGAGAATTTCAAAGTCTCCTTTGTGAATATTCACAGAAACCAAATTCTGATTAGTATAGGAAAGTATTTGGCTTGCACACTCGTTCAGTCAGGGAAATGAACCAATACCATGGGATTTAACTGACAAACTGCAACCAAAAAACACAGATCAAATAGTGGATATCAAATATCTGCAAAACTCTTCACTAGCCAAAGAGAGTTTAAAAAGAAATTAAAAAGAAATTCAAATAAATAATGTGTTCAAAGAAATCAGAATCTGTTCACAGACATTCCACAAGCAAAAAGGAGGCTAATTTCATTGTATTAAAACTACTTGCTGTGAATTATTTGCACAGGTCTGTTGGGTGTGGGGTTGACACACCCAACACATTTGTTGACACAAATCTCAGACCATGCTTACAACAGTTCAGCAAACATAAGCCTCCCTCCTCCCAGTTGGTCTTCCCCACCCCAGAGAATCTTGGGACCCAGACTTTGGATCCTTCTTTCTAAATGAAGTTGATTTTATCAAGGGGTCCTGAGAATACTTGTGCGGATTGTCCAGAGATTCCTGTTGAGCTAAAGAAGGGAAGGGGAGTAGGGGACTCCTTAGGTGGGTAACAGACAGATTTCTTCAGGGGATGGAGAACCTTAACAGTCAACAATTTTCCATCCCCTGAAGAAATCTGTCTGTTACCCACCTAAGGAGTCCCCTACTCCCCTCTCTAAGGCTCTCTGCTAAGGCTCTGTGGACATTGCAGACAGAGGTTTGTAAGCTTGAATGTTGTAGTTTGATCCACAGGAGCTGGAAGTGAACCTGCCTCTGCACAGTCTAGTCTGACAGCTCCTGTGGATCAAACTACAACATTCAAGCTTACAAACCTCTGTCTGCAATGTCCACAGAGCCTTAGCAGAGACTTTCCAGAGCAGAGAGAGCTGAACTTTCCATGGGGCTGAGATCGTGTCTTTGTTTATGATGTTTGCACAGCATCAAGTTCAATAAATAGTAAAATTAATTTAAGAATAAGAAGTGGCAAATCACAGTTCTAGAATAGAAGTTCTGTGATGGTTGATTTCTAGAGACTTGTGTAAAGCCTTACAAACAACTTTACTATTACTTTGTAATAAGTGCTGTTACAGTTTGCACGCAGCAGTTAAGGACATAGGTTAATAAGTATCTGCTGAGGTTTGTAAACTTGAGAAAGGCAAGATGGAGGCAGATAAAAGGTTCTTCTCTCCCCTCAAGGGAGCCAGGTAGGGTGAGCTATGTCAAAGTAGCTTCTCTTCCTACCAGGGAATTGTAAAATGAGATGGTGGAACATATTAACATTCACATGCCAGGATGCTGAGTGAATGATGTGTACTTGATGATTCCAATGCCTGGTTAGAACAGAGAACCGGCAGGCAGGAGTCCCAGATTCTGTTTCTGTTCTGCTACTCAAAATGAAATCATATAAAGTCATTTAAGATCTCTGGGTCTTAGCTCACACCTGAATAAAACAGGGATAAAAAAAAAAACTTACATAAATCATGAAGGCAGGGGGCAATACTCATTGTAAACAAAATTAATACAGAGCTAATGATAAAAGGTTAACCAATCCCAAATAGGTCATTTAAAGGAAACAAATATAGATTATGAAGAAGATTTGTTAGCACTTGAATGGAAAGTTCACGTGTGTTTATAAAGATTAAATAGCAATTTAAAAAAAATTAATATTTTGCATTTTAGTGTTTTCTCATCTGAGGATCTCAAAGCACTTTACAAACATTAATGAATTTAGACACAACCTCTCTGTGTGTCTCAGGGAATAGCACCTGTGCTATCTCCTACCAGAGAAGAGTGATCCTCATCTGTTTTATACACTATCAAAACATGTTTAGGAGTATTTTACCCAGTATTCTCCCCTCTCTGCCTGATAGTTACTGAGGACAGTGGGAGCCAGTTTGGGTGGTCCATCATGTGCCAGGCCAGCCAGAGATGGTTCAGGATGTGAAAGAGGTTCCCTACGCCTAGAGCAGGAGCCAGTCAAAATTTGTCCAGAGGGTTTGCTGTAGAGCCTGCGATGCTAGGTACTGGCAGGTAGTTTAATCTCTTTTGTGAAAATAGACACAGCAATAAAAAGAAACCTATCTATTCCCACTTCTTTTCTTGTCTCCACCTTTCCAAAGTGACTTCTTTGCTTTCTTTTCTTCCTAAAAGATTAACAACAAATAAAGCTAGTACAAACAACTAAAAGCTGTGGGGTTTATTCCAAAATAACTGAGGAAACATGACAGTGTTAGTGGTGATGGGCAACACTGCCCAATTTTGTGGAAAAACTGAAACTTTAATTAAAATTTTAAATGTATTTGATCTCTATTGGTTCTTATTCCTTCGAAACCAGGCATAGAGCTGTATCCTAGTCTTACAACAGTATACATAAAAAGCAGTGGCAAAGTCAGTACAAACTAAAATTTCATAGATAGGGCTGTCAATTAATCGCAATTAACTCAGGCAATTAACCCAAAAAATTAATTGTGATTAAAACAATTAATCGTGATTATTCGCAGTTTTAATCACTCTGTTGAATAATAGAACCTCATTTAACATTTATTAAATATTTTTGGATGTTTTTCTACATTTTCAAATATATTAACTTCAATTACAATACAGAATACAAAGTGTACAATGCTCAATTTATATGATTATTTTTATTACAAATATTTGCACTGTAAAAATGATAAAAAGAAATATTTTTTCAGTTCCCTCATACAAGTACTGTAGTGCAATCTCTTTATTGTGACAGTGCAACTTACAAATGTAGCTTTTTTTGTTGTTACATAACTGCACTGAAAAACAAAACAGTGTAAAACTTTAGAACCTACAAGTCCATTCAGTGCTACTTCTTGTTCAGCCAACCATTAAGACAAGCAAGTTTGTTTACTTTTATGGGAGATAATGCTACCCGCTTCTTATTTACAATGTCACCTGAAAGTGAGAACAGGAGTCCCATGGCACTTTTGTAGCCGGCATTGCAAGGTATTTATGTGCCAGATATGCTAAACATTCATATGCCCCTGCATGCTTCGGCCAGAGGACATGCTTCCATGTTGATGATGCTCGTTAAAAAAATAATGCGTTAATTAAATTTGTTACTCAACTCCTGGGGGAGAATTGTATGTCCCCTGCCCTGTTTTACTCACATTCTGCCATATAATTCATGTTATAGCAGCCTCGATGATGACCCAGTATGTTGTTCATTTTAAGAACACTTTCACTGCAGATTTGACAAAATGCAAAGAACGTACTTGTGATAAATGAAGGGGGGGTGGGGTCTGGCTCCCTTTTATGGGCACCCAACCAGCCAGCTAGCTGTAAAATCCCTCTTGGTAGCTGTTCTCTGCTTGCTTTACCTATAAAGGGTTAAAAGTCCCCCAGGTAAAGAAAAGGAAGTGGGCACCTGACCAAAAGAGCCAATGAGAAGGTTGAACTTTTTAAAATTGGGAAAGAAACTTTCCCTTTGTCTGTTGTTCTCTCTGGGCTGCAGGGACATGGAGCAGCAATGCTATAAGCAGGAATGATGTGTAAGGTTTGAACCAGGTATGAAAATTATCTTCCATACCTAGAAGGAATTATTGGGACAGGAAATGTTTAGATAGACTCTATCAGGTTTATTTCTTTATTTTGGCTTGTGGATCTCCTCTGTGCTAACCCCAGATGCTTTTGTTTGCTTGTAGCCTTTAAGATGAACCCCCAAGAAAGCTATTTTGGGTGATTAATTTTTGGAATTGCTCTTTTAAAATCTAGCAAAAGCCTAAGTTCCAGATGTATTTTCTTCCTTTTTGTTTTTAATAAAATTTATCTTTTTAAAGAACAGGATTGGATTTCTGGTGTCCTAAGAGGTTTGTGCATGTTGTTTAATTAACTGGTGGCAACAGCTAATTTCCTTTGTTTGCTTTCTCAGGTCTTTCCTGGAGGGAGGGTGAAAGGGCTTGAGGGTACTCCACAGGGAGGAATTCCCAAGTGCTCCTTCCTGGGTTCAAGGGTTTTTTTGCATTTGGGTGGTGACAGCGTTTACCAAGCCAAAGTCAGAGAAAAGCTGTAACCTTGGGAGTGTAATACAAGCCTGGAGTGGCGAGTATTCATTTTTAAAATCCTTGTGGGCCCCCACCTTCTGCACTCAAAGTTCCAGAGTGAGGATTCAGCCTTGTCAGTACCAATGTGAGATTTCTAAGGACAGATACAGCACTCGATCCAAGATTTAAGAATCTGAAGTGCCTTCCAAAATCTGAGAAGGATGAGGTGTGGACCATGCTTTCAGATGTCTTAGAAGAGCAACACTCCAATGCAGAAGTAGTTCCGCAAGGGGAACTACACAAAAATGAGGAGGTTAGTTAAACAGAAATTAAAAGGTACAGCACCAAAAGTAAAATCCCTGCAAGCTGAATGGAAACTCTTAAAAGACACCATAATAGAGGCAGTGTTATCTCCCTTAAATGTAAACAAACTTGTTTGTCTGAGCGACTGGCTGAACAAGAAGTAGGACTGAGTGGACTTGTAGGCTCTAAAGTTTTACATTGTTTTATTTTTGAATGCAGGTTTTTTTGTACATAATTCTACATTTGTACGTTCAGTTTTCATGATAAAGAGATTGCACTACAGTACTTGCAATGGGGGAAATGAAAAAGACTATTTCTTTTGTTTTTTTACAGTGCAAATATTTGTAATCAAAAAGAAATATAAAGTGAGCACTTTATATTTTGTACTCTGTGCTGTAATTAAAATAAATATATTTGTAAATGTAGAAAACGTCCAAAATATTTAAATAAATGGTATTCTATTATTGTTTAATAGCGCATTTAATCGCATTTAATTTTTTTAAGTGCTCGACAGCCCTATTCATAGACAATGATTTGTTTATACTGCTCTGTATACTATACACGGAAATGTATGTATAATATTCCTATTCCAGTTGATTTATTTTATAATTATGTAATAAAAATGAGAAAGTAAGCAATTTTTCAGTAATAGTGTGCTATGACCCTTTTTTCTTGTTTAATTTTTATGTCTGATTTTGTACGTTTTTAAGTGAGGTGAAACTTGTGGGTACACAAGACAAATCATACTCTTGAAAGGGTTATAGTAGTCCGAAAAGGTTGAGAGCCACTGCTTTATAGTACACACCTTACAACATGCACATTATATATAAAGGTTTCAGAGTAACAGCCGTGTTAGTCTGTATTCGCAAAAAGAAAAGGAGTACTTGTGGCACCTTAGAGACTAACCAATTTATTTGAGCATGAGCTTTCGTGAGCTACAGCTCACTTCATCAGATACATACCGTGGAAACTGCAGCAGACTTTATATATACACAGAGAATATGAAACAATACCTCCTCCCACCCCACTGTCCTGCTGGTAATAGCTTATCTAAAGTAATCGTCAGGTTAGGCCATTTCCAAGGTATTGTTTCATATTCTCTGTGTATATATAAAGTCTGCTGCAGTTTCCACGGTATGTATCTGATGAAGTGAGCTGTAGCTCACGAAAGCTCATGCTCAAATAAATTGGTTAGTCTCTAAGGTGCCACAAGTACTCCTTTTCTTTTTATTATATATAAAGATATACATTTAACTAAACTAGCAATACAATACAACAACAATAATGATAAAAACCCAGATTTGTACAATGAAGCTTTCTGTTGGAACGTTAGGCCTGATTTTGACTGCATTTCCATCAGCATAAATCTGACACAACTCCACTGATGGCAAAGGACTCACACAGGCAAAAACTGTCGCAAGTAAGCTCAGAATCAGGCCCCTTCCCATTTGTTGACCATCTGTGATTTTAATTTTGCAATCTGTTTTAATACTGTAGTTTTTAATTTAACAGTGTGGATGAAACCACATTCACATTCTTGATCATTCCATTGATTGCTTCAGGAAAAAAACTGGCTGTGAAATCCTTAACAAACATCACACCCATCACAATCTCTCTACCGCCAAGAGGACAGCTATACAGTCCCTGAAATCTAACCACCAGATAGCCATCAAACCAGCAGACAAAGGGGGGGCATCACTGTAGTCCTCAACCATGATGACTATGTTAATGAGGCCAACTGCCAATGCTGACACCACCTACTATAAAGAACTCAAAGAAGTCCCCACACCACAATTTACGCAGGAATTTAAGGATATCATCAAATCCTTCCTCAAATAACTCCAAGAGGAACTCTACAAACTCATCCCACACAAACCCACCCCACAGTCCTTCTGCATGTTTTCCAAGCAAACCATCACATGTGGCCACAGCACTCTTACCGAAGAAATATTAGGACTCACAGAAACTATCCTCAAACTACTCACCATACAAAGGGCCAGCTTCCTCCAAGAGGCAACTGATTTCCTCCACAAACTTTGCATCAGTAACAGCCTCTCTCAGAACACCATTCTTGCCACGATGGATGTCACTTCCCTATACATCAATATCCCTCACAATGATGGCATAAATGCCTGCCTCAAATATTTACAAGACAATGGACAACCCTCAGATATCCACTCCAAACACATTGCCAAACATCCATTTCATCCTCACCCATAACAATTTTACATTCAACAACAAAACACTTTGTCCACACCATGGGAACAGCCATGGGTACTAGGATGACTCTCCAATATGCCAACGTTTTATGGGTCACCTTGAAGAAGAATTTCTGGACAAACACACCATGAAACCAATGATATGCCTGAGACAGATCAACGTATTTTCACCCTATGGACAAATGACAAACTCCCTCATAGATTTCCACACAACTTGAACCACCACCACCTGTCCATTAAACCCTTTCTGGAACACTGCCACACTAGCATCAACTTCAACAGTGGAATCCAACAGACAACTGTATACAAGACACCCATGGATCACGACACCTACCACCCCAAACACACCAAGAAATCGGTTATCTACACCCAAGCATTCAAATTCCACATAATATGCTCAGAGGAAAAAGTCCAGGATATAAAACTTAACACACTCAAAACTACCCTCACCAAACAAGGACACTCTACCAGAGAAGTAGGTCACATAATGGAACAGGCCATCCAAATGCCTTGGGAGAACCTGCTTCAATATAGAAATAAACCCCCTCCAACCGCACACCCCTAGCTGTCACCTACCACCCACACTGGAACCTATATGGGGTATCATCAAACACCTATACCCATATTGATGGAGACCCCATCCTGAAAGAAATCTTTCCTGAACCCCCTCTTCTGGCCTTCAAACAACCCCCCAGTCTTTCCAAGCTCATAATCAAAACGAAGCTCCTCACAGACCAGGACGCCAAAACTCAAAGTGGTACCAGACCCTGCTAGAACAACAGATGCAAAACCTGCAGACATATCTGCACTGCTACAATGAGCAAAACACCCCCCCCCCCACAACACACCTTTTAAGATCCATGGGTCCTACGCATGCCCATCACAACATGTGGTATACCTCATCCAGTGTACTAAATGCCCCAGCCACAACCATGTGGGTGAAACCAGACAATCACTAAGCTCTCCAATGAACTCTCTCAGAAAAATGCTAAAAGACAAAAACAGCATATCACCTGTGCATGAACACTTTTCACAAAGCGCATTTATAATCCCCATCTTGCAAACAGAAGGTATGAGACACTAGCACCCCATGGTGATGGGCTTTGACCAGAAATGAGCACAGGTACATAAGGTTCTGGGCTATCAGAGCATGTAGGCTCTACTGACCCTGCTATCATTTCTGCACATGCCTCTGCCTCTACTTTTGACATTTCTGTCCCCGGCCTGAGCCCAGCACTTTGCGCAGCTTCTTTGATAATTTCATTATTTTTTCTCCTCCCCATCACTTCTGCTACACATGGAGCTTCTGACACATTGCCCTTGGATTTTATGTTAATAACGTTTTTCCTTATTATTGAATTTATAACAGAAAAAGTTGCTAGGTTGACAGCCCTAAAGACTGCAGCTCTATCAACAGATCAGGCAGATCACACGCCGCAATGTGACAAGCTTCCCCCACACTTCCCACCTGCAAGCTTCATTCCTGACCTGAAGGTACCACCTTGAGGGCAAAAAGAGTAGAGCAGAGTCTCCATGCCCAGTCAGTTCAGGTACTAACTAGGGTACCCATTGTGCTGGTGATTTGATGTCTGTCTGTCTGTCCTTAAGTTTTACTAATCCATGAAAGTAGGTTTGAATTTGTTTGGTTTAACCCTGGACTTTCTTTTTTCTATTCATCTACACATGGAACCAATAATTGACATGTGCAAGAAGTTAAACACTTAGATTCTACAGTATAAGAATATGACTATAAAGGCACACTGACACTCAAATATGCAGTGTACCGCTTATCATTCAGTGCGATGAAATTTAAACAGGAACAACATTCATTACATCTACAATGATTCTTATGGATTCAGTTTAAAACAAACAAATTTAACAAACACATGTATGTTTTTACCTCAAACCATTGTTTGTTTCTTCATCTGAAGAGAGGGTGCCATTGCATACATTCCCAAAAGAGTGGCTGGGTTTCAATTTGGCTTCCACACAGTCTGATGTTGTCTCTCTCCTTTTCCTTTTACCAAAAAACTTCTTGAAAGGCTGGAATTTGCCTGCCCTTTTCTTGTCTGCAGATCACAAGACAAACACATATGGTAGCTTATCAAGAAGGTACTTTGGTGTGTGCGAGAAAATCACAACAGCTAGCACTTGCAAAGGAAAAATGAGGTCAAAGAGCAATCACCAGCCTGAGCAAACCCTGTACTTGGAATTTAAATGCACGGCTGCAACTCACTGTCAAGGCACAATATTGACAGAGCAAAACAAAGAGCATTAAAACACCTGCTCTCTGGATTAAAGATTCATGCTAAGGTGTCAGTGCGGTCAAACGCTTGGATGAGGGCAAAAAGATCATTTACAAGAGACAGAATGAAAAACTAATAGGAGGAGATTCATTTTTAGATTTTGTGGCGTGCTTTTGTTTTGTCCTAGTCACTAAAGAAAAGCTCTGCATTCATTACCATACTGCAGCAGGTTTGAATGAAAGAAACTGAAAATAACTTAGTATATATTATTTATATTGTGTCATAGGTGAACAAGGTACTTTGCAGACAAACAAAGATAATGGGTTAAATTCTCAGAGTTACATCAATATACATCCAAAATGAAGTCAATTAAGTTACTCTGGTTTTACTCCTGAGTGACTGAGAGCAGAATCTGGCCCAGCATCCCTGCTCTGTAATGTTTACAAACTGAAGTTAGACCCAAAACTCAGAGAAAGACAATTTGGCAGGCACAAGGAAGGAAACAGTAAGCAAAAAGAGAGGGGATGCCACCTTTCACAGAGATAACATAGAAGACAAATAAATAAGTTTGTGAAGCTAAACTTTTTTCCTCACAGCCTAGACCAAAAACATTAAAATAAATAAATAACTATATAAAAAATCAAAGCTTATTGCTAAATATTGGCATGGTGTAACAAAGGAGGAATTTCAAACATTTCGAAACTATCATAGTTTCATTTAATTTACCCTGACTTAATTTTGCATTCAGATACCTTAGAATGCACTCTCATTTTTTTGGAACTGCAGCTCTTCCAATATTCCACTGTTTCACCTGTGACAAACATTTTCATAAGCCATCCAGAATTCTCATACATACTACCTACTCTCTCTCTCATTTACCCTCCCCAGGGAGCTGCTGCTCAGCAAAAAGTATGAATTTTGTTGCAAGATGCATGTTATACACATGTAGGGACAAAACAAGGTGTGATGGTCTCAAGTTGCAGTGTGGGAGGTTTAGGTTGGATATTAGGAAAAACTTTTTCACTAGGAGAGTGGTGAAGCACTGGAATGGGTTACCTTGGGAGGTGGTGGAAACTCCTTCCTTTGAGGTTTTTAAGGTCAGGCTTGACAAAGCCCTGGGTCGGATGATTTAGTTGGGGATTGGTCCTGCTTTGAGCAGGGGGTTGGACTAGATGAAGTCCCTTCCAACCCTGATATTCTATTATTCTATGAACTGACCAATAAACCTGGAAACTACTGTGCTGTAGTAGTCTTATGATTAAAGGGCCAGATTCTCCACCTCTCTCCACAGCATTTGTCCTCATCTCTCCAGCTAAAATTACCCCAAAGTGGGGGAGACCCTAATGGGTAAAGCACCAACATATCCGGCTTCTATGCCACACCCCTCTACAAATACAGGGGGCATGTCAGGGGCAGAGAGGGGTATGGCCAGAGTACACTGCAATCCAGCTATGCCCATCAGGCAGATAGTCAGCTGGGGTGGACTAGAAGAGCCCAGGAGCAGGGACAGAGCTAGACAAAGAATTAGAAGCTGTAAGAGCCTCCCTGTTAGTTCACTCCCCTTCCCCCCATCATGTTATCAGATTTTCCTGTCACTTTGGGTTTATTAGCGTTTCTCTTGGGGGGGGGGGGTGTCTGTAATTCTATCAATGTACTGCTTGTCTCACTTGTGTTCTGATAAGGAGCTCTGCTTCTCCCTTCTGTAAGTTCCCTCTCAATGGAGCTATCCTGCAAGACCTAGGTTCCCCAGGGCTGGGTTCTTCCAGCCCCAGAGTCAGAGGAACGCACAAACATTAACAGCATGTCTGAGAAGACTGGGTTAATCAGCACTCCCAAGCTGACCCCTTATATGTCCCTGGACTCAGCAGGCTGGGTCGAGCAACACTTCCAAGCTGCCACCTCATGTGCCCCAGGTGCAGCACGTTCCTATCCCCACTTTCATGTTACAATTGTTCTGGTAGTAACCCACTAGATGAGCAAACCCCACAGAATTTTTGGGTGCTGCAGTGATCTTTAGCTTAGATACGAGGAGCGGTGCTGCAGAGCGAATGGGGAAGCCAAAAAACACCCTCGAGGGGGAGGGAGAGAAAGAGAAGAAACCAGTTTAACCATGACAGTTATTTATTGCCGGGTAATAACCATACAAGGGGTGCCAAACAAACAAACCAGTGATAATATTAAATCTAACTTAAATTTGATTATAAAAAGGGCAGGTTTAGAAAACTATAACTGATCACACAAGTCAGGGTCAGAAGGCTATACCGAGAGCGAGAGATGGATTTTCACTACTCCCTGAAGCTTGAATCCATCGGGGTTCTCAGATAGTGGTGGTAGCTGAGGATCCAGAGTGCTGGAGACAGGCAGAGCCCCCAGCATGATCAGTCAGGAGAAGATGAAGTCTCAATGGAACTGATGCAGATTTTGGATCCAGACATCAGAACACTTACTTGAGCACGGGTAGGAGTTTTGTAGGGAAAGAACAATGGTTCAAGGGAGAACATTAGATTTGTTTATGGGTAAACTGATGGCTCAAGGGAGTATTCCAAAGTTGTTTTGTTCAGGCTAAACAATAAACTGATCATTCCTGGCTATGGGCGGTGTTCCTTGCAGGGAGCTCACAATTCAATTAGGCAGCTTCAGTATTTTGGATACCAGTAAAGGATTTATTACTAGAATTGGTCTGCTAACTACTGAGCTGGATGTGTGCAGGCATGGGTTCATTAACATCTGGAACAGAGATTCCCCATCATGCAGTGCTTCCCTGCTTTTCTAGTCCCAAAGTTCAGTCTCTGTTCTAAATTCTGTATGCTAATGGAGATGCCTCCCTGTCCCATCTTTGATGTAAATGAGGCTAGGGGAGTTTCCTTAATCCTGTCACCCTTATCCCAGGGGTTTAGCTGTGTCTTCCACTGCCTTTTCATTGCTTTTTGTAAGTCTTTCTTCTGATCAGTTTTGGTTCAAGCAGAGGCGGGGCGGGGGGCGGGAAGGGGAGAGGTCTTTCGTGAGTCAGACAGGCTGGGAACTGTGCCCTGGTTTCCCAAGAGCACAGAGCTGATAGGTAACAATCAGTATGCCAAGCAGATAATGCATGCAGTAGAGACATTGGCCCAAAACATTAAAGCCAAACAAATAACACTCTGCTCCAGTCAGCATTTCATCTGAAAAATCTCTAAAAGAAGTTTATAACGGAGGGTATCATTCTTCTCATTTTGCAGATGGGGCAATGGAAACAGAGAGTTTATGTGACTTACCCCGGTCACAAAGTGCATCAGTGGTAGGGCCACGAGTAGAACCCTGGTTGCCTAATTTCCAGAGCCAAATTCAACCCAGCGTGACCCACAGTAGGGCTAGGAAAAAAATGTTTAAATCAGCATAATCTCATGAGTGCTAGGACCCAGCAGGAGAAAAGGAAGGGGGGGATGGAGTAGCTCAGCCCTTTATGTTCCCCGCTCAGCCCCTGCTCACCTTCAATTAACCCCATCTCACAGCTTCTCCTCCTTCCAGCCTGCACAGTTCTCAGGTTGCAGGGATTGTGGAGAAGAAGGGAGAAACTCTTCCACCATTCACCCTCTAGCCAGGCCTGGTACCCTACCAACTCACAATCCTTTGCAAGAACGTTCTGGCATGAAACTACAAGGAGATTTTGGTTAAAATCTCAGGTTAAAAAAGATTGAGAACCATTGCATTAGGCTACAGTTGGCTCTAATCTACACACATTTGAGATTTTTCCACATTTGGAAAAGACACTGTCACAATTCCTGAGTCGGCTGCACCTCCGATTCCCTCATGTGCTCCTCAAGGGCACCCCACTTAGGTGTCAGGCCTCCAGCCATCACTTTTCTTATGACAGAACCCTATGATTCCTTCCCTTCAGTCCAGGTCTTTACTACAGACCCTTCCAAATCATTGTGGTTACCTCATCAAGTCTGACTTCAGTTCAGCACCTGCATTCCCCCAGGAGCAATGACAGGGCTATCCAGTGGCCAATCACATTCATAAAGCAAAGTACTATTTATTCAGAACAAAAGCATTTCAGAGAAAACATATCTTAAAAACAATAAACAGCTTATATGCATGACGAACTTACAAAGTGGTCAGCCATCTTTCACTTGGGGACCTGGGTAAAATACTTCAGGTCCTTCCAAAGGGTTTGGTTCTGTTGGTCATAGTCTCATGCTTGTCAGTTCTTGGACGGAGTTTCCCCCCTCTTAGGTCACTATTTTTATACCATTTCAAGTCCTTTGTGTTCTTAGGCCTCTTAAACTAGGTCAAACCAGTCTATAAAGCTTCCGACTCAGGGGCAGGGGTAGGGGGTAAAACTTCAAAATACTTGTTACATGGATTATTTCAGAATTGAAGATTTGCTTCAATTACCTCCATTATCTTTAATTCCTGCAGGAAGCATTCCTTGTGTTACTTATTTAGCCAGGAACTGCAAACACTAGCAAGCACATAAAGATACATATAACATTTATAACATCATAGGCACTATTAATGAAAATGGCTCTTGTAGACTGGTAGAGCACTGAACAAATTGTGCACTACCAGAAACAAGACTTATGGAAGGCGCTGGTTTGCCACATTTTTCATATGCCTGCCACTGTAACAGAGACAGATCTCTCCCTTCTTTTTCAATAAGGATTTCAGTCCATACCATTCCAACAGCACAGCTAGCTCACACAGCATATAGCATAGGCCAGTACAGTCACAATGACTTTTTGAAAGGGCCCTTGTATTTTCAGCCCACTTCCTGCTGTCCTGTCCCCTCTGTAGGCTGGCAACAGAACATCAAGTCTAAACCCGCATTGGACATGGGTCCGGAGATAAATTCAAGCCACAGATTTTTCATTAAACTAACAGCTGTGAACACAGTACTTATAATTAAAATATCTTTGTATATTTGTAGTCTACGGTTTTCAAACTCTCTTATGTTCATTAAAGGAAGCAGTTTTAGGTATTGCTTCCACATATCAACATGTAGTTTGAAGATCATCATAGAGCATTTGGGAAATCACAAACAACTGATGTTTTTAATGTGCACCATATTTTTATTCAAAATACCCCAATATATGAAATTGTGCATAATGTGTCTCCAAGCACATAGCAAATAATATGTGTTTAGCTTTCTACAGAGATACCGACAGACCATTTGCTTTAAATGAGCAGATATTGGAGCTTCAGTTTGATAATCCCAGCAGAGAACAAAATATTTGCACTAATTTAGAACAACAATACTAAATGGGCTCAACCCTGCATTCCTTACATATATTTAACTCCCAATGAAGTTAATGAAAGTTTTGAGAGGACAATTGTAGGATCAGGCCCAGGAGGAAAATTATGACATAAGCATACAACCAAAGTTCCCGGGGTAGAATAGGTTGATACAAACCATAAACTGAAGTCAGTAACATATACAAACACACAGGCATATGCTTAATTAACTTACCATCGGTGCCCTGATGAAGAAATAAATCAGTATATATTATTATGGCAACATTTCACTCTCTCTAGTCTTCCCAAGTGATGCAACATGTCCCTCACTTTATATCTGCACATCACAGCTGCCATTCTTTCACATGAGGACAAGTTTTTCTCCAGAGCCAATAAATGTCAATCCTTTAAATCAAGCTGGATGGCTCACTGTTAAATGGATGGGCAATCTGAGGCAGCCCTTGACCCTCAGGGCTGAGCAAGCTGTGCCTACAACTTCCCCAGATCCTTCCAGCATTGACACAAGTAGTAGTCAAACCCATGTCTTCCATAGGACAGTGCAGTTCACTACCACTTGGGCAAGGTCTTTGTAACAGGCTTTTGGTTGTTTCATAAATGTTGTTTTATAAAACAAGACATTCGATGATTCCCAAGGGATAGAAGGTGGGACAAGTCTCCTTTTCTATGGTGATATGACACTAAGAGGAATCAAAAAGTTGGAAATGTGGTGGACACAGATCTCCCAAAGCCATAATGTGTCTGGTGCTCTGAGATGAAAGCTGACTTATTCCTTACCACATTAAATGTTATGGAGGGTGATGATGATGGTGGAGACCTAGATGCTACAGGGCTGATTGCTGAAATAGCCTGAAAGACAATTGCTGAAACAGCCTGAAAACAACTCTAGTCATATGTGCAATTTCCTCGTGTTCTATTACCTACCAGATCTGGACTTATACAAATCCAGCTCCAAGACAGCAAATAAAATAAGCAATCGAACCTTGTCCTTGCTTGGTTTACACACCTTTTCCTTTATTTCTTTTAGAAAATCACTATGAATAGTTAATAGCAAATTGAGGAATGTTGTACTTCAGAGTCTAAATCATGGGAAACTATAAAGTGTGAAAGCAATAGCTAACCAGAAATGGATGCAGGAAGTAGAATAACTCATCATATACGGTATATGCTCCTTTTGTATCTGATTCCAGTGGAGTAGCATGAACACATTAAAAACAATCTTTAACCTGGGATATAATTCCTCAGTTGCACCCTGGTCAACAGATGCAACAACTGCAACACAGAGATCTAGTTAAAGTGAAGTCTGATGCAACTTTTGGCATGCTACAATGTAGCACATGATCATACTCATCTCTACTAGAAAGATGGGTCCCAGAGACACAATCCATCTTTCATCTTAGTCCACTACACTTGAAACTTGTAATCTCTACCAGCGACACCTCCCCAATAAAGCTGAAGACAGCTGCAATTTGCTGTATTTTATGCAAATTGGATATGGCCCTTGGACTCCTGGCAAAAGCCCAAAGCACCCTTTCGGTTTGTCAGAGTATGGACACCCTTGCCCCAACAAGTGTGGCAACTGACAAATCCCCTGCCTAGGCTAAACTCACAGTAAGAGTTGTAAATAAGGTACTCAAATATCAATGGAATCCATTGCAATATATTTTCTATAGTGCCCTTTGAACAAATAGCATAAAGCACTCAACTCAATTATGGGTCATATAAACAGATAACAATTTAGATGTGACACTTAAAGAGTAGAAGAAACTCAGTTGCTTAGATAGCGAGTGGGAGAGTGTTTCCAAGCAACAGATAAGAGACAGGAAAAGGAGATGCCAAAAATTGGTGTTAAACCAGACAGGCACTTCTGAATCAAAAGAACAAACTTCACGTGACAGATGTTAATCACGTCCCATAATCCACTACTGGCAGGCCCTCAGTTACCATGGTGATTAGGGTGGTATAAGAACCTATACAGAACAACACAGAATAGGATTCAAAATAGGCAGGAAGCAAATGAAGGTGACAGATGCTGCGGGCTGTGTTTAAAGAGAAGGGATACAGGGAAACTATGAAAAGGAATTACATTAGTTAAAAAGGGGAGTATTGAAAGATAGGATGAAATCCTGGACCATTTGAAGTCAGTGGTAAAACTCCTATTGACTTCAATAGGGCCAGGATTTCAACCCTGATTTTCAGCTGGGTAGGTGCTAGTTTGTGAAGATCACACAAAACTCATCAATATGTCCATTCACTGTCCAGATTGTAGTAGCTTGCCCATTAACACCTGCGTTCATACAGTAGGTATACAGACTCTCAGAAGCAGCATTCTATTCTATTTTAAATTTTGTACTGTGTTCATTTATCTTTTATACATTGGTACAAGATATTCGCTAGACAGGGGCATAAAGTGACTTCAGACATTGTCCTTGGAGGTTAAACTATCTTTGTTCCTTGTCAGTGAATTTAATACTCATAAAATATACTGGACAGGCAACCCCCTAAAACTGCAGTTCTGTTGGCAAAATAGACAGAACAGGCAGCAGCAGTGCAAGCTTCTTTACACTGTCCGCCAACATTTATTATTATTTGTACTTCAGTAATGACTCAAGACTCTAAGACTGAAGTCCATGGGGCCAGGTACTGTTCAAAAACATAATAAGAGACAGGCTCTGCCCCAAAGAGCTTAGTCTAAATAGAACAGACAGACAGAGAGTGGATGGGAGGGGAAACAGAGGTATATACCGAGATGCAAAGTGACTTTCCTAAGATCACACAAGTGGTCAGTGGCAGAGCAGGGAACAGAATATAGGTCTTCTGACTCCTAGTCCAGTACCCTATTTATTAGACATCTGGAGATGGGCGTTGACCTGGAGGCAGCAGCCCTAACTAAATTATGTTTATTCATCATGTGGATGGGTGATTATGTACATAGGGCTGGTGTGGCTTTCATAAAAATGTACTCAGCTACAGATCGGTGTAAGTAAGTGAGAGAGCTACAGTATCCGATTACAAATGGTGGCTGCAATGCATGTTTTTCTCTAATGTTTCGAAACGTCTGTGAATGGGTCATCTGGATTAGAGGTCACAATAAATTTGGTATGAATTTTTACGTGGAAATTACTGAATTGAAATCTGCTTATAGATTCATAATACTAAGGTCAGGAGGGACCATTATGATCATCTAGTCAGACCTCCTGCACAACCCAGGCCACAGAATCTCACCCACCCATGACACTGCTATACTACATGTGGTGTCAGAATCAAGGTAGCAATTTGATGTTTAGGATGAAGATGAAGAAATTTGGGCTGCAAGTGGTGGAGTGGAGGGAAACAAAATGTAAACTGGAACCAATTAGTGGAACAGAGATGAAATGCTGAAGAACTTAAATGCTTATTTCCTTGGGTTTTTTTTTCCAATTTGCATTGGTGATAAAGTCTAGCAACCTCAGCTCTAAGTTAATGGAATTTTTATGTAAGAATTTCCACTTTTTAAAAATAAGTATGTATCAACATTGATAGCTGTCTATATTGCTAACTAGTAACGCTGATATGTATTTCCCTCTATATGCACCCATGTGCCCCCCATTGACTTGTTTCCCTTCCTGGCCTCTGAAGGGCTGTCCTCCCTTCTCCCACAATCTTTTCTCCCACAATCTTTCCTCATAGGGCCCAGACCTTTCCCCAAGTTTCCTCCATTCACAGCCTGGATTGCCTCCATAATCCATCGTGGCCTCCTCCTCAACATGCCCTCCCCTGAATATCCCAAACTTTGCTGATTATTGTTGATATATCCACATTTAGATCTATGTCAACCCTTATAAGCTGAATACGGTAGGGGAGCAGGGCTCTCTGTGGGGAAGAATGGGGATGACATGGAGGGGCAAAGAAGAGGAGTGGCGTGGAGGTTTGTTCTGCTGAATTGCCTAGGGTTTAACAGACTGGTGCTCTTGTGTCTCTTTTCATTCATTAGACATCACAGCAGATCCACTTTCTGGCCTACTTCGCTCATGACCCTCCACTCATCTAGCTTCTCCATATATTGGCTAAACAAGAACTCGGAGAATGTGGGGAGGGAAAGAGTCCAAATGCAGAAGATGTAAATGCCAGGGAGAATGAGGAATTATTTAAGTTAGTACAAGAAAGATAATGGGATGAAAATTTAAAAAATGGAACATTTAGATCGGATATCATGAATAACTTCTAGACAGAGAGTTCAGACCTCAATTGTCTGAGATATTTAAAACTAAACTGGATAAAATGCTGACAAGTATAGGGACAATTCTCTATTGGCAAGGAGCTTAACTAGGTTATATAAATGGTCTTTTACATGTCTAACCTCTTTGATGAAACTGAGAAACATTCAAATGAAAGAGAGCTTATGTAAGTCCAGAGGTGTCGAGAGAAGATAAATCATTTTTGGTTTTCACATGGGATTGATACGAACTGGTGATATTGACTTAAATGCCAATAACACAGTCAAGACAAATCTATCTCTTGTAGATTCTCGGCTACTTGCAAGGAAACATATCTCCACAGATGACATTGCCCTATGTGTGACATTGCCCTTCCAAATTCATGGTCCATTTTGGTCAATTTGATGGTCATAGGATTTTAAAAATTGTAAATTTGATGATTTCAGCGATTTAAATCTGAAATGTCAGTGTTGTAATTGTAGGAGGCCTGACTCAAAAAGAAGTTGTGGGGGGTCACAAGGTCATTGTAGTGGCGGGGGGGGTTGTGGTACTGCTACACTTACTTCTGCACTGCTGCTGGTGTCGGCGCTGCCTTCAGAGCTGGGCAGCTGGAGAGCGGCAGCTGAGGGCCGGGAGCCCAGCTCTGAAGGCAGAGCCACCGCCAGCAGCAGCAAAGAAGAAAGCAGGGCACGGTATGGGATTGCCACCCTTACGTCTGTGCTGCTGCCTGCAGAGCTGGGCCCTCAGTCAGCAGCCACCACTCTCGGGCTGCCCAGCTCTGAAGTCAGCAGCGCAGAAGTAAGGGTGGCATGGTGTGGTATTCACACCCTTACGTCTGTGCTGCTGCCTGCAGAGCTGGGCCCTCAGTCAGCAGCCACCACTCTCGGGCTGCCCAGCTCTGAAGTCAGCAGCGCAGAAGTAAGGGTGGCATGGTGTGGTATTCACACCCTTACGTCTGTGCTGCTGCCTGCAGAGCTGGGCCCTCAGTCAGCAGCCACTACTCTCGGGCTGCCCAGCTCTGAAGTCAGCAGCGCAGAAGTAAGGGTGGCATGGTGTGGTATTCACACCCTTACTTCTGCACTGCTGCTGGTGGGGCGCTGCCTTCAGAGCTGGGCACCCGGCCAACAGCCCCCGCTCTCTGGCCGCCCAGCTCTGGAGGCAGTGCAGAAGTAAGGGTGGCAATACCACAACTCCCCTAAAATAACCTTGTGACCCCCCCCACACACAACTCCTTTTTGGGTCAGGATGACCAATTTG
Source organism: Eretmochelys imbricata (assembly GCF_965152235.1). Lineage (NCBI taxonomy): Eukaryota > Metazoa > Chordata > Testudines > Cheloniidae > Eretmochelys > Eretmochelys imbricata. Next base: position 91,746,945 of record NC_135575.1, read on the forward strand.
GTCTCCCCTGCGAAATCTGTATAGTATAGGGTAAAAGCATACAAAAGACCAGAATTCACATGGGGTGTGGGGGACCAGATTTCACAGTCCATGACGCGTTTTTCGTGGCTGTGAATTTGGTAGGGCCCTACCTATGTGATTTTTATTTCCTGCCCGCTGCTCCACACATGGCTGATATAGTCACTTGTTAGGATAAAATATATGAATCAGCATAATAAACTTAAGACTTCTGTTAAAGGCATCAGAGTCCAAATACTATGTAAAGTCCTTTACCATCAGGATCAAATATTTCAACACTTCTGTTTACAGAAGCAGGAAGTTATAGAAAATGTAAAACCTGTTTGCATGTGTACATGTGACGCTGAGTCCAAACGTGTTTTAACCCTTAGAATGCTAAGGGCAGATGTAGTCAGCCTTAGCTATATTTACTGAGGGACTGGAGCTATATTTACTGAGGGACTGGAGCGAGGGCCGGATTATGACATTCTGAGGCCCTAAGCTATAAAAAAAAGAGGCCCATACCATAAAAAAATGAATTTATTATTTTCACAGAAAGGACATTGACTATAAAAACACGAAAGCTTTATGTTCACATACAGACAAAGGCGAAGTTGCAAAAACAGAATAATCTTCATTTTCAGCAGCCCTCTCTGTAATGACGACATCATGACAGAAATAAATTTGACAAATTCTTTGAACTAATTGTGTATATAAGTAAAGTAGAAGTAAACAATATAAAAATATATAAAATCAAACAAAATTACAGTAAATAATACAATTTACTAGAAGAGTTCTCAGGAAATGTTTCTTCTCTGTTGGGGCATCTAAATTGTGGGATTCCTTGTCTGAATAAGCAATGAGGCTCTTAGAGGACCTAAGATGGCAACAGAGGATATAGGATGAAGATACCCATAAGCTTAAAGCTCAACTATTAGTTATATTGATATGAATTACATCCTGGTAACAAGCAAACCATCAGAATATTGTATGTGGGTTATATTTTTCCAATAAATTGATTTGTTTTGTTTTTATAGAAGGTTATGCTGAATTACCTGATATTAGTACTAAAATTAGTAGCAAAAAGTTTTTATTGAAACCAGTGAAAAGTTTAATTTTATATTATAAATATTGAGATTTGTATAGCTATACAACAACAACTGTATATACACACAGGTTTCCGGTGCGCATTATATATACATATACACACACATATATATATATACACACACACACACACACACACATATACACACTGAAAACCTGTGTTATTTTACCAGGATATTTTTGTGAAAGTTAGTGCTATTTTGTCTATGTTCACACAGGAAAACAAGAGAGGATATATCTTTTTTTTTTAACACCATGAATAAGGAAAAATATCCTTCTTTTCATATGAATAAAGGAAAAAATGTTTGATTAATTTTGTTAGGGAAATCCAAAGTTTATCCAGACTATATATAAAATATATTTTCAAATGTTTACTCCAATTTAATTTTCACAATGAATTGTTGGGATTTTTCTTTTGCCACACTATAAAAATACAATGTATTATGCATATGATATGTGATTGACAAGTCTATATAAGAATTGTTCCATAGCTTACTATCTATAATAAAATATTATCTTGAGTGCTCCAAAATCACTGAGCAGAAAATCTCAGTATTCTTTCTAGGCAGACATCTCTCTTTGCATTCGCTTTTCTATCCTGTCTCCCCTAGGACCACTAATTAATCTCAAGTAAACACCTTGGAGAAACAGAGTGACAACAAGCTATATGCGTGAAAGAGGAAAGAAAGAATTTACCAGAAAAAAGACTGGTAATCTCTAGGCAGCCATTGAGAAAGTGAGAAAAACTAGCCTATACTCAAGCAAATATAATGAACATTATAGGCTTTAATAGCCTATAGATCATATATGCACATAGTTTGAAATAATTTGCTCACCAAGTACTTAGAATATTTTGATAGATATGTATATCTTCCTCCACTTCTCTCAAAACACTCTATCTATCCTTTCATCAGCACTCTCTAATATTTACTGTGAAGGTTCCCGAAACTGATGGAGGGAAGCCAACACAAATTTATCCTCCTCAAGATCCACTCAACCCAAGTCCATAAAATGATCACCTGCAAACTCAATCATGTGAAGCATGGATAGCGCATGAAGCAGAAAGTGGCGTGCACACTAAAATACACAATTGTATGTATTGTGACAAAGTTCCTCCTCTGCCTTGGTGGGTCCTGCACTTTCTGGTGGATTTGCTGGCTTCAGAGGTTCACGGCAGTCCTCACTTTGGCTCCTTTTGTTAGTGGCACAAACCTGCCATTTGCTCAACTAACCTCATCACTGGCCAGCATGGGGAAAAGGAGGAGAACAATCCCCACAGTCTCTGCTGGCCTGCCTAATGGGTAGGGGGACAGGCCAGAGACCTTCCCCTCTGGTGGGACCCACAGTCCAGGTCAACTCCTCTTATATCAAATAGAGAGTTGGGGGGGGAGAACCCAGGCCCACCCTCTATTCCGGGTTCCAGCCCAGGGCCCTGTGGATTGCAGCTGTCTACAGTGTCTCCAGTAACAGCTGTGTGACAGCTACAACTCCCTGGGCTACTTCCCCATGGCCTCCTCCCAACACCTTCTTTATCCTCACCTCAGGACCTTCCTCTTGATGTCTGATAACGCTTGTACTTCTCAGTCCTCCTGCAGTATGCCTACTCGCTCTCAGCTTCTTGCGCACCTCTTGCTCCCAGCTCCTCGCATGCACCTCGCTAACTGAAGTGAAGCCCTTTTTAAAACCAGGTGCCCTGATTAGCCTGCCTGTCCTAATTGATTTTGGTAGCTTCTTAATTGGCTCCAGGTGTCCTAATTAGCCTGCCTTAATTGGTTCCATCAACTTCCTGATTTTTCTGGAACAGCCCATTCTCTTACTTAGGGAAAAGGGACCTGCTTAATCTGGGGCTAATATATCTATCTCCTGTCACAGTGTGTACAGATCAAAAGAAGAAAGAACACACTAACATACGAGTATGATCTTGGCAGAATGGCTTCATGACACTGCCATCTCCAAGCTCACATTTTCCCCAATTTTATCAGCAGTGAGATTATTTATTTATTTAATTAAGTTATGAAGGCATGGTTAGAATTTTACCAGTAGCAGCCAACAAAATGCTGCCTTAGGAGACAGATAGCAGACTTACTCATAGAAATACTAATTTTACAAGTGCAATTATGGGTTTTTTTCCTCAACCCTGGCCTCCCGGCTGTCAATAATGAACAATTACTGAAGGGTAAGGGTATTTGTGTAGCCAGATGTGTACATTTGTGTCATATTTGAACAAAAATGTCTATATTTAGAGAGAATCTTCTTTTTCCTATATCTCCTTTATTTATAAACTGATTTTGATAAAATCTGAAATGGAGTCAGTTTTTTCTTTTTTAGAGCCCCCTCATATTGTGAGGCCCTAAACTGTAGTTTATAGTTAGTTTATACTTTAATCTGGCACTGACTGGACCCAAGTAAGCACTTCTCCAGTCCCTCTCCTCTGCTCTCCCTCCCACCCAGAAGGCACCCCACCTCACTCCCTCGCTCTTCCTCCACCTATAAATGAAATCCTTTCCACCCACCTCTCTATTCTCCACCGATAACTTCCAAAGAGAAGTGCAATAAGCACCCCCTCCACTAAGTGGTCAGAAAAACTCACATTCCCCTGACTCCCCTCCATTTAGACGGGTGGCTCTGCCTACCTAATCTATCATGTTGCCAGCTCTATGCTGGGTCTTCCTTGCCGTCCCACCCCCTTCCACTTCCTGGCCAAGGAAGGGTTCAAGAAATAGTTAAGGATAGAGGGGACAGGTCACACTGGGAGCTCGGACCAGAGATCATGGGGATTCCCATAAGGGGAGAGGCAGGTCAGCATTGGATCCTTCCAAGAGTCCAAAACTGTCCCATGTTACTGCAGCCAGGTATCTTCCCCTCCTCCACAGCATAGTGCTCATCCAAACCCATGGGACGTGGCCAGTCCTCAAGGGGTGAAATACCTAGGAATGTCTTGAGCACAGTGACAGCAGCTAAAAGTAGTCCAAAAATATGTCTACACTGCAAAAAAGAAAATGACGCATGTTAGCAAGTCTCAGAGCCTGGGTCAACTGAGGGGCTAATAGCACTGTAGACATTTGGGCTTGGGCTAGAGCCCATGGCTCCAAGACCCTCACTGGGTTTTAGAGCCCAGCCTCCAGCTCAAGCCCAGTGTCTACACTGCTCTTTTTAGCCCTGCAGTCGGTTGATCGAGGCTCTGAAACTTGCTACTGCAGGTCTTTTTTTGCTATGTAGACACTGAGACGGATGCAAGAACATTTGTTTACAGGCTTCATGAAGTACAGTGGATGTTATTGAGAGATTCTGAATTGTAACTACAGGCACTGTAGAACAGAATTATAAAAATAAAAGTTGTTTGTGATTACTTTGTGCTCTTAAAGCACTTACTGATGTTTGGATGCTTTTAGAGAGGAAAAGTTTACTATAGCTTTCCACTCACCAATGAAGCATTCATCCATCATATTAAATAAAAAGAAGCTATTTGACTGGGTCAAGGTTGATCAGCTAAAGCCAGTCTTGGAGGACCCTTTTAAATATAGTAGTTTTATTTATATGCACTAAGTATCTTCTGACCTGCAGAAGGCTTTGATGAATATTCTCCTCTCAGTGAAAACATGCCCACAGCCTTGCCATGCATGTAGTCACTTATACACTTATTATTATTTGTATTATGGCAGTTCCTAGAGGCACCGAGACTGGGGTTCCATTGTGCTAGGCACTGAACAATCATATAGGGTTTGTCTAAGCTTGAGTTTGTGGTCGTAGTTTAACTCCAGGTAATTGATTAACCAACATCTGTTCCAGGGCACAAGCAGTTTTGGTTTATCTTAGGCTGAGTCTTCAGACAAACTTATGATAAGTGTGTAGACAACATTTACAATTGTTTTAGTTAACTTGAATTAGTTTGCAATCAACTAACTTGAATTAAAACAGGACAACAAACACTTGTAATCCATAGTAAGAGACTGTCCCAACCCTGAAGAATTTACAGGTTAAACAGACAAGATAGAATACAGGTTGGAGGGGAAAGAGAGACTTAGAGAGGTGAAGTGACTTGCCAAAAGTCATACAACAGGTCAGCGGTAGAGCCAAGACTAGTACCCAGATCTCCTGCCAGTGCCTTATCCATCAGTATACACCGGGTCTCCCAAGCTCTGTGTAATTATTTCCACCTGTTCAAGGTAGTATAAAATGCTAACAAATCAGATTCCTTAATTCCTACTGGTGGCAGCATTTTATCAGGACCATTGTTTGCAGATGGCATCTGCAGCTTCAACCACTGCAATAGTCCTGTACAGGGCCAATCAAAATTTTTCAGTCAAAATTGTTTTTCAATAGAAAATTAAGTTTTTGACAAAATGAAATTTTTGGCAAAAAGTGTTTGCTTCCTGTGGGAAATGTTTACCTTTCAATCAAATAACCAAACGCCCAAAATATCCCAAAAAATTCAATTTGGAAATGTCATTACGGTTCCACATGGGAGTTGTAGTTTAGGTTTCTCATGCCCCTTTTCTCTTCTGTGGGCTGAAATGGACTCCCATCATGAACTGTAGTGGCTCAATAAGAGAGGAGACCATCGAGAACCATGGGAAGATCTAGTCCAGCCAGGAAGCCTGACCCATGGAGGAGAATGGGGGCATGAGGCAGCCAAAGTACAACTAACTCCCAGGAGGCATCCAGTCAGTATTTCTGAATCAAAATTCTTCAGATTTTGGTTGAAAAATTCAATTTTAATTTTTTTGATTTAAAAAAAATCCATATTTTCCCTAGGATGCCCCCACCCTTCCCATTTTCCAACCCACTCTAGTTCTTTAGCTCTCCAGCCATTTTCAAATGTTATCTGAAAATAATCTCTCTTCTTCCTCTTCCTCTATAATGTTTCTTTCCCTCTATTTTTAATTTTGCCTTTGTAGTTGCATTTTTAATCCTGTTGGGATATTGGCTAGGAGACTCGTCTTTTCTTTTAGGTGCAGATCTTAGTTAGCCATGCCTATTTCACTCCAAGAGTGGATTACTTTGATGTGCTCTGCATAGGTTTCACCTGAAAACTACTCAGAATCTTCAGGTGGTACAAAACACAGCTGCCTGTTTACATGATGGAGTCTCTTGCAGGCAGCCTGCTGCATACACCTGTGTTCAATGCTGGTTTTAACCAATCACAAAGCCCTTTATAACGTGTATCCTGTTGCCTTAGAAACTACATCTCTTTTAATGTTTTCCAAATGCTGTTGAATCAAGTGGGGTACTCAAGCTAATAGTCCCAGATTTAAGCATTTAAGAGGAGGCTATAGGCAGGAGGCTCTCAGTCAAACACCCTACACTCTTGTATTCATTTCTCTGCTGGCCTCCACTGGGCCAGTAGAATGTGTGTGTGTTGACTTTCAGAGTGTGTGACTAGGCTAATCTATTTTCATTGGTTATTTCTGAGGGAACGGTGAGTGTCTGCGGGAAAGACATTGAGTTAGGAAGACTATTAATGTAGCACTGGTCCAGCTTAGAAAATTTTTATGTATTTTATAAGGTTTGCACATGTGTCTCAAGTTTTGAGGGGACATTTTAAAAATGTAAATGAAGAAACATACCCAAACACTCCTGCTGTATTATGATGCTGCAAGCATTGGTGGATCACAAGGGATGTTTCACCAACATCAACATGGGATGGCTGGGAAAGGATCAGGATGCTTGCATCTTCAAGAACTCTGGTTTGTTTAAATGGCTGCAGGAAGGAATTTACTTCCCAGATCAGAAAATAACTGTTGGGGATGTTGAAATGCCTACAGTTATCCTTGGGGACCCAGCCTACCCCTTAATGCCCTGGCTCATGAAGCCGCACACAGGCACCCTGGAAAGTAGTAAAGAGCTGTTCAACTATAGGCTGAGCAAGTGCAGAATGGTGGTAGTGTGTGCATTTGGACATTTAAAGGGTCGCTGGTGCAGTTTACTGACTCGCTCAGACCTCAGGGAAACCAATATTCCCATTGTTATTGCTGCTTGCTGTGTGCTCCACAATCTCTGTGAGTGTCAAGGTTCCTCCCCCACTCTGAACTCTAGGGTACAGATGTGGGGACCTGCATGAAAACCTCCTAAGCTTACTTTCACCAGCTTAGGTTAAAACTTTCCCAAGGTACAAATTAATTTTATCCTTTGTCCCTGGATCTCCACTGCCACCACCAAACTCTAACTGGGTTTACTGGGAAATGTAGTTTGTACACGTCTTTCCCCCCAAAATCCTCCCAACCCTTGCACCCCACTTCCTGGGGAAGGTTGGTAAAAATCCTCACCAATTTGCATAGGTGACCACAGACCCAAACCCTTGGATCTGAGAACAATGAAAAAGCATTCAGTTTTCTTACAAGAAGACTTTTAATAGAAGTAAAGAAATCACCTCTGTAAAATCAGGATGGTAGATACCTTACAGGGTAATTAGATTCAAAACATAGAGAATCCCTCTAGGCAAAACCTTAAGTTACAAAAAGGACACACAGACAGGAATAGTCATTCTATTCAGCACAGTTCTTTTCTCAGCCATTTAAAGAAATCATAGTCTAACACATACCTAGCTAGATTACTTACTAAAAGTTCTAAGACTCCATTCCTGGTCTATCCCCGGCAAAAGCAGCATACAGACAGACACAGACCCCTTGTTTCTCTCCCTCCTCCCAGCTTTTGAAAGTATCTTGTCTCCTCATTGGTCATTTTGGTCAGGTGCCAGCAAGGTTACCTTTAGCTTCTTAACCCTTTACAGGTGAGAGGATTTTTCCTCTGGCCAGGAGGGATTTTAAAGGGGTTTACCCTTCCCTTTATATTTATGACAGAGAGTAAGGGGGAGACATTTATGGTGGGGTGGGAGGTTAAGGCAAATCGCCTGGCCACTGAATATGTGCAGCCAGACACCAGGGCGGTTAGAAGAGCACAGCAGGAAGCGCTGAGCATCAGAGAAGCTTTGAAAACCAGTTTCATGACTGGCCAGGGTACTGTGTGACACTTCTGTTTGTTTCTCCTTGATGAAAACCTGGAGGAGGCTATGGAACTTGGGCAGGAGGGAGGGCAGTTAAACAGGAGCTGCAGCGGCAGTCTGTGATCCTGCTGCCATTCCTGAATCTCCACCAGACGCTGGAGCATGTCCGTTTGATCCCGCAGTAGCCCCAGCGTTGCATCATGCCTCCTCTGATCTTCCTGCCGCCACCTCTCCTCACATTCATCGGCCGCTTTCCTGTACTCTGCTATTGTGTCCCTCCACACATTCTGCTGAGCTCTGTCAGTGCCGGAAGACTGCATGAGCTCAGAGAACATTTAATCACAAGTGCGTTTTTTTTGCCACCTTATCTGAGATAGCCTTTGGGATGGAGGAGGGAGGCTTGAAACATTTGCAGCTGCTGGAGGAAAAAAAAGGCAGTGAAGTATTGAAAAAGATACATTTTACAGAACAATGGCTATACTCTTTCACGGTGAACAACACTATTCACATTACATCGCACATGTGATTTAGGTACAAGGTCGCATTTTGCATCTTATATTGAGTGCCTGTGGCTTTGGTGTGAGAGATCACACACGCAGGGCCGGGCAACAGAATTCGGCTTGCAGGCGGCCATGGTAAGCCATAGTCTTTCTGCTTCTGCAGCCTTCATAACAGCAGCACCCTCCTCTCCAATACCAAGCAAAGCACGCTGAGTTGGCCATTTAGTGCTGCGGTGTTCCGGTTAACGTGCAGCAGCAGAAACCAAACTAACCCTCCCCCCCGATCCAATTCTCTGGGATGATTGCTTTACCCCTCACCCCACCGCATGGCTGGTATCAGGGAAGATCCCTGCTAGCCAAACGTGAACAGCTCAGTGCCAATGCCCATCCCCCAACCACATGGCTAACTACAGGGAGGATTTCTTTTCAGCCACAGGCAAACAGCCCAGTAGGAACAACCACCTCTGAATGTCCCCTTAATTAAATTCCCCTATTTCAACCAGGTTACCATGAACGATATCACTCTCTTGAGGATAACACAGAGAGATAAAGAACAGATGTTGCTTGAATGCCAGCAAACACCGGGACCATACGCTGCCAAGCTTTGTCATGCAATGATACCAGATTACTTGCTACTAGCATGGCATGGTAAAGTGTCCTACCACGGAGGATGAAATAAGGCTGCTCTCCCCAGAAACCTTCTGCAAAGGCTTTTAAAGTACCTCCAGGAGAGCTTCATGGAGATATCCCTGGAGGATTTCCGCTCCATCCCCAGACACATTAACAGACTTTTCCAGTAGCTGTACTGGCCACGAATGCATCCCAAGTCCTCAGGGCTAATTAATCATTAAAAATGCTTGCTTTTATAACATGTATTATATTTTAAAAAGGTACACTCACCAGAGGTCCCTTCTCTGGCTCGGTTGGGTTGGGAGGGCATTTCAGTCAGGGTCATAAAAAGATCCTGGCTGTCGGGGAGAACAGTGTGCTGTGTGCTCTCCTCAAGCTCGTCCTCCTCATCTTCCCTGTCTGCAAAGTCCTCAGGCATGGCGGAGAGTACCCCATCATTGGAGTCAACGGACAGAGGGGGGGTAGTGGTGGCAGCCCCCCCTAGAATTGCATGCAGCTCAGCGTAGAAGCGGCATGTCTGGGGCTCTGTCCCGGAGCGTCCATTTGATTCTTTGGTTTTCTGGTAGACTTGTCTGAGTTCCTTAAGTTTCACGCGGCACTGTGTTGTGTCCCTGCTGTATCCTCTGTCCCTCATGGCCTCGGAGATTTTTGAAATGTTTTGGCATTTCGTCTTTTAGAACGTAGTTCTGATAGCACAGATTCCTCTCCCCATACAGCGATCAGATCCTCCTGTGCAGTCCATGCTGGAACTCTTTTTCAATTCTGGGACGGCATGGTCACCTGTGCTGATGAGCTCGCCTGGCCAAACAGAAAATGAGATTCAAAAGTTCTCGGAGCTTTTCCTGTACACCTGGCCAGTGCATCCGAGTTCAGAGTGCTGTCCAGAGTGGTCACAATGGTGCACTGTGGGATAGCTCCCAGAGGCCAATACCTTCAAATTGCGTCCACACTAACCCTAATTTGAAACGGCTATGTCGATTTCAGTGCTAATCCCCTTGTTGGGGAGGAGTACAGAAATTGGTTTTAAGAGCCCTTTATGTCGAAAAAAATGGCTTTGTTGTGTGGACAGGTGCAGGGTTAATTCGATTTAATGCTGCTAAATCCGACAAACTTGTAGTGTAGACCAGGCTTCAATCTGCTGCTAGGTTCTCCCTGGTATTAACTCTAATGCTAGCATCTAACTAAATGCATGAAGCTATAGTAAAGAAAATAAAAAAGAAGAGGCTGGACCCAACTATAAACATGACCCTTCACATAGTTAAGCATGGAAGATTTTATCTGGAATGTTATCAGTGGAATTCAATACTTTCTCTAGGGCAAATGAATTTTGTGAAGAACAGCAACAGAAACTGATCTCTGACTGAACAAGAACGTTAAAATTTGAGACTTTGCAATAGGAATTCACATTGAGAATCTTTGCGTTGCAGCATAAAGCCAGAATCAGTATTTACAGTCTTAGAGCCTGATTCTGTGCCACTAGCTTCAATACTGGTAACAGACCCATGAACTTTAAGTATCACCATCTCAATTTGACACATGGATAAACTGAGGAACAGAGAGGTAAAGGCCAAAATATTCCGAAGTATCTCCTTATTTTTATCATCCAACCTGAGACACCGAAGGCTGGATTTAAGAGGCACTAAGCACCCAAAGTTGCCACTGAACTCAAATGGAGTTACGGGTGCTTAGCATGTCTTGAAAAAATCAGGCTCTAGGCACAAGATTTTCACTGTGACCTGGAGGGCTAGATCTTCAAAAGAATTCAGCATCTGTGAAATTCTGGCCCTGTGTGTCCCAAACTGAGCATTCAAAACTGGAAACACAAAGTTAGTGGACTCCAGAAAATTTTGGCCAAAGCGAATTGCCTGCTCTCCTGCTCTAATCACTATCATACAGCTAATAAAACTATCTGGAACCAATAGCCTAAAAGGTATAACAGCCCAACCACCAATATCCAGACGTTTGTAACCTGATTTGACCAAGGACAAAACAAAAAATACCATGTTCACATTAACATGATATGCCCAAGTATAAATGTAGCTCCAGTAAAATCTGAGGCTTATGCTAGCAAAGGGGAGGAACTGTGGCCAATCATGCTTTTCATGAAGTAAAGAGTTTTAGCATTAATATATATGCCATGTGGGGTTTACTCCCTCAGGTTTTTTTTAAATAAATAAGTTTTTGTTGCACGTTGAATATTACCTTATTTCTAAAAACATTTTTCAGTACAATGTAACAAAAAAAATATATGACTTTTAGTGTAAATCTTCAAAAACAAACTACTGATTTTGAGTGGCTCAAGTTTTGGGTGCCCAATTCAAAACACCTTAAAAGAGGCCCAACATTTAGAGACTGATTTTTCAGCTCTTTCTGAAACTTGGGTCCCCTTAAGCTGTCTCAAGAAATCACCCCAAAAATCACAAGTCACTTTTGAAAACTTAGGTCTTGATTACCATGAGTTATATAGGATCACAGACATGGTTTCACCAGCTATGAGTAATGATTCCAACAAAAATTCAGGCCAATAAAATTATCTCACAGCACAGTTTTGCGCATTTTCTATTCCTATAGTCAATTCAGAAGACACACAATCAAGATTTCCATTTTAAAAACTTGTGATTGGATAGTGCCAGTTGTATCATTTTTCTCTTTTTGTGCAAGGTGAGACACAAAAGGAGCAAACACATTCCTAAGACTTTCTGACAAAGAAATGTTCTTTTATGAATGTCACATAAGGTTTCTATTATTTAATGAAATTCTAGCTGGATTTTTGACACGACAAACATCTAGATACAGTATTTCATAAAGCAGCCGGAATCACTAAAACTGGAAATTTATGAAGCACTTCCATAGCAGCGTGTCATTACTCAAAACAACAGAACCTTATTAATGAAGCAAAGCAGTAGATAAAAATATATTTTGAGTCATTGTGACTGGCAAGGATCAGAAAAACCCAGCTGAAGATTATCTCACAGGAGATGCATTTAGATATTTTTTCTGGGGGCAGGTGCAAAAACATGAATCTCACCCCCATAACACAGACACATTGATATGACATTCTCACTAGCAGGTGAAAAGGAGGTCAGATGGAGTAAAAAGAGTAAGATTCTCATTATAAGATGTTTCCTACTTGAAGGCCATCACACATGGATAGTAATTTTTTTTCCCCAACCAGCACTCCTTTTGATTTGGTTTACTTAGAATCCATTAAGTCATTCTTACACTACTTGTTCTATGAAGCAGAAATACCAAATGAGAAAAATGCAGCCAGCATTACCACCAGCACTGCACCACATACAAAGTGCCAGACACAGACAAGATAAATATGTTGTATGCGGTTTTTCATAGTTGTGAAAGTTAGTCTGATGTGAGGAAACAGAACATGAAGACTCAGGTTCCAAGCAAATTACCAACTGCAACATTGCTTGCTGGCTGAACAATATGAGGCTGGAAAATACCATATGTCTATAATCTTCTCACGGCATGTCCTGCCATGAGTGCAGGGGAATGGACTAGATGACCTCTCTAGCTCCCTTCCAGTTCTATGATTCTACCTTGTAGAGTGGATCTGACTCAAACCAAGCACCCCCAGCTCACAACAGTCTTCTATTTTGCAATGACCTAAACAAAATTCCAGATTCCAAATGACCCTCACCTTGGGGGATGGATGGGAATCTGAATTCAGACTCTGCATGTCTAATAAAATTAGAATTGGAAGGATTAGGTTTTTATTGGTAAATGTTGGTAAACAAGGATTTCACTGTACACACACAAACTGACAAAAATATTTCTATTGATGATCATCAAAATTTACAAATAGGCAAAGTAAGCAAAATGCTGCTTAAGAACTTATAGGAGTTTGATTTAAGGATATTTACATTGTCTGTTTTTGATGTTGACTGTTTGTGTTTAACTCTTACAAAGCCTTAACATTTTGAATCTCAGCTCCTATGGTCATTAAATAATTTATTGCCTGATCTCCACATTATCTGACACTCCTCTCCCCATAATTTCCCACAACTGTGAAAATTTAAATCAATAAAAAAGGGAAAATGCTTGAAAATAAAATATATTATCTGTCAAAATTATTTTAAAAAATTGAATTCTGCAGACCCTAAGTAAAACAAGTAGAATGTGCTGACTGGCTGTTATTTTCTTGCATTGATAAAATGGAGGTTAAGATCAGAAAGTTATGCAAAGGAGCTCTGAGTAGTAAAGTATATTAGATCAGACTCTTTTGGGGGCAGCGACTGCGTCATCCTCAGCATTTGGAAAGCACCAGTCACATTCTACGCAACACTGCTAACTAAATAATAACAACAAATGCTTGGATACCCCTGCTGTGGTAAAACCCTTGGGAGGGGGTCTGGGAGAGGCAATAGCTGAGGATTCCATCGTACAGGTCCCCTTCCCCCCTCCTTTGGTTGGACAGATGAGGTTTGTCCACCCTATAGAAAGCAACCGTGGGGCCACTCCCAAACCTGGCATATCACCAGGGATGTATGGGTATTCTATACTCCTACAGGGAGGTGTGATTGCAGCACATGTAGACATACCCGAGCTAGCATTCATTCATCTACACCACTACTGAACAGCCCCATAGCCCAAGCCCTGCAAGCCCGAGTCAACTGGCACAGGCCAGCCGCGGGTGTCCAACTGCAGTGTAGACATACCACACAGTAAATATTCATTACTTGAACTCAGAGTTCAGATCAGATTAAATATTTAAAAGCATATTTCCTGGGCTTAGTCTTTTCACATTTACATCTAAAAAAAGTTCTTGTGGATATTTGTTAGTTTGATCTTTGCAAAACCACTGACTTCTGCTGCATGAAATATATAAATTAAAGAACTTTGTTTTCATATTTTTCTGTATAGCATTAAGTATCTTTTTAATCTTTTATAAAAATAAAATAAACATAACATTGATATTTTAATGTCAGCCCAAAAAGAAAGCTGTACATCTACTAAAAAAATAACTATAAGGTATCAAAAAAGACCCCTTTATAAGATCTGTGCTGACAAAATGAAAAAACAAGTTGTAGATGATTTAGAACGATGAAATCTTCATTACAGTTTTGTTGGTTCTACTTTATGGCAGTGGGGATTGTTTATAACTTTCAAGAGAAAAGAGCAGAAGCCATAAAAATGAAGCTAACGAACAAAAAAGCATGAACTTTAGAAAAGTACATAAAGTAATTGAATAATGAAAGGGCCTTTAACTAATGAGCAAATGTCCTTATCCCCGAGCTACTGCAACCAGACAATTTTTGGGAGGTGGGGGCAGAACGGGACACTATTCCATTTTCATGCCAGCTTAGTTCCAGGCAAAGTTTTCCATTATGATAAATCATGCTAATTATGCAGAGTTTCTTTGTTGTGTGGGTTACAAATCATTAATACCATTACACTAGTAAAATGCCTTAAATTTAGGAATAAAAGTTGAACCCAATTACATCTGAATGCCAAAGGAGACCGCCAGTGCTTTTTCTTCAGCATCATCAACCTTCATTGTAATTTATTTTATTTGATATAACAGTCTTCAAATTTGTTAAGCGGTTATAAAGAGGACAGCGAAGAATTGTTCTCCATGTCCATTGAAGGTAGGACAAGATGCCATGGGCTAAATCTGCAGCAATGGGGATCTAGGTTAGTATTAGGAAAAACTTTCTAAATATAAGGCTAGTTAAATTCTGAAATAGGCTTCCAAGGGTGGTTGTAGAATCCCCATCTCATTGGAGGATTTTAAGAACAGGTTGGACAAACACCTCTCAGGGATGATCTAGGTTCACTTGCCTTAGCATAGGGGACTGGACTTGATGTCCTCATGAAATCCCTTCCAGCCCTATGTTTTTGTGAACCTACAATTGTATAACACATCATCATAGTTTAAGAGAGGATGTAGGAAGGACTCAGTACACTAATAAAAGGACACAATCTTCCATGCAGGTCCTATAAGGATCAGTAGAGGCAGTTAAGTGTATCTATTTTCAAGGGAAATTAATGCACTACAGGTTCTAAGATACCACAACAACATGTATCTTAGATATCAACACTAGATGGACAGACAACTGGAGGTGCAGATTACAAGTGCTAGGCTCTTTGCTTCCTAGGACAGATTCCGTCATCATTCCTAGTGTTCCCAGGCAATTACACCAGCAGACTGTCTCAGACTCTCTATGGACATGATAATGTGAGGTGCCCAGTGCTCTCAACTCCAATGGACTTCATTGAGAGTTGAGGGGATTCAGTACCGCGCAGGAGATGTTCAGCATATGATAGGATCAATTCCTCCAAGAGAAACACTAGTCAACCAATGAGAACACTGGTTTGTGTTTTAACTGGTTTATAATTGGATATCAGATTTTGTTTCAATATTTTTTGGATTGAATGAAACTAGCACAATAATATTGAAGGAGAAATTCAGAAATTGTCTCTCTTTTCCAAATTAAATTAGAGATCATTGAAATACTTTCTCCTTACAGGTGGTATCCTACACACGTGAGTAGGCACTGCAAACGGGTACAGTGACCTCTCCGTATCAGCCCACCAGAACATCTCTTGTTGCAGCATCTTTCTAGAAAGTATCACTTCTAAGGTGCCTTTCCCCAGAGAGGTGTTGTCTAGTGATCTGAGTACAGCTCTGGGAGCCAGAAATATCCAAGTTCTAATCCTGGCCCAGGCACCAATTACTGAATGCGGGACTTCAGCCGGGCAGGGTGCATCTGCCGTGGCTCAGGGCTTCAGCAGGGGCAGGGCAGAAGCCCCGAGCCCTGGCAGGCATCTCTTGCCGGGCTGAAGCCCCAAGCCATGGCAGGCACACCCCAGCTTTTGACTTCTGAAGATTGCTGTATGCGGCTTGGATGGTTAGTAACTTTGGCCAGCCCTGACATATGGTTACAGAGGCCATTGTCCAACTATGGGATTTTCAAAAGGACATTCTTATGTGAATCCATGCTGGGGGGAAGAATGGGAGCTGGTGGGATGAGAAAGAAAGAAGGAGGAGGTATTAATATAGTTTATTCCTCCCATTTGCCTCATGTCATGTCTTCTTGCATCGTGTCATAACTAACCTAGAAAGGGTAGAAAAGGGTCTTCCTTCTGTCTGTACAGCACCATGCACAGCGATTATGTAACGCCAACAGACCGCAGTCGTCAGAGGGCGGGATCGAACCAGGGACCTCTGGAGCTTAGTGCATGAGCCTCTACTGCATGAACTAAAATCCAACTGGCTGCTAGCTAAGGCTGTAGAGCAGACTCATTTTACTCTCTCTAAGTGGTCTCGGTACCACTACATGAGATAAAGCACCACACCCAGGAGGCGTGTGGGTTACAATAACACTGTATGCAAATGCTAAAATTTGAAGTTCAATACAAAAAGTGAGATGCGTGGAAATGAATAAGCTACTGAAAAGAAATGAACAATAGCAAAGGAATCCTTTTCAGCTGTGTGACTGGCTATTCTGGACAGATGAACACCTCTCTCTTTTTCGTGCATTTTAAAGCTGAGATGCAGCAAATCCAGTTTGCAACTGTTTGATATGGGGGGGTCTTCCTCACACCACCACTTCTGAAAGAGTTGTCAAGTTTGAACATTAAAACAAAAGCTGTAGTCACCTTGCATTGTAGGCAGCCATCTCAATCATGACTTGTAGAAGGGGAAAATTAACATTTTACTTTAAAGAAAGTTCTTTCCAAAAAGAATGATCATTTCAATGCTCTTGTTTTCCCAGTTATTAACATCAGATTACTATGCCAGAGCTCATCAGATTTCCTACTGCATTTTGGGGAAGACCCTTTAATGCTCTGCATGACTCCTGACACTGTGTAAAAATGTCTGCATATCTGAGGTAACAGTGCAAAGATGGTTAAGGTATGTGTAAGGTAATGAAACATTTATCTGTAATGTAAGTTAAGCTCATGCTTCCCTCTTTTTCTTTAAAAATAGGCTCTTGTGATTATATGAAAGAATAAATTATGTCAGTCTTGTCAATTGCTGGGCAGCAGCAGGTTGCAGCACCAGGGGAGAGAAGCATCATCTCTAATGTTTCTCGCTACCAGGGGCTTTCCTCACTTTTGATTTAAACCAAACTTCCTCCAGCTTTTGAATCACACTAGGTGGGTGGCGGGTTGGGAAGTAATTTTTCCTTAAAGAGGCACAAACACCCCGGAAGCTCCTTGGTGCGCAGTCTGATCCCTTGGGTGTGCCTGGCTTGATGTGTGGGCTGTTGCAAAGCTGAAGGAAGAGGCACAGCTCCCATCTCCATCCATCCCTTCCCACTCCCTTTGGAAGGATGTACAGCTATAGTGGTGACAAAAGGGAGCAGTCCCTGTGCTGCTCTGAGTTTAGGGACCGAGACTGTCCATGTCCCTTGTGGCCATCTGCACTTTGGAATTCAGTAGGTCTTTAAACACAATTTCTAACAATCATGTTTGCCAATGCAATGATGACCATGACCTCACAGTGTAGACAAGGACCAGTCATGGTCAGCGTGCTATTTGCATAAGAATTTGATTAGCAAGTGGCAGAATCACATACAGGAATTCAGAACTGTAGCCAAGTGATTCATTTTATCAGCCATTTATCATTTATTTGGTGTTATGGTCAACTCACATGCTATTTCATATATAATCTATGTGTGCTAAATAGATGCAAGATGGAAAGGTCTGGAGTGACCAGAGACTGGATCAGGGAAGGTCTGAGGAATGGTAACAATTAGGTTTTAATACCCACGCCCATTCTGGACAATGAAAGGGATGCAAGCCTGAGGCATTCAAAGGAAGCTTCATGCCAGTTACCTGGGTTATATTTCAGTAACAAAAGATTGCTATGTGGTAGTTCTATCTACCTTTCCACAAGAACTTCTACCCTTCTACCACCTCACAGAACTCAAGGTGTATGGGTCAGATGTGGGATGCAAACCCAATTTATGTGTCTCTCTCTATTAAAGTAGGAGGTACCTCAGGATATAAGTTTCCTACATCAGAAAAAGAGATGGTGACTCTCAGGACAATTAATCTATCTTTGAATGTATCTCATGGATGGCTGCCAGATATTTAGCAGTTTTTATGGGAGATGTGTGTGACGTTGCACTCTATACGATTTTATAAAAATATGCTAATGAGTGTGAATATAATGTAACTGGAATATGCTTCATGCAAAAGGTCTCTTGTAAGGTCTCATTACAAATCTTATAATCTACTGAGTGTGGTCATCCTATTTGTATAAATGTATCACCAGTCTTTTTCTGCGGAAAAGGACCTAGGGGTGACAGTGGATGAGAAGCTGGATATGAGTCAGCAGTGTGCCCTTGTTGCCAAGAAGGCCAATGGCATTTTGGGATGTATAAGTAGGGGCATAGCGAGCAGATCAAGGGATGCGATTGTCCCCCTCTATTCAACATTGGTGAGGCCTCATCTGGAGTACTGTGTCCAGTTTTGGGCCCCACACTACAAGAAGGATGTGGATAAATTGGAGAGAGTCCAGCGAAGGGCAACAAAAATGATTAGGGGTCTGGAACACATGACTTATGAGGAGAGGCTGAGGGAACTGGGATTGTTTAGTCTGCGGAAGGGAAGAATGAGGGGGGATTTGATAGCTGCTTTCAACTACCTGAGAGGTGGTTCCAGAGAGGACGGTTCTAGACTATTCTCAGTGGTAGAAGAGGACAGGACAAGGAGTAATGGTCTCAAGTTGCAGTGGGGGAGGTTTAGGTTGGATATTAGGAAAAACTTTTTCACTAGGAGGGTGGTGAAACACTGGAATGCGTTACCTAGGGAGGTGGTAAAATCTCCTTCCTTAGAAGTTTTTAAGGTCAGGCTTGACAAAGCCCTGGCTGGGATGATTTAGTTGGGGATTGGTCCTGCTTTGAGCAGGGGGTTGGACTAGATGACCTCCTGAGGTCCCTTCCAACCCTGATATTCTATGATTCTATGATCACTCTTGTATCTGAAACTAGAAATATGAAATATAACTCTGAGGTCCTATTGTAGTTATGCAAAGTGTGGGCCATTAATGGTGGCTTGGAATCTTAATAGCTCCAATTAACCAGGACAATTGACTGTAGATGGCTCTGTTTAGTTCTAAGTCTTCCTGTATACCTGTGGGCTGGCAAGTGGGTAATGAAGTCTTACAGTGACATGTGATCATGTCACCTGAACTGGAATCCATCTTTAACCTGGTGCTTTTCCACTGAGAAGGAGGGGTGGGAACCCAGAGGGACAAAGGATTCCCGCCTTATGCAAAAGATATATAAGTGGGTGGAACAGAACAAATGGGGCGGCCATC
Source organism: Eretmochelys imbricata (assembly GCF_965152235.1). Classification (NCBI taxonomy): domain Eukaryota; kingdom Metazoa; phylum Chordata; order Testudines; family Cheloniidae; genus Eretmochelys; species Eretmochelys imbricata. Next base: position 91,766,410 of record NC_135575.1, read on the forward strand.
ATGAGAAATCCCCTAGCTACCACCTGAGCTGGAATGAGGGTTGTACCAGGGGAAAGGATTGTGCCCAGACTAGGAAGGCGTCCAGTCTGTGAAAGAAACTTATTGAAACATCTCTGAGGGTGAGATGTTACCTGTATTCGGTTTATTACTGTACTAGTCTTAGACTTGAGTGTTTTATTTTATTTTGCTTGGTAATTCACTTTGTTCTGTCTGTTACTACCTGGAACCACTTAAATCCTACTTTCTATATTTAATAAAATCACTTTTTACTTATTAATTAACCCAGAGTATATATTAATGCCTGGGGAGGCAAACAGCTGTGCATCTCTCTCTATCAGTGTTATAGAGGGTTAACAATTTATGAGTTTACCCTGCATAAGCTTTATACAGGGTAAAACGGATTTATTTGGGGTTTGGACCCCATTGGGAGTTGGGCATTTGAGTGTCAAAGACATGAACACTTCTTAAGTTGCTTTCAGCTAAGTCTGCAGCTTTGGGGCATGTAGTTGAGACCCTGGGTGTGTGTTGGAGCAGACTGGCGTGTCTGGCTCAGCAAGCTGGCAGGGAAAGCAAGGGCTGAAGTAGTTTTGGCATATTAGGTCGCAGTCCCAAGGGGGTTTCCGTGATCCAGTCCATCACAATGTGATCTAATGGTCTATGCCAAACATGTAATATAAGACAAGACAATCATTATGTCAGTGGTAAGGTCCTAGCAAGTGTGTAACCACAAACCAAACCCTGGATTCAAACATTCCTAAGTCTGAGAAAGTTTGGATCTGGAATTTGCAGGTCAGGCTTGAGCTGAGTTCTTGGGAAGCCAAGTGGAAAGATGTCTCAGAGGAAATCTCAATAAGTCCCATAACTAGTAATAGCTAACACTGTATTGTAAAGCCACATAATAAAAGGAAGGCAGTTTCCTTCCCACAATGCCAATGGCAAAGTTGTCTTGACTATGGAACAAGAGGAAACCTGAAAAAGTCTGAAAATGTAACAAGAGTAAATCCTTTCCTTTGTACTGAACGAACACACTGTACTCCCACACATATTCACAAAGGAAGAGCTTCTTTATACTATAAAATCTGTTGTTTTTCTCAGTGAATTGCTAATCAAATGATCATATGATCTATTAATATATTACAAATACAGAGCTGGCCAGGTGTTTCATATAATTCAAATGTTAAATAATGTGAGTCTTCTTCCTAAATGTTTTTCCTCCTAATGTTGTATGTCTGTCTCTCCCTACTTCTGCCATCCTTTGAATATATATTTAGAGCTGGTTATATAATATGTTGAGTGCTCAAGATCTCAATGTACTCACTCATTTGTTCTTTATTTCCCTGATGAAAGGTTTGACCTGACAGCTAGTTACAGTGGGATTTACTTCACTATTCCATATGGTAAGATGTGAGTTAAATAAAAATTCTTTTTACCCTTGGTGGATTTTCAAGCATGCAGGCTCAGGTGAAGCTTCATCTAATCCAATGAGAACAGAGTGCTATTGTTTTACTTGCTTGTGAATCATTGTTCACATACATCAGGAAAGCCTGAAATCTTATGCAGCGTCCTTTATAATATATAAACATTGTCCATTGGCTTTTATTGAAAATAAATCCTGTTCATTTAAACAGCAGTTTGGTCAGAAAAAAATATTAGGAAAAAAAGATAACACATTTAACCCAGCTTCAGTGCATCATATAATGCTCAGTAATTACAGAGACACAAATCTATTATTGGTGTCTATTCAGTTCGCATAAATCAAATTAATATTAAATTTGTCAAATAATCCCTGCAAATCCCATGTAGCAGATAAAAAACAGTTAGTATCATTCCATTCTTATCATCGAATATCAGCGCAATTAAAGATGGTACCATTTGACAATACAGAAAAATCCAGTAGCAATGGAATTTCAGAGGAAAGCTTTTAAAAATAATCTTTGTTGATGCTGAAAAATAATCAGAATGATCCTCAACATACACACACACACACTTTCACATTCCTCACTAAAGTTATCTTCTAGCCCCACATACTTGAATTCTGTACCTTCATAGGTCAAAAGGGCCAATTCAAAAGACAACAGAAAAATATAGACTCTAGACAGATATAGATTGCAGCTATGAAATAGAAATAATGAGGATTAAAATCTCCCCATCGAGGTGAAGCTAGTTCCCCCTGATGCTAGTTGCCTACAAAAATGCAAACAGAATAATGGAAGAACATTCCCTCTATTACTCTTTCATTTGGATTTGACTCCAGTTCATACACACACTTTTTTTTTTTTATTAAAGACCTGATGAAATGAAGGAAAGCAGCACATAAATTAGCAGCAGCTCAACTTTACAAACATGAAGCACAGAACACTATGCCTTCAATCAGCCATTCACTGGGAGTACTCACAGGTAAACCACAAAAAATTCACAACACCCGTTTGACTTACAGAACATTGTATGCTTCAGAATGCACAAAACCAGCTGTGTACTTACAAGGTTTCTTAAACAAATTCATCATCCCTACAAATTCAGATGTAGTCAGAAAACCTCCAGACTTGATCTTCTCTGAGGAGGAAATAACAGAAGCCATGAAATCACCAAGAGAACATTTGTTTTTTTTTTTAGAGAGCTCTTAAGGACATATTGTAAAGTGAAAGGAAACTTTGCGGCTGCAGCCCTATGGATCAAGTTTCACATGCACTCTTATACTTAGCTTTATTTAACACTCCCTCAACCGCACTAAAGTCCTCATAAAGTAAAGGAGCTTCTAAAAGACAATGCAAAAGGTAATTCTTAGCTGGTAAATCAGTGTGATTATGAACCAAAATAATGGGATTAGGAGCCAGGAACTCCTAAATTCTAACTCTTCACTTGCCACTCACTTGCTATGTGAAATGAGGTAAATTACTCAAACTCTCTGTTTCCAGTTTCCCCACTTATAAAATTGAAAAATGACAACTTACCTTTTTTAAAGAGGTAAACAAAGTAAACGGGTGGCATGGTACTTTGAAGATATAACAACTGCTATATAAAAGAGTCAGTCATTTTAATAGGCAACAGATTAAAAAATTAAAATTATTTTACAATTAACATTTCCAACATCTAGAGAAACTATTATACATCAAGTAATCACCATGCAATCCACTCCCTGAGTTTAGCGAGAAACACTGTCGTTAGGTACTAGTACTTTCTGAGAAAGGGTTATATGGTATGAAATGGAGATGAGACGTGAGATAGGGCCTGTCTACACTTAAAATACTACTACTGCAGCAGTGCCGCTGTAGCGCTTCAGTGTAGACACTATCTCCACCTCCCTGAGAGGTGGTAGCAAAGTTGATAGAAGCATTCTTCCGTTGACCTAGCGCGGACTACACAGGGACTTAGCTTGGTTTAACAACGCTGCTCAGGGGTCGTGGATTTTTCACACCTCTGACCGATGTAGTTAAACCAACCTCATTTTCTAGTGTAGACCAGGCCTTAGCCAGACTGCTCCATCTTCACAGAGGAAGTGAAAATAATGAGATTTTTTCTCCAGAAGTGAGAAAAGCTCAAATATCTAAAGGCGGCTTTACTAATCAGTTCTAGTCCCACATTTTGGCCACCAGCAAAAGCCCACTGAAATCAGTGGAAGTCCTTTCATTTACTTCCATAGGCTTTGTATTGGGCCCTTAATGTATTACTCCACTGGCTACTACTTTACAGAAGTTTCAAACACCTATGACCTCCAGTCTTTGAGGGCAAGACTTGAAAAAATAGTAGCCAAAAGTTAGGCTCCTAGGTCCATATTTAGCACCTAAATAAGCGGCCTGGTTTTCAAAGTGCAGAGCACCCAGCAGCTACTATCTTGTAGCCCTTTGCTAGGCAATCCTGAATTAAATTCTTTCTCCATCTCTTGTTACACTGTGATTCACAATCTGATGTCTTAGAGGTTTTGGACAGATTTTTTTAAAAAATTGGTGGCTAAAGTTAGCCTTTTAAAGCCACTTATTTAGATTTTCAAACATAGGTTTTCAAGCCTAGACTTAGGCACCCATTTTTGAAAATCTTGACCTCAAAGACTTTAGATCCTATAGTTGATCTCTCTCCCCAGAACACATTTGGGTTAGTGGCAAAATTGTTCACAGCTCTGCACTTGGAATTTTTGCTGTCACATATACCCTGATGAGACTGGGTTTATAAGAAACGAAAATAGCTAATGGCTATCTTCTGCTTAGGGTGACAGAGATCCTGGCTCCTGCATACCAGTGAAGGTGGTTCTTGAAAGGGATAAACAAATGTTTCTTAACAGGGTAGCACCTTAATTAAACCCATGGCACATTCAAAAAAAGATTTCTTGGATCACGATTTCTCTCTCTGGCCAAGTTAACACAGTTCAAATAACCAAACTATGATTATGGCAGTGTCTCAGAATCCCAATCACTGCTCCGGCACCTCAAAAACCACACAACATAAAGGCAGTTATATCCCAAAATACAGATGGACAGACAAATGAGATGGAGGTGATAGGGGAGGAAGAGGAACAGGTAAGGAGAACTGGGAATATACCTACTTGCTCCCCATATCCTCTGCCTCCCAGGGCATTACCAAGAGTTTTACAGTACATTTATCAAAGGGGTAAATTTTATTATCAGTATGTTTCTTGTAAGACTCATTCTGTTAGTGAAACTGATAGATTCTTATGACATAAGAGGACTAGTCTTGTCTGAGTTTACTTTTATTTCTAATTTAAAAAGCGATTATCCAACTCCCCAAGTGTCTTTGACAAATTACATGAGCAGAACACAAATCTTGAAAAGCAGCTTTTTCCTCATCAACAGAACCTGAATCCCCACAGTTCAAACTCCTTTGTCCATCAAACCCCTCCCTCCATAGCACCCTGCACCACACATAGATGTGCCTTGCAGTGTGCCCTAACAGTCAGAAAACCAAGACTATTTCAGACCACAAGGAGTTTACACAGAACAGTGGACCCATCACAGAGAACACTACCACCAGTTTGAGTGCCTACACTGACAACAACTGTGGCAAAATTGCACAAGGCAAGGTCTAAACTTTAAGGTCTTTAGGGATTTATAGGTAAAAACCAACAAACTGAATTCAGTCTGGAGACCAACAGGCAGGTAGTACAGATCTTGGAGACGTCATGCGTTAACACTTGGAAGCACTCCTTAAACTGGTTCAGAATGTGGTAACCCACCAACTATAGAGAAAGCAGAGGTTATAAAGCTGACGCGGTCAAAATTTGGACCAGTTGAAAATAAAGGCAGTTTTTCCATTGACTTCCATGGAAACAAGATTTGGCCACTGGAGAACATAATGGACCAAACATTAAAAGGGTCTTGATTAACCTCCCCCCCGGCCGCCAACACAAGAAACTCCAATTGACTTCAAAGCTTTGGCAAAATCCGGGCCAAGACAAACATTTCAGGGGAAAACATGGTTGGGTTCAATGCACCATGAGTACTTCCACTAACCTAAACAGGCAGGATGTTTTTGTCCTGTTTTAAAATGAAGTAAGTATACAAGCCATCTTTTAAATTATTGAATGACTAGCTGCAAAAGCTGAATAGTCTTTTATATAAAAATGAAGGCAGCATGTTTGAAAAGCCTCCCTTGTTCAAATATTGGTAGTTGATTAAAATCTATGCAATTTACTTTGAGTTGATTCATACATCGAAAAGGTTGTAGATCTTAAGAGTTTATAACTAGAGACAAATTTGGGTAATGATTAATTAAAAAACTGAATTCTAAGTAGCATGAGTTTCTGAAAACTGAGTCTCAATTTGGAAAAGGAGTGGTGGGGTGCAGTTTTACAAAGAACAATAAAAAGAAGCAGAGAAAAAGGAGGAAGAAATTTAAGCCTATCAACAGAGAGTTAGGTCCTGTTTTCTGACAAGTTTAAACAGCTGGTCGGAGAGCAAGTGGGCATTGACAGCACGTGAACTGCCCGTTTGAAGAGGCTAGCTCCTGCACCTGCCTTTTCTGCCTGAGGCCCTGCCCCCTCCATCACATCTGCCCTCCCTCCCCTGACAGAGCACCAAGCCCTCACTGTGGACACCATGTCCGCCACCCCATCCCAACACCCCCAGCCCCGGAGCGCCAGGTCCCCCCAGCGCCGTCCCCAGCCACCCCAAGTCCCCAGCTGCAGGCCAGCCCACCCTAGCCCCAGCCCGCTTAGGGGAAGAGGAACAGCCTGCTTTGGCTGGGGCCATGGAGGAAGCGGTACAAAGCAGGAGTGGGCCTCGGGGCGGAGCATGGGCAGGGTTATGCCTGACTGTTTGGGGATGCCCAGACTCCCCTGGCCTGCAATACCCACCGCCCATGTAAGTGGGAACTGACTGATATCAAAACGTGACTGTTATCAAGTCTGTAGATGAAAACAGAACTATTTTTGTAAGAATTCGATGAGGAACTCTGTGTGTGTGTGTCTGTGTGTGTGTGTCTTGGTAGTGCATACATATTATATCTTATATACACAAATATCTGTATCTTGAACAGCTGCCAAAGCTCTACTGGCTAAGCCACATTGACATGTTACCTGAAATATTCAGAGCTACAAAAAATTTCTTACTGAGCCCTCCTGAAACAGTACCTGACCGTGGTCTGGAAGGATACCGGATGTGGATCACCCCAGCCCATGCCAACCACTAGATCCATATGCAGAGGAAATGCACCACATAGATTTTCCCCTTCCCATGCAATTACATGGTTAGGTTTAACCACTCTCATGACACCATTTCCCTATCTTCAGAGGGTAGTCTATGGGTCTGTGATCAATGCTGAAGGAAGCAGATGGAGACTGTGCAGTTTAGGGTCAGTACTAGGGAGGCTAAAATGGGAAGGAGACACTCAACTCCCCAGCCCTGCAGAGATTTCCTGGAAAAATTAATCCAGCCAGACCTCTATGCACCCTCCCCAGCCCCAGCTTGTGCACACCCCCACCTCACACCCAGCGGACAGCCATGAGTAGACTGTTGCCAATGGAGCATGCTGCCAGGAACTGGACAAGGGACACTACTAGAGGTCAATATAGATATGTAGGGACTCCTGCAGAACCATGGGAGCCCTGGGGAACTTCAAGGTTTTAAGGCACAAATGTATTTAGGGTGGGCTTTTGATGGGACTGCTCATAGTAATAAGGTTAAGCATGTGCTCTGGAGCCTTAGTTGGGAAACCATGAGAAGTTTTTAAAAATCAGGAATGCAGATAATAGCACTACTTTCATATCTGGTTCCAGAGGGAGCAGCAGCGAGAAGACCCCGAATGTAACTGTAAATTCACCCTTAAGAAGCTCCATTAGCGGTATTAATAATATTGATGACATCCTGAAATTTGTGCTCTCTTGGCAGCATGGCTCACCTCACATTTTCATCTTGTCTTATATTGGATACAAGGTGAGGTGAAACTGCTGGGACCATTAAGAGTGAGATATAATTCTAGCTAATTCTAGACATGGCTCTTTAATTTTTGCTTCATTACATGGGTTTTTTTCTTTTCAATATGCATTACCTTAGGTGTAAGGCACTGAACGCAAAGTGGAGAAATGTACACTGCTGCTGTCTGTGCTCTACCTGTTCTGAGGGTAAACAGAGGTCTTCATTTGCTAGGGCTGCCAGTCCAACACCTTTCAAACAAATTAAATTCACACAGACAAAGAGAGACACACATGAAGTGATCTTTGAAGGTGTGCCCCTAAGCTTGCCATTGGAGAGAACAGTCTCTTCTTTTAATGATCATTCTTGTAATTCACCACTAATCTTCTTCTTATTATGGGCATTTTACCCAAATAAGACCTGGGCACTTATCCTTTCTTATCTCATTAAACCACAGACCCCTTAGTCCATTACTGTTCATCTCAGATCTGATCAGCTAAATTTCTACCAGATAGGTTCCATTCACCAACTTACATTGACAAGACTTTGACACTTTTTTCAATTCTAAATTTTTTAAATCAAAGTAATAGAAATCTAATCATTGCCAGCACTGAAAGTGCAAAGCTGAGACAGCCCTGCAGAAAGAAAAAGGAATTGAGTAGAATGAGGCCACATCACACCACAGTATACCATGAAGTTATTCTATTCACTTGAACAATTTCATGTTCATATACTGCAGTAATAATCACAACACAAAATACCACACTGTTAGCCATTTTAAAGAGACAGAACCATTTCTTATTCATTGGTGAATAAAAATACCAGTTAATTGGCCCCTTCTAGCCTTCCTCTGGCTCTGTAGCCAAACAGAGAATTTAAGAGAAACTTGCATATTTCCCCAGATACAAAGACCAGACATCCCTATTTTAGTACATAGCCCCTGGGTCCTCCTGAAAAGTTCCATGGTTTTATCCTGGTTTGAATACATCTTTTGGGACAGCGGACAACTTGTTTCTTGGCATTTATTGTGCAACAGTGCTGAGAGCACATAAAGTGCTTCCTGTCACCAGCCAGATTTGCTCTTCCTATCCTCTGGCCTTCCACGTATCTGTGGCCTCCTCTCTGTTCCTGGGAGCCCCCCACAATGCCAACTGGCAGAGGGCACACCATACTGTAACTCAGATCAGGCCTGACACACTCATTACCCCCAACATACTGTTGTCCTAATATGTATCTAAAAGGTGTCATGTAAGATATCATATGTAAACTGGTAACACGCTGGCCCTGAAAAAAAATCACTGTGTGATGTATGTACGGCTTGTGTACAAAGAGTTATATCCGCCTGCAGGAAATATGTTCTTAAAATATGTTTGGGAAGCAGCGTATAAACCCAGCCTCCCCAAGACAAAAGGAATGTGTATTTACCTGTCTGACCAGCTTCACTATTGGCAGAGGGCAATGAAAGCACATTTACATATATGATAAACTAACAATCAAGTGGCAGTTTATTGAGCACATTGGGGGACACAGTCTGCACCCCAGGAATCTTTCCTAGCTCTTGAGGCAGACACACTGGACTATGGATAATATAAGGCATACAAAAAGGCATTTTAGGGATCCATCACTTAGGGAACCATGGGAACAGCATTTTGTGAATGTTGGGTCCCCTGGGCTGGAGATGCTGGTAACTTGATGTAAGTAAGAAAACTGCTTAGGCAAAGACTGTAACTTGCCAAGATTAAGCTTTAGTCAATAGAAAGCGTGTTTTATTTTATTTTGTTTTGTTTGTAACCAGACCTGTCTCTTTTCTCTTGCTTAATATCACTTAAATCTCTGTTCTTTATTAATAAACATATTCTAGTTTTATTACAAAGCATCTCAAGTGCTGTGCATTAGAGTGAAGAGTGAGTCTTCAGCTAGCCTAACTGGCTGATATGTGCTCTACCTTTCTGGAGGCAGCAAACTCAATAATTTCTGTGAGCGTACAGTGAGAGGGACTGGACAACACAGGGGGACATCTCTGGGGAACTCGGGAACTGGGGTTCACTGACTTATCAGCATGGCAAGGTTTAGACTGGCAAAGTCTTGACGAGTTTGCTGGCAAGGCAGATCAGGATGCTGTGTCAGAGAGCTGACACATAGCTTAGCAGCAGCAGAGCTCTCACTGTTGCTAACATGGGGGGTAACACGGTATACACAGGAATATACTAAATGGAACAAACCCGCATTGAAATAAGGGTAACAAAATAATCTAATACAGGATTGCCTCTCCATATCTAATTTCTAGAATTCTTTGATTCACATGAGGCTAAATCTGAGCTGAATATTATATAAGATCAACATAGAAACCCATGTGAAATAATAAGACATAACTGCAACTTTATAAGAAAGGGAAGAAATATTGGGCCAAATGCTTGCTGTCATTACCTAGTCTTTATGCAGAGAAAACTCCCGTGAGTTTTACCTGAAAAAGGGCTATAGGATTTGACCTATTAAAAATAAGAAAGAGCTGTTTTGAAAAAAACAGTGGTTTACAATCACTAAGAACTTGCTATCTCAAACTATGATATATCACTTTTATTTAAAATGGAGCATGTCAGGAGACCAGTCTGTGATAAATAAAACCTGGAAGACGGTCACCACTACAACCTTTCAGTCAGAGCAAGAGCACAGATCCTTTAGGCTGCTTTACATTTCTTTTGCCCAGTTCATGAGGAAGAAGGAAGCTTCATACATAAACAAAATGAAAAAGAAAATGGATTCTGCCTCTTTAAGTTGCAATCAAAAGCACCAATTTATTTTTACAGTACCTGAAGCATCAGTACCCAGTACCTCAGCTTGAACATTCTGTTTATTGTCCCTTTCATCTGTAGCCATGGTTTTGTCAAATGTTACTGAAACAAAAAGTACAACACAGCAGATTTACATAACCAATGAATTTAGGAAGACCGAAATGCATAGTTCTGCTCCACTCATTGTTTCTCTGTCCTTTTACAATGAAATTTCTTATGTTTTAACATTATTTAGATACAGATGCTAAAATATGCAATAAAATGCCTTATCCAGTTTGACTATTAAATCTTCAATACAATATAAGAATTATAATTGCATTTCATAAGAAATGAACAACTGCAGCTCCAGTAAATTATACCTCCCTCAAATTATGGAGCCTTGTAATAAGGAGACTGTATGATATTGAATATGTTTGTATTTAATTTCAGTGTCTAGTTTATTGAGAATTGTTCTCTTGGTGATGATGGAAAGAAGTAATAGGTCTACAGATATTTTTACAATGTTTGCAATATTTTTACTTAACCAAACAACTACGGTGTGAACACATCTCTTTGGAAGTTCAGTTGTTCCCTAAGCTTTCACTTACAGAAGAGTGTATATTTTTAAGATTTTAAGTTCTACCAGGTGATGAAGAACTAATGTTACAGGTTCACTAAAGGAAGAGACACTTTGTTGCCTACATTAAGAATGCTATTCATACCAGTAGACTATACCTTCCAGAACCAGCAGGATATTCATTAAATAATTATGGGGTTTATCTTTCTGTAAACATAGGTTCAAATTCAGATAACCATTTAAAAGGTCTTGAAAAACTATTGTAGGGAGATCTTCCTGTAGGCTGTGTACCTGCTATCAAACTAAATCTCAATCTCCTAGAATTACTTTCTCCTCTCTTTTTTCAGGGGAGAGAAGGATGATATGGTGGGGGTGTGTTGCTTGACACAGTGGTACATATATACAGTATGGGCATAGATAAGACAATACTGTAAGATATTATTTCTACTGGATACTGCATTAACACAAAGTACACCTTTTCAAGACCTGATGATGGGAAACTAAATTAACTGGTTGTCACTCTAAAGGGAAAATTCAACTCTTGCTACTAGCCAGGATACAGATTTGGAGACATCTCTCCAACTCATCTCTGCCTATTATAAGTACATTGTTGTATGCAGTGTAGTTGTCGCCATGTTGGTCTCAGGTTATTAGAGAGACAAGGTGGGTGAGGCAATATCTTTTATTGGACCAACTTCTGTTGGTGAGAGAGAAACTCTTTCACTCTTACACAGAGCTGTACGCTGACCTGAAGAAGAGCTCTGCGTAAGCTTGAAAGCCTGTCTCTCTCGCCAACAGAAGTTGGTCCAATAAAAGATATTACCTCACCCACCTTGTCTCTCTATTGTAAATCCAGTAAATCACAGAACTTCAAGGCAACTATAGACAGCAGTGAACATTAGGCAGAGGTATATAAGACATTATGGGCCAAATTTTCAAACATCGTATACATGCTTTAAGTTGCACCTACAAAATAGGCACATGCAAAATGAACTGTGAGTGAACCATTTGCATGTAACTATAACTTTTGCACATGTGTGTGTTCCATGTACTTTTATTTGCTGCAAGTGTGTGCATATCGTTTGCAGGTGCGGTGTATGAAATATATGTTTGAAAATGTGGCAATATTTCTGAGGTGCATTTTGGAAGCAATGTCCTCGAGTTTAATTGTCTCAGGCTTTATTTTAAAAATGTTGCAATATTGTACAATTATGGCCCTCAGCACTGTAATAACACTACTGTAAGAAACAGTTTTGCATCATCACCATAGAATACCGCAGCATAATTTTATAAAAAGTTTCTAATTACTATTATCTATATAGCAACATAAGCATACATAGGCTAGCACGGTACAGTAAGTGACTTGCTCAGCAATTAACAGATTCTTGTCCCTAAGAACTTGTAGCCTAATGGTAAAAGTATCACTGAAGAGCTGAACACAAACAGAGCAGAATATGGTCATTCAAGAAAAAAAGGCTTCACAGAATATATGGTTTTAGAAAATTTTTGAAATGGAGATGGAGAAGGCATTTTGCATATGGTTACCAAGTAGATTCATGAGACTTGTATAATGCCCTCTGCACTGCTTTGAAAATGTACCCCACAGGTCCCATGACTACTTGCAGAGATAAACAGAAATGCATTACCAATACAGACATAAGATGAAAAGCTACAGTGAGATCACAGAGAATAGTGTTATGTCATGAGTTCCAATCTAAATATTGGCAAAAAGAAAAGGAGTACTTGTGGCACCTTAGAGACTAACCAATTTATTTGAGCATAAGCTTTCGTGAGCTACAGCTCACTTCATCGGATGCATACCGTGGAAACTGCAGAAGACATTATATACACAGAGACCATGAAACAATACCTCCTCCCACCCCACTCTCCTGCTGGTAATAGCTTATCTAAAGTGATCATCAAAATCTAAATATTGGTTCTTTTTCTTCTAGAATTCTCAGAAAAGTTGCCTCTGTTGATATCTTGCCAGTCACTAAGTACCTGATTCAGGAACACACTTAACTATGTGGTTAAAATTCAGCATGTGCTTCTGCGCTTTCCTGAATAGGGATGTTCTCCTGAACTGGGGCCTCTAAGATTATTTAGCCAATTAATGCATTGCCACTACAACATTTGGGGGCCATGCGGGTGCCCAAAGCGGTGCCACTGGTCTGGAGGTATCTATTGTCACCAAATTTGAAATAACTGTGCATGAGGATAAAGTCACAGAGCTCAGCAACCAGTTGTGCTGTGGCATCATCAGGGATACTGTTCCTGACAGCTTGTATTCCATCTGTGTGTGGGATGTTCATGTAAAGAGCCTCTACATCCATGGTGGCTAGGATGGTGTTTTCTGGAAGATCATTGTAGTTTTTTGCCTTGTAGTTTTTTCAGGAAATCAGTAGTGTCACGGAGATAGCTGTGAGTGCTGGTGACATAGGGTCCGAGTAGAGAGTCCACATATCTGGAGAGTCCTTCAGTGTCTTGGGATTCCTTTTGCCTACTGTGTTTCATGCTGGTTATACATCAGAATACAAAACCTGGTGAAATTCCTGGGTGGAATTTTTCAGATAAAATTTATGTCAAATTCATCAAATTGTTTCAGTTGGAAAAAAAATTAAAAAGTCAAAATGTTTCATTTTGACATTTTCTAAATGAAGCATTTTGACTTTTCAATTAAAAATGACTTTTCATTTTGAATTTTACTTTAATTATATTTAAAACAATTAAGACAAAAACTCTGAAAAACAAAATAAAACTCAAAACTTTTGTTCAACCAAAATTATTTTTCCCCCAATATTTCAGGTTAGCCACCAAACCAAAAGATCAGTTATTCACACAGCTCTATTCCTGACACAATTTAAACTGCCATTAAATATAGGTTTTGTGCTAAATTCTTAGCATTTTTTTTTTAACATCTCTTGTGTACCTCAGTGGATAGCTCCGTAAAGCCATGGAGAAGAGGAGCTACACTGCCGAGGAATCAGAGGGAGAAACTGCTGCTCCTGTGTTAGCACTCAAAGAGTGAGAGGCTCTAGCGGGCGTTGGTAATTTCTTTGTTCATATTTTATTCCTATTTAGAAATGACTGAAAGTAAGTTCAGCAAGAGCAGCCCTCAATGTTTAGCAGTGACAATATAACCTGTCAGCTAGAGGGAACTTCTGTGAAGGAGGCTGTGTCATCACTCACTTCCCAAACATTTTGTAGCCTCATAGATCTCTGGACATTTGATACAGCCAGGAGAGCTGCAGGGTGTTTTCTCCTACATTACACCAGCAGATCTGCCTATTGCTCTCCCCTTCAGGGCCAGCATGAAGCATTCCTCTCATCCTCAAACATACCAACTTGCTGCATTGCAAGTGTGACAGTCACCATCTTGGCAAATACCAGGGATTGAATTTATGATCCCCAGAGATAAAAGCATGATCCTTTACAGCTTGTCCTAACAGCCACTATCTCAAGATGAGAGCAATCACAGGCTTAGATCCTCTGTGGATTGGGCACAGCAGGAGATATACCACACACACACCCCCACCGATCAGTAGGTTACACATGCAAACCGTGAAACAAAGGAGTTAAATGTAAAACGTGTATTTTGGTGATTCAGACCATAATTTACATAGTTTTTAAATACAAATGTGTTTTAAAATAATCTTTGCACTGTGTGAATTGCATGTAACTATAGCATCTTCCCACATAGATCAGAAGCAGGCTTTTGAACCCCTTCACCTTCAGATCTCTAACTTAATCACTCTCTGTTTAGCTACCAGAACAGGGGCTGCAGGATGCTATTAAACTGGGGGGCACAGATTTCCCTTCCCTGACTCCCTCTTCCTTTCTCAGGTGCCCCATCCCTATCAGCAGCCTGACCCCCCAGGCCCCATCCTCCCAGCCCATGAGCATCACATCCATCCCCTCCAAATTTGAGCAAGTGGTTTTGTGACCTGGCACACGGGGTTGCAGCACCACTCAGGTTTGGCCCAGCCAAAAAGTGGTCGGGCCATGGACTGGATGGTCCCCCAAACCTCACCCCGCATCTCTGCAGCCTATGCAGAATAACAGTTAGCCTCTGCATAGACCACTCACTAAAGGAAGACTTGACATACATTTTCATAGTGGTTTACACAGCTGTTTATTAATCAGCTGTATAATATTGGTAATCAAGAACCCTGAATTCTATCCCTGACTCTGGGAGAGAAGAGCGGGTTATAGTGGTTAGAGACAGGATAACACAAACTAAATTAGTCAGTCATTCTAAAAGGTAGTGTGATGCAATAAATAATGTTCGTGATAGTAAATGTTAGAGACCTATGGTCTGGACCTGCAGTGACCTTGCATAAGTCCTCTGCTAATTTATTTTAAAAATGGGGCAGAACAGGGAGATGAGACTGTTTAGCAGCTCTTCCCTACTTGTCTTCTTGATTGGCGTTCACATCTGTAGTTTTTAATAATGGTAGTGAATTTCAAAGGACTTCAAACAGCACTTAGGTGAGATGTGAACTCCTGATGTCCCCTCCCAAATCTGGGAACTTTCTCCTAAACTACAGGGATATGCAGTCGGGGAAAGAGGTAGACTGTGTGTGTCTCACTCTGATTTTTCATCCAACTAAAATTTGGTGGGTTCACCTTGGCGCACACATTCTCAATTGTGGCGAAAAAGTTATATAACACTGTAAA
Source organism: Eretmochelys imbricata (assembly GCF_965152235.1). Classification (NCBI taxonomy): domain Eukaryota; kingdom Metazoa; phylum Chordata; order Testudines; family Cheloniidae; genus Eretmochelys; species Eretmochelys imbricata. The sequence goes on from NC_135575.1 coordinate 91,781,796, forward strand.
CAAACACTACCCAGGTATAACAGATGATATTTCAGGAATCTGCATGAGGAGCAGCAGTGAGGCAAAAGGACAGTCTCAGAGTGTCTTAGATTTCTTGCAAAAAGGATACTAAGAAAAGTGATACAGTCCAGTGGATGGTGGGAGAAGGGGGAAATCATTAGAATGGGTGATTTTTGAATTATTAGTCTTTCTTTGCCAATTCATTTTTCATCAAACCACCAAGGAAAAATCTAAACAGTACTCAAAGTTTATAATCTATGTTTTGTTTTTTGTAATTTCAGTTAGATTTTTACAAGATAAAGGTTTAAATCTCCTGTTAAAACTGAACTTTGTAATGCCAACTTAACTATTACACAGCTGCCATTGCACCCTAACAACACACACATAAGCAGATAGTAAAAGCACAAAATGTGGACAGTCCTATGTCCTAACAAAGAGAAGGAAAGTGCAGACAGAAAACTATAACAAAAGCCCAAGTTTTTGAAACAACTGTTGCAAATAGACTAATAATATAAAACCCCACAAATTGCAATCCAACTTCCCCTGCAAACACTCCTCTGAACAGAGTCCCCTGGTGCAAAGACTAATTCCCAGTACACATTATATGTGTAAGCTAAAGCACCTGAGTACTCAGTTACTAAAAACTCAGTCTGAAATGCACAAATGCTGACCAGTTTATAGATGGAAGAACCCATCATCATGGACAAGGAACTCCAATGATGGGATGAGGGACAGAGTATCTAAAGATCTCTCAGGAATTACCACCTATCAATTTCAGGGGTGGAGATTACACACACTCACAGTTTGTGTCCTCCTGGCAAGGAGTGGGAGCCCAGGTGCTTCTGAGCAGGGCATGATCAGGCAATCTTCTCTTAGTCTTTGGCCTGCCAGTACCTAGGTTCTTCTTAAGTGATGTACATGATTTCAGGTGCCTTGTGTCAGTAGCAGGGGCGGGAACTTGCAGAGGATAAACTGAGCACTCTGGTTGTGTTCTCCCTTCCTCTCCTCCCTGTTTGAAAACGTGTGGACTTAGTACAGGTAAAACGGGTTGGATTTACAATGCATTTTCCTCACAGGGCTCCCCCTAAGCAGTGAGGGTAGGTGGGACCTTATTCCTTGCCTTTCTCAGAAGGCATAGGGTGTGGGGCTTGGGGGGGAACTAGAGATGACCAGGGACTTCTGAGGATAGGGTGGATGAGGGGTGGTTTCTGGGTGTGAGGAAACCCACCAGAAGCGAGAGTTTCTGCAGGGTTTCCTCTTAGCAGCCCCCCTGTCCCTACATCCCATTCCCTCTCTATTCCTTGCTCCCCTGACAGTGGGGCCGGCTTCTCCCTTAGCTCCTGTCCCATTTACTTCCCCAGCAGCCCTTGTCCTCACAGCAGCCTCTTCCCCCAGTAGCCCTTGTCCCTTCTCCTGTCCTTTCTCCCCCAGCAGCCCGTCTCCCCACTCCATAGAGCGCTCACACCACCCACAGCCCCTCCTTCCATCCCATTGTTCTACCTGGTTGGCAATCAGCAGGGTGACTAAAAGTGGGGAAGGCAAACGGCTGCTTGTCCGCTGGGTAGGCTGCACTGCACCCCCTGCTGGTGTTCAGGATAAACTACGGTCCAAACCCTCCTGCTTAACTGTTCAGCACTGCTTGTAGGAATGCATGAGGCAATGGCAGCTCTGCAAATTTCCCCTAAGCCCAACTCTTATTCACCCTCCCCTTGGGGAAACTTCCCTAGCTTTTATTTGTTCTGGAGACCTTTCTGAACCTCCCATTTCCAACCGTCAGAATAACTGGAATTTCATCACTCTAGCCACTGGAGCCAAAACCAGCAGACCAGTCACAAAGCTTTGGGGCAATTTTGCCCTGGAGTCATTGGAGATCAGAACCTGCATCCGTAAAAACTTGGATGGAAAATCAATTTGGTTGCAGTGACAGTATGTACATGGATTAATTCTGTTTATCACCAAAACATGCTGTAAATATAGCAAGAGAAGACTGGAAAATGAGTCATCTAATGCTACGTTAGAAAGTCACATAAACCAAGGTCTCTTACCAGGCCCTCTACTTATTCTGTTAAAATAAAGAATTTTATCCGCTTAGCTGATTACTGCACAGTGATTTATCTGTTCACATTTTTTCGTCTCTTGCTTTGTAAAAAAACTCCAACGGGCTCTTGTCAAACAATTTTCCATGAACAAGAAGAACTGTAGTATGGAACTTCCAAATATCTGAAGGGACAGAGCATTTATCCTCTATAGTCATTGTGCTGCTATAAGAAAAAGAGAGAAGCCTGAATTGGATGAGTATAAGGAACAAGAGAGGGAGACAAAAGTTTTACCAGCAAAGTGCTAGTGTAGACATTGCTAGTGTAGAAATTAATGGAGCAAAGGAAAAAGACTGCTATGAATGATACAATGGAAATAGGACGTTTAACAGAATTAAAGAAAACGAAGGCTTTTCTATTCCCCCTATCTGCTCAAGGAATGAAAGAGCAAAAGAACGCCTAGAAGGAAATTTTAAGCTTTTGGATCACCAGGACAGGCGCTACAAGCAAAACAAGCCTGAAGCCATCAGCTGTTACACTGAGAAAGAAAATGAAATCGTAGACTGAGAATCGAGAAAACTTAAGTATAAATAAAGGAGAGGAGATGGAACTAGAGCTAAATAAACCAAAAAAAATTCATACTAAAATAATTATTTACAACTACATCAAAGACAACAGAAGCATACTACAATAAATAAAATAAGATGATGCATTTTAATATACAAATAAAAAAGAGCATTAACACAATGATGTGGAGATTGAAAAATGTATAAATTATTCAGTGTTACATTTTTGCCTCTTACTTTCTATAGTATAAAGCAGTGTGTTCTTGTCACAGAATTTTGTAGTAGAAAACTCTTATTAACTCTCATGGAACAAAAACCTATTAAACATACATGCAAATTCGGAATAAGTAGTGTATGTTTTGCATATAGTACTTATGAGATACAGTGTCATACATAAACTAATATGAAAGTGGCCTCTTTCATATAAGTATTTTATTTTAAAAATGTGTGGTATTATATAGACTAGAGGAGAGTAAAATATATGCCACTTGCAAACTACCATATTGTTTATGTATAAACAAAAGCTTCATTTAAAAAGGAATAAAAATTGGCTCAGAGGGATATCACCCTTACACAAATCCTAAAAAGCATGGAAATACAAAGTTATGGGACGCCTTTTATACCCTAACTTTCATACAGCATCTTTCCACTGATGGAGACTGACTCCACATCTTCACAAGGAACTTCCTTCTGCCTTCAGCTAATAAGAAAACACTACAGAGAACACATTAATCTCCCTCACAGAATAATTCTAAACCTTAATTACAACCTCAGCAATTTATATGCACAGGTTAAGTGTGCCCTGCATTAAGTTTTATGGAGGGATATGTTATGACCTTATAACAGGAAAAATGTGGGGGAGGATCATATTATAAACTTTGCTTGATAACAGCATAATTTATTTAAATATACTTTTGAGGAATGTTGGCAATGAGCTTTAACTATGTGGAAACTGTGAAAGGTAACGAGCTAGTCATTTGTTAGCAAAAGAGTGAAAATTCGGTCAGACAGCAAACATTACTTAACTTTTTTTAAAAAAAATTAATGCTACCCCCATACATTAAGTAACAGAATTGGCTGAAAATTCATCTTTAATCCCCAGATTATGTGTAGTAAATTTAGGAAGACAGACTATATTCTTCATACAAAACAAAGAGGTTGAATCCCTGCATTAAGTAAAAAACTGGACCTAAATTTATACAGATGTACTATTATACATTTATACTAGGGAGTCAAATACTTTGTTGCTTCTGTAGACTAAGAGCACTGCACCAGCAGCTCTTTGCATTCCTCCATTCCATCCACAACCTCCCTATATGTCACCTTCTCATTCCCCTCTATTTTAAGGACTCCCTCCAAACTTCCCTCTGCCAGGGGTTGTGTGTGCCCACTATTCCCTTCTCCTCCCGTATGAGGGTCACCCATTTCCCACCAATGCCAGCAGCTCTGTATATGCCCACATTCCCACTTCCCCCATGCCCTCCATTCTTTCCTTACCTCCACAGCAAAGGCTCTGCATGCTCCCCACCCCCATACTAGGTTTCTCTAGTCCCCCCACCCCGAGGTTCTGTGTGCCTCCCATCATTCGCTTCCTCCATACCTGTGTCCCCCATTCCCCTTCCCCCATGCCAGGATCTGTGCACACCCCCATTCCCCTTCCCCCATCATTATTATTTGTCTAGGAGACAAGTCATTCAGGGTGTCAACATGTTAAACTCTATTGGGAGGATGAGCAGGGACATTGTTAGGCTGGAAGGCATTGATCGGCATGTGGCAATTCTCCAAAAGGAGCTACACCCACATCACATCTCGTTTGAAAGCTTATTTTATGTACATTTAGATGAGGTATGATGTGGAGCTTTCAAGCGGTGCTGTAAGCCTGCAGGTGAGGTGAAACAATGGAACCCAGAATGAGAAAGTGTCATTTTTTGCAGTTCCAGAAACACTACCACATGACTAGGACTACAGTTTAAGCTAATTTCACACCCATAATGTGATATTTATTCATAAAAGCTATCAAACAACAATGTATTTTAAAAACATGATTGGTTTTGCATAGGCAAGTATTTTCTTTTCAGAAATGAACCTGTTTAGCACATGGCAAAAATGGCAAATATCAATATTTTGCAAAATATTACATGAAGCATTTTCACATTATATATTCTGAATTGTCAAAGTATCTCACAAGTGACTATAATAGTTTTCTGTATTTTTAGTTGAGATTTGCTGACCCGATCAGTCTCATGCTGCAGGTTGTGCACCAGTAGCAGGAGAATATGTGCCCATAATTTGTACTGTATAGTGGGTAGATGTAAATTAATGTGAATTCCTAATATAATGCTTCTCCATTTGCAATCTTTTGTACATACAATGCAGCATCTAGTCCAGTAGTGAGCAACCTGCAACCCACAGGTCACACATGGCCCATCAGGGTAATCCACTGGTGGGCCACCAGACAGTTTGTTTACATTTGCATGGCCACCTGCAGCTCCCAGTGGCCACGGTGCGCCATTCCCTCATAAAATAGAAACATTTGAGAAAGCAATCAATCTTAGGGAGGCAGCACATCAAAGAGGAGATGATGACATGGTGTGCAGAATATCTGCAGAAGACTTGATTGCTAAGGATGTAGTAGATCACTCAACATGCCTTTCTTCCTATGTGAGTAAAACAAATCTTAAAGCAAAACGGCCTACCTAAACTGCAGCAATATGGGAACTGTATGACATTGCATTTGATCAGCTGATTGAAGAGATAGACAATGATCTTGTATACAACAAGAAGACTCTTCTCCTGTCTATGCTGCTACAAAGATATAAAGCCCTATTTCCCTCAGCTGTAGAAACTGCAAGCTATTCCAGTAGCAAATTACAGGCAAGATTAGAAAAAACACTATGGTTCTGCAATTTCATTCCATGCACAGCATGGACAAGGCAAATCTACCATTGTTCTATGAAACAACAACATTAGCTGATGCTATTCAATCTGCTAGTAGTGTGAAGCAGGAACTTGCGTCATCCAAATGTTTTGTGGATGTTGTTCTGGTGAAAGAGCCTGATGAACAACTTGCCAATGAACAAGTGTTTTTTTATAATGCCCACTTCAGTTCTTTGGTCTGAAATAGCCAAAATGTAAACCTCAGAATATTATCCAAAGCGAAGTGATTGTTTACAGACGTCAGCTACTTTTGTGCCCCAAGTGGTGCAGGAGTTTGTCCTTTGGTTAATAGACAAAAAGCCACATAATTCAGCCTGCAGTGAGCATCATCCTTCAGAAGACGTTCAAAGAAGGTGCCTGTCAATTGTGAAGTGCATAGTATGTAACACCACAATTATAAACACAACTCCATATAAGCCTTGCTGCACAGCTACACCATGAATTCTCAATGTAATTGAAAGATTACACTTTCATGGATTCTGCATGAATTATGATGAGCTGAGGTGGTTCATCATTAGTGCTGCAAAAATTAAAATAGATAGACTCCAGGGAGGTATGTTCATTCCAAATGGAATTATGCCATGCATGCTGGTGGAAATCTCATCCATGAAGAAGATGATAATACAGACATCAGGACAGAGACTACTGTTCATTCAATGGCAAGATGCTATATCAAGAAAAGTCTGCAGACAGTCCAGCATCACAAGAAATATCACTGAAGCACTGGAAGAAAAGTCACTTACTCTCCCCAGGCAATCAGTGTCTCTTATGCAGTAGGCAGCATCTGAAAAACCTAGATCACATCCAGAACTGATTCATCATCAACAAGTATTTGAGAAAATCAACTCGTAATCTACAATTTCTGCAGCAAGGAAGTTGGTGGCAATGCTGTATGACCAGAGAGAAAAAGAATAGGCCCAGAGACCTGAATTCCTTGTGCCTCAATCTAGCCATCAAAAAGGACAAGTCACCGGCCAAACTCCCACCATATGAGAACAGTTTTGAAGAGCAGGTCAGAAGAGCATCTTGGCATACAAAGGTTTGGATGGCTTCACACACAGATAGACCAAACTATTGGATCACCATGCAACAAGGATGGAAAAAAGTGGACAATGAACTACTTCTTATATTCTTCAAGGATTCAATGGCACCTGAGCTTCTACTGGACCTTATTTGTGCTTGTACCAGTAGGGGATGCTGCACAGTCAACTGTGTCTGTAGTCAGAACAATCTTCCCTGCACAGAACCGTGTGCATGCCAGGACAACGAAGACTATGTTAAACCAAGCACTCTTGACAGAGATCATACCGATGAACAAGCTGATGATAATGATGTTGACTAGAAGTGTCACCAATGCTATTACATTTCAACGATACATATCCACATTTATTATTAGATTTTGTTTTACCCTTTAGATTGTTGTTGTGATCCTTTGAGGTCACAAAAAAAATCCAATTTTATGTCTTGAAATAATACATGGAGTCATTAAACTAACAGAAACGAATGCAGATCTTTCAAAGTGGTCATGTTAATGTGTTGATGGTGTCATTGTTTATTACCCTTTATATGGGAACGGCACCACAGGACAGTTCCACATAATACCTCAATCTTAAAATAGACATATGAGCTTTCAAATAATATATCATGTGCATGTGTGGAGGGAGGGTACATTCAGTCAATCAGATTGGTGGTGTCTGCCGCTCATCTATCCTATCAGCCAGTGGTTTGGTCGATACACAATTGTAGAGGTGATTGAAGCTGTTGGCTGTGCTACACAGAGGGTAGGGGCTACATGGGTCCCCATTTCTCCCCCTTTTAGTTTTTCAATATTCCCCCAAATAATGGGGTTCTCGCCATTAATGCCTAGATTACCACCTGCAATTTTGGAATTGATTTAATGCGTCATTCAGAAGTTATTGCATTACATACAGACAGACAAACACAGAAATGCCATCAAGCTGAGTGTGAAGTCTTTGCAAGCTTGGCCAAATATACACTACAGAGATATTAAAATCTACCATGTACAATTCATGTGATCTTTCCATATGGGAAAGTATATGAAGTGAGGGGTGCAAAGTATTTATTTTCTGTTATTGTCATTGAACCTTCATTAGAAACATTTATAATAAGTTTTAGCTGTTTCCAACTTCTTCCTGTTAGTGCTGAGGGGGTTGCGACAGGAGAGTTAAGAATATTTTATGTGCCACTAGTCAATCTAAAATCCTCCATTAAGAAATGAAGTGCAGATCAGTACTTTAGGTTTTAAAAAGATGGATCACTTCTTGTCAATAATTTGCCAATGGTGACACTTTCTGCAAACAGGAAAAATGTCTATCTAAGCCAGGGGTAGGCAACCTCTGGCACGCATGCCAAAGGCGGCATGTGAGCTGATTTTCAGTGGCACTCACACTGCCAGGGTCCTGGCCACCTGTCCGGGGGGCTCTGCATTTTAAATGAAGCTTCTTAAACATTTTAAAAACCTTATTTACTTTACATACAACAATAGTTTAGTTATATATTATAGACTTATAGAAAGAGATCTTCTAAAAACATTAAAATGTATTACTGGCACATGAAACCTTAAATTAGAGTGAATAAATGAAGACTCAGCACACCACTTCTGAAAGGTTGCTGACCCCTGATCTAAGCAAGACAGAGTTGCACAGGAGACCTGAGACATTCCTGAACCTCTGGATAGCCCATGTTGACCCTTTTGGCTGAGAAGAAAGTAAAATGTCTGATTCCATATACAGTGGTGGTTAGAAGTACAGTAACACACACATTTGCATGCTTTTCTACCTTTAGCGTGAAGTTAGAGTTTCTTGTTCTGTATGTTTACAACTCAAGGCATAATAGCTAAGACATGTCCTTTTCTTATCAATCATAATCTACCTTCTCTCACATCTCCCCCTCCATCCAACTTCTTGAACTGTTAAAACCAAGATATTCCTTACAGTATTAATTCAAAACCTGGAGAGCAATAATTTCCTTACCTTTCTTAAGCCAAGTATTGTTGTTATATACTCCTATTAGAGTCTCTTCTGGAACTGGGAGCTTTCTTTAATAACAGATATCAGAAAGCAAGGTGCATTGCCAGTGATGTTCTTCCCAACTGTTGAGGGAAAAAGAGAAAGAGAGAGCTTTTACTTCAATCTTTACTGGAATACCCTTAGAATATTTTACATCTTCCCATATGAAGCAGGTGCTTTATGAACAGCATACTTCCTATCTGTCACATCTCTTGGCTAGATCATTTCAAAACCACTTAGAAAAATATTACAAGGGAGATTTGGATGAACTTCTTACTTTCATATGAGGCAGAATTTCATACAAAATAGTCTCTTTTCTCCCCTCACTGACTGGCAAAACAGCAATACTTTCTTACTTTTCCTTCAAAAGAGCTAAATCCTGCAGTTGTAAATCAGTTCTCATTTAAGAAAAACATTTCACTGGTTTCAATGGGAGTTTTGTCAGAGTAATGATGGCAGTTGTTGGCCACAAATCTCTCAAGAAAAAAAAAGTTTAAAATTAGATTATTTTTCATCATAGCTTTAACAAAAGCAAACTGCTTTCTTCAAAACACAAGTTGGTCAAAAATGTATGTTATTTGCTTTAAAAAGTTCCAGAAAGATAATGTTTTTATTTTTTTATTTTGTTGTAATATTTCAAGGCGAAACGCAAATACGAGAGGAGGCCCCTGGTAAGTGGATTTGATTTTGGGAATCGCTGAAGCAAGTCACTGGGGGCAAGAGGACTGCAGAAGGCTTGTGTCTGTATGATGCACGTACCACCACATGCCTAGCCTGAGCGGCGGAACAGGCTGTTGATTGACTCCCTCACTTCACGGGAATCTGGCTTAGAAATCTCCATGAAACTCTCACGGAGATACTGGGCAATCCACTGCTGCAGGTTCTTTGGCAGAGCTGCTTTGTTTCTTGCCCCATTAACGGTAACTTTCCTGTGCCACTCTGCCATCACCGGGGGCAGGGAGACCATTGCTGCACACAGACGAGCCGCATAAGGGCCAGGGCAGAAGCCGCAATCTTGGAGAAGACTCTCCCTTGATTCCCTGTTCACCCTCAGCAGCGAGATATCTTCTATAATGAACACAGCCTGTGGAAAACGTGGGGACAGGAATGATTATCAGGCCCCCCTACAGTGCTGGCTCTCCCAAAGAACCACGTGCCCAGTGTACAGCAGGGACCAGGAACACTGATTTACCCTGCCGCTGTGGCTACTCACCATTTGTGGGGTCTTGTGGCTCATGTGTGCTTGCCTGGGGTCAGCCAGTGAGTGACAGGTATGAGTACTGGCTGTGTGTCAAAGCACTGAATCAGTCTTGTCTGTGCTGCAAACAATACTGCTTCTGTAAAATGTTGCGTTTAAACTGCATAGAGATGGCCTTGGGAGCCCAGCCTCCCTCTTCGTTATTGGCAGCTGAACAACTGCATAGAATTAGAAAGCAGCCACAAAGAACTAAGGAGGACTTTCTGTGTGTCGTTATGATTCACTCTGCCGCTGAAAAATAGGAATTGAAGGAGAGGCGGGACAGCGAGAAGAGGGACCGAAAGGAGAATGCGGCGCGCCAGAATGAAGCCACGGAGCGGCTCTTAAATGTTATGGAGCGCCAAGCGGACACGCTCCAGGTGATACTAGCTCTGCAAACGTGCCCGTACTCCCCTGAAGCCGCTGTCGCAAAACTCTTTCCCATGTGCCTCCAGACACCGCCAACACACTCTGATCTGGCTCCAGTTTGTACCCACTGCATTCCACTCCTGCCCCGCCACAGTCCAGTCCCGCGGACTCCCAGTACCCACTGCACTCAACACCCATCCTTCTGCAGTTTGGCCCTGCTGAAGTACAGCACCTGCTGCACTGTACTCCAAAGAAGATTGGATATGATCCCTGGGCATACACAAATCTTTAACCGTCCCAGGGTTCCCACCTCCTCTTGGGACCTTCCCTTCCCCCATCCCCCTCACTGCTGATGTGTTGGTTTGTTTGTCTCTCGTTTTAATAAAAGAATTGGCGTGGTGCCCCCCTGCTAGCCAGGAGGAGACCCTGAATGCAGATTATACAAAGGTTATATACCTTTTAGCAAAGCATGTTGCCCTCGTGCATCGGAAACCTTAGCCAATAAACAAACCCTTGTCTTATCTACCACCTATCCCTGCTTGGTGCATTCCTCGTGCTATACCAGTATGTTAATTACACAGCATGGTCCTAAAGCCATGCATCAGTAACTTTTATTATCAGGATGGGAGGCCTCACATCAAGGCCAAGAGACAGGGAGTTAGAGACTGACAAAAACCAGATACTGGGAGTCAAGGCAGGCTGGAGACAAGGAGGAGGATTTTCACAGGGATTCAATATCTAAGGATTACTCCTCCTGGTGTATGATGTGCTGGCATTTAAACAATGGTGGGCCCCAAACCAAAATAGAGTCACATGTGCTAACTTTTCCTTAACAATAGTCTGCACCAATTACAATTACCTCCTAGCATTACAAGCACTCCCAAGCATAGCAACAAATATTAGTGGCTTTCAGCTTCAGATTGATGCCTCAAAGCATCCCACTGGCCATTCTCATGGCCCCGCGCTGTGCCCCTCTAATAGCCTTGGTTACTGGCTGTTCAAACTCAACCTCCAGGCACTGAACCTCAGTGGTCCAGCCCTGAGTGAAGCTTTCACCCTTCCCTTCACAAATATTATGGAGCATACAGCATGTACCTGTAAGAATAGGAATATTGTCATCGGCCAGGTCCAGCATCCCATATAGGCAGTGCCAGCAGGCCTTTAAACGGCCAAAAGCACACTCCACAGTCATTCTGCACTTGCTCAGCCTGTTATTGAATCGCTCCTTGCTGCTGCCAACTTGCCCCGTGTATGGCTTCATAAACCACAGCATTAAGGGGTAGATGGGGTCTCCCAAGATCACAATGGGCATTTCGACTTCCCCTACGGTGATCTTCTGGTCTGGGAAGAAAGTCCCTGCTTGCAGCTTCCTGAATAGGCCTGTGTTCGGAAAGATGCGTGCGTCATGCACCTTTCCGGACCAGCATGCGTTAATGTCTGTGAAAAGCCCATGGTGATAGTGGAGTTGCTCTTTTAGCTCACAAAGATCAGTTCTGTGCTTTTAGAGCTAAAAGCTGTGAATTCTAGTCACAGTGCTGTTTGTTAGTTGATTTCTGTAAACCGTATGTGAGACCATAAGTCATAACAAGCATGCAACCTCTTTAGCACTCCTTGTCCTGGCAGTGCTAAATGGCAAGCATGGGAAGTCAAACCCATATCTCCCTCAGTGGGACTGCTCCCTAGTTCATTTAAACACATTTCCCCCCCTTACTTCAGTTATTATACTTGTCCTGGCAGAGCAGATGTCAAGGGTTCAATGCATTGGCAAAAAGAACCTGCTGTAACTGACAGACTACAGTTCAATTACCTTGGCTGCATCCCTCTGGGAATAGTTAGCCTATTGGTAGCTGTTACTATATGGTGTCATGTTTCCTTCTACCCCCTTAAGGTTCTGAGGCGTGTATACAATGGTGTGACTTTTCACTGAGCTTGTGCCTAACAAAACATAAAAACCAGAAGGAAAAGCCAAAGGAACAGAACCCTGAAGCATAGCACAAACCTGCTCTGTCAGAGCTGTGAGGAAGAGAAACACTTAGATTAATCACTGTATACCAGCACTGGGAACGCACCCAGAAATGTGATGGAACAAAAGCTCTTCCCACATCTAGTAGCTTTCAGCTTCCTCCCCAGATGAGAAGTGTTCTGCTGCCACTGTTGCTCCCACAGATTTCTGGGAAGGAAGAGGTCCTTGGAAATTTCTTTCAGGATACCATCCTAAATTCTCTCTTTCCAAAGCAGCCGTGAGATTCAATACAGCATTACAACGTACAGTTCCAACAGAAAAATTAAGCAGATGCATATTCTATATACACTTAGGAGCAATTATCACGGCCCACTTAATAATTAACACCCAGAAGGAAGCAACTGGGAAGGCACACAGAATACACAAGAAAACTAATTAGAATGAAATTCAGGAAAGGAAAAACTGTGTGAATTTATCATGTTTGTATTGGGGTGGGAGAAGTGGAGAAAGACTCTATATAGTGGACCTTTTTACAGTTCAAACAAACTAAACATACAGATACGCTTCTTTGCATCCTGCCTCCAGAACTACACTAGTACAAAGCTTTGCAGCAAAAGAAGCCTGTTATAAAAGTAGCTCCCTAAAAATAGCCCTCTTAGTACTAGAGTTACAAGCAGGTAAATTGATCTAGTGCTCTATTTTCAACTTCTCAAGGACAATTGTTCTTGTACATACTCCACAGGGTTGTCACTCAGATATGCAACATGAGACAGGGAGGTAGGTAAACACAGCAAACCAGCAAACATTTATAGTTTGCAAAATACTTCACATTTTATTAATAGATGTGCAATAGAAAGGTAAAACCTGATTACTTTTTAGGGTAAACAACTGACACATTCTGTTTTCCTGGGAAAATATTTCAGTGTTCTTCTTTGCAGAATGCTGGAGCTAGGGAAAAAACCTCAGGACAAGTGAAAGTGACTTGCATCCTGATAATGGATGCTACCAACATTATTCATAAAACACTTTCTCTCCATGGAGAGGATGGCATTGACTCAGAGTAAGATGTATATGCTTCCCTCAAAAATAGATAATACTGATGACCCCTGGAGAAAGCATTAGGATGTTGATTGTGGCTCAGATGGAAAGGATAGAGTGATTGTGTCTCATAGTTTTTTAATATGAACAAGGGGAAGGTCTCACTCTGAATCATTTATAGATTCATAGATACTAAGGTCAGAAGGGACCATTATGATCATCTAGTTCGATCTCCTACACAACGCAGGCCACAGAATCTCACCCACCCACTCCTGCGAAAAACCTCTCACCTATGTCTGAGCTATTGAAGTCCTCAAATCGTGGTTTAAAGACTTCAAGGAGCAGAGAATCCTCCAGCAAGTGACCCGTGCCCCGTGCTACAGAGGAAGGCGAAAAACCTCCAGGGCCTCTTCCAATCTGCCCTGGAGGAAAATTCCTTCCCGACCCCTAATATGGCGATCAGCTAAACCCTGAGCATATGGGCAAGATTCACCAACCAGATACACAGGAAAGCATTTTCTGTAGTAACTCAGATCCCACCCCATCTAACATCCCATCACAGGTCATTGGGCCTATTTACCACAAATATTTAAAGATCAATTAATTTCCATATAAACAGACTCATTCCTTGCAGAATTATTATTATTAGGAATGAATTTTGACATCTACAGATCAAAAGTGCTAAAAGTATATAGGTTAATTCTCTGGCAATCTGCCCTTTAATTGAGAAGAACTGGATTTTAAGTTTCACAGAGGAGTCGTACTGGGTTAGGAGTAGTAGTATATTGGCTTCCAGAAATTTTCTTGCAGATAGCAAGCTGAGAGCAGCCTTGAGCTGGAGTCATACAGCTAGCTTTTCTGTTTGTTTAATTGAACAATATAATATATTCAGCTCTCTCAGGTGCTCCAATCCTTTGATTTTCCACTCTCCCCTTAGGTTCCAAAATACATACTTTATGGAGATATTACATAGAGAGAATCCTGCACTTAGGATGGAATAATTCCATGCACTGCTACAGACTAGGGACCGAATGGCTAGGCAGCAGTTCTGCGGAAAAGGACCTAGGGGTTACAGTGGACAAGAAGCTGGATATGAGTCAACAGCATGCCCTTGTTGCCAAGAAGGTTAATGGCATTTTGGGATGTATAAGTAGGGGCATTGCCAGCAGATCAAGGGACATGATCGTTCCCCTTTATTCGACATTGGTGAGGCTTCATCTGGAGTACTGTGTCCAGTTTTGGACCCCACACTACAAGAAGGATGTGGAAAAATTGGAAAGAGTCCAGCGGAGGGCAACAAAAATTATTAGGGGCTGGAGCACATGACTTATGAGGAAAGGCTGAGGGAACTGGGATTGTTTAGTTTGCAGAAGAGAAGAATGAGGGGGAATTTGATAGCTGCTTTCAACTACCTGAAAGGGGGTTCCAAAGAGGACGGATCTAGACAGTTCTCAGTGGTACCAGATGATAGAACAAGGAGTAATGGTCTAAAGTTGCAGTGCGGGAGGGTTAGGTTGGATGTTAGGAAAAACTTTTTCACTAGGAGGGTGGTGAAGCACTGGAATGGGTTACCTAACCCTGGTCTACACTAGGACTTTAGGTCGAATTCAGCAGCATTAAATCGATGTAAACCTGCACCCGTCCACACGATGAAGCCCTTTATTTCAACTTAAAGGGCTCTTAAAATCGATTTCCTTACTCCACCCCTGACAAGTGGATTAGCGCTTAAATCGGCCTTGCTGGCTCGAATTTGGGGTACTGTGGACACAATTCGACGGTATTGACCTCCAGGAGATATCCCAGAGTGCTCCATTGTGACCGCTCTGGACAGCACTCTCAACTCAGATGCACGATTGTTTGCCGTTGCTCTGACGCAGGGAGGGGCGACTGAGGACACGATTTACAGGGTTGGCTTCAGGGAGCTAAAATCAACAAAGGGGGTGGCTTTACATCAAGGAGTATTTCAGGCAGGACTTCATGGAGGATTCCAATAAGAAATGGTGCACCTAAGTTATTGTTCTTATTGGAACAAGGAGGTTAGCCTGGCCTCTGATTGATACATGGCTAGATTTACCTCGCTGCACCTTCTCTGTGAGTGACTGCAGTGTGACCTAGAGGAATGAGTCCCCTAGACAGGGGAGGGGGGGAAGCAAATGAGTACAAAACAAGTCTGGTCTATTTCTTGTTTTGATCCACTCCATCTATCTTTGACATCTTTGGCTGGCAGCAGACGGTGCAGAAGGACTGCATGCCATCCTCATCTCTTGCCTACCCGGCAGAAGATGGTATAGTACGACTGCTAGCAATCCGTATCGCCTGCCTGCTCACCATAAGCGGTTCAATAGGACTGACT
Organism: Eretmochelys imbricata; assembly: GCF_965152235.1. NCBI lineage: Eukaryota > Metazoa > Chordata > Testudines > Cheloniidae > Eretmochelys > Eretmochelys imbricata. Next base: position 91,797,324 of record NC_135575.1, read on the forward strand.
GCAGGACTAAAGAGAATGACCTGGTCAAGTCACTCCAATTTTAGTCCCTGCGCCCATGTCTGCCCAGGCTCTCCCAGCCGACGTGGCCAGGAGCACCTCGGACACGACGAGGACGGCTACCAGTCGTATTGCACCGTCTGCTGCCAGAAGGCAATGGGTTGCTGCTACTGTGTAGCAATGCCGTACTGCGTCTGCCAGCACCCAGGAGACAAACGGTGACGGTTACCTGAGCAGGCTCCATGCTTGCCGTGGTACGGCGTCTGCACAGGTAATTCAGGAAAAAAGGCGCAAAACGATTGTCTGCCCTTCCTTTCACGGAGAGAGGGAGGGAGGGAAGGGGGGCCTGACGATATGTACCCAGAACCACCAGCGACAATGTTTTAGCCCCATCAGGCATTGGGATCTCAACCCAGAATTCCAATGGGCAGCGGAGACTGCGGGAACTGTGGGATAGCCACCCACAGTGCAACGCTCCGGAAGTCGACGCTAGTCTCGGTACTGTGGAAGCACTCCGCCGAGTTACTGCACTTAATGCACTTAGAGCATTTTCTGTGGGGACACACACACTCGAATATATAAAACCGATTTCTAAAAAACCGACTTCTATAAATTCGACCTTATTCCGTAGTGTAGACATACCCCTAGAGAGGTGGTGGAATCTCCTTCCTTAGGGGTTTTCAAGGTCGGGCTTGACAAAGCCCTGGCTGGGATGATTCAGTTGGGAATTGGTCCTGCTTTGAGAAGGGGGTTGGACTAGATGACCTCCTGAGGTCCCTTCCAACCCTGATATTCTATTATTCTAGGATTCTCTCTGGCCAATGAAATATTATACTCTCTCTAAGCAATGCAGAAATAGTATTATCATGGCCAGAAATTTGGCTTCAAAAATCACACATGAAAATAACATTGTTCTAAATTTTGTTAGACAAGTTTACCACTTTCTCTGCTGTCTCTATGTACACTAATTTACACTGTAACCAGTAACCTGGAAGAAAATACATCTATAGCTTCAACAGTAGCAAGCAGTTCCAACATTAATGGAGAATTTTGTGATATCACAGGTACAACCTTCTGAAGAAAATGTGGAAATTGGAATAAGAGACAGAACAACTATAATAGATATAACTACAATTTCTCTCCTTTTCTATAAGAAGACTCAAAATATGTAAGGGGTCTCCAATCCTTTTTTCCAATGGAACATAGAATCCCAGCTTTTAAGGACATCCATCTTTATCCATTGATGAACTTGTTGTAGTTTTTGAATATCTCTGTTGGGAATACTATTACAGTTTATTTGTTATAAAAGAGTTTAAAACCCTATAACATTCACCTCAGAAGGTGTGCATATTTTAATTTCATAATCTTGCTCTGCAACATGAGGAGAAAAGCCTTGCATTTCTGGAGATTAGAAACTGACACATTAATAATGGCATACTACAGCTTTTCAATGTTATTCTTTGTGCAGGGCAAGAAGAATAATTTTTTCTGTGTCTACTAAGAACTCTTGCTAAGTTTAGATTTTATTTAAAATACATTTCCATTGGATATGAAAACTGCAAGTAGCATATTACTCAGGCAAGAATCCCATGGGCTCACATTGTATGATTTAACCAACCAAGCCACCAGAGATTTATGTAATGCAGTGAGTAATATCACCAACAGTGCTGTAATGAACACTTACAAGTGATGTAAGAAGGTGAGACAATCACTTCTTCATGTATTTTTAAAATTATTTTTCATAGAATCAATAAAAATTCTATAATCTTATTTTAAAAAATCCAAACAAAACCACAGAAACCGCTTCAGGATGAAAAGATACATTTATGTGGATTTTTTCTTTACACTGATGTATTTTCAGTTGTTTTTATGTATGTGTTTTATTCACAGTTGCCACTGTTGTTTAGTAACAGTTACAATTTAAAGACTGTGAAAGGTATACAGAAATGAATATCAAGAAGATATCAAGAAGGAAAGCCTTGTAGCCGTGAAAGAGTGTCCTTTTTTCAAACCATTCATCAGTTTGAAAATTCAAAACTGGTTTGTTGACGGTGAAATTCACCACAATGCTTCTGACAGGGGTTGGTTTGGGGAGGAAGCAGTGTTAAAGGCCTAGCCATTTCAGTGAAAAGCAATGCTGGGTTTTGTAATTTTCCTTATTCATGGTGTTAAAAAAAAAAAGATATATCCTCTCTTGTTCTCCTGTGAGAACATAGACAAAATAGCACTAACTTTCACAGAAATATCCTGGTAAAAAGCCACAGGTTTTTGGAGCGTATTATTATATAGAATAGATTATATTAATATATACATGTATAATATAATAGATATAATTATATATAATATTATATATAATATTAATATAGACTATATATTTGTTGTATAGATATACAAATCTCAATATTTATATTATAAAATTAAAGTTTTTACTGATTTCAATAAAAACTTTTTGCTACTAATTTTAGTACCAATATCAGTAATTCAGCATAACCTTCAAAAAACAAAAGAGTCTCATTGCTTATTCAGACAAGGAACCCCACAATTTAGATGCCCCAAAAGAGAAGAAAAATTTCCTGAGAACTCTTCCAGTAAACTGTATTATTTACTCTAATTTTGTTTGATTTTGTATTTTTTTTATATTGTATTGTTTACTTCTGCTTTACTTACATACACAATTAGTTCAAAGAATTTTTCTAAAATTTATTTCTGTCATGATGTCATTACAGAGAGGGCTGATGAAAATGAAGATTATTATTCTATTTTTATAACTTCACCTTTGTATATATGCCAATATAAAGCTTTCGTGTTTATATATTCAATGTCCTTTCTGTGAAAATAATTTTTTTTTTATGGTGTGAAGCCTCTTACACTTGACATAGCTTACGGCCTCAGAATGTCATAATTCAGCCCTGTCTTGACTTCAATAGAAGCAGGTCCTTACTGTGGGCCTGATCCTGCCAGTGGCAGAGCACCTTCAGCTCCCACTGAGTTCAGTGAAATCGGCCCTCTAAGAACACATAATTTTTCCATATGTATTAAGCATTGAAACTGCAGGTCAGCTTAACTGCAACTTTACTCCTTGCTCACTCTGTAAAGTATTAGGTACGTACAGTTAGTCAAAGACAAAGGGGGCCAAACTGACCTAGCTGTTCAATTGTCACTAGGCTACAATGGATGTATAGTCACTTATCTTAAAAAAAGTGAAGTAATCTACTTTTGTTCTTGAGCTTCCCTGTTATCAAAGGAGAGGTAATTTCACTTGCCCCATCCTGGTTCTGAACATTTTCTTTACAGAATAGGGAAATGGAAATAGGCAAGAAAACAATTTACAGATCATAATCAAGATGATTTTATTTACCAGAAAAGCAAATGGTCTACTGGGCACAATAAAGTACATTTTCCCCAGCCATTAAAATACAGTGGGCTAGTTCTGCTCTGACTGTAAATCAGGAGTAACTTGACTGAAGTCAGTGGACTTACACAGATATAAAATCAATGTTGATGAGAGCAGTATATGTATTTCTTTAACATATACCTAGAAAAAACAGGAGGCTTTTATCTAGTCTTATCTCAGAACCAGAGAATTCAAGCACTGCTTGTCAACTATGTAAATATATGCAGAAATAAAATTTTATTTTAGTGCTTCCTGACAAAATTACATTCATTACTTGCTTTCCCTGTAAAAACAAACTAATCTCATGCCAAGTTATCCCTAAGAATCTGAAGATTGATAACTAGCAATTAAAAGTGCAGCAAATAATGGCAAAAATAAAGCTATATTTTAGTAAATATTCATAAATTAAAAATAAATGCATATATCCTGGGGATGGGAATGGTGCCCAAGGGCTTTATGATTTGTTATTTAATTTTGGTTTGTTATTTAAACAAAAGCAAATACTGTCCTTAGCTTCTCTGTTTTCTTTTAGTGAATGCCAGATTTCCAAGCTTTGAAAAGTATAATTCAATACCACAATTAGGGCCCTACCAAATTCATGGCCATGAAAAACGAGTCACAGATGTGAAATCTGGTCTCCCCCCATGAAATCTTGTCTTTTGTGTGCTTTGACCCTATACCATACATATTTCACAGGGGAAACTAGTGTTTTTCAACTTGGGGGTCCTGATCCAAAAGGGAGTTGCAGGGGGGTTGCAGTATTGCCACTCTTACTTCTGCCCTGCTTTCAGAGCTGGGAGGTCAGAAAGAGGCGGCAGTTGGTCAGGCGCCCAGCTCTGAAGGCGGCGCCCCGCCAGCAGCAGCGCAGAAGTAAGGGGGGCAATCCCATACCCTGCCACCGTTACTTCTGCGCTGCTGCTGCTGGCGGCGGCTCTGCCTTCAGAGCTGGGATCCCGGCCAGCAGCCGCCGCTCTCCAGCTGCCCAGCTCTGAAAGCAGCGCCGCTGCCAGCAGCAGCGCAAAAGTAAGGATAGCAGCACTGCAATCCTCCCTACAATAACCATGCGACCTCCCCACAACTCCATTATGGATCAAGACCCCTACAATTACAGCACTGTGAAATTTCAGATTTAAATAGCTAAAATCATGAAATTTACTATTTTTAAAATCCTATGACCATTAAATTGAGCAAAATGGACGGTGAATTTGGTAGAGCCCTAGCCATAATGTTTATGTGCTCGGAAATGTAATAGCTCAAGATCGCAGGGATTATTTTCAGAAATGCTGATTATGGGAGTGGGGACCCTTCTTGGATCTCATGACTCCCATTCCCTCCTTTGAGTTCCTTCTCTTGCTTAACAATTTCAAACACACACACACACACCCCTGAGCAGGATTTGAACCTACCGCTAGATCTCCTCTATCAACATCACTTGCTTTATGTAACCTGCAATGACCCAGGCCACTCTGGAATACATCCTCCTGCAGCAAGCCCCTATGCCAGACAGGGAGCAGGTGACAAGATATGCTTTTTTTTTAAACCACCTCTGCTTACCACATCAGGAGAAATCTGAGGAACTGTCCCAGACTGAAGTGTCAACAGAGGTTTTTTTTGGAACAAATTAATAAATTAAACAGAAATAAAACACCAGAACCAGATGGTATTCAGCCAAGAGTTCTGAACGTACTCAGATATGAAATTGCAGAACTACTAACCGTGGTATGTAACCGATCATTTAAATCGGCCTCTGTACCAGATGTCTGGCAGAGAGCTAATGTGATGCCGATTTTAAAAAAAGTTTCCAGAGGTGATCCTGGAAAATACAGGATGATGAGCCTAACTTCAGTACAAGGCAAATTGGTTGAAACTATAATAAAGATGGTGAGGGATGCAACCCCATGTTCTGGGTGTCCCCAAACCTCCAACTGCCAGAAGCTGGGACTGGATGACAATGGATGGCTCCCCTTTCAGCTGTCTCTTTCTCCTCAGAGCTTACTTCTGGGAACTCAAAACATTCCCTCTTGCTACAGGTCACAATGTTAACAGTTTTGTCATTTCCCACCAGCACATCAGCTGGAGGATAGATCTATCAGTGGCTATTAGCCAAGATGGTCAGGGCAATCCCATGCACTGTGTTTCCTTTAACCTCTGATTGCCAGAAGTTGGGACTGGATACCTGGGGATGGATTACTCGATAAATTGCCCTGTCCTGTTCATTTCCTCTGACACATCTGGCACTGGCCACTGTCAGATGACAGGATACTGGTCTAGATGGACCACTGATCTAACAATACGGCCACTCTTATTTTTTAAGTCTTCCGATTACACACACTATATTCTAATCAAATTAGGAATTTTAAAAATTGATTAGCCCATGCAGATATTAAGATAGTCTATTAGTTATACCACCATATTTTGGAACATGGTGACACATGCACAAAAATCCCACAGACACCATTTTCAGTGACTTATGATGGTGAAACCAAAAGATTAGTCTGCAAAGGTGAAACTCAAATTTACATGAAATATTTACATGTCACTATCTTACCTCTTTTCTACCCAAAAAAGCATAGACAGCTTGGAATCTGGAATAATCAGCCTGAAGAGTCAAGCCGAGTTCTTTTTTCTCATGAATCATCAGTAAAAGATTCTGCAGGTCAAATAATGTTCTTATTTACATTGTATAACCTTATTGTTTCAGGATGAAGCCATCCTGTTGATCCATGCAATTTCATTAACCTTCTGTACTATCTTACCCTTCACTTCCCTCTTACCGCTTTCATTTCATTTCAGTAGGGTAAGAGAGGAAATATGGTTACTCATCTTCTCATAACTTTGAGATGTGCTTTGTATGTCTATTACACTGTAGGTGTGTGCATGTCTCATGCACCAGTGCCAGAGAGGTTTCCCTAGCAATGTGTGTAGGGGCAACCAGGCACATGCCCTGACTGCCCTCATGCTCCAAGACCACGGTATAAAGTGTGGAGCTGCCCCACCCATCCCTCAGTTCCATAATCCCAGAATCTAGACTTTATTGGGAAAGGAGGGTGAGTTGAGTAAAATACATGCAACCATAGGTGCTTGAACTAGTGGTGCTGGGGGTATTGCCTCACCCCCTTGAAGTGGTTTCCATCATATACAGGGTTTACAGTTTGGTTCAATGGCTCTCAGCACCACCACTATACAAATCATTCCAGCACCATTGCATGCAACATACATCAAAGAACAACAGTTACTAGAAGGTGATTAACTGTTTTTTCTTCTTCAAATGATTGCATATGTCCATTACAATGTCCAACTGCCAAGTTGTTTTCAGAAGAGGTGGGGCTAAAAGTCTCATAGAAAGAGGGAGTGTAAGACCACTTTCCCCACATTCATATCTCACTTTGATGCAGGAGTAATTGCATAGCATCTAGCAAATGTGAACTGAGGACCATGTCACTATTTGCACATGTCCTTAGCTTCTTTGCCTTAGTTTCTTCATCTGCATAATTGAGACTGAATACTTACCTCCTGTTTTTATTTGTATTCTTTACAGAAGACTAGAAATGTCTTGTCTTAATAATTAATGTGTGTAAAGTACTTTGAAGACAAGAAGTGCTAAATATTAATACCATTCATTTACTTACCTGCCAAGACCTGTGTGTTATGATTTTCTGTTGTTCCTGCTGATTGTACCCTGAACACCTAACACAAAGTAGGTGGCTGCATTCCCTACACTGCTTTAGATAACAGGTCATCAGCTTTTGCAGGATCCCCTTAACACAGGATATAACAGGTAAAATTCCTTAACAAGACCTAACGTTCATTTTTTTCCATTTAAAGCTAAATAAAAAAATTCTGTTGCTGATAGTTTCAGGGTTCTTTCAGTATTTACGTTTTATAGGTATACACCACTGCCATTTCTAATATCTTCTGGCAATACACAGCTAGGCAAATAATCATTCCCAATATTCATTCTGGGGCCAGATTCTATGACCCTTTTTCAAACTGTGTAGACTCTTACTCTAAGTAGCCCCACTGAAGTCAATGGGGTTAAACATGCAGTCGGATTTCATTCAGTGCAAGTAAAGGTGACAGAATTAGGCCTTTTGGCTATGATTTCAGCTTCCTAGAGATCTTGCGGGGGCGGGGGGGGGTGGCTCTAACTTTCCACCACCTCTGATGGAACTTGAACCCTTGGAGGCAGTAGGTAGGCGCAATCCTTGCACTTGGGAAAAATCATATGGACTATCTATCTCTAGCCCCGTATGCAGTGGGGGGATAAGCGTGACTGAGGATTCCTTGTGGTTCTTTATCCCCACAATCCGTGTGTGCGCCAAGGCAACGAACAATGCGTCTCATATTATATTGTACAGGAATAAATTTGTAAGGTGCCTTGGGAGCCTTCTGGACAAAAGGTGTTGTACAAACATAAATCATTAACAAGCAAAAAGCAAGTGACCTTGTCCCTTTCATAACTAAAGAAGCATAAAAGAAATATGCTCTATAGATGAGAAGCCAGTCAGCAATGCTGTGCACCAGTGGTCAGACAAGAGCACAGGCATCCATCCTTATGTTTCAGTGGGTAGAAAATTCTTTTTGACAAGCTTCTAGTTTTCATCTCATCAGCCATGGATTCACAGTGATGAAGGGCTGCTAAATCCCTCTGTTGTGGTGAAAAACAAAATTTCCTGAGTACAAACTAGCATCTAGGACAATAATTAGATCTCTGATCTTCACACAGAGCTGGCCTTAAGTAATTCTTCTGGATTTAGGTATAAAATATGCATTTGACATTAACATCATCTTCATCATGATGAGTGGATGACCAGACCTTATGTCCAGGCTGGTAAATGTTCAAGACAAAGTGTTGATATAGGCATCACTACCTGCATGGCCTATAATACAACCAGCTACCCTAGACCGTTGCACAAACTAACAATAATTGATTAGCTGGTTTCTTGTAGGCATCATAACATTAGCAGTTCCTGAGGGGGAATTTAAAAGAGGAAAGGGGAGTGACCTTATAGGTTGTTTTGGAGAGAGTGTTCCATGCATAAGGGATAGCGTGGAAGAAAACACCGACACATTTGTGGAAAAAAGCAGAAGTGGGGAGGAGGGCCTTGCAAGGCAGACTTCATTGGTGGAGCATAAAAGACACCATGATAAGAGACAAAGCAAGCAGAGAAAGTGGACACTTGCAGAGCTGTTCTTCTTGGGGCCAAAAGCTTCATGTAAGATCTGCAATTTACAGACCAGTCTTGTCTTCTCTGGCAGAAAATTGAGAGGGAATAATTCACTGATCGATTCCCTCTACCCCTTCAACAATGGCAGCAGGGGGAAGAAACTCAGAACCCAACATCACACCATCTTCAGCACAGCAGTGATTTAAACATCATGTACAAATATTCTAAGATGCCTCCTTTGCTAAAGATTTTAAAATATCAGTCTTTTCCTTACTAGCCAGTCAAAGCAAACTCAGATGACTTTTTTTTTTAGCCTGTTTCTGTTATGGCTTTTTACCTCTATGTTAATGTGTGTTAATTCAGGCAGCACCCTGAAAAGCCTGATTGATGATGACCGGCAGCTCGGTAACCTCATCCTGATGGGTGTTTTTGTTTGTCCTCACATTGTGATTCACATCCACCTCTCCAGTGTTGATGTATCATTGCTCAGGCAACAGCCAGCTGTACAGATGGGGCTTTCTTTTCCCCTAGGATGTGCATCTGTCCTCTAGTAGTAAACAGGTGGGATTGTGGAGAGATTTATCATTCTTTGCTTGTAATAAATACATAAGCAAAAGCTACTTTATACAGACAGACTTAGAATTGTTTAATGCTCATAACTGGTCCTATCTCTGTGGGGATTTTAATCCTCTTTAAGTTAACTCTTTCTTGGTTAATACTTTGAGAGAACTGTAGAAATTTGGAGGTGGTGGGGGGCGGGAGAAAATCCCTCATATTTCTATTGGTGAGACAACTCATGGATTTTATACTTTGGTTTTACTGAGTCAAGTTCCTGTAAACCAACTGCTATTTCCATGTCTCTTCACTTAAATGTTTTTGTTGTTGGCGTTAATTTAAGGATATTTAATGTGAGAATCATGATCACAAAACAGACCAAAACAAAAGATATATATAATAAAGTATATCTGATTCTTAATAATCTTACCCTTTAAGAATAATTTTTAAATGCTTCATGTTTGGGGGACACTCTTAGCAAGTCTCCCATAAGAAAAGCAAAAAGGCTCAAAGAGAGTAAAGAAATACATTCCCAGAGGGGCTGCAATCTTAAATCATGACTATTGAGTGTGCTAGCTACCAATATGTGCATATTACTGCTCTGTTGCTTATCCGTCTTCTGAAGTGACCCAAGTTGAACACTGTAAAATATTATCAATAATCTCAGTGTACTGTCAACAAAGTATAAACTTCTCCAGCAAGCACATTAATACCAAATATCAATTCATTCCCCAGGTGGAGTTGTATCCCTCATTAGTTATGTTTATGATAGTTTTTTTTAAAGTGATGTACAAGGAGAAAATGGGTTACTGCTTTTTTACGATGTATAAAAGAGATCCTTAAAGGTAATTTTCTAAAAACAAGAAGTGTTTTTTCTCCTTGTTTTTTACGTTAGCAATTCAGGTTCCATCCTGCTCTTTCCAGTAAGATGAGAGAAACTCATGACACACTTGCAAGAAACTCTCCAAGAAAACCAAGGAAAGCCAGATTTGAAATTCATGACAACTGTTAAAATAAATAACAAAATAAATAAGGAATATTTTTTCCTTCCCAAAGTCCACTTTGCAGACCTTCTTTACCCAAAACAGAAAAGAAAGATATTTATATTTTTAAAAACCTTTTGAGGTCACCTTAAGCATCCTGGTTTGCTGCAGTTGCTTGGAATCCCATTTCCTGAAAAAGAAGGTGAATTTTGCTCTTTCTTGTTATTCAGAGGTCATTCCTTCTCTTCACCTAATAGCTCTGTCTCCTGACAAACTGAAGCAGAAGATAATGAATATCTTTCTGTGCTTATTTTTCTAATTTGCATATGCATCTTCCACAGGAGCCATCAGTTACAAAAAGAAAATTGGACTGGATGTAAAAGGCCCTTTGCATTTTTTTTTACTGCCTTGTAAAACAAGTTATTTTTCATTTTAGTGATATGAGGAATTCATTAATAAAGCCTGCACAGATTATTTACTGGGTGTTCACTGGACGCATTTTGCATCCTTTACAACCTTTAGCTTTATCCAGAGAAACACACTTTGCCCAGGTTCACAACAGTCTAACTCAGAACTAGAGCATCGCCAGTTTTGTGGAGTCTACTGATGTATCCCTCCTCTCCTGTGGCCAAGTTACTCAACAAATGGCACCCTTGGTGCTTACCACACTGCAGCATCACTGGGAGGTTCTACAGTTTGTTTTGATCCATGCACCTCACTCCCTTGTCATTCTCTTCATTCCCTGGCTCATCAATCATGAATCATGTATCCACTGAGGTACAGGCATGGTATGCTTCATGTCAAGACTGCTGTCAACTTTGCCTTCCAAAATGAGACAGAACCAGAAACCCCTTGTGAATTTTCACCACCTATCTGAGGTTCAGAGACCAAAGAAGGTACACTAAAGATGACTACCACCATCCCTGCAACCCCTTCAATAGCTTCAGAAATCACAGTGAAATATTGGGATTATGGCCAATGTTTTTGATAAAAAGAGGGCAAATACTTTGCCACCCCTTCACAGTTATGATCTGAAAATTGACCTGCAACCTCAAGCTGAGATCCCCTTTGGCCACATATATTTTCTCTCAGAACATGAACTCCAGGTGCTCTGGGATTACCTCTGCAAGAAACTGGAGAAGGTGTTTGTTCACCCTCTACTCCTGGCAGGGGTCCAATATTCTTTGTGGCAAAGAAAGATGGCTCCTTATATCCTTGAGTTGACTATTAAGTTCTGAACAAAGTGACAGTCCAAAACCATTACCCGCTGCCACTTATTAACAAGATCTTTGAGAGGTTCCACTCGGCCAAGATTTTTACAAAGTTAGACCTTTGTGGGGCGTACAGCCTGGTCTGAATCAGGGAAGGTAATAAATGGAAGACTGCAGTCTGCATCCAATATGGACATTTTGAATATTTAGTTATGCCTTTTGAGTTATGTAATACTCTGGCAACATTCCAGCATTTCATCAGTGATATCTTCCAGGATATATTGAACCAGTTTGTGGCTACTTATTTGGACACTATTCTTGTTTTTTCCCACAAAACCAGGAACTGCATGAGCAACACATATGCCATGTTCTCAACAGATGCCACTAAAACCATCTTTACACCAAAATGGAGAAATGAGAGTTTGATAGACATACAATTGAATTCCACAAGTATATTGTTTCCCCCGAAGGGCTAACAATGGATCTATCTGCCATCTCCAGGTGGAACGCCCCAAAAGGACATGATAGGCATTCAGTGGTATCTTGGGTTTGCCACTTTCTACAGATGTTTTTTTAAAAGATTCTCTCACCTAGTTGCCCTGATACCTGCACTCCTTGGAAAAGGAGTCCCCTTCATCTGGCCACCAGAGGCACAGTTCATGTTTGATCAGCTAAAGAGATCTTTACCTCAGCTCCTCTTTTTGTGCATTTGGATCCCCCCAAGCCCTTCACCGTAAAGGCAGATGCTTTGAACTCTGCCATTGGAGTGGTTCTGTCACAATATACTAGCTCTTGTAATAAAACAAAATCCCTGTGCCTTTTATTTATGAAAAATAACCCATGCTGAAAAGAATTATGATATCTGTGACAAGAAGTATCTTGTAAACAAGGTGGCACTTGAAGAATGGAGATACCTTAGAAGGAGCTTGGTTCCCAGTCCAGGTTCTCACTGATCACAAGAATCTGGACCACTGTTCCCTCTAAGCTGTGTGTGTGCACACAGATCCTAAACCCTGTGCAACGGCAAAACACCGTGCACACAAAAATTTGCACAGAAGCACAACAATTTGCACAGAAGAATTTTTTTGCGCACACGGCCTGTCAAAAATTAGAGGGAACATTGATCTGGACTATCTTCCAACTGCCTGTAACCTTAACTAGCTACTGTTCTGCTGGTCACTTTTCCTTGCCAGATTCAATTTTGTTGTCACCTACCAGCATGGATCACAGAATAGAAAGGCAAATGCCCTATGCCACAAGGATGAATATGCTGAGACAGATACAGCTCCCTTGGCTACCATTTTACATCTGTCAAATTTTATTCAAGGGACAACAAATAGGGAGCGGATGTCCCTTACCCTGTCCCTGCTTCTCCAAGACCTCCAAGCTGCTAAGATCTGTTACACCCAGATGATCCTAACTTTTTGCACAGCTCAGGTTTTCATTTAAAGGATGGTCCGCTTTATCATGGAAGGAGTCCTTTATATTCCACCCAGCCAGTCCATATCTGAGCTGTTAAAGATGTGTCATGATACACCAATTGCCGGTCACTTTGGCTGCTTCAAAACCCAAGACCTAGTGTTACAGAGTTTCTGATGTCCAAGGTTCAGTTTTGATATTAAGAGGTAATTTATGTGATCTGTGGTGAGCAAGTGCATATGTGTCAAACCACTCAGTCTTCTCCAGCCTTTGCCTACACCATTTTGACCCTGGTCGTTGGTATCCTTGGACTCCATCGTAGAGTTACCCCACTCCCAGGGCTGCACCTTCCTCCTCCTCACTAAGATGGCACATTTTATTTCTGTTCACTCCCTCCCAACTGCCCAGGAAATGGCTCACCTTTTTCTACACCATGTTTTTGGGTCCATAGGCTGCTGACCAGAATAGTCTTAGATCGAGGTTTGCAATTTACTTCCTATTTTTGGTGCAAACTCTTAGGAATGGAACTGCTTATCTCCTTGACCTATCACCCACATACCAACAGGCAAACTAAATGATGGAACCAGGTCCTTGAGCAATACCTCTGTTGCTCTCTCAGCTATCGTCAAGATGATTTGGTCATCCTACTGCCTTACACAGAGTTTCTATACAACTCCAGCCACACATCTACCCAATACAGCCCATTCTACACAAACTGTTGTTTCCACCCTCAACTTAATTTGACCACACCTTCAGACTCCCAAGTTTCTGCCACCTTCACCGGGCCCACCGAGAGCTTACCGAACACCTGGAAGTCTCCAAGCAGGCAGGCAAACATCATGATGACTGAAAATGCCAAGCCACAATGGCCATGTCTGTAGGAGATAAGGTTGGGTTGTCCTCCAGACACTTAAAATCCACCCATCCTCAGACAAATTTGACTGCCAGTAGCTATGCCCATTTAAGATCACAAAACAAATGGACCCTGTAGCATTTACACTCCAGCTACTGGAATCCTTGAAGGCCCACCTGGTTTTCTGTGTGTTCCTTCTCAAACCTTATGTGGAGAATTTCTTTCCCAGCCACTCTGCTCCACCACTATCTCCTTTATCTGCCCAGGGCCAAGAGAAGTATGAGGTCTGGAAAATCCTAGACTCCAAGTGAGTTTGAGGCAAACTATTATCTGGTGGATTGGGAGGGCTATAGACTAGAATAGTGATTGTGCGAGCCAGGAGAAAGCATTATGCTCCAGAACTCATACATATCTCCCATTAGAACTACACTGCAAAACCAGGTCCCATGGCCCCTAGATTGACTGCACTGGCTGACAGAGTCCAGACCACCCCTGACTCTGTCATTGACACTGTGTTATATGTAGATTCTGAAAACAAGAGATTCCTGATGGGTTCCTCATTTAAAATGTCAATTGTATTAAACAGGCAAAGTGACTTCCAGCCAAGTCAAGTGTAACACGATTTCTACTTGTTTGCCTAAGAAAGGTTCATGGTTGGTTTAGGTAGTGACATTGCTGCCTATGGAGGTTGAGTTTTCCATTTGAACTATGACTGTGCTCATGAGTAGATGACCATATTAGGCCAAATTCATCCTTGGTGTTACCCTAAAGCTGAATCTGGTTATTTAAGGGGGAATGAATATGGATTTAAGAGGGCCACCAAAATTTTAGATATATCTTATTTCTATAGAATAAGGCACTTACCTACAAAATTAATTATATAAAATTACAGTAAAAATACAAATACTAAACCAAATAAATACATCTTGAACTGTAACCTAAAACTTGTGCTCTTGCAAACTGTAAAAATAGGTATATTCCAAAGGCAATGTTCCTTGACTGACAAATCCCTGCCATTAGCCCTGGAGAATTTTGCTCTGTAAACCAATAGCAAGAGCATCTCTGCTGAACAGGTCATACAGAGATAGAGGGAAAGACATTTTCACTGATAGCTGGTCCCCAGGCCAAATACAGGGCTTCAAAGATTTTCACTAACATGAACTGTACATAGAACTGAATAGGAAGCCAAAGCAAAGATATGAGCACAACTGTTATGTGCTTACACAACTGGGACAACTTCTGAGTAGTACTGCCCACTTCAGTAGTATGGTTTGGTTATTACTAATACAGGGATGACATATACACTTCTGTAGAGACAGAGTAATACTCTCATTACTCAGTTTTAGTCTCCCAGTTATGTAAATCTATGAAAATCAAACTCCCCCTCCTTTAAAACTGTCAGCACTAATTTCTGGCATAAGAATGTATGCACCTTTAATCTGATAACCAGGAGGCTGCAGTTATGTGGAATCTTCACTTGGTATGAACATATTACAGAGACAGAACTTTGAAGATATGGATTATGAATCCTCTCTGTGCCCTGGGTGCTTGTCCTAGGGGATTCTAGCAAAAATATTAAGAAATAAAACAACTGTCAAGTATTCTCCAAAGGTAACTCTGTTGCTTATCTGAGAATTCAGCTGAAGTCTTAGAATATGTCTACACTGCAGTGTAAGCCCAGGGTTAGTGGAACTTGGGTCTGCGGACACTGGGTTTGCAAGCCCAGAGCTTAAGCATCCACACTGACTGAGAGAAAGTGATGGCAGAGGTTTCTGTGGCAATCAGGCAGTAAACCACATGCAATGAGGTGAACATAAAAAATACTCCTGAAGTAATTGCTGGTTTTGAGAGAATGGGGTTTCCAAACTGTGGGGGGGGGGCATTGATAGGATAGTTTGCCCTCCTTAAGGGGCACATGAGTACATAAACCTCAAAGGATACTACTCCATTGTTATGCAGGCCCTTGTGGACCACAAAGGCTGATTTATGGACGCCAGAATGGACTGCACTTGAAAATGTTCATTATGCCAGGGTTGTCCGACAATCCAGAGTCTACATTCATGGACAGGCAATGACATTATTCCCGCCAAATGACATTGCCATAAATGGAATAACTGTCCCTATATTATCCTGAGGGACCCCACATACCACTTTTTGCCTTGGCTTATGAAACCATATCCTGATCTCAGACTGTCAGGCAGAAGAAGGTTAAATTACACTCTCAGTAGATGCAGAATAATAACTAAAAGGGCATTCAGCAGATTGAAATCCCACTGGTGCTGTCTACAGACCCATTTGGATTCCAGAGTCTTCAATGCTGTCCACATTATTGTGGCTTGCTGTGCTCTTTGTGAAGACAAAGGTGAGACATTTGCCCCTGAATAGACCTACGATACCAATGAATTGCTGAAATCAGTACACTCAGCCAGAAAGTGCACCTATCACAGCAGCAGTAAGATGGCCCCTGGCAACAGAAACCAGGGATGCTCTATGCTCCCACATTACAGACCTGAATGGGCCAAAGGGAAAGGCAGAACGGTATGTTTTTGTACAGCAATGTTTACAGTAAATGAGGAACTGTCAAAACACACAATGCAATGACGGTCATGTATTGAGAAATTGTGTTTGAGTGTAACTCCCCATTTGTGCTTTAGCACGTGTTTATCTTTATTATTCAACTTTCACATTATAAGATGGGATGTAACGATGCCAATAAACTTTCTTAATAAAATAAAAGCTTTTATTTGAATTACAAAAAAAGTTGAAAGCATACTGTTGCCATTTGAACATTGAAAGAACCGTAATAAGCCAACACCACAACCAGTAATAATACAAACACAAAGTACATAAACCAAACATTGAATAGTGCAAACAGTGCCATCAAAAAGTGCCCTAATCTTGGCCGTCCTCTGGCATGTTCTCCTTTCCCTTTCTAATGGGTTTAGCACACGCTTGCCTCTGCTGCATGGTTACGGAGGCCGGCAAGGGGGTGGGGCAGTTGCAGACTGCAAGCTGGAGGGAATCAGACCAAGGGTGGAAGACTGCAGTGGATAGATTTGCACTGTCCAGCTGCTAAGTTGCGGTTGCAAGGACCAGCCAGTCATGGAATTGTCCAATGTGTTCCCGGTAGGCAGTCTATGGTAACGTGGAGGGGATTTAGGCTGAGATGCAGGAGCCTGCACTCTTGCAGCCATTAGCGAACGCAGCTACTCAAATGGGTCTTTCTGTTGAGCTTTATCCTCCTTCCTCAACTGACGCTCCTGTTCCAGGAATTGCAACACAAATGTCCGATTATGCACTGCTATTCTGTCCGCAAGCTCTGCAGCCTTCCTGTGCCTTTCTTCTTGACTCTCAACTTGCCTTTCCATTTTGCCAAAATTCCTGGGGCAAACAACAGGCTGTTGTGTTACGGTCCACATGGATTAGTGCCTCCCCACAGCTGCCACGACAGCCTATTATGATAGCATGCAAACACACAGAATTCCACAACCATCACAACCTTTTCTTCCCTCCCTCCCCCCGGCACATTTCTGGACTGCCTACAAACCCCCAGCTATGCTTCAGACACATGAATTAATCACCCAGATGGACTACCCTTAACTAAATGGATTGCATTTGTAAATGGACTACATTTCAACCTCCCCCGAACCCCTGCCATACATTTCCCTGTTTACAGATGGATCATTACACTGTAGTCACAGGAAGGCAATGTAAGGTTCTTATTTTTAACATTCCAGCACATCTTAGCAAGAATGTGCAACTTTCTAGCAAAACTTAAATCTTAAAAGCTTGTTTCACTGTTTGCCTCTCCATCTCAGTTTTGAACTCCATGTGAGGGAGGAAAAGCGGGGAGATGCTAAGGCTGCCATTCTCAGACATACACTACCACCGACAGCTCTCGTCATAACTTTTGCGTTGGATCATATATTAACAACAATAAACACGGAGCCAGAAACTTAGCAGGCCGTAGGGTGAGTTCTGCTTCTCCAATTTCTGCTGCCAACTCCGTGACAGGCTGCTCCTCTCATCCCTTGCTTTCCAAGTAGTTGGGCCTGAGCTGCTTAATCCTCTTCCTGCACTGGTCATGAGTCCAGTGAATGCCCAATGCTGCCAGCTTCTTTGTATGATCATTCCTGGAATTCTTGCTAAAGTCAAACTGTTTGCTCATCTCATACCAGAGATTCACCAAAACCTGTCTATGCTCATGCACCTAGGTAGCAGCACCCTTGGCAAAGGACTTCTGGTCAGTGGCCATTGC
Organism: Eretmochelys imbricata; assembly: GCF_965152235.1. NCBI lineage: Eukaryota > Metazoa > Chordata > Testudines > Cheloniidae > Eretmochelys > Eretmochelys imbricata. Next base: position 91,815,162 of record NC_135575.1, read on the forward strand.
CAATGTAGAAGGTTCACTGTTTGCAGCTCAGTGGTCAGAATAAAATGGAAGGGTTAAATGCCCAGCAGCTGTACTCTTGAACAAGGGGAATTGCTTCCAGTTTCTGAGAGTCAGATTGCCCTCTCTATCCTAAGAGTAGCCAAAGAACACTGGCCCATGGGATTGTGGGATAGAATTTGCAGACTCTCAGGGCTTGAATCCGGGTGTTCCAGCCCCAAGTTGCAGCCATACTTCAAAATGATGAAGTTTGGGACAGAGTTGCAGCAGGACCTGGGCTCAAACCCTTCACCCCTATGGGGTCCAGGCCCGAGTCAGACATAATTGTGTGTTGAGGGAAGGAGAGGTTGGGCTCAAGCCTGAGTCTGGGCTTACACTGCAGAGTACATACCCAGTGTGTTTTAAGCGGAATTCCTTGTGCTGAAAACTTTAATGTTGTGTTGGTATTGGACACCTGATTTTGAAAAGTGAGCCAGTTAAACAGCTGTAACCTGTAGGCGGCTAAGAGGATGCAATCAACTTTGAACAAGTAATTGGAAGAAACAGATGCATTTATATCATATTACTGTATCCCTTTGCTGTGCTGATGCTGCTATAGTTAGGTAAGGAGTTCATCCTGCTGCCAAATAGGATTTGGGACTGCAAATCCATAACACAATGAACAGGTCTTGAGTGTCAAAATGCCATACGGCAAACACTGGTCTCGATCATGGCTGCTCTAGTGTGTGTGTGTGTTGGGGGGGAAGGGGCGGGATGGGACTTATCCCTCTTGTTAAACTATGATTTATTGTTGTCTTGGCAAAACATGGGTTATTGATGCCTTTTAGAATGTTGTACAGTTCAGTGTTTTGAATGAGGAAAGCAATTTGAAAGTAAGTACCAGAGGTGCTCTAGTTAAGCCAGACAATTACACTGCAGTTTTTTAGGCATCTATACTACAGAGTTTTGTTGACAAAAGTTATGCCACTTTAATTAAACCACTGGTGCATGTCCATACTAGCTCCTTGTGTCAGCAGAGCACATCCACACTAGCAGCTCTTGCATTGACACAGAGCACTGTGTGTAGCTATCTCACTGTGAAACTGGCAGCAGGGTGCTTTGGGAAGGGTTTGCAGTGCCTCAGGGGGCATCACATGTTGCAGGTTTCTCAATCCCATTGTTCCATGGCCATCCTACTAGATTACCAGCTGCTTTTCAACTGAAGTGTATGGGGGGGGGGGCGGAAGAGTGCGTGACAGGGAGTGTGTGTGTGTGTGTTGGGGGGGGAAGCAAACAGAGTGTGTGTTGGGAAAGTGTGTGTGTGTGGGAGGGTGTATATATGAGAGAGAGACAGAGTGTGTGTTGGGGAAGCGTGTGTCGGCATGTTGTCTCTAAGTTCAGACAGCAGTTTAAGCAGTCTCCCCTTCCCTCCCCCACCCCCCAGCAGAAGTCCGTTCTGCCTGCCAATGGGTCTGATTCCCTCAGAGTGCTCCCACACCTCCTCAGCTGCTGGAAGCAGCATCCTCAGCAGCTTTGTGAGCTCTCAGTCTGAGGAATGTCAAAGCTTCCCAGAGCTTTGAAAGGGGAAGGGCACATGCCTAATGAGCAGAGTGGTCACGGCAGGCATTGTGGGATGCTGGGGAGGTCAGTTATGTCGACATAATGAATGGCTATGTCTACACAGATGCTATGTCACTTAGCTTAGCCACAAAAAGCTCTATACCTCTCATTGAGGTGGTTTTATTTTGTTGGCAAAACAGCAGAGTTTTGCCTCCAAAAGTAGCTTTGCAGTGTGTACACCTCCACTGTTTTGTCAGCAAAAGGCAGCTTTTGCCGACAAAACTGTGTAATGTAGACAAAGTCTTAGCAAGGGACAAGTAGGCAAGTTCCACAAGCAGAAATCAAAGACAGTTATTGAGATGTACATGTAAACAGGTATTTGGGAAGGTAAGAGGAAAGCAGTAGATCTATACTCAAGCCAAAACCCTTCTTTGTGAAACAACTGGTTGGGATGGAGTTAGGTGGGAGAGAAAAATCTTCATATGAGTCATTCTGCTTAACCAGGAAAAGCAATGATGGATATAATTTAACAGCCTCAGAAGAAATACACAATTTGCAGAAACAAGGACTGATTTCAATTATTAGTTTCAAATGCATGACTCAGATCCAGAAATAAAGGCAACTTTTTTTTTAAAAGGATCTATTTTATTTTCTGAACATTTTTTTAAAATTCTCTCTAATGCACACGGATGAATAATTAAATTTCAAATTAAATAATGATACATCATAGAATCACAAGACTTAGAGATGCAAATTACCTATTATGACATCATCTGTCCCTCAGCAGCCTACAGTATGTTAAAATTGGAACGAGGTAAGATTCCCCCGCCAAGAAGAATGAAGGTATTATGCAAAGAATATGGATTAGAGAAGTAATAATCATGGAGTTCAGTGATCTTCCCTGGAAACAGCTGCAGCTGTGATGAACTTAATTATTCAGGCACTATTACAAATGGCTGCAGCAGGGGCTTGGCCTTTTACTGCTTTACAGATAGATGCAGAGCATATGATCTTGAAACGGGCCATCTTATGGCATTTTACAGTTAAATTATGGACCCTCCATCCACCTTTACAAGCCACAGTCCTAGGTGTCAGCTACACATTGTGGTACAAAAGGTGAATTTAAAAAAAAAAAAAATCTGGAGGGAAAGAATACATTTTCTGTAAAATATTCAGTACTCCCAGACGTGCATACCTTCCTTCAGTGAGAGAAAAACAGCCATCCATAAAAGTCCACACACTATGCAGCAAAAAACCACGAATTTATTTATGACTAAAGCAAAGCACTCTGTAGAAGAACTGGTGTAAAAATCAAGCAGCCTGAAATAGTTAAAAATAAAAAACAAAACAAAAAACATTAAAAGGAATACACTTGTTTTTGTAAAGCACTTTGAAGCACTCTACATGAGCCAGGAATTCTTTTCAGAGCGGTTAACTGATATTAAGAAGGGAGCCCATGCATCAATGTTGGTAACAGAATACAGCTCTGTCTCAGACACCAGGTTTAAAAACCACATATTTAACAAGCCATCACCACAGATATACAGACATTGAAGTAATCAGTGGGGCTCTGATAAGGATCTTAATTCCCAAAATACCAGCTCACTACTGTTGGAGCTAAAGGAATAACTCAGTTACTGAATTTCTTAGAAGGGGCAGGGACTGTATCTTCCTGTCTGTTTGGACAGTGTCTAGTGAACCTGGAACACAGATAATTAATTACAACCAAATGACTAATTTAAAGAGTCATTTAGGTTGCAAATTCAAGCACTAAAAAGTTAGGAAATACCAGAATTAAGGTTGCTTGAGCAACCTTAATTTGACCCCCTTTATGATTTGTCTTTAATTTCATGATTTTTTTTTTTTTTGCCTGCCTCGTTCAGTGCACAGGATGAACAATGCTCAAATAATGAGCAACTATTCAATGTTTCAATTTCTCCTCATTGTTGAATGTGTGGCCGTAGACCTTATTTACTGCACACCATTCACATCTGACTCCGAATACAGAACTATTAATTTCTTCATGGTCTTTTTAGTGTTCTCATTGCAGCACTATACTGGTTCATGAACAATAATGATTTAATACCACCTTATCTCACAGGGGTGTTATCTCCATTTTACGGCTGAGGAACTGAGGCTCCGTGAAAAAAAACACAAAGAAATTAGTAATTCTGTATTCAGAGCCAGGTTTGAAAGGTGTGAAGTAAATAAGGCAGGGTGCCACACATTGGATGAAGATAACAAGAAGCAATTTCGGGGAAAGTCCTGCTCTGCTCCTGAAGCCCCGGGATGGAGCATTTGCAGTCACTCTGTGGGGATGGCACATCTGCAGTTCAGTCAGTACATAGGTATTGTGCGGGGAGAGAGTATGCTTAGTGCAGACAGAATCTCTGGAGAATTTAGCAGCCAAATTCTTGCAAGTCTCTAATGAGCATATCCATATCCATCTACCTATCCATATCCATCATCTACTTTCTTCAGTGTTCTTAGTATTTTATTTTCAATTCTAGGTGGCATTTCTTCTTTACAGGCTTCATCCAAAATCCAATGAAGTCAATAAAAAATCTCCCAGAGGTTTCAGTGGGCTTCAAATTAGGCGTTAAGGTTACAGGTTTATCTAACAGCAATTTACTGCTGTCAATCAGCTTTAGGCATGTCCTCCTCAAAATGAGGATGTAATTAGGACACATGGAGGGAAAGGGGTGAAATATTATCAAAGCCCCATAATCAAGGTAAACTGCAACAACCACAAAAGTATGTCATCTTGAATTATGTGTAGCCCTTGTAAGAGCTAATCCTGAAACACCCTTACAAAGCCTCTCTGAGCAAAACCTCAGAACCCCAAATCTCTGTTGAATAAAGGATTTCATAATCAAATTATGAGCACTTTAGGACTCTCACAGTTGCCCTTTTTTATTATCTTTCATTACGAATGTGTTGGAATGTTAAATAGGAACTGCACCTGGTAACAGAACTATCTTCTCCATTATAAAGGAATAAATAGGTCTACTGGCACTTAAAGAAGTTCCTGTGCAAAACAAATTGAACAAAGGTATTAATTTAACTGAGGAACTTTGGGGGAGGGATAGCTCAGTGGTTTGAGCAGTGGCCTGCTAAACCCGGGGTTGTGAATTCAACCCTTGAGGGGGTCATTTAGGGATATGGGGCAAAAATTGGTTGGATGAGTTAATTGGGGATTGGTCCTGCTTTGAGCAGGGGGTTGGACTAGATGATCTCCTGAGGTCCCTTCCAACCCTGATATTCTATGATTCTATTTCATGCCCACAAGAACAGCATACCTGCAAGTCAAATGCAGCCCACTGAACCATCTGCTTTCATGTACATCAAGCAGTTCATCCTTACTGTGGTGCAATGTGTATTGTGTTTTCTGGTGAGGATTTTGTTTTGTTTTGGAGGTGGGGCTATAAAAGTACTAATGAATGCTTTTTATTTATATATGGACTGATGCATTATTTATCTATCAATCTATCCAGGTAAATTAAAACAAACACTTTTTTAATTATCTGTCAAATATACTTATACTCTGAAAATCTGAGATCAGATCTTCCCTCATCAGCCCATGTCAAGGAGCATTCATGACAGCAACAATGAAGGGTATGTAACAAAAACAAATTAATTACGAGATGAGGTGTCATTCTTACGAATTTATTAGACAGAATCAGAGGATGATTTTCTTGTCTGTTCAGGTGTTGGGGGGTGGGGGGAGGAGTTTGTAGAAGCAAGTCACAGTATGTCATGCTTTTGAAAGCGTGAAAATAACTCATACCAGAGGTCCTAAATCATGCTTTATGTTCTTTACAAACCACTTTTCACTAGACTATCAAGACTAATAATTTAAGATCTATTTCTTACAGCCTACAATCTAGGCAGCAGCTCAGGTCAATTTAGCAGCATCTCTGTGAAGTACAGGTGCACAAATGTGAGAAAAAATAAGAAACATGGATAAAATGGCATTAAAGGCCACTTCAGGTTTATTTCTTATGACAACATCAATACTTTCTACACGTAAATCAATGTTCTGAGCTGTGTAACAGCACCCCCATACAGAAGATTGGGGCATTTTTTTCCCCTTTCTTGTCTTCCTACCTCCCCTGACATTGGAGAAAATGTAACAAATAGAAAGATCTTTGTGCTGTGTCAGACAGTTAACTCTTGTTTTGTGTCACATATACAGAGCAGCCAGATCCCTTTCATCCTCTGTGGAGCAAAGCAGAGGGCTAATGAGCCTTTCCAGAATTACTGACACACTCACGTGCCTATTGAGTTGCAGCTGAGGAATGTACCAAAATCCCAAAGTGTAACATGACAATACCATCTGTGACAGTATTTTAGTCACAGAGCAACATCAACTCAAAAAGCTAAGGCACTTAGAGATGGGCCGTTACACTTCACTGGAGCAGGTACTTGTAAATGTAAAGAGAGCCCGGTTAGCCCAGGGTAGAGCCCCTCCGAAACAAGAGAGTAACCCTATGTTCATTAGGCAGCACACTGTGATATACAACAATGTAATGGGCTTTCCAATACTAGTACTGAATAGAACTCTCTATAATGATGATATAACCTTGGACAATGCTGACAGGGCAATGCCCTGCTGACACCTATGCAAGTATAGCATTTTAGAAGTGGCAGCTCCTGTAAGAGCATGAAAGGCGGCTGCAGCTGGTCTGAAACACATGCAGGGAATGAAGATCTGCAAGGGAAACTCATGAACACCCAGGTGTGCCAGATAGTTACTTCCAGTCTCTTATAAGTAAGTACAGTAACAAAGATCTAACTCTCAAAATCTGGGAAACTCAGAGGGAAGTCTCTTCTAGTTTCTCTTGTCTGTCTTGTTATTGTATAAGTCTTAAAAATGAAATACCACATCATCAATTGGTCTATAAAGATGTATTGAAACTAGTGGGTCTGATTCTTGACCCCACAAGTCACTTTTCATGCTGAAGGAACAATACATGATGACCTCCAACTGGTTACTTTATTGGTTGATAGTTTCATTGTTTTGACGGAATGTATCTATTGTTGGAGTGCCATGGTTGTACAGGGACAGCAAGGCCCAGGAAGGCTGTGTGTGTGTGTCAGGACAGAATTTTTCAACTGGACTCTGTATTCAATAGGAACCTAATGCAGTGTGTGGAGCACTGGGGTGATGAGTTCATGGCTCTTAACTTTCCGTGCTGTGAAATGGCCCTCCTTTGGCCCCCAAAAGACACTGATTTCTAAATGGTTGCTGAAGCTCAGCAGTATCAGGGACAAAAATATATCTACCACATGGGGAAATATGCAATGTATTTCTCAAAGAATTGTTCATACCTAGTTATACTAACAGGTAAGATATTTTAACCACTTCATACTGTATCTTGTTCCAAAGTTGTCAGCCTGGTTTGATGGCTACAGGTCTGAGGGCTAACCCATCAGCATGTTAATAATCTTTCTGCTCTTTGTACTGTGATAGTCTAGGCATTTTGTACTGGTTGAGACATTTATTACTAAGGTAGAATTCAATTACCAAACCTTTGTCCCTTTTACTATAAATGCCAATGGCATACTGAAATGCAAACTGTCACCCCAGTTGCCTTTCAGTCCTGACCAAGCCTAAAGAAGAACTCTGCAAACTCAAAAGCTTGTCTCTTTCACCAACAGAAGTTGGTTCAATAAAAGATATTCTCTCACCCTCCTTGTCTTTTTCAGTGTATTGTCACTTAATTATTTGCTGCAGGAAGTCTGGTCCTTTCAACAGAGAAATTTATTTCTAAAGGCACAGAGTCCTATCTCAGAGAATTTCCTTTTTATAAATATACTCTTACTTTAACAATTTGGGTCTTCTTTCCAGGATAGAGAACATGTGACTAGTCTTTTGATGACAGAGGCAGTAAGCAGCAATATTACACCGAGAGCACATAGATAAAAAGGAAATAGTAATATTTATAAATGGCTTCATTATGGTACATAAAAACAGAACAGCAAATTTAAGAACTTTCATTTGGGTGTTGTCATAAGAGTATTGCATGTCTGATTTGTGATGACTATAGAGATTGTCAGTTTTTCAGAGCAGGGATCACACCTTTTTTTCCTGGGGTGAAATCCTTGATCCCACTGTAGTTAACAGGAGTTTATCATTGATCAGTGAGGCCAGGATTTCATCATAGCAGCTTAGGCCACTGGTTCTCAAGCATTACCACATGATTTAAAGCAATAATTATCAGCACACTAGACCTGGAGTTCTCATACTTGGATGCGCAAAGTAGATCACCAGGACTGATAAGAAAGGTCACCAAAGAGAAAATGGATGATTGGTGGTCAGGAATTTCTCAAGGTGAAAGTGTGTTTTGCAGCTCACTGAAAAACAATGTTTAATGACTGCTGGTCTGGATGCTAACAAAAGAAACCCAGATTTTAGAGTCTCAGAGATGCAATTGTTTAATTTGGGAATGGGGGGGAGGGGTGGGGCAAATCATTTATTTGGCCAGCTTTCCTTGTACTTTTAAAAGCCTCTTTAAAATCCCACCACAATATATTATAAAATAGGAGCAATAATAAATGTTACATGCCCTAAAAATGTTTTAAAACTACTTCTAAAAATAACCACCTACCAACAATCTGCCAGCTCGTATATGTTTATCACTATTTGACTCTGATGTGTGCTATATTGTGATGACAGCTTCAGGATGTTAACAGCTTTCTCTTTTTCACCTTTAGTGTGTTTCAACAGTAGAGATTCCTGGGCTATAGTACCATTGTTCAGTGGCAGTAGCAGGCCTCCCTGCACCCAGCAGGTGCAAAGAGAAGTGGCTGTATCTGTTCTGATAGCTTATTATATTCTATTGAACATATAAAATATTTTATTTGGCTATTAAATACCTTGGTTAAAAGGGATTTTATATTAGTGTTGTCTTTAGTTAAAAATCACTCTCTTGTAAAGCCTCTAGTAGTATTTTCCTATGACAGGTATAATAGTTTTCCCCAGAAGAGAAAAACCTCTCATCTAGTTAGGACTTAATCCAGCAAAAAGGATCCAGGGTTTCTGGGCAACACAAATTATAGAAATCTACAGATTCTGACACTACAATGGTGGTATAAAAACCTATATGGAATAGACTAGATTTTACATTCCAAGTGGCTTGTATAAGGGTCCTTAATTAAAATAGGCTGAATCAAGGCGTGGCACAGAGAACGATCCTTTGCAAACAAAAATTAATGTCTTAATTTTGTATTAGGTGCCTAAATACCATGCTATAGATATCAGAAATGCACAGGCTGCTGGAATGACTCTCAAGTATTTCAACTATTTACAATTAGAGATGGGTTCTCAAACCGAACACAACGAGTTTGTGGCTGAAAGTTATGTCTATTATGGCCCGAATCTGAACACCCTGAACTTTGGGAAGGGTTCAGCTCAGATCTGAGGATTTCAATTCTGCTCACTAAAGAGATACAAAGATCAGTCTCAGATCCAGATTTGGATGCAGGGTTTTGATTCAGTTCCATCTCTCTAAAACAGGCCCCCGCTTGAAAGAGTTTATAGTTGATAGTGTTGTATATAGTTGTAAGTGTTGAAATTGACACAGGACAAGCATTTTCCCAAGTAACATACACAGTATATATATAAAAACAACACATTCCTAGCTGAGTGGGTGCTAGTACATTAGCAACAGAACCTTCTGTTTTAGGAAGAGAACAAAATGATCTTGTGGTGGTTAGAGATGTTCTGCATCTGTGGATCGCCATGGATAGCAAGCAAATATTAGATTTCATCTTAATTTTGCCTACTGTTTACCTGTAAAGGAATCATAAGAGTTGTGAGCACCCAACCTTAAACAGCAATTAATGAAATACTTAGGTTGAAATCCTGGCCCCATTAAAGTCAATGGCAGAATTCCCACCCATCCTCTCCGTTCACCCTTATAGTTTGGACTGAGCCTATTGCTGATATGTTTCAGAGTAGTAGCCGTGTTAGTCTGTATTCGCAAAAAGAACAGGAGGACTTGTGGCACCTTAGAGACTAACAAATTTATTTGAGCATAAGCTTTCGTGAGCTACAATGAAGTGAGCTGTAGCTCACGAAAGCTTACACTCAAATAAATTGGTTAGTCTCTAAGGTGCCACAAGTACTCCTGTTCTTATTGCGGATATGCATCCAAATGACCAAATATGGCAGCTATCAATAGTCAGTCAGAAATAACTTCATAAACAGCAAAAACTAAACAAAACAAAAATAACCCTCTTGTAGCTGTAGTTAACCACTGTTCCTTTACACCTGCACCATTTGCCAGACAACATTGAAACACACTGTTTTGCCCATGTGCAGTCATTGCACAGCAGAACCTAATCATATCAAAGCAAAAAAGACCAAATAAATGCAAGAGGACAAACTGATGGGGAACAAAAGTATTTAGAAACCGTCTGTAAAAGAAAAATGAGAGAGACAAAGGGACAGATCCCCAACCCCTCCTAAGTCTTATTGGTATTGCTCCACTGATGGAAAGGTAACTCTTATTCCAATGCAGCAGCTAAGGATCCACCATTCCAACATGGACTAAAGATGGGAAGTGTCTTCAGTATTCCAGGGTGTGGCTGGAGAATGATGGGTGCCAACCAAGATCACCAGAGAAATAGCAACTTGAGTTTCCAAGACTGACAGCATCCAACATTAGAAGGGTACTGTGTAGCAAAAGTGGAAGAAAACCCACCTATTATTCCTCCACACAAGTGCACCAAGCACTGCTCTGGTACATCTGAGGATCTAGCCCAGAATTTTAACTATACAGCCCACAAAAATTAAACCAAAGAGTAGCATCTATTCTTCCCTCTCTGTGGGAGTTGCCTGCATACATGAAATATGAGACCCTGAAGAACGTTTTATGCAACAATAATAAGCAAGTTTTGACTCGCAGTACTAGGAATAAAAAAAAGTTTTGAAATAAGCAGTTTTTACTGGGTTATTGTGGGACAGTTGGGCAAAACAAGGATCTTAGCTTCAGTCCATAATCCCAGGTAATGCTCTGTTGAGAGAAGCTTATTTTCTCCAATAATATGTAAGAGCCTTCATGAACACAGGGAGACGAGTCTGCCTTCAGTATAGTCATCATGTACCAAACTTATATCATTTTGGATTTGTTTGAAGGCTGGAAACTTGAGCTGTTTTGGAGTGATAATTGACTTCTATTTCAGCACCATTAAAAAAAGAAATGTCATCTATTATGAGTAATTAATTGTATTAGGTATTCACAAACACCCACATTCGTTTGGAGAAAGAAAAACCACACTTTGAAAGAGTTATGCCTTTGTAAAAAGCAAAAGAAATTCAGAAGAACATCCAAAAGAAACGGACAGTGAGATTTCAAAGCGTGTAGTCCCATGCAGAGTCCCATGCAGGTGTGTGTTTTACTAACTCTAGTACTAAAGATAATAGCCTTCACTAAACACTTTCCTTTATAAAAGATGTTTACTATTACACAGGCTGATTTTGGCTTCCTTACTCTACAGGGTTTTCCTCTTTTCTCCACTCCATCTTCTAAAGTCTTATATATGACAACTCCACTATTCTGCCAAGGAGAACAAGACTCATCCCCTCTCTCTGGAACCCACAATCTCCACTCCATGCATCAGCTGGAAGAAACCACTCGAGAACAATGCAAAACACACTCTTTCGCCCATCTCTGGGAACTGAGCATGCTGCCTCTGCAGCACTCCTGGCTAACACAATAGAGAGCTGAGCTTGATTCACAACTCATAGCCCCCTGAGACGGTTGGTTTAGTGCCAAATAATTCTCTTTCCCTTTAAATTATGAATTTCACACACAGATTTACTCTCTAACTAGCTCGGATGCTCAGAATCCAAAATTGCAAATTCCGCAACATTTGGTGTGTTTCTTAAATCTCCAGTTCCTGGAATTACATGATTATGCAAGAATCTCAACTTTAATATTAAAGTAAGTTCCTAGTCCTCATGGGTATGGATGAAAGCTTGAAAATGCAGACCCTAAAGACTCAGTGAAGGTGAAGGCAAAGGCAAATAAAAAGAGGTCCACAGTTTGTTTTAAAAATTATTTTAAGCAATACCGCTTGGAGATTAGACTTCTGCCTTACCAGTACCCTACCTGTTCTCATGGTTACTGTATGAAACCCCCAATCCTGCAATACCTTCCACTTTCTTCTATTTCAGTGTATTACTCCCCCCACAGTTTCAGTAACCAGCACAGACGTTCGCTAGCTCCGGCTGTAAGGAAAATCAGAAGAACAGTGTCCTCCCTGTCTCCCAGTATTGACGTGGATGTTTTGGGATCTGCTGCTAGGTGGGAGTGTTCTAACAAGGAAGTTGCTTCCTTTCTGGAGACTAAAGAGACACACTGAGCAACCAACACACTGTGACCACTACATCCTGATGAACTACAGTTCCAGTTCTTGCCATACCAATGAGCTGATGTTCTGCTCTGGCACTGCACCATCAGGACAATCAACCACAAGACTATTTCTCCCTTACTTGTGACCCAGAGGCAGGAAAAAGAACATTCTCCCACAGTAATCAGATAAAAGGGGATTGCTACTCACTTTAACAAGTTGTGATCTCTCCATACTCAGGTAACTTCCTTAAATTTTGAACACACTAGTGAGAAGACAATCAACTTTTGATGGGTTTTCAAATGTGGAATAAAACTGTTCCTCCAAAGCCAAGGCTTTGTGAGTAGCATCCTAAATTACGAGTCCTGATATCTAAATGATTTTCTAAAAACAACAGCAATACAAATGCCAGTACTGATAGGGAATCTATTTTATTGCTTTCTACAGTACCTACCACTTACTAGGAAAAATAGGTACGCACAGCGTGGTCTCTGGTGGACTTAATCAGGAGGCTGCTCTTTTCCCTTTCCTGACAAGAGCTTGAAACCTTTGCAGCAGTGGTGCTGGAGAGGACTGCTTGTTATAACTTTGCCTTCAGACTGAAGGGAATGTAGAGGTGGTTTCCCAGACATAAGGCATTCTCACCCTCTCTGATTGCTGCTAAATCACCCTGCTGCAGATGATTGCTCTCGAAGGCTCATACAAATACTATGATACTATTACTATTTTTTACCTTGGAAGGTACCACATTGCAACAAATATCACATATTTTCCAAAAACATTCCACAGGTAGGACACTCCTAGTGTCCTCTGTAAAGACATACACATTCTTCTCCAAATTACCCAAGTTGAACAATTATCAGTATATTTTTAGGCACCATCTAAACACATTTCAACCAATCTGTACTACATTACATATTTCTTCTATTTGTTTGTCAGGTGTTATTGTCTCCTTTTTTGATTATATGGTTTGAGAAATTGTTTTCCCATTGAAATGAAAACAATCCAGTGGACTCCCCTGCTTCTCAGCCCCCTCTTCTGCAAGTGCACACATACCAGATACACAGGATTAACAGGCTAAAAGAGATTTTTTTTGTGGAAGCTTTAATATTATTGGAAGTAATTATACCTAAGATTATTTATAATAGCACCAAGTTTAGTTTAGTAATTGTATAGATAGTGAGCTCTTGGCTATGGTTAGTTGTGATGGAGTTCTTGTTAGAAGTTGCTGCGTATCACCAGTACGTCTTTTCATTGCATTGGTCTCTCTGAGAAGTGCAGAGCTGCTGCCCAAGGCACATGCCCATCACACACAAACAAAAATGTTGCATGGTGTCAAACACATTACATGCATCTCTAATTAAAATATTGGCAGCACATTGCCCATGCAGTAGCATGAGGCTTGTTTTGGGTTTACACTTGGGAGGGCAGGGATCCAATCGGACAGTGGTACTGGTTATCACTTTAGTAAGCTCTGTCAAAGGAAGGAGCGATATGAATGACTTTGTCACTGGGAATAGCTCCTAGCAGTTAGATCTTGCTGTTTGTTCAGGATAGGAGCCTAAAACTGCTCACTTAGAAAACACATTTTCTGGTTAGACAGCCTGGAAAAAATATATAAAATATAAATATAAAATGTAGTAGACTAAATTTGCCCTCAGTGACAGGATTATTTTCAGTTGATTTCTAGGATTTTGATGAATACAGAAGTTGATCTAGTTAGTTTAGCAGCAATTCCATGCCCCTCTCCAGTGGGCAAAATAGCTTCTCAAAAATATAGATTACTTTGTAGCCTTTATTCATGGTCAGGGCTTCTTTGTTTCCTCCTAGCTTCCAGGAGAAGAGGGAAACACTGTTGTTCTCCAGATGGCTGAAAGGGAAGTATCACCCAGTGCAAGCTGTTGATGCATAGATGTTCAGGCCAGAAGGGACCATTATGATCAAATAGTCTAACCTCTTGCTTAACATAGGCCACAGAATTTCACCCAAGAATTCCTGCATTGAGCCCAATTACTTCTGTCTGAACTATAGCAGATTTTTAGAAAAACACCCAAAAAGATTTTGAGGGATAGAGAATGCACCACACCCCCAAGTAAGTTGCTCCAATGGTAACTGACCCTCACTACTAAAAATTTGCACTGCATTTCTGGTTTGAGTTTGTTCAGCTTCCAGCCACTGGATCTTGTTATGCCTTTGTCTGCAAGATAAAAGAACTCTCTACTATGAGAAATCTTCTTCCCATGTAGGACCTCACAGACCATGATTAAGTCACCTTTCCCCTTGGCAAGGCCTCTCTCCCCATCCCCTGAGGTTTTTGCTCCTTTTTCCATCCAGTTTTTGTGCAGAGGAGAAAGAGAGAGAGGTGATTCCAGCATACCTTCTGCGTAGAACAGCTAATTTGAATATAAATGCTCAGACAGGTCAGTAGGAGCTCCAGGCGCGGACAGTTTCCCATCTGTCCTCTCCTGACAGCAGTTCTGTCCTTGCAGGAGAAAGGGGTGCTCTACTCACATGCACTCTTAACATGGTATGTGAAGGAGTGAGGCGAAGCAGAGTAACTTTGCACAGAAATCTCTCTCTCAACTTAGGGTCCCCTGCAGACCTGGGTTCTGTAGCTAGGTAGAATTGGCCTTGGGGTTGAATCAGATTTAAAGTCCCCACTGAACAGGCTGATTAACATGCTTTGTGTACAGCTTGCCATGAGATTCAATAGGTTTCCATTCTAAATGCTACCAGTGTCTTTGAGTTTCAGGGGAACAATATGACCATTTCATCTAAAAGTTAAAGGAAGTCAAAAATAGCCCTTGGGCACAAACTGGAGATCAAGGCATCAGGACATGGAGTACCAGTGAAGGAGAAACTGCCATTGAGAAACTGATTTTACCATGAGATCTTCAAACTTTATAACTTGCATGGGAACAATGCATCACCACTATGACTAGAAAATGCTTTCATATTCCCAAGCACCATTTCATTACTGACTGGAGGAAAGAGAAAAAAAAAAAGGTGTGTGTCTATAATAACTCTCACACGGTGTGGAGTGCCTCAAGGGTTATATCAGCAATACCGTTTCAATATAACATGGAAAGTAAATACTTTTCAATTCTAAAGAAATTCAGCAAATGCAAACAAATAATATTCCTTCCACTCAGCCTGGAAAAATACATTTTCAGAAGCTGAAATTGCTGCATTCAATATTACCCATTGCCAGTTTGTGCCATTAAGAGGTAAGCATGGAACCACACTGGAAAAGGGAGTCTTCTGGGAAGGACTGTGCCCTTGGCATACAAGGGAAGTGGGCACACTGCACAATCTCTGCCATTGCCCAATCTTCTCCTCACCCCCCGGCCTGAGCACATTTGAGCCAGTTCTAGGAGGGAGCAGTCTAGCCATTGCAGAAGGGAGCACAGGGGTGTTAGGTTCCTTGAGCCCTCCCAGCTTTGTACACAGACACAATCTAACCCTTGATATTCACTGAACTATGTAAAGAGAAGCCATGTGGAAAGGAAGCATTAAATGGAAATCAGCTCTTGCTCCACCACAATGAACGCAGCCCACCACATCCAACTTCTGCTTGTGCTGTTGCCTCTCATAACTAATCCAGCCTGACCTCCATGTTAGAAATACTATAAGTTTATTGTGCATTTAAGGAGAAGCATTCAGCTGTTCATGAAATACTGTAAATTACAAAAGGCCAGTCCTTCCTTCCCTATGAATCAAAAAATGTTTGTTCATTTTACTGAGGGAAAGCATTAACATCAAAAACCTATTCATATTTCACACAATGAATAAGTAATGCATCTGTTCCTGACTGAAAAACAAAGACTATATCATACAGTATTTAATTACATTACTATAGTAGCTGGACCTCAGCAGGCCACATTGAGCCACACAACATTCTGCAATGTGACAGAGCTGGGCAACACTGCTGGGCAATATCAACACATGCATTGTGAGAAGTCAGCCTCACTTCCACTGAACTGCTGACTTGTGCTTGCTTAGCTTGGACAGACACAAATAAGCTTTGTTTGCTTGGCTAAAGAAATCTTTAGTGCCATCTTAGATACAGAGAGCCCTTTCTCTTATTCCTGGAAGTCACAAGGATGAGTTCCATGCCTCATTAGACTAAAACTAAGTAGAATGCTGGAGAAGATGATGCCAGTATTTCAGAAGGAGGCAAAAGTGCTATATCTTAACATAAATGGAGTGTCACCTCAATTATATGCAAGGTCTTGGAACAAATTTTGAAAAAGGAAGTGGTTAAGAACAGAGGTAAATGGTAATTGGGATAAAATACAACATGGTTTTACAAAAGATAGATCAGGTTGGTCTGGCACAATCTCTTTCTTTGAAAATATAACTGATTTTTTAGACAAATGAAATGCAGCAGATCTAATCTACTTGGATTTCAGTAAGCCATTTGATATAGTTCCATATAGGAAATTATTAGTAAAATTAGAGAAGATGGGGACTAATCGGAGACTTGAAAGGTGGACAAGGAACTGGTTAAAGAGAAGACCACAATGGATCATACTAAAGGTGAATTGTCAGGCTGGGGGGAGGTTACCAGTGGAGTTCCTCAGGAATCAGTCTGGGACTAATCTTATTTAACATTTTTATTGCTGACCTTGCCACAAAAAGTGGGAGTGTGCTAATAAAATCTGCAGCTGACACAAAATTGGGAGGTATTGCCAATATGGAGGAACACCAGAATATCATACAGGAAGATCTGGAGGACCTTAAAAATGGAAGTAATAGAAATGGGATGAAATTTAATAGTGCAAAGTGCAAGGTCATGCAGTTAGGGACTAAAGACAAGAATTTTTGCCATACGCTGGGGACGTATCAGTTGGAAGCAACAGAGGAGGAGAAAGATTTGGGTGTATTGGTTGATAAGATGACTATGAGCTATCAATGTGATGCATCCATGAAAAAGGCTAATGCAACCCTAGAATGCGACAGGCGAGGTATTTCCAGTAAAGATAGGAAAGTGTTATTGCCATTATACAAGGCACTGGTGAGACATCATCTAGAATATTGTGTGCAGTTCTGGTTTCCCATGTTTAAGAAAGATTAATTCAAACTGGGACAGATGCAGAAAAGAGCTACTAGGAGGATCAGAGGAATGGAAAACTTACCATACGAGAGGAGACTCAAGGAGCTTGACTTATTTAGCTTAACCAAATGAAGGCTGAGGTGAGATATAAGTACATCAGACCAGGGAGGGAGAGGCGTTATTTAAGTGAAGCACCAGTACTGACACAAGAACAAATGGATATAAACTGTCCATCAACAAGTTTAGGCTTGAAATTAGATGAAGGTTTCTAACCATTAGAGAGGTGAAGTTCTGGAACAGCTGTCCAAGGGAAGCAGAGGGGGCAAAAAACCGAACAGGCTTCAAGACTGAGCTTGATAAATTTATGGAAGGAATGATATGATGAGACTGCCTACAATGGCATGTGACTCATTTGATACTACTAGTAGCAAATATTCCCAATAGCCAGAGATGGGGAGCGCTCTGAGTTACTACAGAGAATTTTTTTTTTTTTACCAGGCGTGTGACTGGTGGGTCTTGCCGACATGCCCAGGGTCCAACTGACTGCCATATTTAGGGTTGGAAAGGAATATTCCCCCAAGTCAGATTGGCAGAGAGCCTGGAAGTTTTTTGCCTTCCTCTGTGGCATGGGTCACTTGGCAGGTGTAAACTCGAGTAAATGGTAGATTCTCTGTAACTTGAAGTCTTGCAATCATGGTTTGAGGACCTCAGCCAGAGGCTAGGGGTCTATTACAGGAATGAGTGGGTGAGGTTTTGTGGCCTGCAATGTGCAGGAGGTCAGACTATATGATCACAATGGTCCCTTTTGGCCTTAAAGTCCATGGGTTTAAGTCTACAACAGAGTGACATGGCCTCTGATAAAAGCTATGCCAACAGGAGACAACCAGATTCATTTTACATTTATACATATCATTGCTTTTGGAAAACGTACAGCATTTCAGAAGATTGAGTACTTGATCTGTGACATGCAGCAAGATTTGGCATAATTACCCAAAAAGACTATGACTGGTTTGAGGAAGGCAACAAATATCAGTTAAGACAAATGCTTATTATAAACACGTCCAAGAGATGCATACAGTCAGACTGGAAATGTCAGATTCAACCAAAGGTCTAGCAAAACAGTTAGAAGAAAGTTCATTCTGTGATATATTTAAGTCAGCTAGATTTCACTTCTACAGAATGATGTTTCTATAGAAGGGCCTGATCCTACTGCCATTGAAGTGATTTGCAAAATTCCCACTGAAGCAGAAGTAGACCTAAAGTCAGAGACTGAGTAAGGCAAGAGCCATGGGATTGAGGAACTACATTCAGAGAGGTGTGGTACACTGATGATTGCTCTTAGTTTAAGACCATCTGAGCAGGTAGCCCTCTGTACTGCCTCACTTGAGAGGAAGATCAAAGACTCAGAAGTGAAAGGGCTTTGGCAGGTAGAGAAGGGGAATGGGGCACTCTGAAAATGAGGCTATTTAATATTAACCCATCCTGCTGGTAGCTGCTAACAAATTTAGTGACAAACGCCTTCCTGTGTATCTAATATCTGTTCTGCTGAAACAGAAAATGTACAATAATATAGTTCTCGATGATTTGGCAAGGTCCACAAGCAGACAGATGAGATAATATTTTAAACCTATATTTCTGCTAAAAAGGGAGTGATAAATTCAGACGTTTTGAGAATTAAGAGGGACACACTAATTTGACAGTTAAGTAGCATACAGGCTGGGTCAATCTAAACTCAGAAATTAATATCAGTAATTAATTACTCACCTCTACCATTATATTAATTCTGGCTTAGGTTGTGCATGTGTCTACACATAACTTTGTCTCCCACCAATGTAAGTGTCCCATTGCTGTGATGCAATAACGCCCCCTCCCTGAGTGGCATTGAGCCATGGTCAATGTACTGAGGTTGATGCAGAATGAGTGTAGATACTGCATTAACGATGTCAACCCCCACAGTCTTGCAGCAGCTGTCCAATAATGCCTGGTGTGTGGTTACCCAGTGGAGGGAAAAGTGACAAGTCTGCTCTTGGGGGCAACGCAGCACATGAGGTGTAGGTGTTGCCTTGCTGTCTGGGCTGTAATGAATGAATAGCTGGAACCTGCTGAAAGTGACCCATACCAATATGGAATCTCAAAGAGACACTGGAAAACCCCAGTGACCAAAGCATGGACACCTAGGACACAAGGACCAAGAGAAAGGAGGTTTTCTCACCACCTCTCAACAGGGAAACTGAGCAGAGACCCCAGCTCGAATACAAAGGACTGAAAGAGGACAGTCAGGGAATAAAGTGTGGGCTTCTGGAGGAACCTGGCTGCTTTCTCAGGGGAATGATGAAGGAGAGAGAAAGCGTGCACACCTGAAATGAAGTTCCCTACAGCTTGGCTAGTGACTTTCTCTGACTTGGCCAGACTGGACTATGCTTTAACCTTTACTTCTCTATGCTCACCTAAGGACTTTCAATGCTGTGTTCCAGTTGACTAATAAAACCTACTCTGTTTTGAAACACAGCTTGGAGGTCACTGAAAATACTTGCTGAGGTACACTAGTCCCTGAAGAGTGTACAAGTCACTGCCAGGAGTCTATCTCAGTTGGACTCGCTGAGCAGAGCTCACAAGGTGAACCAGGAGTGCAGGAGAGCTGTGGCTCAGTTGAGGAGGCAATGAGTTAGCGTGTGGAAGGAAGAGTGAGTTGCACTGGGGAACTAGCACACTAAAGTGGTGCCTCCAAGAGACTGTCCAAAAACTGAGGCATAGAACAGATCCTGTGGATCCATGACAGCATTTCATTTTTATTTCCTGGTTTTTTTAGGGACAGAGCCTCAGTGAAATTAAGGGACTTATGTCAAATTTCCATCAGCTAAGATTCTGCTCCTTAATTTCATTTGATATTTTCTGTATTTAATAGAAAATCTAGGATCTTAGAATAGAAAAGGATCTTAACATTTCACACCTATTTAACACCTGGTTTGCATTATTTAATACATTGGCCTAAGCCAAATGCATCCTCATTAAGAATTATTTTTTGTTTATAACATCTTGTTTAAGCAGCCGTTATTTCCTTTCAATCTCGGACTAATCACTTTCCATGGAAGACCTCTCAATTAAACAGGTTTTCTTATTAGCATGCCCCAATTAAATAGAGTTTATCATTATGGCCTCAGCTTCTAGATGACTTACATGCAACACGGAATTCAGGGAGCATTACATGTTGTTTTCCCACTGGTCAGTCCTGCCACTAAAATTATTTAAATAAATTTTACATTCTTTTAACAAAATAATAGTTGGTAAGATGTGAGGTAACAAATAAGGGATTACCCCCAATGCAGCTCTTTGTGATGTATTAATAGAAAACTATTATTTTTACAAATGGACAGCTTTCCCATCCAATTTTCTACTGCAATAAGTCTTCCAGCAGAACCTCTGACTCCTTGCATGACAGTGCTCTCAGTATCTCATAAATATTAATATAAGAAAAGGTTCTGCTATTCAGTGCTCCTGGAAAGGTAGTTAGTAAATCAAAATCAGTGATGGGGTACTAACACAACCGTTTTAAAAATTAGAAATAGAGCTGGGGGGGGTGGGGGGGGCGGGAAATCTGGTGACTACCCCACAGACCTTTTTTCCTTTAAGATTAAATTTCTTATACTTGGCACGGAACCTGAAACAAATGTCTTTTTTTTACAAGATGATTACATTTCATAAACCCAATGACCCTTGCTCATTTTACTAGACTGCATTTTAGCACATCCAAGGCAGTAAAATTAGAAAGAAGCAATACATTAAAAGCTGTTGTGTTTGTTGTAGGATATTTAAGTGTTTGCAATGCACAAGGTAGGACTCAATGCTGAAATTAAGCCTTCTATGTTTTGTTTCAGCACTGTCTATTACTAAACAATTAGCATTATTTTGTATGCAAAATATATGTACTGAATTATACAAAGCCAATATTTTCACTTCCTAACCTAAAACAGAGTTTAGGAGCAGCAAC
This sequence comes from Eretmochelys imbricata, assembly GCF_965152235.1. Lineage (NCBI taxonomy): Eukaryota > Metazoa > Chordata > Testudines > Cheloniidae > Eretmochelys > Eretmochelys imbricata. Next base: position 91,836,101 of record NC_135575.1, read on the forward strand.
AAAATTCCAACCACCAAAGAAAGGAGGAGAAAAGATTGCTACATTTTACATATCTGAAGTGATAAATCAGATGTCTTGCTAAAAAAATTCCTAACTTGAATTTTATCAACTACAAAGAATATTAAGCTTTCATAATTAGATTGCTGGTACTGAAAAAAAAAACTGATTGGCAGCTACTCTCATGTTTTACAAAACAATGCAAATTGACAGGATAACAATTTAACATTATGTTGCTATATTAGTACTTTTTCTATTTCATTATAATAATACTCAATTTAAACTCAAGCACTAACCCACAGGATGAAAAATAAGCCTTATGCCAGAAAGCTAAATGAATTCCTTTTGTACCATCAGAGGTTTAAACACAGCCATCTGGTGTGTCAAAATCACCTACATACTGTTCCAAATTTTTCATTATCCTTTAAGAGGCACATACTGAGAGAAATCCTGGCCCCACTGAAGTCAGTGGCAAGACTCCCATTGACTTCAGTGGGGCCAGGATTTCATCCACTGTATCCTGTTTTAACACTGATGTTTTCTTAAAGGCCTGGCCTACATACAGATTTTGTATAACTGTGGCAGTTAGGGGTGTGATCCAAAATAATTAGACTAGTGTAATGATCTTGGGGTTCATTAAATAACAAAACCAGTGAATGAGAAAGGAATAAAACTTTATTAAAACAAACTGGAGAGCTTCGGAGATGCTGCACACAGCCAGCCATGCGGTGTTCCCAATCCCCACCTCCAGGAATTTGGAGATGTGTCCTATGTTGATAAAACTGTCCCTTGTGAGGGAGCGTCTCTAAATAATAATCTTCTACAACCAGTACAACACTTGTGCCAATGCAATTATCTCAATATAAAAATGACTTATACAGGAATAACTTATGCCTCTTCCTGTACAGGAACGAGCTACATCATCATAAGGATCTTTATACAGATATTACTCCATCCACACTGTGAGCGTTTTACCACTTTAACTATCTCTATAAAGTTAAAAAGTGGTACAACTTCTGTGTTTAGACAAGTCCAAATAAATCATAAACAAATCCAAAGTTCACAATATTCTATATCTAAATTTTGCCAGGTTCTCCCCATCTTTATACTATAATTTTCACAATGACTACAGACCACTAATCACTTAAAGGCAAGAAGTCATGAAGCTAAAATCTGCACGTCCTATTGAAAGTCCTAAGTGACCTGGGCATTTCTGAAATGGGAGTTGGGTGCTTCTGCAAATTTTATCTTCGGTCTTTCTCCCCTCCACCCTGGTTTCTTGGTTTTACTTCAAGCTTCAATGGCTAGTTTGCATTATGGATGCCAGCTTCCAGTACCAGAAATTCTGGATACTCCAGTATCTAGATGATCTGAAAGGGATCTAGGGCATTCTCATCTGGGGGCTGAAAAGAAGCAAAGCTGAAAACGGTCAATGCTCTACTACTTTCAGGTGCCACATGCCATTTTGACTTTATTATATAGAAGCCTGGATTTTTTGAAAGTAAATTTCTATTTTGATTCCATTCTATCTTGATCAGTTAACAAGAAGAGTAATGAATCTGTACTCTTTAAAACTAATGATTGAGAGAGCAGCACAATAAAGTTGTTGGTTATTATTTAATTTATTTTGCTAGTGTTGGAAAGCCTATGTAGTTCAATGTTTAAATTATTGCTTGACCCTTCAACTATTGGTCATTTGAGTCTACACTATATGGTGGTGCCACATAATGCTGAATTATATTTAGTAATACTAGGAAATTAAATGAGATGGGCAAATATATTTGAATGTTAAAGTGAACAGCTAACCCCAGGCAAAAAAGGCAAAAGACAAGATGTAGGTTTTTTGTTTTGATTTTGTTTTAAACACTGACTTATTTCTAGAAGCACTGACAGGCTAGTCTGAATTGTGTTATTGTAAAACGCTGGTCAATTTTGCTGTAACAACAGGAACCAAAACTCTTGTAACACCACTAAGGAATCTGATGACCTGAAATTTAATTGGCATTAAAATTCTCTTTTAGAACCTAGAACTGGATGAACTCTTATTTTTCCAAAGGAAAGTTTCCTAATACTATACAAAATAAAGTACTAAGGCATACACTTTTGAAAGAAAGTTGTGACAAAGTGAACCCTCTACCAGAGGGACATTCAGTGAAGAAGAGCTGGTGAATAAGAAAAACATGCACAAAGTGAAGATATAAAACAAGACATTTTGAGCACCGAGGAAAAGCACAGTAATTGTTTAAGATTTAGAGAAGTAAAAAACTAGTACCATTAAAGGTGAGATGTTGCTCAACTGCCCATGATAATTTGCTACAGAGAGATACAAAGGCCCCCATATAACTATACCATCTTCATGCAGTTCCCATGTCGAAATCATTTTCCTGGCCTAGTCTACCAGGCCTTCTCCCTCCCCTACCAGTTCCTTTATTTAAAATACAGTAGCCCAATTCAAAAAACTACTTTAAGGCAGAAAATAAACCCCCCTCTGTCATAAATATAAAGGGAAGGGTAACAACTGTCCTGTATACAGTACTATAAAATCCCTCCTGGCCAGAGGTACAAAATCCTTTTACCTGTAAAGGGTTAAGAAGCTCAGGTAACCAGGCTGGCACCTGACCAAAAGAACCAATAAGGGGACAAGATACTTTCAAATCTGGGGGACAGAGGGGCAGGTTTTGGTTTGTCTGTTGTGTGTGCTTGCCGGACACAGATCAAGGAAGCAAGTAATCCAACTCCATTAGAATTAGTAAGTACTAGCAAGGGAATGTGTCAGCTTATTTTTGTTTTCTCTTGTGATACTACAGGACAGGACTAACAAAGAAAATAACAGAACGCCACTAGCCATCACCTTCAGCCCCCAACTAAAACCCCTCCAACGTATTATTAAGGATCTACAACCTATCCTGAAGGATGACCCAACACTCTCACAAATCTTGGGAGACAGGCCAGTCCTTGCCTACGGACAGCCCCCCAGCCTGAAGCAAATACTCACCAGCAACCACATACCACACAACAGAACCACTAACCCAGGAACCTATCCTTGCAACAAAGCCCATTGCCCACTGTGCCCACATATCTATTCAGGGGACACCATCACAGGGCCTAATAACATCAGCCACACTATCAGAGGCTCGTTCACCTGTACATCCACCAATGTGATATATGCTATCATGTGCCAGCAATGCCCCTCTCCCATGTACATTAGTCAAACTGGACAGTCTCTACATAAAAGAATAAATGGACACAAATCAGATGTCAAGAATTATAACATTCATAAACCAGTCGGAGAACACTTCAATCTCTCTGGTCATGCGATTACAGACATGAAAGTTGTGATATTACAACAAAAAACTTCAAATCCAGACTCCAGCGAGAAACTGTTGAATTGGAATTCATTTGCAAATTTGATTCAATTAACTTAGGCTTGAATACAGACTGGGAGTGGCTAAGTCATTATGCAAGGTAACCTATTTCCCCTTGTTTTTTCCTATCCCCCGCCCCCCACCCCACCAGACGTTCTTGTTAAACCCTGGATTTGTGCTGGAAATGGCCCACCTTGATTATCATACACATTGTAAGGAGAGTGGTCACTTTAGATAAGCTATTACCAGCAGGAGAGTGGGGTGGGAGGAGGTATTTTTTCATGCTTTGTGTGTATATAAAAAGATCTTCTACACTTTCCACGGTATGCATCCGATGAAGTGAGCTGTAGCTCATGAAAGCTTATGCTCAAATAAATTGGTTAGTCTCTAAGGTGCCACAAGTACTCCTTTTCTTTTTGCGAATACAGACTAACACGGCTGTTACTCTGAAATCTGTGCTGAGAGGAAGGTGTATTCCTGGCTTTCTTTTTGTAACTTTAAAATTTGGCCCAGACGGAAATCTGTGTTTTTCAATCTGATTGCCCTGTAAGATTATCTTCCATTCTAATTTTACAGAGGTGCTTCTTTTACCTTTCTTTCTAATAAAGTTCTGTTTATTTTAGAATCTGATTGGGTTTTTTTTTAGTGTCCTAAAAAAACAACTCAAGGTTGGTCTGTGCTCATCTTGTTTATTCTCAAGCCTCCCCAGAAAAGGGGGTGTGGGAGCTTGGGGGGATATTAGGGGGGAGTAAGTACTCCAAGTGGTCCTTTCCCTGAGTTTGTCTAAATCACTTGGTGGTGGCAGCGTTACCTAATCCAAGGTACAAGGGAGAATTTGTGCCTTGGGGAGTTTTTAACCTAAGATGGTAGAAATAAGCTTAGGGGGTCTTTCAGGCAGGTCCCCACATCTGTACCCTAGAGTTCAGAGTGGGGAGGGAACCCTGACACCCTCATACTGCACCTTCCTGTGATACTTCCACCCTCTGGTCAACTGGTACAATTTGTGTGTGTATTATTCTGTCTATCTCATAAGGTGCTTGAGGGCTGAATCCACGTTTCCTCTTTGCTATGCTGACGACCACCAATGAGCTTTGTGCTATACAAACAACCATCGTATTTTACTGTGCATCAACATTTTTATTTGTGCCAATTATTAATTTTTGCCTAATGGTTAGAACAAAGATAAAAGGCAGAATTTTTGGATTTTATTCCCACTGCTGATTTACTTTGTGATCTTGAATGAGATATTTACAGCTTGATTTTCAGACTCAAGCGCACACACCTCTCAAAGACACATGGAGATCTGACTGCACAGCACCTCTGAAAATTAGGTCATGAACCTTTCTGTTCTTCCGTTTACACAGCTGTAAAATAGATATAATACTTATCTAACTCATGGTGTGATTTGAAGCTTAATGTGCGTTTGTAAAGAACTTTCAATGAAAGGTGTTAGAAAAAGACCTATGTTGTACTATAACCCTCCAAGTAACAAATGGGTTATGTTGTTTTACTCAAGGTAAGATTAGTGTCTCTCTCCCCTTTCCTTCCTTCTGGCAGTCTAGCATCCAGAAAGTGAACCTAACTTGCCTGAACTCCTCAAGACTGATCCTGTAGACATACAGGGTCTGATCCAAAGTCCTATGAAGTCAAGGCCACATTCTTTTATTAGATTAGCAAAATGCAAGCCTTGCATACACAAAGGACAGCATTTGACTTTTATCTGGCATATTTTATCTGCTGAAGTGCTGTTGTCATGCATCCTGGATTTGGGCTGTCAATGCTGTTGAAATACTTCACATCATCTTCAACACAAAGTATTAGTGCCATGAGTAGAACTGGTTGAAGTTTTTATATGAATAGTTTATTCATAAAAAAAAAAAGAACCCAGTTTGGGTTGATCTGAAACTATTTGTGAATTTGACATGAGTATTCTGGCCATTCACAAAATGGCCACAGAAGGAGGTAAGGGTGCTGGGGCTGCCATTCCACCCCACCCCTTTTATCCTTTACTGCAGTGGTTAGAGTACTCACCAGCGATGTGAGAAAACTTGGTTTGAATTCCTGCTCTGGAACAGACCAGAAGCTGACTTTCAACCCACCAAAAATTACAAAAAAATTTCAGATTCAGTTCAACCTGAACCAAAATTTCTCTTTAGATTTTTCAGAACTACCACCAAACTGAAAAATCAGTTATCGGGCCAGCTCTAGTCACAAGACAGTATATAGAAAGTGAGCATAAAGGAAGACAGGCAGATAGCTAGTCAAGATCAAATGTATACTAGGTTCATTAACAAAGGAGCATTAGGGCCTCCATTTGTTACTCTATACTTATGGGCTTTTGGATAAGCAGAGTTAATTTCCTGGGGTGCCATCCCCCTTCCCTTCACAAACAGATATATTAGTATTAAACCAAATCTATTCTCATTTGGAAGATATGGCATATGAATATTTCCTTTTTCTTTTCAATTGAATGTAGCAGTCTGACGCATACTGTATAACCTTGTAGTAAACCTACCATTAAATATGAACCACATATAACTGCTGTGATTCAGAAAGATATTACAAAGGGTGGGTTAAGGGAGTTCATGGAATATTGCTATAGTTTTCATAAAAGTGATTGTAGAATTCATAAAAATGATTGAGGTATTTTTGAGTTCATGTAAGACACAAACAGTGACGGACTATGCACTCAGTGAGAGAGAAAACATTTATGAAAGCATGTATTTGAACAGTTTAAAATCACTGCACAAAAATGGATTGGGGAAATTGAGAAAAATCTCACACTGTACATTTGTAATTTTCAACAGGGCATTGTTCAGACAGCTTCCATTATCTCTGTGCAAATTTAGATAAATTAATGGGTCAACCTTGTAATTATCAGTAATGCGGGTGTATAAATGAAGACTGGAACACCTCTAATAGCTCATTTTAGAGCTGCAAAGAACCTTTGCGATGGATTAGATTAATAATTCTCTATAGGGGATAAAGGGCAACGATATATTTAAGAACTGTCGTTCTTTTTCTCTCTCTCAGAGAAATAAGATTTAGAATTATTCAGTAGGGTTTAGAGTTATACAGCTGTTATTTAGTAAAGTGCAATTCAATAGGTAGGAGAGAGACCAGTTTGAATTTCAAACAAAAAACAAAGCAAACGCAAGGGAACCATTCTTTACAAATAATGATAAATTACATAAACTAAGCATAGGCTCATTTCAAAGAAAAATATATGCTGCAGAAAATGAATCAATTGGAGATCTAGCCTCCTCACACTTCTTTATAAGCATGTAATTACCAAAAGCTAAAGCAAGTCATGTGTCCATTTTATACCTTGTTATTTGTCTTATCCATTCTAGGAGCTATAGATTTTGACACATAATTATGTAGATGTGTCATCTCACAATGAAAATTCCTTAATAAGAAATAACCTTCCTTATTTCTTCGATAAGCCAGCAAAGCACATATTTAAGTATGTGAATATTTCCACTGAAGTAAACAGAATTCAAAATGTAATGTTTAATAGCATTAATATCAGCCAAAGCTAACTTGAAGATATATAATACAAAAGTGTAAACAGATGGGTTTTTTTAAAATATGAGAAAATTTTGCAGTACACATTAGACATCTAAATTCCTTTTCTTGACATACATATTGTTAAATATTTATGGGGATATTTATTTGCCTTGTTGCATGTGCTCTGCAGTCTGTAATCCAAATTGGTGGATGGACCCATGGAGCTATTTCCACATGAGAAAATATCCACACATTAAACATGATGTACAAAGTAATTTGTTGCATATTTTACAAAGTCTAGTTGCAATTTTCTAAGCCATACAGGGGATTTAGCCACGTCTTTCATTAATCTTAACGGAATTTCTGTGGCTAAATCTCTTGCCTTGATTTGAAAATCTCATTCTTTAACTTTTTAATTTCGGGTTAGCACTGCATACTTTAAGTCATACTGTTACAGGAAATAAAATGCTCAACAATGAAAATTAAGGATGAAAATAATCTTTTGAATTCCCTGGCTTCTGCCATATCCTTAATTGTATTTAAATATAGTTTTGAATTTGCCTTGTTTGGGTATTATAAATTTAAGTTTAGTGCTTATTAACTGGTAAAATGACAAGAAGAGAGACCGCATAGATCAGTTACATAGGATATGAAGTAAAACAAAATCTAGAATGAGAATATCAGTGTAAATTATGAGGAACATATTTATCAAAATGAATATATTAGTCAAATATACCAGGATAAAATAATTAAGGTTACTCACCTGTAATCTATGAGTGGCCTCTGCATATTTCCTTTTGTGGGATCAAGGCACCCATGCTTCAAGGTTCCAGAACTTTCTGGAAAGCAGTGCCAATTGCCGTCACTTGTCCCTCCCTGCCCCTTTCATTCTGGAGGTTTTGGAGGTTATAAAAGGGAGTGGCCTCAACTGCCTCTCAGTGCCTTCTGCTAATTCAAGACCTGAGATTTGAAGTGGGAAGAAGGATTGTAACTGCGACTATGCAGAGGTCCATTTTGAAGAACTCTGGTTACAGACCACTGGCTTACACAAGGAGATGAGAACTGCCAAAACAAGCATCAGGTCAGCATTCAAGAGTGAATAGAGGCAACTGACCTTGCTCTTCCAAAACAAGTATTAATGAGGAATTTTTTTTAAAGCAAAAAGCTAAAAAACACACATAGCCACAGTAGCAAATCATGAAATATAGTGTGATGAAGATGCCTTGAGGGCACACCACAGAAGTTGCTTTTGTCCTGGATGACCCTGTTAGGTCATGATAATTGTAAAACAATGTGTGATTTACATGGATAACCTTTGAACCATGAAGGACTCAGTCTTCTGGTGTCAGAGCCCCAGATCCTTCAAAGTCAATGCTGGACTCAATGCCAGCTTAGCTGACCACACCTGAGAAACATCCCCTTATGAAGTCCCCTCAGCAGGAGCATTGGAGGCAACCCTCCTGCTCTTGCTGGTCCAGACAAACCCCCTGCCAGAAGGGGAAACTTCTCTTCTTTTTTCTTTAAAACAAAAAAAAATCACTAACTGACACTAACTTGCCCCCACAGGTCAGAAAAAGAGAGGGGGGAACCTAACAAGAAAAGCATCAGAACACTGCACCATCTGACCTAGCTCTGCCTTCGGTGGTCAGAAGGAACTGAGGGGCAGCTGGGGCCCTTCCCCCTTTTATACCCTCAGTACATTCCATGATGAGAGGGCAGGTGGACCCAATGGATGTTTTCCAGAAGATTCCGGCAGGCAGCAGAGCAAGCACTTTGATCCCACAAGCAGTGAATATGCAGAGGTGACTAGATTACTGCAGATGGGCACAAAAATTAGGGCCTTTGCAGGGCAACCAATTAAATTCCTGTCAACTGCCCATAATTTGATTATAGAAGGTACAGCTGTATAGTTAATAGCCTGGGCAGAATTATTTTTTTGGACTCCATGAGCTGCTCAGGGCAGCCATCTCCATTTTGATTAATCATTACTGAATTAAAGCACAATATTTGACAATCAAAAACACACAAGAAACAGTTTTCTGTAAACAGGTGAACAGACCTTAGACCAGAATGCTGAGATATCTGTAAAGGAGGACCCTCTCACTTTAAAACAAAATGGTAAGTATTTCTGTATCACTCATCAGTGCATATGGAATAAAGTTCCTTTAGGCTGAGTGGACTGCTCGACAGTTATCTGATCTTCCTATATCGGCTGCTATTTAAAGTTTCTGCATCCAGCGAATAATATATTTTTAGAGACAATATTCCAAAACTCAGACATATGGATGCCAATACTTCTAATCTAATTGCATTTCTAAATTTTCTCTATGTTCCTCTATGAGCTTCCAGATTTCATTCTCTGTAAGACACAGCATAGACATATATCATGAATGCTGCTGTAGGGAAAGAAGAGACAGCACTGAGAGACTCCAGATAGGTGGTACGGTACCCTATCTACATTTATTATTTCAGTGAAGACCCATCATTCAACTAATTACATTTCAAATTTGTAGAGAACATCAAAAGTGACTTTGGGCAAGCTGATAACGAGGACATAAATCTTCAAAAGAAAAGCCTCACGAGTACAGAGATTTCAATAATGTCTCTGCCTTCATGAATCCAGAGGCCAAAATATCATGCACTTATCAATTTTTAAAGTAAGATTGCTCCCACTTGGAGCTGGTATACATGTGGGGTGAGTTAGTTTAAATATTACAACACTGACTCAAAAAGAAAAGGAGTACTTGTGGCACCTTAGAGACTAACAAATTTATTTGAGCATAAGCTTCAAAGCTTATGCTCAAATAAATTTGTTAGTCTCTAAGGTGCCACAAGTACTCCTTTTCTTTTTGCGAATACAGACTAACACGGCTGCTACTCTGAACACTGACTCAAGCAGCATGACCATGAGTCACTGTAGGGAAGATGAAGATACTTATGATAATAGAAAAGAGACAAATGCTCATTGAAGTGGCAGAAGTTAAGGTGAAATTCACTCCAATGCAAAGTGTCTGCCATAAGCTGCAATGCTAAATCACATGATGGTATGGAGCTTTGTGCGCTGACCATAGGCACCAGGTATGTACCTTAGATTTTTCTAAGGTTCCTATCACTGAGGTATCATAGCAACCCAAACCAAAAAAAAAGAGGTTGGTTGAGTATAAAGCTTTTTATAAAACAACAAAATAATTCACAATAAAAATTATGTAGTACACTTCAGGATGAGGATAATGTGGTTTTCACCTCAATACAACATTGCAGCTAAATTCCTGGAAAACATTAGTACAGAACATAAACTTGGGAGTGCAAGGGGGAAGGCTCTTGAATTGTTCACACTCAATTTGAGGACAGAAGTCAAATAATTTCAAATGTTTTATTAATCAAGCCCCAATTTTGCAACTAGAGAATTTGTAAAAGCACTTTAGCCAGAAGAGAGGACTCGTTATTCAGGCCGAGATATCTATACAGCTACGACACTATGGGTCTTCCAGGCTCTATAGTAACAGAAACTATCTTCTGTTTCTACTGAATATTTATCACTTGTACCATCTAACACTTTGTAAGAATTACACAATTAATCCTCACAACACCGCAAACTGGTAGGTCAGTATTCTTAGCGTCATTTTATGGATGGAAAATGGAAGTTCAGAGAAGTTAGGTGACTTACCAAAGGCCCACAAGCCAATGGCAGAACTGGAAAATATAAACCCTATGTTAGGTCTTCTAGGCCATATAATCTCTCTCAAATTTTATCTCACAGGTTTTGTAATTTTTTTAAACTATTTTTTTTTAAATTCCTTCAGAGTAGACGTTACCTACTGATGGGTACAATTTCAGTTGTTGGAATGTTTTCAAAACACATGAACAGAGATTATTATGAAGTATTTTTGCATGCTCTAGAGTTGGAGCTGGTTTCATACAACTGCTAACATTCTTGAAAAATACTCCATTTCCCCCTAAACTCTGGGCACAAAGGGGTGTATTCTTGGGCTACTGCCAGTAAGAATGGCTCCATGTACCACAATCAGTGCACACAAATGACTTCTAAAAAGGTATATTTATAGGCTTCCTAATAATTGCATTAATATCACAGATAAAAATCTTAATGTAGAATAGGCAGCATTAATATTTCCCAATTTATTTTGTTTTTTGTTTAATAATCGAAATCACTATTTTTCTACCACTATAATCCAGAGATGTCTTCGAACAATTTTTTAACAAGAATGCCACATTTGTTGTGATCTATGGGCTAAATCTTATACAATGGAGCAAAGCCCATCTTTAAAATGCACTGAAGTCCAGTAGGGCTGAGGGAAGAAATCTTCAGACACTGCAACCTCCTGCCATGGGGTATGGAGGAGTAGTAGGTACATCCCACAGATGAGGCTGCTTGATTCCAGCAAAGGATTTGGGTCACATGGGTCTGTACTATACACAGACCCATTAGCTTTGCCCCTATTTGTAGTCAATGGGTCTACTACCCTTCCACCCCATTTTCCTACGGAAGGCCACTATGGATACCTTTGGTGCCCAGGGTTCTGTCTCATACCACTGTGTAAATCTGTCTAGTCCAGGGGTTCTCAAACTTCATTGCACTGTGACCCCCTTCTGACAATAAAAATGACTACACAACCCCAGGAAGGGGGACCAAAGCCTGAGCCCACCCAAGCCCTGCTGCCCCAGTGTGGGGGCCAAAGCCAAAGCCCAAGCCTTAGGCAGGGGTACGAAAGCTGAAGGCCAACCTGAACCTCACTGCTCAGGGCTGAAGTCCCGGGCCCCAGCAAGTATAAGCCAGTCCTGGCGACCGAATTAAAACAGGATCACAACATCTTTTTGGATCCTGACCCACAGTTTGGAGAACTGCTAGTCTAGTCCATGGTTCATTATATCCAGGAAATGCATTGTTTCTGCTGTGATTTGGCTTTATATAGACATGTAAAGCTCTTCAGTATTAGCCTTTGAACAATTCCCTTACAGTGCTACACTGTTGAAACACAGGAAACCCTAATTTTAAAAAATAAAGGAAAAAAGAACTTGATTGAAGAATATTTATCATGAGATTTTACTCACTGTATGTGCAGACTTGTGTTATTTAAACTGAAGCTATGGAATATAATCTGCATAATTAGTAATACATTCATCATTGAGACTAGAATATCACTCTGCAGGGTGTAACTGCTACACACGTTAGTGAACCTGTGCGTCCTGTATCTATTAGAAAGGAATTCTGTACCTTATTCACATAGTAAATTGTAAGGCACTTTAACACACAAGCATTTCCACAAGTAACACAAAGAGGCTGATTCTTAATGAAACAGGTTAATAAAAATGGCACCATTTGTTATGGTGGTGTGGTTTTTGTGTGTGCATTTTTTTTTGTTCTGTTGTGCTTTCTTCTTTGAGCAAAGTTTCATAGCTGAATTCAAACCTTGCAAGAAAACAGTGTCTCATTTTCCTACTCTATAGTTAAAAACCTTCATGATCACCAAAATTCAAACTAAAATTATTCCAAGTATAAAAGAGCAGATGCTAAAAGCCAGGGTAACTCTACTTCAATGTTCATGCCAAAGAGCTGAATTTGCTTGAAAAAGACTATTCACAATATGAATAGTGCTTGATCTGAAGAAAAGTCTATTATGAAATCTGCTAAACTTTTGCAGGAAAATGAATTTTTCTCCCTTTTTCATATTCTTCTTTATCAAGCTTTACTTGCTATGTCTTCCTTTATGTCTCAATAGAGCAATGAAGCAGACTTACAAATACGTGTTTTATCTTATGCATTGTTAATAAAATACTGAGCAATTCATAATTTTAAAAGGGAACAGTTTTATAACCAGGCTGGTTTAAAGGTATTTCTATCAGGTCTTAAATGGCAAAACCTCAAGGGTCTAGAGGTTGCAATTCTAAATAAATGCCTGCTCTTCTGTACATTTTAAGAGCAAGTCTTTTCCCAAAAATTCTCTGTTGTTGCTGGTGCCCATGGGCAGTGGGTATCACAGGCAAGGGTTGGCTGTACCTTCCCAAACAGCCCACACTTTGCCCTCAGGCCAGGCCCCCTCCTCCTGTGGTTCCCTTCCCAGAGTGCTTTTCCTTTGCTGGCTGGCCTGCCTCCCACAAGAAGTCAGGGTAGCTGGTGCTGGGACCGCACTGCTTGGCTGCCCCCACTGCCCGGCCGCCCATGGGAGTGCTGCCACCCAGAGCACCAGGGCTAGGACCTCGCCCCCGGCCATCCGGGCTTAGAGCTGTGGCAGGGGTGCTCTGGGCTCCTGCAGGGGAACGGGGGGGGACGAAGAGGAGGCAGATGGGAGGGGTGGGGCCTTCGGTACAAGGGGAGGGGCAGTGCTGTCATGTCATCTCCACAGGTGGTTGCACTAGTGTCAATAAGGCAGTGGAGTTCACCAGCATTTTGCACACAGTGTGCTGTAGACCTTGCTGTAACAGTGCTTAGACAACAGTGCTCAGAATACCAGCAGCTGCCTGGAGGTTTGTCTAAAGTAGAGCTGCCATTTTGCTATTGCTTCCTGGAGGTGCAATGGTAGCAACAACAGTAGCGAATTTGGGGGAAAAAAGAAACCTAGGAAAGACAAGGTCTTTGCAAACGTCCCCTGTGCAAAATGGGACCAAAACCTACATTCTGCAACAATGTTCACTGAGTCTATCTCCAGGAAATACAATTCATTCTGATGCTTTCACTCCCATACATTACAACAATGGGGCATAGTTGAAAATACTCATTGATACAAAACCCCTTAATTATCGTCAACCAATAGCTTTTCCAATGAGCTCTCCAAGTGGCTGGGCTCCATAGGCCTTGACTTCCATGATGCTGTCCAGATGGTCTATCTTAGAATTTCCTTCCCCTCATATGTACCAAGGAACAGGAAAGCTTGTAGCCAGATTCAGCCAGGTCTCAGCTGCTGTGCTCTTTTCCAGGCAGCATGAATAACCAGTTTACTCTTCTGGCTCTCTCAAATCCGACTGCAAGATTGGCAACAGCTCAGACACTCTGACCTCCTGCTGCCTGGCTCCATGGACAATTACAGGGATCACTGCACTATAATCCAAATAACTCCCCACTAATGGGGAAAGCTAAAGGCCTGGGGAAGCTCCCATATAAGATGCAGCTCCAGAAAAGCAGAGAGAGAAAATGCAAAATTTTGGCTGTCTGGCTGCAGCAAAATGGTGAATTCCATGGTGAAAATGCTGAATTCTGTGGTATCTAGGAACAATGCTAGGCTGGCCCATGCTGCTATACATGTTTGGGAGGCACTGTAAACATTTGCAGACCTACCTCATTATCCACTTTCAAATCCCTCCTCAACACTCCTCTTTGCTGTAATGCCTACAAAAAAACTTGACAACAATTGGGCTATTGATGTGTAGACCACAGTCATCATGCTGACAATGTCTCATTGTTTCCTTGTATTCCCCAGTCGCTCTGCATCCATCTGTTGTCCCAGAGCACCCATGGAAAAAAAAATAGTGGGTGCTTAGCACCCACCCAGCCGCCTGCTGATCAGCTGTTTGGAGGCAGGCCCTGACAATCAGCTCTTCTGCGGCGGGAGGGAGGTGCTCAGGGGAGGGAGTGCAGTGCGGTTGAGAAGAGGCAGAGCGAGAGCAGGAAGAGGTGGAGCCTTGGGACAGAGCAATTCCCAGAAAAATGAAAGTCAGTGCCTGTGTAAAAATGTTGGGGCAGGGATTGTCTTTCTGTTCTGTGTTTGTACAGAGCGTAGCACAACGTGGTCCTGGTTCATGACTAGGGTATTACAGTAATAAAAATAAATAATAATATTGCTGAATTTCACAGTGTCCACTTTGAGACAAATTCTAACTCTAGAAACTCTAACCCAGACTCTCTCCCTGAGAGCTTAAATATGCCCATTTCTCCTCTTCCATTCACACCAACCATCCCACATCATCTCCCTGTGCCCCAGTAGCTCCCCTGCCCTCTGCTCACCTCCAATTAGTCTGTGGAAGAGGGAGTCTCCTAACATAATTCCCTAGGGCTCCACGATGCCAGTTACCCCTTCTTCCACCACAGCAGCCCTACCCACTATCTCCTAACCTTCAAGAGGGAGGAAACCTTCCTCCTCTGTTAGGACATGCCCAGCCTGCAGATTCCATGAACTACTGCTGCTGCTGCTGACTGAGTCCTGAGTCCTCTGCACAGAGGAACAAATGTTGCTACTGTTCCCATGCTTGGCTGGGGGAACCAGCAGAATAAAGAGGTAGTTATTGCTGTTTCAGCATCCCCTGAAAGCTGTGGGAGATACTGCAGGTGGTAGCAGCAGGAGTTCAGCTGAAATTTTAATTTTGCTCTATGTTTCTAGAGGTAGTAGCTCCTCCAGGGAAACCCGCCCCCACCTCTCAGTCACACAGGCCCCTGAACAGTAACACCTTTGCAGAATAACCCATCTAGGGACATGAGATTGCCATAGAATAAGTACTCAGAATTTCCTCTTAATTCTTTCATTGGGAAAGGGAGAAAGGGGGAGATGGAGGATGAGTTTGCCCCTTCACAAGAGTGGCAGAGAATTCAGTCTCCAGACTGGTGGATGTCAGATGATATGCTAGGAGCTCCCCTGCTGCTCCACTGGAGTAAGTCTCCTGTAGGAACTGTATTTTCATTGGCTGCCCCAGTTGCAGGTGTCCCCAAACTCCACCTCATGGAGAGTGCAAAAAAATCTCTGCATATGGGGGCCTAGCAGAATAGTGCATGAAAACAGTGACTTGGATCAACACTGGGAAGAGGAATTCCCAGCCTTATCTTCTCCTAACCCAAGGTGGACCCCGGTGGATTCTACAAAGGGGTTTCCCCAGGGTCAGGGTGCATGCTGGGGAGGTGGGATCCACAGGTTTTCACTCATGGAAGAGGAGAGGGTCCTATGTTATTAAAAATGATCACTGAACAGTACTTCTAAGTTTACAAAAGGTAGTAGCAACTGTTATCTGGACTGACTAAACTCTTTGGCCTTCACTCTGTTTATTAGCCCAAGACAAAGGTTATGATCAGCTTAAAAGGAAAACACCTTCATATGACTGAACAGAAATTTTCATTACATTTTCAAAAAACAAAAAGCTACACTGAACAAAATAGGTGGTGAAACAACAAAGGTACATTGCTGAAAGATCAAAAACAAACAATACTAATTTTTTTGACCCTTTCTTTTCCCATCATTTCTCCCTTTCCGTCCTCATTTTTCTCCTCCCTTCTCTTCATCATGGTTCCTAAAAGTTATTAAAAGTGTTTCAAGTTGATAGACAAACTATGGAACCTTGGCTTTTGAAGGCCCCTGAAAATAAAAGAAGGGACTTCGTTTTTTAGTTTCATGTGATCTTGAGTTTGGTCCTGCAAACTAACAGTGATGAGTTCCAGCTGCACGCTATTTCAGTGTGTATGCAGTGTTGCATTTTGAAACAGGTACCATGAAAGTAAAGAATTTCAGGAGCAGTCAGAGGTTTCAGTTCTGGAGTATCTGATATGTTACGGGGCTCATTAAATAATATACAAAAGATATACTTTAACACAGCAGTAACATACTTCAAGAACTGCAGTTATACATACTAGTATCTATTACAGAAGAGATATGTGGCGTTGGTAGTTATACCATACAAGGTACCAAAAATAAATGGAAACAATATAACTTTGTGCCTCCTCATGTACTTACACAACTAAGAGCATGCCCACACTACAAATGAGGCGTGCTCTTAACTTACCCAGCAGTTCCTAAAAAAGTAGTATATTTCCTTAAAAGAACAGTATATTTAGCCACTTAATTTAGATAGAAAAAATCCACAGAATCTATGGAATGTGCTTATTAGAGCTTGCATAGGGCCAAACCAAAATACTTGTATGTAAAAGCATCAAATCAAAATCTTTGAATAATTTTTCAAAGTCGTGACATTAAAATTACTAATGAAATAATTAACAGAAAAAAATTACTTGGAAGAAAAACCTGCAGAGGTCAGCACACTGTAATGTAATTTAAACACATGTAAAGAGAAATGATTAGGCAAATATAAGCCCAGGAAATCCTAAATTACCTAGCACAACAAAAACAATAAGTTACCCCTTTTAATATTATACACATTAGTTATCTGGAATAAGGCTTCATTCGAGTGCACAACCTATACTGCTGGAGACTCCTACCTGAAAGAGAGCATTTTTTCTTTCCTTCCCTCCCCCCCCCCCACTTTTTTTTGGCAAATTACATTCAATTGGATTTGAACACCTCTCACACTGTAGTGTCATATCACATTCCAGAGTGATTTATCTTGCTGTAACCTGTGTAGCACAAAAGGCACTTCCAACACAGATTGCTTTCTGGCTTTAAAAATTGTCAATCCCAGTTGAAAAACAGCCAAACTGAACTGACTACAGGGAAGGCGGGGGACAGGTGTGGAGGAGATAGCTCACCTTCTGGAAGTGCAGGGTCACAGAATTATTGCCAAGTTCTGTAGTTCATCACATCTTGCCTATAATGTATATAGTAAATCACCAAAGAAAAAAACGGTCTTGTATCACTAATAATAGTCTACAATGCCAATTACAAGCTGTGCTCATTTTCAGGGCTGGCTCACCAAGCCATTTCAGGCTGCTGAGATTGTATGACTGCTTTTTTGTTGCATATTGCTGTTGTCTTGTTATAATTTTGTCTTCTGATATCGCATCATTGTATTAAATCACTTATATATGCAATGTATCTTGTAGTAATGGTTCTACACATGCAAAAAAAAACCCAAACAAAACAGTATTTTTCCACGCTATTAAGTACATCATAGTCCCAGAAGAGAATTTATACCTGTTTTAGGGCTCAGTTCTTTTTCACTGAAGTCAGTGGGAGTTTTGCCATTGATTTTAATGGGCACAGGATTAGGAGAGGGATCCACAAAGGGACTTAGGCACTGCAATGCTGAGCATCATGGTGCCTAAATGTTAGGCACCTAGATAATCACAGGAATAACACTGTGTGATTGACAACGCAGAGTTAGGTGCCTAGGCTCCTTATACAATGAATGGGAAGAGAGAGGCACCTACAAACATGACTCACAAAAGTCAGCATGGCAGGTGGAGAGTTGCCTTAGGTAGCTAACAGGAGATGCCAACAAGAGGGAGATGAGCTAAGCTCTGCCCCCTTCTTGGAAATAGGTGCCTAAGTCTTCTTAGTACTCCACAAATGGGTGCCTGATGCCCGCAATCAGATGGCTTAGGCACCTCAGGTGTTTCTTGCAGCAATGAGTTAGGTATCTGCCTTGCTCCACAAAAAAGAGCAGCAGCAGGAGAAGGTGGTAGTTGTAGGTAAATGCCTTAATCTAGCACTGTAAAGAAGCCAGCTCTTAGACTGAATGAGAAGAAAATTAAATTACAGATGCTCTTATTTTCAAAGATGGCTTTGACTGCCATCTTCAAGTGGATGGTTTACAAATCTGCTTCACTACTGAGGCATTCTCCACCTTCATCCAATCTAGAATCTCAGCATGTTTTTCTGACTTCTCGTTGTGGAGGTGCAGTCATCATCTCAAATTCAACATGAACATAACTGATCTCTTCAGCTTCCACTCTACACCCTTCCACCCTCTTCCCCATTTATCACAGTGAATGCCACCACCATCCTCTTGTTCACTCAGGACAGTAATTTGAGTATCAACTTTAAACCACCATGTTTAAAAGTTGTCACTTCTAACACAGCATCTATAAGATCAGGCCTTTCCTCTCTGTCTACGAAACCAAAAAACTCTTGTCTAAGCCCTCATTATTTCATACCTTGACTGTTGTAACTTGCTCCTTTCTTGCCTATCACAATGGGCCCTCAACCTCAATTGGTACCTTTGGGTGCTTCCAAAATATAAATATTGTTCCAACTCTGAAAACTAAAACTTTAACACAGAGCTGATGCAACTCATCTGATGAGGCCCTATGGAATATATAAAGATGTTCAGCCTATCATCTGGTGGTATGTAATGTTTAAACAAAATGTATGAGAGACTATAGAACAAAAGAGCTAGAGAGGATGGGAGCTGAATAATGAACTGAGGAGTTTATGGCCTTTCCAGTGTTCTATGAGAGAACTTTCTATGAATTGACAATCTGAATTAAAGTGCTTTAGAAATTACTAATTTTTAAAATTAAATGACTCAAATCCCCAAATGCTCTGGAAATTAACTTCACATAAAAAATATAAAATGTGAAAATGAGTCAACACTTGCATTATATAAAAAACAAATTTCTGAAAAGGAAAACAAACCCCCCAAAAACCTTAACTATAGTTAGGAAGCTCTCACTGCTTTTACTGAGTCACAAAGCTTCTATCACCCTCAATGTTCAATATCATCATAACAAACCCTCTTTTCCCCACGCTATAAATTCTGGGACCATAACAGGGGCAACTTGTACAAAAACTTGTTAATATTTATACCAGATTAGATTGGCAAGTATTATCATTTTTTGCAATATAGATAAAGACATGCTTGGCAGTAAATATAGCATTCTTTGTAACCGTATTACCTTTTGAACATTACAAGGACCATCTAGTCATATAATATGCCTTGGAAAATTCTATTCATCCACGATTCTATTCATTCTATTGCCTGGAGACAGTAATTGTTGCTTACGACCATGATAATAAATGAAAAAATTAATTCTTTTACTTATCCATCAAAGGATGGATGACCAGATTTTGACCATGGGTTTGCGAATTTTAATAGTGATTTTGCAAGGCTCTCAAAAATGTATTGCTCTTATAAAAATATATTTTATTATGTTTTATTACAGATTACTGGATAATTTTCTTATTTTACATGACTGGCAATCTGCCAATGATCTGTTCCTCTCTATGTTGCTTCAGAAGTACTTCAGACTAGTTAATTAGCAGATTATTAAATCACATCCAGTTGGAACAATTGTCACAGTGGAGCAAGCTTTAGCAATACTTAGCTAACACAGGAACAAAACAATTACATTAAAAAGAAAAAGGCAACTCTTGAATATGGATTTTAACTTAGCCTTAATGTATTGATTTTTTATTATCAAAGAATATCAGGTCAAGACACTATAATTGAACTAATCACTTAGCCCTTTTCTACATGAAAAGTTGCATAGGTTTAATTTAAATTGGTTTTTAAAACAATGTGTTTAAACCAGTAATAAAAAGGTGTGTGAACACTTGTTTTAAGAATGGCTTAATTTGGTTTAATTTAAGTCAGTCAGGAATCAAACTAAACTAAACTGTAATAACCCTGATTTAAACAGAAATTTATTGTCTACATAGACTTTTAACTAATTCAATTTAAAAACCACACCTCAGGTAAAACCAGTGCATTTTTTTATGCAGCCAAACTCTGAGAATCAAAACCTGGGTGCCAGACAGTCTAAAGTAGGAAAAAGTATGATTTGGGTTTTATTTTATTGTTATATTTTCTGGAGGTATTTATTTTTTGAAGTGGGAGAGATAGCATATCAGATTATAAAATAATTTGTATTTTGGGTATTCATTTTCAGGGATATTGAAAGCTTTATACGGTAAAAGAATGATTACCACCTACTCCTGGAAATAGTATACAAGTCATTCCAGAATAGACACTGTTCATTAAGTATATCAGTTATATTTTCAGCAATTGGAGAAAAAAAAAGCCAAAAAGAATAGCATCAAAAATGTCCCCTTCAAATTTTACTATTAGCTCCTGGGGTAAAATAGGGGGGAACATGCTTAAGTATGAAAGACACTCAGATGAAGGAAACAACTAGTAACTTTTGTTTGAGCCACTGAATCTATCACAAATGAAGCACTGTTTCATCTCTTGGAATGCACAAATTCTCGCCAAGAAGTCCACTGCTACCAGCAAACCCACAACTCAGAATTAGCAAAGCCATTAAGAACCCACATCTTTAATGATGACAGAAGTTCTTGCTGCAAGTCAAAGCAAAGAAAAAGGGTAAAAATGACTAGTGATTTTTAAAATTTGTGTATAAAAGCACTCCAGCTTCTCTGATTTAGTACTACCGTTTTGGATTTCCTAACATGGCACAATTCTCTCCTCCAATCCAAATATCAGTATTGCCCATCTGCTCTCCCCTTGTCCACAAATCACTGATTGATGTCAATGGGAGATCTGCACACGGAGGGACAGCAAAATACGGAGGTGGAGTACTACTGTGCAGAACATAGTTTGCACACAGTTTTGTGTAATGTCCGCTTTCATTCGGTCAGGTCGTGAACAGAGTGACGAGATACATGTATTTCATAAATACAGAGTATGCTCACATTCCAGAAAGTCAGTGGTGAATTTTTTTTAAAGTGCTATGAAATATGTTATAATTGCCAATCACAAACAATTTTTCCTGAAGTTGGGTTTCCATTCGAGAAGAAACAGTTTTGCTATATTGAAGTACTGAATACTGACACGCACATAAGTGACAAAGCAGTCTCTAATGATTCAGAAAGCTAAGTGCTGATAAGAAATATACTCTTATCATGAAGACAGAGCAACAGCAGCTGTCTCCAGAATTGCAATTGACACAATTGCACAGATCACCTAGCTGGTGCCAGGCCAGCATTATCCCTATCAACAAAGATGAGTAATATTGAGCACTTTAGATAGACAATCTCCTGTGCCCTTTGTTCTAGAATCTCAGACCTAATCTTTTTTGGGAGGGATGGGAGGGCATAGTGAGGGAAAAGGGAAAGTATGCATTGTTATGCACAGATTAGACCACTATATATTCTGGCAAAGGAGAGGTCTTCCATTTAAATTGCTCTAGTCAGACAATTTATGATAAAGGTTACACTACTGAGGTTGAAATCCTGGTCCGATTGAAGTCTATGGGAGTTTGCCACTGACTTCAATGGAGCCAGAATTTCACCCTAGATGAGGAGCAGAGGATCAAAATCTTAAAGAACCATAACCTTGTATCTTCTCACTCACCAGAGTGAGAACTTTCCTTGCATCTTCAGCATAGAAAAGCGTCGAAACTGATGACTGTCATCGCACTGCCTATAAATATTAGTATATTTTGCCAGGGAAAATGCTTATATTCTGTTCCTTATTTTGCATAGTGACAGCAAGTGGCATGACATCAATCCTAAATTAAACTGTTCATAGTTTAAAAGACACAATCCAATATAGACAGAATAGGCATAGTGCAGACAAACCATCTGCTACAGCTAGGAAACAAAGAGAAAAGGAAAATATGAGCACATATAACGTACTGACATTTCATTTTTTATGGAATTTGTATATATTTATCAGAAGAGATCCTCATCTGTACACAAAATATAAGCAGGTTTTAGAAATACAGACACCAAAGAGGATGCTTTTTATGTGCCATGAAGCAATAAATATCCTGGCTGACACTCAGATTATTCACAGAAAATGACGCTCAAGTATGCCTTTATTAGGTAGTCCATTGCATGTTATCTCACAAATCATCGGATACTACGGAAGGCATACCTTTGTCTGAAACATCACCACACTGAATGGAAAATGACCTTGATGTCCTTCAGATATGAAAACACAGTACTAAAGACTCATTGTAATTGATTGTATGCATCTGAAATCTGTCACAGTATGTAGAATATTAAATAGAGACAAAGTTAATATATTCCTTGCAGGCATTAGAATGTCTCTCTATAAATTCTATTATCTATAGCAAAACACTCTTCCATCCAATTGTTATTTGATATACTGTATGAAAGTTATGATAATCAATACATTGTGAAGCACTTGAAGCTATGGAACTATTCTATTTTTTGCTGCAATGTACAACCCTACCCCGCCCCCCAACTTAAGCTACTAGCGTAGTTTAAATTTGAGCAATAATAGGCAATTTCTTGGTTATTACCAGACAGATGATAAATTAAAGTAGCTAGATTTGCCTCAGACCCTAAACATGCATTAGAAAACTAGTTTTCAGAGTAGTTTCATAGAAAATATTTTGTTGCTTTAGAAGAAAATTAAATCCTCTTTAATGGTGTGAATATTTCATTCTATGAAATAGTTTGCATTTTGTTTTTTCCTTCATTCTATAAACTGCTAAAAAGGCACATAGGAAAGATTTGTACAAATATAGAGAAAAAGAAAATTGACTCGAAGCTTATTTACACAGAGGTGTGTTTCCATGGCTCTGGCAGTCTGTAAATTACATTTACTTACCAGAGCACTGTAAGGGGCCTACATGTAAATGAGAACCATGACCAGTACGTCTCCCCTAGAAACTATTTTAATATCAACCCATCAAAAAATACCTAGGCACATGTACACAAAAACAATACAAAATGTTGGATTAACCAGTCCATGGAGTGGATTTGGGAGCATTTGGTGGTCATTAGTTCTCTTCAAGGATGTCAGCTAAGGACAAGGTTTTAGCCAGTCAAAACGTGGGACTTAGAAAAGCAAGCTTAGAAACTTTTCTTTCTGGTAACCAATTACAATTGGCAAATTACATACGAATAAAATATTCAGAGCTGTGCTATTACAGGCTGATGCTCTGTTTGCTAATGAGTGGTTTTTAAATTACCAATTGGTAAGTGACTGTGGGATGTCATAGCTCTGCTATTCCATGGAAAAAACAAGATTAGTGCAATATGTGGTGGACAATTTTTAATTATATTTGCTTGTAGTTTTGTAGATAAGTAGTGCAGCTGAAGGAGACCCGATTGTATGTGAGTAAAAACATATGACAGGCCTTAGCAAAGTTTCAGGCAGTTCCTAATTAGAAATACATGTTTTAGCACAAGTCACAAAAACACAGATGCAGCAAAACACACACAGTGGGATACAGAATGCTAGGCTAAGGTGAAAGGAACATATGAATATGACAAGAAATCTAGTAAAAAAAAAAGCAGTGAAGTGCTTCCCTTTTTTCTTTTATAAACTACATAGAACATTTTACAGCAACGAAAAAGATCGAACAAATCAATACAATGAAGACGTGCATATCTACCCGCAACTTCTCTGTAAAGAGAAGCTTAAGGACAGAGTCACATATCCTTCATATTTCCTCTCCAACCCTTTTATAGAACCCTACTACACTCATTAATTGGCCAAGAATAGCTTGTTTGCTGTGATGTAGGTAGGGTTGCCAACTTTCTAATAGCACAAAACTGAACACCCCTACCCCACCACGCTCTGCCCCACCCCTTTCCCTGAGGCCCTCCCCCTGCCCGCCCTTCTCCAAGGCCCCGCCCCCACTCCCTCCATCCCCCCTCCCTCCGTCGCTCACTCTCCCCAACCCTCACTCACTTTCACTGGGCTGGGGCAGCGGGTTGGGGTGAGGGCTCCAGCTGGGGTTAGGGGCTCTGGGCTGGGGCTGGCGGTTGGGGTGTGTGTGGGGGTGCGGGCTCCAGGAAGAGTCTCCGGGCTGGGGTAAGGGGTTGGGCTGTGGGAGGGGGTGTAGAGTCCAAACTACACTTACTGCAGCTCCCAGGAAGCGGCCACCAGGTCGCTGTGGCCCCGTAGCCGCATGGGCGTCCAGGGAGGCTCTGCACGTTCCCTCGCACCCGCAGACACCACCCCGCAGCTCCCATTGGTTGTGGTTCCTGGCCAAAGGGAGCTGTGGAGCTGGCATTGGGGCAAGGGCAACCCACGGAGCCTCCCTGGCTGCCCATGTGCCTAGGGGCCACAGGGACCTGGAGGCCGCTTCCGGGAGCCCTGCGGAGCTAGGGCAGGCAGGGAGCCTGCCTTAGCCCCAGGCCTCTGCTGCACCGCCAACCGGACCTCCCAGGGTCCCTTTTTGACCAGGTGTTCTGGTCGAAAACTGGACACCTGGCAACTCTAGATGTAGGTGAGTTTTGTTTTGTTTGTAAAACAATAGAAACCTACTTGTGTACCTAGAGTACAAATCTAATCATAACTAGACATTTACAATCCTGCCATCCTACCCTCAGACTAAATCCCAATTGACTTGCTATGGACATCCTGCCATAGTAATATTCTACATTTGTAGCCAACGTGGCCATCCTTGGAAAATTTCCCATTGAGATTGTAGGACTGGCTCCTAAAGTTTGCTTTGATAGGATGTCTATTGCAGCTGAATAACTTGTTCTACTAGAGACTATGAAACTTCAGAGTATCCAGTCCATATTGTGCTAAGAGCACAGCTGAGGGTGGTTGGGAAAGCAACCTTTCTGCCATCCCTAATCCCAGGGCTATCCAGGGGCTATTTTGGCTTCTAGCACAAGTCATTAAAGCAGCCTTGAGGCTGCTCTAAATTGTGTCTGGCTGCACCAACACCCTTCACCCCCACCCCCAGGAGCTGCTCTGGCAACCAGAGTTCCCTAGAGTAGTGCTCCAGTCATGCCCTGACAAACTCCCTATACCAGAAGAATCCTCTGGAAGGTGGCTAAGAACAAGGGAACAGTATCTGGTCCAGTGAGTTAAAATTTAGGTTTATGCACTATGCTCATTTTATTGTTTGTATTTCTGGTCAAAGGACAAAATGAGAGAGATCCCCTCCTTCCCTCCAAACTGCCAGGCAATTATTTGGTTCAAACACAGGGAAGACCATAAATGAGAACAGGGACGAAATGGAAGGTGACCCACAGCCTAACTCCTACATAATCCTTAATTGGAGATTCAGAACCTGAGGGGGGGAATCCCAAATACCCTCCCTTTATGCGAGGATGAGGGAGAAGATATGGATAACAATCTGCATGAGATTTAAGCCATCTGCTGCCCCAAAATCAAAACTGATGCCAGTAGCCTCATGTGTCTTGTGCTTGACTTTACCCCAATAGCATGCCCCACTACCCACGGACTGTGACAATTTATCATGGTTTATTTTTTAATTCCAGCGTTGTTAACCTACCCCCAACTAACAAGACACTCTCCAGGCTTCTGTGAGGAACATAAAAACCCACTAGACATCAGTCACTCAAGTCGAGAAGGAAAATCCCTTCCTAGCTCCCAAAAGGCGATCAGGCTAGGCTCACAGCACACCTGGTGTACGTCCACACTGTGATAAATGTCCCGTTGCTGAACTAGGTTAGTTGACTCGGGCTAGCAGGACTACAAAATTGCAGTGTAGATGTTCAGACTCAGACTGGAGTATGAGTTCTGGGATCCCAGAAATGGGGAGGGTCCCAGAGCCCGGGCTCCAGCCCAAACTGGAACATCTACACTGCAGTTTTATAGCCCCTCAGCCTAAGCCGCACGAGACCGAGTCAGCTGACATGGGCCAGCCACAGGTATTTTACTGCAGTGTAGACATCTCTCTGGAGAGCTGGCCAGGCAACTACAAAAACAAAGAAAGTTGAGAGTGGTGGGAGCACTCTGTGGAAGCTGACCCCTTGACCAGGCACTTTTTATCCCTCAGAAGGGGAGCCACAGGAACCAGCTGACTGGTTACAGTCACAGCCTAGAGGTGATGCCTAGCCACTCCCATTAGCCCTGAACATGCTTTCCACATACACCTGGGAAAGTGGGAAGTGTGGGGCAAGCAGACACTCAGGGTTATAATTCCCTGGCAGTTCAACCAACCTCCTCTCCCCCAACATCTTCCTCTCAGCTGGGTGTGGTGGCGGGGGGAAAGGCATTATACAGAAGCTGCAATATTTTACACCAGTGTCACCTGCTGCAGGGAATTCAGCAGAATTATCTCACCTACAGGCCAAATATATACACAATAAGTTATAGGAAGAGGTGATTGCAGCATAAAGAGCTCCTGAGACATTCGGATTTCTTTCTTTGGAAGAGGATTAACGGGTCAGGTATAGAAGCAGGAAGGTGGCATTAAGATAAATAAGAAATGGGCAGGCACACTGGGCCAGATGGTCTTTTTCCTTTCTTAAGATTTCTTATATTCTGAATTTTATTAGCATTCAGCAAGGATTGTTCACGAGTAACCCTTTGCTTGCAAATGCTCCAATAAAGTATGCAGCATGGATGTTGCAGTTTTCCATTTCAGAAAAACAGAACATTTGTTAAAAACAAATCCCATTGAAAAGAGGGTCACAGTTTGGAAGCAAACCAAACTGTTTGTAGAAGGGATCAGAGAAAAGCTATACCAACCAGTCAGCCATTTGCCTGTATACTGGTGCAAAGTCATCCTCTTTCTAACTCGTCTGAAGTCAAGAGTTAGGGATGAATTTAGACCCCAAATACAGATAACTGCAACACTGTGAGCTATCTATCCACTGCTTTATACACAATAGTTGATTAGTAATGTTATAATTCTCTAAAGTCTATGAAATTAAACAAAACACCAAAACATTAAGAAACTGTGCAGATTAAAACATTATTGAAAAATGTTGGAGGGTGGCTTTCTGAAGGGTGATTTTTGAACTTCAAAAGCAGGAAACATCTCACTTTTACAGATACCAAACTTACCAGCTTCACTAAGTTATAGGATGTCAACATATGCTGCAATCATTCTGTATTAGATTGATCTAAATCATGCATTGACAGGTTTTGGAGCATCCATCAGTCTTGCAAACTAGAGATGAGATATTAAAAATGAGAGTAATGGGCACAAATAATTAATTGCTCAAAAATACAGAGCTGATGTCCGCATGATCTCTAAGGCTGACAAGAACTGAGACAGGAGAAATTCTATTAATTGTGCATTGTAACCACAAGTGAATGAGTCCAAAGCAGCACATACTGAAGTCAAGCAGATAACCATTGGGGTGATCAGATACCATTAGTGATCTTTCTAAAACAATTATTGAAGCATGTGTACTCTCTCATGCTACCATTTGCAGGACTATGAGTGCAGGAAGAAGGATGATGCTATCAATATCTTTCAACCCTCTGACAAGAAAGAGTCTCAAATTTCAGTCCAGACAAACACCAAGGCCTTCTCAGTTCCAAAGGAGAGGTAAAGTATGTGTGTTCACTATAAAAATAGTGTGGGAGTATTGTTTTAGTTTATTTTTGGTGTTTTTTAAATACAAAGTTAGTGGAAAACTCTTACTGGAGTTCTGAGGAAGCAACAGCTTGGGACAGTTGCCAATACCCCCCAAAAATGTGCTGTGATTTGAAGCTGTTAACATTGCACACCACACACCTGATCCAAACCCATAAAGGAAAGAAATGAAAATGTATGCCACCTAACAGTACACACCTTCTTCTCCGCTACCCACAAACACACTCTTTACCATTACTACAACTACCATACACCACAGGCTATGTATCACAATGTTCTGCCTTTCCCTTTACACACATACCCCCATATAAAACTCTCTTCTCCCAACAGTATTAGTTGTGGATGTTTGGGGTAGTACAGTGTTAGGCTGGAAAAGTGTGGTTTGGTAAAGGAGTAATGGAAAGCTGGCATCCCTAGGGAAGACAGGGGACGGAGTTACAGATGAAGTGTATTGTCTGTGGTGTACGCTACTTGGTTGGTAATTAAAGTCCATGGAAGTTTTACCTAAATTAGAACTGGGCTCTAAATCTGGTAAGAAATTCTCAGCACTAGAATCCTTGCAAAGTTACAGTTGAACCTCAGAGTAATGGAAACCTTGGGAATGAAGGTTGTCCACAACTCTGAAACGGTCCGTAACTCTGAACAAGATGTTACGGATTTCAGCCATGGTGGAGGGGTGGGGGGTTAGACTCCAGGTGGGAGGGGGGTTGGAGCTTCTGTCCCAAGGGGCTGCCAGCGCTCCCGACATGGGGCTCAGGGCTTCTGCCCCCTGGGAGCACCAGGGCTCAGGGCTTTAGACTGGGGGGAAACGCTGGGGCTTGGGGCTTCAGCCCCACAGCTCGACTCCAGGTTTCAGCCTCATGGGGGCGCCGGCCCAGGCTCAGGGCTTCCGCTACAGGGGGACACGGGGGCTGAAATTGGTGCTGCCTACTTAGCTAAAGCTCTGATAACCCCCGCGGGGCTGAAGCTGGGAATGGAGCCACGGGGCTGAAGCCTCAAGCCCCAGCTCTCCCCCCGGTCTAAAGCCCTGAGCCCTGGTGTTCCTGAGGGTCAGAAATTCTCAGCCCCACATACCACCCGGAACCGTGACACTCCCTCCATGCAGCTGCAGCCCCAACCCCCCCATGGCTGAAGCCGTGAGCCCCAGGGCTAAAGCCCTGAGGCAGTACAGTATTTACTGGTTTGTTTTTTGTTTGTTTGGTCTCCTCTGCTGCCTGATGGATGACTTCCGGGGTGTCCATTTGTCCAGTAAGTCCGTAACTCTAATGTTCGCATCTTTGAGGTTCTACTTTAGTAATTACACTAGACATGAGAGAACCTGAAAAAGTTTGGGGTGAGGGTAGGAGGGGAAAAGAAGTTACAGAACACATTTACCAAAGTGAAATATTTTTCCTTCTATTCCATACTGGAAGAAACTATTTATCACTCTAAAAGGATTTTAATTATGAACCTATAACCTTCTAACATTTCTAAATTATTAATTTTAGGTTCTCACCTCTCTAACTTACACTCCATTAACAACTTGGAATCGGAAAACTATTGAATAATTTCCCTTAATAGTCATTCCATCTCCCCCTCCACATCAGAGCAATAAAACCAAGATAAGCTAAAAAAACCCAACAACTTTCCCTTCTGTCTATGGGCCTCATCCAACTCCCGCATCTTCACGGAGAGCTGTCAGAAATTAGAATACCATCTGAACCAGAAATTAATACTTTAAGAATACCAGAAAAGTTGTCAAATTAAATATTGATATCTGTAAAGAGTACATATTTTAAATGGTTAAGGCACTTCAGCCTGCGGTACAAATCCTGAATTACCCAAGTCAATGAAATTCAGGAGGTGAACAGGAAAACAAGGCTAGAAATAAGCAACAGCTATATGAAAAACTAAGGATACCCAATGAAAAAGACTGTTTTACCTTTTGAATTAATTTAGCTATGGAACAATTTGACCCAAGCCAACTGAGAAACTGGTTACCCATGGTTTAAAACCAGTATAACTCACCAATAGCACTTGGTCCAATACAAGATATTACTTCTCCCACCTTGTCTCTCTGTACAGTACACACATATAGACGCTTTATGTAAATATATTACACACAAAAAACTATATTAAAGAATATGAAAGGTGCAAAGTCAAGCACTTTAAAATTTGGAAATGTCAGAATAAAGGCTGCCTGCCTTTCCAATCTTAATTTCGCCCCTTTGGGTGTATGCATTATGAGACCATCTTTAATTACATGATTTGCCACAGGACCCCTGCCTCATTCTCTGCACACCAAATGGATAGCTATTTGTGATGGTTGCCACTTGTAGGGCATCACCTACTGGTCAGGGGGTTAGGCCCTTTGAAATGCAGGATGGGGAGGGATTGTAAGGGGAGCCCAGGGTTTCCTGCTCCACCAGGCTCTGGCCTTGGGCTCTGAGGCCTTAAGGCTGCTATCCCAGGGCCACTTCCTGTACTCCGTATTGTCCAAAGTTCGCAATCTGTGGGAAGAATGTGTGAACTGCTTGGCGCCTCCTTGTGGCTAGCATAGTGTGTCAGCTCTCTCTCTCTCTCAGGGGGGGCAGCAGCTGCCCCCTCCTGTGACTTGGCCATCTGGCCAGGTCACTTCCAAACCTCTCTTCCCCTTCTGGGATAATCCATAAAGAAAACAAGGGGAATTAATACAAACAGAGATAGTATGAGAAGGCGGAAATGCCTCCTTCTCAGGGTATATCAGAAGCAGGTCAGTCAGTCCTTGGGGAAGGACCTTCAGACAGTTGTTGTTGGGAGAGATCCTACCTTCCCTCAGGAGCTGCGAGTTATAAGTCTGCTCTCTACCCTAGTCTACCCGCAAGTGAGATGTTCTGCTTCCTTTTAACTCCTCCTCCAGTCTGTGCAGCTCTTGCAGGGATGGAGTTGGCTGAGCCCAGAGCTGCTCCTTAACCCCTTGCTGCCCACTATGGAATCTGTATACTTCATCACACTGTTCAGAGTTGTTTCCTCCACATTCTTCACTATGGCCCTAGGCCTTATTTACTGCACATTATTCAAACTCTGTTGTGAATACAGAATTATTTATTTCCTCGTGGGTTTTTCAGTGGCACTCATCCTTATAGTACTTGGGTGCTTCACAGATAGTTATTAATTTATTTATGTAACAGTCCTATGAGATGAAGGGATTGCTATTATCCCCATTTTACAGATGGGGAGCTGAGGCACAGAGAAGTTAAAGACAAAGATGTCCACTAAATTTGGATGTCCAGTTTGAGCTAACTGGAACCTGATTTTTTCAGGGTACTTAGCATTATACAGAATTGTGTCTGTTCAAAGCACATCTCCCATTGACTTCAGTTGCAGCTGTGAGCACTCAGCGCTTCTGCAAATCAAACCCCAGGGTCTCAGGTCAGGCACCCAGAAAGTGAAGAACATATACATAGCAACCACCTGTGAACAGTTTGTTTTAAGTGACTTGCCTAGTATCATTCAGGAACCCTGCAGCTGAGATAGGGATAGAATCCAGGGTAGCTTTCAATTGTCTTAACTAGGAGACCCTTTTTTCTCTTCTCCCTGCCTCATTCAAGACACATCTTCCAATCTCTGCAACAAATGAGGCAGGTTCCCTGCAGACAATAGTCTTGTTTATGATGCAATTCTGATTCCACCCTGAGAGCGGGTTTATCTTGTGCACTGAAGGAGGCAGGAAAATAGTATGTGATCATGTAATTTAAGACTGTATCATAATGCATATGCACAAGGGGTGAATTAAGGTTGCAATGCACAGACAATCTTAATACTCACACTTCATAACTTTTGAGTGTTTGACTGTGTATCCTTAATAATGTTCTTTAAACAGTTTTTGTTGGTAGTTAATTCCTAGGTTTTAAAACAAAACAAACAAACCCCCTATGGAAAAAACAGCAATCCCATCACCTGGCATCACACTGACACCCACATGGTCATTAGCATGGTTGGAACC
Source organism: Eretmochelys imbricata (assembly GCF_965152235.1). Taxonomy (NCBI): domain Eukaryota; kingdom Metazoa; phylum Chordata; order Testudines; family Cheloniidae; genus Eretmochelys; species Eretmochelys imbricata. Next base: position 91,867,797 of record NC_135575.1, read on the forward strand.
TTTAGATCTCTAACACAGACCTCTGTCACAGTAATTGATAGCAATAGTATGTTTTCATCCTTTATGTGGACCAGCTCTAGAAGGGGATGAGGCACAGTTTGCCAGTGGGTTTCACAGATATTTGCTGAAATCTTGGTCCCATTCTGGGCTCCAGAACGGAGCATACTCTAGTGGGCATGCTTTAGTGAGCACAAACTCTTCTTGTCCATCCTGATCTCAACCCTTTCTGTCTCATACCTTCTAACCTGTCCCTCTTCCTCAATGCTGATTATTTGTCCCATTCTCCTTGCTTACCCAGTCCTAGTCTGCGTTCCTCAGGCTTCTCATCCCAGTCCCAGTCCCCAATTCCAGGCTTCGCTGTCCAAATCCTAATCTCCCTGCTGACTTTGAGCCTCTCAGAGTCCCCACTTGGAACCAGGTTCTCCTCTTCCAGCACCTTGTCCAATGTCTCTTTCTGCCCAGTGGCTCCCAGCTTCAGTCACAGCCCAGTAATTCCTAGCCCTGGTATCCTTGTTAAATCAGTCCACATCTCCTCAGCTGATCTGTTTACCACCCTACCCAGCCAACTGGCTCTCCGCCTCCCCCCACTCCTCCAATTTCCCTCATTAACTCCCATTGGCAGTCTCCTCACACACAGTTCCAACTCCTGCTGTCCTTGTCCAACTAGTCACAACCACCCGCTCCCACAGCTTTCGGTCTCCTTACCCAGATAATCCCAGTCTCATCAGAATCCCTGTCTCAATCTATTACGTTCTCTCCCCTGGTCCAGCTTTTGTCCACTCTGCATTCAAATCAGATGAATTCCTTCTCCATCCTGTCAACAGGGGATCACAGAGCAAAGAATGGTTAGGCTCCCTGCTCTCAGTTCCAGTGCCCAGTCCTAACTTGGTCCAGAGATGCTGGGAACAGCCATTACAGGGAAAGTATTTCTGATCCCCCATAGCCCAGGGCTGGAGCACACTCAGTTGTCTGTGGCACATGGACAGTCCTCTCACATACAGGAGCTGTGAGGATATGGAACATGCTCACTCACTCTCGGGAATAGTATAGGCACAGTCTGGTCAGCACTAGGATCTGCAAGAGGCTTGAGCATGCTCAGTGTGGATGGAATCTTCAGAGATGTTAGCTGCTAAGACCAAAGAAATCTCTGTGCATGTGTGAACTGCAATTTTTTGAAGGTTTATAATTTGGACAATTTTTAGACAATTTTTCACAGAAGTGGCAAAATACACATCCCTGACAAAGAGGCCACTCCCTGCCAAATTTCAAGTCTCTGAACCAAAGCATGGAGGCACCAGAACATTTTAAATAAAAGATCAAGATTTTATTTTTTTTTAGTATAGACAAATGAAGAAGTTTTCCCATATGTTCTCAGAAATGGCCAAACTACTGAAAACTGACTTATAACAGGAAGCGTCACAAAACCTTAAAAAGTGATGTTACCAATCCCACCTATATCATACACAACAGACAACACATATATACACGCATGTGTGTGTACTGTATATTTATATATATTTTTATCCATTGTAAACCAGGATTTTTCTATCTAATATTTGGGTCAAATTGTTCCATACTTCAATTGATTAGTACTTTTCATTTTTTGTACTAAAGAGTTTCCCATGTGGCTTTACTGAAGGTCACAGAGAAAGAACTGCATGCTGCTTTATTTAAAAGAAAAGGATTTCTTTGAACAAGTTAAGAAGTCAATATCCTGTGTAGCAGCGGTTCTCAACCGGTGGTCTGCAGCCCCCAGGGGGTCCACGAATCCCTTCGGGGGGCCGTGGAGTCCTGCCGCTGAAACCCGATGCCCCAAGCAGGGCGTGGGTGAAGCCAGGAGCGGTGCAGGGCTGAAACTCCAAGCTGTTTCTCCCCCATCCCCCTGCTAAAACCAGGAACGGTGCAGGACTGAAACCCCAAACTCCCCTCCCCCAACCCCCTTTGAAGCCAGGCGCGAGGGCTGAAACCCTGATGTAGGCTGAAACCTTGAGCCCACGGGCAGTGTTGAGGGGGCACAAGCATGTTGCCCCCACAAACGGCAGTGCCTTACCCAGAGTGGGGCAGTCCTGGGTTTTGATTACATTTCTCCTAACTTTTCTCCTAAATTTTAAAGTTTTGACAACCATAATCTCTCACATACAACCTCCTGCTACGGGAGGTTCACTGTAAAGCCCTAGCTTGAGCTGTTATATTAAGCTGCTTGAGTCTGACTGCTGACATTCAAAAATATGCTGAGTAATGAGACACATTCAAGCAGGTCAGCATATAATTTTTGCACAACTTGTGTTTTTTCACACACACAAACACTAATGGTATTGAGAACCTTTATTCATGTGGACTGTGTTTTCATACACTTTTTCTAACTGCAGTAAGTTATAGATATAAATATTAAAATTATATATGCAGCTATTTCAAAGCTTTTATGGGAAAGTGATTTAATTGATTTTACTACCTAAAACTGTAATAAGTACAGTCGATAAGTCACTATAGCCATATTTTAGAGGCAAACTTTAGCTGCATCAATCAGTACTGTGAACAATCAACTGAAAACTACAAATATAATTTCTCAACTTCTCTCAAGTTCTGTCTATAATTTCCTGTAACTCTGTGTATATAGGAAAGAAAATATGAATAAATTTAAATGGTATGTTATATTTGTGCAATTGTATTAATATATTAATCATTTTTGCATAATGTCTCAAGCAAATTTAATAGGTCACTTATCCATGGTGATATGCAATAGCAACTTTATGTCTGCGATCACACCAGCCTTAATTAACCCACCACTAATGTAGTGAAATATAGGTTTTTGAATGGCATTAATTAAAAAGGAGTCTGCTGTATGTAAAATTTCTTTATCATACGTCATCAATATAGATATCAATGCTGAGGTAAGAATGTCAGCTTCTGACCGGACAAAATTTGGGTTTTTTAAACAAAAGAATCATTTCATATGTAATGGAGAGAGTCTCTGTGAAATTTCTTTCAGGGAGGGATATTCACGGCTGTTTGAAATCAACATTACAATACACAGTTTCTTATAAAGATGGATTTCACCCAGGGTTCTGGAACAATTTTTATAGTGGGGGTGCTGAGAGTCATTGAATCAACTGTAAACCCTATATATAATGGAAACCACTTCAAGCAAGGGCAGCACCCCTAGTTCCAGCACCTATGATTTCACAGAATCTCAGTGGGAAAATGCACTTTTCAGCAGTCACCAGTGTAGTCAAAAATGGGATAACAGAATACATTTGAGCAGTCCAGTGCAGCCAACAGCAGCAGTGATTGTGTTAACACCACAATTTCACGTGCTCTATTACGATTCTAGTCAAAGGAGATAAATTTTGCTCTGAAATACATCCTGTGTAACCCCATTGAATCCAGTTCAATTGTATGGGATGTGCGCTATTGCAAAATTTGTCCCAGGTGTTTAGACTATCTACATTGTTCTGAGCTCTTTGATCTCCAAAGATTCACAGTGTACTCTTCCTAGAATACCACTGCTTGTGAGCTCTTTGAAACTATTATTCAGCACTGTATGTATAAATTTTGCCTTTGAAAAACCTAAAGATTCCTGGATTGATCTTATGTGTGTTTGTGTGGGTGGGGGTGGGGGGGGATGCCAAAACCCCTTGAATACATACACAGTAAACTATTCAAATATGAATAATTCAAAAGGTGGAAAAAAACTTGTTTCTTGAACTAGTTCATGAAAAGATGTGGATGCAGTCTTTTAAGTATATGCTGTCTCTATAAAAATAATGTATACGGTTCTTATACTTCGTTTAAATGTGAAAACTATGACATTCCTCTTTTTATGTCCTCTTTTTATTCTTATTCCATTCATCTATGATGTTTGTTGTAAAACATTTTTTATTGAAAAAAGAAAAGGAGTACTGGTGGCACCTTAGAGACTAACCAATTTATTTGAGCATGAGCTTTCGTGAGCTACAGCTCACTTCATCAGATGCATACCGTGGAAACTGAGGCACACATTGAAAGATCCCAAAGCACAACTGATACCCAAAATACTTCATCAAAATTTTCAAGGATTGACTGAGGCACCTGGCAAAGGTATAGAACAGTGACCTGAGGCAAAACAAGAGAAGCCTCTGAAAGTCACTATTCTTATTTGCAGCAATCAAAATTCTGAATGAATCTAAAATGTGTCATTTTTTGACAAATATCCACAACTAAATTCATATGTAAAACAAAAACAATGATCCCTTTTAAAAACAAAACCAGTTTATTATGCATAGCAACACTAATATTTTAATTACCAACTTATAACTTGTTATTTGCACAAGGGTGATTTGAATGAGATTAATTTAGTAGTAAATGATGCAAACTTACTTTATTTATTAACAACTCAACATTACAATAACTTTTATTAAAGACATTTAACAACCTGTATAACTTCATAAATCAGTACAGTAAAATATGTAAAGATTCAATTTTAAAATATTTGTAATGTTTTCTTTAACATGAGAATATTGTAGAAGCATTAATAATTCATACAAATAGCGAGCGCTATTCCATTACCATTTGCTGCCAGTGTTATTTAAAAAATTATACAGCATACAAAGTATACAAATATGCTCACATCTGAAAAGAAATTTACTAAAATGTAAATTTGTCTTGTTTGCAAAAAATACTGCATATTTACATTCATGGTAGATGGCCATTTGAACGTGGGCTTAATTAAAAAAGGATGTGCTGAGACAGTAACTTGGACGGTAAGTAACAACAAATAGTAGGAATCTCTTTGGTAAGTACCACATTTACTAGTATCCATTTTTAGACTCTTCATAGCTTTCTTTAAAATCTTGACATATGTAAGTATAGCTTGCTTATTGTTTCCACACACTTCACAGATACAGTCCTGTATTTTAAACTCATTGTTATAATGAAATGCAGGACCAAGAAAGAGCCTTTGATTGAACAGGTTTAACAATGAAAGAGTTGGATTTAACAAATATTTTGCTTAAATTCCTGAACTGGATTAAAACTCTCAGTGAGTTATATGTATAACTGATACACATTGGATATATATAAGAAATTTAATTTTCTTCATTAAATAAGCTTGTATTAATGTTAGTTTCTGTTGCCTAATTTAATGTTCAGAAATAGCTAAATGATTTGATACCCTACAAAAAGTATATATAGCATTATTTGGTAGTGATAATTTCTACATTTTAATTACTAAACATTAAGCGAAATTCAGCTATGACCACTATTATTTTTAGTCTAATTAAATAAATGGCACTAGGTCCCCAAAATGCACACAATACCAACGTAAGACAACTGCTACCTATTTTTATACTAATACACTGCTTATGAAGCATACATTGATCAAGCTGACGACTAAATTAATAGAAAATTAGCTACAGAGTATTTATTATACGCCATTAGTGGTAAATGGCACTTAGCACAGAAAAGGGTAACTCCTCCCTCCCCCCACACACCTACTAACAGATCAGTTTCAGTGCCATTATTGTCAAGCACATTAAATTTTCAGGATGCATGGTGTGGTTTCTAAGTTTTCTTTAACCCCTTGAACTGTGTTTTTACAATTAGGCATTTTGTATTTAAAAAGCCAGAGCTGAAACATTAATAAAAATATTCTGCAAACATCTACAAACCAAACATTTTTATTCTTCTGTTGTGACTCTTAATATTAGCAAAATTGGTCAAAATAAAATGACAACATTCACTGGAGAGCTGTTAACATTACAAGGCAACAATTTGCATGGGTGGCTCATTTGCCCCCCCCCCCAACAGAATGAGAAATGATCAAACTGAAGAAATTGTGTAAGAAAACAGACGAAAACCAATTTTACATCCAAGACATCTTAATCTCTAGTTTACCTATTCCAGTTCTTAGGGGAAAGGTAAAAACTAGAAACCATGTATTGTATATTTTAACCATGAAAACCAGCAGATTTCATAACTCATTACAAGATGATGTCAGAGGTTCATGATAAATGGCTTAGAGGAGATTAAACAAAGCAATGTAGCTCTTGAAGGTGATAATGTGGAACAAAAGTCATGTTTCTGAGACCTCTTGCTTTTCAGCAAAGGAAAATGAATACAGGATTCTTCTGGGAAATGCTAACAAAGGAAAATATAGAAGAAATTTAAAAGAGCCAATCCAGCTATTAAATTCTCAGAAGGCAACAAAGTAGCACCTTCAATGAACACTCACAGGCATTCCTAATATTTGTATTTAACAAAAAGACAGTTTTACAGCAGGAGATACTGCTTACATGCCCCTTTTTCTGATCTATTCATTGTGCATCCAACTGCTCCTAGCGTACATAATATTCACACTTTCTTTCATTGCTATTAATGGGGAAATATCACAGGTAGCAAAACTGATGCTAATCCCAGGCTCACAACAAACAATCGCACACATGTAGTTTAATAATCTTTAAGGGAAGACTAGACGTGCCTAACAATAGAAAACAGCCCGGAACGTCAAATAGCCCTGACAAGCAGGAATCGCTGAGTAGAGGCAAAGGGATGCTAACGAGTGAGAGAGGCAAGGTCAGGATGCGAGGAAGCATAGTACAGCGCTACAGCTTTCCGGGGGGGACGGACGGGGACCTAACTGCAGCCATTTACACTGAAACAACATTTGTTAGGGAAGCAGGGGCGTCCTACCTCTTTCCCTCCGCCGTTTGGTGAGCAGCGATGGAGTGCGCAGTGGTTTCCTTTGGCGATGGATGCAACAGCAGCAGCCGCCCAGCCTCCCTCTTAAGCAGCCTCCATTGCTCTCCCCGCGGCTGCCACACCATGGCAATGCAAGCTCAGTCACTCCGGTGATCACATGCTCCCTGCAACCCACCAGCCCCACGCTGGGTAGCAAGAGAAGGCACGCTCCCGCTGCCTTGCCAAATGGGAGTGTTTGGGTAAAAGTTGGATCCTGCCGAATTGTATTGCCTTAATAGAGAACGGCTCCTACTGGGGGAAAAAGGTAAAAACTGGATTCTACCTGGATCCCGATTATATTTGTACCCAAGCCCCCAAATTCCATTGCTTAAACAGGTTTCAGAGTAGCAGCCGTGTTAGTCTGTATTCGCAAAAAGAAAAGGAGGACTTGTGGCACCTTAGAGACTAACCAATTTTTGGTCAGTCTCTAAGGTGCCACAAGTCCTCCTTTTCTTTTTGCGAATACAGACTAACACGGCTGCTACTCTGAAATTTGACTCAGGTAGTATGACCATGAGTCACTGTAGGGAAGATGAAGATACTTATGATAATAGAAAAGAGACAAATGCTCATTGAAGTGGCAGCTACAGCTCACTTCATCGGATGCATCCTGGCACCTTAGAGACTAACTAATTTATTTGAGCATAAGCTTTCGTGAGCTACAGCTCACTTCATCAGATGCATCCGATGAAGTGAGCTGTAGCTCACGGAAGCTTACGCTCAAATAAATTGGTTAGTCTCTAAGGTGCCACAAGTCCTCCTTTTCTTTTTGCTTAAACAGAAATGTCTAGCTCAGGGGTTCTCAAACTAGGGGCCAGGACCCCTCGGGGGTCATGAGGTTATTACATGGGGATCACGAGCTGTCAGCCTCCACCCCAAACCATGCTTCACTCCAGCATTTATAATAGTGTTAAATATTTTTAAAAGGATTTTAAATCATGGGCCGGGGGGGGGGGGGAGGGGGGCTTGCTCAGAGGCTTGCTGGGTGAAAGGGGTCACCAGTACAAAAGTTTGAGACCCCCGGGTCTAACTGTTCCTACCGCACAAACAAACCAACCCTGAACACTGATTGGTTCTGGTGCACTAGCACAAAAACCCAGTTCTGGCCTGCTTAAGTAGACAACAAGTTTAGTTGCTTCTACTCCAGCAATGGAGCACAGATACCGAAGCATCCCAATTCAACTGAACAGAAAGCCTGGCCCGTCACCCCAAAATCTGGCACCTACTCTTCACACTGTCTAAACAGAGAATATGTTTAGCCTTTGCTATTTACCAAAAAATGTGGACACCGGCGCAACTAAGTGCAACAGCACAGCAAAACCCAGATCCAGCAACTGATAGGCATTGGATCCTTCCCAGTCCCCCTCCCCCTCAGCCAAATTCCACTGCCTAGGTAGAAAACATGTTGAGGCTTAGGAGTGACTAAAAAATCCAGACTCGGATGCAACTCATGGCAGTAGTGCCACGAAATCTTGGATCAAGCATCTGGATCCTAGAGCCTTACCAATTCTGGCCCCAGAAAGTGCACCATCAAAATGGAGAGAAAGTGTTGCTTCTACTGTTCCACCAAAAAAATAGCTGAAAGATGCAAAAACTCTAGCTTGGCACTTGTATCCTGCTGCTGCTGAATCGATCTAATGTTTAACTGCACACTCCAAGTTTTAAGTCTAGCCTTAATACTTATACAGCCTCTGCTAGCCCACCAGAATAATCTGGATCCCAGTATATTGTGGTTCAAAACCTCTCCAAAAAGGGGGAAGGGGTGAGGTTAACTACTACAGAGAACACTGTGTGAACATACCACTGAAACAATAGCAAAGTTAGCTATACCTATTCTAAGTAAATGTTAATAATCAAGTGCTGGAAATAGTTCTTTGATCTGAAATGTTCCATAAGTGACCAAACAAGCTGAGAAACGTGCCTCTTCATCTTTCCCATTGGTCAAGCATTATAATCAGGGTATTACTTCCTTAACTGATGGCAGAGCAACAAAATCAAATGCCACAAACCCCCAAATTTTGCAGGCCAATAATTGGCTGAACACAAGTATCCAGACATGCCAACTCTCATGAATTGATTGCGAGAGTCACGATTTCTGAGTAAAATTAAGCCTCACTCATGATCTCACAATTCAACAGGTGTCAGGATTATTTTTCAGTTGTGGCACAAAAGTGTTTCCAGCCAAACAGGAGTTACCCCACCCTAAACAAAGAAATATGGTTGATTCTGAAAGACAAAGAGAATTCATTTACATATCGGATAAACAAAGCTAACAAGCTGGGGAGGGAGGGGAGAGAGAAGGCAAAAGACAGTGTGGCATGGAAGAGAAATTTCATCGGAGATAAAAAGAAGGGGAGGGCCAAGCCTCAAATAAGCAGTTGCATTAACTGGAAAAAAAAATCTTGACATCTGAGAGTTCTAAAAGCGAGGATTAATTTTACTTAGAAATCTTGTCAGCCACTGCAGGCACAGTTGGGCTCCAGCTGTCAGCCCCAGGTGGCTGCTCCCCTGCCAGCCTGGGAAATGGGAGAGGGGACTCCACTGCAGCTCCCCCCAGGGAGGATGAAGAACCCGAAGGTGCAGAGATGACATTGGGATGGGGAGAGGAAGACCTGTATTGATGGTAGGTTCTGAGCAGAGGGGGTGAGTGCTGGGAGGTTGAAATGAGGACGGTGGGCAGAGTTCCCTGTAAGCTGTGCGGCCGATTGGCAGCCTAATTAGTGCTGCACAGGCGCTCAGAGAACCTCCCCCAGCCCCAACCTAGCCCAGCCCCCAACCTGCCACAGTTGGGGCTGACCCCCGGCCCCAGCAATGGCCTAGGCACCCCAACCCGGCCCCAACCATGGCTTGGCCCCAGCTGCAGCCCAGGCAGCCCTCCCAGCACCTAGCCCTAGCTGGACCTATGGGGGACGGAGGAGGGGCACCTTTCCTGCGGCCCCAGCCCCAGAGCTGCTGCTGCAGCAGCAGAGAGAGGCGTCTCTCCTCTCCAGCCCAGGTGCTGCTGTGGGGAGAGAGGGCTGGGGGAGTCCTCTCCCCCTGCCGAAGCCCCGGAGCACCCTCCTGCACCCAAACCCCTCATCCCCAGAGCCTGCACACCCAGCTGAAGCCCTCACCCCCTGAACCCAACCCTCTGCCCCAGCCCTGAGCCCCTCACCCCCAGCCCCACCCCAGAGCCCACCTTCCCAGCCAGATCTCTCAAACCCCTACACCCCAATGCTCTGCCCCAGCCCTGAGCCCCCTCCCATACTCTGAACCCCTTGGCCCCACCATGTTAATTTTGTTATATGCACCAGTATGAAGGTGATCTGTCACACATCACCTCCATATCGGTGCACATAACAAAATTCATTCCACACATGGGTGGGAAAAATTAGAGGGAACACTGGCGGTGGGAGGTAAATGGGATAGGGAGGCTGAACTGATGGGGTGGTGATGATCAAGGCTGAATGGTGGGGGTGGCTGGTGGTGGTGGAAGAGAATTGATGGTCAACAGTATTAATTGCTGGGCAGGAGACAGGCAGATGTGAGGGTGAGAGCTCCTGCAGCTGGGGCCAAAAATTGGCTTATCCACTACATGTGGGAGAGTGGGCAACATAATTGTCACTTGCACGCACACAGTGGGGATGGGCAGGGGGAGTTCAAAAATCAAGAGAGACTGACCTAAACAAGGTAATATATTTTTTTTTTAAAAGAGTCATAATTTGGCGGGTTCTGACTCATGATTTTTGGTCTCTTAAACTTGGCAATGCTGAGCATCAGATCTTGGTATTTGCCACACTGTCAAGCTTAGATTCTGCATGGTCCATCTTGTGTGCATACATGTAAAAAGCCTTTTAATCTCTACAGTGTAAACTTTCTGTGGTTAGAGGACAAAAATTAGCTGGTTACAGTAATCTAAGCACCAGTTAACAAGGGTCAGTTTCACACCCTTACAGGGAGTGGAAATAAGTCAGGCTAGGATCACTAGCCCTTGCAGAGACGTGAAAAGATTAACACAGCTGAATCATTTTCCACAGTTTCCCCACTTAAGTGATAGATGGACTTGGAGAACAGATGGTTTGGTGACTTTTACTAGCTGTGTGTTTATTATACTGTATGTACCTGTACTATCTGTCAAATAATGCTTGCTTCCATCAATGCTGTGTTGTAGCCATGTTGGTCCCAGGTTATTAGAGAGACCAGGGCGGTGAGGTAGTATCTTGCAGTGGCCCAACTTCTGTTAACAGAAGCTTGGCCAGTACAAGATATTACCTCAGCCTCCTTATCTCTCTAGCTTTTGTCAATGTCATGATCGTTGTGAGTGAAGGCATCAATCCACTAGGTGGTGCAAATGAGCCACTTAGATTGAAGGCACTGAGTAAAAAAGAAAAAAAGGAAAAAAAAAAAGCAAAGAACAACCCCATTCACTAAATTGGTTTTACGCACATTGATGCAGGAGAACAGAGTTAAAATTACAGCCACAGTATCGTAAACTACACATCTCTTTTTAAATCCAGAACATTAAAAATCTCCTGTGTTTGCATGTTCTTTGCATCAATAGGTATAAAATGTCACCAGGAGCTAGAACTGCAGCTTTTGTGGTTTATTGCTCATGTTTTTTCATTCAGGTGGGGCTGTTGATGCCTGCGTCTGTTGGCTAGCCGTCGCCACTGGAGACCAGTGCTTCGAATAGGAGGGCCGGGGGGACTGGTACCACAACGGAGATCGTTCCCATGGTGCGGGGGATGGGGATCTGCACTGAGAAGATGACCGGTGGGAGGGTGAACGGTGCCAGCAATACAGTGACTGCCCCCCCCCAAGCGATACATGTTGAGAGGGCAAAGTGCTGGTGATCTTGGGCAAGCCGCAGACGACCTGGGCTGCAAAGCTGGAGATCTCTCAGGCTTGAAGTCAAAAGAGACAAAAACTGCTAGCCCTTGCTGGGCAAGGAAAAGGAGCACTGACTAACCACCACGGGCGGTAAGGAGGAACCGAGAGGGCATAGGGCTGGCAGCGCCTAATATACTGAAGCATGAGCATGGCAATCAAGAGGGTGCCAAAGCTGGCCCTACGGATACCGCTAAGGCAAAAATCTCCAACAGCCACGCACGTGAGCGTGTGCACACCTCGAATAGAGCAGATATGAGCAAGCACTCAAAGAACGATTACCCCAATACATAGCACACATTTTTCCTGATATTCAACCTAAAAATCTCCCATTGAATTTCATACCATTATTCATAGTTAAACCCTCTTTCACTAAGTTAAACTGTACCTGAGAGAGTAGAGGTCATGCTGGGTTCTTCTATCAGCCGTTGAGGGAGTGTAACTGGGGCAGTGAATGGGAAGATTGCCTAGGACTGTAAACGGACTGAAACCCAGAAGGGGGAACTGAGTGACCTAGTTAGAGAGCTAAATCACAAAGAGGATGCAGTGGGTCCTGGAGTGAGAGGAGCTGCAGACTGGAGTCAGAGTGACAGCATGCAAGCTGCGGACAAGGGTGTTGGCCTCAAGAACTAATCCCCAGAAATGACAAGATGGAGGTGCCAGACCAGTGGTAAGTGGAGTAACTGTAACAGCTTCTCCTCTCTAAAATGGGGATAGTACACTTTCACCTTACAGGAGTATTGTGAAAATAAATTAATGCTTGTAAAGCACTCAGATACTATAGTGGTGAAAGTCATGGAAAAACTCATGAGGAAATGAATAATTCTGTCTTTCTGAGCAGGGTTTGAATAGCGTGCAGTAAATAAGGCCTCGGGCTGCTCATTGAACAATGAGGATAAAATAAAATATTGAATATCTGATCAGTAAGTGAGCACCATCTCTCTTGTGCATTAGAATCTGTTCCCACCTCTACAATGCCTGTGTGCCAAATGGGGGGGGGGAGGTGTCATTTAGAGCACGGGAGAGAGAGGCTCCCTACTTTCAGGTCTAGTGCCTGGCCCCAGTCCAGAGCATCCATGACAGGGAATCTCTGGCTTCGCCCCTGTACTTTTGGGCCATAGCATGCTCACTTGCTCTGTGCAAATGGTGTATGCACCATCTGGTCATCACTAGTAGCTTCTTTTGAGACATCTAAGCATGCTTGTTGAACTCAGAATCTTTGGAAATTTTAGCTACTAAACTCCAAGAAGTCTGTATTGTGCATATGTGAAGTGAAACTTTCAAAGGATTATAACTTGGCCAAATTTGGACAGACTTTCACAGAATGGTGACAGGTATATCCCTGACACAACGGCCACCTCCTCCCAAATTTTAACTCCCTTCTCCAGAGTATGCGGGCAATAGAGTTGTTCAAAGAAAAGGTCACCAGAATTTTTTAAAAATAAATAAAACACTGTATTTTCCCTAGCCTTGTTCTTGGAAGTGGCTAAATCATTTTGGCTGAAGTTTTGCAAAACAAAATCAGACTCAGGCAGACACCCGGCATGAAGCATTTTAGCTTTAACGGTTACAATTTACAAAATTATAAGCAACTGAAAATAGGGTCTTATAATGGGAAGTATCGGCAACTATTACCATCCCCACCTATAACTATTAACCATGTGTGTAATCGAGAGAGCTGGTAGCAACCCCTATATTTAAGTTGCCTAATATTTTGCATTGTAAAATATTCTTGCTCCTTTTTGAAGATGCTCCAACACCTCCACTATTTGCAGCAGACCTCTACTCTCAGTTCCAGTCTAGGGACCCTCATCTCAGCACACCATAAATGCACAGCGCCCTGCACACAACCACCTCTGTCCAGTGCCCTTCCACCGACCCGCAGCCCCACCACAATTCCCATCACACCACACACAACCCCCACTCCCTAGGGCCCCAACACACACAGATCTCTCTCCAGTGCCCTTTCCCACAGCCCTACCACAACTACACAGCACCCATCATCCCAACAAATGCAAACCTCACCCACTGCCCAGCATCCCATCCACAGGTCCCCAAGAGACTCACTTCCCCACACCCTGCCTCCCAGCTGCACTCACCAGCCCTGCTGAGCCAGCACAGAGCAGGGATCCCCTCTCCCAGCACAGTGCTAGGGGGCAGGACAGCTGAAACTCAGGAGCACAGAGGGGCCCCACCCAGCCCTGCCTGCCTGGCACTGGTGGTGCTTATGGTGTAGAGGAGGTATTTCCTTGCAGGGGCGGCGGAGGGCAGCCACTGACTTTTCCAGCCTGCTGCTTCTGCAGAGTGGCAGGGAGAGGTGGCCCTTGCCCCTGGGAGCCTGAAACGGATGATCACCAGCCTGGAGCGGCAGCAGCTGAGGGCTCTTCTCTGCCCCTGTCCCTGTCCGTGCTGGGGGTGGAGAGGAGGCTGTCCCTCAGCTAGCCAAGAGGAGGGGGCGGGGGTAGGTGGGAAGGGCCAGGGGTGGAGAGGAGCCAGCAGCTTGGAGTGCATCATGGTCCCGGTGCCATGGCACCACTGTAAACCTGGTACTGATTATATAGCACTTTATGTGTTCAAAAGACATGTCCCAGGTCCCCTTGACTTCAGTTGCAGTTATGAGTGCTCGGCACTTCTGCAAGTCAGACCCCTTTGTATCAGGTCTTCAAAGATCTCTGTGTAGCTTGAAAGCTTGTCTCTCACCAACAGAAGTTGGTCTAGTAAAATATATTACCTCACCCTTACTGGCTCTCTAATATCCTGGGACTCTCAGGCTACAACACTGCATACACCATAGAGAATTATGCCACAGGAGGAGAGTGAAGATGTGTGTTAATGGCAGAAACAAAGTAGTCCCATTGATTTCATCAGCCTCATCTACTCAGAATATCAACTTCATGAAGCTTTTCAACAGTGACCACTCCAAGATTTCGCTAACTCCTTAAACACGTACCCATTACCTGATGCAGTCTGTGTATCTAAATTGTGCATGAACTAGATTGCAAGCTCCTTGGAGCAAGGACAATCTTATTTTATGTGTGCATACTATACTTGAGTGGCTCACCCCTTAAAGGCTGTAGGGCGGGGGCTAGTCAACCTTGATTACAGAATGAATCAGATTTGGGAGAGATTAGGGTGATTGCCTATAAGGAGCAGGAGGCTACAATGAGAGAGGAAATACTCAGGGTTTAGAGGATCCTAGGAGTGAGCAGGCTCTAGCAGAGAGTCTTCAGTAATCTTCCTTGGACTCCAGGGAGATACTGATGAACCTGGGAAGCTGAGTAGCAGATACCGCCTCCAGCCTCCTCAGCCCCCTGGGAACCTGCATGGTACATAAAAAGCTGTGTTCTAGAGAGCTTTTCCAGCTAGGCATCTTGGGAGGGGAGGCACGGGACATATACCATTCTCCCTTGTTTGTATGTGGCTCTGAAGGCTGAATTTCAAGCAGTCACACAAAACAGCTGGTGTAGCTGGTCCCCGGTCCCAGTCAGTCAGTGACTATGAGGAACAGGAATGAGTGGAGAGGCTAAGGGGTGCAGTCCCAGTCCAGGTAAATTAGTGTGTGTATGTGGGAGGAGGTAGTGAAACCTGGCTGGATGGGGGAGCCTCGATCTCCTTGCAGAATGGGTGGGGAGCAGATGCTGCATGCAAGTCTCAGTCTCCTACCCCTTTTTTATTTCTAGTTTTTCTGCAAACAATAGTAAGTTACACATTAAAATTATTAAAATACATTTGTTTGTATTTACATTATTACTAAAAAAAAACCAAAATCATGGAATCTGTAAAAACACTCCCCTCCCCTCTCTCTGAAATGGGTTGGGCTTGTTTTGAAAGGCAGTACCACTTATTTTTGGTGAGCCTTAGCAACCCTGGTTAGGACTGAGACCCTGGCAAGGGAGGGCTTGGAAGTGGCCTGCCAAAACAGGAAAACCTCTCCAGGCAGGGAGGCCTGGGCAAAACCCTGGTCAAGGAGCGGAGGGACTACAAAGGCGGCCTAGCCAGGAATGCCTGGGAGGAGGAAGAGAAACCTTGTGTTGAATGGATTTAGGAATGGGATTGTTTTGGGATTTTGAGTTTTATTTGCAGTTTACTTTAGACTAATAAACCCAGGCCCCAAGGATGGCTTTTTTTGACGAAGAAAAAGCCAGAAGTTTTATTTGAACAGTCCAAGGGGGGAAACTGAGGCAGGCTATAGCATGACCCCAAGCCATGAGGGGGCACAAGATAGGCAGCCAGCCCAGTTACAGTATTCAATTAAGAGAGGTTAATATTGATTAAAAAATATAAATTGTAGAGAATCAAACTGTTTATCCAGAGAATAAAATGTTTTGTCTTTTAAATAAAGTAGAAAGCAATTGTCTTTATCTTTAAACAATGAAGAACAATTTGATTTATTTCTGGATGGCTGGGACATGTAGTTCACGAACCACTATTGAGTATAAATCTCTTCCACTGTCCAGAACTGGTGCACATAATTCCTCATTGCTCTTGCAATGAACCTTTCTTCAAACTTGATCTATTCCATAATTAAATTGGTTATAAGACTTCAGCCATTTAAAAGCGTTAACTCTGCTACTTTAGATAAAGCAGAGGAAGAGAATGTTGTGAGAAGATAATTTCTTGCTGCTAGATACATATTGATAAAGGTATGTTTAAAAAAATTAATATCGCAATGACTGAAATAGACAATCATTTTGCCTGACAGATATGAGTGCACCACAATGACTGCACCATTATTTATCACTGCAACTATTCAGTGACAGTACAATCTGAGTGGCTCAAGGAAGCAACTGTTTCAGGCAAAGAACAAATTATCTAGAGAGGAAAGGTTAAAAACCAGGTACTTACAGTAAGTGTGGTTCTTCTAGTGCTTGTCCACATATATTTTCCACTGTTGGTGCACATGTACCCGATTCACTCAAGTTTGCATTCTTTTGACCTGCAGTGTCCAGTGAGTGCCATGCCTGCACCTTAAATGTGTTCGTACCTCCAACTGAGGGCATCAAGAGCGGAGCAATCCCAAGTGCCTCTCAGTTCTTTCACCAATACAAAAGCCAGGTCTTATTGAGACCCTGTAGTAGTGTGGACAGAATACAGGAATGAAATATATATACACAACACATCTCAAAGAACCACAATTACTGTAACGTAAATAACCATTTCTTCTTCGAGTGCTTGTCCAGATATATTCCACTCATGAGCAGCAACCTGGATTACCAAAACTGAGTACTAGTTTACCTAAACAAGACTCCTACCAAAATTAGCATTAGTTTAGGATGCTTCAGTGCTGGGTGAACATGCACACTGAACCCCAGTGGCTGCCCTACATCTATCTAGTATTGAAACTTTTCTCAAGAAGCAACAGAAGCTGCTTGTGCTCTTGTAGAGTGATCTGTCATTCTCGCTGGTGGATCGATGCTGGCTAATTCATAGCCCAGCCTGATGCAAATAGGAAGCCAATCAGAAAGTCTGTGTGTTGAAATGGCCGGACTTTCACCTCATCCTCATAAGCTATGAACAATCTGGGGGATACCCTAAAGGTATTAGTGCTATGTATGTAGAAAGAGTGTGTCCTGGGAACATCTAGGGCATGAAGCTTAGCTTTAGTATGAAAGTGTTTTTGGCAAAGAATACTGATAGGTACATAACCTGGTTTAAATGGAAGCTGGAGATGACCGTTTGATATAAATTTTGGGTGAGGTCTCCAGGCCAATCTATTCAGCATTGGTGAGGCCTCATCTGGGGTACTGTATCCAGTTTGGGTGCCAC
Organism: Eretmochelys imbricata; assembly: GCF_965152235.1. Lineage (NCBI taxonomy): Eukaryota > Metazoa > Chordata > Testudines > Cheloniidae > Eretmochelys > Eretmochelys imbricata. Next base: position 91,885,143 of record NC_135575.1, read on the forward strand.
AATTTACAAGATTTGAACACGCTGGAGAGAGTCCAGAGGAGAGCAATGAAAATGAGAGGTTTAGAAAACATGAGAAAAAGGAAAAGAAGAAAAGTTGAAAGAACTGTGTTTAGAGAGGACCAAGGGGGGGGGGGGGGAGGGGCAGCGGCACGTAAGTCTTTAAATATGTAAAAAGTTGTTATAAGGAGGATGGTGATCAGTTGTTCACCAATGGTAGGAAAAGTGGCGAACTTAATCTGCAGCAAGGGGATTCAGATTAGATATATAGTTAGAAAGTCTTTCCTAATAAGTATAGTTAAGCACTGGAACAAGTTACCCAAGGAAGAGTGGAATGCCCATCAATGGAGGTTTTTAAGAACAAGACTAACACCAACAGGCTTGGTTTCGGTATACTTAATCCTGTCTCAGTGCAGGGGGATTAATTAGATGACCTCTTGAGGTTTCTTCCAACCCTTTATTTCTGATTTCTATATACTGCTATCAGAATAATTCCACGGCAGTTAGTTGTTTGTTGTTGTTGATGTTTCGATTTGTTTGTTTCTTTTGTTTCAGAAGGTGGAGGAAGTAACCAGGAGAACAATAATTTCAGATTTGATTCTCACATGGAGGAATTTTGTTGCAAATCTTAAAGTGGAAGGCAATTTGGGTGAAAGTGGCAGAATAAGGACACAGGACTTCAAAAAAAGCACACTTTAGAGAACTTGTAGGTAAAGAAGGAAAGGAAGGCAGGGAAGAAAATCTAAGGAAAAAGTTGTTGAAGAGAACTGGCATTTCTCAAAGTCCCAGCATTAAAAGCACAACAGCAAACTATCCTGATGTGAAGTGGGAGTTCTGTTGGAGGAGAAGGTATTTGTACTTGGTTTTATTTGTATGTGTAGAGGCTTGTAGGGGCTTTGTGCTGGGAGAGAAGCTGAGCCCTGATTAGGGGTGAGGCTTCTCTGACTAGGAGTCCTATAAAGGTAGCCAGCCAGCCAGTCATGCAGTGGCACAGGAGCCAGCAAACAGAACTGTAAACAGGTAAGTTTCAGTGGAAGTTTGTATTGTGGTGCTTGTTTGGGGTTGGTTTTCGCTGTGAGTGGTGGTGGTGTTTTGGTGTGGTTTGTGTTTCCCAGATTAACAGGATTTAGGTGACAAGGTCATGACAGATACAGAGGCAGTAGTGGGAGTGACCCATGTAGTGGAAGACACAATGAAGATGACTGGATGTGGAAGCTGTGGTCTGTATATGATCCTGAAGGGGCTACCTGGTAAGTGTTTTTGTCTGCATGCAATGCCGTCTAATAGAGCTGGTGGAGGAAAAGATCCAAGGATTGGAGATGCAGGTGGAAAGTCTGGCTGAGTTTAGAAGGGGGTTTGAGCAGATTATGGAGCAAAGACATGAGGCAGCTGAAGGGAAAAGCTCAGACTTGCAGACAGAAGCAGGACTGAAGAATTCTGAGGGGAGACTGCTGGGTGAGGAAAGTGGACAGTGTAAGCATGTCACTAAGAGAACCAGGCAGAGGAAAAGACGGGCTAGTGAAGGAGAAATAGAGCTCAAGAATAGGTTTGCAGAGTTGGAAAATGAAGAAGGGGCTCAGCAGGTGGTCACTGAAGGTGTAAGGGCGAGGAAGAAGAGAAGAGCAGCTAGTCCTATAGGAAAAGGGGAAGAGTCAATGGAGACTACACCAAATACGAGTCCCAGGATACAGGATGGGTTGAAGAGGATTACAAGGGAGAATAGGAATAGAACGAACCTGCAGCCAGAGGGAACAGGGGATAGACTGGAGAATAGCACTGTCACCAGGAAAAGGCAGGTCTACGTGATCAGGGACTTTTTACTGAGAAGAACAAACAGGCCTGAAACCAGAGCTGATCCAGAGAATAGAAGGGTGTGCTGTCTTCCAGGTGCTAAGATACGGGATGTACACTTGAGGTTGAAAAGGATCCTAAAGGGAGAGGGAAAGAATCCCCAAATTATCCTTCATGTGGGTACAAATAATACCGGTAGATTCTCACTGGAACATATCAAGGGAGACTATGCTAGGCTGGGGAAGACGCTTAAGGAAAACAAGGCTCAGGTAATCTTTAGTGGGATTCTGCCTGTTCCTAGAGAAGGGCAACAAAGGTGTGACAAGATCATGACTATCAGTAGATGGCTTAGGCAGTGGTGCTATAAGGAGGGCTTTGGGATGTATGGCCACTGGGAGGCGTTCATGGACAGAGGACAGTTCTCTTGGGATGGACTTCATCTGAGTAGGGAAGGAAATAGACTTCTAGGATGGAGGCTGGCACAACTGATTAAGAGAGCTTTAAACTAGGAATTTGGGGGAGATGGTTGGGAGATGTCCAGGTAATCTCCACACCGGATTTTAGCATTGAGAGGGAAGAAAACAAAGTAAGAATGGACATAAGGAGGAAGGGCAGTGTGGATACCAGTCTAATAGGTCCTATTGGCTGTAGAATGACCGTGCCTAATTGGGTACTGTCAAAGTTTGACTCAGACTCACAATTTATCAGACCACTCTGTTTTATTAGCAAAGCTGCTCTGCTAATACATTTAGAAGTGAGCCCCCCGAGTGGGGCTTGTGTCTTTTAATTTATACAGTTTTTTGGAGAACAAGTTACAGCGAAGTTACAGACAAAAGAAGAAAGATTTTAGTCACCACCCTTCGAGATCCCTGAGACCAGTCACGTATCTTCAATTACCTGCCACTCTTAACAATCTCCTTTAACAGCTTCTAGTTAACTTAACTAATTGCCCTTCACACCTTCCATTCTGATGCCTGCTTCTTAGACGTGCTGGCTCTATCTTAATTGCTTCTCCATTCAAAAGCTAACTGTCCCTAGGTGCACTCCCTCAGATACTTTGTAACATGTTTTGGCATGCCCTCTCATATACAATGTATCCAGCATGTCCCCTTATACAACGTTATACTTATACAATGTTATACTTCCACAGTACAGAATGTGAGTGAGGCCAAAAAGCAAAAATTAAGATGGTTGTACACCAATGCGAGAAGCCTAGCTAACAAAATGGAGGAACTAGAGCTACTGGTGCAGGAAGTGAAACCAGATATTATAGGGATAACGGAAACATGGTGGAATAGTAGTCATGACTGGACTACAGGTATTTAAGGGTATGTGCTATTTAGGAAAGACAGAAATAAAGGTAAAGATGGTGGAGTAGCATTGTATACCAGTGATGAGGTAGAATGTAAAGAAATAGGAAGCGATGGAATGGATAAGACAGAGTCCGTCTGGGCAAAAATCACATTGGGGAAGAAAACTCTTAGAGCCTCCCCTGTGATAGTGCTTGGGGTGTGCTATAGACCGCCGGGATCTAATTTGGATATGGATAGAGCCCTGGTTAATGTTTTTAATGAAGTAAGTACTAATGGAAACTGCATGATCATGGGAGACTTTAACTTCCCAGATATAGACTGGAGGAAGAGTGCTAGTAATAATAGGGCTTGGATTTTCCTAGATGCGATAGCTGATGGATTCCTTCATCAAGTAGTTGCTGAACCGAATAGAGGGGATGCCATTTTAGATTTGGTTTTGGTGAGTAGTGAGGACCTCATAGAAGAAATGATTGTAGGGGACAATCTTGGCTCAAGTGATCATGAGCTAATTCAGTTCAAACTGAACGGAAGGACAAACAAAAATAAATCTGGGACTAGGGTTTTTGATTTCAAAAGGGCTGACTTTAAAAAATTAAGGAAATTAGTTAGGGAAGTGGATTGGACTGAAGAACGTATGGATCTAAAGGCAGAGGAGGCCTGGGATTACTTTAAGTCAAAGCTGCAGAAGCTATTGGAAGCCTGCACCCCAAGAAAGGGGAAAAAATTCATAGGCAAGAGTTGTAGACCAAGCTGTATGAGCAAGCATCTCAGAGAGGTGATTAAGAAAAAGCAGAAAGCATACAGGGAGTGGAAGATGGGAGGGATCAGCAAGGAAAGCTACCTTATTGAGGTCAGAACATGTAGGGATAAAGTGAGGCAGACTAAAAGTCAAGTAGAGTTGGACCTTGCAAAGGGAATTAAAACCAATAGTAAAAGATTCTACAGCCATATAAATAAGAAGAAAACAAAGAAAGAAGAAGTGGGACCGCTAAACACTGAGGATGAAGTGGAGGTCAAGGATAATCTAGGCATGGCCCAATATCTAAAAAAATACTTTGCCTCAGCCTTTAATAAGGCTAATAAGGATCTAAGGGATAATGGTAGCATGACAAATGGGAATGAGGATATGGAGGTAGATCTTACCATATCTGAGGTAGAAGCGAAACTCGAACAGCTTAATGGGATTAAATTTGGGGGCCCAGATAATCTTCATCCAAGAATATTAAAGGAATTGGCACATGAAATTGCAAGCCCATTAGCAAGAATTTTTAATGAATCTGTAAACTCAGGGGTTGTACCGTATGATTGGAGAATTGCTAATATAGTTCTTATTTTTAAGAAAGGAAAAAAAGTGATCCGGGTAACTACAGGCCTGTTAGTTTGACATCTGTATTATGCAAGGTCTTGGAAAAAAATTTGAAGGAAAAAGTAGTTAAGGACTTTGAGGTCAGTGGTAAACGGGACAAAATACAACATGGTTTAACAAAAGGTAGACCATGCCAAACCAACTTGATCTCCTTCTTTGAGAAAGTAACAGATTTTTTAGACAAAGGAAATGCAGTGGATCTGATTTACCTAGATTTCAGTAAGGCGTTTGATATTGTGCCACATGGGGAATTATTAGTTAAATTGGAAAAGATGGGGATCAATATGAAAATTGAAAGGTGGATAAAGAATTGGTTAACAGGGAGACTATAGCGGGTCATACTGAAAGGTGAACTGTCAGGCTGGAGGGAGGTTACCAGTGGAGTTCCTCAGGGATCGGTTTTGGGACCAATCTTATTTAAACTTTTTATTACTGACCTCAGCACAAAAAGTGGGAGTGTGCTAATAAAGTTTGCAGATGATACAAAGCTGGGAGATATTGCCAGTTTAGAGAGAGACCGGGATATCATACAGGGAGATCTGGATGACCTTGTAAACTGGAGTAATAGTAATAGAATGAAATTTAATAGGGAGAAATGTAAGGTCATGCATTTAGGGATTAATAACAAGAATTTTAGCTATAAGCTGGGGACGCATCAATTAGAAGTAACGGTGGAGGAGAAGGACCTTGGGGTATTGGTTGATCACAGGATGACTCTGAGCCACCAATGTGATATGGCCGTGAAAAAAGCTAATGCGGTCTTGGGATGCATTAGGCGAGATATTTCCAGTAGAGATAAGGAGGTGTTAGTACCATTATACAAGACACTGGTGAGACCTCACCTGGAATACTGTGTGCAGTTCTGGTCTCCCATGTTTAAGAAGGATGAATTCAAACTGGAACAGGTACAGAGAAGGGTTACTAGGATGGTCCAAGGAATGGAAAACCTGTCTTATGGAAGGAGACTCAAGGAGCTTGGCTTGTTTAGCCTAACCAAAAGAAGGTTGAGGGGAGATATGATTGCTCTCTCTAAATATATCAGAGGGATAAATACCGGAGCGGGTGAGGAATTATTTAAGCTCAGTACCAATGTGGACACAAGAACAAATGGATATAAACTGGTCATCGGGAAGTTTAGACTTGAAATTAGATGACGGTTTCTAACCATCAGAGGAGTGAAGTTTTGGAATAGCCTTCCAAAGGAAGCAGTGGGGGCAAAAGACCTATCTGGCTTTAAGGTTAAACTCAATAAGTTTATGGAGGAGATGGTATGATTTTGGCAATTAACTGATCTTTAAATATTCATAGTAAATAGGCCCAGTGGCCTGATGGGATGTTAGATGGGGTGGGATCTGAGTTACTACAGAGAATTCTTTCCTGAGTATCTGGCTGGTGAACCTTGCCCATATGCTCAGAGTTTAGCTGATTGCCATATTTGGGGTCAGGAAGGAATTTTCCTCCCGGGCAGATTGGAAGAGGCCCTGGAGATTTTTTGCCTTCCTCTGTAGCATGGGGCACGGGTTACTTGCTGGAGGATTCTCTGCACCTTGAAGTCTTTAAACCATGATTTGAGGACTTCAATGGCTCAGACATAGGTGGGAAGTTTATCGCAGGACTAGGTGGGTGAGATTCAGTGGCCTGCATTGTGCAGGAGTTCAGACTAGATGATCATAGTGGTCCCTTCTGACCTTAATATCTATGAATCTATGAAAGAAAGGCAGAATAGGAGCTCTTTAATTAACTGAAAATCAAAAAGGAATCCTACAAAAAGTGGAAATGCAGACACACGGACACATTTGCAAAGGATGATTACAGAAGAATAGCATAAGCACGTGGGAATAATATCAAAAAAGCTATGGAAAATGAGTTAGATCTAGCAAGGGGCATAAAAGACAATAAGAGCTTTTTTAATACATTAGGAGCAAGAGAAAGACAAAGGAAAGTGTAGGTCTTATATTTAGAGGTGAAGGAGAGCCAATAACAGATTAACATCAAAAAGGTTGAGGTGTTTAACGCCTATTTTGCTTCACTCGTCACTAAAATGGTAAATTGTGACCAGATACTCCACACATTTAATATTAACAACAAGAGAAAAGAACACAAGCCAAAAACAGGGAAAGAACAGGTTAAAGAATATTTAGAAGAGTTGGATGTATTCAAGTCTGATGGATTTCTCCTAGGATACTTAAGGAACTACCTGAAGCAATCTCAGAAGCATTAGCAATTATCTTAGAGAACTAATGGAGGAGGGGTGAAGTCCCAGATGATTGAAGAAGGGCAAACATAGCCCCTATCTTTAAAAGGGGGAACAAAGAGGACCCAGGGAATTATAGACCTGTCGGCCTAACTTTGATACCCACAAAGATACTGGAACAAATTATTAAAAATTTGTAAGCACCTAGAGGATAATAGGGTTATAAGGAGTAGCCAACATGGATTTGTCAAGAACAAATCACTCCAAATCAACCTAATTTGCTTCTTTGAAAGGGTTACTGGCCTAGTAAATAGTGGGGAAGCAGCAGACATGATATCTTGATTTTAGTAAAATTCTGACACAGTTCCACATGACATTCTCATAAGCAAACTTGGCAGAGGTATATCTAGTGGGGTTCTGCAGAGGTATATCCTGGGTCCGATACTATTTTATATTTTCATTAATGACTTGGATAATGGCATGGAGAATATGCTTATAAAATCTGCAGATGTCACCAAGCTGGGAGGGGTTGCAAGCACCTGGGAGGACAGGATCAGAATTCAAAACCTTGACAAATTGAAAAATTGGTCTGGAATCAACAAGATGAAATTAAAGAAAGACAAATGCAAAGTACTAAAAACTTAGGAAGGAAAAAAATCAAATGCACTACTACAAAATGGGGAATAACTGGCTAGGCAGTAGTACTGCTGAAAACGTCGGGGTTATAGCAGATCACAAACTGAATACGAGTCAACAATGTGATGCAGTTACAAAAAAGGTGAATATCATTCTGGAGTGTATTAACAGGAATCTCCGATGTAAGACATGGAAGTTAATTGTCTCAGTCTACTCAGCGCTTGTGAGGCCTCAGCTGGAATACTCCTCCAGTTCTGGGTGCCACACTTTAAGAAAGATGTGGATAATTTCTTCTGGTCTCTCTCCAATTTAACAAAAATGATAGGAGGTTTAGAAAACCTGACCTCTGAGGAAAAGTTAAAAAAAACTTGATGTTTAGTCTTGAGAAAAGAAGACAGAGGGGACCTGATAACAGTTCTCATATGTTAAGCCTGTTATAAAGAAAATGGTAATCAATTGTTCTCCATGACTACTGAAGGTAGGACCAGTAGTCATGGACTTAACCTGCAGCAAGGGAGATTTAGGTTAGGTAGTAGGATAACTATAAGGATAGTTAACCACTAGACTAAGGTTTACTATGTCCTACCTCAGAGCAGGAGGTTGGACTATATGACTTCTTGAGGTCCCTTCCAACCCTACATTTCTCTGGTTTGATGACAAATGCAAAAGTGTCATAGGCTTCTTGACACAGAGAGGTGGATTTTGCTCCCTTTTGTTTGTTTATATAAAATATATCTGTGGTAACAAGTCACAATTTGAATAGTTAGTTCTTTTAGAAATGGGAGGAAAACTATGCATGCCCAATAACTAGCTCTTAGCTCTAAGACGTTTATATGAAGTTGTGTTTCCTGAGAAGTCCACCTACCTTGTGTCTGAAGGTTGTCCAAATGGGCTCCCCAAACAAATCTTCCACCAACATCTTTGAAGGCAATAGTGGAGACAATGGTACTTTCCTTGCAGACTTTCAGAGAATCTTTCCACCAATTAAATGACAGGATTTCTGGGGGAACATGCACTGACATCCACATAATGCCTGCTGGGCTGATATAGACTTCAACCACCCTTGCATGCAAAAAAAAATGAAGTCTGGCAATATTGAGTTACATATATGCAGAAGGCCATGTGTCCTATGAATCTGAGACAAGTCCTTTTCAGTGTCTTGGGATGAACTTGCTGGTGGGATGAATGGGTCCAGTATAGTCTGTCATTTTTGTGGCAGACAGGTCATTGACATCTTGCAGTCTAAAACTACTCCTATAAAATCTATTCTTTGAGTTAGAGGTTAGTATTGATTTTTCTTTATTTTTAGACCTAAGGAGGTAAAAAGTTAGAGTCCATTGAATGGAGCTTGTTACTTGTTGATGCAACTTTCCATGAATGAGCCAGTTATCCAGGTATGGATAAACCTGGACTTTTTGTTTCCTGAGGTAAACTGCCTCTACCACTAGGCATTTTATGAATACCCTTTGTGCTGTTGATAGGCTGAATGGTAGCGCCCTGTACTAGTCGTGGGAATTCCTCACTTAATCCCCACTCCTTTTCTGGGATGTGGGCAAGATGAATCTTTATATGGAAATAAGCATCTTGGAGGTGAAGAGCTATATACCCGTCATGTGGATCTAGGGCTGGAATCATCGCAGCCAGAATCCATCCTGAACTTGAGCTTGCCAATAAAGGTGTTCAGCTGTTTCCTGGAAGTTATAAAGCTTGGTGGTAAAAAAAAAGCTTAAAGCTTAGCCTTCCGTCGCCATGAGGCTCCGCCCCACTCTGTGGCCCCATCCTCTGCTCCTCCTCTACCTCCCCCAACACTCCTCCCCCTGAACCCATCAGAGGCCAGAAGCCAGAGCATTGCGCAGCACTGGCTGTTCCCAGGCAGTAAGTGCTGCCTGTCTGGGGGTACCCGGCTCCAGGGCTGGCAAATCCTTGGCAGAGCTTGGAGAGCAGCGACCGCAGGGGGCAGGGCCCAGGAGCCTGGGCTGGAGTGGGTCAGTCTGGGCCACTCTGGGGAGCCCCAGACTCTCCATCTACCCTGGGTGGCATGCCCCAGTGAGTAGGGACATGGGCCAGGGGCTGCTTTCAGACACCCCTGCCCCCTGCTGGGGCTTATTTCTCCGCTGCTGCTGGAGAAGGAGGACTATAAATTGTCCTTAGACTCTGTCCCCAGAAGCTCCTGATTGGTCTCTTCTGCACTGGAGTCATGGCTCTTTGGGGTAGGGCAGGGACCTGCTGTGCCAATCTGACACTGAGCCTGGTGCACTAGCAGTGTAAGCATTGGCCAGCTAGCCACAGGCAGGGCATAATTCCCCAGCTGTAGCGCCTGTAATTTTATGTTGGAGTCACAACTCCTGGGGTGGGGTAGGGTAGGGACCTAACATGCTGGTCTGACTCTGAGCTCTGTACCCTGTGGTGTGAGGGTTGCTGGCTAGCAACAGGCAGAGCATAATTCAACCTTTGAAGAGACGGTAAGTGCTGCCTCAGGGCAGGTCTACACTAGGGGGTTAAGTTAACCTAAATTACGCAACTCTGTCTACGTGAATAATGTAGATGGAATCAATGTAGCTTAGGTGACTTATTGCGGTGTCTACACCGCATTGGGTCGATGGGAGAAACTCTCCTGTCGACTTACTTTAAGCTTCTCATTCTGGTGGCGTACCAGAATTGATGGGAGAGCGATCTGCAGTCAATTTAGCGGGTCTTCACTAGACCCACTAAATTGATCCCCGGTGGATCAATCGCCGCAGTGTCGATCCACAGTAAGTGCAGACATACCCTCAGGGAACACTGCTTACAGTTATGCAGGGGGGTTTCCACAACAGCTCTGCCATATCTGAATGGGGGCAGAGGAGTCCAGCAGGGAGATACTGCAGCAGCAGATCCAGGTGGTTGAAACCACTCTCTGCCAGATGAGGAGGATTATAAATAGCAACCTAAAATTAAAGGTTTTTAAACAAAATTGTTGCGAGAAATTGAACCAACTTTTTCCACTATTGGAGGCGGAAAATCTGGTAGCCTGAGCTCAAAGGTGGACCCTTCCCCTGGAGCCTCCAGCAACAACATTGGATAGTCTCCAAATTCTACAGGTGGGGAGCATTAGACCATGAGTAATGAATGGAGAGAGAAACTGTGCAACAGAGTAAGGCACTGGCCCCCTTTCTTTTTGGAAATCAGAAAGTAATCAGAGTTAAACTCTTACCCCCTGTGTTCTTTTAATGCTTCTTCCATGATCCAAGATTTAGAAGTGATTGCACCTCCCCATGTAACTCACTCTTGTGTGAGAGATCCCTGAAAAGGGATAGGGAAGATGAGGGTTTGGGGGCTGGGAAAGGTCTGTAACTTAATGAAATGTCTACAGCTGCCAGGATGCACTGGTCCACAGTGATAGTGTTCTAGACCCCACAAAGATGAAATAAATGAATCCCAAATGGAGGGAATATAACAGGAAGATCCAACAGAATTTGTATGCTACTCCTCGCTGAGTCAAATCTGCTCCATTAATGAGCAGACTTGGTATTGGACGTGGATGACTTTCCTCTGTGGAAATTTTGGCACTTTCTAGGGGGTTCAGGTTACCTGTCAGGTATAAAAAGATTGCCTCTGCAGTTGAGTCTTAAAGTCCTTCTGCTTTGGTGTCTGAGCATATACCCCTAAGGATCTAAATGTGGCATGTGAGTCCTTCAGAAAGAATAAGACCTCAGTTATTTTAACATTGAAAAGTTTACATTCCTCAAATTGAAGATCCTCAGTTCTTAAGGGATCCCTGCTGACAAACCATAAGGATCTCCGCAGAGCAAGGGAGGCAGCCATATATCTGAAAGCTGTATTTACAGCATCAAGGGCTACTTGGAGGGATTTAATCACCACAAGTTGACCTTTGTCAATCAGTGATTTTAACTCCTTCTTGGTTTACAAATTTAGATAAGGAGTCCCAGTTCAAATAATCATACATTGCCAGCAGGACCTGGTAATTGGCAACTCATTTGGAAACTTGATGCACAATAATTTTTCCAAACACATTAACTTTTTGTCTCTTGCCTTTTAGTGTCCCATTTTGCTGGCTTTGTTTCAACCCTCATTCACATCATTGACAATTAATGACCCCAGTGGTGACTGTCATATAAAATTGCTGGGAGTTCTGGGAAAGCACTTAGGAGTGATGGTCTTCTCTCTTTGATGCTGGTGCCAGAGAAGCAGGCACCTGCCAGAGCAATTTAGCTGGCTCTAAAAGCCCTTTGTTGGTCATTGCAAGACATTCTAGTACTGAAGTGTGCAGGATGTCCAGGAGCTTGTGTGATGTGCAGAATGTCCTGGACCACCTCAGCTGGAATCTCCAACATGTCATCCATTCTGCTTAACAAGTCCACGAATGTCTTGTTTGCCTCATTGGGTATAGGACTGACCTCTGCAAGTTTACTTCGTGGTAAAACTAAAGTGCCTTAATTTCACTGAGTTTTTAATCTTGTGATAGCTCACATGCTACCTGAAGAGGGACATACTCTCCAGAAGGAATGTTTTCAGATGAGACTCCCTAGATCTTTGTGTCTCCGTAATGTGGCTTTTGCCCAGACACATCTGGTGTGCTCATCATGGAAAGGCATTATCACCTCCATGAAAGGCAATTTTTAAAGCCTGGAGATTCATGTTCAGTCATAAAAAGAAAAGGAGTACTAGTGGCACCTTAGAGACTAACCAATTTATTTGAGCATAAGCTTTCATGAGTTACAGCTCACTCCCGAAAGCTTATGCTCAAATAAATTAGTCAGTCTCTAAGGTGCCACTAGTACTCCTTATCTTTTTGCGACTACAGCCGAACACGGCTGCTACCCTGAAACACGTTCAGTCATAATGACTAATCCTGGGGCAAACTCTCAGGCAAACCGAACAATTTTCTCCCTTTAAGGGAGAAAGGAAACAATCAAAAAACCTCTAACAACACTAATGACTAAATATTAAGTACCTAACTATTTACATCACAAAAAATAGGCCACACAGTGAGTGGAGATCAGGCATTGCATGACTTGTAGCCGCAGACAGTGACAAGGAAGTGAGAGGTGGTTAGGGTCATCTTATCCGTTTTCCCCTCCAGTGGAGGTGTGAGAACACTCAGGGCACAGGTGCGGCCCCCAACAGACACTGCTGGCCAAAGGAATCTGAACTCAAGTGTATTGGGTATATGTGCACCAGCAGTGGAATAGATATGGACAAGCACTGAAAGATAAACTATTAATTGTTAAGCTATTCCAGAGTGTAGACCATATGTTCCGAGAAGTGGTTTTATGGAGGACCTCCTCCCATCTCTGACCTCATAAAACCTCTATGGCAACTACAACAGTTACTTACATGGAAAAGAAAAAATAATTTATTTCTACCTATTTTAATGTTATTGAGCAGTTAGAGAAGAAGCCGCCAGCACTATGATCAGCCAGCTCTCTGCAAACCACCATAAAGCCTGTGGACAAGAGGTTGCAACTTAAAATGAAACTAACTAGCTGAATAAGAGTGGTACGAGTTAAATATCGCAGACTGGAAAGAGTGGTCAGCAGTGCTAGGAGTGTGCTGATTTGAAATGGGTTGCAGGCCTCAATACAATTTCTAAAAGGTGAGCCGGGTTGCTGAGAGGTGAACATTTTTAGTACTACATGGGGGAAACACACTGATTCCATTACTTGCCAACCTCCTCCTGGGGTAGAACAAAAAATCAGTGGTACTGCAAGAAGCAGGCAGTGCTCTTCTCCTCTCCCCTCCCCTCAACAACCTAACAGCATTGTCACAGGAGGAGATGGGGGAGAAGGGAGCAGAAAGAGCCCAGCAAAGAGCAGCTATGTTCCCTGCTCCCACTTCCCTTCCTTAAGCAACATGGTTTCTTTGCTCTTCCCCCTCCCTACAACACCCAACTGCGTGGGAGAAAGTGACCCCACTGCAGCCTCTCTCCCACCCCATGCTCCAAGACCTGGGAGAAGAAACCCAGGAGCGGCAGGCATAGCATAGGGGCACAACAGATGTGGAGACGCAGCAGACAGAACTGTTTTGGTGGTTAGCATCAGTGACCAGACAGATACAGGGGTGACAAGACTTTAAGACCCATTAAGTGTTGCTGGTCAGGATCCAGAAAAGTCTTAGTGCTGCTTTACTTTTTATCTATATGCTTCTGTGTAGAGGTTAGATACTGCAGGTTTTCTTGGCTTTTATTAACTTATCACTTAATGAGGGGAGCATTTCTCAGTTTAGGAGGGTCTGAGAAAATTAAAGTTTCAAAATACTTTCTAAAATCCTTTGTTTAAAAGGGCACTGACTTTAGATTAATCATCTAAAATGTCACCGAAGCCAAGAAAGAAGGGAAGGTCAAAACAGCTTAAAGTTTTTAAAAAAATTTACTGTTGATATGTTTAACCCACCAATCCAGACTGATAGCGTTACTGTCTCCCCAGCATCAGCCATCTAGAAAGCAGACTCTTTGTGCTCTCCAGATTTCTCACATCTCTGGCAATCCACTCTAAAAAACACAGAGAGGAAACAATCAAAATAAGTATCCTTTTGCTTTATTTTCTGGAGTCATCAATAGAATCATAGAATACTAGGATTGGAAGAGACCTCAGGAAGTCATCTAGTCCAATCCCCTGCTCAAAGCAGAGCCAACACCAACTAAATCATCCCAGCCAGAGCTTTGTCAAGCTGGGCCTTAAAAACCTCTAAGGATGGAGATTCCACCACCTCCCTAGGTAACCCATTCCAGTGCTTCACCACCATCCTGGTGAAATACTTTTTCTTAATATCCAACCTAGACCTCTCCCACTCCAATAGAGAAGCTAGGGGAAAAAATACCATAAGTCAGGATGAAAGTATTTTGGGTGTCATCCGTCCAGACAGGACTCCACTTAGCTGTCCTGTCCCGATTCTCAACTTACCAGGATAGGAAACTAGAAACCTGTCAAAAAGCTGGGGTGTTCCAGTTTCCTATTCCCCCGCAACTTGGCAAGGTGCAATAAGAAAACAACTCTTCAGGATAGCTGACACTCCAGCAAAGAACAAAACAACCACTACAGTATCCCTGATTGGCTGTAGGTTTGTTTTCAAAGTAGTAGGCCCTTAGAATCAAACATTAAGCAATCAAAATAGTTTACACACATCGTCACACTGAAGTAACTTAAACCTCTCAATTTTTTTCCTGTTTTATACTTACTGAACTAAATTAGAAATTGTTTTAGCTGTGTTGGTCCCAGGTTATGAGAGAGACAAGGTGGGTGAGGTAATATCTGCTATTGGATCTTCTGTTGGTGAAAGAGACAAGCTTTCGCGCTACACAAAGCTCTTCTTCAGGTCTGGGAAAGGTACTCAGAAGCCTGGTCTATACTAGAAAAATAGGCTGGCTTAACTATGTCACTCTGGGGTGTGAAAAATCCATACCCCTGAGTGATGTAGTTAAGCTGTCCTAACTCCCCCTGCAGACAGCACTAGGCCAACAGAAGAATTCTTCCATTGACCTAGTTACTGCCTCCCAGAGAGGTGGATTACCTATGCTAATGAGAGAACCTCTCCTTGTCAGCATAGGTAACGTCTATACTTCAAACGCTACCGTGACACAGCTGCAGCTATTTCAAGTGTAGGCAAGCCCAGAGCATCACAGCTAAATACAAGGTGGAACAGATTGTTTAGCATCGGCACTTATTCTGTGACCATTAAAGGTGAAGTATCCTATTAACAATCATAGGACAAAAATAGGTTAGTGGGTTACAGAGAAGAGGTGATGCGCCGGGGGAGGGGACTGGAGGTTCATGTCCCCCTCCAGATTTGCTCCTTGGCTTGTACTGAGCATGCTCACATGGACTGAGCATGCTCAGTAACACTGCTGAAGCCAGCTGTCCTCACTTGCTCCCCTACTATCTGCAGGCACAGGTAGTCTCTGTTACAGTCTGTTGTTGTAAGCATAAATCCAGTGTGTTTATTAAGACCATGATTGTTAGTGTCTAGCAAAGTTATGAATTTAAGCCCAAAGGTTAGTCTTTGAAGATCTTGTGCATGTTTCCTTTAGGGATGAGGACAGAGGTCATATATGGAGTGATTGTTTTGTGAAAAGTGTTCATCCATGGGTGATATGGCGTTTTTGTCTTATTTTTGTTTGAGTTCATTTGAGAGCATAGCGATTGTCTGGTTTCACCCACACATTTAATGCACTGGATGAGATATTCTACATGTTGTGATAGGCATGTGTAGGACACAGGGGTCTTGAAAGGAGGTATTGATCATCATTGCAGTGGAAATATATATGCAGGTTTTGCATCTGTTGTTCTGGCAGGGTCTGGTGTCACTATAATGGTGTGTCCCGATCTGAGGGGAGCTTGCTTCTGATGATGAGGTTGGAGGGGCTGGGAGGTTGTTAGAAGGCCAGAAGAGTTTTGTGTAAGTTTCTCTCTCAACAGAAGTTAGTCCAAAAAAAGATATTACCTCACATACCTTTTCTCTATAAATTAGAAATTGATATTTTAAATCAGGGGTGGGCAAACTTTTTGGCCCAAGGGCCACATCTGGGTGGGGAAATTGCAGCAGTCATGAATGTAGGGCTGGGGCAGAGGGTTGGTGTGTGGGAAGGGGTGCGGTGTGCAGGAAGGGGTTCAGGGCAAAGGGGTTGGGGGGGAAGGGGCTCAGGGCAGGGGGTTGAGTTGCAGGAGGGGTATGGGGTGCGGCAGGTGGCTCAGGGCAGGGGGTTGGAGTGCAGAAGGTGGCTCAGGGCAGGGGGTTGGAGTGCAGAAGGGGTGCGACAGGTGGCTCAGGTGCAGGAGGGGAGCAGGGTGCGGCAGGAGGTTGGGGTGCAGGCAGGGTGTGGTAGGGGACTCAGGGCAGGGAGTTGGGGTACATGAGGAGTAGGGGGTGCAGCAGGAGTGTGGGGGGGCTCAGGGCAGGCGGTTGAGGTGCGGGCTCCAGCCCTGTGCTGCTTATCTGGAGCGGCTTCTGGAAGCAGCCAGCACCACGTCCCCGTGGCCCCTGAGGGAGGAGGAGCAGAGGGCTCCGCGCACTGCCCTTGCCTGTGGGTACCTCCCACAAAGTTCCCATTATCCGTGGTTCCCCGTTCCCGGCCAATGGGAGCTGCGGGGCAGGGGGCGGTGCCCTCTGCCTCCCTCCCCCAGGGGCTGCAGGGATGTGGTGCCAGCTACTTCTGGGAGTGGCGCGGGCAGTAGTTCACCGAGCTGTTTTAAATCATGAAATGGTATAATTGTTACCTTTGTTTGTACAGCTTACCATAAAACATTCCAAACAAAGGTTTCAGAGTAACAGCCGTGTTAGTCTGTATTCGCAAAAAGAAAAGGAGTACTTGTGGCACCTTAGAGACTAACCAATTTATTCGAGCATGAGCTTTCGTGAGCTACAGCTCACTTCATCAGATACATCAGATACATACCGTGGAAACACGAAAGCTCATGCTCCAATAAATTGGTTAGTCTCTAAGGTGCCACAAGTACTCCTTTTCTTATTCCAAACAAAGTTGTAACAGATGGGAAAAGAACAAAGCTGTAGTCTAGTTTTCAATGATATTTTAAATTCACAAAGCTAGATGGTACAAACTGAACTATTTCAGTATACTGGAGTATTGATATTTTTGGAATGGCAACTGGTAGGTGATCACATATAATAGCATTCAGCTATGTAGAATTAAGAGTTATCTGCAAATAGTGAAATTAGCAAACAATTAACATATTTGTTGAGTTATCTAAATTAAAGATTTCATTATGTAAATATTTACATCTAGCTTTGCAGTTTCTTTTGCCAAGTGAAGAACAGTATCTTCCAAAGAATGGAACACTTGGGCCTAGTCTACACTACAAAGTTAGGTCAATGCAAGGCAGCTTACGTCAACCTAATTATGTCAATGACTACACGACAATGTTTCTGACCTACTCAGTCAACTTAAGTGCTATGCCTCTTGCAGAGGTCAAGTTAAGTCGACATAGGTTGATGCAGTGGCAGTACGGACACTGCGTTACTTAACGTCTACTTTAGTGGCTCTGGTCACTGTTTTGAACTCCGCTGCCCAGTGGCCAAGTACACAGGAATACGCCCCTCCTCTTTTAAAGGCCTGCACATTTTTGAAATTCCATTTCCTATTTGCTCAGTGTGGAGAGTTCACCTAGCTCCTGCCCAGCTAAGCATGCTGGCTACACGCTCCAAATGCACTCCTACCTGCAGTGCACAGGAGGTGGTGGAACTCCTGGTTCTGTGGGGAGAAGAGGTACAGGCAAAACTCCGATCCAGCCATAGAAATATGGACATCTATGAGCAGATCGCTTGAGGCATGAAGGAGAAGGGCTACAAGAGGGACCTGCAACAGTGCTGTGTGAAAGTGAAGGAGCTGCAGCAGGCATACCAAAAGGCAAGGAAGGCAAACAATTACTCCTGGTGTGGTGCAGCAGATATGCTGCTTTTACAGGGAGCTGTTTACAAGAGGTAGTGAAATAACCCGTGGAAGTAGTGTGGCTATCTGCTTCTCATTGCCCAGCACAGTTAGGCAGAGGGGGCTCTGAAAAACATATGTGCACTGAGATATCCTGTGAATCCTCCATAGAGATCTCAAGGAAGCTTTCCTGTAAGTATGTTGCTGAAGGTTTTTGGGAAGGCCTGCCTTATTTCTTCTGCCACAGTAGGACATTTTCCCATGCCACTCAGCAATTAATTGGGTAGGCATCATTGCAGCACACAGGCTAGCAGCATATGGACACGGTCTGTAGCTGAACACGTGTAGCAGCTGTTCCCTTTCCGCTTTCATTACCCTCAGGTATGAGATATCAGCTAAAGTCATCACTGCCTGTGGGAGACGGTGCTAGTATTCAGTTCAATTGCCTGATCTGCAAACACTAGTGCCCGTGTGCCCCCCACACCCCTTGTGCCAGCTCTCTGCCTTCTTCCTTCCAGGGCTGGGACTGCCACCATGGTCTATGAATACCTGGCTGAAATTAAAATGTATGGCTTTAAACTGGGGTGGATTAAAGGGAGTGATTTCCATATGCTTGGAGTATGCACTCACAATAGCACCTTTATGCATTGTATCTTTTGCAGCTGCAAATGTGGCCTTCACCTCCACACCAGCAGAGAGGCTGAGCCAGATGAGGAGGAGAAGAAAGGGAATGCAGGATGACATGTTTCTAGAGATCATGCAAGCCTCTGGAGCGGCAGACACTGAGCAGAGGTAATGGAGGATCACTCTCTGATGAAATGGGCAGGGACACTGAAGACAGGAGAAAAGCTTAGGAGAAGGAGCATGATGCACAGCAGATGATGGTACGCATATTCTTCAGATGCGCTATCTATTGCCCCACCGCAGTTCAGGAACCCCACTGCAGCAAAACCATCCACTATCTCCAGCACACTGCCCAACTCCAAATTGATTCCTGACTGACTAGTAGCAGTCAGGCATTAAAAGCTTCCACACAGCGATCACAACTTGCTTCTCCACTGTCAGGGCAGGTCTCATTTGGGTGTTGCTGTGCAGGAGGGCTGGGACGAGTTCCGCACACAGTTCCAGGAAAGAAGTGGCCTTGTGCATCCAAAAGTTCTGCAGCCACTGCTTGTCACCCCATACCTGCATAATGATGCGAACCCCCATCAGTGCTTGTTTCTCGAGACCAGACCAGGGCTCAGTCATGTTCAGTTGCTCTGTGACTGCCAACAGCAACTGGGAATTGTTTTATTCCACGGCTTCCAGCAAGGCTACTTGAAAGGAATTGTCACATTCTGTGCGGCAGCTCCAGAAATACTGCAGGATCAGGCACATTGTGTTCGCAACGCTCATATACACAGCTTGTATACACTACTGCTTAAGTCGATGTAACTTGCATCACTCTGAGGTGTGAAAAAGCCATCCCCCATGAGTGATGTGAGTTACATTGACTTAAAGCAGTGTCTATAATTACACGACGGAGAAAACTGTATCATGGGACATTCATGCCATTTTCCCAGTCACCGCTGCGTGAATGTTTTTCCCCCTTGCAGCATTGCAAAGCCTACCCAAAACACCCTGCGCTAGATGGCGATGAGTTGCACAGTGGGCTAGCTACTCATGGTGCACTGTTCTCTGCATTGATGCAAGCACTGGTAGTGAGAATGCATAACACTGACACAAGGAGCATAAGTTGGTTGTGTACGTCCACACTAATTACTGTGGCAGCTGACATAACTTAGATTGACTTAATTTTGTAGTGTAAACATACTCTTGCTCTTTTCACTTAGTATTTTATTATTGAAAAAGTTTGACAGTAAAAAGAATATAAATTAAAAGATTTAAAAGCTACTGTGGAGACTATCCAAAGCAGAAACAAAAATTGAATAATGTAAGAACGTACTTTATATAGGTACTGTGAACCTCATCATGCAACACTGATGTCAATGAAAGCTTTGCCGTTAACTTCATTTGGATAGTATCAATCCCTATAGTATTTCTCTTCACCCCATAATGGACAAACCAACAATTCCCTTCACCCCATAATGGACAAACCAACAATCCGTTAAAAATAGAATTGTACTCGTCTTGTATAAGCAATTCGCTTCCATGCCCCCAGAGGTTGGAACTATCCTATTTAAAATATTTACAAGTAATTCTGAATGTGTGTTTTATGTTGCCACTTTCAGTCCTTACAATCTAGTCTCTACATAGATATGATTGTCTAAACTGACACAATATGCCACCCTCATACAAGAATAAAGCTTATATATGGAAGCAACAATATATTTAAGTTAATTACAATGTTTCTATTGAGACCATATTTCCAGATAAAATATATTTTTATTAAGTCACAGTCTTAACAATCTTATTGCAAAATACTGTTGATGGGAGACCAAGTGTAGCAAAGTTCAAAGTTTAATTCTTCCATGTCATTTTATATGTTCTTTATGCCTTATTGGTGTCCATAATGGAATCTGGGAAGTACAGGATTTTCTTCAAAGTTATATGAATGGAATGCTGTAAATCAGTCAGCAGGGATGCATTATAACAGTATAGGTTTCCCCTTTCTAATTTTATACATAACACCAATAAATACTTGTCACATTATCTTTTGAATTACTAGATACTATTAAGCACTATTCAAATTAAACATTTTGAAGGACAACCAAGATGAATCCAAATATACAGTTATCTGACATAGATCAGCTTTAATATGTTATAAAAAATGAATGTAGCAGAGTACATAACCTACTTTGACCTAAACTTTTAATAATTGTCTGTCACATTTATCAGAGTTTTCTTAAAGAGATTAATCCTCACTACACTTACCTAGTAGCTCTGTATCCTAATAAGGCCCTGTGTCACATCTCTTTAAAAACTTGAACTCAACTGTATGAACGATTCCAGATTTTGTTCTAATCTTTTAAAAAAAAAAATTAAAAAAAAATTGAAAAATATCTCCAGATTTAGTTTGGAAATAAGTAAAATAGAACTATTGTGTAATATTTAGTACATTATAATACAGTACAAGTTTAAAATCTCTTATTTCCATTACTTTTCATTAACATTGGCAAAATAAGTTTTAAAAGTATAAATGGTATTCCAGAAGACTAGACTATTTTTATTAGAAATGACATATAAAGTAAATTTATAAAATACAATTATTGATTTGACACTGCTCTTTGTTAAGAAGAAAATTCTACAGTGAGGATAATAATACATTCTGAAAATGAACTGACATTCTGCAAGAAATGGGGTGTATAAAAGCAGTGACATGTAAACAGAAAACACTTGTAAAAAAATCCAAAAACACATGGAAATCCACCAGAAGCATAACAAATATACTGTGCATCAACAAATCTTTAAAAAAGTCCAAACCTGTTTTTGTTCAATATTCGCTCATGCTGTAGTATGTACATATTTCTGAAACCTTATCTGATTTAAGCAAATTTAAATAAGCAGAGAAATCAGAAGTTGTTAAATCAGTTATTCTTACTCAGCTTCCTTCTTTTGTACCATAAATTTATATAGCTATTATACTAGCTTTGCAAAACTGCCATGCAACTTTGTTATAATGCATAAATTTTGTGCATTGACTGGCAATGAAAAGCACCCATAAAAAAAACACCTTGTCAACCCCAGATAAATGGGAGAATAGAATTTTCAAGTCTGATTGTATGACACGAACACACACAAATTCACAAGTTATCACTGATTTGAAGCGAAGTCAGAGGCAGAATTCATGTCAACCTTCATAATTTTCAAAAGTCCTTGAAACAAGTTAATCCTTCTATTACTGGTTTAGTTTTAAGACTATCCCAGGTATGGTTATTCCTTGAAGCTCACATTTCTGGTTGGGGGGAGGAAGAAGAAATTTTAAAAATATAAACATCTGCTTACAGTATTTTTATCAATTCAACCAAGGGTAAAATATATAATAATATTACCTTCTTCATAGTTTATTCCTAAATTACTAGAATCAGCCCATGATATCACCCACAGAATTTATTTTAATATATATTTTATTCTTGACACATTCGCACAAGCACTGGACAAAAGTAAAATGTAAGCCAAGGACAAGTAGAAAGTTATTAGGTTAGACTAAATGGCTTATAAAAAGGGGAAAAATTCCCAGTGCACAGTATAAAACAACACAATTGACAAAACATACTTCCACCGTGGAAAGCTGCAAGGAAGGGATAAATAAGAAGTAAAAGTGATCAGAGAGAGAAAGTGAAAAGTTCATGGGCAGGTCTGATTGCCAAGAAACAATTATGCATTGGACTCAGAGCTGCGATCGGACAAATCTTAAATTTGTGTATGAAATCAGAAATTTCAAGAGTATTTGGATTCAAGCAAAGTCCATGGAAAAAGTACAAATATGAAATGGTATCTCTTCTGTGAACTTTGTGCAATTTCGGGATTCTTGGTTCCTCTCTGATCTAATTAGACAAGTCAGCTGTGGTAGCATACCTGGTTACTAAATACTTTTTGAAAATAAACAGAGCTCAACTCACAATCCTTTCATTTTGACTTTTCACTGAGATGCAACATGTAGCGGCGGGAGAGGTGGGTCACACAAACCTGTAACCAGGTTTGTACCATTGACAGGTCATATCTAAAACAACAATGCTTTGTAAAAATGTAGAGACATATATGAGTGTCCTGCAAATCTCCTGGACAGTAAAAGATGATAGGCTAGCTACAGATTCTGATCTGCCTATGATAGGCTGTGCCTTATCATGACATTGAACGTTCAGACCTTGGCAATCAGAAATGGAAAAGTCCCCAAGATGCATCTTGGGAAGCTGGCAGTTTGTGCTTGAATCTTTCAAAAAAATCAAGGTTTTTTCTGCTTAGTAGCTTGGGCCTTGGCTTCCTGAGACCTCTGCTAATACAGAGGCCCAACACCTTCCAGGTATCCTTCAAACCAACCTAAAATAAAGAACATCATCTTGGCCTGTCCCTTACCTCTCTTGTGGAAGGTAGAGGGTTGGATAATGGATCTCAAGAAACAGAATGTGACCACACTCCTTTTTGCCTTAATGAGATTGTCCTCTGCCCAAATCCCCATTTAGCAAACTTTCAATCAGCTAAACTACCTACTGAAAGCCAAAAATCTCAGGCAGATATCTATGGGTATCAAGTGCATCGGAGGATTTCCACACTCGAAGCTAGGCCATTTCCAATCCCTGATAGACTGAATTCCGTACAAATTTGCAAGGGGAGAGAACTGATAAACTGGTATGACTTTTTCCAAAACTCATACTAGTATTTACCTATGTATCTATGCTATCTACCTTAGTATAAGATTCCTATAACAGTGTATGTGTTGTTAACAGGTAGCTCCGAGTATGGGTTGTTGCTCTTCATTCTTAGAACATCCCAGTGTTAGAATCGTGATTCAGAGGTGCTGAACTATTAGGCTTGTCCTTGACCATCAATAATGTTACCATCAAGTGCTAATGTAAAAGGTAGAAGTAGTCAGTGGCACTCTTTAGCAGCGTGTGCTTGCATTTTGCCACCTTACACATGGCTAGAGTGGTATATGGATGGATTGGATGGGTATGATTTCTGGCTGGGAGCCCATAGTGGTTTTCTGCATGAGTTGGATGACCCTAGCCTCTCTACAAAAATTAGGAGCGTGGCTACTCTGAGGTAGAGACGAAGGACTGAAGGCTGTCTTCTTCAGTACCCCAAATGTCGTGACATAAGAAATTCCTCCAGCTTTCAGGTTATCAACCTGACAAATCATTCTCAACTTTCCATGCAGTAGTTTCAGGTTACTAGATGAGATGATCTGTGTATCAAATGTGGAGCAGCTGTCAACCCTGGTCTTTGTGAGGCCATTAATGCTGAGAATATCAGAGGAAGGTGTGGTGAAGAGAGTGTTTAAGTGAGGTTTACTATAATCTCAGAGTAGCCTCTGTGCTTGGACAATATCTACAGCTGACTGGGCAAGATGCAGGGCATATGTCACCAAAGCTGAAGAAAGGAAACAAATTGATTAGACTGCACAAATACTCAAGCTCCGGCCAGTACAGGACACTGTGGATATGTTTACATAGCAACCAGACACCCGAGGCTGGCCCATGGCAGCCAACTTGGGCTCACAGGGCTCTTTCATTGTTGCGTAGACTTCTGTATTCGGCTGCATCCTGAGCTCTGGGACCCTCTCTCACCTTCCAGGGGACCAGAGCTCAGGCTGCAGCCTGAGCCTGGAAGTATACATAGCAATGAAACAACCCCGCAGCCTGAGTCCTGTGACCCTGAGTCAGCTGGCACTGGCCAGCCATGGGCTTTTCTTAGCTGTGTAGACATACCCTATACAGTAACTCCTCGCTTAATGTTGTAGTTATGTTCCTGTAGTTACATCCCATTCCTCAGACGTTCTTGTTAAACCCTGGATTTATGCTGGAAAATGGCCCACCTTGATTATCATACACATTGTAAGGAGAGTGATCACTTTAGATAAGCTATTACCAACAGGAGAGTGGGGTGGGGGAAGAGAAAACCTTTTGAAGTGATAAACACCCATTTTTTCATGGTCTGTGTGTATAAAAATATCCTCACTGCATTTTCCACTTTTATGCATCCGATGAAGTGAGCTGTAGCTCACGAAAGCTTATGCTCAAATAAATTGGTTAGTCTCTAAGGTGCCACAAGTACTCCTTTTCTTGTTCCTGAAAAATGCGACTTTAAGCGAAACAATGTTAAATGAATCCAATTTCCCCATAAGAATTAATGTAAAGGGGGCGAGGGGATTAGGTTCCAGGGAAATTTTTTTCACCAGACAAAAGACTATATTTTATATATATATACACATACTCACACACACAGACAGTACAAGTTTTAAACAAACAATTTAATAGTGGTACATAGCGATGATGATTGTGAAGCTTGGTTGAGGTGGTGAAGTCAGAGGGTGGGATATTTCCTAGGGAATGCCTTACTGCTAAATGATGAACTAGCAATCAGCTGAGCCCTCAAGGGTTAACCCATTGTTGTTAATGTAGCCTCACACTCTACAAGGCAGCACGAATGGAGGGAGGGGAGACAGCATGGCAGACAGAGACAGAGACGCACACCGGTGTCAGAGAGAGAGAGAGAGAGAAAGAGAGATGCGCATTGCTCCTTTATGTACGCTGACCCCACTCTAAGTACGCTGCCTTTTTAAGTAGATCAAGCTGAGACGGCAGCTGCTGCCAGGAAGGTCTCTCTGTCTTGAGCCCTATCATGTGTCCCCCCTGCTCTATGGAAGATGGGGTAAGCGGGGTGTGGGAGCAGGGGGACACCCTGACATTAGCCCCCTTCTCTCCCGCCCTCCGCGCAGCAAGCAGGAGGCTCCAGGGAGCAGCTCCACGTCAGAGGGCAGGAGCAGCACATGGCAGTGGGGGGAGGGACAGCTGAACTGCCAGCAACTGATAGCTTGCTAGGCGGCTGCCGGACAGGGAACTTAGGGGAACGGGGAGCTGATAGGGGGCTGCCGGTCCACCCTGGTTCCAAGCCCCCACCAGCTAGCTCCAAGGGGCTGCTCTTCCTGCAAGCAGTGGACAAAGCAGGAGGCTGCCAAACGATGTAGTGTCCATCTTTAAAAAAGGGAAGAAGGAGGATCCTGGGAACTACAGGCCAGTCAGCCTCACCTCAGTCCCTGGAAAAGTCATGGAGCAGGTCCTCAAGGAATCAATTCTGAAGCACTTAGAGGAGAGGAAAGTGATCAGGAACAGTCAGCATGGATTCACCAAGGGCAAGTCATGCCTGACTAATCTAATTGCCTTCTATGACAAGATAACTGGTTCTGTGGATGAAGGGAAAGCAGTGGACGTGTTGTTCCTTGACTTTAGCAAAGCTTTTGACACTGTCTCCCACAGTATTCTTGCCAGCAAGTTAAAGAAGTATGGGCTGGATGAATGGACTATAAGGTGGATAGAAAGCTGGCTAGATTGTCGGACTCAACGGCTGGTGATCAATGGCTCCATGTCTAGTTGGCAGCCGGTATCAAGTGGAGTGCCCCAAGGGTCGGTCCTGGGGCTGGTTTTGTTCAATATCTTCATAAATGATCTGGAGGATGGTGTGGATTGCACCCTCAGCAAGTTTGCAGATGACACTAAACTGGGAGGACAGGTAGATACGCTGGAGGGCAGGGATAGGATACAGAGGAACCTAGACAAATTGGAGGACTGGGCCAAAAGAAATCTGATGAGGTTCAACAAGGACAAGTGCAGAGTCCTGCACTTAGGACGGAAGAATCCCATGCACCGCTACAGACTAGGGACTGAATGGCTCGGCAGCAGTTCTGCAGAAAAGGACCTAGGGGTTACAGTGGATGAGAAGCTGGATATGAGTCAACAGTGTGCCCTTGTTGCCAAGAAGGCCAATGGTATTTTGGGATGTATAAGTAGGGGCATTGCCAGCAGATAGAGGGACGTGATCGTTCCCCTCTATTCGACACTGGTGAGGCCTCATCTGGAGTACTGTATCCAGTTTTGGGCCCCACACTACAAGAAGGATGTGGAAAAATTGGAAAGAGTCCAGTGAAGGGCAACAAAAATGATTAGGGGACTGGAACACATGAGTTATGAGGAGAGGCTGAGGCAACTGGGGATGTTTAGTCTACGGAAGAGAAGAACGAGGGGGGATTTGATAGCTACTTTCAACTACCTGAAAGGGGGTTCCAAAGAGGATGGCTCTAGACTGTTCTCAGTGGTAGCAGATGACAGAACAAGGGGGAGATTTAGGTTGGATATTAGGAAAAACTTTTTCACTAGGAGGGTGTGAAACACTGGAATGCATACCTAGGGAGGTGGTGAAATCTCCTTCCTTAGAAGTTTTTAAGGTCAGGCTTGACAAAGCCCTGGCTGGGATGATTTAATTGGGGATCGGTCCTGCTTTGAGCAGGGGGTTGGACTAGATGATCTCCTGAGGTCCCTTCCAACCATGATATTCTATGATTCTATGATGTTATAAGGGAGCATTGTGAAACTTTAAAAGAGCATGTTCCCTAATTGATCAGCAACGTAAGAACGAAACAATGTTAACCGGGAAGACTTTAAGTGAGGAGTTACTGTATCAGCTCAGCGGCACAGACATGCCCCAGCTCCCCCTTACTGGTGAAGAGGTTTAATGGTTTTAGAATTTTAAATCTATGGATGTATATGGCAGTCCTGTTCTATAAGCAAAATCCCAGGAGCAGGAATCCATTGTAATACTTTGCTTTTGGAGAATAACTAGCATTTTATGTTTTCAGTCAATACTATTTATTTTGTTTAAAACACTATAAGAGTGTAACTATCATTTGAGTGTTTAAATATTTCATATGCACCAAAACATAAAATGCTGATTTCCTGCCCCCCATTTCAATCTAAAAACAGCTGTATTTAATTCTTCTGTGAACACTTAATCTTGACAAAAATCAACAAATTACTTACTTTTCTGCTGCTGCTCGATCGGTTGTTCTTACAATTGCATGCTCTGGAGAATGGGAAGGAGATCTCATTGTTGAACTAAGTGGAGATGAGGTATGTACAGAAGATGTGGACAGACCATGTCGACGCATTTCCTGAATTGCGCGCTCTCTACCAAGTAGACAATAATTTTATTAAACACTAATTTGTATGCACTTTTATCTTTATTACCACTATTAGCATTCATATTCCACCACATCATAATATTTCTCTGTAGAAATTATTAGACGATAAAAGAAAATGAAAGGTGATAATTTAATTGGATATCATATACACATTTTAAATAAAAATGTCTCAATTATATTTAAGGGACACAGTTCACTTTTTAAAATTAATTGTTACTTTTAACACTTAAGGATATGATAAAAGGTTAGAAAAAAATTCTCTACTTTTTCAGTTTGTTTACTTTGTGAATTTGACAACACTTCGTGTAGTCAGTCTTGTTCTTCTGTAAACTCCGTATATTTGTTTTTTGTATGGGTCTCCCATACCTCAAGAGGTGAGGAAAAAATTACTTTAAAATGCGACTGTAAATCCACTGGATCTACCAGGAGTTTCAGAACTAGGTATAAAGAACAGGAGTACTTGGTGCACCTTAGAGACTAACACATTTATTTGAGCATAAGCTTTCGTGGGCTACAGGCCACTTCATTGGATGCATAGAATGGAACATATAGTAAGAAGATAAATATACACAGAGAGAGAGAGAGAGAACGAACATGAAAAGGTGGAGTAAGAGGCTAATTAATTAAGATGAGCTATTGTCAGCAGGAGAAAAAATTTTTGTAGCGATAATCAAGATGGCCCATTTAGACAGTTGACAAGAGGGTATGAGGATACTTAACATGGGGAAATAGATTCAATATGTGTAATGACCCAGCCACTCCCAGTCTCTTTCAAACCCAAGTTAATGGTATCTAGTTTGCATATTAATTCAAGCTGAGGAATTTCTCGTTGGAGTCTGTTTTTGAAGCTTTTCTATTCCAAAATTGCCACCTTTAAATCTGTTACTGAGTAGCCAGAGAGGTTGAAATGTACTCCTACCAGTGTTTGAATGTTATGATTCCTGATGTCAGATTTGTTTCTATTTATTCTTTTGCATAGAGACTGTCCAGTTTGGCCAATGTACATGGCAGAGGGGCATTGCTGGCACATGATGCCATATATCACATTGGTAGATGTGCAGGTGAACGAGCTGCTGATGATGTGGCTAATGTGATTAGTTCCTATGATGGTGTCACTTGAATAAATATGTGGACAGAGTTGTCATCGGGCTTTGTTGCAAGGATAGGTTCCTGGGTTAGTGTTTTTGTTGTGTGGTGTTTGGTTGCTGGAGAGTATTTGCTTCAGGTTGGGGGGCTGTCTGTAAGCGAGGACTGGTCTGTCTCCCAAGATCTGTGAGAGTGAGGGATCATTTTTCAGGATAGGTTGTAAATCTTTGATGATGCGCTGGAGAGGTTTTAGTTGGGGGCTGAAGGTGACAGCTAGTGGCGTTCGGCTACTTTCTTTGTTGGGCCTGTCCTGTAGTAGGTGACTTCTGGGTACTCTTCTGGCTCTGTCAATCTGTTTTTTCACTTCAGCAGGTGGATATTGTAGTTTTAAGAATGCTTGATAGAGATCTTGTAGGTGTTTGTGTCTCTGTCTGAGTGATTGGAGCAAATGTGGTTGTATCTTAGAGCTTGGCTATAGACAATGGATTGTGTAGTGTCTCCTGGATGGAAGCTGGAGGCGTGTAGGTAAGAACTAGGTATGGTACCTGAAACTACTTGTAACATTAAAAAAACCCAAACACCCCATCCCCCAACTTTGTAGTTGAGAATGTTCTTTTAGACCTCAGACGGCACTGAAGAGGATAGAAATTGACATCACTTGCGCCAATATCCAAGCTGCAACCATGGTGTGGGAATATAGGCCTACATTGGACCTGGGTGTATTATGATTTTAAATTGAGTTTTGGTGTTAGAACAGGTTAGGCCCAAAGCATGTGACCAAAAAGAATAAGATCATGAGACAGGGATTGTGTTAAACTTGTAGCAACTGTTAAAATATTAGCATGATCTTATTTAAGGTTTGGGTTGTGGTAACAGAAATAAAGAAAGTACAGCTAATTCAGAGGTTTTCAAACTGGGGGGCATGCTCCCTTGGGAGGAAGGCACGGAATGTATTCTGGGGGAGCGTGAGAAGCTTTAGGAAAAAAACAAAAAAACAACTTACTGTGCACATTTTACCCACATCAATGAATAACTAGCACAGCTGATTCCTCCAGACATACCAGGTCCCAGGATGGCACTGTGCCTTTTGACGGATTTCTGTTAAACTTGCATGGCATTATACAAAATTGTTGCCCTCTGTACGTTAATCCGTTTGCTACAACGCAAGTGTGCACATTTAATTGTAAGCATCAAGCACAATTGCAGTTTTGCTTTTGCTGTTATTACAATGGATTGTTGGCTCTGTTTCAATCAATGCCTTGCTGTTTTTAATATTTAGTGAGAGTTGCATGTTGATTTTTTTAAAAATTAGCATATGCACTTGTGTGGCAGGCGGGCGAGGGGCATGTAAACTACTACAGACACAAATAAGAGAACCACTGAGCTAACTGGATACCAGATGCAGGTAACTGTTGATTTGTTTACTTTATTACAAAGAAATGCTTAGTGAGTAGTTAGGGACAAAATGAGGTAAGAAAACCTTGATAAAAGAGGTCCAGCCATTACTCTTGTCTTGACAGGGGCAGACAACAGGGCTCAGCCTTATGCTGTTTCATTTGGCTTTAGCTAAGATCTGATACCCAGCAATAACATCACTTGTTTGTTACAGTATATACAAAAGCAAGGTTTTCTTGGGGTTCTTTGTCAGAGTTTTCACGGGAATCAAAACATGATGGGAAGGTGTTTCCTGGGCTTGATCCAATTGTAAGAATTTTGGCCAATGCTTTATAACTATATTGTTGCTAGGATATAAAATATGAGGGTATATATTCTTGTATTGGTATTCTGAATGTAATCAACACCAAGAGGTCTTTGGACTAACAAGGGAATGCTTGTGTGAAAACTGAGTTATGGTAAACCTTGACAAAATTATTAGGAAAGCTATTTTCAAAACACACGGTATTGCATTAGCAGCTACCTTAATGATGGGAAAGGAGGATCACCCCACTGAAACAAAAACAACACAGGTGCTTACCGTTCAAATCGTTCAGTTGTCAGTTGCCTTTTTAAAACATCATAGTCCGTCTGCAGCTGTGCAACTTTACTTCGAAGCATGGAAACTTCTCTATTATGACTGGTTCTAAAAATATCATGAGAAGTAACAAAGAATTTTCTTAAATTGTTGCACGCTTTCAGCTGGTATCTTAGAGGAATTAGGAAAAACAGAAATGAACAAGGCAAACCAAAAAATGAAGTAAGAGGAGTTGTTACTTCAAATAGCTCAAAATAACAGAGTGAGAATCAGAAGTGTTGGGAAGAATTGAATAAATACAATGACAATTTACTGGATGAAGCTAACCTGGGAAAGACAAAAGTGTGAACTTGGAAGTCCTTCAATAAATTCATACTACAGTGCATCATATTCCTTTATAGATAAAAAAATACAGTAGAACCTCAGAGTTACGAATGCCTCTGAGGTGGTTTCTAACTTTGAAATGTTTGTAACTCTGAACATAATGTTATAGTTGTTCTTTCAAAAGTTTACAACTGAACATTGACTTAATACAGCTTTGAAGCTTTACTATGCAGAAGAAAAATGCTTCTTTCTTTTTTTTTTAAGTAGTTATGTTAGGGCTGTCAAGTGATTAACAACATGATTAATCGTGATTAATTTTTTTAAACAATAGAATACCATTTTTTAAAAATATTTTTTGATGTTTTCTACATTTTCAAATATATTAATTTAAATTACAACATAGAATACAAAGTGAACAGTGCTCACTTTATATTTATTTTGTTACAAATATTTGCACTGTAAAAAACAAAAGAATTGTATTTTTCAATTCACCTCATACAAGTACTGTAGTGCCATCTCTTTATCATGAAATTTGAATTTACACATGTAGAATTATGTACAAAAAAACCTGCACTGAAAAATAAAAATGTAAAATTTTAGAGCATGCAAGTCCACTCAGTCCTACTTCTTGTTCAGCCAATCGCTCAGACAAATAAGATTGGTAACAATTTGCAGGAGATAATGATGCCCTCTTCTTGTTTACAACATCACCTAAAAGTGAGAACAGGTGTTCTCATGGCACTGTTTTAGCCGGTGTTGCAAAATATTTACGTGCCAGATGCCCTAAAGATTCAAACGTCCCTTCATGCTTCAAACACCATTCCAGGGGACATGCATCCATGCTGATGACAGATTCTGCTCAATAACAATCCAAAGTAGTGCGGACCAACGCATGTTCATTTTCATTATCTGAGTCAGATGCCACCAGCAGGTTGATATTCTTTTTTGGTGGTTCAGGTTCTGTAGTTTCCGTATCAGAGTATTGCTCTTTTAAGACTTCTGAAAGCAAGCTCCACAGCTCGTCCCTCTCAGATTTTGGAAGGCACTTCAGATTTTAAACCTTGGGTCGAGTGCTATAGCTATCTTTAGAAATCTCACATTGGTACCTTCTTTGCATTTTGTCAAATCTGTAGTGAAAGTGTTCTTAAAATGAATGACAAGTGCTGGGTCATCATCCGAGACTGCTATAAAAGGAAATATATGGCAGAATTCGGGTAAAACAGAGCAGGGGACATACAATTCTGCCCCAAGGAGTTCAGTCAGAAATTTAATTAATGCTTATTTTTTAACAAGCGTTATCAGCATGAAAGCATGTCCTCTGGAATGGTGGCCGAAGCATGAAGGGGCATACGAATGTTTAGCATATCTGGTATGTAAATACCTTGCAATGCCGGCTACAAAAGTGCCATGCAAATGCCTCTTCTCACTTTCTGATTGCACTGTAAATAAGAAGAGGGCAGCATTATCTCCCTTAAATGTAAACAAACTTGTTTGTGTTAGTGATTGGCTGAACAAGAAGTAGGACTGAGTGGACTTGTAGGCTCTAAAGTTTTACATTGTTTTGTTTTTGAGTGCGGTCATGTAACAACAACAAAAATCTATATTTGTAAGTTGCACTTTCACAACAAAAAGACTGCACTACAGTACTTGTATGAGGTGAATTGAAAAATACCATTTCTTTTGTTTGTGATTTTTACAGTGCAAATATTTGTAAGCAAAAATAATATACACTTTGATTTCATTTATAACACAGAATACAATATATATGAAAATGTAGAAAAACATCCAAATATTTAATAAAATTTCAATTGGTATTCTATTATTTAACAGTGCAATTAAAACTGCGATTAATCGCGATTAATTTTTTTGAGTTAATTGCATGAGTTAACTGTGATTAATCGATAGCCCTAGTATTTTTCCCTAACTTCATTTCCTGAAACAGATAAACCTAATCTGACTGAGAAAGTTTCTTTCCTGTAGCTGAAATGCTTCTTATAATAGTAACTGAGAGGATGGAAGCCCACGTCAAGAGTCCTTGAGAGTTTGGGGCTCTTATGGAAGATTTGAACACACAAACAATGATTCTCTCAGAAACAATCTTTTGACCAAGCGTGGGGGGTTTGATTATGTAAATAAGTTGTTTTATACAGTTTAAAGATTTTTCACAATCAAAATACAAATAAAATAAAAAATGAAAAAATATTGGAAGAAATGTAGTTGTCTGTTTTAGAACTTACAGTTTGCTCTCTGCAAGTGTTAGTTTGTCTTTAAGTAATTGAATTTCTGAATCTTTCTCATGGGATTTTAAATGATTCTGAAACTCTTTGTCTCTGCTAGTAGCCAGCAGCGTTTCAAGATTCTGAATAGTAAGTCGTTCGCTGGACAATTGCTTTTTTAAAAGCTCTGCTTCAGACTTTATATCTTCTAATTCAGCCAGAACCTATGGTATAAAACAATTACTACAGTAAATTTGTTACTAGCCTTACATTTAATGTTCACTATTTATGTAGTATTTTACAAACAGATACACACAGATACGTGTGTGTACAGTTCTCACATTCTCTCTGAAAAAGACTAATTTACAGTTTATAAAATTTTTTTAACAGACAAGAAATTATATTAAAATGGGAGTTAAAATTAAAAATACATATCAATTTTAATGTAAGGGTTTAGAAAAAACACATTACAGGAATGTTTTCATAATCCCTAAAATAAGCCTTAGAAACCCAGGAAATTCAGAATTAAGATTAAATGTATAAGAAATCTAAATGGTTAAGATGGAAACATTCAGTTAAGGCACCCAAACATTCTTGTGCCTTGTAGTGACAATACAAAAAGGAATAAATCTGGACCCACAAACATTAAAATGCCTTAACCATAATGGTATGTTCAACACATGATTATTTTAAACTTAATCTTAACTCTGCTAGTGTCACCATTTTTAACCTGAGGGGTTTTTATTTGTCATGTAACTTCAGAATTAGATACATTATATTAATTATTAAAATTAGTCACTTTAATAGACATAAAAACAAACCATCATGATCTAAATAAAATGTTAATACTCAGTAGAAAATTTAAAGATTGTACAATATATCAAGAATTAGTGGACTAACAGGCATCTGTTTGTTATATGCGTGCGTGCGTGCGCACACACACACTTATTTCCTATTCTAAAGGAGCCCCAGTGAAGCATATGTGCATGTCAGAAATGATTACTAGTAAGGGGGGGAAAAAAGAATTAGAGCTCCCCCAAGTAAGGAAATCAAATTGTGTATCTGTGCTATAACAAGAGCTATATTAGTCGTTGCTTCTTACCCTTTCATAATCCAGGTTTTTGGATGTTAGCTGGCGTGAAAAATGTTCTTTGCTAGACTCAAGTTTCATGCACAGTTCCCTCACAGAAGCCAGGTCAGCTAATACAGAAGACTTTTCTTCTTGTTCGTATTTGAGATCCTCTTCCAATCTGGACATATTTTTTGTAATTGAAGAGAGCTGAGATTCATATGCTTGGTGTGCACTGATATGCTAAATGAAAACAGACAACAGTTAAGAGGTCATGATTTTTTTTCCCCAGTGTTAAAAGTTGCATGACAAAGTTACATACATTTAAGTATCTTTTCCCTGAGCTCTAAACTGAACTTTAGACTACCTTACTTTTTTTTTTTCTTCTAAATCATGGTTTAAAAAAACCAACAACCCTAAAAACCAGGTTTCTCAGAAACTTTTGCAACCATTTGAAGGACTACACAGATATTAAACAAAATGCAGAAGTAGACTATATTGGTGTTTCAGAAGAAAATGAAAACTTAAAAATTGAAGACTGAACTCCATCTGTTACTCAAGTGCCAATCTTGAACTTATCACTCTTGTCAATGAATTAAGAATGTCAGACAGAAACGAGGCCTGTCTCTGCTTGGCTGTTAAAATGTTTTTGATCTTCAGAAAGACTGTTTCTTCAAATATGAAATCCTCATTTGATATAACTGGAATAATCTAATATGCTGTTATAAGAATCAAATGTTTGAACTAATACTTAACTCTGAAAAATATCACAAGAACATTTTGTCCCATGTAGTGAAATGGAATTATTGGAAGATATAGTGGCAATATTTATTCACATCTACTGAGATCATGCAATATCTAGCTCCTCCATCTTGAAGTCTTCATATAAGCTCTACCAAACAGTTCCTCCACAGGAATGTAAACCTGCTCTACTTAACAACAGTTACTCCAAAGGGCAAGATTTTTCACTATGCCATGCAGACATTAATGGCAGAGTTCTACCAGTTACCCATAGAACTCCAAAAACGCAAGGGAGTTTCCTGGGAATAACTGAGGGTAGAATTTTTGCTGAAGGAAAAATTGCTCTGCAGTTCCTTTACTGTTTTTCCTTTCGACTATTTATAGAAGTCCAGGCACCAGAGCTACAAGTATTTTATGGCTTAGCTGTGGCTGGCCCTAAGCTCTGTGTAAGGTGCAGCAATCTGTAGTGCTTTCCAAGGAGTAGACCAGTAAGTACAGTAACTCCTCACTTAACGTCCTAGTTATGTTCTTGAAAAACGCAACTTTAAGCGAAACAATGTTAAGCAAATCCAATTTCCCCAAAAGAATTAATGTAAATAGTGCGGGTTAGGTTCCAGGGAATTTTTTTCTGCCAGACAAAAGACATTATATACATATACAGTATAAGTTTTAAATAATTTTAAACAAACAATTGAATACTGTACTTACCAATGATGATTGTGAAGCTTGGTTGAGGCAGGGACATAGTGGGGTTGTGGCATGGGGGCTTGCTGTGCTCCGCCTGCTGGGCATTCCAGCCACGGAGCACTGGGCTGGCGGAGGGGGGGAGCCAAACAACATTATAAGGGAATGTTGCAAGACTTTAAAGGAGTATGTTCTCTAATAGGTCAGCGACCTAATAACGGAACAACATTAACTGGGACGACTTTAAGTGAGGAGTTACTGTCAGTGGTGACTAAGTGCCACAGTCTGCCTTTCCTATTCCAGAGGGGTGCAGATGTACCCTGGGCCAGAGTTATACCTGTTGCAGCAAATGCCCTCAGGCATACCAGCACAGCTGCACTGGCTGGTACATTAGGTGACTGGAGCCAAGGTTTCACCCATTCCCAAACCTTCCCATCCATATACACTGGGTAGGTGGGGAGAGTGGTGTGAGTAACCTCAGAAAAAGAACAGAGGAAATAAAATGCTACAGACATTTCACCATCAACTAATCACAATTAACCATCAAGGATCTTTCAAATACTTCAAAAAATAGATACACATTGTAGTCTTACTGTTCTTAGTATTGTAGATTTAATAGAATAATCTTGTACATTTGTTTTCTAAAGAACTATGTTTTCTGCTTCCAAAATTGCTGTTCCTATTCAGCCATATCCTGTTGCTGTTTACATGCAAGTATACTTCAGTGCTCTATTTCATATGAAATAGAGGTTGTCCATGCTGCCTTACAACTGCTCAGCTACAAAATCAAACTCTGATTCAGAGGACAAAGGTATTGCCTCATTCAAAACCTCAATCTATTCACTAGATTCCACATCAACTCCAGTCCCTAACCACAACACAAAAACTTCTTCAACTTCTCTGATTTATGCAAAATAAATGGTAATTTCAGACAGGGTCCATTGAGTATGTTCAGAGATTTAAGTAACAATAGTATAGCATTACAGTGTGCTAATACTGGTTTGCATTTCTCTGCAGCATCTTGCACAAAGGGGGCATTGATCTTTGACTTTGGCTACTAGGTACTACTAAGATATCAACACCACCACCACTACTGCCTCTATGATTATCACATGGAGCCTTTCAGTCAAGGAACTCAATGCACTTTGAACAAATAATTAATCACGCCCTTGTGAAATACTGCAGGCAAATATCACACCTATTTTATGGACAGGTAACCTAAAAGGCTCTTACATACAGGCAAACAATCTTTTTTCCCCCCTAACAACTGAAAATCTATCGCTGTGGCATCAGCAGTGAGTTAAGCAGAATAAAAATGATACTACTCTAGCCAGAACTGCAGTTACCATTTCAAATATTCTGTGTCTGCCTTCAAAACATTCAAGGATAGAAGTTAATTTCCATGCAAGCATAGAAAATGTTCCTTATCTTTTATTTAAAAACAAACAAAAAAAGCAATTAAGTATCAACTGTTTTCCTTGATAGGATTCAATTTTATTGGGAGTATTGGTTATTACCTCTTGAATTTCTTTTTCTAAAAGTT
Source organism: Eretmochelys imbricata (assembly GCF_965152235.1). Classification (NCBI taxonomy): domain Eukaryota; kingdom Metazoa; phylum Chordata; order Testudines; family Cheloniidae; genus Eretmochelys; species Eretmochelys imbricata. The sequence goes on from NC_135575.1 coordinate 91,922,090, forward strand.
CCACTCTCTCTCGAAGATGTCTTCTATCGGTATCTACAGAGAGGAGTTCAAGACGTATTGAGCTGCTTTCTCCCTCAGCTTGATGGGCCTTGACTTCCCAGTCCTCAGCTTGGCTGTGGAGTGTTCGGAACTTCTCTAACAAATCTTGATTTTCTTGTTCCTAGTTGAAATAAAATTAATCACTCTATAATAAACTGTGTGTCACCACAACAAGTGCCTTGTATCTTCCGGTCATTTAACATTCTTTGTGTCTGGAAGTCGCTTCTGTTACACTACTTCGGAGGAAGGGAGTGGCCTTCGCCATATCCCTAACCCTGTAGGCGTTCATCTTTCTCTCTCCCTGGACAGAGTACATAGCTTTATTCCTTTTGCAAGTGCCAAGCAGCAAATGTATCCCAGATCCAGCAGCCCAACTCAGTTTATATTAGAAGTGGGATTTTTAAGCAATTAACAGAATAGACACTTGTTTGATGATACAAACCTGTCAAGGACACCACAAAAATACATTAACAGTATTTTTTACCTCATATTTTACCTCTTAAGGTAGGAATTTCTTGCCATTCTCAATATCAGAGCTATGTCGCTATTATCATTTCTACCAAAGCTGCAGTGTATCTGGCAAGATATCCCTAAAAGACCATCAGCACGGCCTATTAGCTCATTTTATTAGCTCTTCTAGCTTTAAAGTTTTCAGTCACTACAATAAATACTCAAATTTGGATTACTTTATCCTTCTCTCAGTACTCTGTTCTTTTTTTTTTCATCTAAGGGTGCTATCAAAAAGGATCATATTTCTTTCCAATCACCAAGGTCTCTAACAACTTCTTCCTAGCTACATCTCTGGGTTTGTATCCATATTTTTTCTTTGACCTTTCAGCTACTTCAACTACATCCTGCTTATTAAAATTTTATCCTCCCTTGCTTTTCATGACTCTGTTCTCTCCTGATTCCACTCCTACCTCTCTAATCATTCCTTTGGCATTTCTTTCAGCAGATACTCTTCTCTTCTCTCGATGGAAGTTCTATAGAGCTCCATCTTTGGAGCTTCTTCCATTACACTTTCTTGATACTACTATTTTGTATTACAACAGTGCCTAAAGGTTCCAGTCAGGACTGAGGCCCCCTTGTGGTAGGCACAGTACAAGTATATATTTCACATAAAAAATCCCTACTTTTAACAATATTCTTAAGGTTTCAAAGTCCAACATCCAAAAGTCAGGAAATGCTAGAATTAAGGTTGCCTGTGCAACCTTATTCAGCAGCCTTGTGTGTATGCATTTGACATAAAACAGCCTCTGACTATATAATCGCATACAGTTTTTTTCTCCATAGGAAACCTGCCTCATTCAATCCACAAAATGGATGGTGCTTAGTGAGCAGCTATTCAACATTTTGTTTTATCCAGATTGGTCAATACACTCATGCCTTGTTTATTAGGCACTATTTGAAAACTATTATGAAGACAGGATTATTAATTTCTCCTCAGGCATTTCTATGGCACTTATTACTAGAGTATCTAAATACTTGGCAAAATTAATTTATTTTCACAACATACCTGTGAGATAACGGGGTGGTATAATCCATTTTACAGATGGGGAGCTGAATAACAGAGATTAAGTTCAAAAGTGTCCAGTAATTTTGGGTGCCCAATTTGAGATGACTGGGACCTGATTTTTCAGAGAATTTAGTATTATATAGAACTTTGTGTTCAAAGCACAGCGCCTATTGGTTTCAGTTGCAGCTGTGAGTGCTCAGCATTTCTGCTTTTGAGTGCTTGACTAACGTGGTTTCTTTAATTTAGGGTGTTGTGACAGTCTGTACCCTATGTTCACCCTTTTACAAGACCATGTTAAATTTTGTACAAAGCATATTGTGTAAGGTATCATTTGAAAACTCATTATTTGCTGTATTGTCCTTGTAAAATGTGTGCGGCAGGATAGTGAGTTTGTGTGTGTGGTTTTTGGAGGGGGGTGAGGGGGTGAGAGAACCTGGATTTGTGCAGGAAATGGCCACCTTGATTATCATGCACATTGTGAAGAGAGTTGTCACTTTGGATGGGCTATTACCAGCAGGAGAGAGTGAGTTTGTGGGGGAGGGGGGGCGGAGGGTGAGAAAACCTGGATTTGTGCTGGAAATGGCCCAACTTGATGATCACTTTAGATAAGCTATTACCAGCAGGACAGTGGGGTGGGAGGAGGTATTGTTTCATGATCTCTGTGTGTATATAATGTCTGCTGCAGTTTCCACGGTATGCATCTGATGAAGTGAGCTGTAGCTCATGAAAGCTCATGCTCAAATAAATTGGTTAATCTCTAAGGTGCCACAAGTACTCCTTTTCTTTTTGCGGCAACACTGTATGTAAAGATATGAGACTCCATTGTATAATATTATCAAGACATGTTCAAACATGTTCTGGTGGGCAGTCACAACAAAGTTCCACAGAGAAAAAGGCTAGCCAATGCCCTGAGCTAGGTGTCAACGAGATCAAATTTTGACCACCACCTGAATAAGTGGCCAATCTTCAGCAGGAGAGTGGATGTGGGCAAAAGATCTACATTTTGACAAAGAAGCAGCTTAAGGTTCCTGGCAACACCAAATTTCTGTCTTCTGACTATCAGCAAGAGATTATTCTTGTGCAAGAGAAAGGGTTATGAGGGGAGAGGACGGATGCCCCAAATCTTCTCTCCCTTTCTCTCTATCAACAGCATCAACAACACTTGAAGAAAAGATGCCGCACTGGATCGGGGGGAGATCCTGACTGAAGGATTCAGACAGAAAAACTGTTGGAACTTGTATTTCCTTGTAATCAATTCTGACTTATATGCCTCATTACTCGTAGTGACTTAAAAATCTATCTTTCTATAGCTGATACATTTGTTTTATTGTTTTATCTAAACTAAAGTATTGGATTCAAATGTTTGAGAGACTCCATTTGGGATAACAAGATTTGTACATAACATTTTCTATTAATAAATGACAGGCTTTGTATGAGCTTGTATTGTCCAGGAGGGCTCTGGGCAGTACAAGATGCACATTTCTGGGGGAAAGTACAGGAATAGATCTCACTTTTCCCTGTTTGTTGAAGTAAAGGACCATCGTCATATTTTCCAACATTATGAGGACATAGTAACACTGGATAAATGGGAGAAAGGCTTTGAAAGTGTCTTGGACTGCCTGTAATCCCAGAACACTGATGTGCATCCTGGCCTCTCAGGGTGTCCAAGTGCCCTGTGCTGTGTGGCAATCCATGTGGGTTCTCCATCCTAAGAGGGAAGCATCTATAAGATTGTCCTGTATGGTGAAGGGGAAAAGGAAACGAATACCCAAAAATACTTGGTGGCAATTTTCCCACCATAGTACAGATGATGTTAGTTTGTAGAAACTGTTACCATGGTGTTCACAGACTCTCTGCTTGTTGAGTACGCTTGAAGTCATGCTTGCAGGCAACAAAGGTGGAGTCTGGCGAATGGCACGATGTAAGTTCATGAAGTCATATGTTCCAGGTGAGAGAGAAATTCTGATTGGTGTTCAAGGGTTGTTCATGACCTGATCTATGAAATCGTTCCCTGCTTGGAATCTGTTCATCAGCAGATAAGCCCTTACCATGACTGAATTTATGGATGCTCTGATGAAGTCTATAGTTTGTTCTGGAGTGAAAGCAGAACCAGGTTTATGCTGACCCGTAGGGAAGACAGGAACTGAAGCATTGAAGAAGTTGACTCATAGGCTTCTTGACTTATATGGGCAATGAGAAGCCAGTCATTGAGATTGGGAAAATGGTGAAACCACACCTGACATGGGCTGCTACTACCATAAAGACTTGGTAAAGACCCTGGAGTGGTTGCAAGGCCAAAAGGGAGCACTCTGTATTGAAAGCAATTAGGGCCTACTATGAATCTGAGAAAATGTCTCTGAGCGGGGTGAGCATACACATGAAAGTATGTGGCCTTCACATCAAAAGCTGTAAATTAAGTTCCTTTTCTAGGTATGGAATTATAGATGCTAGTGTGAACATGCAAAATTTCAGTTTGCGAATAGAGTGGTTGAGATGGCGGAAATCGAGAATGGGTCTCCAGCCACCGTTTTTTGTTATTGGTGTGTTCTTTTTTTTTTTTTTTTTTGAGTATTAGAAGGAATGATGAGTAAAACCGCTTTCCTTGGTGCTGAAGAGGTACCTGATCTATTGCTCCTTACCGTAGGAGGGATTCAACTTTCTGTTTGAGAATCTCCTCATGAGAATGGCCCATGAAATGGGCAAAGATAGGAGTTTTGGAGGGGATAGGTAAGTAAGTTTGATCGCATAACCAGAATGGATGATGTCTATTACCCACTTGTCTGCTATTATTTCACTCCAGTTGTGGGAAAACAGTGCCATTAAGAAAGGTCAAAGAGTGGTCATGGAGTCCCCCAATAGTATGGGGTACAATTGGTTCCGAGATAGGTGCTGAGGTGGAGGTTGGTTCCATACAGATCCTAGTTTCTTGTCTAAGAAGGTATCTTTCAGAGAAGGAGACACAGGTTCTTCTGGTGGTTCAGTGTCTCCTGAGAAAGAAAAGACCAATTCTGTGTCTACTGGCAGTAAAGTTATGTTGGAAGTAAACAATGGTTGGAAGATGCAAAGGGAGACAGACTCCTTCCATAACTTGCATATACTGGTGGAGTCAGGACCTGATAGAAATGGTCCTGAGAATCAGAGAGAGCAAAAATGTCATCACGTATAGAGTAAGTCTCCACTCTCCCAGGAATGCGAGGGGTCCTGTTCACTCAAACTGATGGACCTGGAGCAGTTTGTGCCATTGTTTGGTGAAGCAGTGCCGGTACCATTAGTGGCTGAGGTTCCTGATGGTTGCCTTTTGCTGGTACCATTGGTTCCTGGTGTTTAAGTTTAGTTGCTATTGGAGGTACTGTTGCCACTGTAGTGTGGTCTGGTACAGACAGAGCTCTGGATTTGTGAGCTTTCTTGTGACAACCCTGAGACTTAGGATATTCCAAGTCCTTTTGGGCTAAGCAAGAAGACTTACTTGACTTAGGGAGGCTCTATCTGACTTCTTTGAAATGGGCTCAGAGGAGGATTTGCTCCAGTGTTTAAGAGAATGCTCCTTGTCTTCCCAACAAGACCCTAACAAGTGATCTGTGGAAGTAGATTCCCTCACTCCTAAGTCAGGCCAATATACAGGAGACGGTCCCCTGACTGGAGCCTCATGGCCAACTGCAGCCTCATGGCTTTCTCCATAAGGTGCTTCCTAAGATGAAGTTCCCACCTCTTTGGGGGAAGAGCAGCAGATTCTGCACTTTGCCATGATGTGAGCATCCCATAGGCTGTACGGGCAGTGTTGATCATTTCTACTGACCAAGAAGGAGTGCAGGAAAGTAGTATAGATTTTGAAGCCCAGAGTTCTGGGCATAGTCCAGTACTGGTAATGAGATATGGGGAGGGAGAGTTCCCCAGGATGGGGAATATAACTAACTAATAAACTTAGCTAAATACTATAGAGTAAAACTCTAAACCATTTACAGACTGAAGAATAAAGAGGGAAAGAGAAAGTTCTGGACAGTGGAGGATCCAACCTAAGCCAAGCAGTGATAAGAAGGAATGGGAGAGGCAATTGGTCTGTTCCATCCATTATCTCCTTGGCTGGAGGCATGAGGAGAGCAAGGGCACATGTGCAGACTAATGGACCCTGCTTTCAAAAATTCTCTGACTCCGGGCCATGGAGAGCACACATACCCACCGTGGAATACACAGAGACCACCACTCGAGGAACATCACTGTATTTTGATTCTAATAATTTCCGAAGCAGAATTTTTTTACTTTGCAAATTTGGAAATATTTTTTCATTGATTTGTGTGTACAGTGAAAATGACATTTAGAGATAAAAATCTAATCCTTCCAAGCCTGATTAAAAATGATCATTAGATCTTGCTTTGTTGCTCATAGCAAGGAAGTAATGCTAGAAATATATCACTATCTATGCTGTAAAACATCCAACCAACCAAACGTGAGGATGCTTCTCCTCACCATTGCTGACAATGTAACTATTATCAATGAAGTCTGCCAGACTGTCTTAAAGCCTGTAATCTAACAGGGTTTTCCATACATACATTACTAGTTTTAAAATAAACTGAAACATTTACATCTACAAATATTAATTTTATTATAGGCTAATTAAAACATGTCATAATTGAAACAACTTTTATTAAAAACACACAAATGCCAATTTACAGACTTTATTTCCTCACCTTCGAAGCCATTAAGCTTTCAAATCTGGAGACTTCAGTTATGTAATTATGAACTCTAGTCTTCATTTCTTCTTTTTCACGTACTGCTTCTTCTAGTTCAGTAGTGACTGTCTAAAGAGATTACATGAAAACTGAATAGTTTATTAAAATAAAATATACTAAAGTACGCATGCCTGTCAAGTGCCCTATATTTTTCTTTATTCTGCTCTGGAGTTGTTCATTCAGTAAATCCGATCTCCATACACCACCCTGTTAAATTCTACATTGATCAGGACATGGAGGTGAATAAACAACAGAGAATGGATTTTAATTGGCAGGCCACAACTTTATTTAACAAAACACTTGGGAAATGGTGTTATGTCCCCGTTTTCACATACCACTTATTTCACTGGATTCAACTTGGAAGAGTTTAAACAGGCAAGGGCGGAGGGGATAAGAGCCAACCAGCTAGCCCATTCTTACATCCCCAGCCAATCGAAAGGCAGTTTGCCCCTGGGGGAGAAGGAGGACAGCCCCCACCCTGTGAACATCCATTAAAGTTCTTTCAAGATCCCTCCCCTTTTGACTATAGGGGAGTGGCATTTTCCCTACTTTCTCAGTTGAGTAATCTGAAGCAGAGAGGGAGGAGTGACCTAAGCAACAGACTCTTATTGTTACTTTCACAAGGTCTCCATTTACACAGTTTTCAAATTAATGCTCATGACTCAAAAATCAGAAGATTAACAAAGTGACTGAAACTTAGACTGAACCACAACCAGAAAGAATTTTTTTGTGAAGCGTCTAAATTAGCATTTGTTATTGTGCTGGTTAATTCAAACTAACTAGGAATCAATTAACTGGAGTTACAACACAACCAAAAGCTTTAGTCAGATAATTTGAGTTCTATTAATATATCCTATGACCCAATGTTTTGCAAGTTAAAAAAAAACAAAAACAAAAATTTGTTTAGAACTTTTTTTTATACTTCAGTAATCCATATCCAGATTTATTTTACAATTAAAAATAATGTTTTTCTTAATGGAGAATGAAGCATTCACAAGGTTTAAAAAAATTCTTAATGGTTTTGAAAAGAACTTTTTGAGCAAACTCAAACACTATGCCATAGAATCATAGAATATCAGGGTTGGAAGGAACCTCAGGAGATCATGTAGTCCAACCCCCTGCTCAAAGCAGGACCAATCCCCAATTTTTGCCCCAGATCCCTAAATGGCCCCCTCAAGGATTGAACTCACAACCCTGGGTTTAGCAGGCCAATGCTCAAACCACTGAGCTAACCCTCCCCCCATCTTTCTTACTGATTTAATTATGACCATCATATTTATGCTTGATGCCTGATGCTTGAACCCCAGGATGCACAAAATTTGAAAGACACTGATGCACCAAAAGGTCAGTCAAACCTGATGAGTTCCTTAAACTGTCTCCATTTTACATGAAGACAGGTGGATTAACATTCTTCTTTAATTCACAAGACCACCTTCTGAAGTGTAATTATTACATGGCATGTCTTAAAAGCCAATGGTGCATTAAGAAAATAAGCATATTCTCAAAGTGTTAGAAGTTAATTCAGTGTGGGTCCTCTGATGGACACAATCAGTCCAACAAGATGGGTTTTCATCTACAGTGCATTTGAAGAGGTACAAGTAACAAATAAAAACTTAAATTTCAGCCTAAAAATACATTTTCAAAGAGTTAGGATTGCCTGAGACAGAAAGAGTTTAGAATGGAAAGTCCATCTCTATTTTAACTATAATGTTTCACGTATGACAATGGTGTAATAAAATAATAATAATGTGCATACTGAAAGCTCACTGCTATACATGTTGGCCTTTTTCTACACACATTGAAGGACACTGCCATGTGATAAGGGGTTTATTCCTATCAAAGGTGTGGGGAAAATTATGAATGTAAATGCCACACATGTCAATGGGAGAACAAACCTTTTGGTACTTGAGAGGAGAATATAAGAATTGAATGCATTTTGATTCCACAGGTGACCAAATAAATGAACAAGTTCTTAAATTTGCAGATATTTAAATTCAGCCTAAATATGTTCATTTCAACTCAACTGTTCTTAATATTCTAGTATTAACAAGAATGCAGAACAGCAAAATATTCAAAATGCATAATAGACTATAGCAGTTTTGGATTTAGTAATACATGCAGACAAAATACAAGTAATCTCTGATGCAGAGATGGTATTATCCCAATGCCCCCTCCCCTAAACACACACTAAAAAAGTGAATGGGGGGCCGGGGGGGGGGCAGGGCTTGAGCTGCTCGGGGCCCTAAGCAATTGCTTACGCCTAACACCAGCTCTGCTTTGGTGTACTTCATTATCAGGCACTACTTTCATACCTGGTTTTCTCTGGTCATTATCGCTAGATCATCTTGTAATCTTCTGTTTTCCTTCAGAGCCATTTCCTTCACTCTTCCTGTTTCTGCAAGCTCTACCTGAGATGCATCAAGCTGGCGACGGAGACTAGCTATCTCCCGATCTCTGTTACTCAGCGCCTCCTTTAGTTGGCTATCAAATGGGTGATTTTGAAAACCTTAAATAAAATTTCCCTTCTTGCATTATAGCATATACTGCTTCAAAATGTTAGATAAGCTCTGAATATACAAAAGCTTTAGGAGCAACTTACTAATTTATTTATTGTTCGGAAGGTAACTATCAACCAGTGATATTCAGACCTCAGTAGTTCAAGAGCCAAATTAGCAATCAACATTACACAAAAGAGCCATGGTAGTGTGAATTTATTGTTTCATTTACTACTTATATATAATATAAAATAATATATTATTCTCACAGCAAAATCACTGACCAAATATTCTACAATTGGTTTATAACATAGTAAAAGGTTTCAGAGTAGCAGCCATGTTAGTCTGTATCCGCAAAAAGAACAGCAGTACTTGTGGCACCTTAGAGACTAACAAATTTATTAGAGCATAAGCTTTCGTGAGCTACAGCTCACTTCATCGGATGCATAGAATGGATTCCATTCTAAAAAATTTGTTAGTCTCTAACATAGTAAAAGCATCTTGACTGGTTAATAATTAACTCGCACAGTGTTTTAATATCATGTGCTGCAAAGAGCCATAGGAGACACATTAAAGAGCCACCTGTGGCTCCCAAACCTCAGTCTGAGTATCACTGTTATAAACAAATTACCACTACATGGATCTTGTGCCCCCATGTGTGATGGATTAAAATTTGCATAGCTCAGAGTAAATTGTTGAACTGCCTACCAGCATAAAGTGCTTAACTGCTTGTTGTGGCTTGGGCAAGTCATCACTGAAGCATGTAGAACTGTTGACGATTGGGCGAAATGTAATTAAAACTGGTGGGTGTAACTGCCGTCCTTCATGTAAGATGGCTGTAAGTAGATCTGGACAGGAATTTTCTAACAGTTTTTCCACTGGAAAATACTGATTCATCTACCCAAAACTTCTCCTTTGAAAGGGGTGGTTTCAACAAAAAAAAAACTTCTGTCAAGAAGGGTTCTCAGGACCAGGATGGAATTCCTGCTCAAAACCAGAGAAAGAGAGAGACTTCCACATGGTCCTCACCTAGGCTGCTGGTGGCATAAGCTAAGAAGATGCAAGTCATTGAATTAGGCACGATGGGGACTTGAACCTAGGTTTCCCACATCCCACTTGAGTGTCCTAATAATTCTCCTGTGAGTCTCTCTCTCTCTCTCCTGTTGGAGTGGTTCAACTTTGTATAAATAATTAAATATTTATTGGGTTAGAAAAAGAAAGATTGACTATAGTCCAGTGATCCGGGCACTTATCTGGTATGTGGGAGACGCAGGTTAAAGTCCCTGGTCCAATGAATATTTATTTATTTATACAAAGTGGAATGGCTCAACAGAAGAGACAGACTCATCTGGAACAGCCAATAATCTGGTAGTTAGGGCACTCACCTGAGATATGGAAGACCTAAGTTCAAGTCCCTGCTCTGCCTGGTTCTCCCATGTCTCTACATCCCAGGTGAGTGACAAAATCACCAAACTATGGGGGACAAAGAGGGGAAATGGATTTCAATTTTTTTTGAAAGGTCAGTTTCATCCCACTATGGAATAGGAAATTTTTCAAAATTGCTGAACTTCTTAGGAAAATTGTTTCCTATTCAGCAATAGCACAAGAAACAGTTAAGTTCCTTTGTAAAACAATAACAGCTTCCATCCCAAACACAGGCATGGCACTGCCCAAAACAAAGGCATACTTAAGGGCATTCAGGAATTTAAATTAAGTGAGTGGAGGGGGCTAGGCTGGGTATTGTTTCTAATAGAGGTTATGTGCATGTATGCGAGAGAGAAGCGGAGAATTGCTCCAATCCCTCAGACAGAAACAAACACCTATAGGATCTCTATCAAGCATTCTTAAAACTACAGTACCCATCTGGTGAAGTTAAGAAACAGACTGACAGAGCCAGAAGGGTACCCAGAACTCACCTACTACAAGACAGGCCCCACAAAGAAAATAACAGAACGCCACTAGCTGTCAACTTCAGCCCCCAACTAAAACCTCTCCAGTGCATCATCAAGGATCTACAACCTATCCTAAAGGATGATTCCCTTACTCTCACAGATCTTGGGAGACAGGCCAGTCCTCGCTTACAGACAGCCGCCCAACCTCAAGCAAATACTCACCAGCAACTACACACCACACAACAAAAACACTAACTCAGGAACCAAACCCTGCAACAAACCCCGGTGCCAACTCTGTTCACATATCTATTCAAGGGACACCATCATAGGACCTAACCACATCAGCCACACTATCAGGGGCTTGTTCATCTGCACATCTACAAATGTGATATATGCCATCATGTGCCAGCAATGCCCCTCTGCGATGTACATTGGCCAAACCAGACAGTCTCTATGCAAAAGAATAAATGGACACAAATCTGACTTCAGGAATTGTAACATTAAAAAACCAGTTGGAGAACACTTCAACCTCCCTGGTCACTCAATAACAGACTTAAAAGTGGCAATTCTTCAACAAAAAAACTTCAGAAACAGACTCCAAAGTGAAACTGCAGAACTGGAATTAATTTGCAAACTGGACACCATCAAATTAGGCCTGAATAAAGACTGGGAGTGGATGGGTCATTACAAAAACTAATTTTACCATAATAATTTCCTCCTACTGTTACTCACACCTTCTTGTCAACTGTTTGAAATGGGTTACCCTCATTAGCACTACAAAAGTGATTTTTCCTGCCTTGGTATTCTACTGTTAATTGAATTGTCTCATTAGACTGACCCCCCACTTGATGGGCAACTCCCATCTTTACATGTACTATGTATATATATACACCTGCTACTGTATTTTCCAAATAAATTTGTTAGTCTCTAAGGTGCCACAAGGACTCCTCGTTGTTTTCAAAGAAACAGAGAAAAAGCAGGAAGCCAGACACAGCCTGAACAAGCACTGACAGCATAGCTGAAAAAAACCTAGAGAAAGCTTTTGGGCTGAGCGCTGGCTGAAAGGGGCCTGGAGCAGTGAGAAAAAAACCACACTAATCTTTTCTAACTGCTGTTCTTCTCGATGCACTCCACATGTCCATTTCACTCTTGGTGTGAGTGTGTCTTGCACACCATTGTTGGAAAGGTTTCCCTCAGTGTTACCCGTTGGGGCAGCTCAAGTGCCCTCTATTACCGCACACCACTATGTGCTGATATAAAAGGCCCAGCTGCCTCAGAGCTCTCTCAGAACCTTCTTGCCAAGTGGGTTGTGGAATAGATATGTGCAACACATCTCAAAGGAGAATAGTCACAAAAGGTCAGTAAACGTTTTTTATTTTGAGTGATTGCACATGTGCATTCCATTCTTGGTGACTCACAAACTGTAATGTAGGAGGAAGGATCAGAGTTCATGTACACAGACTGGAGTGCAACTCATCCAAATTTAGCATTTTCTCTGGCATACTGAATAATGGAATAACGGGATGCAAAGTCGTGAACTGCCGCTCTACAAATGCCGTTCTACAAATGTCCTGGATAGGGACTTGCACAAGGAACACAGTTGAGGCTGCTTACGATTTTGTGGAATGTGCCAATAGTTTGGCAGCCAGGATTACCTGCCAGATCGTAACAAACATGAATGCATGAAGTTATCCAAAATGAAAGTCTCTGGAAAGAGACTGGGAGACTCTTCATTCTGTTTGGTATGACAACGAACAGTTGGGTTGACAAACAAAACTGTTTACTCCTGTCTATGTGGAATGCCAACGTTCTTCTAACATCTCAGGTGTGCAGATGATGTTTCTCTCTATTTTCATGAGATTTTGGGTAAAACATAGGTAAGAAAATTTTCTGATTAATATGAAAATTAGATATCACTTTAAGGACGTAAACAGGATTGTATAAGGCAGTTTGGATGTCAGAGCATCCTGGAAACTGGAATCCCCTCCGCATCCCATCAAAACACCTGTTTAGCATCCCCTGGGGATGTCATGGAGAAAGCATTAATGCAGAAGCAGAAGGAGGGGGAGGTCTACGTATATAACCCCAATTCTTCTTTCTCTGCAGGTCCTGCCAAGGAGCAGCAGCAGAGTAATGGTGGGTCTGCTGTGGGAAGAAGTGCTTTCTGGGTGGGGCTGGAGCATAGAACCCCAGACACTTTAGAGTTGCCCTAAAGTCTTTCAAGCCCTGGAGCTTAGGGTCAGTTTTCCCCAAAAACAGCAAGGATCCTTCAAAGTCTGTTGGACCTCCTATGTAAGCCTTAAGGTTTGCAGCCATGAGCTCTTGCACGTACCCACTGCACAAGCCATGGATCTAGCCGCAAAGTCCACAGCATCCAACACAGCCTGCAGTGAAAATCTAGCTACAGATTTCCCCTCCTCAACTAACGAGAACTCTTGCCTAGTGTCCTCTGGCAGCATGTCTCTAACCTTTAAAATGGAGTCCCAAACATTAAAATCATATTGACCCAATAGCGCTTGCTGGTTGGCAATCCTGAGTTGCAATCTCTCAGTTAAATAAACTTTTCTACCAAATAAATCTTTCTTTTTTTTTTGGCATCATTTGATTTGGGGGTCGCCCTTTGTTGTCCTTGCCATTCCCTTTCACTTGTCGCAGACACCACCAGAGCCCAGAGGAATGAGAATATAAGTATTCAGACCCCTGGGAAGGCACATCGTACTTACATTCGGCCCTTCTTGAGGTAGGGGTAAGGGATAAAGGGATCTGCCAGAGAGCCTTAATAGGGTCCATAATTGCCTCGTTAATAGGTAAGGCCACTCTCGAAGGCCCTGCTCTGGCCAAAATATCAACCAGGCAGTGTGAGGATTCTTTAACCTCCTCCATCTGGATCCCCAGGCTTAAGGCCACCCTCTTTAACAACTCTTGGGGGGATCTTATAGTCATCTGGAGGAGGCCCTCTGAGAAGATTACAGGAAAGCAGGAAGAGGCGGACAGCCCAGGCTGAGGCTACTCTTCCTCCACTAGTTTTCCAGCAAGGTCCTCGTGAACCACCTCTTGCTGCTCAGTACCAGGCTCAGGAACAGGCAATAACTGGTGAGTAACTTGCCCCATGCCTCTCCGAGGACACAGAACACGAATGTCTCACGTATTACCTAGAAACTGGGGGAAACTGAACAGATTCCAATAAGGCCAGTGGACTGGTGGTGGGTAATGAATCTGAATACGAGCTTCCATTAAACACTTGAGTAGTTTGAGTGTGGGTCGCTCATGGGCATTGGCCTAGCGCAAGAGAAGCCAGGCTTGAAGCCGAGTGACCAAGGCATTTCTCAGAACCAAGTAACAGAAAAAAAAAACATCTGTGTTCTAAAAAGAACACTTATGTTATCTACACTATTAACTAAGCAATAACGCTTTAAATCTAGAAAACTAACTATGATTCATTTACAATGAACACACAGATCACTTGCTAAGACAAGACAAGCAATTCTAATGATCATCATGGGCGATAAGAAGGAACTAAAGGAGCTTGGGGGGCGGCTGGGCGCTTTATACCAGTGCACAGTGATGTGCAGCAGCAGACGGTGCTCAAGCTGCCCCGATAGGTACCACTAAGGGAAAAATTTTCAATGACTGAACAGGGAGTACGCACACCAAAAATGGAATACACATGTGCAAATCACTGAAAGAAGCTAAAATAAACTGTCTCCTGTTTGAGTCCTTCTGGGTTCAGGGAAACAGGACTTTGTACATTCTTTGTAAATAAAAAGAATTGCATCAAATTTACCTGACTCCATCATCAATTCCTCCTCCTAATGATAGCCACCTGCAGGACGGTGGACTTCAGCTAAGTGCTCAGGTCACAAGGGGCACCAGGGTTTTCAAATGACGAGTTGCTGCCTCTTTCCAGTTCTTTTTAAAAAATTACACACACGCAGACTGGAAATAAGGTGTAATTTTTTTAAGTGGTGAGAGTAATTAATGATTGGAACTATATATGGAATCATGGTGGATTCTCCATCACTAACAATATTTTAATCGAGGTTTGATGTTTTCCTAAAAAGATATACTCTAGGAAGTATTTTTGGGAAATTCTATGGCCTCTGTTATACAGGAGGTCAGACTAGATGACCATAATGGACTCTTCAGGCTTTGGTATCTATGAGAAAACACACACACAAATCTGAAGATCACAGTGATTGATAATCTGGTAAGCATATATACCCTACCGTCAAGGAACAGGAATTACTCTTATGTATTTGTATTCTGATAGTGGCTACAATAAGTTAGCTACTGCCCACACAGAGGAAGACAATTCCTCTTCCAAACAACTCTCAATCTAAAAAGGCCACAATCAAAGAGTGAAGGACAGGGACAAAACCCACAATAGAAATATACATTATATATTTCTATTGTAACCTATATATACACCTACATAAGCACATACATACATACACATACATATATATATATAGCTTTTCTCCACAGATGTTTCATATACCAATGCACCAGAACTCCAGTTAAGCTGACCTTCAAATAAAAAGTTTAACCTTTAAAAAAAAATGTCAGCAGTTAACTGAAGAAATGTCTGAAAGGTGACAACTAAAAAAGGATCAGCTGAAGCCTATATCAGAAAAAGAAACAAAGAAGGTAGTTTACTTGTCTTTGGAACTCATCTGTAGGGACCTCTTGATGCCAACTGGCAGAGTGCATAGGGGGCTCATAGGGTTTTACAGTGATTCCCTGGGTCAGATGTATGCACAATAATTCACCAAAGGGAGGCATGTAAGATTTCTAGCAAGAGCCAGTAGCCCACTGGTTGACATAATCATCGTGAAATGTGTGTGCGGATAATATTTGAGTTATGTATCTATACAGAAAATTATGGTCTTAAGGCCTTGGAGTTAAGGGAGATCACTAGGAAGTGACATACCTTGGAAAAGTTCCTTTCAGGCAGGAGATAGCAGACACCTATCGCCCTGTCTGGTCATTTGCGTATTTTATGCCTCAGAGTTATGCCTATTTGTGTACTGAGCCACAGGCTAAATCTACAAGACAGGAAGTCTACAAGATGACACAAACAGCAGGGGGTGTCCTGTTTATGAATAAAACAACAGATGGGACTGGTATATCTTCAGGGTGTGGGGAAAGGGCAAAGAAACACACTGAAATCCTTCACCAAGCAGGTAAGCTGACAGTGCATCTGTCTGATGAAAGAAGAGTCATAGCCTAACCTGTCTGTAAAGCGTTGTAGAGTTTGGCTCACCCAAAATCCTTGCAAGACATAAAAGTATCTAGTGAATTAAGTTTAGGATCTAGAATGCATGTTATGATTCTATTTTATATGTAAACAATTGTTTCCAATACTACTACTTGCTATTACTTGAATCTCTATGCTCTGTTAATTAAACTTATACTTGATTTCATTATAAACATACATAAATTCTGTGCGTTAAGCCGAGTGGTGATCTGAGGTAGAACTGGTAACCTGGGGACTACTGTTTCTTTGGAAGCAGCAAATCTGTGAATACTGCAAGTGTCCCATGGATCGGGGTGAGACACTCCAGGATGACACTCAGAGGACTCAAGGATAGGGTATGTCAATCGCTAACCTAGAGGGTGACAGTGGGGCCAGCAAGGCCTAGAGGGGAATGTTTGTGTTGCAAATGGCTGGAGGAGCTGGGGAGCTAACTCATGACAGGCACAAACAAAGCTTCCTCACACTAAAGACAGATGATTGAGAGGTGCCTCACAACCCTGGGAGCCCCCAGGAATTGTCAGACATATATGCCCTGCTGATTGGGGGAGAGTTGCATGGTTTAAAACAGATCTGTAAAACACTAAGGCACTAGATTCAAAATGGTAATCTCTATGCTATTATATTTTGGAGAAAAACATTTTCTATCTGCATTATTACCAGTTTTATAACATATAAGAGCTATTTTGACATTATTTGAGAAGAACAGACTCAGCAAGAGATTTCCTTAAATATGAGAAGATAACAAAGAAGTGAAGAAAAACACAAGGCAATAAATTCTATTAAAGGTTTCTGACAAACAAAGATTGGCAGCCTTTTAATATTTATTTGGACTTCTATTTTCCAGAGGAGGTTATGAATTGTTAGTGAATTGTTAGTGAATTAGACATAATGATGTAATTACAATAGTTCAATATGATTTACATTGTTCCATATTGTTTTATAGTTTTCAATACTTTATATATTTTATCACAATTGCTTGTGGATTTTGTGGACATTAGTTTAAATATGTAAAACTTTACGGACAACAGAAATAAAGAACGAATTTTGAAAATAATAAATTAAATAGCTCAGTAATTTGATTTGTATGAAATGGGGAACATATAGAGGTATTTGCATACATTAGTAATGATTGTTTATTTAAAAGCACTCTAAAGCTTAGGCATCCAGTAAGGTGCCTAAATTATTTTGCAAGTGTTCCATGTATGCTTAAATAGATGGTCATATCCTCAGGTCTCCCTACTAACTATCTGCTTCCATCTAAGCACACTGTACTCTGCATTCTATCAACTAGATGTGCAGTTGTTATGCTCTAATGCTGCAGTTTTACCTTAAAAAGTGACTTTGTAAAAATGGCCTGATGGCTATCTTGAGTAGTTTTAGATAAAGAGAACGTTTCTAACTGATAGCCCCACAAACCCACCCAGTAGGAGTTCAAACCCAATATAATGAAGATAAAAGTCAAAACAAAACTGAGTTAAGTTATGCTCTCTTTATGGAGTACAGGTTTGTGAAGGTTCAAGTAGAACACAGGAGTTTGTTCAGTGCAACAGATCAACCATACGACTAAACATGAGAAGTTTTATTTATGAAGTAGTAAATACAGTGAATGGGGAATAACAGTTTAAGCTGGATCATTCCTCTCCTATGTATCTTCCGTGGCCTAATGGCTGGCAGACTGATCACTCAAGTGCTAATAAGGCCAACATTATCAGTAAACAACAACAACATTTGATATTTCTATCAGATATGGGCCTGAACTGACCCACAGATCAAAATATACTTGATCTATGGGGAAGTTCAGATCTGGTACCAAACTTTGGTACCTCTATAAAGGAACAAACCAAAACCTACATCCAAACATCCCTGTGATTTGGGAAAATCTGGCTCTGGATCCAAGCTTTATGGTTCAGGACCATCACTAATTTCTACAGTAACTTCCATCCAAAAGGATCCCAAATCACTTTACAAACTGTAGATACAGAAATCATTCATCCAACATTGAAATGCAGTCACTACTGGGATAGAACAGATCAACTGTTTAACAGCACACAACACTACATAGCAATTCTATACCAGTAGTAAGGAGGGATATTCAATTTAACTAAAACTGTACAAGTAATTTAGGAAGGCAGAATTAATTACGTCACCAATAATGGAGAGTCTGCAGGCCAAATTATGCCCCCTCGTGATATCTGAACAACACTTACAACTAAGGGGGAATATAGAACAGCACAACCCCATGTTTACAAAGTCACTGTAACTTAGGGCTTGTCTACACTACCACACAGGGTTGATCTAAGATACGCAACTTCAGCTACGTGAAGAGCGTAGTTGAAGTCAACGTACTTAGATCTACTAACCACGGTGTCTTCACTGTGGTAAGTCGACCCCTGACGCTCTCCAGTTGACTCCGCTTGCGCTTCTCATTCTGGTGGAGTACCGGAATCAACGGGAGCGCTCAGCGATAGATTTATCGCGTCTATACTAGACGCGATAAATCGACCCCCGCTGGATCGATCGCTGTCTGCCGATCCAGCGGGTATTGTAGACAAGCCCTTAGAAGTGCAAGTTAAGTGCTACTTATAGAAAAATTAAATGCACAGAAGTTTAATTACCCAGATAAACAATTGCTATTGCCACTTTTAATCCTCACCATCCACTAGCACCACATCTACAGTATTTGAGGGGAAGTGTCTTCTGCAACGAGATATATTTTTTCCACAATGTAAATCATACTGCCCTGTTTGATAACATATATAATTAAGTATATGTCACCAAAAATACAATAAGAGCCTGGCTGCTAGTGCTTTTATTCTGAAGACGACATTGATCTTAGGAAAATAAAACCAACAGAAAATCATCTCAGTGATTACTTACTTTACGGAAGACTCCAGTTCTGACAGAGTTAGTCTGAAATTAGCAATTGTTTTTTCCTATGAAATAAATATGAAATTTATATTACATATTATGCTGCAAAATACCCAGAATAATTCAAACTGGGCATAATTTACTTTAAAGTAGCATTTATAAAAGCTTTAATTTACTATTCAGCAATAGGTAACTGGGTTTTTTAAATGTTCAAATTTCCAAACTTCTTACAATAAAAATGAAACTTAGGACTAATTTGAAGTTTGTAGAAGAAGGATATCTAGCAGTTAAGATAAATGACTGGGAGTCAGTAGATGCAGGTTCTATCACTGGTAGTGCAAGAGCTTAGGTGCCACTTAAATCTTTAAACACAGGGCCTAAGCAATACAAAGGCCTTCTGCATCAGAACAAAATCTTGCCCTAATTTTTGTGTACCGCTGTGAGATCCTCAGATGGAAGTTACTAATCAAGTGCAATACACTAAGTAGTTAGTGTACATACCTTGTTAGCTAAGTTGTCATCTAAACATGCAATTCTTTCTGTCTTTTCATCTACAGTTTCCTGAAGACTGTCCTTTTCCTTATCCAGGACACTAATGGTACTTCTGAGCACATTCACGGTCTCATCCTGTGAAGAGCTCTTATGGTTTAACCTATCTGTAAGAGAAGAAATGGGTGTTTTTGTTGGTTTAAATATAGAAAATCAATGCAAAAAAGAAAATGAAGTGATTACCTATTTTCTCCTCTAGCTTTGCAATTTCCTCTTGAGCTGATTGAAGTTCATCCTTTTTAAGAGAGGATTGGTGCTGAAGATCTTCAAGGGACCGCTGTAGTTGTTCATTTAATAGCCTGAGAAATCAACAGTCAGTGGAAAACACAAGACTTTAATCTTTCAGATACATTCTTTGATCAAACTATCAAAGAATTAGAGAAACTGAAAGGATTATCTAAGAGCATCGCTTTGTGGGATTGTTTTGATCAGCCAAAGTTATTTTCATCATCTTAATAAACCAGAACAAATGCAAATAATAAAACCAAAATGCCAGTTTTGCAAGAGGAAAAAAATAAGTGGCCTGATTTTGAAAGTAGTGCAGCAACTAGAAATCCCACTGACGTCAACAGGAGCTTTTCTTTATTAAAAAAAAAAATAAGTCTATAGTATTTGTTTTGTAGAAAGACATTGCTGTAAGCCAACATTGAGCAGAACAAAATCTTGATTGATGCAGTAATAACTGACACATTTAAATTTGTACTATAGGTTGAAAGATTTACAATATCCGTATTGATCTTACCCTCTCCATAAAAAGCAGTTATACCATTTTAAGTTATAATTATGCGGAATTTATTAAACAAGAATTTTTCACCTCAATGAGGACTTCTCTCACTGTTTTATCTACAAGCACATTTTACTTTCTGAAGATTTTCAAGAAAATTATCTACCAGTACAGGCATTCTCAAAACTTTACCAGTTTAACAGTGACCTGTATACACATCCCTCTCTGTTTGTACCAAGCAACTCTATGCAACTACAGCAGTTGCTTAGATAGAAAACTAGTACTGGGGAAGTATTTAGTGATTTTTAACCATTCTGCTTGTGGCACAATCCTGGAGGGTGGCTCCTGTGTCAAGCAGGAGATATCCTCTTCATTTTCATCTGTTTTTAATGGCATCCAGTCTCCTCTTTGCAATGAGGAGCCACAGATATCTGGAGGAGAAACTGAAAACAAGGCGGTGGGGTCAGCTGTCTGAACCACCACTAAATGCGCTAGGGACCAGTTTCCAAATGGTCATGTTAGTAATACGTCACAGAAGCAAGGTACTGACTTTATAGTTAAAAGCTAGATCGAGTGTTCTATTGTAAGTCTTATTTTCATACACTCCTCTGACCTTTTGATCTGAGTGAGCAATTTGTTTAAAATTTCTCTGCGTAATTCTACATGGAATTTTTTCCCCAGATAATTTCATTTAAAAAAAAGATTACATATTTGTTCAGCAACTGTTGTTCTTCAAGATGTGTTGCATTCCGCTTCAGGTGCCTGCATGCCCAGGAACTGGAGCCAGAAAACTTTTTCCCATAGCAGTACTGGTTAAGGCAGCACATGCACCCTCCACATGCTCATGCTGTTAGCCCAGTGTATAAAGGAGTGGAGATGCCTTGATCCCCACTCAGTTCCTCCACACCAGAAGCCAGTGCTTGCTGTGACTCCAGTGTAGGGGGAAGATGGGAGGAGTATGGAATGGACAAATGCAACACATCTTGAAGAACACAGCAAACAGGTATGTAACCATTTTTTCTTTGAGTGCTTGCACATTTCCATTCCACTTTAGGTGACACACAAACAGTCCCAGATGGAGCAGGGAATCAGAGTTTACCTCAACAAAGACTGCAGCACCACTCTCCCAAATATAGCATCATCCCTCAAGGCCTGGGAGAAAGCATAATGAGCAGTGAGCATACGAACAGATGACAAGTGGCAGCCCTGCAAACACCACTCATGGAAACATAACTCAGGAAAGCAGCTGAATGTGCCTGAGCTTAGAGAGTGCACTAAAGCTCTTTGAGGTAATTAAATGTTGGCAATCTCATAGCACAGACAAATTCAGGAGGAGATCTAGGAAAAGATATTCTGAAATAATGGTTTTTCTTTTCATCCTATCAGCAAAGGATATGAATAACTGAAGAGATGTCCTAAACTCTTTAGTCCCATCCAGGTAGAAAGCCAAAGCCCTGCGAATGTCCAAAGTATAGAGATTTTTCTTATTTTTGTGTGAGGTTTCAGAAAAAATAGTTGGCAAGTATTATAGTCTGATTCAAATAAACATCTGAAACCACTTTAGTGAGAAATTTGGGATGTGGATACAAACCAACTTTGTCCTAGTAAGATACCGTATAACGAGGGTCAGCCTGAAGTTCTGCAACTCTTCCGGTTGAAGTAATAGCTACCAGGAATGCCACCTTCATCCAGAGATGAGACAATGAGCGTGTAGCTATAGGTTTGAAAGAGGGTTCCATTAAAACAGAGAGAACCAAATTTAGATCCCAGGGTGGAGCTGGGTCCCTAACAGGTGGGAAAAGCCTGTTCAAACCCTTCAAAAACCTAATAGTCACAGGGCTGGAGAACAGATCTCCCATCTGTAGAAGAGTGAAATGCAGAGATAACAGTCAGACAAACCCTGAGGGAACTGACTGAGACACTTTTTTCCTGTAAGTGAAGAAGGTAATCCAGAATACACTGAATAGGAGCCAGTGATGGAGAGGTATCTTTCTGCTGGGAACACACAAAAAACCTCTTTTATTCCATGAGATAAGTGTATCAGGTGGAAGGCTTTCTGCTGTTCAGACAAATGCTCTCCACTGCAGCAGAACAGATAAAATACACCTCATTGCTTGGGTGCTCCATTATTGACTCCACAGGAGGCTAAGAGAGTTGGGATACAGAGCCTGGCCTTGTAAAATTATGTCCAGAACCCGGGGAATGGTAATGGGATCTCAAATGGAGAGCTTCAACGTGTCCGAGAACCAGTGCTGAAAAAGCCAGGCTACCGTGATCAAAATTAGAACAGCATGATCTTGTCTGAGTTGGCCCAAGACTCTCAGCAGCATAGGGATTGGGGAAAGCATAAATAAGTTTTCCCTTCTAGGAGACCACAAAGGTGTCCAAAATGGACCCTGGGCTGAGACTTGTCCTTGAATAAAACTAGTGACACTTCCTGTTCAGTCAAGTGTTGAACAGGTCCATTTCTGGTATACCAAAAAAATTGACTTTGCTAAATTGGGTCTGAGGGACCATTCATGATCTCCGCTGAATGACCTGCTGAGATGGTCTGCTGGAAAGTTCTGAGATCCAGGAAGATGAGATGCTTTGAGGGTAATCTTGTTCTCGATGCAAAGGGACAGAGCTTCAGTATTTCTTGCCAAAGGGATTTCCCTGTTTGTTGAGGTAAACCATTGCAACAATGTTGTATGTGAGCACTTGTATAGAACAGCCTGCAATATGGGCAGGAACACTTGACAGGCCAGACAAATAACTCAGAGCTACCTGACGTTGATCTGTAGAAAGAGATCCTGATCAGTCTACAGACCTTGTGTCTGAAAGCTCCCTAGATGTGCTCCCCAACTGAGGAACGAAACATCTGTGACTAAGGTCACACAAGGCAGAATTGGAGCAAATGGAACTCCACTACATACACTGGCAGGGTCCATTCACCAGTCCAGGCAAGACAGAATAGTTGCAGGAACAGTTGAGTCTGCATTTTGAGTAGATGATGAGAGACACACTTCAACAACTTCTGCAGGACTCTGAGGTGAATTGTGCATGTATTATACGCAAGCTGCCATGTGACCTAGAAGTTTCAGGCAGTTCCCTTCTATTGTACAAAGATATAACTTTAATTCTTTGCAAATGTTGAATATTGCTTGAAATTTGGCCTGAGGCAAATAAGCTCTTCCTGATGTCAAGTCAAGAAGAACTCTTATAAATTCAATTCTCTGTATACGGAGAAGAACTGATTTGTCTTTGTTGATCATCAGGCCAAACAAACAAAATAGGGATCAGATCTTCTCGATGGCTTCCTTCACTTGCTGTCTGGAATGACCTAAGACCAACCAATCATCCAGATATGGACAGACCTGGATTTTTGTCTTCCTGTGATGTGCCGCCCCTACCGACTGCACTTTGTGAAGACTCAGGGGGCTGATAATAGACCAAAAGAACGGAGCATAAACTGATAATGCACACTTGCTACTACAAACCTTAAGGACATTTGGTGACTGTGATGAATGACCATGTGGAAATAGGCACCCTTTAACCCAGGGGCAGTGAACCAATAGTTGAGTTTGGGAATAGATAACAAAAGATAGGGTAAACATATGAAACTTTATCTTTCTTATGTACTTTTTGAGATTTGGCAGTCTAAAATAAGTCTGAGGCCTCGCTTTGACTTGGGGATGAGAAAATGAGAGCTTTATAAGTAGGTTGAGAACATTTTACATCATTAATATTTTCATCATTTAAGAAAAGATTTAAGAAAACAAAGATGTTTTTGTAACTTGCAATTTTTCTGCACACATAATAAAGTAGAAAGTTTAACATACTGAGAAAATACAGCCTAATTCAGCACAAGGTGTGGGATGCAAAAGTAATATTTAAATAAACATAAGCTATAACAGGCCCCAAAGAGTCTATTCCTGAGCTTCAGCTGTCTATGTCTCTCCGACTCCCATTCCATCTTCTGGATCCTCCTCCAAATATCCCAACTGCCCTGCCTTCCACATAACATCTTCATTCCCTCCCACATGCCCCGACTACTCCCACAAAGACCATTGCCCAACACACCACATTTTCCTCTTCCACAAAATATCCCCCTTTGCAACATTTAACCTACCCCAGGCCCCTCCTCCCAAGAAAATATCCCAGTTCCACAATTCTACTCAAAACAAGCTCCAGCTCCCCAGTAGTCTCCTTCTGTGCCCGCTGATATACTCCTATTCCCCTCATGGTCCCACATTAACACTTTGTCTACCCCCCACAACCTCTAAGCCCTCCTGTTATTCCAACACAACCTCCAGACACTCAAAGGGAGCTCCCATCCCAGACAAGCCTAAATAGCTCACCATGCTCCTGCTAGCCTCAATAGGCTTAAGGATAGCATGAGGGGACATGAGAAGACTCTGCTCCTGAGCTCCAGATGGCCACAGCTCTAGTATCAGAGGGGTAGCTGTGTTATTCTGTATCCACAAAAACAACAAGGAGTCCGGTGGCACCTTAAAAACTAACAGATTTATTTGGGCATAAGTTTTCGTGGGTAAAAACCCCCACTTCTTACAGGTCTAGTGCTGCTCTCCCAATGCTCAACAACATCCCAGCTGCCTCAGCTTGTCTGGGCTCTGCTCCAATGGTAGCAACATTGAAAGCACTACTGCAAACAGGGCCCGAGGCAGTTAGAGTATTGACTTATCTTATACTCCAGCTAAATCAGTAGTACCTATGGTGGGAGTATGAGTGTAGTCAAAACAATGACATGAGGGAAATTTTAGAACAATAAGCCTAGTCATTTGTCAATATAGACTGGCTCTCTGTGAGATTAGTAAGTAAGGCCAAATTTGTCAAAACTGCATACATAAAATTAGATTTCAGTGAAATCTAAAGAGTTACACCAGTCTGAAAGTGGCATAATCCAGGCCCAATGTTCCAGTCTGTGAGGGCTTTCATCTCCACCCTAAGGAAATGCATGTGCAGCATCTGTTAGAAACTTCATTTTCCTCCATGATCATACCTAGGGAACACAGTTGTTGGGAAAAAATGAAATAATTCTGAGGGCAGGAAAATTTTAAGAGATCAACCCTGACTACTGCCTTGTTTATAGACTTGAGATTGGAACTCCAAAGTACAGGCGGAGTAAAACACGTAGATGGGGGAAATTACCCCATTATAGAAATTTTAAAACTTTTTTTTTAAACTTAACAAATGCGTTTAGTAGCATTTCTTCTCAAATTGCACCTAGCAACCTTCAGTATAACTTAGTGAACTTTTCAGTTTTGGTATTTTCATTACTCCAACTTAGTATAACAAGTGATTGACTCTGTACAAAGATTTTCACAGCTTCAGGAGTTTGTGTCTTTTCGTGTTGGCAATAAGATTATCTTTCATTTGCAATTGGCACTTTAAAAATATTATTATATTTGCTCACTATACAACTACACTGGTAGCCCAAGAAAATCTAGAGCACCTTTTCCTACTAGTGTTTTCTTGTCAGTGCAAGACAAACAATACCAGGATATCTGAAAAACATTTTATGAAAGTGTTACCGTGAGTTATCTACCTCTGTCATGTTAACCTATGACAAAATTGTATGTTAACTGCTATAACTGGACACAAAATTTTAAGCTAAACTTACTGAAGTGAGCATAACTCAGCTTTAAATTGTGAAGAGTTATCAGATGTCTGGGCAAGTTTATAAGACTTTGATTTTAATTCATCTTCCAGAGAGTTTATTCTTTCTTTCAGTACAGAGATTGTACTCTTCAGTTCAAACTGTTGTGTTTCAAACTGTAATTAAAAAAAAAACAAAGAAGTTGTGGAATTACAGTGGAATGATTTTACTTAAAAGAAAATATAAGGGTTTTAAAAAGCCACTTGGGTGAGAAAGAACTTCTGTTAGAAGTTTACTCACTAACATGTTACTTACCCCACAAATCGTGTTTTCCAGTTCTGTGATGTTACGCTCCATCTTTGATTTCTCAAAGGCAGTTGCCTCCTGCTGGACCTGACATGGAAAGAAATACAGAATTACTTGTAACAGTAAGTAATTTTTTAGACTGGAGTATGACTTAAAATGGCGATGCTCTTTGCATAATATAAAGTTCTAAAAGAAAAAAAGCCTTATCTTCATATGTACATGATTGGAGCAAAGCACACAATGAACTCCAGAGCTTCAAGACCTGAACAAACAATAACGTAGGTACAATACAATGTTTCTCATGATTTTGTGAGATGTCTTTAAATCTCTGTATGATTCAACCATTGGAAGAATTTAACAGAAAAAGTAAATTTCCTTTTCCCTTATGAAATAATCTCTGGTGGGTTGCTATAGAGAGATTACAAAACCAAAGCAATGCCAGATATGGTAAGGTAAGACATCAGAATTATAAGCTATTTTCTAAAAGGCATTGTCAAGGTTTAAAGTAATTTTTAAAATCTGTTTTCACTTGTTACAAACACAACCTTGGAAGCTTGAAGCTTAAGGTCTGCTTACAAATCAAACTGATCTTTCCCCGGTTCAGCATTGCACCATTATTTGCTGTTAAAGCACCTTTATCTACCTTCTGATTTCTATATATGAGTATTGTGATTTCATTAGACAAGCTTGTGCACTTCCTCAGAAACCTGTGGATAATGGTTCGTACATTTCTCTTTATCAAGAGAGCAGTGGCTCTGGTCTGATTTCCCTTTCTTCACAGACTTGCTTTGTATAAATGGTATACCCAAACCAGACTCCTTCCATCCCTTGCTGCTGCTGCTTTTCCCATTTTGGGGAAGCCACTTGGAACTAAAGAATTGGAAAACATGCCTTACAGTGATTGTTAAGCAAAGAGATTCAAGGAGCTCAAAGAAGATGAAGGAGAGAGACTTGGTCACAGTCTATAAGTACCTACATGGAGAACAAATATTTGATAATGGACTCTTCAGTCTAGCAGACAAAGGTATAACATGATCCAACAGCTGGAAGTTGTATAAACTGTTCAGGAAGGACAGACAGGGCAGAAAAGGTGGGGGAGTTGCATTGTATGTAAGAGAGCAGTATGACTGCTCAGAGCTCCAGTATGAAACTGCAGAAAAACCTGAGTGTCTCTGGATTAAGTTTAGAAGCATGAGCAACAAGGGTGATGTCGTGGTGGGAGTCTGCTATAGACCACCGGATCAGGGGGATGAGGTGGACGAGGCTTTCTTCCGGCAACTAACGGAAGTTACTAGATCGCAGGCCCTGGTTCTCATGGGAGATTTCAATCATCCTGATATCTGCTGGGAGAGCAATACAGCGGTGCACAATCCAAGAGGTTTTTGGAAAGTGTAGGGGACAATTTCCTGGTGCAAGTGCTGGAGGAACCAACTAGGGGCAGAGCTCTTCTTGACCTGCTGCTCACAAACCAGGAAGAATTAGTAGAGGAAGCAAAAGTGTATGGGAACCTGGGAGGCAGTGACCATGAGATGGTCGAGTTCAGGATCCTGACACAGGGAAGAAAGGAGAGCAGCAGAATACGGACCCTGGACTTCAGAAAAGCAGATTTTGACAACCTCAGGGAATTGATGGGCAGGATCCCCTGGGAGAATAACATGAGGGGGAAAGGAGTCCAGGAGAGCTGGCTGTATTTTAAAGAATCCTTATTGAGGTTACAGGGACAAACCATCCCGATGTGTAGAAAGAATAGTAAATATGGCAGGCGACCAGCTTGGCTTAACAGTGAAATCCTTGCTGATCTTAAACACAAAAAAGCTTACAAGTGGAAGATTGGACAAAAGACCAGGGAAGAGTATAAATATATTGCTCAGGCATGCAGGAGTGAAATCAGGAAGGCCAAATCACACTTGCAGTTGCAGCTAGCAAGAGATGTTAAGAGTAACAAGAAGGGTTTCTTCAGGTATGTTAGCAACAAGAAGAAAGTCAAGGAAGTGTGGGCCCCTTGCTGAATGAGGGAGGCAACCTAGTGACAGAGGATGTGGAAAAAGCTAATGTACTCAATGCTTTTTTTGCCTCTGTCTTCACGAACAAGGTCAGCTCCCAGACTGCTGCACTGGGCAGCACAGCATGGGGAGGAGGTGACCAGCCCTCTGTGAAGAAAGAAGTGGTTTGGGACTATTTAGAAAAGTTGGACGAGCACAAGTCCATGGGGCCAGATGTGCTGCATCCGAGAGTGCTAAAGGAGTTGGCGGATGTGATTGCAGAGCCATTGGCCATTATCTTTGAAAACTCATGGCTATCAGGGGAGGTCCCGGATGACTGGAAAAAGGCTAATGTAGTGCCCATCTTTAAAAAAGGAAAGGAGGAGGATCCTGGAAACTACAGACCAGTCAGCCTCACCTCAGTCCCTGGAAAAGTCATGGAGCAGGTCCTCAAGGAATCAATTCTGAAGCACTTAGAGGAGAGGAAAGTGATCAGGAACAGTCAGCATGGATTCACCAAGGGCAAGTCATGCCTGACTAATCTAATTGCCTTCTAGGACAAGATAAGTGTCTCTGTGGATGAGGGGACAGCAGTGGACGTGTTGTTCCTTGACTTTAGCAAACCTTTTGACATGGTCTCCCACAGTATTCTTGCCAGTAAGTTAAAGAAGTATGGGCTGGATGAATGGACAATAAGGTGGATAGAAAGCTGGCTAGACTGTCGGGCTCAACAGGTAGTGATCAATGGCTCGATGTCCAGCTGGCAGCCGGTATCAAGCGGAGTACCCCAAGGGTCGGTCCTGGGGCCGGTTTTGTTCAAAATCTTCATTAATGATCTGGAGGATGGTGTGGATTGCACCCTCAGCAAGTTTGCAGATGACACTAAACTGGAAGGAGACGTAAATACGCTGGAGGGTAGGGATAGGATACAGGGGGACCTAGACAAATTGGAGGATTGGGCCAAAAGAAATCTGATGAGGTTCAACAAGGACAAGTGCAGAGTCCTGCACTTAGGACGGAAGAATCCCATGCACCGCTACAGACTAGGGACTGAATGGCTCGGCAGCAGTTCTGCAGAAAAGGATCTAGGGGTTACAGTAGACGAGAAGCTGGATATAAGTCAACAGTGTGCCGTTGTTGCCAAGAAGGCCAATGGCATTTTGGGATGTATAATTAGGGGCATTGCCAGCACATCGAGGGACGTGATCGTTCCCCTCTATTCGACATTGGTGAGGCCTCATCTGGAGTACTGTATCCAGTTTTGGGCCCCACACTACAAGAAGGATGTGGAAAAATTGGAAAACGTCCAGCAGAGGGCAACAAAAATGATTAGGGGACTGGAACACATGACTTATGAGGAGAGGCTGAGAGATTGTTTAGTCTGCGGAAGAGAAGAATGAGGGGGGATTTGATAGCTGCTTTCAACTACCTGAAAGGGGTTCCAAAGAGGATGGATCTAGACTGTTCTCAGTGGTAGCAGATGGCAGAACAAGGAACAATGGTCTCAAGTTGCAGTGGGCGAGGTTTAGATTGGATATTAGGAAAAACTTTTTCACTAGGAGGGTGGTGAAGCACTGGAATGCGTTACCTAGGGAGGTGGTGGAATCTCCTTCCTTAGAAGTTTTTAAGGTCAGGCTTGACAAAGCCCTGGCTGGGATGATTTAATTGGGAATTGGTCCTGCTTTGAGCAGGGGGTTGGACTAGATGACCTCCTGAGGTCCCTTCCAACCCTGATATTCTATGATTCTATGAAGCTAGAAAAATTCAGACTAGAGATAAGGTGCACATTTTTAACAGTGAGGGTAATTAATCATTGGAACAATGTAACCCCAGCTTGTGGTGGATTCTCTATCAATGTCAATTTTTAAATCAGGACTAGATGTTTTTCTAAAGGATATGCTCTAGTTCAAACAGGTATTAGTTCAGGGAAGTTCTATGGCCTGTGTTATGAAGGTCAGCCTAAACTATCACAGTGGTCCCTTCTGGCCTTCAAATTTATGGCTACGTCTACACTACGAGCTAGGGGTTTGAGTCCCCTGCTTGTGTACACATACCTGCACTAGCTCTCATCAAGGTAGCATGAGTATATATAGCAGCGTAGCCACACTAGCATGGGTAGCGGTAGTGGAGGCATAGATGAGCCATTCCAAGTACTTACCTACTGGTTTTGGGTGGGTTTGTACTCGGCATGACTCAGCCATGCCTTTCCAGTCACTACCAGTAATGCTGTAACTACACCGCTGTTATCAAGCTAGTGTGAGTATGTGTACACAAGCAGGGGAAATTACACCCCTACTTTGTAGGGTAGACATAACCTATGAATCTAAAGGAGTTGAGGTAAGAGGAGATCTAGCTCCCCCATGCCAGCTGAGGCAGTGCATCACTGTGGTATCATCTGTGACTACATGAATCATCAGGTACTCAATTAGGGGTAGGAAAGCCATATCAGCACAACCCTGAGCTCCAGAATGTTTAAGAGGAGGGTGGTCTCAAGAGACTACCCTCTCTCCTGTACCTTCTATTGATATATGTGGTCTCCAGTTGAGAAGGGATTATGTTAACTTGAACTGGTATATATGATATGATACGTTGTTATAGGATAACTGATGCTAAGTGAATTGTACTGTGGGGTATGTTGTTGGATGAACACCAAAATAACATATGGTGCTGGGTGTATAGACGCTTGGACTTTTGGATGGAAACACCACCTGGTCCGTTTGTTTGTTTGGAACTTTGGGAGTTTTGAATTTGAAGGGTTGTTGGTTAGCTCCTGAGATGGGGAACAGGATCATATAGGGGGTCAGAGAACTATATTGTGATCAGGAAGAGAAGCACTACTGGGCTCTCATAAAATTAGGCTTTCCTTTTAAAAGGCAGAAGTAGAAGGAATACTGAAAGCGGTTGCCGTTTATGATATGGTTACTCTAGTTAAATAAAAGTATACCGGTTTTTCAAACTCAAAGTCCCAGGCATAGTAAATCAGTGGGTGTCTGAAGAGATCTGCAGGGTCCTTGAAACAGAGTTAGGCAAAGCAGCCAGAATTGCCCAATATTCACAGGAAAGTGTTGTGAGAGGAAGCTTAGAGGGATTACTAGTAATCCAGAAACACCGGTTTTGAACAAGGTGTATGCCCAGGAAGGGGAAGGTTGTGACAATTTCCCACCCTAGAATAAAGGCATTCAAGACAAGAGTCTTTGTTGGTGGTGTTTGTGAAAAGGACTTTCTGCTGCATACCTGGGTTGGATCTGTCTGCCAGTTTAAAGAAGAAAGACTTCCAGAGGGACTACAAACACGTACCTCTTCCTGTGTCTGTTTGGCAGATATGCAGATCTCATTCACCCTCAGATAAAGTCTGGCATGCTGGATGACCTACATGCACACTGACATATGCCTCCATAGTTTGAGGCAGGAACTCACTCCTGAGTGCTGGGGTGGGACCAGAGTTGATTGATGAAGTTTATCATAGTCTGAAACCTCTTTTGAGGGAGGTTTGTTCATGCTGACTTTTAATTTAACAGTGCCCTGGGTTGAGGTCAGTGTCTATTTTTACCTGATGACTCTGAGCCCCAGGGTGGGATATCTTCTGAAGTGAATCTGTCATGTGCTGAAGGGGATTTCCCTCGCACCAGCCAGTCATACAGGTAGGGGCATATCTGGATTCTTGGTGATCTTAAATGCGTGGCCACCACAGCTAGGACCTTGGTAAATACTTGTGGTGCTGTGGAGAGGCTGAAAGGTAGAACTCTGTATTGATAATGTGAGGTTCCTACCAGGAGCCACTAATACTTCCTGTGACCTGGATGCATAGAAATGTGGAAGTAGGTTTGGAGGTTCAAGAACTACAAACCAGATCATGGGGCTGAGAGACAGAGCAATGAATGAAGGCACTGAAGATCGAGGATGAGTCTCCACCCTCTGTCCTCTTTGGGAATAGGAAGTAAGTGGAAACAGAATCCCTTGCCCCTTAACTCCTGAGGCACCTCCTCCACTGTTCCCAGTTGTACCATGGAGTTTTGTCTCTTGCTTCAATAGATTCTAATGAGAAGGGTCCCTGAAGAGAGATCAGGAGAAAGGTGTCTTTCTGATGATCTTAGAGATCCACTGGTCTGAGATTATCCCTGACCGCGCCTCCCAGTAAAGGACAGGTGAGTGTCAAAGAAGGGATGGAAAAAGAAGGGTCCACAGATGGTCTGGCACAACTCTCGCCTTGTACATCAAAACTGATGTTTTCTTGAAGCCCTGGATTGTGGGACAATTGAGGAGGAGGCAGAAGGTCATCTGCCACAGAAATGCTGTCTCTTCCCCAGGGGCTACAAGGATTACTATTGCAAGTAATAGTGGGGCTGTTGCCTCTGCCTGTATTGCTGTAGCTATTATCTGGGAAACTTCCTCTTAGGGGGCAGAACTTATAGGCCCAGGAATCTCACTGAATCCCTTGACTATTAAGGTGTGTAGGGTGTTGTCCATGATGATGTTGAGCTCATTGCCCCATAGAGGAGGTCCTCAATAGTAACCTGGACTTCATGTGGAATTCCTGATGCCTGCAACTAAAAAGACCTCCTCACAGCTACAGCAGTGGCTGTTTATCTGAGAGCCATATCAACTGTGTTAATTGCTGCTCACCGTACTGTCAGGGCTGGAAGCTACCATAAGACATTTTATTTTCTCCAGGTGATCTATGAAGAGCTTGTCCATAAAATTACAGGCAGTTTGTCCGACATCATGAAGCTATATTTGGATAGTTGCACCTGGTAATTCACTATTTTCACTTGGAGGATTGGTGAAGAGTAAGCTTTCCTCCCAAAGACGTCAAACCTTTGCCTGGTCTTGCTTGTCTCATGGACTGCCTGAACTACAACAATACCTGGAGAAGACATTGGTAAAAGTACTTGAATCTCTTTTCATGAACCTAATTCCTCCTCTGTCTGTCCCCTTTGATATACTCACAATAGGTTCTGGTGTGTGCCAGATAAACTTAGCTGGCTTTGGCATGGTGAGTTGTCTCAACAAGAAAGGTTGTAGGATATCCAGCAATTTGTGCCGCTTCTCCTGGATGACTGCCAAGGAGATGTTCAATGTCTCTGCCATGTGACAGAGCAAGTCCTAAAAGACCTTCAGCTCTTCTACCAAGGCAGATGACAGAGGGTTGACCACTTCATCTGGCAAGGAGGATGAAATAGCGGGGATGGAGTATTTAAGGAAAGTGCTTGTGCGACTGTATTCCTCCTTTCCCAATACCAATAGGGGTTGAGCTGAAACAGATGGAAGTTGTTTCTTTGGTACGGGGGATCTGGTTCTGAAAGCCGCAGTTTGAGCCAATTTTTTGGAGTATGGATTTACTCTTCAAGGGATCAGTATGCCATGGTTGGCATGAGTAGTGTGGAGGACACACAGGTGGTACCCTACGTGACCCAGATGACCTTCCAATTACCCCGATAGATCCTGTCAGTGCTTCTTCTCCAACTCCCACTGCACCAGCCAATGAGGTGAGGGGTGGCGCTCCTCAGTTGAAGGGGGAGGGATCACTGTACACTGCTCCCCCATCTGCCTAACCCCTGTGCATGCAGACCCCCTCATACCCAGACCCTCCCACCAAGCCTCACACCCCTGCACTTGGACCACCCCAACAAGCCACCCGCATCTGGATCCTCACCCCACTAAGCCCCACTCCCCCAGCATCTGGACCCCCCAACTATGCCCCCCACAACCAGAACCCCCCTTCAAAATTCTATCCCCCCACATCCAGACTCCCCACCCCCAGTTGAGCCCCAACCACCTTCACCTGGACCCTCTGCAGAGTCCCTTACTGTTGCACCCAGAACCCTCCAACAAGCCCCTGTGCATCCAGATCTCCCACTGAGCTGCCTGAACCCAGACTGCCCCACTCAGAATCCTCTCAACCCATACCTGCATCCCCCCATACTAAGCCTCTCCACACTTGGATCCTGCCTTGATAAGCCTGCCTGCCCACACCTGGTGCACCTGGCAAGGAGGGGCAGGGCCCTGGGGTTTTTCTGGAGCAGGCCCAATCCTTGCACTGTCAGGGCTGGGTGCAGCCTTTCTGCTGAGTCCATGTCCCGGGGGGTGGGGGAGAGGTGGCGGGGTGGAGCTGCACAGTGATCTCGCACCTCTGTGAAGCCAGTGACCTGTGCTCCCTAATGCCATGCTGGAAGCTCCACATTTATTTGACAAATAAGATTTGCAGAAGTTTGCAGAATTTTAAAATATTATGTGCAGCATTTTTAATTTTTTGGTTCAGAATACCCCCAGGAGTATCAACATGTACCATGCCTGCAGCTGTGCTTACCCTGCTTCTGCTTCCAAACCTTGGTCCAGCCTGGTTCCAGGCCCTGCTTCTTCCCAGTTCCTGTCCTGCTCCAGCCTTGTTTCTGAACCTGCTCCTGTTCCCCTCCGGCTTCCAACTTCGATCCTCTGCTTCACTTCTGGCTTATGTGTCTAGTTTACCCTCTGGCTCTGACATTTAGCTTCGGTCTCTCTGGTACTGATCCTCGGCTCCCCCTCCAGCTCTGGCATTCGGCTTCTATCCCTCTGACCCTCAGCTTGTTCCTGGACTCTGCTCCCCTGGACCAAGCTCTAACTGATAGGCTGGACTCTTATTTCAACCATTAGTCCTGACTGCCCAGACCCCAGTCGGTTACAGTTTGAACAGCCCAATACATAGATGAGGCCCACCTCACCGACATAGACCCCACTCAGGCCAATTTTTCCCTGGATGGGCCAATGCAAGCACAAGTGTTCACCCTGCAGAAAACAGCCCTACAAGCCCAGGATCCACCCTGGCTCCAGCCTCCCAAGAGCCAAAGGTCCCACTTCCAGACAAGTTTAATGATGATTGTGGTCAGTTTTGAGATTTCCTAAATAATGCCAGCTCCTCCTCTTGCTATGCACCCAATGCACCTCACAGACCAGGCCTGAGTAGGTATCAACATTACTGGGAAAGCCTTGGCCTGGACCTCCCTCTCCGTTGGAATAGTCCAGCCCCCTCCTGGGCTAGGTGAATCAGATCATTCAGGCCATGATGGTTATCTTCAGTGGCCTCCACTGCACTTGAACAGCTGAAACTGTACTGGCTATTTACAGTAGAAGCAGATGCCTCCAACTTTGCACTGGGACAGTCCTCTCCCAAATGGCAGCCTCTGATGGTCCGCTTCACCCTTTAGCCTTTTACTTGCGCAAGCTCACACCAGTGCCACAAAACAATGACATCCTTGATAAAAAGCTACTGGCCAACAAAGCAGCCTTCAAGGAATGGTGGCATCTCCTGGAGAATGTCAGGTTTCCAATCCAAGTCCTCACTGATCACAAGAACCTGGAATTCCTGAAGAAGGCTTGGCACTTAAAACAGTAACAGGCCCACTGGTCCCTCTTCTTTATTTGGTTTGACGGCATGGTGACCTACCGTCACAGAACCAGGAATGCGAAGAAAGGTGTATTATCCCAGAAGGGGGAGTACGGTGCACTTGACCAAGGGGTTCCATCCATGATCCTCAAACCGTCAAATTTCATTTTGAGTACCACTGTCCATAATCTGCTACCCTCCATGCGTTCTCTGCTGCCTATCGATCCCTTCACAATTCAGATCCACGAAGCCCTGGACAATGCTACCACCCAGATTGCCTTTCTGTATCATAAGGGGCACATCTACATACCCAGTGGTTCACCCAGGCTGCAAGTTCTACAAATCAGTCATGATCCTCTTCTGGCAGGTCACTTTGGTCAATTCAACACCCAAGCCCTCAAGGAGTTTCTGGTGGCTGGCCCTGCACACTTCAACAGCAACTTATATCTGGTCCTGTAACCTCTGTGCCCAGACCAAAATCCCACGTGAAACTACTCTTCAGCCCTTTTCCATTCCGCCCCAGTCTTGGGCCATTGTGTTGATGGACTTCATCATGGAACATCCGCCCTCCCAAGGATTCTAGTGGTCATTGATCTCCTGACAAAGATGGCACATTTTATACTGTGTCACAGCCTCCCCACTGCCCACAAAATAGCCCATCTGTTTGAAGACAATACCTTTCACCTTCATGGGTTGCCCACAAGCATAGTATCTGACCCGGGGTCACAGTTTATTGCCTGCTTTTGATGGAAATTTCTGTGCCTCCTGACCATTCAACCTGGTACCTCAACCGTTTACTACCCTAGTACCAACAGTCAGGCAGAGAGAGTCAATCAAGTCCTCGAGCAATACCTAAGCTGCTTCCTAAATTACCACCAGGATGACTGGTTGGCATTCATTCCCCATGTTGAATTCACCTTCAACTCCACCCATACTGCACCTCAGAAGACCCCCACTTAATAAATTATGGGTTCCACCTTTGGCAGCACCCTGAAAATCCCCTTGCCTTACCCTTAACAGCCATCGCTGACCTTACTGTGCACATTAACCAAGTACATCAAGAATTCAGGCACCAGTTAAAAGAGGCTAAGACAGTGTACAAGCACCATGCCATTAGCCAGCTGATACCATCAGCCAACCCCCAATCTCATGAAAGGGGATAGGGTTTGATTGACTGCCCAAAACCTGCAATACAGCCGTCCATCCATGAAGCTGGACCACAAGTACTTGTGGCCATTTGAGAACACAGAACAACTTAACCAAGTAATCTTTCGATTACAGCTGCCAGAATTGCTTCAGATCCACCCCATGTTCTACATCTCCCTCTTGAAACCTTTATCCAGAATTTCTGCCCGCGCTACACTCCTCCTCCTCCGTCAATAATTGAGAAGGGCTAACAGGAACATGTGAACCAGCAGATTCTGGACTCTCACTGAGTCTGCGGAAGACTCCAGTATCTGATTGACTGGGAGGGATAAGTCCTGGAGGAGCAGGCAAGAACCTGTGGAACATGTCCAGATCCCAGACCTCCTGTGTCCCTTCCTGCCTAACCAAAGAAACACAGCCCCAGCATTCCTGGGAAGTGACCCTGAATGAAGGGGGTGCTGTCAGGGGTCAGACCAACCACTGGCCTGCTCCCTGACTAACTTCACTGCTAGGCAACCAATGAGTCTAGCTGCACTGCCTTGGAACTGACAGAGTACCCAAATCACCTGACTGGCTGCTGGTTTAGCAACCCTGCTCATAAGCCTGGCACCCAGAGCAGATCTGCAGTTCCTCAACATGTACTATGCCCACAGCTGCACTTGTCCTGCTCCAGCCTGCTTCCAGGCCCTACTCCAGACTTGTTTCCATATCTACTCCACCTACTACCCACTCTGGCTCCAGCCTCCCTTCCCTCCAACTTCTGACGTCAAACCTCACCTATGGCTCTGGCATTCAGCTTCTGGCTCTCCAGTATCTCGTGGGGCTGGGGGGGCAGGGGAGAGCAACAACAGGCACTCCATGATTCGTGTGTGTGTGTGTGTGTGTGTGTGTGTGTGTGTGTGTGTGTGTGTGTGTGTGTCTGTGTCTGTGTCTGTGTCTGTGTCTGTGTCTGTGTCTGTGTCTGTGTCTGTGTCTGTGTCTGTGTCTGTGTCTGTGTCTGTGTCTGTGTCTGTGTAGATGCTCTCTGGCCGCCAACCAATGCCTTATTTCAGCCCTGGCACCTATTGGCTTGGCAGATCATCCTCTGCAGCCCCCTAGGGGGCTGGGGGTGGGGTGGGGGAGGGAAAGAGGAGCAATGACAGCAGGCATTCTGTGACTCAGGTCAGTTTTCCCAGGTGGGCACAGGAGGGAGGTGCAAGGGTTAGGGGAGCAGAAGAGGGGTGTTCTCCAGTTACCCAGCCAGTGATTAATTTGTGCCGTAACAGGTCAGTTGAAGAGGGAGACAGCTGCTTCTGCAAAGCCAGGAAGCCAGACTGACTTACTTTGCAGAAGCAGCTGCCTCCCTCTCCAATTGACCTGATATGACAATGAAGTTGGGAGAAGTTTCCTACATTGCTTGGCTGCTTAAACTACAGATAGGAGCATAGGGGATTTTCCTGCCTGTCTTGATCTATCCACCTCCCCTTTCTTTGTATACAGGGAGAGGGGGAATATAGGGCTGGAAGGTGGGGAAGCAGCCTCACAGGCTATGAACTACAGACAGCTGCTTCCCTGCCTTTGAGCTCCTGTATTTAGAACCCTGTGCGGATACAAAAAGTTTTATCCGCATCGATCCGCAAACATGGTCCGTGGATATAAAACAGAAATCCACATATTTGCAGGGCTCTACCGGTCATTGCTCTTTATCTGAGATAAATAAAAAGCCAAGAGGCAAAGAAAACCTATCAAAAAGTTTAACCACCAAAAATTGAAAACTTTGCAGACTAACTGGTTTCTTGCTAAGCAAGGAACAAGGATACCATAGGATTCTGTCTTGCAGCAACAGGTGATAAGAAAGAACCAAGCATGGGTTGTAGTCGTACCATCCTTTGTCTCTTCCGCTGTGGGAAGCAGGAGGGTCATGCAAAGTGCAGGCCAACCTCCCAGACACTGCCATTTTAAAGATTCCAGTCTTGCACCAAGATTGGAATCTATATGAACAATTACTCAAAAAAAAACAAACAAAAAACAAAACACAAACCTTAGCTCTAAGTATAATATCAAGTTAGAAATGTTTCCACATAGAAGTGAAATCCTGGTTCTATTTAAGTCAATGGTAAAACTCCTATTGGCGTCAATGAGGCCAAGATTTCACTTTTGGTGTTCATAGTGACAGGTTGCAAGGCAAAACACACAAAGAATATCATATTGAAGTAAACAAAACATTATAATGAACTAACGCTTCAGAATGTTCACAGTGAATCTAAAACACTAGACATTAAATGATTAAATCGGCTCTAATGTTTAGCCCCAAGCTAGCAAATAAAATACCAGAAAGGATATACTTTATTTACATATCTGTGGAGCAGTTTTTAATATCTAGTATTTACAGAGCCCCTTCTGCGACACTGCTTTTGTAGCTGTATTTCCATGTCCAGTGCTTAAAAATAACTTGAGGCTTAACAAAAAAAACAAAAAAAACACCCCAACATTACTGAGCATAGGTTTAATGCTTTTTTTGCACCAATAAAATGAAACATGCAAGAGTAATTGAAACATTATATCCATATATTTATTGCACAGATAAATACTGATCCTATGCATAGTTTCTCCTGACAAATGCATTCTTTGATGTATAAGATGATCATTTTACAAGCGCAATATTTTAAAATGTTGAATTTCCAGAAAGCTCATTAATCCTGCACAGACTATACAAGTGTTCTAGTGGTAGTGTTCAGTAGAGAAGAAAACTGAAGTTGTATGCTCTTAGTTATAATTATGACTGTATAAATAAGCAACAAATTATAAGTCCCTCTCAGAATTCATAAGAGTAGATATTCTCAGATTAACATAAAAGGCATTAATTTACATTAACACATGCTCACCTTTAGTTTCTCCTTTAGACTTTCTTTTTCTGCCATCATTCTTCTGAAGTCAGCTAATGCAATGTCTCTTTCCTCTTCCACATGACTTTGAGAAACTAAAGTATGCTTTGCCTCTCTTCTTAACCTATTTAATTCATCCTGAGACTTTAAAAGAGTACTGCTTAGTAGTAGTCATACATTCAAAATAGTACATTGTATATAATGTTAAGAAAAATGACAAACTGATTTTTAGCATTCTGATTACACTAGATATACTGCATTTCTTTCTAGTTGTTTCCTAGACATCCAGAAAATGCTCCTTAAGTCGTACAAAGGCAAAGAATTCTTGATTTTCCCAACATACACTTAATGCTTTTTCTTTCTTACTTCTTCCTTATGTCCAACCCCCCTTCTATTCTCATTCATTACTTCCTACTCCTTCCTTTCCTGCTTCTATCCTCCCATCCCCTTCTCATGAATTCTACCTCTCCCTTATCTTCCTAACCTTTCTATTTCCAAATTCCAAGTACAGTAAGTACATCTTAACTAATTACTTTTCAAAAGGAAAAGAGTTGTGAATTAGAAGTTACAATATACTATATGTAACTGTAGAAGCATCATTTGAAAGTGTTCTAAAATATATGTCGCTTCAAAAATTTCCTAAAAGGTCATATATTTGAGGGCATAAGATTCTAAAGTTAGCATTCTTTTGAGGATGCTAACCCATAGAGTACCATAGCATAAATATGAGTCAACAGTGTAACACTGTTGCAAAAAAAGCAAACATCATTCTGGGATGTATTAGCACCAGTGTCGTAAGCAAGACATGAGAAGTAATTCTTCCGCTCTACTCCGCGCTGATTAGGCCACAACTGGATTTTTGTGTCCAGTTCTGGGCACCATATTTCAGGAAAGATGTGGACAAATTGGAGAAAGTCCAGAGAAGAGCAACAAAAATGATTAAAGGTCTAGACAACATGACCTATGAGGGAAGATTGAAAAAATTGTGTTTGTTTAGTCTGGAGAAGAGAAGACTGAGAGGGGACATGATAACAGTTTTAAAGTACATAAAAGGTTGTTACAAGGAGGAGGGAGAAGAATTGCTCTTCTTAACCTCTGAGGATAGGACAAGAAGCAATAGGCTTAAATTGCAGCAAGCGAGGTTTAGGTTGGACATTAGGTAAAACTTCCTAACTGTCATTGTGGTTAAGCACCAGAGTAAATTGCCTAGAGAGGTTGTGGAATCTCCATCGTTGGAGATTTTTAAGAGCAAGTTAGACAAATACCTGTCAGGAATGGTCTAGACAATACTTAGTCCTGCCATGAATGCAGGGAACTGGACTAGATGACCTCTCAAGGTCCCTTCCAGTCATATGATTCTATAAAACAGCTAAGGCTGTAAAACTGGATTTAAAATATTAGGTGACTTCAGGCTTGTCTACACTGCCCTGCAGTTTGGACTATACAGGGCATGAACAGCAGTGCGCACCAAAAGTGCTGTGTTCTTATTTCCTCATGTGGACTCAGCCGGCACAAACTAAAAGGTTCCTAATTCATGTTAACATAGTCCTGTTTGAGAACTATGATGCTAAAAAGATTGGGAACCTTTCAGTTTGCTCCCACGGCGCCTACACAGGGAAGTTATAGCACAGAACTTTAGTCCGAACAACAGAGAAGTATAGACATAGCCTTAGTTTACATATTAACTTGTGACACTAATAAAGCAGATTACAATTTTAACTCCTATCTACCTAATTTAAGATTTTCTACAACACTCCTCACTGTAGTCCGAACAACAGAGAAGTATAGACATAGCCTTAGTTTACATATTAACTTGTGACACTAATAAAGCAGATTACAATTTTAACTCCTATCTACCTAATTTAAGATTTTCTACAACACTCCTCACTGTAGTATCTAAGTTAGATATAAATTAGATTTGCACAGCAAATACCCTAACTGAATTCAGGAAGACACAGTAGCCACTACTAGAATTTCTTTGAAGTTACCAATTTATTACAAAGCAATAAAATCAGGAATTACCCAATAAACAAATAATTCTAAATTTGCAATCCTACTACAGTAGTTATAGCTTGGTTGGGCTATGCTCCTAGGCTCCCACCATGTTGAGGCCCCAAATCCCTCAATCCCCGCTTTTTTTTTTTTTTTTTAAATAAACAGTACTATGAAGTGTTAGTCAATGAATTTAATGGCAACTAGACCATGCCCTTAATTTCTTACTTGTTCAAAAAGGACACTTAATTTGTCTCTTTCCGCAGTCAGTAATTTGACATTGGATTGAATTTCTATCATGTGTTTTTCAAATCTATCCAACATAGATTGTAGTTCATCTCTTTCCCTCGTGATCAACTTCACATTTTCACTCTGCAAAGTAAATCAGAAAATACTAAATATATATTTAGTAGATAACATTATTAGTAACATCCGTAAAATATATATTTCTAGGCAAAAGTCAGCAAAATGGAGCCCCAATCCCGATTCGGTTTCTATGCTTTACTGTAAATACCAAACAAGGAACAGTTTTTCCAAAACCTGACAAAACATGTAGGGTATGTCTATACAGAAATTAGACAACTGACTCAGGGTAAGGGGCTCAGGCTAAAGGGCTGTTTAACTGTGGTGTAGACGTTCGGGCTTGGGCTGCAGTCCAAGTCCAAAGTCTACACTGCAATTAGACAGTCCCTTAGCCCAAGCCCAAATCATCTGGCACAGGCCAGCTGTAGATTTTTAATTGTTGTATAGACATACCTACATGTCAGGGTACCTTAGATACTCAGATAGACATACCCTTAGATCTCTCTTGCTTCTTTCCTCTTTAATTTGAAATAAAGATCTTTTTCTACAGATTGAGCAATAATGGAAGACTTAAAAAATGTCAAGAGTAAAAGAAGGAAATTAAGTCTACTATTTCAGAGTGGTAGCTACGTTAGTCTGTATCAGCAAAAATAACAAGGAGTCCTTGTGGCACCTTAGAGACTAACAAATTTATTTGGGCATAAGCTTTTGTGGGCTAAAACCCACTTCATCAGATACACAGAGTGAAAAATACAGTAAACAGTATATATATTACAGCACATGAAAAGATGGGAGTTGCCTTACCAAGTGTGGGGTCAGTGCGAATGAGGCCAATTCAATCAAGGTGGAAGTGGCCTATTCTCAACAGTTGACAAGAAGGGGTGTATATCAACAGAAGGAAAACTACTTTTTGTAGTGATAACGAGGCCAAATCAATCAAGGTGGACGTCCCCCATTCCCAACAGTTGACAAGAAGGTATGAGTATCAACAGAGGGAAAAAAGAAAAGGAGTACTTGTGGCACCTTACAGACTAACCAATTTATTTGAGCATGAGCTTTCGTGAGCTACAGCTCACTTCATCAGATGCATACCGTGGAAACTGCAGCAGACATTATACACACACAAAGATCATGAAACAATACCTCCTTCCACCCCACTGTCCTGCTAGTAATAGCTTATCTAAAGTGATCATCAAGTTGGGCCATTTCCAGCACAAATCCAGGTTTTCTCACGCTCCACCCCGCCACACACAAACTCACTCTCCTGCTGGTAATAGCCCATCCAAAGTGACAACTCTCTTCACAATGTGCATGATAATCAAGGTGGGCCATTTCCAGCACAAATCCAGGTTCTCTCACCCCCCCATCCCCCCATGCACACACAAACTGTATATAATGTATATAATGTCTGCTGCAGTTTCCACGGTATGCATCCGATGAAGTGAGCTGTAGCTCACGAAAGCTCATGCTCAAATAAATTGGTTAGTCTCTAAGGTGCCACAAGTACTCCTTTTCTTTTTGCGAATACAGACTAACACGGCTGTTACTCTGAAACAGAGGGAAAATTACTATAATGGTTCACAGTTACTTATTGTTCATGTTGCGAATATAATTTAAAAAGACAATTAGGGTAAATAATTTTCTGCAGTTAATATTTAGATTATATTTTATCACTTCTTGAATTGAAGTGATATA
Organism: Eretmochelys imbricata; assembly: GCF_965152235.1. Lineage (NCBI taxonomy): Eukaryota > Metazoa > Chordata > Testudines > Cheloniidae > Eretmochelys > Eretmochelys imbricata. The sequence continues at coordinate 91,965,404 of NC_135575.1, forward strand.
TTTCCAGCAACAGACCTACATTGCTGTTTCCACCATTCATTAATAAAGGGAGCATTACCTTTTCTGGAGATCTGCGGCATGGGCTAGCTCTTCGTTTTATCATCTTTTGAAGATATTCTAGCTCTCTTTTATAGTAATCCCTGTCTTCTTCTAAAGTCTTCACAAATGCATCTAGTCGAGAAGGTGACTTATCTCCAAAAGCTATACCATATTCTAACCTCATTCTCTCTACTTCTAAGACAAGTTCTCGTTCTGCAGAGAAAAGCAACCAAGAAATAACAAAACTAGTGTATATATGAAGAAGAGACTATTTTAAGGAATGCACACTCAAGTTACAACAACAATTACTAAATATTACAAAATAGGATCATGAAGATAGAATACATTTTATTATTGACAAAACTAGAGTTAAATGTATTTGCCTATTATATACGAGTTAGAAGTTTTAGAAGTATTTCTAATATATTACAACTAGAAAGGTATGCAACAAAATCACACACACAGATGCACACACAAAAAATAAAATAAATAGAACAATAGCCACCATCAGTATACTGCAGTTCCATAACAATTTATTTTGCATTAACAATTAGAGTATACTATTCAGGACAGACATGTACCATCTACACGGTTAATAAGATTAGCACAAATAAAGCCTAAAATCACTATCGAACTCTATACACCCCTCATGCAGAAAAAAATGCAGCTGTAGGTAAATTATATCATGCATGCACAGTTTCAGTGCTGGAATATTTTGATGGAAAACCTTAAGCCTTCATACAATTATTTTTATTCCAAATATAAACAGGATCCTGATTTAGTGTTATTACCACTTACAGACAAATATATTTAAGATTTTATTTTTTTAAAAAACAACATAAAAGATATATTTAAGAGAATCAATATTTAAACATTTACCTATAATTTCAAAGTTTTCAACTTTTTCTGAAAGCCTTTGTTTCTCTTGCTCAAGCTGGTTTAACAATAGTTCAAAATTTTGTTTTTCATCTGCTTTTCCAAAGAGTTCATCAGCCAGCCTCTCTTTTTCTCTCCGACACGAACATAACTCCTGACATAAAAATACTGAAAAAGTTAGTACTGTAGGTTCGTAAAAGTACCACTAAGTAAAAATTAAGCAAAGTATTTTAATAACAATTTCAAATTTTATTAACTTTCTAATTATGATCATATGTTGCTACTGTTTAATCAACCCCATGTACAAAATTTTAAATGTTAATGAATATGTATTGTTTTGGTGCCAGTTTTTTACTATAATCAAGTGTAAAGAAAAAATGCATTATGTTATATCCTGCATTCAGAACCCTGCAGTCAGCAATGAAACTAAGGCCTTGTCTACACTACGGGGAGAGATCGATCTAAGTTATGCAACTTCAGCTATGTGAATAACATAGCTGAAGTCAACATACTTACATCTACTTACTGCAGGGTCCACACTACGCAATGTTAACCAGAGACGCTCTCCCGTCAACTCCCCTGGCACTTCTCGTTTAAGTGGAGTACAGGAGTTGACGGGAGAGCAATCGGCAGTCAATTTAGTGGGTCCAGCTAAATTCACGACCGATGCATCAATAGACGAATTGGTAAGTGTAGACAAACCCTAAGAAGAACCAGATCAGTTTCATTCTGCTGCTATATTAAGAGGGAAAAATGATTTAAAAATAAAAAGTGGAGAGGAACCTGCAAAGGAAAGAAGATACGACTAAAGCAAGAGATCTTAGTAAGCAGGTCTGATCAAACAGTATTTCATAAATATAAAATATTTGATTAATTTAATTGGCATTAAATAATTTGTATGACAATATTTTGTTGTATTCAACCAGTTCTATATCTGGTCAAATACTGTTTCGTGCATATTTTTTCTATTATTAGCTCATCCTACTAATTGAATGCTTTTTAAAGAAATATTTTATATAAAGTTGATTTTAACATTTTCATACAATACTTAAACAGTGCCACTACATGATGTAAAAAGAAAAGGAGTACTTGTGGCACCTTAGAGACTAACAAATTTATTTGAGCATGAGCTTTCGTGTAGCTCACGAAAGCTTATGCTCAAATAAATGTGTTAGTCTCTAAGGTGCCACAAGGACTCCTCGTTCTTTTTGCTGATACAGACTAACACAGCTACCACTCTGAAACTACATGATGAGTTGTTTTAAACTACAGGAGACACACTTTAAAGGACATGGGGACGCAGGTATTTTTCATCTGGGCTGTTAAGCTTTGTCTCCAACCTAGCAAGTGCTAGGTAAAACGTTGGAAGTCCTGATTAGGAGATTGAACAGTTTCTATATGCAAAAAATTCTCTGAGATGTCCTGCTTGGGTGTGGTGAAAATAATTATGCCATTACAGATGCTACCGAGGTTACGCAAGACCCAAATTATGCAAATTCGCACTTACGGAAAAAGTTCCATAAGCTAGAAATAGGAGGTTTTTGGGTTTTTTGGCGTAACAGTGAGGTATAAGTTTCCCACTTATGCAAAATTTGAGTTATGCGAGGCGTTCTGGAATGGAACGATTGCGTAACCCGGGGAGCGTCTGTACAAACTAAGGACTATGACATTGGGCAAGGAGAAATTATAACAAGGAAACCTCAAGGAAAAGATTGTACTCTACACAGAAATGTCCTTTGTAATACAATGTGTAGAAACAAATACAAAAAGAAAACTACAATGCTTAACCAAATTGTTTGTCTACAGAATTTTTTTCTTTCGTTTATTCAAATTTACAACATAATCATAGGATGGCTCATTCAGCTTTTTAACTTTGGAATGTACTCTCTAAGCTATTTTATTTAAGTTCTTAGATATTATAGAAAATATTCATGCCTATACACATTTTCTATTTTAAAAGAGCTAACAGATCTTTTCATTCCTGTAAATTTAACAATTTATCTCATAAGGATGAATGCATGTTAAAATATTCTATACAAGATATGATAAACAGAAAAAAAAGAAATCACAACTTAATTGGAGTTACCTGAAGAAACCTCAGTTTGAAAAGGTTGTTTTACTTACTGACTTAAATCTCGTTATTGTTTCTTCAAGATCCTGTATTTCACTATGTTTTCTTTTAATCTCTTTCTATTAATCAAAGTTAACATAATAAAAAATAAGTATTCAAAATTATAATTCCTTTAAAATCAAATATCCTTGATATTGTGTACAATATATTTTTGTGAGACATATACAACTTACTTAGAAAGTGATTTCTACATTGCTAAATTCTAAGTACATATACCCAGTAAAATGCTACATAAGCTGAACTTAATACCTAAGAATTTACTAGTCATCACTTACTTGATTGAGAGCTTGATTTCCATGTTATTTATTGAATAAAGAACAGAAGTACTGGAAAAGTCTAAAATTTGCTGCACACAGACTTATATTCCTCTTAGAACATAGAGATTAATTGCTTGATTCCTCAGATCAGAACCCTCCAAAACCAATCATCATTGTTACAAAGATCTATCTTGTCCCAGGAGTTCTTGGTCTCAGAATTTTTTTTTTTTAAAACAGTCTTCTTCCTTCTAGAAGCTAACTACTCTTTAAATAATTGTCTTGCCTAAAATAGTAAAGTGACAAAATAAGAGAAATAAACCCATTTCCATTAGCATGCTTGCTGGTCTATTTTGTGCATTTTCCTGCTCATTCTAAATAGAACAGAGAAAAAAATCTTAAACCTTAAACACAAAGCACCAAGAGATGAACCCAAACAAAGTTTTATAGAATTTTATAGTACTAGACAAAGCTTTGTGATGCCCTAGTAACAAAAATATATATTTAATCATGGTGTAAGGATAGTCACCTTTCAATGAGAAATTCTATACAACATTCTAAGTACATTTCATAGTGTTTTGATCTGTGGTAGGAAAATAATCCTTGTATCCTTTAAATGCAGATCCAACTCCTCAGACTTGAATGGGAGTTGGATCAGATCCATAACAACATAGCAAATTACAGTATTTGCTTACCTTAGCTTCCCCAATTTCCTTATCTGCAGTCTCAAGCACAATTTCTTTGTGTCTTTCCAATTGCTGTGCCAAATGGTCTATCTCACTCAGTTCTTGGCAAAGTTCTTCATTTTTATTGCTTAAATGAACCACTTCACTAGTGACATTTTGTCTGGTGTCCAAAAGGTCTTGTATGCGATTCTCAAGCTCTCTATTTGTTTGCTGAAGATATTCAACCTAAGATGTATTTATAATTAAAACAGTAATATTAAATACAAAAATGTCAAATATTATTAAAGAAGATAGTAGAATACCTCTTCCACTAATTCTGAATAACTGTACCTGCTTTACACATTAAAAACAAACTACATCTCTCCTTGTAAAAAATTGCAGTTTTTCCTATTCTTAAAATATAATAAAAGTTAACATAAAAAAAATTATTAACATGGAGTTAAGGTTGTAGGCACCAACAGTGCCTTGTGCCTTATGCTCCTTGTGCTTTACCAGAACATGAATTTAATTCCCAGAACCCAAATACTGAGAAACAAAGAAGAGTGGAATTAAGACCCACTATCACCTTTACAAGAAACTTAGGGCTAGTCTACAATAGAAGCGCTACATAGCCAGTGAAGACACTCTATGGTGACAGGAGAGAGCTCTCCCATCAGCATAATAAATCCACTTACATGAGAGATGGTAGCTATGTTGGTGGGAGAAACTCTCCCGCCAACACAGAACTGTCCACACCAGTGCTTAGGTCAGTATAATTTACGTCACTCACACCCCGGAGCCACGTAAGTTATACTGAAGTAAGTGGTAGTGTAGACCTGGCCTTAGTATTGTAATAAAAAACAAACATCAGAAAACTGGGAAGTGTATAGCCAAGCTAAGGGAGCTGGAGTATTGGGGTTGCAAGCCCGCACCATTTCTGAAGGACATTAATGAGTGAGCATCCATGTCTCCACATATTCTCCCCCTACTACAGCCTCGGGGGCATTAATGGATGGAGAATCTATGTCCCTCACAAGTCCGCACTTGCTCTCCTCTCCCCATTCCTACTATGTACCTTGACAACCCCAATACCTCTCCCCCCACCAAAGGCACTGAGGGGATATCACTACCCCCACATTCCTGACCTCCTTGAACTGCCACCCATGACACCTGTAGCGTAGGGAAGGAATTTGCCTACCTGGAGAGGAAGGATGGGCCAGTGGTCAGAGCATTAGCCTGGGACTCTTGAGACCCAGGTTTGATTCACTGCTCTGCCCTTGATTTCCTGTGTGCATGACCGTGGGCAAACCACTTCAGGTATATCTACATTTGGAGACAGGGGTGTGATTCCTAGCTTGAAGAAACATACTTGCGCTAGCCTTCATCAGGCTAGCATACTAAAAACAGAGCGTAGCCAAGGCAACATGAGCTGTGGGAAGGACTAGCTTCCCAAAGTATGTATGTAGGGTCTCCAATGGGCATGTATTCAGGGTGGCTAGCCCATCGTGCTGCCACAGCATTTTTAGCATGCTATCTCAATGAGGATACCATGAGTACATCTCCTCAGGCTGGGAATCACACCCCCATCTCAAAGTTGAAACATACCCTTAGTTTCTCTGTGCCTCAGTTCCACATCTGTAAACTGGGATAATGATACTTCTATTGTCCACGAGGGTGTTGAGAGAATAATTAAAACAAATGTTCTGAGGTGCTCAGATATTACAGTAATGGGGGCCATATAAGCTAACTACATACATAGTTATCAGCAGTGCTCCCTCTAATACGTCCCCGAGGCTCCTTAGACAAGCATTGCTAGTAGCTAGGGAAATGCGTTCCGTGGACCACAGGAGACATGGGGGATGGGGGCAGGAAAGGGGATTGGCAGTACAAAGGGAACAAAGCATGACCCATTGGTTCCCTTTATGTTATGGGGGAACTGGAGTATCAGGGAACACAGCAGAAATGGGGGGAGGGGATTAAATGGGGATATGTATATCCCCATATAGATGCCCTCATTCATTTCCCCAGGCTTAGGGGGCTCCCTCGCTAGAGTCGTCCTATAAAGCAGGAGCTGCAATCTCCACTCCATATTATCTCACTGTGCTATTACATTATGAATAAGGGGAAATAATGCAAGTTAAGACAAAATAAATGCTTCCTTTTAAGAGGTCTACTGCTGTTTTTGTTTTATCCCTCAGTACCATTTTTTAAAATAAGTACAAAGGGTTTATAAAATTGACTTCAGTGAGACAACTCACATGAGCAAAATTACCCACCTTCATGAGTGTCTGCAGGATTGCAGCCTAAATTACTCACTTCATTAATTTTGATCTTCAGTTAAACAATGTAAGCAATTTTTTACTTTTGAAACACATTTATTTTCAATTTCAGAATCTCAATTTTTCAGCATTCTTTAACTATTTAACTATTAATAGTTACTATTTAAAGTTGCTAGGTTTAATTTTAAAATTTTTCTTGAGATACTTATTTCTACTTCCTACTTAGAATTGCCTTTGCAGATTAATACTCCTGCTACACATGCTATGAACATGTGAACGTTTAGGGGGCATTTGTATGACTCAAAGGCACCACTTTTCCAGATTATCTGACCCTATGATGCCAAAGACAATGTGGTATCTACAAAGACAATGTAGTTGAAGAATCAGAGTTAACTGTAAGTAACTTCTCTTTTCAGTGTACAGTTTCAGTCCCTCACACACAGAAAACAAGATAAAGGAACGAACAAAAACTTTACTGTTTTCAAATTAGTCCAAACATCATACAGAAATTTTACAGTTTGAACATAACAAAATGAAAGTTACTAAACACAGATGTCATACCAAAATATTTTAGTCAGAAACCGAGACCTTTGGGCTATAAACTGAAACTATTCTAAACAAACATTAAGTCATTTAAAAATAAACTGGTAACAAAAGACATGATGCAATTTTAAATTAAGCATCTTAAGCTGATTTTGTTTCTAACATAAAACATACTTTTTAAAAAAAGAGGAGCTACAAGTAATTTATAGGTTGCTAGTATTTCTAAACTTGACAAACTAATGTGCATAAATGTGTTACCTGCAAATTTAAATGGGCAATAAGCTTCTCGTTACTTTTACTTCTGGATTCCAAAGATATAACATCATGAGAGCGACCACCATCCAGTGCTAGTACTAGACGTTCTATCTCTCTATCTCTCAGCTCAACCTTCAGGGAGAAAATATTTATTCCTTTTAAGTGCTTATTTATCTCCTGGCCAGTCTTGGAAAACCTCTACTATTTTTGTATACATTAAATAGATTGAATATAAAGTTGCTAGCCTTTTATTTGTCACAATAATAATAAACATACAACTAGATGATATACTGTAAGAGGAAATCTGAAAATTTAAAATCTCCAGAACATTAAAGGCAGTGACCTGGCTGGGAAAATGCCACTGCCTACTTTATTATATTTATCACTTTTAAGTTGAAAATGTTCAATATTTTAAAAGAATATTCTCCGCTCCACCACCTTATCCATCTGCAGCCCAAACCAATAATCCCACTCCCCCATTTATTTATTTATTTTTGGTAACAGTACAAGAAAAACTACAGAGTGGTTTGTGTTCATTTAAAATTAAAAGAAATGAATCTGCGGTAAAAATTAAATTTTAGAAGTTGCTTGAAAAAAATATTCTGATCAAATACATATCTTTAAAAGAGTAAATAATAGGCACAAAAAGGGAATAGAAATCGCATATGCAAAGTACAACAAAGGCACAGATCTCAGAAATTCAAGAACTCAAAATGCAAAATATATAAATGTTTTCAAAATCCAAAGCACGAGTTCAATCATGTCTTCGTTACTAATGGTTATTATGACTGACATGTATAAATTGGCAAAAAAGTGTTTTTCAAGTGTATTCCCAATGGCAAATGTTTTCCACAAGCACATTCTCATTAAAAAAAAAGTAAAAAAACCTTACTAAACAGATTCAAAAGTGAAACATCTAAGTATTGGTATTCCATAATGTGGCTTATTCATGTGCCAACGTGCTTTCTCAGACATACTACCATAGTGCCAGCTAACGCGTACAAAGGGTACCCTTAACCAATACTTTGCATCAAATGTGCTACATCAGTCAACTGTAAGCAGCATTGCTTAAACCAGTAGTTCTCAACTAGGGGTACATATATCTCTGGGGGTAATGCAGCGGTCTTCCACAGGGTACATCAACTCATCTAGATATTTGCACACTTTTACAACAATCTACATAAAAAGCACTAGCAAAGTCAGTAAAAACTAAAATTTCAGGCAGACAATGACTTGCTTATACTGTACTATACACTGAAATGGAAGTACAAAATTTATATTCCAAACTATTTATTTTATAATTATATGGAAAAATGAGAAAGTAAGCAATTTTTTCAGTAATAGTGTGCTCTGACACTTCTGTATTTCTATGGCTGATTTTGTAAGCAAATAGTTTTTAAGTACGGTGAAACTTGGGGTACACAAGAGAAATCAGACTCCTGAAAGGGCCGGGGTACAATAGTCTGGAAAGGTTGAGAGCCACTGGCTTTAACCAAATGAGGAATGTTTTTATGCATGAGTGCAAGTTATCAACATTGCAGCCACACAACAGGCATAAACAGATTGCAGTAACATTATGCTTATTTGGATAATGAAGGATTTTTGTCACCTCTAATATCCTGCACATTCCTTAGGGAAAGAAAAGAGGTTATAATTTGATTATGTCAGGTGGTCGAGTCAATGCTTCAGGCAATGGAGCAAGCTTGCTAAGGTCACTGATGCATTTACTTCTGGTGCTCCTGTAGGTACTGTCCACTTTGTTTTACAGATACCCAGATTTGCTTGTCTCAGAGGAAAATGCATTAAGATCAGAGTTTAGAAATTATTTTAAAACCAGAGAATGTCAAAGGATTTTACTTTGTAAAAGTCAGATTTAACACTGTTCTTTCCGTCCTTCCTTTTACCCAATCTGGTATTGGAAACTGATGTTTCCAAAGCTATTTGGGGAAGAATCTCTGATATCTCAGCTTGGAATAACAGAAGAACAGAGTTTCAATATGAAAAGATTTTAAGATGCCCAGTACTTTGTTCTAAACTAAACTAAATTCAAATTCTAACAAAGAATTTTATACAATCTTACCTGACCAAAAAATAAAGTAAGGGGTAAGATCATTTGAATTACCGACCTTGTCTTGAATATTTTGAAAAGCAAACTAGGAAGGAAGAAAAATGCTGTGGCAAAGGGAAGATGTGACTTTGACATGGGACATTCTCACGTTTGGTGCACTAGTATGAAAAGGTCACAGTTGGTGTGACTGGATGCAATACTCATCTAAAGACTGGAAAAAGACCAGAATTCCTGGTCAGGCCCCTATGCAGGTAGGCAATGTACAAGAAATCCAGAACAAAGACAGCTACATCTCTAACTCTCCAGACAACTAGCCTGGAAGGTAGGAACAGCAAAAGAAAATCAGCTGCTGGGACTCATGCAAGACCAACCAAAAGCACTGGGAAGTACCTGATTATAAGGAGTAGCAAGAAATCCAGGAATATACTCAATAGGAAAAAAGACTGCTTTCAGGGAGATGCCTTTTGAAACAGCCATGAATTGGTGTACCTTTGCACCTGAGGGAAGGGAGTTATTTTATCTGTTTAAGCTGCATCGTGCCCAAAGGAAAGACAATTAAGGGACTGGGTTGGCTGGATCATGGTCTGGGCAGGAGGTGAAGCAAGTGGTTGTAGGAAAGGCAGTGGATATTTCGGTCCCTGGATCTTTGGCCTGCCTTCTTTGTTTACAGCCTAAGGCTAGAGCTCTCAATACAAGGGAGAAAGGAGCTCACCATCACCTCCTTAAGTACTGTTACAGGTGATATTTGTTTGTGACCCACAAGAAAATTCAAATTAAAAACACATGCCTACAAGAATCTCCTAAGAACAAGCAATCATCACCTGTAGATTGAAACTTCTATTCCTCTTTCACTACCTTTAAATCAAAGACAAAGAAGGTCTCTGGAGAAGCTGGATACAGTTTTGCTAGCATTTCACGACAGACTGAAAATACCTCGGTTTCAGCTGGAGATAAACTCCTTTAAGAGTTATTCAGAGTTATCAGGGAAGTTAAATTGGACAAAGTATCAGAAAAAGTGTCAGACTCCAGTGTGATGTTTCTGTCATTTATGACTGTATGCAATGAGAGCCCTTGCATTTTGGGGAGGGCCTGAGAAACAATTTCGCTATTACTCTTCCACCGCAATAATCACATCACATTACTGCACAGGACTGGCATTAGAATTTTGGGAAGGACCATTAGAATGACTTTTGTATCCCTCTCTTCAAATTTTCAGGCTAACACCAAACTTCTCCGCTGTGGTAGAAGTGAAGACCAGATGATTATGATGGATAATGTGCACAGAGAGCATTAAAAACATATATTAAGGGACAATTCTCCATATATTGTAGGGACAGGGGCTGCTAGGGCTCTCGTTCATAAAGAATGGTACATACAGACTAGGTGATTTTCTCTGTCTTTTCTCCAATTTAACTAGAAAACCCCAACTAGTCAACGATATTAATGTAACTTAATCTCTCAAAATCCCATCATTTTCCCTAAAAATTTTCAGTCTCCAGGGAAGCACAATACATAAAATTAATTTAACTTAATATCTGTGCTTTTTTGCTTCTTCCCTTTCCTTATTGGTTCTTTACTTCCATCTCCACACCATTTTGTTCTCATTTCTGTCTTTGATCATTCTCTCTTTGGAAGGCAACATCTATCTATCTTCCTCTTTTTCACATTTGCTCCCATTTTGTTGTCCACTGCCTTATTTCTTCCTGAGTTACACTGTCTCTACCGCCCCCTCAAGTATTCTCTGTCCTACATATTCCACCATGCTATCCACGGTCTCCTCAAGGTCCTCCCTCAGCTCCCTTTCTAGTATTATACATGGCACTTAAGTGGTGCTTTTCAAACTAGTGATAATCACATGACTACCATTGTGGGGAAGGTTAGGATTATTACCTCCATTTTAGAAACAGAGCAACTGAGGCAGAGAGCAAGTCAGTGTGGAATACGAACTTCCCCTGCTCCCAGACCCAAGCACAAATGACTAGATCTAAGTATCTCACACTAATGAGCTACTTCTTGTGGCCTGAGGTCACACTGACTCCTCAACAGAAGAGTTGACTTAACAGCAGACAGCTGAAAGGCAGCTTTCAGCAGCCCTACCACAATCAACAACAGACCTTTCCGTCCCTTCAGAGCTACAAAAATATCTGGGGATCTTCCCCACCCCACTAAAAATTAAAGCAGGCATAGCTGCGGGTTTCATGAATCACAAAAATCAGCTGTGGGTAGCTGTTTGGTGGGCTATGAACAGCACAAGAATTTTTTTGGGTGGAGGAGGGGAATCAGTGACAAACTATCAGCCCTAGCAAGCTATTTTAACTGGTTTACATTCGCAAGGCTTTCTCTGAAAAGAGGCTTTGTGGGGGAGGGAGAGAGAGAGAGAGAGAGAGAGAGGGAATCGAGGCTAGTGGGGGAGGAACAAGGCCACATGTTTTTTCACTGTCAGAGAAAACATGGTGAAGGTAGAACTCCAAGAAAAGATTAAAATTTACCCTAAAAAATTATCAAGAATTCATCAGTTTTAGAAGAAATCCACTTTTGGATGAGAAAACTAAAATCTTAATAACCAAGACTCAGAGTAGTAGATGTTATTAAACTATTTGGTTTCAAAATATTAGTAATTTTAAGTCTGTACATATACCCTGCTCCTGAGATTTTTTTCAAGCATCAGTTCCCCATTAATTTAAACTAAGTCAATATTTTGTCATTTAGTATAATCACCTTTCTTTTTTTATTTACATATGTTTAAAAAGCCAATATTATTTATGTAAAAGATATCCTACCTATCTCTCCACATATGCAGAGTGCAAGTCTAAAAGTTGGTACTTTAGTCCAAAACAGGAATCTAAAAAACCACATATGGACTAAGAAACTGCAAAGATATTTGAATCTGGTTAGGATAAATTTTTTTAAAAATCATTTTCAAATAGATGTATGTAGTCCAAACTTAACAAAAAAATTATCTTTGATGTATTTGTACATCAAAGTGATCCTGGAATGATTTGTGCTTGTATACATACATGAAAACCTCAATTTAAAACGCATTAAGTATATGTTATTTAATGGAATCATTGATCCAAGCAGAACATAAGCAGTAGGAAAACATCTTTAAGAAAAAATCTTTGCATTAGCAATTTCATCCAGAAGTATAAAAGCAACACAGTATAGAATAGGGGTAGAATAATATTACTAATTTATGGAACTCACTCTGACCATATTTAAAGCTTAATGCTTTTCCAGTAATGTAAACATACAAATTATACACAGACTATTCCAGTGTCACTGTGGCAAAACAAAACAAAAAAATCTTGAAGTGTTTATTCTACCTGTTTGCTATAATTTTTCACCCCCCGTTCAGATATCTCCAGCTTTTCTTGCAATTCGGCTACTTCCAACTGAAGTTCATGAATTCTGAAATATATTTACAATATAGTGCATATGTTCAGATTGTGTTGTATTACTAAATGAAGCCAAACATATTCTAGTGAGATAGAGTTTCAACAGTTTTCTATAAATATTTGCTCCTTGCCCCCGCAAGAGATACATTGGACTAAACAGAAGCGTTACAGCCATGCATAATATAAGTACAGAGGCTTCAGTATGAAAAGTAGATGAGCTTTAATAAAAGAAAACCAGGAAGATATCAGAGAAAAAATTGTTTTAAATTACTAGAGCCTCATACAAGTTCAAGTTCCCAGGACAAACAAATATTCTTAATACATAACTGAAAAAGGGGGAAAAAAAATATATATATATATATATAGACAAACACCTAAGATGAGACACCTTCTCCTCAAAACTCTGCCCTCTTGGCTTCAATTCACAGTATTTGAACTAAAATTCATTTAAGGTACCATATTAGAATCTGAAGAGAAATGCTTTAAGACAATAAGCTATTCTTAAATCTCCATTGCTAGTGTGTTATACATTTATAGCATTAATCAGATAAGACAGAAAATATCATATTGCCTCTATATAAATCCATGCTACGCCCACATCTTGAATATTGCGTGCAGACCTTGTTGCCCCATCTCAAAAAAGATATATTAGAATTGTAAAAGGTACAGAAAAGGGCAACAAAAATGATCGGGGGTATGGAATGGCTTCCGTATGAGGAGAGATTAATAAAACTGGGACTTTTCAGCTTGGAAAAGAGATGACGGGGGGGAATAAGATAGAGGTCTATAAAATCATGACTGGTGCGGAGAAAGCAAATAAGGAAGTGTTATTTACTCCTTCTCATAACACAAGAACTAGAGGTCACCAAATTAAATTAATAGGCAGCAGGTTTAAACCTAACAAAATCAAGTATTTCTTCACACAACACACAGTCAACCTGTGGAACTCCTTGCCAGAGGATGTTGTGAAGGCCAAGACTATAAGAGAGTTCAAAAAGAACTAAATAAATTCATGGACGATAGGTCCATCAATGGCTATTAGCCAGGATGAGCGGGAATGGTATCCCTAGCCTCTGTTTGCCAGAAGCTAGGAAAGGGAGACAGGGGATGGATCATTTGATGATTACCTTTTCTGTTCTTTCCCTCTGAAACACCTGGCATTGGCCTCTGTTGGAAGACAGGTCTAGTTGGACCATTGCTCTGATCCAATATTGCCATTCTTATGACATACACAGAAATTAAGAATGACGTAATGTAATCTTTATTCCATATTGAGAGCACTGTCGGTCAATAAAAATGATATTCAGTGTAAAAAATAGACTGTTCTTAAAGAATATGTATTTCTTTTCCGAGAGAAATCACTTGATTGCTCTGGTGTCATTACCACAGAAATACATGAATGACTGAATCTTCACGCACTTAGATGTTCTTCTTGGCAAAAAAATTTAGAAGGGCTATAGAGTAGCAAATCAAGTGAATGTGTGATTGGTGCTGCAAAACTTCTTAGCAATGAGACATGAAATGCTATATCATGTCAAAGATTAAAGAGAGATGAGAAAAATATTGTTACAACAGCAAATATTTATTACCAACATTTCAACATTTTGAAAAAAATCTTTAAGTCACCTGTTATCAGCCACTTGAAGAAGATCTGCAACATAGGGGTCATCTGGCTGAGGAATTGGATAAGTGCTGACTCCTGAAGGAGGGACAGGTTGATCAATCTGCATGAGTTGACGCCTGAATGGAATGTTTCTTTTCCTGCCACCTAAAAATCCACGAATGCTTATTACTTGAAATTGAAGTAAAAGAGGATATTATATGTTATCTGAAGTGAAATATTCAATAGCTTGTGAATTGGTATGTTCCTCCTTTTCGTCACAGAGAACTGCCCATGAATAGAAGTCACACATTCTTGACAACATCCTTAATAAAATTCACATTAATTTTGTCTAATTCCAATTTTAAATAACCAAATATGCAGTCTGATCCAGATAAAGTCCAATGAAAGAAATTTCCCTCCATATGTTTGGCGGCCTATACTTTCTACAACACAAGCTGTAGAACTTGTTACTGTTTCACCAACCCTCACCCTCTCAACTAAGCAGTAGCTACAAGCACAAGAGCTGCTAGTAACAACATTACTGAGAAAATGTTTAAACACTTTAAATAACTTTCAGATTCTGTTATTTCTATTTGTAATATTTTCAAACAGTCTCAATAGTCATCATGTAATGTATGCAGTGTTGTCGTAGCTACGGTCGTCCCAGGATATTAGAGAAACAAGGTCGGTGAGGTAATATCTTTTACTAGAACAACTTCTGTTGGTGGGGGAGATGAGTTTTTGAGCTACACAGAGCTCTTCTTAAAGACAGAAGTTGGTCCAGAAAAGATATTACCCCATCACGTAATAATGCAAACAGAGTTCACTAACATGCAATTCCAAATTTAGTGGCTTTAGCAGAGAATTCAGTGACTGGGTTTAAAAATGCCAGCTTTGCCTTACAAAGAAATGTTAAAGCAAATTAAACCCCCATTCAATAGCGACATCTAAAACTTATATGATAAATTTTCATTAACACAATAAAAATGAATGGAAGCTGCACAACATGCAACATATTGGCCCACATTTTATTCTCTCCTCCTCCCCCTCACTTTCTGCCTTTGCTGTACATTTCAGTGGAACAAATACGGCAATTTCCTGCAACATCTTGGACAAAATGTTATTGAATTAAGTGTAAGTATCTATGGGATCTATCATACTTAACAAAAAAAGGTTATGTATTATTATGGGCTGGGATTGCATGCAACCTCTCTGAGGGATGACTACAAAGTAGAGTCCTGCAACGGACTATTTTTTTAAACCCACATCCATCCTGCTCCGCAATACCCACTCCCACTCACTCCAGTATTGTTTCTTGCATTTTTATCCCGCCTCCACCTGCAAAAACTTAGATCCTGCAAATCCCACAAAAGAGACAGATTCCCCCATGCTACTAAAACAAACAAAATTATGGCTGTCGAATAATTGCAGTTAACTCACACGATTAATTAAAAAAAATTAATCATGATTAATCAGTTTTAATAGCGCTGTTAAACAATAGACTACCGACTGGAATTTATTAAATATTTTGGATTTTTTTTTTACATTTTCATATATAATGTATTCTGTGTTGCAATTGAAATCAAAGTGTATATTAGTTTAGATTACAAATATTTGCACTGAAAAAATGATAAACAGAAGAAATAGTATTTTTCAATTCACCTCATACAAGTACTATAGTGCAAACTCTGTCGTGAAAGTGCAAATTACAAATATAGATTTTTTTGTTACATAACTGCACTCAAAAACAAAACAATGTAAAACTTTAGAGCCTACAAGTCCATGCTGTCCTACTTCTTGCTCAGCCAATTGCTAAGACAAACAAGTTTGCTTACAACCACCATTCCAGAGGACATGCTTCCATGCTAATGAAACTCGTTAAAAAAATAATGCATTAATTTAATTTGCAACTGAACTCCTTGTGGGAGCATTGTATGTCCCCTGCTCTGTTTTACCCGAATTCTGCCATATATTTCATGTTATAGCAGTCTTGGATGATGACCCAGTATGTTGTTCATTTTAAGAACACTTTCACTGAAGATTTCACAAAACGCAAAGAAGGTACCAATGTGAGATTTCTGAAGACAGCTACAGCACTCGATCCAAGGTTTAAGAATCTGAAGTGCCTTCCAAAATATGAGAGGGACGAAGTGTGGAGAATGCTTTCAGAAGTCTTAAAAGAACAACACTCCAACGCGGAAACCCGAACCACCAAAAAAGAAAATCAACCTTCTGCTGGTGGCATCTGACTCAGATAATGAAAATGAACATGCGTCCGTCTGTACTACTTTGGACTGTTATCGAGCAGAACCTGTCATCAGCGTGGATGCATGTCCCCTGGCATGGTGATTGAAGCATGAAGGGACATATGAATCTTTAGTGCATCTGGCATGTAAATATCTTGCAATGCTGGCTACAACAGTGCCATGAGAATGCCTGTTCTCACTTTCAGGTGACATTGTAAACAAGAAGTGGGCAGCATTATCTACTGCAAATGTTAACAAACTTGTTTGTCTGAGCGATTGGCTGAACAAGAAGTGAGTGAACTTGCAGACTCTAAAATTTTACATTGTTTTATTTTTGAATGCAGTTTTTTTGTACATAATGCTACATTTGTAAATTCAACTTTCATGATAAAGAGATTGAGCCACAGCACTTGTATTAGGTGAATTGAAAAATACTATTTCTTTTGGGGTTTTTTTACAGTACAAATAGTTGTAATCAAAAATAAATATAAAGTGAGTACTGTACACTTTGTATCTTGCGTTGTAATTTAAATCAATATTTGGAAATGTAGCAAACACCCAAAAATATTTAAATAAATGGTATTCTATTATTGTTTAACAGTGTGATTAAACATGTGATTAATTTTTTTAATTGCTTGACAGCCATAAAAACAACAATTGGTGAATATAAATATATATATATATATTTAACAAGTTACCATAGTTTGTTTTTTTTGCCCACCCAATTCTGCCTGCAACAAAGTACATTTTACCTGCTCCTGCTATTACGGCAGCAGGTCCTGCAGGATCCCAGTCCCTCTGCAGGGCTCTACTACACACCAATGAAAGCCCAGGCTCAAGCCTGACCCCGTGTGTCCACACACTAATTGTGCTAACCTACGTCTCGAACCAAGGGTCTCAGGTCCCTGCAGGGCTGCAGAGTCTGAGCTCGCAATAAGCTGGACCTAGGGTCCAAGCCCTATTGCTTTTCAGTGTGCAGACAGCCCCAGCTTAACTGAGGTTCTGGAAGTCCTTCGGAAGTATCCCAGAGTTCCTGCTCCCAGAGAAGCAGCGCTGCAGGCAACCAGGGCAGCAACTGGAAGCACCATTACTGCCTGGCTGAGCATACTCCCCCTTCCTGCTCCAACTACAGTGGCATCAGCTCCGGCTCCTCTTCGCTGCTGTGCAGAGCTTGCCTGGAACAAGGAGCAAAGTTGCCAGGTGCAAGGTGGCTCCCAGGATGTTGGGTGTCATCCCTCCCCTTGCTGTGCTGAGCGGGAAGTCCTGCAGTTCCCCCTACCTCCCGCTTGGTCCCCGCTCTGCTCTCTTTCCCCACACCCTCCGCCCATCCTCCCTGGGGCTTCATGTGCAGGGGCACCCAGTCTCTGCGCGCTGTGAGGACAGTGAGAGGGAGCCAGCCCCCAAACCTCTCTGCAGCCTCCCAGGGATCCCTTATCCTTACTTCCCAAGGTGTAGCAGAGGCAGGGATAAGGGATCCACAGGACATACTGCTTTGACGGAAGCAAAAAACGAACCCAGCTTAATGGAGAAAAAAGGAATTAAAAAGATGATGGAATTTTGCTAGCTGGGTAGCAACATCTGGTTAGTATTCAGATGCTTCAGTGGCAGCTAATCCTGCTCTGAGCTGGATTAATTTTTACGTTTAAAATACAGTTGCCATAGTTCACACAGAGCCTGGATTTTGGCACTTGTGAAGCATATGAAAGGAGGAAGCATATAAAAGGAAGTGGAGCTGAGTGACTCAGTTACATGACTTTACCATTCCCACTTGGATCACTGTGGGTTCAATACTTTATTTGAATAAAAACACCAGTTTTTTCTATCCATGCTAAATTTCTATTTGATAAATTTGAACCAACCCTGCCTCTGTCCCCAAGCACGTTGGCCAAGTAATAAGCAGTAAGAATATTGGATGGCAAAAAGTAAAGAAAGAATACTATTTAGAGAAATGCAAGGTTTTCTTTAGCCCAGGAGAGTGAGCTATCGGTGATGTTTCTCAACCCCATAAAGATAATACACATCATCGAATCCTGCTTGCTTTTTCATGCGAGTATTCTTGTTGAAGGAAATAAGAGTTATATCTGGGCAACGACTGAAACCAGGACTCCAGCATTTGGTTCTATAAAAAGATAAGGGATCCCCAGGAGGTGCTGGAGCACACTACACCCCAAGCCCTGGGGATGCACTTCACTGCGCACTGGGGGGGTTATGTATTTTTCCTCTGAAGCTTACATTTTATGTCAAATTTCAAACCAAAACAAAGAACAAAAACACCTTCATTAAGCATCCCATTTTAAAAATTAAGAATTGTAAAGTTCCACTTTAATAGTTTGACAGCCCTGGAGATTGATGTCCTAATTATCCTCAGAACAGGTACACATGGGTATTTTCCTGCCAATGTGACTCACCCTAGAGGTGGAGAGCCCAATTCTCACATTAGATGGTAGTTCAGTATAAAGTCTTGTCAGACTGTAGTCATTCTTCTGAGATAGTCACCAAATAAGCTTATTATACAGGGTATGTACTCATGTACTCCTTATGGGCACCTAAATCCCATCAGTAGCACCATCACAATTAGGAAACAGGGAGGGCAGTAGAGTACTGTGTTCCCACAGTACGACACATTCATAGCACTAGAATGTTGACACTGGGGGCAGATGATGTTAGGCACTCTGGGATAGGGTTACTTTGACTTCGGTTTGAGTACTGCAGTGTGGATGCCAGAGCCCAAGGTTCAAACATGGGTCAGAAAATCCTTAACCTAGAGTTAAAATGCAGTGTAGATGCTCAAGCCCAGGGTTCCCTGACATGGGTCAGCTAGCTTGAGTCCCACTAACCTTAGGCTTACATCGCTGTGTAATGTTAGGGGGAGATGTGATGTGACGCCTGAATGATCAAAGGACTATACTGAACAACATGCCAGACAAGAAGGGACTTTTGGGACAAACCTACAAAGTGAATTTCCTGGGTGTGACAGGCTGGATCACAGAAGACCCCCTGGGAACTGCCAACTGATGTGCTGGGACTACCTCTAAGCCCATTTATCCTGGCATCTTGAGACTTCGGTGCCCTGTCTTGTTTGAGCCAGACACGCTAGCCTGCTGCAAACACAGACCCAGTTCTGAACTACGTCCCCTAAAAGCTGCAGGCTTAACTGAAAACTGCTTAAGAAGTGTTCCGGTCTCCAACACTCAGATGCCCAGCTCCCAGTGGGGTCCAAACCCCAAATAAATCCGTTTTACCCTGTATAAAGCTTATACAGGATAAGCTTGTAAATTGTCCGCCCTCTATAACACTGATAGAGATATATGCACAGCTGTTTGTACCCCCCCACCCAGGTATTAATACATACTCTGGGTTAATTAATAAATAAAAAGTGATTTTATTAAATACAAAAAGTAGGATTTAAGTGGTTCCAAGTAATAACAGACAGAACAAAATAAATCACCAAACAAAATAAAATAAACCACGCAAGTCTATACCTAATACAGTAAGAAAACAATACAGACAAAATCTCACCCTCAGAGATGTTTCAATAAGCTTCTATCACAGACTGGATGCCTTCCTAGTCTGGGCACAATTCTTTCCCCTGGTTCAGTCTTTGTTCCAGCTCAGATGGTAGCTAGGGGATTTCTCGTGACTGCAGCCCCCTTTGTTCTGTTCCACCCCCTTATATTGCTTTGGCACAAGAAGGAAATCTTTTGTCTCTCTGGGTCCCCATCCCTCCTTCTAAATGGAAAAGCACCAAGTTTAAGATGGATTTCAGTACCAGGTGACATGGTCATATGTCCTGTGAGACCCCAAGCCTTCATTCCTCCCAGCCTGACTCAAAGGAAGGCCTGCAAGCAAACAGAGACATCCACAGTCAATTGTCCTGGTTAATGGGAGCCATCAAGATTCCAAACCACTATTAACGGCCCACACTTTGCATAACTACAATAGCACCTCAGAGTTTCATATTTCTAGTTTCAGATACGAGTGTGATACATTTATACAAATAGGATAACCACACTCAGTAATTATAAGCTTTGTAATGATACCTTACGAGAGACCTTTTGCATGAAGCATATTCCAGTTACATTATATTCAAACTCATTAGCATATTTTCATAAAATCAGATAGAGTGCAACATCACTCTGGGAAATGACTAGGGAGAGGTTAATGCAAATTCCTCACCTCCAGTTAGGAAAACACCCAGCCTTTTAGAGCTGCACTGTGAGGAGTAAGTAATTGTCTGCTGATCACCTGTTACATTTGGCCAAGATCAAAGGCCCAAACTGTATAAAGGAAACACTGAACTATTCCTGGTTGTTCTGGTTCTGAATCTAGGGCCATGTCTACAATAGAAAGCTTACAGCGGCACAGCTACACCGATGCAGCTGTGCTGCTGTAAGATTGCTCGTGTGGCTGCTCTATGCCAACGGGAGGGACCTCTCCCGTCAAAATAGTAAAACTACTTCAATGAGCACCAGTAGCTATATTGGTGGGAGAAGGTCTCCCACCGACAAAGCACTGTGCACACTACCACTTATGCTGGCAAAACGTATGTCGCTCAGGGCATAGGCGCTGACTCCATGGTTGCTCCAGGGCTGGAGCACCCACGTGAAAAAAATGCTGGGTGCCCCCTACCAGAACCTCCCTCTCCCCCCAGCGCCTCCTGCCTGCCGGCGGGCCCCACACATCAGCGCCTCCCCCTTCCTCCCAGCGCCTCCCACGGATGAGCTGTTTTGCAGCATCAGGAGGCACTGGGGGGGGGAAGGGAGGAGGAGCAAGGGTGCAGCACACTCAGGGAAGGAACTGGGAGCGGGAGGGGGAGGGGTGGGAAGAAGCAGGGTGGGGGTGGGGCTTTGGGGGAAAGGGTGGAGTGGGGGTGGGGCCTGGACAGAACAGGGAGGAGCACCTCCAGACAGATTAGAAATTCAGTGCCTATCACTCAGGGGCGTGTTTTTTTCACACTTCTGAGCAACATAAGTTTTGCCAATATCAGTGGTAGAGTAGAGATGGCCTAAAACAGTTATGAACTTGTAACCATGGGGAAAAGCCAGTTGTGGCTTTTGAAGGACTGACACTTATCAGAGGCTGAGGGTGGAGTGGGCGTGTCCTCTGGTAAGCTTTTTAGCAGGCATGTAGGTTTGTATAGTTTTTAATACGTTTGCTCTGTAATGCTTTCACCTTAACAATAAGCATGCTTGCTTATAAATAGCTGTGTGCCATTATGCTGTTTATAGCCTTCAAAGAGAAGAAAAAGTGCAGATGATGGGGCTTGCTGCAAATAGCACAGTGTAGGCAAGGAACTGTGCCACCTGGAAAAACATCCTGTCAGGAGGGAGAGAGACATGGCTCTCTATACAAGACACACGATGGCTGAAAAGCTAGAAGCCTAAAAGAAGCTAAGAGAAGCTGGGTGTCCTTAAGGGATCCTGGAGGGGGGACTACAGGTGCAGTTGCCCCGAACCATAACAGTAAACATACCAAAATTATGTGTTTGACATATGCTTTGCCACAGTGAGAAAAATAAAGAGTGCCTGTATGAAAGAATAATTTCCACGGTCGGAATATTGTGGAGCAACAGGAAACCTGGGATTCACAAGCTATCACTTGATCATATAACCATGGAATTGCAGACCAGTGCAAGTTTCCACAGCTACACAAGAGCCATAGAACTCTTATTGCTACAGAAATACACCTTGAGTGATGCTACATTAAAAATGTTAAAGCAGAAAAATAAACCACCAAAAACAAAGCTATGAGATAATGTTTCTGTGGTAAAAAGGTGTTCGGTAAAGGATTGAAGGAACCCTTCTAATAATTCTGAAAGATGAGCAAGAGAATCACACCTGAAAATTTTGTGCAAATTCCCCAGCAGCAAAATTAAAATCAAGAGAATTGACTGGATTTTGACAGCTTCATTCATTATGTCTTTACAAAGCCACTGGAAAGTTTTTCAGAAATGCAGAAGTGAGTCTAAGCCCTGGTCTACACTAGGAGTTGAGGTCGAATTTAGCAGCGTTAAATCGATTTAACCCTGCACCCGTCCACACGACTTAAAGGGCTCTTAAAATCTATTTCTTTACTCCACCCCCAACAAGGGGATTAGCGCTGAAATCGGCCTTGCCGGGTCAAATTTGGGGTAGTGTAGACGCAATTCGGCGGTATTGGCCTCCGGGAGCTATCCCAGAGTGCTCCATTGTGACCGCTCTGGACAGCGCTCTCAACTCAGATGCACTGGCCAGGTAGACAGGAAAAGGCCCGCCAACTTTTGAATCTCATTTCCTGTTTGGCCAGCGTTGCAAGCTGCAGGTGACCATGCAGAGCTCATCAGCAGAGGTGACCATGCAGAGCTCATCAGCAGAGGTGACCATGATGGAGTCCCAGAATCGCAGAAGAGCTCCAGCATGGACCGAACAGGAGGTACGGGATCTAATCCCGTATGGGGAGAGGAATCTGTGCTATCAGAACTCCGTTCCAGTTTTCGAAATGCCAAAACATTTGTCAAAATCTCCCAGGGCATGAAGGACAGAGGCCATAACAGGGACCCGAAGCAGTGCTGCGTGAAACTTAAGGAGCTGAGGCAAGCCTACCAGAAAACCAGAGAGGTGAGTGGCCGCTCCGGGTCAGAGCCCAAAACATGCCGCTTCTATGATAAGCTGCATGCCATTTTAGGGGGTTCAGCCACCATTACTCCAGCCGTGTTGTTTGACTCCTTCAATGGAGATGGAGGCAACACAGAAGCAGGTTTTGGGGACGAGGAAGATGATGATGATGAGGTTGTAGATAGTTCATAGCAAGCAAGTGGAGAAACCGGTTTTCCCAACAGCGAGGAACTGTTTCTCACCCTGGACCGGGAGCCAGTACCCCCCGAACCCACCCAAGGCTACATCCCGGACCTGTCAGGCGGAGAAGGGACCTCTGGTGAATGTACTTTTTGAAATAGTATACATGGTTTAAAAGCAAGCATGTTTAATGATTAATTTGCCCTGGCATTCACGGCCAGTACAGTTCCTGGAAAAGTCTGTTAACATGTCTGGGGATGGAGTGTAAATCCTCCAGGGACATCTCCATAAAGCTCTCCTGGATGTACTCTGAAGCCTTTGCAAAAGTTTCTGGGGAGGGCAGCCTTATTCCATCCACCATGGTAGGACACTTTACCACGCCAGGCCAGTAGCACATAGAACAAAGCATTGCAGTGTATGTTTGCTGGCGTTCAAACAACATCCGTTCTTTATCTCCCGGTGTTATCCTCAGGAGAGTGATATCATTCATGGTTACCTGGTTGAAATAGGGTGCTTTTCTTAAGGGGACATTCAGAGGTGCCCGTTCCTGCTGGGCTGTTTGCCTGTGGCTGAACAGAAATGTTCCCCGCTGTTAGCCACAGCGAGGGGAGAGGGGTTAGCCACACAGTGGGGGGCGGGGGAAGGGAGGCAAAATGCGACCTTGTAATGAAAGCACATGTGCTATGTATGTAATGTTAACAGCAAGGTTTACCATGAAAGAGTATACCCATTGTTCTATAAAATGTGTCTTTTTAAATACCACTGTCCCTTTTTTTCCTTCCACCAGCTGCATGTGTTTCAAGGATCACAGGATCTTCTCCTTCCCAGAGGCTAGCAAAGATTAGAAGGCAAAAAAAACACACTTGTGAATGTTCTCTGACCTCATGCTGTCCTCCCACACTGACAGAGCACAGATGAATGCATGGAGGCAGACAATGTCAGAGTGCAGAAAAGCACAAAATGACCAGGAGGAGAGGTGGCGGGCTGAAGAGAGTAAGTGGCGGGCTGAAGAGAGGGCTGAAGCTGATAGGTGGCGGCAGCGTGATGAGAGGAGGCAGTATTCAATGCTGAGGCTGCTGGAGGATGAAACTAATATGCTCCAGTGTATGGTTAAGCTGCAGGAAAGGCAGCTGGAGCACAGACTGCCGCTACAGCCCCTGTGTAACCAACCGCCCTCCTCCCCAAGTTCCATAGCCTCCTCACCCAGATGCCCAAGAACTCGGTGGGGGGGCCTCCGGCCACCAGGCCACTCCACCCCTGAGGACTGCCCAAGCAACAGAAGGCTGGCATTCAATAAGTTTTAAAGTGCTGTGTCGCCTTGTCCTTCCCTCCTTCACCACCCCTCCCGGGCTACCTTGGCAGTTGTCCCCCTATTTGTGTGATGAATTAATAAAGAATGCATGAATATGAAGTAACAATGACTTTACTGCCTCTGCAAGCGGTGACCAAACGGGAGAGGGGAGGGTGGTTAGCTTACAGGGAAGTAGAGTGAACTAAGGTGGGGAGGGGTTTCATCAAGGAGAAACAAACAGAACTTTCATACCGTAGCCTGGCCATTCCTGAAACTGGTTTTCAAAGCTTCTCTGATGTGCACTGCGCCCTCCTGTGCTCTTCTAACCGCCCTGGTGTCTGGCTGCGCGTTGTGCCTCAACCTCCCACCCCGCCATAAACGTCTCCCCTTTACTCTCCCAGATATTGTGGAGCGCACAGCAAGCAGTAATAACAATGGGAATATTGGTTTCGCTGAGGACTAAGCGAGTTAGTAAACTGCGTCAGCACGCTTTTAAACATCAAAATGCACTTTCTACCACCATTCTGCACTTGCTCAGCTTGTAGTTGAACAGCTCCTGACTACTGTCCAGGCTGCCTGTGTATGGCTTCACGAGTCATGGCATTAAGGGGTAGGCTGGGTCCCCAAGGATAACTATAGGCATTTCAACATCCCCAACAGTTATTTTCTGATCTGGGAAGAAAGTCCTTTCCTGCAGCTTTTGAAACAGACCAGAGTTCCGGAAGATGCTAGTGTCATGTATCTTTCCCGGCCATCCCATGTTGATGTTGGTGAAACGTCCCTTGTGATCCACCAGTGCTTGCAGCACTATTGAAAAGTGCCCCTTGCGGTTTATGTACTCGCCGGTTTGGTGCTCCGGAGCCAAGACAGGGATATGGGTTCTGTCTACGGCCCCACCACAGTTAGGAAATCCTATTGCAGCAAGCCATCCACTAGGACCTGCACATTTCCCAGACTCACTACCCTTGATATCAGCAGATCTTTGATTGCATTGGCTACTTGCATCACAGCAGCCCCCACAGTAGATTTGCCCACTCCAAATTGATTCCTGACTGACCGGTAGCTGTCTGGCGTTGCAAGCTTCCACAGGGCTATCGCCACTCGTTTCTCAACTGTGAAGGCTGCTCTCATTTTGATATTCCAGCGCTTCAGGGCAGGAGACAGCAAGTCACAAAGTTCCATGAAAGTGCCCTTATGCATGCGAAAGTTTCGCAGCCACTGGGAATCATCCCAGACCTGCAACACTATGCGGTCCCACCAGGCTGTGCTTGTTTCCCAGGCCCTGAATCGGCGTTCCATGGCATGAACCTGCCCCATTAGCACCATGATGCCCACATTGCCAGAGCCCATGCTTTGACGTCACCGCTCTGACGTCGCCTACTCGCCCGGTTTCGCTTTGCCAGGTTCTGGTGCTGCATATACTGCTGGATAATGCGCATGGTGTTTAATGTGCTCCTAATTGCCAAAGTGATCTGATCGGGCTCCATGCTTGCCGTGGTATGGCGTCTGCATGGAAAAAAGGCGCGGAACAGTTGTCTGCCGTTGCTCTGACAGAAGGAGGGGCGACTGACGACATGGCTTACAGGGAATTAAAATCAACAAAGGGGGTGGCTTTACATCAAGGAGAAACAAACAATTGTCACAGAGAATGGCCCCCTCAAGGATTGAACTCAAAACCCTGAGTTTAGCAGGCCAATGCTCAACCCACTGAGCTATCCCTCTCCCCAGTATTCCAGGCAGGACTGAATCTCCATTAAACTTTTCAAGGTGCCCCTGACAGACCTCACCGAAATGATTGTCGGCTGTTGATTTCACAGAGGGAGGGAGGGGGGAGCAAATGAATACAAAACAAATCTGGTCTATTTCTTGTTTTGATCCACTCCATCTATCTTTTACATCTTTGGCTGGCAGCAGACGGTGTAGTAGTACTACTAGCCATCCTCATCTCCTGGCTGCTCAGCAGAAGATGGTGCAATAGGACTACTAGCCATCCTTATCTCCTGGCTGCTCGCCAGAAGACAGTGCAATACGACTGCCAGCAGGACTAAAGAGAATGACCTGGTCGAGTCACTCCTATTTTAGTCCCTGCGCCCATGTCTGCCCAGGCAATCCTGACGACCTTTCCGAGGAGGTCAAGAGCACCTCGGACATGATGATGATGGTTATCAGGCCTATTGAACCGTCTGCTGCCACAAGGCAATGAGCTGCTGCTGTGTAGCAATGCAGTACCGCATCTGCCAACACCCAGGAGACATACGGTGACAGTGAGCTGAGTGGGCTCCATGCTTGCCGTGGTATGGCATCTGCACAGGTAACTCAGGAAAAAAGGCGCAAAACGATTGTCTGCCGTTGCTTTCACGGAAGGAGGGAAGGAGGGTATGACGACATGTACCCAGAACCACCCGCGACAATATTTTTGCCCCATTAGGCATTGGGATCTCAACCCAGAATTCCAATGGGCAGCGGAGACTGAGGAACTGTGGGATAGGTAGCCACGGTGTGACGCTCCGGAAGTCGACGCTAGCCTCGGTACTGTGGAAGCACTCCGCCAAGTTAATGCACTTAATGCAATTAGAGCATTTTGTGTGGGGACACGCACAATTGACTACCTAAAAACGATTTCTAAAAAACAGACTTCTATGAATTCGACCTAATCAGGGGGTAGCCATGTTAATCTGTATCCACAAAAACAACAAGGAGTGCGGTGGCACCTTAAAGACTAACAGATTTATTGACACCCCTGATACTTGACACCGTGCAAGGCACTGAAATTAGCCATATGGAGTGGAAATCTGTCAACCTCATCAAAAAACTTGCACAGACACAGACAGACATCATCTTCCTCTCCAAGTGCAAACAGATGGACACCATACTAAATGGACTGAGGGTAAAAAATCCATTGCAATCGACATACTACACTGACTACGGTAAGAGATTGTGCCACAGACTCTCAAAGAAACTGAGGAATCACCTGATCAGCATTCTGTACAGCAGACAGGAGAAGATCAAAAATGAGCTCTCAATACTGGAGACACTCATACAAAACCAACCTTCCACACAAACTTCCACGCGGCTGGACTTTACAAAAATGAGACAAGCCATTTACAATGCATACTTCACTTCTCTACAGAGGAAAGAGGACAGTAAACTCCTATATGCCACAGGGGGCTACAACAGTGGCACCCTTAACTCACCCAACAATATTGTTAATCTATCCAACCACACACTTAGTCCAGTGGAAGAGTCTGTCATATCTCGGGGACACTCTTTCTGCCCCACCACCCCCACGAACATGATACAGTTCTGTGGTGATCTGGAAGCCTACTTTCGCCATCTCCAACTCAAGGAATATTTTCAACGCACCACTGAACAGTGCACTGACCCACAGGAACCCTCCTACCAACACTGCAAGAAGAATTATGGGTAGACTCCTCCTGACGGTCAAAATGACAGACTGGACTTCTACACAGAGTGCTTCTGCAGAAGTGCACAGGCTGAAATTGTGAACAAACAGCATCACTTGCCCCATAACCTCAGCCGTACAGAACGCAACACCATGCACGGCCTCAGAAATAACTGACATCATAATCAAAGGGGCTGACAAAGGAGGTGCTGTAGTCATAATGAACACGTTGGATTATGAACAGGAGGCTGCCAGGCAACTCTCCAACGCCACATTCTACAGGCCACTATCCTCCGATCCTACCGAGGAGTATCAAAAGAAACTACACTCTTACAGTAGGATTATCTGGCTATTTGGACTCTCTCCTCAGACACTACGCTAACAGCACTCCTAGCTATCTTCGAGACACCACTGACTTCCTGAGGAAACTACAATGCATTGGTGATCTTCCTGAAAACGCCATCCTGGCCACCATGGATGTAGAAGCTATTTACACCAATATTCTACATGAGAATAGACTACAAGCTGTCAAGAACAGTATCCCTGATGAGGCCACGACACACCTGGTGGCTGAGCTTTGTGACGTTGTCCTCACCCATAACCATTTCAGATTTGGGGACAACTTAAACCTCACTGCTATGGGTACCCGCATGGCCCCACAGTATGCCAACATTTTTAAACTGACTTAGAACAACGCTTCCTCAGCTCTCGACCCCTAGTGCCCCTCCTCTACTTGCACTACATTGATGACATATTCATCATATGGATGCACGGAAAGGAGGCCCTTGAAGAATTCCACCTAGATTTTAACAAATTTCCACCCCACCATCAACCTCAGCCTGAACCAGTCCACACAAGAGATCCACTTCCTGGACACTACAGTGCAAATAAGTGATGTTCACATAAACACCACCCTATACCGGAAACCTACTGACTGCTATACTTACCTACGTGCCTCCAGCTTCCATCCAGGACATGTCACACGATCCATTGTCTACAGCCAAGCCCTAAGATACAACCGAATTTGCTCCAATCCTCAGACAGAGACAAACACCTACAAAATCTTTATCAAGCATTCTTAAAACTACAATACCCACCTGGGGAAGTGGGGAAACAGACTGAGAGAGTGAGACGGGTGCCCAGAAGTCACCTACTACAGAACAGGCCCAACAAGGAACATAACAGAACACCACTGGCCATCACGTACAGCGCCCAACTAAAACCTCTCCAGCACATCATCAACGATCTACAACCTATCCTGGAAAACGATCCCTCACTCTCACAGACCTTGGGAGACAGGCCAGTCCTCGCTTACAGACAGCCCCCCAACCTGAAGCAAATACTCACCAGCAACTACACACTATACCACAGAAACACTAAACCAGGAACCAATCCCTATAACAAACCGTGTTGCCTACTCTGTCCCCATATCTACACTAGCGACACCATCAGAGGACCCAATCACATCAGCCACACCATCAGGGACTCATTCACCTGCACATCTACTAATGTGATATATGCCATCATGTGCCAGCAATTCCCCTCTGCCATGTACATTGGCCAAAACCAGACAGTCCCTACATAAAAGAAGAAATGGACACAAATTGGACATCGGGAATGGTAACATACAAAAGCCAGTAGGAGAACACTTCAATCTTCCTGGACATTTTATAACAGATTTAAAAGTAGCCATACTTGAACAAAATAACTTCAGAAACAGATTTCAAAGAGAAACTGCAGAACTGAAATTCATTTGCAAATTTAACACTGTTAATTTGGGCTTGAATAGGGACTGGGAGTGGCTGGCTCACTACAAAACAACTTTCCCTCTCCTGGAATTGACACCTCCTCATCAGTTATTGGGAGTGGACTACATCCACCCTGACTGAATTGGCCCTGTCAGCACTGCTTCGTCACTTGTGAGGTAACTCCCTTCTCTTCATGTTTCAGTATAATAATGTCTTCATCTGTAATTTTCATTCCATGCATCTGAAGAAATGGGTTTTTTACCCACAAGAGCTTATGCCCAAATAAATCTGTTAGTCTTTAAGGTGCCACCGGACTCCTGGTTGTTTTAGTGTGGGAAAGGAAGTGAAAGAGAGAAGTTACCCTAACAAGTGAAATTAAACACTAGCACATGTTAATTTAATCAGAGAGATGTGCAGAGAAAGACTACTTTAAATTATTTGTGTTCCCAGAGAGCTAGATCTTTGGTGCACTATGATAGTTTTCCACCCCAATACTAAACAGACTTCAGTTGCAAAAGCCAAGTAAGTGGCTCAGAGAGGATCAACCAGATGCAAGGATGATGATCCTGAAGCTGTACAGCCGAAGTAGGTTCTCATGTTCCACACACCCTTCTTGCTATCCGCATACCAATGAAAGGCAGGGGAGAGGCATGATTACTGAAAACAAAGCGGCTAGCATTTAGAAGCCACTATATTACTCTGATTTTGAACTAGGTTTACAGCCCTTTGTGGCTGTTACAAGACAGCAGCCCTCAAACTCCTAACAGGTTAACTAACGTGATGCTGACCATTACTGTGCAGTCAATATAGACAGGGACAAATCATATTAACCATGACCAACCGCACAATGTTAAAGACAAACTACTGACACATGGGTTTACCCATGACCAGCTGACAGTGTTAAACACGATTTGCAATTGGTAGCAGAGTTACGGTCAAAATTATGTTGGTTAACATGATACCTTAAGGTCATGTTCTAACTATGTGATTTTCCAGAGGCAACTTTGCCCATATCACTCATCATCTTTCTTTGATAACAATATGTTACACAAATCTTTCTTAAACATATGGAAACGTATACTTGCAGAGCAGAGAGACAAAAGTTTAAGAAGATAATCGTGTACTGAAATGCTATACATTTCCTCCCAGCTTCTCATCCTTACCTAGAAAGTAAATCATCACAGTTTGGGAAAAGTAAGATTATCTAGGATTGCTTTATATGCAGTGGTCGTACCTGGAGTTTGTACTACTGCTTGTAGATTCTTCTCCTGAAGTTGCTGAATTTTTTCAGTCTTGGCTTTGTTATCTCGCTCTAATGATCGAATTTTATGTATATATTGATTATTCAGAAACTTCAAGTCGGCTGTCTCATGTTCAACCTTTCTTAATGTGGCCTTCAAGTCTAGAAAAAAATAAAACAATAGCTATTATCAATATTCTAAATCATACAAATATATGCATAAAGGAGTCAAATGTCCTCATTTTCAAAAACATGACAATTATACAGGAGCTCATAATGTTATGTAGTTCTTTAGATTCTTGCAAAGTTTATGCAAATTTTCTCTCATTATTACTAATAGGTTTTTCAGCTGTTAAAGTCTTACTTCATGTAAGTAACATCTGAGTTTTATTTACAGATTAATATTGTTGTTGTTGTTATTTTTATTCAGTATAGACAGACTCCAGTGGAATGAGCTGGAGACTTCTAGTTCTGTCAAACTATAGAGCACAGGTCATGGGGGTGATGTGCAAAAGCTTTGCCTCTGATCTCAGCGATGCTCTGTGCAGGTTCTTCCTCTTGAGTTGTGCTGCACTAATTTATGCCAGGCTGCAACAGACACAAGGGCTCAAACTTCCTGGCCACATCCTTTTTCTTGGCACCTTAAAGACTAACAGATTTATTTGGGCATAAGCTTCCTTTAAGGTGCCATCGGACTCCTTGTTGTTTTTGTGGATACAGATTAACATGGCTACCTCTCTGATCCTCTTTCTTCTAGCTATCAACTATTTATCCTTCTATGCCAGGAATAGTAAGTGGCATAAGTGATTACTATGACTGCTCTGTGCCATCCGAATATCACTCTTACACTGATTTGCTCCTCCTTAGAAAGGGTTAAGATGTCTTTATAGCCAGGACTACGCTGGTGATGCAGCAAAGAAAATGGTCACTGGCTCTTCATTCATAGTGAGAATAGTAATGAAAAAAGAAGAGATAAATATACTGGAATACTGCATTTGCTGATTACATTTGTCATTGTAATGCTATTGCACAAAACAGAACATAGACACTTTAGCTTTCTCTGTCAATATTCAGGATACATTATTATTTTAAAATGTACTAACATCTTGACTCTGCAGTTAATTTTATTAAAGGTGGTTGGTAAAAGTATTATGATAGTAATTTTTACAACACATTTTTACTTTAACTGTGGAAGCTTTAGGAAGACAATGAAAGTCCACTGACAATTGTTTTTTAAATACAGCCCTCAAAGTAACAAACATTTTTCATTTTAAATATATTATACAATTGAAGGGTATATTTTACTCTACTCTATTAATGTACATGGTATTTGTTTTGATAGGTCTTTCTTACTTTAGTTAATAAAGTCTTCCTGAAAATTTCAACACGAGGCTGTCAACTTCTAGACTAGAATGTGCCAGTGGCATATTGTGTGTGTTCAAGACTGGAACAAGATCTATATTTTATATGAGCAGAAGAACTTACTCTGGAATTTACTTATGATAGTCATAGGCTAAAATTAAGACTGACCTCAGAAATCTTCAATTTTAACTCATATAGTGTAATAAAAAAAACAAACTGGACATCTGTGGTCATTATTTCTCACAAGTGTATTGAAAAAGTTTAAAACCTCTTTAGTGTTGAAACACACAAAACAAGATCCAAGTTTTTCTTTCAATTTACAAAATGTTTATCTGCAAATTCTGGAGGGTTCATACTGTAATATTTAGCCCAGATACTTCTAAAATAATAAATAATAAACAATGAAGATCTGACATTATTCTTATTTCCTTTCTGACCATTCATTAGTATGAAAAGCTCACAGATAAAAAAGTAAAGTCATTTATAGGATGAACACTGCTTGTTTAAATAATGAGGACCAATATCACAAATAATGGTATTTTAAGGAAATGATAGCGTGTCATTTATCTTATGGTCCCTGCAAAGCTAAAACAGAATTTCTTCTCCCTCCTTTCCTGTTCTTAGCTGCTAGGACTGGAAGGGATCCAATGGCTTTCGCTCATCTGCTTAGCATGATCTGTGCAACTTTGTGAGAAACCAGTCAGAGAGCAGGATTTCCCATTAGACCATGAGTACCCTTCAATTAAAGAGCACATCAGTTCTGAAAACAGACTGTAATGTGGTTGTTTTTTACATAAGTGTATATTCAGAGTGAACTCTACTTACTATTTTTTTCATTTTAGAAGTGTATAGCTAATACAACTCTGCAATATTGAACTAGATTCTCTTCAGGATTGTTAACTAAATTCCAGTTACAGAATTTTTAAGCACTTTGAATCTATGGATGAAAAGCATTTTTATAAGAGATAAGTATTTGTGATGAGCCAGAAAAAACACTGGCTTCACTGTTAGATTTCAGGGTGAGTTTGTAGTTTGCCAGATGGGTAAAAACCCACAGATTTGAAAAATGAACAAATTTGATTTAGAAGTCACTGAAAGATCATAAAGGTAGAACCACCTAAAGACTTTTCATTCATATTTATACACATAGTCGCTCTTCAAAGTAAAGCCACACTTTAAACAGCAATATTCCTAGTATTTTAATTTTTAAGCAATTTTCCATGTTGCAAAACAGCGATACTCAGACCTCAGTGGTTCAGGAGCCAAATTAGCAATCAACATTACCCAAAAGAGCCACAGTAGTGTGAATTCATTGTTTCATTTACTATTTTTATTTATATAAAAATTGTTCTCACAGCAAAATAACTGACCACTACAACTGGTTAACAACATAGCAAAAGCACCCTGATTGGTTAATAACTTAGACTGGTTAATAAAATCACACAGTATTTTAATAGCATGTGCTGCAAAGAGCCACAGGAAACACATTAAAGAGTCACTTGCAGCTCCTGAGCCTTGGTCTGAGTATCACTGTAGTACAAGTATGTCAGAACAAAATGTAACTTGACATTAAACTTGACAGAATGTTAATGTATTGGAGTTCAGCAGCCTTTAGATTATAGAACAAACATTTGTACATTTATGCCCAAGTCTGTAAACACACTGAAGTAAATGGGACGACACATGGGCTTAAAGTTAAGAACATACAGAAGAATTTCCAGGATCAGGGCCATATGTGCAATCTGAAACAAAATCCAGTTATTTTTGATATTCAGAGAAACTGAAAATTATCTTAATTTTTCATATTACCTTTAACATGACGATCAGATTGTTCTTTCAGTTTCAATATCTCTAAATGTAATTCATTATTTTCTCTCGTGAGTTTAGCATTCTCTGCTTTATAAGGTTCTAGAATAGCATCAAAATTGCTGCATTCTTTTTCAATTTTTCCAGCAGATAACTTTGTACTGCGCAGGCTCTCTGTTGTATGGACAAGGTCACTGAAATCAAAAGACAGCAAATAGTCTAAATTCAGGCAAGAATCCTACCAAATTGAAAGTTATAATCCCAAATGGTTATTTTGTCCTTAAAAAGGCACTCATGTTGTTTGAAACCATTTTTAAATTACTTGTTTAATCTACTAGAGCAGGGGTGGCCAACCTGAGCCTGAGAAGAAGCCAGAATTTACCAATGTACATTGCCAAAGAGCCACAGTAATACGTCAGCAGCCTCCCCATAAGCTCCACCCCCCACCCACACCTCCAGATCAACTGTTTTGTGGCGTGCAGGAGGCTCGGAGGGAAAGGAGTGAAGGCATGGCAGGCTTATGGGAGGGTGCAGGAAGGGGTGGAGTGGGAGCAGGGCCTGTGACAGAGTCAAGGGTTGAGCAGTGAGCCACACCTCCCAGCACATTGGAAAGTTGGCACCTGTAGCTCCAGCCCCGGAGCTGGTGCCTATACAAGGAGCCGCATATTAACTTCTGAAGAGCTGCATGTGACTCCGGAGCCACAGGTTGGCCACCCCAGTACTAGAAAGATTTTAAGACTCCCTCTCCTAGCATTATACACAGGTGCATTCCAAAACATAGATATATAAAGTTAGAATTTTCACTATAGAGATTTGACAGTAATTCAGTGCAAACTTCAAAATATTAATGCAGTATAATGCAATAGACATAAATGTGGCTGATCTTTTCCTTCCGGTTTTAGTCTAGAATTGGTGGTTACAACTTTCTAGATATATAGAAAGGATTCTATGCTTACATAATAATGTTGGCAGAACCACCAAAGGCCACCAATAATTAGTTTCTGTAACATACCAAGTGTCTGTAAACCAAAAATGTGGGATTAACAGATGTATACCTAAAATTACGCCTAACTAATTTTCCCTAAAGAATTCTCTTTGTGAAGAAAAATTCACAGCAGCACAAGTAGTTTTATTGTTTTAAATAGAAATCTTCTTAAATTTTCACTAAGGAAAATGATATCCTATCAAAAAAGCTTCTAGCTTCAATAATCAATTAGGTTATCAATTTTTTCTTATGAAGTATCTTGTCTATGGACACCCTAGACCTGGTTATTCAACCAGAAACTAGGTTGATCTGCTCTCTTTTTAGACAAAATGAGTTGCCTTTAGTTTTGGTTTTTCTTCATTAAAATGTTTTATGTTGCTCTTCAAGGATAAGATGCAACACGACATGAGCTTAAAAATATTGGGTGGACAGATTGGTTTGTCCACTAAGACTGAAAATGAGAACTGTCATAAAATGCATAAAGAATACAATGGTGAATAGTACAGAAAATACTATAGTGCATTTATATAAATCACTGATGCGGATTCATCTGAAATACTGTGTGCATCCCTTCTTAAAAAGGACATTTCCGAACTAGAGGTGTTCAAAGAAAGGCAATGACAATAATCAAGGGCATGGAAAAACTGTCATATGAAGAAAGATTGAAAAGATTGGGATTGTTTATACTAGAAAGGAGATGAAGAAGAAGAGAGATGATAAAAGTATAGATGGTATAGACAAGGCAGATCAAAAACTTTGGTTCTCCCTGCCTCATAACACAAGAGCAAGTGGACATTCAATTATATTAAAGGAAAGGAAATTCAAAATTGATAAACAACATGTAATTAAACTGTGGTAGTCATTGCCACAGGAAGTCACTGAGGCTAAGAATTTAGACATGATTCAAAAAGAGATTGATATCGATATGTATCTCAAGAATATTTAATTACCATAATTAATTATAGCAAACATTAAACCTCATGCCTTAGAGGGCTCAAATCAATCTACTGGTACTCAGAATGAGACCTAAATATGGGGCAAATTATTCCACAACTGCTGATTGTGGGTCCTTACACCTTCCTCCAAAGCATCTGGTGCTGGCCACTATCTGAGAAGGATACTGGACTAGATGGACCTCTGTTCTGATCCAGTATGGCAATTCCTGCATGCGTAACGGCATCAAAGCCATCAAACAGCTGAAGGGTGGATAAGTTGTCCTCCAGACATACTACTTAGATACATTCATTTTCTGCTTTATGTAACCAGTAGCATCCCATTACACATTTCAGTAAATGTGGACACAGCTAATGATATATACACTCTACCCACATAAGAATATTAAGAACCTGAGTCAGGAGGTAAGTTTTCATTTTTAGCCTCACTTTAGACATTTTGAATTTTTAAGTGCAGATCATCAGCCTTTATAGAGGCCAGTAAAAACCCAGTTGTCCCAGGAGTTGGATACTAGAATTTTCTTAACTTGTCAATACTTAGAAAATATCCCAATAAATTCTCATAAAATGTTAAATGTTCACTTTAAACAATTTCTCATTTGACCCTATTTCAATAGAAAATTTTGTTTTTGTTTTTAAAGCAATTTTTTAAAAGAGTAAGACAGTTTACCACAAGTTTTATACTCAAGTAGCATGCACTGCTATGACTAACGTTCTTTTTAAAGATTTCCCTTTTGTTTGGATACCTAAAAAGTTTTTCCACCAGAGGCAAGCTCTCCACTCCTAAGGGTTGTCGATAGCCCAGCTGATCTAGCCTCTTCCTGAGATTAATAAACTTTCGCTCTGCAGCCGTGCTCATTGTGAATATGCTTCAAAAGTGGTTTTATCACTCCCAGCAAAATCAAGGTGACCTGAAAAAGATTATAGAATATATACAGAGTTTCTTTCTTGCCGCTGTACAACATGAATAAGTAAAAGCAATCCTTCCTGGTAAAAAAACAAAAATAAAAAACCCCTAGTATTTTTGTATACGAAATATAGATGTCTATATATGTTCTTGAAACATTTTGTAACTAAAAGCCTTTATTAAAAGACACTGTCCACTTACACTAAGTTTTGTTATAAAGAAATTATTTATCTAGATTTTTATACTACACCTATCTGAGCTCCTCCTATGAGGTATACACATAAAAATCTCTCTCTTTCTCTTTTCCCTCCCATCAGCAAGAACCAGACTTCAGGGAGATATTTTTATGGGAAGACTAAATCAAAGTGGATTCTGCACTTTCTGAATTTTGTGGTCATCTTGATCTCCATGAAGAGTGAGATCCATGTGCCAGTTCTCAAAAAGATTTTTTCCTTCACATACAAAATTTCACTCAAAGTTGACAGTTCCAGTGGATTATTACTCCTGGAGGAATTCTGCACCACTGTGCATGCGCATAATTAATGTGCCGTGCATATTTTTATTTTTATAGAAAATAGCTTCTGCCGGAAAGTTGCTGCACTTCTGCCTTTTGCCCACTAGAGGGTGCTGTGGCGCTAGAACAGAGCAGCCACTCCCAACCAGCTAGGAAGAGAGAGAGAGCCTTAAGTGCCTTCTTCACAGCACCTGTCAGGCCAGGTCAGGAGACAGGGGATATGGGGAGACAGACAGAGTGGGGCTGCTGTGGGGGTCAGACAGGCTCATAAGGGCTAGTGGGGGAGGACAGACTGGGGCAGGGGCTGAATGGGAATGGAGGGTCACAGTGGGGAGGGAGGTGCAGAGCCACATGGGGACGGGGGAGGGAGTGCAAGGCCACATGGGGGAAGGGGGATAGCTGAGTGGAGGAAAAGAGACACATAAGGACAGGGGGAAGAGTGCAGGGACACATAGGGATATGGGGAGGAGGCGGGATGAGGGGGTGCAGGGACACAGGGGGATGGAGGGAATGGGTGTCTCAGTGGGGGTGCAGGGACATATGTGCTTGACTGAAAGGGAGAGGCTAGGGGTCAGCCAGGGTCTGTATGGGGGAAGCTCCCTAACAATTCCTCCCCACCCCACCAAAAAAACCCATTCTATACTTTTCCCACCTATACCCAACAACCCTTCAAGTTAACATCCAGGCTCCTTCCCAGCAATTACTTCCCTCTCCCTCAACTCCTCTGTTACCCCTGACTCCCCCAAGCCTTTCCACTGCTTCTGAGGGGTGCAGGAAATACACTTCTGTATTGTAGTTTAAATGAATTATTACTCAGAGTTCTGTATTAATATGCCTAGTAAGGAATATATTTATCAAAAAACATTTCCTGAATATTTTTTGTTGTCTGTATTGTTACAGACATACTTGCTGATGGTATTTTGAAATGAATTACTAAAATAATTGAAACTGGTATGATTATATTGTATTGGAGAAGTAGCCATCTTAGTCTGTATCCACAAAAACAACAAGGAGTCCAGGGGCACCTTAAAGACTATCAGATTTATTTGGGCATAAGCTTTCGTGGGTTTTTTACCCACAAAAGCTTACGCCCAAATAAATCTGTTAGTCTTTAAGGTGAGACCGTACTCCTCATGATTATATGGTGTTATTTTGACAAATAAAACATGCAGAATTTTGAAGAATTTTAAAATATTGTGCACAGAAATTTTTTTGGTGCAGAATTCTCTCAAGAGTAGATTAACTGTGAGAGGTCATGATCACATCAGATGAAGAAGTTATATAATTTAGGCTAATCCTATGGAGGACTTGGAATATGGACCAAAACCTTGAATTTGACCTGGTACTGAGTGGGGGAAGGAGGGGTCAATGAAGGAAGCAGAGCACTGGAATGGTGTGATCTTGGTGGCCTTCTTTTTTGCGCAGATGACCAGCCGTTCTGTACCAATTGCAGGTTGTTTTTTTTTTTAAATGTTACTTTCATAATTAGTAAATTATAGCAACTCAGACTGGAGATCAAAAATGTGTAAATCATTGTAATTAGATCCCTGAGAGGTTGCAGCCTCAGTATCTCTCTGAATTTCTCACTGCATCTGAATACCCAATAGTCCATCAGTGATAGAGAGGGCATGATTTCTTTTAAATGCTTCCCTCTCCTGATGCTCATTATTTCCGGGATTTAGCTTCAACCAGCAGCTCTGCATCCAGTTGCTGATCTTAGCCAAATGCTTGGTTCACTGGGAGATAAATGGTGCTGCTTGCCTCTGATATGCAGGTGATGTAGAGCTTCACATTATCTGCTCACTTTTTAATCCATGTTTCACAATCTCCCGCCGTGACATCACATAGACTAACAGAACAAGGGAGATGTTAAGAGGCTTCACAGATGAAGGCTTTGAAGGTGGAAAAGCAGGTGTCCACAACAACTGAAGCTACAAACATAAATCCCTGTGACATGTCTGAGGCCAGACAGAAAGATCTCATGGTCCACTATCAAAACTTCTACCATGGAGAGGTTTCTAATTTATAGCAGTATGGCTGCAAGGCCCTGCTCTGTAGCCAAGAGAAGATTATCCATAAAACCACTCAGCACTATCTTTGTACCACGTCCTGGCCTGAATCCTCACTGGAAGGGGACCTAAATACCGGCAATGCCTAGGGAGAGTTCCAGATAAAATTGGCAAGCTTCTCTGTTAGGTTGCTTAGAAATGGAAGGTAAAACATCAGGCTTACTCCTAGAGGAAATTCTGTGCCACTGCACGTGCGCAGAATCAATGTCCCCGCAGAAAAATTACTTTCTGACATAGAAGCAAAGAGAAGCTGCAAGAGCGGTCATGCACCCCACCCTAGCAGCGCAGGTACATCATTCCAGGAACCCGAAGCAGTTGGTGAAGAGGTAAATCACTGGGACACCCCAGCCGGTGGCTTCTACCCTGTGCCCGGATCAGCTGCTAGTCCCGGCTGAACTGGAGGCGGGAGAGGACGGGGCTTCCTCTTCCCCTGCAAGGAGCAGATGGGGCTGTGGCATACCAACCCCCAGAAACCTTCCCCTGGCTGCAGGAAGCTCATCATCCTCCCCTGCTTGCTGTCCCTATCGCTCCTCAGCCATGGGGGGAGGAGTTACTGTACAAGGAGCTTCTCTCCCATCCACCCAACCCCCATGCATCGGACCTCCTATACCCGTCCTCCCCCACTCCAAACCTCACCCTGTATACCCAGACACACACACCCAACCTTCCATACCTGAACTCCACCCCCACCTCAACCCCTATATATGAAGCCACCCTGCAACCAGACCCCCCGCCTCCAGACCCCCACCTCTGCACCCAAACCACCCCCAACTGAGCTCCCTGCACTCAAACTCCCATCCTGACAGGCCCCACCCCAAGCCCCCACATCCAGACCCCCAACTAGCTGCACCCAGACCCCCACTTCCCAAACCCCACTCCCCCAGCACCCAGACCCCCCACTGAGCCTCAACCACCTTTATCTGGAAGCCCCTGTAGAGTCCCATTGCCCCTGCACCTGGAACCCCCACAACGAGCTTCTGTGCATCCAGATCCCCCCACACTTAGACCCGCCACTGAGCTGCCTGCACCCAGATTGTCCCACAAAGAACCTTCTCACCCCACACCTGGATCCCCCCCACACCGAGCCTCTTCACACTTGGATCCTGCCTGGTTGAGCCTGCCTGCCCCACACCTGGTGCACCTGGTACAGAGGGGCAGGGCCCCAGGTTATTTCTGGGGCAGGCCCAGCCCTTGTACTGTGTCAGATGCAGCCTCACCACTGCATCCGTGTCCCACCTTCATGCAGCCAGTGGCCTGTGCTCCCACTGCCATGCTGGAGCCTCCGCATTTATTTACTGACAAGTAAAATATGCAGAATTTTAAAATATTGTGCACAGAATTTACTTTTCCAGCACAGAATGCTCTCAGGAGTAATCAGGTAACTGCAACACCTCAACTGCATGGAGTGACTGTTCTGTACATACTAGCTGGATTGCTTTGTGATGGGTGGTATATTGCTGTCCTCAAAGGAGGTGCTGACAATTTCAATTAGTTGTTCTCCCAAATTATCTCAATTCTCCTTCAGCAGCCAAGAACGATTAGCACTGAAGGTGGTGACTTTGCTTTCCTGCACTTGCTTCTAGGATTTCCTGCTGTACAAATGGGACGAATTTAGGGACAGGAGATATCTTGTTACTGGGCCTGTATCTGGCACATGGTTCCTAGTGTTCCAGAAATTAAGCTTGGATGTGAATTATTTTCTCTGAGAAGTAGGCTGATAGCAATATGGTTGGTTCTGGAGTTGAGCAGAAGTATTCCAGTTTGTTTCTGCCATATACAGCTGATAAAGTTTTCTTTCTTGCTGTTTCTTCTGTCACAGGACATCAGAAAATGATGGTAATCTACTGGGACAAGGAGGAAGAAATGGACAATTTGGTGCCAGAGCATCAAAGTCTGTGATTAACCAGTGGTCATAAAATCTCATTGCATCTTCTATCCTGTGGCCTTTCACATTGGGTAGAGTTACCTGCAGGATGTTTCAGAATTTCACTGGTTCCAACGGGTAAACTATCATGATAACTTTTTCTTGCCTGGAGACTTGAGAGGATTTAGATCTGAGCCTGACAGTGGTGATACTCACTGCAGGACAAAATGATTTTTCCTTGTATTCCCAAGAGCCACAGCCACTCCAGAAATCAGGTTGGGGAGCAACTAGCTTTGCGTATAGGTCCAGAGAGTATCTGAGAGAAGTTTAGGATATAAAGTAAGGAGAAGAGATTTGGGGCCATTGCATGGATGTTGAAGTCCCCAAGGACAGTAAGTCTTGGGAATGTCTTCATCATGTCCAACAGAGACTCAGAGACTCTAGGAAATCTTTGCTTTTCTGCGTGTCTAGAGTGGAAGCACATATTAGATTTCTCTATAAATTAACAAGGCACTTGGCTCCTCTC
This sequence comes from Eretmochelys imbricata, assembly GCF_965152235.1. NCBI lineage: Eukaryota > Metazoa > Chordata > Testudines > Cheloniidae > Eretmochelys > Eretmochelys imbricata. The sequence continues at coordinate 92,007,199 of NC_135575.1, forward strand.
AAACAACTTTGTCTCCAGGTGGCATTTCTTACATTTGAGACTCAACTACTTACATATCCCTCCTTAGTTGTCTCTTTCCTCAGATGAACAGTCTCAATATTTTTAATCTCTCTTCATATGGAAGCTGTTCCATATCCCTAATTATTTTTGTTGCCCTTTTTGGTAATTTTTCCAATTCTCTTTTTTGAGATGGGCAACCAGAACTGCATGCAGTATTCAAGGTGCGGGCATACCATGGATTTATATAGTGGCATTATGATATTTTCTGTCTTATTATCTATTCCCTTCCTAATGTTTTCTAACATTGTTAGTCCCCCTTCCTTTTTTTCCCTCTCATACTGCCACTGCACACTGAGCAGATGTTTTTACAAAACTAACCACAATGACTCCAAAATCTCTTTCTTGAGTAATAACAGGTAATGTAGGGCCCCTTCATTTTGTATATAGAGTTGGGATGTTTTCCAGTGTGCATTACTTTGCATTTATCAACACTGAATTTCATCTGCCGTTTTGTTCCCCATTCATGCATCTGATGAAGTGGGTTTTAGCGCACAAAAGCTTATGCTGAAATACATCTGTTAGTCTTTAAGGTGCCACAAGGACTCCTCGTTATTTTTGCTGATACAGACTAACACGGCTACCATTCTGAAGATCTCTTTGTAACTTTTCGCAGTCAGCTTTAAATTTAACTTTCTTGAGTAATTTTGTGTCATCTGCAAACTTTGCCACCTCATTGTTTATGCTTTTTTCCACATCATTTATGAATATGTTGAACACCATAGATCCTTGGGGGACCCTTACATTTACCATGCTCTACTGTGAACACTGGACATTTATTCCTACCCTTCATTTCCTATCTTTTAACCCGTTATTGATCCATTAGAGACCTTTCCTCTTGTCCCATGACTGCCTACTCTGCTTACGAGCCTTTGGAGAGGGACCTTGTCAAGGGTTTTCTTAAAGTCCAAGAATACATATAGGAATGCAGATTCCAATTGCAGAAATGAGTCAGCGCCAGTGACAGACTGACACATGGGCCCACAGGGCCTGTGCCCAGGGGCCTCAGTAGTACTGGAACCTGTGTAGATGGGGAGAGGGCCACCAGTGCTGGAACTGTGGCCCTGTCCCTGCTCCTCCTCTTCCCCCTAAGGCCCCACACCTCCTGGCCAAGCCAGAGGCTGGAGCCAGGCATGGTAAGAGATGCCCAGGAAGCCCAGGCCACTGTGGGGCACCCCAGATCCTCCACCTGCCCTGGGTGGGGAGTCAGGGGGCCAAGAGCAGCCCCCAGCCCATGTCCCGGCTCACCCAGGGCAGGTGGAGGGTCCGGGGCTCCACTCAGGGACCAGGCTCTCTGGGTGGTTAAGAACGTAAGAGCGGCCATACTGGATCAGACCAATGGTCCATCTACCCCAGTATCCTGTCTTCCAACAGTGGCCAATGCCAGGTGCCCCAGAGGGAATGAACAGAACAGGTAATCATCAAGTGATCCATCCCCTGTCACCCATTCCCAGCTTCTGAAAAACAGAGGCTAGGGACATCATCCCTGCCCATCCTGGCTGACAGCCATTGATGGATCTATCCTCCATGAATGTATCTAGTTCTTTTTTGAATCCTGTTATAGTCTTGGCTTTCACAATATCCTCTGACAAAGTCTTTCACAGACTGACCGTGTGTTGTCTTTTAGCATCTTAGGGGTAGAGGAAGAGCAGGGGGCAGGGCTCCGTGGTGAGGGCTCCCACCAGGAAGAGGCTGGCTCCACTTACAGGGGCTGCGCTTATCAGCTCCCTCCCTGCAAAGCGCAGCCACTGTCACTCCTGGTTGCTCATGTTAAAAAGTGGGTGGGTATCTCCTACCCACCCCCAGTTTCAGAGCTCACAGGCCCGCAGGGGGCCCAAATGTTTTTTGTGCCCAGTGCCCCAGTAAATCTTAATCCACTTTTGGTCAGCCTAGGGTGTTTGCACAGATTGTAGAGATGGGTCGGGGGGGGGGGGGGTGTGCACGTGGGGGAGCCATGGGGTTGCAAAGGTTAACCGTTACAGGAAGAAGAAAAGGAGTACTTGTGGCACCTTAGAGACTAACCAATTTATTTGAGCATAAGCTTTCGTGAGCTACAGCTCACTTCATCGGATGCAGACAGTATGCATCCGATGAAGTGAGCTGTAGCTCACGAAAGCTCATGCTCAAATAAATTGGTTAGTCTCTAAGGTGCCACAAGTACTCCTTTTCTTTTTGCGAATACAGACTAACACGGCTGTTACTCTGTCGTTACAGGAAGGATATATGTAAGAGGTCAGCATGGAGACATCCCAGGGAGGCCTCGGGGTGGGAGGGTGGCTCGCTGCAGCTGCGGTCTCAGGGAGAGGCCGGGTGGGAGTAGACGCAGATGCGCTAGATACAGAGAGCGGGAAGGATGAGAGCGGGCCGGGCACAGCTCAGATCGGGGGCACAGGTCGCACGGTGGGAACAGGTGGTCGAAGGGCGACGTGGACACAGACGCAGTCACTCCTAGGAGGGGCCGGCTGGGGCAGGCGGGGCGGACACCTCTCAGGAAGGGGCGCACAGAGTTTGGGGAGCGGGCAAGGCGCTGAGGGGGCGCAGGAAGGGGAACTGGGCCCCACCATCGCTGTCCGGGGTAATGCCGGGAGGGTCGGTAACACCCGGCGCCACGGGACCGCCCAGGCCCAGTCCTGCCGCTAAGCGACGCCGAGTCCCTGGAGCCCCGGGCCACCCCTCACCAGACCCGGGCACCGGAACCCCCCGGCCCCGGGAGCTCCCAGCCCTCCCGCAACTGACATCAGTGTCATCAACGTCACCATAGCAACAGACTGCAACCCCCTCCCCCGCAGGACTCGGCCCTTCCTTCCCGGAAAGTGGCGCAAGCGAAGACCCGGGGGCTCCTAACGACCTCGCCCACGATCTCGCGGGCGAGGGACACTCACCGGGGACTCTGGCTCCGCAGGCCTCGGCGCCGGCAGCTGGGCCGAACCAGCGGTTTGAAAATGGCGCGCGGAGGAAGGTCCGCTTCCGCCCCGTCACCCCAGCAACCGGACAAGCGCGAGCTCCACCACGTTCCGCACCAACCGCCGCAGTGCAAAAGTTACAGCCAGCCACCCCTAGCGGCCCCGTGACTCCCAGCAGCCTCCGCGCGGAGCAGGCTCCCAGCAGCCTCTCCTCCGTTGTGCCTGCCTGCCCGCGTCAGCGCGGGGTCTCCCGTGTACCCTAAGAATCCGGGCGGGCTGGAGCTGGAGGCGGGCCCGGCGGCTGCTTCCTCCAGCGGTGCGCAGCCCCAGGGCGGCCAGTGCTGAGAGAGAAACCCTCCGCTCCGGACCGCATTAGGCAGCAAGGCAAGGGCGCAGCCCCTGTAGCCTGTTTTGTCTTTGCAAGTCGTCTTAGCCGTGGAGGCACCGTCCGTCTGCGTCACCTACCTCCAGCACGTCCGCTGCCCCCAAGTGGCACCCGCTGTTCCTGATCAGTTTCGATGCTGGAATGTGAGAGATCAGCGGAAAACCCCTGCCCCAAAGTCAGGGCTCCCGCCTGTTTCTGGAATTGCCCAATTTCTAGTATTTCCAGCCCCAAGTAGTCGAAAGTCATGAGTCAGGCCGCAGAAAATCCTGAGTGGCTTAAAAATCACGGGCCTTTAAAAATAATAGAATAAAAGAACCCAGTGGGTGCTTTTTGTTTTCCTTCTGGTTCTTGATCCTTTGCAAGCAGGTCCCATTTTCAAGATTTTCTCTGCAAGCCCAAGAAGTACTCTTTTATTTAATAAATACAAAAATAAATAACCTGAGATTCTCATGACTTTGGGAGAGGGGACTTTAAGATGATCAGCAAGTATTGCAAGGTCTGTGATAAAATTGTGAAAGTTAGGAACACTAATTTTTCTGATCGCTAGAAATCTTACGAACCAATTGTTTGGCACAGGCGGAAGATGGTAACCAGTACCAACTGACAACTCATATCAACACTGCTCTTATTACTACAAAGGTTAGAAGTGCTGTGGTAATTGTCAGTCTTTTTATGCCTTTAAAGTGCATGCTATGTAAGCTGAAAACAAGCATTATGACTTCAGTTCTGGTAGCTGGCATCAACATTTGTTCACACCATCTCACATAGGGCAAATGGAATCAAACCTACCAAGTAATAATCACTGTTTTGTAGAGCACGAAGCATGCTGTTAGCACTCAGTAAATAATTATTACATTATTAGACAGTGTAAGTGATTGGGTGGGAGAGATAGCTCAGTGGTTTGAGCATTGACCTGCTAAACCCAAGGTTGTGAGTTCAATCCTTGAAGGGGTCATTTAGGGATTTGGGGCAATTTTGGGGATTGGTCCTGCTTTGACCAGGGGGTCAGACTAGATGACCTCCTGAGGTCTCTTCCAACCCTGATAGTCTATGATTCTATGACTTTGTTTTAGGCTAAATTATCATTAGTTTGTTACTTAAATAGAGTTAAAGAAAAGTAACTACAATTGATTAGGGACTTCAGATTGTTTCCTGATCCCATTGTACTTATTTTCTCTCTCATATTCATCAACATCCCAGTGAACTTCATAAAAAAAAACCCTTTAATTTAGGTGACTTTTTGATATTAACAGATAACACTAAACATCCTTCTCTACTAAACCCATTAGATCAGTGAGCCATAAACGGACAGAAGATGTATCTGGTTTAATCCTATGAATTTGCTACAGCTCCGGAAAGAAAAATATTCTTAAAGTGGACAAATGCCTAAATTTAATCATCTCAAAGATTTGGGAAAAAAAATAATTTACTTTTCTTTAGAACACCTGTCTTTACTATACAATCACTTCCATTTTATTACTTCACCTTGAAATTCAAGCAGCACAAGTGATCTTGAATGAGTACGGTAAAACCTGGCTTAGAGACCACCTCTGAAGAGAGACCACATGACAAGCAACTACTTGCACAGGCCACAGAACACCACTGCTTCTCTGGTGTGCAAACCTTTGAAGACAGACCACCTCTTATAGAGACCACTTTTGCTAACTCCCATGAGTTTTACTGTAGTTTGAACCTTTATAAGGACCCAATCTACAGGGCAGTATTGATGGTACTATTTCTAAAATTGAGATTTCAGAAATAAGCAAGAAGTGCAAATTAGTTTTGTGATACAGGACAGGATTAGAGGTGGAGCCTCTATATAACAAAGTTCTAGGGAGCCACAAGGAGGGGTTTGTCAAAAAGTAAAATTAAAACTAAGATGATTAGAATTCTTTAATTCCTGGAGAATAATTATGTCACTGCCTTTTTAAAACTGGATTAACAATTGTTTGGTTCTTCATAATTTCAGGCACCCCTTGCATCTCAGAGAGAAGACTTGTGGCTGAAAAAGATAGTACAGTATATCCACTTTTTCCTCTTGGAAAGAGGAAATATAAAACCTTTTTGAATCTTATATGCTATGTTTCAATGGGAGCAGAAGTTGAGTTAAATATTTTTGAAGACTTATGAATTGAAGATACTGTATTGGGAACTGGGGGGTAAAACTTTCAGAAGTGCCTATGTCCCTTTTGGAAACTTTAACCTGTGTATATGCCTTTCTCACTATTTACATTCCACTAGACTCGCTGAAGTTTGATGGGTAATGTTTTGTTTTTAAGAACGCAGACTAGGCCAAACCCAAGGAAGAGAGAGAAAATCTAAAGAACATGTCTGATGTATGAGATGATTGTACTAAAATACTGCACCTAGCACTGGGTACTTTAGTTCCAGAGACCTGTCGAACTGGATTGGTTTAAAAAAAAAAAATGGGGAAAGATGGTTAGAAGAATAGTGCAATTGGCTTGTAAGAAAAGATTAAATGAGCTAAATATGAGTTTGGCAAAGTTATGAGTAAGGTGGAGACATTCAGTTCAAGCATTTGAAAATTGTAAACTTGAAGGAATGCTTTTTATTGAGGTATTATTAAGTATAGTGGCAAGAAATCAAATAAGTTTAAATTGAGTATCATTGAGCTTTTTCTTAAAAAAAGAAAAAAAGATGCCTTTTGATCCAGAATCAGTAGTTTTAATATGCTTTAATTGCTTTTCCTCAACAGTTTTTTCATGTTTAAACTTTGTTACAGGGCACTCATTCAGCAGTTATGTATATTGCATTTGGAATTTGTCACTTTTTTAATCTTGACTCAGATTAATGTTTTTGAATTCTCTGAATTATAGTAGTTGCAGCCTCAGTAGTTATGGTTGTAAAACAGTTTCCAGTCTATAATCTGTATCTTTTCACATGTGCAGAACGCTCATCTTGCGGGCTAATATTTCCCATGTGTGTTCTTAAAAAAAAAAAAAATCTGCCCTTGGGGCAAATTTTGAAATATGTCCTTTCTTTGTGGTGTTATCCCATTTTCCACATCTACAGTATCACCTTCATGACAACTCTGTCATCTTTAGACGTTTTCCCACAGTTCCTTTTGAAGTTCTGACATCAGTATAATTTATGGGCAGACCCTCTAGTTTCACCCACACAGTAGTTGGGGTGAAACTGGATGCAATATTAAAGTTGTGTGATTTATCTTTGATCAAGAATCCTGAGCAAGCTTATTTGCGGACCATGGTCAGAAAGCAATTTATTATTGGTCCGTTAGAGACATTTTAACACAAGAAATATCTTAGTGAAACCAATGCTCAGAAATTTCAGTAGAAGTTCCTGCCGTGTCTGCATGCAAGTACATGAATTCAAAAATGGAGATCTGTTCAGATGGTTTCTTTGGAGAAGTTTTCCTTGATAAATGGAATAAGTTATTGAAGATTTATTGTTTGTATTTGATACGTACCATTAAATATACAGTTGTGCAATGTGGACAAGGTAGTTGTGACGATTCCTCCCATAAGGCTTTATGGAAATATGCTTATGAATGTATGCTACATATGCCGTGTAACATATCTCTGTATAAGTTATGATCTACTGAATCTATTAATCCTATTTGTATGCATGTATCTTTTTGTATTCAAAAGTTATGAATATTGACTGTGTACTGGCCTGATTTCTAAGTAGCCTTAGTAGAGTATTTGGTCAGCTTCTTGAGAAAGGAATGTGCAAATTAGGTGCCCAATCAAGAAACACTTAAAGGACAATGAATCTTGTAAGGCTTCAATCCACATAAGAAGTCTTTCAAGGAGCGAGGACTTTCAAGAAAGCATGTGAACCAAGGCTGCTACCTGTAAGTTCTGAGTCATGCATGGACATGTGACTTGCCCATGTGACTCCAAAACTCCATCTTGGAGTTGGACTTTGCATAGGAGAGAGGAGGGGGTCTCCACCCCCAAGAGAAAGTTTATTTAAAGCCTGAGGAGACCCCCTCCATTTTGTCTTCAGCTGGCTAAAGAGATAGCCTCTCCACCCCCAAGGATACCGAAAGAAACTGGAACAAAGGACAGTAACTACAGGGGGTGTGATTGATTGCTACACCCAGACTAGAAGGAGACTAGTCTGTAAAAAGAAACTTGGTGAGGTTTTTATCTGTATTCAGTTTTATTACTGTACTAGTCTTAGACTTGTGGGTTTTATTTTATTTTGCTTGGTAATTCACTTTGTTTTGACTGTTACTATGTGGAACCACTTAAATCCTACTTTCTGTATTTAATAAGTAAAAAGTGATTTTATTAATTAACCCAGAGTATGTATTAATACCTAAGGGGAGGGGGGGCAAACAGCTGTGCATATCTCTCTATCAGTGTTATAGAGGGCATCTGAGTGTTAAAGACAGGAGCACTTCTTAAGTTGCTTTCAGTTAAGTCTGCAGCTTTGGGGCACGTAGTTCAGACCCTGGGTCTGTGTTGAAGCAGACTGGCGTGTTTGGCTCAGCAAGACAGGGCGCTGGAGTCCCAAGCTGGCAGGGAAAGCAGGGGTAGAAGTAATCTTGGAACGTGAGTTGGCAACCCCAAGGGGGTTTCTGTGATCCCAACCCGTCATAGTAGTATTACAGTGCAAACAAAGAATTTTCAAAAATAGGTGCCTAATGTTAGCCTTTCAAGTCCATACTTGGGGACCTAAACAAATGGCCTTGTTTTCAAAGTGACTGCCATCCAGAAGCTCCCATTTGGGTACCTAAATACGAACTTGAGAACCTTGCAGTTTTGAAAATCTTTGCCCTTAAGATTTTGGAATTCATGCATTTTAAAAAAAAAGTTTTAGCTGTTTTTATGGTACTGTAGTAGCGCAGACTTTCTGCTTAATGTATGACTGACGTTCAATCATGCTCTAGTAAATACCAATAAAACAGTAAATGTATGCTTAAAGGAAAATTATGTATTGTTTTCTGTCTTGTCTTGGGTACCTCATTTTGGACTTAAGATATTGCTGTTTTTGCGGTGAACAGCTGAAGAATTAATGAATACTCTAGAACAAGAAGTTTATAGGACATCATATTTGAAAGATTATTTTTACTTAAGATCAGAAGAGTTACAGCTACAGACAGTGACATTAATTCTCAAAACATGAATTTAGTTAGTACTTTCATTGACGAACTCCACATCTATATATTACAGCTTGAGGCAGAAAAAACCTAATTCTGTACAATCTTTTTAATGGTTACATAATTACCAGCATGCACAGTAGTAGTGTGAAGTCAGATGACTGTAGTGTCCTTTCAAGGTGCTAAGAATATACAAAGGTAATTGCTGTTAGCAAGAAAGAGTTACAATAGTAAAAAAAACAGGGCACCAGTGGGAGAAAAATTAAATATTAAGTGTTTCATGAATTTAATGCTTTAAAACAGTGCTTCAGCTGGGCAGGAAAGCAACACTGCTATTTAGGCATTTCATTCTGCATTGAAATATATCCCAAGATGGAAATATGACTAGACATGTATAGAACATTTAAGAATACATATGCTTCTTATTCCATCTTCTTAAAGCAAGTAACATTCATACTACTTGATATTTTTCAAACCTTTTCCCCTTGTAGAAGTTAGTGAGACTGTGCAATACTGGAGCAGTAGTCTAAGATGTCCTGGATAGTGAATTCCATGGTAACACCTGATCCAGGATAGCAACGAGCTATCAAGCCTTCAAAGTGTTTGTACTGGCGTATAAACTCATCTTGCATAGAATGCCATACAACCTGCAAAAGGAGGAATACAAACAAAAGTAAGTGACATTTTATTAAGACAAAATTCAGAAAAACAAGATTTTTGTTGCACAGAATTTCTGTAAGTCACCTTCTATGAACATTTATACAACTTCTACCAAGTCAAAATTACGAAGTAAAAGAGAAATTTTTGGGTTGTTTTTAAAAAATAATATTACATTGTGCTTTGTCTGTGCTAAATTGATAAAGATTTAAATACAAAAATCTCGTGTAACTAACTGAGCAGAGAGGGTGAGATTTTACAAAATCCTCAGTACAGTGGCCTAATTCTGCTCCCTCTATAGTCAATGAAAGTTTTACTACTTATTTCAATGGTAACAAAATTAGGCTATCACTGACCACTTTTTTAAATCCCACTCATAGCACTGGAAGAGAATGCACTGAAAGTATTATTCTGCGCCAAAACATATGTATAGGAATAGACACATTTCCAGATCACACAAGTGGTCCATATAGTCTGATATACTATCTCCCACACTGGCCAGCACCAGACGTTTCAAGCTTGCAAGAAACCTAATAATGGACAATTATGGCATACTCTAAGGGAAGTTTCTTCCTAACTCCTGTTAGTGGTTGATTCAGTTTGTCAAAAGGAATAGAGGCAATTGGGGGTGAATACCCCTTTAACAAAACTCAACCCTCAAAACATTCCATTTTGAGGGACTCACGCAGGGCTCCAAAAAAACACTGATTTTCAGAAGAGTCCTGAAGCTCAAGGTGCTTCCCCCAAGTGGGAGTATGCAGAAACAACCCCCCAAAAGAAAGTTATGATGGCAAGGTACTAATTTACTGATGACATACTTCCCAGAATACAGAGCTGTAGTTTACATAGCATTCTTTTGGTGCAAGTGAAGATGCTAATATTCTCTCATTCCCGTGAAGTTTCATTTTAGAGAAGCAGACTAAAGGCTATTCTACAAAGTAGTAGAATGTTTGTACAGGCATTAAAACAATCGGAGATGTCAGATTATTCTTTATACAAATCAGATAGTTTTACCTGAAGTAAGTTTTCTTCTTCACAAAGATGTTTGTCCACCTTCTTATAGAGATTATCCAATCCCTTCTTCACTTCCTTACCAGGATATTCCTTTATAACTTTGCGAAGCTCTTGTTTATTGAAAGCCAGTTGGTAACTTACTTCCTCTTCTCTTATGCCCTGTGCCACACGAGCTTCAACACCCTCAAAGAAATGCTAAAATACAATTATAGTATTAATATAATCATAAATGTAGGGTAGTATATGTAAGTGTCAGAATACTGATCTGATGGCACATCTTGTTTTCACATGACAAAAAACCTGAATCAAAGAAACAATATAAATTCACATTAGCTAAGGATCTGGTTCCACCCCACTAAACAGCAGCGTCCGCCACCACCGCACTAGAGCACTGGTTAAGTATTAACTCAGAAGGAAAAGTGTAACCACTTCTTGTAGCACCAGGGTTTTCCCTTGAAGTCTTCTGTCAAGTGCTGAGCCAGCCTAAAACTAACAAGATCATAGCCTGAAGAGAGATAGCAGTAGAGCCCTGGATGTCTAAAGCACAAAAAATAAAAGGCAATAGTGATGCATATGAACATGAGATCCTAAAATATGTATTCCTGAGAGGAGTGGGCCTACAAAAATGTATGTAGGGAACGTCATAGTTTAACTCACATTAGGTGACAAACAAGCATTTTAGATTTTTTAATATATCTATATATAAAGACATTTTATTAGGAGTAATTTCTCAACCATAAAAATTCATAATTTCCTAAAAAAATATAAAAACTACAATCCTAATTATAGCAAAAACATAATTAACAGTATCAAATACATTTGATATGCACAGCTGATATATCTTACAAGTCTCACTATGTTATCCAATTGAATAGCTCAGCTTAAAGCAAAATGTGCTGCCATATATATGGATCTGGTTCTGGCAATTAAAGGCGTATTAGGGTTTTTTTAAAAAGTAGTTTAGAAACAGGGTGATAATGCTTTTACCATCGGAGTGGGCAACAGCATCCCCAAGCTCCTAATTACTGATGAAAGTTAGTGTTGGAAAAGAATCCCTATCCACACATGAACATTTGGGTAAAAATTCTGCAATATATTAACAGTCAAGGAGATGTTAAAATCATTGTCCTGCGGGGAGATGAGAGCCCTTTGGAAGTCACCTGGGTTGGAAGTTAACAGAACAAGAAATGGCACATCCTCACATGCCTGGAGCTGTAAACTCAAAACGTGCAAATCAGTTTTTGGAGAAAGACAGCTGTATTCTGCATCAGAAATACAAGACCAAAAGATGCTTACATTTAATTTCTCAAGAGGCTGTCCCAATGAGTAGATGACGTAAGACTGGAGATGATCAGTGTATTTCTGTTTAGCTTCTTTTTTTTCAGCCTCAAGACATGAGATTTTCAAACGAGAGAGAGTTGCAAAAATATGGTGGAAGTTCTCCATCATGACCACATCCCTGGGTGTTTTCTGGCTTTCATTTGCTACTTTCTCCACTAAAATCAGAATAGTAAAAAGATTCAACACAAATCTCTTTGATAATTAAAATGTCTAAATTATGGAAAAAAGAGAGCTTGTAAGATGAATGAGAAAGAGCCAATTAAAGGAACAATTCCAGAAAAAGAAAAGGAGTACTTGTGGCACCTTAGAGACTAACCAATTTATTTGAGCATGAGCTTTCGTGAGCTACAGCTCACTTCATCAGATGCATACCGTGGAAACTGCAGCAGACTTTATATATACACAGAGAATATGAAACAATACCTCCTCCCACCCCACTGTCCTGCTGGTAATAGCTTATCTAAAGTAATCTTCAGGTTAGGCCATTCCCAGCACAAATCCAGGTTTTCTCACCCTCCATGGCCTAACCTGAAGATTACTTTAGATAAGCTATTACCAGCAGGACAGTGGGGTGGGAGGAGGTATTGTTTCATATTCTCTGTGTATATATAAAGTCTGCTGCAGTTTCCACGGTATGCATCTGATGAAGTGAGCTGTAGCTCACGAAAGCTCATGCTCAAATAAATTGGTTAGTCTCTAAGGTGCCACAAGTACTCCTTTTCTTTTTGCGAATACAGACTAACACGGCTGTTACTTTTCTGGAATTAGAGTGTCTTTGGCTTTCATGTCAAGAAGAGTCATTTGAAAAAATTTTAGAGCTCTTTAATTTTAGAAAGATCCACAAACTACATTTCTCAAGGCAGATTACCTCCATGGGGAACCATGTGGGATAAAACAAACAAAAGTAAAATTTCCTAGTAAGTTGTATCCTTTTAAGCAGAGATGAGGATTCAAAATGATTACTTTTTTACTTGGCAAGTCTGCCAAAATGATTTCCATTGTTGAATAAGTGAGTACATGAGAATATTCAAAGTAGCACTTCACATTAGTCCTAAGACTACAGAGTTCCACTCCTTACATATAGAGTATAGACAGTAATTTTTACATATTATAAACCGATAGATGATACACTTATTTACATGACTGATCCTTTGTTTAGCAAAAAGTGATTTGTATACTTTGTGGAAGTTTACAAACATAATTTATTGCCCTTTGAAGATATTTATGCATTGTAGCAAAACTTAAAAAAAAATTATACAAAAAAGTATTTATTCTAGGCTCCTTTTGCTGTTATTGAATATTTTTGTATGGTAATATGAGCTCTATTCTGCATATTCCAACTTTTCTTACCATGAACAATTTTTACTTAGGACATCAGTGTCTATTGCCAAAGTTATCTTGTTCTTCCAGTCTCTCTTTTTAAACAGGACTGCCCATAAAGGTGCCAGACTGATAACCTTGATGATGGAAGCACTCATTTGTCCACAGAACAGGCTAATGCTAATGTATATTTCTACATACTGCCCCATCATTGCTCCTCAACCTAGTTCTAGATCACCACTCCAAGTGTAGTAAAGTCTTTATGTCCATTTATCCATTAGCCTTTCCACTGAAACAATGAGGATGACATTTGTGATAGTAATTTTTGTAGCACGAATTCCTGTGCTCTAGAAAATTAACTGAGACCATCAAGTCATTTCAGACACACCACACAATAGTCATTAGGAAAATATCTCGCTGCCAATTTTAGTCTTCCTCTCTTCTATCCAAAGCATGGCAGCTACAGGTATCTTTCTAAGCAGCCTTGACCAACAAAACCCCTTACTGCATTCAGTTCAAACTCCTCACTTTATCTCTGCTGTTATTTTGTCTTAGTATCATCATCCTTCCTATCTCTTTTGTCTCTTTTTCCCCACTTGTAGCTTTGTGCTTTCTTTGAGGCTACTCCCAACTGGTTTGGAGCAGTCTGTGCCCTCTTTTCTGCTAAGTATCCTCTCTCTCTCTCCCCCTCCCTCTCTCAAATACCTTTTTAAAAAAGGACAGTTACCTTTTCCGTAACTGGTGTTCTTCGAGATGTGTTGCTCATGTCCATTTAACTTAAGCATGTATGCTCACCACAGGCACTGGTGCCAGACGTTTTTCCCTCAGAAGTATCCATAGGGACCAGCTCTGTTGCCCCCTGGAGTGGTGCACACATGCCAGGGTATATAAGGCGCCACCGGTTCCCCCAACCCTCAGTTCCTTCTTGCCGGAAACTCTGACAGTGGGAAGGGAGGGCGGGTTGTGGAACGGACACGAACACCACATCTTGAAGAACACCAATTACCGAAAAAGTAATTGTCTTTTCTTCTTCGAGTGATTGTCTTTTCTTCTTCGAGTGATGTCCATTCAACTTAGGTGACTCCCAAGCAGCATCCCCCAGAGGTGGGTAGGAGTTCACAAACATGTAGATTGCAATACAGCTCTGCTGAACCTAGTGTCGTACCTGGCCTGCTGAGTGATGGTGTAGTGGGCCGTGAACATGTGCACCAAGGTCCATGTTGTGGCTTGACAGATGTCCTGGATTGGGGAAGTGTGCCAGGAAGGCTGCCAAAGACGCCTGCGCTCTGCTCAAGTGGGTTCTGATGATCAGTGGTGGAGGGACTCCCACCAACTCGTAGCTGGTCCGAATGCAAGAGACGATCCTGTCAGAAATCCTCTGTGTGGACACTGGGAGGCCCTTTATCCTATCAGCTGTAGAGATGAAAAGCTGAGTCGACTTACAGGAAGTTTTTGTCCCATCTAGGTAGAAAACCAGAGCCCTTCTTACATCCAAAACATGAAGGTGCCTGTGACGCTTTGTACCTCAGGGGTACACCTTACACACCCATGTTGATCTTTATAAAATGATTGTGTGGTATCCAATGCAAAGTTTGTCATGTTGGGTGTCTGAGCATGGTTATTATAGTGATGTTATAATTGTTACAGTAGTGTTATAATAATGTTATAGTTTATCATTTCATGTATGTGGTTATGAGGCTGAAAATGTATCCTCATGGCTTAAAATAAGCCCAGGCAAAAATTCTCCAAGAGCAGAGAGGCAGTTCACACCTCATCAGGGCAGGTATGGGACAAACCCAGCCCAGCCTCACAGGAACAAAGGACGCTGGCCTAGGCAGCAACAAAATAATCTGTTAGACTCTCAAGGGAGTCACTCCCTCCTCCTTTGGTCAGTCTGGAACTGCGATGAGGTAATCCTCATCTGACTCTGAAGGGGGGGGGCAAAGCCAAAAGGAAAGAAAGGACATGATAAAAGGGAAACACATTTGCCCTGGTCTCTCTCTCTCTCTTCCACCTATATCTACAGACACCACACCAAGCAACTGAAGCACTGATTAAAGGGGAGAGCCTGGCTGAAGAGCAACCAGACAGCCTGTGAGAAGCATCTAAGTTTGAAACGGCACTGAAAGTGTTAAGATCAGCTTAGAATGCATTTTGCTTTTATTTCATTTGACCAAATCTGACTTATAATCACTTAAAATCTATCTTTATAGTTAATAAATCTGTTTGGTCTGAAGCATGTCAGAGACTCACCTTGGGATAACAAGCCTCGTACATATCAATTTCTTTGTTAAATTGACGAACTCATATAAGCTTGCAGCATCCAGCGGGCATAACTGGATACTGCAAGATGGAGGTTGCAAGGGTTGTGTCTGGGACCAGGGATATTGGCTAGTGTCATTCAGTTGCACAATCCAAGGAGCAGCTTACATGCCAGAGGCTGTGTGTGAACAGCCCAAGAGTGGGAGTTCTCACAGCAGAGCAGGATAAGGCTGGCTCCCAGAGTCAAGGATTGGAGTGACCTAGCAGATCACCGGTCCAGATAACACCAGAGGGGAATGTCACAGTGCCTTTCTTCACTATCTCATGCGGCTTAGGTCAGAACACCGGAAGGAAGATGTCCTGGCTCACGTGGAAAGCAGACACCACCTTGGGAAGGAAGGCTGGGTGGGGCCAGAGCTGGACCTTGTCCTTGTAGAAGACCATGTACGGCAGTTCTGAGGTCAGGGCTCACAGCTTGGAGACCCGCCTTGCCAACATCACCTCCACCAGGAAAGCTACCTTCCATGATAGGTGAGACAGGGAGCACGAGTCCAAAGGCTCAAAGGAAGGGCCCATGAGCCTGGACAGAACCAAGTGGAGATCCCACTGGGGCCGGGGACCAGACTTGATAAAGAGTCTGTCGAGGCCTCTAAGGAACCTGATCATCACATCATGGGAGAACACCATCTGTCCCTGGATTGGTACATGAAAGGCTGAAACAGCTGCCAGGTACACCCTGACAGAAGAGTGCGCCAGGTCCTGGTTCCTTTAATGAAGCAGGTAGTCCAAGATGGACTGCACCAAAGAATGCGAAGGGGAGATGCCCCGTTCGGCTGCCCAGCGGGAGAACCTCATCCACTTTGCCA
The DNA here is from genome assembly GCF_965152235.1 of Eretmochelys imbricata. NCBI lineage: Eukaryota > Metazoa > Chordata > Testudines > Cheloniidae > Eretmochelys > Eretmochelys imbricata. Next base: position 92,023,093 of record NC_135575.1, read on the forward strand.
GGTAGGTCTGCCTAATCAAGGGCTTTCTACTCTCGAGGAGGACCTTCTGGACCCCTTCCGAACAGGCTCGTACATCTGGGTTTAGCCACGCAACATTCATGCTGTGAGGTGGATGGACACAAGGTTGGGATGCAAGAGTTGGCTGTGATCTTGTGACAGCAGGTGTGGTCGGTTCGGCAGGGACCAGGGAGGGATCGCTGACCAGCTTGATAGTGTCCCAAACCAGTCCTGGCGAGGCCACCCCAGAGTGATCATGGTAACTTGCGCCTTGTCTCTCTTGATTTTTGCTAGGACCTTGCTGATGAGCAGAATCAGAGGGAACGCGTACATCAGGCTTCCTGCCCATGGCAGGAGGAAGGCATCGAAGAGGGAGCCCTTGTCCAGGCCCCATCAGGAGCAAAACCTGTGGCACCTTCTGTTCTGCCTGGTGGCAAACAAATCTACTGGGGGAGTTCCCCATCTCTGGGGAATCATGCCGGCTACTTCCACTCGTGGTAAAAGCACCCACTCGTGGTAAAAGGAGAAGTCCCTGCTTCGGTGATCTGCTAGTGTGTTCCTGGCACCTGGAAGGTGACATGCTTCTAGATGGATTCCATAGTCGATGCTGAAGTCCCAAAGATGGAGTGCCTCTTGGCAGAGGGCCGAGGATTGTGTTCCACCTTGTTTGCTGCTGTAGAACATCGAGGCTGTGTTGTCCCTGAGAACTCTGACCACTCTTCCTGACATGTGAGGTAGGAAGACCATGCACGCTCTGTGCACCACCCTGAACCTCTTTGATGTTTATGTGTAGCGTCGATTCCTCTGGGGACCACATACCTTGGGTCTGGAGGGTGCCAAGGTGCACCCCCCAGCCGAGAGCCGAGGCTTCCAAAACCAACTTGGCTGACTGCGGAGTGCTGACGAAGGGAACTCCTTCCAGAACTTTCCTGGGGTCAGCCCACCAACACAGCGAGGTATCATCGCGGGGATGATGACGACCTTCTTCTTGACTGGGAGTAGACCATCGCCAGCCATTGCTGCAGAGATCACATCCGGAGCCTGGCGTGACACACCACATATGTGCACGCTGCCATGTGACTTAGGAGGCACAGGCAAACCCTGGCTGTAGTAAAGGGAAACTCGGAGACTTCCATGAGATCCATCAGTGCCCTGAATCTCTCCAGCAGCAGGAACGCCCTGGCACAGGTCAAGTCGAGCACCGCTCCGATGAACTTTATCCTCTGTACCGGAACTAACGTGGATTTTTTTGTCGTTCACCAACAGGCCAAGGCAATGGCAAGTGACTAACAGCATCACGACATCTCTTTGGGCCTGGGACCTAGCTCTGCCCTTGACTAGCCAGTCATCGAGGTATGGGTAGATCTAGGCACCCACCACTGACATACACTTGGTAAATATCCATGCTGTTGCTAAGCCAAATGGGAGGACCGCAAACTGATAGTGGTTGGACCTACCATAAACTGGAGGAAGCGTCTGTGTCCCTTGAAGATGGGGATGTGAAAGTACGCATCTTTCAGATCCAGGGCAGCATACCAGTCTCCCGGATCCAGGGAAGGGACAATGGAGGCCAAGGAGACCGTGAAGAACTTCAGCTTTGCTAGGAAGCGATTTGGGTCTCGCAGGTCCAGGATAGGTCGTAGACCGCCTTAGGATTAAAATGTAGCAGGAATAGAACCTCTTGTTCCTGAACTCTGGAGAAACAATCTCCACCACACCTACCTGCAGTAACCCTTCTACCTCCTGCACGAGGAGACTCTCATGAGAAGGATCGCTGAAGAGGGACGGGGAGGGAGGGTGGGAAGGAGGGGTAGAAAGCAACATACAGGCCCAGCGTTTTAAGGGTCGTGCAGGAGTCCTTTAGGCCATGGAGCTTATTGTCCGTCTGTTCCGCAAACAGGGCTTGCCCATCGAAGGGAAGGTTTTGCATTGAGTGCTGAGCTTCCGTGGACAAGCCAAAGAGTAGCAGCCAGGATGCCCAGTGCATGGTGACGGCTAAGGCCATGGTTCGGGCGGCAGCGTCCACTGCATCCGACGCCGCCTGGAGCGTTGCCCTGTCCGCAGTCGTGCCCTCCTCCATAATAGCCCGGAACTCCTTCCTACAAGCCTCAGAAAGAGAGCCCTCAAACTTGGACATGGTTTGCTACATGTTAAAAACACAGCATCCCAGGAGGGCTTGATGGTTGGCCACCCTCAACTGGAGGCTAGAGGACGAATAAAGCTTATGCCCAAACAAATCTAGTCTCTTGGAGTCTTTGTTCTTAGGGGTAACTCCGGGCTGACCTTGTCACTCCCTGTGGTTAACCGCTTCTACCACTAGGGAGTTGGGAGCAGGATGGGTGTACAGGTACTCGTGGCCTTTGGATAGCACGAAGTACATGAGCTCCGCCCTCTTGGAGATAGGTGGCAGTGAGGAGGGAGTTTGGGTCCTCCACAACCATTGGTGGCCCGGTGGCTTGCTCCCCTGGTCCCTCTTGGACCCCCACAGGTTCCATGGGTACCACGCTGCCAACCACTGTGCCTGTGGCCACGGGACCAGTTTTGGTGCAGACAATGTAGCCGGTACCACCAATAACAAAGCTTATCCCGCTGTCAGCAAACCTCACTCTGAACCAGGGCTGGATCCTGAGCGGTCACTCCCAGGTGACCAGGACGGAGCAGACTAGTGGCTCTGTCCCAGCCGTTGCTGGTCATTCCGCCTGGAGTCCGATCTAGAGCGGGGTCCGTAGGGACCAGTGGTGCTCGACAGATCCATGACAGCTTGGAGCCAGCGATCTACATCTTGCACTTGACAAGCAGTACTAGGATGAGAAGCGGGATTGGGAGTCGGAGAGGGCCCAGTGCCGGAAAGCGCCTGCACATAGTGATGCCCTCCTCGGGGATCGGTGACGGTCCAAGGAATGGTACCATTGATCCCTCGACGGGTCCCTGGAGTGGTACTTCTGCCGATTGTGCATGCCTTCAAAGGTCTGCGCCCAGTGGTCAGCGAGCTGCACCTCAAGCCTCTCTGCTCATGTCCAAGGATCAAATAGGGCGGCGCAGCAACGGGGGAATGGTGGAGTGGGAACCGTGGCGGTCCGAATGTGGGTTTACCCTGTGACCGGGGAACCGCAGGAGCCGGTGTGGGCGGCTATGGATACTGCTGAGGGAAAAACTTCCGGCACCGGTGCATGTGGCGAACACACACACCTAAGCTGAATGGACAGCAATCACTCGAAGAAGAATGCACTTCGGTGAATCCTTTCTATCCTGATGATCTCACCAATGTTACCGCCACATCTCAGTATTTAATTGCAGTCTCCAAGCTCCTTCTTTACAGCCTTTAAGAAGGTGAATATTTTTGTTTTTAAAAGCTTTTAGTAGCTTCACTCAGTAACAGAATATATATACAGATATAGAAGTTAAAAATTCATATACAATTTAAGACAAAATATTGAATATTTGTCCCCTACCTCCCATGCAGAACCCTGAACACTGGTCATAGCAGGGAAATTGCTTTTCAAATAGTCTGCTTTAAGCATTAAAAATGTACCTATGTTTTAAGTTCACTTAACACATACTATTATGTTACTGATTTCAGTCATTAACATTTTTTAAAAATGATGATGCCCAAAATTTCAGTCCAGGTTTGGCGTCAAAGGCTTATGACAAGATGTTTTTTTATAGTAGCAAATGCTCTTTTCAAATTTTTGGGACTAAATGCCCAATAGTGCTGGCATCTGGATCTGTCTATGGTGGGAAATATGCTTAATCTGCAGAATAAATATTTTCTACCAAATTGCTGTTCTGCATTCTCCACTGGCCAGTTTATGGAAAGCTGTTAATATTAGTTTCAGGGGGACTATATTTTCTGCCCTTCCAAACAGAGAGAAAAAGTACATCAAGCAGACAAAGAGTGAGTTTGTGGAAGTATGCGGGGCACTGCAATAGACCTTACCATTGATGAAAACACTTCTTATAAGTTTTATGTAAGCTTTATCTAAATCTCCTCGACGCTCTGCATTTTTGAATATAGATTCAGCCAGTGCTGCAAATTCTTCAAATTCAGCAACAAATGTAAGGATCCCAACTTTACTCTTCTTTGATATCTTTACCTCCTCCATCTGTTTTATTTGATTACTCTTAAGTTAAAAACAAAAAGGTTAATTAGTCCACAATATTTTTTCTGAAACTTGGCCTGAGAAAAGAAATGAGAAAAATACTCAAACACATTGAAAAAAATCAGTAAGTTCATTCACACAAGACTTGAATAATTTTCCTTTTACCTTTATGATATGTTTTTAAAGTCTTTTTACCCAAACAAACCTTTAATAAGTCAGAGTGACGCACTAAGAAGGAATTTATGAGTATACCAAATCTTTGCGCTTTTATTTTCCTTCCTTTTGGTTTACCTTTTCAGCTTGGAAAAGAGACGGCTAAGGGGAGATATGACTCAGGTCTATAAAATCATGACTGGTATAGAGAAAGTAGATTAGGAAGTGTTGTTTACTACTTCTCATAACACAAGAACTAGGGGTCACCAAATGAAATCAATAGGCAGCAGGTTTAAAACAAACAAAAGGAAGCATTTCTTCATACAACGCACAGTCAACCTGTGGAACTCCTTGCCAGAGGATGTTGTGAAGGCCAAGACCATAACAGGGTTCAAAAAAGAACTAGCTAAATTCATGGAGGATAGGACCTATTAGCCAGGATGGACAGGAATGGTGTCCTTAGCCTCTGTTTGCCAGAAGCTGGGAATGAGCGACTGAGGATGATGGATCACTTGATGATTACCTGTTCTGTTCCTTTCCTCTGGGGCACCTGGCACTGGCTACTGTCAGAAGACAGGATACTGGGCTAGATGGAACTTTGGTCTGACCCAGTAGGGCCACTCTTTGTTCTTATGTACCTTCTCTAAAGAGGCACATATTCTGATGCCCACTGCTAGCAAATGGCAATTTATACTAGAACATACAAATATCAAGATAGGTTTCAGAGTAGCAGCCGTGTTAGTCTGTATTCGCAAAAAGAAAAGGGAGTACTTGTGGCACCTTAGAGACTAACCAATTTATTTGAGCATAAGCTTTTGTGAGCTACAGCTCACTTCATCGGAATGCATCCGATGAAGTGAGCTGTAGCTCACAAAAGCTTATGCTCAAATAAATTGGTGAGTCTCTAAGGTGCCACAAGTACTCCTTTTCTTTTTGCAAATATCAAGATAGTTGTTTATTACACTAAATTTTCAAATGCAGCTAAGTTAAAAAAATTCTAAGAAAGGAATCAAACATTGTTTTCTTCCTTTATTGAAAGTTGTATTATCAGTAAGTTTTGTCTCCCATCCTCGGCTAGGTCTACACCAGAAACTGTTATCGGTATAATAATGTTGGTTAAGGATGTGTTTGGGGTTTTTCCTGTTTATTTTGTTTTTTTTTTAAAATGACATTTTTAATACAGGCAAAAGTCATAGTTAGATGCAGTTATACTGGCAAAAAAAACTCCGATTGCGGATATAGCTTATTTTAGTCATGGAACTGTTTTCGCTAGTAGAAGCTGTGTTTAAATTAAGTAAGTTTGCCAGTATAGCTATACTGGCAAACCTTTTCTGTTGTAGACTAGACATCTTTCTTCTTCACACATATATTTTTTTATTCCGATAGGCTCATAAAAAATGTCTTTATTAACCAACCAAATTTTGTTCAGCAAGTCAGGTGACCTGAGGGCTAAAGTCTGCTTGCCTTGCTCATGCCTTGTAGTTTCAATGAGATCACTGGTGAGAGAAAAGTAGGCAGAATTTGGCACTGGAATACTAAGAATCTGAGTTCTCATAAGTGACTACACTTTTCCAGTTCCTTCTTGAATGTTCATTAAACAGAGCTAACCACCAATTATTTATACATTTTTGCAACTCCATCCAAGTTATTTTGTGTTTATTTAAAAATCAATACATAGTGGTAAGATTTTTTTCCCCACCTTTAAATTAACTCCAAAGACATTTAAGATTTAGGGTTCTCTTACATTTAAAACTTGCTAGCAGTTGGCTGCCTTTAATAATATGATTAGTTTAATCTAAGTAATTAAGAACTTACAATGCATTTGTCAAAGTTTCTTTTGACAGTCACCAAAACATTTCCAAGTGTTGTGCTGAGGAAGGAAGCTGGGTCCACATTTTGTGCTGTCCATACATGGTGACTCATCTTAACTAACATATAAAGGGAATTAAAGCTATCAATCTTGTCCCCCAGAGCTATAAGGTTATTCAGCTCTGGCTCAATAGAGCGAAATATTTTTATCATCATCTGTCGGATCATGTCTTTCCTGTTAAAAAAAAATAAAATAAAAATAACAAATCTGACAATTTACTGGGCTACTATACATTTTCTTTCATATATATTTTAAGAAAAATGTACAGATATTTAACAGTCTCATTTTTACTTAACCTTAATGAGCATGAAGGTTTTCAGGGGATGGGGCTAAAGGAAGAATAAAATAATTTTTGCCAAGTCTTAATTGGACATTGCCAAGGTCAAAAAATTACAGTTTAACTACATTTAAAAATGTTTTCTTCACAATGCCTGCTAGATCATAGAAAATCTGTCTTCCACATGCTTAAAGTTCAAACTACTCTCCTGGGTATTTTTACAAAACTAACAAAGAGATGGGTGGGTTTCCTTGTAGATTTTGTAAGCAGGTGGGGTATTGAGTTGTTACATTGTTTTATTAGAACATAGCCATCCAGGCACATTTAACTGCAATAAATTTAAAATTAAGTATAAATTATGCAAGTTAACTATTCAATGTTTACTGAAAAATGTAGAAGTCATTAATTTTAACTGCAGGAAACAAAAGTAACTGTCCATGTATCACTATGGGTAAAAAAAAACAAAAACAAAGATTTGTACTTCATTACAGAAAATAAATCTCTAGCCTCAAGAATGAACAATGATGAAACATCAACACGTACTCAGATGATATAGCTTGTGGAACACCAGAATTATGAGGCCGGGATAAAGTTCCTCCATCCATTTCCTCTACTTCATTCTGCAAGAATTATGCAGGTGTTTTACATAAATAAGAATCTTAAAAGCAAGGAGTTAACTCAGTTATATCCCTATCTAACTAAAATTCTGTATTAAACTGGTAGGTATGTCTAAGAAAAACAGTTACCAGCAGCAATCATTATTTGAAGGTGATATTTACAAATAGATACACACATTCATTCTCTGTTACAAGACAAGATACCTGGGCGCACTCCATGGCATAACATTCTGAACCATTAACATCACCCTCTCATCTCGACGTAAACAGAGTGGTCACCACTAAATAGCCAACATTTTCTATTCAAGGTTTTGTCATTGCCGTAAGCTCTGCAAAACATTGTCCCACCCTATGATCTTCCCTTAATAGGAGATAAGGCAAGGCAAAAACTGTTAGCATTCATAAGCTAGTGCAGTAAACTATATCAAATACTGCCGACAGAACAGCATGAACACTTTATCTTTAAATATCCATAGAAAGAGATCACCCACTAAAGCCACAAGTGCAGCCTCTGCCATATCCAGATCTGTATTCACATTGACACGATCTGAGGCAGTGATGTACTCAGAGATATCTCACCGATGTGTTCTCAAGAAATGGGAAGATGGAAGATTAAATATTGGCAATATTTGGCCAGATTCAAACAAATATCCACTTGATGCTGACAGCTACGGCCACACAACAGCTTCCTTAAGTGAAGCTAAACAACTTACCACCTGAAGGGAGGTGTTGACAATCTCCACCCAGTTCTCTACAGGCCTTCCAAGCATAGACTGTAATACTTACCTGTTCTCAACACTGTTGTAACACCACAGTAAAAACTGAAGTACAGTACATCAATGAGCTACTGGACTAAACTCAAGCAGAGAAGACTATGGGTGAAATCCCGGCCCCATTACGGCAATGGCAAATCTACCAATGACTTCAATAGGGCCAGCATTTCACCCTTAGCGTTTGTGCAGTCTGCATGCAAAGAAGCAGACTGTTTAATCACAATCAGCTAGACTTTCTCTGCAAAGTAACATGACGTTTCTTTTTGACAAGGACTCATATCAAGACAGGAGCAAGAACAGCCTCTACAAATCAGGTTGCCTTCTGGGGTGGGAGGGATAGCTCAGTGGTTTCAGCACTGGCCTGCTAAACCCAGGGTTGTGAGTTCAATCCTTGAGGGGGCCATTTAGGGATCTGGGGCAAAAGTGGGGGATTGGTCCTGCTTTGAGCAGGGGGTTGGACTAGATGACCTCCTGAGGTCCCTTCCAACCCTGATATTCTATGATTCAGTTTTCTATTCAGTTGTCCAGCTGTTTGTATGTACAACTCCCAAATTTGTATTAACAATCATGATAGGTGTACATGCAAATTTAATAACCTAGGCTAATATCAGTCTCTAAACTCAGACTAAATAACTTAGCCTCATTTGCACAGGTCAGCCAAACTCTGTTAGACAGTTTTAGTTTCGACAGCTTAAAATAGTTAAATGATTGTTCCTTAATTTAGTTTGAAACCCAGTTTATATGTGGACAAAGAGATAGCCGTTATAGTTTTCTGTGGCAGACATCTTCCAGGCACAGCTGAAACATCCCTTGAAGCAACTAAGCTGTTTTAAGTAAGTATAGACATTTTCTCAAAAAGCACGTAAGAACTATCATCTCATATGAAAGCTTAAGAAAACTGAAAATCCAACCGTCTTAGAAGAAGACACAGTAAGAGATAAAATACTTAAAAGGGTGAAAACAATTACTTTCTTCTGAGGGAAAAAAAAGAAAAATGATGCATCATTAGAAAGAGAATCTCACTAATAATCATTATAAAATACCAACAGTTGTAGAGTTGTGCGCTGAGGAACATTCCCAGAAAATAATGTACTATGAAGGTCTACCTTTATTTCCCACACATAGCTATAAAGCAAGGGTGGGCAAACTTTTTGGCCCGAGGGCCACATCGGGGTGCAAAACTGTATGGAGGGCTGGGTAGGGAAGGCTGTGCCCCCCGAACAGCGTGGCCCCTGCCCCCTCTTCACCCCCTCCCACTTCCCCACCCCTGACTGCCCCCCTCCTGGATGGGGGTGGGATCCAACCCCCCCCGTACCCTGACTGCCCTGACCTAGCCACACACCCGCTCTCTGACAGGCCCCCCGGGTCTCCGATGCCCTATCCAACCCCCCCTGTTCCCTGACTGCCCCAGAATCTCCGCACCATCCAACTGCCCCCTGCTCCCTGTCCCCTGACTGCCCCCGGGACCCCCTACCCAACTCCCACACCGCTGCACCCGCCGACACACCCTTAACATGCTGCTCAGAGCAGCAGGAGCTTGCAGCCCCGCTGCCCGTGCAGCGGCATAGCTACGTGGGAGGGGGAACAGCAGGGGAGGGGCCAGGGACTAGCCTCTCAGGCCAGGAGCTCAGGGGCCGGGCAGGATGGTCCCGCGGGCCAGATGTGGCCCGCGGGCAGTGGTTTGCCCTCCTCTGCTATAAAGGTTTTCTACATTCTAGATTTTCCCCCTTTTATTTGCCACCATTATGCCAAATACCATGTTTCTTAGCACTTCAACAATATATTTAGAGTGAAAATAATTCAAAATAAAAGAAAGGGTCTAATTTACTACAACTTTTTCTTCTTCCACTGTTTAATTGTAAAGTAAATTCAGATTTCCCTTTACGAGGGAAAATGGATTTGAGACATTCTGGTTAAAATACATTATGCACTCTAGACTTCTTTGATATTCACTTGCAAACTAAAAAAATTCTGCTTGCAAACACATATGCATTTGAACAACTTTATTCATATGAGCAGCTCCACTGACTTTAGTGGGAGTTATCATGTGTATTTGTAGCAACTGGGCCTTCATCGCCACAATATTATTTCAACACCTAATACAACAATTTTGTAGTTAAAGACCATTCATAGATTATATATCATTTTAGCTAAATTGAAATAAGTCATACCATTGTTGTTCCCATGCTTTGATGCTGCTGTAGCTTGAAGAATTTGCTAATAAAGTCCTGTTCTGCTAGACACAGGGGCTCCAGTTCACTTAGAACTTGCTCAAAGATCTAAAGTAAACCAAAATAATTTGATTAAACACACCCATACACACACCCCTCAATGCACTATAGCCAATTATAACAATATTCTTTGTTTTAATTTATTTTCCATTGCTTGTGTGATCCTAAGAACCACTGGATGTCAGCTGACAAAGGGTTCACTGTTCTGTAACAACAACTCCTAACAGGCCTAACAAATTAGCTACACCTAGCACACTGCATTCATAGTATATATCCATAAAGAATATCATGTTAGGTCTTCAATAAAAGCTGGGTTCACACTGGTCATTAATATCATTGTGAAATGTTCGTGCAATTAGCATGCAAGAGGTTACGATGGACAGATATATGTCAGTGGCACCAGAATAGGAGGAGCCGGGGGTCATGGCCTATCCACTTTACTCCTCTTCCCCCTGAGGTTCCCCCGGCCAGGCCAGCAGCTGGAGCCCGTCCGGGGAGCCCAGGCAGTTGCGGGGTGCCGTGCCGTGGATGGCAAGGCACCCCCACAGACCCTCCCGGGCAGATGGAGGGTCTGCAGCATGGTGCCCCACAGCTCTTACCATGGCCGAGCTGCAGCCCCCTGGCCAGAGCCAAGTCCAGGTAAGAGCTGTGTGTGGACAGCTGTGGGTAGCCGTGGACCCTGGCCCTGGGCACGGACACAAGCCGGGGGCTGCTCTGGACCTCCTCTCCTAGCAGGTGGAAGGTCCATGGCTCCCAGCCTCCTCCAGCTTCCGGTTTGGCAGGGGCAGGGCCTTGGATGGAAGGGGAGGGGCAGGGAGCCCTGGTCCCGGCCCCTGGCCTCTCCACTTTTGGGCAGACTCTGCCATCCTTGATAGACACACAATAAAAATATATTCTTAAAAAGTCTGACTCAAGGCAGGGTTGATAAACAGGTTTCTGCCAAAGGATGTATATCCACCTGTCTGCCTCAGTTTATTTGTAAATTAAGTATACTAAGCCAACACAATGGAAACTCCATTTGCATACAAGTCAACATGGTGTTGGCATGCCAGAGAATAGACCACCAGGGTCATCCTGACTCTGGGAACAAACAATGAATTTTGGAGGATGGAGAAGGCAAAATGACACCTCTTTATCCTGCACCTGAAGAAGTAACTGAGCAGCGTTATGAAAACATGTTCCCAATCAGTCTAGGTTAGAAATGACGCAAGAAAGCTTTCAGAGAATATAAAGTCTGCTTTTAGACAGATGGTTAGTCTGGTAAAGTTTAGTCTCTAGAAAGCTTGTATTGATTTTGTTTTGTATGTAATCTTTCTGTCTTTATTATCCTTACTCACTATCCATTAAACCTTAGCCTTTGATAATAAAATTATGATTGTTTTCACAATCAATCTCTCTCACTGCTGTGATGTTACATAACAGCTGATCCTCAGTTGAATCAAACAGGCTGGTGTGTACGTCTGCTTAAGGATAGCAAACCTGCTAATTTCAGCAAGTGTCCAGTGGTTAGGGGCTGGCCATTACAGGGGAGTGCTTCACAGGGGCTCTGCGATTGAGGTATGCCTATTGTTAACATACAAGCCAAAGTAAGGGCTGGCATAGCCCTGATGAGATTGAGTTCCTACTAGGCCAGAGGTGTCAGAGAGCTGACACTCAATTAAGCACTAGCAAGTCTCTCTCACTGGAGGCAAGGGGATTACAAGGTAACTCGCAGTCCTAGGTACCCCAAGAAGCATCAGAGCTTGTTCCATACAATACCTTCTGCACTCAAACTCTAAAGCTAGATTTCTACCTGAACATATATAAAAGCAATAGAATGAAAAGCATTATGATTTCCAAAAGTTCTAACAGTAAAACAGTCATATTTTTAAAAGGTAGATTTATATAAAGTTTTACGACCATGTGAAACATAATTCTTTGTTATTCACTTTAAATAGGAGAGGAAGGGGGAGAAAGGAAAATTGAATGCTCCCCATCTCTCCCATCCCTTCCCCCCGCCCCAACGAGTTTGCCAACTGAATTCTAAGACTACAGGATGAAGTATTTACTAATTCAAAAGCCATTAAATATCTGGCCACATGAGAGCTTGTAACAGCGTTGTTACAACCTTTTTCAAATAAGGTTATAACCAAACAAATTGCATCCATACCTGGTACAGTTATAGACTGTTAAGCAATCATACCACATATGTAGCTGCAGGGAACAAGAAAATAGGAAGTAGTTCACAGAAGTCTTTCTATCCACAGTAGATGAAGCTATGCGAGCTGCTATTCTTATATTGGGAAAAAATTTCAAATACTATGCTGCAGTTTCATATTATTAGTTGTGGACATTTGGTGCAGCGGTGTGTTCTGTTGGCACATGGTAGCTTGGTAAAGGGGTGTGTGCAGAAGCACAGATTGAGTGGGGCACAGCAAAAGACTTTGGTGCATGATCTGCAGCAAATACTGTAGTTGTGGAACTGGTAAGGTGGGTGCCTGTGAGTGGATGAACAGAGGGTATGTTAAGTGGCTTAACTTACCATTTCTTTATGGGTTTGTGTCAGGTATGTTCTGTATGTGCCAACCCTAACTGCTTCACAGTAAAGTTTGTGTGTATTAAGTACTAGCATCTGGTGAAATTGGTAAATAAGTTTTTGTATTTACTTTTGGAATAGAGGGTGATCTTGAGTTATTTTGAAATAAAATCGAATTAAACAATGAAGCTACTTTTTGGCAAACTTTTTAATTTATTAAAATTATTTGTCAACCACCAATCCATAAAGACTCTTTCAAAGACATTTCTAGTCTACTGTGTCACCCTCATACAGTAAACTAAATCAGTTTCTTTGCAAGTATTTAGGAACTAAATGCATGGTAACTGTTAAAGCTTACCACACTACTAAGATTAAGCAGTAAATCCAATCACTAGAAACTAATTAGGGAAAGATTTATCCAAAAAAGTTATTGGGCAAGCACAACAAATTACATAACTCTGTGTATACATTTCTTCACCACACGCAAGATTACATGTAGAAATAAAGGACGGAGGACTTTTTAAAATAATTAAAAGATGAAAACAAAAACCAAACCATTTGAAGGGATTATATCTATTTTTGTTGACTTGTAACAGAATATCAGAATTCTTACAAAATTACTAATTTTCACAGACAGGACCAGGATTTTTATTCAGTTTCATAGAAAAACACCTGTTATGACTGCAAGTGTATGTCAGTAACTTAGAGGTAAAAATCCTTACAGGTAAACTGCAGTTACCCAAAAAACAACAATTAAAACAGGAAAAGTTAGCAAGGATTGGTGGTGCCAGGCAACAACACCACACACAAACAAGGTATTCATCTCCTCAATTAAAATAATCCTATAAAAAACTTAATTTTAATTGTTTCCCCACTTTCCATTTTCACCATAGCACTTGGCAAAAAAGTATTAGAAGACTATAATTGGTTCCCCTCTTCCTTTTTAAAAATATATCTTAATTTACAATATTTTGCAAGACTAAATACAGTTTTGGTAGGAAAATTTTCCCTTATCCATTGAGAATCCTCCCTAAGTACTGGTTTACATTTTTAGGTCTATTTCTGCAATGGACAGGGCTACAGACTTAGCCTCCATTTAAAAAAAAAAAAGTGAGGACTCCAGCAATCATTTGGTGCCATAGTTTAAGGCAGCCAAAGTAAATGTGCAAGTGACATTTAAATGGTTAATTTTAGAAATTGGTGTTTATTTAAATTATTCTTTTGTCTTCTGTACTAGATCTCTACTGGATGGTCTAGTGAATGAGATTCTCTTTCCTTCTTTCCAATTTGCCAACAAATTTACAAAACGCATCACAATACTTTCTGAACTCCTCTCTTATGAAGGTGTCATAATTCAGGTATCTCATGATCAATTCGCTTCATCTTTGGTAAAAAAAAATATAAGTTGGTCCCAGACTTAACCCACCAATTTTTTGGCCAACATTCCTTTGTTTGGGAACTTTTGAGGAGGGTCAGCAAAACTGGGCTTATAATGAAAACAACTGCAATCTTAACTATGGTTAAAGTTAGCGTCTGCATAACTAAATCTGTTACAGAGTCTTAAGCAAATGCACAATGCATATCATATTTAAGTGTTGACATATATGTATTCATTCTAAATGAATTTAAAACATTATTACATTAGAGAGAGAGACAGAGACACACACACACACACACACACACTCCTGGGCATGAACGAACATTTTCAGACAGTAAACAAAATGTGGATTCATGACTATCTAAAGTTCAAAACTAAGGAGAAATATTACATTACATTTTTTTGTTTTACCTTATCAAATTTAGTTCTATCAGCCACATCAAGGTCAGAGGCAGACATGTTTCCCATATCCAACAGTGAGGATGACTGAGACCTGCGATTTCCTGAACTCTGAACGGAGAGTTTATTTAGGCTAGAGGTAGACCCAGTCAATTTTCCAGAACTTCCATGAAGACCTATGAAATAATGAAACTATGAAAGATGGTAGCCTACGTGGAATAAAATACATTTGAAAAGAAAAATATAGGTATATCCAAAACAGCACTCCTAGTCCCCATAGAGATGGTCAATATTCTTTCTACTGAATAGTTTGTACCTTATCTAAGTGGTTTTGTTGTATACACGTTTCTTCATTACAAGCCTAACTGGAATATTTAAGTGTTTTTCAGAGTTAATTACAAAGCAGCTACCTAAGTCTGCATTGTAGAATAACAAAGGAAAACTGACATCAGGAGCCACTTTGGACATTTTGCACCTGGGACCAGCAAGTATAGCAAATATGCTGGGGCAGGTACTCTCCTTTCTGAAAGGAAAGCTGGATGGGAACTCCAGTTGTGATACTTTAAGAGCATCTTCCAGCAGCACACAGAGCAAAGAGAGCCGGTGGGGAAATTATTCTGAAAGGAAAACAGTAGAGCAAACACTTGAGTATCTGAAGATACTCTCCATATTCTCTTGGACTTGTTTTTTCCATAGTTCACACTCTTTTGGTTAATGACAGTTGGGAATAAAGTGCGGCAGGGGGAGAAGAGGACTTAAGGAAGAGCTCTTGCTATGATGAGACACCTCAGTTCAAAAATAAAGTAAAGAGAAACATCTCCTGTTATATTCAAACTGCAAGTAAAATGCTGTCGTAAATCTTCATAAATCTCAAAATCACAGAGAAACCGATTATTAATTTTCATTCTGTATGTTCCATCTAATATAATTGCCAACTATGTTCAACATCTCTTGGATGTGTTTTGCTTACAAATACTTATTGCACCCTGAACAGTTAGCTTTAGGGTTAATGGGTTTTCCATTATATATAACTACACCTATACATAGACACACATGCATTGACAATACATACTAATGCACTAATCATACTCACTCTCTGTTTCCTGTTTGACAGCGCTTTCTTTTCGAGGCAGTGTAGCTGGCATGGATTAGGTTGCAAGCATCAAAGACAAAGACAAGTTAAAAATGCAGTTTGCACAAACCATGCACAAGATGCAAGTTAAGCACTAGCTGGAAAGAAACATGCAGAGAACTATAAGCAGCAAGTAACTATAGTTGCAAACACATATAGTTGGGGAGTTACTGTTCTAGAAATTCAGTCTCTAACTACATGGAAAACACAGTATACGTTTCAAAATATTAAACTTTCATTTTTCTTAAAACAAAACACGGAGGAAAACTCTGACTTGTTAAACATTTATACATCAAATTCTCCTTAACACAGAAAAGACCACCAAAATACTGAGTCTTATTTGCAAAGATTGATATTGGATGAGATTTGCAGTTTACCGGAACAGTGTGCAAATAAACTGTAAATCATATTGATACCAAACAAAGAGAAATGCAAACAGATTAATCCTGTGCAGACTTGTACTGAATCAGGGCTACCTGCATTATCTTCCAGCTCTTTAACTAAAAATCTATTAAGACTGCAGAAGTCCTTTCAATAATATTCTTTTCTACAATAAGACCAGCCAGCCTATTGTATATTGCTGTTGCTGACAACTCAGTTTTGCTTTTCACAGTGAGAAGTAGTGTGTTTTTCATTCAGGTTGCATTAACAATTTTCCAGTTTGCAGATGTTGCCAGGCTAAGAAAAAAAGTCACTACCAATAACAACATTTACATAAACATTACATTACATACATTTACCTCATTTTTAAAAGGTTTATCCCCTGAATATCCTGCTGGTCTGAAAAATAAAATAAGCAGTTTCCTCAAGCAAAAAACTGCATTTTAGTAAGCAGTTTAGAGTACCCTGTGACAGGGTAATATTTCCCTGTGTTTGTGATACAGGATTCTAAGTTCACCAGTGGAAAGCACTTGCACACATGCTCTAGAAGCAAAAAAGTTAGTAGGATTCAACAATTCTTGGCGAGCATGAATTTTTCAAGTTACAGACGCAAAAACACCAAATGGTTACTTATCTGTACAGTAACTATTGTTCTTTGAGTTGTGTTGTGCATACACATTCCATTTGAGGTGAATGGGTGCTTACTGCACTCGAGTTGGAGACTTCTGCCAATACTACCACTAGGTGGTGCATATGCTCCTGCTCACCTCATGCTCTCAGGTGACAGCATAAAACAGGCATGTCTGCCGCCTATCTCTCCATTCCTTCGCACCACTTTAAGTAAAGTCCGAAGTAGCAGGGAAGGTGGGAGGTACATGTTCACAACATACCTCAAAGAATAATAGTTACTGTACAGATAAATAACCCTTTTTCTCCTTTGAGTGATTGTGCACATACACATTCCACTGGAGGTGATTCCTCAGACATTCCCTTACAGGGAGGAGGACTTTGGATCATCTACATAGGGATTGTACCAACTTGCAAAGCTGGCATCATCTCAAGAGGTTTGAATCATGGTGTAATGAGTGGGAAAAGTATGCACAGACGACCATGTTGCTGCCTTGCATAAACCAGCTATTGGAAGATTGCTCAGGAATGGTGATGTGGTGGACTGAGCCCTAGTGGAGTGAGATGTTATTCTCAATGGAGGAGAGACTTTATCAAGATCGTAGCAGAGCTTCATACAGTCAGAAACCCAGCATGAGATTCAAGGAGATGACACTGATTGACCTTGAATTCTTTCAACATAGCTTACAAAGAGCCTGGAGTAAGAACTGAAAGACCTAGTGTGGTCCAAGTAAAACGCCAGTGCTCTACAAACATCCAAAGTATGGAATGCTTTTTCAGCCTTAAATTAACATGTCAGGAAAAATACAAAAAGATTGTTTGGTTTAAATGGAAGACTGACACTACCTTAGGTATAAACTTAGGGTGAGGCCTAAGAGATACTTTGTCCTTATGGAATACCATGAAAGGAGGGTCAGCCAAGAGAGCAAGTTCTGAAATCCTCCTTGCAGAAATGACTGCCACCAAGAACCACTTTCTTTAGAGAAAATAAAGATAATGAAATTGTAGCCATTGGCTCAGAATGGGGTCCTATCAGTTTGGAGAGGGTGAAGTATTTCTTCGGGACCAGGAAGACAGTGGACAAGCCCCTTTTATGCCCTCTCCTGAGATCACATGTTGAGCAGGAGCCTGTGCACCACCTAGAAGTACTGCTGGCAAAAGTCTCTGACTTGAATGCACTGGACACATATAAAACAAAAAGTGAAATGTGTATGTGTACAATCCCGCAAAGAACCACCCCATCAGAGTGGAGCTGGCAAGCTGGTCCTATTCTAAGAGGACAGATATTTACTTTCAATTGTACAAATATGGATGTGCAAATGCTCTTCAACACAGATTTCTCAACTAGGCATCAACGCAGACGGTTTTAGGATGTCAGACTCAAATTTAATTCCAGCTTAATTTTTATCTGCACTATTTTATATTTTACCACAGTACTGCATATTTGGTATTGGTTTCTTCATAGATTCCCTGATCCCTAACCCCATCGACTGGCACTGCAGAACAAAGAAATATAGCCAAGGACCACCCTTGAACAAAGTATCATCTGGTAGGTAAGACATACTGTTGTCACATGGTACATTATGTATTAGCATTAGAAAGACTGTACTCAGAGAGGTTTGTTGTCAAATTGGGAGGGCATGACTAGTAAAGATCCAAAGGGGTCAGTCCTGGGTCTGGTACTAGTCAATATTTTCATTAATGACTTGGATAATGGAGTAGAGAGTATGCTTATAAAATCTGCAGATGACATCAAGCTAGGACAGGTTGCAAGCACTTTGGAGGACAGGTTGAAAAATCAAAATGACCTTCACAAATTGGCGAATTAGTCTGAATTCAACAAGATGGAATTTAATAAAGACAAGTGCACATGTACTTCACTTAGGAAGGAAAAATCAAATTCACAACTACAAAATGGGGAATAACTGTCAAGGCGGTAGTACTGCTGAAAAGGATCTGGGGGTTATGGTGAACCACAAACTGAATATGATTCATCAATGTGATGCAGCTGCAAAAAAGATTAATATTCTGGGATGTATTAACAGGATTGCTGTATGTAAGATACAGGAGGTAATTGTCCTTCTCTGCTTGGCACTGGTGAGGCCCCCACTTGAGTACTGCATCCAGCTCTGGGCACCACAATTTAGAAAGGATGTGGACAAACTGGAGAGTCCAGAGTAGAGCAACAAAGGATAAAAGGGTTAGAAAACCTATGAGGAAAGGTTGAGAAAAAGGGCCATGTTTAGTCTTGAGAAAAGAAGACTGATTTGGGGACCTGATAATCTTCCAACATGCTAAGGACTGTTATAAAGAGAAAGGTGATCAATTGTTCTCCAGCTCCACTAAGGTTAGGGCAAGTAGTAATGGGCTTAATCTGCAGCAAGGGAGACTTAAGGCAGATATTAGGAAAAGCTATTTAACTGTAATGGGAGTTAAGCTCTGGAATAGGCTTCCAAAGGAGGTTGTGGAGTCTCCATCACTGATATCCTTTAAAAACTTGGACAAACATCTGTCAGGGAAGGTCTACGTTTACTTGGTCCTACCACAGCGCAGGGGGGTCGACTTGATGACTTCTTGAAGTCCCTTCCAGCCCTACATTTCTAAGATTCTAGGAGTCTTTCAGCTCATTGTATTTAAATGCACTGAAGATAACAAGATTCTAGCTTTAACAGAGGAAGAAAAATACATCCCGTTAAGGCAAGGAAGAATTTATCCCAGAAGTTTACTGCTCTCTTTTTTGTGTCACTGTCTTCCAAAAAAGGAGCCTTCTGCTAGTACAGAGCACCAAAAGAATTCTCCCAGCAGACTCTGCGTTGAAGATGCTCAAATTGAAGCTTCATTCCAGAAATTGCAAAGCAGCAAAAGGCAAGAAAACACCAACACAGCTCAAAGACTGCCAGTGTCTGATATCCCACAACCTACTCTGTAAAAAGTCTCTGTCTGTTCCTTACACAGTAATTTTTTCATTATTAAAGAAATGCACATTAATTCAACAAAACATCTTTTAGGAATATGCACTAACTTCCTCAAATGCACAAAGTCTTTTTAATTCGGCATTGTTAAACAGGTTTTCACATTCATTTAAAAAAAAATCAGCTGACATTTAAAAGGCAAAATGAAATACTATTTATCTGTAGAGATCTGAGATGCTTCTCCTCCCCCCTTTGCACAACGGATAACATTAAGAACATGAATAGTGCAGAGCAGTGTATTTTCCTATACTACCACTATGGTCTAATTCAGGTTGAATTTGTTTGTGGACTTCACAGACAATCCATGATTCTGGGATATGAATCCATGAAAGCTGCTCATTAATTCCTGGGTTGGGTAGCAAGGAACTTCCTCCATGGATGCAACTGCAGAATGCCAGTTCTGTTTCTGTGCAAAGACTGAAGCCTACTCACTCCTTGAGAAAGAGATTCTGCTCAGTCTCTGCATGAATACTGGAGGACATATCTCAGAATGTTCTAGGAGAAGGAAGTTCTTCCCTGGCTTACTGAAGGTCTGAGAAAGCAACAGTTTGGCTTGCTACATGACAAACTATAAAAGAATATGTCTATGTTTAAGTAGAACTGTTACAAAAGTAATTAATCTTACACTAGATAAATTTATAGAAAATTTCTCCAAGCTCTTGCTAGACTGAAAAGATTGCTAGGCTTTAAAAAAATGTAGTCGAAGTTTACACAAATATGAATCTTAATAGAAATTCTCTTGGCTCTTTTAAATTCACATATGTGAATAATCTCTTTTCTCTAAAACAGAGATCTGTTATCCACAGTTCACAATAATGTGTCATAAGTCCAGAACATGATTACTATGGATAACGTGGTTTCCTCCCGAAGTGGATCACAAGGGAATAGTAAAAAAATAATGGAAAAAAATATAGGGTTATTTTAAGAGGCGGGGAGGAGGCGGGGATTATTTATTTATTTTTTAAACTTTGACCAATAAGGTAAGTTAACATTTCAAGATTCAGGACTTCTTCTGCCCCAAGTTGTTCTTCTGAAAACCTTAGGGAACCATTTGTGCTCCATGTTCAATCATCTGCTATGGCAAATTTAGGCATATTAACAAATAGACTATATCATCAGAAAAAGTGCATCAAAGATTTACTCACTGTATTAAAAAAGGCAAAGCAGAATTAATTGCATTCTTTCATTTCAATAGTAAAATGATCAGAGATTAAAGGCCATATGTCTATACCAAACATTAAAATACATACAAATCCATCTACCTTTCACATGTTTTTCTTTATTATTTGCTGCTAGACAGCATTATTATTTTGGGTACAGATTCCCTTTCATACGCATGAGTGAACTCCTTTTCCCAAAAGGGGATACATGCACCCATCAAAAGGGAAACTAAATACAATTTCCAACCTCAGATGCATGTACATAGCTCCCTTTGAAACTCATGTATGTACATCCCCATGGGCAGAATTAGTGTTTAAGTTAGCTTCCTCAAAATCTCTCATAAGTATTTATTAAAATACAAATCTCTTAGTAGCACAAGTAACACTAAAACACTGCCAAATAGTTTTCTTTGGATAAAATGTTTGTTTTCAAATTTGCTTCAGTGTTAAAATCCCAATAAGTTTTTAAACAATAATGTGTTGTTAGGTCTCAAACAATGATCTGCACTCACAGTGACATATATAGTGTCATGCCTCATTCTTCAAGTTATCTCATTCTACTCCCTTTTAATTTACTACAAGTGTCACACTGAGGGCTTTTGCAGTGTACCTAATACATTTTTGATGATCCCATATTTATCCTCTGACTTTCACCATGTCTGCCAAATGTAGCATCTTTCCAGTTCAGGCACAAAACAGTCATTTACAAAGTTGGCTCTGAATGATTTGCCATAACTGTTTATTACAACACAAACAAAAAACTAAAAGCAAAGGTATGTGTCTCTTGGGAGCTTACCAAACTTTTTTCCTTCTTTGGTTGTGCCCGTCATCTTAATCTTGGCAACCTCAAAGAAATCTTTAATTTCTCTTTCATATAGCCGTGATAAATAATCCATGTAATTCTTAAGTGAAAAACAAAAACAGTTTAGCATAAGTACTGTAATCTGAACAAATGCAATAACCCAGAATTATAAATGGCAACCTGCAAATAAAATGAACAAGCTAATGCTCTTGGTGCCTTGCATCTAAAGATTTGGACTATATAAAACCTTAGTAGTCTATGCTACCAGAAGAAGCTTTGAAGCAACAAATCCACTGGGGTAGGTTGTAACCTCCCCACCACAGGGGGAATATAAATGGCCAGCACAGCCCACGGTTATTGGGGGTGGCCAGAGTGGCAGGGGGACATGATAATTCAATTAATCCCCTTTACAGCCTTTGCTACTGGGCTCTACTGAGCCTCTAGCAGCAAATAAAAAGATATGCTCCCCAGGCAAAAACCCTGAAAGTTTGCCTCCCACAGGATGAATCCCTGCTGAGAAACAGAAGGCAAAGCTAGCTCAAGATGTTATAAATTCCACTTCCCTGACACCAGATTCAGTGATACTGGTCCTTTATTTGTTGTATGTATCTTCTTTACTGTAAGCTACAAAAGAAGCTTTAATTTTGGCTCGCATTGTTGCTAAAAAAGCTTAAATTTCAAAAAGCAAAAAACTTCTCACAACTAAAGTATAAATTATTTGACTGTCTGACTGCTTGATTTATAACTTGAATTCGCTATATAAAACAATCTCTTAGTCAGCACCACAAATGGAAGTGCCCTCTGTAGGTATTTGTTTTCATATTTTCCTCAAATGTTAATCACTTGACATAACGAGTCCATAAATCCCTCCATAAATTGCTAATCCATTCCTAACTATCAGTGCAAAAATGTAACAAGAACCTATTGGAAGAATATTTCCCTATTAAACCATATGTGCATGTGTGTAAGCTCACGTGACAAGGAGGGCAAGCAAATGCCTATCTTTAGGGTTGTACGTGTGCGCACACATAAGCACATACTACACACACATCTCATTACCCTCTATTTTGCCTACCTCAAGGAATAGTAGTAGGAACTCAGCCCTTCCCCAAAGTTGCTAAACCGTTATCACCACTTTTACATACAACGGTAACTACTTCTACTTTCCACAATGGTGTTCAGTCCATTATTTTTACTATTATTTCTCAGAAAGTAAGTAAAACAAATTGAAAAATTATTTAGTTTGCTTAATGATCTAATAGCCACAACCCTGTGCTAGTGGGGAAATCTAGTTTCAGTTCTTGGAAGTTACTGCATTTTATTATTTCTATCAAAAAACATTACAAGCACAAAATAAGTCCTCTTGGCAGTCACAAGGTTACTTACTTTCATTATCAGGGGAAACAAACTAAATAATTCATTACATTTTAAGTTACATCACTAATAATCATTGAGCTCACAGTTAGAAAGTGTTATTGATTTATTTGCTCATTTGAATATTATATTATTCAAAAGTACTACTTTAACTACAAAGCTGCAAAAGAAAAAATTCCAGTAAAAGGACTGTTGTTTTCTGAGTATATCCCTAACTTTAGCTTACAGCCCAATTCAAACAAATCAAAAGAACGAGGAAAAATTAGAACAGGATACCAAAGAAGACTATCAAATATAGTTTGCGTACACTTGAAAGGTATGAAAATGTTCTAGAAATTTACCAGTCTCTGTACAAATACTCTCTAACAGGACACATACCTAATTTACATGAATGCTGACTAAAATGGGGAACAAATTACTTTCTTTGTAAAAAAGGTAATTAAAGAGACTGTAAGACGTCAGTCTTCTACTGGGCATTTAACCAACTTCTGCTTATATGACATGAAAGAAGACACAACTAGTTGAATATTTCAGGATCATTTTTAGGAGTCTGCTTTAAAACTCTAATACTTAAGACTGACTGAATTTACAATGGATGACACTCATTAGCAACCTCTCAGTTCCTAGCAGAAAGTTGCTAATAACCAAAAGTTGCCAATAGGCAAAAAACCCACGCCCAGGACAGCAGCACAGAGCAGCCCTGCAGCTAGGTACCCACTACCAATACAGAAGAAAACGCAGGAGGTACTGGGGAGTGGGAAGGGAAGCTGGGAGGGTGGGCGGTATGAAGGGAAGCAGCAGGGCTGTAGCCTGAATGCTGGGGCTTTCTACAGGAAGCAGAGGCACTGAGCACCTGCAGGGCTGCACAGCCCCTCTCCATGCACTGTCCAGACTGCTCCAGGAGCCCAGGATTAGCATAATCAAGTGCTTCCCTCCCTAGCAGCAGCCATGCAAACCTGCCTGCATCTGGGACTTTCCACAGGAAGTGAGTACCTGTGGGGTTGTACGGCAAAAACAATGGTTAGTAAATGGCATGACAGTTGCTAATAGCCAAATGCCATTAACATTCAAATCAATCGGATTGGGTTGGTTCCTAGCAAAAAGTTGCTCATAACAGAAAATTGTCAGTATCAGGATTGCTAATAATTGTCATCCATTGTATCAGTCTTAAAAATAGTGTGTTTAATAAGAGCAAAAAAACCTCACTATTAAGGGCCAAATGTTGCCTTCAGTTACACCCGAACAATTACTGTACAATCTGTGGTTAATTTTTCACTTCATGGTATTTTTGAAAAACCTGTACAAACAACTTACAAAACAAAACTTTTAAAAATAACTAAAATTGAGATTTTTTCTATTCTATTTAAAGTAGCCTCTAAAAATGGATTAACAATGAGTTCTGTGGAACTAAGAAGATCATTTATACCAGAGTTATTTTCCAGAATTATTTTTTTAATTATGTATGCTGTTAGTGCACACAATGGAAAAATGTGTATTTAAAAGGTATCACATATTTATTAAGTGCCATAACTTTGTACAGATATTAAAAACACCTATCTCTAGAGGAGTTTATAGTGTATATCACGGTAAATGACGATAATACCAAGAAAGAAGTAGGGAAAGAAGGATCAGGGATTAAAGCATCTGAGCTGTGATTTTTTTAATCACAATTTAACATTCAAATTGAGAATAAGACACTTATCCAAAAATAATGGAACACATAGCACTAGAGAGAATTTATCCAATATCTGAGTCTCATACCTTTGTTAACCCTTCATATTTTCCATAATCTGTACTTTTTAGCCACTCCATCAATTTGGCATATCGAAGCAAGTCTCTGTGAAAGGGATGGTGATTGGGTAATGTCAGCTCAATAGAGTGCTGGGCAAGCGTGGAACTTTGGTCATGACCCTTGATAAAAGAAAACATTAAAACAAACATAGAAGCAATGTGTGTAAACATACCACTACAAATGCTATCTAATTAGCCTAAAAATTATCACAGTCAGATAAACAAAAGAAAACAGAAAAGTGAAACTGAAAATTACTTCTTTCACATCTGCAGTTAATAGCTTAAATGATATCCTGCGTTGGCCTAGTGACTAGGACATTGGACTACGACTTGATAGATCTGGGTTCCATTCCTAACTCTGCCACTGGCCTGCTGGGTGATCTTTGGCAAGTCACTGCCCCTCTGTGCCTCAGTTAGCCCATCTGTAAAACGGTGATGATACCAACCTCCTTTGTAAAATGTTTTGTAATCCACTGATTAAAAGAGCTGGATTACATCGGGGACCTGATTTCAGATGGGACCTTTGGGGACTGTTATAATACAAACAACAATACAGAGACATTACTATACCATACTCAGGGCTGGTAGCATTGCCTATTGAAGTTGCCCAATATTTCCCATTAGAAGGCCTGATTTTCAGTTGCTTATAACTATGACATACTTTAACCATTGGGGCTGAAATTTTCTATGACAGGTGTCTGCCTCAAAACCGATTTTTATTTATTTATTTTTTTTAATTTCAACCAAAACCATTTACCCATTCAGAAAAAATACTATGTTATTTTGCTTGTGTTAAAAAATTCTGATGACTTTAACTGAGATGTTCTAGTGTCCCCATGTTGTAGAGCTTGGACCTGAAATTTGGCAGGGTGGGAGAATGGGGGTGACCTTTATATCATGGGTTTGTCTTTTGGTGTTCCTGTGAATATCAGACCAAATTTGGCCAAGTTATAAGCATCTGAAAAATTATAATTTGCACATACGCAGCAGAGTCTTGATTGAATTTAGCATCTAAACTCACTGAAGATTCCCATCTGTATTGAGCAACTGAGCAAGCTCCAGCCCTGGGCTACAGGAGGTAACAAGACTTTCTCTGCAATTGCTGCTGCAGGCCAGACTGGGTCTGGACCAGAAATGAAAAGCAAAAAACTGTCCCTCTTCTGGTCTCAAATGTTCCTCCTGCTGAAGCCCAGGAAGCATAGAGGAAGCTATCTGATTTGAAAGCAGAGGGGATAAGAGTCAGATTGGGGGTGTGCGATAATTAGATTGAGACGAGGAGCAGGGGCAGGGAAGAGAGACTGGCAGGGAAAGGAGACTGAATAGATTAGACAAGGAAGGCAATGGAGGAAGGACTCAATATGAAACGAAGAGCTACATGGGAAGACAGGAACTGTTTGAGCAAGGAAACTGGGACTGAGAACTAGTGAGGTGGGGAAGGAATGAAGTATGGGAACTGGGGAAACAGATTTGATGAAAAGCCAAGGTGCGAGCAGAGAACTGGACTGGCAAGGCAAAGAGGAGTAGGGGCGAGGCAACCACTGAGATTGGATGAAGAGTCTGGTGATGGAAACAGGGACTGGACGCCAGTGAGGGCATGAAATGCGGGAGGAGGAGAAGGAGGACCAGAGGCAGAGAATGTGGAGAGAGGCAGATTGGATGAGGAGCGGGGAAGGGGAGCTGGCATTGACTGGACAAGGAGCTGAGGGACTGGGACTAGGGGGACTGGGACTAGGATGAGAAGTCTAACTCAGCCTTCTGCAAACAGACCCTCAGGGTCTCAAGTCAAGCACCCAGAGAAAATGAGGAACACAGTAACCACCTGTGAAAAGACTAGTTTAAGTGACTGTCCAGGATCACACAGGAAACCTGGGGCAGGGGCAGGGATAGAATTCAGTTTCCAAGAGCAACATTCAGCTGCCTTAATCATCCACTCTTCCTGCAATCCACTGCCTCATTCACTTCACGCTTTTTAACTTCTGCAAGAAATGAAACAGACAACTGCCTCCTTCACTATAAAACCCTGATTTATCCCTAGAGCATAGTCCATCTTGTACAGTAACTGACAGAGGGCCTGTGGAAAAAAAATAGTATGCAATCATGTAATTAAAACTGTATCTTAATGCACATGAACAAGGGGACTGAATTAAGGTGGTACAGAGAACCTTAATTCTGGTATTTCCTAATTTTTGAGTGCATGTCTTTGCAACCTTAATAATGTTCTTTTAAAGTAAGGGTTTTTGTGTGTTTAATACAGTGGTCACCAACCAGTCAATTGCAATCGACTGGTCAATCCTGGAGCCTCTCCCACTCAATCACAACCACTGGCTAAAAGTCCGGCAGCACAGCAGAGCTACCACTAAGGCAGGCTCCCTGCCTGCCCCAGTCCCAGGCCACTCCCAGAAGCCGCCGGCACACCCCTCCAGCCCCAGGGGAGGGGCCTCCCTCTACATACACACAGGAACTGTGGCCGACAGAAGCTGTGGGGGCGATGCCTGCAGAGGAGGGCAGGGGCGCACTGGCCTCTTCCGGGAGCCCTGCCCCAACCCGACCCCCCCCCCCCGAGCCAGCAACCCATACCCCCTCCTGCACTCCAACACTCTGCCCCAGCCCAGAACCTACACCCCCTCCCAAACCCCTGCCCAGTGAAAGTGAGTGGGGCGGAGGCCTTCAGGGAAGGGGCGGGATAGATCCTGGATTGCACTTAAATTCAAAAAGTGATCTTGTGCGTAAAAAGGTTGGAGACCACTAGTTTAATACAAGTTGAGATGACAAATCACTCTGGAGACATAGTAGACTGTATGATTATTAGCTCAATTCAAGGTTATATTTCACAGATTTCATTTTTAAATTTTTTTTAAGTCACTATATACTTTGTTGCACTATGTAGGAGGAAAATTTTCCTCTGGTTCACAACTAATCTATGGACCAGATCTTGGCCCTCACATCTATAACTTTTGTGCTTTTCTGGTAGTGTAAAGGGCACACAAACTGCCCTGATTAGGCAGCCAGTGATTCCTGTGACATAACAGAATTTTCAAGTAGTGTAAAGTCAGCTTAAACCACTGTCAGCCACTCTCTCCAGATAGAGGGGCATTCTTGAGCAGGTCAGAAGTGGCATGGGGGTGACCATTTGGCAGGGTGGCCCTAAGATTATTTTAGTTTGTGTAGTTTAGAGCAGCCATTAGGCTGCTTTAAGTTACATGGATGCCAGTTTGGTACCTAGAACACAGAAACAAAAAAAGATGACTTAGGGCCATCTTCCTCCATAGCCCTTTCCCACTGTACCAAGTACATACCAAGTACAGTTCAGACAGACTTGGGAATTAGGTCCAATGTCTGTAAAAGAAGTGTGTAGAACTCAAAATCTTTGTAGTTTTCAACTGTGATATAGTCATGGACATCTAATTTAAATTAAGAGACTTAAACCTGGACATTCCATATACACATTAACTGAAAAGTAACCTTAACTAAACACTGCAATCCAAACAATTCAGTGTATTTAAAATGCTTTAGACAAACTAGTCAAACTATGATTTTTTTATTATTATTATTATTATTACAACCTCCTTTCGCAGAATCAGAATGATAAAGAAAACTACATCCAATTTGGGATACAGCATGAGGTAGCAGATTACATTAAAATGATTCCTAGATTGAGATGACTTTTCTTATTTGTCCCAGCAAAGAGTAAGTTCACACATTCAGATAAATTATTTTTCTCTAAAACCCAGCTGAAATCTTGAAACTAGTGACGTTGAGAGTTGCAGGAGGCAGGCCACACCTTGGTATATGCACAGATGGGCACAGGCCACACTTGAGTCACCCCTGCTGAATGAGGAGAAACTGTGATCTTTGTAGTCATATTAAGTATTGTTTGTCTTTACTGTTGCATATTTATTTAAAACAAAACAATTAAAAAACCAGGGATCAGCTGGGCTTAAACAAACAAGAGTAAGTAATATATTATATCAACAGCAGCAATTATCTTCCCATTTGTTAGGGAGTTAACACTGTTAAAAGGTTGTATATTAGTTCAGTAATAGCAAAATATTCTTAATTGCTCTTTGATGCCCCCCACCCTTTTTAAGGTAGGGTTTTCATAGAAATTCAATGCAGAAAACCTCTTAGTCATCTATTTCATCCTCCTACTATGCAGCATTGTTTCCTACAATATATATTTCAGTTGTTTTTGTTTAGTCCAGACTCAACTGTTGGAGCTTCCATCACATCTCTTGCGAGACTGCTGTACAATTTACTTGATGTTATTGTTAGGACATTCTCAGATATTCAGCCAAAATTTCCTTTGCTTATTTCATCCCATAATTCCGATTCATGCCCCTCTTGTACCAGATCAAAGAATTTCCCTCTCTGCTTGGTATTAGCATTCTTCACATAGTTACAGTTGATCGTGTTCACCCTTTAGCCATGGTCTATCAAAGTTAACTTCGTTCTCCTTATTTCTCCTTCCAAGTCAATCCCTCCATCTTCATATTTTCTGTTGCTCTGCTCCAAATGACATCCAGTTTGTTTAAATTCTAGTATCTAGGGGCCCAGAACTAATATGTGTTTTTCCTCCAAAAACGCCACATAAAAAGGAGTACCACCTCTGGTTCAGTGTACTACCACCTAGATACATACACAGCACAAAATTACACAGTTTTTTTAATCACGTTGCACTGCAAGCTTTTATCAAGTTTGCTGTCCACTGTTCCAAAAGAAGAAAGCCCAGCTGATTTATGTTTTCCTTACTAATAGAACCTGATAACATCCTAAAGTTACAGATGTATTTTATTAAATAAAATACAAGTTTAGAAAACAAGATAAGATTAGAACACAGACAAGTAAATGTTTAACTATATCAACTGCTGAATGTTAGCAATAGTAACTGCAGACTTTTTTTTTGCAAATGCAATGAGCTCTAATCTGGAGTTGCATTTTTCTGTTTAAAATGTCAACAGATTTCTAGAATTTCTTGTATTAATCTTTTAAAATAAAAATATATGTGAATGCACTGGTACCTAAACTCTGTTTTTAAAATGAAACAAGCTGCATTATAGTTTCAAGGTTAAGATATCTAAGCTTAGATAAATCCATTGGAGTTTATTCTCTCTTTATCATGTCTAAATAAATCCAGCTGACAATATAAATTGATTGTATATATGAGCAGAAGACTGAACTGCTTCATGTTTTCACATTGCCTTTTCTGGTTTAGGACTGCTTCTTAATGAAACAAGAAAAGTGCTTACATGAGGAATTCAAATAAATCACGCAAGTAATTCTAAACAAAAAGTGCAACTCTCAACAAGATGTTAAAGACAAGAGAAAATGCGCCAGTTAGAGACGTTTGTCATATACATTTAAATGGGCAACCTCTGCACTGAATTCATCCAACTGCCCAGTAAGACAGTATGCCATCTTATAAACCAATACCTTTGACACAACAGATGGGCCACTGTCCAACATGCTAAATTTAAAGTATAATTTGTTGTTGTTCCTGCTACATTGGAAGATGAGAATTTAAACAAGGGCATATTCCTTCCCAGTCCATCAGCTTTTCCTACTTGAACCTGTAGCGAAATCACTCAGATCTGCTGAATGGGTTTTGAATTTGCACCCTCACAATGTGTTCACTGAAGGATTAAGCAAAAGAAGAAACTGGACTTGTGTCAGCACTTATCCAGGCATAAAGATTAGAAATCTTTGCAAAGGTAACACAGAATATATGACTGGCTGAGTAAGTTTACTGTTTATTTATATGTCCTCCCTCTGAAGTTTCCTCCAGTATAAAAACAACAGTATGGTTTAGCTAAGTGATAGATCAGATGAACGCAACCAATATATTACGTGTAGTAAGTAGAGCTAACTCTCTCTAAACTTTTATAAAAAAGCACTATCAGGAGCATAAAATTAGAAAAGCAAGTTCTCAATAAATCTGCCCTTAAATGCACAACCATCCTCTTACCGCACTGTCCAGCAAATCCAACACTCCAGCCTCTCTAATGAGAACCATTTACATAGGACTTGAACACTATTGTCTCTACCTGTTCATTTAGACACATTGATAGATGAAGAAGTGGGATGCCACAGATTTGGGGTTTTTTTTAAATGTAAGGGAGGATAAAAAAATTAGAAAGAGCAGAAGCTAACAATGACAATTCCTAAGCAGATCCAGCAAGTTATTATTTTACAGAGTAGAGAAATACTTGCCATTATAGGGAGGACCTGCACTGCCAAATGCAATGTCATGTGCACATGGGATTATCCTGCATTACTCTATTTGGAAAAACTTCATTTTCTGCAATACCTAGAAAAACTACTAGTTAGCATCTCAGCCAGCTTTTTTTGTTTGGTGCTGTTTGTATTGGTTATGCACAAACATTTTCATTTTGTGGCAAATGTAATAATAGTTTTCTTCATGCAACTTGTCACTTCACTACCTTAGTTATGCCTCAGAGGCCATGTGAATGTTGTCTGTCCACTAACAGACACACAAAGCTTGAGTGCGGATACGAACATTGGAGGAGGAGCCCTTATACCCTGCAATCAGTAAAGGCAAGTTTCCTATTTATGAAGCCAAAGCTGCAACTACTAGTTAGATTTAGCAAGCTTTTAAAAACAAAATAAAATTAGAGAAGCTTGAATCAAACCTGATGTACTCACAGAAACCGAAAGATAGTAGGACCTGTTATAGAGCTGAAGAAGGGTCTGAGCAAACTAATTGGAGATAAAATACAGGAATAATTATAAAAAAAAAAAAAAAAAAAGTTGAAAATTGAAAGGTGCTAGAAAATCCCACAACCCCACACAGAAAACAAGTTCAGCACAATATGAATTTGAAATAATTTAAAACAACTATCAAAACCACAGCAAGACAATTCTACTTGCTGCAAGGTCCATACAAAAAAAACCCCACAGAATTGCAGAAGCAAGAGTTTTTTTAGTCTCCTCTGCTTGAAACCAGCCCTGTAAACACTTTAATCCAACACCTTCTACAAGTCCTCAGTTCAAACCTCCTCCACCCATATTGTAAGATTTTAAAAAGTTACTTCACTTACGATTTTAGAACAATTCAACTACAGAACTGGGAGTATGCCACTTGCTCCACTACAAGAAATATCTAGATCAAAGTCCTACTAAATTGTGTAGGACTCATCCCTGCTACAAATACAATCATATCAGGCAGCCTATTTACCTTATGTCCAAATCCATGCTTATATCATAATTCCAATTTGTTGCATAGACTGAAATTCAGCCATGTTTTGTAACCAAGCTACATGAAGAACTGGAACAGTGGCATAACCATAGATTTGCAAATAGTCATAATACAATTTCCTTGATGCAATTATATCTGTAGTGGAGATGGGCCCTTCTGTGGTAGGGAAGGGTCCATCTTTTAATACTCAGTCTGGCTCTGACTATTGCTCTTTGTTGTTTTAGCTATCGAACTTTAAGGCTAAAATAAATGACTATGGTTATATCACAAAACTGAACCTTAAGGTACATGTCAAATTTAATATAGATCATTTTGTGCAACAACGTATAGATGGTCATTTCTGTGGGGTCTAGTTGTTAGAAACCATTAGAAATCTCTCTACTTGAATTTAGTATTCTACACAATTAGACTATTGTAAATAAATGTGTCAAAGTCAGGTAAGTTATTATGTGGATCAGAAAACGTACTTGGATTTCAGTTAATCACATCAAACTTTACAATGGTTTGTTTTCAAAGTTTTCAAAAAGGCCATCTAGCTGCAAACATCCAGATTAAAGAAGCCAAGTAAGTTACCTGCTGAACGAACACATTGTTCAGATGACTGGCAAGTCTCCTTGCAAATTGTTCACGTAGGTCACTGAACCGCTGTTTTTGTTGTTTGACTGCATAAAGCATATCATGTCCTAAAAATCACAACAGAAAATATTTTAAGACTTATGGTTTTTTGTTAGGAGTGGAAGAAGCTACAGAGCAAGATTCCCTATGTGTGGAAAAACTATCCAAAAACCTGAAAGGAGAGGTACTACTGTAACAATGAGAGTATTACATTTTCCCTTATTTTATTTAATAAAAGTGTTACCTGGTCGAAGAGCTACATTCATACACTGCAAAAGGGCATCAGCTGCATTAGTGCAGGCTTCAATGCCTCGAGAAGACGCCAGATCCCCCTCCTGGAGGGCCTTTATGTGACCTTTTGCCAAATCCATATGATTCTAAAAGATAACATACAAGTACAGTATATAAGCAAAGCACTGGCTCAGAGTTTAGTTTCATGCTATTCTATTAGAAGAAGACAGCTATTATAAGACACTTCTAAAAATAAATAGTTACTTCCCAATACAAAAGGTTTCAGATTTCAGGCCATAATTAACATGCTTACAACTAGGAATTCTATCTCCGACAGCAGCTTCACATTATTCGTGTTGCTGAGATGAATTAGGTGGTTGCTTTCTGAGATCTGATCCATTTGCTCTTTTACACTCTGTAGCATTTCCTCATAACTGCTCAGCTTCAGCTCAATTTGATCTACTTCCTTCAGAGCCTCATCCAGCAGCGTCATCAGAATGTTCACTTGTTTCTCAGAGGCCATGATTGACTGGATGTTTGCCTGCAGAGCAAATAGTTTGTGAGTAACAATTTTATACTTTTTTTACATGGCACCCTCATGACTATCAAATACTGTACCTCCCAAAATGTTAGGTTGTTCTGGCTCTCTCAATTTCAATTATGTTAAAATATTAAGATTTTAAGTATTACTGACCACAGAGTAGGTTCCTTAGGCCATGGCAGAGTGTGGAATCCTCTTCTTATGAAAAATCAGTAAGAATAAAGTTTTGTTCTAGTTTTCTCAGTATTCTAATATTAGTCTGCATGCAAAGGCTATAGTCACAGAATAGTTTTAACACTTTGGTCCCTGTGATTAATATTTTATGGTTTTGCCCTATGGAAAGCTGGAGTTAGGGAAACTGTTTAATTGGTAATACAACCATGTTTCTACATAAATCAACCCCATCCAGGAAAAAACAACTTGCAAGCGTAAGGCAAAAATATAGTTTAGATAGTTAAAAGCTGTCTGTTCTGCATTTTGGAATCACCGAGTCAGCCCCACTTTCATTAAGTTCACTATGTGACAAAGCACTGGCAGTTTGTTTTGTTTTTTTTAAATAAGCTACTGTCTAAGATCAGTCAGTCCAATTCTGCAATACTGTTGCATTAATCCAAATCTCCTAGCTGACACTGCTTGTCACCCTATCCTAAGGTGAGCGGAATATTCTTTTAAAAGTTAACACCTCTGTTATTGTCTCAATTTATTTTATAGTGTTCTCATTGTATAGAGTGGACTCATCACAATTTGCTTATCTTTTTATTAGTCGATTTACATATTTCATAGTTGGTTTACTAAACATATATTTATGGATCACAATTTTCCTTCATTTGTTTTTTGGAAGAAGAAAACCTCTTCTAGAATGCTTTCCTTTTCCTTCTCTATTCTTCACCTGATGTCCATTCGGCTCATTTTAGAAGGCCTGGAAATGGCTTTAAAGTTCTTTAATTTAGGTACTAGTGAACATGCAATTCTTCTGTACAAAGATAGCAATACATGTATCCAGTTAACTGTAATATGCAAGATACTCTTTCTTTAGCGTCTACTTTAAAATGCACTGTACATGTTCAGACAAATATAAAATGTAATAAATGCACAAAGCAGAAGTCCATATATTAAGATTCCACGATTGTGTCTCTGTGTGTCACTCTGAAGCCAAGAATGTCTGTTGAATCAACATGATGAGATGGAAGCAGCTACAAGAATTGTTGAGAGCTCTTTTTGTTTAGAATATGAACAGGTTCAATTACCACTGGGATTCGTGGTTTCATACCATACAATTTAAGTTCTCAGCCATTTTTGGCCTATTTTAAAAACAAAAAGAACCACCACCACATTTTTTATGAATTACACCTGTGCAATAGCTCCAGCTTTCAGTTACTAGTTAAATTATACTGTCGTGGGCAAAAATGCACTAAACTGAATTTAACAAGGTATGCTAATTCATTATAACACTTAAAAAAAAAAAAAAAAAAAAAAAACCAAGAAATCCTTACCCCATCTAAGACCTGCAGCTCTCTGGATAACTTTTCTGCAAAGGCTTCAGCATTAGAAATGGCATATTCACAACCTTCCATCATTATTTCAATGTCCTGTTCCTCTCTTGCATTTAATTCTTGATACTCATCCACAGCTTCTTCATCTCCTCCTGTTACACTCTGATTTTCTCCACTTGGAACAGATTCTTATAAGGGGAAGGGGGGGAAAGCCACAATGAATTCATTTTTGTAATAAAAAAATACAGAAAAAAGTGCTACCATTTTAAATGGAGATAGATAATTCAACCTCCTTTAAACAAAAGTAATTAGATTAGACTTAAAGACAAGGCCACATCAAATAGAGGAAAGGAAACACACACAATACAATACAATACAAAAACAAACAAGCATGCATGTGGGCTAAGCCCTATATTTACTTCAAAATCTTTTGTAGGGTATAACAGCCAAAGTTAAACCTTCACACCAAGAAAGTTTGGAGAATTTCAGTAACACATCACAAGACATTCCCAGTTCATTCCTACCCAATTCCACAAGCAAGCCAAGAAAGCCTCATGGTCACTGCTACTGAAGACTGCTCATACAGTTAGCAGACTCAGCCAGGATATTACCTATGTAGACTGCTAGGAGAAGATCACCAACTACAGATGATATCTCCATCTTTATACTAAAACAAATTAGTAGAATTGGAGGCCACTTATGAGTTCAAGAAGCAAGGGGACTTACTCTATTACCCACGATGGAAAGTTAGATAAAGGGTAGCAATTGGCAAGATAGTTAATGTCAAGAGATTGTTTCTTTGGCAGGGCCACATCCTACTTTCACAATCCTGAATAATAGGTCTCAAACCTCCCACACTGGCCTTTCCAGCCATTAGGTGCCAAGGTTCAGCTCACAGGTAGATGTAAACAATTTTCCACAACACATCTCACTGAGTTAAATCCAGTGGAGCCCACAAAGGCAGTTTACTAATTCCAAAATGGTAGCCGCTAACACAAAACCAAATGAGCCCTAATTGGCTGATCTTTTTGAATGAGCAGGGAGAAAATGCACAGATGCGTCCAAATATTTTTCATTAATTTCATGATTTTTAAGCAAATCTCATAGTTTTGGAGCCTGAGTAATGATTTTTGAATGCATGCGGTTGGCAGTGCTGTTTATTGGTAATTACTTTAAATTGAAAGTGCTAACATTTGTCACTCTTGGTAGCAATAATGATTGGAAATTTGTAGAAATGCCGATAGAAAAATTATGACACCCAAATTCTAACTTGATATGCAGATTAATTAGCGCTGCATTAATCCTGAGCTTGAGAATACTTTATGAGCAAGGTTTTCTTTTACAAAATGCCTGAAGTTAAACACCTAAATAAGTGGCCTGATTTTCCAGGGTACTAAGCACCCAACAAATTCCACTGAAGTTGGTGAAAGATGCTGGGTTCTTAGCACTGCCTTTCCACCACCCAAAAATCAAGCCACTTATTTAGTATTTAGGAGCCAAACCTTAGGCACTCATTTTTGTAAATCTTTCCCTCTGCCTCTAAAATATACTAAGAGTAATTCACAGAAGAAAAAATTGTTCTATAAATAGAAACTGAATTCACTGAGTAAGAGTAAAATTGATGCTCAACAGAAATTTCCCCACAGGAACAGGAAACAATGAAGGAAATGAGGATTACACCTAAAGACATTGATTAAAATAATCCAAACAAATATTAGCTGAAATCTGCCACAGGTTTCAGTGTTCTTTTGCTGTCACAGTAGTAAGCTTATGGAAACAGTTTGAAGACAGTGATCAAAAAAGCATACAAGACATTAATATAGTCCCATACACTTTCTATCACACACCTGAAACTTGCTTTCTCTAGCAATTTGAAAAGATATTCAATGAATTATTTCAAGAGAACAAAAGCAACTTAATTACCAAAAAAATCATTACACAAAAGAATAAAGGAAAAGGTGTTACGCACCTTCTGCAACTTTAGGTAGTTCTGGAGAATAAAAAGGTGTGAAAAAAGCAGAGGAAAGGAAGCAAAGATTATTAGCTGGGCAGAGTATGAACATTGTGTGTGTTTTTTTAAATGGCAACAAGGTTGAATGTTACAACATCACAAGTTTTGAAAAATTTGAGTTCAACATTAAAAAAGTAGGTTCCCAAGGAGTTTTTCAC
Source organism: Eretmochelys imbricata (assembly GCF_965152235.1). NCBI lineage: Eukaryota > Metazoa > Chordata > Testudines > Cheloniidae > Eretmochelys > Eretmochelys imbricata. Next base: position 92,059,904 of record NC_135575.1, read on the forward strand.
CTGTAAATACCACTTGAGTCTAATGGCTTGAACTCAAGCGTATCTACACAAGTCCTTTTAATTGTTTAATACGAGCATATGACTTTTGCCATTTCTGATTAAGTCAATCCATGAAGTGTCATCATTTCACTGCAATTTATACCAGATTCTAGCCATCTAAATGTTTTAGCCTTTTACAGTTTTACTTATATTATGATGATACAGAATAAGTTTACCCTGTTACATCAAAGACTGCTCAAATAAAATGGATTAGTCACTACATGCAATTAAATCCTACAAAGGTATTCCAAGATTTATATAAAAAAAGAGTATTAGATTACCCTGGAATAATCCTAAACGAATGCAAAAAATGAAGTTTACACACATTTGTATAACATAGTAAGATTTATACAACTGCACAAAGTTCTCCTCCTCTTAGATTTACTATGTAAAACCTTATACATTATCTTTATTGTTTTAGGGAATTAGTGAATATTTCAATATTCATAAATTATTCTGTGTCTCCAGCATACAGACTGTTTCATTTGTAGAAAATGTCTTGTTCTATTTGTTAGAATAGTGAACCTGCTTTCCCCACAATACATACTTGTTCATTTGAAGCTACCTTTACCAATAGTGTAGTAAATGTGGAGAGATATAGTTCCTAGTATTTAAGTCGACCAATTGAATTGGTTAGTATTCCAAAACGAGACCTTGCATTTGCTTTTTATACACTTTAGTGAATATCTTTTACCACGATGGTGTAAAATGGTAAGTTTTGTTTGTTTTAAAATAAACACCATTATTGAATGTTACCTTCCAAAAGCTGGGCACTAACATTTATGAAGTCAATTTTCTTTCTAAGATATCTCTGGTTCAGTTTCCAGATACATGAAATGAAAGTGTTCTTTTCTGCTGTGCTGCTGGCAACCCATTTGTACACTTTGTCGAAATGCAAGTCAAATTCAGGATTTTCCTGCAAAAGACAAGAGAAAACTCATCAGGCTCAATTGGTTTTCCAAATAGTGGAATTACAGTTTCTAGTTTTTAAAAAAGTGGTCTGATGGTGGGACAGATGGAAGCTTTACTGCTGTCAATTAGTGGGTGTTGTGCTGAGATAGCAGACATACAAGTGTACTTTGATCATGGAGAGGCTCAGGGACTTCAGGTAAATATTCCAATATATATACATTCCAAAATATACTGTATGGTGGGAAAAGCATAATTCAAACCTTGAGGTAAAGAGATTACAGATTTGCATGAAGAACAAAACCATTTTCTTGAACTAGATCTGGTGACATTCTCACAGGATATGAAGACTCCTGTGACAGATCTTGGAGATTCATTTACCAGTACTATTTGCCCAACATGGTGCAACCAAAATGACCTACGCCTTGTCCTGTCTTATCTTTCTGACCACCAGAAGCAGCAATGGAACCAACAGGAAGGCATACAGTTGATCTTTGCCCCAATACAATCGGAACGCATCTGTTACTGCATCTTGAGCAGAACTATGGACTTTTTCTGCATTTTAGAGCTTTGTAGTTGCTCCCATCACTGTAGGATTTGAGCACTGGTGGACAGAGAACCAATGAGCTGCATTTATAAAATATTGCAAGATAGGGTTTTAGTTTTTGATGTAATAAGTCACTTACAAAAAGTAAACAATTTCAATTTTATTATTACATTTATCTTGTTGCACCCACCAATGAGAACGCTGCCTTGATTACACTGGATTAAAAGCTTCCTTTCATTAGCCACTTATATATCCAGCATCAACTGTACTGAACATAGCCTGATTTAAACTCCATAGCCTAAGCACTTTAGAATACCCACCTTTCCTCCAGTGAAAGTTTCACATCCTCTTAACGCTATACATTCTTGCAAATTAGACTAGCATTTACTGCGACACATTACTTGTATTGCTGCTAATGTTTCTCCTACAAGCAATTGGCACATGAAACTGGACATGATGGGAAATGAAATCTTCATTAGGACTATTTCCCACAAAGCACTATAAAAGAATCTCAGTTGCCTCGTCAGTATCAGCTGCTAAGTGTGATGATTAATGATACATTATAAAAAGTGTGCACGCATACACAATTTTATGGGTGGTGTGCATTATAGATGATGTGCGATGTGAAAGGCAAGGGTCCTGTGAAAAAAATAGTGTGTGATCCTGTAATTAAAACTATTGTAATAATGCATTCTCACAAGGGAGCTGAATTAAATTAAAGGTGCACAGGCAATGTTAATTCTGGCTTTTCTTAACTTTTGAGTGCTTGACTTTGCAACCATAGTTTTTATAAGCTATTTATAAATAGCTTAAAAATAGGACATACATAGAGAACACACACACTTCAGAGACATATTAGCTTCCACGGAGTAAAGTCACTTGCTCTGAAAGTAAAGCCTTGATAGAAACAATACTTTTAGAGGAACCCTGACCCATAAGGAAGTTATTTCCCTAAATTAAATGTAGATTTTCTTTTTAATTGTACTCTTCTTAAAAGTTACAACCAACGTGTGTGTTAAACATATATTACAGGAGTAATAAAGTTAAGTGTATTCACCCTACTCTTGATGGAAATCTTCTACAAGCCGGTAAATCTAAATAACTTTTTTGATTATTCATATATAATGCCAATAGGCAGAACATTAAAGGGAAGAAAGAACGAGTAACGTGTGGGCTGGTCTACACTACCACTTCAGTCGATGTAATTTACATCGCTCAGGGGTGTGAAAAAAGACAACCCTTGAGCGACGGAAGTTACGTTGACTTAAGCGCTGTCCACACCGGCACTACGTTGGCAGGAGGCATTCTCCCATCAACATAGCTTCCGCCTTTTGCGGAGGTGGAGTAATTATGCCAACGGAAGAGCGCTGTCCTGTCAGCAGAGCGCATCTTCACCAGACGCACCACAGCGGTGCAGCTGTGCCAATGTAGTGCTCTAATGTAGACCTGCCCTGCGTTTTGTCCCCACCACTCCCATCTCCAGTTACACACCAAGTTCTGAGGTATGAAATACTTAACAAAAAGAAGGAAAAGTTACCTTCTACAGAACAGAGATGATTTTCCAGGGCCAAAACCAAGTTACTGTTGTGGGCATGCATAATCTAGGATTTATGAAGAGGTAAAATACCTCAGGGCCATATACTTTTCAACAGATGGGTTAATGTTCTCATTTCTTGGGGATGGTTTACAAAAACGTATCTTATTACCATGTACATTTGTTTTAGACAGCTCTATCTAGGTTCTTATATATTGCTCATCACCACGGTTTCAAAGTGCCTTCTGGTACAAGCATTACTTAAAATCTAGCATGAATTATATATCAGCAGTAATGCTTTCATTCTACAAAGGTAGTCCATTTCAAGGGGACCTGAATTTGGAGGAGTAAAGATTTTATACAGCACTCAAACTGGGGAAAACAAGTAGTATTCTCTCACAAGTTCTTGCACACAAGCCAAGCTCTATCTACCTGAGATGTCTCTGACAGACTATGTAGAATAGATATTGAGAATACTATCACATGTGTCTTATGGCTCCTCAGGCTTAGCTCCCTCTCACTGGAGTTCAGATTTGGGCAAGGCAGATTAGGGCACACGCAAAATGGACAGATGGCTGCCGTCCCAGTTCCCAACCCTCATGTGACGTTAGAATCTAAACTTTGTGTAGCTCACAGTTAAGTAGTTAACTTGGACTCGACAGAGCTCTGAATGAAAAAAACTTTTAAAGTCTCTATATAGTTAGGGAGACACATTCTAAACACAGGTCACACAAGCGTGAATAAATACATACTTTAACAGCATCTTTGGCATCAACAACAGCAAGATCTCGAAGTGCCCAGGCTGTCTGTCTTTTGTAGAAATCGCCCTTATCAGATTTCTTCACCTTGACCACATTTACTTGCACTGGACGTTCTGTTGTCACTGTTAAGTACAGAATTACTTTCAGCAAAGAGTAGGGGCTATTTTAACCAGTAGTAATGTCAACTTCTTGTCTACATTTGCATCTGTGATTCTGAACAGATTTTCCCCTTCAGACAGTTAGCTTAAAGTCTCTATGTGTTGTAAAGGGATTCCTTCAGATACAGGCATGTATCACTGCATAACTTCTAAAATCAGCTACAGTGCAATGTAGGCATTTGTTTTCTTATAGTAGCCCTAAAATAAAGTGATGAGTTTAAAGAGCAAAGCTGCATCTATAATGTAAAACAGAACCAAGGACTGACGCAACCAAAATTAAACCCCCCACAAATATGGGCCTGACATAATATATTATTATTAATTATTAATTTGTATTATCATAGCACCTATGAGCCCCAGTTATGGACCAGGACCTCATTGCACTATGTGCTCTACAAACACAGACCAAAAAGATAGTCCCTGCCCTAAAGAGCTTACAACATAGGTAGCCCAATCAGTATCCACGGTTACATTATCGCAGGATTGGGGTGGAACAGTTAAAAAATAAATAAATCACTGAAGAATCAGGTTTGAATATAAAATTGCCCTCTCTGGTTAGGGTTATTATATGGTGGGGTTGGTTTGGTTTTTGTTTGCAAGGGTTCTGGGTTAGGCCAAATTGACACTAATTTGCCAGAAGCTTCTACTACTTGGAAGGCCTGCAACTAAACTCAGATACAAAGGACCAAAAGTATAAAGCACAACAAGATAGCACTCACATTTCCCCAGAGCTCCCTGCCCCAGCTTCTAATCAGTACACTCCAGCCCCTCTCCCTTTCCTTTGAAAGTAACCAGCATTATTTAAGGTGTTGAGCCTAAACAGCTATGCTGAACTTAAATCATTCCCAGCCAGTAATGCTATTCTTACCTGCCTCTAAACTAGGGATTTAGGGAATTAAATCCTAAACCCTCAGGTCACTGGCTGGCTTCACAAGCTCTCCTTCTAAGAAGATGCCTGGAGCAGGGTCCAGCAGGGCTTTAATACTAAAGCTTTTTTTGTTATGAAAACATGACTAATTTATTTTCACACTAAACCCTAACTGATTCCATCCATTTATAATAAATGGAAGTACATGTTCTCTATACAGGAAAGGAACAGGCTGAGCATGAAAAGCAGTTGCCACTTAAAGAAATTAAATATAACTATTCATTTTACTATACTTAAAGTGAAAAATACTCAAAGACAATGAAAAGAAATACTCTGCTGTGTCTCTCAATCAACATGCATACCTGTGGCACACAAAAAGCAGTTTCTCTTCTTTTTGCCTGCTTTGCACACATTCACAATGCTCAATAAACGTTCATCATTTGGAGTGAAAATATCCCTCTGTAAGGCATGCTTGATTGCAGTCATTTTCTCCCAGCTGAAAAACAGGTTTAAAAAAGTCATTCCAAGTACAAGATAACGTTTAAGCACATTTATGAACTGGTTAAATACTGAGAACAGCAGTTATTTTCTTGATAGTAACTGTGGTTCTTCAAGAGGTTGTCATCTATGTGGATCCTCTCTATGTGTGCAAGTGCCTCATCAGAATCTTTGAACAGTGCTGCCCACTGAGCCATGTCTGCACTATGCATGTCCTTGTGCCCCCACCTACGAAGGGTATAAAGGCAGAGCTGCCTCAACTGTCCCTCAGTTCCCTCACTAATTCAGAATCCCAGGTACAGTGGGTGCCAAAAAAAAGTGGGGATGGAGGATGACTCATTAGATCCATATGAATGAAAAGATCTCAAAGAACAGTAGCCATTATAAAAGGTAAGTAACCATTCTCTCTCTGAGTATTTATCTTGAAAGTAATAAACAGTGCCCCATTTGAAAGGTGAGATTGAAGAGATTCCTAACCACTACTAAACAGTGACTGTAAATATACCCCTACCACATTTGGCATCTTATCTTACAGCCAGGTCAAGGGCATAGGATTTAACAAAAGGGGATTACTCCACATAGTCTTGCTGATCTCTGATATGGGGAATATTTCTAAAGCATGCAGAGGAGGCAGCCTGTGATCTTTGATTGCTGGTACACCTCTCCCTACAAACACATGATTGAAATACACTGCATAATACATTTAGGTATTCTCTTGGAAAAAATGGCCTGCCCCTTTGAAATGCTACTTATGGCAGCAGAATGTCTGTCTAAAGGGCTTTGTTCTATCAAAACATAACAAGTCCCTTGAAACTTCCAAAGTGTGGACGGTTTTTTTTCCATGGAGAAGAATGAGATTTTGGAAAGAAAAAAGAGATTAATAGATTATTCCTAAAATTGTGTCAGATTTGGGATGAGGTCTCAACACCACCTTATCTCTGTGAAACATTGTGTGAGGGTTAGTGATGACAGCTTGTTAGTTTGCTGAGCCTTCTAGAGAATAAAATGCACCACTACAGACTAGGGGCCGAATGGCTAGGCAGCAGTTCTGCGGAAAAGGACCTAGGGGTGACAGTGGATGAGAAGCTGGATATGAGTCAGCAGTGTGCCCTTGTTGCCAAGAAGGCCAATGGCATTTTGGGATGTATAAGTAGGGGCATAGCGAGCAGATCGATGGACGTGATCATTCCCCTCTATTCGACATTGGTGAGGCCTCATCTGGAGTACTGTGTCCAGTTTTGGGCCCCACACTACAAGAAGGATGTGGATAAATTGGAGAGAGTCCGGCGAAGGGCAACAAAAATGATTAGGGGTCTATGACACATGACTTATGAGGAGAGGCTGAGGGAGTTGGGATTGTTTAGTCTGCAGAAGAGAAGAATGAGGGGGGATTTGATAGCTGCTTTCAACTGCCTGAAAGGGGGTTCCAAAGAGGATGGCTCTAGACTGTTCTCAATGGTAGCAGATGACAGAACGAGGAGTAATGGTCTCAAGTTGCAGTGGGGGAGGTTTAGATTGGATATTAGGAAAAACTTTTTCACTATGAGGGTGGTGAAACACTGGAATGCGTTACCTAGGGAGGTGGTAGAATCTCCTTCCTTAGAGGTTTTTAAGGTCAGGCTTGACAAAGCCCTGGCTGGGATGATTTAACTGGGAATTGGTCCTGCTTCGAGCAGGGGGTTGGACTAGATGACCTTCTGGGGTCCCTTCCAACCCTGATATTCTATGATTCTATGAAATGGTGTAAAGAATTGAGAGAGGCTCAAAGACGGGGCTCCATGAGTTTGTAAGGAAAATAAAGTAACCCCTTTAAAAATCTGGATACAATGGAGAGAAAACTATGTTTGAATCAGCTACGTGCGGGGTAGGCACGCCAAATGCACTGCAAGGTATACCTTAATGGAATTAAATGCAGAATATAATCAAGGATTATAGATATAGAGACCTTCAATGTGTCAAGGTTGCACTTAGCTGCCCAAACTGAAAATCTTTTCTATTTAGAGAAATAAGTTTTCCTCATGGAGAGCTTCCTGCTTTTCAGTAGGATTTCTTGAACTTGTAGCAAACTGTCAGTAGCATTCAACCAGCCAACATCCAGTCTGTCAGATGCAACAATTTTGGTTCCGGGTGAAGTATCTGACCTTGGGTTTGAGATACTAGTCTGGAGGTGCTATTAGAGACTAAATAGAGATCCCAAGGAGATCTAGTAAACAGAATTATCTTAACCAATATGGAGCTATCAGGATCAGCATGGCTGCATCCTCTCTGATTTGCCATACTGGCCTGGGTATCAGGGCAAATGGCAGAAATCCATACAAGACCTTGATGCCATGGTACAAAGAAGGATCCTGGGCTCATGCCTCCCTTGGACAAGCCTAGACAGTGCGTGTTCTCTTTTGTGGCAAACAGGTATATAATGGGACTTCCCCCACTGGTGAAATACTGATATGATAGTGGAGCTCTTCAGAGACCACATATGGTTGGTAACAGATTGTCTACTTAGAAAGTCTGCTTGATAGTTGCTGACACCTGGAAGATGCAGAGCAGCTAAGGGTTATCCCATTTTGTCAGTACCACATTCATAACTTGATTACTCCTTTGCCAGGAGGCAATCAATAGGCAACTCCTTGATTTTTAACACATCTGTAATGTATTACATAGTCTGAAACCCTACATGGTGAAATTCTTTGGAACAGGTAGGAATGCTATGCAAGTTTGATTGCTCATAATTCTAGAAGGTTTAATATGTTTATTCACGTCCTTTTGGGACCAAATTCCTTGTATCTAAAAAGTGATCAATGTCTTTGTAGGACATCAATTCCCTTTAAGGAATTACGTTTGTTTTATCGATTGTTCGAAAAGGGACAACTTCAACCGAGTACCCCTGGATTTTCTTCTCCTGGTCCAAAGAGAACGGCACACTGAGCAGTGGGTGTGACACCCAGCTGTCACCAAGACAAAAACAGCAGCAGCTAAGACAACATGTAAGCAGACCGAGTTTGTTCAGGATGGGCATACTTTGAAGTCCATGGGCTTTGAATCTCCATTTTAGGCTTGAAGCACTGGCGGAAAGAACAAGGCAAAAACAGATTTAAAAAAAATTTTTTTTGAGGGGGGAATAAAATAAAATTAAAAAGGGAAGTTGTTGGTAATTAACACTAGCTAACTGGAAGAGAGAGAATTCTGTTAAGGGTTAGTGGGTGGTCACTGCTTGTTCCATCTTGCTGCCACAGGTGGTACATGGAACTGAGGGAGGATTTCAGCCACTCTGCCCTGTACGATCTCAGATGATGGGGCATGAGGGCATACACAGTGCAGGCCTGGCTCAAGGTACATCCCTTTTCAAAAATTCCAATTTTGCACACATGAGATGCATGCACACTTAGATAAGGATCCACAAGGACACCTACTCAAAGAATACTTTACTTTTCTGTCTAATTCTCCTGACCAAGGAAAGGACTTTAGTTTCCCAGTGACCAGAGAAACCAGAGATACACCCATTTGAAACAATTTTTAATGGTTCAACTCACATTACTGTGAGGGAGCATATGGGTGAGTGGAAGAAGAATTATGATAAAAACCTTTATATAATATATATATATATATATATATAGCCATTCTGTACTATTAAACATCTTACTGCTGAAAACAAGTTTGCTTCTCATTAATTTCTTTATTTTAAAACCACACAAATACTAATAGCATTTATTGTTGAATGTTCAAGGAGACCAGCATATTGCTTTTGTTGGTGATGCCACTAGACAATTGAGTAGTGTATTAAAAGAAAAACAGTATTTTTACTTCCAGTGCTTGTTATGGGCTTTGACCCAGAATTCAAATGATCCCAGAATAGATAGATATTCTTTCAAATAGTTCATCGGAGTCTTTGAACCGGTCCAACCAGACGTCTCATATCAAACAGGATGTTGCTTTTGGACCTCAGCGAGAGTTTAAGTTAGTGCCTAATGCCAAACTGAAGGTAATCTTCCTTATAGTCCCAGCCACTGCCTTCACTCCAAAATTCAGCCTGCGCTCTGCTACCACATTTATGCAGTGCACCTTGATATTATATGATGTTTATAGAGGTCAATTAAATGCTGGATATCTTCATGGTACTGCAAGATGTGAGTTCCCCTTCAAGAATAAAATATCCCATCAGATACTTTGTGAAACACCTAAAAACAAATTCCTGCATTTAGAGAGAATTTGAAAAACTAACTGTTGTGCCTGAGGAGAGGAGCTGTGAACCAGCCATTATATGCCTTGAAGATTGATTGCCTGGAACCTGACTCAGTATTCAATGGGAAGCCACTGTAGACAGCAGAGTAAAGATACAATATTCATTCTACTTGACCTCTCTGTAATTTTTGATGTAGTTCACTATGAAGTGTGGTTAATCCAACATAGCTAAAGGAGACAATGCAGCACCGCAATGTCGACAACGTTACTCCTCTTTACATCCCACCCCTGGCTCCCCCTCCTCTAGCATACCCAACAAATGGCTCATTTCTACTTTCAAGCCCCTTCACAGTCAATCTTCACCCTGTCTGTCTTTCATTTGCTATCAATGCTCACCTCCAATTGGCCCATGATGCCAGCTGGCCTCCATAACTCATTTGTTAAGTTTTCAAATAAGCACCTTTGTGCTTTCTCGCATAACTCCCCGTCATGCTTAGGAAGAGCTCACCATAAACATTCACAAAGCTACCCCATTATCTTCCTTCAAATCCCTCCTCAGAACTCTCCCTTGCTGTGATGCCTACAAAAAAAACCCCCAACAACCCTTGACAACAGGGTGCTTGTGTGTTGTAACCACCGCTTATGACCAATATTGTCTTCTTGTACTCCATCTGTCTACATCCATATGTTGTCTCATCTTGTATTTAGACTGTAAGCTCCTTGGGCCAAGGATTGTCTTTTTGTACTGTGTTTGCACAGCACCTAGCACAATGGGGTCCTCGTCCATGACTCGGACTCATAGGGGTCAATAATAATCATTCCTCTCTAATGGCATGTAGCGTAGCAATCAGCAACTGTTTCTCTTCCATAATCATCTTGCCTAAAAAAAGTCTTCTTAGGAGCTGCCCTTCTTCTCTCCTCCAATACGTATGTGAGATCACATCAATGTCTAGCAAGATGCTATAGACTCCACTGCTAACACAACCCAGATTAAATCCAGCTCTACATTGTCATTTTCCTCAGACGCAACCAATGCTACCAGAAGGATGCCTACACATGCTCCTGAATAAAAGAAAGATGACAAACTCAACTCAAGCAAAACCAAAGTAACACTGATCAGAAGAGGGGAACTGCTTTGAAGGAATAACTGAGAGTCTGGCCCTGCCCCTGCTTTCTTTACTTCAAGTGGTGCAAAATCTTGAGTCCTGCTAGACTCTTCACTAAATCTAGATTCCCAGTGGCAAAATAATCCACATTCATCAAGCTAAGAAATGGGAGCCTTTCCTTCTGGACAAGGATTTGACTACAAGAATCCACATGTTTAATCACCTCCAGAATGATTGAAATTCTGCATCACTGCATGTGTGCAGAATTCACATCCCCTGCAGATTTCTTTACTTCCCTGCAGAAAAATGACTTCTGATTGGAAAGCCTTGAGAGTGGTCATGTGCCCTTCCCCAGCAGCACAGGCAGATCAGTTTGGGTGCCTGGAGAAGCCAGTAGAGACATAAATCACCGCCAGGGAGGTTGGGCAGTCATGTGTGTGACAGAGAAAGACACACTGTCCCTCTTACACACACTCGGCATGGAGGGGCAAGGCTTTGGGTTGTTTTTGAGGAGGTAGGCATGGGGCAGTCTTGGTCCTCTCAGGCAGAGCAGAATGTAGCAGCCTGTCTATTTAGTGACTTATTCTTAGTGAACTGTTCCTGTTATCTTTGTGAATCCCGCAGGGGTATAAAACAGGTGTAAAAGTTTTAAGGCTCCTTTACATTGCCAGAATGGGGTAAAGGAGTCTTATTTTAAGGGACAGTATGGCTTATAAATGCTTATGGTATTTTAGTGATTAGACTAAATTTTTGGACTGAAAACATTTCCTACCAAAATATGCTCCATGAACTGTTTGCTACTGACTTTTCTGGAGATGGTCAGTAGCCAATTTAAATTGTAAGTTTGATTCCTCAGCCCTCACTTGCTCAGTGTTACATCTTAGGCAACTGAAGAGCATATGATTGCATATATTTGTTGACTAATAACTAGAAATAAAGGGTCAAATTACTATTAGACTATTAGTAATAGCTACATTACTATTAGACAAAGGGGATTTCCTCCAATGCTCCCCACTCCCATTCTCCATCCATCGTACAGTAATATAAATAACCAAAATAACTGACATCAGCATGATTATATTGTGTTATTATTACAAATAAAATATGCAGATTTTTTAATTTTTTTGGAGCAGAATTCCCCCAGAAGTAAATTATTAATGCCACTCTGTATCTGGGGCTAGAAATGGAAGTAACAGACTCTCCAACTTGTGCAGAATGTCATAGCCTCTTTCTCTTCAGTCAGATAGAAGAGTGGCAAGCACATCAACTCTGTGCACCAATCTTTCCACAGGCTTTACAGTCCACCTTCTGGTACCAGTTCAAGGCCTTGGTCCCAATCTTCAAAGACGTCAGTGGGCCAGGAGGACCCAGCTACATCAGAGATCTCATCTCCATATATATACCAACAAGACAGATGTGCTTTTCTGAGACAGTGCATCTGACAAAGCCTAAAATGAAGTATGAGAGAACTGTAGATAAAGCTTTTTTGGCTCAGTAACAAGCTTTGAGAGGAGCTAGGAATATAGGACTCCCGAGGCATTGAATCCAGTTCTCTGCTATCAGAGGCAACCCCATCATATACTCCCATTCATAAATTTGTCAAGCTCCATCTTAAAACTAGTTAGGCTGTTTGCCCCCATTACTCCTATTGGGAGGCTGTTCCAGAACCTCACTCCTCTAATGGTTAGAAACTTTATTCTACTTTCCAAACTAAATTTATCCATGGCCAGGTTATACCTATATGTCCTTGCTCCATCATGGTCCCTTAGCTTAAATAGCTCTTCTCCTACCTGATGTCTCCCAGGATATATTTAGACAGAACAGTCATATCCCCACTCAGCCTTCATTTTGCTACATTAAACAAGCCAAGCTTTTTAAATCTCCTCTCATAAGATTCTTCTGAAACTGAGACCAATCCAGAGTCTGAAAAAGCCAGTTTCCATTCAGAGCCTCCCTATGATGAAAAGAGGAAGAGCAGATGATGCCCTACTTGTCTTCATGTAATCACCTCACAGATCTAATTTACCTGCGAAGCACTTCGATATCACAACAACAAAAACTACAAGGAAGACCTTCAATAAGCAGAGAGTGTGTCAGGCAAGTCTATTTACTGAGCCCTGCCAGTATGCACACACTAGAAGAAACAGACCCTGCCCTGAGAAAGTTACAAATAGCCTATTGAACTGGAATGCCTTCCAAGGAACAAGGAATCTCTTCTGCGATATATGCAAAAGCGTGTATGCAACGTATAATTAACAGCCTGGCTTTTAACTTATGCCCTGCCATGACAACGACATATGCTGAACTCCCACAGCGAATGTCCTGTAGCTGGCACTGCCCTATCCCAGCGCAGACCGAGTCCCCTCCCGAGACTGCAACACGAGTAGTAACGTCCTGCCTCCCGTTAACTGGGAAATCCACTCACAGAAACACGGACAACAGTAAATCCGGTCCACTTAAGACAGACAGAACCACGTCAGGTAGGCTGCGAGCCCCGGGCCCCGCTGGCTTTACCACCATTTCCTTACATCGTTTTTCCTTGTTGGTGTGGGAAGGTGCGAGGCGGACTGCGCAGAGCGCTGTCAGACTGGCCCGGCGGGGACCGCGGCCCTCAACCCCCGCGCGGTGTCAGGGGACACCTGTTACAGCCGCGACGCGCCCGCAGGCAGCGCCGGCCTCTGCTCGCGGGGCGCGGCCGGGATCAGTGCCGGTCACCGCCGTGACTGCACGGGGCGCGGGGGACGAAACGCCGCTGGTGGCCGGGCGCCTGGCGGTCAGGGAGAGCGGAGCCCTGGCGCGGTCACTACACCGGGGCCGCCCCCCCAGACCAGAGAGACGGGCGCGGCGCCGCCGCGGCGGGGACCGGGCACTGACACACGGGGCGGGGGCTGTTCGGAGCTACAGCCGCAGGGGGCGGTGCTGCCCGGTCTCTGCGCGGAGCGGGGTTACCGGGGCCAACTCCCCCTTACCGCGGGGCCCGGGCAAGCGTGCGCAAAGACAGGGGCGTGTCTCCTCCTTAGGGCGCAGCGGCTCCGCCTCCGGCCCATTTAACGCCGCAGCCGCCGCTCGCAAAGACCCGGCCGCTGCCGCGCAACAGGGAACCGCGGCGGCTTCCTCTTCCTGTCACGTGACTAGGGCGGCCCGGAAACACCGCAGCCTACTGAGGGAGGCTCTCGCTGGACAGGGCGACGCCTCTCGGTGGGCCGGAGCAACCGCCCAATCACTGCTGTCCTCGCCGGCTCGGCAAGGAAGTGGGGAGGGCGATGGAGCGAGCAAATAGGAGCCCAGGCAGGCGGCAGGGGGCGTGGCTCCTCTTGGGTCACCGTGGGGGAGGGGGGAATGAAGGGGAAGGGTGGCACGGCTGCTCTGGGACTGTGGGAGGCAGGGGGAGAGGTCCTGAGTCCGGCGTGGGGAGGGGGACTAAACTAGGGCAACAGGATCACCAGGCCCGAGCCAGGCCCCCAGGGCACCTGTCAGCAGCACCATTGCTTTTTACAGAATTTATATGTTAAAAATTAACTTTCTAGCCCTTTTGCTGACTAGAAGCCCTTTGGCAGGTGATACTGGAGTGCCTGCCATCTCCTGAGCCTGCGTGCAGCCTGACACCATCATCACCCTAAGAAGGGAGAACTGCCCCCTTCATCTCACTGGCGGGTTAACTCTGAGTCATAATGGCAAGTGAAATATTATAAACAAAAGTAATTTTCTCTCTGTTGATATTCACCCCTTCTTGTCAACTGTTGAGAATAGGCTACTTCCACCTTAATTGAATTGGTCTTCCTAACACTGACCCCAATCCCCACCCCCTTGGTAAGGCAACTCCCATCTTTTCATGTGCTGTAATATGTATACTCCTTACTGTATTTTTCACTCCATGCATCTAATGAAGTGGGTTTTAGCCCAAGAAAGCTTATGCCCAAATAAATGTGTTAGTCTCTAAGGTGCCACAAGAACTCCTCATTGTTTTTGCAGATACAGACTAACACGGCTACCACTGTCATTAAATCTGTCATTATTAACCTTGTTCTTTATGCAGCACTATCAGTGTAGTAGCTGCTTTACCTGCAAATATGAAGACAAAGTCCCTGCCCCAAAGAGTTTGCAACCAAGCAGACAAGAGAGAGATGTAATGTAGGATGCAACAAAAGCAAAGTTGATTGCATATTGAAGTGTATGATGTTTGTGTATCATCAGCTGGCTTCATGACAGGGACAGCTAAGAGCTTTTATGCTGGACACTTGAGTAAAACATCCAGCTAAGCTGGTATTGTAAGTGAAATTCGGGAGTACGACAAGGCTTGAGTATCACTTCTCTAACACTCTCTTGGTGAAGGTTTCCTCAGAAGCAAGGTGAAAGTTTGAACAACTAAACTTAAATACAATTGTTAAATGGTGAAATGTAAAACTAAACAACACAGAGTGGTTAAAAACAGCAGTATCTGATCAACTCTGGATCCTTTTCCACTGATCTACAGCCACTGACCTTTTGACACAGTTTTAAGTGCAGCATGTACTACTTCTGCCACTTCTTTTAAAACGAATTAGTCTGTGCTGTTATAAAATAGTGTTAAGTAAGTTGCATGTGAAAGACATATTGCACAACTTCTCTGTAGAGTTGCTCTGAAAATTGGGTTACTACAATCCTTATAATGTACAGAAGGACATAGGTTTTTAACTTGAAAATTGCCACGAAACACAAAGTAAATAATGCACTTCTATCATTTTTCACATAAGGATCTCAAATCACTTTATAGCCCCACAACCCCAGTTTCAGATAGGCAAGGGGCACAAGGTTCACATTACACATAACGGAAAAGCAGATTATCATGTGGGGTTGAAAGCAGAAGTTATTTAACAGTACTTTGCAACTCTACACAACAGTTCAGGATAAGAAGCGAAGAAGTCCATATCCCATTAAAACTGCAAGGGAATTACCTGATTTGGAATTTGTTCAGTACTTCAGAATTAAAACCCCCTTGTTTGCAAAGAATACCATAGAAACTTTAACCATAAGTGTTCAGGACTTTGGCTTTACGTCTAATCAGAAAGCATCTTCAGCAGCTCAGAGTCCTCTAGCATCAGTACTAATTCAGGGGGAAATGTGATACAGAATCACTCACACCAGCAACGTCTAGGATTTGGATTTTGTCCCTTCAAAGACAGACTCAACGCAAGCATGTATAGCTAATTAGATCTGATAGGATCACAGTAATACAATGAAAAATTATGTCCAAATTAGGGATATAAATAACATATAAAAACAGTAACCCTGTAACGGTTAAACGTTTACCTGGGAAACTAGGGGTGTGGAGGGGTATAGAGGGGTGTTATGTTTTAGGTGGGGCTCCGCTGCTGTTGCCATGCCCAGAGATCCCTGCTGCTGCCCCCGCATCTGGGGCCCTGCCGCTGCCCAACATACCAGCATGCCCAGGGTCCCGGCAGCCGGGACGGACCCCAGCCAGGGGCTGGCAGCCCAGAGGGACCCCGGGCATGCCGGGATGCCGGGCGGCAGCAGGGTGGCAGCCGGGCCCCAGCCATGGAGCTGATAGCCAGGCCAGACCCCGGCAGCCGGGACCCCATCTGGGACGGACCCAGGTGCACTGGGATGCAGGGCAGCAGCCAGGACCTCGGGCGTGGGGCTGGCAGCCCAGAGGAATCCTGGGCAAGCGGGGCGGCAGCCGGGACCCTGGGTAGAGTTTAACCATAAACAGAAACTGATAAGCATCAAGCTTATCAGTTAACTGGTTAAACCCTTACATCCTTAGTCCAAATTCTGCCTCAGACTTTTGTATACAACTCCTATCACCTTTGATGAGGTGATTGCAGTTTGGTCTGTACTGTGAGTGAGCATCTCTTTGTGGTCAATAAACCTCATTCATATTTAGCATTGGTTGCATAAATTCTCATAGAATCATAAAAATATAGGGCTGGAAGGGACCTCAAGAGGTCATTAAGTCCAGCCCCCTGCACTGAGGCAGGGCCACATAAACCTAAAACATCCCTGACAGGTGTTTGTCCAGCCTGTTCTTAAAAACCTCCAGTGACAGGGGATTCCACAACCTCCCCTGGAAGCTTCCACAACCTTCCCTCTCTGGAAGCTTAATCCAGAGTTTAACTACCCTGAGAGTGAGAGTTAGAAAATTTTTCCTTATATCTAACTTGAGTCTCCCTTGCTGCAGATTAAGCCCATTATTTCTTGTCCTACCTCCAGTGGAAATAGAATCATATTCTCATAGCTCTGCAAGTCTCTCATTCATGAAGAGCTGAGATATGACTGAAATTCTTCCAAGTTACTGGCAGTGAATAGTTAAATAATCCATTACTTCTGTCATTGCACAAAAGGTCCAGCTACAGTGATACATGATGAGACTATGACACATAAACATTTTGTGCTAAGCTTTGATAAGTACCTCGAGACTTATTCTTATGATGGTCTAATTGTCAATACATGTGGACTTTAACTTAAAAATCTACATTGTAAAACTACAGCGTCATCCTTCGTACACTGTTTTGTTAATTGACCGAAACAGTTGAAGCAGTATCAAGGGATATGCTTCTAGGTGGATATATCTTGTGTTTGTAACTCATAAAACAATATACTGTGTACATCTTCTATAATGTATCATTCATGAGGGGCAAGGTTAAAAGAAAATTTACAATCTGATAATTTCTCACACTAACCACAAAATATAACTGTCTCTGGTAGGATCTGCAACAGACTGGACAAAGTGCCTGTAAAAGATTGCATAGAATTTGCATGCAGCTTCAGCAGTATATTAGTCATATAATCATTTTTTTAAATTCCCAGTTTTTCTAACTTCAGACTCTTAATTCTATTGCCACAAAAACAAAACAACAACCTCTAGAATGAGTTAATCCACAGGGTTACATATTTTAACACAAAAACATTATGGGAGTCTCTTTTAAGGCATGAACAACACTTTTACCTCTCTACCCATGCTCTCATTCTATAGGTGGGCTGAGGGACCCTTACATCTTGCTATACCAATTTTAACTTTGCCCTTGTGACACTGTGTTCTTTAATGACACAGTACAACCTTCAGTTAATGTTGGGAGAAGATATGAGGAGGTCTTTAATTTATATTGTGAAAATGTATAGAGTTGGAGTATCCATATGACAGGAAGAAGAGTAGTAAGGGGAGAGCTCTGGGCCATACTGGGAGGGTAAGTGGGATGACATAAATCTATTCTCATGTGCAACGCGAACAAGGACCTGAAATAAGATTGGTGAGGGCAACTTGGACTCTTCCATTGTCCGATTCACTTCAAATGTGGTAGAAATATTGTACCTCAGTCCAAGACACACACTATCAGATTTTAGCATACTATTCCTTTATGGATATTAGAGTGGAGAATGGCAATATCAGGCTTACCATGGAAATTCAGTGGCAACCTGAACTATGGAATAGCTGGTGCAACCCCATATTAGTTTAATTTCACAATCAAAAACAGTTTAGTTACCAGAGAGGAAAAAATACAAATGTTTTGAGTGCGAAAGGAATACCTCACCTAATTGTTTTTCTGTCTTTAAGTTAAATGATAACTTAGTTCCCTTCAAAATTTCTAGGAATATCCTTCTACTGAGTTTATGAAAATTTTCATCCTAAAAACATTTTATATAAAAAATAAGGAGTTGAAATTATAACCTCTGCTATAATTTTTCCTGCACAGACTGTAGAATCACTAGCGTCATGCTGACAGGTTTCAGAGTAGCAGCCGTGTTAGTCTGTATTCGCAAAAAGAAAAGGAGGACTTGTGGCACCTTAGAGACTAACAAATTTATTTGAGCATAAGTTTTCGTGAGCTACAGCTCACTTCATCAGATGCATTCAGTGGAAAATACAGTGGGGAGATATATATACATAGAGGACATGAAACAATGGGTGTTACCATACACACTGTAATGAGAGTGATCACTTAAGGGGAGCTATTACCAGCAGGAGAGCGGGGGGAGAGGGGGGAACCTTTTGTAGCGATAATCAAGGTGGGCCATTTCCAGCAGTTGACAAGAACGTCTGAGGAACAGTGGGGGGTTAAGGGGGGGAATAAACATGGGGAAATAGTTTTACTTTGTGTCATGACCCATCCACTCCCAGTCTCTATTCAAGCCCAAGTTAATTGCATCCAGTTTGCAAATTAATTCCAATTCAGCAGTCTCTCATTGGAGTCTGTGTTTGAAGTTTTTTTGTTGAAGAATTGCAACTTTTAGGTCTGTAATCGAGTGACCAAAGAGATTGAAGTGTTCTCCGACTGGTTTTTGAATGTTATAATTCTTGACGTCTGATTTGTGTCCATTTATTCTTTTACGTAAAGACTGCCCAGTTTGACCAATGTACACGGCAGAGGGGCATTGCTGACACATGATGGCATATATCACATTGGTGGATGTGCAGGTGAACGAGCCTCTGATAGTGTGGCTGTTGGGATTAGGCCCTATGATGGTGTCCCCTGAATAGATATGTGGACACAGTTGGCAACGGGCTTTGTTGCAAGGATAGGTTCCTGGGTTAGTGGTTCTGTTGTGTGGTGTGTGGTTGCTGGTGAGTATTTGCTTCAGGTTGAGGGGCTGTCTGTAGGCAAGGACTGGCCTGTCTCCCAAGATCTGTGAGAGTGATGGGTCGTCCTTCAGGATAGGTTGTAGATCCTTGATGATGCTGAAGAGGTTAGAGAGGTTTTAGTTGGGGGCTGAAGGTGATGGCTAGTGGCGTTCTGTTATTTTCTTTGTTGGGCCTGTCCTATAGTAGGTGACTTCTGGGTACTCTTCTGACTCTGTCAGTCATGCTATAACACATTTGAAAAGTTAATGGGAAGAGAGGGAATTAAAACTTTAAACACATTGGTTTATGCATTTATTTTCAATGTCTTATCTAACTGACATTATCCTGTACTGCCATTACTGAACAATAAACACACAAGGAGAATGGGTGGGAATTATTCCATGTTCATAGGTCAGATTGCATTCTGGAAGGGAAGGAGTATAGGAGGAGCCATGACGTTCACCTTTGGAGGTTTCCTACAAATCTTTTTCTCAAGGACTAAAGGGGAAGGGAACCCCAAATTCCATGAAGAAAAGGAGTACTTGTGGCACCTTAGAGACTAACCAATTTATTTGAGCATGAGCTTTCGTGAGCTACAGCTCACTTCATCAGATACATACCGTGGAAACTGCAGCAGACTTTATATATACACAGAGAATATGAAACAATACCTCCTCCCACCCCACTGTCCTGCTGGTAATAGCTTATCTAAAGTAATCGTCAGGTTAGGCCATTTCCAGCACAAATCCAGGTTTTCTCACCCTCCACCCCCCCACACAAATTCACTCTCCTGCTGGTGATAGCCCATCCAAAGTGACAACTCTTTACACAATGTGCATGATAATGAAGTTAGGCCATTTCCTGCACAAATCCAGGTTCTCTCACTCCCTCACCCCCCTCCAAAAACCCACCCCCATACACACACAGACTCACTCTCCTGCTGGTAATAGCTCGTCCAAACTGACCACTCTCCAAGTTTAAATCCAAGTTAAACCAGAACATCTGGGGGGGGGGGGGAGGAAAAAACAAGAGGAAATAGGCTACCTTGCATAATGACTTAGCCACTCCCAGTCTCTATTTAAGCCTAAATTAATAGTATCCAATTTGCAAATGAATTCCAATTCAGCAGTTTCTCGCTGGAGTCTGGACTTGAAGTTTTTTTGTTTTAAGATAGCGACCTTCATGTCTGTGATTGCGTGACCAGAGAGATTGAAGTGTTCTCCGACTGGTTTATGAATGTTATAATTCTTGACATCTGATTTGTGTCCATTTATTCTTTTACGTAGAGACTGTCCAGTTTGACCAATGTACATTGGTCAATGTACATTGGTCAAACTGGACAGTCTCTACGTAAAAGAATAAATGGACACAAATCAGATGTCAAGAATTATAACATTCATAAACCAGTCGGAGAACACTTCAATCTCTCTGGTCACGCAATCACAGACATGAAGGTCGCTATCTTAAAACAAAAAAACTTCAAGTCCAGACTCCAGCGAGAAACTGCTGAATTGGAATTCATTTGCAAATTGGATACTATTAATTTAGGCTTAAATAGAGACTGGGAGTGGCTAAGTCATTATGCAAGGTAGCCTATTTCCTCTTGTTTTTTCCTCCCCCCCCCCCCCAGATGTTCTGGTTTAACTTGGATTTAAACTTGGAGAGTGGTCAGTTTGGACGAGCTATTACCAGCAGGAGAGTGAGTCTGTGTGTGTATGGGGGTGGGTTTTTGGAGGGGGGTGAGGGAGTGAGAGAACCTGGATTTGTGCAGGAAATGGCCTAACTTCATTATCATGCACATTGTGTAAAGAGTTGTCACTTTGGATGGGCTATCACCAGCAGGAGAGTGAATTTGTGTGGGGGGGTGGAGGGTGAGAAAACCTGGATTTGTGCTGGAAATGGCCTAACCTGACGATTACTTTAGATAAGCTATTACCAGCAGGACAGTGGGGTGGGAGGAGGTATTGTTTCATATTCTCTGTGTATATATAAAGTCTGCTGCAGTTTCCACGGTATGTATCTGATGAAGTGAGCTGTAGCTCACGAAAGCTCATGCTCAAATAAATTGGTTAGTCTCTAAGGTGCCACAAGTACTCCTTTTCTTTTTGCGAATACAGACTAACACGGCTGTTACTCTGAAACCAAATTCCATGGACACTTGACCCCTCCACACTGCTTCTCTATCATCCCCTTTTCCCTGGCAGTACAGTTCCCATAGGTATAATATTGCAACTGGCCAGACCACACCATTGCAACCATCCACTCCCTTCTGGTCCGCCCCCACAGATATTCCCTAGGACGGGAGCCCTGAAATCCTGAGGAGTCCAATCCTCAAGGAGAATCCACATCTGGTCTTCTGTGTGGCTAGCCAAAGGGGAAAAGGGGACTTTGTTAGGCAATGCCCCAGCATGAGCTGTGGCATCCTTTTCACTCACCAAAGCTGAGGAGAGGATTTTCTCCAAAGGGAATGAATTCTGTTGATTTACATAATGGTGAAGTTACTTTGGCAATTCCAATGCCAGTCTGAAATCATTATGATTTTCATTGTGTTGACACGTAGTACTTTGACCACTCTATCTGTAGTGTTTCAGCAATACAGAGACCACCTCCTCTCCCATTTGCAATTCCATAAGATCCCTGCTATAGCTAGAGCAGTTTCTCATGTGGAGCGATGCTGCTTAAGTATATGGGATGCAAAGAGGTATATACATACTGAAAATAGACAATACATTAGCACTTTTTATGCCGGTATTTTCAGTATGTAATTAAAGAGATAAATTAATTGAGGTTTTAAGACCCTAAATATGACCATAAAGTCAGATGGAAAAAGTCTTCTCGACCCTAAATATGTAGTTTTGTTTGCTTGTCTTTTATAGGTGCCACTCTATTGCTTGGACATGAAAGGAAAAACACAATAGCCTCTAATTATATTAGACCTACCAAAATAAGTTGCATCCATGTTACTGGGAGCAGAATTTGGCCCAGTAATTTGTATTGTCTTTACTGGCTTTACAGCACTCAAATCTGTTTTAGTACACCACGTTATTTTTGTACTTAATGTACTTTAAATGCCTGGGTTTTGTTTCATGAAAATAATACAGTCAGGCAGGCACGCACAGAATGGAAATCAATATTTGCTGAATGGAAAAGGACTAAATTGGTAGTGGGAAATGTTTTTTCTAGTCCCTAAAATGTATTATAAACTGTGTCAAATTTAAAACAAACACGTGGAGCCCCATCCTGTTTTCACAGAAATGAGGGGCAAAACTTTTACTTGACAGTGTCCCTTATGATAACCCTTTTTAAAATATAGTAAGAAGATTCTTACATGGTGTCAATTAGCATAGTGCCACTGGCTTCAATGGAACTAAACCAATTTATATCATTTTAAGATCTGGCCCAATATAAGCTTCTTGTTGATATTTAAAGTTTATATGTGACAAGATGAATAGGAAATCTATGTATAATGCATGGACAGACAGAGGAGAGATAAAATGTGATATAAATGAATGTTACATTTTTTTAAAGTGTGCCAAAGTCCTCCTGTCTTGTGTAGGCAAGCATTCCCATGTAGTCTCAGTTCTAATATTAGTTTAAACATTAAAAAAGAACATTTCTCATGACAAAAAATAAATTTAAAAAAAAACATTTTATGGCAGAATACTTTCTTCCTCTTTACCTCCCAGGCATCTGAGTGAACCTCTCTTGCCCACTGTCTCTTGTTTTACACCTTCCTGCTACTGTGGAATTCTTATATTTTCCTCTAAAGCAGCTGGTACTAGTGTCAAAGACTGGACATGATGGATCTTGGGTATGGCAATTCCTATGTTCAAAGGGTTGCTCAGATGGGATCCAAGGCACTAACTCTCTTCTCATTTTGGGAAGCAATGTTTTTCTTCTTTAAACTCCTTTCTATCCTCTCTCACCACTAAAAGCCTTTTGTAAGAATGATACAAATGCATTTCTGTAGATCAGTGACTCTGAGAGATTCCTACTGCAAGTGTCTGTCACTGCTGTTTCTCTGCCTATTAGATTTTGGAATAGTCTCACTAGGAATTAGTGGAAGCCCCAGCTGTCACATTTTAAACTACATTGTATGTCTAGAGCACGAGAAAATGTACTCTAGGGAACAGTTCTGCATTAGTAGAGAAGTGGGATAGATGATCTGTCAGGTCTTTTCCATTTATAATTTATCTGATTCTGTATCTCCATGGCATAATTGTATTCCACTAACCAGAGAGTGATAGTCTCCTGTATCTCAGAACACGAATTTTCACAGTGCCACCATATCAGCGTGACAATACAGAGTGTCCTGTTATTTGGGGCCTCATCTAAAGCCCAATGAAATAAATAGGGGTCTTTCCACTGATTTAAATGAGCCTCAGATCAGGCCCCCACGCATTTTTTATCATTGTTAATTTTGAAGGAATTTAAATGGAAACTTCTCATTTGTCTCACCTTTCCTCCCTTTTGATCTGATCATACACTTAGGGATGGATTATACTCTTATCAAACAAATTACATGTCAAACCGGTTTTAATTGCATTATTTCACATACAATACAAGATTATTTATTTTCATATAGTCATAGTGATAGATATAACAGTACAATGATTGAAAGATATGAACAGTTCATCCAAGTGCATTAAATATCTTTGAGCATTATATAGAAATTTAGCTAGAGTTACATCTAATCAGTTTCCAGTACAACGCAGAAAATCATTGGTCAGAAATTCAGCTACTCATACATATCTTCAAAAGGAAAGGCCTGGAGTATTTATTATTAAGTGTTTAATCCTTTTTGATTGACTACAGTCTTAATGATGGGAATTTGCCCACCCAGACCACATGTCCTTCTGCTTATAAAGTACAGAGTTTGTGAGTATTCTAGAAAATATTATGACCTATACAATAATAGACAGTCCAAAAAAGTCTTGACTTAAATCACATGTAACAACTGCCCTAGCTAGTGGCTATTAGAGAGGATTTAGTACAGCTTGAGTGGCAGGCAAATTAGCTCATAAAGGTATGAGACATACAATACTTTGTTTAGATTATCCCAATGGATAGATTATCCCAAAGTATCAACATAGTTTTATAAATTGTATTTATAAAAACAGTGTTCCTTCTCTATAAAGATGCATACAGCTAGATAGCTAATATAAGGGGAAAGCTTGTAATGGATTTCAGTGGATCTCATATGATCAGATTGACTTAGAGAACTTTCAAGGGTAGCCTTATAACGAAGATTTATGTTAAAAGGAGCCTTGTATATAACATACATCTTAGACCCTAGAATTAACTGTGTACTTAGCATATAGTCAAAGGGCAGAACTTCATATCAGTCAGGAAGGTGGGAAGCATTTAAACAAGTAAAGTAAAAAGCTGTACATTTTATACAATCTGTTATAAATAATTATTCTTTTATTTGATTTTGTTCCACTTGAATTAAAAATGCACATATATAGGTTCCTTCAATCCAGGGATCTCAAAGTGCTTAAAGATATTAATGAAGTAAGCCTTACAATATCCCTGTATTACTATCCCCATTTTCCAGATAGGATATACTGAAGCTCAGAGAAGTTAATTGACTTGTCACACACAAAGTTAATGTCAGAACTGTGTATTAGAACCCAGATCTCAGTTCCCAGTTCTGTGCCTTAACTTCAGAGTCATCCTTCCTCTATTTTAGGGGTCAGTCATGGGCCCACATGTGCACCCGTGCAGGAGGGTAAGGGAGCATAAGGAGCCTCCTTATGCCTTGCATGAGCTACCTCCATCACCAGAGCCTTCACAGGCAGTAGAGAAGAGAGGCCACTGTCAGACAGCTACTCCCCATCCCACAGAGTTTATGGGACTGAGTAGGGAAGACTGGGAATTGACTCCATCCCCACCAGTGCACTGGCTCGTGCACCAGATTCATCACAGAAAGGGAAATAATTTGGGCTAGCAACAGACTGACCAAGTTTCTTATCATGTCAAGGAATGTCCCATTTATAACCAAAAAACTCCTGACTCGTGATTTAATAATGTTATCTCCTGCAGTGCAGGAGAAGAAGTTGAAAGCAATTTGGGGTGAAATTGGTCATTAAATGATAGATTGCATGATTCTGAGGAAAGGAAGGAGTGAGAGCAGCAGAATAAGGACAATGGGCAACAAAAAAGCAAACTTTAACAAACTCAGAGAACTAGTAGGTAAGTTCCAGGGGAACAAAATCTAAGGGAAAAGGGAGTTCAGGAGAACTGGCAGTTTCTCAAGGAGACAATATTAAATGCACAACTACCAACTATTCTGATATGAAGGAAAGATAGGAAGAATAGTAAAAAGCCAATAAAGCTCCATCAGGAACTCTTTAATGACCTGAAAATCAAAAAGGAATTGTACAAAAAGTGGAAACATGGACTAATTTTTTATTTCAGAAGGCGGAGAAAGCTACTAGGGTAGAGGCTGTTCTAGATTTAATTTTGACAGATAGGGAGGAATTGGTTGGGAATTTGAAAGTGGAAGGCAGCTTAGGTGAAAGTGATCATGAAATGGTAGAGTTCATGATGTTAAGCATTGGCGGATTAGCAACTGGGCCAATGGGGCCCGTACCCAGAGACCCCGACCAAGTGGGGCACCACCACGCCCCAACCCACTCTGTGCGACCGATGTGCCTGCCGGGGAGCAGAATTGGGGCATGGGGGCTTGCCTCACTCCACATTCCCAGTGCTCCTGCCGCTCCCTGCACCATGACCCGGCTCCCCGGATTGAGCATCGGGCGGGAAGAGCGGGACAAGCCCGGTGCCCCGACCCCATTTCCCCAGCAGGAGTGCCGGAGGGAGGGGGAAGGGGGGGCTGCAGGTGGAAGGGGTGGGGAGTGGTCCCCACTTGTTCTGGTCCAGGGGCCCCACAAAACTCTAATTCACCCCTGATTCTAAGGAATGGTAGGAGGGAAAACAGCACAATAAAGATAATGGATTTCAAGAAGGCAAACTTTAGCAAACTCAGGGAGTTGGTAGGTAAGATCACATGGAAAGGAAGTCTAAGGGGACTGAGAGTTGGCAGTTTTTCAGAGACATGATTAAGGGCAGAAGAACAAACTATCCCACTGCATGGGAAAGGTAGGATGTATGGCAAGAGACCACCCTGGCTTAACCAGGAGACCTTCAATGATCTGAAACTCAAAAAAGAGTCCTACAAAAAGTGGAAACTATGTCAAATTACAAAGGATGAATATAAACAAATAACACACGTATATAGGGACAACATTAGAAAGGCCAAGGCACAAAATGAGATTAAACTAGTTAAAAACATAAAAGGTAACAAGAAAACATTCTACAAATACATTAGAAGCAAGAGGAAGACCAAGGACAGGGTAGGTCTGTTACACAATGAGAAGGGAAAAACAAAAACTGCAAATGTAGAAATGGCAGAAGTGCTAAATGACTTTTTTGTTTCGGTTTTCACCAAAAAGGTTAGTAGCAATTGGACATCTAACATAGTGAAAATGAGGTATGGTCAGAGGCTAAAATAGGGAAAGAACAAGTTAAAATTACTTAGACAAATTAGTATCAGAGGGTAGCTGTGTTAGTCTGTATCCACAAAAACAACAAGGAGTCCGGTGGCACCTTAAAGACTAACAGATTTATTTGGGCATAAGCTTTCGTGGGTAAAACCCACTTCTTCAGATGCATGGAGTGAAAATTACAGATGCATTTCTCTTTGAAGTCTGTTTCTGAAGTTTTTTTGTTCAAGTATGGCTACTTTTAAATCTGTTATAGAATGTCCAGGAAGATTGAAGCGTTCTCCTACTGGCTTTTGTATGTTATCATTCCTGATGTCTGATTTGTGTCCATTTATTCTTTTACGTAGAGACTTCAAAGAGAAACTGCAGAACTAAAATTCATTTGCAAATTTAACACCATTAGTTTGGGCTTGAATAGGGACTGGGAGTGGCTGGTTCACTACAAAAGCAACTTTGCCTCTCCTGGAATTGACACCTCCTCATCAATTATTGGGAGTTAACTACATCCACCCTGATTGTATTGGCCCTGTCAACACTGGTTCTCCACTTATGAGGTAACTCCCTTCTCTTCATGTGTCAGTATAATAATGCCTGCATCTGTAATTTTCACTCCACGCATCTGAAGAAGTGGGTTTTACCCACGAAAGCTTATGCCCAAATAAATCTGTTAGTCTTTAAGGTGCCACCAGACTCCTTGTTGTTAGACAAATTAGATGTCAAGTCACCAGAGCCTGATGAAATACTTCCTAGAATACTCAAGCAGCTGACTGAGGCAATATCTGAGCCATTAGCAACTATCTTCGAAAGGTCATGGAAGAAGGAAGAGATTCCAGAGGACTGGAAAAGGGCAAATATAGTACCAATCTATAAAAAGGGAAATAAGGACATCTCAGGGAATTACAAACCAGTCATCTTAACTTCAGTACCCAGAAAGATAATGGAGCAAATAATTAAGCAATCAATTTGCAAACATCTAGAAGATAATAAGGTGATAAGTAACAGTCACCATGGATTTGTCAAGAACAAATCATGTTAAACCAACGTAACAGCTTTCTTTGACAGTGTAACAAGCCTTGCAGATAGAGGGGAAGTGGTAGATGTGGTATATCTTGTGTTTAGTAAGGCTTTTGATACAACCTAGATAGAGCTACTTCAAGGTGAGTGCATAACTGATTGGAAAACCATTCCCAAAGAGTAGTTATCAGTGGTTCACGGTCAAGCTGACATCATTCTGGGATGTATTAGCAAGAGTGTGGTAATTCTTCTGCTCTGTTTCGTGTTGATTAGGCCTCAGCTGGAGTATTGTGTCTAGTTCTGGGCAACACATTTCAGGAAAGATATGGACAAATTGGAGAAAGTCCAGAGAAGAGCAACAAAAATTATTAAAGGTCCAGAAAAAATGACCTATGAGGGAAGACTGAAAAAACTAGGTTTGTTTAGTCTGGAGACGAGAAGACTGAGAGGGAACATGATAACAGTTTTCAAGTACGTAAAAGGTTGTTATAAGGAGGAGAGAGAAAAATTGTTGTTCCAAACCACTGAGGATAGGACAAGAATCAAGGGGCTTAAATTCCAGCAAAAGCAGTTTAGGTTGGACATTAGGAAAAAACTTCCTAACTGTCAGGGTGGTTAAGCACTGGAATAAATTGCCTAGGGAAGTTGTGGAATCTGCATCATTGGAGATTTTTAAGAGATTAACACCTGTCGGGGTGCTCTAGATAATACTTAGTCCTGCCATGAGTGCAGGGGACAGGACTAGATGACCTCTTGAGGTCCCTTCCAGTCCTACAATTCTATGATTCTGTAATGGCTAAAGAAGAGTACAGAAGAATAGCACAAGCATGTAGGGACAAAATCAAGAAGACCAAGGCACAAAATGAGTTACATCTAGCAAGGGATATAAAAGGCAATAATAACAGGTTCTTTGAATATGTTATGAGAAAGAAAGAAAGAAAGAAAGAAAGAAAGAAAGAAAGAAAGAAAGAAAGAAAGAAAGAAAGAAAGAAAGAAAGAAAGAAAGAAAGAAAGACGAAGTCCTCCACTTGGTGGGACAGGAGAGCTGTGACAGGGTTTACAGATCCCACACTAAGGCTAAGGGCATGATGGAGCAGAACTGGGCCAATGAGGCCCTGCCCCTCAGCAGCTGCAGAGTATGCTATAAATGGAGAACCTGCTTTAAAGGGGACTCTGACAGTCAGGTGTGGGGAGTGAAGGACAAGTTGTCTGTAGAAAAAAGGCTAATTTGTAGCTCCTGAGACAGAGTGATCTACAGGAGATGGCTTTGTACTGTGGGTAAGACCTTTCCAGAAGGCCAGGGGCCTGTTCCTTTTTCTTTCCCCTTCTCCTTGACAAGGAGGAACAAATGGACACTGAGAAGTGACCTGAGAAGCCCCATTAACTATCTGAACTGTTGAGGCTGTTTGAACAATCCTTGCTGGGAGGGAAGAACGGTGCTGGGACCATGCCCCTAACTGAAGAGAGAACAGGGCAGGCTGCTGTGGTGGATCAGCAAGAGAGGACTGAGACACTCCTCACCTCTGGTTCCTGGGCTGAGACCTGGTGGAAACGGAGGGCCTGACTCCCCTTCCCCTTCTCCCTGACAAGGAGAACTCTGGGGATTATGGACTGTAACTTGGCTTGCCAGGCCCTCAGATTGCCCAGCAAGGCCATTCCAGGACTTTGGTGACTGTTGAGCCATGTCTTGCCCACTAGGCATGCTTGTGAAGTGAAGCACACTGCAAGAGTTAATAACAAGAAGGCTGAGGTGTTTAATGCCTATTTTGCTTCAGTCTTCACTAAAAAGGTTAATGGTGATCAGAGACTCAATACAATTAATATTAACATCAAAGGGGCAGGAACGCAAGCCGAAATAAGGAAAGAACATGTTAAAAAATAATTAGATCAGTTAGATGTATTCAGGTTGGCAGGACCTTATGAATAGAGCCCTGCATGGATACAAAAATGTGGATCTGCATCTGATCTGCATCCGCCAGGATCAACCCACAATTCGACCCACGATCTGCTAGCCCAGGGGTGGGCAAACATTTTTGGCCCGAGTGCCACATCTGGGAATAGAAATTGGGGTTGGGGTGTGGGTGGGAGTGAGGGCTCTGGTTGGGGGTGCAGGCTCTGAGGTGGGGCCAGAAATGATGAGTTCAGAGTGTGGGAGGGGGCTCCAGGCTAGGGTGTACGGGGCGGAAGGGGGGAGTGGGGTGTGTGGGGGGGTGAGGGCTCTGGGGTGGGACTGGGGATGAGGGGTTTGGAGTGCAGGAAGGTGCTCTGGGCTGGGATCGAGGGGTTTGGAGGGCAGGAGGGGGATCAGGGCTGGGACAGAGGGTTGGTGTATGGGGAGAGGCTCAGGGGTGCAGGATCGGGGTGCAGACTCCAAGCAGCACTTACCTCAAGCGGCTCCCAGAAACAACGGCATGTCCCTTTTCCGGCTCCTATGTGGAGGTGCGGCCCTGTCCGCAGGCACTGCCCCTGCAGCTCCCATTGGATTGCCAGAGGGGGCCATTGGAGCAGGGCCATTGGAGCGCGTAGGAGCCGGAGGGGGGCCATGCCACTGCTTCTGAGAGCTGCGTGGAGCGGCCCAACCCTGCGCCCTGGCTGGAGTGCTGGAGCAGGGCAAGCCCCAGACCCCACTCCCCAGTGGGAGCTCAAGGGCTGGCTTAAAATGGCTTGTGGCTTAAAACCGCAGGCTGTAGTTTGCCCACCCCTGTGCTAGCCATCTTTTACCTGTATCCACATCTGCAAGCCGTCTCACATGGGCTAGCAACGGGGCGAGGGAAGGGAAGGAGTGGGTGGCAGAGTTTTGCAGCGAAAAGGCAGCACAAAGGAGATGCTGGGGGGAAGGGGCTTCGCGTCACATGCTGCTCCCGGGGGCTCACGAGGGACGGCACACAGCAGCAGCAGTGCGTGTTGCATCACAGTGGGGCGGAGGGGTGGGGCATCAGGGCCCCAGCCACTCCAATCCCCATGGCCAGGGATGGGCCCTGCTGCCCAGGAGCCGTCGGGCCGGGCCCAGGACTGGGAGCACAATCTATGCTGCCGGACCGGGCCATGATGGGGACATTGTCACTGCCTGAGGGGCCTGAGCTTCTGGACAGGAAGCAGCGTGGCGAGCGGGTGCTGGACAGCCCTGAGTCCAACCTGCCACCCAGTCCCAGCCACTGGCTGCTGCTGCCGGCCCCAAGCACACTGCACCCCCTGGGCTGCCTGAGCTGGAAGCCGGTGAGTAGAGCCCTGCACGGTTGTATCCACATCCAATCCACTATCCACAAAAATGGTCTGTGGATATGAAGCAGATATCCACAGATTTGCAGAGCTCTACTTAGGAAATTCGTTGTCAGATACTTAAGGAACTAGCTGAAGCAATCTTGAAACTGACAGCAATTATCTTAGAGAATTCATGGAGAATGGATGAGGTCCTAGAGGGCTGGAGAAGGGCAACATAGTACATATCTTTAAAAAGAAGAACAAAGAAGACCTGGGAAACTATAGTCCAGTCAGCCTAACTTCAATACCTGGAAAGACACTGGAACAAATGATTGAAGAATCAGTTTGTAAGCATGTAGTGGATAGTAAGATTATAAGGAGTAACAAGCATAGATTTGTCAAGAACAAAATGTGCCAAACCAACCTAATTGCTTCTTTGAAAGGTTCACTGGTCTAGGGCTTAGGTGGAAAGCAGTGCCAATAGCCGTGCTATATCTTGATTTTTAGTAGGGTTTTTAACGCACTCCCACATGACATTTTCATAAGCAAACTAGGGAAATGAAGTCTAGATGATATTGCTATAAAGTGGGTGCCCAAATGGTTGAAAGAGTAGTTATCATTGGTTTGCTGTCAAACTGGCGGCAGGGGTGGGGGGCGGGATGTATTGTGGGACTCTGCAGAGCTCAGCCCTGGGTCTGGTACTATTCAATGTTTTCATTAATAACTTGGATAATGGCCTGGAGAATATGCTTATAAAATTTGTGGATGACATCAAACTGTGAGGAGTTGGTAGCAATTGAATTCAAAACAACCATGACAAATTGTAGAGTCGGCCTGAAATCAACAAGATGCAATTCAATAAAGACAAGTGCAAAATATGACGCTTGGGCAGGAGAAGAATCAGATGCACAACTAGAAAATAAGAACTAACTGGCTATATCATAGTACTGCTGAAAAGGGACTGGGATTATAATGGATCACAAATTGAATATGAGTCTACATTGTAGGAAAGATGTAGACAAATTGGAGAGTGTCCCAAGGTGAGCAACAAAAATGATAAAGGTTTACTAAACCTGGCCTATGAGGAAAGTTTGAACAAAAGGGCTTGTTTAGTCTTGAGAAAAGAAGACTGAGTTGCGGGGACTTGATAACAGTCTTCAGATATGTTTAGGGCTGTTATTAAGAGGAAAATGGTCAATTGTTCTTCATGTTCAGCTAAAGTAGAACAAGAAGCAATGGGCTTAATCTGCTGCAAGAGAGATCTAGATTAGATATTCAGAAAACCCTTCTAACTGCAAGGGTAATTAAAATCTGGAATAGGTTTCTAAGGGAGTCTGGAATCTCCATCACTGAGGTTTTGAAGAAGAGTTTGGACAAATGAGGTTTACTTGGTCCTTCATCAGTGCAGGGGGCTGGACTTGATGACCTCTTGAGGTTTGGGGGATTCTGTAACAGGTTTGGGGGATTTCCTCTATTGTCAAGTCCCTCTTCCCCACTCCAGATTTCAAACCAGAAATTCTCCGAGGGTTCTGATGCTCTCAGAAAAGAGCCAGTTTTCATAGTCCTCCCCATCCAGACCCCAAAACCTGTGCGCTTTGTAATGAAAGTTTAACATAAAGATTTCCCCCAATATGTTTGCAAAAACACCATTAGAGTAATAGTAAAGGATTAAAATAAATTGAAATTAACAACCATATATATATATAATTTTGTAAAACTTTAGCTCTTAGTTGGTGGGAAGAATCAGTGCATCCAGAGTGTAATTATTTTTACAAAACACAGATTTAATGTAGTAGCCAAAGTTAGATTAAAGATCCCACCTTATCTATTGGCAATAATATTTCTAAAGATGTGTATGATTAGTAGAAAAGTATACAGTGGCATTCAGGGGACTCCAACTCTGGGAGCCAAAACCCTTCCCCAGGGCCTCCCACCCCATATTTCTCTGAAATTAATTTGAAAATGTTGGTCAGTAGGGCTAGCAAAAAGACTGCTGCAGATTACTTCTCCTGGAAAAAAGGGGAAGCAGAAACCTGATTGTGACTCTGCTTCTGTGACTTTGCTCCTGGGGCAACACAGCTATGAACTATCCTTTACTGATGCTGAATTGTAGGGTTACAATCCAGTTCTTAATATTTACTATGAGAAAGCACTCAGTGGGAGCAATTAAGCCAGTGCTGAACTCAATGGTAAAACAACTGACTTCAGTGGAAGCAGACGCAGACCAATGCTGAACACTTTTTGAAAAGCTATCCAATTATTTAAATTGTTAAATGCATATTAAGTAATGCCTTTGATTAAATGTAAGTAACATACTGAAAATATGCTGAGAAATTGTTAGAATCTGGGGAAAATTGTCCTCTGAATTCTAACTAAATATATGTTAAACATCTCACTCTCCTACAAAGAAACTGTAAACAATAGCCAAGGTTTATATAGGATCTACTGTTCACAGACTTTAACCAAGAAGGAACCATCATGATAATCTAGTCTGACCTCCTGCACATTGCAAGCCACAAAACCTCACTCACCCACTCCTGTAATATACCCATAATTTTTGGCTGAATTACTGAAGTCCTCTTTAAAGACTTAAAGTTACAGAGAATTCATCATTTATTCCAGTTAAAACCTCCAAGTGACCTGTGCCCCATATAGCAGAGGAAGGCGAAAAATCCCCAAGGTCTCTGCCAATCTGACCCAGGGGAAAATTCTTTCCTGACCCCAAACATGATGGTCATTTGGACCCAGAGCATTTCAGCAAGACAGTCAAACAGTCAAATACCTGAAAAATAATACTCTGTAGTAACTCAGAGCTCTTCCCATCTAGCATCACTGTTGCTCCAGAGCTGAAGAAAGTGGGGATGTTAACAAACTCTGTTCCCAAAACTAGGCTAGCATCACAGTTGATTCACAAAAAATGATGTGAACAAAAATAAAGTACTTGTGTTCATTTGTGCTAAAAAAAAAAAAAAAAGCGGGGCTACCCCAACAAGTTTGCCAAATAGAAAGAGGCAAAATGAATCGGGAAATATTAACTTTAAATTTTTAAGAGGGTACCACAAGCGATGGAAGATAAAAATGAAAAAGTATTTGACACTCTGTAAAAAATTAATTATAGACACATGTATGACTCCACAGTGACACTGCACCCCATATTCTTCATAGCGATATTACTATGATATGGTGGTAGCATAATTATGACGCATTTTATGCAAGATAAATCATGAGAGGTATCATTGGAAAAGTTATGATTTGCTGAATATGATTATCCTATTTGTATACATGTATCATTTTTATCTGAAGTTATGAATACTGACTATGTATCTGTATTTCAAATGTAGTTACACCTGGATAACACCCACTAGACAAGATGCTTTCAGTCTAGACAGTGGGTGGGGAAGGGCCTGTTCATGGCAATGGGTCATTAGGAAAGAACAACAGGCCTTAGGAGAAGCTTATCTCCCACCTGGGAAACCTTTCTGAGAATGCTCAGACAATGCTCAGACAATACATAGAATGCTCAAGTAATGGCTGCTATGACTCTCTACAAGGACATGTGACCAGACCACGTCTTTGGACTCCATCTTGGGATGTCAGTATTTTTCCACAGACTGGTTTGGGAACCAAGCTTTGGGAACAAAGGCTTCCTGCCATATGCAAAAGCTATATAAGGCAGGGAGTGACATCATCTGTGGTTCTTCACTTCCCATACAAGAAGACTCCTGGTAACACCTGAGGAACAAAGACTGAACTGGGGGAAGTGCTGGACCCAGGCTAAAGGGATTTTTAGCCTGTGAATGAAATTCCTGGGGATTCCAAGCTGTAAAGCAAGTGCAGCTTGCCCCTTAAGAACCTGCTTGTATAATCTCTTACGGTGAGAATCTGCTAATTCATATCCAATCTATCTAGTATATTAGGCTTAGTTTGTGTTTTTTGTTTATTTGCTAGGTAATCTGCTTTGATCTGTTTGCTATCCCTTATAATCACTTAAATCTATCTTTTGTAGTTAATAAACTTGTTTTTGCTTTATTTAAACCAGTGAGTTGGAGTAAAGTATGTGGGAATTTTAGCTCAAGGTGCAAAGGCTGTTGCATATTCCTCTCCACATTGAGGGAGGGGGCGAGCTTTATGAGCTTACGCTGTACACTTTCCTGTGCAGCACAAGATGATATAATTTTCAGTTTACACTCCAGAGGGGGTGTGTGCCTGGGGAGTTGGGAGTTGCCTTAGCTGTAGCCTTTCCGTTGTTGGTTCACTGCAGGGACTGGACAGAGAGCCTGCATGTAACTGCAGCTGGTGTGGCACTACCTGTATGAAAGCTGGTAAAAGTGCAGGCTGGAGGGCTTTGCAGCTTGTCACAGCAATACAGTGTGTGAGGGAGCCCAGGCTGGTGGGTCAGGGGGATCAGTGGTACTCTGGGGAAAACCCGTCACACCCATGTTGGCATCAATGAAGCCAGAATTTTCCCCAGTGGCTAAACTCCCATTGACTTCAATACAGCCAGGATTTCAGCTTCTGTATTTATCTAGATATGATCTTTTTAAAAGAATCCAATATTTTAACATATTTAGAAATTGAATTTTGCATTGCTTAACTACACAAACTCCCCCACACACACACCTTCTTTGAAGACACAAATTAGCTGGCAATATTAATTTTAAAATATTTTTGTCATTAATGTATACTAATTTGGGCCCCTACAAACACTTGTGTATGTGCTAAACTTTACTCACATGAGTAGTCCCATGGAACTCAGTTATTACTATTGTGTTGAAAGCTAAGCAGGTGTGTAAGAGTTTGCAGGATTGGGATCTTACTGAAAGAAACAGTTCATTGTTTATATAAAAATGAGGTTTCTGGTTTTGGCTGATATGTAAAATTAAATAGCAAATACTGCATATCACTTAACTTTTATATCAGACGATTTGTTGGAATCTGGCACTGGAAGTCAGCTAGTCCCCTTACTGTTATAAAATCCATCTTTATGGCATAGGACACAGGGACAGACACAGAAGGTTGAAAGCATAGAAGCATATCTTCATAAGAACTAAACAGTCCCCATTGTTGGATGACCAGAGTGAATCATCATTTATGTAGGTTATATCAAAGTTCACAATCTTCAAGTCCTTGTTAAGGTACATGTAATTCAATTTGTTTAACGTTCGAGCAAAGGCATATTTAGAGGCACAGCTATGTGCTTCCCAACTGTAGACCTTCTCAAAGTGCATATCAAAATATGGATTATCCTAAAAATGAAGAGAGAATGAAATTACTAGCTTTACAAGCACTAGAACAGCAACATTTATTGTTTTATGCTTAGCCACCTTGTAATCGCTGTCTCACTGTAATGGATTCATACAATATTAGCACTGGACTTCAGAAATATTTCCACAATCCATAGACAGTCCTACAGGGGTGGTTCTTTTAAATTTTTACCAAGAATGGCCCTAAAACAGTAGTTCTTAATCAGGTATAACTCTCGATGTGAGCAGGGGCTTCAGGATTTGGCCAAATGAGCACACTACAACTTACGACAATTATAAGACACAACTTTAAAATGTACAAGGACTGTAGTATTGTCCAAAATGTACTGTATGAAGAGCACTTATCTCCTATTATAAATAAATTCCCCTATCAAATTAAGATTATTGATTGCCTTCTTTGCTTATATTGCAGATCTCTATGTTTACAGGCTCCTCTGCTTGCCTAATGCTAACAATGGCTTTAAAATGAAACCTGTTAAATTAAACTTTGTGAATGTCATTAGCTGTAGTTTATTATGACCATTTATACTAATGTTAATGACTTTATGATTAAATGTTTTTTCATCAGAAATAAGACAAGCCTTGATCATACGCTCTTATGAAAAAAATCTGTGGGAGGAGGTTCTGGAATAGGAAATCTCTGGGAGGATTCCCTCAGGGGATAGCTCCATCACATCATTGCATTATGGGAGTGGAGTTCATTGTAGCCATGCTATGAGCAAGTCCTTCTGGCTGACATGGCTGTGGGAGCTCTGGGATGTGAAAAGTTCCAGAGGAAAGATAAATCAGCCCTAAACTGTTACTTTTTTGGCCTAAGCTGCATGGAGCCAGGAGGGGCTGGGAGTGGTTGGACATATCCTCCACCCCCAAGCCTCATTCACCCAGATTTACCATAAACACAGAGAGTGTATAAAGTACTCAAAGTATGGGAAGAGGAATGGGACTGACTCTACCCCCTCGTGGGCATGAGGAGAGAATCATGTTCTTGTACCAGACATGGATGAGCTACAGAGCTTGCATATACGCACCAGATGTGTTCATCATAAAATCCTTTCAGGCTTTGCCAGGTATGGCTGAGATTTGTTTAAATAAGGTATTTTACACACAGATCTAGTGACTGAACAGTAAAATACAGTTTAGCATTCCATTACATCTCCCCCTTCAAGTTCTAACATTCCCACCATTTACAATATATACACTTTCACACTCTTTGATGTTCAGTACGGATCAGTCTGTTAAGTCTCTGAATTGTGCTGGTTTTCTAATTACATGACCTGAACACATAACAATTTGGTCATTAGTTGCAGTGACTATCTCTGGTCGGTTTGGAATCTGAGTGTTTGTCTTCACGTTCTGCATTGGCCATTTGTAGAGTTTGTTCAGCTCTTTGTTCTTTCTGAGGAACCAACTGTAGATGTTGACAGTTTTTGTTGAACTCTCCACTGTTGGTCTCGATCACATATGATCGTGGCGCTGAATTTTTTCTTTACAACAGCTGGAGTTGTCCATCCCTTTTCTCCATCCAATTTGACAAAACATGGTTGCCAGGTTCTAGATCTGGCAGTTCTCTAACCAAGTGACATCTGTTGTAAAAGTGTTCATAAGATTTTTTAGCCTTTTTATCCTATTGGGCTACTTTTTTCATGTTTGGCCACGTTGGAGATAGATCTACTGCTCAAGCTTTGGAAAAGAACTTGAGTTGTCTTCCCATCAGGAGTTTTGCTGGACTGTATCCAGTAGCTGCTATTGGTGTTGATCTGTTACTCAGAAGAGCAAGAAATGGATCTTCCTGCTGTAGGATTTTCTTGGCTGTCTGTACAGCTTTCTCAGCATCTCCTTTTGCTTGTGGGTAATGTGGGCTGCTAATAATATGATCAAAATCATATTTCATTCGGAATGACTTACATTCTGCTGCAGTGAATTGTGGTCTGCTGTCTGTCATTAGTTTTTCTGGAATACAGAAGTGATCAAAAGATCATTTCAATTTCTCAGTAACACTATGACACGTTATGTCTTTCAAGTACATTATTTCTATATACCTGGAAAAACAGTCCACTATGACCAGATAATGATGTCCTCTGAATTTGCATAAATCGGCAGCTAGTCTCTTCCAAGGTCTCTTTGGTAGGTATGTTTGTATACTGTATGGTTCAACATTGTCTTCTAAGTTGATTTGTACTGGATCTCCTTTCAGAAGTCCCCTATCATCATATCTACCATCAGTTTCTTCCAATTTCTTTCACTAGCCCATAATGGTTGCCGTATTGCAGCTGAGAAGGTTGTTGGTCTTTGATCCTAGGCACTCTGAACAATTGGAAAAAGGCAAATATAGTTCCCATCTTTAAAAAAGGGAAGAAGGAGAATCCAGGGAACTACAGACTGGTCAGCCTCACCTCAGTCCCTGGAAAAATCATGGAGCGGGTCCTCAAATAATCCATTTTGAAGCACTTGGAGGAGAGGAAGGTGATCAGGAACAGTCAACATGGATTCACCAAGGGCAAGTCATGCCTGACCAACCCGATTGCCTTCTGTGATGAGATAACTGGCTCTGTGGATATGGGGAAAGCGGTGGATGTGATATACCTTGACTTTAGCAAAGCTTTTGATACTGTCTCCCACAGTATTCTTGCCAGCAAGTTAAAGAAGTATGGATTGGATGAATGGACTATAAGGTAGATAGAAAGCTGGCAAGATCATCGGGCTCGACAGGTAGTGATCAATGGCTCGATGTCTAGTTGGCAGCTGGTATCAAGCAGAGTACCCCAAGGGTCAGTCCTGGGGCCGGTTTTGTTCAATATCTTTATTAATGATCTGGAGGATGGCATGGATTGCACCCTCAGCAAGTTCACGGATGACACTAAGCTGCGGGGAGAGATAGATACGCTGGAGGGTAGGGATAGGGTCCAGAGTGACCTAGACAAATTGGAAGATTGGGCCAAAAGAAATCTGATGAGGTTCAACAAGGACAAGTGCAGAATCCCATGCACTGCTACAGGCTGGGAACCGACTGGCTAAGCAGCAGTTCTGCAGAAAAGGACCTGGGGATTACAGTGGACAAGAACCTGGATATGAGTCAACAGTGTGCCCTTGTTGCCAAGAAGCCCAGTGGCATATTGGGCTGCATTAGTAGGAGCATTGCCAGCAGATCGAGGGAAGTGATTATTCCTCTCTATTCAGCACTGGTGAGGCTACATCTGCAGTAATGTGTCCAGTTTTGGGCCCCCCACTGCAGAAAGGCTGTGGACAAATTGGAGAGAGTCCAGCAGAGGGCAACAAAAATGAATAGGGGGCACATGACTTACGAGGAGAGGCTGAGGCTGAGAGATTACTGAGAAATTTAGTCTGCAGAAGAGAAGAGTGAGGGGGGATTTGATAGAAGCCTTCAGCTATCTGAAGGGGGGTTCCAGAGAGGATGGAGCTAGGCTGTTCTCAGTGGTGGCAGATGGCAGAACAAGGAACAGTGGTCTCAAGTTTCAGTGCGGGAGGTCTAGGTTGGATATTAGGAAAAACTATTTCACTAGGAGGGTAGTGAAGCACTGGAATGGGTTACCTAGGGAGGTAGTGGAATCTCCATCCTTAGGGTTTTAAAGGGCTGGCTTCACAAAGCCCTGGCAGGGATGATTTAGTTGGGGTTGCTCCTGCTTTGAGTAAGGTGATGGACTAGATGCCCTCCTAAGGTCTCTTCCAACCCTAATCTTCTATGATTCTATGATTTTCTATGAATGCATAGATTTTATCTTTGTAAACTGTTTCTGTGATGAACTGGTCCATGCAGTTCAGAGTACCTCCAGGGCTACTCAGAGCTGTGTCTGGTGACTTAAGCTCTGGGAGGGGTTCAAGTGATTGTACATCCCTTCTGAGATGACCGTGACATCAGCTCCTGAGTCAGTTTTAAAGTGAATAGTCTTGCCGTGAATATTCAGTTTCACTCTCCAGGCAGGCTCTATGTCATCACAAGTGACAGATTCCAGAAACAATTACTTTTGATTATCTATAATATGAATCAACTCCCTGACTGCTTTGGTGCAGCAAACAGATGCAAAATGTCCGTATATTGTACAATTATTACACCATGTGCCTCGGCTGGACATACATCATCTCTTGGGATATGACTTTTTCCATCCTGTGATGGGGTGTTCACCCCACACTTGCCCTGAAAAGGTTAATGAAGGCTGGGGCATTGGAGATGCCAGACAGACAGCAGGTTTGGAAAGGCTATGAATTCCCTGGAAGGTGAGGATCTTAGTGACCTGGCTGGAGGCTGAGTCATGATGAGGCTGCCATGGTTCCTGGAGTGAGGTGGGTCTGCAGAAGGAGAGGACAATGGGAGAGGCACCACCTGAAGAGAGTGCACCATCTGGCAGAACTAATCCCGAGGATGGCCAGCAGGAGGTGCCACTGTGTGAGTAGACCCTGTGACACATACCTTGTGCATGTAGGCTGGAATTTATTCTTCTTAGACTGGGAGTTCTCTCTCCTTGCCCACAGCGGTTTTATTATGATGACTTTTAACACTCAAGTATCTGTTATAGCGTCTAAGCTAGTTTCAGGCTTTTCAAGTTGCTCCTGCCTTTTGTTCTGTTTGACTAATTCTGACTGTTTTGCTATCTGTCTAGCTGTGGCTAGGATTAAATTTCTCAGCAGTTGTAGCTGCTGTGGCAGGTTTTTATCTGTTAACCCAATTACCAGTCTGTCTCTGATGTCATTTTCATGTCTTGCCTTCCCTAAAATCAGTTTTCAGCCAATGTACACAGAGCTCTTATAAAACATTCAACATTTTCCCCTGGTTCTTGAATTCCCTGGTGAAAACATGCTCTTTCATAAACCACATTTCTATGAGGTATAGAGTATGCATCAAACATAGGCAGAACCCTTTCATAGTTATCTTTATGACTATTTTCAGTAAAGTCAAAGGACTTAAAGATATGCTCCGCTTGCTTCCGCATAGCATAAATTAAAGACAATAGCTGTATATCTCCAGTTTCTTTGTTCAGCTTGGTTGCCATGCAAAATCTTGCAAAATATTATTTCCAGTCTGTCCACTCTGAAGGTTTGTCGAAGCTGAAGTTCTCTGGGGCATTGAAGAGTGGCATGTTGATGAGATCCTGCAACCTTTGTTGCTTTGTTTCTTCTGTTTGCAACCTTTGTTGCCTTTTTCCTTCTGTTTCTATTCTTAGTTTACTCATGATACCATGTCATGTTGTTCTGTATCAGATATGGACTGGCTATAGAGCTTGCCTTTAAACACAAGATATATTCATCATAAGATCCTTTAATGCTCTGCCAGGTATGGCTGAGGTTTTTTTAAACGAAGTACTGTATTTCACACACAGAGCCATCTAGTGGCTGAACAGTAAAATACAATTTAGCATTCCATTGAAGGGAAATAGGTGTGAAGAGGGACAATCTTTTTGGATTCCACTGAATGCATCCGATGAAGTGAGCTGTAGCTAACAAAAGCTTATGCTCAAATAAATTGGTTAGTCTCTAAGGTGCCACAAGTACTCCTTTTCTTTTTGCGAATACAGACTAACACGGCTGCTACTCTGAAACCAATCTTTTTGGGGTGAATGATTCAGACCAAGGTTTGTTTTTCTTGGAAGAAAATTGCACTGAGTTTTCCTTGAGAACTCTGGATGAAATCATTGTTATGTAGAATTTATTCCTGTATTTCTACTTGGATTATATTCATTTGGCTGAATGTCTTTTAAAATCTTGTATTGTAAATGCAATAAGGTATTTTCCTCAATGCACCTTCATCTTCCATAAAATTTAATTTAATTCTATCTCTGGGGTTGTTCTTATGTCTGTTTTTAGTGTCAATTTTTCCCCTTCCATAGTTACACTTGAATTACTACTCTGACCTGAATCCGTTAGCCACAGGGTAACATTAGGGTACTAGGTTAGGACTTTGAAATTAAACCTGGGTCTCCCTAGTCTGCCACACGCTTTGTGTGTGACCTTGGGCAAGTCACTTAGCTTCTCTGTGCCTCAGTTCTGTATCTTAAAATGGAGATAATAGTACTTCCCCAACTTACTGGGGTGTTGTGAGGATAAATACATTAAAAGATTGGCAGGTGCTCAGATTAGTAATGAGGGCCGTATAAGTAACAAAGATATATAAATCGTGCTTACTTTACTCATGAAAAAAATTCAGAGGAACCAAGTAATGTGAGCAAGATTTGGTCCCAAATATTTCAAGATTGCTGTTCATGGGAATGCAGTTGCTAGCTCCATGTTTTTGGATCCACCTCTTTTTCATTATATTTGTGGGGGTTTTCATGGGAAAGCTCCAGTGTAATAAAATAGTGTATGGTCACTACATCTATTTAAAAAGAGTACATCACTAAAAGGTAAGTGTCTTAGGCCTTGTCTAGATGCACATGGACTTAACCTTTTAAAACTGATTTAGTTAAACCAGTGTGTTTGTATATAAACACTATTTTAGTTTTTTAATTTTTAAAAAGCAAGATTAAATCAACAGATTTGTTAGTTAAAGGTCCATGTTCCCACTCCATATCTATAGGTGCAGGCTCCCTTCTGTGCACATACATTTGTGCCACTTATTCCTCCACTCTGCAACACTTGGGAATGTTCAGGGACTAGGCATGGTCTGGGGATTCCCTGGCAGCACAGCAGTAGGCTGATGCTCTTGCATCCTGAAGAGCTGCTGAGGACCATGTGTACCTCAGAATTTGTGAGCTAAGGGGGCAAAATCCCCAGGTGCTGCTTCCACTGATAGGAATAATTTTGTTCCCACATTCTGCAGAATTTATATAAAGTTCTGCAACTTGAAACTCTGGAATTTTCCTCATCTTTACTCAGGAAATTCCAAGTTCAAATATCCTGCCCTCAGTTATACGTAAGCAACTCAACGGAAGACATTGAGTTAAATTTTCCTTTTAGTTACACCAATGTTAATCTACTGAATTACTCCAGATTTACACTGGTGGAGTTGAAGTCAAAAAGTGACTTGGATAATCTCTATTACTGCAATGACATACAAGCAAGAAATAGGCCATCTTGACTCTCATATCTAAGGTGAGTTTACAGAACTGCCAAAAAAAATATTGTAAGCACAGCAAATGTGATCTGGAGTCTCTGGCAAATGATAAATCTGTATCCCCATTATGCCATCTTTTTTTTTACAGAATCTCTTTTCTTAGTAGAACTGCACCTCATCTGTTACGTCACAAATTGTAACATAAATGCATTGTGTTAATAGAAACTTACAATAAAATACACCACTTACAGTGTCTGCTTCTTTTCCATCAATCATCTCCAGATCTTTCAAAAACCACTTTTCAGCCATTTCATATTTCTCATCCAGATCTATTCTGAAGTGTTTCACCATAGATATTTCTACTTCTCCATCTTTAGTCACTGCAAGACAAAAAAATAGTTTACACAAACAGATAATTGCTTTCCAAAATATCTGAAAATGAAATAGTTCATCAAGCTGCATTTTAAACAATAGTTTAAAAACTAGAGCTATATGAAACTTGATGGGTTTGTTTGCACAGCGAGCAGAATTTAGCCCAATGTTTGCAGCCTATAAAGTCTATTTGCTTTTAATAGATTCTTTTTTTTAACCCTAACCCATCCTGTAAAGGCGAATCTTGTTTGTGGGAAAGCTTTGTTGTTGGGTTTACTAAAGAATACATGCATTAAGGCCCTGATCCTGCCTTTAGATCTGTGCAAGTAGACGCCCATGGGTCTGGAATCCTAGTTATTTCAGTTGTGCACCATGCACATGCAAGGGTCCACTGAGTTGTTGGACTGTGACCAAAATCAGTTCTAAGTCTGTGCATTTACATTAATGTTTGTATACTTCCCGTGAATGGAAGATCTGTGTTTTCCTATAAAATATTAATATAATACATAACAAAAATAACATGTAGTATTTAAGAAACACTACTTGAAGTTCCAACTTATCTGTGGTTATCTCTAGGTTTCATAGATTCATAGATATTTAGGTCAGAAGGGACCATTATGATCATCTAGTCTGACCTCCTGCACAATGCAGGCCACAGAATTTCACCCACCACTTTCTTTCATGGAAGTTATCATTTTCCTGCTAATGGGAAGCAAGTGAAAGAAGAATAGAAAAACTCTTCATAATCCTCATCAATATTAGTTAATTGCATTAAGCATGGAAAAGGAGATCAGTATTATGGAATATACATGCTAATTAGTGGGGAAAGCACTGGAATTTGAACACCTATATTAGGTAGGTTTATTTTATTTTCTTTTTTAATTGTCAGCTGGTGTCTATGGCTTCACACAGAGATTTGTAACTCTTGCACCCTCCTGAGAAGTGGTACACCTCTGACCTAACAGCCTGCTTCTTCAGCCTAGTACTCCTAAACCATTCTTTCCCTGCGACTGCAGCCTGACCTCATCACTGGACATCATCACATACCCTCTGGGAGAGTGGTCTGGTCCGAGAGTAGAGGGCTGTAGAAAAAGGGTGAAGATCAGGTACCAGAGGCACAGCATACTTCAGGGGCACAGTATGTTTTTTAAATGGAATTCCTAGACATCACCTAGCAATAACTTCTTCTTATCCAAATTTCTTTTGCCTTGCCTTGTTGGCAAGAAATTGGTAGTCCTCATGGAGGAAGTTTTACCCTTTTTGTCAATCATTTTACTGTACTTTAAAAAAATAATAGAAACAGATTTAAAAAAAACAAAAAACACGTGTAGGGCCTGATCTTGCAAACCCTAGCTGAGGCACATAACTCCATTTACACAAGAGGGATTACTCCTATAAAAATTACTTCCATGCGCAAGGGTTTACTGCGTCAAGCCCATATTTCATCCTGAAATACAGAGGC
Organism: Eretmochelys imbricata; assembly: GCF_965152235.1. Classification (NCBI taxonomy): domain Eukaryota; kingdom Metazoa; phylum Chordata; order Testudines; family Cheloniidae; genus Eretmochelys; species Eretmochelys imbricata. Next base: position 92,104,884 of record NC_135575.1, read on the forward strand.
AAACAAACCCAAAACAACAAATACACTGGATACAGATTTTCCAGCAAATGCACAGTAAAAACTGTGTGGCTTGCTTTTTTTTTCTTCCTGGTCCTGTCTGTTGGGAAACCCAACTAATTAGTGCTTCTTCTAGTGCTAGGCTCTAGACTCCATCTAGGAGTTGAAATCGTATGACATCTGAGAAGAACATGTGTTAAGAAACAGTCCTAGAAATAGTGAAGTCCTAGCTCATCTAAAATATGTCCTCACTTCTTTGGTAGTTTAGGTTATCCAAGTTCCTATTCCTCATACTCCCTTGACAAAAATTGTATAACATCAGCATTTCTCAGATTTCCCATTTAATTTAGGTTTGAAATTTCTTCTTGGGGGAGAGGAGAGACATTATAGTGCCTTGGATTGTTTAAATTGTTCCCTGGGGTGTTTTATAGAAGAAAAATAAATGCAGTTTGGGGATGCTTGTATTTTCCAATGGACTATATTAAGATGTCATTGCAATCCCTCCTAACCACATCAAAACACAGTTGCTAAAATTGGCTAGACATCTCTGCATTTCAGTTTTGCCACCAATTCGGTTGATTAGTGATTCAATGTAGGGGAGTACTAATGGGCAGTAATTTTCTCATTCCAGACTTTTACCATTTGCCCCTATGAAAGTGAAGAGAGACAATATTGGGAATATGGCATGGAAATAGCAGCATTTATCTACCCACATTGTGGTTTTATTGTAGTATAGCTTTAAATGGGACAGGCTCTAAAGGATTCTGTTTGCATCTATGCAAATATTGGTTATTTACAATATTTTTCTCTTTCTTACAAGCTATTGACAGGCATAATACAAGTTAACCAGTAAGAATAAATTGAGACTACATTGCAAGGATAAGATTTTAGTTAGACTGTTTTGATCTTACACTAATTATGCTGCTAGAATATATACTTGCCACTTGTGAAGAATTAGGAAACATTTGGCTGTATTTAAATTATATTAAAACAGTAACAATTTTGTTTTAAAGGTTTTATGCCTGATATTTGTACATCTTCTAAATGCACAAAAATACCAACCTGTTTTCAGGGTTCACAGAATTTGTTAAAATAGAAAACTCAGTCAAAAGTAAAACAAGTTTGGGCTCCTTTCCTCCTAATCCCTTATTGATACTGCACAAAGCTGTCACCCATTCTGACGTTATCTGATATAACTGGTAGACTCTATTCAAGAAACTTCCAGGATTAGAAAGGGCTATTTAGATCAGGATTAAGGACTATATCCTGCAAGGTGCTGAGCAACTTGAACTGCCAGTGACTGCAGTAAGAATTGGAGGATGCTCACCAGCTTTCAGGATCAGATTTACTCTGTGCCCACCGCTTACCCAACTATGCTAGAGTGGGTTTTTTTTCTCTCTCACACACCACACTCACACACATGCACACACACGCTCACTCTCCATTCTTAATTTTCAGTATATTTTCCACTATGTCTGCAGAGATTCTCCATTAGGTTAATTTGTTTAGATGATTTCTTCACTGGTTTGTTCTTTCTATTCTGTGGAAACAACACTCAAATATTTCAGAAGGTACTTTTGCTCCCTTTTCCCTTTGAATGTTCTATAACAGAGCTTTAGTCTGATTTTAAAACAAATATTTTTATATTTGTCATCGTTGCACAAACTATCAACCTTCACAAAAATTCCTGAAGTCCATATGTAGCACATGGTTTGAACCTCAAGGACAAAAAGGGACTGGAAAGTAATGTTCACTTCTACCTACTAATCATAATATTTATAAATTCCCTAATTTTGAACAGCTTTCAGTGGTATAAAAACAATACAACTTCATGGATTTCTAAACGTATTTTACTAGATGATATTTGTCAATGCCTATTTAATAAAGTTATATAGCAGACGCATCTGAAATGATTTTTTTGGTAAATATTCAAGTAATAAGGTTGTGCCACCCTGAACGATCTTACTTTATTATAGTAATAAACATTCACAATCCCTTATCTTAAAGATGTACTTCAGGCAGTGAATAACAAGAAACTATGCTTCAACACATTGAGGGGATGGGGACTGCAAACACTTAAAAAAAGACAAAGAGAACAAATGTTTACTGAAAAATGTTATGGTTATTATAAAAATGCAATTCGCATAAAATAGCATCAGTCTTTTAAAGGCAAATTAGCTACACAAAATATGCTTGCAAATTGTGAATAGTTTTCTAACATTTTGTATTGACGATCTCGTTTCTTTGTGTATTATAAACAGCTATGTATCTGGTGCCTGTCAGAACTGTTCTGAAGTAGGAGGAAATGCATGCTCTTTTCCAACCGTATTTTCAAAATCCTAAATATGTTGCCTACAACTTTTCAAAAGTTCTGGGATTCTCAGCAATGCAGTAGGTTTCATGCTGTAGACAAGGAAATGCCCCGAACTAGATACAAATGAGAAACACAGAGACACTTAAGACAAGGCTAATGGTTTCAGGCTCCTCTTGCTTTATGTATGTCCACATTTGAAGACCGCAAAGGAACTGCTTGATTGAGACTGACAGCAGAGACAGCAATCTGGCAACATACTCGCCTGTCCCAAAAGATTCCAACCCATTTAATGCCATTAACTACAGCGACAGAAAGTGTTGCAGTTTAGTTGCTCGCCACTTATTTCAAATACAATCTCGCATTATAGGCTCCGCTACCTTTTATTCAGGCAACATTCCCATTGAAGTCAATGGGAGTTATGCCCGCATTTGATCGTGCGGGATCAAAAAGCCCTATATCATAGAACCAAATTCTTCACTGATTTGCCCTTTTCTTGTTCAAACCATTGATTTCGGTGGCGATGCCCTGTTATAACGAGGGTCAAATTTTACTCTCCCCCTCTTCTCCCCGCTCTGTGAACAGATTATACCCAATCTCAGCGATGCACTTGGAAAATGCACGTGGCTAAGGGGCTATCCAGTTACTGTTCTACACTGTCACTCGCTTTATTACCACACTTACTAAACACAACAGCATGACAGTGTGCTCATAGGCTATTCCTAAACATCCTCATGTGGAAATCTCGGCTCTTTCTTACTGTGCAATTATAATCTGTTGCACATGCTGTGTGAATTCATGAAAGTGACGCTTTAAATCTTCCATTTAACAAAGGAAGATCCTCCAGACAATGGACAGCGGCGCAGACACGATCGTCAAACGTGGGCTAGATTCGTGTCAACAGCCATTCATAAAGGAACGAGGCCCCAGACACCCCTCTCCTCGGGTTTAAGGTTAGGAGTCTGGCACGCAGCGGAGCAAAGGTAGCTGTCAGCTACACTTCAGCAAGAAGAGAGCCACACACAAGGTCTCGCGCAGGAGGCTTCTGTGCCATCTTCTTTACTTGCGTCTACACTTGGTTTAATATCAAAACTATTTTTCGTTCCATCTTAGCCCCTGAGACACACAGCCCTGGGGAAGTGCGCCGCTTTTGTTTCAATTACACTAGGCCAAAAGGCTAAGCTGAACGCAGGATCATTCGTTAAAAACCTTTCTGAGAGGCACCGGCGCCCCCCGCCTCGCGAAGGGGGGACAGAGCCTGCATTAAAGCCCTTTGAATACAACTGCAAAATAACAGGTTTCAGAGTAGCAGCTGTGTTAGTCTGTATTCGCAAAAAGAAAAGGAGGACTTGTGGCACCTTAGAGACTAACCAATTTTTTTGAGCATAAGCTTTGGTGAGCTACAGCTCACTTCATCGGATGCATTATAACTCTTCATCAGACTAGTACCCATGCACATTCCACACGCAAGTAGCCCAGGATCCGCGAAACGGGAAGGTGCAAGGTCAGGTGCCAGGCCAGCGCGCTGTGGGAAGACTCCCCTGAGTCACAAAACTAGGGCAAACATTCCCCTCCAGCGCCTGGCACCGTTGCCGTTAATGTAAGAGCCCGATGTGCAATGCAGATGTTGGAATGCGCCTAGTGACCAACGCAAATCAGAGCCCGAGCGGGGCCAGCAGCGGGACCCAGCATCGCTCTCAGGCTCGCTAGAAGCCCGCAGCCCGGAAGCGCGTGGGCTAGGGCGAGCCCGCCGCTTGCTCGCAGAGCCCGGGGCTCCTTCCTAGAGACGGATACACCTGCCCCCGCCGCCCCTGCCTTACCTGCGGCACAGAGGTAAAACCTGTCGTGCGCGGAGCACTCGATCTCTATGAACTCCCGCAGGCTCTGCCCCAGGGGGTAAAACAGCTTCTTTTGCAAGTCCTCCTTCACCAGCGAGGACATGTCCTTCGCGGCAGGCGAGGCTGATGGTCTCTCTCTCTGGGTCCCCTGCTGCCCCGTTTCGCGGCTCTCGAGCAGGTGCCCGGGGGTCTTGGTCTCTGCAGACACCCCGATCAGGCCTCAGACAAACCTCCAACTTCCCAGCCTCCTGACACGAGCAGCCGCCTGCCGCCACTCTTCAGCGCCCAGCACTGACTCTCTGAGGCTTGTCCGGAGTGTGTGTGAGTGGGGGGGGGGGGGGCATATTCGTGCATATGGGTGTTGCAGACGTATATAGCCCCCGGGCTGTTACCCTGCACAGGCATTTTTAATATCAAATCTTCAATAAAGCCCCACGACCTCGGTTTGATTCCATTATATATCCATCAGTTAACAGCTGACTGGAGGTATCGATTGTGATCATCTTCCATTAAGAATATTACCGCTGGCAAGAGGAAAGGCAGAAGCAGGGCTATCTACCCACCCTTCCGCTCCTACAGCAGCGCGGCTGCTGAACACTTCATTTTCCCCACAGGTCCGTGTGCATTGCTTCAGCGCAAAGTGCCAGCCAGCTCTTGGCTCCAGCCCAAAACGTAGCTTCAGCATTAGCCCAAGTCCAGATTTTCACCAGGGTGAATCTAGCCTGTTGGTTGGAAATCTGATCTTCCAAACTGACCCCTTCCTTATCACACAAGGTGTTTGCAGCAATCACTGCTGTGACTTGTGAGACACCTTTTCAAGTTCTCACACCCATCTCCTCCTAGGATGAACATTCCCTTCCCTTGTCTTCAAAATTAAATCAGATCTCATGTCCAACTAAAGGTGTGACAAATCTGTCATTATCAACCTCTGTTCGCAGGGGTTATAAACGTCTTTGTAGGCTAATTTCAGCTGAAAGGTGTCATGGATTTTTAATAGCAATTTGAGTAGATGGTTTTGCTCCGATGTGATGCTTTTCTGATCTAGCAATGAAAAAAAAAATCTACTTTTTAACGAACTAACGGCTCTACTGACCCGTCAGTAATATGCACGTGTGAAACTCTCATTTAATGGTACAACTTATATGAAGCTGTCCAGTCATTACTTTTGCACAGCATGGTAAGTGGCATGCAGAAACTTGTGGCTGGGAAGACACTACAAAGTCTTTTTTATTTGGAAGCAGAGAGTTTTACTTGATATTTACAAAGCTCTGAAGGCATATTGTAAACTGATCAGGTCTGCCCTATCCTGTTGACCTTGAGAACAGCGGGAGTCGGGGGGGGACAACTGAACAAACTAAAAGGTAGGCCATTACAATCAAACAAAAGCTACAGTTCTTTATACAGCCATGGCAACCTGTACAATGAACCTTCTTCAGGAGGCTATCAAGTCAAATAGTTAACAAGACCTTTTAAAGAGATTGGATGGTTTTATGATCAGTAATAATATCTGCCATTATGGGATAGTTATACCTCATGCTTCTATAAACTGATTACCTGCTTGAGCTGGGAAAGAATCTGCCTGTCCTCATGTAACACTATTCAGGATTGGCCAGATGCAGTTTTGGGGAAAAGAGGAAGCCATTCTCTGAAGTGTTAAATACCCTGTTGGAAGCAGAATACATAACAGGTATGGCTATGCTTATGACCTATGGTTAACTGTGCTTGTCACCCAGCAGATGTTTCCATAAGGTTCCTCAGCAGTACAGTATCCCTTAATTTCAAAACCTGCAATAGAATGTTCCAACCTTTGATTTTCTCCCATTCTTAGATGCCTGTAGCAGCTGGCTGTTGCAATTATTTCTATTTTCATATCACATCCATCAACATGGTATTTAAGCGCTTCATTTATTTTTCATTTCTTGTATTCTCACCCGAATCACTACTTACAGCCAATTTCTATCTCACTGCCTTAGTAGATACTTTCCTTACAAAGGACCCCTCCCCCCCACTTCTTCCCTGTACATAGATTGTACCTATGTATGTTAATTTAATATTTTTCAACTTTGAAAACTCAATGGCAACATTTTCATTCACTTCTTTTCTTAAATGAAGTCCGCTCTTTAGCTGCCATATTTCTGGATCACATTTAAACTTTTAACTTGCCAAGTGACTGTCCTCTTTCACTGTCTGGATCATGTTGGTGCTGCTTCTTGTCAACACATCTTTGTTGCCTGGTGGGAGATGCTTAGCTCTTCTTCCCTGTGCACTGAGGCTTTAATTTTAGTTTGTAAAATAATGTTGATTGCAACAGCTTCTCTCTTCTGCAGGGATTGTTGTGTTTCTAATGTCACTAACTGTTGCAAGGAAAAATGATACCAGAGTATGATCTCAATTAGTATGATACAAATCTGTAGTAACGCCACTGATTTTTGCCTCTGGCCTATGGACTCCTGCAATGAGGATCGTGCAGGTGAGTTATGAATCTGAAGAATATTTTTTCAAAAATAGTTTTGTTTTCGTTACTAATATTCTGTAGCATCATTGATAAAGTTGGTGGTTCACTGACATGAAATAAGATGTGGTTACTGACTTATAGGCTTTTACATTCTCAGAGCCTAATTCTGCTCTTGCTTCCTCTGGTGTAAATTGGGAGTAACTCCAATGAAGTTATGCTAGTGTAAAACTAGTGTGCTTTAACAATAAACTGCCTAAGTATGGGGTAAGAAGAAAGGATACTACAAACAACCAAAACATTTGAATTGTTTAGGTTTGATCTGCATTTTGTTTGTTCCACATTTTTGAAAATATATTTGAGAGTCTTAAGTCTACAGATATATTTCTGCGATGTCAGGAATAAGGTCCAGCAGCTGCACCTGCTCAGTCTTCTGATGCCCTAACAAGCTGGGCCATATTAGCTAGGCTGGCTGACAGACTGCCCCTCCTGATTGGCTGAGGAAGCTAGCAGGCCTGTTCTTAAACCCTGCAGTAGCTTGCTGGTTGTTCAATGTACCTGCTGTGGAATCTCTGTTTCCTGGTGCTTGCCTTGCTTCTGCCCTGTACCTAGCATTGACCCTGACTGTTAGGATATAGATATTCAGGCCTGTCTGCAAAGGCCTGTACTTTAAGAATTTAGGTGTATTCTTATCACTTGGCTAGTTCCAGAGGTATAAAAGAAAGAATCAAAATCACTGTCTGCTGGTGTAAGGGCCTTCTCTTACTGTGACAGTCTGAGGCCCTGTTCTTAGGCTAAGGCCTTTGGCTAAGCAGCAGAGGCAGCCATAAGCCGGGAAGCAAACAGTCACATCCTCACATTCCAAACTAGTCACACTGAAATAAGGTGCTATTCGGCTGTTAGGAATACAATCCTGTCCTGATAGTTCCTATCACCTCCAGAGAAAGGGAAGTGCCTAGAAAATGTAAAAGGAAACTTAGTTTGATAGCATCCTGTCTGGCAAGAACTCACTTATCAATAGCTGGGATGTGAAATCCTCACTTCTGTGTTGTCTTGTCATTGTAGTTCCCACTTTGCTATTGTTTGTCTGTATAATCTCTGTCTGGTTTTGTGATTGTTCCTGTCTGTTGTATAATTAATTTTGCTGGGTGTAAACTAATTAAGGTGGTGGGATATAATTGGTTACATAATCATGTTACAATATGTTAGGATTGGTTAGTTAAATTTCAGGAAAATGATTGGTTAAGGTATAGCTAAGCAGAACTCAAGTTTTACTATATAATCTGTAGTCAATGAGGAAGTGACTGGGTGTGGGTGGGGGTGGGCATGTGGGTGTATGAAATGGGAGCAGGGAATGGGGCTAAGAAAATTGGAATCATGTTTTGCTAAAGGGGGAAATGGGAACAGGGAATGGGAGTAAGGAAGTTGGAATCATGTTTGGCTAAGGGTAGGAATGGGAACAGGGACACAGGTGTAAGGCTTTGTGGTGTCAGAGCTGGGAAGGAGGATACTAAGGAAGGAAACTGGAATCATGCTTGCTGGAAGTTCACCCCAATAAACATCGAATCGTTTGCACCTTTGGACTTCGGGTATTGTTGCTCTCTGTTCATGCGAGAAGGACCAGGGAAGTAAGTGGGTGAAGGAATAAGCCCCCTAACACTGACCTCCACCTGGCCTTGTTCTAGTCCTCCTGTTCCAGCCTCAGAACTAGCCCTGCTCCTGTCCTCCCGGACTCCAGATAATCTGGTTCTGATCTTTTGTTCTGATTCCTGGTTGCTCTGACTCTGCTTTGACCCTTGGCTCTGGCATTTGGACTCTCACTCTGGGTCTGACCCTGCTCTGACCACTAGGCCAGATCACCCATGACCTGGTCTCCTGATATGCGACTGATTTGAAACATTAAACTCGATTAATTTTGAAAAAAACAATTCTTACACCCAGATCCTCGGTTACAGCTGAGGAAAGCACAGCATAGTTTAGGAGGCGTGCGAAGGTGGTGGCTTTTATGCCACCCTGATCCTAGGCCAGACCCTGACATAACTTAGAAATGCCTATGGCTGGTATGAGCAATTGGGAATAAGCAAGGCATAAGGGTGCTCAGTTCTTTGGCCATAACTCCTCTGCTGGGATGGGTTGGTGTAAGAGAGCCATGAATACTTGATCTTGATTATCTGAGGATGCCCCTACACTGGAATAATCCTCATGTGATTGGTATGCCAGTTCTATGCCCAAACTCTGCCAGGTTAATGCTTAGACTGTAACCTCCTCTTTGTAAGGGAGTCTATGTCTATGTCTTTCTATGTATTTACACAGAATTAACACAAAGTGGCTCCTGCCATAATGTGAACACTATGAGATTATGATATAATAATAATAATTAATAACTTACAATTGAAATTCCCTTAGCTATGTTGCTTTCAGAAATAATTGCACTGACTTGACCTGACTTCAGTGGAGTTACTTTATTCTCACCACTGTTAGAAGGGACTCAAGTCCACTTATTTCACTGGCAGTCTTTTCTGCATAAAGACTGCAGAAGGTCTGGATAGTAAGATTAATAAACACATTGCTTTTGTTTCAAAATATTAAAAGGCCTTAGCTTAAAAAAAATCTGTGTTTTAGTTTAGATCTTGTCAAGAGTTTCAAAAATGTTCGACGCTATACAAATAATGAAGCTGTTTATAGATTTTTTTAAAAATGCTTTGAGATGACAATTTACACAGTTTTGTTCTCAGCCAGGCAGAATTTCAAATATCTGAGATATTAATTAAGCCATCAGATATGGGGCTTGCAAATGCATAATAAATATGCAATATTGTACAGTGAGATTTTGTCAATACACTTTCTTGCATACTGACAAAATTATTCTAACAGATTTGCATGGTGAAACTTTACATTGATTGTCTGTTCTCTTTGCATGCACAGAACTCCCCTAGCATATAGGCCAAACAGAATATCAGTCACAGTCCACTGTGTGGATTCCTCAAGAGCCCTTAGATAGGCTGTTTACATGCTCACTGCGTGGACCAGGGCAATACTTTCTTTCCCATAACTTCAGGAAAAGTTTAAAAAATAATTGGCTCTGCAGATGTACCTATTATCCCTTTTCTGGCTGTTCCCATGTTTTGGATTGGACTTTTTTTAAATCTGCAAATTCAGAGGTATTGTAGAGTGCAACTGTGATGTGGAAAAACAGCTTGCAATCTTCCCACTCTTACTGCCCAGCCTTTGTATCCATCTATCTGTCAAGAACTTGTTGAAGCTTCTGCTGCCTCAGACTTCAGTTCATCACCATCAGTATTTATAGTGTCATGATGAGAGGTTTCAGTGGTTCATAGTCAGTGTCAGAGTCCTCATTAAGAAACTATACAGTACATGGTGCACACTCCGTGCCATGTGCCTGCAATATTTTTGTGACACTTTTTTAAACCATGGGCTTATAGGTACAAACTACCTTTTAAAAACATGTATGGCTCTTTCAAAAAAAGCTTCAAATATATATAAAATCTTCATTTATTTATTATACCCAGGTTCACTGCCAAGGCATTCATGGTGCTGAACAGTTAAAATACAACTCCATAAAAACAAAATAATTAAATATTAAAAAGCAATCTGAACAGCTCTATTATTAGAGCCGTGCTAAACTCATAAGCTTCTGGAAGGAGGCACAGCAAACTTCCTTTTAGTTTCAGATTGCCTGGATTTGTGCCCTCTCTATTTCACTTTCAGTTTTCAGGTAGAATGAAAACCATTGTGGCTGTGGCTGACTTGTTCCTTTAAGCTTCACTTGAGCAAAACTCAATGAAAATTTGAAAAAAATTCTTGGTTTTGGGTCAAAGCCACACATTTCTCATGGGCCCCTTTAGGGAGCAACAGAGCTAAGCATATAATATGGATTTCCAGCAGTATCCTTCCTCCCCTGGCATCTCAGGCAAAACTTTATTTTATTAAATCATTTAATGTCTTGGTGCCTTAGTTTCTCCAACTGTAAAATGAGAGCAGTAATACCTACCTCACAGTTGTGTTGTGAGATTTAATGTAGTGATATTTTGAAGCACATTGTGTTCTTGGGGTGGAAAGTATTATTTTGGTTCTTAAATATCATGGCAATAGACTTTTTAGAAAAGCCTAGTTAGATAAGGCCCTGAGCCTGCAACTCACTGTAAGTGCAGACCACTGCTGGTCGGCTCATGCAATTCAGTGAAGGATCCAGGCCTAAACTTGGAAATGTCAGTGAACTTGAGCCAAATTTCAGGCTCCGTACAAAATATTAATCAGTTCTGTGTTATTTCACGCTTACTGAAACCTCTCAGGCACATTTACTACATTGAAATATAAATTACAGTTTTCTGTATTTTGAAATTCTTTTGGGAAGGAGAACCATTTCAAGAGGGAGAAAGTGCTTAACACTAGCATACAATTTTTCTGTCTGAAGGGTGGGAAAACATTGAAACAATTTTCATGAAACTTTTTTTTTATGTATTTACAGTACTTCTGAGCAGTGGTGAAAAGCAATATGCCATCTCAGTCCCAGTTCACAAGACCCCATTCTGTTATAAGAAAAGGAGTATTTGTGGCACCTTAGAGACTAACAAATTTATTTGAGCATAAGCTTTCGTGAGCTACAGTTCACTTCATCGGATGCATCCGATGAAGTGAGCTGTACCTCACGAAAGCTTATGCACAAATAAATTTGTTAGTCTCTAAGGTGCCACAAGTACTCCTTTTCTTTTTGAGAATACAGATTAACACGGCTGCTACTCTGAAACCTGTCATTCTGTTATACTACTGAGTAGTTTCTTTGCAACTCATCTTCAATCAAAAATCAGCATAGGGATTAAATTACTTCTGTGACATTGTGACAGGGCAGAATGGCCCCGTACTGGTACTGCCGGGGTTAACCCTTCCCTCCTTGCAGAGGAAGCCATGCCCCGGAAGCTCTGCTGGGCATGCTCCAACTGGAGAACAGGTATAAAAGCCTGCAGAGCTGCTCAGTCAGGGCTGATTACTGGAGGGGAAGGAAGTGTGCTGCTGGCTCTTGAGGGGAGACTGCCTGTACTCCTGGATCCAGTGGCCAGCCAAGCTGGGATGTACCCTGAAGCCCAGATGGAGGACCCCCTGAAGTAGAGAACCTGGTGGTTCTGGTAAAAAGTGTCCCAGGGGAACTCTAGAGACAAATGGTGTTGGAGCTGCAAGGATGCTTGGTGTGTTGTGGGTGGATCCCTGCTGAGCTGGGGCAAGGGAAAACCCAGCATTAGTGGGATCTGGTGGAGAGGGTGGGCCTGGGTCCCCCTACTAACCCCCCTGTGACTTGGGCTGTGTTATATGGACTCTGGCTGTTGGGCCATGCTGCCCTGACCAAGGGATGAGTGTGGGGAGACTGACCATTAGGCCACATCAGGATGCCCTTAAAGGAGTGGGTGTGGGAACTCGAGAGTGGCATGGTACCAACACCTCACCCACCCCTGCCACAAAGGGGTGCTGCTGTGCCAGACCCGTCACAGACCTGCTCTTATGAATTCTTAAATGCTGCATTAAGCACACTACCTTGACAATATTAACAAGCTTATGGAGTGGATTTTTATATATGATGTTTTATTAAGAGACAGCTAGTATTCTTGCCCACTGAATTTTGCTCTCTTGCTTAGGATTGATCTCAAAGCCAGCCTCAGCATATGGAGCTATGCCTACAAAACAGGGTTTTTTTGGCCTCCCCCTTCTACTTAATAGACTTTTGTCCATCATAATCACATTGCTATGGACAAAATAGGATTTAGGGAATGGTCAGTAAAATTATTTTCTTCCCCTCCAGCTTAACTGACTCTTTATATAAAACAGGAAGGGCTGGGTGACTCACTGCTGTAGAGGTGGAGCCTAGCTGCTTATGATGGGATCTATGCATAGTTGTCAACATATTAAAAAGAAAAAAGTCAATTGAAAATTTTTAGTACAGTTAGTGTCTAGGGACTACACAGCATAGTAAGCCTGAGTCTGTGTGACCCATGCCTGCAGACTGTTTCCAAGCCCATGGTTGAGCATCCACCCTGCACTGGAAACATGGGCCTCACAACCGTGTTAGTGCATCCATACTGCATGGACGCGAGTCAGAACTTCAGTTTCTATGGGCATATACCATCACATACCAGGGATCCTAGAACCTTATCCAGTTGCAGACTCTCTAGGGTTTTGTTCCCAGTGGCTTGTGATAGAACTTGTCTGTCAACTTCTGCAGAATTGAAAGGGTTGTTGGGTGGTTTTAGACTGTGAATGCATCCAGCCAAGCCATTTGTACCTGCATGCTCCCAGCAGCTGGAGCCATCCACATGGATCCTAAACTGGTGGATGAATTTCTCTACCTCATGCTCTGTCCTATTTTGGGAATCAGGCAGAGCATCTGCAAGATGCTGGTGGACATTTCAGTGGCACTTTTTGACCTCTTAAAGGCACTTCTCAGAGGGGTGTGCAAACCAGCTGATGCCACTCATGCCTGTTGCCTTAGCTGCAGATTCTCCCTATGCAGGCCAGTGCTTCTGAAGCAGGGCCACAGCAGAGACTGATGGGATCACATGGACCTAGGAAAACTAGTAGTGGATCCAGACTTTTCACGTGAAGAAGCAGACGTTCCTGGAGGTTTGTGTTCAGCTTTCTCCAGCCCCACAACATCCACTTGAGGAAGGCCATGCCGATCCAGAAATGGGTAACTATAAGGTAAGAACAGCCATACTGAGTCAGACCAATGGTCCATCCAGCCAAGTGTTCTCTCTCTGTCAGTGACCAATGCCAGATGCTTTAGAGGGAATGAACTGAACAGGGCAATTATCAAGTCACCCATCCCCTGTTGTTCAGGCCCAGATTTTGGCAGTTGAAGGCTTAGGGACACCCAGACAATGGGGTTGCAACCCTGACAATCCTTGGCTAATATCCACTGATGGAAATATCCTCTATGAACTCATCTAATTTTTTTAACCCAGTTATACTTTTGATCTTCACAACGTCCCGTGGCAATGAGTTCTGCTGGTTGACTGTGTGAAGTACTTCCTCTTGTGTTTTTTTTTAACCTTCTATCTTCATTTAAACCTTCATTGGGTGACCTGTGGTTCTTGTGTCATGTGAAGGGGTAAACAATATCTCCTCATTCACTTCCCCACATCATTCATGATTTTATAGAGCTCTGTAATATCCTCCCCTTAATTGTCCTTTCCAAGCTGAACAGTCTCAATCTTTTTAATTTCTTCTCATATGGACAGTATTCCATGACCCTGTAGCTAAAACCATACTTAATTTGTGATATTGAAGATCCTGCAATATTAGGCTTCCACTACAATTGTCAGCTGGAGGGGCTGACAGCAGGAGGCCTGCCATGCACAGGGCTGGTGGCTGGGGCTCCTGCTGTGAGCCCCATGCACTAATGACTATAATAGAGTTGCAGCAAAATTGTCTAGTTATCAAAAAATTGCAGGCATAACATAATACTTGAGTTTATATTGTTGCAGAATTTTTTTCTTAAATAGGTCTTCTCTGGCTTTTCCAAATTACCACAATTAATAAAAGACCATTACTACTTTTCTGTGATTTTTTTTTTCTCAATGTCTTGCCTGCAACTCAGTTGACAATCATCATTGTCATTGACAATCATCATTGTCATCATTATTTGACAATCATCCCACGATTCAAGTAGGGCTTTACCTATAGCCATTTGCAGCTGGCTACCGCAGACTGCTACAGGTTTCTGGCTAACCAGTGTGCAATTGGTAAAGCAACTATTGGGCACTGTTGTGGCAGAGGTTGGTGAGGCAATCAGGATTGTGATGCACCCAAGGTGATAGCATTACAAATATTTCTGACACAGTTGCTGGCATTGAGAGAATGGACTTTACAAAATGCCATGGCCATTGATGGGATTCATGTGCCAACAGTTTGCCTGCTGCAAGGAGCACATGAGGACGTAAACTTCAAAAGATACTACTATATTGTTATGCAGGCCCTCGTTGACCACAAGGGCCGATTCATAGACACTAACGTGGGATGCACTAACAGGATGCATCATGCCAGGGTGCTCAGGAGATTGAGACTACATTCATGGACAAACTGGGACATATTCCCAGCAACTGAACTTGTTATAAACTGAGTTACTGTTTCCTTTTGTCATTACTAGGGACCTACCAAATTCACGGCCGTGAAAAAGTGTCAGATGTTCAAATCAGACCTCTCCCATGAAATCTAGAATATTGGCAGGGAGGGGTAGGGCTAGGGGTGCCCCAGCTTTTTTTGGGAGGGGAGGGGGTCCTACTGTTCTCCCTGTCTCCAGCTGCTAGTCCTCTCCAGGCTGGAGAGGGACAGGACTTCCTCTTCCCCTGCACATCTGTTTTGAGGGGCCAGGAGGGGGGAGAGGTCAGACCTATTTCCAGGTACCTTCCCCAGCTGCAGGTAGTTCTGGGGCTGGACAGCAGCCCTGGAGCTTTCTGCAGCCACAGGAGGTCCCTGAAGGGGCAGAATGGGGGAGGGACTCCAGGCTTGGAGCTCCCTCCAACCAGGGCAGAGAGCTTCGTTGCAGTCCCAGCCCCAGCCAAGGCTGAGAGCTTAACCCCACCTGGGGCCCAGCTCTCATC
Organism: Eretmochelys imbricata; assembly: GCF_965152235.1. NCBI lineage: Eukaryota > Metazoa > Chordata > Testudines > Cheloniidae > Eretmochelys > Eretmochelys imbricata. The sequence goes on from NC_135575.1 coordinate 92,120,091, forward strand.
CTCTTCTCCCCCTGCCTTGGCTGGGGCCACAGAGGGCTGAGAGCAGCGAGCGGGGGTGGGTCCTCAGCTGGAAGAGCTGGGGCATGGGGCTAGCCTCCCCCAAGCAAAGCTTCACCTGCTGCCCATGTCTGTCTGCCCCCCTCACTTCCTGCCCCCATTGCTCCACAGCCATGGGGAGAGGAGTCAGTGTACAGGGAGCTGCCCCCCGCCTTTCCAGATGCAATTATTAGCTTGTTTAAATAAAAATAAAAAGAGGTCAAGAACTTGACAGGAGTTTTTGATCGACACCTTACAGCAGCAAATAACATTCAGGGCTCAACTCACTGATTGGTAGATATGGACATTGGGGTAGTTTTGTAGCATAATGATATAAACTGGCAGCCTACTCAAAGACAAGTAAAATGACTTTAAAATTAGCGTCCAAAGGAAATCCCAAACCTTTACAATCATTGCTGCTGCGGATCATGTGAAAACTTGGAAGTCAAATTCTGCATGCCGATGGTGACAAACTGTTTTGTACAAGCGGCCATGTTTGTTAGATCACACATTTGGGACAATGGTTCAGTCCCACTTGCACTCAGAAACCCATTGAAGCAGAAAGAGGGCTGTGGATAGCGCATTGCTGGGAAACGAAAAGTTTTTAAAAAACAAATAATAATTTCATCTCCTTTTAAAAAGACAATAGAGATTTGAGACCTGTCATTTAGCTAGACTGGAACCTGTGGATGCATTTGCAAGTGCTAATATACCATTGGAAGAACTTTATCCTGCAAAGCTACATGAATTCATTCCATGGAATGTACAAAATGTCGGTCGCTTACCAAGTGCGAATAAGTTACAACAGCTTTAACTTGCAAAAGTGTGTACTATGCATTTTGAGACTATGAAGTCTCAAATTAACTTGTGAGTCTTTTGGAATTATTTTGGATGAGTCGACAGATGAGCAAGACAATACATATTGCATGTTTTGTTTGGTTTTTATTTCTGACAATGCCAAAGATGTACAGACAGGAAAGCTAACAGTGCTTGCTGACAGCATTTACTTTGATGCTGTTAACTACACTACAGTTTCTCAAGAGATAATTAAAACCATTTCAAAATACGGTGCAGACTTTGACAGAGTATATGGTTTCATAAGCGACAATGGAACTTACATGACTAAATCTTTGAAATCTGTTCTCTAAGGTCTAATGCCAAATGCTGTCCATATTACATGTAATGCATATATAATTTCTCTTGTCAGTGATTTGTGGAGATGCAAGTTTTTGGTAAAGTTGATAAACTGGTCAGCTACATTACAAAGAACTTTAAACACTGCCCTAGCTGCCAACTTCAAAACAGGCAGCATATTGCAAGCACGACTGAAAATAGGGAACAAAAAATTGTACTCCCTTCAGAGCCAGTAATTACTCATTGGAATTTTGGTTTTGGACTGTACAATACCATGCAGCTCACCTGAAGTACTACTGAGTTCATCTCAGAAGAGCTGACAGAGACCAAAACCACAGGATTTAACAGAACTTTCAATCCTTCTAAACCGTGCTCAGCTGAATGAGGAAGTTCAGTTCGTTGCCAAGAATACCACAGAACTGATGGACTTAATCACTTGGTTTGAATCTTAACAAGTCACAATCCACCAAACTTACAATAAAGTAATGGTTGTACTGTTCTGGGCTGAAGCACAGTCAAACAAAAATCACCCTGACCATGCAGAGTTAAATGCCAGTGCTCAGCAGGTGTTTTCTTGCATGGACAAATGCATGAAGGTTAAGTCCATTGATGGCTATTAGTCAGGATGGGTAAGGAATGGTGGCCCTAGCCTCTGTTTGTCAGGGGTTGAAGATGGATGGCAGGAGAGAGATCACTGGATCATTACCTGCTAGGTTCACTCCCTCTGGGGCACCTGGCATTTGGCCACTGTCGGTAGACAGGATACTGGGCTGGATGGACCTTTGGTCTGACCCAGTATGGCCATTCTTATGTTCTTAGTGGAAGGCAGAATCCCACACCTAGCATGGCTATCTGAGTGCTATTTGACAGTTCCAATGAACTCCATGGATGCAGAGAGAGCTCTGTCTAAACACTGAGAAGTGTTTTCAATGCAGAGACAGGGAATGAAGAAAGACAGTCGCTGGATCCTCTATGCTGACATTCAATTAATGATATTTGAAACCAGAACCTTTTTCCCCCATTTGCTTTTGTTAACTTAAGGCAGTGGCTCTCAAGTTTGAGGCTACCAATTGAGATCAGATCACTACCCTACAAAACCACCTTGGATGCCTATATCTACTAATCAGGGAGTTAAGCCGTGAGTGTTTGCTGCTGTAAAGCGTCAATCAATAAATCCTGTTAAGTTCACATGACTTTTCTTTATTTTATTGAAACAAGCTAATAATTGCATCTGGAAGGGGGGACATTCCCCATATAGTGACCCCTCCTCCTGTAGCTGCAGAGGGATGCAGGCAGGAAGCAAGTGTGTGGGGGAGTGTACAGGGCTTTCTGCAGCCAGAAGAGGTACCTGAGAGCAGCTGTGCAGGGGAAGAGGAAGTCTTGTCCTTGCCCAGCCCAGCCAGGACTAGCAACTAGGAGCCCCTGGGTGGGGCACTGTCAGCAGCATGGGAGAGATCGAACCCAACTCCACCTCCAGGAGCCTCCTCTGGCTGCAGGAAGCTCCATGGCTGTTGCCTTCAGAGCCCAGCTCTGAATGCAACACAAGTGAGGGTGGCAATCCCGCAACCACCCCCCCACTACAGCTTTGTGCCCCCTCCAGAACCTCTATTTGGGTAAGGACCTCCACAGTTACAACACCCTAAAATTTCAGATGTAAACAGCTGAAAATGTGAAACTGACTCATTTTAAAATCCTATTGCCATGAAATTGACCAGAAAGAACCATGAATTTGGTAGGGCCCTAGTTATTACATATCATTAAACTTGCAATTATAGTCTAGTCACTAGTTCTAGTTTTTAAATCCTTTCAGGCAGGGCAACCTGTGGAGAACATTGTTGTTTTGGAGATCCGCAAATGGAAGTGTGATCTTCTGCTCCAGAGCAGTGGAAGACAGCCATCTGTATACTAAGAAGATATTTAGATATCTAGTGACTGACCAGCACATCTTGGAATGGAGAGTGGTTGTGAGTTACAGAGGTGGCCCGAATAAGTATGCCCTGCTCCAGAATATAACCAACTCTCTGGACTTCCTACTTCCGTGCAAAGTTCACTTTCATCACCAGCTAGCAGAAAACTTATAGTAAAATCAACAATCCCATTTACTGTGCTTTACTTAGTCTGGTTACTAAACATGAGGGAAACCGAGGATGAGAATGTTAAATCCCGTGGTCAAGTATTTACTACTACTATTGTCTTTTCTTGCCTTATTTTTTCCTTGCAAACCTTATCTGACTTTGTGTGTATATATTAATTATGCTCAGCAAAACTCCCATTAACTTGAGCAGGAGCAAGCCCCAAAAGAATAAACCATTGTTTCTAGTACTAAGCTTTTATGGTTTCTCAGATGCAATGTTCTGGGAAAAAGCAATTCATCAGCTTTAGAAAAGATATTTATGATGTGTCCATATAGCTTTTTTGGACTTACTAATGTCCATTAGTATATACATTTAACTGATTACTTGGATCCTGATCCAAAGACCATTAAGCCAATAAAAAGACTTCCATTGACTTCAATGGTTTTGGATCAAGCCCTAATGGAGCAGCAAAATTATGCTGTGAATAAGAATGTTTGTTTCATTCTGAGCTAAAGAAAAACAGATTTTTCTAATGCTTATTGTAATTACTTTTAATATATACATTAAAAGTCTAGTAATTTAAACAAATAGCTTTGAAACAAACATTGGCCTAAGCCAATATTCTAGAGTGATTATTCAGTGCTGGTAGGGAGGAGTTCTACAATCAGTTCTTTGTCCCTGAATTGGACCGGGACAGAGAGAGCACACAGCTCAAGCCTGGATGGAGTGCCTCTGTTGCTCAATATTAAATCCTACATATATAGGACCTGATCCTGCTCTCATTGAAGGCAATGGAAAAACTCCCCTTGATTTAATGGAAGAAATTCTAGGTTCTTAGAAAGCAGTGTTGAATGAGACTGAAGATTTCTGTCTGTCTTTCCTTACTTGGAAAGATAGTGCTATTGGGGGTAAAGGAAGGAATTAAAACTGTGAAATTCTTAAGAATCTGTCTAAGCTATGAAGGATCCCTAGATACTGAAAGGGGGGGGGAATAACTATCATTTTAGGGTATGTCTACACTAACCACAGGATCGGTGGGCAGCGATCGATCCAGCGGGGGTCGATTTATTGTGTCTAGACTAGATGCAATAAATCAACTTCTGAGTGCTCTCCTGTACTCCCAGCTCGGCGAGAGGCACAGGCAGAGTCTATGGAGAAGCGGCAGCAGTCGACTCACCGTGGTGAAGACACCACAGTAAGCCTGTCCAAGTATGTTGACTTCAGCTACATTATTGCGTAACTTAGATTACCCCCCACCAGTGTAGACCAGGCCTTAAGTGATCTTCATTAGGCTTTACCTCTCTCACAGTTATTGGTTTCAGGCTGTCTGCAGATGCAGTCAGACATCACTGCATCAGTTTACACTATGAAAGTTTTCTTCACAGCTGTAAGGGCTAGAGACCTACTTTTAACTAAAAGGCTTGTTTTTGGAGCACAAGATGGAAATCTTTACTTTAAAAAAACTGATTAGCTGTGCTGCCGTGAGCTGACTCAATTCAGCCCTCCAAACAAATTTTAAGAGGACTTTACTAAACTAGTCATTTAATTTAATCTTTTCCATTCTCATTTATTCATGGATTCATTTTCAGTCATGACTTTCCCCACTATTTCTAAAAGCCCTTTACCCGTTATATGGCTACTTAATGGTAAGTGGTTAGTATCTGAATTAATAATAGCTGTAGTTTAGATGTATTGAAGTCTAAAATAAAAAGTAAAACTGTTTCATGCTTCAATAGTGAAATCACAATTAAACAGGGTAATTTTTAACTTGTTTCATGCATTGCTGAAGTAGAAATATGGGAACACTTTATAGAGGAGATATCAACTGGTTAAGAGTGTTTTCAGCTATCTGCATTAGTACAGCATGTCATTTGAGATTTTGTTAAAAGTTGGAAAAGAGTTAAGAGATGGAAAAATAACGAGGTTTATGGATGCAGAAATGCTGTCTCACTTAGGAACTCACCAATCCTGGTAAAGCAGAACACTTTAAAAGACAACATGATGGGCTTCTATATTATGATGTAACATCTGAGTTTGATTTTTTTTTTTTAATCTTGTTATCCTTTTTATAGAGGTATTTCGTGGGGTGTGTGCATAGATGTCTCTATTCAAGTTTTATATGAGAATTTATGGTATATTTTGAGGAAAAATATAATTTATTACATCTGAAGAAATATATCACTGTGACACTACCATGTTGAAAAGCCTTCCACTCTGCTTCCCACATTTTTAGAAAATAATCCAGATGGTGGCAAGTATATGGAATCTATTAGAGTAGAGCATAACTTAGGCCTCACTTCTGCAAAGATTTACAAATGTGCTTAATTTTAAACATGAGTAATCCCATTGAACTCAAATTGAGCCAATTATGCATGCAAGTCTTTTCAGAATTGGGGGGCCTTATGGAGTAAATCAAGTTAGTAATTTAGGTCCCAGTTCAGCAAAACACTTTAACACAAGCTTAAGTACTTTGCTGAATTGGGCTGCTTTGCTGAATTGCAGCCTTTATATAATTACCAGGATCAAATAGTGGTATGGTCAGCTCAGCTCTCTGTCCTTTTAAAGTAGATAAATGTAGTTCTGCACGGGGGTCTTTCTAAAGACAGATTTTAAAAATATGTGTGCCTAAAGCTAGGCTCTAAGTCCTGTGTCTATATTTAGGCACTGAAGTGAGTGGTGATCTACTGGCAGTTGGAAATCTAGGTTCAGTCACCCACTTTAATAAATAAATTAAATAAAAATCTTGGATCAGAGTCCCCACTGCTGTGTGTAAACTGCAAATTCTATGACTCTTTTCATTAGAGTAAAGAAAAAGACCAATAATATTATGTTAAATAAACAAAGCAGATTAGAATTGTTTATGAAATTAACTAAAACTTCCCTTTTGTTTTTTCCCTTTGCTTACATTTTTCTTTGGGTAAATATAGGTTGTTGGATTTTTTTGTTTTTTGCAGTTACCATGGGTCACATTATTAGAAATTCAGTAGCAAGTCTCTAATTTTTAATTTTTATTTACAGCCCTACAGTAAAGATGTTCATGTATCTCAGGCCAGGAACCATTTTATTCCCTCATGAAAAGTGAAGATTATTAATGGAAAATAGTTAGTAACTTCAGATTAATATGCATGAGTTATGTTTAAAATCAATACATGAATGTGGGGCAAAGCACTCTTAAAACAGTAAGATTGTATTGGACATCCAATACATTTTTTTTAAAGTTCCATAAGGAATCAGGAAACCATAAACTGAGGTAATGTGAATGTGTTATACTATATTGTATATGGGAGATCAATACACTTCTTCTGCCTTAAAATACACTTTATTCTATACAGTAATTCACAGGTTTATCATGCCTTTCTGGATTATATACTTTAGCCAAACACCAGTTATTGGGCTCAATAGCGGGTATACAGGTGAAATGTAATGGGCTGTGATATACAGTATTCCGACTAGATGAGCTAGTGGTCCCTTTTGACCTTAACACTCTCCGAATCTATGCATGGTGCAATTTCAAAATGTTGTAAGTGTCAGTTACCAGGTGAACAGGACTTCTAACCCCTCCAGATCTCTCTGAGAACACCTTTCCTCAGGTCTCAAGCTGTTACCTGGCTCTGAGTAGAATCATGTGATTCTCCCACTCCAACTTATGGCCTAATCTGTCCTCTTGTATTAACCATGTTTACCTCAGTTGGTCTGACTTGGGCTCAGCCCTTGCAGTTCTGTTCCCTCTGAGAGCAATGACAGTAAGCAGTGACCAAACAATTTCCTTAAAGCAAAGTATCATTTATTTAGCACCAAAACATTTCAGAGAAAACTATCTTAAACAATAGAAACAGAATGTACACATATGTTGCCTTTCCCCGAAGGTTTACCATTCTCTGGATCTAGGAAAGACCAACTTCTTTAGACTCCCTCCCAAAGGCTCTGTCAGCCTGTCAGTTTAGACAGCTACTGGCTTTTTAGTCCAGACTCCTCGCTTTGGCAAAACAAGGCTTGAGCAAGGAGTCAGGATTCATGAAGCAACAGCTCTCCCTAAATATATTTCAAGTTTGTGCTTATTTTGCTCTATTGTGTGGCTTTCCTGTTTACTCTTCCCACAGCCAGAGGTGAAAGTAAGCCAATACAGTGTACTGGCAAGAGCTGGTGCACCGTACCAGGACCGGCTTTCTCAGATGGCAATTTAAAGCCCTGGGGTAGTGGCAGCAGGGCTCCGGCGGGAATTTAAAGGACCCTGGAACTCCAGCCACCGCTTTCGCCCCGGCCCTTTAAATCCCTGCCTGAGCCCTGCTGCCGAAGCCCTGGGGTAGCGGCGGTGGGGCTCTGGCAGGGATTTAAAGGGCCCCAGGGCTCCAGCCTCCGCTGTGGCCCCGGGGCCCTCTAAATTGCCACTGGAGCCCCGCTACCCTAGGGCTCGGGCAGCAGGGCTCAGGCGGGGATTTAAAGGGCTCAGGGCTCCAACAGCCACTACCACAGCAGAGCCCCGGGCCCTTTAAAGCTCTGCCAGAGCCCTGGGGTAGCGGTAGCAGCCAGGAGTCCCCAGGGCTCCTCAGTGATTAAAAGGGCCCGGGGCTCCGCTGCAGTAGCGGCAGCTGGAGCCTTGGGCCCTTTAAATCGCCCCCGGGCTTACCAGCCACCACTGCAGCTGGTAACTCAGGGGTGATTTAAAGGGCCTGGGGCTCCCAGCCACCACTATTGCAGCTGGAGCCCAGGGCCCTTTAAATCAAGATTTAAAGGGCCCAGGGATTTAAGGCCCTGCCTCTTCTGGTTGAGGCTATGCCCCCCCCACTCAGGACTCTGGTGTACCGGTAAGTCCTTTAACTTACTTTCACTGCTGCCCACAGCCATCTATTCAGTTTGATTAGTACAGTCATGCATGGAATTTTAATAACCTGCCATAGTTATGCAATAACTGTACCTCACTGCCTTACAATATTCATAGGGATGATCATCAGGTGGCCGTTAATTATGCATCTCTTGGTGTGTCTCCCTAGCACACAGGCCCACTGACCCCTTTTTATTATAGGATATACTGATATACACTCTGCATTATAAACATGCAGAGAGATTGTCATGTCTTTCCCATATTTGTACTTCAACACACCACAAATTTTGGTGTCCCAATTTTCATAGGTTCTATCAATTCCTCTCTTACTCATTAACACCTGTCAATTAATCACGATAGCAGCTTGTGGTTAATATATTGCTGACATCTTATTTCAATGAAAATCCCCAGTATATTTCAACTGGTCGTAATTGGTATCTTGCAGTTATTTTATTTCCCTAATCATCAATGCTTAACAAGGTTATATAGTGGTTAATTTGTCAACTTCTTTTATGCCAAAAGCCTTATTTGGCTAAACGAATATCTCACAGGTCTGAGGCCTGTAGGTCTTGTGTTTCAGCCCTATTTAATCTCAATATTTTATCTATATGCTACATTAATACATCCCTGTCAGTTCTACCCCCCTGTACTGGTTTCCCACTTATTTCTTACCTATTATTCCCCCTATTACTAATAAATCCCCCACACACACACACCCAACTCCTAAATCACATATTACCAAATGCAAGCTAATTGGCTACAACTCATAAAATGGGGACAATACTGTCATGGTTCTGGAGTTAACTGCACCTTTGCTTCCTTTATGGTCTCCTCAAAGATACCTGCTTAGATTTCAGGCCTCTAGCTATCACCTGTTTGTGTGTGGGAACCCTCATTCCTTTCCCTGCAGACCAGAGTTTTAGGGTTGCAGTTCCCTGGCAATTCATTGTTCTTACCCCAGCAGGTCTGACCTAAGTCCAGCACCAGCTGTTTGGATGCCTAACATGGGCCAAGACAGGGTTTACCATTGACCAGCCAGCCTCCAGAACATAGTAGATTTATTTAGGACAAAATCATTCAGAAAAAAACATAATATCAAAACAATAGTCTACACCCACACTAACCTTACCACATGTCACTCATAATCTGATGAGGTTCAACAAGGACAAGTGCAGAGCCCTGCACTTAGGATGGAAGAATCCAATGCACCGCTACAGACTAGAGACCAAATGGCTAGGCAGCAGTTCTGCAGAAAAGGACCTAGGGGTTACAGTGGACGAGAAGCTTGATATGGGTCAACAGTGTGCCCTTTTTGCCAAGAAGGCCAATGGCATTTTGGGCTGTATAAGTAGGGGCATTGCCAGCAGATCAAGGGATGTGATCGTTCCCCTCTATTTGACACTGGTGAGGCCTCACCTGGAGTACTGTGTCCAGTTTTGGGCCCCACACTACAAGAAGGATGTGGAAAAATTGGAAAGAGTCCAATGGAGGGCAACAAAAATGATTAGGAGACTGGAACACATGAGTTATGAGGAGAGGCTGAGGGAGCTGGGGATGTTTAGTCTACGGAAGAGAAGAATGAGGGGGGATTTGATAGCTGCTTTCAACTACCTGAAAGGGTGTTCCAAGGAGGGTGGCTCTAGACTGTTCTCAGTGGTAGCAGATGACTGAACAAGGAGTAATGGTCTCAAGTTGCTGTGGGGGAGATTTAAGTTGGATATTAGGAAAAACTTTTTCACTAGGAGGGTGGTGAAACACTGGAATGCGTTACCTAGGGAGGTGGTGGAATCTCCTTCCTTAGAAGTTTTTAAGGTCAGGCTTGATAAAGTCCTGGCTCGGCTGATTTAATTGGGGATCGGTCCTGCTTTGAGCAGGGGGTTGGACTAGATGACCTCTTGAGGTCCCTTCCAACCCTGATATTCTATGATTCCATATGGTTAAAATCTCATACCCGTTTGAGGGACCTGAGTCATTTCAGGATCACTCTTTACACAGATTGGGGGACTTTGTTCTCCCAAGCCTCCTGAAACAGGTGAAACCAGACAATGCCCCTTTCCCCAGAAGGCTAAGCTTCAAAGGACTACTCACATAAGTAAGGCAAATGGGGGTATATTGCTCTTTAAATTTAAAGAATTTCTTAGTGTATGAGACTGCATTAAACACCACTAGTGATTCCAAATTCCACAGGAAATGCATCCAGTAAAACAGAATATATAGATACATAAATACTTATTGATGCAAAGGATATTTTGTGTGGCCATAGTGCTCCACATATCATACAGTATAGTAGTCTTTGAAGATTTCCATGCCTCCAAAGTTGTACATCTCTTACAGATACTACATACATCACAAAAGAAGTATGAGGCTTGATTAATGTTTATAAAATGCATTTAAATCCTCAGATGAGAAATGCTCCTAAGTGTAAAGTTAGTATTTTCCTGTATGTGTGTTTTCTCTTCCTTTTCTTTCTAAAGGTGCGTAAAATAGCATCAACTGTTTTTCTTTCAATCATCATCGCAAAGCTGGGTGAAAGATATGGGGCCTGATTCTCCACTATTTTGTACTTTGTGAAATTATTTACATCTCTGTGCAAAGTGAATATAAAATGCAATCAGATCAAAAAGATAGTTTTTACACCGACTGTGCACATCTGTAGATGACAACATAAGGTGCAAGGCAGTGTGGAGAATCTGGCTGGATAGACAGAAGTAGACTCCCTGAGCTTTGTGTAGAGCCATGCATGTTTATGGTGTTATACAAATAAGAATCAAACTCTCTAATATTTGACTCCAATCCAACTCCTGTTGAAGTTTATAGGAATCTTTCCCCTGCACCTGCCAAAGGGAGCTACCTCTGCATAAGGATGACAGCTTCTAATTAGGCCTTGATTATATGTCCTCCTGTAAACCTAAACACTTCTTCACTTTGGCAGTTTGTCTTGATCCTGCAAACTCATCTGTGCAGTGGGCCCCCATGGTCAGGCCCAGCATGGCTTATATGACTACATGATCCAAACCAAACCAAACCATGACAGCTGGGGCAGCACAGGGGCTGAGACTGAGGGCAACAAGCCAGGCTGGCTAGGTTCCGTTCCCGGCTCTGCGCTGAGTCGCTGGGGAGCTTGGGTAGGTACCTGCTCTGTGCCTCAGTTTCCCGGGTGTAAGAGCGGGATATTAAAGTGCCAGGGAGGGGCGGGGAAGGCGAGGGGCAAGCTTGCGGGCTGCTGGGAGTGGCTCCCTAGCACAGCCGCTGTGTGACGCGGCCGAGGTGCTTGTGATGAATTAAGAGACGGGCAGAGCGTTTCCCAGGTGCTAACCCGACGCCCGCAGCGAACCCAGCCCGGACGGGACGGGGGCAGCCACAGCGTGGCCGGGCACCGTGAGAGGCAGCTGCTGCCCGGACCCTGAGCGCGCCGTGACCGCGGCCCCGAGCCCGCCCAGACCCCGGCACGGCAGCGGCGCTCATGGCCTCCGGGCCGGGCCAGGGAGGCGCTGCCCGTGAGCGGCGCGGGGCGGCTGGGCTCAGCGGTGCCTGGCGCCCCCAGGGAGCGGGCGAGCCGCGGCGGCGCTTCCGCAGGGCGGCCCGAGCCCTGGCGCATCTCTGCGGACTGAGCTTGTGGCGGAAAAGGTGCGTGGGCCGGGCGGCGGGTCCCGCGGCGGGGACAGGGCTCGCAGGCGCTCCCGGTCCCATCGGCCGACCCGGCCACCACAGAGCGGGCCCCGCTCGCCCCAGAGCAGCTCAGCCAACTCCCCCCGGCGGCCGGAGCGAGGGGCGGCGGCGGCAGCAGCAGCAGCTCCCCGATGTAGGCTCAGCCCTGCCCCGCGAAGCGCAAAGGGGTGCTGGCCGTTGACGTCAGTGGGCGCAGGACTGGCCCCAGAGCGGGAAAGGGGCTGCAGGGCGAGGGCAGGAGGCGGCCAGGAGCGGCCGGGCCTGTCTCAGTCATTAGCAGCCACTGTACGCAGGCAGACGTTGCTGGCGTTTAATTAGTAATAGCCGTAGCTAGAGTCGCTGGGGTGATGTGATCGTGTCTGTCAGCATAACAAAAATCATTGCCGCTGTTGTCAGGTTCTGCCCCACCACCAATTTTAAAATCAGTTTCCCCTAAAAATCGCAGCACTCTGCTGCTGAGACATTCACCAAGATACTGAGATTTAGGAAGAGATTCTCCACTGTGACCATATCCAGGACCTCAGACTCAGGACTAAACTACTTGGCCGTGTCTTTTAAAACTTACAGCTATAGATACTCTTGAGGGCATTTCTGTGCCGAAAAAAATTAAAAATTCTGCACACAATATTTTAAAATTCTGCAAATTTTATTTGTCAAATAAATGTGGAAGCTCCACCTTGGCATTGGGGCGCACAGGCCACTGGCTGCACAGAGGTGGGACTTGGGGGTTCACCGTGCAGCTCCTCCCTGGGATATGGACTCAGCGGCGAGGTTGCACCTAACCCTGACACAGCACAAGGACCGGACCTGCCACAGAAACACCCCAAAGCCCTGCCCCTCTGTGCCAGGTGCGGGCAGGCAGGCTTAGCAAGGCAGGATCCAAGTGTGAAGGGGCTTAGTGTGGGGGGGATCCAGGTGTGGGTTGAGAGGGTTCTGTGTGGGGCATTCTGGGTGCGGGTGGCTCAGTGGAGGATCTGGGTGCAGGGGGAGATCTGGATGCACAGGGGCTTGTTGGGGAGTTCTGGGTGCAACAGTAATGGGACTCTGTAGGGAGATCCAGGTGAAGGTGGTGGGGGTTCAGCAGGGGGGGGTGTCTCGGTGTGTGTGGGGGGGATAGAGCTTGGCTGGGGGCTCTGGGTGTGGAGAACTCAGTGGGAGGTTCCAGATGCTGGGGGAGTGGGGCTCAGTAGGGTGGGGATCCATGTGCAGCTGGTTGGGGCACAGTAGGGTAGGGTTCTGGGTGTGTGTGGCTTGGGATGATCCGGGTGAGGGCTCGTCCGGGGGTGGTGGTGGTTCTGGGTGCGGGTGAAGCTTGTCAGGAGGATCTGAGTATGGGGGGGTCTGGATGCACAGGGGTTGGGGGTATGGGGGAGCAGCTCCCTGTACAGGGATCCCTCCTCCTGCAGCTGAGGAGTGACAGGTGTAGGAAGCATGGGGCGGGGGAGAGTTTACAGAGCTTTCTACAGCCAGGGGAGAAATCTGGGGGTGGGTCTGACACAGCCCCAGATACTGTGCAGGGGAAGAGGAAGTCCTGTCCTCTCCAGCCCAGCTGGGACTAGCAGCTGAGCCCAGCGCAACGTAAGAGCCACCAGCCGGGTCTTCTTCAGTCCTGCCCCATACCCCACAGCAATTTACCTCTCTGCCAGCTGCCATGGGCACCCAAAACATACTGCTGGGGAGGGTCGTATGACTGCTCTGGTGGCTTCCCTTTGCTTTCCCCATCAGAAAGTCATTTTTCTGTGGGGAAGCAAAAAAATATGTGGGAGACATAAATCCTGCACATGCGCAGTGGTGCAGAATTCCCCCAGAAGTATATAGAGACTTCAGCAGGTATCCAACAGCTCTGTATTAGCATCTCTGTTAATTATTCTGTAATTACTTTTCTTCCATGAAAACAAACATTGCAGTGTTAAGTATTTTCTCATTTTGTTTAGCAGACCCACAGTTGCACCCTGTTTTCTGTTTTTGAGCTACCTCATTGTCCTCCTTCAAATCCGTCCTTATAATTCTCTCCTTTTTCTGATGCTTACACAAAATGTAGAGATAGAAGGTGGGTGAAACCAACTTCTGTTCATGAAAGAGACAGGCTTTTGAGCTTACACAGAGCTCTTCAGGTCTAAAGAAGACCCAAAGAAAAGTTTTATGTAAGCTTGACACCTTGTCTCTTTCACCACCAAAAGTTGGCCCCATAAAAGATATTATCTCACCAACCTTGTCTCTTTAATATCCTGGGGCCAACTTCACACAACAACACTGCATACAAAACACTTAACAGGCAGCTAGCAAGCTGAGATCACTGCCTGTCATGCTGACCAATATTGTCTCATTGTTTCCTTGTACTCCCTCTTCTTTGTCTGCATCAGTTTGTTGCTGCTTGTCTTAAATTTAGGCTGTAAGCTCTTTAGGGCAGGGAGTGTCTTTTTGTTCTTTGTTTGTACAGTGCCTAGCACAATGGAGTCCTGGTCCTTTTATTAAGGACCCCAGGCACTATGGTAATACACATAAATAAAAATAATAATGATTATTTGCTCAGTGGCAGCCCAAACTTCAAATTTGGTTATTGGAGCTGTGAGCCTTTTTGCTCAAGAAAATTAAAATGTTGTTTTACTGTTGCTGCCTAGGGTGGTCAAGGGACATTTCTCTGCATTCTGCTTGTTCTAGTTTGGATGATTGTGCCAGGGTTTCTAACTTTCATTCTCTTGGGTGCATCCGACTCTCACTTAATTTTATAGGTTGAGTTTTAATATAAACTAAAATGTCATTTCTATCACTAATCTGGGAATGTGAGACCAAATAACTTATTTTAAATTCAAAATACTAAGATGTAAATAATATTGTGGACAGTGCCCGTCCATCTGGTTTAAAATCTCGATCTGATCATGTAGAGTGGAATTAGTCTAATCCTTCACTAGTGCTGCCTGTTGATGTTCAGCAATAACTATGGCTTTGCCCATGAATATGTTTTTCCTTGGTTCCTGCTCTTCAAGTCATTAGAGAATGTGGAGCTGGAAAGGCTGTACACTTGGGCCATTTGCTCATATATGCATAGAGTCCGGGAATGCCTTTTGGGCATATATATCCATAGGCTTGCTTTGATTACATTGGTTGGGGGAAACATAGCACTGCAGAAGTTGAGACAGTGAGAACAATATTTCCATCAAAGCAATACATTCTGAAGGTCAGGTGGCCTGGTCATAAAAAACTTTGTTAAACATGCTTGTGCACTGTCTTGTGTTAATTTGTTGGTATTTAAATGTGATTTCAGAGGGAAATTACTGATGCAGGTCACCTTCCTTTTCCTACTCTCTCAGTATCTGTGTAAAGTGATTTTACCAATATGTCAATTGTATATTGTAATGAATGGACAATATATTTTTTTATTACTAGGTCACAGTGTAAAGACAAAACATTGAAACAATGTGAATGCTTGATGCGGTAGCCTTATGAGTCTGGCATCCATGTGTAGCTTCAAGCATATAGATCTAATTTTTCTACTGGTTTTCCTCTAGAGATCCAGAAGTGTTTAAATTTGTCACCTTTATATTTGCCTGTTCCTAAGGATAATTGGCTAGACGGGCCATATCTGTTTTTCATTCTAGCATAGCACTTTATAGCTTTTGCAAAACCTCAGACAACAAGAGATCATCTTCCAAAGTAAAACACATCACGTATAATGATGCTCAAGTCCATCATGAAATACTTGTCCCCAAATGTGTCAGTTTTGACCTCCTTAAGAATGCCCCTAACCTGCGCCAGTGCAGCCCTTCACTCAGTTTTTGCAATATATTCCAAATGGATGACAGCCAAGTAATGATAATTAAAAAACAAATAAATTATTTCAGTGCTCTGGCTAGACTAACAACCCAGCATATATGGTGAAATGTTCTTTGAAGGTATTCAAGTATATTGCAACAGGTTGGAGAGTAGGGTGACCGGATGTTCCAATTTTATAGGGACAGTTCCGATATTTGGGGCTTTTTTTTATATAGGTGTCAATTACTGCCCCACAATTTTTCACTCTTCCTATCTGGTCACCCTAATGGGGAGCTCTCACCACACCAGCCAAAAGCAAAAACATTTTAGAAAAATTCACAGAAAATTCTTGTTGGCATAAATTATACATGTAGGTATTGTAGAGTGTCTATAACTGTTCTAGGAATGTACATGTAATGTCAAACATGGGCTCTTTCTTCCTTGATCTTTTAGGGCCCTAGCAAGCTGCTTAACCTTTTAACCAAATGAATAGTCCAATCAAAATAACAGAATGTTTAAACTTAAGCAGATTCGTAAATGATCAAGGCCTTAGAATGATTTTCTTCATTTATTTAAGAAACCTTTTGAATACTCTGCTTTCTGTCTAGATATGTTGGAAAGAGTCCAGTAATACAGTGGGCAATATTTCACCTGAAGAGGCAGACACGTCTTGGAAGTGATCTCTTATTCAACATCAACAATTATTCTACAACTAATCTTGTTGGTATTTTTGATATTTGTGCTATAACTCTGCCATAATTGGTACCTGTGGTCCCAATCCTGCGTTTAGATATGCCCATGGACCTGTGTGTCCATGAAGAGCCTCATTGACTTCACTGGATTCTGCACAGGTGTAAGGACCTGCCTGTGCAGATCAAATTGCAGGTTTGGTGCCTATGCATTTTTGTGGCAAAAATTCCTATTAATTTCTGCAGGACATCTGGGTATGCAAGGATCAGGTTTTATGCAATTATTAATCTAGTTCTAATGAGGGATTGTTAAGCTTTTTTCCTGTGTATCTTTTGTCTAACAAAAATTAGATATTTGTTCCTGTATAATCTTAAAATGTATCTGAGTATAGTAAAACTTCTCATTTAAGATAACTGAAAATATAAAAAGAAAAGGAGGACTTGTGGCATAAGCTTTCATGAGCATTCCGATGAAGTGAGCTTATGCTCAAATAAATTTGTTAGTCTCTAAGGTGCCACAAGTCCTCCTTTTTCTTTTTGCGGATACAGACTAACACGGCTGCTACTCTGAAACCTGAAAATATAATATTTATCATAAGTATTTTAAAATAGATTATGATTACCTCAAAAAGATGGGGAAAAGAAGAATGTTGTCAACATGTTCAAACACTTCCCACTCCCCCCCCCCCCCGCCCCAAGTCATTCAGTCGGAGTGGAACATACTTGTAACAAAGTCACAATGAAGTAGGTTGAAACTCCCAGCCAAATCCTTCACAGAACAATCTAGTTATTGCTAGAATTGTTTGCATATTTCAGTGCATTCAAATAAAATGATTTCCTTATAAGAGTTTTACAGTATGTATGAATTATGTTAATTAATGAATGCGTGTCTTGGAAATGTTAGCCTGCATTTGTGGAACAAAAATAAAACCAAAATAAACACACCACTCAAACAGATACCCATGACTACTGTAGAAACCTTTATTCTATTTAAAGTACACTCAGTGTCCATAGGGACAAGTAGAATACAGTAAACAGGAATACATGTACTAATGTTTACATTTTTACTTTTGTTTTAGAGGGGAGATTTTGAAAAGCTGAAGCGTCTGTTGTATATTTGCCCTAAAGAGAGAAGTCAGCAAGATCTCAGGGAGGTAAGGAAAATAAAGCACTTTATTTGATAAATAATTAATCCAATGATACTAGGGCACAGTGATGATTTTCTTATGTCATTTTATTTTTGTAGATAACCATTTAACTTATGCAAACATAATTTAGAAAGAAAAAAACTGTGCTAATACAGCATGCAAAATTAGTGATTGCACTGAATGTTTAGACTGCTTCATCTGAAACTGATTACTACTCCCATCTGTTCAGACATGAGTATTTGAAGACTATTCTGTCTGATCTCAGTTTCCAGATTTTGAGGGAACTCCATCCAACTATTTCTACTGTGGTGTTAAGGGATAGCAGATCACAGGCCTCCAATGTAGACACACTAACATTAGCAGTGTATGTGGGTGGCCCTGGAGAAACTTGACCTATATGGGTATACTTGATTATGCAAAAATTCTATACTATTAAGCTTATGAATGTAAATTCAGATACTCAACTCCACTTCATACTTCAAAAGTAATAAAGTAGGTTGGGTGATTGGTATCAAATAAGGGGAGGGAAGAAAAAAGCAAAAAAAAGAACAAAAAAATAAAGGGAGGAAAAAGAAAGGAGTGGAGGAGAAAGGAGAGCGACATCTCATTTTCCATCCGCTAGGAATCAAAGATTTCTAAAATGTCAGATCAAATCTTTTCAAGTCCACTTCTCCAAAAATTTATGCACGCTTTAGCTGCCGGGTCATCCAAGCCTCTGTGCCAGTCTTCTATCCCTAGAGGCAGTCTGTTCTTCAATCTGAGCTCTTTGGCTACAAGCACTGCTCTAGAGATCCAAGCTTTCTGTGAGTTTCAGAATTTCCAAGGTGATGGGATGGATCACAGCTCTGGGAAGTCATTTTTAAGGAAGTATCCATGATCATATTAATCCTCCTGCCTACTTCTAGCCAAAAGGACTGTATCCTGGGACAGTCTCAAAACATGTGAGCCAGGGTGGGTTCGGGAGCCCCCTATCTCAAGCAGTACTCCATTTTGGTAAGGCCCAGGCACTCAAACCTATGTGAGGACCAGAATGAATGAAATAATGTTTTCTGCTGGATCAGCCTTAATCATGGATCAGTAGAAGAGGTTTCTAATTTTTTGCAAGGCACTTCCCCATGGGCTAGGGTTCAAGTATGTATGCCAATCTTTGTTCCAGGCCTGGCACAGGCAATCTAAGTTAGGGAGTGTCTTTTGGACCAGGAAGTCATAACAGGCTACAGATGGTTGGGTGAACCTCTGGCGCTCTCTCCATATCAACACCTATTCAGGAGTTTCTGGTGCTCCCAGCGCATCAGGACCAAATATGTCCTTCAAGAGATGCTTAAGCTGCTGGTAATGCCAGGCAGCTACATCAGGTAGGTTGTATTGGTTTTGGAGTGCTTGGAATGGGAGAAACTGATCCACAATTAAGAGACCCAAGCTATCCCCTTATCCATCCACTCTCTCTGCATTAATATTTTCTTGATCATTTTCAGCATATACTTGCCCCAAAGTATAGCATCAGTGAATGAGAAGGGGTGGAATTTACATTTTTTAGCCAAACTGGCCCATGTTTGTCTGGTAGTCAATATTGTAGGGGACATTTTACAATCAAAATGTTAGTAGGCTGAACCTAAAATTCCTGCCAATGGAAGGTGATGGATCAACTCCTGTTCCACCAGCAGCCCAGGGAGTGATCTTTTCTGTTATGTTCTGGAGTGACAGGGCTGCCTGCCTGCAGATAAGTCCGTATGATAATGCTGCAAATTGGAAGCCTCCCAATGAGATTGAGAGTTGCAGTTTAAACGAAGCCAGTCTTGTCCTCCCGCCCACTGGAATAGAAACTGGGAGACCTTTCAGGATACACCATGTTCAGGGAAGGACACATTCATTTTGATGACATTAATTTTGCCCCAAAGGCTAAGAGCATGGGATCTCCATATGCCCCAATCTCTCGCTACCTGAGCTAAAATGGACTCTAAATTAATTTTGACCAGATTCTCCATCTCACTGGGGATGATTTTCCCTAAATATTTAATCCGTTGGGTTGCGCTTAATATTCCAATTATCATAGATTCCCCTATGAGCTTGTTTACTTATACCCAGAATTTCCAGTTTTTTCCAATTGTTTTTACATCCCTAGAGGTTTCCAAATGCATTAATTAAATTTAATAGGCTAGGAACAAAATCTTCAAGTTTAGATACAAGAACAAAAGCATCATCCGCATAAAGCATGATCTTGTGCTCCATTTGGCCTATCCTGATGCCATGTATATATTGACTTGTATAGTTAGCAGTAGCTAAAGGTTCTAGGGCTAGGTCAAACAGCAAAGGTGAAAGGGGAATGGTTTTAAAGTAATGCCCTGGGTGACAGCCCTGGAAGAGGGATTCATACGAAGAAGTTTAATGTAGGAGATAAATTTGGCAGTCAGTTTAGCAAGCATGTAAAAGTAATCCATGTGTAAAAGGTGTTCTCTGCATCCAAGAAGACTGCAGTTTTGATGCATCAAAGGAGCCTCTATCTGCTATGATGTCAATCAGTTGACACAAATTGTCAGCTCATCTGTTTAACTTGTTGACTTATCTGTTAAAAATACTTAACACTTACCACACTAATGCAAACTCCAAAAAGCATCAGGCCTGCATTTTCAAACTAGGATGCCTAAAGCTAGGTGTCTAATAATATGGATTTAGCTACCACACCATAGTTATCACTGTGTGAAAACACTGCCCATCAGATTTTACCAGATCTAATTGAAGTGCTGTGCTACATTGTTGGGGGAGTGAGGCAACTGCCCTGCATGGTGTCCATTCCCTTTCACTTGTCCCCAAAGTGCTTCTTGCTCACTGGGACATGGAACCACATCAGTTCTGCTACAGGGGAACTCTTCACTGCCATGAATAAGGGGGTAGAATTTGCTCCTTAGGGAGTATTCCATATTCCTATTTATACTGATGTTGTGTGATCTTGCGAGTCACAGAACTATCCAGGGTAAATAAAGAACAAACTGTGTTTGTGTTTCTCTTTACCCACATATCTCAATGAACAATAAAGAGAAGAGTATGACTTCATTATGAATAATTTTGAAATCTTGCAGTGGATCTTTACATATATACCAAATATATAGGGTAAAGTAATTAGTTAAAGATCTGTGAAAACTGTTTAGATACTATGGTGATGAATGTCCACATTAGACCAAATTCTTTTCTGAAAATGTAGTTGTTTAGACTTTGATCATACTTCAGAGACCAAGTATAGGATTTTAGCCTTTTCTCCCCCCTTAGAAACTGGGTGGGGACAAGGGAAGGGTCATATTTTTATGCACTTTAAATTTTAATATCCCTAAGTAAATTGGGTAATCATCTCTCAAGTACTAATGGACAAAGAAACTTACATTTCATTTTGTTAACTATGACCTTTTAGAGGTCAGATTTTTGTTTAATTTTTCCAGTATAAAAAGCTTTTATGTAAACACAAGGCTCATTCTAAAGCATCTGACAAATATTGACAAAAGTTGTTCCCCTTTTGAAAGACTGCATCATGTGAGTTGTGTGGAGGTGACTGAGAAGCTAGGAGTCCTTTCACATAACACACTTCAGATCTGAGTCATTGCCAGTCACTTGTTACCCATAGTATAATAAAAATAAATCATTTTTCTAAATTTGATAAATCTGCTAATGATTTAAACTCCATTAACTCATTGACCATGGATCTGTAGTGTCTTCCAGTTGATTGTGTGGAATTTTAGCAGCCCCAAGAGTTTGCCCCGTGGAGGCGGCACAACTCAATGCTAGGCTCTTAGTACTCTCACCTAATGGCCAGGCTTTAGAGCCAAAACGGCTGAGGTTCTTTAATTGTGTTGGCTGCTTTACAGTAAACCAGAGAAAACAAGTCAGGCTTATGCATAAATGGTTACCAAAATTTATTAAGCTAGATTCTAATCATGTGGTTACAAAATTACTAGTGCCTACTTATTTAAATGTAGAGATGTTACACACACAAACAAGTTACAAAACTGAAGCCACAATCCCAAAGAAAGAAAACAAAGTATAGAGCTCTATTTCAAAATATGTGTACACTAAAGATAGGCGATCCGGTGTGGGTGCTTCTTACCCTCCTTGCATCTCTCGATTCCAGCGGTGCCAAGCCAGGATCGGTCACTCAATTCCGCGGAAAGACGAATAAGGGACAAGGCGTAGGGACCCTCTTAGCTGCAGAAGCCTTGGGAGGCTGTCACTTATCTGACCAGCAGATAGATAGTGAAAAGCACTCAAAAATCATGGTGCTGTAGGTCCCCTACTTATACCTCTGTACTCCTTTATTCTCTTTCTCCTTTCTTATGCCAAATTGAGGCTGGTCTGTCTGGGTGACGCCAGCTTTCGCAAGAGTAGTTTACACTTGCAAGGGAGAGAAACAATAAGTGTCGACTACTGGACATTTCTTTTATCAGGGTAAATATTTTCCCAACTAGGATGTTGGTGTGTGTGCATCACGCTATTTAGTAGGGGCTAAGAGCCATGTCTGTCACAGGGCCTCTGCCTGCTGTGAGCTTAATCGTTGTATCTGTTCCCAGAGGCACATTGTAGCAGCACACCTGTGCTTTCACAGCTTCAAAGGCTGTGCTGGAATATATGTTAAGTGCCCTGTTCCGGCTTTCTCCTGTGTTTCCAGCAATGCGGGTCTGAGGGGGGGGCGGGGGCTGTCTGTCTGGCTACACTACCCTACAACCTGTAAGGAGAGAAAATCATCCACTCTCCTGTATACTGGCAGGTGTGGAAAATGGGGCAGGGCCATGGAAGCCAACAGCATACTAGTCTTGCCGAGCTCAAGCACTGCTGTTGTGCCTGGGTCCTACATGAGGGCCAAGGAAATGGAAGATTCTTCCACCCTCTTCCTCTGCCTGGGCACACACGCAGGGGCTCAACTTGACCACAGTGTAGTTTACAATTTCTCTGGTGTGTTATCTGAGCCTGTTATTAAATTGAAGTGTGCTGTCTTTTTTTTCCAAGATACAAACATGTCTGAAGAAGAACAGAACATTTCAGTGTTTACCTCATAAAACACAGCTCCAACTTTGCCATGCTGTAGTCTACCAAGAGTAAGTAAGAGACAAGAATGCTACTGTTTCCTTCAGAAACCGAGGTCAGAACATGCACATTTTTCAACAAAACTGTAACTCTTTGAATTAAATATTAATCATACTTCAGAAACACTCACCCCATTAAAATAAAATATTGACAAGCAGAGTGTGACAGGGTTGGGGGAAACCCCGTCCTGTGCAGGGCGAGTGTGCCCGTTTCTCTTAGGGAATATTGGGGGGAGGGGGGGCATATGTACCTTACTTCTATGTCCCTCCCAACCCGAGTCCAGACACTCATCCTTATCAGCAGGGTGGTGCAGCCTAGTGGCCAGAGTACATAAATTCACCATTGTCAGCTGGGCAGTAAGGCCTAGTGGCTAATGTCAGTCAATCCGCCCCTTTTTGCAGGGCAGTAAGGCGCCTAGTGGCCCAAGTCAATAACTTCATCCCTTTTTGCAGAACAATAAGGCCTAGTGGCCAGGGTCAATAAATTCGCCATTGTGAGCGGAGCAGTAAGGTCTAGCGGGCACAGGGGGAGGGGTTGCACCCTCAGCAGAGGGGTCCAGGCCCTCCCTCTCCACCGGACCCCAGCCCAAGGCCCTGTTAGTGGCTATAGCGTGGGCCACTGAGTCAGCGGGGAAAGGCTCCGACAAAAACACACTGACTCAAGGCTTTGGCTCACTCACCTGTCCGCTGTCTGATTCCCCTGGGCTGCTTCCTGCCATCGTCCCTGCTGCTGTGGTCTGGGCATCCCTGTTACCTTTAGGTTCTCCGGTCTGCCCTTTCTCAAGCATCTCCATACCCAGCATGGCCTTTGGGGTTGCCTTGGAGTCTGCCTGGGCTGCGGCATCCCCAGCTCCTACAGTCCCGGGCTTCCACTGAGCCCTGGTTGGAGTGGCTGGCATGCATCCTTCTTCCACAGCAGTCCACCCCAACTGAGGTGAACTGCTCCCTTTTATACCAGTGCACCTGGAGCATTCCCAGTAGAGTAATGTGGACATGTCTTCCTCAACCCACAATGTAGGGTTAACCCTTCCCCGTCCAGTGCAAGGTGAGTGCACCCCGTCACCCAGAGCTATATAATACTTCTCTGGTATTTGGTGATTTGGACCGCAGTCCTGAAATGGAGAGCTTCCATACCTGAGATCTAAAAATCCAGTTGGAATGCAAGATCATCAGTGTGCTAATACAAAAGGCTTCTCCCAAGAAAATACAAAAATAAAGACATAACTATTTAAATTAAAAGATCTCTCCAGGATCCAAGCAATTTAACCACTTCCTGCAGTAAGTCCTGGCTCCCACCTGCCTGACCCCCCAGAAAACCACGTTACCTTTCAATGTCTTGGCCCTCTTGTATCCTGTAATGAACTCGACATCACACTGATGTGTGGATATAGCTGGCTTTTGGGAAAGGCAAGTTCTTGCAGTGCAGAAACTGGACCTTTTGGTGTGAAATATACCATGGAACAGTGAAACATGGACTCAGAGATATCTTAAGACCTCTTTTATGCTTGCCCCACCCCCGAGACAATATTAATCCTGGCTATGAAATCTACTCTTTTGTTTGAGCAGCATTAAAATTTGAGAACAAATCCCTCTACCCATGCAACTTCAGCAAGTACATTTTCAGATTATAAATATGGTCTTCTTACATGCTGTCCTGTATCAGAAACGTTGTGGGAGCATGATGTTTTGTTCAAAAGGAATATGCATAATTAGCAAACAACCTCTACATTTAGTGACAGTTAAGACTGTGGCAGAGCATACCCCACCCACCCACAATCTTAAAAATGTGGAAATAAGCTAAGCATTGTGACTTGTGCACTTCTTTCCACCTTCCTGTGGCCTACAACTCTGTTGATTAACACATTTCCAGCACTCCATAAGGCTTTTACTTCCATCTCCAACAGATACACAACAGCTTCATCAAATTTGCACTCTACCTCAGAGCCTTAACAGTGATCTCAGCTGTGATAAAGCTCAATAACTTCCCACTTGCATGGAATGTGTGACATCCAGATGAACTCCTGTTGATAAAATCGATATAAAAGAGGGTTGAGGTTTTGCATTACAGATCCAAATTTAATAAAGTTGGCATAGAAATAGCTTTGCTATAGCCTGTAGCAACAACATGTTACACCAGTAGATCTGCCTATTGCTCTCCCTCTTTCCTGCCACTATGAAGCAAACCTTTCAACTAGGGCTGTCAAGCAATTAAAAAAAGTAATCACAATTAATTGCGTGATTAAAAAAATTAATCATGATGTTAAACAATAATAGAATAGCATTTATTCTGGGGCTCTCAAGTGATTAAAAAAATTAATTGCGATTAATCGCGTGATGAAAAAAATTAATCATAATTAATCACACTATTAAACAATAATAGAATACCACTTCAGATTCTTAAACCTTGGGTCGACTGCTGTATTTATCCTTAGAAATCTCACATTGGTGCCTTCTTTGAGTTTTGTCAAATCTGCAGTGAAAGTGTTCTTAAAATGAACAACATGTGTTGGGTCATCATCCGAAACTGCTATAACATGAAATATATGGCAGAATGCAGGTAAAACAGAACAGGAGACATACAATTCTCCCCCAAGGAGTCACAAATTTAATTGCAGCAAAGAGTCCTGTGGCACCTTATAGACTAACAGACATATTGGAGCATGAGCTTTCGTTGTCACATGCATTCGACGAAGTGGGTATTCACCCATGAAAGCTCATGCTCCAATATGTCTGTCAGTCTATAAGGTGCCGCAGGACTCTTTGCCGCTTTTACAAATCCGGACTAACACGGCTACCCCTCTGAAGCTTCACAAATTTAATTAACACATTATTTGTTTAACGAGCATTATCAGCATAGAAACATGACCTCTGGAACGATGGCCAAAGCATGAAAAGGCATATAAATCCTTAGCGCATCTGGCATGTAAATATCTTGCAATGCCAGCTACAGCGGTGCCATGCGAACCCCTGTTCTCACTTTCAGGTGACATTGTAATTAAGAAGTGGGCAGCATTATCTCCAGTAAATGTAAACAAACTTGTTTCTCGTAGCAATCAGCTGAACAAGAAGTAGGACTGAGTGGACTTGTAGGCTCTAAAGTTTTATGTGTTGTTTTTGAGTGCAGTTATGTAACAAAAAACCCCTATATTTGTAAGTTGCACTTTCATAATAAAGAGATTGCACTACAGTACTTATATGAGGTGAATCGAAAAATACTGTTCCTTTTATCATTTTTACCATGCAAATACTTGTAATCAAAAGTAATATAAAGTGAGCACTGTCAAGTTGTATTCTGTGTTATAATTGAAATCAATATATTTGAAAATGCAGAAAAACATTCAAAAATATTTAATAAATTTCAATTGGTATTCTATTGTTTAATAGTGCGATTAATTACAATAAGTTTTTTAAATTGCGATTAATTTTTTTGAGTTAATCGCGTGAGTTAATTGTGATTAATCAACAGTCCTACTTTCAACCTTTAAATATACCAACAAGGGACACCTGCAGATCTGATAGCTGACATCTTGGCCAACATCAGGGATTGAAATGATAAACCCCAGAGCTAAAAGCATAAGTTTTTATAGTATGCTAAGGATTGAGGCTCACAAGTAGAGAGCTGTCACAGATTTACATCCATTATGAATTGGGCACAGCGGGACATATACACACACTGACTAGTGGGTTCCAAAAGTAAAATGTTTAGCAAATGACTGAAATGTGAATGTGTATTCTGGTGATTAACGCCATAATTTAAGATATCATAGTTAAAGTGCAAAATCTGTTTCAAAGTGGTTTTTTTCAATTTGTGAAACTCTCATAAACATTCCCTCACCCCACATAAATCCTATTGCTGATCTGAATCTCTTGATCTTCAGATCCCTAATGTAGGCTCTTACTATTTGAGCTGTAGGCATAACTCTAGATGAACCCCTGGAGAGGTCTTGAAACATGTTTTCTTAATTATTTACTTGTCAGAAGTAAAATATTAGTTTATTAGGAATCTTGGATTCTATACCTAGCTCTTGGAAGGGAGTGTGGGTTTACAGTGGTTAGAGATAGGATAGTTGGATTTACTCCCTTTAAAATGCAGTGTCATGTACTGGATAAGATTGTGGTTTCTCATGTTAGAGTTTTGGGCCTATAGTGATCTTGTATAAACTCTTTGCTAATTTATTTTAAAAATGTGGGCGAGTGTTTAGCTCTTCCTTAACTGTCTTTTAGACTGAGGTTTGGGATTGTAATCAATAATCAGGGTAGTAAAATGCATGGGAATTTAAACAACACTTATAAGAGGTGGGTTTTGAACACCTGGTCTCCTCTTTGCCAGCTCAAGAAACTTTTCCTTAGGCTTCAAGTGTATTTGGGGTGTGTCTTTCTCTCTCATTTGCCCGCAGCAGATTTGTTGTCAAATTAAATATTGGTGGGTTTGCCTCAGTGCACATATTTTCCATTATGACTAAAAAGGTATATAACACTCTATAGATAAACACTATCCATGTATAACATACTCCATGATTCAGCACACAAGAAGCCACAATGATGCCAAAGGACAAGTCCCAGAGTGTCTTAAAGTGCAAAGGGGGTACAAAGAAAGTGAGACAATCAATGACCAAAAAAATCACCAGAAGAGGTGATTTGGAACTGCTCTTATTTGTTCTGTGTCAATTCATTTTTCATCAAACCACCATGAAAAAATCCAGATAGAACTCAGTTTATATTCTATGTGTTATTTTTTTTTTGCCATTTCAATGAGATTTTTACAAAATAATGTAAAGCTTCTGTTAAAATTGAGCTTTGTAAGGCAGCCTTACCTATGGCATACCTACCATTGCATCATAATAAGTGATATATTGTGCTTATATAGCACTTTCCAACCTAACATCCCAAAGTGCCTTATTAACATTAATGGGCCTTATTCTCATTTCACTAAGGCTATTTTATGCTGCTGTGCCAATGTAAAGGGGCCTTAAACAGTACACCCACTTTAAGGCCACTTTACATGGTGGGGATGGTTTAAAGTTGCCTTAGCATCATGCATTTAGCCTCACCACAAGTCTATGTAGTGGGTAACTAATGTCTCCATTGGACAGATGAGAAAATTAGGGCAAAAACAGGTGAAGTGATTCACCTCATTTCACATAGAAAAAGTCTGCTACAGCTGGGAATAGAATTCAGTTTTCCTGACTCCCTGACTGCTTTCAGGTCTCTGTTAGTGAAGCAGATGTTTTGACAAAGTAGGCTGGCGAGTAGCTTTGTTCCACTGTGTTATTTTGTTATTGGTGACATCAGCTCAGATTCTGGGTTTAGTTATGTTTTTGTCCAGTGAACTAGGATGGAAGCTCTTCACAGCTGAATACATTAGGCAGTGGTTCTCCACCTGCGGCCCAATCAGCACACAGCTGCAGCCCATGTGACATTCTTGGGGCCATACAGGTAGTATTGGAAGCGGCCCACAATGGTAAATAGGTTGGGAACCACTGCATTAGAGTCTGAGCTTTGGTGATAGTAGTCTGAAAAGTTAGGTAGTTGACGGTAAAGAGTAGCTGTCCTGATAATTATTTAGTGGATTCTGTGGTTCAGGAGAAGGACCTTCTGATTTCCTTCATGTATGTAATATATTATAGTCATTACTGTTTGGTACTTGGCACTTAAATAGCACTTTTCATGCACAGAGATTTAAGCATTTTATAGTGACAGGTAACTACCATGGGTGTGCAAGAACACCACCTTATGTTGTAACTGTGTCATCTTTTAGGAATTCCACTCTCTGTTTTGCAGATTGATCCTTATTGTATCCTGAAACTTAAACAAATCAACCATTAATTAATGGTTGATGTTACATTTCACATATCATGGAAAACATGTAATATTTAAAATTAATGTACCAATAAGCTGTATATCTAATACTAGAAGGATCCTTTTTACAAAATAAATACATGGTGAGATTTCTGAAGGGGAAAACTTTAAATTGGATGGGTCTCAACACAGGCTAAATCATGTGTTGTAACTACTCTGATAGAATTCCTCTAAGGTTTAGCAGGGATCCTTGCTGATAAGTATGTTGGCATCAAAGGCTTAGACTTTTAGAATGCTGTGTGCACAGTTTATGTGCAAAAGTATATACCATTTCTGTGTTTAATTTACATGCATGACTGATGCACTTAGGAATGCAGTTGCAGGAAAAGTGCACTCAAATTTGCATTTCAGTACTTGCACACTCATGATATTTATGCAGTCATGGTAATAGCAGGTGCAGATTAAGTGTATGTACCAGCTGTGGTTCTACAGCTTTGTTCTCCTCCTGACATAATATCAAGTTAGTCTGTTATTAGCAGTTATACTTTTTTCAGTGTGTCATGTTAATTATGGTATAATTTTCATCCAGTCTACTAGGATACGTTCTGATGTCTGTATCTTTCTGTTTACATTTTGCATATTGTAGTCATTGTTTATTGTCAACATTACATAACTTTTACCTTTTGGGATTTTAATTCTCTTTCTAGGTGTGAAGCTGGAACCATAGTTATAAGGCAAGGACATGTTCCAAGTGAATGTTACTTAATACTATCTGGAAAACTAAAAGTCATAGGGGGTGATGCAAATTTCAAAGACCAAACTTTCACCTCTGAAATATTATGTGAAGCTGAAGAAGGAGACTTCGTAGGGGTAAATATTTTCATTTAAAATTTTAATATTATTTGAATGAAAATATGCTTTAAAATGTTTAAAGGGGATATTTCCAAAGACACAAAAGGAAAGTCAGTAGAACCTGGATACCTAATTATCTTAGTCTCTTTTGTTAAGTTTTTAATAACATTTACGAAATTAAAAATAATGTGGTAAAAATTCCTCCTAAGGTGAAGTGTTCCATGAATCCTGTGATCTGTGCAGGAAAAAGGGGCAAGTTGGAGCAGATGTGGGGCATGGACGAGGAGGTGGGCAGAAGAGAGAACTTGGCTCCAGGTCCTATGATCTTTCTGTGACTGTACACCACAGTACATGCCAATTGATCCAGGCGTTCATGTTTTGTTTGTTTCTATGGGGTAGAGGGAAGGGAGACATGCTGTTTCTGGTCTCCAGTGACAGCCTGTAGGAATGTTTGGAAGAAATCTTATATAGATTACCTTCCTTCTCTTTAGCCTCTTCCTTCAGTAAGGGACAATCAGGCCCTTAGACATTTGTTAATAAAAAATTAATTTGATGGGCCCAATAGATTGTCTAGTAGCAATGCAACATGCTGCTATGAGAGAATTCTTGTCTCATACTTCCTGCCTAACGGGATTAAAGGAAAATGAACCTGTGTGATTAAATCTATTTTCATTTTAAAGGTGTTTGTTCCTCATACAATACAAATGGTGGTAACTCTCTTTAGTTTTGCACCCTAAAAATATTAGGCTGGATTTTGCCCCAAAGTACAAGTGTGCATCTTCCACAGAAGGCAGCATTTGGCCCTTTGAAATTAGATGCCCATTTAGAAGGTAGTTTACATTTAGAAAGCCCTCTGATTTCTTTATCTGCAATAATTTTATTTTCCCAACATTTACTTTAGAATTTTCAAGCTTTTTAAAATGTGTCCTTGAGCAGAGTGCGTTTGATATTAATTGCAAGGGGCAGTTAGGATAAAGCAATATACTACAGTCAATGGAAGTAGATAGAACTTAGTTCCTTGTAGGACTGGGTGCTTACCCAGTGTACTATTATTAATTTATCTTTATACCTTTAATTAAAAGTTGTACAATCCTCTATGCAATCTTAAGTGTTTTATTGTAAAAG
Organism: Eretmochelys imbricata; assembly: GCF_965152235.1. Classification (NCBI taxonomy): domain Eukaryota; kingdom Metazoa; phylum Chordata; order Testudines; family Cheloniidae; genus Eretmochelys; species Eretmochelys imbricata. Next base: position 92,150,259 of record NC_135575.1, read on the forward strand.
TAAACTGTACAGCTGAAAGAAGAATTATGCTTCTTGTTTTTGTTTTGCAGGAAATCTGTCTTCTGACTAATACAAACCGATCTACTTCCATTATATGTAAATCCGATGTGGAACTTCTAGTGATAAACAAAGAGGTACTTGGGGAAAAAAAATGAATGGCAAAATAAGTGGTTTCTTTAATTGAATGTATTCTCTCCTAAAATACTTTTTAATACATTTCACATCTTTGAAGACAAAAATGGCCATTTAAAAATTAATCTCTGAACAATTAATGTTCTGATATTTAATTTCATTAGTAAATTGTTGTGCAAATTCTTTACAAGGAATGAACTGTGAATGTATAATCAACAGTATTAGGGTAGTTTAAAATGATACCGTTAGATGTTAAAAATAATGCAGATACAGCGTTCCAGGAGCCAAAGTATTGTGATGAAGAAAAAAGGCACCTGAGGTATGCTGCTACAAAGTATTATTTTTTAGGAAATATATAGTGTGGCTTGTTACAGTGGTTTCTTTATATTTTCTGTTAGAACCCCTCTGAGACTCATATCTACAATACGATGTAGTGGTGCATGAACTGCTAATGTTACAGCAGAAAAACCATCTGATCACATTTGTATTGGCAGCTGTATCACAATTTGGCATATAAGTCTCTAGGGCCGAAACTTAAGTTTTTCAGTGTTTTTGGGAGATGAATTATAAATAAAGAACAATTTTTATTGCTGGTTCTGGGTCTCTTTTTATTTTAAAAATATTGACAAGGTAAATCTCATGAGGCAAAAAGAAAAGGAGTACTTATGGCACCTTAGAGACTAACCAATTTATTTGAGCATAAGCTTTCGTGAGCTACAGCTCACTTCATCTAAGGTGCCACAAGTACTCCTTTTCTTTTTGCGAATACAGACTAACACGGCTGTTGCTCTGAAACCTCTCATGAGGCAGTAAGTCTTAATGCGCAGGGTGATCGCCTAATGCTAGAAGTCTCTTCGTGGCTTTCTAAAGCTGTTTAGGCCATGAATTCCTGATGTAATGATGACAATAGTTTATCTATCTTGATGTGCCAGGTTGTAGAGTTTATTGCTTAGTCCCTCTCTAGGGAACTTTGAGTAACAGCCTTGATTTGCCTCTGCTGAGGGTGGGGGAATAGGGGAACTCATTGGCTGTTCTGGAACATTATAAATTATCTGTAGGAAGCTTTGTGGCATTAGACTCTAGCCCAAAAGTGCTTTTGGGTGTTGGTGTGGTTACCAGCATGGCCTGGAAAAAGAGCAGAGAGAAAAGAGAGACCATGATGTGGTGGTTTACTCTAATGGAAGCAAATAATGGTTCTGGATGTGTGTAAAAAGGTTAGATTTTTTTTTTCCAGACACCTTTGTCAATACTTATTATGTAAAAATCCGTACTTGATATTTGCCAAGATAAATCAGGCTGATATTCTCCTGCGCCTAATAATAGTAGAGCTATGCAAGTGTGATGCATTTCAATTTGAAAATGTTAGAAGAAATATCCTGACTGTTTTAGCACTCTAAGATCTTATTAGTTTAATGTGATCATTTTTATTTTTTAAAAACTCAACAGAAGCCCTAGGAATCTGATTACCTGCAACAATTGTGAGAATGGTTAATGTAATAAAATAGTATTGCGATACTGCAAAAATACACCATAAATAAAATCATGCCCTGGATGTGGTTTTCTCTTTTTGAATATCATATTCATTGTATTATTTGTAAAATAGAAAAGGAAAGAGAGAGCTCTATTAATCCAATGACCTTTTTTTACAAAGAATGATAACTGTGTGCTAATGGAAACATTCAAACAGTAGGTTATGTATGTTATGTATATGTAGTGCCCCAAACAGTGTTGTTACATGCTCATCAGTGAAGATTTTCAATTAGTTTTAGCAGCATTTTACAGGCACAATGATTTAGTTTCCTATATGAAAAAAAAATTGTTCATATTTTTGCATCTGGAAGGCTTCCTCCTTTCCCCAATGTTAGCTTTTATACCATTTGTTTATGTCAATACAACAGTATTTCTTTTGCTAGCACTTTTCATTTTATTCATGAAGGGAATTAGCATTTTATCCACTGCTGTTGTTTGTTCACTTCGAAGCAGAACAATTGTTGTTTTCCACTGCCACTAGTTTCATTCTCTTTTTAGAAATGTGCTTCAGTATGATAGGGCTGCTTTTGAAAATGGATATTTTGTTGTTCTGGAAGACAGTCATCACCAGCCTGCTGGAACAATTTGTATAGTGGGGGTGCTGGGAGCCATTGAACCAATCCGTAAACCCTGTCTATAATGAAATCCACTTCAAGCTAGGGGGTGCTGCAGCTTTAATTTGCAGTGTCTAATCTGTATCCACAGTCTCTCTTTGGAGTTTCATACAAACCCCAGTTTTCCATATATCTGTTTTGTACTTGCTGGGTTAAACTGCTCTTAAAGCTTTCAAGAAGGTGTGTTACCTTTGCTCATCTGGAGTGAGGTCAGACAAGTCCTGTGTCTCTGGAGCATGAGAGACAGGATGTTCAAATAAGTGTTGTTCTCTCCCCATGGTCTACTAAAATAGGTTTCATTGCACAGCCACACAAGGATAAGCACACAAATTATGACCTCCTCACAAACACATAACACAAACTGCATACTTTACCTGCGTACATATGTTGGCAGTGAATATTTGCTTATGTCACTGAGGTTGTAATTATAGAGTTTTTTGTTACTCTGTGAAGGAAATTAATATGTAACTTGCCTGTTTGGAGGCAGAAGGGAGCTCCTTGTGAAATTGCATGTCTGTCACTGTCAGTTGAAATACACTGTGTGAGCATTAAGGAATGGGTAAGAAATGTCCTACAACTTGGCATTTCCTTGCTTTGAATTTGTTTTTTGGGGATATCATACTTATTTAGCCCAAATTACTTAGCCCCAAGCTGTCAAGGAGCTGGACTGCTACTGGTTCAAAGGGGGAAGTACCCATCTCCCAGGAGAAGTTACATGCTTCTGTTGGGTGACCAGATAGTAAGTGTGAAAAATCAGGATGGGGATGGGGGGTAATTAGCACCTATGTAAGAAAAAGCCCCAAATATCGGGCCTGTCCCTATAAAATCGGGACATCTGGTCACCCTAACCACTGTACTAGTTCAGGCATTTCCCAGCCATTTGAGACTGCTCCATTCACAGGAGTAAAAATGTCCACCCAGACTGATCATTGTAAATAGCAATTGGGGTAATGGGAATGAATGCAAATGATCCTCCCTCCCATGTCCTTAAGGTAGAAAGGGTGAGTTGTTTCTGGGTTGTCTGGCTAAATGTTAGTTAGAAAGTCTCCGTGGCCCAGAGATTCCTCTTCCCCACTCTGAAAATAGTGGGGCGTACACGATGCCACTGAGAACACCTTACGCTGAGGGTAGACAGTTCATTTCCCTATCTCTCTGGATCTCCACCCTACACTTAAAAAAACTTCTGAAATAGCCCATTATTCCCGTCTTGGGGTTGAAGAAACTTGTGTGCTGCATACTCCAGTTGGGATGATGATCATTTCTCCCAAGCCACTGAGCTCTTTTTCAAGCTACTCTGCAATTCCTCACCATGGAGACATAGTTTTAAAGTTATAAGAGGAGTTTATACACCATTTTTTGTAATGGAAACACATTAACTGGTGTCTTCATTTGTACCAGCCCCACAAGAAAAGCTATTTCAGAGTTTATAGAGGCTACAGTGTGATCACTGAAAATATGGTAATATGATGATGTAATAAAGTTTATTAAAGAACCTAATTTAACAAAAGATGAGAGTGCTTTGTACTAAAGTCAGAGGTGGAATGGCCTGGGTACAGCATATTTTTTTTTGCCAGGGAAATGCCATCTGGGATTTTATAATAATGTGTTTATCACTTTTGCACTATGACTAATATGTCTATAAATTCATGTCCGTCAACAATAGTCTAGCCATTTAAAAAGAATGTTTCTCTCTCTCTTCACCTTATGTGAAGTCATTTATGCATATTTTGACTTTGCAGGTTCCTTTCAAAACAGTGTGTCTGCCAGTCACATACAGAAATATAGAGCTGCCCATCTACCTTTTTTATGTATTATTAATATCTTTGACTCAGCAGTGCTTCTGATTCTCTGTTTGTTTTATATTGCAAGAGGTTGAAGATTAAACTCCATAAGAATCAGTCTACCTAGGGGAATTGAATAATGGAATAAAGAAATAAAAAGATACTTTAAAAGCCTTGTCAGCTCTTGGGACTTAGAGAGGCAAAGTGAGGGAGGCTCTTCTTAAATGCTTTCATTTTATCACCTCTGGAACTGCAAATAAACAGTAGAGCGGAAACAGAAACCATAGACTTCTCCAGTACTTTAGCAATGGTGATCATGTAGTCAACAGGCCTTATTGTATACTGTAAATCTAAAAACAATTGCATTGATGCTGGACTTTCCCACTCCAAATATTCCACCAGAGTGTGGTGATCAGTGCTGTGGGCCAACCTCCAGACTGCTAAGAATTCTCTTGTCCATATGGGTCATATGGCACTAACTCCATGTGGAGAAGTTCAAGTATGTCTGATCATCCAAAGATTTCTCAGCCAGTAACTCAGTCCAGACAGCTATAAATAGTATTCCAACTTTGGTTAGAACTGGCTTCAAGTCTTGCCTCTGTTCTTCATTTTGTCAACATAAAGATATGACTACCTTCTCATATGTAGCCACCTTTTTTCCCATATACCACCTCAGATTGATTTGTGTACAATTGTTGCTGTTTCAGTTGCCTAGAAGGCAAGTGAAAAACAAAAGCAAGAGGATGCAGCAAACATAGCTGATGTACCATTAGGCTGGAGGAAATGCTGTAGTATGCAACACAGTCATGTTTGTTGAAAATGGGTCAGATGAACATGTCAGAATCTAGTTAAATAAATATGGAGTGTGGACGGGGGTGAGGGAGTGGGTATTTTTTTCTTGTTTTGTCTTGTTTTCATTTTGTTCTGTTTTAGGTTTAATGTAATTTGACTGTGCAATATATGTGATTTTTAGTAGTAATAATATGTTGTAGATGATTGTCCTGAAGCCCCCCGCCCCATTGAAATAGATGGGACCCTTTTCCCCCTAACTTTAATGGAAGTTGGATCTGTCCCAAAGTGTGTATGAAAAATAGCTCCACTGTAGTTAAGTAATGTACTACAGCCCATAGATAATATATCAGACAATTCTGTTATTTGAATGATAGCAGAATCATAGAACTATTTATGTCAATATTATGTATTTTTTTCCTGGCTACTATGCAGTTTAGGTACCACTGTGTGGAACAGTGGCTAGAGCACTGGCTTGGGACTCTCAAGGGTTGGGTTTTATTCCCCGGTCTGACACTCACCTGCTGTGTGACCATGGCAGAGTCAATTCACCTCTGCCTGACTCAGTTTCCCCATCTGTAAAATAGGGTTAATCTTACTGATCTCCTTTGTAAAGTGCTGTGCAACCTAATGATGCAAAGCACTTTGTAAAGAGTTATGGTATTGTTATTTTGCATCTTTAGGTACCTATATACCTTTGAAAATCTGGCCTCAAGTGCCTAAGTGGGACATGAAAGTGGGACTTATGCTTCTTAATCATGCAGGTGCTTTAGAAAATATTACCCTTAATTTATAGTGCAGTTGCATCTGTTCCTGTGTGAAAGAGGGATTTTACACTGTTTAGTGTACTTGAACATTTTGCTTAGATTTCCATGACTAGAAATAAATTCAGAGGATTTCATCCTGTATTTTAGCTGTAACTGCTGTGTAGCTAATGTATATGATTTTGTGGTATTTACATTTATCAAAACTGTCATTTCAGTTTAGTGTTCCAAATGAAACATGAGCCCAGTAATTCTTTAAACAGTCTGAATTTCAATGTTTAAAAGGATTTGAAATGAGGCAAAAATTAATTGCATCCCTAATTGAGACAGTGAACAAAGATGCCAATTAGTGTAGTTATAACTTTGTGATTGTTGATATTGTCGACTAATAAATGGACTGTGTTCACCAACTCATTTCACATAGGTCACCTGTGATGGGCCGGATAGGCCCCACACTGGCATCAAGGGGTTGAAGAGAACTTGTGAGCCCAGCTGACCCCACCCCACCACTACTTGCAAAAAATGTCCAGGAAGGAGAGCAGAGCTCCGCTACTTGCTTGACAAGGGAAGCCTTGATTCCAGCCAAGAGCCTGAGGTGTCCCAGAGCCCGGGCTCCAGCCTGAGCCTGAATGTCTAAAGTACAATTAAACAGCCCCTTACCCTGAGCTCCGGGAGCCTGAGTCAGCTGACATGGGTTTTTAATTGCAATGTAGACATGTCCTAAGACACCTTGCTACGTAGATGAGCCATTTGGTGGATGGGACAGCTAGGCCCAGGAAGACGGACAAGAAGGGACTAGCTGCATGGAGACCATGCAGCTCCCCAGCCTTACACCCCAGAGCTGTACCATCTTACCCTGGTCAGAAGCCTGACCAGTGTAAGTTTATTACCCAGTCCACCCCTCCCCCAGTGTGGAGAGAACATACACTAGCCTTTTTTTGTAACCTGAGCTGAGATTTCCCAAGCACTTCAAGGAAAATACACCCTTTTAGGTAAAATATAAAACAGATTTATTAACTACAGAAAGATAGATTTTAAGTGATTATAAGTGGTAGGCATAAAAGGTCAGAGATAGACATTAAAAGAAAAAAGATACGCGCACAATCTAAATCTTATGTCTTATGTGACAGGACAAGGCCAGATGGCTATAGAAAAGTAGTGGGAGATATATTAGCTCCAGGCTAAACAAATCCCTGGTACCAGGTTAAGTGAAATGGAAGCTGCTCCAGGTCAATTAAGACACCTGGGGCCAATTAAGAACTTTCCAGAAGGCAGGGAGAATGCTATGTTGATTGGGACACCTGAAGCCAATCAGGGGCTGGCTGAAACTAGTAAAAGCCTCCCAGTTAGTCAGGTGGGTGTGCATGTCAGGAGCTGTGGGAGGAAGTTGTGCTGTTGGAGAGGCTGAGTAGTACACACCATATCAGGCACAAGGAAGGAGGCCCTGAGGTAAGGGTGAAGTGGAGCTTGAGGAAGTGAGGGCTGCTGTGGGGGAAGTAGCCCAGGGAATTGTACATGTCATGTTTCTAAAAGGTCAGCTACCATAGCTGATACTATTAGGGTCCCTGGGCTGGAGCCCGGAGTAGAGGGTGGGCCCAGGCTCCCTCCACCCCCGACCTTTGCCCCCTGATTAATCACTGAGACTGAGAGACAACAGAGACTGTGCAAGGAAGGATAACTTCTCCTCACCTCCCTCGCTGGCTTATGATGAAAATGGCTCAGTAGACTGTGACCCTTGTCTCTAGAGAAAGAAGGGTTACGTGCAGGGTCACAGTGAGCCTCTGAGGCAAGCGAAATCTGCCAGGAAATGCGGGACCCACAGAGGCAAGGACAGAGCTTTGTCACACTTATTACACTAGACAGTATTTAGATCAAGCAATTTTCTCAGCCCACTGGATATTATAGTTCTTAATACACAGGCTTCTCCCTTAGCCTGGACCAGTCTCCTCAATTGAAGTTTTCTGTTTTCCCAGCATTCTTGTTGCTTCTAGCCTAGGTAGGGGAGGAGAAAGGAAAAAGCATGATGCCACTGTCCCCTATATTATATCCTTAGTCCGTATGCCTAGAAAACACTAGCCCAGGCATGTCTTGGTGAGCTTTGCTTAGTCACAGGGTTGAACAATCCCCCTGGTGTGATCTTGTGCAACTGAATCATAGAGTTCAGTAGTCCCTGTTGTGTGGTGCTTGGGCAGTTCTCATTGAATTGCAAATCCCTTGATTACAACTCTCCTGCTGATTAATGGTCGTTGAGCACTCTCCTGGGAGTTGTTTGCCTTCATTGTATGTCACTAGCAAACTTATAACATATTTCAGTAACAACCATACAGCAAAATCTCATAACTTCACACACACTAATGATGATATACATATTTGTACAGAACAACAGGTTTCAGCAGATTGTGACCTTTCATACGATATCTTACATGGCATGCTTTCTATGAAATATCACAACCATATATGAATGATGAACATGGGGATTATAGGGTGCTATTTTGAGGTACATGTCTCAGCTAAGAGTAGTAAACAATAAAAAAAAATTATTTTTGCCAATAATCAGGTGTTGCATGATTATATAATGGGACCAGTACTATAAGATAAGAAGGTGTCATTGTTATAAAGCCACTTTTCTGACTGTAACCACACTTTAAATAGTTCCCTTCTTTGCTGGAAGTGTTGTGGTAAGGTACTTGGATCCAAAGACTGAGTTATGGTAAACATAATTTTATTAAAATTACTTAACATTAAGTGGGGTGCAAGGCTTTTGCTGTGGTTACCAAAAGAATGAATGGTTGTGCACAATATAGGCATATGACTTTAATTATGTTATTAGCTGTAAGAAGAGTTGTTTGTATGGTTTTATAAAAGTGGGAGTGCTCGCAGAAGAGAAATTTCCCTCCTGCACCTCATTTTGGGCCTGATCCTATGAGGCATTGAATACCCTCACTGAGATATTCAGCACCTTTAACTCATTACTTTTGATGGGGATTGAGAGTGCTCAGCACTTGCAGGCAGGTTCACTCAGTGACTCTCAGGCTTGGGCCTTTTATTTGTTTTTTTGGAGAATCTTTTTTTTTAAGTATAGAGAATAACACATGGTATACAGCAGGGATCAGCAACCTGTGGCATGGGGCCCATCAGGAAAATCCGCTGGCGGGCCAGGATGGTTTGTTTACCTGCAGCGTCCGCACGTTTGGACTGTCACAGCTCTCACTGGCTGTGGTTCGCTGTTCCAGGCCAATGGGGGCTGCGGGAAGTGGCGTGGGCTGAGGGATGTGCTGGCTGCTGCTTCCCACAGCCCCCATTGGCCTTGAATGGTGAACCGCAGTCAGTGGGAGCTATGATTGGCCAAACCTGTGGATGCTACAGTAAACAAACCGTCTCAGCCCGCCAGCGGATTTCCCTGATGGGCAACATGCCACAAGGTGCTGATCCCTGGTATACAGTGTACATAAGAACAGCCATACTGGGTCAGACCAATGGTCCATCGAGCCCAGTATCCTGTCTTCCGACAGTGGTCAATGCTAGGTTCCCCAGAGGGAGTGAACAGAACATGTAATTACCAGGTAATCCATCCCCTGTCGCTCATTCCCAGCTTCTGGCAAACAGAGGCTAGGGACACCATCCCTGTCCATCCTGGCTAATAGCCATCGATGGACCTATCATCCATGAACTTATCTCATTCTTTTTTGAACCCCTGTTATACACATGACCAAGACTCATATTATTTAAAATATCTTGACAACCTCTGAGTCATAGATGTATTAACAAAGGGATAATACTTGTATTGCATTAAATACCCATCTTTGTGGCAATTCTGTCATAGGAGAGACAAAGACAAATGTCAGCTGTCATCAGAGGAAAAAAGCTATAACCAATAGGATCAGGGCTAATAAAAGATTTGTTATGAGACATCTGAGGTGAGAAGTGGTCTGAAGGTTTGGGACAATAATTGCAATGTATAAACTGACAGCATGTTTGAGAGAGTTTTCAAAATGTATTCGTTTTCAAAACAAAAAAAACCTGGGTCCTTTTAAACCTTGGTAGCAGTGATTAAGTATGGCACAGATTTTCAAAACTTAAAGTCTTGGCCTATTATGTAACCTATACAGACCAGTTACATGAAAGGATTAATTTCCGGATATTTTTTCCTCTAAGAAGTCAACTTAAAACAAGATATAAATTAATGAAATCTAAAAAAATCAAAGCAAAATCCCTACCCCAAGCAGAGTTTTATCCTGAAAAAGGAGAAGTGCCAGACACACTATGGAGTTGACTAGAGTTTTTGCAATTACTATTGATTTTAGGTGGAAAGTACTCGGATACTGCTAAAATCCTAAAATAGAGTCAAGTCACAGAGCTGCCTCTGCCAGCTTTTTGTGCCTATGAAGATTCCTCCTTTAAAGGGGAATTCTTCAGTGCAGATCCCTTGCCACATTTAGTTCAGTTTGGTCTGCATAAGACTGAATTTAGCAGACTGAAGACTCTGGTTCAAAATGTTTCAAATTAAAGGAGAAAGATGAAGATGATCTATACAGTCAAGTCCAGCACTTCTTAATCAGTGTAACAATTGATGCCATAGCGCAAACTTCGCATTAACTATATTTCATGCCTTGGAAAGTGGGAGAGTCCTATAATACGTTTTTAAGACAGTAATTTGTTTAATCTCCAGAGGCAGCACAATAATCTTGGTTATTTTAAGTAAAAAATGCCTGAGGGGAGAGAATCTCTATCAGTACCACCTGGGTCAGAATGAACATTTAAGGAAGTAGTGTGTTAATACTTAATAGAATTTATTCATACATATTTTATAACTTCTAGCTTTTGTAGCTGAATATAATGAATGGCGCTCTAAGAGGTTGAGTCATCATGCTGGTAGCTGGTGCCAGTTTCCAGGCATTAACTTTAATTATTTATGCTTTCTCTAAGAGAATTTGTGGCACATTTTAAAAGTAAAGAATTCTGTCTTACCAAAGGCATGCCTTAGTACCTGGCACACAGACTGAGGTTGGCAGAAGTAAAAATTTAGTTTCCACTTTGACTTAAGTCAAAGATTTATTTTTGGGTTTTGTTTAATTACAGTGTATAGTATTTTCACCTCTAGGACTGGTGGTTGTTTTTGCAAAAGGAGCTGTCAAGGTTCCTTCCCCACTCTGAACTCTAGGGTACAGATGAGAGGACCTGCATGAAAAACCCCTCTAAGCTTATTTTTACCAGCTTAGGTTAAAACTTCCCCAAGGTACAAACTATTTTACCTTTTTGTCCCTGGACTTTATTGCTGCCACCACCAAGCGTCTAACAAAATATAACTGGGAAAGAGCCCACTTGGAAACATCTTTCCCCGCAAAATCCCCCCAAGCCCTACACCCCCTTTCCTGGGGAAGGCTTGATAAAAATCCTCACCAATTTGCATAGGTGAACACAGACCCAAACCCTTGGATCTTAAGAATAATGAAAAAGCAATCAGGTTCTTAAAAGAAGAATTTTAATTGAAGAAAAAGTAAAAGAATCCCCTCTGTAAAATCAGGATGCTAAATACCTTACAGGGTAATCAGATTCAAAACGTAGAGAATCCCTCTATGCAAAACCTGAAGTTACAAAAAGACACAAAAACAGTAATATACATTCCATTCAGCACAACTTATTTTATCAGCCATTTAAACAAAACAGAATCTAACGCATATCTAACTAGATTGCTCACTGATTTTTTACAGGGGTTCTGACCTGCATTCCTGCTCTGGTCCCGGCAAAAGCAACACAGACAGAGAGAACCCTTTGTTCCCTCCCTCCCTCCAGCTTTAAAAGTATCTTTTCTCCTCATTGGTCATTTTGGTCAGGTGCCAGCGAGGTTCTCTTTAGCTTCTTAACCCTTTACAGGTGAAAGTGTATTTTCCTCTGGCCAGGAGGGATTTAAACGTGGTTAGCCTTCCCTTTATATTTATGACAGGAGTGAATTAGTGAATGGAAGAACAAGCCAAATGGATGGTTGGCCACAACTTACAATGTGACATAATGCTGCATTTTGTGGCCTTGTTGGATTATGGAGTCTGAATATACAGACTCATGCATCTGTCCTAAATATAATGCCAATATTTTGTACTAATGTAGCATTTTTCATTTTCAATGCATTTTACATAAACTAAGTAATTTTCACAATACCCTTTTGGCAGGTAATTATTATCTCCATTGTACAGATGGAGAAGCTGAGACAAAGATGAAATGCCCAAGGTTATAGAGAAAACTAGAGTCAGAGTCAGATTCTGAGTTTAGGCATTCCTAGCATGGAGGGCTAGTATATGCACAATTTGGAACCAAATCATGTTTTAATTCACACCTTCAGTTATAAGAAAAGGAGGACTTGTGGCACCTTAGAGACTAACAAATTTATTTGAGCATAAGCTCTCGTGAGCTACAGCTCACTTCACTGGATGCATTTCTGCATCCGATGAAGTGAGCTGTAGCTCACGAGAGCTTATGCTCAAATAAATTTGTTAGTCTCTAAGGTGCCACAAGTCCTCCTTTTCTTTTTGCGGATACAGACTAACATGGCTGCTACTCTGAAACCTTCAGTAATGTTGGTGCAAGTCTGTGTGTGGACAGCCATATTCCAGAATAAAATTTACAAAAATGACATAATGTAAATTGAAAAGGGTGATCTTATTCCAGAATAAGTGTGTCCACACACACACTTGAACTGACATAAATAAATTTGTTAATTAAAACCATTTTAGTTGTTTGGGATCCCCTTTGTATGTAGATGAACCTTTATTCTTTTGCATAGACCACATTTCTCATTTAAATGTATTTGATACAAAGGATATTAAGGGAAATGTTGTCAATCTAACTATTTGTGGGTTTCCTTTGTGTTATGCTAGTCAGGGCTCAGTGCAACTGTATGTTAAAGATAAAAGCTTGCACAGGATTGCTGTTATGAATGAAGCGGTAATGAGAAGCAGCTTTTTTCTTGTGGACCAAGCAAGGGGCAGGGAGCCAAATTCTAGCCATGGCCCTAACGCTGATTTCCTGTTTCTTAGACAAATCACTTAACCTCTCTGTGCCCATTTCATCATCTGTAAAATGGAAATAATACTTCCCTACTTCATTAAGGTTGGAGGATGAATTAGTTAAGATCCAATGCTCCTGTCTCTCTATGTAAGCAAAGGTGAATTTGACCGGGTGCAATAGTGGGGCTGTTAGCTCCGTAACATGCTCTCTTTCTCACAACCCCATGTAAGCCATTTAGCAGAATGTAGGCTCTGTGGGTGGGGGATGAAATAGGAGGGAGCAAGTTTTGGAGGTGGTTGTCATGCACAACTGCATTGTGCCACCTTCAAACACATGGATGGGCAAACTAGCACAAGTAATGCTGATTCAATCAGCATTATCTTCCGTAGGTTCCCCATCCACATTCTAATCCTCTCAACACCTGAAAGAGAGGTAAGGAGTCATACTTTGGGCTCTGTCAAACAGCAACATCGGATTTATGCTGTCAGTGGGTTACAGGTAACCAAGAGCCAGGGCATCTAAGGAGATGACAGAGTCCTCTGGAGGCTCTCTCGAGATCTCATTAGATGTGTGGACCACTCCCTTTGTCGTTTCTGCAGAAGTGCAACCTCCCATGGCCCCAGTAGAAGAATGAAGAGAAAAGTTTGAGTGCAGACTCATGTCATTTCCAGACCCTTGGATTTAGGGGAGTCTGGGGATCTTAATGTTTATACAGCATTTGAAAATGTAAAGCATCATATAAGAACTGTATGTTACAATAATGCATTTTTTCATTCTACCACAGGTAATTGACTCTCTGCATTCCATAGGATTTAAAAAAAATATGTACACTTAACAAATGTGGTTCTAAGAGGTTTTACTGAGATTTCCTTTGCTGTATTATTTATATTGTTTGTTATTGTTAAGCACTGACTGCTGAACAAGAGACAATTCTTCCTGAGGAATGTTTAATCTAAATGGACATATAATGCAAAATGCACCATGAGATGCACAGAAAGGTCAAATATATATCTTCACTTATGTATGACCCTATGTATTATGCAGCTGCAGAACACATGTGTTGGCTACCTTTTTCAGCAGACTTGTGGTTAAAAATCCCCTAAGTTTTCATTTGTTTTCAAAAACTTTCTAGCACCTTGAAAATGTGAAGTGTGTAAACTGAATCAATACTGTATTTGTGAATCTGAAGACAGTCTACAATAAAAGCCTAAGAGGTGTGAACTGCCCCATTCATCTCAATGGTTGAATTCTGGAACAAAATAATTATATTTAAATGTCAGTTTTGTCTGTCTGTTTGTAGCAATGAGTGTTGCAACTGTGATGGTCCCAGGATATGAAAGAGACAAGGTGGGTGTGGTAATTCTTTTGTTGGACCAACTTCTGTTGGTGAAAGGTGCAAGCTTTCAAGCTACACAGAGCTCTGCTTCTCTGTGTAGCTCGAAAGATTGTACCTTCTACCAACAGAAGTTGGTCCAATACAAGATATTATCTCTATCTACCTAGTCTCTCTCATATTGTGTTTCACTTCCAGTGATTTAAACAGAAATATACATCTAATGTAATTATCCCACAATCCCATATTGCCTTTCATTTCCCCCCAGATGCTAAAAGTCCCAGCAGTCTCTTACTGAGTTGCCTAAATCTTCAGCTTCCTTTTGTCACCATTCATGATGCAATTATGCATTGTCAATAAAAAAAAGTCTTCAGCATACTGAAAACTGGCAATGTAGGTACAGCATAAAAAAGCGTATGTCTTATCTTGTCCTTATGGTGTGTGCTCTGGCTTTTTAGATTGATCGTGCTAAGATTTAGGCATATGATTATTTTTGTCCACTCTGAATAGTACTGTTGAAGTTGGGATGTTAACCATGTGCCTCGGCCAGATTTTTTAAGGTATTTAGGTGCCTAAAAATGCAGATAGGTGATTTTGAAAATCCCGTTAGGACTCCTGTTAGTCTTTAGGGTGCCACCAGACTTCTTGTTCTTTTTAACTACATCTTTAGGTGCCTAAACACTGTTGCCCTTTTTCAACCCAAGTGGCTAGTATATTTTGGGGCCTTGGGGATGTTCTAGTTGGGAGTAGAAATTAGTGATAGGTATTTCTGGAATGCAGTTTTGTTTGTTTACCAAAAAAGTACAAACTCCTGTGTTTCTGAACACAGAAGGAACCAAGAACAAAAGGAGACTTTTTTTGTTTACAGCCCCAAACCCCTTTAGCCAACAGAAAAACTCTCCTCACTTTTTCCAGGGACATACTATGCTTACAGGCTGCTGTTTGGCTTTCTCACTTTTTGCCTGTACCTCTGTCTCTGTTTTTGTCTGTCCTCACCTAAGTTTTTGTGTGCTCTCCCATACGCCCACCCACCTAGTCGAAATAACCAGTTAGACCCTCCGCCCACCTGGAGCTAGTTTCTGGCGGACTCTATTAGGCTTTGTTTTAGGTATAGCCCCTTAACTGTATCTCACAACTATCTTAAATAGAAAAGGAGGACTTGTGGCACCTCAGAGACTAACAAATTTATTAGAGAATGGCGACCACGTGGCTGCTATTCTGAAAACTATCTTAAATGAGGATCATATTCACGTCACTATGAACAAGATCTTAACTCAACCTATAACAAGGTTTCACACAGCTCATAACTGTATTTTTAAAATTCTTGCCCTACAGCTAGGTGTACACTACAGACATCAGTCAGCACAGCGGTGTTGGTCAGGGATGCCGAGAGGTGATCCCAGACTGACATAGCTGTGCTGGCAGAAGTCTGTAGTATTGATGCATTTAGGCCAAATTGTGCTTTTACTGGTACACAGTGTGTGTTGCATGTGTGTGGGATGGTTCTATTATATTGGTGCAAAATACAGCTTTGCCTGTAGAGCTATGTCCACAATAGGAGGCTTTGCTGGTGAAGTATACTGGTGTTCCTATACTGGTAAAGCACTCCCCTTGTATAGACATAACCTTTGGCAAAATCAAGATCTTCAAACAAGAAAATTATTTGTTAATTAAGACTTTCCAAAACTTGTCATCAGTTTGTATCTAGTTTAACGGATACTGATACTTTGTTTCCAATTGTAGCTTGTGTTCAGATGCACATTTCTCTCTCTTTTATTGTAGGATTTTGATTGTATTCTTGCAGATTTACTACATGAACAATACCGCGCAACGTGTAACTTTCTAAGGTAAAATTTCTTTCCCTAAATGTTGGATATTGGAGATAAAGTAGTGGGGATGTCTGGAATTCAGTTGTATCTGACTCAGTTCGACTTTGTCATGAGAGTTTCATAAAATACTCATGTATTTTAGCTTTTCTTTTCTTTTCTTTTTTTAACCTGTTGACATTTATATGAATTGAGTCTGATCTAAAGTGCATTGGAGTTAATTTGAGTCTTTCCGCTGACTCTCGTGGGCTTTGGACCAGGCCTTAAATGACAGACAGGAGGGTGCTGATAGATTTTCTTATGGATCCATCATCCATCCATATATTGAGATAAATTTATCTCTGGGGTAAGCTGGCACCACTCCCATGGAAGTGTCTGGATATCCCACGGAAGAGTCTGGGATAAATTGATTGGTGACTCAAGTTACATGTAGAGTGTAAGTGGGCTGGAAAATGGCTGTAACTTAGTGATGATATAATGTAACCTGCACCAATTTGGTATTCAGTGGATATGTAAAATGAATATATTTTACACATCAGAAGCACAAAGAGGGATCTAGCGGGAAAATCAGCTAGAAGGGGTATGTAAAAATGGACTATTTTATCTTGCATCTTCCTGTTAGCTGCTTTTCCTGTTATACCTATTTCTTGCTATACTCATTCTACTACTCCCTTTTGATCCTTTTATCATTTATCTATTTTATTTGCACTTTCTAGGTCAGAGTTTGAGGTCAATTATGCCAGTATAAATGGAAAGAAGGCAAGAAAGGCATGCGATTGATGCCTATTCCATGAGACATAGAACTAGATTCATGGATGATTTAAACTGAGGTACATGTGGATCAAGAAAGAAGTGTTAGCTTCAAAAACACAAGTTGCATCAGTTTAATTAAGTTGGATTATACTTGATTTAGTTAAATTTGTACAAACCCCTGTGTAGTTACACGTATATTGGTTTTTAGCTGATTATTTGGTTTAGCTTGTGCCTGTAAATTTGTCAACGCAAGCTAAACCAATATAAGCAAGTTGTAAATTGAATTAAGAATGTTCAGACATGCTTTTTCATTAGGTTAACTAAATCACCTTAATATCACATCTTTAGTTTGACAGATGCAATTTTCTATGTAGACCTGGCCTTAATGGGCTTAAATGATAAAGCAATTTATCCTGCACTAATCGGGTATTCACTGAGTGTGCAAAATTGGCCATATTTGAATATCAGTTGCTCCTACCCATGCCTGCTTTCTGACCCACTTCCACCCATGTGTGTAACTTAAACTACTGTTTTGAATCACCATTTACTTTGGCTAATTGCATGAGGGACTATGCATTAGCAACATCATTTGTCTGCCTTCTTTTCATATTGTCATTACTAGGCCCCTGCTAGAACCTGCAATATAGTCTTGCTTGTATAGAGGCAAGCTATTAGTATTGTACGCTTTGAGAAGTTGTATGACAAATGCTGGTTTGGCAACACAGAGCAGTTTCAACTCATTTGACTGAATATAAAATGCTGGCTCCAAACTGAAATTCTGGAAGGCTTTATTCAACCCCTCCATTGTTCGAAAACATTTGTTTTTAATTTCTTTCCAGAATAAACATTATCTTTTGGCTTTGTCTATTGCAGTGGTTCCCAAACTTTTTTTTCACAGACCACTTGAAAATTGCTGAGGGTCTCAGCGGACCACTTAATTAGCTTTCCAAATGTTGTTTGTCCCGTTAGCTAATTATTATAAAGCACTTTGGATAAAAGCACTATATAAAAAAAAACTTAATAAAAATAAACATTTTTTGTTCTATAAATAAAAGCACACAACTCATATTTTAATATCAGTTGTTTTACCTTTCTAACGCGATGGATGTGCCCTCTCTCCCCCACTGTGGCAGCCCCCGAGCTGGGGCTGGGAAGGAGCTGGGGGGGTCTCTCCCTTTCTCCCCTACTGCAGCAGCCTTCGAGCTGGGGCTGGGAAGGAGCGCTGTCTCTCTTGGCAGCCGGAGCCCTGGAGCTGGGGAAAGTCACCTCTTTCTCTGGCTGCCGGAGCCCTGCATGTCCCAAATTCCCCCCCATCCCCTCTTCTCACCCCACTTCCCCCTCCCACCTACCCTCTATTCCCCCCAAGGCCACCACCTCACCTTACATGCGCATCTTCTCCAGGGTCCAGGCACCTAATTAGTGGAGCTACCCATGCGCGGCTCCACTAATTAGGTGGTGGCCCTTCATTTTCTGATGTGCGGCCGCCCAGGTGTGCACCTTAGAGGGAACTATCCACGGAACACCTGAATAGAGCAGTGGTCCGTGGAACACAGTTTGAGAACCTCTGGTTTATTGCTTTGAATGTATTTTTGGTAATATGAGCTAATTTACCTGTCAGATGCTCATTTTGTAGGCAGTGGTATGTGACCAGTCTTTCCAAAATGTTTGTTTTAGGACATTGCTGTTTTATTTTCCAAATTTTTCCAGATTAAATTATGCTTTTTCTATTTGTTCTCCCCCTCTCCTTGTATTGTTCTTCTTCAAGTAATGTCCCTATAGGTGCTCCATTTTGGGTGCGCATATACTCCATGTGCCTTTGATTGGAAACGTTTGGTAACAATGCCCATTCAGTCTACACATGCACCCTAGCTATCCTTGTGCCCTGTACCAAGGATATACAGAGCCATGTGGGACAAACTGCCATCAGTTCGTTTTCAACAGCCTTGGCCTGAGACGGAGTGTTTTGCAGTGCCCTCTTCTTAGCTAGTTTACCTTAGGGAATAGCTGTTCTTGTTTAACTATTGTTGGTTTTAGGTTTTACCTTTTAGCTCTCTCTACGTTTTTTTTATCCATATTAGCAGGTTTTTTTGAGGGGGGACTTCTTTGGGAGACTCCCCCGATGTTTCTCCTTCCTTTGAAGGAGGCTATCTTGGGTTATGCCTAAATACCTGGATTTGTACCTTGCCTTACTTGCTGGGATCCTATCCCAGTTAGTGCAGTCACTCTCACTTTATCCACTGCTTAAGGGATACCTATGTCCCATCTAAGTGTACAATTTTGCTCAGGGTTTATGAGTGGGTCTAGAAAGAACAGGGCTTGGGCTTGGGCTTCTCATTATGGTACACTCCCTTTGACCTGCCTCTGACCCAGGCCCTGATACCCCCCTATACAGCAGTTTTCCAGTGAACACAATACCTCTGCAGCCAGCTCACCCATTAGATCTTTGCAGGAGAGAACCATGGGAGATAGTACCAAGACTTCCAGAAAGAGGAGCTCCAGATACCATCAGAGAGAAACAGTTGCCTAGGTTACCACAGAGACCTGCGGCTCCAGAGAGCTCACATCCCAAAAAGGGTACTGCTGAGGCTCAAAGCTCTCCTGGTACTGAGGGTCCCTCCTCATCTAAGGCTTCAGGTACTTCTAAGTCCCATTGTACTCAACATCGCTTGATACTGAAGCCAGCCCTGGTACCAGCCAGCTAGGATCGTGGTGCTAGGATCTCTAAGGACTCTGTGTTGAAGAAGCTGGTACTGGCTGCAGCCTCTGCTTCTTCCATGTTATCTACCATACCCAAGCTGAAATCACAAACTGATTGACCGGTGCCATTGGAGCCAAAGTCACCATCAATATCACTAGTTCTCACTGCCAGGCCTCTCCAGGTTGCTGCACAGATTCACCTGGTACCACGGAAGTTTAGATTATCCAGGGACTTGTTTGTTTTTGATGAATCTGAGTCCTCTCTGCTATGGGTGCAAAAGACTCTTTGTATTGGAGCTTCATCTGTCACCATTATCACATCATTCTCCGGTACAGCCTTGCTCCCCAGTACCCACTAGAAAGGACAGACAACTTGCCTAAAAACCACCTCTGACTGTCCCTCCCATGGGCTATGAGGAGCATAACTTCTCTGACGATTTCCATTTGAGGCTCATGTGATCACCAACCTAGAGTTACCTCTGCTGAGGTCTTTTCTGAGAGAGAAACTCCAAAACACAGGCAGACTCTAGTCATACCAGGAGGAATAAAGAGGGACGCATCTTGGGTACCTCCTTTTCCTTATGGCCCCCCTCAGTTGCCATATTGGGGGGACCTGTGGGCTGCTTATCGGCAACAGTTTTCCAGAGCACTTTGCTATACCCTGGGGAGTGCCAGAGGCAGCAATTATCTGCTCTTCATGTCCCTCCACATCTCTGTCACAGGAGGAATCTTTAGAGGAGCAGGGGAAAAGGGCTGCTGAGGACGCTACATCACAGACATCTCCTCCTCTTCACCCAATGAGGTGGTGATCCCTCCCTCCCCCTCATATGTGGATGATTTTAAGCAGTTCCAGGAGCTTATGAAGAGGATCACTGACTCCCTCCAAATCCCCCTGGAGGAGGTCCATGAGACTCAGCATAAACTCTTGAACATTCTCCATGCTGCCACCTCTGGTCAGGTAAGCACATAAATGAGGCTTTACTTGAACCTGCCAAAACAATCCAGCAACCCTGGTCACCAGGCCTCCAAGTTGTAAAAGGGTAGATAAAAAGTATTATGTTCCTGCCAAAAGTGCAGAATTTTTGTTCATACACCCAGCACCCAATTCCTTCATGGTTGATGCTGTGAACAAACTTAATAGGTGTGACGGGGTTCAGTGGGCAATCCAGACCAGTAAGGGATTGTGTCACCTCTTACTGTGTACCCCTGGTTGCCTCACAATGCCTTTCTACTTTAATTCCCTGCCTGGGATGCCTATAGCCTGCCAAGAAGCATGCAGGTATCTGCATATAGCTGCAGCCCTGGTCCAGCAGACTCTGATCCCAACAGACAGCCAGCAACACTCCAGATATACTCTGGCTTCCACAAACCTTGGTTATTACTTGTAGAGTGACCCCAGCTCGCTCCCAGTCCCAAATTTTCCCCAAACCATGTGCTCTGTAATGTCCAGCCCTATCCTGGACAGTTCAGAGAAATAATTAGGGTGGTTTGTTCTTGTAAAGACAGAAAAGCACATCACAGCTTATTAACTTAACTAGGTTAAATACATCCTTTCATTTAAGCACCACACTGAGTTGGTTTATAGTAAAAATAAAACAAATTTATTAAGAATAGGACATAGTTTAAATGATGGTAAGTAACAGGAATAAAGTTAGAAAGGATTAAAAGCAAATAAAAGTGAAAACATGCTTCTAAAAATCTAAAACTTAATCTAGCAAGATACAGGCTTTGTTCAAGATGGTTTCTCTCACCAGGCATTCTTTTCCCAGCCAGGACTGACTTTCCCTCAGTCAGTACCTTGCACAAAAGTACAAAGTACTGGCTTCCCTTGTCTTTCTAGGTGAAAGACCTTTACCTACACAGGTTTCTTACCTATATTCAGTTCCACAGACTTCTACCCCTCCTTGGTTGAAGGACCCATCTTTCTCAACTCTGTCCTTTTGTCTGTCTAATGATGGATGCCAAAGTTCAATGACTTTGTTTCAAGAGGCAGGATGACCTCATGCTGTTCTTCCCTTCTTGTGGGCTTCCCATCTCTCTGTATGATTTCTATGTAAATGGGGCTTCCGTTGTTTCTGATTCTACCATTCTTAACTTACATGGAAGGCAATTAGAGAGCTGTGACATTCCCTCCTGCCTGGGCAGACTACAGCCTAGTATCAATGAGGATCCATAATTCCTTATGTAGTATTAATACATACATTTCACAATGATATTAATCACCAGTGTGTCATTAGTTTTCAGAAAGATATCTCTATACACTTTTATAATACAGTAATGTAGTATACTTTCAGTTGCTTAGCACTTGAGGTTCAGTCCTTCCTGTCTTTATAGACCAGTAAACCTTTCCAGTGTATTCTTTGAAAAGTAAAACCCAGACCAAGCTTCTCTATCCTGTTCGGTGTGGACACCAAGCTATCCTTTCCCCCACTTGTTAGTGTAAGGTTTGCCTCCACCCTTTGTTAGCTGGATGGGTTTGTTTACCCAATATGTAAATAAATTCCCACTGTCTTTCAAAATACTTTGGATGTAACTCCCAGGTGGGGAAAACACATTCCTTTGTCTAGTGCAGACCTGTTTACCAGCTCCTGCTGGCAAGTCTGGTTTACATACACTTTAGTCATATTTATAGCATCTATCCATAACTTTGAATATCCATGACATACATACACCATACAAGAATATTAATGATCAGTGAAAAGAAAAGGAGTACTTGTGGCACCTTAGAGACTAACAAATTTATTTGAGCATAAGCTTTTGTGAGCTACAGCTGAGTTATTAGTTTTCAAATGATACCTCACAAGGGATATTTTGTACAAAGGTTTTTACAGTAGTGTGTGGGGTGGGAATACAGGGGTGCTTAGTGTCATAATAGGTAACACCATTCTAAAGCCACCCCACACAATAAAGACCAAAGACACCTGAGCCTATTTGGTTGCAGGAGTCACTCATCTTCATTAGTGGACACAATGACTGTCAGCACCACACTGGGCCATTTGAGAAATCACATCGGACTTTTACCAATGGCAAAGAAACAAGATATTGTCCACAAAAAATATTTTTCTACATGAAAGCGAATGGTGAGAAATACACTCGAGAATAGCTACTGTGTTCACCATCAACAGGGTCTGTGTACTGTTTTGTTTGCAAACTTTTTGCATATAAACCTTCAACATCCCGGTTTGCTGCAGATGGATTTAGGGACTGGCAGAATACTGTTTTAATTGAACGACATGAAAATAGCACGACTCACAGAGATTCAATGTTGACATATTTAAATTGAAGACAGGGCTTTGGATTGACACAAAAATTGGAAAAACAAATTAAAGGGGAGCATGAATACTGGCAACATGTCTTGTAGCATGTTATAGCTGTTGTTCAAACATTAGCTGAATGTGGTCTGCCTTTCCGGGAATCAAATGACACATTTGGATCATTGCAGAATGGAAATTTCTTGGGATTGTTGGAGCTTGTGGCTCAGTTTGACCCATTTTTAGCAGGTCATATCTCAAAATATGGGAATGCTGGCAAAGGTAACACATCACAATTATCCAAGACAATATGTGATGAACTCATTGGTCTGATGAGTGACAAAGTTCATTCGGCTATTGTGGATGAAATAAGTACTGCTGGGTACTTCAGTTAATCTGTCAACTCTACACCTGATCTTTCACATATTGATCAATTGAGTATTGTACTAAGATATGTGCCTCCCACAGATGGAAAACCAGTTGAATGATTTATAACATTCCTCAATTTGAAAAGTCACACTGGTGAAGAAATGGCAAATCAAGTACTGCATTATCTGTGCCAAGTTTGCAAAATAGATGTCTCAAAGTGCAGAGGTCAATCTTATGACAACGCTGCCAACATGTCAGGGCGTTATCAAGGAACGCAGACGAAGCTTTTAGAATAGAACAAATATGCCATATTCATACCATGTGCTGCACACTCTCTGTCTTGTTATCCGCAGTGCTGTTGATTGATGTCCGGTGGCAGTAAGTTTTTTTTCTCAACAGTCCAGTTACTTTATACATTTTTCTCTGCCTCAACACACCGATGGGCAGTTCTTAAAACATATTTGGGCAATGATAATGTGTTGAAATCTCTTTCTAATACTTGCTGAGAGGTATATGCAGTGGCAACAAGTGCAATTCTGGAGTCCTACTCAAAGATTGTGGATGCGTTAGAAAGTATAGCTGAAGACCAATCACAAAAGGGAGAAACTACACAAGAGGCAGAAAACATTGCAAACAAGACACAAGAACTAGAGTTTGTATTCATGTTGACCATGTGGAATTAAATTTTACAACACTTTTTTACCACACAAGTCAAGCTCTCCAAGAAAAACAATTGGATTTGAAAACATGTGCAGACCTCTGTCAATCATTAGCAGACCTCTTACACACTTTGAGGAATGATTTCAAAAGATTTGAAGACATATCAAAAGATATCTTGCCTGATACTAACTACAAAGAAGCCCAGTCCCGCAAGTGAAACGATAGCAGTGCAACAGAAACAGCATTGAATCCTAGAGACACATTTCATGTATATATTTACTACGCTATAATTGATACACTTGAAGCTCATATGGAGAGGAGAGATGAAGTGTACAAAGAAGTATCAAGTAGATTTTCTTTTCTAAATGATATGGACTTATCTGACAAACAATATTCACAAGGTTCCTAAAAACTAGTTGACTCATACCCTGTTGACTTGAACGTGAATCTCTGTGGAGAAGTATGGCAGTTCCACTGTTGTATGTGCGCAAAATTTAATGAAACAGGAAAAATGAAATTCAGTCACATTGATCTTCATGGCACAATATTGAAAGATGGAATACAGTGTGTATTTCCAAATGTAGAGATCGCATTATGTATTTTTCTAACATTGATGATTACTAACTGCTCTGCAGAACTCTCTTTCTCAGCTGAAAAGAATAAAAAACACTCAGAGAACAGCAATGTGTCAGGATAGACTTGATTCACTTTCCCTGTCGTGTATGGAAGCAGACATGCTTCATCGAGTCAGCTTCGATGAACATATCCAGAATTTTGCAATCAGAAAATCTAGAAAGAAGCTATTTTAATTTCAGCATACATGTAAGTTTTGTGTCATTTAGAAAAATAAAATTTTGTTTTACGGTATAGTATTTTTATTTTGAATTACATATCGGGGGGCACCATAATCTTTTCAGTGCTTAGGGCCTCTAAAGGTCTTAATCTGGCCCTGTTTCTATACTTCATGGTCAGACAGGGAGTACTTGAAATATAGAATGCTCTTTGGACTCTCTACTGCCCCCAGCATCCTTGTGAAGGTTCTGGTGGTAGGAGCTTCTTAACTACATCCATTAGGAATAATCATCTTCCCATGTATCGACAATTGGCTGATCAAGCAATGAAGTTAATTCCGCAGTAAGGAAAGCTATGACCTTATTTGACAAATTAGGACTTGAAGTCAACAGAGAAAAGTCCACTTTGACACCAGTCCAATCAATAGTGTTTGTAGAAGCCATCTCGGATGCCACAACAGTCACTTTACCTACTGACAGATTTATGACACTGAAGAACGAGATTTCAAAGGCTCAAATGAGTGCACAGAAACACCCTTGTCTGTGGCTCCTAGGTCACATGGCAACCTGCAATTTTGTCACACTTCAAGCCAGATTGCTCCTATGTTGCTTCCAAGAATGGTTGAGAACTGTTTACACTCTTAATACACACAGTCTGCAAATTAGTGTCAATACCTCATCAGATTTTGATGTTGCTCAGTTGGTGGAATGACTTGGAGAAGATCTGTGCTGGAGTCCCCTTCGCTCCACCTCCCCACTCTCTGACTAGGGCATTGGATGCATCTCTCATGAGGGGGAGCTCAATTTTGAATGCGCACCATTCAAGGCAAATGAACTGCCCAAAGGTCCATTCTTCATATTAACCTCCTGGAGCTCAGAGCAATCAGATATATCTGCACACATTCCTTCCCATGATCAAGGGCCAGTCCAGAAACATCATGACAGACAACACAGCCACCACGTACTATACAAATAGTCGAGGAGCAAGATCCCCTTCACTTTGTGCAGAAGCAATAAAACTATGGAACTGGTGCATAGCTCAGCAAATCTTCATCTGCACTTCAGGCTTACTGGGTCGTCTTGCTGATGGTTTGAGCAGAAACTTCTGCGAGGGCGAGAGGGAGATCAACAACCTCAAGCAGATGTAAACAGTGTCAGAATGAGCTCCACCCTGACATCTGGTGGTGAGGTGCGGCAAGTTGTGGAAAAGAACTTCAGGGGCCGATCTCATTTGCATAGGCACACCCACCCCGCCTAGAATGAGGCCAT
The DNA here is from genome assembly GCF_965152235.1 of Eretmochelys imbricata. Taxonomy (NCBI): domain Eukaryota; kingdom Metazoa; phylum Chordata; order Testudines; family Cheloniidae; genus Eretmochelys; species Eretmochelys imbricata. The sequence goes on from NC_135575.1 coordinate 92,175,820, forward strand.
AGCTGCCCAAATGGTCACTTTGGCTGCTGTGGGATCCCCAGTGTCTCTGTTATTGGGGCAGGAAGAGTAAATTGTTATTACCCTGATTATGGGAACTGTGCTTGGAACTGTACTGGGCCTTTTGTTATGATGGAGGGACTCACCATCAACTAAGTAGCACTCGCTAGGCAAGGGTCATGGGTTCCAAAACTGTGTGAGTTGAGAGAGGCTGTGGACAAGTATTAATACTCGGTGGCATGGGCCCCTTGGTGAGGGCCTTACATGCTAATTGCACTTCCTCCTCTCTCCACTGGGGAATATCAGAGCTAATTTTGATTCCATTAGGAGTCTAGTTACAGGCTGCTGAATTCACTTTGGGCTAATGGTGTACCAGCACTGAGGCTCCCCTACTACAAGCTGAATTCACCTAAGAGCTGAAATCACTGAGTGTTGTGTTAAGTAGTGGGGAAGCCTGAAGATATATTGTGGAGCAGTTTCTGGGATGGCTGGAGCGCCTTGTGGACAGGCTGGTGGAGCAGTTCATAGGACGGTGGAAGCTGCTTGTGGGACGCAGAGCGGAGCAGTTCGTGGGATGGCGGGAGCTGCTTGTGGGCTGCAGAGCGGAGCCAAGCAAAGCAGTTCGTGGGGCGGCTGGTGGAGCGGAGCGAAGGCCTATGGAGCTGTGGGGCGGTCAGCTTCAGATCATGTAAAGTGCCCCTTACCTCTCTTTCCCGCCCCCCCCCCCCATCTCCACCCAGGTTGGGAGGTAAAGCTCTGCAGATAAACTTTCGAATTCTGGGGCTGCCCTGACCAGGGACAGAGACTTTTGGGTCATTGGACTTTTGGGACTTGGGTGATTTGGAGTTGCTGGACTCAAGAACCAAAGGGAAAGGACACGCCCCAGTTTGCTTGGGGTGGATTTTTTGCTCATGGATTGTGTTATGAATCCTGTTGGTGGTGTTTCCACAACATAATGCCACATTGTTTCTCTCTGTTATTAAAAGGCTTTTTGCTACGCTCAGACTATGTGCTTGCGAGAGGGGAAGTATTGCCTCTTGGAGGCGCCCAGCGGGGGTGGTATATATTTGTCCCAGGTCACTGGGTGGGGGCTCGAGCCAGTTTGCATTGTGTTATTGGAATGGATCCCCTAGATATTGAACCCGGCCCTTGTTGCTGCCAATTCTGACGGGCAGAAGGGTTACACAAATATTCCCTCATCTGGGTTTTTTCCAGAAATAGACCTCTTTGCCACTGCCATCAACAGAAAGTGCTGGAAGGTCTGTTCGATAGGGGGTCTAAGCCATCAATCTCTAGGAGAAATCTTCCTCATTTAATGGTTGAGGAATCTCCTCTATGTCTATCCTCCAATGCCATTGCTCCTCAGTGCATACACATCTGAAGTGGAGCACCCATAGAGACTAAAACTCTTCGAGATGTTTGTTTCTGGACAGGGTAAGTAACCTCTTCTGTGCAAAAGGGAAAAATGCAATTTCAGGGATTGCATGGAAATTTTAAAACTAGCCCAACAATGTGATTTCCACCCGCAATAGCAGGGAGGCAGAGGCAGGTATCCCCACTTCCACCTCCCTAACTAGGCTATAGCTCAGGGATGGGCAAACTATGGCCTGTGGGCCACATCCAGCCCACCAATTGATTTTAATATGGCCCTTGAGCTCCTGCTGGGGAGTGGGGTCTGGGGCTTGCCCTGCTCCCATGCTCCAGCCGGGGAGCAGGGTTGGGGGCCACTCTGCGCATTCATGCCACAGCTCTGCGTGGCTCCAAGAAGCAGCAGCATGTCCCCCCTCTGACTCCTACGTTTAGGGGCAGTAAGGGGGCTCCGCGCACTGCCCCCACCACAAGCGCTGCCCCTGCAGCTCCCATGGGCCAGGAACTGCGTCCCTGAGCCTCTTCCCTGCTCCAACCCCCTGCCCTAGCCCTGATCCCCCCTCCTGCCCTGGAACCCATCGATCCTAGCGCGGAGCACCCTCCACCCCTATATCCCAACCCCTTGCTCCAGCCTGGAGCCCCCTCCCTCACCCTGAACTCCTCATTTCTGCCCCCACCCCAGAGCCTGCACCCCCAGCCACAGCTCTCACCCCACCATACCCCAATCTTCTGCCCCAGCCCTTATCTCCCTCCCACCCTCTGAACCCCTTGGTCCCAGCCTGGAGCACCCTCATATGCTCCAAATCCTCATCGCCAGCCCCACCCCAGAGCCCGCACCTCCAGCTAGAGCCTTCATCCCTCCCACACCTGAACCCCTGCCCCAGCCTGGAGTCCCCTTGCATACCCTGAACTCCTCATTTCTGGCCTCACCCCAGAGCCCGCATCCCCAGCCAGAGCCCACACCACCTCCTACATCCCTAACCCAATTGCATGAGCATTCATGGCCCGCCATACAATTTCCTTACCCAGATGTGCTAATAATGCAGTGATTAGAAGCCCTGGCCCTGCTGAGGGGAGGCACTGCAGCACTGGCTGGTATGGAGCGGGGACTGGGATCCATCTCCCCACACCGTACTCAGCATAGTAGCCAGTGCCACCACTGGTTGGAACATGTGCATGTGTGTGAGGGGGCCCTGCCCCAGCAGGGGGATAATGGTGTGGGGTGGATCCTGGGCTCAGTTCCTCGCCAACCAGGGTCTCCCCAGGGCCTTATCCATATAGTGCTGTCGTTGGTACAAAAGAATTATGAAATCTCTGAACTCATCAGAATGTATCTATACACTTATCCAGTGACTTTATTTCTTGGCAATTGTCATAATAAAGTTCCTTTTCTGGAACATCCTTCCCTATACAGTATGGCTGACTTCTTTTCATGCTTGCCAAAATATCAGTTTTCTGAACTCCAGCAAGACTATGAATTGAACCATGACTGTCCTAAGACAGTAAACTAAGTGTCTCTGTGGCATTTAATAGTTATTATCATATTTCTAGGTTATTTTTGCTTCAAGACTTAAGGTACATAATGTATCTCTGATTAGGTATATAATAAAGGTTTGCTGAGGTAAAATATGAAGCATTGTTAGGGTTATTTTTAGAAATGTGACGCGAAAACTCATCAATTGGATTTTTCTGCCATATTTGAGGTTTTTTAAAAATATTTTCCCTCTTTTATAAGAACTGTAACATGGCAGAGCTTTTTTTTTTTTTGCAATGGTTTATAATACTAGAATTGTTTAGATAATTAATACTTAGTTGTTTTAATTTTTTTGCAAAATATTTGGGCAGTTTAATATTTTTTTCTTTCAAAAGATACAATAAAATAAACAATGTCCATTTAGCTCAGTGTTGTGCTCCTGCCATTTGCAGTAGAAGTGCTATAGTTGCTGTCTTGGAATATTTTTCTTTTTGTGTATTGTAAATGAAGAGAGAGTTGAGGAGAGACAGAACATTTGTATCAAGTTGTTGCTATTACTGACCCATTTCTAATCCTGAAGCTGACCTACAGGGTGCTTACACGCATGTAGTCGGTGCTGCTAATGGTTTGCAGTGAGGTCAAATGTCTTGTCTACAGAGCTCTGTAATGCAACAAGTGAGAGTGACGATAACTTGCTTACACTTTTTGAGTCTTTAATTTTGCACCAGTAGTAGTACCGAAACCTCCCTGTTCTCCACCCCGCCCATCCCCACCCCAACATTATGAAATTAACTGCAAAAAACAGCCACCGCCAAACAAAAAACCAGATGGCTGGAGGGTTTGCATGGCTTATGGTGCTCTCAGAGCCAGAATCTGTTTCATTGTCAGCTGGCGTTCAAACCCAAGGGAGTACTGCTATAGAATGCTTTGCTATACTTTCATCTCCAGTGGATCTTGCTTTTCCTTACTTTTACTCAGGAACAAATAAACATGGTTAATTAGCTACAAGCCTTTTCATGCATAGTCATTCCAGCAGCCTGTCTAACTATAATGGCTTTTTAAAAGCTTAAATGAGAACATGAATTGGAGGCACTTTTCCTTGGAGCTATGAATGAATAATCTAAACCTATGGCAAGTGGTTTTTGTTTGTTTTTTTTTCCAAAATAAAAAGCCACTGACTTGGCAACTGGTTTCTTGTTCTACTCTGTGACATGGTCTATCAGGCCGCCTTTATCCCCCTGCTGGAGGCATCCATGCCCTGACATCCCCACTTAAGGAAAATCCACTCAAACTGGGCTCCCAACAAGAGACTCCTCCAGAGGCCTAGAAAGGCCTGGAGGACATACTAACCAATCAAGAGTCAGAAAGCCAGTTAATAAGGCTTGCTTGCTTGCTCTCACGTCAGTGGTTGAGCTGGCGAGAACCTGGAACAAAGGAGGAGGTTCTCAGTTCTAGCCAAGAAACTGAGGTCCAACTGAGGGCCTTGCCTTCAAGCATTGCAACAAAGGGCTTATACTTAAGGTTTTTGTTTCTTTACTTAAAGGCACAGAGAGTCAAATCCTGAGTTTATTTTGTTGTTTAACTGTTGAGAGACTGACGCCCCACTTACAGCATGGGCCACACATAAGGAGTGTTACAAAGCAGGGCTGCCCACAGGGCGTGCTAAAGACCAGTCCCTCCTGCCACATATTTCATGATGAGAAACAAATGTATGTTGCATGACAGGGTTTCTACTGAATAGGTATGCACTCCCAAGCTGTGGCATTCCATCACTGATGAGTAGAAATACTTCCACGACATCTGTTATGGTTGCTGAGCTGAGCATTACATGGTTGTGACTTACAGTATATTATTCAAGTAACACTAACACCCGTTGGTGGGGAGCTTTTTTTCCCTATTTGCCTGAGGCTCTGAGCTCCTCATGGGATGTAACTTACCTGTTGAATGTTTCTAAAAATAACTATTATGCCTTCAGTAAAAGTAATTAACATTCAAAAAGAAAAGGAGTACTTGTGGCACCTTAGAGACTAACCAATTTATTTGAGCATAAGCTTTCGTGAGCTACAGCTCACTTCATCGGATGCATACTGTAGCTCACGAAAGCTTATGCTCAAATAAATTGGTTAGTCTCTAAGGTGCCACAAGGACTCCTTTTCTTTTTGCAAATACAGACTAACACGGCTGTTACTCTGAAACCTAACATTCAAAGAGCACTCTTTGTGGCCTTTACTGACATTGGTCCAAATCCTCTTATTTTAAATCAATGGAGTTACTTTGAATTAACACTAATGAGACTGAGAGTAGAATGTAACCTACCGTCTAATCTTCTCAACAACAGTATGAGAGGGAGACAAGTAGTAGTATTCCCTTTTTAAAGGTGGGGAAATTGAGGCAGAGAAGTTTAAATGGCTTGCCTAGTGCTATAGTGGCAATTTAGTGTCTGTTCAGATTAGAACCTGGGAAAGCCTGTGATCAAACTACTAGATCACACACCTCTCAACAAATAAAGCTCTAATTTTGGCTTATCAAATTATTTAAGACAAATATAATTCTATATTACAGCTAGAAAAATGACCACCAGATGGTGTTATGCAATAGCTAATGAAATAATTCAGCCAGAGAAAATACACAGCTGTGTTTCATTTTGTGAGGGGCTGAGCATAAGGAGTTCCTCTGAAGGAAATTATCATGTAAGTAAGGGACCACCATCCACAATCATTAGAAAAATGGGACAAATTTATGTATATTCCTAGCAGAGGCATGTGATCTCACAAGGCAATAACATTCTTAAATCTTCTGGGGTTTTGCATATTGCTACCAGACTACCTGCTGATATGAGTGGATATAAATTGAGGACAGCAATTGTATCTAATTATACACAGAAAATTGTGTGCTGCTGCATTATGCACCGTATTCAGCATCTGGTAGATTTAAGATGTAGCCACAAATAGAGCACACTGCAGTAGTCTAATCTTATGCAATGAGGACATGAATCGTAGTGAAGTCCACATCCAAAAGAAAAGGTTGCTGTTTTCTAGCCTGATGCAAATAAAAGAAAGTTGTCCTGCCTATTCAACAACTGGGAATCTAACCAGGCTCTCAAGTTGTAAATACAAGTAGCCTCAAACAGACATAATCCTCACCTTATTCCCCAACCCACCAATATTCCCTCTGTATAATATAAATTAAAGATCTTCTCCAAAGCATGTTAAAAATCAATGGAAAGACTCCTATTGACGTCAGTAAATTTAGGATAAGACCACTCCGTGAGCCTTAGTCTACTCACTCTCACCCATACTCATGTTCATGCAGGCACTGGGTAAAGGTACACAACTGTAACATCTGGCTCAGAAGAGAAAGAAACAGATAGGTCTTGTGTGTGTACTGAAGGCATCACAATGACATGTTATCACTATCCCTTCTACTAGCCCCACATACATTTTTAATAGGAGGGGGGACATGATGGGACCCTGTAGAACTCCATATGAGAGGAAGAATAGCAACAGCCCAATGTGCCATTCTTCAAAATCTGAGAGAAAAGACAGAAGCCATTTAAGGGCAATGCCATGCACTCCTCCTGGAGGTCTGCGGATGGGTCAACAACACTTTATGATCAGTAGTATCAAGTGCAGTGGATAAATCTAGTAATATCAGTATGGACAGCTGATCTTCATTAATGGCCAGTAGGAGGTTGTCAACCAGTGCATCCAGCTCAGTGCTGGTATTCAGAATGGCAAGGTTCTAGGAAATCTGAACTATCTAGATGCTATGGGATTGTCTTGCTGCAATCTTTTCAATAATCTTAACCATATTGTCAATGTGAAGAGAGAGCTTCTTAGGCGAATCCAGCAGCCTTGCTTTTTGTAACAGAGACGCTGACAATTTCCATTAGAATAGGCTCCAAATATATTTACCGGACTTCAGCAAGGAAGAAGATATATCCAGAACTGGGGTTGTGGCACCTGTTCTGTCTCCTGCTCTCTGTCACATCACATTGGGGCTTTCAGCCATGGAACACCTTGTCTTAAAGGGACCTTGATGAACAGAGCGGCTGCACCAGACTCAGCTTGGCTCTTAAAGGGCTACTGCCTTGTTATAGCAGCTTTCTCCTTCAGAGAAGCGCTATTTGGAGACGACGTAGAGAAGGTAGGCAAAGAGTTCTCTCTCACATTTCTTCTTCTTCAGCATCGTAGGTCCTTCTGACTCAGATCCACAACCTTCTCCTGTCACAGCACTTTTTCATCTTTTTGCAAAGGCTCTTTTGAGCCTGGGGAACCTTATAAGATTCATTAAAAGCTTCACAGATATGATCAATTTCCTCTTAGTCTCCCCAAACACCTTTTGAAGGATAGCCCCTACTAGTTTGCTTACAGTTTGCCAGGGGTTTGTTCAGATACCTAGGCTCGAGAGGAGGTTATATAAGGAAACACCTAGAATCTGTCCCTTGTTGTATTCCTTTTATATTTAGAGAGACAGCCTGGCTTATGCATTTTTTTCCTAGACAAGCCCTGGAACTGTCTCATAGGCAAGTCCTCATGGGAAATTCCAGCATGGGGCTTCCTAAAGTCTATTGTGATAATCTCTTTGGAGGAGCAAGGCTGGAGATTTGTTGGTCCTAGCCTGTTTTGGTCCCAAACAAGTTGGAAAGATTTTGACTCATGCTGGACTTAAACCACTTCAGAAATTGAATTTGCAGGATTTATTTCCAGCTGGAAATCCTCCATTCCATTCCATTCTGCTTTTCTGGTTCCTGGAGGATTTCCTTTACTCCATAGACCTCAAGGATGCATATTTTTGTGGGTCTGTCATTGAATTTTCCCAAACTCTATGCTTTGGCTTGTTCTCAGCTCCCATGGTTGCACAATCAGACCTTATTATCCATAACAGTTTGCCAACAGTATATTTTCCATTAAGTGGAATTTTCCAATTTTTTTCCCCCTGGGAGACAAAGGAAAAAATAGAATAGGAGTACTTTAGGTACCTTAGAGACTAACAAATTTATTTGAGCATAAGCTTCCATGGGCTACAGCCCACTTCATCGGATGCTTAGAATGAAACATATAGTAGGAAGATACAGATATAGATGTACATACATACAGAGAATATGAAAAGGTGGAGTAAAAGGCTAATTAATTAAGATGAGCTATTATCAGCAGGAGAAAAAAACTTTTGTAGTGATAATCAATATGTTCCGTTCTATGCACCCGATGAAGTGGCTGTAGCCCATGAAAGCTCATGCTCAAATAAATTGGTTAGTCTCTAAGGTGCCACAAGTCCTCCTTTTCTTTTTGCAGATACAGACTAACACGGCTGCTACTCTGAAATCTGTCATAAAGGAAAAAATAAAATCCTCCTACTGGCAGATCATCTTTCGCATATTTCTGGCATCATGTAAAATTATTGACATGAAGTTCTGTTTAGATCAGGGAATTAATGATTTTTTTATTGACATTAAACAGAAAATCACTTAATGTCAATTGATCATCAATCATTTAACATAAATTGGTGCTCAGGTATTATTGTGATGGATACCCAGGGAATTCATTGTGATAGACAGATCTGAAGTAGATGCATCTGCTAAATTATTTGCTACATGGAAAAAAATTTGTATTAAATGGAGTTGAGATTATATTAATACTTGACTGTATTACTACTAAGAAAGAAGTGGATTGATTGGATCTTTAAATGATAGTGATTGACTGTATTTTTTCCTTCTTGTTGTCTCGTAGAGGGACTCATACTACTCACTCTTAAAGATGTTTCCTTGGAGAAACAAAGACAATGAGGACCTCCCTCCCCTTATTAATAAGAATCCAATCATGTAAAATACCCTGAGATAGACTCAAATGGGTGTATGTCTTCTCTGCAAAGTTAGCTAGGACTAGCCCAGCAGGGGAGGAGCATCCCCATTGCAAAGTGCTACCTGTGCCAGACCTGTATTACAGAGTCCACAGTTTTCAGAGGAACAGCCGTGTTAGTCTGTATTCGCAAAAAGAAAAGGAGTACTTGTGGCACCTTAGAGACTAACCAATTTATTTGAGCATAAGCTTTCGTGAGCTACAGCTCACTTCATCGGATGCATACTGTGGAAAGTGTAGAAGATCTTTTTATATACACACAAAGCATGAAAAGAGTCCACAGTGGTGCTGTACTGGCCTGTGTGCTTGAATGGATTTCTGGTGGGATATCCCGTGGTTCTTAGTGGTGCATAAAACTGGACTGCTCTATGAATTCATTCAAAAGAGGCTCTCGTCCCCCTCCCCCTGCCCAAAGCGGGAACTGCTGTCCATGGTAATGACATTAGAACAACACTTTATGTAAATAACTTCCAACTGGACTTACTATTTATTAGCACAGACAGTTCTGAAGGCGAAAGCGAACAGTGTTTGGCAGCAATAACTTTCAATGAGAACACCATTAGGGAATGCAGACTGGAAACTGTAAAGCGATTTGTAATGTACCTGACTGGCTTCTCTGCCTCTTTCTTTCCTGTCAACTGAATATAAAATTATGATTTTGGGGACACTTCCCCAATTTGAGTTTTACTGATATCACACCTCAGCTTTACCAGAAGGCTGGTATCAGCCTCTGGCTAATGGGCAGCACAGAAAGGAGGATTTCTTGGATGGCATCTGTTCAAATGCTGTGGAAACGCTTCAGAAAATGAGCTGGCAAACATGGAGTTAAAATGCTGATCCAGTAAAAGTAAGTTCAGTGCAGAAGAAAGGACATAGACAAGAATGTACAGCCCAGGTGGAATTGTGGAATAGGACTGGAAGACTAACAGAACCCAGGCTTGATTAGCTTGCATTTACATGGCATTGTAGATAGTGTTACGAATTACACCTTGTAGGACACGCACACAAGTGCTACGAATTACACCTGGTAGGACACGCACACAAGTGCTACGAATTACACCTGGTAGGACACACACACAAGTGCTACGAATTACACCTGGTAGGACACGCACACAAGTGCTACGAATTACACCTTGTAGGACACGCACACAAGTGCTACGAATTACACCTTGTAGGACACGCACACAATTGCTGCGAATTATACCTGATAGGACACGCACACTAGTGCTGCGAATTATACCTGATAGGTCACGCACAGTTCGAATCTAGGCTGAGGCACAGAAACAAAGTCCACAACTGCAGAGTTCCCAAAAGACACTAAGTTTATTACGCTCGAGCGTGGTGCCCCCCTGCTAGCCAGGAGGGGACCCTGAATGCAGATTATACAAAGGTTATATACCTTTTAGCAAAGCATGTTGCCCTCGTGCATCGGAAACCTTAGCCAATAAACAAACCCTTGTCTTATCTACCACCTATCCCTGCTTGGTGCATTCCTCGTGCTATACCAGTATGTTAATTACACAGCATGGTCCTAAAGCCATGCATCAGTAACTTTTATTATCAGGATGGGAGGCCTCACATCAAGGCCAAGAGACAGGGAGTTAGAGACTGACAAAAACCAGATACTGGGAGTCAAGGCAGGCTGGAGACAAGGAGGAGGATTTTCACAGGGATTCAATATCTAAGGATTACTCCTCCTGGTGTATGATGTGCTGGCATTTAAACAATGGTGGGCCCCAAACCAAAATGGAGTCACATGTGCTAACTTTTCCTTAACAGTCCTCCTTTTTTTTTTTTTGTACGTCAGTAAGCTATATTGGGGCTGAGTAACCGCGCTGCAGGGTTAGCAACTACCGACAGCACATACTGCAGCATTGTAGGCATATAAAAAATAACGCAAAAACAATAAGTCAAAAAAAGTAAATACAAAATACGCCGTCCCCAAGTCCCCACATCCGGTAGCCATGAGGTGAGCCAGTCCCAGACCTTCTGGAATCTGGCGTTGGTAGTGTCGAGGCTGATGTGGTGGAATAGGGCTGCCTGTTGCTTGAGGATGTGGATGTCAGTTTCCATCCTATGGTGCTGATTTACAAATACACAACAGCTTGAATTGACCAGAGCACAAACCCCGCCCTGATTTGCAAGGAGATAATCCAGGGCTAGGCGGTTTTGCAATGTAGTTTGGGATAGCTGGGTGACTTCAATTTGAAGGGCAGAGAGAGCATCTGCAGTAGCATTTGCCATTAGTTACAAAGCAGCTGAAATGTTAACTATAGCTTTTTCCAGCTCGCTTACTCCCAACCATGGTAGAAACCAACGCACAAAGGAGTGAAAGCCTTTGGGCCGATAAGAAAGGGGGTTTAAAGGAATACTTTGTCGGTCCCTCCATACTAGATTGCGGATCTCTCCCCGGGTCAGGTTCTGGTGTACTGTCACGGCAGGTACTATAGCCCCTAAGGTACATGTACCACACCATCCTGCTGGGAGAACCTTATAGGCTGTGTGATTGCATAACCAATACCAGCCAGACCCCTCGGGGACCGCCACGGGGTCCTGGAGTAGGTAGAGGGGCCTCCCGCACCAGAGCTGATTTGGATGGTGTCCTTGCACCCTACAAAATTCCCTACAAAAACTGTATTTTCTATGCCCTTACGTTGTGACACACATAAAGCATAATTACTCTGGGCCACCATATCAATAGACCATATTTGGATTGTAACATTTCAGTTAAACGTAGTGTTTGCCCATAGCTTAGCTTGGAGTGTTCGATTAAGGGGGATAGGTACCCCTACCAACGGGACGCCCTGACCTAAATATGTGGGGGTACGAATACAAATTCAACACTGCGTTCGATTTACACCCTGTTTGATAGCACGGGTTAAATTCAAGAAGCTATTGCCCTCCCATCCTTGTACTGGACTTGGGAATAGGGAGAGAACCCCTCCCAGGCAAACCATACCAATGTCGACATCCCCCCCTGTACTATACAAAAAACACTACCCCCAATGTAAGTCCAATAAACAGGAACACAAAAAGTCCTGGTGGGCTGTGAAGGTCCCAGTAGCTGGAAAGCTTAGTCCATGGGTTGGTCGTGGTGTTCATTCGTGAAGTGGCTCATCCAATGGCTTGTCAGGGTCAGGTGGGGGTCCCAACGCCAACTTAACATAGCTATGATGGATCCAGGAACCTTTACCTGCAAAGGAGTGGTGGCAGATGGTGGGAGTAATGTTCATGGCTGTAAGGCGTTTTTGGTATTTATACTTGCCTACAAGCACAGTTCCAGCCTCTGGAATAAACCCACCCCACCACTTTACTTCACATTCCCAAGAATACATTCCGCAACTTTCTCCCTGCCAATGTACAATGCTCCGTCTTTGCCATCAAGGCCAATTCTCAGTGTCTTTTGCAGTCAGGAATTTTTGGATTTTGGTGGTTTTAGCAGAGCAGGCGTTCCTTCTCTCTTGGAACAGTCATGGTTTCGCATTATACAGGGGAGAGGTTACTAGCACGTCACCCTGTAGTGCTTTGGTTTCTTTAGCAAATACTGAATGCAGGTTAGCTTTGTCAGTGGACAAGGGAGAGGTTACTAGCACTTCACCTTGTTGTTTTTTTTTGTTTGTTTGTTTGTTTTTTTTTTGCTGTTTAAAAGGAGGAAAGAAAAAAAAAAAAAACCCAGAAGGAGGGACAGGCTGATCAGTAGTCGAAGTGAAGTCACCTCGAGGTGGAGGGGTCTTTTTGCAGTAAGAAGCATGGGTCTAGGCAGTCAGTCCTTGGCACTTCACAGCGGTGTTGGTAGTTAGCAGGACTTAATAAGGGCCTTTTCAACATGGGGCCAGAGTAGTATTTTGTCGAGGGACCTTTATGTAGACCCAGTCACCTGGTTTTAACAAATGGCAGGTTTGCTCAGGATTCGTGAAGCAGGACTTCTTTTACCTGTAAATACAGAGACCTAGCACATTTCATTAATGTCTGGCACTGTGTTGCAGATTTCACAGCTGTTTGGGCACATTTAAGCCCCCCTCTTTCTTGGCTGTTAGCCAAATCCTAGCTGTGAGTAGTGTCCTTGGGCAGGCCAGTGTCTTATCTTTGGACCGAGCCTGCCAAGCCTGCCAGCTACAGCGTTGAATTAGCTCGTCCTCCGTTTTATTTTTTTTTTTTTCCCCTTCTTGGCTTTTATTAACCTGCAAAGGAAACTTTCACTTTTTACTTATACATTTTTGTTTAAAAAGGAACACATGTACATTGCCCATTATACAGCACTTTAGTCTTATTGTATAATGTATGCCACATATACCCTTCTAGGAAAATGACTTTATTACAGAGCTTTGGAGCAACAAGCCAGGACAAGCACACCCACTTTTGAGGAGTCCACTTGGTACAATTTCTGGTGCCCAATAGCCTTTTTTCCCTCCCCAGCCCTCTGGCTAGAAATGTGAGGTAGCCAGAAGGATCTCATGTATAATATGGGGAGTGGGTTAACCTTTGATGTCCTTGCTTCCAAAGACTGTTGGTGTGCAAATTTTAACAACAATTTTTTAATTAAAAGATCTGGCCAATGAATTTTTTTTTATTATTTTTTTTTTTACTTAAGCAAGTGTATTAAACTTTAGTATATCACATTTTTTTTATATTATCCAAACACTTTGTATTGCAAGTTGAATAAAACAAGTATCTGCATTTTGATTTAACCCTTCTATTTAGTTTTAAACTAAACTGTCCTATGAAAAATTAAACACAGCAATTCTGGCCACAAGACAAACACCACAAGACAGGACATAGAACACAGAACAGAATTTCTATTGTGCCAGTAAATTCATGAGATGTTGAATTGCTTTTCAGCTGGCATCAGTTTTCTCTGATTTTCTGAAAGACAAAAATAAAACACAGATCTACCCCTTTTGGGCAGTCAGTCATTGCTTAAAATATTTCCTTTTTATACAAATACCCTTGTTAATTGCAGGCAAAACAGAGGAATTACCCATATTTTCTTGTATTTGTTTTATAGGCAGCCCAGGTTTCAGTGGCCTCTACCTTATTAGTTAGGTAATTTACATTAAAATAAATGCTTTCCGGCTTGCTTTTGGATCCACAGGTTAAAGATTCTTACTTTAAAAAGGGCACAATAAACTTTACCAGACTTTTGATTGCCTTTTACTTTTAACTCCTGCTGTCAAACACACAGCGACCTGAAAAGGAAGACACCACCTATTGTAGCCTCTTGGAACCTAATACGATATTAATTAAGTAGCACTGTATAATTGCATTTCTTTGGAAAAGGGCCCATTTTTTTTCCAAAATGGCTGCAAAGAAACCAAGCATTTTTTTTTCTTTTCAGTATTTTACAAAGTTTAACTGTTTAATTCTTTCCAGCAACTAAAGAGTTAACTTTTTACTTTTTTTTTTTTTAAAATTACTTGCTTATTTTTCAAAACGACACCCAATTACTTAGATTTTACCATTTTAAGTATTATTCCGGGATTTACGTTTTTCATTCCTGTAATTATTTACTTTTCTTTTTCACTATGACCTTTAAGTTTTCAACCTGTTTTCCAATCTCTCTATCTGTTGCCTGCCCGCTTGGGCCCGATCCTTTTTTTTTCTCTGAACTGTCCCTTCCATGAGCACCAGCTTTGTTTCACTACCAAATTAACAAGGAGGGTGGGCTTCTTAACTAGCCCCCAGCCCTCCTGGTCTCTTTTTTAAAATATTTTTACTTACAAGGGCTACCCGAGTCCTCCCCACATGAGGCTTGTCACCTGGACAGAAAGCACAGCTAATTGGCAAGCAAGGAGGTGACGGGCATAAGTCAGAAAGCCGAGGGTAAGCTGGAGGAGGGGCAGAAGCAGGCATAGCACAGAGCGGGGCTGGAGACCCCTGAGATGAATAAGAAAAGGAGGAGAAAAGAGGATGTCCTTTTGCATGCGCATAAGCCCAGTTGTCCCATACATACCAATAATCCATCTGGGCTGCAGCTTTGTCCTCCAGCCTCCTTTTAAGCACTGTTAATGTATCCCCAGCAAAGGACCCATCCGGTGGCCATTCAACAGATGTTTGAGTTGTTAGTGCTGGCCACTCAACCTTACATAAAATAACAGCTTTTTTTCTGCCTAACCCATGGGTGCCAGAAATATTCCCCCAATTCTTGAGAATTTCAGCCAAAGGGGTCCCCTTACTTACACTCTGCCCAGAACCTATAACGGGCTACCAAAAGAACACAAAATGTGCCACCTTATCGCCTAAGCGACGGCTCACACCCCCCCCTCCTCGGAGTTCTCAAAGGTGAACTCACCCTGTGCCGGCTGGAGCTGTCCGAGAGGAGGAGTGTAGTCTCGCTTATTGGGGCGAGCCTAGAGTCCCTTCGTGGTCGCCAAAACTGTTACGAATTACACCTTGTAGGACACGCACACAAGTGCTACGAATTACACCTGGTAGGACACGCACACAAGTGCTACGAATTACACCTTGTAGGACACGCACACAAGTGCTACGAATTACACCTGGTAGGACACGCACACAAGTGCTACGAATTACACCTTGTAGGACACGCACACAATTGCTGCGAATTATACCTGATAGGACACGCACACCAGTGCTGCGAATTATACCTGATAGGTCACGCACAGTTCGAATCTAGGCTGAGGCACAGAAACAAAGTCCACAACTGCAGAGTTCCCAAAAGACACTAAGTTTATTACGCTCGAGCGTGGTGCCCCCCTGCTAGCCAGGAGGGGACCCTGAATGCAGATTATACAAAGGTTATATACCTTTTAGCAAAGCATGTTGCCCTCGTGCATCGGAAACCTTAGCCAATAAACAAACCCTTGTCTTATCTACCACCTATCCCTGCTTGGTGCATTCCTCGTGCTATACCAGTATGTTAATTACACAGCATGGTCCTAAAGCCATGCATCAGTAACTTTTATTATCAGGATGGGAGGCCTCACATCAAGGCCAAGAGACAGGGAGTTAGAGACTGACAAAAACCAGATACTGGGAGTCAAGGCAGGCTGGAGACAAGGAGGAGGATTTTCACAGGGATTCAATATCTAAGGATTACTCCTCCTGGTGTATGATGTGCTGGCATTTAAACAATGGTGGGCCCCAAACCAAAATGGAGTCACATGTGCTAACTTTTCCTTAACAATAGGTTGCCAGCCAGAGCTGGAGTGAAACCTGAGCTCAAGCCTATACCCTCAGCCATGCCTGTAGCTCAGGGTTAAAGCACTCTCAAGCTTGGGTTAGAAGTGTATGGAAAGGAGGTTGGGGTGACACCTAGGCTAGAGCCCAGGCTAACTCTGCAATGAAGATATACCCTTAAATGTTTTATATAGCCATCCATGATCTTATCTGAGCACCTAAGGAATAGTCTCTGCTCAGTTCTTCAGAGGTCTGGGGGGTTATTCCTCCTTGGCTCCAAATTTGACAAGCACTTGTGGATCACAGGTGAAAAAGTTCACAATAATTGAGCATTTTATCCCATTTATGTCCTGAGACAATGTCCGTATTCAGGTAAATATCCATACTCTCTCCACCTGATCCTTGAATTTCTGTAAAATGGATTTTTTTCATATACTTTAAGTGCAGAGTTAAAGCTGAAATCTCATTCTGAATTAATCTGACTGAGCTAAATTTACTGTTGGTGTAAATCTTGTCTTCAGGGACTCCATTTGATCCATTGTTGCCTCTCTCATATGTGGTTCTGTTGGGACAATCAATCATAACGGGAAAACATTTGTATAATTACTCAACAAAACATGTTATAGTCAAATTGTTAGCTGTGCTTTTCACTCTCTTTTTTCAGATCCCCTCTTCCTTTCTCTTGACAAACCATCACTTACTTCCTCTTCTTTTGTTATCCTACACATTTTTCATTGTATACCACTGGGTATCAGCATTACTCACACCATAGGTGTTTCTTTTAGTAGTCTTTTGGATTGCCTGTGAATTAACCATGTCCTCAGCAAGAATACTTACTCATAACAGAGTGAGATAATGATAGAATTTGAGTCTTTAATCTGCATTTGTGGAACCTTTCCTCATAGTTTGTGTGTGCATGTGAAATTTTGTGCAGTTTTTCCCCCCGACTTTTTTTAAACGAACCTATTTGATGGAGTTATATGAGAAGAGACAGTGTTTGTTTTACATATTTATTTTTAAAACAAAAAATGAGCTTTATCTGTAAATGACTGTTCAAAAGAACATGGTAAATGGTCACAGAAACAAGAATCTAATGCATTTCACAAAAAAAGTGTTATTTTATATTTATTTCAGGGTTTATTTCTCTAAATTTGCTTGTTAATTTAGGTTCATATACAAGCTTCTGTTAAGGTCTTTACAGTCCTTCCACTATTAAGTAATAATCTTTTACAGTTTTTTACTTGATAAACATAATATTTGCCATATCTGATATGTAAATGCATTGAAAAATATGTTTATCATATAAGTGCAGCTTTAACAACTTTTGAAATGTTTAATTTACTTTTAAACCTTGTTTGGATGGTACAATCTATCCATGGAAATTCATATTTAGTACATTTAAAGAAGCCTATTTTTCACTTCAAATGCCACAAAGCCTTTATATGTCACATCAAGGAATACTTAAAATCTTTCATTTATCATGTACAAGCACAATAATAGCCATATTCTAATCTCCAATCAAGGGCAACCATCACAGTTTACTGGAAAAGAAACTGATTACTTGAGCATACCATAAATCCTCCTAAAGTCTGCATGGTAACAATCACTGTGACATGCTTATTGAAGTCTATGGGAGGTTTTCTACTGATTTCAAGTTGGGCTTCGAGTCTGCCCCAAAAGCACATGATTCATTATCATTTGGCCTCTTCACAAAAATATTGATTTATTACATATATTTTTATCATATCAATTGTAGATTTCCAAAAGTATATGAACCCACTGATATTTTCATATTAATTATATTTTGGGGTGGGAGGTGACAAATTTCATACCAGAGAGTTTTTTAAAATATATTGAATATTTTATAATAATCTGCACAGTTTCCAGATTTTTTACATATAGTGAAAGATCTCAAGTTATTTTCAGTGTGTCACATTAATGTCACCAAAACTTCTTCCAAAGAAAAGAGTTCTGTTTTTCATTTTCCGATTTTCCTTTTATTCTGTCTAGCCTAGTCTGTCCATATTTTTTTGGTCTTTTTAGTTTGATCCGTGCTTTCTGATTGCTACAGTGTGTGTCGCTTCTTATTTGATTTTCCTATCTACTATTTTAAATCCCTGCCTATTTTTCTGTTCATTTTTATAGATATTTTGCTGTTTCTTTGTGCTGTTTCTATCTCAGGGTTCAGTCCTGAGTACAAAGAGCTGCAAACTCCCACCAATGTGTGCAGTGTTTATCCCCAAAGGCCTTCTCACCCCCTTGTGGACCATGCAGGGAATGAAATTGTGAGATGTCGTCGTGTCAGGGGTGTAAAAAGGCTTCTTACAGGCTTCTTTCCCATCCCCCTCACGTACAAAGGCTAGTCACAATCTGAGCCTAAATTATTAGTCTAACAGCAATACAACGAATATAATCTGAAATAAAACAAGTAAGCACCATTTCTTAACCCCTCCTTGAAAACTCTGTCTAGTCAAAGCATCAGTATTAACAAGTGTCACCAAAGAGTATTATAAACTCTCCATTGTATGGTCTTGTTCCCCTTTTGAAGATTGCCTCATGCTGTGTGGGGTGGAGATTCTTTTTAAACATCACTGAACTTTTTATGCTCATCCTACAGTATTTCAATACATATGCACACTATCTATCTGTATCGATCGGTTGTCCCTTGTCTTGTCTTATACTTACAAGTTAAGTTCTTTTGTCTTTTTGTTCTGTGTTCGTACAATGCCTAGCAAAATGGGGTCCAGGTGAATAACTGGGGCTCCTAGGTACTGGGTTAATACAAATAATGACAGTTACTATTATCAGTGAGCCCTTGAGGAAATTCAGGGATATGTCTATGTCACAGGGTCTGCTCAGACTTCCCCTCCCTCACAGTGCTCCTAATTCCTCCAACTGCTATCCCCCTACACGCCCTTCTCAGGGTCTGCTGGCCTTTGAGCCTTCCTTCAGTTGGTACAGAGGCAGAAATGCAGCCCTCCTGTCCCCTACCAGGCTAGTCCTGACTGAACTTTTCTCAGGGCTTATATACAGCTGTCTCCACTTGGCTCAGCCTATTCCTCTGAGCCAGCCCTCTTTAGGGCCTGCAGCTGGGCACCCTGCTGAGTGCCTGGGCCCCCGGTACCTAGCCACCCTGCCAGGAAGCAGGGTGCGGCCAGCCCTTTTTAGCAGGGTGTTCACAGAGTTTACTTCTGCCCTGCCACAGTCTGTTTAATGTATTGGGTGCCATTGTGTTCCTTTATTGTAGAACATGCTTGTTGAACATATTGTAGAACATGTGTTGAGTATGAAATCATTTATGAAGAATGACACCAGGATGATTATCAGATTGAACTGTCATCTCTATGCATTATAATGCAATTTTATTTAGTTAAGCAGCAGATGTATAATGATGTTAGAATTCATAAATCATTTATCAGATAATTTCTATCATTATTCCATAATAGCCTAGTTTTTTTAGGGAGATTTTCTTCCTTTCCCGGTGTCCAATTTAATTTAAAACAAAAATATGTCTGGGTTTCTCAGGACAGAAGCCCTGAAAAATTAAATTTTTAATGGCTTCTGGACATTTTAAAAAATTGAATCAGGCGCCTTATGAGAACATTGATCCTTCCTCTGCAGATCTCTTTAAATTTATCCTATGAACGTATAATTTCCAGGCACTGCAGCCTGGCTGCAAATCCATCAGTCACATGGAAAACTGATAGTATTTTGTTCTGACACATTTATAAATGCTAAGTATAATAAAATTGGTAAAATTGAAAACATAGATATTGTTTATACAGTGAAAGATACCTTGGGATAGAATTTAAAAGTTCCCGTTAAAGGTTACCTTGTTTCATGTATTTAATTCTGTGCACCAATCAGTCTGGCTACTGACCATATGATATATTTAAAACTAACTAATTAAATTCAGTTTCCCAAAACATACAGCCTACATCATGGGAAGAAAGTTCCTTCTAGTTGATCCATAGTTGAACAAATGCTTGATGAAAATTATTTGCCTTGTGCAGCACATTTAAGATGAGTACCTATGGGCTGAGTGAGTGACTTCCATAGTGGGGAAAACACTCTGGGTCTGATTCTTATTTACGGTAAGGCCCCTTTTATCGCTCTGGCTGTACTAATTTAAGCTGTGTGTAAAAAGGCACTAGTATAAATCAGAATTTAGGCCTCTGCCTCTAGTCCTTAAAAGTATCTCACATGATCTTAGTGATTCAGTTGTAAAGTACTTCTTCCTAGCAAACCTTGTATATTGTAGATTTATGAGTATGATACTAAAGTTGTAACTCTCTCTCCCTCTTTTGCATTTTGATGAGCCACTGAAATATGCCCTGATATTTTGTTGCTGTCTTTGGAAATCATTAGTAAGACTACATTTTAGTCATGGGTATTTTTAGTAAAAGTCATGGACAGGTCACAGGCTGTAAACAAAAATTCACTACCCGTGACCTATGACTTTTACTAAAAATACCCATGACTAAAACTTGGAGGGAGGGCTGCCCGGGGGGCTGTGGGTGGAGGGGGAAGGTGTCCCAGGTGCTGGGGAGGGGGCAGGTAGCGGCACGTGGCCCGGGATCTCTGCTGGTGCTGGAGCGGGAAGGGGGTGGCCCGGGACTCCCGCTGGTGCTGAGGGGGCATGGGAGGCAGCGTGTGGCCCAGGACCCCTGCTGTTGCTGGTGTGAGGGGGTTTGGTGGGGCTGGCAGGCTTCCTACCTGGTTCCGCGCCTCCCCTTTACCCCCAGCAGCAGAGTGTGGGGTTGGGGCACAGAACAGGGTGAGGCGGGCTCTGGGCAGAACTTAACTGAGGGGGCTCCCTGGAAACGGCGACATCCCCCCTCTCAGCTCCCTGCGGAGGCGTGGCCAGGCAGCTCTGTGTGCTGCCTCTGCCCAGAGTGCTGGCTTCGCAGCTCCCATTGGTCACGGTTCCTGGCCAATGGGAGCTGCGGGGGTGGTGCCTGCATGCAATGTCTTTCTCTCTAGGTACTTATATGGACCTCATTATATCTCTAGTGTGTGATTGCCTCCCTAGTAATTAAAAATCAAACAGTACAAATAACCTCTTTCTCCCTTCCTCACCTGTTAAAAGAAAAACCACAAAATACATATTGGTATGTTTAACTGGATGGGCTGAGTAAATGAATGCACTGAAAGAAGCTATTGAGCAGATTTTTAAATGTTTTTTGTTCAACAAAGTACAGTTTTCAGTATTATTACTTACTGTTTTATTACACTAGTGCCTAGAGGTCTCAATAAAATACAGTAATTTATTTCTAATTCAGGAGAAAGTAGAATTTCATCTGAGGGTTTCAGAAGTAGAGCAGGAGTTTATTAACAATTCTAATATCTCTTTTCCTTTCTCTACAGGAAACTCACATTATTCTCTTCATGGCCAGCAGAAAAAATAGACTTTCTTGTTCACTGCTCCCTACAGAGATTTTACAGGTGGTTGTTAGGGAAATGCAACAAAATTTAATAAGAATAGATAATACTTTTCCTGTAAAATTAGTTAGGCTATTTTATAGGCAGGTGCAAATGTAGCCCTATTTTAATAACTCAAGAAGTGTTTGTTTTGATCTATATTTGTAGACATTAGATTGTATTTGTGTGGACTTCATACTTCATCAGTATAAACATTAATAATAAGATTGATATAGTAATACTCTGGATTTACATTGGTGTAACTAGGAATATGAGCTACTCTTGAGCTAAGTGAATGGAGAATCTGCTCCTAAAAACTGCAGTTTCCTACATAACTAGAACATATAACACATAACTTCTAACACTGTTGCAAAAAGGGGAACAGCAGTATTTTTCTACTCATGAGCATTAAGTTTTACCACAAGGGAAACTAAGGTATTTTTCGCAAAAAAAAAAAAAAAAAAAAAACTAAGGTATTTTTGTAAACATTCTATGTTAAGCCACTGAAGCTTTTGGCTTGTTTCCAGAGCTCCAGCACTGTCCACTTACATGGTACTGAATTGCTATAAGAAAGTTTTGGATATTGGCATCACTGACCCTTTTGTTTCAGAATATCTGTGGAAGGAGTTTGTAAACGCACTGACATCTATTCCGTTTTTCTATTGTCTTCAGGACAGGAACAACTGTTGTTCCAGAAAGTTTAAACTCTTACTTCTTAGTAGTTGTAAAATCGGTAAGTATGTTAAAGACACATCATATGGCAGAAATGACATCCTAAAATTCCTGGTGTAAAAGCTCAGATAACTGGAGGTCAGAGTAAGGAATAAAACTGAATATAAGAAAACTTTGTGAGCATGATGCATGTGAAAACTGGTGCTAGCCTCATGCGGGGATGTAATCTTTGAATACAGCCTATAGGGAGCTACTTGCATTTTTTAGTTTACATTGTGGGTCTGACCCTGCATTCCTCATTCAGACAATAGCTTCTCAATGATTTTCCTTTCACTTTCAGCTCTTTGACTACAATGGGAAGCTTTGCTTGAGAAAGGACCTCAGGATCAGGAACATACTGTAAATTCATTCTATTCTGAGGTAGCATGGGGATCCTGTTTTTCCATGACAGTGTTTTGAAAGATGTTATTAATCCATTACATGTCTGAGAGATTTTTCAGTCATTATAGCTATGAAGAAATCTACCTCAAGTCATATTGGGCTACATTTTTAGCCTGTATTGGTTTTGTGCCTCACAAAACAGAAGCTGAAAACTTGGCCCAGAATATTCACGTATGAATCAAGCAGTTAA
Source organism: Eretmochelys imbricata (assembly GCF_965152235.1). Lineage (NCBI taxonomy): Eukaryota > Metazoa > Chordata > Testudines > Cheloniidae > Eretmochelys > Eretmochelys imbricata. The sequence continues at coordinate 92,198,378 of NC_135575.1, forward strand.
AGTCTTGTAAAAATATCTAGACCATGAAAATGATATTCTCAGGTTTCAAATCTTGGATATGGTTTCACAGAGTACAGTTTATAATGGCTTGTCCTAAAAGGATTGCATGTTTATGAAACACTATTTAACATATGTATTTCTATATATGTTATTAGCAGATCAGTCCTTTCTTCAAACCCAGAATTCTAAGGCAGTGTGGTCTGGCAGAATGAGCATAGGCTTGGGAGACAAAAAGTCCAGAGTTTAGCTCCAGACTCTGTCACTGACTCACTTCATGGCTTTGTGCATGTCACTTAGCCTTTCTGTCTCAGCTTTAGCACAATGGGGATAATAATACTTAGCTGTCTTACAAGGGTGTTGTGAGGATTAGCTAATGTCTGTACAGTGCTTTGAAAATACAAAGCACCATACACATTCTAAGTATTATTTAGTTTATAAATGATAACAATAAACCTTTAAGAATTAAAGGCCAAATTGCCCATCTTGTGGGGAAACACACCAGTGGTGGAGAGGAAGGAGGCCAGAATAGTATGTGAAGTTCGTATTGTGGAGTTTCGCTCACACTGTTGCACTGGGGTAAAGAGGTTAACTCCCCGACCCCACATGCCCCAGAATATAGTATGTGCATTCCCCAAGATCCACTGGAGGACAGTCTGCCCCAGTGGCAGATTAGCTACTGGGCCGACGGTGTTTGTGCCCCCAGAAGCCCTGGGCAATTGGGGGCCCCTATAAAAATGGGCACCCCCGTGCCCCAACCCACTCTGCCCGCCCGCCCAGCATGCCTATGGGGTCCCCGGCAGGAGCACCAGGCAGAGAGGGGCAAGCCCCTGTACCCTGACCCCATTTCCCTGGCAGGAGCGTGGGGAGGGGAAATGCAAGCAGAAGGGGTGGAGAGGGTCCCCCACTTGCTCAGGCCCAGGGCCCCTCAAAGCCATAATCCTTCTCTGCTCTGCCCATGTGGAGACCCTGTGAACACCCTCCAGCGCACTGTGTTTTTTTCCTTCCTTCTGTCTGACAGCTTCTGCCACTGGAACTCTCTTTAAAGGAGGCCTCCATAGTGCAGAAGGAACTCAGTGGAAAGGCTAAAATAGCCTTCTAAATTTTGGGCAGGTTGCATCCCTACCGACCACCCATCTCTTCCTCTCTGAAGACCGCAGAGTCCAGTGAAGAGGAATCTGCATGGGACAAATGGGTGGGAATGGTATCACGGAAACCGCATTCCTGCCCCTATCAGCTAGGCAAGGAGAAGTCCTTGCAGGGAGGGTCTCCTGTGTGCATCAAGGGTTGCAATCTGGCTCTGTGTTTTTTCCCTCTAAAGGCTTGTTTTTCTACATATTTTGATTAATTCATAAATGAGGCAGTATTAATGCAATCTAAAAAACGCTCATGTGCTGCAAACTGTTTTTCGTGCTGCAAACTGTTTTTCATGCTGCTGCCTGACTGCTGCCTAATTAATCCTTAGTATGCTAATTGCATCACCTTTTCCATGGTTCATTGCTAAACTGGAAGTTTAGAGAGGAAACCCATACAAAAGCTGATCAGGACTTGAAACAGAGCTTTGAGTTATGTGAAAACTATAAATCTGATCCTAATTATGGCTGGGGAATTCATATCCAATTTCATAATGTCATGTCATGTGTATTCCTAGTGGAAAGTAAGAACTTGTACATCAAGACTTTTTATTTAAAATTTATTGGTGTGCTTTGATATACACCATGGAATATATATGTATATAAATAATTTTCCTGACTTGGAAAGCAGTTAAATTTTCCCCCTGGGTTTGGGGAAGCAAGGTAGGACCCACAGATGGTTTAGAAAGCCTGATATAAACTGCAAGAACTATATAACCAAAATTAAGAGAAACTAATTTTAGGACTGATGTTTTTATAAATAATGGCAAAAGTAATTGTGTTTTAAATGCTGGCAAAAACCTTTTTAAAAATAAAACTTGTATGGACTGTTGTTCTTGCTCCAATAGTTATATAATTAATTAAATTAAAGTAATTAAATTACTTTGCTAGGAAATATTAAGGAGATGCGTTCTTATATCAAATTATGGAGATTTGCAAATGCAGCTGGTATTAACAGTAATGTGATTTACACATTTACCCTTTGCATCCAGTGAATTTTTTTTCCAAAGTGCTGTATTTCACCGATGTGAACATTTTTTACTGGGGATCAGTATTTGAATAGGTTGTGTGTCTAGGGGCACGGGTATACATTCATGGTTATCCCATAGCTGACTTATTACTATGTTTAAATGCTCTTCTGAATTGGGGCCTTTATTAGCACAGTTTCAGACAGCTGAAAGTTATTTTGAAAAAGCTGCCTTATGTTTAATTTGAACAGTCAAAAATAAGTTTTAGTGCTTAGTAGAACAGACAATGCATTTTAATTACCTTTACAGTGTGAACTTTTTTAGAACACATTCTTGTTTGGAGTTACTTTAGCAAGTCTGATAAAACTTATATTCCTTGCAAGCAAAACTCACTTGTGAAGAAATCAGACAGGCTACCTGAGTAATTCAGGGGAAGTAAATTTTGCAGTTGTTCAGATAGATATTGCATAACAACCCCCACTATTACTGTAACATTTAAACTTAAGTGAGAAACATACAGTGGAAACCTTGTGCAATATTTTGAAAATGTATCCCTTTATTCTTGGAAGATGAATTTGCTTCTACAAAAGCTTCTATCACAGAACATCATATTAAATAAGTCAACTAGTATCAGTATGATGGTTTAATCTGCACATTTTATTTTGCACATTGTCAAAATAAAATTGTAGGTCAGACACGGAAAAGAGTAATGGTAACATTTTAGGCAATGTAGAATAACAAAAACATCTCTAAATATTATTTCCATCGAATTATAATCTCCATACATTTCCAGGGTCGATGTCTGATAGTGACACAACTGGATCAAGAGAGAATATATGCACACTCCAATGAAATGCAGAATTTTTCTTCTCTTCGTAATAATTTTAACACAATATTGTCCTTAAAAGAAAAGAAGGATTTGACTAGAAGACTTTGGGAAAGTAAGTGTCTTTGTCATGGTAGGTAACAGTTTAAAATACTTTAACCCTTATTTGGAGGATAGATAACCAGCATTTCTGAATATTGTAATCTCTTTCTCTATGTAAATGCTATGAATAAGGGGTGGGATTTTCAGATGAGCCTAAGCTGTTTAGGACTACAAGTCTTACTGACTTTTGTTTCTAAGACACGTAGGTGCTTTTGAAAATTCCACACATGGCAATTACAATAACACACAATGTAGTCTGGAAAAGGTCTAAACATTCGGAATATATTGTTCTATTCCACACTGTCTGTTGTGGTAACATTTGGGGAGCTCATGTTTAGTAGTTACACATACATCTTGGTTGTTGGGTTTGAAGCACTCACAGGGAGTTGGGAGGGGAAATACGTGTAGTGTCACAGTATCAAGCATTTGTGGGCTATCCACTAAGGAGCATCTTTTAAATCTAGGGAAAGAGTTCGTTGTTACCTTAGTGGTGCAATGGAGCTGGGAGGGACTATAGAATTCTAAAGTGAAAACTGGTGGCCATACTTAAAATGTTAATTAAAACTCCAAGTTCTTAATGAACAAGCTAGATCTCCTAGGATCATGTAACTGGAAGTGAGGGCATCCTTTGCATATGCTGTCTTAAATTAGCAAATCCCCTCATGGAAGGAAAGAAAGTGATGTCAAAGCTTACTGCTATAATTTCCATGGTAACACTAATGTAAGTGACTTGACTTACTTTTATTTTCTTCTTGTTTTTATTTGTTAAAAATCTCCATTTTTCATTAAAACAAAATTATATGGAGGCCAGCAAATAACATCAAATTAAGTCCTACAAATTACAGTGTGAGTTGTCAAATTCTCTCTCTAGATTGGGAATTAAATTAACAAAACAAAAGCAAATTAAGTCACCCTGACTTTTATAATGATGTAGTTTCAAGGATTTATTATAATATCTGTTATGTTAATATCTCAAATCGCTGTTACAAGAGTCATATTTGATTTGATTTTAGGATCTCTGTATTCAGCTGCTCAGAGAACACCTCTTACCCAGATGCCCAGAAGACAAAGACCTCAAGTAGGACAACCATTTCTACCTCTTAGTTTAGAATCTTCCTTTTCTGGGTCATTTCTTAGGAGGGTGGCATCATCCCCTTCCTATGGTGCAGATTTGCAGAAGCTTTTAAACTCTTCATGTACCAGTGAAGGGGATCTTCTGTTATAGTTTATCCCTTGAGTTCAAGATGCAACAGCCAGTAAAGAGGATCGTGAAAGCCCTTGAATATAGATACCTGCTGACAGAACTTTTCTACTTGCCCCACTTACATAGTCATTGAGAGAGAGAATGAGAATTATTCTATATCCTGGAGGTTCAGGCACTCACCTGAGAGGGAGAGACCTAGGGTTTAATCCCCCTGCTTCAATGACTATTTAAGTACTTATCCAAAGTGGAACAGGGACAACAGGAGAGATGGAGAGAGACTACATCAGAATATCCCAATGACAACTGTTTGGGGCACCCTTCTCAGAGGTGGGAAATCCCTGTTCAAATCCTCTCTATCAGGCAGAGGGGAAAACTGAACTTGGGTCTCCCATATCCTGGGTAAGTGCTCTAAGCAGTGAGCTAAAAATGATGAGGGAGACATCGCTTCATCCAGCTGGATTTTTGGGTGGTGCCTGATCCCATAGGTGTGCTCTCAGCAAACCCACGGGATTGGACCCCACAGGCGAGATAAGCATTGTCCCAGCTATCTTTACCTGGTCTGAAGATCATGCTGGGCCTTAAGCATGAGATAGGCATTGTGCACATGCTGAGTGGCAGAAATTTTAATAGAGAGAATTTAGGTGCTAGGGAATTTTAGGTACCTACAGGACTAGGTAGCAGCCAAGAAGGGGTTTTGAGGGTCTGACTGGTGCCTACATTTTGGACGTAAGCACCTCTAGTGAGGAGTTAGGCTCCTAAGTACTTTTATGAATCTGGGCCTTTGTGCCTAAGCTGGTAGAACTGAAGATAATGGGAGCAGGGCTGATCTGGTCCCATTAATAGTGTGCTTGTTTCTTTTTTGTTTATTTGGATAGCACCAACGGTGTGCACATAAATGAAAGGCAGGCTGTGAATAATTACTAACAAATAATCATAATCAAATAATATCTTAAACATATTGTAAGGTGGTAAGCATGCATTTTGAGAACACTGAGTATGCAAAAATACTTTAACAGTAAGATGTCTGCTGTGCAGAACTGAGCAAGTACAGAATTTGTGAAAAGAAAATATTCTTCTTTTCCTATACCTTACTCGTGATTATATAGCATAATTCACTCATTTCTGATTTAATATACTGTTTTTATCATGGTGTTCAGATTGTAATATTACATAGCATGAAATGACAGTGTGCCTTTAACTGGATTACTCATGCCACACTTGATTTTATTACAAGAATATTATAAAAAGGCAGAGAAAATGAATCATTTCCTAAGTTAATTAATGTATCGCTTACCAACTGTCATTAAACCCTAGTTAATTAAATATAGTGGCAAAGTTAATTAAGAAGACGGATACTTTCCTAAAACAAATGAACAAGTTGCTTAAAATACAGGTTCCTTTAACATCTTCCTTGATTGATTTAATAGACAGCTGCGGTACTATGTTATTCGCTCAGGGATAGAAGAGCCTTTGGTGATCTGGAACAGAAAGGTAATAAGGCATTGCATGCAAATCTAATAGAAGGTAAGCATGGTCTGAAGTGACAAGTGTATCAGAAATAGGATGACCGATGTCCCGATTTTATAGAGACAGTCTCAATATTTGGGGCTTTGTCTTATATGGGCACTTATTACCCCCCACCGCCGTCCTAATTTTTCACACTTGCTGTCTGGTCACTCTAGTCAGAAAGCAACATACAGTGCTGAAAAGCATATTGAGACGTTCCAAATTGGAACTTCTTTTCCTTATAGCTACCACATAGTTGCAGACAAACTGATAAAAAAATAAGTAGAATTTTATAAATTACTAATTTTAAATACTAATTTAGCAAATCTAAGTCAAAAGTGTGGAACTGTGGAAATAGTGAAAGTAAAAATCCTAATTCTATCCCTGCATATTATAATTTTCTCTTCTGCAAGTGGAGCTGTCACCTACCTTTTGTAGATGTACCTTTCTGTATTTTAAAATATTTCTCTGCACAAAAATAGTGATAGCTAGTTTTCTACTCTGTGCAATTTAAAACAATTATTCTGAAAAATCTCTAATTCACAAATTATTCACCCACAGAATCTATGAAAACAAGGGAATTTAAAAGTCATGATTGTGAGGGTTTTTTTGTTTTGTTTTTTTTTAGGACTAGGTGAAAAAGATGCTGAGACGAAGAGAGGTGGCAGGAAACAAAAGGCATTAAAATATTGCATTTTTCTCTTGAATCTGTTTTTTTAACATTAAATGAGAAAGTGAGAATAAGTTTTCAACATAAAATTAAAATAAATGAACCATACAAAACTTTCTTATAAATTTACTTCAATTCTCTGTTAAAAATTTATAAGAAATTTACATTTTGGTTAAGAAAACCTTTAAAAGAAATAAAAGTAGAACTAAAGATGCGTATATGATGGTAAGAAAGATCAACATCTTTATTTAACTTGGCATGTGCAAATTTATCAAGAAATGATCATTAAATTTGATAGAATAACTAAAGTATTATCAAAAAGTAGTAATCCTATTGAAGACCCTGATCCTGCAAAGACTTTTGCATGTACTTAATTTTACGCACTATCAGTGGCTTCAATGGGGCTACTCACAAAGTATGTAAGGTTAAACATGTGCAAAATTCTTTGTGGGATTGGGATCTAATTCGGTTCTATACTGAGAAGATCATTTTGTTATCAATATTGAAACTAGGCACCTATAATACAGGACCTTAGTAAGTGCCAGTCAAACCCTATGGGGCCCAATCCTGCAAAGATTTAAGACTATACCTAACTTTATTCATGTGGATGTTCTCACGCAAGTCATACCTTAATCACTGGATTAATCACATATAAGCATAATATCTTGATCCATTATGCACATTGCAAGTTAAATTCAAATATTTAACTTTATTACCATCATCCTGTAAGCATCTGTATTTCAATTTATGACTAATGTTTGTCGTACTTTGAGCCCGAATTTTTAACAGATCTTTTAACAACTATTCATAGGCAATGGTGCACAAGCCAGTACAGGGAATCATTACAAGGCATCTTTTAAATCCCACCCTGTGAACGCTGTACCTGCAATAAGCATAGTTTACTACCAAACCCTATATGTGATGTATACATACCTGAAAAAGATTTTGATTAATTTATGGCTAAGTAAGTTCTTCAGGGGCTGAGCACTCTGTTCCAATTCAGCAAAGCGCTTAAGCATATGCTTAATCTTAAGCATGTATTGGCCCCTTTGATGTTTAAGTTTTTTGCTGGATTGGGGCTAGAGTGCTCAGCACCTCACAGGATTGAGCCCACAGAGTCAGTTCCAAAGCTCATTGAAGTCAATGGGAGTCATTCCATTGATTTCAAATCAATGGGCTTAGGATATAGCTAGGTTTGGATTGGAGCAACCAGGGATTTTACCATGCTCACTCCAACCTGGTATTACAACTATTCACTACTTTGAACGTTCTCATTCCCAGACATAGCATTCTTGGAGAGAGGAGAAAGGTCTGTTTCCAACAATGACATAATTGTGCAAGCCTATAGTTGCCGTTGCTGTGACATTTTTCTGAATTATCTCCTGTATGGGACAAACTTTTGGGAATGATGGAAAGAACATAGCATATTTCATATTGCTTTTCCTGTGATCTTACCTCATAGGGTATCACCAACAGAATAAGGGAGGGGAAAAATTAGTACACATCACAATGTCAAAATAATTTTATTTACAAGACAAATTATTTGTTAATCCCAGGGGCCCTGATTCAGCAATTCCCATAAGCGCCTGCTTAATTTTAGCAACATACTTAAGTGCATTGTTCAGTAGTGATAGGGTTAATGTGCTTAATTTCAAGCACTTAATTTCAAGCAAATGCTTAAGAGTTTTACTGAATTGGACCTAAATTCTTAATATCCTACAGGATATATTCTATAACACAACCTATTCCTTAATATCTGTACCAGTCCCTACATTCATAAAGTATTTTAATGGTTTCATTTTTTCTTCTTTTAATACTGCACCCGGCAAACATTAATACTGATCATTCAGTTAGTCCAGTTTATTATCTTGTTCCCAGACTAGGTTTAAAAAGTGATGCCAATGTTAGTCATATAGCTGTAGGTCTGGTCAGTTACTGCACTGTAATCTTCTCCCACAAGAACAATCAATATGTTTCTTGACAGGTTTCAGAGTAACAGCCGTGTTAGTCTGTATTCGCAAAAAGAAAAGGAGTACTTGTGGCACCTTAGAGACTAACCAATTTATTTGAGCATGAGCTTTCGTGAGCTACAGCTCACTTCATCGGATGCATACCGTGGAAACTGCAGAAGGCATTATATACACACAGAGACCATGAAACAATACCTCCTCCCACCTCACTGTCCTGCTGGTAATAGCTTATCTAAAGTGATCATCAAGTTGGGCCATTTCCAGCACAAATCCAGGTTTTCTCACCCCCCCCACCCCCACCCCCATACACACACAAACTCACTCTCCTGCTGGTAATAGCTCATCCAAAGTGACCACTCTCCCTACAATGTGCATGGTAATCAAGGTGGGCCATTTCCAGCACAAATCCAGGCTTTCTCACCCCCCCCCCGGCCCCGGGAACACACACACACACACACAAACTCACTCTCCTGCTGGCAATAGCTCATCCAAACTGACCACTCTCCAAGTTTAAATCCAAGTTTAACCAGAACGTCTGGGGGGCGGGGGTAGGAAAAAACAAGGGGAAATAGGCTACCTTGCATAATGACAGCCACTCCCAGTCTCTATTTAAGCCTAAATTAATAGTATCCAATTTGCAAATGAATTCCAATTCAGCAGTTTCTCGCTGGAGTCTGGATTTGAAGTTTTTTTGTTGTAAGATAGCGACCTTCATGTCTGTGATTGTGTGACCAGAGAGATTGAAGTGTTCTCCGACTGGTTTATGAATGTTATAATTCTTGACATCTGATTTGTGTCCATTTATTCTTTTACGTAGAGACTGTCCAGTTTGACCAATGTAAATGGCAGAGGGGCATTGCTGGCACATGATGGCATATATCACATTGGTGGATGTGCAGGTGAACGAGCCTCTGATAGTGTGGCTGATGTTATTAGGCCCTGTGATGGTGTCCCCGAATAGATATGTGGGCACAGTTGGCAACGGGCTTTGTTGCAAGGATAGGTTCCTGGGTTAGTGGTTCTGTTGTGTGGTATGTGGTTGTTGGTGAGTATTTGCTTCAGGTTGGGGGGCTGTCTGTAGGCAAGGACTGGCCTGTCTCCCAAGATTTGTGAGAGTGTTGGGTCATCCTTCAGGATAGGTTGTAGTTCCTTAATAATGCGTTGGAGGGGTTTTAGTTGGGGGCTGAAGGTGACGGCTAGTGGCGTTCTGTTATTTTCTTTATTAGGCCTGTCTTGTAGTAGGTGACTTCTGGGAACTCTTCTGGCTCTATCAATCTGTTTCTTCACTTCCGCAGGTGGGTATTGTAGTTGTAAGAAAGCTTGACAGAGATCTTGTAGGTGTTTGTCTGAGGGGTTGGAGCAAATGCGGTTGTATCGCAGAGCTTGACTGTAGACGATGGATCGTGTGGTGTGGTCAGGGTGAAAACTGGAGGCAGGTAGGAAGCAATAGCGGTCAGTAGGTTTCCGGTATAGGGTGGTGTTTATGTGACCATTGTTTATTAGCACTGTAGTGTCCAGGAAGTGGATCTCTTGTGTGGACTGGACCAGGCTGAGGTTGATGGTGGGATGCAAATTGTTGAATCATGGTGGAATTCCTCAAGGGCTTCTTTTCCGGTTGTTTGTGGGGGGGCGGAGGGTGAGAAAACCTGGATTTGTGCTGGAAATGGCCCAACTTGATGATCACTTTAGATAAGCTATTACCAGCAGGAGAGTGAGTTTGTGTGTGTATGGGGGTGGGGGGGTGAGAAAACCTGGATTTGTGCTGCAAATGGCCCACCTTGATTATCATGAACATTGTAGGGAGAGTGGTCACTTTGGATAAGCTATTACCAGCAGGAGAGTGAGTTTGTGTGTGTGGTTTTTTGGAGGGGGGTGAGGGAGTGAGAGAACCTGGATTTATGCAGGAAATGGCCCACCTTGATTATCATACACATTGTGAAGAGAGTGGTCACTTTGGATGGGCTATTACCAGCAGGAGAGTGAGTTTGTGTGTGGGGGGACGGAGGGTGAGAAAACCTGGATTTGTGCTGGAAATGGCCCAACTTGATGATCACTTTAGATAAGCTATTACCAGCAGGACAGTGGGGTGGGAGGAGGTATTGTTTCATGGTCTCTGTGTGTATATAATGTTTTCTGCAGTTTCCACGGTATGCATCCGATGAAGTGAGCTGTAGCTCACGAAAGCTCATGCTCAAATAAATTGGTTAGTCTCTAAGGTGCCACAAGTACTACTTTTCTTTTTGCGAATATGTTTCTTGGTAATCTTTCATTCCCAAGACATTTCCTTCCTATTACTTATGATGATTAAAACAAACGTACACAATTTTCCTTCTCAATCTCTAATTATATTGTAATGATATTTTCCTCCTTAGGATTTGTTGCACCAATTTAGTCAAATCTAAATCTTTGCTTATTAACTTCCCTTCACCTCATATTTAAATAACTACTATTGGCAAATTGCTATCCCATTTTTGCTTTTATCATTTTCTTCCCCTTTTTTATTACCCGATACTAAACTTCTAACACGATTTCTACTGTAAGCCCCATGTGCATTACAAGCACAGCCTTCCTGAGTGACCTGATCACAGTACAGTTGTTTCTTGACACCATTAGAGCACAGTTCCAAATATTTAGGCATGTGCTTAATTTTGTATAAGTGAGCAGCCTCATTGACTTCAATAGGGCTACCCATGTGCTTAAAGTCTTTGCAGAAATGGGGCCCAAGACTTACAAAAGTACTACAAAACAATGTTTCCTCTTTCTAGATTCCTTTCCTTACCCTAATTACTAGAATATCCTATAATTAAATTTTGCTAGTTTTGTAATTGATATATTTTAAAAAAACATTTTATAAATCTGTGCCAGAAGAATAGTTTGCTGTAACTTAATAAAATACTTCAGAACTTGACATTGCTACTCCTATTGCTTTGAAAGTCACATGCCTAATGGTTTAGTTTTAAGAATACATCTTTTGAACTGAAAGAATACTAGCTGTCATTTTCCAAATGATTTAATACATACTATTGATGGTTTCTCCTTGTAAAAGTAACATTGATGTGTGGATTTGGAAAGACTAAATTTATATACTGGTGTGACTGTGAAATTGTCTGTAGTGGTTGTTAGATTCTCGGACAGAAATCAGTTTCTCTGGTGATTACCTTGTACTATAAAGGAAATCGTTTGTACCATATTCACTCTATAGACAGGACCCTCCTTGGCTGGTGTAAATCAGCACGGCTCTAATGCAGCTAACAGAGCTATGTCCATTTACACTTGCAGGGAATCTGGCCCACTCTGTTTCAAAACATGACATATTTAAAATACAGACATACGTATCAGTAACCCTAGATTTAATATTCTGGTGTAACTAACATAGCAATGCATTTGGATTGCAGCATCTAAATAATACTGACAATATACAATATCTTTAATGGTGTAAAGAGATCTCAGATGTTTTGTCAAGCATGCTCCTATTTTACCTCTGGCTTTACCTCTTTCCAGTTAATGGTCATAAGTGTTTCATGGTGGTCTTCTCTCTGCAGGTGGCTTCATCAGCTCCTCAGTTCCTGAAGATAAGGGCTCTGGAACAAGGTGGCATTTTTGTGAGTTTCTGTGATTAAATCTGTTGTGAAGTTGTGTGTGTAGGTTTGTGTATTTAAAAATAGCTGTAACCTTCCCAGTGTGACACAGTGAGTCATTGACAGAACTGGGAACGGAACCCAGGAGTCCTGATTCCAGGACATTCCCTCCTTTACTCTTAGCTTTTATACCAATAATAATAGATTTAGAATTTGGGCAATCCATACCAAAAGTCGCTGGGTGCTTTAGCAAAATATTTTCAGAACTCTTAAGCTAAATAAATAAATGTTTAAAATATATTTTTAAAAGTTCAACTCTATACACATTCCAGGCAAAGAGGTAATTAAGTGTGACATATTCTTCACTCTTAATTTCTATCCATACTACTGTGAAAACTACAGTGATAGAGAATAGGTGGTAAGACACATCTCTATGGAGAAACAGCATTTGCCGTGAATGGCATAAGCAAAAGCTTCGATTAAGCTATGGTTGTCCTGAGAACTTTTCATATCACAGAGTGCAGCAATGAGGCAACAGTGGCATAAATAAATGGTCATGTTTTGAACACTACATAGCTCCTCCTTGCATACTTTTAAGACACTAACACCGACAACAACCTTTGTGTAGTGCTTGAGCTACAGGGAGGGCAGAGACCATATTGGCTAGTCCCTGGGTACAAGTTTCTCCTCCACATAACATCTAAAGCCATGTGAAAATTACTTTAAGTTGGTGTTTAGCAGTTTGTCCTATCCCACCCCACCAAAAAAACAAACAAGCAGGATATTTAAAAATTATTGTAATGGTCACTTTCAAATCAGTCCATACATCACTTACACTATATGTTTTTTTTGTGATATATGCCGATAACATACATAGGCCCAGATTCAGCAGAGCACTTAAGCATATGCTTAACTTTAAGTAAATGAGAATTCCCATTAAAGTCAATGGGCTTAAAGCACTTTTTAAAAGTAAAGTGCATGCATAAGTGCTTTCCTGAATTACAGTCTATATTTCCTACACTGAAATATTGCTGTGACTGTATCCTTCCTCTGAAAGCAAGGGGGAGGAGGGTCACTTATCCAGCTCTCATGGATTACCAAGGAGAAGAAAACAACTTTTAAAAATTGAAATATTGCATTACACTGGAGTAGACATTCCATCAGAGAGGATGGCTTATACTTTTACATCATTTGGCTTATACTTTTCTTGTGCTGTACTAAATTGCAATGGTTTCCACTTAGAAAAAATTCATATAGTTTGGCCCTATATTAAAACATGCTAACTTTTTAAAAAGTTCTTTATCATTGTAGGGTTTGGGAGAAACAATGGACAAGTTTTGTCGCCTTCAGTTCAGCTTGGTAAGAAGATTGAAAGGGAGGGTAGTAAAATGTTGGGGTTTTGGGGTTTTTTTGTTTTGTTTTGGGTTTTTTTTTGAGATTTTAACCAACTGGACGTATTATTTAAACGGAGGCAGCTGCCATTCTGCACTGAAATTAAAAAAATTGTATTTAGACAAATGTAAGTCTGTACTTAAATTGCTGCAGTTTGGGCTGAGACCATATTCAGTTCCAAAATATATGTAAAAAATAGGCATTTCCAGTAATTGTGAGCCTGTCACAGTAAAGCCTGTGTGGTAATTACCATTCCTCCAGTAGGACTTGTTCTTAGTCTGAATGTTCCTGTTTCTTTTAATAAGAAAAATGAGCCTAAAAATTAAAAGAAGAAGAAAATCTTGAGGAAGTCATCTTGAATTGCTTATGTGCTCTGTAGGCATCACCACTGGGCTCTCTCCCTCTTTGTGATCATGCAGATGTGAAGAAGAAAGCCGTGACTGGTCCAATGGTTGGGAAAGAGGAAATTGATGACAATAGTCCTCATCCCCTCTATTACCTGCAACAATGGTCACTGAAATAAACAAAGCTATGGCTTGTGGTTACCTGTGACAGCTCTTGTTCTCCAACATATTCCTGAATATAGTTTGCAGTTTGTACACCATTATATCCCACTTAATAAAAGACACGGGGAAAAGAAAGAGAAAAAAGCCCTCTCTACACAAGCCATACTCAAGAAGGATATAAACTTGATCTTGGCCCAACTGGATTTCAGTATATTTTGGCAAACACATCTGGATGAGACCAAAGCACTTCAAAAAGAATACGCTCTATCCTAGGTCTCTACCTGGGATAAAGCATGATTGTTAAATGGTTAAACCATAACTTTAGCCACATCTACACTGTCTGGTGAAACTAGTCTGACCTGCTTAGATTATAACAGAGTTTAAACCACATTTAAACATGGTAGTCACAACACAGTTGTTATAGCTGTTTAGATGGGGCCTATTATACTAGCTCAACAAGTGGGTGTTATTCCAAAAAGCAATTGTCTCAGCTATTCAGTGGTTTTCAAAAACAAGCTGCACTTTGCATCTCTTGAGTTCACAGAGATTGCATTACAGCTAAAATACTATCAAAGCCTCCTAACATCTGTGTGCAGTTTCCTGTAGTTTGATCATCATTGACCAGGTGTCACATTTTGGGGTGCAACTCAGACCAGTGAAAGGTTGTTTCACCACTTGGTCCTGTAACTCTGAGTGCTTTAAAATGCTCTGCTGTGCTTGCTTCCTGTCTGGACAGATAAGCATGCACTGAGTGTCTGTGTGTTAAGCAGCCCTAGTTCAGCAGCTCTGACTCTAGCAGCCTGTTTGTTACACAACAGCCACACTCTGGAGTCCACCAGTCTTGGTTACTACTAGCCTAGTGACCCCAATACACCTCCAGTCCCAGATTTCCTCATAACTGTCTGCCCTGAAATGTCCAGTCCCAGGAATGTTTAGAGAAGTAGTAAGGTCCATTGCTCTTTTAAAGAGACAAAAACAGCAATGTGTTGCTTTAACTGGAGTTAATAATCACTTCAGTTCAAACACAAACACTGGGTTAGTTTAGATTAAAAGTAAAACAAGTTTACTAATGGAAAGAGAGTGGATTTTAAGTGAGTTCAAGTATAAGGGATAAAGTCAGAACTGGTTACAAGCAAATAAATGTGGAAAGTGATTTCTAGTTATTAAGACTTAACTTCAGCAATCTTTGTTCAAGGTAGTTTCCCCATCAGTCTTTCAGTCCCAGAGACTTCAACCCCCTTGGCTGAAGGGCCCATCTTTCTAGGCTCGCAAGAGCTCCAGCCCCTTGTGTCTGTCTAGTGATGGATGTCAAGATGGCTCCTTCTCTTTCCTTATAGCTTCACAAACTCACTGTTTTGTCCCCAGACTTAGGATTACCTCATGCTGTCCTTTCCTTCCTGTGGATTTCCCATCCCCCTGCTGATTTGTATGTAAATGGAGTTTTCCATTGTTTTTGGTCACACTTTGCTTAATTTCAATGGGGACAGGTAAATAGCTGCCTTTCCACCTGTCTGGGGGAAACCTGTTTCTCCCTGTGTTAGGTCACAGACTTTAAAGCATAGTATCATTGAATATTCATAATTCCTCACGTAGTGGTTCAGACTCCCTGTCTTTATACACCAGAGGCTATCTCCTCCACTCGCTAGATTGATGGCTTTGTTTACCTTCTAAGTAAATGTGCCTTCATTGTCTCTGCCTGACAATCAGGCAGGTCAGACACAAAATACTCATTCCTTTGTCTAGGACAGACTGGGCTTAAGCAGTGCTTGCCAAACACATTTTAAGAATATAATTCTAGCACATATCCATAACTCTTTGTACATACTCCATACCTACATGCAAAAATATTAATGATCAGTGAGTTATTAGTTTTCCAATGAATTATATCATGCCACCCGTTCGGTATATATCATGACAACAGTTTGTTAGGTGTAGTAAGTATGTCAAGCCTGGTCAGGTTCTTTCTTCAGTGCACTGCTCATCATTAGCAGACAAACTTGTTTGGTAATAATGAGCAGTGTACTGAAGAAAGAACCACAGATACTTCTCTCCTCATTGGCCTAAGAGCTGCTCAATAAACTCATACAGAGCTGTAAACAAAAAGAAATGTCATTTCTTCAAGCTCTTATGAGTTGGGAAAGAACAACTATAAAGAAAACAGATTGAGTACTGAAGTAGGGACTAGGAGTAGGAGAGGTAGGGATGATTTTAACTGCTCAGTTTGCATCCTACTTGGCAAGCATTGACATTTCTGCTCTCTTCAGAGCATTGTACTGTTGTACATGTGCATCAATGCAGAGACAACTAATGATTCATGCTGTAGAATCAGGGCTTGACTTGTCCCAGCAGATCAAGGAGACTTGCTTGCTGTCTTCTAAAACCATCATTTTTGTCCCAGTAATTTTTTTTGTTGGTTTCTCCAGTACATTTCTATAAACACACACAACTGTATTAAGATTCTTAGTGTCTGGAACTGGTAGAGTTTTTATGTTATGAGCAAATTTCTTTTAGTATGCCACAGTTGGAAGTTTACTTGTGATTGTTGTATTTATCAGTATGTTGTTAAGAAAATGAGTACTTGGGGTATTTGTTTGCTAATTAATAATGAAGCAAAGACAATGTTTTGAAGAGCTCAACTTTTCATGAATCTAGTAAATATGGGACTCCTTCTCAAGGTTTTATGGATGTTGCCATTAAATCATACATAGACTATATGGCCAGATTTTCAAAGATGTTGAGCACATACAACTCCCAATGACTTTACTAGGAACACCTCTGAAAAACCAACCAGTAGGTTCTGGTTATAGTCATACTGAAAGGCTACTCAGAAGCATTCACTTTGTGGGAAAATAGAGATTCTAGTCCATTATAAAATAATATCAGATTTCTTAATTTCATTAACATATATAAATAGATATACAAGATAGGTTTAGAGAGAGATGGTAGAGATAAAAATGTTAACAAGTGCTTTTAATATTAATAAATGGATAATAAATTACATAAGGAATGTTTGCTTGTGAGGGCAGTAGTGTTATGAGATTAACATTAGATAAAAATGAAAAGTACAGAAAGTGACATTTTCCATTAAGAATATATAAAAAAAGTGTCAAGATAGAAGTTATGTGACTGGCTTACCATGCTGACCAGTATTGTTTCATTGTTTGCTTGTGCTCCCCTTCTCTGCTTTTGAATTCATCTGTTCTCGTTCATCTTATACTGTAGCGCAGACTGTGGAGTGGTGTGTGTAAATTATAGAGAGCATCAGAGTGTGGGTGTAACTATCTGTTGTGTACATTGCTGGCATGAACAAAGAGGTGCCTCGTTCATAGTCCCATTTCAAAGAGTACGTTACCAAGAACTAGGAACCTCTTCATTTGCGCTAGCACTGTCCACTCAGGGCAGTTACAATGCAACACTTTAATGCACTTTGCAATTTACTCCAAAGCTCCCATATTCCACACCGAGGCACAGTGTAGATGAGCCCTTAGTTAAAACTGAATAGAGAGCTGTAAGGGTATGTCTACACTTCAATTGCACAGTCGCAGTTGGCCCATGCCAGCTGACTTGGCTCAGGCCAAGGTGTTGTTTAATTGTGGTGTAGACATTTGGACTTGGACCATTTTTAAGAGCATGTCGAACAGGGTGTTATTTTATAGCGCACTGCCCTGCCCCAACCGGCATGACCTCAGATGCACGATGCATGAGAGGTCACAGTGACTGGGAGAGAGCAATGCGCTCTTCAGAATGGCATCTGATATTGGACAAAACCACGTCCAGTTTTATCTCAGCTGCATCTGATTAGTTAAAAATCTCACCCTGATAGGGGCAGGCCACCCTGCTACGAGAGCTTTAAAAAAACAGTGTTACACACATGCTAAGTATGACATTTGTTTTGGAGGGATATCCTTTCTATTTAAGGTTGCAGCCAGTGTCTACTATAAGCGCTATATGAACTTGGATAAGCAAATCTGGTTTGGCCTGAAAACTGACAAATTTCCTTAAAAGCTAAAGAGAATGTATTTACTTCCCTGCTATCATTTTAAATCCAAGCAATTTCTCTTACCGAATCAGCATCACTCTCTATGCAGAGCAGTATGATAATTCCATTTAATCCTAGTTTAAGCGATCACAACATTCATAAATGTGAACTCAGATTTCATTATCCTTAAGATAAAAAATAAACCTAACCTTTTTTAAAGGAGGAAACCATTTTATTTTGGATAATAGTGTTTTTGGTCTTTTCCATCTGTGAGCTACAGAAAAAAAACATAATGGCTGGGCAACTCTTACATGTTGTCTATCAACTTTCTGAACTGATTTTGAAAGAATTCTTAATGTGATACATAACATAAATACAGAACACACTGTAATAAATTAAGATGCATTTATAAACCTATTTGTAATTAATAATTTACAGTGAAGATATAGGAAGAGAGAACAGTATGAAGTTTTAGTACTGCCTAGACCAATACAGTTATTCTGGGGTTTTGTTTGTTTTTTCTTTCCCACAGATCAGTGAAGGAGCAGAGTGCATTTTTATTCCCAAAAAACTTTTTCTAGACAAAGCACCTGTCAAGTCGAGAAAGATGGCTCTCGAGCTGGTGAAAAGTTACCCCTCAGAGAGCATGATTATGGAGAACTATACTAGGCATCAAGATTGGAATACTTACAAGGCCAAGCTTATTGGACAACAGCTTGAGAGACAAGCTATGCCAACTTCAGCTCGCTTTTCTTTTTAAGGTGTCTATGGTGGTGCCTTATGGCCAGATACTTCTTCTTTTAGTGAATGAGATAATGATGATACTCAAGCATGTGCTAATGGGAAAATATGTACTGTCCATGACTATATACACACAGGATAATGCAGACATGTTATATGCCTTTTAAATAAAGTTTGTTCCCTTGTATAAAACTGCAAGTATTTCTGATCAATAGGCCTGATCCTAAGAGCCAACAAAGACTCCAATGGGAGTTGCTGCCCTCGAAGATCAGAGCCTAAAAATCACCTGTTTTTGTCCTACACTTCTCTTTTAAATACTATGTTGAAGTTCCTAGCTCTTCCTCTACCACTCCAGGTGTGCCACAATTCTTATTGGTTTGGCTATAGTCAGTATCTGAGTATCATTGCTGTGACCACAGTGCAAACAAACCAGCCAGCACATTGTAATGGAGATTTTAGTTTTCTTCTACACTGTAAAAACTCATGTTAGATGGATGCCATTATAAAAGCTTTGATAAGCCTCTTGTAAACAAAAGTCAGGGGAGCAGACAATCAAAATACCGTGTGGTGCCAGTTTACCATTATGGGGAAATGGATGGAACAATAGAAGAGGTAGAGCTGAGGCTGATATTAATGTTAGAATAAAACAAGGAGTTCTGCATTATATAGGTATACACTTTATATTTCTTCTTTCTATTGTCATAGGAAGGAATGATTCTGACTACAGGGTTGGGAGTTAAAGTCTGAGTTTGAGCTTGCTATTAATTCACTGCAGGGTCTTAAGCAAATCATTTCACTTCCTTGCCTCACTTTCACTATTTATAAAATGGGCGTAACAATCTACTTCACAGAAATGTTCTGAGGATAAATTACTGAATATTTATATAGTGTTTTGAACATATCAAGTGTTATATACAGTATGCAGGGCTTCCAGTATCTTAAGATGCAGCTTTCTGTATATTCAGCCTTGTGGGAATTAAATTTTATCTCTGCAAGGCCTTTGCAGGCCTGTCTTCTGCTCTTTCTATAGCATTTCTTGTGCACAGGAAAGACCCAGTCTATGGCAACTGCAAAAAGGAATGGCCCTGCTAGAGTTAATAATCCCTGTGTCTAGCCCTGTGACAGCGTGCAGAAGGGCAAGAGAAGGCTGTAAAGAGCTTGTCCTCACCTTGTGTGACAGGAGAGCAAAGGATCACAATTGCACCTGGCTCAGTGGTCAGATGTAGAAATAGAAACTATGGGGTGGCTTCCCTTCCATCTCAGTCAATAGAGCTAGCCAGACACTGTAAGGGAGCAGTATGACTGCTCAGAGCTCCGGTACGAAACTGCAGAAAAACCTGAGTGTCTCTGGATTAAGTTTAGAAGTGTGAGCAACAAGAGTGATGTAGTGGCGGGAGTCTGCTATAGACCACTGGACCAGGGGGATGAGGTGGATGAGGCTTTCTTCCGGCAGCTCGCGGAAGCTACTAGATCGCATGCCCTGGTTCTCATGGGTGACTTTAATTTTCCTGATATCTGCTGGGAGAGCAATACAGCAGTGCATAGACAATCCAGGAAGTTTTTGGAAAGCATAGGGGACAATTTCCTGGTGCAAGTGCTAGAGGAGCCAACTAGGGGGGGAGCCTTTCTTGACCTGCTGCTCACAAACCGGGAAGAATTAGTAGGGGAAGCAAAAGTGGATGGGAATCTGGGAGGCAGTGACCATGAGTTGGTCGAGTTCAGGATCCTGACACAGGGAAGAAAGGTAAGCAGCAGGATACGGACCCTGGACTTCAGGAAAGCAGACTTCGACTCCCTCAGGGAACGGATGGGTAGGATCCCCTGGGGGACTAACATGAAGGGGAAAGGAGTCCAGGAGAGCTGGCTGTATTTCAAGGAATCCCTGTTGAGGTTACAGGGACAAACCATCCCGATGTGTCAAAAGAATAGTAAATATGGCAGGCGACCAGCTTGGCTTAACGGTGAAATCCTAGAGGATCTTAAGCATAAAAAAGAAGCTTACAAGAAGTGGAAGGTTGGACATATGACCAGGGAAGAGTATAAAAATATTGCTCGGGCATGTAGGAATGAAATCAGGAGGGCCAAATCGCACCTGGAGCTGCAGCTAGCGAGAGATGTTTAAGAGTAACAAGAAGGGTTTCTTCAGGTATGTTGGCAACAAGAAGAAAGCCAAGGAAAGTGTGGGCCCCTTAACGAATGAGGGAGGCAACCTAGTGACGGAGGATGTGGAAAAAGCTAATGTACTCAATGCTTTTTTTGCCTCTGTCTTCACTAACAAGGTCAGCTCCCAGACTGCTGCACTGGGCATCACAACATGGGGAATAGATGTCCAGCCCTCTGTGGAGAAAGAGGTGGTTAGGGACTATTTAGAAAAGCTGGACGTGCACAAGTCCATGGGGCCAGACGAGTTGCATCCGAGAGTGCTAAAGGAACTGGCGGATGTGATTGCAGAGCCATTGGCCATTATCTTTGAAAACTCGTGGTGAACGGGGAAGTCCCGGATGACTGGAAAAAGGCTAAAAAGGCTAAAAGGCCAGTCTTTAAAAAAGGGAAGAAGGAGGATCCTGGGAACTACAGGACAGTCAGCCTCACTTCAGTCCCCGGAAAAATCATGGAGCAGGTCCTCAAAGAATCAATCCTGAAGCACTTACGTGAGAGGAAAGTGATCAGGAACAGTCAGCATGGATTCACCCAGGGAAGGTCATGCCTGACTAATCTAATCGCCTTCTATGATGAGATTACTGGTTCTGTGGATGAAGGGAAAGCAGTGGATGTATTGTATCTTGACTTTAGCAAAGCTTTTGACACGGTCTCCCACAGTATTCTTGTCAGCAAGTTAAAGAAGTACGGACTGGATGAATGCAGTATAAGGTGGGTAGAAAGTTGGCTAGATTGTCGGGCTCAACGGGTAGTGATCAATGGCTCCATGTCTAGTTGGCAGCCAGTGTCAAGTGGAGTGCCCCAGGGGTCGGTCCTGGGGCCGGTTTTGTTCAATATCTTCATAAATGATCTGGAGGATGGTGTGGATTGCACTCTCAGCAAATTTGCGGATGATACTAAACTGGGAGGAGTGGTAGATATGCTGGAGGGCAGGGATAGGATACAGAGGGACCTAGACAAATTGGAGGATTGGGCCAAAAGAAATCTGATGCGGTTCAATAAGGATAAGTGCAGGGTCCTGCACTTAGGACGGAAGAACCCAATGCACAGCTACAGACTAGGGACCGAATGGCTAGGCAGCAGTTCTGCGGAAAAGGACCTAGGGGTGACAGTGGACGAGAAGCTGGATAAGAGTCAGCAGTGTGCCCTTGTTGCCAAGAAGGCCAATGGCATTTTGGGATGTATTAGTAGGGGCATAGCGAGCAGATCGAGGGACGTGATTGTCCCCCTCTATTCGACATTGGTGAGGCCTCATCTGGAGTACTGTGTCCAGTTTTGGGCCCCACGCTACAAGAAGGATGTGGATAAATTGGAAAGAGTCCAGCGAAGGGCAACAAAAATGATTAGGGGTCTGGAACACATGACTTATGAGGAGAGGCAGAGGGAACTGGGATTGTTTAGTCTGCAGAAGAGAAGAAGGAGGGGGGATTTGATAGTTGCTTTCAACTACCTGAGAGGTGGTTCCAGAGAGGATGGTTCTAGACTATTCTCAATGGTGGAAGAGGACAGGACAAAGAGTAATGGTCTCAAGTTGCAGTGGGGGAGGTTTAGGTTGGATATTAGGAAAAACTTTTTCACTAGGAGGGTGGTGAAACACTGGAATGTGTTGCCTAGGGAGGTGGTGGAATCTCCTTCCTTAGAAGTTTTTAAGGTCAGGCTTGACAAAGCCCTGGCTGGGATGATTTAATTGGGGATTGGTCCTGCTTTTGAGCAGGGGGTTGGACTAGATGACCCCCTGAGGTCCCTTCCAACCCTGATATTCTATGATTCTATGATTCTACCCTGTTGGAGGGTGAAGCAACAGTCATTGTTGTGCACCTTCCCTCAGTGCTCCTGACAGCATGATGCTTGCTCAGAAGTGAACTCAAAAGGAGGGAAGAGACAGAAGCAGAAGAAATCAACGGAGGTGGAGTAAATGCCATCCCTTCAGAAACAGCAGGTCTTCAGGAAGAGCAACTGTCCTGATTTTAAAAGGGAAAAGCATCTTATTAAGAAGGGACAAATTTAGCCCTGGTATTAGGTACCCACTTTAAATTAGGGCTGAATTTGTTCCCCACGCTTTACTTAAGTTGTCCTAACAGAATGGAGAACTTAAATAAGAATTTCAATGGGGATATCCTCAGAAACATGTTGCAAAATCAAAACATTTAATTTCAAGAAAAGCACTTAAGGTTGCTAGCTGACAAGTAGGTATCTATCACGTTTAAAAAACAAACCTTAAAAGCGATGAAATTAAGTTAATAATGGAGCTCTACCTTGAACACATTGATACCTACTTTTATCCCTAAATGAAGTCATTTAAAACATGTTTAATCCCAATAAGTGTGATATAGTTTATTCAACATTCTCAGAAAATGTTCACATTGTCAATGAGAATTTTTTTCTTTGTCTTAAAGTTACAAAAAGGGCTCAAAATCAGAACCTTTGTTATTAGCTTAACACCTGAGAAGCTCTGCTAAATCACTGTTCCCCCTCTGTCACTTGATCCCTTGTGGAGTTCTGTGCTAGAAATTTTGAAAATCTATTTATGAAAAGGTGATTTTAACAGGGTGTACCTGGTCTTTGCAGCTCCCTACGGGAGGCCCCACAGCCCTACTACTCCCCGCCCCAGGAAGCAGTAAAATGGGAGGGAAAGAGTTGCAAAAAGTGGGTCCTCCAGGCCTCCATAAAGAGGCCTCCCTGGAGCAACCATCTTGGAAACTAGAGAGACCTGGCTGTCAAAAGGCTAACAGGGCAAATGACAGCCAATCAGAGCCCAGCAGGCTCAGATAAAAGGGGCTGCAGGGCATTAACAGTTCAGTTGCTGGGTGGAAACAGAGGGATGAGGGAGGATGCTTGTCTCTGGCCAAAGATGCTTGAGGGATAGCTAATGTTTTTTTTCTGGCTGCATTTTGCATATCTGGGTTTATAGGGGAGAAGAGGACCTGAGAACCTTAACTCTGAGATAAGGGTGAAGCTAAAGGCAGGAAGAGACCCAGGGAAATAGCAGCAATGAACTGAATCAAGTATGTGGCTGATGTTTTAGGGTCCCTAGGTTGGAACCTGGGGTGGTGGTTGGGCCTGGGTTCCCCTACTGGCCACAAGTAAAGTGGCATAAATTGGGCATAAATGAGGGGACAGGGCTTAGTTGGGAGCTGCCTGAACAAAGGGCTGTGTTTAAAGGGCCCAGAGCCAGGGCTGAAGACCCTAATGAGGGCAAATAGATTGTCTATTGATTGGACTGAATACTCTGGAAGGGGTTTATTTGGACTTTGTGATTTGGCTGGCAGGTTCTTCAGTGGTTTGACTCTCCAAGATTGACTAATAGCCTGTAGGGGGACCAGGGGCAAGAAAATAACTCTAGTACCATATCCTGCTGCTTGGAGGTGATCTAGAGGTGAGTCCCCTGTTACAGTGATGGAGCAGAATAATGCTACCCGCAAATTTGATCCTTGATAATCCCTCTGTAATGTCTTGGATACAGGCCCCTGGCAGGCAGCATACCTCCCGGGATGTCATGTCAGGGCGACACATGGGTGCCTCTGTCCCCCTCAGAAGAGAGTCACAAACCACCACTACCCTACGTTTCCTCCTGGGAGTAGTAGCTGTGATCCTCCCAGCCTTGGCAGTACATGGCTTCTTCTCCTTCACCTTTGAGGGTGATTCCTCCTTGCTTGTTGCCAGGGCAGCATAATGGTTTTGAATCACCATGGTGGGTAGGGTGGGAGTAGGGTTGAAGCACTGCCTGCTGCCAGAAGTAACCAGCAGTCAGTGTCCTCCCTGTACCAGAGCCATATCCTCCTCCCCTGGTTGTGTAACAGCAGTCCTCTCTAGCTGGATAGCTTCCTCAGCCTTGGATGTCTCCCTGTGAATACTCTCAAGGAATTCCTTGTGGGCATGGATGCTCCTCAGCCTAGCCACATCCTCCTGTAATTCTCCCACCTGCTTCCTGAGAGATTCACCAGCAGGCACCTTTTGCACGGGACGGTTCCCCCAGCCTGGCTTTCTGTGAGTGGGAAATGCAGGCCACAGTCTCTGCAAATCCACACCAGGATCTGGGTAGAGGCACCCATGCTTCGGTTCTCTGTCTGGATACAGGTGCAGGTGGAGGAGACAGGAGCAGTGTTGGCACTGGCCATGCGGCCTTCCTAAATGTAGTAATTCTATTACATCTCCCTCCCACAAACTCCCTCTCTAGTTCCCCTTGGTTGCTTAGCCCCTGGCTTTTAAGGCATTTTCTCCTAGGTCGGCCCTACCCCCTCGTTAATCACACCGGGGGAGGGTGATCACAAGGCTGACGAAGGCTGGTCAAGGATAATCCAGGGAACAAAGGCTCAAACAGTCCCCAGACACACAATCCCAGTTGACCCTGTAACTGAAATAACCTGAAAGAGAAATATCAAAAGCTTTCCTAAAGTCAAGGTATATCACATCCACCACTTTCCTCATATCCACAGAGCCAGTTATCTCACCATAGGAGGCAATCAGGTTGGTCAGGCATGACTTGCCCTTGGTGAATCCATGTTGACTGTTCCTGATCACCTTCCTTTCCTCCAATTGCTTCAAAATGGATTCCTTGAGGGCTTGCTCCATGATTTTTTCTGGGGACTGAAGTGAGGCTGACCGGTCTGTATTTCCCCAGATTCTCCTTCTTCCCTTTTTTCTCACAGTTCCTGGAGTTAGACTGCACCAGTAAGTGAGGCTATAGCTCCTTCCTTGGGCTACCAGTGCCCTTTTAGACTACCCCTCCACTTGGAGCATGCCCTGCAGCTCCTGAGGAGTGGAGCCTCCATAGCCCAGTACTGCTCTTTTCCTTGCTCTGGTTTAGCATGGAGTCTGTAAACTGCATCACAAAGACACAAGTCCAAATTGATTTCTTTTTAACAATATGAGAAATGATGAATAATCGCTTGCTTACATTAGAAATTAATATGGTATATTGCAAATGAATGGTGAATCAGTCAACAAAGTTTGAAGTGATTATTTTGAAAGAATGATGAATGAGGAGAATCCCAGGGAGGAAGTAAGCACACGTAAGCCAAACCAGGGCATGAGAGATTGCATACATGAGGAAGAGCTGGCAGAGGTACTTAGGAAAATGAAAAAGGAGGAAGCATCTGGGACAGATGAACTAGCCATGGCTGTGGTGAAGGTATTGGGAAGGGAGGCATCAGATATCTTACAAGTTTGTTCAATGACATTCTTAGAAAAGGAAAATGCCAAATGAATGGTGGAAAAGCTTTGTGGTGCCCATTTGCAAACACAAAGGAGATATTACACTTTGTGCTAATTATTGCCCGATTTAGCTGATGTCACATACTATGACATCATATGAAAGTATGGGAGAAAATTATTGAAAATTGTCTTCATGGAATGGTTGAAATTTGGAAGGGTCAGTATGGATTCCTGCTAGGAAGGAGCACCGTTTGTCATATTTCCACTATGAATCTTCATGGGAGAAGTTCAGAGAAGAGAAATGGCAACTGAATATGGGCTGTGAGGACCTGAAGAAGGCGTATGATTATGGTATACCAAGAGAGCTAGTTTGGTGAAGTTTGTGATGGAGAGGAGTGCCTGAAGGATATGTCTGTCTTATCCAGGATATGTGTGATGGAAAGGCTACCATAGTCAAAACTAATGGGGCTACAGGAGAGAATTTCTGGTAAATGTTGGCCTGCATCAGGGGTCAGTGTTGAGCCCTTTTTTGTTTGCAGTTGTCATGGATGTGATAAGTGGAGTATACAAAGGGAGCCACTAGTGACTTAGTGATATGTGTTGAAGATTGTGAGACTCTGCAAGCCAACTGTGTCTCCTGCCTAAGTGTAGCTGTCCAGTCCAACCCCTCCTTTCGCTAACAGGTTGTGATAGCTCCCTGGGCAAGCAGCAGATCCTTGCACAAAATATTGGGGAAGATGATCGTTTCTCTTCCCAGCAGGAAGTGTGAGGTCAGTCAGCTGCCATGCTGGCTAGTTGCAGCTGCTGTTTGATGTCAGTGATGCTGTGAGCTCTCTTACGGGGGAATAGCACAGATCTTGTTTCTGACATTAATTACCATATTTTATCATTCCAGATTGGTTAAAAAAATCTAGGTGTTAATTATATACCATATATCTATACATGTGTCCACGGTATATATAGATATATTCATATATACACTAAAGGAGCCCTATTGTACCCATAACTGCTTCTGAATTTCTAAATAGGTACAGAAGCAAGAGTGCCTTCTTCATCTGTGCTTTGCAAGTGCAATGTAAATCTTCCCTGCCCTTGTCATTCCAGACTGGATTATTGCACCATTTTTAATTTGCACCTACCCTTGACCAGTACAAACCTTAGCATGTGCAAAATGCATCTGTGACAGGTTGGATCACAGAAACCCCCTTGTGACTATCACCTGATGTGCCAAGACTACTTCTGCCCCTGCTTTCCCTGCTAACTTAGGACTCCAGCACCCTGTCTTGTTGAGCCAGACACGCTAGTCTGCTCCAACACAGACCCAGGGTCTGATCCACATGCCCCAAAGCCACAGGCTTGATTGAAAGCAGCTTACAGAAGTGTTCCTTTATGTTCCTGGAACATATACAGGGTAAACTCATAAATTGTTCGCCCTCTATAACACTGATAGAGAGATATGCACAGTTGTTTGCCCCCGCCCCCCCCCCCCAGTATTAATACATACTCTGGGTTAATTAATAAGTAAAAATTGATTTTAGTAAATACAGAAAGTAGGATTTAAGTGTTTCCAAGTAGTAACAGACAGAACAAAGTGAATTACCAAGCAAAATAAAATAAAACCCACAAGTCTAATAAAACTGAATACAGACAAAACCTCACCAGTTCCAGTAAGCTTCCTTTTACAGACTGATCTCCTTCTAGTCTGGGTCCAGCAATCATTCACACCCCCTGTAGTTATTGCCCTTTGTTCCAGTTTCTTTCTTGGGGGTGGAGAGGCTCTCTCTTTAGCCAGCTGAAGACAAAATGGAGGGGTCTCCCACAGACTTAAATAGACTTTCTCTTGTGGATGGAGACCCTCTCCTCTCTCCTATGCAAAGTCCAGCTCCAAGATGGAGTTCTGGAGTCACCTGGGCAAGTCACATGACCATGCATGACTCACAGTTTTTACAGGCAGAAGCCATTGCCCACATGGTATCCTGAATGTCTCTAGGAAGACTTCTTATGTGGATTGGAGCATTCCAAGATGCATTGTTCCTTAAGTGCTTCTTGATTGGGCACTTAACTTTGCACATTCCTTTCTCCAGGAACTGACCAAATGCTCTTATTTGGAAATCAAGCCAGTATACGGCCAATATTCATAACTTCGAATACAAAAATTATACATGCATACAAATAGGATTAATAGATTCAGTAGATCATAACCTTTACATAGATATGCTACATGGCATATGTAGCATAGAACATATTCCAGTTATGTCATATATATTCATAAGCATATTTCCATAAAGCCTTATGGGGGGGCACCATCACAGCATCTGCCCACTTACTCAGCAGCAGTGTGCACGGAAGGCATATTGCAACTCTAGTGGCTGCACTGGCTGCCAGTGCGTTTCCAGGTGCATTCCAAAGTGTTAGATTTGTTCTATAAAACCCTTTGTGACTTAAACCTGGGGTGACGAGGGAAGCTTGGCAATTGGTGTAAATTGTCATAGTTCCATTGCTCCAGAGCTATGACAATTCACACCAGTTGAAGATCTGCCCCTGAGTAGCTAAGAGACCTCTCTCTTTGGGCTCCATCCTGCAAACATTTTCTTATGTGAGTAGTCCCACTGACGGCAACTACTTGTATGAATGATGGTTTGGGGAAGCAGCCACTTGGTGCAATACCATGCCAATTGAGATCTACTGGACTGCTCAAGTTCACCATCTCTATGAACCCAGGTGTTTGGGGAAGGATAGTCAAAATGCAGGCCTCTGGACTTTGGAATTTGCTTTTTTCCTACAGGTCCAACAAATATGAGTGCATTGACAATCTGGGCATACTGCAAATACACATCTACTGTATATGCTGTAGTGTTTCTTGAGAGAAGAGGGTTTTAGTTGGGGAATGAGAGATCCTTTTAGTATCATTTCAACACTAGTCAGTTATTGTATACGAATTTCAGTGGATTGAACCTAGAGAATTATTAATAGACACTGTATATTTCAAAAGAATATATATCCATATATACTATATACAAACACATAATGGTATGAACCAAAGGCTGGCCTGACTGAGATGCTATGCACATCTCATTGAATGAAATGACTTTGCATGGATGGGAGGTAAGAGAAGAGTTTGGATATATGTAATATTTGACCATTCTACTGGGGAAACTCAGGAGAAAATGTTAATGCTGCTGGGATTGCTAAACAGGGAAGGGGGCAGTAAGCAGGAAATTTCTATGTGATGTTAATGAATGCAGTGAATATGCTGAATTGTAGGAATTAGACACTGTAACAGGGAACTAAAAATTATTTGTAAAAAATGAGAAATAAGAAAAATGGGAAATAGATTTGGAAAACGCAGTTCCAGAACCTTTGAACTGAGGGGAAAGAGATGTAGCTAGCCTGCAGGCAAGCTGAGTATTTCTGGTAGGGCAGGTTATATTGCTGCCTGCTGCACTTTTAATCCTCCTCCCCACACAAAGGGAAATTGGAGTTAGACCGGCTCTGTGACCTTGTGTCTCCTTGAGGCTTGTTTCTGCCTTTGGCAAGCCTCTTCTCCCACAGGTGCCAACAGCCTGCCCACTCTCAGCTGCCTCACCAGGGCAGGACTGCAAAGTGCAGGAAGGCAGCAATCTAGAACATCAACATCCATTTGTGCCTCCTGCTACTCTTCCAGACTTAATGGTTTCATTTTCTGTGGACACCCCCCACCGCATTAGATCTTTATTAGCACCATTTAAAAGCACCAGTGCCTTTTCCAGACATAGGGTCTGAACCTGAAGATCCAGAAGTCTGCCCTAATATACCCCTGGTCGCAACCGCCTGCATTTTTCTCACTGGCTTACAAAGTAAAAACTTATTGTTAGAGGCATAGCCACTACGTTTTAATCTGGATCTCAACTTTCCCAGAATGCTGTGCTGCTCAGATCTGGAAGTTTGGTTTAGCTTCTTGGAAGAAGAGTAGGCCAATATCAAGTATTTGAAGTTCTGAATCTCATACCTTCTGAGTTAAGGGTTTGGATGTCATAGGTCCTGATCCTGCTATCTGCTCTGTACAGCTGGACATCTCTGCTGATGCCGAGCCCCACTGACATCAGTAGGGTTCTGCATAAGCGCAGGGGTCCACCCATGCAGAATAACTTGCAGGATCAGGACTGTCCATTGTGAGTTCTTTGGGTCAGGAACTGTTGATGTGTGTAAGCACAATACATAATTGCTTTTGGAAATGAAGACAGCTGTGGTAAAACAAAGTTAATACATTACATCAAACCACTCGAGAGGGCTATTTTTTGTGAGAGATGGCAGAGAAACCCCAAGTTCTCCATAATCAGAGGCAAACAACTTGATTTTTTCGTGTGCTTTAGTGATCTACCATTGCAGTAGGATGAGATTGGATTAAGATGCTGCATCTCAAATTTTAATGACATTATACATACAAAATAAAAGAACATGTCCATATGGACCAGGGTTTGTTTAAAAGTGTGTGCTTGCATGCCCTATAGTCAAGATAAAAATAAATGTGTATCATGACCTCAGAGTAGGTTTATTTGGATTAAAAACTAATTTCATGCATTATGAAGTATAGCAGATCTTCTCAACAAATTAGCACATGACAGTTTTAAAATACAAGTTTAATACATGAAAAGTTTTAATATGGATTTTGTCTAGAGAGCTATTAAATTAAGAATAAATTATACATAAATGAAATCATTAATGAATTATCACAAGTTAAATTATAAAGATTTTATGGGCAGTAAAACATAGCAGAAAGAGATGATTGACTATACACATGCCTTGTACTTTTAAGGGCTTGTAGCATTGTGTATGTACCCCCACTGCAAGAAACAACCATCCCAGACAAGGAAGTATAACAGTGTATTTAGTACTTTAGGGAGGCAGCATGGTATGTCGGCATGAGCATAGGGTTAAGAATCTGGAGAACACAAGTTCTAATCCTGGGTCTTCTAATGATGCTGTGGGCAAGTTTCTTTGCTCCTTTGCCTCAGCTTCCCCATCTGTACAGGAAAGTATAATCGTACTTAATCACCTCACAAGGTTGGGAGGTGATTATGTAGCCTTTGTACACTGCTTCAAAGATATGAAGTGTGATATGCCTGTTGAGGGCTATTAATAGTCTCTGTGGGGTGTGTATGGAATAGATGTACTTTTGCTGGTGGTCATTCACAAGCAGAACCCTTGGCAAAAGAAGTGTTAACTTCCTAGTAGATACCATCTGAGGAAGGATGGGCCAAAATTGAACAAGTAACAAGTTCCAGAGATTTGCAAATAGAACCAGCGAAAATGTACTCAGTGATAAGTGAAGACTAATTCTCTTCAATGAGTAATTGCCCAGTGGACGGTCTGAAGCAAATAAGATAAAGCCAGCACATGCTAGTTGCTTTTTACTTTACTTTGTGTGAGAGGCCACCCTTATAACCCTTAGGACACGTAGCTAAGTGTTAAAGTATAAAAAGGAGCACTGGAGGCATTGTGCCAAAAATAGGGACAGGAGAGTGTTTGGATGTTATGAGGTGAGCTTGGGATCTTGAGTGTATTCCTGTCCCTCTGTTTAGAACATTCAAGCTGACTATACTGTACTTTTTTGACAGGACACTGCCTAGCAGCTAAAAAGCAGGATTGAGAGTCATGAGTTCTAGGTCCTAGTCATGACTCTACAATTTACTGTGTGCATTGGGTATGTCACCTTCTTTAAGACTGTTTCCTCATCTGTAAAATGGGAAAACCATCACTTACCTACTTCACAAGAGCTTTGTCAGGCTTAGGTCACTAATGTTTGTAAATTACTGTGACCTGTCCCAGTAGAAGTCAATATAAGAGTGCCCAATATAAAGGGTTTATTATCCTTGTACATGACTTAGGAACTTGGTTGTAAAAAATCCTTTTATTTTCTCAGTTCAGTGGACATTTTTAATGGAAGGAAAACCATGAGAACTAGAAACTTGTGAAATTACCTTTTTACTGGTACTAGTTTTGCCTAATGTGATAGAAGGCTGTGTAACTTTCCTCATCAAAATGTGTGCACTTAAGCAATGTAACACAATTTTAGTTTTATTGTATAGGTTTTTTTAAAATGTATAATTCCTAACATGCCCAGCTGATGTTCTGTGTAGTTGTGAACTACATAGGGGGTATCTCTGCATATTTGCTGTTTACCAGGTGCAAGGCAATTTAGAATTGTTCTATTGATTTGCTTCTTTTTAAGCCTGTAATTGAAGGGTATTATACCCCCCTGTCTTCACTCACTCAAACATTCTTCTTCTGGGCTCTGACTTTCCATGCTGAGGTGTCACCTCACAGAGAATTGTACGACAATCCGTGTTTCAGCTTCATGAGCTCAGTGGAGCATTCCTACCAAAGCTGGGGCTCAGCTCGATTGCTATCACAATCTGAGGTGAGTCTTGCTCACTGAAGTGTGTGGTGCATTTCAGATGAATCAGAATTTTGATCAGAAATGTTGTGCTGAAATTCGTAGAAATTTTCTGTGGGTTATTCAAGAGCAGAAATGGTGAATTTCATCCCAGCATCTCTGCATTACTGTAAAGATATTGTTAAAATACCTTACTAATGGCAGGGTGTTCTTGCAACAAAACAAGTGCACATTGCTGGGAAACGTTACTATTACTTTTCTGGTGAATATGGAGCAAAAGTGTGTGCGGGGGAGAGGGGGGAGGGGGACCAGAAACAAGCATTTCACATGGGAAGAAAGCGGAAAGTGATTGGAACTGACAGTCACACAAGAAAAGAAGTTACAACAAATGAAAACAGGCCAAACTCTCAGTCACTTCTTCTGAGAAGACCGTCTTAGAGCTGGAAAGTGGAAGAGGTAGCTCTGTCTCTGGCTGAACTGTGTATTGAAGGACTTTGGCAGGTTTTGCAGATTTGTATTTGTACACGGTGGAGCTCTTACAACAGATGGATTTAAATGCTTCCTAATTTGAGTAACCAAGAAGTAGAACAATGAGAGAACCATCAACACTTACACTCTAAGCTAACTTTATTGTTCATTGTATTGACATTATGAAGCGGGATTATTTAAATACATTGTGCTACATGGATGCCTTGTGTAACTCCAACTAAGTCAATGGAGTTTTTTTACCAGGGATAAATGTGAACCATGACACGATCCACTGGGGAGCTCCTTGAGAGCTTTGAGCGTACACTTGTAGAGACATTGGACTCATGTGTGGACCCTTCTGTGATCTTGCTTTAATTAGAAAACTGCATTTACTTATTTCTTATTTGTGCTGAGCCATAGGTGCAACCAGTGCCACCTTCTTTTTATGTATGGCAATAGCGGAACAGTGAACGCAGTGGTGTGACTAAAGGTGGATCTTAAGGTCTCTTATCCAGCCCAGAGCACCACACAACAGTTGCAGTTCAGTAATTCCCTCACTTTCCATCTATGGAGTAAGTATATGCATCTTCCATGTTGAGTGCAGATACGAGTTAAGAGCTGTCCATATATGCCATTTGGAGAAGAAGCCTGGCACTTGCAGATTTCTTTGTATAGGTATGTTAGCAGCTGACCAGGCTTCAGACGATCTTCTGAGAACATCCTTATCTCCCGCAAAGAGGGCTGTGTCATGAGACCAGAAGTCAGCAATGAGGGGAGTGTTCTAGGTCACGGAGGAGCGGTCATGTGGTATTTGCCATGATCTTTATGTACTCACTAATTGTCCAACATCTCATCGGATAGTTGCTGGTGCAATGTTAACCAGTACCAACAGCCATGGAAGTGACCACCACCTAGCAACTTTACAGAGAAGATGTCTATCCCCAAAGAACTTATATACAACACTTCAGTGCCATTAGAGCTTTCCATTGTAGTCAAACACATCTGATGATAGTAATGATATAATAGATACCAGCCTGAGTATAAATTAAGCTTTCATGGTCACTGGGTCTAAAGTTAAAAGGGAGTTCAAGAGAAAGAAAGTTTAAAAAAATATTTGAAGGACATCTCACAAATCCTTAGGAAAATAACAAGCATTCATGTTGTCCAGATTGATGAGTTGTGTAAGCATCTCAGGGGGAAGAGAGCAAATTTCCATTTCTCTAGAATGCCAACAGCGAGGCCACCAAATGAGGCTCCATTAAAACATTTTCCAGCTCATCCAGGCTGCTTTGTCTTGTGCTTTTCCACATGATTAATTTGTGATTAGGACACATGACAAATAAGCCAAAGGGTAGTCAGAGGCAATGAAAATGGGATTAACAGTTTCAGCATGTCATGTATTCCAGAAGTTAGGCTGTGTAATTGGTTTGAAAAGTGTCAGAACATGGCACTGAACAATGAGTTTCTGACAGACATGGAACCTTGCTCCTTGCATGCTCCCCATGAATTTGACAGGAGTCCCAAGTCTCTTCAGAGTTAAGCCTTGAAACAAAGCAGTTTAGCTTTGACTGATGCATAATAAGCTGTTTATTTCTACAGTGCCCCCCCCCCGACGAGGCATTTGCTGTTTTCCTGAAGTGCATGTTGAAGAAATCCAATAGTCAGTTAAGTCTTATTAGCTGGAGCTCATTACCTTGAAAGCAGGGTTTAAAGAGACCCAGCAGAAACAGAGTTCTGGCACTTAACTCTCAGCCTGTGTTGTGATGTTAATAGAGAAAATCAGCCTGGACTTGTGCACTTTTTTGCTACTGTCTTACATGCAAAGCCTGAAATCTGTGTTCACTCCCCAAGCAGTGTCAAGTCTGATGTTCTTTGGTATTACTGGAGGACTTATTTGAGGGGGAGAAGGGGACAGAATTTACTTATTGGCTTTTCTTTGGCCCCATCTCTGTAGTAGCTGAATGACTGACAGTCAATGAATTTAACCTCCTATCACCCCTGTTACAGAGGGGAGATAACGTTCTTCATAAATCTGACTCTTTCACTTCTCTCCCTGAAAGGACCATCTCACCAACCCTGCCTTACCCCCAACTTCTGTTTGTTTCACTCTTGCTGCTGACACTATGGAGACAGTCCCATGACTATCGAGACTATGTCCACTACAAGTCAGCTCTCTCCTACTTCCACTCTGCTATTTTCCTTGTCCAGCAGCACAACTCCTCTCAACTCCCACACATTCAATCCCAGGGCATATCCTTATCTTGCTGTTTGTTCCTCTATAATATTAGGAGCTTTCTCAACTGTGAACTGGAAAGTGGGGCATTTGCTTCCTTGTTAAGAGTTTTTCTCTCAACAATTCTAGTTGTACAACCATTAAACACGAACTAACACTGCCTCCACCAGTTGCCTCCTACCATCTTCCACCTCTTCTTTCTTCTGAATCCCAATCTTTCTGTAATGACACTGTCTCATGTTCCCACTCATGTTCCCATCCTCACCCCTCCAACGCTTACCCTCACCATCACTCCCATTCCTCATGGGTCGTCTGTTAGTAACTATGTTGTGTAGGGAAAGAAGAAAAAAGTTTCCCTTTCTGTTCCTTCTCGTACAAGTCAGAGCTCTTGAAAATCTCTGTCATGTGCTTTTTCAGGGAAGTTGATGCAACTGTCCAGGAGCTGGGCTCTGTAATCCATTAGGGCTTTCATTTCATGCAGTTGTCGCCTTTCAAGCTATTTGCCTTTTGTGAGTAGGGGCTTGCAAAAAAACAATTCCTTCAATAGCTTCACTGCAGTTGGGGAAGCTCCATTCACACTAAAACCCTCCCTATTCTTATCAGGAATATTTTAAATCAAACTCTCACAGCTCTGCAGGACGTTATTGCACTGCAAACCTTTTACCCAGTGAGCCCAGCTGCAGACTTGCCCATCACAAACATTTGAGCCATGAACGGAGGGGGCCAGAAGGGACCACAAGGGTCATCTAGTCTAACCCCCTGCCAAGATACAGGATTTGTTGTGTCTCAACAATTCAAGACAGGTGGCTATCCAGCCTCCTTTTGAAAACCTCCAGTGAAGGAGCTTCCACAACTTCCCGAGGCAGACTGTTCCATTGTCCTACTATTCTTACAGTTAGGATTTTTTTCCTGAAATTTAATCTAAATCTGCTATGCTGTAGTTTGAACTCATTGCCTCTTGTCCTACCCTCTGTGGCAAGAGAGAACATTTTTTTCCTCATTTTTTTACGGCAGCCTTTCTGTATCTGAAGGCCACTATCATATCCCCCCTAATCTCCTCTTTTCCGAACAAAACATACCCAGTTCCTTCAACCTTTGCTCATATGGCTTGCATTCCATCCCTTTGATCATCTTTGTTGCTCGCCTCTGCATCCTTTCCAGTTTTGCTACATCCTTTCTATATATTGGTGACCAAATTTGGACCAATATATAGTTGGACCTCCAATTGAGGCCTAACCAGCACTGAGTAGAGTGGTACTATCACCGCCTGTGACTTGCTTTTTCTGCAGCAGCATCGCATTGCTCACTCATGCAGAGGTTGTGATTCACCACAACTCCCAGATCCTTCTCAGCAGTGCTGCTGTCAAGCCAGTTTTCCCCCATTCTGTATTTGTGCATTTGTTTTTTCTTTCCTAAGTGCAGGTTCTTACATTTGTCTTCCGTGAATTTCATTTTGTTGTCTGTAGTCCAGTTCTCCAATTTTTCAAGTTCCCTCTGCATTTTTAGCTTTATCCTCCAAAGTATTGGCAACCCCACCCCAGCTTTGTGTCATCTGCAAATTTTATCAGTGTGCTATATTTTATATATATAAAATAGCATCCCCCATGATGTTGCACACACTGTGTATACAAGGTGACACTGGTGGAGTGGCCCATGCCATTCCCAGAAGTGCCATTCCCGTAAGTGCCTGTCCTTACCAGTATGATCTCGAATGCAGTGTGCATATGCTGTCACACCAGGGGGGGCAGAGTGGCTTACTATTCAAAATGGTGTCCCCCCATCTGATACTGGACAAAACCATATCTAATTTTGTCTTAGTACTGGATGGGGGAAACAAACCAGCCAAGAAGAGGACTGTCTGGTATAAAGCCAGTGGCCTGCCTAGTGGGAGTAGGATGGTTCCAGGGAGAGTTTAATGGATAGGTGGCAGGGGTTGAAGTTGTGGTAGAAATCTAAAAGAGAGTTTAGGTCATCTGCCTAGAGGATGAGTTTTTTCATCCTCACACTAGCATCAACTTCCTGAATTTTCATCCTCTGGACAGATGACCTAAACTCCCTCAGATTTCCATCACAACTTCAACCACTGACACCATTAATATAACTCTCATTAGATCAATCCCATGCTAGCATTAGCTTCCTGGACACCACAATCAGCTTCAGCACTGGAACACTACAGACAACTATATACAAGAAACCCACAGATCACCTCACCTACCTTCACAGACCCAGTAACCACCCCAACCACATCGAGAAATCTCTTCTCTACAGAGATTTCAGACAATATACGCTGAGGAGAAAGTCTGGGATATACACCTTAACACATGTAAACCTGCTTTCACTAGATAAGGACATTCCTTCAGAGAGGTAGATTGCATCGTGGAATGGTCCACCCAAATACCCCAAGAAAATACAGAAATAAAACCCCCTCTGACCACGCACCTCTAGTTGTCACCTACCACCCCACAGTGGAATCCATACAGTTTATGACCAAATATTACAACCCAAACTCAATGAGGACCACATCCTGAAAGGAATCCTTTTCTGAATCCCCTCTTCTGGCCTTCAAACAATCCCCAAACACCATCAGAAGCAAGATACCCACAGACCAGGACCCACCAACTCCAAGCAGCACCACACCCTGCCAGAACAGATGCAAAACCTATAGACATATCAGCACTGCTCAATGTTATCCGGGGTTCTCTCAACCCAAAGCTCTTGGTAACTTTACTGTTTGCGAGGTGGTATCAGGAAATCAATCAGATGGATGGGCTATGTCTCCACTGATTTAAGATTGGCATAAACCTAAAGTGCTTTTTTCCAAAATTACTATTTTATTAGATCTCCAGCACACAGAGATATGCAAAAGTGTTAGAGCACCCCCAAACAATAGTTATCCAGGGTCTGGAGGGGCCTTTGGTGGTCAAATGACAAAGTTTAAGTGGCCAGCTATCCACCTGTCACTGGAGATTCCAGGAGATATTCTGAAGGTCAAATCCAAATCACTCAGATCTTTCCCTTTTTATGTTCAAAAAGTCACATAGCTTGTCAATCACCAATAACCACTGAGCAAGCAGTTTGTTAAGCAAGAAGTTTCAAGCTATTAGTTATATAGATGTGTTTTTGCAGAGTCCACGGTCTCATGGGCCCCAACACACACACAACAAAAGCCAAAGACAGATTTCCAGTCTTTCCAAAACCACATACTTCACCGGTTTGAAAGTAGCAAGACAGGATGGCACAGGATCATGCTCAGTTCTCGTGGTCACTCCTCCTCCCCTCCTGGCCTGCTGAGTTATGCTAAGGCTGTTACAAAGGTCTTACAGCTGCTTTTGGAAATAAGCATAATAATCAATATTCCAGCACTGGCAATGGCCTAGGCATTTTGCTGGGCTGCCAAAATCTCCCCTAACAATCAACACCCCTCACAACACACCTTTCCAAGATCCACGAGTCCTACACATACCTATGAACATGTGTTGTACCTCATCCAGTGCACTAAATGCTCCAATAACTATGTGGGGGAAAACCAGACACTTGCAACACTCTCGAATTCACAGAAAAATGCTAAAAGATAAAAACACCATATCACCGGTGAGTGAACACTTTTCACAAAGTGATCACTCTATATCTGATCTCTCGGTGCTCATCCTCAAAGGAAACTTGCACAACACCTTCAAAAGACAAGTCTGGGAGCGTAAAGTCACAACTTTGTTAGACACTAAAAGTTTTGGATTGAATAGAGACACTGGATTTATGGCTTATTACAAAACTCTACCCTGGGACTTTTAAGCCAGTACCATGACTTCTGGGGGCCCCAGCTCATAATTTTGAATGCTGGGAGTTGGCAATAATGCATTAAAGTCTTCTTCTAAACACAGTTGCCCCTCAAGACTAGTTTTGAGCCTCAAAGGCGACAAGTAGCCCCAGGGCTATGAGCTGGAGACAGACAGACATTGATTAAGAAATACATGAAACTTCTGGTTTTCTCCTGTCTTTAAAATGAAGAGCAGTTGCCACCCTGGAGACAAGAATAGTGCAAAACAGACTCCTATGAAAAGAAGGACAGACCAAGGGAAGAGTGAAATTCAATTTTCTTCACAATGAATCTATAATATGCCTTTTCCCCAGGAATAAGGCAAGTGAAACAGACTCTTTACAATGTATAGCCACCAGAAGCTACTCTACAGTCACATTTGATATAATGAAACATGCCCTATTGGGGTTAGAATGTCAAATTTATTTTTCCAAGTGTTTCACAGTCAGAGCATTGAGAAACAGATTCAATTTTTATGCAAAGCCATTTTAAGAGCCAGGCCAAAAAGAAAAGTCACATTCAAGATACTCTAATGTAGCTCTATATAGAACAGCACAACTCAAGAAGAGAGAACTAAATAAAGCCAAATTATTTTTTTCCACTGAACGCTTTAAAGAGCTACTTGAAGAAACAGGCTTAAGGAGTCTAATTCTTTTACAATGTGGCTCTAGAAGTAGAAGATGCCTCTTGAGACTTGATATAATTTTTAAAATTAGTCTCACTACTCAAAAAACCCTACAGAATCATGACTGGAATAAGATAAGTCTACTTTGAGTACTGTAGCTATGGATGAAATTTCAAACATGACAGCATACACCAGCACATCCCCATACATTCAGGCATGGCAGTGCAGGTGAGTCCTGCCTTGATTTCTCTTCATGCGGAACATGAACAAGTGCAGACCAGCTTTTGGTATTAAAGGGCAACCTTCCTGGAGGATCTCTCTTTATTTAACAGTGTCCCCCACAGGCATACAGGACATGTTTTATCTCAGCTTCCTGGCTGAGGGACTCAGTCAGTCCCAGTCTGTCTGTCACCTGTCTTGAGTTTTGTAGTCCCTTCCAGCCAGGTACTTCATCTGGTTGTTCTCACCTCAAGTCTCCTGATGCTGCCTGGGTGGAGTCTCCCTCTGACATGGGGATTTATGGAGGTCTCTCAAAGGGGCCATCGCAAATACTAGGCAGGGGCCTCTGGGCTGTCTGCCCACTGTGACTCTCCCTCCTGAGTCCTTCCCTGTCCTGAAGTATTTTTTCCAGGCTCCCTAGCCTGGTAGGTTCCCCAAGAACCTCTCTGTTTCCAGAACCCCCACTTTAGGCTCTCTACCCTAGGAACTTACTTTCTGCTTAACCCAGATTCCTGCCCTGGGAGCACAGTTTTTGTTTAGCTCAGGCTTCCAGTCTCAGCAGGAAATTCTGCCAGCTCAATCTCCCTGCATCAGGAGCATGGCTCCTGCCTAAATCAGGCTTCTTATCCTAGGCACACAGGTTCTTATCCAACTAGCAGAACTGCTGATTTTGAAGCTTTCAGAAACCTTTTAATCTTTCTATAATTTTTCTTGTATATTTGCATTTCAACTTCCCCTCAGGCTTTAGAGGCTAATTGAATTCTATCATCTCTAATCCTCCTTTGAAACCTACTTCATTCACTATCGGTATATACATTTAAGAAAAAAAAGTTGACAAGAACTCTGTAATGCAGCTGCTTTCCTTCACTCTGCTATTTCACTAAATAATAATATAATGTAAGTAAAGAATTCAAGGAGACAGACATCGCCACTTGGTGTAGATCACAGGCCTAATGTTTATATTTAATTCCACTGAATTGTTCAAAGGAGAAGCCGCCAGCTAGAACCCTGTCTCTGAAAGAAATATTGATGGAAGGCCTTTAAGGACTCAAGAATAGCTTCTGAGGGTGGATGGGGAGAACTTTACTAACCACTTACCTAATGTGAAAGAACAGTAAGTTATGCAGTAACTATGAAATTGTAAGGCCCTGAAAGGGCAGAATTTGTAGAATAACTTAATTCCTAGAGATTGGGGGATAGTTTGTGTGTATCCAAACCAGTGAAGGAATGTAGAGGGGGACAGAACTCTTATTTAGGTACTTTGTCATAGAACTAAGGCCACCACTCACAAATGGGGTCCAAAGACAGGATAACTGTTAATGTGGAGGAGGAAAGGTCATTGATACTAAATTGCACCATTCATACACTCTGATTTTAATATTAGGGACTAAAATTTAAATCATTTGATAAACCTTTTGAAAAACTTCAAAGCAATAAGAAATTAGATGACTTATCAGCCGTGGACATTTCCCATTTATACATTAATTAGTGGTGAGTAATTGACCTATTATTGGGGAGGGGGAAGGAACTTCTCTGTGCCTTTAATAGTTCACAGATTTTTATTTTCCATTTCAGTGATATAAATCACCCACACATTACATAAAATTGAAGCCTGTGACAGCTAAGATTTATACATGAATTGATATATGGTCTGAAATGTGTACTGCATCCCAGGTGTTTAACACTAGATCAATTTTTTCCCAAATAACTTTATTTTTTCATAAGATACTTCTACTTTATACTATATTTCTGTAGAGCTAAGTGAAGGGTTGCAGAAACATACATGTATACAAAGGTAACCTGGTTTCAGAGTAGCAGCCGTGTTAGTCTGTATTCACAAAAAGAAAAGGAGTACTTGTGGCACCTTAGGGACTAACCAATTTATTTGAGCATAAGCTTTCGTGAGCTACAGCTCACTTCATCGGATGTCACATGCTTGACCAACATATAGATGTAATTTTGCTGAGTGACTCTAAGGTTTAATCAGGTGTGTCCATGTAGCACCGCACCAGACTAGCTGTAGAAGAGGGGTGGAACATATCTGCTGCGTATGGTCAGAGGCACTGTGGAGACACCCTAAGAACAGTCGTATTCAGGGAGAAAGCTTAGCTTTATTTTCTATGTTGCCAATGAAGTCAAACCCCAAGAACGGACTGAGTATATACAGTATATATCTATTCAATATACATATTGAATATATTCAGCTCATGTTACTCACAGTAACATGAGTATTGTATCATACTTATACAGTAGAACCTCAGAGTTATGAGCATCTCTGGAATGGTAACTTTGAAATGTTCGTTACTCTGAACAAAACGTTATGGTTCTTTCAAAAGTTTACAGCTCAACATTGACTTAATACAGCTTTGAAACTTTACTATGCAAAAGAAAAATGCAGCTTTTACCCATCTTAATTTAAATGAAACAAGTACAGAAACAGTTTCCTTACCTTGTCAATTTTTTAAAAACTCCCCCCCGCCTTTTTCTTTTTAGTAATTTACAGTTAACCCAGTGTGGGAGGAGGAGAGGGTCTCTGCTGCTGTCTGAGTGCATAC
Organism: Eretmochelys imbricata; assembly: GCF_965152235.1. Taxonomy (NCBI): domain Eukaryota; kingdom Metazoa; phylum Chordata; order Testudines; family Cheloniidae; genus Eretmochelys; species Eretmochelys imbricata. Next base: position 92,240,554 of record NC_135575.1, read on the forward strand.
TTCCGGTTCCAAATGAGGTGTGTTGTTGACTGGTCAGTTCGTAACTCTGAAGTTCTACTCTATATGTATAATATGCCTACACAGATGAACCATGTACTCAGTAGATTTCATATATATATATATTTTTTCTATTGAGTTGTGTATATACTTGTATACAGATGAACCACACTCATTCTGCTTGCTCAAGGGCCAGTTTTATAATAAGCTTTAAATATTTAAATTACACTGACCACTTTTAACAAAATATATATTTTTATTTCATGTGGGAAATTAAAGAAGCTAAAAGACTAGATTTGGACATCAAATCTAAAGGTAAATGGCTGTTATTCAATATCCATTGACCTTACTGAAATTGGGCTATTTAGCTGTCACTCATTGGTGCTTAGCACATTAACTATGGTGACAAATGCAAGGAAAATCCAATATTGCAGGAGCCCTTCTACACACCCCAGCAGAGATTGCAACACCACGAGAAAATCAGAGGGCAAAAGAACCTTGATAGTGAAACTGAAGTTAAAGGGAATGAATAGGATTGTTTGGTTGCGCCAAAGGAGATGGGAACATTAGAAACTTCTGATTGATAGCAAGCCTCCTTTACATCAGTACCCACCACTGCCACATTGCATTCATTTCCCTCCCCAAAAGAAAGAATTTGTGAGGAAACTCTACAATAACGGTGCACTCTTGGGCACAGTGTGAGAGACTGCATTACCACATAGGCGGGTGACTTGGCTTGAAGCCTTCCAGAACCTGAAAAACCAGGAAACCCAGCGACCTTTGCTTTTTCCATATGTCCTTCGTTCTGTGGGATTGCCTGAAAATACCCAAAACGAAACATAACAAAAAGTGAAATGCTGATGTTATGATTTCTTTATAGTTTTATGCCGTGTACCTGTGTGTACTTTTTTGGTACATTGTATCTGATTGAATCTTAGAGCTATGAAGGTCAATAATTAGCAGAGGTACCTAGCACAGAACTTTGTATCTATCTGGGTCACTAAAGGCTCAAGGTAAAAAAAATGTACACACATAGTGAGGACAATTGCTGTAATGATGTAGCTTGCACCTCAGTTTTGGTATCTGATTAATTCAAAAAAGTATATATGGAAGGACCAAATGACTTACTCAATACTGCACACAGTGTTCTTGACAGCTCTTTATACCAATATTCCACATGAGGAGGGACTACAAGCTGTCAAGAACAGTATCTCCAATGAGGGCACGGCACACCTGGCGGCTGAGCTTTGTGACTTTGTCCTCACCCACAACCATTTCAGATTTGGGGACAACTTATACCTTCAAGTCAATAGCTCTGCTATGGGTACATGCATGGCCCCACAGTATGCCAACATTTTTATGCCTGACTTAGAACAACGCTTCCTCAGCTCTCGTCCCCTAGCGCCCCTCCTCTACTTGCGTTACATTAATGAAATCTTCTTCATATGGACCCATGGGAAGGAGGCCCTTGAAGAATTCCACCTGGATTTCAACAATTTCCACCCCACCATCAACCTCAGCCTGGACCAGTCCACACAAGAGATCCACTTCCTGGACACTACAGTGCAAATAAGAGATGGTCACATAAACACCACCCTATACGGGAAACCTACTGACCACTATACTTATCTACATGCCTCCAGCTTCCATCCAGGACACATCACACGATCCATTGTCTACAGCCAAGCCCTAAGATATAACCTAATTTGTTCCAATCCCTCAGATGTAGACAAACACCTACAAGATCTTTATCAAGCATTCTTAAAACTACAATACCCACCTGAGGAAGTGAGGAAGAAGATTGACAGAGTGAGACAGGTACCGAGAAATCACTACAGGACAGGCCCAACAAGGAAAATAACAGAACACCACTGGCCTGTTGGTCAGACCAATGTCATTGCAACATGAGAATTGCTTTCACGCTCTGATATCAGTGATTTAGCATCAAAAGCACTCGACTTCCCATATTTTAGTAAGAATGATTTATTAGACTCGTCCATCACAGTAAGAGTAAGATGAGGGAAAATGGTAAGATCTCATAAAACATCCCAGGCTGTCCAGAAGGTGCTCTATCTCTGAAATGCCCTCTCATACAGTACATCAAGTCTTCCCCGAGTCCACGGGGGAGGAGATTTTATTACACATTATTCTACATGTAAGTCTCAATTCATTTCATCATCAAAATTTTAGAAGATTTCTACAATATTAAAAAAAAAGTCTGAATGAGCATAGGTTATTTACAATCTCCAGTGTGGGATCGTATTTGTAAGATGGCCAATCCTGTACATTTTTATAATAAAATTTTCTAATTTCTGTTCCATTTTAATTACTTGCCCTATCCAGAGAGAACTCTGAGATGAAATATGGATAAGGAGTCCATAAGAACTCAAGTTAAGAATTTGTTACAGTGTGAAACTTCTCAGGTGTGGCTAAATCTTTTGTAGACTTGGGGAATCAAATAGACTGCTGCTGTCACAACCAGGGTGTGGGTGGTCAGACCTAGTGGTCGGAACAAGAGTTAGGCGTCAGGTAGCAGGAGGTCAGAGTCCAGGTAGGCCAGAGGGAAAACCAAGAGTCAGGCATCAGGAGGCAGGCAGGGTCAGAAACCAGAATCTAGGGTGTCTCGCAAGCAAGGTCGGCAGCAGCGGCAGGCAGTTAGATTGTTCCTCTGACAGCTCCCCTTCATGACTTACTGGTTTATTGGCCAGTCAGGGACCTGTCTGAGGCTGCCACTCCGGTCCTGCTGGGTGGTACTTCCTGCTGAGCCCAGCTCCAAAGCATCCTGCCACAGGAGTCCAGCCTCAGCCTCTTGTGGTGATGCAGACCTCAGTGGCTCCGAAGCCTATGGTTGCAGATTCCAGCCCTACAGGTTCTAACTGCTGCCATGTGGAGATGTGTAATGTTGCATCTGACAAATGTGTAGGTTAAAGTTTCAAAGCAAAGTGTGTATTTATTCTCTCATGTGGAAATGTATCTGTACAGTATTTATAACAAACTTCAAAATAATGGATCTGTGGAAGTGCCCCAGCTCTCAAGACCAAATTGGCCTGTGATAAAAGTTCTTTGTATTGCTTTCACAGGTGGGGATTCAGCTAGTGGGAGAGTATCCCTGGCTAGATAGAGTCAGCAATGCTAGTTCTATTCCACCTTCTCCCAGCAGCCCCTCGGGCAGACACATGGACAGATAATACTATGGCTTGCTGGTCAGATGTGAAGCATGGGGCCTCCACATGGAACTATGCAGATTAGAAATGCCACTGGTCCTGTATATCTTCTTCTAATAGCCTAGAAATTGCAGTAATTTCTACACTAGCATTTATTTCTTATATAAATAACAACGCTTAGACAGTAAGCACTAGATTGTCACTTAGGTACTGTCTTGAGTAAGGGGTAGTATGAAGATACACTGTCCCAGGGGAATGTGGGGAAGAACAATCCCTTCTAAGGTGCAAGGGGAGTTTAGAGCTTGCACCACATTGTCGGATAGTGCAGCCTGCTTCCCCCGTATGCCTGACCTATCCTGAAGGCCAAGGCAAGGAGAAGCCATGAAAGCACACAAAGGGAGCAGTAGATGTGTGCTCCCAAGCCTAGAGACTGCAGTTGCCTCTAGTTCGGAGCCTGCAAATGACAGGGAGTTGTCACCACCCACACACACACTCTAACTCTAGCAGTTGGTTAATTTTGTTCCCCACGTGCCAGTGTGAATGTCTGATAGGCAAATATCCCTTTACAGCATCACTTCCCTCTTCCTCATCTGCTGTTCACTTATAGATGGGGTGAAGAGAGCTCCTTCCCCCGTGGAAGTTCTGCTCATCTAGCATTCTGGGTAAAATAACTTATGCAGATGAAGTGGTTCTGTGGTCATTCTCCCTGTTCACCCACAGGTGGGAGCAGAGAGCTCCTTACCCAGAGAGTGTTAGGTCACAGGGCTTACATGTGTTCTAGCAATATAAGGAGGATGAAGATTGAAAAAAATCACTATTTTCCTTGAGAACTTATTGAATCTGCTACTCTCAATTGTATTATTATCTATTTATAGGTAGGGTCCTACCAAACTCATGGTCCATTTTGATCAATTTCGCAGCCAGAGGGTTTTAGAATTGGTCAATTTCACATTTTCAGATGTTTTATATCTGAAATTTCATGGTGGTGTAACTCAGATGGTTCCAACTTAAAAGGTACTCAGAGGTGGGTCTGATCTCCCTTCCCCCTAGCCTTTCAGGGGAAGAACAAGTCATGCCCCTCCCCTCCCCAGCCCGGCAGCAACTTGCAGCTTGGAGCCCCCCAGCTGGGGTATTCCAAGCAGCAAGGGGGAGATTAGATTTAATGAGGAAGGGCTAATTTCATGGTCCATGACATATTTTTTAGGGCTGTGAAATTGGTAGGGCCTTATTTATAGCTAGTGCCAAAGGGCATATTGAGAATGAGACTCCATTGCGGTATGCATTTACTAATATCGAGCAATAGACCGTCTCTGCCCCTAAGACTTTACAATTAAAATAGACAAGACAGACAAAGGGTAGGGGAAAGGGAAAGAACTTACAAATAGGTGGATGGTTTGGAAATATTATGTTAGCTCCACAATTATTTTTAATTCTTTGAGTGGGGTTTAGTTAGAAGGGGGATTCACTAAACAGAAAGATAAGGAAAGGGAAAGGGGCCATAAAAGGGATTGACGTGAGGGGAAATAAGGCAGGGGAGACCAGGAAAGGAAGTGTAAGAGACACCTCAACTTATTTTGTTTGTTAAGAGAGGGTAAAGACTTCAAACAGGACAGACTTGGGGTTTTTAACTTTATCTCTTAAAAGGGCATGTAGTATGGAGAGAAAGTGATGGGGCTGGACAGTCCTGGATGCAACACAAGCCTGGTGGATTTTGATAGTCAACATTTCAGAAGAGCCATAGGGTTAAAAACAAATGGTATCAATTAAAGAGAGGGGTTTGAGGTTTTTTAATGCTGTCTGAAATATATCTCTGTGCTTGCTGTCAGAAAAGGCCACTCTGGGTAGGACTGGGTGTAATAGGGACAAATCATTGCTGTGTTTTCCTTGTAATGCTTCTGGCACTGAGAAAACTTGTTGTAGGTTTTCCAGGCCTTTCACTGAGGGTCAGTAAATATTATTTAAAGACTAATGAGGTCTGCTTTGTTATAGCTGTCCAATTTGGATGTTCCCAAGTTATTTATGTACATCTGCTCCACCAGCTCTTGCCAGACATCAGGAACTTTGACAAATTAATACTGTACATTTGTGTATGTAGTATCTCCTCAGAGTAAAACAAAAAAGCCATATAAGCAGTGTGAAGAGAAATTAATTTGCATCATACAATATAGTCCCGTAGCCAGTATATTGTTAAATATTTATCAGTTGTGCCAAGAAAGCAAAGTATCAAAAAAGGGATGAATATTAGTCTGTGGAGTCAAGACTATAAATCTGAGATATTCTTTAGTGTCCTACCATGCCAAACAGAACAACTGAAATTGTTAAAAATGTAAATGGGTTATTAATATTATAAAGGAAAGGCATTCAAACCATGCTTAAAATGATTATTCCATTTAGGTCCACAATGGGTATTACTAACTAAATTCCACAAAAAGCCAAAGTGTGACAGTGATACAAATGTTTGTACTTCTATGGCTATTTTGGAAATCTCTTCACACAAAAAAGAGAAAAGGAGTACTTGTGGCACCTTAGAGACTAACCAATTTATTTGAGCATAAGCTTTCGTGAGCTACAGCTCACTTCATCAGATGCTGTAGCTCACGAAAGCTTATGCTCAAATAAATTGGTTAGTCTCTAAGATGCCACAAGTCCTCCTTTTCTTTTTGCGAATACAGACTAACAAGGCTGTTACTCTGAAACCTGACAAAAAAGAGAGGCATTTTCCCCCTGTACCTTTGCTTTCACTAAAGCTTATTGGAAATAACATGAAACCCTGTGGAAATTCATATCTGTTTATCACTAATAATCTCTTTAGAGACTTTGAGTGGAAAACAGAGAAAGAAACGGGTTTGTAGATGTAGTGGAAAGCTCATTCTAGTAATGCAGAATTGCTTTCTCTGTTCAGGTCTGCTTATTTTGTCAGCACAGACATTACTGTCATGACTTCACACAACTCAGGAACCACCAATTTAAAACAAGTGAACAACTGGCAACTGCTACCACACTGAAGTATCAGGAAATCACTGAGATACCTAAGATACCACAGAATAGCAGAGCTGATAGTGATCTTTTATTAGTAATCTCTAAGCAATATACCTGTTAGCAGAGATGTGTGAGTCCACAAAATTATACTACTCTATTTTATGTACAAATATATACCTGCAGTTGCTCCTGTGTATATATAACATTGACCATAGATGGATCATAAATAGTAAATACCCTAATTTATTCACAAAGATACTGCAACTCTTAGTACAAACTGCCAGTGTTCTCAGCCAACACAAAAATAAAATTGCAAGAATCAGTGTTGTTCAACTCCAGTTTATTTTAACTGTCTCTTCAAACAGAGCAAGTGCTGTTTTCCCTATCCTTGGCATGTGTCTGATCATGTGGTTTAGGTTCCTAGGACTTCAATCAGGATAGGTTCTATCTGACATGACAATACAATATGAACAGATATCATTTAATAGGATGCCAAAGCTCTCAACTCCTTGTTCACAGGGTTGTCTGTTCTTAAAGACAATGAGCTCAATTCAGATCTGACATAAGTGGGTGTGACTTAGCAGAAGTAATTGAGGATGCACCCTCTTAAACCATGTGTGAATTTAAACCAATGGTTGAATTCTCTTAGTAAGGACAGTGCAACTTCACTGAAGTCAGTGGGCTTTCACAGCCCAATAAGAACTCAAATATTGTTACTTAAACTCTTAGATATGAAGGTACGATTATCCCAGTGTCCTAAATCACTTAGCAGTTAACTCAGCTTGTTCGTGAGTTGAGATTGCCTTCAGTAATTAATATAAGCAGGCTAAAGATGGGCAACACCTAAAGATTTTCCAACCCTCTGTCTGTTCTGTTGGGTTTGCGGAATAAATCTGAGTTCACACATCTTTGCAAAATATAGTTCACAGCAGTGTTCCTTCCTCCTCTTCCCCTACCACAATTCACATTTTATAAATTAATGAGTTTTTCTAGCTAAACAAAAGCTTGAGCTAAGTATTCTCAATAAAAGACCTCATCAGCCATATGATCTTGGGGAACTTTATGGAACTGTTTCCTCAAGACTACACTGAGAACGTACAGGGAAAACTCACATGTTTTAGCTATATTGCTGACTATTAACTATAAAGGGCACAAATAACAACAGCACCAGGCTTCTTCCCTTTGGCCAGTCAGTTCTCAATGCCCCGGGTGGTGCATACCCTCTTGCTTGCTACGTTACTATTGGATCAAAACTGCAATTCATCGAGAGTTGATCAGGCCCAGAGTGTGTCAGTTACTCACTGTCCCTCACTAACAGTGGCCAAGCCCTTGGTCACATTGTCATAATTCAGATCCTACTTATTGGCAAATTACAGTAGGAGAGAAGAAATCCTGAAATAAAAGATAAGCAAAATATTCACTTGCCTTGACAGCATAGACAGCCCTGCTAAGTAGGTTCTCAACCTCTCTTTCACAGTATAGTTTAGATACCTGAGCAATCGCACAAGGGAAGATCAAACCTGGCTCTGAAACTAAAAGCTGGTTATCTCTGTGTCAAGTTGTAGAATGTCTCCCTCACCTGAATGGGTTTTGTATCTCCAGGAAGGAAGAGAGAAAGAAAGAGAAAAAGAGAGTGAATGTGAGTGACCAGAGCTCCTTTTAAATTTTTGGGGAAGATGAAGCAATGTGTTCCCTATAAAGTCCTTGTATTCATTATTGAGGCAGTAGGATACATGGAAGAGAATGGCAAGAAAAGTTTGAATCCAGTTCAGATAACTTCTACTTTTTACTGTCTCAGTCCACCTCCCAAAATTAGATATGGATATTAGGTTATATCCTCTTCCACTACCCCACAAATAGCCTCAGCCTCAGTGATTCCATATAATACTTTGATGGACCTTTTGTTAGCAGCTGCACACTGATCCCTCCAGCCCAATGGTAAATGTGGTGTTTGAAATTTAGGACAAGAAAAGCCACAGCAGAAGCCAAAAGGAAAGTTTTTTCCACAGGGGAGGTTTAAAGGAGAAACCTATTTTATCAAAATGATAATCTGAGTATTCAACAGAAGGTCAGCTCCTGGGGCTGGGTATAGACTGGGGCTAGCTGCAGACACACAAGAATCAGTATGATCCCTCTCATCCATTCCCAGGCTTTCCTTGGGGAAAGGGAAAGTCTCTCCCATTCACTGGGCTTTCAAATGTGTGAACGTATCTCTGGAAAAACAGCATGTACATCTGGTCCTCAGACTTTCCCAGCCGTTGCAGGAAACTTGGCCAGTTATTCCATCTACAGTAGAAATAAACTCAGGCTACAGACTATTCTTCTTCCCCTCAGGAAGCTCTATTGCTCCTTCACTCTCCTCTAGTTCTACTGTAGTTCTCAGGGCTCTAGGATCCAATCCTTCCTAGGACTACAAGAGACCTCCTACTTCTACCATGGAAAATAGCCCCATGAAATCCGCTTTCTCCCTTCTTCCACTTCTGCTTATTTCATTCCTTCAGACCGGACACTTATGACAGATGTTGCACAGCAGCACCAACTGCAGCAACGCTCTGCAGAGAAGACTAGTAACCCTTTCTGACCCTGGTCCAGTGTGTGATTTGAATATCCCATCACACACAGTCATCCTCATGAGCAAGTGTAATGACCTCTGCTCACTGCAAGTCCACCCACCTTCTCACAGTGCAATATTACAGAGGTTTTCATCTCTGGTGCACCCTGCAGGGTGGCTGTCTTTGCATACCACTCAGCCCTCTGTCTGAGAAGTGTTTAGTTCAAACACCTTCAGGGGTAACCAAATGTCTAGGTGTAGTCCTAAAGAATCAATTTAATCTTCTGGGTTATCTGTTCAACCCTTTCCTGGGGTTTCACTACATTTCCCCAGCTCTGGTTCTGAGCACTGTCCTGCCCAACGTAAGTCCTGCTGAGGCCTCTACGCTCCAACAATCTCTAGCACTTCAGCCCTTCACAGGAGCCAGCCTTCCTGTCTGCTTCCAGGTGAAGTGAATGTGACTAACTGGGCCTTTTTAACCCTTTCTTGATCATTACTGGAGGTAGAGGAGATTTCACCCCATCCCAGCAAGCCATGGGCCCATCTGGTAAATGCTATATGACTTCCTTCCTAGAAGAGGAATTCCACATTGTGGTGAGCCACATCTATTCCACATCTATGTTGAGCTTCACTTGGGAAGAGTATTGTTAGGGTACATGCCATGGCATTATTTGGGAGCTAAAGGAAAGAAGCTAGTCGATGGCTGAGGAACATTCTGGACATCAAAAAGGAGGGCTGAACAAGCTGGTTCCTGTGGTGGAGCAATGGTACTGAAGAGTTAGAGCATATTTTCCAGGGTCTTATTGAACCATAGAATCATAGAAGACTAGGGTTGGAAGAGACCTCAGCAGGTCATCTAGTCCAACCCCCTGCTCAGAGCAAGAGCAACCCCAACTAAATCATCCCAGACAGGGCTTTGTCAAGCCGGGCCTTAAAAACCTCTAAGGATGGAGATTCCACCACCTCCTTAGGTAACCCATTCAAGTGCTTCACCACTCTCCTAGTGAAATTGTTTTTCCTAATATCCAATCTAAGCCTCCCACACTGCAACTTGAGACCGTTGCTCCTTGTTCTTTCACTGCCACCGCTAAGAACAGCCTAGCTCCAGCCTCTTTGGAACCCCCCTTCAGGCTGCTATCAAATTCCCCCTCACTCTTCTCTTCTGTAGACTAAATAAACCCAGTTCTCTCAGCCTGTCCTCGTAAATCATGTGCCCCAGCCCCCTAATAATTTTTGTTGCCCTCTGTTGGACTCTCTCCAATTTGTCCACATCCTTTCTGTAGTGGGATCCCAAAACTGGGCGCAATCCCCAAGATGTGGCCTCACCCGTTCCGAATAGAGGGGAATAATCACTTCCCTCTATCTGCTGGCAATGCTCCTACTAATGCAGCCCATATGCCATTAGCCTTCTTGGCAACGAGGCCGCACTATTGACTATATCCAACTTCTCATTCACTGTAATTCCCAGATCCTTTTCTGCAGAACTGCCGCTTAGCCAGTCGGTCCCCAGCCTGTAGCAGTGCATGGGATTCTTCCGTCCTAAGTGCAGGACTCTGCACGTGACCTTGTTGAACCTCATCAGATTTCTTTTGGCCCAATCCTCTAATTTGTCTAAGTCACTCTGGACCCTATCCCTACCCTCCAGCATATCTACCTCTCCCCTCAGCTTAGTGTCATACACGAACTTGCTGAGGGTGCAATCCATCCCATCATCCAGATCATTAATGAAGATGTTGAACAAAACTGGCCTCAGGACCGACCCCTGGGACACTCCACTTGATACCGGCTGCCGACTAGACATCGAGCCATTGATCACTACCTGTTAAGCCTGACGATCTAGCCAGCTTTCTATCCACCTTATAGTCCATTCATCCAATCCATACTTTTTTAACTTGCTGGCAATACTGTGGGAGACTGTATCAAAAGCTTTGCTAAAGTCAAGGTATATCATGTCCACTGCTTTCCCCATATCCACAGAGCCAGTTATCTCATCATAGAAGGCAATCAGGTTGGTCAGGCATGACTTGTCCTTGGTGAACTCATGTTGACTGTTCCTGATCACCTTCCTCTCCTCCAAGTGCTTCAAAATGGATTCCTTGAGGACCTGCTCTATGATTTTTCCAGGGACTGAGGTGAAGCTGTAGTTCCCTGGATTCTCCTTCTTCCCTTTTTTAAAGATGGGCACTATATTTGCCTTTTTTCCAATTGTCTGGGACCTCCCCGATCACCACGAGTTTTCAAAAATAATGGCCAATGGCCCTGCAATCACATCAGCCAACTCCCTCAGCACCCTTGGATGCATTGCATCCGGACCCATGGACTTGTGCACGTCCAGCTTTTCTATGTAGTCCTTAACCTATTCTTTCACCACTGAGGGCTGCTCACCTCCTCCCCATGCTGTGCTGCCCAGTGCGGCAGTCTGGGAGCTGACCTTGTCTTTGAAGATGGAGGCAAAAAAACCATTGGGTACTTCAGCTTTTTCCACATCATCTGTCACTCGGTTGCCTCCCCCATTCAGGAAGGGTCCCACACTTTCCCTGATCATCTTCTTGTTGCTAACATACCTGTAGAAACCCTTCTTGTTACCCTTCACATCAGTTGCTAGCTGCAACTCCAATTGTGCTTTGGCCTTTCTGATTACACCCTGGCGTGCTTGAGCAATATTTTTATACTCCTCCCTGGTCATCTGTCCAAGTTTCCACTTCTTGTAAGCTTCCTTTTTGTGTTTAAGCTCATGGAAGATTTCTCTGTTAAGCCAAGCTGATCGCCTGCCATATTTGCTATTCTTTCTGCATATGGAGATGGTTTGTTCCTGCGCCCTCAATAAGACTTCTTTAAAATACAGCCAGCTCTCCTGGATTCCCTTCCCCCTCATATTAGCCTCCAAGGGGATCCTGCCCATCAGTTCCCTGAAGGAGTCAAAGTCTGCTTTTCTGAAGTCCAGGGTCCCTATTCTGCTACTCTCCTTTCTTCCCTGTGTCAGGATCCTGAACTCGACCCTCTCATGATCACTGCTGCCCAAGTTGCCTCCCACTACTTGCCTTACCAATTCTTCCCTGTTTGTGAGCAGCAGGTCAAGAGGAGCACAGCCCCTACCATTATGTTAGGCCATTTTGTCTGGAATGTACTTTAAGATTTTTTCAGTATTTATCTTGGGGAGCTCAGACACTTCCTTCATAAATCTGGGCACAAAATTATTTACGTGATCCATCAAGATCTCATGTGTCTTCCATACCCAGAGAAACACTTTTAGCAGGCCAATAATCTGGAGAGAGCTTTCTCTTTCCCCAACTTGTAAAAAGATGGTCTAGAACAGGACAATCAAAGGAATTCAAGGCTGTATGGAGGAACTAAGAGGAAACTTGGTGTCTCTATTGGCTGCTCTTCTGGGCAAGCTGTAGTTCTCAGGCCTCTGGGACCCAGTTCCTTCCAGACCTACAAGAGAACTACTTCTTCTTCGAAAGCATCCAGCCCCAGTATCCTTCTTCCTTCCTTTTATTTCTTGTACCTTTCTTTCTTATTTCCTCCAGCTGGAAGACCCTCCTTCCAGTCTTGACACCTGGGCAGGAGTTGTTGGGTATGTGGGATTAAGACCTGTACCCTTAAGAGTTTTAGCTTCCCAGACAGGAAGTGTGGGGAACAGATGCTGTAAAAGCAGTTAGAACTGTGTTACTGAATAAAGAGGATCTCTTATAATACCAAAGTGATTCCTGAACACCATGTATTGCCTGGAATAAGTAGAAATCAAAGAAAATAACCTGAGTGGAAGAACAGTCCAGCTGTAAGCTACACCACAACTGAGACACTCTGGAGATGGGGAAGACAACTGTGTCTGCAAGCAATGGGTGCCAGTGACAAGAAAGATAATCAGAAGGCAGTCTTATCTCTGACAATAGCTGTGTAACGGGCTGTTGAAGTGCGTTAAGGTGGCCAGGCAGGCCAGTTAGCTTCACCTGGAGTGCACCTGGAGGGGGAGCCAGGGAGCATGCCACTAATTAGAAGTAGGCTCAGCTGGGCAGGAACAGGCGGGGCCTATATAAAGCCCAGGAGCAGTGAGCTATAAGAGGGCTGCAAGAAGGCAGGGAATTAGGTTGTAGTTATCCCTGAGTGGAGGGATGTGGGAGGTTAGCAACCCCAGAGAGCGGGGAAGCCAGATGAGAAGGAGGAAGACTAGTGAAACAGCAGCAAGGGATAGGACCATGCAGAGACCTTGTCGGCTTGTTATAGGGTCCCTGGGCTGAAACCTTAGGGAAGTAGCAAGGGTGTTGAAGATGCTGGCCAGACAGTGGGTCTGGAAGGACTTTGAATTCTCTGGACAGGGATGATCTTAGTGACCTGGCTGGAGGGCCAAGCCGTGAAGAGGAGACTGCAGATCTGAGAGTGAACAGGGCTGCAGAGCAAGACTGGAGTGGGGAAGACACAAGCGGAGGGAGAGAGCAAGCCTGGTGGAGCTAATTCTCAGGACAGCCAGCAGGTGGCACTGCTAGTGGTGAGTGAACCCTGTGACAAGCTGATTCTGACACACTTGACATGTTTGACAGTTTTTAGTTAACTCACGCAGAGGATGTTAACTAAGAAACTGCATTGAAATGTGGGTTTAGACTTGTAACCACTAGTCCATATTATTCCCAATCAAATGAGTTGGTTGAAAATGATGATAAAGCAGCAACTGAAAAAGATTGTGGAGTCAGACTCTGACCCATACTCTGTTTGATGCCATCCTGTCATTTATGAAACATAGTTTGCCCCCTGCAGATGTCTTATTTAAACTGAAAACTAGAATGCCTATAATGGTAGAAGCTGATGTCAGAGGAAATGAGGATTTGCAGAAGTGTAAAGAAACAGATACAGCTAAACAAAAGTAGCAATGTGATTTGGGATCCTGGGAGCTGCCCCCGTTTCATTAACAGTATGCAGTGCACATCTATGGTGGAAATCGGTGGTTGCAAAAAGCAGTGGTGTCGCATGGGGGTGCACCACAATTTCATGAAGTTGTCACTGCAACAGATATTTACTGAGGAGGAATATGCAGCACCTTCTCGAGTGTCAAGACGGATGGGAGACATGCAGCACTGTGTTTGCCATTTTGCCTGTGGAGGGCTCGGGGAACAATCACAGCAGGTCAAGACAACCGACCCCCAGGACATAACACTGCCAGAGCAAATGGACTCACTGGCCCCTGATATTTCAAAGGAGACCTACAAGTCCAAGTAACAATGCAAGACTCCTCAGAGATTAAACAAACACTGTTAGTAAGTTTAGTTAACAGGCTGGTTATAAGTATTTAGAATTGTGTGTTATATAAATGATGATTAAGTGTTATTCTTATTAAGCTTTGGCTGGGAAAGGAAGATGTGGTATTGGGAACTGAATCTTTACAGGGTATAGCTTCCCAGACAGCAAGTGTGAGGGAGGGGCATGCAGAAGTCCATGTTTTGTTATGCAGGGGCAGTTGGTAGTGAATAAAGAGAATCTCTTGGGCCCAGGGTGATTTCTGAATGCCAGAGGGAGGTGCTGAGGGTAGGTCCTGTCTGCAAACCAGACTCTTAACCCCTTCCTTCTTTGGTTGAGTGTAGGATTTTACATGTGGATTTTGCTCACCCTCAAAAGAAAAGCAGTTCTTTGGGATAGAAATCAAAGAGAGATCACACATATTTAAGATATTGGCTCATAACAGCATCACTCCTGTATCCAGATGCAAGTATCCTAGTCACTAATCTGAAATTTGCTCTTAATGCTGAGATAGTAAAGGTCAATTTAGAGCCCTACTTCACATCACAGGCCTCAGGATCTAATCTTTTAAATAGCGAACACAACATTTTGTAATGTTCCCTCTCCTTGTATAGACTTTTAATGCCACACCTTTCTACTCAAGTCAGGCTAAGAGATTTAAGAAATGTTTGAGTGTTGCACTAAAGTAACAGCTGCAGGCTAAGCATCAAAGCTTCAAGTTGTTTTCTTATATAAAGCAGTTCAAAAGCTCAGACCTGCCAGGAGAAGAGATGTCAAACTAACATTTGACTTTTGGGATCAGCTGAGTCCAGGGGCATTATGTTGTTGTGGCCTTTTTTTTAAAAAAAAAAAAAAGCTTCTTTGTTTGTCTGACTTAAGTGGTGCACAAATAATTAGATCATTATATGTGCCTTCAGAGGTAGAACAAGAAACTTAAACCTTGTCTTGTCTACCCTTGATCAAGAAATGCCCATGAGAAATCTAAGATATTGAGTGAGTGATAAAGTTGATGGAAAACCTGAGCCTTGTATTTCAGATTACTGGGCACACTTATTTCTAAGGTTATCTGTTCTTTTAGAAAGCTTGTTCTCAGTAGGCAAAATTAATCTCTTATATAATACCTTTGCAGTGAGTGGCAATACACCAGGGATGAATTTGGACCAATGTGTTTAAACCGATATAGAAGAATTAGTAGTTTTTATGGCAGGAACCCATCACAAATCCATTCAAAGTTACTTATGAAAATAGTTTGCAACAACAGAAAGCTGTTGTGGTGTGAGTTGTAGGAAACTGCAGGACTAGAACCGGGGACTACGAGGGTGTGGGGCTACCCACACTTCTATATCACTACTGAAGGCTCAAGTCAGCTTTCTCCTGAAGAAGCCTGTGATGCTAGACATTACAGGAAGTACCACCCAGTGAAGCCTGAGTGGCAGCCCCCCCTCCCCCCCCCGCTGATTTGGTTGGCTCATGTAAGTATATAAACCAAGAAGTTAGCATGGTTAGCTGTCTGAACAATGATGTAGACCGTTGTTTACTTCTGCCCAAGACCTTGCCTTGCTGTGAACTCTAGACTCCACTTCTGACCCCAGTTCATTCCTGACTCCACTACTTTCCTGTTGTCTGTAACCTGGTACCTGACCCTGACTTCCTGGTATCCTAACCTGGCTTGACACCAACTCTGCAACTTGCCTCCCACCTGCTGCTCTGTGCCTGACTCTAATTTCCTGGTGTCCTTACCCATCTTCTCCCTAATCCTGCTACTTGTCTCTTGACTGCAACTTGGTAACTGACCATTGCACACAGTCCACCCATGGCCTAGCCCTGACAGTTTGGATGTATGTGACTTGTTTTCTCTGAGACAGAGAACTTATCAGGGTATTGGGGGGAGGGGAGAACACTGGTAGACATAATTAATGTGGGTAGAAAGATGTGTTACCTGAGTTACATAAAACCTAAGCCTTTTGTGACTGAGTCATTTTACCTGCTACACCTTTACTAAGTCATTACCAGTAGATAAAGATCTTGCAAAAACAAGTATTTTTAATTGTCTTATTGGTAAAAGACTAGGCAAGAAGTGTACGGCTGTCATCAGTGTAACTAATACTTGAAACTCTGTAGTGTGAGACAGCTACACTGGATAACAACAGCAATCACTGACTGAGAGCTGTGTAATTAAAATGACAGAGTAAAGGGTTGCATGTGCAACAGTACAAGACCTGGCACCTGTCCAAGAATTCTGGAGGCCAGCTTCTAATAGGTTAGAGAACTTTCAATTATCAGTGTAATTCCAGCTTTTTCCTTCCCAGGGAACAATGATAGTAACTGGTGTTACCCCAGAATTTGATTAAGCAAATTGCAACCATATTGTGTGCATTCGGCTACCATGAATTCATAGAATACCACCTAGTTAAGGGTTAATTTGAACAAGTAGGGCTTCTGGAGGCAAAGTCAAATGCTAGCTGCAGGCTTGCAGTTTCTGCTAATCAGCATGGGAGGAGGGAGGAAAGTCAATAAATTGAGACTGGAAGAAAATAAGTGGATGGAGACCTTGAGTTTGGGCACATTTTGATATAGAAGTTTATTATGACTAAGATTGCTAGGAATGTTTTAAGTAGCTTATTGAAGTCAAGAGAAGTGACAATCCAATGGGGTGTCCCTATGAGCTATGTGTTTTGTAAAAGTTAATTATAAAAAGACTAGATAATAGAGTGTATTTTGGAGCAGTTCTCTGAAGCTGTCGTGAGAGACTTTTTCCTGACCCCTCATCCCCAGAGGGGAAGTGACTAGCCATCACCAACCTGCTGCTAATTATTCAATATCTCAGATTCCTGATAATTATTTGGGATGTTCTAAACCTATTGCTTATGTCTCTGTGTGCTTAAATCTAAAAAATGGTAGTTTTAGATAAGAGCATCATGCAGGGCTGGATTACCCAATAGGCAGACTTAGGGCACCAGCAAAGCAGGGGGCACCAAAAAAAGAGGTTGTGTTTTTTTAATTGATATTTGATATTTCAAGAAAAGCACCGAAGTAGTCATCATGGGGAAAAATTGGAACTTTGTTAGACTTCCTTACACTCCACTACACAGTCTACCCCCGTTTTTCTGTTCTTTTTTTATTACTTATCCCCACCTAAACCAGGAGGGCATCCTACTAATGTAGATTGAAATAATGCGAGGAAATCAGATCCTATCATGTATTTCAATACATTTATTATTGATATATTCTTCTGAGTTATACGTACTTGATTCATTTTTTTCTTTCATATATATATGTATATACACATACATAAAAATAGTGTACATTGTGTTGTTTGGTTTTTTTTTTAAGTTCAGATAACTGAGATAAGGGGCAGGATGAAACGTAACCAACTGAGTGGAGCACAGAAATGTAAACTGGCGGAAGAAAAGAAACAAAAAAACTAGTGAAATTTTCCAAAATCTTCCAAAGCTGACATCATTTTTTCAAAGCGAATCCATCAGAAAGAACATCTTCTCTCAGTAGCACAGACATTGTTCCAAAACCTGCAGGTGTTTCAGAGACTGACCCTTCTGGAATTGTGTATGTTTCACCAATAGAAGAACATGTGGATGTGTCAGAGACTGTAACTGAACATCCTACTCCTGGTGGTAAAACAGACATTGTTCTAGAAGGTGTGGATGTGTCAGACTGAACCTGCTCCTGCTGTAAATAATAGGAGAAAAGATCCTGGTATGTGGGTTGATTTCAGTACTGATGATGTCGCTTACTTGGCTAGATCGTGGACCCAATGACTGTCAGCACCACACTGGGCCCTTTGAGAAATCACGTCGGACTTTTACCAATGGCAAAGAAACAAGATATTGTCCACAAAAAATATTTTTCTGCATGAAAGCGAATGGTGAGAAATACACTCGAGAATAGCTACTGTGTTCACCATCAACAGGGTCTGTGTACTGTTTTGTTTGCAAATTTTTTGCATATAAACCTTCAACATGCTGGTTTGCTGCAGATGAATTTAGGGACTGGCAGAATACTGTTTTAATTGTACAACATGAAAATAGCACGACTCACAGAGATTCAGTGTTGACATATTTAAATCGAAGACAGGGCTTTGGATTGACACACAAATTGGAAAAACAAATTAAAGGGGAGCATGAATACTGGCAACATGTCTTGCAGTGTGTTATAGCTGTTCAAACATTAGCTGAATGTGGTCTGCCTTTCCGGGGATCAAATGACACATTTGGATCATTGCAGAATGGAAATTTCTTGAGATGGTTGGAGCTTGTGGCTCAGTTTGACCCATTTTTAGCAGGCCATATCTCAAAATATGGGAATGCTGGCAAAAGTAACCCATCACACTTATCCAAGACAATATATGATGAACTCATTGGTATAATGAGTGACAAAGTTCATTCGGCTATTGTGGATGAAATAAGTACTGCTGAGTACTTCAGTTTATCTGTCGACGCTACACCTGATCTTTCACATATTGATCAATTGAGTATTGTACTAAGATATGTGCCTCCCACAGATGGAAAACCAGTTGAATGATTTATAACATTCCTCAATTTGAAAAGCCACACTGGTGAAGAAATGGCAAATCAAGTACTGCATTATCTGTGCCAAGTTTGCAAAATAGATTTCTCAAAGTGTAGGAGGTCAATCTTATGACAACGCTGCCAACATGTCAGGGCATTATCAAGGAACGCAGAAGAAGCTTTTAGAATTGAATATGCCATATTCATACCATGTGCTGCACACTCTCTCAATCTTGTTGGCCGCAGTGCTGTTGGTTGATGTCTGGTGGCAGTAAGTTTTTTCTCAACAGTCCAGTTACTTTATACATTTTTCTCTGCCTCAACACACCGATGGGCAGTTCTTAAAACATATTTGGGCAATGATTGTGTGTTGAAATCTCTTTCTAATACTTGCTGGGAGGCACATGCAGTGGCAACAAGTGCAATTCTGGAGTCCTATTCAAAGATTGGTTTCAGAGTAGCAGCCGTGTTAGTCTGTATTCGCAAAAAGAAAAGGAGTACTTGTGGCACCTTAGACTAACAAATTTATTTGAGCATAAGCTTTCGTGAGCTACAGCTCACTTCATCGGATGCAAAGATGCATTAGAAAGTATAGCTGAAGACCAATCACAAAACGGAGAAACTATACGAGAGGCAGAAAACATTGCAAACAAGACACAAGAACTAGAGTTTGTATTCATATTGACCATGTGGAATGAAATTTTACAACACTTTTACCACACAAGTCAAGCTCTCTAAGAAAAAATTGGATTTGAAAACATGTGCAGACCTCTGTCAATGATTAGCAGACCTCTTACACACTTTGAGGAATGATTTCAAAGATTTGAAGACATATCAAAAGATATCTTGCCTGATACTAACTACAAAAGCCCAATCCAACAAGCAAATCAGGAAAAAACAAGCAAATGATAGCAGTGCAACCAAAACAGCATTGAATCCTAGAGACACATTTCGTGTATCTACTTACCATGCTATAACTGATACACTTGAAGCTCATATGAAGAGGAGAGGTGAAGTGTACAAAGAAATATCAAGTAATTTTTCTTTTCTAAACAATATGGACTTATCTGATGAATAATATTCACAAGGTTTCCAAAAGCTAGTTGACTCATATCCTGTTGACTTGAACATGAATCTCTGTGGAGAAGTATGGCAGTTCCACAGTTATATGCACATAAAGTTTAATGAAACAGAAAAAATGAAATTCAGTCACATTGATCTTCATGACACACATTGTATTCCGTCTTTCAATATTGTATTTCCAAATGTAGAGATTGCACTACATATTTTTCTAACATTGATTACTAACTGCTCCGCAGAATGCTCTTTTTCTCAGCTGAAAAGAATAAAAAATCCTTGGAACAACAATGTGCCAGGATAGACTTGATTCACTTTCCCTATTGTGTATAAAAGCACACATGCTTCGTCGAGTCAGCTTCAAAGAACTTATCCAGAATTTTGCAATCAGAAAATCTAAAAAGAAGCTATTTTAATTTCAGCATACATGTAAGTTTTTTGTGTCATTTTTGAAAAATAAAATTTTATTTTACGGTATAGTATTGTTTTTATTTGGAATTACATATGGGAGGGGCACCATAATCTTTTCAGTGCTTAGGGCCTCTAAAGGTCTTAATCTGGCCCTGAGAGCACGCTTACTTGTATCAGTCTGTCATCAGCCAGAGGCACTGTGTTCCCATTGATTTATTCCTGACACCACCTGGAGTGAAACAGTTAAGTTACCACTGCTTTGGGTTCTGAAAACCCAGGCTAACAGTGGAAGAATCATGCACAATTAGTAATCTAAGGCTAGATTCTGTTCTCCATTTTGAATTCAACAGATTTAACCTGGATTTACACTTGTGTAAATGAGAGCTGTTACTAAAATAAGCAAGTATGACTTTGGGCTTGATTCTTGTTTACATTGATTGAGGCCGCTTTATGCTACCAGAGCAAAAGGCCCTTAAATTACATTCATATTCACTTTATGCTCACTTTGAGGCCACTTTGCAGTGCCAGAGGAGTGCAAAAGGCCCTTATGGCAAATAAAAGCCAGGCTGTTAGAAGCCTAGAAGAAAGTTAGAGACTGGGATGTGAGCACTGCAGCACACCCATCATAGTGCAGTATTTGCTGAACTGGCACAGAGCCCTGCTCAATGTTTTTCTAAACTTAGAAACCTACAAGACTTTTTGTATGGTGTGAATGCTCAGTTGTATCTGGAGGGTTGAAAAGAGTGTTTGTACTAGAGCCAGAGCCTCTGATACTTAGCTTTTACGTAGTCCTTAGTTAAGCAAAATCCCACTGCTTTTATAAATCTGTTAAGACTTCATGATTTGACCCAGTGACTTATTTGGGAAGTTCAGATGCTTGGTGCCCGTCAGGATTTAGCCTAATAATACATTTAAGTGGAAGTTCTAAGTGAATAATAAGCTCAGTGAAGACTAGGTTTTGTCCCAATTGTTTTGAGTAAATGATTTTTTTAAAATACCATTCTTGGGCCTCATCCTGTGAGGTGCTGAACACTCACTTCTCCCACCATCACAGGAAAAATCTCACTGAGTCTCTAAATTTTTCATTTGATTGCTTACTGAAATATATATATTTTTAATGGGAGAAGGTTGTGAACAGGCCCACTGACAGCAATTCCAGGCCCCAGAGCAGAACGGTCAATGAGCCCTCACACACAAGCTGTGCCCATGTGAATGCAGTCTGCCTGACATTTGGGTGGTGCTGCACCTGTGCTGGCTGGTGCCCCGCGAGCTGCCAGCTGCGCTGTTGGGTGAGCTCTTCTGGGACAGTCAGAGCTTTTACATGCCTGCCCAGTAGGGTTTCCGACTGTCTAATTGCACAAACCCAAAGACTCTTGCCCCGCCCCCTCTCTGAGGCCCCGCCCCTGCTAACTCCATTTCCCCCCTCTCTCTGCTTGCTTGCTCTCCCCCACCATCACTCACAACCCCCAGGCAGGGGCAGGGGGTTGGGGTGTGGGACAGGGTGCAGGCTCTGGGAGGGAGTTTGGGTGCAGTCCTGGTTGTGAATCTGTTAAATCCTTTACATTATTACTTTTCCTATGCTCAAGGGATTTTTTTGTTTTTTGTTTCCTGTGGTTTGTGGTGACATGAGTCACATCCACCTATGTTGCCTCAAATCCCAGGGTAAGGAAAGATTACACTGCTCCTCCAATTAGTGAATCCTCCCCTGTAGTTATGAGGGAGGATACAAAAAGTATTCCACCCTCTGATCTTAGAAGCCCATATATGGAAGGCAGAGAAGAGATTTATCTTGTTTCATGGCTGACTCAGAAGAACCTTTTACTTCAAGTCTGCAGCTTCATGATGTGAAGTGAAGGTATCTAGATACTGAACTTCATAGTCAACATCAGTACACAAATCCAAACTACTCAAGCTCACCCATTCCTAGCTGTAAGTTCATTGCCAATATCTTGTCCAGTTTCACCCTTTAAAATGGGATGTCTCTTCTAGCTCTTCCACTACTCTATACATTTCTTCTTTCCCTGTATCTCCAAGTTATATGCTGGATAATGTGTCTCAATTTGCAGACAAGACTGAATTATTTAATTGTCCACTTTAAACTAACTGGACTCAATATAAATTAAATTAACACGATAAAATTTATGAGAAGGATAAATAGCAATTGTGTTGAATATCTGGTTACCATTAGCCTTTTTAGTGAAAACTGAAGCAAAATAGGCATTAAACACCACCGCCTTCCTGATGTCATCTGTTATTAGCTCTCCTTTCCCTCGGTGTAGAGGATCTACACTTTACTTTGTGTTTCCCTTGCTCCTAATGTATTTAAAGAACCTCTTTTTATTGCCTTTAATGTCTCTTGCTGGGGGGAGATATTGTGTGCTTTAGCCTTTCTGATTTTGTCCCTTCATCCTTGTGCTACTCTTTTTGTACTCATGCATAGCTTTGTTTCCACTTTTTGTAAGATTCCTTTTTGATTTTCAGGTCATTAAAGAGTTCCTGAGGGAGTTGTATTGGCCTCTTACTATTTATTCTTCCTATTGTTCCTTCACATCATGATAATTTGCAGTCGCACCTTTAATATTGTTTCTTTGACAAACTGCCAGAAAATGCTGAGAGGAGATTCCACTACACTTTCTCCATGGACTGATGCAATCTACAAAAATACATTACTGTGGATGAACAATGCAACAACACACATGGTACATCAAGCTCACAGTAACAAACTCTATCTGTGAAGGCACTGAAATAACTAGACATAATGTAATTATTTGTTTTTCTATTCAGCCCACAGTTCACTGCCTCTGGGCAGCCTCCTTAAGAAAGGTGGCAAACAACTACCTCAGCAGCCACCAGCTAGCAGGGATATAGTTTGCTTATCTACCTGTGGAGGCGGAGGGAGGAGGAAGTACTTTTCTTCCTTGTGTAACCCTTCTAGCAGTCAGAGCTGACAACAACAAGGGATGGGTTCAATATCTAGGGGTTCCTTTTCAACAATACAACACAGAACCAGCTCAAGCCCCCACTTCGTGACCTGGGCCAATTACACACCACCCTCTGGGTGCCTCTAAAAGGCAATACTTCCCCTCTCACAAGCACAGAGTCTGAGTGTAGCAAAAACTTTTAATAAAAGAAGGGGAGTAACCCAGCATTAATTGGGTAAAACACTGCAACTAGGGTTCATAGACATAAACCATGAGCAAAAGACACGCCCCCCCCCGAGCAAGTTGAGTAGTGTCCTTTTCCCCTCAGATTCTTAAGTCCAGCAACCCTAAAAGTCCCTTTAATGTATCCATCCCTTCTCTGCACCCCACTCTAGTTGCTGTCCTTGGTCAGTACAACCCCAGAGTTCAGAGAGTCATCTAAAGAGTTCACCTCCCACCCTGGGTGAAAAGGGGGAGAGATAAGGAGGCACATTACATGCTCCACTACTTGGGCACTCGCTCGCTGCCCTGCCTCACCAGGATGTCTGCAGGGCCTATCACTTAACACAGCTGTCAGTGATTTCAGCTGTTAGCGGAAGAGCCTCACTGCTACTGTACACTGGGCAGTCTCTGGTACCAGACACAATGTCCCAAAAGTATCAGTGATTTCAGCTCTTCAGTGTGTAACAAGACTTTCAATTGAGTCTAAATTAGCACTTCTATTCTACAGTGGAGAGAAGAAGGATGACATGGTGTCCAGAACCCTTAAACAGGGCCTACACCACCAGGTACATATACCTGCCCAAACCCTCTCTCCACTCATTGGGCTTTGGAACCCACGCCAGCTGCCTAGTGCATGCCATTCAGTTGAGGGTGAGTCCCTCCACCAGCGTGTGCCAGGTACAGTTCTCCTGCTCTTGATTCACACAACAAGGATAACAAACCCTTATTACTCCTGACCCATTAATAAGGAGACTGGGGATCCAACACCAGCCACAAGTGATCATTTGGGCAAGCAATCCCATCATGCTGAGCACCTAGGCAGGGTTGGTGTGCCCATGCAAACAAGATCAGCTTCTGAAGTCCTTTTCCACAGCTCATCAGAGATGTCAGGGGAGAGCTCATTCAGATCACTTGTTTGATGCTTTCATTGTGCCATGCACGGGCAAGTAACTGCATCACTGAGCCAAATGGATTCTTCTCTGTTTATTTTTTCCCAGTTTAATATCACTTTGTGAGAAGTTTGCAAGCATGCAGATACATCTGAATGTTTCTTGAGCAGGTGTTTGTAAGTCCTCTATACTCAGATGTATGTCTAAAGGAGAATTTGTCCTAAAGCAGAATTTTCTATCAACTAAGAAACTAAATAAATTTGAAGAAAAAATACAACAGTCATCAAAATTATACTGCGGAAATGATATCCCTACAGCTGGGAATTAAAATTAGTTATCAAATAAACATACAGTAACTTTGTAATGGTCATTTTGCACTGACATTAGTATATGTAATTAGAAATAACAATGAATACGACTTCTAGTCATTCATAACAGGCATAATTAAACTTGTTCAAGCACTTATAATGTCTAAGGGCCCTTCAACTGGGAAGAGATCAGGATTGTGGGACTTTCCTGAGCAATTTCCATTTACAGAAGTACTTAAATTTTAGCAGTACTTCAATCTGGGAGTGTTTGTGACTCTGGGCATGCCCAGTGGAATGCAAATCAATTCAAAATGACTGGAGTGTGTCAATTTTGTGGAAGTTTCAGAAGTGACACTCAGGATATGATCTAATTTAAAAATTAACATTAAAAAAGTAGCACTTCAACCCTAAAACAGGCATAAAAAGTAAGATTCACTGTCATGAAATTTCAGAGTAACAGCCGTGTTAGTCTGTATTCGCAAAAAGAAAAGGAGTACTTGTGGCACCTTAGAGACTAACCAATTTATTTGAGCATGAGCTTTCGTGAGCTACAGCTCACTTCATCGGATGCATACCATGGAATGGTATGCATCCGATGAAGTGAGCTGTAGCTCACAAAAGCTCATGCTCAAATAAATTGGTTAGTCTCTAAGGTGCCACAAGTACTCCTTTTCTTTTTGTCATGAAATTATGCCCTCCGAAAGGGGAAATTGCAAACTACAGTGATCAATCAACCTGGGAGAACAAGATGAGGGCATTATCCACTTTTGATGTTCTGAGACGTTTGCTACAATTGCTGTGTGCCACTGAAATCTATTTGGAAGCAATAGAGAGGGTGGCTGGCTCCACCTACCTAGTATGTTGCCTCCTGAATTTGCTATTGTACTCTGTCCACCATGAAAACAAAACACTTTTATCTCTTTATGTCCCTTTTTGTTTGCCACTGAACTACACTGTACTCTGACAATCCTGGTAATTTTCTTGCTTTCAAGAATATGGTGTTTTTATTTTTTTTAACAGCTACCCTTACATTTGTTTAACATATCATCTCTGAGAACATAAACAGCGATATCTGAACGTGGGGAAGGACAGGCTCTCAACAGAGGACTAGGAGACAGGACTTCCTGAGTTCTAAACCTAGTTGTGACATTGGCTCCTTCTGTGGCCTTTGGCAAGTCACTTAACCTTTTGGCCTGTTTTCCCCATTTGTAAAATGGGGATAATATATACTTGCCTACCTTCCTCACAGGATAATGTAAGGGATAATTAGTTAATATTGTAACGTATTGCAATTATTATTACTATGAAAATAGTATTGTACAACCCCATTTACCTGAAGGTTTGGAGGACATCCAAAACCTTCAGAGGGGTGAGCAGATGTGTGTGTGTGGTGAGAGAGAGATTTTCAGTTATGGGGTCTTTAGACTAATATGGTTTCACTATCTAAGTAGCACATTATTAAGAATAACATTTAAAATGAAAACAAACCCTTTCAGTTCCCTTAAAAGTAACTATTGCATAGCACCCGTAAAGAAATAAAAACACTGAACAAGCAACATAACCTCTACACTTGTCCATTTACAATTATTCCATGCTTATGTTTCATTTAGGACCCAGTTCTACTGCCATTGAGGTCACTGGCTCACTGAAGGCTTGGTAGTTCATGCTATGATGCTTCAGTCATAGGGCTGGCAGGTGTCCGGTTTTCGACCAAACCTTCTGGCCAAATAGGGACGCTGGCGGCTCTGGTCAGCACCGCTGACTGGGCCGTCAAAAGTCTGGTCGGCGGCGCAGCGGGGCTGCCGCAGTCTCCCTGCCTGCCCTGGCTCCATGCAGCTCCTTGAAGTAGCGGCATGTCCCCTCTCTAGCTCCGAAGTGTAGGGGCAGCCAGAGGACTCCACATGCTACCCCTGCCGCAAGCGCTGGCTTCACAGCTCCCATTGGCCAGGAACCACAGCCAGTGGGAGCTGCGAGGGCGGTGCCTGAGGATGGAGGAGGGTGTAGAGCTGCCTGGCCGCACCTCCGTGTAGGAGCCAGAGGGGGAACATGCCACTGCTTCCGGGAGCTGGCTGAGGTAAGCAGCACCCAGAGCCTGCACCCTGACCCCCTCCTGCACCCCTGCCCCAGCCCTGAACCCCTTCCAACCCTCCAAACCCCTCGATCCCAGCCCGGAGCACCCTCCTACACCCCAAACCCCTTAGCCCTACCCCAGAGTCTGCATCCCCAGCTGGAGCCCTCACAGCAACCTGCACCCTAACCCCCTGCACCCTAACTCCCTGCCCCAGCCTGGTGCCCCCTCCTGACCCCAAATCCCTCATCCCCAGCCCCATACCAGAGCCCTCACCTCCCCACCTGTGCCCCAGCCCTGATTCCCCTCCTGCCCTCCAAACCCATTGGTCCCAGCCTGGAGCACGCTCCTATATCTCAAATGTATGATTTTTTTTGATGTTTTCGTGGCACCAGAAGTTGTTGTATCTCTTGCTCCTGCATTCGCACCACACGGTACAGAAGAACTTTCTTTACTATAAAGTAAGGCCTGGGACCCTGGACCTTCCCATCCATGGATATCGCATCGATCTCAGCCACCTCTTTCCTGGCGTTATCATATCTGGGGGCTGCTGCCTGGTCCCGCACAAAAGCCTCTCTCCCAGGACTAACCTGCCCAAGCTCCCAGGGACCGGCTTCTGCTTCTTCCAATGGCTCGCCGCCGTCATGGCTGGGGGCAGCCTCTGGCTCACCTTCTGTGGTGGAAGTTTCTTTGTTGGGGGCTCGCATCCATCTGCCTACTAGGGAGGTCTTCTGGCCCTGGGTCAGGATCCGGGTTCCCAAGGCCTTTGCGGCCTTCCTCTCTTTTTTTGTCTTCCGGGTCTTTCCGGGGGCTGAGAACAGATCCTGAGAAATCTCAGCGAACATCGGGGGTTGACATTCCCCTGGTGATGAGTCGCTGTCCTCAGGGTCCCCACCTCCCTACAGCCTCTCCAGGGGGAGTAAATTATCAAACCCTGGATAGTCCCTCCCAATGACTATAGGATATGGGAGTTTAGGAACTACGCCCACGGTCACCTCAGTGGGGTTTCCCTGAACCTCTGTCTCCACTGGGATGGTGGAGTAATGGCTCACAGCCCCATGCATGCACGTCACTGCTAC
Source organism: Eretmochelys imbricata (assembly GCF_965152235.1). NCBI lineage: Eukaryota > Metazoa > Chordata > Testudines > Cheloniidae > Eretmochelys > Eretmochelys imbricata. The sequence continues at coordinate 92,267,979 of NC_135575.1, forward strand.
GCGTTTGGCTTGTAGCAGCTGACTACTTTTTACCAGCTTACCCAATATGAGGGGGATAGCACTCCCAGAGTCCACAAGCGCTGTAGTCTCTGCTCCATTTATCCTCACTGGCCTGGTGTAATTATGTGGGGCTAATGTGACCCCCACGAGGTGGAAAGGGAGCATGGGACCTCCCAATCCCCCAAGTTACATTGCACAGGCTCCTTGGTGCTGGGACACTGTGCTGCTATGTGTCCCCACTCCCCACATGCATAACATCTGTGATTGCTTTTCATCACTCCCCTGTCCTGGGGGTTAGGGGGTTTAGTCCTGGGGTTCCCCCCACTCAGGCCAATCCCTTCCTTCTGGGGTCCCTGCTGGTTTTCGGCCCCCCCCCTTCTTCCACCTGGGACTCCCCGGGGGTTTGGCTGCCCAACCTTCCAGGGTTGGGGTCGGGTGCTTGCTTCGAAAGGGGCCTTGAGTAGTCGGATCAGTTCCCTGGCTGTCATCTGTCTTTCTACCAGCGTGATCAGCTCGTCGTACGTGGACAGATCGTTCTGGCCTACCCATTTGCGGAGATCTGGTGGCAGTCCCCTCATGTAATGGGCTATGACCAGGGTCTCCAAAATCTCCTCCGGCCTGCACACCTCGGGCTGTAACCACTTCTGCGCGAGGTGTATGAGGTCAAATAGCTGGGACCTCGAGGGTTTGTTCTCCTGGTATTTCCACTCATGGAACCTCTGGGCCCTTACCGCTGCCATTACCCCTGATCATGCTAGGATCTCTGCCTTCAGACGGGTATAGTCAGTGGCATCCGTGGCAGGCAAGTCAAAGTAGGCCTTCTGGGCCTCTCCACACAAAAAAGGGGTGAGAATGCTGGCCCACTGCTCCTGGGGCCACGCCTCATGCTGAGCAGTCCTTTCGAATGAGAGGAGACATGCCTCTACGTCATCTGCTGACGTCATCTTTGGCAGACAACCCGTGGCCCTCAGGGTTCGCATCCCGTCGGGCTCCCGGGCCTGGATGGTGAGGATCTTCAGCTGGTCCACCACCTCTCTCTCAAGAGGGCACGATCTTGGGTCGCCTGGCTCATCAATAATTGATTGGTTTCCTGCTGTAGCCGCATAGACTCCTGTTGTGCCATTGCCTGAACCCGGGTGGCCTCCTGCTGGGCTGCTGTGGCTTGTACCAGAGCTCTTATCACCTCCTCCATTGTGGTACAAAGCAAACAAACAAACCAAAACAAAAAAAATCCAAAACCCCAGTGCACTTTTTTTTTTAAAACCTCTTTCTTCCGCCATGCTGTGAACAAAGTCCCACTCCTGACACCAGTTGTGACAAAGCTCTGTCCTTGCCTCCGTGGGTCCTGCGTTTCCTGGCAGATTTCGCTAGTCTCAGAGGCTCACTGTGACTCTCCACGTAACCCTTCTCTCTCTAGAGACAAGGGTCACAGTCTACTGAGCCATTTTCATCATAAGCCAATGAGGGAGGTGAGGAGAAGTTATCCTTCCTTGCACAGTCTCTGTTGTCTCCCAGTCTCAGTGATTAATCAGGGGGCAAAAGGGGCAGAGGAAGCCCAGGCCCAGCCTCTACTCCGGGCTCCAGCCCAGGGACCCTAATAGTATCAGCTATGGTAGCTGACCTTTTAGAAACATGACATGTACAATTCCCTGGGCTACTTCCCCCACAGCAGCCCTCATTTCCTCAAGCTCCACTTCACCCTTACCTCAGGGCCTCCTTCCTTGTGCCTGATATGGTGTGTACTACTCAGCCTCTCCAACAGCACAACTTCCTCCCACAACTCCTGACATGCACACCCACCTGACTAACTGGGAGGCTTTTAACTAGTTTCAGCCAGCCCCTGATTGGCTTCAGGTGTCCCAATCAACCTAGGATTCTCCCTGCTTTCTGGAAAGTTCTTAATTGGCCCCAGGTGTCTTAATTGACCTGGAGCAGCTTCCATTTCACTTAACCTGGTACCAGGGATTTGTTTAGCCTGGAGCTAATATATCTATCTCCCACTACTTTTCTATAGCCATCTGGCCTTGCCCCATCACACAGGCCTTCCTCAAGTGCTGATAGTCAGACCACTCAGATATGGCAAAAAGACATCAAATTTTAAAGTAGAATTTACTTGGTTCTTCTTTACTATGCAAGCTTGCTCTATTTAGTGAGAGGTGAAAATGACTTGTCCCAGAAAATGGAACTAGCTTTGTTTGTTTATGTTTCGTCTGCCACAGATGACAAGAATGTCACTGGGTGACCAATTAGATGAATGTGAGGGAGATTTTTTGACTATGACTAGGTAATATTGTATGTGAGTGTCACAGGCTATGTCTACACTGGCGATTGGATACAGGTCCATTCTCGTGGTTGTGCCAGACTCCCCGCTATTGTCCACTTCTAAACCCCAGAAACACAGGTTTCAAAATGTATATGGGTCAAGAATGCTTGCATGCCTGAGAGGTGTGGGGATGAAAATGCCTTGGGCTGTGGCATGGCCCTGTACCTATGCTAGTTTGTAGTGTGGACAGGGGTAAGGGACTTGTACAATGTCACAAGTTCAATAGTCCACCAGCCCTGTTCCCACAATGCTCTGAACCCTTTCCTGCCTAACCCTTACCTTTTAGGAGTTGTCATACTGTACATGAGCTATGAAAATAGAAAAACTTTCTAATCTTTATATTTTTACATATTATTAAAAGCTTCTAAAACAGAGACAGTACATAATGAAGACTGATCTTCCACTCTGTTATACCAGTTTTATGCCAGTGTAGATTCATTAATTTCGTGGATTTCAGCAGTAACAGAGCAGAAAATGAGGCTTGTGGTACTGCAACTAATATGTATTTGTAAAAATGTCTTACGGGGCTGATGCCGATCTAACTAAATGTTTTAAAATATGCTTTAGAAAAGTCTTTGTGCTAAAGGTATTGAAAAAACCCCTGTGTTTCTGTTTTTCCTTCTATCTGGCTACATTATATATAGTCTGTAGGATTTTAGTAACTTGGAATGGGATGCACATTTCTTTTCCTTGGTATATTCAAGTTCTCAAGTATGTGTTTTGTTAACAATTAGGTTGTGTTTTATATTTTTCCGTGAACTGACTTGTAAACTTTTCTGGTATACATCTGTACATATTCAGGTAGCCATTTATGCATTGAATTTTATGTAGGCTTATTAACGTCTATATAAATGTTATGTTAGCATATATTGTAAAAGAAAACTTATTTTAAATCATTGTAATCCTGTGTTTTGCTTTCTTTTTGTTTTCTTCAATTCTTTGTCCTTTCTTTTTTTCTGTGGCATTTTTTCTTGCTTGGAAAAGGTCATAACATTTCAGGGTGTTCACTTTCTTTAGTACTGTTATGAAGCCTGAATCCTTGAGGTAATGAGATGCAGCTGATCTGTCAGTAACAATATGCAAGGAGTGGAAAAGAAATACAACAAAAGCAAAGCAAAAAAGCATCTACCATCAGTAGCTTATGACAGTGTAATGGCTATTCACTTTCTGAACATTATTGCAAAATCGCCCAAGGGGACAAAAAAACATGACCATGTGTCACCTAGTGTTATTCTTTTAAGCTCTATAGTGTTTTCAACCTTTGTGTTAATGTTACATGGTGATTCAAACTTAAGGAAACTTTGCCTCCTAATAGCCCTAGAAAGTGTGGTGTTATTTTTCAGCCCTTTAGTGATTGGAAATAGATTCTTGTTGTATGTATTAGTTGGAACTTTTCCTGACTGAAATTTTCAGGTCATTCTTTTGGATGTATATGGCTCAGAAAAAGAACAATGACTTTCACCCGAGAGGTGGCTAGATTCCACTGGTGGTATCTATAGAAAGGGGGTGTATGGGAGAGGTAGTACCTTTGAGTGATTTGAACTCCTGCACTCCTTGAGTGGTTCTTTTCCTCTCTGGTCCTCACTGTGCACCCAGTGGCTCCAAGTAGCTGAAAGTATGTGACAGCAGCCACATCCCAGTAAACTGCCTCGGCAGGTGGGCTAAAGCAGGTGAGGGTAACCGGAAGTGTGGAAACTGACGGTGATTTAGGGATTGCCTTCCCAAGCATACGAAGACTGTTCTGGTAGACAAGGTGGAAGAAACCATATATTGGTCCAATGGCTTGAAAAGCAGTGCAGCAATGTATTGTGGAAGGCAAAAGGCATGATAGGCACTCCAGAAGTCATGGCTATCCACTGCAGCTAAAGAAGCCTCCAGCTGTAAAAGTCTTTGTGCCACTGGGCCAACCTTCAGCAGCCGAGAGAATGGGATTGTCCCAATGCAATGACTCCCCCATTTTAATCAACTTCATGTACACATCATTCATGCACATCATCTGTAGAAAGAAAAATGTGTTGCATGATAATTTAAAGTATATGGGTCTGATTCAAAGTTGCTCTGCATTTTGTATGGACATTTACCTCAGTAAAAAGAAGGTATAAAATGCTTCCATTCTGAGTGTGTAGTATCTTACGCTCACTTTGCAAATTACTGCATAAGGGGCAGACAGAGGTGAAGACTGCAACATGCTACTTTGTAAAAATATGTTGAAAAAGTCAGATACTAAGCCTAGGTCTAGTTTGCAATTCTAAAATGAAGCCTGGCCTTGGTATCAGTGTGTGGCGCAGGCCAGATGGCCTTTCTCATGGGGAGGCAAAATCTGACCTCCTCTAATAGTATGCTGCTAGAGTACCCTCTGCCAGGGAATCTTTGTAGACAATTTCATGGGAAAATACCCTCCTGTGGCTTTTCAAGCATAAGAGAAACAATTTGACCCCATAATATATTCTATCCCTTATGTAATGCATCCAATAATTCTGTTTGCTTTGTAACTGCTGCTATGCTTTGTGCAGACATCGTTGTTGTATGATAAACAATGCCATTTAGTTCTTTTCTTTGGGAGATCCTTTCAGTTCTGAGCTCATTTACAAAGTAATTTACACTGTATTTCTGAATATGCGCTATCCTGCATTTCATCTATCCTACTAGCTAATATGAATATATCATTCATTCATCCTGTCTTTTTTTGCAGTCCTCCTTAGTTGTTGTTAGTCACTAAGAGAAACAAACTCTAGCAACTTTAATTATAACTGAAATTATAAGTAAATCTGTTTTCTTAAACAGATTATTTAACTTTCTGTACAGTCATCTTGTGTGAGACGAAAGCAATGTTAAATCAAAAAGACATTGCAAATAGAAAATAACTTAGGCAGGATATTTGTATTGGTGAAGGTCAGAGTGATTTTTTCCCCCATAAGATGTGATATTATTATGCTGTACCTGACATAAAAAATGAAATTTTGTTGACATGTCTTAAATTTTTAATTGCATCTGAGAAACAGAGAAAAGAATCTGTCATGATTTTCATGGCTGTCCTGTTCTTGAATCTTTTATCCACATATAAAATATTTCTCTTCCTCTTTACTGGTTATTTATTTTTCAGTTTTATCTGACTGCAGCAACTCAGTGATGTCACCTTTACTGTTCTTCAGCAAGAAAATGGCTGCTCATTGGGTTTACAGCAAATAATCGGTTGGTACCCTCTCACTCTAGTGAAAGAGACAAGATTTATAAAAGTCCAGTTATACCACCACTGGTTTTTAGCCACTGATATATGGCTCATAGTACCATTTGGGACTGCTACTCTCAGTTCCTCCCTAACCTTGAATCTGATATCTTTACTCAAGCATGGCTTCCATGGAAAGTCTGTTGGTAGCTACCTGAGTAAAGCCTGCAGCTTTGCGCCCCTAATGCTGAGTCTCTGAATACTGCTTCTTCCCACCTAGTATTCAGTTTTCCACATTCTAACCAGCAGTGCAGCTTAAGCCACTCCAAACTTGTCTGTTATGATACCAATGATCTATTGTGGTTAGGAACACAGTAAAACCCTGATCTTTCTCCCATTGACGTTAATAAGAAAAACACCCGTTGACTTAAATGGTGCAGGATCTGGTCTAATTGAATGGGAGGTGGCAACCATTAGCCAGTATAGTAGAGGTAGTAGGGCCTGATCCTGTGGGGGTGTTGAGGACCCTAAATGGAAGTCAGCAAATTGGAAAATTAGGCCCATAGCCTGGCAAACTGGTACAGCTGACTGAAAAGGTTGGGAGCTATGACACTACAATACAGTGGACTGACTGAGAGTGCATTCTAATGCAAATTATTTTACTACAACTCATGTGTGTAGCAAATTTAAGGTTAAAAAAAAGTAAACCTCTGAATGATGTATTATTAAGATTGTTTCTCTTTTATAGTTCAGCTCCTGTGCAGTATCTGATGTGTAGACAGTTCTCAGTTTCTATAAGAGATTTATGCACTGTTGTCATTATCTATGCTTGCTTTCATGAAAAGAAAATGAAAACTTTTGCACTTTATTTAGAATATATTAAAACTACCTAGGTAATATCAACATTTATGCTATTTACTGGGTAGAAAAGAATATAGCACTAAAAGTCATTTAAAAGTATTATTTCTGCCCTGGAGGTTTTTCTTTATTTAAAAATAAGCTATCAAGTAATTATTTTATATTTTTCATTTTCCCCTACTCTCAGTTGTTTTTGTAAAACTTCCCTAGAAGTCTGAAAATAAAATTTTCTTTCCCACGGATTTTGTCTTTTTTCCATTTGGCAACTACTGATTTTTGCTTCACTGTGTTCCAGCAGGCGTTGACATTAACAATAGCAGCTTTCCTTTAACAACACCTTTGACTTTCATTGCATTTCTCATGTCAAAATATAATTGTTTGCACACTAGAATAATCAATGTAATCACACCTCTAGGAATAGTGGCAAACACAGTTTTAACAGATACTGCAATACCAGTCAAATGTGTAGAACACGTTTTTTGTGTGTTCCACAAAAGCATCGGTCACTTTAAAATGAAAAGGAGGACTTGTGGCACCTTAGAGACTAACACATTTATTTGAGCATAAGCTTTCATGAGCTACAGCTCACTTCATCCACTGAATGCATCCGATGAAGTGAGCTGTAGCTCACGAAAGCTTATGCTCAAATAAATGTTAGTCTCTAAGGTGCCACAAGTCCTCCTTTTCTTTTTGCGGATACAGACTAAAACGGCTGCTACTCTGAAACCTATCACTTTAAAATAACATTCTCAGCAATGGAATGGCCAATTAAAGGAAAACTAGTTACATTATTAGACCCAAATGATGATCTCCATAAAAATATAATTATTTTGGTCCTAACTCAAATTAAACTGTAAGCTCTTCAGGGCAGGCAGTGTTTCCTGCTATGGATTTATACAGCACCTAACATCCTGAGGAGCTCATTCTGATTGCATCCTCGTCCTTATTGGAACACTACCACAATAAGAACAACAAATGATAATCATAGCTCCAGTGCCATCACTTAAGATGTGGACTGGACCTGTGACAGGGGGTACCTGTTTTTGCTGGCTCTTGTGGGAAAAGTTATCTTTTGAAATGACAGTAGTGATAGCTCTACTTATGTGGACTTTATAAACGCTTTTTTTTTTTTCTTTCTTAAAGAAAATACTACTTGATCACAGTCTTCTGCTTTACCTGTTTTTTTTTTAAAGGAACCCACACGTCCAAACTAAATACTATGAGACAGACACAGATTTTTGCTAAGGAGAAAGAAGATAGTGGTTCATGCAGCATTCATCCTGACAGTTTGTTCTGAGCTGTCATTTTAATTGAACATATATTGTAACTGGCTACATACACAGACACCAGAGTGTCAGCTAATTGCATATGTGGCATGGGGAGTAGAATTTATGACCTTCGCCTTCAAAACCGTAAGTACCACTACCACAGTGAGTTAAGCTTGTAGTTTTTAGTTCAGCCAGCAGTAGAGCTCATAAACTGTTGAGTGGCTCCAATATATTGTTATGATTTCAGAGCAGTGAGGAATCTTTGGATGGTTGGAGTTGGTTGTTTCCTTTTTTTAAGCAGGAAGGGAATGGATTTAGACACATAGAGAAGAATGGGAATATTTATTATTTATGTACAATATTGTCATAGTTTCCTGATGAAATATTATTTATTTATTTGTATTGTAGTAGTGCCTTTGTAACCCACACACCTCTTGGGTGTGGTGTTCGGTCCTATCTAGTGGCACCGAGAACACAGAGAAAGAGAGTTAAATAAGTCTGCTCTACAGCCTTAGCTAACAGCCAGTTGGCTTTTAGCTCATGCAGTAGAGGCTCATGCACTAAGCAACAGAGGACCCAGGTTCAATCCCGCCCGTCCACCGACGACCGGGGTCTGTCAATGTTACACCTTGAATCCGCAAGGATTCAGATTCCATTGTGCTAGACACTGTGCACATATCTAATGAAAAGATGGTCCGTACCCCAAAAGCTTATACTCTAAGCAAGATAAGGTGGTGAAATAATATAGTTTAATGGACCAACATCTGTTGGTGAAAGAGACAAGTTTTGAAGCTTACACAGAACTCTTCTTCAAGTCTGGAAAAGGTACACAGAGGGTACATCTACACTACAACAAAAGTCCCATGGCATGGTGATGGCTGGCCCAGGTCAGCTGACTTGGGCTCATGGAGCTCAGGCTTTGGTGCTAAAAACTGTAGTATAGACATCTGGGTTTTGGCTGGAGCCCAGGGTCTGAAACCCAATGGGGGGCTGGGTCTCAAAGCCCAAGCTACAGCCCGAGCCCCAGTGTCTGCACTGCAATTTTTAGCCCCTCCGCCCAAGCCCCTCAAACCCAAATCAATTGACCTGGGCTCTGAGACTTGGTGCCATAGGGTTTTTTTTATCGCAGTGTAGACGTAACCTGAGTGTCACAGCTAAATACAAGGTGGAACAGATCAGTGGCTCTCAACCTTTCCAGACCACTGTACCCATTCAGGAGTGTGATTTGTCTTGTGTACCCCTAAGTTTCACCTCACTTAAAATCTACTTACTTACAAAATCAGACATAAAAATACAAAAGTGTCTCAGCACATTGCTTACTTTCTCATTTTTACCATATAATTATAAAATGAATCAATTGGAATATAAATATTGTACTTTCATTTCAGTGTATTGAGCAGTATAAACAAGTCATTGTATGAAATTTTAGTTTGTACTGACTTTGTTAGTGCTTTTTATGTAGCCTTTTGTACAGCTAGACAAATATCTAGATGAGTTGAGGTACCCCCTGGTAGACCTCTGTTGAAAACTACTGGAACAGATTGATTAGTATAAGTAGTCAGCACATATTGTAAGACACCATTCAAGGTGAAGTGGCAGCTTAACATCTCTGTAGTCAAAGGACAAAAAAGGTGGGATAGTAGGCTACAGATTGTTGTAATAAACTATAAATCCAGTGTCTTTATTAAGTCCATGATTTTTAGTGTCTAGCAAAGTTACAAAGCTCCCAGGCTCATCTTCTGAAGGTGTTGTACAGGATACCTTTGAGGATGAAGAGGTCAGATATGGAGTGATCGCTTTGAGAAAGGTGTTCACCCATGGGTGATATGGTGCATTTTTCTTTTATAATTTTTTCTGGATGAGTTCATTCAAGAGTGTTATGATTTGTCTTGTTTCACCCCCATAGTTGTTACTAGGACATTTAGTGGACTGGATGTGTTAACTACTTATGCTAAACAATCTGTTCCACCTGGTATTTAGCTGTCATACTGTCACTACCTTTCCCAGATAGAAGAAGAGCTCTGGGTCTCTCACCAACAGAAGTCAGTCCAATAAAATATATCACCTGACTCACTTTGTCTATCTAATATCCTGGGATCAACACGGCTACAACACTGCAAACGACAATCTAAGCAGTAAGGGCTTGTCTACACTTAAAGTGCTGCAGCAGTGCAACTGCGTTGCTGTAGCACTTCAGTGAAGACACTACTTATGCTGACGGAAGGAGTTCTTTCATCAGCGTAGATAATCCACCTCCCCAGGAGGTGGTAGCTAGGTTAACTGAATTTTCCCGTTGATATTGCACTGTCTACCTAATTCTCCCATTGACCTAACCTGGGGTTTGGTTGGTTTAACTGTGTCGCTCGGAGTGTAGATTTTTCACACCCCTGAGTGACATAGCTATACCAACCTAATTTCCTAGTGTAGATCAGGCCTAATTAAAATACTTTTGCACACAAGTGGTTATTAAAAAGCAAATCCAGAACAGCCTATGTTTATTTACAGATCTGCAGTAGCAATTTTGTAACATCAACTGTTAGCTCATTCAAAACTCAGAGACTCCAAAAATCAGTCATCTTCAACTCCAGTGACATCTTAATTGTTTCCAGCCAAACACTCTTTGTTTGTCCTATCCTTGTCATTTGCTCCAGTTGTAGTTTTTGGAATTGCAGGTGGGTCATTCCCCCTGCTGGGTGTGGAGCCCCTCTATGGATTCAATCCTGCAAGGTTCTGAGTGTTATAAAAAGCATTTAAACTTGAGAGTAGTTCCACTGAAGTTAGTAGGAATACTCTCATGTTTAAAGTTAAGCGTGTGTTTAAGTGCTTTGCTGGATGGAGGCCAGAGTGCTCAGCATCTTGCAGGATTGAGTCCTATCTGAAGTAGAGGTTAAAAACCAAGGGAAAACTCTTGACAGGATTGCATTTTACCTTACTACCTTCCAATTTCAGTAAGATCTCTGCTGTTAGTGCACCAAATTCAGCTACAATTGTAGCTTTCAATTAAGCCAATGGGAATGGCAGACCTTTTGCCAAAATGTTCTAGAGGTCGGAAAGCTGGATTTCTTGGTCATGGTGAAAAAGATTTGTGCATGTATTGTGAGTAAAATAGACAAGAATTCTCGGTATCATTTATTTCTCTTCCAAAGGGAAACAGTAGTTCTAAAGTTCTCTTTAGTTCCAACTCTGAAGTTCCAAATTCATGATCATCTGGAAGACAGGACAGTTTTTTATAGACTGAATGGTCACACTTCTGAATTTCATTTCTTTTCCTGCTTAACATCTTCTTAGTTATAAGGTCTGAAAATTACAGATCAATGTGAGATTTTTATTATTTTATTAATTATGTATTAGTCACTGACAGTGTGCTTAACCAATTGTTTCTCCAGGACAAAGCTAGACACTAATCTTTTTAAAGGCTCACTGCTGCTGATGTGCCTTGGGTTGTGTTAGATCACAGTATGATTCTTTCCTCTTCAGACTGCGTCTATGAGAGATTTCAGTATTTTGGAATGTTAGCCATTTTTCATACATCTCATCGGACCACACCTGATTCATAAATGACAATGACTGTAGATGTTCATTAGCTTTCTCTGACTGAATATATTTACAACTTTTTGTTTTATCATTAGAACTTCATAAAGCAAATAAATCATTCTGTTCCATGTCCTGTTTGTTATATGGAATTAATGAGGAATGTTGGGGAAAAATTGAAGCACTGAATGGTGTAAATGGGGTGAGAAAAGTTTATGGTCCATGACCAATTCTACTTTTAAACTGAATGCCAGGCTATGAAAATTATATATTTTTATTGAGTATATTTCTCATGAAGTCTGCCTGCTCTAAAGATGGTGATTGCTTTTGATGGACTGGATGGTTCAAGGGATTATTAATAGGATGCAAAGCTTTTCACTGCTAAATGATTGATTTAAATCTATCCCAGGTAATAGTGACTGAAACTGCTTAGTGGCCTCTATAAAGTCATTTTAGTGGTTTCAGCTTAGTTCCTATTGGACAGGTATCTTTTTCATAAAATCAGCCTCTAGGAAATGGCACTCTTTTTGTAGTCTCAGCAAAGAGGTCAGCAACTAATTTCCTAAGGCACAAAATGAGATCAAACTAGTTAGAGACATAAAGGGTAACAAGAAAACATTCTATAAATACATTAGAAGCAAGAGAAAGACCAAGGACAGCATAGGCCCATTACTCAATAAGGGTGGAGGGGAAATAATAGCAGAAAATGTGGAAATGGCAGAGGTGCTTAATGACTTCTTTGTTTAGGTTTTCACCAAGAAGGTTGGTGGTGATGGGACGTCTAACATAGTTAAAGCCAGTGAAAATGAGGTAGGATCAGAAGAGGCTAAAATAAGGAAAGAACAAGTTTAAAAATTACTTAGACAAATTAGATGTCTTCAAGCCACCAGGCCTGATGAGATGCATCCTAGAATACTCAAGGAGATGACTGAGGAGATATCTAAGCCATTAGCGATTATCTTTGAAAAGTCATGGAAGACCGGAGAGATTCCATAAGACTGGAAAAGGGCAAAATATAGTGCCAATCTATAAAAAAGGGAAATGAGGACAACCCGGGGAATTACAGACCAGTCAGCTTAACTTCTGTACCCAGAAAAATAATGGAGCAAATAATTAAGCAATCAATTTGCAAACTTCTAGAAGATAATAAGGTGATAAGCACAGTCAGCATGGATTTGTCAAGAACAAATTGTGTCAAACCAACCTGATAGCTTTCTTTGACAGGGTAACAAGCCTGGTGGATTGGGGGAAGCGGTAAATGAGGTATATCTTGACTTTAGTAAAGCTTTTGATACTGTCTTGCATGACCTTCTCATAAACAAACTAGGGAAATGCAACCTAGATGGAGCTACTATAAGGTGGGTGCAAAACTGGTTGGAAAACCATTCCAGGACAGTAGTTATCAGTGGTTCACAGTCATGCTGGAAGGGCATAATGAGTGGGGTCCCACAGGGATCAGTTCTGGTTCTGTTCAATATCCTCATCAATGATTTAGATAATGACATAGAGAGTATACTTATAAAGTTTGCAGACGATACCAAGCTGGGAGCGGTTGCAAGTGCTTTGGAGGATAGGATTATCATTCAAAATGATCTGGACAAACTGGAGAAATGGTCTGAAGTAAATAGGATGAAATTCAATAAGGACAAATGCAAAGTACTCCACTTAGAAAGGAACAATCAGTTGCACACATACACAATGGGAAATGACTGCCTAGGAAGGAGTACTGCAGAAAGGGATCTGGGGATCATAGTGGACCACAAGCTAAATATGAGTCAACATATTGCAAACATATTGCAAAAAAAGCTAACATCATTCTGGGATGTATTAGCAGGAGTATTGAAGGCAAGACATGAGAAGTTATTCTTCTGCTCTACTCCATGCTGATTAGGCCTCAACTGGAGTATTGTGTCCAGTTCTGGGCATCACATTTCAGGAAGGATGTGGACAAATTGGAGAAAGTCCAGAGAAGAGCAACAAAAATGATTAAAGGCCTAGAAAACATGACCTGTGAGGGAAGATTGAAAAAAATGGGTTTGTTTAATCTGGAAAAGAGGAGACTGAGAGGGGACATGATAACAGTTTTCAAATACGTAAATGGTTGTTACAAGGAGAAGAGAAAAAAAAAAAGTCTTAACCTCTGAGGATAGGACAAGAAGCAATGGGCTTAAATTGCAGCAAGGGAGGTTTAGGTTGGACATTAGGAAAAACTTCCTAACTGTCAGGGTGGTTAAGCACTGAAATAAATTGCCTAGGGAGGTTGTGGAATCTCTATCATTGGAGATTTTTAAGAGCAGGTTAGACAAACACCTGTCAGGAATGGTCTAGGTAATACTTAGTCCTTCCATGAGTGCAGGGGACTGGCCTAGATGACCTTTCAAGGTCCCTTCCAGTCCTATGATTCTATGACCTCCTTCAGTCTAACGGGTCCCCTCAAGATAGGATTGAGGGAAACAGGTGGACAGTTAGAGAAATATGCACTGCCAATGTCCATGCTGTACATGTTCTGGGGATAGAGGATTTCAGACTCAGACATGCACAATGGGTCAAATACAGCTGTTAAGTGGTTATGAATCCGTTGACTCTAGAAGAGCTGTACCCACTTATAAGCTGGCTGAATTTGGCCCATTGTGCATATTGTTACACAGCTTTCTTTCACCTATCTGTGGGTTTAACCATATCTTACACATGAAAGTACCTGGAAACCTCCCTGAATATCTGGTGCACCCCATGCCACTGTTCCCAGAAGTAGACCTCACTGGGTCAGACAACAGCTGTCACAAGGTTAATTTCCAGCCAGGATTCCAAGTCAGCTCAGGGAGGCCCTCCTAGTTCGGAGCTAATTACAAGCTGTAGGGTCTATCCAAGCTCCACACATTAAATAAAGGATTCTACTCTCAGAAGGGAGAGTTGAGGAGTTCTGTTGATCAGATCAAGGGTAGGATGTTCTAGGGAAGCTTAGGAAGTATTGTACCCTGCATTGTCTGTACTTTGTTTTTGAATGTTTTGCTTGTAAGGAGATGGAACTAAAGGCTTTTGTCAAACTGGTGTCAGTCTGGGTTGAACCAGAACTCCTGCAACAAAAGATCAATCAGAGATGCTGATTGTTCATATCCAACCCTCTGGCCCCTTCATACTCTTACTATGAATATGCTGTCAGTAAGATATTAAGAAAGTACATCAGATCCAAGTGTCATGTGAGCAGGGATTGACTGACCATCATGGCCTTGCCTACCCTAAACTTATTTCCCCAAAATTGTGTAGGAATTCTAGTGTAGACAGGATGTCAGTGTTTTAAGCATCATATAGTGTCGACCTTCTCTTGGAAGGATTAGGCATGGAGCTAATGTCACTGGAAGCTGGTCTCCACATTGCCTCCTGCTGTTGTTACTGTTGCTATACCTGGACTGGTGGTAGCAATTATGGGAATTTTTTGGTAAAGTAAACCCACATGTAGATACCACTTCTTTGTGTTTACGTTCCAATATGGGTGTAATAATTCCCTACTACATGAGTACAAAGTGACAGAACCACTAGCATGGACTGAATTCTTACAGGCTCCCTACATGTACACAAAAGCTGAATAGATTCAAAGATGCACCTCTTGACCTTGATTCTTCTGGTGACAGAAACGATGGTGCCTTTACATCCTCAGCTGTTTGATTTCCTTTCCATTAGCCATAATTAGTGTTTAGTCAATCAACAATAGGAGAATGCAAATATTCCAGTGAAACTAATTTCAGTCATCAGAGTATAGAAAGGAATGAACTCCAAAACATCCTAAACTGGAAATATCCTTTTAATAAGGATGTGCCTTATTCCTGCAAGCTGGGTATCATCAATTTCATCAAGCAATTAATGCAAACAAGAACAGATACAGCATGCCATATTTTCTCCTCCTCCTATTAAGGTGTTTGTATTACTTGCAATTATGCAAGTTACTGTTACAGTTTTTCAGGACAAAGTTAATTGTCATAAACTATGAACGCTTTATGAAAACTAAGGGCCAATTTCTAAGTACTTGGAGCTTTTTCTATATGTCAAGTTACTGCTTAAGCCAAGGTGTGAATTTACAGCACACAAACTTGATATGCAGTAAATATCCCTTGTGAACTCTGCTACAGCACACTGAAAATCCCAGAGTGCAGCTTGGCTTACTTATACTCACACCTTCTTGTCAACTGTTTGAAATGTGCCACCTTGATTGCATTGGCCTCAAAAGCACTACAAAAGTGATTTTTCCTCCCTTGGTATTCACCCGTTCTTGTCAACTGTTAAGAATAGGCCACTTCCACCTTAATTAAATTGGCTCGTTAGCACTGACCCCCCCACTTGGTAAAGCAACCCCCATCTTTTCATGTGCTGTGTATTTATACCTGCCTACTGTATTTTCCACTCCATGCATCTGATAAAGTGGGTTTTAGCCCACGAAAGCTTATGCCCAAATAAATTTGTTAGTCTCTAAAGTGCCACAAAGACTCCTTGTTGTTTATGCTTACTCTGTAAACTCCCGTTGACTTCTGTAGGAATTTTGTCTCAGTACAAACTTCAGATTTGGCCTAATGGGAACATGCCTTTTCATTATTAATTGTATTTGCTGTCTGATGACATGACCAGAATGACTATCCTTTCCCCCAAATCTGTTCACATTACTCCACCATCAGGAAAGAACAATAATGCATTGATGCTCTTTACAATTAGTAAGAATATATAGGCTAAAATTTGTGGATAGAACTTTTTCTGAGAGAGTAATCAACTTTTGACATTTTTCTGTCCCCAGAAATACTGGAAGAATTCACCTCATGAGGATTCAGAAGGGGGTGAGGGAGGAAGGATAATTGTTTGGACAGCAGCATTACTTCAGTGTACAAACAAGATTTCATGTTTAATTATTATTGATCTTTCTCATACATAGAATTCAACTGTTAACCAAACTTGGGGCTGGGATTGAAGATTTGGGAGGCAACACACAAAATCAAGTGTTAGGCATAGGAAGAGTCATATCGGTTCTACAGCAGATCCATAGGAAATGGAGAGATGAGTGGGTGGATCATCCTACTAGAGAATTTTGTCGTCATTGTAGAAATCTCATTTAATATGCTCTTAAGCGTTTAGACTATAATGTTAAAACATACATCAGAAGAAACTCAGTTATCAAATAATACGATCTTTTTCAAACAAAAGATTGAGTTTAATTCAAGCTTTAGGTCAAGAAAAAGGTTTCTTAAAACATTTTGTAGCACTGTTTAATACGTCTGGAAGAGTCATAGCTATTTCAACACCAGATTTGTTTATATTTTAATATATTTCTGTATGGTACCTTCAATATTTAACATGTGAATTAATTAACAACATACACAGTAAATTAAATCCTTCCTTTGGCCAAACCGCAGGACGCTGATTCATTAATTTGGACCAAGATTAAAGATTAAGGAGATATTTTGCAGAGATGATGCCTACTAATTTGGGCTAATCTCTTTAAAATGACAAGTCTGACTTCTTAACAGAAACCAGGACAGAAACACAGTCATGATCTATATTGATTTAAAACAAACTGTTTTCATTAAGCAGAGATAAACATAGTAATATGATATGTAAAATAGAGACTCACTTAATTTAATGTTCTGATGACTGGTATTCTATTGACACTGGGCCCAATTCTGCTTCCAATGAAGTCAGTGGGAACTTTTTTCATTGGCTCCAGTGGGAACAGGAAAAGGACTGCTATGACAGAGAATTTTGTATTGTTTTAATACAGTGGTTGGTAGACTGATCAAAGAATACAGGTTTTATGGCTTGTGAGGCTATTCGGGGTGGTAGAGTACAATTAGTGACATACCTGATCTGCCACAGGTAGAGCAGAATGACTGGTACTAAGGGCGAAGATTGGACACTGGATGTAATTGTTGTTGCAGGTATAATCGGCTCTTTGTTTCACAGAATAACCAACTCTTCTTATCAAGCAGCCTCACTCCATCATCTACTGTTCCTCACCTGTCAAATACTCAGCAGTTAGAATTTCTCAATAAAACATAATAGTACGTTCTTTTTGAGGGAACCTGGCTTATATATATTGTCCATAATTCTGTCATTGCTTAAGCATTATGCAATGTTGCAATAGAAACAAACAAGATTTCACAAATAAAGTATGGAGGACTGATGGAAAATTACAGAAATTTAGGGCAAGATTGTGGATTTGAAGACACTGCCCTGAGTAGCGGACAGCGTGAAGCTGTGCCACCCCAGGAGGTGCAACTCAGTGAAACACAATCTTTCCACTGCTGCTCCTTGCACGCAGATGGTGAGGTGAGTAATTTGTTTCATCCTTTAGATTGTGGCCCAGGATGCATCAGCCTTGCTGTGCGCTGTAGCCTTGCCATTTCTTCTCCCCTTCCCAGCATCATGTTCCCATAGGGTGATCATCCCCTGTACTCCCCAGCATACAAGAGCTGGGGAGAAGGAAATTTCCTTGTATGTCCCTGTGCACAGGTTAAAAGTCCCATTTACTTTGATGGGAGCAGAGTTAGGTTAACAGTGAGTGCTTTTGAAAATCTCACCCTGAAGTTCTACTGGAAGTCTAGAAGATGGATGAGCATCACAGATAATAAATAAGAGTGCATATAGGATAAGAGGTGAAGTTTCAGGAAAAACCTTGCGGACCAGAATCTATGTGATTTTAATCCACACACACTGCAATTTGCAAGTGCTCTTTTTAATAATCTATCATTTTTAATTATATTTATTTTTCTAGCAACACTAGGAGTGATGGCTTTCATTTAAGTTGTTAGAATGGTTTCCATTATGAAAATCTATTTTTAGTTGCTTAGAACTAGAGTTGGTCAGAGAAACTGTCACAGAACCATATTCCACTGAAGTCAAAATGCTTCACAAAATCAGTCCAATTTCACCAGAATTTTTATTTGGAAGAAAAAAATGTTGTATTATAACATACAATATAATTTTTTTTAAAAGTCAAAATTTAGATAAAACATTCTAATCAACTTGAAACATTTTCTATCCTGGACTTTTTCTTTAGAGAATTTCAAAATTCTGTTTTCCCTCCAGTTTGGAATGAAGGCATATTTCAAAATCTTGAACTTTTTTCATGAACCAGAACTTCCATCCTCTTCATTGCTCTAATTAAAAACATTTCCGCACCACACACTTTAGAGATGAAATTCACCACCACTGATCTCTTTTCAAAGGTGATTCTTGAGATAAACCCTTTTAGTCGTTTTAGAAGTGCACATGTGTGGAAAAAAAACATGTTTGGGCAAGTGCCTTTCCCACAAATTTTGGCAGGTCAGAAGACAATACTTAAAGTTAGGCACATGCTTAAGTAGCTTCCTGAACTGGGGGGCTAAAGATCTTAACTCCACCGTGCTGCTTTCCCATTCGCTATAGGGGAGAATGAAAGGCAAGCGTCAGCTTAGATACTGCAGGGGTGAGTGCTTTAGAAATAACATAAACGGATGCATCTGACAGCAGAATTTTCCCTTATTTTCCATACCTCTCATCGAGTTGTTTTAAGGTTTGGTTGCCCAGAAACTGGAACCCACTTAACTACATTCATTTTCATTCACAGGGTTAGTTACTTGGGTGCAAATCTAACCCACTTATTTTGGGTTAACAGGGTCCTATTTCTTAAAAATGTAAGTCGTTTTTAACCAAAATACCCAATTCCAAATGCGACATACAATATTTTAACCAAATACAAATGACTCTCAACAAAACAGGCAGAGCTCGCACAGCGGAGCACGCGAAGGGCGTTGTGTGCCACCCTTCACAAACACAGCTTGGGGTTGTTTTTCATGGGGAAAAATTCCGTTAAAGAGAGGGTCGAAATTTGCGGGGGGGGGGGGGGTTGGGGGTTGGTTATGCCTTGATCCCGCCATGCCTGTGGCCCCCGCCCGTGGAACCTACGGGCTTTTCTTCTCCACTTCCCAGTCGGCCAGCAGCGGGCCGAGCTACGAGGGGCCCCGCGCTCCCGCCCTGCTGTGTGGGGGACGACCCCGCGCCCGGGCTGAGTCACCAGCTGCCCCGGCGGAGCTGTGGGGCTCCTCGGGCCTGGGACCCGCGTGGATGCGGGGGAGCGAGGATGACGCGCTCGCCAGGAGTCAGGATGACGCAGTCCACGTGTCGGGGGGATTTAAAAGTTTGGGAAGGGACCGCGGGCTCCGCAGCTCGGCGACTCCAGAGCGGGAGGGAAGCGAGACACGCAGCAGCGGGCGAGGCGGGAAGGGCTCCGCGGCGCAGACTCGGGGCCAGCCGGGCCGCCCTTCGGCAGACACCATGCTCAGGAGAGGCGCTTGCCAGCGGCAGCCCCCTGTTCAGCACCGCGCCGCCTCCTCCCGCGGCAGCCAGCCCAGCTTTAGGAACCAGCCGGGGGGCCACAGCAACGTGCCAGGAGCCCCCCTGCTATTGCTCTTCCTGGTCCTCGCCTCCTGGACGTGCGCTTGCCAAGGTGAGAAGCAGCCCAGCCCCCAGAGCCTGCCCCTCTGGGGTGCCTCTAGCTGCTGCTGGGTCCTGCCGCTTCCTAGCCCCATCCCCGCCCCTCTCTGCTCCCCTTGGCGGTGTGCCGGCTTACAGGGGGTTCCCCGCGAGTCCCTCTCTTTCTCGGGGGGCTTAGGCTGAGAGAGAGCGAGAGAGAACGGGTGGGTGAGGCGATACCTTTTATTGGACCAGCTTTGGTTGGTGAAAGAGACAAGCTTTCCAGCCCCTCCCGGGCTACAACTGCACTGCATACAAGGCTTGGGCTAGTGTAAGCATTCAGGGGCGCTGACTCTCCAACTCTCACTCCAAGTACCTGAGACCGTTTATTCAGGGATGCAGCTACCTGAAAAGATGCAAGGTGTCCAGTAGGAAGACTTCCGGAGTGGGAGTCTCCTAATCTGGTGTAGCCACCGAGTGTATGTGCTTCATCTATGTTTGTAGCTCACAGGAGAGGTAATGGGGCGGAAGGGAGACTTGGGACCGACCCTTGCACTGAACCTAGCAGAGAAATAAGACGTTTGTGGTAATCATCCGTTTCTGAACATGCGGATGGAGGGAGCAGTGATACTGAATACAGAAAACCTTCTCTTGAGTTTAAGAGCAACGAAATTGGGAGTCCAGGCAGCTACCTTAAGCACATACAGAGGTACCCCCCAGACATGCACACCCTTATAAAGAAGTCCCTAGGAAATATTTTGGTAGGGATAAAAGCAATCGGATCCTATAAATTCTAAACTGTGATAGAAGTTAATAGAGAATGATGTCCTTTCTCTAGATTAATTGAATCATGCCTCAGAATTCTATATACTGTACTTCACTTTTTAAATTCTATAGGATGGTTTAAAACAACTCTAGTAAGGAGAACAGATTGTTACATACTATGGGACATCACAGACATTTCATTTGCCTTTGAAAATAATGTGGCAATCACAGAGAAGAGCTCTGTAATGGCACAAAGTCCTGTAAATATTGCTAGCCACTGTTTTGTTTGAGTCTCTCTCATTACTTTCAGAACAGTACTCCAAACCATATTGCGTACCAAGATACATACCGCAGTACCTCAGCGCATCAGGGCAGGTTATAGATACCACTGTGGCAACCTCACGGAATTTCTTATTCATATTACTGCTTATACATTTTTATTCATGTGAAGCAAGAATAGTGTAATAATCCTGTATATATCATTTTGAAAAGTTTCAAAACCAAGTACTGCACATGATTATTAGTTAATTTTCACACACCCAAGTCTGCAATTTTATATATTTTGATTGCAAAGGCATGAAGTTCAAATTTAGAAAGAACTATGGAAAAGTTAATTTATTAAAACTAATATTATTTTAAACCAAAAACTTGGCATAAACGCAAATGACAAGGCATGAAATATTTTTTTCTTTATTGCTACTCTGAGTAAAAAAGGGTTCAGTGTTCTCAAACAATTTATTTTAAAGGAAAAAAATAATCAACTATTCTGCAGCCTCATTTCATTTGAAAGGCATAAGACATTAAATCTGAAAATTATGCATTTATAAAGGTGTTATAATATAATTTGTATTTTATAGTAATTCTATTCTGCATATCTCCAGATGCTTTACAAAGTAGTTAGTTATGTATTCATTGAGGAGGAATGTCACACAATAAGTCATCACACGATGAGTATTTTTGCTTTGCTTGTGCTGCTTATCTGAACGTTGCTTTTCATTTGTGAGTCTATGATATTTAAATGCACCAGGAAGGAGGGAGGTTTAAATCATACTAAGTACTCTGGTGTGGCCCTTTTTTTGAAAAAGTAAATTCTTTTTGAAATTGTATAGCTACACAGATATTGGGCATAACTCTGAATTTTTTGAGTGTCCAAACTCCTTTTGAAGTTTTTGATGCTACTATTTCCTTTCAAAGGATCCACTTGAAATAAAGTGATATTTACTTGCCCTCTAAAGAATGATGGGACCCGTCTTGGTGTGTGCCCAATGATTTCAGCTCATGGGAGTTGCATGCATTCAACATCTCGCAGGATCAGGCCCATAATGATTACAGAGTGAGGTAACCAATAACCTTTGCTTAAAGAAGACTATGTGCAGATTTAAAACTATAGTACCTATTTTTAATTTAAGAGAACATACTTGTGAAAATAAATATATTCATACTGATTAATCCAATATCTGATGATGTGTAGCAATGAATAAAGATCAGATTCAGCTCCTATTAAAATCAATGGAAACCACCACTGATTTTAGTGGCAGTTGGATCATGTTCTAAATCTAAAAAGGGTACAGTCTTATGTTCTTTGTGCAGCCAAAATTCCCCTTAACTTTAAATGAATATAAATCATATTACCAAAGTATATAATGCAGTGGCCATTAGACATTGATTAGGCATAAATTTGTTAAGGTGGAGTAGAAAGATGTTTAAATTTCTGCGAATCCTGTGTGTAAAATGAAATTCTACAGTAGTCTTAAATAGTTAGTAGTGTACAGCATGTGGAGTCATTTTAAATGTACCAATATAAAAATAAGCAAGGCTTTAAGTACCTTTTCTTGTCAATATTGTTAGTGTTTCATCTTCTTTGTCTCCATATTACTCTAATGTAAGAAGGCAAGTGTTATACATGTGATAATTATACAAAGACATTCTCAACAAACATCATGAGTAAAATTGTAGAATGCCACGGATATCTTTTGTGCACCCCAAATCAAATTCCTTTAATTATTCAATACAATACAATGTTGTCACTACAGTAGTTATTTTCACAAGACACTCAAGAAGGCAACATTTCATTTTCTCTTAACTAAAGTTTCTATAACATTTTAATTCTGGAGTCTGAGTAAATTTAAACCACAAAGTTAATCAACTTCTATTCATATTGATAGACTTGATCTGATATTACTAAACTAGTGAAATAGCTGAAAGAGTTAATCTTTTTTACACTGTAAAGTCAGTATATGTCAACTTGAAGAACTTAACACACTGAAATGTGAATCCTTTTAGTTCATAAACTGAGATTCTGAATAACATATTTAAAATATATTTATTTTTATTTTGGAAATGACAGGCCCACACTGAAAAGTGCCGAGTACCCTAAAAACCCAATGATTTCAGATTGGAGTGGAACAGAGTTAGGTTTTTTGGGTGTTTCTGCACTCCTCACTGGAGAGGCTTAGAACCTTATGTTTGGACTTTATATTAGTAAGCAACAAATTATTTACTTAAAAAACCAAACAAACAACCACAGACTTAATTCCTGAATCGAGGATTGGTAACTTTAGGGGCCAATGTTGTAATCCTGCCAGCCTTGTTCATGTGAATAGTCCCAGGATATGTCTACACAGCAATTAGACACCTATGGCTGGCCCGTCCCAGCTAACTTGGGCTCATGGGGCTCGGGCAAAGAGGCTGTTTATCTGTGGTGTTCAGGTTCAGGCTAACCAGAATTACTAGATCCAGGGTCGGGACAATTGTAGACAAGAATCAAATAAAAGTCTCAAGAGACTGGTAAATACACTACATACCGAGCAGAGGAAAAGTATTTAGAGCTGGCTGCTTTTAACTACTTATTTTACACTTATGGATGTAAAATCTGACTTGTGGTATTATGGAGATATCACTGACCCCTCCCTTTGCTAAGGCTGTGTTGTATTTTCAGTTAAAGCAAGATTTAAATCCTTAGGTGTTTTTTTTTTGTAAAAATTAATCATCCCCAGGCTTACAGTGTCTGCTCAGCAGGTCCTAATTACATTTACTATACAATTATATTATTAAATTAGTTATTCTGAACCTTTACAAATCTCTCCTTTTTAAAATTTAGCATAGTTCTAAGCTTTATAATAACAAGATGCTTATAACACTAGGATTTCATACTTCATATTCATCATTTGTCATTAGATCTCCCAAATAGACTTATTTTAAAAATCAGTCCTCTAAAAACCAAAAGTGTTAACTATATTCGCAAAAAGAAAAGGAGTACTTGTGGCACCTTAGAGACTAAACAATTTATTTGAGCATAAGCATCAAATGAAGGATGCATCCAATGAAGTGAGCTGTAGCTCACGAAAGCTTATGCTCAAATAAATTGGTTAGTCTCTAAGGTGCCACAAGTACTCCTTTTCTTTTTGCGAATACAGACTAACACGGCTGCTACTCTGAAACCTGTTAACTATATTGTTTGACATTACTCTGCAGTAATGGAGCTGAGGTACAGATGTAGAGAAATAGAGATATAGCTAATGGAGAAAGCATTCCTTAGAGGATAAGGGCTTTCTCACGGTTCAGCCAGTTAAATAATTCACTGTTTCACTGGCTGAGCTTGTCTTCTCGATCTCCTGTACTTTAGAGAGTCTGCAGGATGATGTTGCTCTTCTGCCAACTTCCTAATGGCTGCAGAAGATATTCTGCCATCCCACCATCTGTGCACCACCAGGTTCTCTCCTGGACTTTCTGCACGCTTTGGGAAACCCTGTTGCCAGCTGCTCCCTCATCCAGTGCTCTCTAATCCCAAACACTCCCACCCCTTCAGTATCCTCCACTGTACCTACATTCCTACATATTTATGATTGTAAACTAAGGCCCCAGTTCGGGAAAGCATTTAAGCATGTGCTTAACTCAGTATTTCAAATCCCAAGCTTTTAAAAATTGTGTATCAGGACTCCCAAAATCAGTAGATTAGTTTAAAAAAATGTGATTTTTAAAAAAACATAGAATTGGGGTTTTCTGGTTTTTAAGTCTTTAGCGTGCACGTGGGTCATTTTTTCAAGCTTTTCTCAGCAAGTATGAGGGCTAGAAATTTAATTTTAGCTTTCATTTAACAAAAAAATGAAAGTCCTACCTAATTACATGCCTCCAGAAGCTGTGCATTTATGAAAAACTCCAAATATCAGGAGACCCACAATAAAATTATGGGAGCTGGCAATGCTGTTACTTTAAACTCATGGTTAAAATTATGTTCTTATTGTTTGTTATTTGTTTGTATTACCATAGCGCCCAGGAGCTCAGTCATGGACCAGGAGCCCATATTCTAGGCACTGTACAAACAGAGAACAAAAAGGCTGTTTCTGCCCAAAAGGGTTTACAATCTAAGTATAGGATAAGAGAGAACAGATGGATGCAGACTAACAGGGGAATACAAGGAAACAATGAGACCATATGCATGACAGGCAGTTGTCTCAGCAGATCAGTGACCTGTTAAGTTTTTGTAGGCATCATGGCAAAGGAGAGTTTTAAAAAGGGTTATGAAGGAGAATAATAGTTGTGTGATATTTATGTGGAGCACCTTCCAAGCATGAGGGGCAGCATCAGAGAAAGTTCAAAGGTACTTGTTTGAAAACAAGTGGTTGATGGAGGCTGGTATCATGGGCCAATTTCAGTTGGAAATAACAGCTCAGTAGTGAATGAGAGATGATAGGTAGAGTGGGGATAGGTCATGAAGGGCCTTTAAAGTGAAGATGAGTAGCTTACATTTGATGTGATAAAGAGGGAATGCAAAGAAAGGGATGAGATGGTCAAAGTGACACAGGCTAGGAAAATGATCTTTGCAGCAGCTTTCTCAACAGATATGAGCAGGGCAAGACTGACAACGCCAGACAGAAGTAATTGAAACTAGAGACTGAAAACCTAGGTGAGAGTTTTAGCTGTGTGGAGGGTTAGGAAAGAGATGTTATGCAGAAAGTTTGCAAAACTTAGACATAGCCTGGATATGAGGACTTAGAAAGAAGTCCAAATCAAACATGATGCTTGGGTTATGGATCAGAATGACATGCAGGATGCTGGTGTTGTCCACAGTGATCAAGAAAGGAGGTAGCAGGTGGGGCTTGGGGGAAGACTAAGGGTTATGTTTTATCCATGTTGGAGCTTGACCTGACAACTTGACATCCATGAGGAGATGACAGAGAGACAGTCAAGATTTTGGTTTGGATAGCATAAGTGCTGGAACTAGGGGGGAAGCTGCACCCCGTGGTTTGAAGTGGTTTCCATCATATACAGGGATAACAGTTTGGTTCAGTGGCTCTCAGCACCCCCACTATACAAATTGTTCCAGTACCTCCGCTGGACAGAAGAAGACAGGTCTGGAGTACAGAAGAAGATATGTAAGTCATCAGCATATAGATGGAAGTTGAATTTGTGTTTGCAGATGAGATTACCCAGAGATAAGGTGTAGAAGAAGAAGAAAAGGGGGCAAGAACTGAGCCCTGTGGAACTCCCACAGAAAGTTTGAGGGAAGATGAGGAGGACATGTAGGACATGCTGAAGAAGTGATTAGAGAGGTAACGAGAACTTGCAGAAGGCAGAGTCACAGTAGCCAACGGGGGACAAGATTTCAAGAAGAGAAATATTGAAAGCTGGTAGGTCACGGAGGATGAGGATGGAGTATCGATTCTGAGCTTTGGCTACGAAAAGGTCATTGTGACTTTTGCAAGAGCGGTTTCAGGGTCTAGGATGGAACTGGAGGAGAGGAACTCCAGACAGCAGTTGTATACCGTGCTTATGAGCTTAGACATGAAAGGATGATGGGGTGGTAGTTGAAGAGGCAAATGGGGTCAAGGGTGAGGTTTTTTTAGGATGGGAGAGATTAAAGCATGTGTATATTTTTGTGGGGAGCAAGCCAGAGGAGAGTGAGAAAGTTAAGCAGAAGAATAAGGGAGGATATGAGAGAGGGCACAAGGGAGATCAGGAGATGGGATAGGATGGAAGCACTGAGACAAACAGATGGGTTACTGAAAGAGGGCAGATGGGAAACTTCTGCACCTGTGACATGGGAGAAGAAGACAAGCTGTAGGAGTGGAAGGGGAAGTCATGTGTTATTTTGTCAAATTATTCTTGAGAGAAATCAGTGAGATCTTGTGCAGAGAGAAAAATGGAGTCAGGAAAAGGGGAGGGTTTGAGGAGTGAGTCAAAGATGGCAAAAAGGTGGCTGAGATTGTGGGTGTGAGATTGACTTAAATTGGAGAAGTAAAGTTTAGCAAGGAAAATGGCAGAACAGAAAGAAGAGGGACTGAATATGTAGTGGATGAAGTTAGCCTGATCATTGGATTGCCTCATAAGTGGCCTTTATGAGGCAATTCAATAGGGATGCCTTCCTGAATCATGGTTTAAGTGCTTACTTTTTCGACATGTCATTTCTATACATGGATATTTTATCCCTATATGGCAAAATTGTATACAATATATATCAATGAAGTCCATCTAGGTTACAAGATGAACACTGGATGAGGCAGTGGAGGGGGCAGTGATGGTGGCTGTAGGGCAGACGGTGCCTGTCTAGGGCTTAAAGCAGAGGATAGAGATGGAGGAAGGTCAGCTTAGCTATGTCACTCAGGGGAGTGAAAAAATGCACACCCTGAGACACCTCAATAAGTCAACCTGAACCCTGGTTGTAGAAATTGCTAGGTTAAGGGAAGAATTCTTCTGTCAACATAGCTACTGCCTCTCGAGGGGATGGATTTACTATAGCAATTGGAAAAAATCCTTCTGTCACCCTGGTAAGTGTCTATGCTACAGTGGCATAACTGCAGCTGTGTCACTGTAGAGTTTATACTGTAGATATATCCTAAAGTCTTGGGAATAGAGCTGGCCAGGGGGAGGGAGAAAGAAACTGCAGAGCTGGTGAAACAATTGTACTTGCTCTGTTCAAAAGTTTATACTGCTGGCAGAGAAAACTCTAACCAATACTCAAGCTTTCCTGCCTGGTGCTCAAAGCTTTTCATGCTACCAGGCTCCTGTTGATTAATGTAAAAAGCTTTGAGAATTATACAGAAGCAGCTGGAGCATCAGTGAAAGTTTTCTCTTGCTCATCGGCAAAGATTATTATCTGCTCCCCAGCTTTACTTCCGAATAGGTCCTTTCTCCAGCCCCAGCTATCACCCAAGTTTGGATACATTAATTAAAAACATAAAAGAAAACTGGGGAATTTTAACACAAAAATATTCATTAATTTGTAGTTAAGGTTGCTACAGTGTATTTCCTGCCACTAACATAAACACTGAGAGGCAAGGAAGGTGTAAATAGGGACATCGCTTCCTATCCTGCCAAAATGGTTGAGATTTCAAAAATTTTCCTGTTCCATATTGGGATGAAACTGAGACCCTTTTGAAGTTTTCATGAAAAGGGCATGTGTGAGAGACGAATAACCAAAGCTGAGTGATGAGAGCACTCACCTGGGATGTGGGGTACGCACATTCAGATCTCTGCGCTGCTTGATTTGGAGGGGAGTGCATCCGTCGTGCTGAATTAATATTTAACTAGTTGTACAAAATGGAACAGCTTCAACAGGAGAAATTGAGAGAGACCCACCCCAGACTAGCCAGGTAGTTGAGGCACTTGCCTGGGAAGAAAAGGTTCAATTAAGTTCTGTCTGATTTGGTGGAGGGAGTTGAACTTAGGAGTCCCATATCTCAGGTCAGTGCTGCAACCACTAGGCTGTTGATCATTCTCCCCTCCTCTTGCAGTTAAGATCAAAAATTCCATCCTGGACCTGAGAAACCTTCCCAACAAAAGTTTCAGCTGAACTGACCCTTTCCCGCGTGATGTTTTTCTTTTGACAAATTTCCATTTTCCAATGAAAAACCATTTTGATGGAAATTTCCAACCAGCTCTAGTCATAAGGCAACATTCACACCCAACTCAAAACTAAACTCCAGGCATTTGCCCATCACCATCACAATACTCCCTCATCCCAACACACTAATATGGTCCCTGAGAAACTCCTTTTCAGTTCAACAATATTACCCTCAGTGCATACACCAACAAACTGTAAATTGTAAGGCTCCAGCTTGGCTCCAGCTTTCCAGTGTCACATAAATTAATAATTAACAGACATTTATTATCTTACAACAATCTTAGCATTTCCACATAGCATAGACCCAAAAGAGAGAGAATGCAAAGCTGATACACAACATTTTTATCTTGTCAAAAATGCCACCTTCAAAAAGTCAAAAAATCAAATGCTATCTGTACCACTCAACAAAATAAACATAAAATATTTCACATGTGAACATATAAAATATTACATATGTTTAGTGTAATATGCAATAAATTAACAAGTCAGAGCTGTAGTTAGTACATTCATCAAAGAATGAAAATAGTGAGAGTGAGACGAGCTCTTGGAGAGCTATGGGACTCGATTTGGAGGAACTGGAATGGTTTTATTTAGACTGGGATTTTAGTTGTCTGGGACTGCTAGACAATGTTTCCAGCCTGCTACTTACAGCTGAACACAGAGTTACATCAGCATGAATGTTGATGGAAATAGAATAACTTCCACAACTTTTACATATGGAGGGTCAAAATCTGCTGTTAGTTACATAAGCAGTGTAAATAATGTGAAATCTGGCCTAGAATAGCTAAAATGTATGTACACCTTCCACCTTCCACCTTTGTGTAAGTCCATTTTCTTCAAGGAAGTTATTCTGAAGCTGTATTGTGAATGGCAAAATAAACTCTCTGCTCCAATGAAGAAAGCAACTTCATCAGACTACTTGACATATTATATAAAACTATATATATGAGATACTATATATATATGAGAAAAATCATTACAAATAGAATAATTATCGTCTTTGTTCTGTGGTATCCACTCTTTCTGTTTCCAGGTGTACCAGTGCCATCTCAAGAACTACAGGCAGAACAAGATTTGCAGCTGTGGAATGAAGTAAGTAGCAATATCTTCAAGTGTTGGATCAACCAGGTGTTTTAATAATATTCTGCTACAGTTTGACAGTTGTGGATGATTCTTGCTAATTTATTGTATAAAGGGGCAGGTATAAAAGATCAGAACACCACTGATGCATTATCATAGAGCCCATCCTCACACGGGGCCATATACTCCATATGATCCCTGCTACATGGCTGGAGTTTGAGAGCTGCGGTCGTTTCCTGACATCCTCAATCATAGAGACTTATTTTTTGGCATTCCACATCCTTTGCACAGGCTTCCCCCCAAAGAAGGAAACACTGAAGTACAAGAACTAATCAAGTCATCTCTGATCATAAGCAGAGTAGTTTCAGATTGGAGTGCATTGAAAAGTGTTCTTCCTACTGCTCTCACATGTACCAATCTTGCACTGAAAATATTTCTGACATACTGGTGGAGTCCTTCCTCCATCCCTTTCTACCTCTCCTACATAGATTGTACCCTTCTATATTGATTTTAGGGATGGGATGCAACCACTCTTTTCAGATTGCTGAATACTAAATATTTTGTCTTAACCCAAATACCCAAATGATCATTAGGCTGGGAGTTGGGAAGTTGTTAGAGCAAGGAGGAAATTATGTTGGCTCGTGCAGAGCTAGACTTGGCAGTGGGAGGCAAGCTTTCATTTAACTGGCAATGATTAGGCATATTTATGGGCCACAGAGAAAATATGTATAATAATGTAGAATACATACAATGTAGTGATTGTTACAGCAAAAGCTATTACTTCAGAGGTAAAGTATACAGTACTAAAACACTTACTGAATCACATCCTAACATTTTGGTTCACTTGATATTGGATTATATACTGTTTCAATTATATATTTTAACATTTTGGGTGCTGACTGATGTTATAGCATCTTGTATTCTCAGTTCTGAGTTTTTTGATTTATGTGCAAGTATTTTGATTACAATATTACATGTGTGTTAGGTGGCTTGAGAGCATTGTTCTCTTCCTTGTGGTATGGACAAAGCATTGACATATAACACTTAGAAGGGCTTTACCTCAGGATATGCATACACTCACATCTGTCACATCCTTATGCTGTTAGAAAACAGGAGACTGATCATAGGAAGAGGATGCATTTTATATTATATATAATATATATAATGCATATTTTATAAAATCCTTATATATGCGCAGTAAACTTACTATTAAAAGTTCAAGACATTTCTTCTAAAAGGATGTGCACACAGTACTAATAAAACAACAGCAGCCATATACTTTCTTGCAAGCTTAAACCTAAAGAGTAATGCACAATTTTTCTTAGAAAGTTAACAAATCTGGGCTCTCGTGGACCAAAGGGATAGGGATAGAGGAAGTTCCTGAGTCAAAGACCCCTCCCAGGGAATGCCTTGCTGCCAACCTCTGCTCCCTTTTAAACTCAGGAATATTAGTGCAAACACCCACACCAATTACAGCCATTGTGATACTGATCATATGAGTTGATGGACAATCTCTCAGGAAAATGGGCCCCAAACCACTTAGGGGTTTAGATGAAAAATCAGAAACTTAGAAGACATTGTTTTATACATCCCTGCAATTAGACATGTTATAACAAAAGGCTTGCTTCTGCTCTCATTGAAGACAAAGGCAAAATTCCCATTGATCTCAGTGGATGCAGGATCAGTCCATAATATGATTAACTCTGCATAAAATGATATAACAATCAATTACAAAAACTGTGTGTTTTACAGCAGAGTTAATGTGGGATTGGATTATATATGGCAAGACTGCAAACTAATAAAAGAGATACAGCCATCTTCTGGTAGTAGGATCCTCCAAATCACGGTAGTCGTCTAGGTTATGAGAATGAGCAGTTCCATTTGGTTCCTTTTAATTCTTACTAGCAGATCACTTGAGAGATAGCATCCCCAGAATAACAGAATACTTGTCAGGTCTTACTCTTAGGCTATGTCTTAACCAGGGCCGGCTCCAGGCTTGGGGCGGCAATTAGAATGGGGCGGCACTTCGTGTCCCGCGGCGGCAATTCGGCAGCGACTGCTTGTGGTGGCAAAATTGCTAGAGCCGTCCCTGGTCTTAACTGCAATAATGGGGTGCGAGTGCAGCTCATAGAGATGTATTCAAACCATCTTTAATCTAGATAGCTTTAGTACCAAGCAGCGAAGCTGAGGCAGCACATACTTCAGTATGTTTTATATACGCCCACTCTGAACCCTAGGTAATTACTTGCATGGTTAGCCTATGCTGAAGCATGTGCTGCTGAAGCTTTGCTACTCCAGGACCCAAGATAGCTAGATTAAAGCTATCTTAGTATGTCTACATGAGCCAGAATCTCACAACGTAGTTGCTGGGGAATTTAATGCACTTGTACTGTCTGTCTCTTTCTCTCTCTCACACACACACCTGTATGTCCTACATTACTACAGTATCTAAGTACTTCACAATTTTTAATCATCATAACACCCCTCTGATGTAGAAAAGAGGAGGAAGGTAGTGAGGAGATAAATCCGTAAAAATAAAAATTATAGGTTTTTTTTAATGTGAGTTCTTGATTTTTAGCAGTCTCTGAGTCTAGAGATTCTTCTCAACTCCACCATTTAAAAGTAGATTTTGGCTGACAGATTCTCAGTGTTGCTCTCCACTGAGGCCAAGATGGCCTACCTCTTATCTTGCTTAGTGTTCATGAATTACAATAACCCTCTAACAGAGACCTCCAGCAGCAGGAAGGTATTGTGCTGGGTGGGAATCAGGCTCAAAGCCTGGGATCCCAAAATATGATTTTTGAATTGGTCTATTTTATCCACTTCTGCTTTACACCTATACATTTTCAACACTAGGCCCACAGTAGCAAAATTTAATAATCTGTTAGTATTCCCAGAATCATGGAGATTCAGCAAAAGGGGGTAGGGGAGACATTTTAACATTAAAGGCTATTTGGAGAGGGAGCCTGGTGAGCTACTAGCTTCCCCTCAATCTCTCCTAATGTTTTTTTCATATGATTAATTTCTGAGCAGAAAAGCTTCTCCTAAGGCACCTGAACCAACATTATTTGTATCTTCTTTTGTAACTTGTGCTTGCCAAGTAGTAGCGTTTGGAGTTCTTTATCTCTGATATTTATTACAGAACTTATTGTATTGTCAGTCTTTTTTGAAAACCACTTCCCTGGAACATAATGCATGATTGAGAGAGTGATTGCAAAAGATATTTGTCATCTGGACTAAAAATATGGAATATTTTATGGAAAATATGTATGACATGCTACCGTACATTGCAAGTGACACAAATTTTACACTGTCATGGAAAGTTAAACCTCCTCTCTTTTTTTTTTTTTTAAATTTCCCTACAGTAGTATATTGTGGTCCTGCATTCTGGGCTTTGGTAACCCTTCCTTTTTCATTATAAAATACGGTATAATTCCAGTTATCTGAATCCCTTTTATCTGAAAATCCTAGTTATCTGAAGCCACATTCTGTCCCCCATGTTGCCCTATATTAATCACCTGCTTTATCTAATCACTTAGTGTTAATCAACAGCTTTATATTTGTATAGTGGTTCTGAGCAGTTACTGAAATGTAATCCTGTTTCACCAGCAACAGCATATTGGCAGGACCATGTCAAAAAGAAAAAGATCTGTGCTGGATCTAAAGCAGAAGTATTAAGCGAACAGCAGCATTACTCCCTTCATTCCCCATATGATTGTATCAGCAAAACTGCAGCTCAGAACAGCACTTCCATAATTTATCCAAGTACCTGGTGTGACAGGGTCGAGCTAGATGGCTATAGGAGAGTAATAGAAGGCAGATATATTAGCCCCAGGCTAAGTAGGTCCCTTTTCCCTGGGTAAGGTAACAGGGAAGGTTCCAGAACAATCAGGAACCTTCTGGAGACAATTAAGACAGGCCGATTAGAACACCTGCAGCCAATCAAGAAGCTGCTAGAATCAATTAAGGCAGGCTAATCAGGGCACCTGGGTTTTAAAAAGGAGCTCACTTCAGTTTGTGGTGTGCGTGTGAGGAGCTGGGAGCAAGAGGCACTAGGAGCTGAGAGTGAGAACGCGGACTGAGGTGTACAAGCATTATCAGACACCAGGAGGAAGGTCCTATGGTGAGGATAAAGAAGGTGTTGGGAGGAGGCCATGGGGAAGTAGCCCAGGGAATTGTAGCTGTCGCACAGCTGTTCCAGGAGGCACTCTAGACAGCTGTATTCCACAGGGCCCTGGGCTGGAACCCGGAGAAGAGGGTGGGCCCGGGTTCCCCCCAAATCCTCCCAACTCCTGGTCAGACACAGAAGGAGTCGACCTGGACTGTGAATTCAGAAAAACGGCCACGCTGAGAGCTGCCGTGAAGCTCCAAGGCGAGCAAATCCACCATTAAGCGCAAGACCCACCAAGGCAGAGCAGGAACTTTGTCACACTGGTTATCTGAAAGTTTTGGATGTGCCCCAGGCCATTTGGATAAATGGGAGTGTACTGTACTCTTGAACTTTCTTCACTGAAAATATTAATTACTTGAATTCATATGCCTTTGAGTCCCCTATTTCCCTTTCTTCACTCTCTCTCTCCTGGATTACTAGAGAACTGATCAATAAGTGTCTATTCCTGTCACTGGTGTTGTATGTTATGTAGGTGGTCCACAGTCCACAATCAGTCACACCTCCAGCAGGGCCCTTTGGTCTGAGTTCAACTTCCTTGGAATATATCTCACATTGGCAATGAAATTTTTAATATATATATGGCATCCCTTTAAACCAACCCTGTGAGGTGTTGAGGGTCCTTAGTGTCTCACAGAAGGGGTGGCATACACACCATAGCTCCAGTGAGATATACATACTGTAAATCCCCAGGGCTGGCCCACAAAATTTTGGCATCTGAGTTGGGGAGCTCAAATGACGCCCCCATGTCCCCTTGCTTGGGCCAAAACTTTGAAAGTTCTCAATTATGCCTTCGTCCTGTTCTTCTCCTCTCATGGTACTGCTCTGCTACCTACCCCAATAAAGGAGAACTAACAACTTAAAATGCCTTGTTCAAAAATTTTAAGTAACACCTAACTTTCAAACGCCTGAACAGCAAATGTAACTTTTCTTGTCTGCATAGAAAACGCTGGCATTTCTATCTGTTTGAGTAATCAAAGTGGTGCTTTCCGTGCCTTCTTGGTTGCAAAGATTTGAACTGCTTCCTGCTGAAGGTCCACAGTCTGGGCCAGCTCATGCTCTGTTGAGATGGTTGCAAGGCCGACCAGCCTCTCCTGTGTCACTGTGGAGCATAGATGTGTTTTTATTAACTTCAGCTTGGAGAAGCTGCGTTCTCCACTGGCAACGGTTACAGGAAGTGTTAGAAGTACGCGCAGAGGAATAAAAGCATTTGGAAAGAGGGTGGTCATCTTATTTGTTCACATACATTTCAGCAGGATCAACTCCAAAGGCTGTTCTGGAATATATCTTGAAAGGGCTTTCGTTCATCTCCTAAATCACTCGCATCAATATCGCGCATGTCATCATTTGTCAACACTGTCTCTAGTGCCCTGCATGGCTGGTGTAGGTCTTCTTCAAAACTCCTCACTATACCTGGAATATCATACAACATCCCAAATATACTGCTGTGTTCCTTAAGCTGCATGAAACGTTCAGCTGACTGTACTGCACAATCTAGCACCTAGTTAAAGAATTCAACTTTGAATTGTTGTTTGGGGTCTCTTATGGGATTATCCCTTGCCTCTTAATCAAAATGTCTTCTTCTTTGGTGACTCTTGTATTCTTGAATGGGTGGGAAAATAACTTCAGTGTGAAGTTCCTCTGCCAACTTCTGTGCACTCTTCAGAACGTTTTGAAATCCCTCATCTGACTGGTAAGACTGTAGGTATGACTTTGCTTTGTCAAGCTGTTCCATTGCTCCAGATATATCAAGGTCAACACCTTGGAGTCTCTTGCTTAGAACATTTATTTCAAACAGTATGTCATGCCACAACACTAAGCCACACAGAAATTAGAAGTGATGTATGTTTCTGGGGATTCCATTTCCCTCTGCCACTGTTCCACGAACAGTTCCTGTCATAGCATTATCCTCCGTAATGGCTACTATGGCATCATCTATCTTCCCAATTTGGTGTTTAATAGGCTTTATCGCCTCCACTCAACTTTCCCATCATGTGGCACTCAGTGGTTTCAATGTCAGAGAGGATGTTCCCAGATGTTGCTTCAAAATTTGCCATTGATGAGAAAAATACATAGATGCTTTGAATTACATTAAAAAATTCAGCAGCCTCACTAGAAGCTGATACTGCATCACTGACCACCAAGTTCAATGAATGAGAACTGCATGGGACAAAAAAGCTAGAGGGTTTAACTCGAATCCGTGTCTGCACTCCTCTCTTCTTTCCTCTCATGTTGGCACCATTATTGTAGCCCTGACTTCTCATGTCAGCGATCTCAATTCCCATATCTTCCAGCTTTTTAAGAAGCAGTAGTATCATCAATGCCAATAAATTGTAGAAAATGCTTTCTGGCAGTCACCATTGCAGGGACATTTTCACTAGGTTCTGTGGTTGTTACAAAATGCACCATTAAAGTCATTTGTTCCGTATGGCTGATGTCAGGTGTGCAGTCCAGAATAACAGAGTAATATCTTGCTGACTTGCCACAATCTTCTCTTTGACTTTTTTCAGAGTAGCAGCCGTGTTAGTCTGTATTCGCAAAAAGAAAAGGAGTACTTGTGGCACCTTAGAGACTAACAAATTTATTTGTGCATCTGATGAAGTGAGCTGTAGCTCACGAAAGCTTATGCTCAAATAAATTTGTTAGTCTCTAAGGTGCCACAAGTACTCCTTTTCTTTGACTTTTGTTGCCAGTAACTGTATGATCTCATTTTGAATTGTTTTTCCAAGGTAGTCGTGTGTGTACATTTCTTGGGTGGTGACTCTTCTTAGATGCTCCTGGAGTACAGCATCAAACTTAGCCATCAGCACCACAATTTTAAGGAAGTTTCCATTGTTTGGCACATACAGCTGATCTGAAGTGCCATGCAATGCTAGGTTTTGGGTAGAAAGCATTCTCACAATGGCAATGAGCCTTTTCAGAACATTT
Organism: Eretmochelys imbricata; assembly: GCF_965152235.1. Lineage (NCBI taxonomy): Eukaryota > Metazoa > Chordata > Testudines > Cheloniidae > Eretmochelys > Eretmochelys imbricata. The sequence goes on from NC_135575.1 coordinate 92,304,339, forward strand.
TGCCTGTAAAGAGACTCTGATGCAATCTTCTCTTGATGCTGATCATCTATGATGGCCTTTAACCTTAGTCTCATCTCAAGCTCTTTCCACCTAATGAATGCTCTCCGATGATTTGCTGCTTTCTCATGGCATGCCAGATTTCTAGCCAGATTTTTCCAGTCCTTTGTTCCTGTAGAACCCAATGTGGCTGGAACATTAGATTGGCAGAGTTTGCAACAAAAACAGTATGCAGCATTCTGTGTTTGAGTACATAAGCCATGGCCTCTCCACTTTGTCACCATTGGGGACTTCACGCCAATAATGTGTCGGATGGAAACTTCTATTTTCATTGTCTTTGGGGAACATGAAGTTTTTCACTTGCTGTGGCCCAGGCAGTACAAGGAAGTCCCTCAGGCTAGTGCTCAAGTGGGTCCACAGTCCTGGATCATCTAGACTTAAGGAACTAACCTCAGCAGCAGCTGTTTCTTGCGCCTCCATCACACTCTTCTCTGATCTACACTTTTTCTTCAGGAATGTGCATGGTTACATCCATTTCAGATGGAGATATGGATGTTGCAATAGCTGCCAGGACACCTGCACTCTGATTAACTGGAAGATCAGGCATCTCCTCACCATTCACATCCTCACTGAGGCCGGAAGGCTCACCGTGAACATTTGTGTCTGTGTATCTCAGGAGAGTTCCTTCCTGCTTAGATAGAAAAGCTTCCTTTGCGTTCTTTTTCTGAATGCTGCCTCAGAGGGGCTTTTTTTTCTTTCACTCATGACTCCTGTTCTGTGCCAGCTAGAGTGGCTCTCAACACTCAATTGAAGGGGACAAATAAGCAGGCTGGTAGCAGGGCCTGAGTGAGGGAAGAGGTTAGCATCTTAAGGGCCTAACTGGCTCCTACTACTTCAGTTGTAGTTCTCCTCAAGCCTGTTCTCCTCAAGTGGGTTCAGGGAAGCAGCAGGAAACAGGAAGCTCCCTGGGAAGCTGGGGATAATCAGTCCAGGCTCCTGGGGGTGCTAAAGAGGTACATAAGAGGCTCCTCCTCTCTCTCCCTGCAGCTCCTGCTGCTTTCTGTTATTCCCTCTTACCCTTTCTCCTGCCTGCCTGTTATGTCTCTTGTGCCCTCCTTCCTCCAGCACAGCACTCCACCATCTCTGTGCATCTAGAGTGGAGAGAATACATATGCACCAGCAGCAGACACAATTTTCTACACTCTGGGTCCTAGTGGTGCCCGCTCACAGTCTGGAACCTGAGGCAGCCGCCTCAGTTCGCCTCATGGTAAGGCCAGCCGTGTAAATTCCTAGGAAAGCTGAAATTCAGTCTCAAGGGCACTCTTGGGGAGCCATGGCCTATGTACCTCCTGCATGGCGTTATTTTATTTAGAGTCTGGAATCCCAAAATGTTCCAGCTGCTTCAGAAGAGATATCACAACCCCTGCCCAAAGAGTTTACAATTAGCTTTTAAGATATAACTGTCAGTGAAGGTGACAGATGGTAGGAAGTCGGAAAAGTGAGAAAGGATGAGGGGTGCAGAAATATGACCATGTGGTTACTGACATTGGGCATGTGCAAATCTCAGTTGTTCAGTCAAGGTTTTTACTTGAATAAAAATATATTTACATGCAGGGAACATGGGTGAAAGAGAGAGAAAATAACCCAGGTTTATGCTTCAGATAGCATGCAAAGCATATACAAACCACCTATTTTGATAATCCTGTCATACCTTTTGGTACACCGAACGTTATTTGAAAATGTATATATTTTGTCTGTTTACTGTTCTGTCTGACTTTCTAAGATTAACATCTCAATTTTTACAGATCGATGGTGCATGTTCTGCTTATCTGTCCATCATAGATCCTCATCCTGAGGTGAGACTAGTTAAAGCGCTATTATTTTAACTATTTATCATTGTTTTTCAAGTGCCATTAAATAGGAAATCTGGTGTCTGAGTTCACATTTCCTTTTCAATAGGCATCCAGTGCACTGGAAGAACTTTGCTTTATGGTCATGGGATTTCTACAGAAACCTCAGGTACTACAAATTTAAAACTATTTTACATTTCTGAATCATGATTTTCAGTATACTAACTGCTTGAAACTTTAGAATAAATTGAGGATCTATGCAAACAGTAATTATCCCCAGCTTTCTGAGCTGGGCAATCCTTGGATAACCGTGGATACTAGCTTGCCACAGCCTCCAGCTCCATGTTGTATAGTTACGGTGCTGCTCAGGTCCTGGAGGAACAGTATAAATCCATATCTCCTTCACTCTGCAATGCCTTATGGACCTCATCCAAAGCCCACTGAATCCATCTGGAAGACTGATTAGCTTTGGACCAAGCCCTATGTTTGGGAAACAATCTCTCTCTGCTTGGAATATACAGTGTATGGAGTTTTTGTAGCTTATTGGTTAGAGTAACTACACAGCCTCCAGTGTAGGAATTAACTAGTTTCCTTAAGTTACCTGGGAGGGGAGTCTCCTGTCCTCCCTGCATTGGTACTTTACTTTTACTGGAGAATGAGGCCTCACACCTTGCTGAGTCATTAAAACATGAACTCCTTTAAGTCTATTAGTGTCAAAGCAATAAAGTTCTCCTATTCTGAATAGCGGAAAGAAGAAAGTGGCCCAGTAGTAGCATGTTAATGATTGTAAAGAAATGTATTTAATGACTAAAAAGGATTTATTTAGTCAAGTTTTCTGGTGGAAATCAGTATACAATACAGTTTTTGAAAGCAGCAGTTAACCACATTATATTTCTTGGGTTGTCAAATTATCAGACGAGTAAAATGTTCCAAGAAAGAACCAAGATATTTAATGTTACTAAAACTGACCTTGGCTTGTTTTAGAAATTAAAGCATATATACCAATTATTGTTCCCACAGGGTTTAGAGGAAAAAGACAACACCAAAAGGGTAAGATTGTCATACATATTTTAGGTCACACTTATATTGTCAAGAAAACCATAACCATTAACCTGTCCTGTAGTAAAATCCCACTTCTAATTTTTTCTGAACAGTTCTTATTTCATTATTCTAAGACTCATGACTCAGGCAATTCAGACATCATGGTAAGTTTCGCCACCCTCTTTGTGAGTACGTGTGTGCTTGTACTTAAAAACAAGACAGTATTCCTCTTAGCAGTAGTCTTGGTAGTCTCTCCAGCTGGAGATCAAGTTAATAATTTGTGGAGTTTTTTTATGACACAATATCCTTAATATTGTACATTTAAACAAAATTAAGGAATATCCAGGGAATGGTGCCTGTCTGAACATTGTAACTTCAAAAATCTAGGAAGGGTGCCACAAGACACTTGTTTATCCTAGAAAAAATAAAACCATGTTCATTTCTGGTATTTTATAAACAGCATATCTAATATAATTACATGTTGAAATTAAGATCTCATGTGCCTCATCCTCAGGTAGCGTTGACTGGTGTTGTTTCACCAAAGTCAATGGAGCTATGCTGATTTATACTAATTGAGGGGGTGGTCTTAAATGTTGACAACTATTAAATATATCTAATGAAGCATTTTAGAATCTTATATTTTGCCTAATTAAGATTTTTGGATTTCACAGTAAACAAAAAATAGAATAAATCAAATATCCTAATGTTTGATATTTAAAAATTTCTCATCACTCAGACTACATTTTGATCAGCTCTTGCTTTTAAAGTGCAGACATAACAGATATTTCTTTTCTATGTGCAACCATGCTCTTTCATTGTGCAGCACTGCGTTTTGAGTGTAATATTCAGACTTTTCACTTTTTGGTAATCATTCTGTCATGTTTATGTTCACTGTTGTCTTGCTCTATATGTTTCCACTGGGAATATACTGCATCATTGCTAGAGCACAGTACAAGTTATTTTCTAACCCTCCAGTGAAAGAGTGTTAAAGCTATAGTCAATATGTTTCCTGGTTGATTATCATCCATAGACCCAATGCAGTTTAGTTTAGTGATAGCACTTTGCTAGCTGCTTTGGGACTTTATTTGCTGTTGTTTAGGTTTGACACTTTTTCTACTGCATGAAATGCTATTTTCTTTATGCACCTGCTCTGTTTCTGTACCCTACAAATGTAGGAAAATGACTGTCATTTTGCCTATTAACTCTGCTTTAACTTTGATTAAATTACTATTGTAACAAATGACCTCTTTTTTGTTGCACTTTGTATAAAAGTAATCAGATATGCACTGTTTTTCCATGTTGTGAACCATGTTTTCTTGTTTAAACAAGGGGATCAATTTGGTCTTAAAAATTAGTTGAATGAATGCAGGTAATTATAGTTTGATTTATTTCTTGGAAGAGGTTACTCCTTATGTAATAAATAATCCATATTGAGGCCTTGATCCCTCAAGCCTTGATCCTTTGATTCACTGCATGGGGCACATTGCTCAACCTGCATGGAGCCCCACTGAGTTCAACAGGGTTCAGTGCAAGCACATCAGTGTGCCTGAGCATGTGAATTGCAGAGTCTGGGCCTTAGTTTGTCTTTCCCAAAGCTAATAGGACAACCGGCCGATTTTACTTCAAATACATATCTAGCCTGGCAGAAACACTACTAGAAATTACTTTTTAATAGAACAACATCACTTTTATTTCTGTGATTCAAACTATTTTAAAGAAAAATTAACTTTGAGTGCCAGGAAATTTGAAGCTATTACAATAGCAGATAGTCTTAGAAAGAGTAGTAATCAGAAACGGAGAATGAAAGCGTCCCAAAAATGTTCTCTGCACAGTTCATTATATTAAAATCACAGAGCTAGTAGTGCACTCACAAAGGCTGATCGAAATCAGAACTGGGACTTGCTCCTGACAAAACAATATACAGACTAACCTATAATGAACACAGTAGAGGAGTTTCACTTCAGTGCTCTAGGAAGTGTATTCCTAGACTAAATAAACAAGCTGTATCTTTCAGGTATAAATTCAGAGTACCCAAAAAGTTATCAGTTAACATCTTCAGTCCTTTGTTTTGCATGTTTTGTCCATAATCCAGTAGTATAGTAAGAGACATTCTTTGCATCACAAGACCAGGATTTCATTGTTGCTCATGTGTCTGTGTTCATGTCCTCTCAGTCGTCTGTCCTGCATCCTTTGCTGCAACTTGTTCCCCAACTTCATGAGAGAAGATTGAAGAGATACAAAGCAGACGTATGTAACTTTAAACTATGTATGTTTGCTGTGACCGTTGGTGCCTGGGGGGGGCCACACTGAGAATGCTCAGTCAAGTCAAACTGCAAAGAATGGGGCAGACGATCCCCAAAAATGGTGGTTATTCTAATAATTAGATTCATTGAGGCAGCAACAAAACAGCTTCTACAATACATCTCTGGTTACCCCAAAGCCAGAAATACAGTTCCCTTAAAGCAATCCAGCCTTGGGTTCCCACCCACAAAGCCAAGTCAAATATGATGAGGATTACTGAAAATCTTGTCCATCATATATAAAGTTCTACCAATCCCAAGGGATTGGGCACATTACCCACTAGGTCCGTTTCATAATAAAGATGGTGAGCTGCTGAGCTGCAAAAGGTTCTTTCCAGAATCAGTTCATCAGGTTATAGTCCAAATAGGTGGTCCATATATAGAGTTCAAATTCTTTCATGAGAACTGGCAGGGTAATCTAGACTGGAGCTGGAGACCTCAGTCTTGCGACTCAAACTTCCCCTGACCAAGCTTAAGCAGATCTGAGATACAGGATTAAGGCCTTAGAGTTCTTTTATAGATCTCTGGCAGGCTATCGATAGCCTCTTGACAGCAGGCATTTGAAGTAAAATCTCCTATTTCTGATGTATACACAGATAATTAGGTGCATTCGTCAGCATAAGCATCCATAAGCAGTTCATATGGAGTTTACTACAAACTTCAAAGAGAAATATAGACCATTATTACACCCAAGTTTCTTCTAAATGTTAATATTCCCTTTTAATCTCTGAATCAATAGAATACAGTAACAGGAACCATCCGTTACAATGTTAACCTCTAACAAGATATAGGTAACCACAGACAAATAAGATCACTAACAATACAAGACTGCATTTCAAAGCTCTAGTCTATCTGACATGGCTTCCTTAGCTATTTATAAGGAATGGACCTAATTACCATTTATATTACTTTTCTAATATATCTTTAAAGGTATCATTTGGGTCATTTAGCCTGCTCATGTGTAATCCTTTCTTGCTCAGTGTCACACTTGCACTCCTACATTGTGTGGTTTCATTACTTCTTTCTGAAAACATCCTATTTAAGTGTTTCTGATCATAGCATTTTTTCCAAGGTGCATCACCACATAAGTATGCTATTTAAGTGAGGTTTTCTATGTCCTATTTACTGGAAAATATTCATGCACCTTCGATGCTTAACATTTTTAAAAGAGAACTAAAATATCATACGTTTAATAAGTAGTGCCCAAAAAAGGAACAATGACAGATGCCATATCCTGTATAATGAATCTAGATGTTTTATACAGTTTTTAAAATCTCAGACAAGTGTTGTGCTATCATATAGCTTAATTTTGCCTAAGGGCTCTTTTTCTTTTACAAGACTGAACAATGTCTGCTTATTAAAATGTATTTATGACTTAAACACTTGTAACGTCAAGAATTGTCCTAGTAATTACAGACCGAAATATGGCTTAATTTAAGGCACAGGTCAGAAAATACCCTCTTTTAATTTTTGCCCAGAGCCTCAAAAGTCTTATTTTTCCGAGCTGTAGAAACATGGCCTTTGAGACTAGATTCTTCTCTTGCTTTGTGCCTCTATTTTTAATAAGCTTGTTCAAAAAAATTTAGCTAGTGTAAACTGATCCAAGATAAATAGATAAGAGCAAAATAGTACACAGTTAGTCCAAATCTCCTCTTGCTTACATTAGTATAAATTGGGAGTAATGCCTTTGAACTCAAAGGTGTAAACACTGGAGTAAAACAGGTACAAGTGAGAGGAGAACCAAGCCATGGACATTTTTCTCCCAAATAAAACTCTTAATTCCATATCTTATTTTTAGACTGGAAGTACAATTAATCCATTAGATGTTTTGCAGACTAAAAAAGTTTTATAGGAATCTAATAGAAATAACAGAATCATTTAAAAAATATTCCTGATATTAATATTATTATGGCATACTCACTGTCAGAGCATGTATGTGCACATTTTCACCCTGCCCCATCTCAAGGCACTCTATTGAAGGGTTTCTTTCATTCAGTCTAGGATTTATCAGTCCTGGTTCCACAGTCTTCTGTTGCTTCCAAGGTTTAGCCTCCAGCCAGGTCACGTGTTAATCCATTCCCCTTCCAGGGTTAACAGAAGCATCCAAATATAAGAAAATTCAGTCTAGTGGTCTCTAAACTCAGTCCTTGGCCTCTGTCTGGGACTCATAGTTCTTAGCCTCTTTCACTCCTGATGCCTGTACTTCCCCTCTTGGTCTAGGGAAGAGGTAAGGGAACACAGGCCCACCCTCTCCTCTGGGATCCATCCCAGGGATCTTGTTTTACAGCTATACACTTCAGTCCCTTTGCCACTCCTACCTTTGCCTTTTACCAGGTCTTTACAAGGTCCCCATCTTGGACTTGTGGCTCCTCATGGCTTCTTCTTAGCCAGCTAAAGAGGTGCTTTCTCTCCCAGCAGCTGGGATGGTACTGTATTTCAAACAGTTCCTCTGTCTCTTACCTTAAGGCAATTGGTATCTCCCTCCTTCAGGGTCTGGGGTTATGGTTCAGGCAGTCTTTGACTCTTGCCTTGTGGCTGTCAAGATCTCCTTCCTTTAGACAGGAGTTCCTGCAACTCTCTTCCTCCAAACCGCAGCTTAGGCCAGCTGTAAAGCCTAGTCAGCTTCTCCTTCAGCTGGATCCTTTTCCTGATTAGCCCTCCACTTTGGCAGATTTAACAGGTTAGCCTTCTCCTGCCAGTCCTTGCCTTGCTAAGGGGCAGGAGGCAGTATATATACTGGTCCCTTTCCTATAGCTCATCCCAGTTGGCTGGGAGAGTGAGGCACTTTGCCCTACCCACTCTGCAAGGCTCCTGGAACCTTAAAGAGACAGTAATGGGATTCTTTCTAAACACTACTTATTTCTGGGACCATTTCCTCTCTCCCAAAGCCTCCTTGGTCTTTGCCTATGAGATGTCTCAAAATCTTAAAGGGGTGGTGGCTTTTAAAGGGGCAACTTTAAAGGGGCAGATCATTCTGTCACAAATATGTAGATGGGTTCTATCCTGAAAGTTACTGGAAAATCTCAAATCCTAATGAAGCCATTTGAGCACATCAGCAGTCAGCACCTTGCTGAATCAGGTCCTTTAATTCTTGCATATCTCTTAACTCTGTATATATCCTCTGGGAATGTTGTAAAATTAATGTTTCTGTTGGGCATATTGTTATATTATTTTTGTTACCAATTTAGATTCCAAATCTGTAAACACGTACTCATGTACTTAACTTTAGAGATTTGAGTAGCCCCATTGACTACAGTGGGACTTGTCCCTTTCCTTCATGCATTATTTATGAAGCATTTTCAGATGCTGTTCTTGGAAAAATTGCACTATGCTACTTTCTTGAATAAAGCTAATAATTGGTTAAAAACTGTCTTCACAGTGAAAGTAGAAAAAAATGTCCTGTTCGTTTTTATTTCACTAACATTATTCATAATGGAACCATGTATCAAGATAGTGAGTGCCAGAAGTCCTTTACTACTTTTGGATTCTAATCAGATTAAATCAACAGGACCATAGTTCTGAAGTCTTTGAGCCTGATTCTGATCTTACTTAGGCTAGTGTTAAATAGGAGTAATTCCACAGCGTAAAAGTGTCATAAATTTGACCAGAATCCGTTCTTATACTCTTCCCCAAATATAAGAAGCTATCTCTTTTACACATTCCACAATATGTTCAGTTCAAAGAAAGAAACATCTGCCAAAAGAGGAATAACACCCCTTCTTCTACGGCATAAAGTATAATCAAATTGGACATTTTTGTGGTAAATACGAACTAGAGATGGTTCAATAACAATATTCCAGAGCTGAACTCTGAATATAGTGAGTTTAGATTTGAGTTCACACTTGAAGCTTATCTCTGTTATGGGCTAAAAACTCTATAAATGGGTTAAATACTGATTCCCCAACAAACTGAAACTCAGGGAAGTTTAAATTGAGATCTTGATTTCAAACCCCTGCATTCTGGGGTGTTTGGACCTGGGATTTTGATTTTCCCCATTATAGAGAAATAAGGCCTAACTTCCATCTGACACTTGTTTTACTTCTATTTCAGTTGAGCTATTCCTTATTTTCACTGATGTGAAAGATGAATCAGGTACATGAAGGTCAGATTCAGGGTGTAATTAGTATAGTTGCTCAGTGTGGTGGTACACTGAACCTCTGAAGTAATAGTAGCATGCCTGTGGAACCATAACTCAGAGACTAACATTATAGGTGTGTCACCTGCTAGGCCATGTAGGCTGTAGCCCTGGTGGGTCCCAATGTCCACTCAAAAACGTCATGGGTGGCAGATATCCTAGGCTGGGGGAGACTGTACCTCTCCAAACTGTGCTCCGGCCCCAGGTTCTGCCCCCCCACAGCTTCCCGCCATGGCTCCAGTCTCCCTGATTGGGTGTGGGTTGGCCCTAGCTTGGGCTGCGCTGCCCACCTTCCCGGCACTCTGGGGAGCTAGCCTGGGGCAGGCGCCAGCGGCTACGGTGACGGGGGCTATTGGTTCTGGCGGGGACGTGGAATGGGCATGGTCTCGGGCAGAAGAGGCAGGGCTGGGAGCTAGCCTCCCCCAGCTGGAGGTTCACACACTGCCCATGGCTAAAGTGAAGGCATATTTTTCTAGGGCTGGCAAGAAAGAGAAAGGTTGCAGATACATTAGGTACAGTGTTTTAAGCAGTTATAACTTAGTGGGACAATAGCAGTTCTTATTTGGCCCCTCATGGTGGTGGTGGAGGGCACCAAGGTTTAGGTATCTTCTTGCCTAGTGTCTGTGTTGCCCTCCCCAGCCCAGTCTTCTATTCAAAATATGGCTGTCAAATGATTTTAAAAAATTAATAGCTATTAATTGTAGTTTTAATTGCACTGTTAATAATAGAATACCATTTATTTAAATATTTTTGGATGTTACTTACTTCTGCACTGCTGCTGCAGCTCATAGTGCCTGGCACTCAGTCTGCGGCTCAAGGTGGACTCCATGTTGTTGCACAGGGGCTCCCGGCCATCGCACAGCCCTCTGGTGACGTCTGGCTTAGCAGCAGCAGACAAACTCCCTCTCTTTCCCAACCCCAGCTCAGTGGTGACTGGGTACATGGGCAGGGGACACCCGGACATCAGCCCCCACCCCCTGCTCTGCGCAGCAGACAGGAGTAGGGTTGCTACCTGTCTGTTTTTTACTCGAACAGTCCAGGTTTTGGCTTCTGTGTCTGTGTGCCATTTAGGGTTTCCAGGTGCTCAGTTTTTGGGGACCTGGCAATCCTAAATGGCACCCCAACCAAAAAACCGGTTACGATGAGGCACGGGGAGGCACCAGGTTACTAACTCGCACCAGCCCCTGCTCATCAGGGGCAGACTTCAATGTGCAGGCAGGCTCCTTGAGACAATTCAAAGACATGGGGAGGAGGGGGAGAGGAGTGAGTGACAGGGGTGTGGCCTTGGGGGATGAGGTGGAGAAAGGGTGGTTCCTGAGTGGTATTTTTTTTTCTATATCTGCCTTCTCTTCTGGTCACTTCCTGGGTCAGCGTCCTTCCTCCTACCTGTCCAGGGGAAAGAGAAGTACAGTGGGGAGAGTGTTGATGAGAATGGTAGTCTCTTGCTTAGCAGGTTCATCATACAGACCCATCTCTAGATAGGACTGTCCCTGTTCCTATATTGAAGCTATGTAAGGGAATATGTGATCTTCTTAAAGCCCCAGCTTCTGGAGTCCTGTTAGACTCTCAGATTCTTTCATTCTTTCTTTCTTTCTTAACTAACCCTCATGGTTATGGAGAAAAACTTGAAAACCTGGACAATAGAGGCTCAAAAAGCAGAAGGAAAATAAAAAGAACCCCAAATTTACTAATTTTTAAATCTCATTTTTATGCCAATCTCATGAATTTGGAATCCTTTGGGTTGGCAGTACTGTTTACTCCAGCCTTTGGATTACTATGCTATCCCAGCTATTGGTGCTGGAGGTGGAGCTGACTCTATTTGGATGGTGCTATATACCGATGGTGATAAACAGCATATATTCACACAAGTTCCCCATCTTCAGGACTGTCTTGGATGGAGTTTTTTCTTTATGGCCTTATGAAGCAAGCTGGCCTTTTCCCAGGATGTATCTCTGATGCACAGACAGCATTTGTGGCATTTTCAGAGTTTCTGAGACCCAGAAGGCCATGGGTATCTTAGGATATGTCTATACATGGGAGTGTGCTTCCCCTGGGAGGGGCTAACTGCCTGAGTATATATCCATCAAAGGCACTAGGCATGCACGGGCAGGAGGGCTAGCCCCTCCTGCCATTCACACCTCTGTATTTAGCAGACTAGCTACACTCTATATTTAGCAGACTACACTCTATATTTAGCAGACTAGCTCAATCAGATCGTACCCCCAGCTTGAAGCATAGACATACACACCTTAGAAAACACCATCATATTTAAAAATGCACTTCAGACCGGAGATAAAATCTCAGCCACTTTTGTCAGCATATTTTCTTCTTCTGTAGACTAATTGGAACACTGTACTGTAACTATGCATAGCTGTCATTTTCCCTTGAAGTTTAGTACAAATTCAAAAATTGGAGGCCTTATCAAAGTTGTATAGACTCCACTAGGAACAGTCAATTGCATCCTGGAGGACATATTCCTCTTCAGAGTTTTTAGGTCTTTTGGGAGACAATATATTTCATCCAGGGGGAACTTAAAAAATGCCTTTTGATTAACTTGTTGCTGGCTAGCTTTCTAACTTACTAAAGAGACAACTCTGTTCTCAGCTTCTGATATAGATTCTGCATCAGAGGCTTGAAAATGAGGAGGAAGTGATTGGGGAACAGTGAGCTTAAAAACAGATTTTTTCCCCCCTTTTTTAAAGAAGCATCTCAAAGTATCTTAATGCATCAAAATACTCATAGCAAAATTAAGCATGAGTGCCTTACATTTGGGGAGAAATATGTTATTCATTTATATTCATTCTTTATACAGAATTGTCTACGAAAATTTTTGTTTCTCTTCTTTATAAAGCTGTCGGTTTGTGGATCATACATTTCAGTTTTTGCAAAGTTTTGCTACTCACAAATATGTCATGACAAAGAATTCAGATAATAGGGAAGCACACTCTGCCCATTATGAAATGGCTGCTGTCTTAATAAAATGTTTGTATTTATATCCTTGCCCCTTTGATATTTTGGTTCTGAGAACATCGACTCCATTTGCTCAAGAGATCTAGAGATGATACACTGAAGATGTATAAAAACTACTTTAATAGTCAGTTGCCTTCTAGGAAGAAAAAGATAAAAAACAATTTGTATGATATCATTCTAATGCAGTGTCCTTTTAAAGTATATGGAAGACTCTCATCAGAGTGAACAATTTTTAAGAAGCAGGGAAGAGAAAGCTATCAATATGTAATAAATCACCTAATCTAAGATAATTTTAATTATTTTAAATGTATTTTCATCAGTTGTTTGGAAACATGAACTACAAATGAAAATTTTTGGAAATGTGTCAAAACAGAAAAGAAAAAATGCTATAAAATCATCAGATTGATGGGGGAAGCAGAAAAATGGAGTAAAGAGACATACTATGTCTGACTCAGGTGGCATAATGGAATTCAAATGGAATCTAGGCTAACAACTAGAACCAAAATAAGAATTAATATTAGGAAATAAAGTTAGATTTTTTAAAATGTAACAAGAAATAACTTAGTCTGTACTTCCTAGAAAGCTGCAGAAGATTTCATGTTTTGTAAAATTCCCTAACTTCTTCAAAATGCTATAAAAGTGTCTTAAAATGCTAACTCTGCTATACAGACCCCATACCTTTCCTAATAGATCTTCGTAAATTGGAAAAAGATCATTGCATTTCTCTTCTTGGCAGGATTACAATATTAACATTTTAAACCAGTGAACTATGTTGTGTATATATCTCTTTCAAGAGTTCTGTACTTGATCTTCTACAGTAACTATTTCCTGGGAATTACAGATACAGCTCTGTAAATCTCAGGTTGTCTACTCTAGGTTTCCTGTAGCAGAGGACTGTTTCATTTTAAGGCTCTATCTGTAGTGTGACAGGGCAAGGCTAAATGGCAATAGTAAAGCAGTGAGGAACAGGTATGTTAGCCCCAGGCTAAACAAATCCCTGGTACAATGGTAACCAAATGGCAGTTGCTCCAGGTTAATCAAGGGCCAATTAAGATCCTTCTAGAAAGCAGTGGAGATGGCTAGGTTGATTGGGACACCTGAAGCCAATCAAGGGTTGGCTGGAACTAGTTAAAAGCCTCCCAGTTAGTCAGTGAGGTATGTGTGTCCAGAGCTGTAGGAGGAAGCCATGCTGTTGGAGGAACTAAGCAGTACAAATCCATATCAGGTGCAAGGAAGAAGGCCCTGAGGTAACAGTGAAGGAGATATTGAGCGAGGGCTGCTGTGGAGAAGTGGCCTAGGGAATTGTACACATCCTATTTCCAAAAAGTCAGCTACCATAGCTGCTACTATTAGGGTCCCTGGGGTGGAGCCCGGAGTAGAGGGCAGGCCCGGGCTCCTCCCTCCCCTCCCCAATTAATCACTGAGACTGGGAGAAAGAGACTGTGTGAGGGAGGGTTGCTTCTCTTCACCTCCCTTGCTGGCTTATGATGAAAAGCTGTGACCCTTGCCTCTAGAGAGAGAAGGGCTACGTGGAGGGTCACAGTGAGCCTCTGAGGCTAGGGAAATCCGCCAGGAAATGTGGGATGCACGGAGAAATGGACAGAGCTTTGTCACAATAGTTATTGTCTAAATATCATGTTCAGACACTGAGAGAAGGAGCTTTTTGAAGGGCATATCTTTGGGAAAGGATGGTGTGTCAATCTTGGGGCTTGATTCTCCTCTTACTTACACTACTTAACATTGGCTTAAGTGTGATCATTAACAGGCCATTGCTCCTTCAATTCAGATGTCCTTTTCTAACTTGGTCTCCATTGTGTTGTTGTCTCTTAAAAAGGGGGACATTGAATGTTATCACTTGCCATGCATTTTTCTGAAACAGACATTATTTGTAAGGCAAAAAATGAAAAGTGACACCACATTTAATGACTTTTGATTTAATTATTTATTGGTAATGGGATAGGGTCAGGATTACCAGTGGCATTGCCTAGTGGGCATTTGTCCTGTTTGCTTTTGCCAACTGATCAAGTCAGCAAGAGCAATTGTGACAAATGCCCACTTTTTTTTCCCCCAAAGCTTTTTCCAAAAGCTTTAAAAAGGGACTGTCCCAGCCAAAATGGGATGTATGGTCACCCTACTGATGACAGGGAAGGACCCTCAGTCTATCTCTTGGCACCTGTAGATAGCTCAACCTTGCCACAAGGATTTCAGTATCTCTATCTTTTTACTCCTGGGAGGGGTGGAAATAAGGTCTATGTCCCTTTATGGCAAGGATGTTTGGTAGGGGAGCTGGACTCTCCCACTCCACTAGGCTCTGACCCAAAGCCCTATGAGAGGCAAACAACGTCAGAAACCAGGAAGTGCCTGGGCCACTTCCTACCCTCCCCAGCCTCACAGTCCATTTTAAAATATCAAAGGAAAAAAATAAGGTAACTGAACCTTCAGCCTGGTGGGTCTCAGCTGGTAGTCTCTTCCTCCCAGGTGGAGACTTTTGTGGCAGCACAGGTCAGGAGCTCTCAGGGTAAATCTGTCTTATTCCCCCATCTCAGTTGTTTGGCTCCCTTTTTAAGCTCCTTCCTCCAGCTGGAGTGTTCAGGAGGACAGAGTCACCTGGGCCCAGAACTGCTCCTTATGCCTTCAGTTCTATATGTCTATGAGAGTCTTTCTTTATGTATGCTCTGCTTTGCAGTAATTATTTTAACTTCTCAGTGCTCACTGGAAAAGGTCCTGCTTCCAATGGACATTTTAGGATATGGAGCAATTCCAATTCTGCCTAGTTCAATTCAGAAATCAGAACAAGAGTGGAACTGGAAAACTTGTGTAGCGAAGGTGTTGTACTTACAGTACAGTCCATTCTCTGAAACAGAAATGCTGCAGAAAGGAGGTGTTGGGGAAATTTTATCCAACTTATTTTGCTGTCTGGAACACTACGTAAGCTCTCAGTTCACTGGGAGCTTCTGAGCAAACCTCCACTTATTACAATCTATGTTGCCACCATTTCTAAGAAAAAATCAGAGGACTATGGACACTAGATATTTCTAGGAAAGGAGACTAAGAATGTGGTCATAGAGGAAACAAAAACCAGAAGGTGCCATCACCAAAATAGTTTCAGAAAAGGATGTATAATACTTGGGTTATATTAAATATCAGCACAGCTTTTCTGTTGAGGGATGAACTGTAGCATTTAAATATAAATATAATATAATTATAATATAATGATAATATTATTTTATATTATACTGGTCTTTTGAGACCTTTGCAACAGTACTATTTTAAAGTGCAATAAAGAACTTTTAGTGAACACCAGCTTGGTCTACATGGACTAATTAATGCACTAACATGGTAGTGCACTTTTGAAATCACAACACACAGTGCGAATTGCTGCTCTGTATGGACAAGTCCCTAAAGTGTGATTTTTTTTTTTTAAACTGATTTAGCTAAACTAGTGCAAAACGCTGTTTGCACACACTTAGTTTGGTTTAAGAGGGCATTATTTTACTTTAGCTTAAGTCAATTTGAAACAGGTTTAAGCTACACTGAAATAAGCCACTCATAAACTGAAAAAGTGTCCACACAAGAGTTTGCACCAGTTACATGAAATCGGGTTAAAACCTATTGAAGTTTAATTAGTGCAATTTCTGTTCGTAGAAAGGCCTCTGATGAGTCTGTATTTGTAGGTACAGTTACTTTGGATTTCTCTAATAGGCATAATGTGAAATTATTATATAAATTATAGCCCTGAGGTGTAGTAGAATGTTATGCTATTAAGGAAGATGTAGCAACAGCATTGTCTACAGGAAGCTTTATGAAAAGCTCAGGAAAATCATGACATTGTGCATACCATCTTGGGGAAGTATAGCTGAGGTATACTACTGAGTCCTCTTTTGGCCTTGTCCCTCAATATTTATCTTAGCACAACTGTTCTATTCAAGGACACCCATTAATATTCAAGAACAAAAGATTTCCCATGGAAGATACTATGTTTTAAGAAGTTATCCTCTCTTAGACTCGCAGGAAACACAGACATTGTTCTATTCTGTGAAAGGATCTATTCTGCAGAATACACTTGAAGAACACTGGACAACCCAGTCAACTTCTGAATAAGGACCATATAGCAAAGAGATGTATCCTACAGCAGGATCCAGGTGTTAAGTGACAATGAAGTGTTGCTTGGAATTATTGTATTTCTGATCAGGAGTCAGAGTTGTTAGAGATCATGTAGGATGGGCCTGTTTGCTGCATTCCTCTGTAGTGCACTGATGCCTTGGGATACCTATTTTGAATGGATTTATCTGATTAACTACAATCAGTTGACGAGAAAAACAGCCATGCTGTTGAATGTCCATGCATCTGCAACTCAGTGAACATTGATTTTTAAATGGGAGCTGTCAAGCAGAAACTCCTGAAAAATCCTATAGAGAACCACTCTGTATATTCAAGCTAAGAGCCGATGCACTCATGTGGGCTACACTCATGCAGGCTGCACTATGTGGTAATGTACGCATCACTTTAACAACTATTTTATCTTTTTTGTTAATTCTTTTATCATTGTTATTTTATCTGTTCTCTGCAAGTTACGATTTTAATTATTTCTGTTTGATAGTATGTACATACAAAGTAATAAAAAGTATCACGTCCTCCTGAGAACTTAGTGCTTCTTGCTGACCTATAAATACTGCAAGCTTATTTATACTGTTAAGTTCTGTGACAATACTTTCATTCATTGGCCCACTCATTTTTGTGAAACAATGCAAATAATTACTCAACAAAGAGCTAGAAATTTTTGTGTGAAACACCCAATCTTTTACCATTGTGGAAGGAAAATACAAGGTGAAATCAAAGCCCTGTTGAGTAAATGGGAGTTTTGCCATTTACTTCAATAGGGCCAGGATTTCCTCTACTGTATTTACCCCATTGCACCTTTCTCCTTCCTCCCCATTTGCTAGCAACTTATAAACTGCTGCTCCCTTTAAAGAATATAACTCTCAAACAAGATGGAGGAGGGAAACAGAGGTGGTTTGATACTGGTATCTATTGTATTTCTATGTATTTAATTATTTTACAGCTTTCCATCTTTCCGTATTTCTTTCCTTCTTGTTTCCTCTAAATCTAGTGTAAGTTGCATTCCTGTAGCACACCTCGCATAATATATATAAGCAAACCCAAGAAACCACTTAAAAAACTGTTCTTTTAGTCTTTTCAAATAAAAACCTAGTATAGTTGGTATAAATGTACGTAATTCTAGAAAAGCATATGATGTAAAGAAAATCATATAGGCAATCCCTATAAGGCAAAGCATAACTTGTCCATGGTGATAACGGTGTACCCTGTGACAAGTAAAACAGGGTCCTACCATGCTTTACAAGACTTGAAAATTATGTACAATTTTCTTCCTTGGCGAGGTTCCTGGGATTTGGGGAGTCCTATGGTTGGAGGTGCCTGGGGCCATCCTGATCAAAGGGGTCCTCTAAGTGCTATTATAGACTTCTAATAACATTAGGAGCTAACAAAACATGGTTTTCTATTGGAGAATTCTGACTTTGATTGTAATCTCAGTGATACCCTGATGAAGAGGACAGTTGTTAATGAGGAGATACCAGTGGTGGTTGAGAGAGTTATGATAAATGGATGAATCTAGATCTAAGGATGTTGTGGGAAGCATATGGTTTGACCCATTTTGTCTTGAACTTTGCTTGGATTCCTTTTCACAACAAACAACTTTGTGAAATATCTGCTTTCAAAATGGACTCTGCACATGTTGGGCTCAGTTCTCCTGTCACAGCCGGGAAGTAGTTAGCCAGATCTAGTGGTCAGAGTAGGATTCCACAGTCACAAGACAAAATCAAGAGTCAGCTTGGTCAGGAGATCAGAAGCAGGAGACAAATTGGAGATCAGAACTGGGAGTCAGTCAGGCCACGTCAGGATGCCAAGGAAACAGAGGCAGGAGACAACTGGAGGTCAGGAACCACAAGTCAAATGCCAGGAGTCAAGCCAGGTCAGAATGCCAGGAAGTCAAGCCAGGGGAGCTAGAGCCCTATTGTTCAGACAACTTCCTGTTCCTGCTGCTGGATTAAAAAGAGCCAGTGGGGCAATTAGCTGTTCTAGGACTCTGCCAATAGGACCTTAGGCAGAGCCTCAGGGGCTGGGTTTTGTGGTCCTAGGTAAGCAGATGTCAGTAGGCTACCAGGTGGAGGGTTGGAGCAGGGTCACTCGCATAAATCGAAACCGATTTTCAGACTAGTGAGTCATGACACCTACAAGTTCTCTATACATGGAACTTTCATTGAAGCCAAAGGGAATTCCATGCAGGAGAGTTTTCAGGACTGTGCTTTATATGACAAAATGAAATTTGTTTATTCATCAATCTTTCTTACTATATAGTTGAGAAGAACCAATGATCTAATAAACTTATGGGTCATGAACAGGTTCAGAGGTCACAACAACTCTCCTTTTCTTTGCAGCTAGATGTGGGAAGGAGGGGAGTCCTTAAGCCCATGAATTCTGAGAATTCTCAAGCTGTCCCCAAGCAGTCATCACAAATATGAGTGATGCAACTTGGAAAGTCAAAGCTGAATTCTGCTCAGCTATGTTGGTGTATTTCTAGAACAATTCTGACTCAACTGAGTCAAAAGTAGAAACAAAATTTTGCCCTCAACTGTTAAATGGTTATTCCTTGTCAAAATTATTTCTGAAGAGGAGTTCTCTTGTATTGTTTAAGGGGAGAACTATGCATAAAGCAAAGGATACAGTGGTACTGTATAATGGTTGTATTATGTATATAGACAGCCTCATATATGTATTAAAGGGAAACTGCTAGAAACCTTCTCTCTCCATCTCCATGTGGAAATGAAATTAATACAAATAGCGTAAAATTTTATTTTTTCCTTGGCTAGTATTATTGTATTTGGACAATTTTCTTTATTAGTTGGGTTGTTCAAGTTTGTGTGTTTTGAAATGCATTGTTTCAGGAGGAACTTCAAGGACCTGGAGGGATTCAAAGCAGGGGCTACTTTTTGTTCAGGGTATGGTCAATTTTTTCTTTTTCAAACTGATTGTTCGATTTCAAAAAGTACGGTATTCAACATCAATGAGAGCCAGGGAGCTTGTTTCCATTGTAGCACTTATTATAGTTAAGGATCTATCTGCATTCCCGTTATAAACACCTCGCATTTTTAGAGGTGCTTAGCACCTGGTACTTCTATTGAGCTCTATAGATAAATTCTACAGGGCAGGGAATGTGTGTTTGTTTGTACAGTAACTAGCAAAACAGGACTTGACTAGAGCCTGTGGGTGCTACTGCAAAAGAAATATTAAATAAAAATCAATAGATGTTGTCAGTAGTAGGCACTTTTCAGGATTAGATAATAATTGGATTGTAAATATTTACCCTTGATGGAAGGGTGTCAGTGTCTTGACATGGGAACATTTTCTCCTACATACCAATTGAAAAATGTTTTTAATCTACTAAATGAATATTCTAAGATCATGTCTAAAACTGATTTTCTAAAGCTTTTCCACCAAAAATACTGTAAGAAGTTTTGGCATGCTGTCTTAGTGTGTGCTGTATGGACATGTTCCCGTGCTGTTTCTTAATAAATGATCAATTATCACGTTTATAAGCCTTGAACTAATAAGGATTTAGAGCACATGCAGACAGACATAAATCATCCTTGTCTACCTGGTAAATAAAACAGTATTTCTACATGCTACATATAGTGCTATGATATATACAGACACCAGTAGTTTATATTGCAACAAGATACACACTAGGCCTGATTTTCCACTTTGCTTGTATTTTGTCTTGTCATTTGCATTTCAGCAAAGTGTGTATAAAACATACCTCATCAAAATATACTTAGTCCATCCTAAACTTAAGCAGTTAAGCCTTTTTTGCTGTTTCTTAGCATAATGGATTAAGTTAAGGGTGACAAGTCATCCTTAATATTGACTTTCCTGGTTTTTGTTGGGTAAAGTCTTAACATTTTTTTTTCTATTTAAATACAAAGCTGGCTGGCAAACGGTACACATTTTGTATATTATATTTCTCTAGTATGAAACTTGGAGTTAGACAATTATGATTAACTGAAAGGCCAAATAAAATTCAAGGGTGACATAAACAGTGGTGTATTTTACCTGTCAGATAAAAGGTGGTCATTCTGGGCCTGAACCAGCTCCCATTACAGTCAATGGCAGTTGTTCCATTGACTTTAGTGGAAGCTGAATCAGCCCCTCATTGAGTGTGCAAAATTAGTGAAATGTACACGAGTGGGAGGGTGGAAAGGATTTAGCAAGAAAGCAATTAACAGGATGGTGTAAAGTAAATGAGACCTTGCCAACTCTGATATACGACACATGGCTTTGGTCTAGGGCAGTGGTTCCCAGACTTGTTCTGCCGCTTGTGCGGGGAAAGCCCCTGGCGGGCCAGGCCGGTTTGTTTACCTGCCACTTCTGCAGGTTCGGCCAATCGCGGCTCCCAGTGGCTGTGGTTCACTGCTGCAGGCCAATGGGAGCTTCTGGAAGCGGCACGGGCCAAGGGACGTACTCATTTACCAGTATGTCCTTGCAATGTGTCCTAAAGTCACCAAATTCAAATTCTAGAGGACTAAATAGAGAAGCAAATTCCAAAGCCAATGATGCCTCAGTGATAATTCCCTGCTGCAAGCCCCTTTCCATTTATAGGGGACTTTCAACTCAAGTGCCTCATAGGACCTGAACTGTACCTGTAATATATGAGGAGGAAGAGCTGGTAGGCTCTCCAATAGATAAAACCCAAACCATTCAAGGTTTAACAGTCAAAAACAATACCTTACAGTTAACCCAGATCAATCACTGATCAGAGAACACAGGTGTGAAGTGCTATATGTTGTGGATTTGTGTATTCTGCACTGGCAGCGCTAGACAATAGCAAAGGTTTAGTCCAGTTTGCAGTGCATTGCAATAAGCTAGCCATGAGGTAACAAAGGTCTGGATAACCATGAGGAGAGCTATGTGAAAATGGAAAGGGGAGGAAAGAATGTAAAGGAGCTCCTTCTGCCCTCTTCTCCTCCCCCTTTGCAAACTCAAACAGAACTGGGCCCAGTCTGGCCCTCCGTTTATAATGGTTGTAAATTTGCTGTATAAACAGTTTTCAGAAGTTGAAAAGCATAGACAACAGTGTTGATTTCAGTCTCTTTAACTGAGAAATTATCCTGTAAAAGATATGGTATAACTCAAGAGATTTGCAAAATGCTGTCAATACTCTGGGACCTTCTTCTTTAAACCCTGGATGGTTTTACAGTGTTAATTTCTTACGAAATATTTGTTTTTTAGCCACGCAATGGAAGGAGATCAGCAGGTTTCCGCTGAAAAGGTATTTATTTCATATTTTTAATCAAGATGCACATCCCAATCCTGCTCCCTTTATACAATTAAACCAAGGTCCACATCTTCGAAAAATGTTCACTAATTTGGGTGCCATGACTTTAGGGTAGCCATCGATCCCTATGGCCTGATTTTCAGAATTGCTGAGCATCCACATCTCAAATTGAAGTCAATGGGAGCTTCAGATGCTTAGTATCTCTAAGCGTATGTCTACACTTGGTGCTCCAGGTGTGATTCCTAGCTCAAGCAGACATACTTGGTGCTAGCTGTCATCAGGCTAGCACCCTAAAAATAGGGTAGCTGTGGTAGCATGGGCAGTGACTGGCACAGGCTGGCCGCCCCAAATATAAACCCACCTGGACATGATGGGCACATACTTGGGGTGAGTAGCCCATGCTACCACAGCTACACTACTATTTTTAGTACACTAGCTAATGAGCGCTAGTGCTGAGTATGTGTACTTGACCTGGGAATCATATTCCCTGCTCAGAGTGTACCATAGCCTAAGAATCAGGCCATAGGTGTCTCAGTAGAAAAATCTGAGGAACCCAAAATCTACAGACAGTTTGGAAAGTTACTACTTACCCGTGACAATATATGAACCAGACAGAATCCAACTTAACCTGGAACCTGAAAGTCAAGTTTGTAGAGCTAGTGCCAGTGACTGTGTGGGAGGAAAAAACAAACTTGTAATCTGTGAAAATTTTATCCCGAAATCGTTAAAAAAGAATGAACAGGAAACTCCACAATCTCATTTTTATAATTACTTTTCTGAGTAGAACTTCACTACAAATCCCATTAGCATCAAGGAGAGTTGCATGTGTATACTGAGACGAGAACAGAGCTTTGCCCAAATCCAGAGGTCCTTACAAAGACACAACTCCCATTGAAACCATGTAAGGACTTCAGGATTGGACCCCAAATGAGTTAGCTAACTGAAAAACTTCAGAGAGGTACATGAAAGATTTCCTTTACCAATACTATGATTCAGTATTTGAGTATCCTTTTTATTCCGTTTATTGTATTTTAGATATGTAGAATCACATCATATAACTGTATAAACAACTACTGTTTTATTTTTTTTCAGGATTTTTATTCCTTACCTAGAACTAATGCTGTGGGAATGCAGAATACATGGACATAGTGTTTTGCTCACAAAAATTATTCCTTACCAATTGTACAATTCTTAAAAAACCACTAGAATGTAAATGTTCCTAAATCAGATTTTGTTAAAATTGCCAATGTTTCTTTAATTTCTTGAGTATATTAAAAGCATCTTAAAATTATTCAATTGATGTCTAGTGTCATGATGTATACAGTTGTGTGTAATAAAAATGTAAACAAAAAAATTAGTGTAAGATCCTTGCATGCAAAAAATATTGTCCCTACCAGTATTGCTATACACTTATTTATTTATTTATTTATTTATTTGGTAAATAAAAGCAATCAGTAGAGTTGTTTTAAATGGAATGTTTTATTGAGGAATTTTCAATTTTTACATAATGCATTTTGAAAGTAGGCATTTTTAAGTTAAACTAACACAGCAGAGTGTGTGTATGTGTGTGTATGTATATATAATATTTCTATGAGTCAAATAGGCTTATCTCTGTACATGAGAGCACCAAGTATGTTCTCGTGCCTAGATAAAGTAAGAAACTCCATTTAAGTCAAGAGACTTACATCCTTGTAAAACATGTGAAGGAGAAAAATCAGACTCTATACACACATGCGTGCGCGCACACACATATATACATAAAAGCCAGCCAAACTTTCCCCATATGTTGATTTTTCTAAAATAGTGCATGAAATCTCTCTCTTCCAATATGATTTTCATTGCAATGCCATTGTATATAAAACTGCATTATTACAAAACAGTACCTGAAGAGCCATTAGACTAGTATGTAGTTGGAGAGAATGCAAATATGTTGGTTAAGAAAACGTTCCAAGTAATCATTTCAATCATTTTTTAGGAAGGATGAATAAAAAAAGTGGTGCCCTTTTCAAAGAGTGTTTTCTCAACCTTGTTTAATTTTGATTGGCAAAATGAAACAATTTGTACTATTTTAGAAGAGAAATAGCTCTAATTTATTTAAATTAAAATATAATCATAAATTAATTGTATTAGCTGGCATAACACAAATGCATTATGGCCCTGATTTAGAAAAACACTTAAGCACATCGATGTGGAATCTCTCTCCTATGTGGAGATAACAAATTCTTCCCACAAGAGCAAAGCTGGCCTCTCAGTCTTCATCGCTTGAATTCACGTCTCAGGGTTTGTTTTCATTAACAAATTAAGTTGTGTCAGAGCATGATTTTGAGGGGTTATGGTAATTAACATAATAGTAAACATAACATCACTCAGTGTTGACAGGTATTGTTGTGTTTAACATTGTGTCTACTGGTCATGGTTAGAGTTCTTCCTCGAGTTACCCACTACCTGCGGAAACAATAATAAACACAACAGTCCCTGTCTCCACTGAGTACTAGTTTGTGTTAACTCTGTGGGCTACAATAGATCATGAGGTAATGATCCACCCTGAGCAAAGGCCAGTATGTTGCTGAGCAGCCTAGGAAGGAGATTGTGATTTTTCTAATGATCTTATGGTCTCACCATTGCTTCCAAGAGGAAGTAAGCTATCCTGTGTCTATATGTGGTACAGTATCTGCCAGCACACCAGCACTGCTACACTACCCACTGGCCTGCATGAGGGCTAGCAGAGATGTAGCTGGTTTGCGGAGCCTTCTTCCCCTCCTGCATTTTGAGTAGTGGTATGTATAGCTGGCACAAGACAGTAAGGGAGTTATCACAACTCTTCAGGGTCATAATCTAACAGGATGTAAGTTCCCAGTGTAGCCAAGACCAGAGTGCTTAACACTGTAGTAGTCACCTAGTCACCATGACTCCTCAAAGTCATGCTGTAACACAACCTAATTTGTTAGCAAAGAGATACCTCGGAGTGATTTCCACCAGCAGAGCATAGTGCTCTCTTCAATCTCCCCAAATGGAAAATCCATGCTCTTCTTAGCTGGAATTTTGAATTACTTCCTGATATGGGCTGGTCTCATTAGAGATTCCTTAGATGAACTAATCAGTTCAAATCACTATTTATCAAAAGCATGGTATCAGAAAAGATACACTTTTTTTTTAAACAAAACAGTCATAAAACAAATATTTGGAATACATTGCTAGACTAAGTTGTTGTGAATGGATCCAATAAGCTATTTGTATCAAACAGCATAAACCAAAATACCATATTATTTTCACCCTCTTGTTTTGTCTTTAATTATATTTTTTAATCCACTCTGAGTTCTTGAAATGGCAATTCAGCAAAAGAGGAGTGGTCTAGTTTCAGTCTTTGTATAGATTTGATAAATATTTCAGACACAAATATTGTAGGCCATATTCATTCCATCTTTAGGTACAGAGGGAATAAAAATAGCTGAAAACCCACTAAAATAGGCCAAAATCTGTTTGAAATTGAGTAGCTGCCATACTTTGCCTGTTACATATATTGCTTCTTGAAGAGAATGGTGAATCTCTTGGATCAGGTCAGCTGAGACTCAGAGGGTATGGACTGGAGATCCTAAGCTGTAAGGACATATTATCTGATTGTCCTGTGAATCCACCATTTACAATCAGTCCTAGTGATATAAAATACATAAAGAAGTTACAGTAAAAGTTGCTAAATATTAACCACCCTTTGGTTTGTTATGAAATATACTGGAGATTCCAAATACCCGCGCCAGATAGGTTCATTAATATGGTACAGAAAAAAGGTTCTAAAGGACTGATGCCACCATCAATTTTAATGATCACGCAGTCTACCACGTGCAGCTGTTTTTACTGAGCGCCACTGTCGCACACCCTTCCCCACGTCCCTGTGTGTTGCAATTTAGCGTTGGTGACGGAGGGAACCAGCTGCATTGGTCCATTAATCGCCTTCTTCTGACATAACCCAGGGAATGTAGCCACTGAGGTGGGAACTCAGCACAGAGAACGTGCCAGTTTTCGGTGCATCTGGTGTAAGGGGTCACATTATTTACACATTGACTCGCGCTATGTATTTCCACATCCACCGCAAACACGCACTTCTGAGGTGCACACGCGAGGCCCTTCGAGCCGTGAGAGCTTGGGGGAGCGCTGGATGCAGCGGGAGCTGAGCTCCCGCGCGTTTCACGGCGGATGGATTTGCCCGTGAGACAGCGACAGGCGAGAGGCAGCCCAGCGGCCCCCTCCAGAACCCGACCGAGAGAAGAGCGTCACGAGCTCGCGCAGCGGCCGTTAAACCTCGGAGCGGGCGCCCGTTCGCGTTGTAGCCCGGCCAGGTTCTACCAGCCGTCTGGGACACTGATTTGAATACGCAAATAACCGTTCTCATGGCCCCGCCCACTCCTCTGTGTCTAAGCGGAGGCAGTTCTAAGCGGCCAAACAACCGTTTGGCCTCGCGCCTGCTTCACACCAACGTGCTACAGCGTCAGCCAAGGCGGGATCTGCTCTGCGGCAAGGACAGTGCCACGCGACCCCCGCCCCTCCGTCCGCCCGCAGGGCCCAGCCCTGACACATCCCTCCCCGCACCCGCGAGTACACCCAGCTGCATCGGTGGGGAGAGCGAATGCCCCCCCCATCCCACCCCCGTGTGGGCCATGCAGGTGAAAGCAGAGCCTGACTCGGAGAGGGCAAGCCGCCGGCACTGCAGGAGAACTGGGGGTGGGGATGAGCCCAGGTGGAGGGGGAAGTGTTGGGGTGCGAGAGCTGAGCTGGGGAAGGGGGGGTGAGGGAGTGAGGTGGAAAGGGGAAGAGTGAGTGGGGGAGGAGAGGGGTGAGCTAAGGGGGGGGTGTGGGAATCACCTGTATGCAGAAGTGAGAGTGGGAGCTTCATGAAGGTGAGAGAGCTGTGGGGAGTGCAGGCCTCCTGCACCTACAGGCAGGGCCGGGGGGAAGATGTGTAATTTCAGGCAAGGCGGTGTCAGACACCTAGCAGTCCTGTGAAGATGCTGTTGGGGAAGCTGGATGAAAAGGGTCACGCTGGGGGGCTGCTCAGCAAGGTGTGAAGCTGTACAGCGGTGTGGATGGATGTGTATGAGCAGATGTGTGAAGGTGTGGACGCTGCAGCCAGAGGTGGGGGAAGCTGGGGAGGGAGTATGCACTGGGGAGGGAGTGCCACAAAGATGTGGACATGGTGGGGGTAGCAGGGAAGCTGCAAGAAGGTGTTGAAGACTTGACTGGATGGAGGAGTCGGTGTGATGGTTTTCAGGATACCCAGGACTATGAGTCAGCTTGTTACCCACTGCCTCTAGTTGTAGGGTTTCTTGCCTATGGTGACTGGAGGTTAGCTCCCTGGCACCACCAGCCGTAAAGCCACTCAGTCACTCTCCTGCAGGCTCTGCCAGCCATGTCTTTGCCTTGCAGGTTAACAAGAGGTCCCTTTGTCTGTCTGAAGCCTTCCCCTGTGGTTTCCAGCGCCTGGTACTGGCTTCTCTCAGAAATCCCAGATTCTCTGCTCCCAAAGGAGCATTGAACCCTTAGTTTATGAGTTTTATGTTAAATCATCATTCTTGTATAACACACTGCACTTATGAGCACTTACAATAAAATCAAAGAGGGTTTACTTAAGAAAGAACAGAAGTCCCATTGGAAACATGAGTCTGATGGAAACAAATGGTTGCAATACAAAACAAAATAATAAAACAAGAACTAGGATGTACATTTATAGTTAGTTAACTTTCCTATCTAATAAAGCAGCAATTCTCAACCAGGGGTCTGGGGCTCCCTGGGAGGCTGTGAGCAGGTTTCAGGGGGTCCACCAAGCAGGGCCGGCATTAGACTCACTGGGGCCCAGAACAGAAAGCTCAAGCCCCAACCCTCCCACCGGGGGTGAAGCCGAAGCCTGAGCAACTTAGCTTTGCGGAGCCCCCTTGGGCATAGAGCCCTGGCCAATATCCCTGTCTTGGAGTCTCTCGCGGTGCAGATCCATGTATCTAGCACCCATCCTGAGAGCTTACCCCATGTGGCTTCTCAACCCAGTCCCTGGATCCAGTGCTGGCTCCTCAGACTCACCATTTCTAAGAAGTCCACCCAAAGGTGTGAGCTTTCTAGTTTACAGTGTAATTCCTTCAAGAGACATGCGACAAAGTTTGACACACAACACACCCAGACACTTTGCACAGAATGCTAACGTCATTGCTTTTTGCTTAAGAAATGAAGCACAAGAGAGAGTACAGCTCACCTAGGAAACAACAAATTTCCTAAACACAATGCCCCTCACTACATTTCTCTTCCCTTGGGAGTTTTTGGGGATCCATCTGTGTCAGAAAGGCAGGGTTCCCCCTGCCTAATAAGGGTCCTACCTGTGGCTCCTTTCAGTTTGAGCAGGTGAAAATGGCCAAAGAATGTGAGGAGATAAGCTCCTAGCCTTTTATAGCCTTTCAGACTTTCTGTCAGGTGACTTCCTGGTCAGTCCCAACAGATGACTTCCGTGCTAAGAGACCTTTCCCCTGCTAAGCCAGTTCCTCTGGCAGGGATCAGCCATTTGTCTAAAGCAATTGTATGTCAATGGTTGGGCCCTTAAGTCAACCACCATCTTTATTAACCCTTTGCCAGTCACCTTTGGAATGTCAGTCCAGCATGGAGGCAAAACAGAGATGACAGTTACCCCCGCCCCACCGTCCCCACAGCTTGGTAAAGATACATACCAAGAGTTCATAATCTCACCCAGAATTTATAAATTGTATGGACAGATTATCCGAATCATCACAGTGTCCCTCAAGGCTTTAAAATATAATCCAGAGCTCATATGGAGGTGGACTTCGGGGGAGCATTCATGAATGGCCAGGAGTCAGAGCACTGGTCTCAGGGCCTAAGGCATTTGCACGGTTGAGTCCTGTATCCCAAGAAGAGGGGCTAGACAGGAGGTCTTCACCCGGGAGAGTGCCTCAAAGGCCCAGAGTTAGAAATGGTGACTGAATGGTGCCCAGATGCGTCTGGCTTGGAAGTATGTGGGGTACGACAGACCAATTGACAGTCCATGAGGGGGACTCAGCTAGGTCTGTAACAGTGTGGTTTTTCAACCAATCATGTTAAAAGAGTGCAAGTTTGTGTATATACAGGGTCTAAGGGGGAAAAAAATGACAGGACCCATCAGAAGCTCTATGTACTGTTGGTCAATGAGTGAGTGACAAAACAAATGTGAGGCTTGATCCTGCAGTCTTTTCTCAAGCAAAATTCCCAGTGAACTCAGTGGAAATATTCCAAAATAAGGATTAGTCAAAGTTTGCCTCCTCTGTACCACATAGTGGTTGTCTTCATTATAGATTTTGCTTTCCACTTCTAGCAGCTTCTATAGGTGCAGCATGTAGAGAAATCTGCATGTATATCTGGACATTACTTGAGGTATTAAAAAAAATGTTTTCCATGAGCATGAGGAGATGTCATATTGTAGTGCACTGACCTTTGGCTTTCCATTTGTAGTACTTCAGGACAGCTTTTTCAAATCTCCTTTTCAAATGCTATAGAGAAATAAAGTTTCTTCTTTGAGTGATGTCCCGGTGAGTACTCCACTTCAAGTGATTGTGCGCCCCTGCGCCTCTAGTCAGAGAATTTCAACAGCAGTACTTGGTTGGGCCACACATGCGCTCGCCCCATCTTGCACCTTGTTGGTGCTGACTGCAAGTTATCTTGGGCTGTTGTTACAGCGTAGTTCGGGGGGAGCATAGTGAACTGGCTTTGACTGGCTGGGCTGGTTTGCAGCCACTCGACTGAATAAACAAGAAAAAAGATAAGGAGATTTATGTGTGGGAATAGAAAAACAGTAGTGTTTCCTGCCAGAGCCTGCTTGTGGATGTACACCCCCCCGCCGCCCCCTTAGAAGGAGATGATGATTAAAAACGGCTATGCGAATTGCTTTAGATGAACAGTCTCACCTGCAGACCCTGGCCTTGTGAGTGCCCAGGAATTCCCCATGCTGAAGCAGCGCCTGCTATAAGCCCTCAAGGACAAGGCTGGAGGGTCTGGGACTGTCCGTAGCAGAAGGGGCATAAGCATTGTTGCTTGCCTGCTTGCTTGGTTGCTGGAAAGCACGTATTTAGTAACACGTGAAGGCTGGGAAGCTTATTATACTTTGGCAATAAAACCAGTTATACTTATGCACCTGATGTGGCTTCACTGAGTGTATCCGAGCCCACGCCCTTTGGGTCGACATACCTGTAGCGGCGGTTAACTAGCATTGTGCGGCCAACGCCCCCTCAGTTCCTTCTTTAACCTGAGTTGGAGCTTCGGCAGTGCCTCTGCATAACTTACCTTTAGATATAGGATTAGCGCTATAGTACAGTAGATAGAATAATTAGTTAGCATTTGTTCCCTTTTTTCCTTTTTTCTCCCCATTAAAAATACATATATCTTATTTTTATTTTTACATTTCATTCACCCCTCTTGGGGACAATTTTACCTGAGAATACCCAGGTCTCCTGGCTTTAAATGTTGCCTCTCCTGCTGAGAGGCAATTTCAGTCTCAGACAGACATTCCCAGTGTGTCAACTGCTTGGGGGGTAATGCACGTATATCAGAAGTGTTCCCATTGCCACAATCTTAAGGCCCATGCCAGGAAAGTGAGGGACCTTAAACTTAAATGAATTCTTATGGAGAAATCTCTCTGCCTAGCCTCTGATCCGGGACCACAAACTTCTCCTGGTCATCAGTTGCCTATTTCAGTTTCTGACAGACCTCCTCCACTGACTCTGCATGGGAGGGACCTGTCTCCCAGAAAAAGGGCAAAGAAGAGAGCTTCCACTTCTCCTACAAAGGGAGCCTCGGAAAAGAAGCGTTCTTCAACTTTCTCCACATCCTCAGTATTGACCGCACTGCAGCTAAGTACCTACAGGTCAGCAAGATCTTCTGGTACAGCAGATAACCCCTAAAGCCTAAGACCCTAAGTGGGCAGGCTCTCAGAAGGACAGCAGAGACAAGACTGCCCTTCTACTACAGCACTGACTGCAGCAGCTAAACACTCAGTACCGAGCACCTTTGGCACCGCCTCAGCTTACGGCACCATCTTCTGGCTCTCTGGCACATAGCGCAGAGACAGCGGTGCCAGTCTATTTTACCTCCTTTGGTACAGACATCCATGGCACTGATCTTCCCAGTACCGCAACAACTTACGGTTCCACAACAGTTACTGCCAATGCCATCTTCAGTACTGAGATCTCTTGGAATGCAGCAGTTTCTTTGACGTAAGGATCTAGTAGTTGCTCCGGCACCAGTATCACCTCTTCTCAGTACCAATATAGCGTCGGTACATTCAGCACTGTTACACACACCAACAAACAGATTTGCCCCTCCTTTTTCTAGGGAGGAGGGCGACGATGAGGAAGGAGATGTTTATTCGACGTTGGTGAGGACTCATCTGGAGTACTGTGTCCAGTTTTTGGGCACCACACTACAAGAAGGATGTGGATAAATTGGAGAGAGTCCGGCGAAGGGCAACAAAAACTATTAGGGGTCTGGAACACATGACTTATGAGGAGAGGCTGAGGGAACTGGGATTGTTTAGTTTGCAGAAGAGAAGAATGAGGGGGGATTTGATAGCTGCTTTCAACTACCTGAGAGGTGGTTCCAGAGAGGATGGTTCTAGACTATTCTCAGTGGTAGAAGAGGACAGGACAAGGAGTAATGGTCTCAAGTTGCAGGGGGGAGGTTTAGGTTGGATATTAGGAAAAACTTTTTCACTAGGAGGGTGGTGAAACACTTGAATGCGTTACCTAGGGAGGTGGTAGAATCTCCTTCCTTAGAAGTTTTTAAGGTCAGGCTTGACAAAGCCCTGGCTGGGATGATTTAATTGGGGATTGGTCCTGCTTTGAGCAGGGGGTTGGACTAGATGACCTCCTGAGGTCCCTTCCAACCCTGATATTCTATGATTCTGTTCTTCACACCGCTCTTCACTCATCCAGGGAATCATCAGACCAGATCTAAAGGAACAGCCAGGGCACTGTTCCAGAGCTGGCACTCAGGGATAGTATGGGCATCCATGGATGCCACCACCAATGCCATTCCCACCACAGTGGCCATATTGGGACTTGTGGGCAGTATATAGGCAACATTATTTCAAGCGTCCCAGTATCTCCAGGGAAAGACAGAAAAGCTCCCCATTGGAGTCAGAGACAGGACTCTGTGAACCCCCTGAGGGACTTTTGAGGAAACAGAGGAGGCTTTAGACCAGGAGGCCACTCCTCCAACTAACACTTCCTCCTCTTCAGACAGTTTGTTTACATTTGCATGGCCGCCCGCAGCTCCCAGTGGCCGCGGTTTGCTGTTCCCGGCCAATGGGAGCTGCAGGAAGTAGCGGCCAGCACGTCCCTGCAGCCCACGCCGCTTTCCACAGCTCCCATTGGCCGGGAACAGCAAACCGTGACACTAAGAGCTGTGGGCAGCCTTGCAAATATAAAGAAACTGTCTGGTGGCCTGCCAGAGGATTACCCTGATGGGCCACGTGCAGATTGCCCACCACTACTTTAAATGGGCTGCAGATTGCCCACCACTACTTTAAATCAAGATTTGAGGACTTCAGTAACTCAGTCACAATTTATATGGGCCTATTGCAGGAGTGGGTGGATGGGATTCTCGGGCCTGCGATGTGCAGGTCAGACTAGATGATCATGATGGTCCCTTCTGTCCTTAAAATCTCTGAGTCTAAGATCATATTGATAGGGTCAGCATTATCCTATATGAAGAAATCTCCATGGGTTTGGTGGGGAGTGAAGGTACAGAGAACAATTCTCCTCAGGCCCCACACTGAACCCATCTGTGACCATCCGGATGTGAATAGATTATACACGTGTAAATGTGACATTTTGATTTTGTAGGGTTTTTTTTAATATAATTTTGAAGGATAATAAACATTTTTAATTTTAAGCACTCTTTTCTATTTTTAGCAATTTAAATTTTCACAGTTGTGGGACATTATGGGTCGTGGTCAGACAATAAATATTTATTGACTGTAGACATTGAGATTCAAAAAGTTAAAGCTTGATAACCATTAAAATACCAATTATCAACATCATGTCAGAATATACAAAGTAAATATCCTTAAGGCAAACTCTAATAAGTTCTCAAGCAGCACTTTTTTTACTTTGTTTATCTGTACATTTCTGTTATTGATGGAAACATTTTTGTATTGATTTGTGTGTGTGCAGTAAAATCTATGTTTACTGATAAAAATCTAATTTTTCCAAGTTTACATATGTGCCTCTGTGGAGTTGGAAGGAGAGAAGGGGATGATGCCACTCAAGCTTAGCCGTTGCCCACTTACAAATTTTGGCTCATTCTTCTAGGCTTGTTGTTTTCCTGCCCTCTACAGGTAAAGCTGCATTATTTGGCTCCTTATCAGTTGCTGAAATCTGAGCAGCTTTTTATTATGTCTATGTAGGTTATAACTTAAATAAGCCAAAACATTTTGTTCTGTTCTGAAATATTAGTGTAATTTTCCTACAATACAAAAAATTTTGTGGAGAAAATGTGATTATAGAATAGAAATGAAACACTAAAGATATTTTCATTGCTTCATTGTTGGTCAGTATTTAAAGGTAGAAAGTGGACTTAAATTTGTTTAGAATATATAGCAACAGTCAAAATTGTCATTTAATTTCCCATTTACTTCAATTTTAGTTGTGAGCTTTTAGACCCCACTTGAGAAATCATGAATCAGACTAATTTTTATGCACAACAGAAAGATTAAATGTCATTTATTCTTAAATCCACACTTACAGTTCAGCAGCATATGAAAAGCTAATAGAAGTTGCTAGCCTAGCTGGAAGACTTCGTGACAAAATGACTAAATTCAAAGAAGGGAAGAAAAATACAAAAATTGATCTTTCAAGTGGTACAGCTAATCATTTGAGTGAAATTGTAGTTTTTAGTTCGAAATCTGAATACAAGGACTTTGTAATGGGAACCAGTGCAGGGGTTTTTTAGGGATGGATTCTTTCCCTCATCTTAGCGGCTGGGCACTGGGTACTTGCAAAAGCTAGATTATAGTAGTGACTGCAGCCCCCTGAGATGTCACATTTCATAGATTCCAAGGCCATAAGGGACCATTGTGATCATCTAGTTTGACCTCCTCTATAACAGCAGGCCATAGAACTTCCCCAAAATAATTCTTATTGCATATCTTTTAGAAAAACATCAAATCTTAATTTAAAAATTGTCATTGTTCCAATGATTATGTACTTTCACCATTAAAATGTACACCTTATTTCCGGTCTGGATTTGTTTAGCTTCAACTTCTACCCATTGGATCATATTATACCTTTCTCTGCTAGACTGAAGAGCCCATTATTAAATGTTTGTTCCCCGTGTAGACACTTACAGACTGAAATCAAGTTATCACAACCTACTGTTCATTAAACTAAACAGATTGAGCACTTTGAATTGCTCACTATAAGGCATGTTTTCTTATCCTGCA
Source organism: Eretmochelys imbricata (assembly GCF_965152235.1). NCBI lineage: Eukaryota > Metazoa > Chordata > Testudines > Cheloniidae > Eretmochelys > Eretmochelys imbricata. The sequence continues at coordinate 92,338,444 of NC_135575.1, forward strand.
ATCATTCTCATGGCTCTTCTATGGACTCTCTCCAATTTATCAATGAAGATTCTATGAGAATTGCATGGACCACTACTACACACCTGCCACTCCTAAATCTTCAACACTCCTCTTCTGTGTTCATGTAGAGATGACATGAAATGGTACTCAAGGTTCTGTGAAGTCTCCCTGTACAGCCTCTCCACTTTCTTCTTCTTGCCTGGTGGTACTGTTGCATTTTCTGTCTTTTGGGGCTTTCTTAGGTATATATTCCCCTAAGTGCTAAAGGAATGATTTCACCCTTAGCAAACTTTGAGATATATATATATTTAGCAGGTTTCAGACTAGCAGCCGTGTTAGTCTGTATCTGCAAAAAGAAAAGGAGGACTTGTAGCACCTTAAAGACTAATAAATTTATTTGAGCATAAGCTTTAGTGAGCTACTGCTCACTTCATCGGATGCATTCAGTGGAAAATACAATGGGGAGATTTATATACATAGAGAACATGCCCCCCCTCTCTCCTGCTGGTAATAGCTCACCTTACCTGATCACTCTCTTTATAGTATGTATGGTAACACCCATTGTTTCATGTTCTCTGTGTATATAAATCTCCCCACTGTATTTTCCAGTGAATGCATCCGATGAAGTGAGCTGTAGCTCACGAAAGCTTATGCTCAAATAAATTTGTTAGTCTCTAAGGTGTCACAAGTCCTCCATATATTTTAGCATTTGGGTGGTGGGATTTTAGACTGTGACACGTTTGTGGAATGGTTTATGAGCATTTACCCAACAAGCAAAAAAAGTAAATAGCATTCATTATGTGAAAGCTCTTGTGTAGTGTTCTTGTTCATAGGTATCATATTCCTTCCCAGGGATTTCATGTTGGTTCAGGTGTTTATAAAGCACTTTTTTTGTATAACCTTTTGTCTTATATGTTAAAACAGTGCTATTTATTTCCACCATAAAACTTTGTGGCATTTACAAATAAGGTAGTATATCAGAGTCAACTGTACATGTTTTGATTAACTACCTAATTTAGAAATCTGTTATGACAATAAGTGAATATTTTCTTGTTGTCCATATCTGAAGATATACATCAGTTGTCCTACTCTGATGTTCCATCATTCCAAAATAAATCGTTATAATAAACAGATGCTTCTGATAGCATAGATAATGTCAATGACATAAAAACATAATTTTGTCAAATTGCAAGCGGCTTCTTTCTGTTGAGCGTCCCGTTGGTGTTGCCATATATTTTAGAATTCCACATTCATGTGTTCTATATTATAAAAAGGAACCATTTGTCATAGTATTTATGGTGGCTTCTTAATGTTAATACTGATTTAAGAGAAAGTTTATTTTTGTTTTCAATTTTTTATGCTTGATTTTACATTTCATATTCATAAATTAAATATTTCCTCCTTAGCAATCAATACAGAAGTTGTGATATCAAGTTCTCTCCTGAACAGAATAGTCCATGAATGTATTGCTGTCTTTTCTTTGCCCAGACTTGGTTATAATTTTGACCTATTTTATTGTAATGTCATGCCCTTTATTATATGTCAAAGTGCAAAAGGGAACGTTCTTGTTTAAACAAAAATATGGGAGTAGATTAATCTGTTGATTTTTGTTTTGTTCCATAATTTCAAAATAGGATCCAAATGAAGATACGGAATGGAATGACATATTAAGAGATTTTGGAATTCTACCTCCAAAAGATGAGCCAAAAGATGAAACTGAAGAAATGGTTTTACGTTTACAGAAAGAAGCAGAGGGCAAGTAAAGTTTAAAATGTATGCTCTTAATATAGCAAAATGAAGATCTGAGGATTCTTCAGAAACATTTATCATGACACAAAAATTCTAAGATAATTCTACTCTGAAAAATAGAATACTTTGGTTATTTTATTTGGTAGTGTTTTTTATTTTTAATTTTCATTTATTTGTGTTTGAGATGGTTATTTTATTCAGTGCAATATGCTTGTAAAATAACAGAATAATAGCACAATAAAATATATAGATGTGCTAATAACAAATATTACAGTACATGGTATGTAAAATAACAAATCAATAATTCACCTTTGGAAAGAAAAACCACAGGGTGGTTAACATAAGCAATATTGACGTTCAGACAAACTACTGATCAGTTATCCACCCACACAGGCTGGTAAGAACAAAGGGGATCGAATCAGAAAATCAGTCTTCAGGAGGAAAATATGTCTCAGAAAATTATCTTCTTGTCACTGATTTCCAGTACTGCAAACTCCCCATGTGTTTTGTGTATCTAGCACTGCAAAACAAATTTTTACACAGTGTATGTGACCCAAAATAATAAGGGCAAAATTTTCAAGAGACCTCTGAATTTGTGTCCACTGCTTGGCACATCAAATATTTTCATACCCTATTACCTCAGGGGCCTAGTTTGCATGCCCACATCTATCGTGCATATGCTTACACGTGTGTTTAACTCTGTGCCAGGAGGTTCAATAAGACTACTCATTGTGCAGAGTTAAACACATTTTAGTGTTTGCAGGATTGGGGCCTAGGTAGTTATGCTTATCTAGTCAATATGTGAACCCAAAGCAAAGATGTACAGTGCCTCAAAACATCCATGTGCACAACTGCTAGTGCCAGTGTAGAGACTGCAGGCTCAATTCTGCCCTCTTCCTCAGCTTTGTTTGATGTAGGTTTTGGGAGGTTGTCAGGAAGCTATTTACAGTTCCCTGATTCTGTGCCAGCCATCCTAGCATGAGTTAGAGCAGTCTAGGGAATCTTATCTCAGTGGAGGATTCGTGGAGAGGAGCAGAATTATGTCATGCCCCTGCCTCGTTCCCACTCTGCCTCCTCCGACTCCCAGCATGCCCTTTATATTGGTGGTGGGGATGCAGCTAGTGTAGGAGCTAGCGCAAGTTGCTTTAAGACACTGGGAGTTTCGCCTGTTGTAGGGGGAATTCTCTGTTGGCCGCTTCTGGCCAAAATCCAAAGACTTTGCGTTACCTGAAAGATGCAAAATGGCTGGAACAAAATGGGAAATCTGAGGCTCCTATGAAAATTTAACCCAATACAGACATGTGTCATGCTGTCTGAGAGCAACATAATATGAAAATGACAAAGCATATAAAGTAACTTATAGTTACTCAAACTTCAGTTATTTTTCTCTTTCTTGCACAAGGTTGCTCCAGTGTTGGCCAAATTCATAGGTGAGACATGAGATGTTTTTCACACTGATATTGCTCTCCTGCCTGAATGTAAAGATTCTGCACATAACAATATTGAAATATGCATAGTTTTTAGTGGACAAAAGCTGACTATTTGGCTTGTTCTTTTTAGTGAAACCATATGAAAGAATGACTCTTAAAGAACTAAATGAAGCTGAAGATGACTTTGATGAGGATGATATGAAAGCTCTTGAAATGTATAGGTACAGTAAGATGTTTCTTGCCATATTCACAATACATATTGTTATTTAGGATGTTTCACACATATGGGATAAAGAAAAATCCCATCCACAAACTGAAAGGAAGAAAATCTACCTACATATTTATATATTTGAAAATTAAATATTCAGCTAAAAATTAATACTATTAGTTAGAAAAATATTACTTTGCCTTCTGGATGGTATTGTATAACGAGTACTCAGCTCCGTTACAGGGAGATGCTTACAGAGAGAGAAGCTCTCTCAAGACCATGAGAAAAAATCTCCCAGAGACCACCAGCCAGAAGGGGGAGGACTGTGTAACCCCTGAGCCCAATGTAAGAGACACAATTCACATTTATTTTGGGTTTGACAAAGTAGAACCAAGCAGGGGAATTTTGTCTTACATTCATTTGAACTGTGTCGAATTCTTAAAGGGGCCTGAGAGAAGAGAAATTGAGGCAGGGATTACCTGCAACATGACATTAGTTCAGTAGGAGGCATGCCTTGCAACAGATGTATACAAAATAAATGTACCAGTGTGATAAAGTTATCCACTTGAACTAAAAAACAGAACTGGATTTGAACCATGCCCATTATAGTATACTCCTGTATTGTTAGACTGCTAAAATAGTAGCAATTTAGAAATACTAGACTGGTGTTGATTCCAACTTTCTACTGCTATTTTATGAGAGAAAGAAAGAATTTTAAAAGAATGTTCTCATGAAATCACAGAGTTGTGCACCTAAATCCTCACACATCATGGTAAGAATATATTAAACATATTTTGTTTAATACTTTTTAAAAGAAAAAGCTGCTGACTTAAGACAATGACATGGTTTATTTCAATAAATTTTAATAAATATTGGCCCTTGGCTGTGAATTTTTCTCACTTTCTACATTGTCATTATTTTTATAAATGAAGACTGCCACCTGGTGCTTTTGCATTCAAATTTTCATTACAAAATTGTGCACCAGTAAGGTATTAAACTCTGGGTTACTTTACACAATACATAATTTTGTTTTCAAATTCATAAAAACATTTGTGGCCTTTTTTGAATTTGTGGTGTTTGCCTTTTCTTCACTGCAGTAGCAATACAGACATGTAATCTGTTGCGAAAACTTTCTTTTCCTTAATATTTTATATCCTTAATGTTCCTTAGAGTGATGTAAGTACATATAATTTCTTTCCTATCTTCAAGTGTTGTCTCACTAACTAAATGCCAGCACTGAAGCCTTCTAGCACAAAATTATTCCATTAAAACTTAAAGACATTCAGATATAGATTATTAAAAAAATTGGCACCACATTTCAAAAACAGTTGCCACTTTTCCAAAATGTACAGCAGTATCTATCTAAAAGCAGGATGAAGTACTAAAAGCTGAAAATCATGGTTGTAATATTTCAAACATAAATGATGATGGGTTTATTCAAAGGAACTAAGAGATACAAAATTGATATTACAGTAAATTAAATATTAAAAAAATGTACCAAATAATTTTTATTTCTGAAATAGGCAACAACGGTTGCAAGAATGGAAAATTCTTCAGAAAAGACAAAAATATGGGGAGCTGAGAGAAATTTCTGGTGAGCAATATGTGAAAGAAGTCACAAATGCTCAGAAGGATGTGTGGGTTGTAATTCATCTATATAGATCAAGGTAATGCTATGATTATATTTTTTCAAAAGTATTTAAGATTCTAAAATACTTAGCAAAAAAAGATTCAAGATGATGAGATGATAAGAAAGACGATATATGCAAAATAGTTTACCATATCCTCACTACGGGGAAAAGAAATCTTAGAAAATAGGATTTCTCCTGTGTTGGTCCTCCTTGCTCCATCAGTGCAATACATAGGATTTCTTCACCTTTGACTCACATAGAGGTAATGCAAAAGATCTTTCTTGCTAGCTACTGTTGGCACTTGGCAGACATGAATTGTGCTGGAGGGCAAACGTTCCTCTGCAGCCCTCCTTCAGGGTTCCACTCTAAGGATTTTGCTGCCTTTTTTTTTTCTTTCATTCTCTCACTCCAGCAGATCAGCAGTGTGGTAGGGTGAGGTTCTTTCCTGAAGGACTAAGGTACGTCGACTCCAGCTACATTATTCATGTAGCTGGGGTTGCGTAGCATAGGTCACATTACTGCAGTAGTGTAGACATAGCCTCACTCCCCTCGCCCGAGTAAGAGAAGATCATGCTCTGACCGGGATGACACTAAAAAGAGAGTGGTCCCTTCCACAGCTCCTGAGATGCAAACTGCAGGAATGCCGTCCCCAGCTAGAACCGTGGTACTAACTGCTTCTGACAGGAGCCACAAGGCTGCTCCTAGACTGACTACCTCAGCCCCTGATAGTAAGTCTAAGGACCATGCCGAGGTGAAACAGCAGCTATTGGTGCCATCGCCTGTTGTGGGTGACCAAAGTGAGCCCTTTACCCCCTTCGTGGCTCCGGGTTCCTTTCTGGTGCCTAGGATGCCGTTGACACCGGCACCTGCAAAACAGCTGGCTCCAGTGAAGCCCTTGGCCCCAACACTACGCACTGCCCTGAAGCTCTCGGCTCGGAGAAAGACTCCAGCACGGTTGCAAACTCCTACTAAAGCTGACTCCGAAAAGCTCTCTGGCACCATCTGTTGACTCTTTTCCATATCACACCAGGGCACCCTGCTCAACACAGGCACTGAGGAGAGATCACCCACAGGAATTCACACAGCTGTCAGACTTCACTATATCTGACACTCTGGATTCTCCACTCCTCAGACAGGAGATGTCCCAAGTCTCACACACTTCTCAATCAATACACTCTTCACGTTCTTCAACAGAGACAGCACCTTCTTTCCTTAGTGATGTTGAGGAGGATGAGGGTGATTATCAAGACTCTCTTGCCCCATCAACATCAGGGCAATTGACACCAACTTACCAGCCTTACCCTGCCACAATTCAGGGCACCCAGCCTTTTCTGGGGCCCCCATGGATGCAACCATATATTCCTTTTCCCTCTAACTGGCCACATTGGGGCCCCTGGGCCATGTATAGGGCACAATTTGGTAATCCCCCACCGTTACAAACACGCCAGCCTCCATCAATCCCCTCCTCAACAATCTCTCGACCTCCAGAACCACAGCCTCCACAAATATCACCACTGGAAGAGGAACTGGAAGGAGAGCAGGATGTTTTCTTCATCCTCACTTGATGAAGCCATCATGCCAGCACCTCCCACAGTGGCTGATGATTTTTGTCACTTTCAGGAGTTGTTTCGTAGAATGTCTGACACCCTAAACATCCCATTTGAGGAGGTCAAGGAATAACAACATGAACTGATTGACACTCTCCATACCTCCTCAACAACAAAAATTGCCCTACCTATTAATGGTGCACTACTTGACACTGCAAACCTTCTTTGGCAGACTCCAGCCTCTATCCCCTCTAGATGCAGATGGGCTGCCATAAATATAAAGGGAAGGTAACCACCTTTAAATCCCTCCTGGCCAGAAGAAAAACCCTTTCACCTGTAAAGGGTTAAGAAGCAAAGATAACCTCGCTGGCACCTGACCAAGATGACCAATGAGGAGACAAGATACTTTCAAAGCTGGAGGGGGGGAAACAAAGGGTCATCTCTGTCTGTGTGTTGCTTTTGCTGGGACCAGAGCAGGAATGCAGGTCAGAACTCCTGCAAAGAGTTAGTAAGCAATCTAGTTAGATATGTGTTAGATTCTGTTTTGTTTAAATGGCTGATAAAATAAGTTGTGCTGAATGGGATGTATATTCCTGTTTTTGTGTCTTTTTGTAACTTAAGGTTTTGCCTAGAGGGATTCTCTGTGTTTTGAATCTGACTACTCTGTAAGGTATTTCCCTTCCTGATTTACAGAGGTTTTTCTTTTTCTTTTTCTTTGATTAAAATTCTCTTTTAAGAACCTGATTGCTTTTTCATTGTTCTTAAGATCCAAGGGTTTGGGTCTGTGTTCACCTATGCAAATTGGTGAGGATTTTTATCAAGCCTTCCCCAGGAAAGGGGGTGTAGTGCTTGGGGGGATATTTTGCAGGGGAGACATTTCCAAGTGGGCATTTCCCCTGTTATTTTTGTTAGACACTTTGGTGGTGGCAGGATAAGTTCCAGGGACAAATGGTAAAACAGTTTGTACCTGGGGGAAGTTTTAACGTAAGCTGGTAAAAATAAGCTTAGGGGGTCTTTCATGCAGGTCCCCACATCTGTACCCTAGAGTTCAGAGTGGGGAAGGAACCTTGACACGGGCAGATACGAAATATTATGTACCTGCAAAAAATGCTAAGTTTTTATTTTTACATCCTGCCCTGAATTTCCTTGTGGTGAATGTGGTGCAAGAGAAGGGCCATCAATGCCAATCCTGATCCAGTATCCTGACCGAGACTGGGAATGTGTAGATCTCCTGGGCAGAAAATCCTATAAATCTGCTACCCTCCAATTTCAAATTTCCAACTATGAGGCCTCTTATGGCCAAATATGATTATAAAAATTATTCTAAGCTGGAGGAACTTTTGCCAGAATCTGCCAGAGGAAAAAAGGGAACAATTCCTGCCCCTCATTTTGGAAGGTGACTTAATAGCCCACCCGGCCCTGCAGGCCTCCCTGGACTCAGCTGACACAGCTGCCTGATCCATTGCTACTGCGGTAGTAACGGGACGTGCATCATCGTTGCACCTTTCAGGATTCCCTAAGGAGGTGCAAAATATGGTTAAGGATCTCCCTTGTGAGGGACAAAATCTCTTTTCTGAGCACACAGACAACTCCCTACAGTCACTGAAATACTCCCAAGCCACTCTACAATTTCTTGGTATATATGCACCACAGCCAAAATGAAGATCAGGGAAATATCAGCTCCCTCCATGATTTTACCTCAGCCATACTACCCACAGCGGCAGTTTGACAACCAACGCTGTCGTCACCGACCTCCCAACAGGCACAGACAATTGCCTGCACTAGGGACACTGTCGAAAACACCCTCTAATAAGCAGCAAATTTGAAGGTGTGGTCAAGGTCCAGAGAACCTCCTGCCTGCTCTAGTTGCCCCTACCATCTGTAACGCCATCTACACACTGACAGTTTGGCAACCACCTAGCTCCATTTTTACCATCTTGGATGCTCATTACCTTGGACAGGTGGGTCCTGGAAATAGTAATGGAAGGTTACTCCATCCCCTTCCTAGCTATACCATCCACCCAACCCCCGTCCCTGTCCCTCTTCAGGGACCTCGCTCACAAGCCCATCCTGTGGCGGGAGGTGAGACATCTTCTTCAACTGGGAGCCATAGAGTCAGTCCCTCCACAATACAGAGGATGCGGTTTCTACTCTCACTACTTCCTGATACAAAAGAAGTCTGGTGGTTGGCGCCCCATACTGGACCTTTGCAATCTCAACAAGTTTGTCAAACTACAATGTTTCAAGATAGTCAACCTATCCACCATCATCCCAGCACTGGAACAGGGGGATTGGTTCTTGGCCCTTGACCTACAAGATGCATACTTTCATATTGCACACCCTGCTCACAGACTTTTCCTATGATTGATTGTCGGCCATGGTCACTACCAGTACAGGGTACTACCCTTTGGACTATCCACAGCTCCCATAAGTTTTTCCAAAGTACTCACAGTGGTAGTGGCCTTCCTCTGCAAACAAGGCACCACCATTTTCCCAAATCTAGATGACTGCCTTCTCAAAGTGCCACCTGAGACCGAAGCACTCCGAGCAGTCCATGCTACAATGACCCTCTTTACAAAACTGGGCCTCCTTATCAATTTTGAAAAGTCCACACTAACTCCAAGGTAAACACTGGAATTCATTGGTGCTGTACTCGATGCCAAGCAGGCAAGATCGTTTTTACCACCTCACAGGTTCACAGCGACAACACAATCGCCCGAGCATGCCCCCAAATCTCAGCACGTACATGCCTCTAATTTCTGGGACATATGGCTGCAGCTACGTTTGTGGTCAGACACGCAAGACTGCACATGTGGTGTCTTCAGGGCTGGCTCCATACAGTATATCTTCCTCACAAACACAGCATTCAGAAACTCCTGTCCGTGCCAGCCCAGGTCAAGGACTCACTACTGTGGTGGAAGTGCCCTGACAGTGTCTGTGCTGGGGTCCCTTTTCTTCAATTTCCATCTACTATCATACTTACCACTGATGTCTCCCTCTTTGACTGGGGAGCGCATCCATGCAAGCACATTATACAGGGCAGATGGACGCCCACCAAGACCACCTTACACATCAGCCTCCTGGAACTGAGGGTGGTCCACAATGCCAACATTTCCTACCACTCCTCAGAAACCAGACTGTTCGAGTAATGACGGACAACCTCGCTTGCATGTATTACATCAACAGGTAAGGAGGTGCCAAGTCCCATTCCCTATGCTCAGAAGCGGTCAAGCTATGGAACTGGTGTATCCACAATGACATCTCCATCTCTGCTGCGTATCTCCAAGGACATCAGAACACGACCGTGGATACACCGAGCAGAACCTTCTTGCACGAGCATGAAAAGCAGCTTAACATGAGAGCACTACGACCCATCTTTTGCCAATGGGGTCATCCCACCATAGACCTTTTTGCCACTCAGGAGAACACCTGCTGTCCTCAGTTTTGTTCCAGACCAGGCCTGGGACGCGATTCACTTGGGTATGCATTCCTTATGAACTGGAATGTGCCACTTCTTTATGCCTTCCCTTTTCCCCTCCTGTTCCGAGTCTTACGCAAGATACAGGAAGATTAAGCTCTGGTTATACTAATAGTACCGACATGGCCACGACAAGTCTGGTACACGTACCTGCTTCGCATGACACTCTCTCAGCCTATAAACCTTCCCCGAGCATTGTGGCTCCTCTCTCAGGACAGGGGATGCATTCACCATCCCAATCCTCAGATGTTCCACCTGAAAGCTTGGCTCCTTCGTAACTCCAGGATTTGGAAATAACCAGTTCAGATTCAGTAAAACATATCTTGATAAATAGCAGGTGCGATTCTACCAGACATACCCTATTCCCCACAAGTGGAACTTTCCAACTTTGGTGTGGTGACAGACAGGTCGATGCAGCCTGCGCTCCATTACCTCCCATAATGGACTACCTCCTTCAACTCAAACAGCACGGATTGGCTTTTAGTTCTCTTAGAGTGCACCTGGCTGCAATTACTGCATTCCACTGCCCTGTTGAGGGATATTCAGTATTTGCACACTCCCTTGTCAAAAGTTTTCTTAAGGGTGTTCGAAACCTATACCCTGACCTACGTCCCTCCACCCAATCCTGGGACCCCAGCCTTGTCCTACGCTCTCTGACTAGACGTCCATTAGAGCCAATGGCAACCTGCTTCGTCTAGCAGTGAAAACAGCCTTTCTCATCGCGATTACTTCAGCATGACGCGTGGGAGAAATATCAGCCCTTATGGCATACCCGCCATATACAGTGTTTTATAGGACAAAGTGACCCTCCGTCCCCACCCAAAATTCCTGCCGAAGGTTATAACGTCCTTCTATCTAAATGAGCCTGTACACCTCCCCTCCTTCATTCCCAACCACACAACAATTACCAAGAAGCAGCTCTCCACACTTTAGATGTGAGACGCGCATTGTTGTTCTACTTGGATAGAACCAAACCGTTCAGGAACTCGCCATGCTTGTTCGTATCCATTGCCAAATGCTTTTAAGGCTCCGCCATGTCTAAACAACAGTTCTCTAAATGGATTTCCCAGTGCATACGCCTGTCTTACGAACTTCACAATAAGCAACCACCTGCCTCTATCCGGACACACTCCACACAAGCGCTCTCAACCTCCATTGCATTCCCCAATAACGTTCCCATAATAGATATATGCAGGGTTGCCACATGGGCGTCCTCTGATATGTTTGCCCAACATTATGCCATCTTGCAAGATTCCTTGATGGACACCATTCTCAGACGTAAGGTCCTGTCCTCGCGATACCAGCCACTCTGAAGTCCCAACTTTCCAGCTAGGGGCACTGCTTTATAGTCGCCTACAGTGGAGCACCCATGGGAACATCACTCGAAGAAGAAAGGGATACTCATCTTGTGCAGTAACTTGTGTTACTCATCTTGTGCAGTTCTTCGAGATGTGTGTCCCCACAGGTGCTCCACTACCTGCCCTCCTCCCCTCTGTTTCCAAGCTTAATGTTTGGGCTCTACGTTAGAGAAGAAGCTGAGGGCGGTTGGCCGCACAACACTATTTATATTACCCATGCACAGCACGGGGGAGAGGATGTGCGCATGTGCGGTCCAATGGGCACTGCTATTGAAGATCTCTGACTCCACACACAAAGGTGCTGCCGAACCTACAGTGGAGCACCCAAGGGGGGACACATCTTGAAGAACCTCAGTTATTGCACAAGGTGAGTAACCCTCTCTTGTGTTACAAAAATCCAGGCATGAAGGCCATGGACCAACATGATGTAGCCATACCACCATACTGAGATTTTCTTTTAAAATTTTACTTTATTTAGAGTTCTTTGGGGGGAAAATAATTTAAAATATCAAATGTAAAACTGTGAAACTGAATATCCAAATAAGAGTAAACGTAAGTGTATTAAAACCTCAAATACAAAAACTGCATTAAGTGGACACAGACTAAGGTTTGTCGGTGGTGGAAAAAAAACAAAACTCAGAACACATGGAACTTATATAGCAGTAATAACCAACAATATATGTATCTTGACATTCATGTAAATATTTTCAGTTTTTATTTCAACAGCCTTTTTCCATAAGACTCCTTGTAGGAGAAACCAGACAGGAAATCTGTAGTGGAAGTCCCATTATAGAGCAAAGTAGAAGCATACTGACTACATGTAAAAACTCTATTATTGAAAGGTTATTTGTATGGATTCTAAGTATTTTCTTGCATGTTTCAGACTGTTGTGTCAGAACTTTCATCAAACCTATCCATTCTTTTCTAGCATCCCAATGTGCTTACTAGTTAACCAGCATCTCAGCCTGCTAGCCAGAAAGTTTCCAGAAATCAAGTTTATCAAAGCCATTGTGAATAGCTGTATTCAAAACTACCATGACAGATGTTTACCCACAATTTTTGTGTACAGAAATGGTCAGATAAAAGGCAGGTTCATTGGAATTACTGAATGTGGAGGGACAAATCTTAAAATAGAAGGTAATATAACAAATATGTTCAAAATAATTTTATAGTAATCTAATGTAGTTAATAATCATCAATTCTTAAAATCACTTCTTGGGATAGAACAGTCTTTGATAGTGTTTTTGTACCTTAAACAGGAAAAATTAGGAATTAACTGTTAATAAAAGCTTCTGCATTTCTACTGTAGCACAAATATTAGTACGTGTTGATAGCTTGCAATACTATACATAAGGTAGGTATGGTGGGGATGGCACCTGTGTAACATCTGATCTTTCCTATGGAGGAGGATTTAATCTAAAAAAGGGTATACATTCACTCTTAAGTGTGAGTCCTCAACCCAGTTCCATGGGACCAGGCTATGCAGGGGCCTTTCCCATATACCCACCATTCCACATTTGGCTGCATGACCCCTACTGGGAGAAAACCTCATTTACTATCTGATGATCCCTTGACAAGCATTTTTGTCTTGTCCTAAACTATCCAAGTTCCAGTTCCATTTATATATATTCTGCAGCTATTGCAACACTGTTCTATCTGTCTCTATATTGTAGGTGCTTACTTGGTCCCCATTACCATAATATCTGAGCAAATCACAATCTTTTTAATGTATTTATCCTCACAACACCCATTTGAGATAAGGAAATACTATCATCTCCATTTTGGAGGGAGGAGACTGAGGCACAGAAAGACTAAATGACTTGCCTAAGTTCACAAAGGAAGTCTGTGGGAGAGAAGGGTTGTGTTATGTGTGCAGTGGATCACTTTTGTGTGGATAAGTCCACGTTCCTAAAAGCAGTGGGAAAAACTGAACCTGTTGTTTTGATTTCTTGTTCCCATCCTTAAATATAGTTCTTGGTGTTCTAATAGCACCTCTCTTTGAGACCCTGTGACGAAGTGGGACTGTTCTTAATGTTTTCTCTGAATATTGTGTGGGTGCCTCAGTTTCCCCTATGCGGTTCTTAAGTATCTAGGTGGTGGGATAAGGGTGTATGATTGTTGCAGAGCCCTAGAGGGCAGGTGTGTGCAGGGGTCTGGACCCAGAGAATGGCCAACACCCTGTTTCCTGGCAACTGATGGCCTGGCCCTTCCCCTCTGCAAGGTGAGAACTAAAGGGTTGAAGACAAAGAGATCAGGTGACCTCCTGGCCCGGGAAAGGGACAAAGCCCAGAGGAGGAGGGGCTGGAGAGAGTTTCAGTTGGGGCAGGCTGAGGACGAGGAGTGAAGTGCAGACGTGGTTGTCAGACTCACTGCCCCCCAAAATGGACCTGGCTGAGGGGTCCTGTTCTCTGTACCTACAAGCTCTGTTTTAGACCATGTTCCTGTCATCTAATAAACCTCTGTTTTACTGGCTAGCTGAGAGTCACGTCTGACTGTGAAGTTGGGGTGCAGGCCCCTCTGGCTTCCCCAGGAGCCCCGCCTGGGCAGACTCGCTGTGGGAAGTGCACGGAGGGACAGAGGATGCTGAGTGCTCCGAGGTCAGACCCAGGAAGGTGGAAGCTGTGTGAGCTTTTGCCCTGCAGACAGTCTGCTCACAGAAAGGAGACTTCACCAGAGTCCTGACTGGCTTTGTAGGGAGCAGTTCCAGAGCATCGCCCGGGGACTCCATGACAGACCCTTACGAGAAACACTGTTTACTTGAACCCAGGCTCATATCCTATGAAGCACACTAGACCTTAGTTATGCAGCAGAGATCCTGGAATTAAACAGCATGGATTCTCTCTCTCATGCAGTTAAATCAGTTTAGTGTTTTGTTTAACTTTTTTATGTTAAATTGAATTTTATTTATACTGCCCAAACTGTTAAGCTACCCATTTGCTGCACATTTTTGAACTGACAAAGATCTCCATTGTACAACATGTCAGGTGAAACCTGGAGGTTTTGACAGCTGTGAATGGGACAGTTACAGTTCTTAGCCCCCCAGAAGGCATGGAAACTAGTTTTGGTTTTGAAGAAGCAGTTGAGGCTTTTGGAACCCGGGAGGGGATGCATCTCTAACTTCCCACTTTTCAGCAGAGGAAGAAATTACATTAAGCTTTTGGGGTGGATGGAGCCTTGAAGTCCTTATTCCTCACCCAGCAACTTCTACACCACAATCTTTAATATCAGCAGCACAAAGGGAAGCAGTTTAAAACACTTCCTCATCATCTTCTGCTCCTACAACTTCTATTCCTGAGGTCATTCTGCACCAAAAAATTAAAAATTTTGCAAAATTCTGCAAATTTTATTTGTCAATAAATGTGGAGGCTCCAGCATGGCATTGGGAAGCACAGGCCACTGGCTCCACAGAGGTGGGAGATCACTGTGCAGCTCCCCCCTGGGACACAAACTCAGCCATGAGGCTGCACCCAACCCTAACACAGCGCAAGGACTGGGCCTACCCCAGAAATACTCCAAGGTCCTGACGCTCCATTTGGGCAGGCAGGCTCAGCAAGGCAGGATCCAAGTGTAGAGGGGCTTAGTGTGGGGGATCCAGGTGTGGCTTGAGAGGGTTCTGTTTGGGGCAAACTGGGTATGGGTGGCTCGGGGTGGGGGGGGATCTGGATGCACAGGGGCTTGTTGGGGGGTTCTGGTAATGGCAATGGTAATGGAACTCTGTAGGGGGGGCCAGGTGAAGGTGGTTGGGTTCAGCGTGTGGCGTCTGGTGGGTGTGGGGGTATAGAGCTCAGCAGGGGTGTCTGGGTGTGGGGGGCTCAGTGGGGGTCCAGATGCTGGGGGAATGGGTTGGGGATCCAGGTGTGGGTGGCTTGTCAGGGTGGTCCAGGTGCAGGGGGAGTGGGGCTCATCGTGGGGGTTCTGAGTGAAGGGAGTTGAGACTTGGCACAGGAATCTGGGTATGAGGGGGTCTGGATGCATGGCGGATGGGGGAGCAGCTCAGTGTATAGGGAAACCTTTCCCTGCAGCTGACGAGTGATGGGTGCAGGAAGCAGGGTTGGGGGGAGTTTTCAGAGCTTCCTGCAGCTGGGGGAGAAATCTGGGGGTGGGTTTAACCCAGCCCTGGATGCCCCGCAGGGGAAGAGGAAGTCCTGTCCTCTTTAGCCCAGCTGTGGTTAGTGGCTGAGCCTGGCACAGAGTAGGAGCCACCAGCTGGGTTTTCCCCAGTCCTGCCTCCTGCCCCACAGTGATTTACCTCTCTGCCGGCTGCCTTGGGCACCTGAAACATGTTGCTGGGGAGGGTCACATAACCACTCTTGTGGCTTCCCTTTGCTTCCCCATCACAAAGTTATTTTTCTGCAGAGAAGCAAAGAAATCTGTGGGGGACATAAATTCTGCACACACGCAGTGGCGCAGAATTCCCTCAGGAGTAAACTTCATTATCTTCTAGTCAATAGATTTGATATGATGCTTGATACTCCAGTCCCAGGCTTGTTTTCTAAACCTTTTCCTTCCCAGTAGGAAGACTACATCAGTCATTTCTTTTCAAAATGGAGTGGAATTACCATGGATCGCTGGGTTTTAGAGAGAACCAACCTGGATAATGTGATTCACTTCCTGTTTGTATTGAGTACCAACTTCCATTTCTCCATCCAATTTTAAGGTCATGAGCCAAGATATTCTAATGTGACAAGTGTTTTTTGTGTTCCTCAATTTTTGGGTACACAACTTGGGACATTCTGTGTGGGCTGATTTTCCAAAAGTGCTGAAAATTGAGCCTATTTAAAGTGTCATGTTAGGCACCTAAAGTGAGGCATGCAGAATCATTTGTCACTGTAGAAGATCATGTCTCCTGTTCACAGGATGCTTAAAGAAGAGATTCTCTTTGTGGCGAGGAACCACAGTAGTGGTACTTTGTTAGTTTCAAGGCAAGGAGTTCTACTCCCACTATTTTCATATTCCAAAAAGAAACAGTGGTCTGTGTCCCATCTTGGGTTTGAGAAGACTAAAATATATCAAAAGATTTATGGTCCAGGTAGCAACAGTAGCCTCTATCTCTCCCTTATGTGTTCAAAGCTCATTTGGGTTTCTTGTTTTAAAGAATGCACATCCGTATTTCCATCAAGGATGCTTATGAGAAAATAACTTGGTTTATATGCGACAAGCAATCATGTTCACTGCAGCTCTTTAGAAGGACACTGTCAGTTTGAGTCACATATGAACAAGTATGTTAAGGTGGACACTTCAGGTACTCAGGCACACATGAATGGGGCTAAAAAGCTGATTCTTTGTTCACAATAGCCATATTCACTTTGCTGCATGCCTGCTACTGTAACACACAGACTGGAGTAGTGGCTGTCTGCTACTGTTTTCCCTTTATACACGTTTGTAGAGATTTTGCACAGTTCATGAACCCATAGGCCATGCCCCTGTCCCACCACTACTATCCTGCTAACACCCTTCACTTCCAGAAAATGAGCTATTGTAGAGCTTGGCTTTGTGGCTTGTGGAGGCCTCTGAAATCATGCTATGTGCCCCCTATGTATCCAAGCCCCACTGTGCAGCTTAATTGTGGTGGTTCTGCTGTGTTGTGTGTTCTCTGTAGCTCTCAAGATTTTACCCTATACTTGTGCAAAAACTATCGGTGGAAATATTTCAGTTTTTCTAAAAATCTGTATTAACGGTTTATCCACAATTCAAATAAATCTCAATGTGGATAGAGGTATTGAGAAGCTATATTGGACTGCCAGTACTAAAATCTTCTATGCAATTTGTTTGCTGCACTAATAACATTTTTAATACTGGACATTCTGTGGTTCTGTGCCTGACTCTACATTTCAGATTTGCTCTCAGTAGAATTGTTGGTTTGTAAGAAATGGCAAAATAGGAAACTGTTTAGTTTCTTGGCCAATCCTTGCTCGATCTTCCATTGAATGGAAGGGTTAAATGATGTCCTGGAGTAATCCAGTTTGGACAAGGGCTGTTTTCTAAACAACTGTACTAATATAGACTGTCACCCCAGCAAGGTTCTATTGTAGTTTAACATGGCTTTTAATAGTTGGATGTAGACACACACCAACTCTTTCTATGCTCTAAACAAGGAGTAATTCAATGGAACTATAAATGTAAAGTTGGTAAAGTTGGTGCAAGACAAGAATCAAGCCCACAAATCCTGATACAATAGTAACTGTGTTTGAAAAGGATCTTCTTCGGCTATCCCTCGATGCGAGGATGATATCTGCCAAGGGGGTTCATTGGTGAGTTTTTAAGTGGCTGAGGAGACCAATTCTTTTTTTCCCACAGAAGTGACAGGTGTCATCTTGGAGAGACATAGTTGTTGGCTGAAGTGTTGTGCCCTCTCTTTTCTCCTCTGTCACTTCTCTGTCTCATGAGCACATCAGTTCTCCTCAAAGTGAGCTGTGGCTTGGTGTATGGTGTGGTGCCACTGTGTTCTGTTCTGCGCCAAGTCCTCCCAGTCTGTTGGGTTGATGCCTCCCTTTTTAAGATGTACTTTCGGTATGTCTTTGAAACTCTTCCGCTGTCCTCCGCAAGCCCTTCTTCCCTGACTTAACTTAACTGACTGAGAGAAGAGTACTTGCTTCGGGAGGCGAGTGTCAGGCATATGTACGCAGTGGCCAGCTCAGGGGAGTTGGTATTTCATGATCTGTGCTTCTATACTGCTGATGTTGGCTGCAGAGAGAAGGCTGATGTTAGTGTGTCAGTCTTCCCAGATGATCCTGAGAATCTTCCTGAGGCAGCGCTGCTGGAACCACTCCAGCCGCTTGAGATGTCATCTGTAGGTTACCCAGGTCTCACACCGATAGAGAAGGGTGGGGATGACAACTGCCTTGTAAACCAAGATCTTGGTACCTGTTTGTAGATCCCTATCGTTGAAAACTCGTTTGATGTGCTGGCACAGCGGATCCTGTATTCAATTTCTGTGTCAATGCTGGCTGTTTGGGAGCGGTGGCTGCCCAGGAATGGAAAATAGTCCACGTTTTCCAGGGGTCCTCTGCTGACAGTGATTTGTGGAGTTTGAAGAGTAGTTTGTGCAGGTGAGGGCTGGTAGAGTACCTTTGGTTTTCCCAATGTTGAGAGAAAGACCCTGGCTGTGATAGGCATCTGCAAAAAGATTTAGGGACAAGAATCAAGCCCACAAATCCTGTTATAATAATCACTGTGTTTGAAAAGGATATCTAGGTGGTAGAATGCCTTTTTCACAGTAGAAACAAAAAGACTCAAAAGGCCTATAGGTACCCAACTCCATATAATAGCTACTTGTGACATGGTGTTACCTGCATGTTTCACTTGTCATAGTTCATCTAATCTCTTTTTGATTGTCTGATTTGAAAATTCAATTACCAATCCGGTCCATTGGTACCTGTTAAAAAGCTTTTAACAATTTGCAAATTGTATGTATAAATGCATTTTGTTACTGTATCTGATTTTTTTTCAGTTCTTTGTTTTGTCATTATTTATTGTTACAGAGCTTGAATGGAAGTTAGCACAAGTTGGAGCAATAAAAACTGACTTAGAAGAAAACCCCAAACAAAACATTAAGGATATGATGATGTCTTCAGTTAGAAGTGCTTCTATTCATGACACCAACAGTGCTAGTAGGGACAATGATGAGACCAAATGTTACTCACACAGGAATTTTTAATGCTAGTACTCTGCATTGATGTTTTTATGTTTGGTCAACATATGTATGTTTATTACTGGTTTCATAAATCTGAAAAAATGCAGAGATTTGTTTTATATTTATACTTGCAGTTTAAACTTCTAGAAAATAATTAATATACTGTCTAAAGGCCAAATTCTACCCTTGAATATATACACATGGCTCATATTGAAGTGGGAAGGGCCTTGAATCTCCACTTCATCTAAGTTCCACTCAACTGGAATGGAGAGGTGGGGTCAGAGGGAGCTAACCGTTGCTTTCTGATTCAGGGCTGCCTGGCATCAGTACAAGTTGGGATTCATAGGGGTAATACTAACTAATGTCACTGGTTAACGACTGAGTGTAGTTGAACTCCACTCTGCCAAACCTCTTCCCCATTTCTCCCATCAAGAATCTGGCCCAAAGGATATTATAGGCACCCCCATCCAGGAGCAGGATTTAGCCCTTAATCTGTTGAATAAAGCAGATTTTTAGTACATGAGAACTGCATTTTGTAATCTTCTCCAATGTCAAGGATAATTCTCCAACTGTTTCTAATACTGACAATTAGTCTAAGTTTTCTTGAAGAGAAACTGATGCTTACTTCAGAGTAGTGCAGTGCATTGATGAACAAAGCCTAAAGTTATGGACGTAAATGAGCTGAAACACTTCCTAATTCAGCATTATTATTTATTGGGGCTATTTATTCAAATATCACATAATAATGTACTTCCATCATGCTGTCCTCATATCCTCAACTGAAAAAGTCTCACTGCGCTAATGAAGACTTCCCTATATAGAGTCTACTCAGGGCATGTCTACACTTAAAACGCTGGATCGGCGCAGCTTCACCAATGCAGCTGTGTTGCTGAAGAGCTTTAATGAAGATGCTCTAAGCCGACAGGAGAGCACTCTCCTGTTGTCTTAATCTGCCTCCCTGAGACTATGTCACTCAGGGATATGGACCAATATAGGTCTGTAGCGTAAACCTAAGATGGTTCATGGACTATATATGCAAAAACATCCAGCATTCAGTTCACACTCAGCACATGTACGATTGTACAGCTATATGACTGAGCAAAAACATAACAGGGTGTGCAGCTTCCTACTGGCCATTTCCTATATAGTAATAGATTCAAGAATCCATTAATATTTTTGCTCATAGTAATCTAAACAATTTTATATTGAGTCTGCTCATACATTCCATGCACTGCAGCTCATAGTACTTTCAATGCAATCAACTAAGAATGGTCCATTGGCAGCTGGAGTATTACTGCCTTATCTCATGCACTCCAGGGTGTTTTGGAGATTTTTCTGTTGGGATTCAAGATGAGTCTCAGAGACTTACAATTTCTTTCCTTTAAGCCAGGTTTCCTTATTATAGTGATCTAGATCAGTATTTTTCAGAGTTTGGGGCGCGACCCAGTACTGGGTCATGGCATGTAAGGCACTGGGTCACCTTTCTCAGCACCCAGGGAACCTAGCGGGTCTGGACAGCACCGCCGACCGGAACATTAAAAGTGCCGTCGGCGGTGCTGCCCAGCTAAGGCAGGTGAGTGCCTACCTGTTCTGACACCACGTTGCATCCCAGCTTCTAGGCAGGGGGGCCATGGGGCTTTGTGTGCTGCCCCCGCCTCGAGCACCAGCTCCACACGCCCATTGGCCCGTTCCCAGCCAATGGGAACTGTGGGGGAGGTGCCTGCAGGCAAGAGTTGCATGGAACTTCTTGTGCGCCTCTGCCTAGGAGCCAGACCTGCCGCTGGCCACTTCCAGAGCGCAACGCAGTCCGCAGTGCCAAGACAGGCGGGAAGCCTGCCTCTGCACCCCAGCTGCACTGCTGACTGCGCTGCAACCTTGAGACCCCCCCCAACCCGGAACCCCTTCCTGCACCCCAAATCCCTCATCCCACCCCATCCCAGAGCCCTGACCCCCTCCTGCACCTCAATCCCCTGCCCCAGCTCAGAGTCCCCTCCTATACCCTGAACCCCTCATTCCCGGCCCCACCCCGCAGCCCTCACTTCCACACCCCAACCCTCTGCCCTAGTCCTGAGCCCCTCCCACACCCCAAACCGCTCATCCCCAGCTCCGTTGGGTCATGGACATCAACAATTTTCTTCAGCTGGGTCTCCAGAAAAAAAGTTTGAAAACCACTGATCTAGATGATGACTGACTGAGCTGAACTGCCTTTCATCAACTCTACCTTCAGTTCTTTCCAGAAAAGTGTTTTTCAATTTCTTTGGAATTGGTCTTCAAGATGACTACTGTATTCCTCCTGAACTAACCCATTTTTCTTCCTTTCTGGCCAAAGCAGGTGCCTCGTACCCCATGGCAAGAAACTGCTTTTATTAGATGTTAGTTATATTGTCAAATTTAATTCCTCTCATTCTCAAGCATTTAGAAAGTCAGAGATGTCTGTTTTGAGGGCTGCAACAAGAGTAATGGCTTGGTTTAAGACACTGTTACTAGATGGGCCTGAGACTGCATTCTCACGGGCTAATGAGTATCATACTGAGCTTGTCAAATGCTATTTGACTACAGATGCCTCCACTTCATTGGTAATGAGGATCAAAGTGTTCCAAGATATGTAAGTTAGTGATTTAGTTGTCTCCTCCCACTTATACATCATCATCCATTTGACTTCTTCATTCTCATGATGCCTCCTGCTAGCAAACTTTTTTTTAGGGTGTGTCTGCACTTGCGACTGTACAAGATTACATGTGTGTTGTGGTACCATAGCCTCCCTGTTGTCAATATCTGAAGCTCTGAAGCATGTTTCTGAAGGACAGTGTAATGAGTGAAAGCTAGCACACATGACGGGGGTGGGTATGTACATGTATCCACTGTTGCATTGCCCTGTACCCATTCTACAGTGCAGTATGGATGAGGATAATGGGCAGGTTCCAGCTTATGGGTATCAATAGTCCTCTAGGGCCATTCCCATAATGCATTGATCCCTTTGCTGTCTGAACCTTACCCAAGAGTACAAAGCTCCCTGACCTCCCCACCTCTTTGCCAATGGTAGTAGCAACCTGCACTGAGCACTTCAGGGGGGTTTCTGCTGAAATCTATTGATCAATACAGGTGATCATGGTCTGAAGGTAGCCTCCTGGTCTCCGGAGCACACACAGGTGCTGGTCATTGTTTGGTCAGACTACACCATCCTCCATGACTTCGCCTGACTTGGCAAGAATATTCACCTGTCCCAGGGATATTCCCAGAGGTGGGCATTCCCTGATTCCATTCCAATGCTGGGAGTGCATGAAGCACCTCCCACTTCTGTACTGGAGGGCAAAGGACTCTAACAATTGCTCTGGGCAGGGACCTAGCACATGCCCATGCTTCAGTGAATGGACTTGGAGCTCTTCCAGGGCTGCAAGTTAGGAGCCTGAAGTCACTAACTACCTCCTCCTCAATACCGCCGGCCTCATCATATGATGGCAGGCTGGTGAGGGGCAGGACAAAGAGGTAGCAGGGACCTTGGAAAAAGTCCTAGGAGAGACGGAGAAGAAGCATGTGTTTCTGCACCTCTACCCAGATGACAAATCCCCACCCCCAAGCTACTACAGGAAAGACAATCCAGTGCTGGTAAGTGCTTTTTTTTATACAATGGACCTCCACATTCCCTGAGAATATCCCTGTTGCTCTGCTGCTATGTACCTCATCCCCCACAGCACACCTTACTGCTGCTCCACCCCAATGTTGTCCCAGAGCAACACAGCTGTAAATCAATGATTTTATTAAAATCCCATGAACCAATGTATATACAAGGCCTGAAAATGTTTTTTTAAATCATTTACAAAAATCAGTTAGTCTTCTTTCTCTTTTAGTACTGTATTTTGTTTTACCAGTTAACATAAATGTTTAGCAAATGAATAAGTTTTTTAAAAACTATCAAAACATTTCCCACTAATAAATACTTAATAAGCTCTTACTGCTTTACAGTACACATTCAAGGCACAGTAGAAAACACTAGACAAGAGCATTGGAGGAAATGCAATAGCACATTTGTGCAGCCATATTATCCTGTATTTTGATCTTGTCAGATATCAAAACCCAAGTTGGATCAAGATGTGAAGACCTTCAAATATAGCAGGTACTGCAAGAAACATTGGTGGTTCAGTAGGTGTTGCTGTTCCCTTCGTGTCAGAACTACAATAATACATCTGCATCGTGTGAAGGGGCACTTTGCTACTTGAGGTGCCATCTTTTCAGAACATTCTTGATTATTAGAGATCTTATGGCAAATTTCATGAGTCTGGGCTGGTGTCAACCTTTGTTTCCTGAACACATTCCCATTTAGATAATACATATTTATGTCTAAGTTGCTCCACCAGTTTCTCCTGGATGTTTTTCACCTCCTGCTGTGTAGTATTTGCTCTGCTGTTTAACCACCAAGATTCAGTGATCTCTATTTACAGTATCTCCTATCTACTTCATAGGGGGAGGAGATGTTTGTTTAATGTTTGTAAAGCACTTTCCTTAGCTGGAAGCCAGGAGTGCAAAATATTGTAGTTAGTAAAATCAAGCTTCTGGTGTTGTAGCAGAATGCAGGATTCCTAATGCTACTTTAGATTCTTCCACTTCTGTCCCCCGATAGTAAACCGTAGATGTACTGCAGCCAAAAGGACAAAATGAGAGAGAGGTCCCTGTGGAGAAGGGACTATCCTAACCTAAAATTATTTGATATGAGGAGATGTTGTTCCAGGATAAGCATTAAAAAAAAATTGTATGATGGGGTGTGTTGTGGGATGAAGACCAAAAAGAACATGCTGCTGGGTGCACAGAGACGCAGATTCCAGGACAGAAGCTCCACCCAGTCTACCCATTTTGAACTTTGGAGGTCTTCGATTTGAAGGACTCCTGATGTGAGAGAGAGTAGAAGGTGGACAGCTAGACTGCGATTAGGAAGGGAAGCATTTACAAAATTAGTGTTTTCCTAGCAGAGTAAAAAGTAGAAGGGTTACTGGATGCTATTGTTATCTTTATTTAATTTCATTAAATAAGAGTTTAGTGGTTTTTTCAAACCCACAGGTCAGAGACCCCTCCCACTCAGTGAGGTTTTGAAGAGATCTGCAGGGTCCTTGGGAAAAATGTTAGGAAAAGCAGCCAGAATTGCCTGATATTTAAGGGCAAGTGTCCTAGAAAGAAGCTTAGAGGGATATTGGGTTTTATTAGTGACCCAGAGACACCAGTGTTGAACAAGGTGTGTGCTCAGGAAAGGGCAGGTTCTGACAAACCCTATAACCAGAAAAAGAGTACTTAAATATATGTATAAACCAACATACTCTAAAAATTAATGTTTTTTCTAAAGAACAAATGGTTGTTCTACATAGATTCTTATTCTATGCTTATAACCGTAGTGTCGAAGTATTTTAAGTGCAATAAGCAACGTGACTAACATCTGTCATGTTTATATTTTAAAGCTGTTGGATATTTCTTTTAGTCAACAAATATTTTATTCCTGATATTCAGCTCTGCTATTTGTGAAACAAAAACAACCAGCAGCTAAACTCAACAGGAAGCTGCTCAACAACTTCAGATACAAATGTAGCCTTTATGAATAAGAGAAAAAGGCCCATCTTGGACCTTTAACTTTCAAAATTATCCCAATACTCCTCAAAATAAAGGGCACCATCTCTCAACTTTAGCCACAAAATGAGTCCTTTATTTACTGTGATCCTATCTTTAAAGTGTTATCCTTCTGCACTGGAACAATAGATTTTTTGCAAAGTATCTGTTCTCTATCCCAAAGTATAACCAAAATATCAAACAAAAGCACTTCAGACTAGCACACCTTTAGCACAGAACACATCAGTCTGTCATGCTGACGAAGTTCCTTTTTGCATTTTTTCTACATTTGTTATTGTACACAGGAAGCTGTAAGACTTAGCTGATGGGAATTAAGGATGGTAGCTCTTTGAGTGTCCTTGGCCTATTCAAATTCATGGGGTGTGCCGGCTGGGCAGCTCAGATGGTGGAACCATCTGGGAATGCTCATGCACCGCTCCTACCCTGTCCCTCAGCATTCCCCAATGTTCTGAGGGTGAGGCTATAAAAGGGTCTGTGGCGCACTCAGCTGCCTCAGTTCCTTCCAACCACAGCAGCAGATGCATGTAAATTTCTCTGGATCCTTGAGATCCAGAACCTTCTCAAGAATTTTAGTGGCTTAGATAGTATTTTACTATAAGTTTAATTTGGATAGATATAATTAAGTCAGTTCTTGTTATTATTTAGTTATAGTTTAGATTTGGTTATGTTGATCAGCTTAATGGCAGATCTGAAGACCAGAAGACCCAGTTTTCAGAGGTGTACATTGTGTTAGGCAGTGTTCTCAACCTTGGATGCTCATGTCCGATGTTTGGCACGTCTCAATGAGGGCCACAGTACTTCAAGGTATTCTATCTGCAGCATCTTCACTCCAAGACCATGTACAAAGCATTTGAACAGACTATAACAGACTGCAAGTTCTCTTGCTCCAAGAAGCTTTGACAGGGATGTTGCTCATATTAGCAGCTTCTAAAGGATCAGCATCATGGGGTCTCTGGATGGTTCACTGAAGTAGGGGTGGAGTAGACCATGGAAGTACAGGTGGATAGCAGCATTGGGCCAACTGGTGATAGCAGGCTGGAAGCCTGTGGCAGTAACAGAAGCAGGTTGGGTACTTGAGGCAGAAGCAGGCTGGAAACACCATGAGGTGGAGGGAGAGTTCCCAGCCCAAGTAGTGAGGCTGGATAGACTGGATTGCTGCTCTTCCTGTGGGATTAAATTGCTGTCTCTGGGAGTCAGCAGACCTGGTCCTCACTTACGGATTGGCTGCTGCAGCATGCCTGAAGGATGAATTATTGCAGGCTCTGACTGAAGGCTTATCTCACAATCAGACCATAAGATAAAAAGACCACTGTTAGCTCAGAGTACAGCTAACTCCAAAAAGAAGAATATCTTGACGACACCTCCGTTTTCTGTTCTGAGGTTGAGTTCTATGAATGCTGCACAGTTGATTTGGAAACCATCATGTCTGACCATGAAAATTCCAAAGGCTTCCTTGGCAATGGCCTCTGAGCGAAGAACCAAACTGTAAGAAAAGCCATCGGCTCCGTCCACTTTTTGAAAAGCACAGCAGAAGACAAAAAGGCTCCTCTCAGCAGGACCAAGTCAGTCTCAAAAAATCAGATTTGGATACATCAACTTCACATCCTAAACTAGAAATAAGAAGCAAATCCCTGTGTAAATCTCATCTAATTGATCCAAAGACTGCATCGGAACTGAAGATAATTCTGGAACACACAGCAGTTTCTTAAAAAGAAAAGGAGTACTAGTGGACCTTAGAGACTAACCAATTTATTTGAGCATAAGCTTTAGTGAGCTACAGCTCACTTCATCGGATGCATTCAGTGGAAAATACAGTGAGGAGATTTATATACACACAGAACATGAAAAAATGGGTGTTATACACACTGTAAGGAGACTGATCACTTAAGATGAGCTATTAACAACAGTTACTGTAGCAGCTAAACTACACCATATAGCTCTGCAATTGGATTACATACTGGATCCACAGGAGTTGTTATCTAAAAGGGGAAAGAGAAAACTCCCGCAAATTATGCTTCTTGGATCTCCACTTTTGAAATACGAAAGATATCAGATGAACTTTTTTGCTTTTCTCCAGAGAATTCTACATTTTCTGGGTCCTATAGTTTCTCTATTGGTATAATTCCATTTGAAACCCTATTTCCACCCAACCCCCATCCCTTCCCTATTTAGGGAATGCCTCTTAAAAGAGCATATTAAAATCATATTCCATCCCAGTAAAAGGTGGGAGCAATAGAAGACGTTTCAAAACAGTCCAGAATTCAGGCCTTCTATTCCAGATATTTCCTCGTTCCAAAGAAACGTGGAGGATTTCATCTGATACTGGATCTAAGGAAGCTCACCACCATCAGGAAATTCTGTTTCCATATGCTGATGCCAGCATCCATTGGATCTTTCTTTTTCATCCATGATTAGTTTGCAGCTCTCTATCTAAAGGATGTTTATTTTCATATTTCTAACAGACCAAGTCACAAGTATTTTATGTGACAACAGCACTTCCAGCACCCATGTTTTTTTTTTTTTTTTACAAAGTATTCTCACTTATCTGAGGGTATTTTCACTGAACCATAATGAGATTATTGGTTTCTCAGTGCAACATCACAGGATGCTCTTCTTGAAGACATTAGTTACACCTATTCCCTCTTTGAGAGGTTAGGCCTCTTGATATATATGAAAGAGTTCTTGCTTCGTCCTACTCAAATAATTCACTTCATAGGAACAGTTCCAGATGCTCAGGCAGGCAGGGTTTTCTCTCTCACCAACAGAAGTTGGTCCAATAAAAGATATTACCTCACCCACCTTTGTCTCACAAAAGAGACTTCTCAAGCTTCAACTTGCTATAAGCAAATGTTAATGTTTTCTCTAGTGCTGATGGACATAATGGCTTCAGCCGCTTCTGTCATACCATATGCTTGACTCAGGATGAGAACTCTACAACACTGGCTGGCAGGAAATTTACAGACCAAGTATGGACAGTATGCTAAGAAAGAAATTCTGGAGGGGATTGTGTTTTCCTTCACATGGTGGACTCAGAGCACAAATGTTCTAAAAGGAACGTTTTTTGATCCTCAGTCTCCAGCCATAACAATCGCATCAGATGCTTCCAACAAGGGAGCACATTTTGACAGTCTAACAGTTTGAACACACTGGAGCTTTGAAGGAAAGAAACTGCATATGAAAATTCTAGAGTTTAGAATCATCCATTTAGCTCTCAAGTCTTTTCTACCTCACATCTAGGGAAGAGTAGAACAGATTGCCACAGGTAACATGATAGCAATATATTATCTTAAACAAGGGGGAGCACACTTTCCAACTGTGTAAAGTAGTAGTTGAGTTACGGAACTGATGTATCCAGCATAGAGCTTATCCCATGGCCCTTCATTGTGCTGAAAAGGACAACTTGACAGATCAACTAAGCGGAGATATGACACATCTACATGAATGGTCAATAAAGAAACTGATGACATCTTCAAACCAAAGGATTTCTGGACATAGATCTATTTACCACCAGATACAATACCATTTCCATTTCTGCTCATGAGAAGGTATGGGCAGTCTCCTGATATCAGACACTTTTCTCCAGAATTGGGAGAATGGTCTACTATAAGCTTCCCATTCCCATTCAGAAGGTAGTAAGGAAGATAAAGCCAGATGGGTATCTTTACTGATCCAGCATGGCCAAGTCAGCAATGGTACACAAACCTCCTGCAACTTTCAAAGGGAGTTTACAGACTTCTTCTAGTGTTACCAGATATGTTGCCTCAACAAAAGGTTTACCACCCAGATCTCTATCACTGCAACTGATTGCATGGGCTATATGACTGTAATGGAAAAATCTTTCCCATCGGAAGTGCAGCAAGTTATACTTAACTTAAACAAACAACCCTGCCCCACCCCTCACGCCCCCAAAAATCAGTTGACTAAAAAGTGCTATAATTTCAAATGGACTAGATTTGTGAAGTGGATACATGAAAAACCTGGATCAACACTGTTACCACCAATTGAATATATTCTGGAATATTTGCTCTAATTAAAAGTTTTGGGTCTTTCTTTATCCTCTTAGATTCATCCTTGATATTTTCTTAGATAATAAATCTCCCATTGCACATAATATTGGTAAGAAATTTATAAAGGGGCTTGCTGACATGTAACCACAGGTACAATAATTAGTCCCATCAAGGGATCTCAGTTTAGTTCTAACATAGCTCTCTGTTCTAGTTGTCCATTAAAACTTTTTATAATAGCCATAGCACATACTAGGCTATTCAGTGAACTACATGCCCTCACTGCTGATCCATCTTTTACTATATTTCAGAAAAGATAAGCTGCTGCTTTGTCCTTACCCCAAAGTAGAGTCTGAATTCTGCATTAATCAAACTCTAATTTTCTAGTTTTCAAACCAGTTTTCTTCCCCAGACCTCAGTCACAAGGGTGAATTCAAGGTTGCTTACTTTAGATGCTAAGAGGATCCTCACCTATGATCTGAGCAGGACTAAGGAATTTTGCATGTCCTCAAAAATCTCTGGTTTCACAGTAACAGCCGTGTTAGTCTGTATTCGCAAAAAGAAAAGGAGTACTTGTGGCATCTTAGAGACTAACCAATTTATTTGAGCATGAGCTTTCGTGAGCTACAGCTCACTTCATCGGATGCATACCGTGGAAACTGCAGAAGACATTATATACACACAGAGACCATGAAACAATACCTCCTCCCGCCCCACTGTACCAGCACTATGAATATGATTCTGCATATTCATACTCATGGGGTTGTGTCCAGTGGTGCAAGTAGAAACCATTTCTTGCAGGTACTGCACTCATAGGAGGGACACGAGGCGGAGGGCACGTGACCTCCCCATGTGACCGTCCATGTGGCTCGTCTGCACCCTGCTCCCATCCCGGGGCCCCCACGCTCTCCCCGTCTCCTCTGACACCCCCCTTTGTATATACAAACATCAACATACTTAACTACTCACTTTCCCCGCAAACATGTAGTATTCAATCTGTTTATAGGGAATATGGGAGTTGGGTGAAGAACCATTTCAGCATACGTATGACTTACTAAAAGACAAATTTTATGTAGAACTGTATCCTAAACTGCTTTATGGTGTGGTACCCAAACACTGCATTTCAATGGGGGATTCAACTTCCTTTATAGGAACAGACTCCTGAAACTCTTACCAGTCTACAAAAGTGGTCCATAGTCATGCAAATAATCCCATTGTCTTCAATGGGATTGATCAAATGATTAAGGGTTTACAGTATTAGGTTCCAAGTTTGTAAATTGTTCTGGATGAAACTGACAATGCCTGAGTTGTCAGATAAGAAGGAGCTTCATTCGAATAAAGGTGGGCAGATGTGTGATGTCTTACCTCCATTACTAAAATGAGGAACATTTTATATATATTTACACATAATATTTTCCGCAAAGTTCTTGGCAGATTCCTGAGGCAGCTGGCTGGTTTAAGGCTGTCAGTGTCCGGTATTATAATCTTCACTTATAGTTCTCTCACCCACAAAGCTGGAAAATGAGGCATTTGTTTTCTTTGTTTTGCTGCTCCAGCTCAAGTTAACAAAATGCATGTTAGACTAGTTTGTCTGTAAAGAAGAATTCTAGGTACACTGGGGACCATACCTGATTCCATTCAGGCTGCAGAACTGGGCGGCCATCAAAATCCAAACATCCTCTGGTCGGTGCAAGCAGAAGTATTTCTCTAGTGATTTGGACTTGATGTGATGCAGTATGGATGTCATGGATAATTCAGACCAATGGGGCGAAACAGAATAAAAAACACTGTTTAAACACCTTCCGTCCACCCCTCCCACCCCCCCAGGACTCCTGACCAATGTAACAGCACAATGCATATGCTAACAATCTTAAACAAAGCCTTTGTTTAAGTTTGTTAGCATATGTAGGTGCTGTTAAAGCCATATAAAGAATGAATGTCCTCCCTATCAGAGAACATGGGTATCCGGTTACAGCACAGCCTATATATATATATATATATTTGATATCCCAAGTTTTTTGTTTGTTTTATTTCTAACTCTTGGGTGTAAAGTTAGTTAAAAACAGAGAGGCAAACATGACAGAGCAGGAGTCGCCAGGAGTTTAATAGTCAGAGTCTATCTCGAAGAACTCCAGTTCCAGGTGAGTAGCCTTCATTTGGGTGGTAAAGATTCCAGGAGTTGGGTGCTTGGAGTTCAATTCCCTACTCTTCCATAGACTTCCTGATTGTGGCTGAGCAAGTCGCTTAGGCCTCAGTCTAAACACATAAGTTGTATTCCCCAAAACAAGGTGGCACCTTAAAGACTAGTAGATTTATTTGGACATAAGCTTTCGTGGATAAAAAACCACTTCTTCAGCTGCAACAGGGCTACCCCCTGATAAATTGTTTTGGTACACTGAAAGCAGCACAACTCCCTGCTGCTTCCCACTGTGTACTTGGTTATATCTGTGTAAAGGTACTTTATATTGATGTAGCTATTCGGGGAGGGGGGGCCGGGAATCATCACCTGCCGTATAAAACGCCTTTATATGAGTTGTAAGCCTGCGATCAACTCAATAAAAGCTCCTCTCCTTTCTGAGCATGCGCAGCCTCTTACCCGGCGCAGATTGTGATTTTTTTTTCTCTTCAACTACTGCTACCTGCAGTGACGCTGCGCGCTCTGGGCCTGCGCAGCGGGACTCCGGCTTTCGTCTGTACTTCTGTATAACAGGAGGCGCCTTTCCCAGGGGTGACGTGAGGGGAGGTTCATTAAAGGGAGCGAAGCGTCCAGCTACCCCAGGGAGGGCGGCGTGTGAGACAGGCTGCAGTGACCGGCTAAGGGCTTCCAAGCGGCTCTACGCCGGCCCCAGGCAGCACGCGCCGTGCCTTTCCTCCTCCCACGCGCGCAGCTGCTGAGGCGCTTGGAGGCGGCAAGGGCAGCGGGGATTTCGCCAGCCCTCCTGGGGTGCAGAGCGGGGCAGTGCCTGAGGCAGGGTTAACAGTAAGGCCAGGGCTCACCGGGACTCTGCTGTCAGACCCCCCCAGCACCAGGGTCTCCCGCAGTCGCTGCCTCACGAGCCGTAGGTGTGAGGCGGCTGGGGGGCCCGCCCCCAAAGGCGCTAATAGTGCTGGGCAGGGTGATGTAACTGCCTTGGGACCCGCTCGGGCGGTCCCCACCCACCAAGGCACAAGGGAGCGCCCTCCGCCCCGCAGCCCCTGTCTCTGTAGCCGCGCCGGCCCGCTCAGCCCAGCGAAAAGGCGCCATTTTCTCCTCACAGAGCCACCCGCGTCTCTACCGGGGTGATCTGAGGTCAGGGAGCCGGGTCCCGCTACACGGGCTGCGAGCGCGTACACAGCTGCTTTCCGCGCCGCAGCTAGGCGTCACTACTGGAGAGGAGTCGCAAGCCGCGGTGGGAGGCTGCGCATGCCCCTTAGCGGCGAAGGTAAATCACAGGCCCAGCCGCGGCAGCCTGGCGCACGCGCACTGGCACGGGGCTTAGTCAATCCGGTGGCTGCTGTTGCCGGTAGGCTCTGGCGGCGCATGCGCAGTGGTGGCGGTGAGGGAATCACAGGCCTGGCTGCTGCTGGAGGAGGATCTGTCGGTGGGTTTGGGACTAAGCGCAGGAAGCGGCTTCGCACACTGCAAGGAGCCCAGAGTGGTCAGGCGGCGTGGGGAGCCGGGTAAGGTGCGCGCTGCAAGGGCAGGCGGGGCAGCTGTGGCCGGGCGGGGTCCCCCGGATCCCGGCCGGGGAGCCATTAAAGTTTGACAGTCCTGGCGGGGCTCCCGTCTCCAGGGCAGCGGCGGGGGGTGGGCACGGCAGGGGCTGCCCGTCGGGCCGGGCGCGGGCTGGGGCTGGGGCTGGGGCTGGGGCTCGGGCTCCCCGGCGGGGCAGGGCAGGGGCTGTTTCATAAGGGACCCGCTAGGCCTTGTGACCCACTTTACTCCTGTCACAACTCCCAGCACGTTTGGAGCCCTGCCCGGCTGGCCCGGCGCCCGGCCGGGCTCCGCCTGCTCTCGCCGCCCCGAGGGCGGGGGCGGGACGCTCCGAGCTGCCAGCTCCCCACCTGCCCGGGGCGCGGGTTGGAGCTGGCGCTGGAGCCGGGACCCTGTTTGTTTTCTTTCTCGCGCCTGGAGCCGTGGGCGGCGTCTCGTCCGGTCTGTGCAGCCGGGAGCGGCTCTCCCCGCCCGCACTACCCCCGCTGTCAGAGGGGCTCTCCCTGCTGCCGGAGCTGGTCGGGGACAGCCTGGTCTGCGCCGCTCAGCGCGGTGATCCTCGCAGCACCCTGCCGGCCGGGAGCCGAGCCTGTCCGCCGCAGCCGTAGGGCCAGGTGCAGTCTTGTCTGCGGCACAGGATGGACAATAAAACCGGGCGGCGGGCTGCTGGTGGAGCGATCGCCCATGGCCTGTCGTTGGCGGGGCGGGGTGTTCTTAGTGTCAGTGTTAAATTGGAATGAAATTCAGTGGCGTGCGAAGTTACAGGACAACTGACGTTTGCAACTCGTGAATCCAGTCCCGGAAACCAATGGTCCCATAGAATGAAGAGCTGCTGGCCCGAGAGAAGGTTTATAAACGTAGACACGTCCCTTTCATGGGGCCCCAAGGCGTCCACTTGCCTGGATCAGCTTGCAGGATCTGTCTCTAAATCCCAAAATGATTCACATCATTAGTCATTATAATACTTAATGCTTGTACAGCGATTTCAGTCTAGAAATAGTTGCTTAAATCCTGTTAAAGCAGAGAGACTGAAGTGAAGGGTACTGTGAAAAATTAAATTTTGTTGAATGAATAAATTTTACTTTAAGAAAAGGAGTACTTCTGGCACCTTAGAGACTAACCAATTTATTTGAGCATAAGCTTTCGTGAGCTACAGCTCACTTCATCAGATGAAAATACTGTTTCATGGTCTCTGTGTATATAATGTCTTCTGCAGTTTCCACAGTATGCATCCGATGAAGTGAGCTGTAGCTCACAAAAGCTTATGTTCAAATAAATTGGTTAGTCTCTAAGATGCCACAAGTACTCCTTTTCTTTTAGCGAATACAGACTAACACGGCTGTTACTGTGAAATTTTACTTTGTTTCAGCATGGTGTCTAAGCAGTATTTATTAATAACACCTTAAATTATTAAAAGTCAAGATTTTACAAATATATTCCCCAGTGCTGCGAGCACTTTTGTACATGCTTAAGTTCAAGCATGTAAGTAGCCTCTCTGATTTTAGTAAATGGTACACATACAATTAAGCATGTGCATTGTAGGATTGGGATCCTAATTTACTTGGCATTCTTTTTGTATTTCTCTCAACTTGGAAATTGAAACTCAGTGAAGTTTACAGTCAGTTTAATTTTCAGGTTCTCATTATCCCCTTATTGGAGTTTTAAATACAGCAAGGAGAATGTTTGTTTAAAAGCTATTTTGATTTGAGGTTTTTGTTTAACAGTTGAAACATTTTGTTTTTCTGAGGTCTCTTAGCATTATGGAGATTCCAAGAAAAATAACATATATGTCTCAAATATATTTATTTTTATGATATCAGGTGTTCTTGTTAAATTGTGATAATTGTGCATCTTGGAGTTGGTCTTAAACTGTTGAGAAACTTGTTAAAAGAAAAGGAGTACTTGTGGCACCTTAGAGACTAACCAATTTATTTGAACATAGGCTTTCGTGAGCTACAACGAAAGCTTATGCTCAAAAAATTGGTTAGTCTCTAAGGTGCCACAAGTACTCCTTTTCCTTTTGCAGATACAGACTAACATGGCTGCTACTCTGAAACTTGTTAAAAGAAAAACAATCATGCAGCCTAGTAGTACAATATTTTCCTGAAAAAATTGCTTTGCACTATTACAGAATAGCATGAACAAAAAATTTAATTTTCAGGTCCGTGTTTAACAGCCAGGCTCAAACATTATACAGCTGATTCTCACTTATTGCTTGTTTCAATTTCTTTACGCATTCACATAAAGAACGATGAATGTTTTCTTGGAGCTCTGTCATTTTATGTATATTTGTGTTTTACTTTTTGTAAATTTTGTTTACATTTTTAGGACTACTTAAACGCTCTCTGGTGGCTAATTTAACATATAGTCAAATAATTTAAGACTGTCAAAGAGTGGTTATTTGCTCATGTAGTTGTAGGCTGATCTCCCTGTGAAGCGTCTCACTGAGGTCAGTGGGGCTCCATACCAGGGTCCACCTGTGAATGACCAGTTACAGGTAGAACTCAATGGGAAGGTTCTATTGGTAATAGGTGATTACTGTAGCTGTAATGATTTGAGGCCCCAGGGGCTGTGAGGATCTTCAAGTTTCACCTGATCTGGCTGCCTTCTCTGGATGTCAAGTGTTTGTTTTTGGATTGTTTAAACAGATTTCTTCTTGATTGTATGGCACTCATGTATATTTTTCTCTCCACAATCTTTTCCATTTTGTTTTTTCCACATATTTAAGTCCCCTTTTTGCCCCCTCCTGTTATCTTCCATGCTGGAAATTTTCTTCCCACTCCTTTTAGAATATGTACTGGGAAGCAACACTCTGCCCCTGGCTTATATAACTTTTGCTGCTTCGATATTCTAGAACTGTATGCTGCTCAGGAAAATTTGCAATTTCTCATTTATTTGTAAAGTGACTTTATATTTTATCTGGTATATTTTAACAAGGATGGTTCTGATAATTAAATATGTCTCCTGCAATATAAAAGGTTTTAATAACACAAAGGAAAAAGTATACTCAGTGCTTTTAAAAAAAAAAGAAGGTTGACATTGCCATGCTCCAGGAAACACCTTTGCCAGAATTTGAAGCTTGTAAACTGAATAAAGATTGCATATGCCCCTCAGTTTCCAGTTGCTTTAATTCTTAAGCGAGGGGCATTGGTATACTAATACATAAAAAGTTGAATTTTAATATTCTCAGCACAACATCTGACATTGAGGTCAGATTTACTATCCTCAAGGCTGAAATTGACAATTCTAAAATCAAACCAGGATGACCCAATTTTGTCGTAATTTTTTTATGAGTATAAATGACATGGGACACCATCCTAGTATCATAGCTGGAGACTTTAACATAACTCTAGACCAAGCACTTGATAAATCTTCTCCTTCTCCATATAAAAACTGAAATACATGAGTACACATTACATACATAGCAGATTTAGGCTTAAAAAATATGTGGAGATGGGGTAATCTTATGACCAGAGACTATAGCTTTTTTTTTTTCCCCTGCAGCTCATTCAACGTATTCAAAATTGGACTGTTTCTTAGTGTCACAAGACTTGATCAATTCTGTCACTCATTATGCCATTGGTACTATTGTTATATCTGACCATGCTCCTATACATATGTCTTTTAGGTCCCCAGAGTATGCACCCTCAACTAAAATGTGAAGATTAAATGCTTCTCTGCTGTTTGATACATCATTTATTAACTCTGTCCAGCAAGAGTTGGAACTTTTTCTTTAAAACAAATACCTCCAGAGTTTCATCAGTTGTCACGCTTTAGGAAGCATTTAAAACCTTCATCAAAGGCCATATCATCTTTTATGCCACGTTTAGAAAGAAATGGAGAGAACATAGAATTGATACCCTTGTGAAGGAAATTAAGGCCTTGGATGTAGACTGTGCTTCTAATTCCTCCCCAGAGAAGCTCTGAATTCTCATCAGTCTAAACTATGAAATCAATAAACTTCTGTCCCAAAAGGCAGAGTTTGCTTTATTCTTTTTGAAGCAAAACTACTGGGAATCTGGCGAGAGAGAGAGCCGCTATTCGCGATAGTAGCAATAAATTATATACAACAGTCAGATATTAATAAAGAGTTTCAAAAATTTTATTCAAAACTATATTTAGCTGAAGAGGGAATCACTAAAGATGCCCTAGATAACTTTTGTAGTGGATTGTCTCTGCCACAAATCTCTGACTCTGATGGAACTTTTAGATGCCTGTTTAGAAATCACACAACTGACTCAGGCTATAAAAATATGATGGTCAGAAAGACTCCTTGTGCAGACGGGTTCCCAGCTGAATTTTACAAAAAGTTCTCTGAAACTTTAACGCCTAGGTTATTGAATATGTTCAATGAGACCAAGAATGAGCAAACTCTTCTCCTACTCTGAGTAGCTGTAATTTCAGTTATTCCTAAACCTGGGAAAGACCTTGAACTATGTAGTAATTCGCAAAAAGAAAAGGAGTACTTGTGGCACCTTAGAGACTAACCAATTTATTTGAGCATGAGCTTTCGTGAGAAGTGAGCAGTAGCTCACGAAAGCTCATGCTCAAATAAATTGGTTAGTCTCTAAGGTGCCACAAGTACTCCTTTTTGCGAATACAGACTAACACGGCTGTTACTCTGAAATATGTAGTAATTACAAAACAATTTTTTAAAGCAATTGTGTTGCTAAGATTTTAGCTAAAGCTCTTGCTGTGTGATTGGACAAAGTTCTATCTCACATTCAACACACAAATCCGGTAGACTTCCTTCCTAATAGACGTGGCTCAGATAACGTGTGTCAAATGATATTATTGCCACTCCAAAAAATTCTAAAGAACTCTTAGCTGTCATTTCTTTAGATTCTGTAAAGGTCTTAGTTCCAGGCTATGTGGGCAATCTGTTGTGTGTGCACAAAATTTGGATTTGGTAAACAATATATTGCTTGGTTTAAGCTTTTATACTTTAACCTGACTTCCAGGGTAGTTATCAATGGTATTATTTTACACCCCATTTCCATTACAGAGATATGAGACAGGGCTGCCCACTTTCTCCTCTTCTGTTTGATTTAGCTCTAGAACCTTTAGCCTTTGCCATCTGAGCAAATAAACATATTCATGGTATCAGGGTGGCCCAAACAGAGAACAAAATTATGTTTTATGCAGATGAACTTGTATTTGTATGTGTGTTCCAGGTTACTATTCCTAACCTTTTAACTACTGGTAATAAGTTTGGACACCTCTCAGGATATAAAATTAATTGGGGTAAATCAGAAATCTTAGACACTAACAGTATACCCACAAAGTACTGTTCTCAAATTGGGACTTTCAGTGGCAATCCTCTTATCTGAAATATTTAGGAATACTGCTTTCCAAAAATATTCAGGGCATCCCTAAGATAAATATAGAACTAGTTATTGCCCAAGTGTCTAATGATTTGGAGAGACGGATTTTAATGCTCAGTTTGTCAAGTAAAATTAGTATACTGAAAACGTATGTTCTTCCCAGAATTTTCTATGTCCTGAGCAGTTTTTCTGTTCCTCAAATTCATTTTAAGAAATTCAATAATATTTTCTCAGCATTCCTTTGGGTACAGGTAAGAAATCTAGACCAGCTCTTAACAAATTACAGCTCCCCCAATATTCCCAATTTGGAAAATTATCATATCTCCTTTTTGTTAAGACAGGCATCTTTGTGGATGTTACATATGACCACACAGACTTCACCTTGGATTCAGATTGAATGAGAATTGGTATATCCTCTACCTGTTTCAGACATTGTCAGATTATTATAGATTTGATGGCTCCAGAGCTCTCCCAGTGATGGCTGTCATATAAGCTTGGTCAAACTTGGCTAAAAAGTTCTGCTTCCCTCCATTCTTCCCTGTAGAAGTCATATGGAACAATCCTGTTCTTAAAATCAGTAGCAAAACCTGGATCTGGAGGGATTGGATGGACAGAGGAATTATGAGTGTGTAACAGATAATTGACAATGATAAATTTAAACCATTTGTGTAGATCTTCAGTAACAGTTTGGTTTACTCTGCTCTGGAACATGGAAGTATCTCCAGTTAAAGCGTTTACTTACTAGTGTATTTAGACCAGATGCATGGGGAGCTCCAGATCATATATTATTTTGGAGGAAACTTCCTGGATTTACTCAGCCAGTGGTATCCTCTTACAATACACATTTGGATACACATCTATCTCTGACCCAATGGAATACAATTCTGTCTATTGTTAAAAAATGAAACTATAGAGCTGACACTATGGCTTATTTGCCAAAAGACACTTTCTCAAATATACTGGTCCCTGCATAAGATAATGGTAATGGGCCTCACAAATGCTGTTGGAAATGTAACTCAGTTGGTGCTACATTAAGTGCCCCTGTGTCAAGAATTTCTGGTATGAGGTCAGTCAAATGTCCAATTTGATATTGGATGCTAAATTGGAGGCCAAGTTTCATTCTTGGATATATTCCTGATATTTAGAGATTACCTTGTAACAAGGCAGCGTGGTTTCAACCTGCAGCTTTGGTTGCTAAAAACTTAATCCTGCAAAAATGAAAAAATTGATCCCTACCAAATATTGATGCCTGGCTCAGTGGTATGGCTGACCTTACATGTAGTGAAAGGGAATGCCCAAACAATTCAAAGCAATTTGGGCTGACTTTTTAGAGGCCTATGATTAACATAGGCCTTGAAGGTAGGTATGTCACTTCCCCTCCCCTGCCTTTATCATAACCCTCTCTATTTACTTTATGTATTGTGATGAGTCTGGTATCTTGGTATATTTATTGTATTTGGAAAAATTTATAAATGTCTTGCTTTCCTAATCAAAAAGTGACACATTTTTGACTCATGAGTCCATATCCTGCATCTGAATATTCATAAAATACACTTTTTAAAAAAGCCTTTGCACCGTAAAATAAATAATGAGCACTGAAAGCTTTAGATTTCTAAAATAAACTTTTTAGATTGTGTGACAGCTACATTTCAGTCTGGAGTGGCCCGTGACACTGAGTGCCTACCTCAGGGCAGAATTTCAAAAACAGGGCAGATACCCCAAACTGGTGGTATGTTCTATACTTAGATTTTACCAAGGTAGTAACAAATGTGAACTCCTGCATCACTACCATGGAGTCACAGACAGTCCCCTTAGGCTCTCAAGTCTCTCTTGCCGCCATACAAACTGGGCTTAATGATAAATGGTCACTTACACCAAAAATCACACAATATTCAGGTTGCTTCGAGTCACTTACACCAGATTGGGTACCCTAGATCTTAGACCAAAAACAATGCCTGTAGCCAATCCTGTAATGAACTATCTAAAGGTTTATTAACTAGGAAAAAGGAATTAATTATTTACAGGCTGAAGCATGCAACCATGTGCACAAATGAGTTGCAATCTAAATCCTAAGAGTGACGAGTTAGAGTGATCTGTCAATTCAAAGCCTCTTTTAGGCAGAGGTGGATGACGTTTTTTGGGGGCCCTGGGCAAGAGCAAGTGGGGGCCCCTTCCCACCCCTTCCATCTGCAGTCCCCGCACTCTTCCCTGCTGCTCCTGCCAGGGAGCAGGATTGGGGTGTGGGGCTTGTGTTGCTCTGCTCACCCGGCACTCCTGCTGAGAGTGGGTTTGGAGTGTGGGGGCTTTCCCCGCTCCCGGCAGGAGTACCTGATGGGTGGAGCACGACAAGCCCCTACGCCCCAACCCTGCTCCCCAGCAGGAGTGCTGGACGGGCAGAGTGGGCCAGCGTGCAGGGGTGCCCATTTTCCTGGGGCCCCTGGGCATGGGCCCTGTTGGCCCAATGGCTAATCCGCCACCGCTTTCAGGGTGGTACTATGAGGTAGACCCTGGGAATCTCTGGCTTCAGTTTGGTGTCTCTGACCCTGTGAGAGTTCAAACAGCAAAAAAAAAAAAAAGGAAAAATTTCCTGTGTCTGTTTTATTTTCTTTATTCAGACTTCCAGTCCATAGGCCGAGCTTCCTTTCACATAACATTTCCAAAGTGTGATAGGGCAATTACCGAATCCTTTGTACCGCAATGTTCCTTGATGACCCATCTCATTTTGATAGTTCTTCTGACAACACTCTTCCTACCTGGGTTTACAAGTTTAGAGCAAACATTTTCAAAATTATTTCCATAGCACGAACTAAAGATATTACAAAGAGGGTTAATGCATACAGCAACTTATAAACATTTGATAGAGTCTAAACACTAAGTACATTCTTATAAGGTTAATGTATATTTTGAGCAACACTAAGGCCATTTCTACACTAGTTACCTTACAGCAGCACAGCTGTACTGATGGAGCTGCACCGCTGTAAGATCACTTGTGTAGCCACTGTATGTTGACGGGAGAGAGCTCTTCCGTTGACATAATAAAACCACCTCAATGAGCAGCGGTAGCTATGTCTGCGGGAGAAGCTCTCCTGCCAACATAGCACTGTGCACACTACCACTTATGCTGGCGAAACTTATGTCACTCAGCGGGTATGGTTTTTCACACCCCTGAGCGACGTAAGTTTTGCTGACATAAGTGGTAGTGTAGACATGGCCTAACTAACACACAAGTGAACTGGTATTGGCTCCAGTTATGAGTTTGGCAGTTCTTAGCTAATGCCTGCAGCCTTGGCAAGAGCTGGCATCTGGCCTACCAGTGTCACAGTAGCTACATGCTGCCAATGAGCTTTTCACCACTGTGGCACTGAAAGCCCTCTTACTTTGGGAGAGCTATGCCCATGTTATACCATTAGTCATCTTGTGTCAAGGGTGAATCCGTCTTGCTTCGAGGGTCATGGTGGTGGTCTGCCTTGAGTTGAAAACTTGTGTATTAATAGGACATTTAAGATAAAACCATACTATGATATTTCTGGGCAGAAGCAGAATTGCATAATTGTTTCATTTACATCAAATAGTGTCTGTCATGACTTTTCCATGATAAAAATACCTGGAAGATATTAGGAGATGGATTAAAAAAATAAATCAGGCTATTGCTTCAGCATCTTCAAAATATAAAGTTTAATACCCAAATGGACATTTAGAGAGCTTGGAGACAGTAAAAGTCAGTATCCAAGCCATTCAACTGT
The DNA here is from genome assembly GCF_965152235.1 of Eretmochelys imbricata. Classification (NCBI taxonomy): domain Eukaryota; kingdom Metazoa; phylum Chordata; order Testudines; family Cheloniidae; genus Eretmochelys; species Eretmochelys imbricata. Next base: position 92,379,853 of record NC_135575.1, read on the forward strand.
CCCTAACCTTGTGGTGATACAGTACCGTATTTCAGAGTAATACAGCACTCTTATCTTTTGCTTTGTGTTTAGAAATCTTTTGCAGCAGAAAAGTATAAAAGGTGTCTTTCACCGATGTCAGTTCAATAGTTATGATTTCTAGGTTTTACTGAATGGTTTATAGTTTCATGGTTGGTTGGTGATTCATATTTCCTTTGGCGAAGCAAAGTTTATTTGCTTTCTATTATTTTATTTCCATAGTAAGTCAGATTGGTTGGGTAATAAAAATTATGCTCCTTAATTTTCAGTCTGAAGATCTGTAGTGTTTCAGTCTGTGTGGTATTTTTTAACTAGATATGAAAAATTAATATTATTGATTCATTTTTCGTATTCAAGTTTTGCAGCTGCAAAAAGACAAATTCATTTTACTAGTATGTAATCCACATGACCATTAAATTGTTCAGCAAGTATGTGTTAAAGATTTTAAACACTAATTTGGCCTAATTGCAGTTGCTTGAGGTTGTACAGTATAATTTAAACAAAAGTAAGTAATCTAATCTTAGATCAGATTCACATTGTGAACATAATTTTTTTTAATCTGCTCAGTGTTCTCCAGAAGTTTAAAAATAGTCTGTATGGAGTAAAACTATGTTTTCTGAACGTGTGAAACAGATGTACTGAGTTTTATATTCTACAAGTGGACTTACATCAAGTATGTGGATTACATTTGTAATATTAAGGTCTGAATTTTCAAAGAGTCCTCTGTTCAGCTTTTAAATTTGCACCTGAAATCTTGCCCCACAGTTAGTCGTAGGAACAGATGTTTAAATTTTTAAATTCCCAACTACTTTAGTTGATTAGCAGATGCAAGTGTTTTTTGTGCCAGCAAATCTACTTCTAAATTCTAATGCTTGTCTTCACAATTTATGTGCCTATAATATTATACCATCATTTGACTGTAGATAATAACTGGAAGACTTTTGGGGGGTAAAATCTCTAATCTTGCATATGAATTAATTTGTTTTTCTTGTTCAGGGTATTGGTTTCCTTGGAGTTTGAAACACACTTTTGTTTTCAAGTAACTGTTGCCCCTCTCTCATAACTTCACCATCTTTTAATAGGGATCAGGTTTATATATCTATATGTCTCTCTATATAAAAATTTTGGAAAGGTAACTATTTGTTCCTTATTTTTGTGAACTCTCCCTTTTTTCCTGCACCAGAGCCATATAATCTACTTGATGTTTGAGGCAGATAACAGATTTTACAAAACTATAGTATAATTATGTAAACTGTTGATAATAGTAGTATTGAAAAGAGCTGCTTCCATAAATATGAAGTCCTGAGTATTGTATAGTTCCTATGTATTTAGTATTATGTAGCAGCAACAAAATTATTTTGGCTCTCTGAGTCCTTCAACAACTTCAGCATTACATGTTTTGTACTCTTTCCATTCCCACCCACATATTTAGAATTCAGATCTTTTGTGTTAGGTTCCCTATCCAGTGTCAATATTCTGATGAACAAAATTGAAATTAGAAAATCAATTTCATTATTATTTGTTAAAGTACATAGATCTTACAATATGAGATTCTATTAATAAGAGGTTTTTGTTTGAAAGGAAAGGAAAGATCAAGCTTGTGGGTTTGTATATACAGTGAGCACGCTCTACATGTCTGAAAAAAGGTAGCCATGTTTATGTAATTGTTATAAATATCATTTTTAGAACCTGTAAGTGATTTCATGGGCTACATATGTCACGATTTAATAAACAATTTATTTTTGGAGTAGACTAAGATCACTTTAGCTTTTAAGAGAGCCTATTGCGAGAGAGGACAAAATCAATATAATGAACTGTTAGTACAGCCCAATAAAGCCAGTACTGGAGTAAGATTTATTCACAAATAGATCCATGTGGGTGTATGTTCTCTGACATACATCCCTTTGTAGAACTAGGCCATTGAAAAGACAATTTGGGGTAAACTATGTGAGAAGTCTTTTAATATGCACTGTTTTATCGTATGATACTTTTCAGACCGAAAACACATGATTGCTATTCCCTGCCAAAAGAAGTTTATGGTCTAAAATTCCTACAAGCATTCAATCTGGTAGTTTTGTTACAGAAGTAATCCCATTGACTTCAATGGGACTATTTGCTTGAATAAAATTACTTGTGTGTGTTTGCAGGATTGAACATAAATTTGGCTTTACGCAAAGGTGACAGGCTACTGGTAGAGTTGGGATAAGGACAGGACAAAGGCTATAACAAATTGATTGGGGTTGCTTTTACCATGAACATCATCTTGGTTCTTAATATATTTCAATTAAAATTATTGAAATATTTAATTGTACCTATTTGTTATTACAAACAAGGAAAAGAGGAAGAATTGGACAGGAGTGAAGAGGTAGGAAGAAAGGAATAGTGAGGAGGGGTGGGAAGAAAAGTGGTGAGGAACAGTGCATAGAAGAACAGTGTGCATAGTGATAGTGGATTTGTAGCTCACAGAAAATGAAAGTGAGGAAGTATTGTGATATAAAGAAAAAGTAAATTTAAAGTTGACAGAGTTAGTAAAAATGGCAACAGTAAGCTGATTTTGGCAAAATAAGACAAAATGCAGTAAATAGTGGCACTAATATATTAGATTGGCTGAGTGTATTGGAATGGAAGCAATAGATCAAATAAAGACTAGTAAACTGAAGGTTAAAACCAGTAGAATGTGTAACTTAAATCACATGGCAAAAGTCAGTCTTCAATTAAATGGAAAATCACATCTCCAATAAAAAAACAAAAATGTAAGAAATTAACTTTTAATAGGTGATTAACATTAGATCACCATGATGCAGTCTACAACGTATGAAAATGATTCAAGTGATACCTTTGATCCAGTATTGCATTTATAATGGTAGCAATCCAAAAATAAAATTGGGAATAGGAAGCTTGAGGTTAGTTACATTAATATAGGAAGTTCCACTCAATTTATACTTTCTCCATTACTGACATTAATTTTGTTTAAAAAAAAAAACGAGGAGTACTTGTGGCACCTTACAGACTAACAAATTTATTTGGACATAAGCTTTTGTGGGCTAAAACCCACTTCATCGGATGCATGCAGTGGAAAATACAGTAGAAAGATATATATATATACACACACACACACACACACAGAGAACATGAACAAATGGATGTTGCCATACCAACTGTAATGAGACCAATCAATTAAGGTGGACTATTATCAGCAGGAGGAAAAAATAAAACAAACCCTTTGCAGTGATGAACAGGATGGCCCATTTCAAATAGTTGACGAGAAGGTTTGAGTAACAGTGGGGCGGGGGGGGAATAGCATGGGGAAATAGTTTTTACTTTGTGTAATGACCCATCCACTCCCAGTCTTTATTAAAGCCTAATTTAATTGTCCAGTTTGCAAATTAATTCCAATTCTGCAGTTTCTCGTTGGAGTCTGTTTTTGAAGTTTTTTTGTTGGAGAATTGTAACTTTTAGGTCTGAAACTGAGTGACCAGGGAGCTTGAAATCTGAAAGAATGCGTGCACATATTTAAGATCTCTATATAATGTGTGTGTATACATTTAAAAAAAAATTCAGGGAATTCTCATAACCTTTTTCTTTCTGTAGTCAGATGTGACAGACACAGGTCACATGTTGCAGGGCGTTCTCTAATACGTATTCACGACTCTTGTGTGTCTTATTCTTAATGTTTCAAAGGAAGTGCTGCGTCTCTAAGAATGTGAATCAACTCAGCAGTTCATGGGTTGCTTCTGGGATCTGAGTGGGATTGGTTGCAATCAGCATGAGCTACCTTGTGATATTTTTGGCAGTTGTGATTTGCAGATTGAGAACTGCTGTTGATTCACGTAGGATGTCAAAAGTGTTCCTGTTGCTAATACTCTCTAGGCTACTGTGAGAAAGATTTGAGTTTCAGGTAGACTAAAATCAGTGATTGGAATGTTGTAAAAATAAGGGTTTTATTTCTATTTGGAGGAGAAATGGTGGGAAATTTTTAGTGGGGAAATTTAATTTTTTTTGGTTACCAATCCAATTTGCCTAAAAACTTGAACATTTTTGTCCTCGTGCTGAGCTATTCATTCCTCTTTTTTTCCCTCCCTTGGTTCTCATGCATTCGTCTGAGCGCATCTTACCCCCTGCCCATGCATATTCCCAATCTCACTTACATGTACAAGTGTCATGTTATTCTATACTTGTTTCTTTTTTCTTCTTTTTTCTTTGTCGTCTTTTCTCCTCCTTTTAAGTTCCTTGTGCATATTTCCCTCCTCCCTTCCCACTTCAGAATACTGTAGCTCAAAACACTTCTTTTAAACAGACTATTTTCTACTCTTGTTGCTTGAGATGCCAGAAAAGGCAAAATGATCAATGACAGGAAGAGGGATGTCATTTCAGATGTAGGAAACATCACTGAAAAATTTGATGAAGGGAAGAAGCTACAAGGTGAAAAATGGAGAAATGGTGGAAGATATAGGCAGAAAAAGACCTATGCAGAGACTTAGGGCTTGTCTACGTTGTGCTAGTGCAAACCAGCTGAGATGTAAATTCGAGTGTGCATCAGCATGCTGCACACTAATTGGCCTGTTGGATCCTGCTGGCATGCACTAAAAGTTTCCTTATGCATGTTAATGTAGTACTGTTTGAAACAGGACTACATTAACATACATTAGGGAACTTTTTGTGCATGCCAGCAGGGTCCACATGGACCAGTTACTGTGTGACACGTTGGTGCACACTAGAACTTACACCCCCACTGGGTGTATTAATGCACCATGTAGACAAGCCCTTGGAAATGGGTTGAAGAGTTTGGCCTTCATTCAGAAAGAGACAGGAAAACAGTAAAGCAGTGGTCACCAACTGGTCGATCGCGATCAACCGGTTGATCCTAGAGGATCTCCCAGTCGATCGTGATCTCCGGCAGCCCAGCAGGGCTGCCGCTAAGACAGGCTCCCTGTCTGCCCCGGCCCCACGCCACTCCTGGAAGTGGCCAGCGGAGCCCTGGGGGTGGGAGAGTAGGGGTCTCCCTCCGGACACTGCTCATGCCTGCAAGCACTGCCCCCGCAGCTCCCATTGGCCGGGAACAGGGAGCTGTGGCCAATGGGAGCTGCGGTGGTGGTGCTTGCAGAGAGGGGCAGCGTGCGGAGCCACGTGCTGCCCGCCTCCCCTCCCCAGGGGCCACAGGGGTGCATTGGCCCCTTCCGGGACAGGCATGAGGCCAGGTTAGGCAGGTTACCTTAACAGCAGCCATGCTGCAGTGCCGGAGGTAAGTGCTGCCCAGCGGGAGGCCCCACCCCAGTCCTGAGCCCCCTCCTGGAGCCAGCACCCCAAACCCCCTCCTGCACCCCAAGCCTCATCGCTGAGCCCCCTCCCAGAGCTTGCACCCCTCATCCCCTCCTGCACCCTAACCCCCTGCCCCAGGCTCAGCCCAGAGCCCCCTCCCACACTTGAGAACCCCTCGGCTCCAGCCCAGAGCCCTCCCCCCCAAACTCCTACCCCAGCCTGGTGAAAGTGAGTGAGGGTGGGGGAGAGTGAGTGAGGCGGGGCTTTGGGGAAATGGCGGGGCCTTGGTGTAGGGGCAGGGTAGATCCTGGGTTGTCCTTACATTCAAAAAGTGATCTTGGTCATAAAAAGGCTGGAGACCACTGCAGTAAAGGGATCTGAGGACAAGTTGATATTGTCATTGTGGTAGGAGAGAGAGGACACAAGTTATAAAGCATTAGTATTGTTTCAATACCGTTTCTTTTTTAAAAAATACTAGGAAATTCATATGTTAAGGCAGTCATAAAACGAACTCAAGAACAATGACTCCTATAACAGAAAATTCATTTGAGCTTCAAATGCCAACATTAGCTCTGTCTTCATATCCAGCTAATCACCTCCATAAGCCTGAGACGTTTTTACCAATTTGTCCTGCCTCATCTATATTTTAATATTGTTAAGTAATAATCCACATTTACTCACTTAAACATCAAAGTGATTCATATTTTATGTAAAATAATGATTGAATCACTGCCAACTCATTTCATGTCATAGGCTTAAGAGCTGGTCTTGCAGGGGTTTAACTAAAATTGGATTTTCAGTTGATTTCAACTGATACATACCCTTGTATGTCACTTTCAATTGCTTTCATTTGAGAAGCAAATTTCTACTCATTTGCCAAGGACCTTGGTGCTGATTCTTTACTGGGGCATCTCTCAACTGCAAAGGTTTGCCTGCATAGTTCTTATTGCAAGATGGGTGTTATAGTCCTCAGTAAATTCTGAGGTCCTGCCATTTGCCCCAGAAACCATTGTCTTAGACCAAGGAAATACTTTTTAAAAACACATGAGCATACCAGTGATACTGTTAATGGACTTTAAAAAAAAAGTTTACACTGTCCCTTTACTGTAAATAGGAGTAGTTGAAGCAGGAATCGCTTTTGATTTGTATGTTTTCCCCACTGCTGTCAATGCTAGGGGCTTGATTTCAGAAGTGTTGGGCACCTATACTTCCCTTTGACTTCTGTTGGAGTTTTGGGTGCAGAGTATAAGGCCCACAAGCAATATGGGTATAGGCCCATAAGCAGTGTATAAGACTTAAAGAAGAGATAGATAACTTGGTGATTTGGTGAAAGAAAGAAGCTGCTACATGAGATGCACTAGCTCAAGAACAGTCTTAAGATTTGTGTTTCCTGGATCAGTTTTACTCAAGCATGTAAGTGAGGTGTTCAAACTCTCAAAGGACAGTAATTGCTGTGTGTATTGTCCCCATTTGCTAGCTCAGTTTTGGAGTGCCATTAGGAACCTTTTGAGTCAGAGTATTGATGCTCGTGGAGCAGCTGTGTAATGGAAGGTAGAAAGGGTTAGGAGATATATCATAGAATAGCTCCAGAATGGAGACTTGTGGAATATGTGAAAAACTCTTCTGGGTCACTGCTAAGAGAGGCTAAGCATCTGTGTTTGAATAGTTATGATGGGGCAGGAGGAGAAGAGGTTTCACTTATTGGGTTGTTCATTTTAAAAATAAGGTGTATGCTAAGCAAACTCAAAGGACTTCAGTAGTGATCTGTAGAGATTAGCATTTTTAAAGCAATGAATAAATTGCTGTAGGTTTATATAAGACCTTTTTAAAGGTCTGAGTTGTGTAGGTGTAAATACAATTAATAAACTTGAGCTACAGTATTACCAATAATAAACAGTAAGAAATAAGCAAGTAACCAGAAGGTGGTAATAATTAAATATTCACTAAGTTTTTGAGGCTTTGGGTGCTCAGAACCAGCAACATATCTTGATTAATTGCATTCTTCAATAAGATTCTCATTAAATAAAGTGGATTAATTTAAAAAAAATGCTTCACTGGTCTTTCTGCTGCTCTTTGTTAAGCACTTGCAACAAACCAGAGGAGCTTATGACTTCCAGTAGGGGTTTCAGAAAATCTTGTTGGCCTCACTACATCACTTGTACTAGCTTCAATTTTAAAGATTGCTTCTGTTTTAGAGTTTGTTTCAGGTATTTTTTGGCCACAGGTTGAATACTGTAGAATAACAAGGTAAGATTGAAATGTCAACTAAGCTAATTTGCTAAATCAAATTATGTTAGAGCTAAAATGTGTGTAAGTATAACAAAATGTTCCTAATAAAGTAGATAAAAGCAAGTCAGGGTTATCAGACTTCTCTAGTTGATAATTCTGGTAGAAGAAGTAGAGTGCTAATTTACTACCGCCCAGGCTACACTACAAACTTAGATTAATTTAAGTTACCTTGCATCAATTTAGTTATGCATGTGTCTGCACTCAGATTTTTCTCCAGATGACATAAGCATCCCATTACTGAGGTGCAGTAAAACCACCTCCCCCAACAGTGTAGAACCGTGGTCAACCTGCTTTGGTAGATGCAGCCCTGCCCAGTCAAGCTGTGCTCACTGTGATTGGAGCTGGAGAATGGTGTTATGCCAGTGACCTCCAAAGCTGAAGTATCAATAAGCATTTCTCATATAAAGGTTCTTGAAAATAAGGGAAGGTGTCTTGTCAACCCTGACAGTCCTCCAGCTGCTGTCTCACAATGTCCCAGTCCCTGTGACAGTGATCATTCTGCTCACAACTATAAACTCCACTGCCCAGGGTTCACAAAGACCAGAAGCCCACCTTCCCCCCTTTAAAAATCACTGTGTGTTTTTTGAAATGCTGTTTCCTGGTTGCCCTCTGTGGTGAGCACACCTAGCAGCTGACTTTTGTTTGCATCCAACCAACCATGGGTCCATGCACGCAGAGAGGTACTAGATGCACTTCTGCCGGGAGCAGCCAAGAAGGATTAGATCCCCTGGACCTGTGAGAAGAGGCTGTGCAAGGACAAGTATGGAACAGCTATAGAAATGTGGACATCTACGAGCAGATTGCATGGAGGGCACAGGCATACGTGTACAACCGGGATCAGGCATGAAAGTGAAGATACTTTGCTAGGGACACCACATGCAAGGAAGGGCAACTAGAAATATAGTGCTGAACCACAGATCTGCTGCTTTTACAATGAACTGCATGCCATACTTGATGAAGACCTGTCAAGGTTCCTTCCCCACTCTGAACTCTAGGGTACAGATGTGGGGACCTGCATGAAAACCTCCTAAGCTTACTTTTACCAGCTTAGGTTAAACTTCCCCAAGGTACAAACTATTTTACCTTTTGCTCTTGGACTTTCGCTGCCACCACCAAACGTCTAACCGGGTTTATTATTGGGAAAGAGCCGTTTGGAAACGTCTTTCCCCCCCCAAAATCCTCCCAACCTTTGCACCCCACTTCCTGGGGAAGGTTTGGTAAAAATCCTCACCAATTTTCATAGGTGACCACAGACCCAATCCCTTGGGTCTTAAGAACAATGAAAAAGCATTCAGTTTCTGAAAAGAAGAACTTTAATAGAAGTAAAAAGAATCACCTCTGTAAAATCAGGATGGTAAATACCTTACAGGGTAATTAGATTCAAAACATAGAGAATCCCTCTAGGCAAAACCTTAAGTTACAAAAAGACACAAGGACAGGAATATCCATTCCTTTCAGCACAGCTTATTTCCTCAGCCATTTAAAGAAATCATAATTGAACGCATATCTAGTTAGATTACTTACTAAATTCTAAGACTCCATTCCTGTTCTGCCCCCGGGAAAAGCATCACCCAGACATACACAGACCCTTTGTTTCCCCCCCCCTCCAGCTTTGAAAGTATCTTGTCTTCTCATTGGTCATTGTGGTGAGGTGCCAGCGAGGTTATCCTAGCTTCTTAACCCTTTACAGGTGAAAGGGTTTTTCCTCTGGCCAGGAGGGATTTTAAAGGTGTTTACCCCTCCCTTTATATGAATGACAAGACCCCTGCTCTGAACAGCAAGAAGGGGGAGAGGAGTTGAGGTGGGGGACTCTAACCATACTGTGAGCCCGCGCCTCCACAGGAGTCTAGCCAGTCCTGCCAGGCAAGTGTGGATCAGCCCACTGATGAAGGGGAAGGGAGATCGGGTAAGTGTGTGCTGCATTTTTCCTTACAATGTTTTTTTTGCTTTTCCTTCCTCTCCCACTCCCCCTCTGTCATTTACAGTTGGCCCCTGTCCCATCCGAAAGTGCATGAGACAAATGTATTGACTTTTTTCATTGTTTTACTGGTATACTGTGAGAAATTAAAAAGTTAGGAAGTAAATTTGAAACAAATTTTTGAACAGTACTATGGCAGGCCAATTTCACGATCCACATCAGTTCAGTGTCCTGTGCTCAGGTAGAGGTAGAGTCGGCATTTGCTTCTGTTGGGCTAGGTGAGGGGCCATGTGGTGCACATTGTTTATGTGAACAGGGATGTATATTTTTATCTTCCTGAGAGTTCTCGATGGCACTTTCATGGAGATACTCAGAAATCTTTGGGAGAGGATTGAAAAGGATGGCAGTCTTATTTCTTCCTCCTTAGGAGGACACTTTCCCATGCCACTCTGCAATGTATTTGGCTGGCACCATCGCAGGAAACAGGCTAGCAGCATACAGGTCACGTGGCTTCAGGATGCCAGTAGCAGCTGAGTTCTCTGTGCTTTTGTGACCCTCAGGAGTGAGAAAGACAACATTCATTATCTGGGGGAATGGGGGGGAGTGCCAGTAATTACAATAAAAAGAACGAGGAGTACTTGTGACACCTTAGAGACTAACACATTTATTTGGGCAGAAGCTTTCGTGGGCTAAAACCCACTTCATCAGCTGCATGGAGAGGAAAATACAGTAGGAAGATATATATACAGAGAACATGAAAAGGTGGGTGTTGCCATACCAACTCTAACGATACAATTACGGTGAACTATTATCAGCAGGAGAAAAAAAAAACTTTGTAGTGATAATCAAGATGGCCCATTTCAAACAGTTGACAAGAAGGTGTCAGTAACAGTAGGGGGGGAAATTAGCATGGGGAAATAGTTTTTAGTTTGTGTAATTACCCATCCACTCCCAGTCTTTATTCAAGCCTAATTTGATGGTGTCCAGTTTGCAAATTAATTCCAGTTCTGCAATTTCTCGTTGGAGTCTGTTTTTGAAGGTTTTTTTGTTGAAGAATTGCCACTTTTAGGTCTGTAATTGAGTGTCCAGGGAGGTTGAAGTGTTCTCCAACTGGTTTTTGAACGTTATAATTCTTGACATCTGACTTGTGTCCATTTATTCTTTTGCGTAGAGACTGCCCGATTTGGCCAGTGTACATGGCAGAGGGGCATTGCTAGATGCCGTCATGTGCCAGAAAACAAAATATTGAATAGTTGCTTGTTAGTTGTGCACCATCCCTCCTATGCACTGAATGAGGCAAAGGTCCCGGGGAAGAAAATGTGGTCATGTAATTAAAGATATTACAAAGCATCTGTGCAAGGGGACTGAATTAAGGTTGCACAGTGCATGGCTTCGCAACCTTAACAGTGTTCATTTAATGTAGCTTTTGGTGTATAATACTTCATATATACTCCATATTTAATGTATGTATAGGAATGCCATTTCCTATTTTTTTAAGGAGTTATTATTTGGAATCACTGTTTCAAAAGCTAACTTCTGTAACCACTACTTGTTTATTTGTATAGTGGTCGCCTCATTGTGCTAGGCACTCTACACATGTACCTATGTGATCTTACTATAGTTACTTCTGTTTTCCCTCTTCCTTTGCTTCTGTGTGTTTTAAATTAGATTGTAACCAGGGGCATGCTTTTCTTTTTTTCCTGTTGTTCATATTACAGTAGTGCCTAGAAGCTCCAGTCAGGATCAGAGCCCCACTGTGCCAGACACTGTACACACATACATAATAAGAGACGGTTCCTCCCCTGAAGAGTTTATACCCTAAGTAGACAAGACAAATGGTAGGAGGGGAAATGGGCACTTGTAGTGAAGTGACTTGTCCAGGGCATTAGGTCAGTGGCAGAACTGGGAATAGAACCTATGTGTTGTCTTACGTACACATAGGTTATCTAGGACAATAAGACCTTGATCCCAAATGGGTCTTCTGCATGCTACTCTAATAAAAATAAAACCTCTAGGTGCTACCATTGCACAAATCATTAATAATAAAACTGTGAGCCAGAGTTGCAGGGTTCTATGCTTGTCTGCTCAGCTTTTTTCCTGCGTGATTCTAGACAGATCAGTTAACTCTTATATCAGCTTCTCTGTAAACTGCCTATAATAACTTACATACAATAATGTTGAGGCTTGTTTGTAAAGCATTTAGAGATTCTTGGACAAAGGTCACCTATAAATACTATGCATTTTCCTTCATGATAATCAATGAATCATAGGAACTGGGATGAAAAAATTACTTACTTAGCAAGATAAACTAAATGTCCAATGCCCTTCACTATCTTGGACTGAGTTGTAGACTTAAAATGATGTGTATGCATCCGCTTTCACAAACACATTCCCAGTTGCGTTACACATAGCAGCAACATTAAACACATACCTTTTCAATGTCTGTTTAAAGTCTAAAACAGTTTTTGCTGTCTGAATATTAAGAGCGTTCTACAACTCTGATCAAAATCCCCGTTCCAGAATATTTAAAGACCAACTCTTCCAAAATTACTAAGATTATAAAAGAAAAAGCAGTTTACAAAGCTCACTTTCTGTAGGTGAACAAAGTACTTCAGTACCAATGAAATAGGATTTTGGAGGATCTGAGCATAAGATAAATAAACTTAAACCAATAACTGTTAAAAATTGCAGCAATTGGACTTCCATCACTTTCTTCAGATGCTTATTAAGAGTTAATGAAAAAAGAGTTCAAAAAATGTTGAAGGATGATCAGTTTAAATGTTCATTTGCTCATTAGTTGTCCAGTTAATTCTAGGTATACACCTTTTAACCTCTTCCTAATCCAGTCCTCTCCATTTTTTCTTGTTCCATTCTTTACACGCTTTAAAGCAATGTGTTCCCTAGTGTGGTGGAGGTTTTGGGTCAAACTATACTAAGTTTTTTCTAAGCTTTCCTCCTAAGTCAACCCTCTCGTCTGTTCAGCATTTGTTGCAAGTCTCTGAAATATTTACAATGTGTTGATTTATGCTGTAGTGTTCAGACCAGATCATTGTAAAGTACGTATGTTTTCACCATTGCCATATGCATACTGTGTGCAGTCCAAAATTACAAATGCTTTTTGTGTTACGATACTCTGAGCTTATACGTAGAGTAAATTTCTTTTTGGCATTATTTTCTTCCAAAGCCACATTGCCTTTCTTATACTGAATACCAATTTTGGATTATTAACTTGCAATATCCAGGTTGCATCTCACTTTATTCCCTGCCCACATTCCTAACCTCTCTAGGTCTCTCTCTATTATTTCTTTGTACCCTTGATTAATTCCTTTATTCTCTCTCCTTCCCAAGAAAAATTGTTTTACTTGGGCTGTAAATCCTGAATCTGAAGCTGTTCTTGATCATATAACCAGAGGTGGGCAAACTACGGCCCACAGGCCACATTCGGCCTTCGGGAACCTCTTACCCGGCCCCTGAGCTCCTGGGCCAGTAGGCTAGCCCCCAGCACCTCTCCTGCTGTTCCCCCTACCCTGCAGCCTCAACTCACTGTGTTGCTGGCGCAACGCTCTGGGCAGCAGGGCTGCGAGCTCTTGCCGGGCAGCACAGCTGCAGAGCCGCAGCCTGACCCGGTGTTCTGTGCTGCACCGTGGTGTGGCTGGGTCTAGCCGGGCAGCATAGCTGCCTGTCCTGGTGCTCTGGGCGGGGCACAGCCTCCCCTAACCGGCCCTCTATACAATTTCGGAAACCAGATGTGGCCCTCTGGCCAAAAAGTTTGCCTGCCCCTGATATAAACTAATAATATACCTGTGACAGAATACACCTCTGTATTCACATCCTCCACACTATTGTAATAATCTTGGTACAAAGTATGCCTTGTAAGGTATCAGTTGAAAATTTATAATTTGCTACTCAGGATTGTCCTGGTAAAATATGTCTGGCAATATTTTATGTGAAGCTGTAAGATGCTCCTGTATGATGAGGATAACACATGTTCCAAACATCACAGGTGTGCCCAGGCAGAAGTTAGGTCTGTCCTAAACAAAAGAAGGTTCTTGCCTTAATTTGCATTTAAGCAGTAAACTGAGTCATCAGGCAGGGAGGGAAAACAAAGGAAATTCAAACAGGTGGGGGAAAAACCCAGCAGGGACTATCCTTTTATGTAGACTCTCCGTCTCCTGGGTTTCAGCTAGAAATTTCACAAGGGAGACTGGAACTATAAAAAGAAGGAACAAACACCCCTTTCTTTCTCTCCCTGCCCATCACATTCTCTGCACCTGAGAAGGCAAAGGTAACTGCTGTTGGACTTTGGGGGAGGGGTCCTGACCTGAAAAGTTTAGTCAGTAATCTGGCTGCCCAGAGATGAGAGGGTTTTTTTTAAGTAGATATTAGTAAGCATTTTATCTTTATTTTTCTTGTAACCATTTCTGGGTTTTATGCCTCATTACTTATACTCACTTAAAATCTCTTTCTTAAGCTTGTGTTACTGTTTTTTATCTAATCCAGCATGTTTAAATTGAAGTGTCTGGGCAACTATTTAAGTTAATAAACTAGCATATGATTCCTTTAATGTCTGGCTTGTCCCTCCAGGATTCGCCACTTGATGTGTAGATGGTGCAGCCAGTGACGCAATGGCAAGTGACTGGTGCTGGTCAATAAACCTGACTCCCCTTGGGAATTCCTAATGGCGCCCAAGTGTGGGGTAATGGAACACCCTGGGTGAAAGAAATGTCCCCAGAAAAGTGGATGAGCCAGAATCCTGTTGGTCAATGGTACCAACACTACTGGGACCAGATCCATTTAGAAAAGGTGCGGTTGCGGATGCGATAATACGGGTGCTTAATTCAACTTGGAGCTTTCAAATTGTCTTGACCTTTGTCTTGCCATTTAAGTTCTGCCAAGAGAGAAGATAGAGGGCCTGTGGCAATCCCTTCCTTCTTTGTTTTGCTTAGGCTTACTCACTGAGGGTCTGTGCTCGCTCCTCGTGGTGGGGAAGGACCCGGACATTTGACAGAAGCTCAGATGTTCAAGTAGGGGAAGATCTGCTGCTCGTACTTTGGGCTCTTCTCCCACACTACTGTCAAGCACTGGCTGTTTCCATCGTGTTTTCTTTCATCTGTCAAGACATTGGATGTCCATGTAGATTCCCTTAAAGGAATAATGGACTTAATAGACTGGTACTGTCCAGGAGAGGGCTGGGCAGTACAGGACATACATTTCTGGGGGAAGATCTGGGACCAGGCATGTGTTGGGAGCACTCTGCAGTATAACCATGGCTAGTGAGATCCAGTGTGTAGCTGGCAGATTGCAGTTACATACAGACACTCAGAGTGTGGCCTGCATGCTGCAAGGCTGTTTGTAAGCGATCCAGGTTAGAGCTGCTACAGCAAAGCATTGCAAGCACCCAAGGTTGCAGGGCAGTGATGACACAGCTCCCCACTAGTTTGAATTGTGCCATGGTATGTCACAATAGCTTGATTTTATAATAGATTTTATGAAAGATGCTATCTTATTGTTTTATAAGGTAAGTAATTACAAAAGCTAAAAGTTTAAAAGACAGCAGGCAAATTAATTAAGCTGCATAGACAAGGGATGATTTCAGAAGAGATTTGGAGAGGTAAAAGCGAAGGAAAGCTGTTTCAGATGTTCTTGCCTCTTCCTCATCGCTTTGTATACATGTTTGTTTGTGTCATGCTACTCTAGGAGTGCACCTGTGCTGCTGCTCGTGCACAAAACCATTTTCCCAGTAGGAGCAGCAAAGTGAAACAGATCTTTTTTAGATACATTTTGATGTTTCTGCTGTGGAAGCACAATGAACAGGATATACAGCAGTACAATCACTGTCTTCCCACAGGCACGGGGAAATGTTGTATTTCCCTGCAGTTAAATGCCTTGGTCATAATTACTGGGGCTGGTGTGCCTATCACAGTGAGGAGGAAATACAGTTAGTTCAAAATGTGTGTACTAGGGTGTAGAGAACTAATGACCTGAGAAAATAGTCTCCTAATTCCTAATCAGGATTTAAGGAACAAAAGAAGAAACTGGTTCCAAATAATCCATTCCAGGGTTAATACTTGCCCTAATGGATTATTAAAGGAGGTGAGAGAAACACAGATGAACTACTTTCATGAGAGGGAGAAACAGAGGGCTTGTCTACATACACAAAGATTTAATGCACAGCAAGCTGGGTTTTGAATGTACAATATACTAGCCTGCTGTGTGCTGTCTGTGTGGACCCTGCAGTAAAAGGACCATAGTGCTCTTTGACATATTGCTGTTAGAGATTTGCTGACTGGAAACCAAGATAGGAAGTACTGGAGGCAAAGGTTTGCCCTGTCTCTGGTTGTCTACGCTTAAAAATTTTAATGGCCGTATCTGTGCCAACCTAAGCCCTGGTGTAGACCTAGCTAGATTGACAGAAGAATTCTTCTGTTGACCTACGAATCTCCACTCGAGGAGCGGATTACTTACAGTGATGGAAGAACTTCTTCCATAACTGTAGGAAGCATCTACAATATAGTGCTGCAGCACCGTAGTGTGGACATGGCCTAAAATATGTGAAAAGAATGTGGCCAGAGATTTGCGTTCTTCTTGTTGAACAAGATCCCTGTATGTGGTGGGGTTTGTTCTTGGTTATTTGCTTAACCAAGGGCTCCTGTGCACTTTCCCAGTCCTCAGATTCTGGCTGTGTCAGTTACCCCAGTAGTGTGTGTTGTGCAGAAGTTAAAGGGCAGAAAGAAGTGTTTGAAATTGTAAAATTGGATAGTTTTATTGATGACTTATCACTTCTCCTTAACAAATGTAGAGATGAAAAATGAATAAAGAAGTCATGCTAAAACTTTGTGGCTAGTTATTTCACAGTGGCATAAAATTTAAAGGCAACATATTTAATGCAAATAAAAACTTCAGATATATCTGAATTCCTTTCCAGCATTAAGACAGAATTGCCGCCAAGTTGTGTGGCTGATTTTTGCATTGAAATCCATCAAGTAGAGGAGGAAAGTTCTGAAAGAATAAGAATTTATTATATTTGTCTTTCATGTTAACTGTATGTCTAGTCTTTGTTTTGAGAACTGCTTCATGAAATGCTCGGTTTCTTTTTTGCAGTTGCTGAAACTGAAAGGAGTAGTGGAGCCAGTACTTTAATTTTGCGTGGAGCTTTTGGAAAATTATTATAATGCTGTAAATCAGAATCTCAGTTAAGTTCGGTGAGTGTCTATGGATATTTTCATTATCCTGGCCATATAAGGAGTACAAAGAGTTACTCATGCATTGGGATTTAGTCTTGTAGTTTACAACATTGAGACAAGACTCTATCGTTTAGCCCAAAAATCTTGTGATCTAATTGATAGGTTTTTATATAAACATTATTTTTTCCCATAGATGTTAGTTTATTTTAAGCAATTTTATAAATGTATTCCTGCCATTACTCTTGGGTTAAATAGTTTTGTATGCCCTATACGGATTTAATTCAATACCTTCTGTACTAGGTTTGAATAGAGTACTTCCTCCATAGTTTAGCAGGAGCATAGAATAAAATTTCCATATGGGTTTCACTCTAGTTCTGCTGCTCATGGTAGTACCACTGGGAAGTTCTCCAGGAGCCTCATAAAATATGGGGTACCTCAGTCCTATGCTAAACTGAAACCCCTGCATCCTTGATCTCATTTTTTTATTTACTTTGAGTAGGGTTAGCACTGGATTTTGAGACCAGTTTAAGGGACTGAATTTACCAGGACTAAAGATTTGACTCAGTGTTCACTGTTATGGACTAATAAGAATGCCAGTCATTTTTTTCATTCTTTGTTGCTCCAGTCCATGAATTACAAAGTAAAATTGCCAAGATCTCTGATGCCTTAGCTGAAGGGATCTGAAATCTTGACAGTTTCACTTTACTGTTGGCATGTGTAGCAGAGCTGTAAGAAGGGGAAAGAAATTGTGGGAGGGGGAACAAGAAGTAAGGAAAATGGGCTGCAGGTAGGATGAGCAAATCGCAAGAGTGAAATATCAGGATACATTGGGATAGCTGGGGGTGGGGAAAAAGAGATCCACAGGTGCACAACCCTGACCGGAGCCATGAGAGGGGGTGCACAGCCCTAGGAAGCTGCAAGAGGGGTGTATGGCCCCTGCTGCAGCCCTCACCACAAGCCATGGGGCAAGGACTCAAGGACTCATGGCCCCAGCTCCAGCCCCCAGCAGAAGCCACTGGGCCAGGGGCACAGGTTTCTCCTCCCTCCCAGTGCCCTTCCCCACAGCCCCACCACCACAACTCAGCAGTGCCCCACACAGACCCCCAGTGCCCTGACACACACAGATCTCCCCCACTGTCTAGCACCCCAAAACACACAAGCCTCCCCCACTGCCCAGCGCCCTCTACACCCTCACAGCCCAGCACCCCCACACACACACACACCTCCCAGACACTCACTCCATCACAACCTGCCCCCTTCCCTGGCCGCACTCACCAGCCCTGCTGGGAGGTCTCTGGCTTCTAAGGTCAGAGCTGCGAGGGGGGTCTCCAGACTGTCCACATGCTGCGCACGCCACAAGCACGAGCTCCGTGGCTCCCATTTGCTGGGAAAAGCGCCAATGGGAGCTGCTGGAGCTGTGCAGCGAGGCTTGCAGGTGCCAGCAGCGTGCAGAGAGCCCCCCGCCACGGCCCTAAGAGCCAGAGGGAGGTGGGGAGTCCCAGCAGTGCTTACCTGGGGTGGCTCCCAGGAAGCATCCAGCAGGTCCCTCTGGCTCCTAGGGTCGGGTGCATGGGGTGAGGGGGAGGGCTCTCTGCCTGCTGCCAGCGCCTGCAAGCCCTGTCCCCGCAGCTCTGATTGGTCAGGCGGGAGCCGGTACAGCACGCGGAGACCCCCTCTGCCTCTGTGCCCACGGCCACCCGCACAGCAGGCTCCTGCCGGTGGGCGGGCACGCTCACCGCCGGGAGCTGCCCCAGGAAGCGCCATCACGCCAGCCCCAGGACTTTGGCGATGATGGTGAGTGGTCCATCCCCAATAGCGGGACAAAGACCCGATGTGCGGTCGGGACATGGGATAAATGGTTTAAAATCAGGACTGTCCCAATAATAATGAGACGTCTGGTCACTTTTGCTGCAGGGGAAGTAAGAAGGGTCATAATATCTAGTGAAGAAACAAGGATAGAAAAATGTGAAAAGACATGGGAGGGGAGACATGGGAGGGGGTGAGGGTAAAGATAAAGAAACTGCTGTAGTAGTAGTGGTGGGTATCCTAATGTTCTTGACTCGTGATTTTTTTCCTGCCACTGGGTTCTGAAAGAAGCCTAGCTCAAAGGGGGAGGTATATCTATTTTGTGATAGCCACTAGAGTACAATATACTAAAGAAATGTTACCTCTGCCATCTACAACACCTAATTTTCTTTGAAATACATGTTTAAAAAAGCCACATTGAATCCTTTATGCTCTCCTAGTATTTCCAGTGTATCAGGCACCTGTTTAATTAATCTCCTTTGCAAAGACATACTGTAAGGTTGTTTACTTTTCAAAGTCATGAATGAAGGTACTGAGGTGAAAATTCAGAATCTATTTGCGTATTTCCCCATGGCTAGGTTCATCATTGGTGCTATGAAGTCTTTGTTTGCTTTTCAGAAATCTTTTCTTATTTGAATACTTTTGACCTACTTTAAATCTCAGCATTAACATGCTTCACTCAAAATATGCATGTTCCCTACAATCCTCTCCTGTTGCCATCCTCAAGGAGGTGGAAGAATATTGTAAGGCATAAATTAACAGTGAGAGTAGCTAACCGTTGGAACAACTTTCCAGTGGTTGTGGAGGATTCTCCATCACTAGCAATAATTATTTCTGGGAAGTTCTTTGACCCTTTGTTATGCAGGAAGTAAAACAAGATGATCATGTTCCCTTCTGTCCTTTGAATGTATGAATGTAAAAAGTAGGGTGAATAAAAATGATTTAAAAATTAAAACAGTTTTTAAATGTACATAATGGATTTTAATTTAAATTATAAAAATTGAAGTAATTGTAATTTACATAGTATTGGTTTGCTTCTTTCCATTTTATAGTCTTAAGTTGCTAAAATAGATATTTTACACTTGTTTTTTTAGTTTCCTAATTTTTAGTCAGACTTTAGATTTTATTTTTTTTTCTTAATTTCACATCTAAAATGCTCATCTGTGCTAAAAAAGACAAGTCTAGGGCCTCACTGCCATCTTTACTATGAGAACAATACAAACAGCCCCTGATGTATTTGAGCCAACACATTGAACTTTCATGTGTCAATAAAGTTGAAATTCTTCAACTGGGCTTTAGTCCTCCCCGAGGTTGAAGTCAGTGGGACTTGTACTCCGAAGGTCAGTTAGGTGCCCTTGAAACTCTCAGTCTCAAATGCCTAAATATGAGCATCATGTTAAGCTCCTTGTTTTTAAACTCTGGCCTGTGTGTGTGTGTGTGTGTGTGTGTGTGTGTAAGTTCATAGTGACTTTGTTAGTATTCTGAAAGTCCAAGCTTTTCATTGTTTGCACTGAAATAATTTTATTTTGAAGTGGTAAAACATTATGCCACAAAGTAGTTTTTAATAAACCTTTAGCCTGTGCTGCTGGAAATCCTTGTGCTTAAATAAGACTACTCATGCACACGTTTACACTGAGGCTTTGTCGATATAACTTTGCTGCAGAAAGCTCAACACTTCTCGTCGAGGTGATTTTATTTTGTCAGCAAAGCAAAAGAGTTTTGTTGGCAGAAGGAGCATTGCAGTGTATACACCTCCACATTTTTGTCGATGAAACTTGATATTTGTTGACAAAATTGTGTAGTGTAGACAAGGCCTAAGTAAGCTATTCGTCAATTAGCACATAGACTCAACAGCTAATTTACACAATTTTTTCATGGTTTTCTGATAAATCCTCTAGTGGTTGGAGTCCGTTTTTTTTTATTTTGTTGCCAGTGTTAAGTAGAGTAACAGCAGGCTCTGCACTTTATTGGTGGCATCACTGAAACCTCATTCACAGTGGTTTAAGATAAGGTATATTCTACTGAGCCGAAATACATACTTTTTCAAAAAGAAAACTTCTTTCTACTTTTCCTTCTATACAGCTGACCCTTGTTAGAGAGTCGAACTCCAAATATCGTCTGTATGGATGCCTGTTTGTGGGATGCTTATGTCCTCTAATTTTATAAATAGCAATGACCACTGACATAGCATGTGAGATCCCAGGCATTTTCAGGACCTTCCATAGTGCTGGATTATTTGATTCAATTGGCAAACTGGGAAGCGGAATAGGGAATGGATTCAAACCTATTATTTACCAAAATAAAAAGTATGAACTGTAAAATAGTCTAATACAACTTTGTTTTAAATTCAAACGTGTTAGAGTTGGTAGTTATCTTAGTGTTTGGCTTCGCTAATTTTAATATCTTCAATAGCGATCTGGAAAGAGAGGATAGCAGCATGCTACTGAAAGTTGCTGGTGCTAAATTGGGAGATGTTGAGAACTTGAGAGGATAGAGGTAACACAGAGCAGCCTAGGGAAGTTAGAAATATGGAGAAGAAGCTTTAAACTGGATATTTAGACTGGAAATATGCGAGCAGTATGTGAGTTTTGGGGTGATGGTGGTAGAAATAAGTCATTCTATGAGAAACCTGGAAAGTGGTACTGCTGAAAGACTTAAGAGGGACTGAACAGCAAACTAAATATAGACATTGCAGCTCCTCAACTGGTCAACATGATTAGGCATTACATGCTTGAGGCTTCAGCTTGAAGGAATAAGGGGGTGATAGTCCCTATGTGACTAACTATGAGAGCTCATTAGTAATTTTACTTTTGTTATATTGTCTTCTGGTCTAAAATCAAGAAACGTTTTCTTCTGGTTTAAAATCAAGACTAAAACTTTCCATGCTTGAATTAAAATTTGAGAAATTGCTAGTTTATTGATTACATGCATTTTAAAGGCACCCATTACTGTGGTATCGGGGCACACGATGCATGGCTTCAAGTCAAGTTAAGATTTCCCAATAAAAAGTACTGGAGTAATACACCCAATCTTCCTCAGTTTAACTTAAAACCAGAAAACATAAAGAACTGATCAGTCAGCTAAGGGCCCTGGGTTTCATAGCTTGCCATCTGTGTAATGCCTGGAGAAAGAGACTGGCCAAGGTTTTGCTTTAAATACAATTCGCATGGGAGCAAATTCCTGACATGGAAACCTGCAGCAGAGCAAGTTATGGCGGGCTTATGATGGAATACAGAATATAACCTTAAGCTTTGCTATCCTGAATGCAACAATTTTCATTTTTGTTTTGTGAAGGCAAGAAGGGGAGTTCTCCCTTGCTCTATCCAGTTGCAGGTGGTAGGGAGTCAAATGTTCAGCTATTGAAGTTTTTGTTTAATTATGACTTCCTGTTCTTATAACAGGTAGCTGTAGTGGGAGGGAAGTGGAAAAATCCTGTGACAGCCACAAGAGTTTTAGAAAAGTAAGTTTTCCATTTTGTCATATTTTTTTAGTTTTATAAGAAATAATAGTAAGTTATAACTGGTCAAATACAGAAGTGTATAATAGAGCTACATTGTTTTCTCTTCCTTGAGTATATTTTAAATGTAGGTTTTCCAGAGTTTATTCACTGGGTTTTTTTTCCACCCCTCCTGTCCTTCCACTGTCTTGGATAGCGTGAGGCTTCTAATTCTTCGACACTGCCACAATGCAGCCCCAATTCAGGCCAGGCCAAATGCATTGCCTCTGGCTCAGCAGTAAGAAAAAATGTTTGCAACACAGAATTACACAGAGTAGCCGCTGCTCGAGAAAGGCACGGAGTTAAGTTATCACTTGCAGGGAAAGGGCTGAATTGCTGAAAGACACCCTTTCCTCCCCACCCCTTCCAGCCTCGTAATTAGAGGACAGCTGATTCTAAAAAACTGAGGTTCCACAGTGATGATTTGGATGGGCAGGTTGTCATAAAAGTGGAGTCTCAATTCAATTCCCTGCCCAGACTCTTTCAGGCTCTCACTGACGGAAGAGCTGAGGAGGCAGTGCAAACTGTCCACTCTCCACAAGCACTTAGGTAGCCATTCAGTTGTGTGTGATTCACCTGCATGTAAAGAGTTAAGCATCAGAAGCAGTTATAACAATGTACAATCCTAGAGATTTAAAAACCTCAGCCACTGTAAAAGAATCCCATTAAACAGGCCCTTATTTACATATGTTTTCATTTCTACAAATGGAGTAATCAAGTTTCAGATTAAGTCTTAAGTTCCTTCAATAGCACAGTTTAATACTGTACTTGAGTGATGCAGGATGCATCTACTATTCTGTTCTTGTAGAATCTGTTAGCTACATTTCAGGAACCTTACAAATTACATTGCCAGAGTCCTCCACTAGCCTTAGGATTAATGCATCCTTTCATTGCAGGTACATAGCTCCATAGTGGTGTGCTTTATGAAGATGAATACCATATAAAAATATATACTGACCATATTAAAATATGCAAAACTCAGGCTGACCTGTTACTAAGTAGAGATAGCAGCTCATGTCAGCGTGTACACATTGCATTAATGCTCTGCTTTCTGCATAGGTTCCCCATTAAATATAGAGTTCAGTTCCAGGTTTGTGTCCTGATATTCAAAGCCTTCTGAGACTGGCCCTAGCTATCATCTCTCCTTCCACAAATATGAGTTCCCTGATTGATGTGTTCCACTGAAATGATGAAATTATTAAACAGGGAAGAATAAATGTGAAACTGATTACTTTCAGAACTAAATACAGAACTCATTTAAATCTATTTAGCTTTCCCTCAGTAAGTTCTTCTCTCTCTCTCACTCTCACTCACCCACCCACTCACAAACAAAAATCCCTAAAAACAAACCAAGCTAATTCTCTACATGTGGGAAGGAAGAAAGTGGGAGATACAGATCTCTAATTTAGAATACTTGGAAGGCTCTCTTACAGTGTGCTTCTAGTAAGCAAAGATGGTAATATGTGGCTACTAGCACTATATGAGTTAATGAGTTAATGTGTTTGTAAAAAAATGCGTGCTCAGCATCACATAGGAACTCTTGAATGGCAGAGCAGGGATAGAGGGTTAAGAAAATTGTGTGCTTGACTTTGCAATCTTTACATTCTTTTAACATAGAGGTTATTATGTAACTTCCTAAGTCACAGTGAAATCATGTTACAGACAAGAGAGATAGATAGCGTCTATATTGGTTTTATTTCTGGGCACCTCAAAACCAGAGAGAGAGTGACAAATTGGAGGCAATACAGGGATGATGAAACACAGTGATAAATGGGTTGCAGAGACTGACTTGGAATAAAGGACTTGCAAGAAATTTGTGTTTAGCTTAGCAAAAGCAATTAACAAAATGATGTAAACATTTTCAGGTATTCTAAATGTGTAAGCACCAAAGGGGGAGAGGAAATGTTTAACATGCAGCAAGGAATAACAGGGTGAAATTGAGCTAAGTAAAACTCAGGTTGAATATTTGTGAGGGAGGAGTGAATGAGGGGATTCAGGACTAGAAGACTGTGGCTATGTCTATACTACAGTTTATGTCAGCATAATTTATGTTGCTCAGGGCATGAATAAACCACCCCCCTGAGCGACATAAGTTACGCCAACATAAGCACCAGCGTGAACAGTACTATGTCAGAGGGAGCGCTTCTCCCGCCGATATAGATACCGCTGCTCACGGAGGTAGTTTTATTATGCCAACGGGAGACCTCTGCCCTGTCAGCACAGAGCATCTTCATGAGACGCCACAGCAATGGCGCAGCCATGCCACTGATACAAATTAAAAAGCAGCTTTTTGCTCACCAGTAGTACCCAAAAATACATAAACATCCCTAGCGTTCCTGTTGTAAATAGTGTTTGTGGTGTAATGGTTAGATCAGGAGGTATTGTATAACTGCAGAGTATTGTTCTTGAGAACAGTTTTGATTTTTTAAAAATCATGGAGGATTAGCAGTAAAAAAGTCCTATTAGATCATTAGTCAATTCCTTGATCGTATTAGGATTGTGGCACAGAGACCGTTAAGTACTAAAATATTAATGATCTGCCCCTGTTTTCAGAAATACTTACTAAACCTAACAAGTTGGAAAACTGGGAGACGTGCAGATTCTGTCAGAAAACTAAATTCTGTTTTCTGTGATCTTTCCTGGGTGAAATTCTTTGGCCTAATGTTATATAAGACTAAGTGATTATCATTGTTTTCCCTTCTGGTCTTAAAATCTATGGAATTTATGAAGAAGTTGTTTGTAAAATCAGTCTCTGTATATAATATTGTTTACAAAATAAGATTAAAAATTCACTGCCTCTTTAAAGTATTTAGTGAATTTAGTGATATAGGAAAAATACTCAATTGACTGCCCTGGAGACTTAAGTTCTTTGTCCACACAACAGATATATAGGGCAGGTAGAGGCAATGCAAGCTTCCCTACACTGCTTCAGCAGTTTCTCAGTTCTGTCCTGAAGGGACTGGTGCTAGGAGTGAGATGATAGCTCAACCTGCAGACCTTGTTCCATCTTTGAACTCACTTCTGTGAATCAGTGGTACCAATGTTAGTACCAGTTGTGGAGGTAGAACTCTCCTGTGGTTGCTAATACTTTCCATATAGATATCTGCCCCACACTCATGTCGTATAAACTTTCATTATTATCTTGGGCAGTAATGCTGGTGACTCTGTAAGTGCTTTAAAGACTCAATATCTCATTTCTTTTGGCCACCCAGGTATGTCTGCGCTGCAGTTGGGAGCATGCCTCTGAGCCCGGATAAACAGACACATACTAGCTCGTTAAAAATAGCAGCATCAACATTGTGACACAGGTGGCAGCTCAGGCTAGTTGCCAAAGTACAAATCCATCCAATGCTCTGGGTCCATACTATGGTGGCTAGCCTGTGCCACCATCCATGCCACAATGTTGACACTGCTATTTTTAATGTGTTAGCTCAAGCAGAGTTGGCATGTGTCTGTCTGCCCAGGCTGGGAGGCACGCTTCCAACAGCCGTGTAGATGTACCCCTTGTCACTCACTGTCTACCTTTGCTCTGCAGGTCAGCATGAGGTAGAAATGTTATAGTGTTGCCAACTCTCATGATTTTACTGCAAGTTTCAGTGTTGTTTTTCTTAAAGCCCCAGCTGCTGGAATCAGGAGATTGCATGAGAATCTCAGCTTTAATTAAAAAAATAAGTTTCTATCCCTTACGATTGCAGAGAAAAGTTTGAAAATGTTGCTTGAATATACTCTAAAGGCTTAGAATCTAGAAGGCAAATAAAATAACCTAATATGTTTTAAAAATCTGATGGTTTTTGGAGACTGTCATGACCTGTGAACATTGTGACATGGCAATAGTTATGTGTAGGCATCCAGACCTTTCTGCAAGCTTTTACGTGCATGCTATTTTTTACTTACGAGAGCTATATGGTTTTATTTTCAAAAAGCTTTTCCACTGTATTTAGCTTTTTTCTTACTTTCATTTAAACTTGCATATGTTCAGTTACCACTTATGAAATAGTCAAAAGTTTTTTTCCTCCTTTCTCCAAATTCCCTCTTCAATGTTCCTTTAACTTCCTTTTTATTATACTCTTTTTAGACATTATGAAATGTAACTCTGTACTGTTTAACCTCTGTGTATTCTCTGCAGTAGATGTCCTGCATGTGCAGCTTGTAGAGCTGTAAAATTTTCCTCATTAGAGCTGTCACAACTTGTGGAAGGGTTGGCAAAGCCCGCCTGCTCTGAACAGTTTAAAAACATAGGCTTCATATTACAGTCTCTGTAATCTAGATTTCAACAAGTCTCTTTGTAACTGTTAATGTTTATACTTGTCAAACTGAACAAAACTGTCTAAATGTGAGATGAGGGTTTAACCACCTTACAAAAAAAAGTAGGTCAATGGGCCAGCAGGTTATTAGGCCAGAGAAGAATGAGCGGGTTCACTGAGTCATGCTGTGTAGTTGTTTTTCTTCTTTTGGCAGAACGCTCTGCTCTGCTTTAATTTCATGTTTTTTTTACCAGTGTTTTTTTTAACCAGTTAAACACTTCCAGTAGAAACAGGGAGAGGAGCAATCATTACCTTTTTAATTAAACTAAAACATACTACTTGTACATTTTACTTTCCTAAGAATAATAACTCTTAAACCTTTAGCAAAAAATACAAGTTCAGTACTTCTCGCTTTAGAGAAAACGAACTTTTTTCTTATAACCCAGAATACATTATAACATTAAATATAAGGCACTGGAGTGAAAATGACAGAAAACAGTGGTAAACCATTCATTGTATAGTGAAGAAATCAAAGCATTCTGTCAGTGTGGCCAATAGCTGAGGCAGGGAGAAATGAGGTATGGCAAGGGAGGAGAGATGTGTGTTTAGATAACTTTGAAAAGTGATGCAAAGTGGCATTGAGTGCTGTTTTAGACAATGGGAACTGTAGAAGAGAATGCATTAAAACCAAAAATGATTGTATGGAGAGACTGAAAGGTGGTGATTGCTAGATTAGAAAAGGGGAGCATGAAAGGGAGTAGAGACTAGATCTAGGAGGTAGGTTTGGAATAAGTACTTAAAAAGAAAGTAATATTAGACTTTATTTTGAAAAGAAAAGGGGGAGCCAGTGGCTGTGTTTGAGGTAGCAGGAGTGATGTAGCTGCGTTTCTCTGTGAGTGAGTGAGCAGCATTCTGAACATTGTGGAGTCTCGAGAACAGTGATTTGATGAAACCAAAGACGAACTGGGGTAATCAGTAGGAAAAGGGATGTAGACATGAATAAAAAACAGTAGAGAAGGAGTTGAGGGAGTGGTATAGACAAATGCTGCTTCAGGATTAACAATAGGGAGATTTAGAGACTTAGGCGATGTGGGGGATGGAAGGTTTGAGTCAAGGATGACACCACGATTACAAATAGAGGTAAATAGGAGGTCTTAGTCAAGCCAGACAAAGTTTCAGAGTAATCCTCTTGCTGAAGAGAAGCACTTCTGTTTTTGACACATTGAGAAGTACTCCTTTTCTTTTTGTGATATTTCTGTAATTCATCAGGCAGAACGTTACATTTATAAATGATATATCATAATAGTACTTTACTAGTAATCGGAATAAATGATGGCTATAAATATTGCATTTGAATACTAGTGACCTGCAGAATTCCAGTCATTTCCAGTTATTCTAACTTTTTTCCTTTTTGATTCTTTACAGTGCAGAGTTTGATGCCCCTCTGTAGAAGAGGATATATTTAAACCCACATTCATCTGAAGGATCAGTGTTTATCCTAAGTATCACTGTTTAACATCCCAAAAAGTATAAGAGGTAAAGAAAGTGTTGCTGTAATTATGAGCTACAGTGTTGTAATTTGGATCCTGTGATTTCTTATTAACTATATTAAGGATCTGTTCCTGTTGTCAAGGAAGTTAATGGACTTGGTTCCAAAAAGGTATAGAGCCCTCAGTCGCATAGGGCTTGAGCTAAAGCCCATTAAAGTCAATGGGAGTCTCTTCATTGATTTCAATGGGCTTTGGTTCAGGCCCATACAATTCAATAAGAATTGAGGGTGCTCAGCACCTTGCAAAACTGGACTTAGAGGGAGCAGGAGCAGGCCTTAAAGAGAGAAGCAAATGTCTATTGTTTTTTCTGTGGCTTTTGTGTACTTGGAATTTCAGTACCGTACTTATGCTGTTAATTTTGACATAAAAACTGGGCACACTCAGTAAGGTGAAATTGGTAATCTAACAATATTAAATGTACTTTACTGTTATGGAAATAGTGATTCTGACTTCTGATTCTGTTTATTGAAAAGGTCAGTCTTGTTCCAGGTGAAGTCCTTTTCTGCTTTGCTATTCTCGCATTTGTTTCTTTTGAAAATTAATGGAATGTTATATAATTTGATATTCTAAAAATTAATAGATCTTTGATGCATATAGTAAATGTTGAATACCAGATTTGTTTTGAAGACTAATTTTGCGATTGTTACTAGCACATGCAGTGGACAAGCTAAAGGAAAATATATTTACAATTTTCCAGCTTTTGTCAAGTGAAGGCCTAAGGATATTAGTTCTGTCTCTTTGAACACTACATTTATCTCATGTCATTAAACTCTGGAAGTAGCTTGCATCAGATGTGAACGACATGTAGTGAGACAGAATAATATCAACCAGTTTATAATAATAATGTAAAAATCGGGAGGGGATGTGACCTCACGTGCCCCCCATGCATCGCCTCTGGTTTCTGCCCAGTGGTGTGGGGGGACTGGTCTCGGAGCTTCAGTCCTGTGGGGCACAGCTGCCGGGGCGTGGCTTTCAAACTTCTGAAGATTGTTGTATGTGCCTCGGAGGGTCCCTAAGTTTGACCACTCCTGCCTCATCATGATAGATTGAACTCCTTGAGTCTATTTAGTTTAATGAAGAGAATGTTAAGGGATGGCTTGATTACAGTCTATAAGTACATATATGGGGAGCAAGAGAAAGGTATAACACGATGTGATGGCTGGAGGTTGAAGCTAGACAAATTCATAAGGCATTCGTTTTTAACAGTGAGAGTAATTAACCATTTGGGCAATTTACCAAGGGTCCATCACTGACTATTTTTAAATAAAGATTGGATGTTTTTCTAAAAGATCTGCTCCAGGAATTATTTTGGGGAAGTTCTGTGGCTTGTGTTATACAGGAGGTCAAACTAGATGATTACAATGGTCCTTCTGACCTGAGAATCTGTGAATCATTAAGGCTATGATTTTAGCATGGAGGCCACAGTTTTCAAGGTAAATTGTGAATTTTATTTAAGTCTGTGACCCACATCAGTGCTGGTTCTTGTGAGTCAGGATCCCTGCTCTGGTCACATGTTTGCACCATCACTCAGGTTTAGTGCATCTGCTTCTCCATAGATGAAGATGGAGGGGCAGATGGACCAAATTCAATTGGCATAGTGAGCTGACCCATGTGGTCAGAGTAGCACTCAGGTTTGGCATGTCTACTCATCTGTGGCATGACAGAGGAGCAGACAGGCCAAATTTGACTGGTGTGGCCAACTAGAGCATGGGGTTGCAATGCCACTTAAGTTTTGGTGCATTTACCCCTCTGTGGCATGGTGGAGGGGCAGAGAGGCCAGATTTGATTGGCTTTGGAACCTGGCCCATGTGATTGCAGCACCACTTAGGTTTGGTGCATCAGCCCCTTTGTAGCATGATGGAAGGGCAGATGAGCCAAATTTATTTGGTGTTGCAACCTAGTATACAGGGTCGCAGTGCCACTCGGTTTTGGCATGTCTGTCCCTCTGTAGATTGAGACGGAGGGGAGAATGCATCAAACCTGAGTGGCCCCATTCCCTAGTGCATGGGGTCACAATGCTTGGTGTGGGGAGCCAAGCCCAGACTTGCAGGCCTGGAGCCGCCAGTGAAGGATGGGCTCACTTTCCAGTTTCCCCCCAACACCCGTGCCTCCCCTCCTTGCTGGGGTAGATTCACTTTCCAGCCCTTCCTCATTGAGGCGGGCTTGCTCTCCATGCCCTTCTGTGGGCCATGAGCTTTCTGTGGCTATGTTCCCCCCCCCACACACACACACATATCTGACACAAAATGGACTAAAAATTTGTGTGACAAAATTGTAGCCTTAATCATCTGCACCCAAAATATTTAGACAAGTGGTTCTTAACCTTTACTGCAGTCTGCACCCCTTTGGTTCTCAAAATATGTTCTCACACCCCTTATCAAAAATCGTTGAAGTAGGTCAGTTCTTTAAATCTATATATATTTTTTGCTTGTATATTACAGTAATCGTTAAATGTATAATGTTAATAAATACATAGGTTTGATGAAACAAAGTAGTTGTACTTACGTGCCTGTGCTTAATTTGTGTTTTCGATGATTTACCTTCTAAAAAAATCTGGCATGTCTTGCACCCTTAGAAAGGGCATCTCGTACCCCCAGGGTGCATGCACCCCAGGTTAAGAACCACTGCTTTAGACTCACTTCGCCATAAGTTCTCTTACCTCTCAGGCAAGTTCAAGGTTTTCAGTTGGGGCAGGCACCAATTGGTGCCAAATTCAGCACCATTTTTCCAAAGGTGATTGTGTCTCTGTTCTGTATAGGTTTTTACGCCATGCTGATCACTGTAGTATCTGAGCACCTTCCACTAGTGCATTAAGCAGTGAGACTATGCATCTCTCACATTTGTTTTTTCTCTCATCCTCTCCCCAGAGGGAGAAGCGTGTGTAATGGAGTGTATTATTTTGGTAGGATTTTTTTAATTTGTTAAATAGATATATATCTTGCTATGTGTTTATTTTAGAGAAAGCAAGGTGAAAGAAATTGGCATTGCATGTGGAGAGAAAATTGGTGAGGTTTGTCATGGTTAGTTCCTGGAGGAGTTCATTCCACAGTCTCAAACCACACCCAGAGAAGGTTCTTTCTCATGCACAGATTAAGTGCACTCTTATTGTGGAGAGTTCCCCTGTGCCAGAGAAGGGAGGTTTATCAACCATGGTCATCGCCCTGGAGCTTTAGAGACTGTCTTTTAGATATCTTGAGCTGAAGCGTGGATGCTTTGAAGTTAAGGACTGAGACCTTGAACTTGATATGAAATTAGGACACCATTGTAGAGAGTGGAGGACTGGTGTGATGTGCTC
Organism: Eretmochelys imbricata; assembly: GCF_965152235.1. Classification (NCBI taxonomy): domain Eukaryota; kingdom Metazoa; phylum Chordata; order Testudines; family Cheloniidae; genus Eretmochelys; species Eretmochelys imbricata. The sequence continues at coordinate 92,410,912 of NC_135575.1, forward strand.
ATGTAACCTGTCTTGCTGAAGAGACGCACTGTAGCCTTTTGTACTTTGGAGTTTCCTGAGTGTTGAAGATTTTGTGCCCTGTTATATTGCATTGTTGTAGTCTAGCTGATAGTGATGAAGGCATAAATAACTAAGGCCAGGTCTTCATCCACCAGGATGGGACACAGTCTCCTAGCAAACCAGATAGCAACAGACACGTGTAATACTTTCTGCCATGTGAGAGCTCAGTGTCAGCGAGGAATCCAAGAGTAATCCTAGAATACGGACTGAATTGACCAATTGTAGATGGGAACCCACAACCAAAGGGGAGACTGCACGGTGGCTGCAAATTCTTCAAAGTACTTTGCTTTACCTACCAGCATCATCTCTGTTTTGCTCAGCCACCTGTTTTTCATCCATGAGCTGATCTCATCCAAGCACTGGGCCATCTTGGTGTGGTCGTATGTGGTGAAGGATAGGTAGAGTCGTGTGTCAGTTTTGTATTGATGGGATCTGAGTCCATGTTGCCTGACCTCAGTTCTCCTAATGTTTGCAAATGAATATTGAAAAGGACTGTATAGAGAACTGATCCTTGTGGAACTCCACAAGTGAAGGGACTCGTGGTGGAGGTGGTTTCCCATCACTACTCTTTGGGTGCATCCTTCCAGGAAGAACTCAGACCATTTTAGCACATTACCCTGGAGTCCTACTACACTTCTCAGGCAAGACAGCAGTATCTCATGGTCAACACTGTCAAACACTGCAGAAAGGTCCAGGAAGATAAGAATGAATGCCTTTTGATAGGATGAGATCATCCATCAGTGCCACTAAAACAGTTTCAGTTTTTCTCCTGCCCCTTTCGGGAACTGTTTTCCCCTTGGCAGTCCTTCAGCATCCTTTTCCTCTTGGGTGTTCTCTCCCCTCCTCCTTTTTCTGGAATGAACAGGATTTGGCTCATTTGGCCCCCAGACCACTCCCACTCCCAGCAGCTTCTGAAAGGATTGGAGTCAGTTGCTTGGGATTATTTTTTTCTTCTCCCCTTGTGACAGTTTACTTTGTCACATGCCCTCAAATTTATTCACATTCTTTGAAATATGGGGCTATATAAAGAATAAAAAGCTGTTGCTGAATACAGAGGTAAATGAAAGTTGAAACTGGCTTAACCCAAATTAATTTATCATGGCATATAGAGAAATGATGGCCTCTTAACCTCTGTGTCTCATGAAATAAGATGGTTAGGTTCAGCTATCTGGGATACAAAACTGACATAAAGAGAAGAGGTGGAGGGAAAATAAAGGTTAGAAGCACTTACTCCTTTTGGGGCAAGCAGGAGCTTCATACTTTCTATGAGAGGAAAAACATGTTCTACAAAAGTTACATTTCCATTTGTTTCTGTTCTCACCCAGGCAGACGTACAAATGTCTACCACAAGACTAAAGTGTGACATGTTATGTTCTTTACCATAAGGACCCATAAAATGAGCTCCATTACAGACAGGTATGTTATTAGATGATTTTGTTTTAAGTGGCTTGTAGGAAAACATTTTGATAATGTATTCTTATTTAAGAGTAGAAGGACTCGTCAGACTTAAGCGTAATGAGGTTTTGATTTTTGGCAAAGTTAAGGTCTGTTAACTACACTTTAGTTATGAATACATAGCTATGTAGCCATCACATGATGCAGTATGTGTTTTTGTTTAAAATTATATTATTTAAATATGTTTTATATTTGGAGCAGCAGCTGCCTAATTGGAATTGCATTTTGAAATTTGTTGTGTTCTTAGGATTTTTCTCTTGAAAGAACTGATCTCGGGACTTGTTTCAGAATTACTTGAATCCAAGAGCTGGGGTCAAAGTTCTTTCATAGCAATCTGTGATCCCCTTTTTGTTATAAAATGCTTTACATTAAAGTTTTGAAGTTTTTAGAAAATGAAAAAAGTTTGCCACTAGTGTATAGAACACAATTTTTTATAATCAATTCATCTATCCAGAAACTAGGGGTAGAATTTTCAAAAGTGCCAAAATGACAGCTTCCCAAGTCTCAAAAGTGACTTGGGCCCTTAAGAAACTAGGTTTCATTGACTTTCAGTGAAACTTGGGCTTTAAAAGTCACTTGAAAATGGGACTTAGGCACTTTTGAAAATTCTACCACAGGACTCTCCTGCACTGGCTTATTAAGGAAAAGGAAAGAGTAATTGAACACTTTTCATAACATTACATCCTTCCTCCTTTTGTCAACTATGGGTACTGTAAAATACAGTAGTAACAAACAATACAGTTCCAGTGCTTGCATATATCCATTACACTGTAGGTGTGTGTGCATCCCATGCACCAGTGCCAGAGAGTTTTCCTTAGTGGTACCTGTAGGGACATCCCAGCTCCTTGTGCTTTGAATGGAGGGTATATAAAGGGTAGAGCTACCCCACCTCTCCTTCAGTTCCTTCTTACTGTTGGTGGTCAGAAGGTTCTGTGTTCCTCATGAACAAACTTCTTGCTGCTTACCTAGTGGTACTTTTTCTTGTTACCTAGTGGTACTTTTTCATCACTCTGTTTTTTTTCTTTTCTAATTTTAAAATTTCTGGTTTTAGTGTAAAAAAAAAAAAATTTTTTTTTCCAGTCAGGCGGGCCTCAGGGTCTTGCCAAGATCCCTTGGTTTCAAGTCTTGTTTGATTGCCAAAAACCCATGTCTGTCAGTGAACCTTATTTGTGCTGCCTCAAGTGCTTGGGTGATGGCCACAAAAGAGAGATGGGTGCTCCATTTGCAGTAGTTTAAAGACCAGGGCAAAGAAGCTGAGAGAGGGACACCTTCCTTATATACGTATAGGGGCTGCCCTTAGGCCAGTGTCTGAACCCCCTTGGTTGTCCAAGGGAGGCTTTTTAACGACTCCTTCTTGGAGTGCTCCTTTAGGTTTACCTGGGAATAGGAGCCACAGGAGATTCCTGTCACTGGGACTCTTGTCTTTGAGGCCGAAGACGTTGGAGCAATTGTGGTGAAAGAAACACAAGAAAGAGGCATTGGACTCCTTGGAATCCACGATACAGGCTTGCTTCACAGAAGGTCACTCCAGTACCAAAGGTAGACTGACATCTCTGATCATGATGGGGCAACAGCCCATGCTAGTGCACACAACGCCAGAGGCCTGTTTGGTGGTGAGAGATGTGCTATGCCTATCAGTACCACTGTCGCCATTGGTTCAGGGCAGAGATCCTCAGTCAGTACCGGTGCAGGTTCTGAGACTGTCAGCTCTGGGGCACTCTGTTGTTGGTCCATCACTTAAGGGTCCAGTACCACTGTCTTTGGCCTCATCCATTCTGGTACCAGCTCCACCCTGTGACATGGTACCATCAACTAGGAAGCCCTCTATGTTTCCTTCAAGAAAAGGAGGACTTGTGGCACCTTAGAGACTAACCAATTTATTTGAACATGAGCTTTCGTGAGCTACAGCTCACTTCATCGGATGCATACCGTGGAAACTGCAGCAGACTTTATATACACACAGAGAATATGAAATAATACCTCCTCCCACCCCACTGTCCTGCTGGTAATAGCTTGTCTAAAGTGATCATCAAGTTGGGCCATTTCCAGCACAAATCCAGGTTTTCTCACCCTCCAACCCCCCCACACACAAATTCACTCTCCTGCTGGTAATAGCCCATCCAAAGTGACAACTCTCTACACAATGTGCATGATAATCAAGTTGGGCCATTTCCTGCACAAATCCAGGTTCTCTCACCCCCTCACCCCCCTCCAAAAAACACACACACAAACTCACTATCCTGCTGGTAATAGCTCATCCAAAGTGACCACTCTCCCTACAATGTGCATGATAATCAAGGTGGTCTACACCAACATTCCACACAAAGATGGACTACAATCCGTCAAGAACACTATCCCCGATAATGTCACGGCTAACCTGGTGGCTGAACTTTGTGACTTTGTCCTTACCCATAACTATTTTACATTTGGGGACAATGTATACCTTCAGATCAGCGGCACTGCTATGGGTACCCGCATGGCCCCACAGTATGCCAACATTTTTATGGCTGATTTAGAACAATGCTTCCTCAGCTCTCGTCCCCTAAAGCCCCTACTCTACTTGTGCTATATTGATGACATCTTCATCATCTGGACCCATGGAAAAGAAGCCCTTGAGGAATTCCACCATGATTTCAACAACTTCCATCCCACCATCAACCTCAGCCTGGTCCAGTCCACACAAGAGATCCACTTCCTGGACACTACAGTGCTAATAAACAACGGTCACATAAACACCACCCTATACCGGAAACCTACTGACCGCTATTCCTACCTACATGCCTCCAGCTTTCACCCTGACCACACCACACGATCCATCGTCTACAGCCAAGTTCTGCGATACAACCACATTTGCTCCAACCCCTCAGACAGAGACAAACACCTACAAGATCTCTGTCAAGCTTTCTTACAACTACAATACCAACCTGCGGAAGTAAAGAAACAGATTGATAGAGCCAGAAGAGTTCCCAGAAGTTACCTACTACAGGACAGGCCTAACAAAGAAAATAACAGAACGCCACTAGCCGTCACCTTCAGCCCCCAACTAAAACCCCTCCAACGCATCATTAAGGATCTACAACCTATCCTGAAGGATGACCCAACACTCTCACAAATCTTGGGAGACAGGCCAGTCCTTGCTTACAGACAGCCCCGCAACCTGAAGCAAATACTCACCAACAACCACATGCCACACAACAGAACCACTAACCCAGGAACTTATCCTTGCAACAAAGTCCATTGCCAACTGTGCCCACATATCTATTCAGGGGACACCATCACAGGGCCTAATAACATCAGCCACACTATCAGAGGCTCGTTCACCTGCACATCCACCAATGTGATATGTGCCAGCAATGCGCCTCTGCCATTTACATTGGTCAAACTGGACAGTCTCTACATAAAAGAATAAATGGACACAAATCAGATGTCAAGAATTATAACATTCATAAACCAGTCGGAGAACACTTCAATCTCTCTGGTCACGCAATCACAGACATGAAGGTCGCTATCTTAAAACAAAAAAACTTCAAATCCAGACTCCAGCGAGAAACTGCTGAATTGGAATTCATTTGCAAATTGGATACTATTAATTTAGGCTTAAATAGAGACTGGGAGTGGCTAAGTCATTATGCAAGGTAGCCTATTTCCCCTTGTTTTTTCCTACCCCCCCCCCCCCAGACGTTCTGGTTTAACTTGGATTTAAACTTGGAGAGTGGTCAGTTTGGATGAGCTATTGCCAGCAGGAGAGTGAGTTTGTGTGTGTGTGTGTGTGTGTGCCCCTGGGAGAAAAGGGGGGGGGGAGTGAGAAAGCCTGGATTTGTGCTGGACATGGCCCACCTTGATTACCATGCACATTGTGTAGAGAGTTGTCACTTTGGATGGGCTATTACCAGCAGGAGAGTGAATTTGTGTGTGGGGGGGTGGAGGGTGAGAAAACCTGGATTTGTGCTGGAAATGGCCCAACTTGATGATCACTTTAGATAAGCTATTACCAGCAGGACAGTGGGGTGGGAGGAGGTATTATTTCATATTCTCTGTGTGTATATAAAGTCTGCTGCAGTTTCCACGGCATGCATCCGATGAAGTGAGCTGTAGCTCACGAAAGCTCATGCTCAAATAAATTGGTTAGTCTCTAAGGTGCCACAAGTACTCCTTTTCTTTTTGCGAATACAGACTAACACGGCTGTTACTCTGAAACCTATGTTTCCTTCAGTGTCACATTCCTGGCATAGGTCCAGATAACTGTTGCTGAGGATCAGACCCAGTACAGCACCACCATGGCTCTTGGAATACTCTGATTCTTCATCAGACTTCAAGGTGGGATTTTGAGTCTCATACTACCAAAAGTCCACAGCGGTGTCCTGGTCCTTTTCTCTTGTTAACTGTTTTGAGAAGAGTAGAGCCAGGAATTGAGATGGTTGGGCCAGACACAGCTGGAACCCATTACTGTACCAGCCTCCTAGTTGACCTTATTGGATGCTCGCCAGTATCTAGATCAACATTGTAACTACCTCGCAGAAGCAGATCCCTTAGGAAAGAATCTTTTTCTGATGGTACTAAGAGGCCTGTGACAGTTGGTACCCATCAGCCTGCGGACTCGCAATTACAGGATTTACCTCAACCCGCTTCAGACCCATAGCCTAATCCAATACTGTAGGACCATCATTGGGAGCATGTTCCCTTGCCTCCCCTTCATGCATCATCTTCATCACCTGATGAAGCCCTGATACTGGATGTGTCCTCCCTGGTCCCAGATTACCTTTAAGGTGTACCTTAAAGGAGAATGCCAGCTCTTGGTATACAAGTGGAGCTTGTGAAGGAGAATACCCACCAACTGATTGACCCTGTGCATCTGGCTATGACAGGAAAGGTAGCCCTGCCTACAAATGATGCAATTATGCAGGCTATTTAAGATACTGTGGAAAACTCCTTCCTTCATTTCACCTGTGGCAAAATTAATGGAATGTAAATGCCAGGTTTCATCCTAGAGGTTTGAGTAGTTTTGTGGTGGGTCGTCTGGTCTCTCAATCAGCTCTGCAGGGTTTCTTGGATGTAGATTCTGCTGCCAGGGCTATGGGAATGACTATGCGCCCTTGTACCTGGCTCCAGACCTCAGGGGTGCCTGCAGACATACAACAGACAAATGAGGCCCTTCTCTTTCAGGGCTGTGCTTTGTTCTCATCCACATCAGATGAGGCTTTACACACACTAAGAACCATAGAGCAGTTTTAAAGCCCTTGGGCCTCTACACTCCAGCTATGAAGAGGGCAAAATTTCATCTTCAATTCCAGCCTAGACAGCATTATTCCTTCCATCATGCTGACCATTCCAAAAGAAAACAAAGTTTTCAGAGAGGGAGACCTCTGCCTCTTACTTCCTCGGTTTCCTCATCCAGACATCCACAGGCCACGAAGCAGTCCAAGGGGTCACCGAGAGCACCACAGCAGTGTTTTATGTGGACAAACAAGGGGGTGCCAAGTCAGACCACTTCTACCAGGAGGCGGTTGAGCTGTGGAATTTATGCATATGGAGTTGAGTTGCTCTCAGGATCTCTCACTTGCCAGGTATTCAAAATAGCCTGGTGGATCACCTGAGCAGATCGTGCAATTTAGACAATGAATGGTCTCGCAACACAGCCATTCTAGCTTTGGTGTTTGGCATAGGGGGTTTCTGATGGTAGATCTGCTTGCGACTTGGCAAAACAGGAAGCGTCCCTGGTTTTGTTCCAGAGCAGGTCACAGAGCTGGGTCAAGCTCAAATGTTTTCCTGTTTCCATAGGATAAGGACCTGGTGTGTGTATATACTAGAGCCCTGATTCCCAGGTTCATTCTCAAGCTGAAACAAGTCGAGGCAGAATGATCATTTTAGCTCCAGCCTGGCTAAGGCAGCCATGGTATTGTGATTTATGCAAACTGTTACTTGAGGTCACTTGTTGTTGCCACTAAGCAGAACTATGGGTAGGTGTTGCACCCAAATCCTTGAGTGTTGCGTCTCACAACATTCGTTCATCAGTGGTCAAATGCACAGGACTACACTACTCAGTGACAGTCCAGAATGTCCTCCTTAATAGCAGAAAACCTTCTACAATAACTGCTTACCTGGGTCAGTGGGAAGTGCTTCTCCATCTGGGCAACCTCCTATAATGTGTTCCTGACTCAGTCTAACATTCAAACAATTCTGTTCTACTTCTTGCATCTTAAGCAGTTGGGTCTAGCTGTCAGCTCCATTAGGGTGCATCTAGCCACTGTCTCAGTGTTTCACTCTCAAATTAATGGTACAGCTGTTTTTATTAATCCTATCATGACCAGGTTCCTGAAAGGTCTAGATTAATTGTTCCCACCTATCTGGGATGCAGTGCCAATTTGGGATTTGAATTTAGTGTTGTCTCCTCCTTTATGGATCCTCCTTTTGAATCTTTAGCTCCCTGCCCGCATCTGCATCTCAGCTAAGGTAGCCTTCTTATGACCATTGCTTCGACTGATAGAGTGCAAGAGGTAAATGCACTTGGCACTGATCTATCTTATTCCATTTTCTATGAAGACAAGGTTCACCTTAGATTGCATCCTAAATTTCTCTCAAAGGTAGTATCACATTTCACCTGAATCAGACTATATTTAGCAGTTTTCTTTCCAAAGCCACAAGGATGAACAAAGACTGCTTGCTCTGGATGTGCATCAAGCTTTGGCTTTTTACCTGAATAGGACAAAGCTCTCTTGGGTTTCTTCACAGCTGTTTGCTCTGTGGAGCATAGAGAGGTTAACCAATTACAATGACTTTCAAAGTGGATCACTAGCAGCATCACTCTGTTATGCTGCCAAATGTGTAAAGCCTCTGAGGAGGTGACAGCATACTCAATCAGAGCACATTCAGCCTCTGCAGCTTTTGTGGCACATGTCCATGTTATGACTATCTGAAGATCAGTGATGTGATCTTCCATACATACATTCACCAGACTTTCCGCGCTGGCTGAGATATCAAGGGAAGATGCCAATGTAGGAAGATAATACTACAGTCCCTCTTCCAGAGAGCCTCGGAACCCTACCACCTTGGAGTCACAGCGTGGGAGTCACCTATTGCGTAATGGATATATGCAAGACCTCAAAAAAGAAAAAAAAATTATTCACCTTCTCATAACTGTTCTTCTTTGAGATGTGTTGCATATGTCCATTACACAACCCGCCCGCCTCTTCCAATGTATCATAGTCTGCCATTCGTTTCCAGTGCAAAAAAACTGAAGGAGTTCAGAGCAGTTCTGCTCTTTATACCCTCTCCTCCGAACATGAGGAGCTGAGGTATGGGCAGGGCCGCCTCTACGGGTACTGCTAAGGAAAATTCTCCAGTATTGGGTGCACAGGATATGCACACACCTTCTAGTATAATGGACATCTGCAACACATCTCGAAGAACAACAGTTATGAGAAGGTGAATAACAGTTTGTTTACTAGCATCTACTATTCACAGTATCACAAATTACTTTACAGTATGAGAGTCACAAATTAGAGAGAGAGATGAGTGCAAGGTAAGATTTAGAGAGAAAGTGTTTTCATATCTCGAAGGAAGGAAGGAAGAGTCACAGATTAACTTTCCCAACTCTGAAAAGTTATGGGGAGGCAAAAATTGGAGGACTGTACTAAGTAGACATGGAAATTAGTAGACTAGGTTAGAGAGGTTAGATGGAGAAAGTCTAATATGCGGTGGTTTTGAAAACCAGGAGTGAATTGATTTGCATTTCAAAATAAATACAAAAGAAGTGATGTGGGGAATAAAGTGCAATATGGTCCTATTTAAGTGAAAGAGTATATTCTGATGTCTGATGTTTAGAGACTGATTTAGGAACACTGTAAAAGGAATTGCTATAGTCGAAATGAGGCATTGTGTAGTGTTTTAGAGTGATATTCGGAATATTATTTATAGCTCATTTTAAATTGTGTATTTGCAGAATAACATAATGGGATGAAATATAGCACATTCCTCTTCCTTCTAAGCTTAATAATTTATTACCATATATGAAGGATGCATTTTTTTTACTATAAATAACCCTATAATTAAAATTAAGGGCTTGCAAACAAACAACAAAGATCTTATAGCAAAGTGATTTTGTCCTCTCCTTTGTTTGGAAGGACGTAGCAAAGGTACTGTTCAAAAAGATTTAAAACTAACACAGGGTAGTGTAAGCTAAGTATGCAGAGAGGATTGTTTGTGAGGTATCTCATTAAAAACTTAAATATTCTGAAAATAACTTGAGGTATATCTTAGAAATGTCAGCCCTTTCAAAATACAGGGTTTTAGTAAACTATAGGCAACAACTTATAAAGTAGGTGGATTCATGGAAGCTGTTTGGCTTTATAAAACTTAGATCACAATAAAACAGTGCTCCCATATCTTGGGTTAGTTGAACTATTGAATGATAAGCTACCTTTGCTTGCCATTTTGCGTATTCCTTTCATAATGTTAGCAGTCTGTGAGAGACTAGTGTGCTCTAATGTTGGTCTGTGTTTTCTCTTGTAGAGATGATGGTAGTATTTTTGATGGTCTGGTGGAAGAAGATGACAAGGATAAAGCAAAAAGGTAGTCTTTTTAAGTTGGCTTATGCTAAAATGTCCTTTATTTGACTGCTTTGGTAAATCCAACTATATTAACAGAATAAAAATGTGACTATGTGTTTGTAACCATACAATAAAACAGGACTTCCCCGTTGTGTTTGTATTTCAGGTTATGTCATATTTTTTCACATATGGGTTATTTACTTTGAGGTGTTGGTTAAAGGAGTCTTTGTGCCTCAAGTTCAAATATGGCTGTCCCTGTATATGAAGACTCTTATTTCGAGTAATGGGCAGCTTATTCCTTCCCTGTGACAATGGATGTCTTAAGAACATAAGAATGGCCATACTGGGTCAGACCAAAGGTCCATCCAGCCCAGTATCCTGTCTACCGACAGTGGGCAATGCCAGGTGCCCTAGAGGGAGTGAACCTAACAGGTAATGATCTAGTGATCTCTCTCCTGCCATCCATCACCATCCTCTGACAAACAGAGGCTAGGGACACAATTCCTTACCCATCCTGGCTAATAGCCATTAATGGACTTATCCTTCATGAATTTATCCAGTTCTCTTTTAAACCCTGTTATAGTCCTAGCCTTCACAACCTCCTCAGGCAAGGAGTTCCACAGGTTGACTGTGCGCTGAGTGAAGAAGAACTTCCTTTTATTTGTTTTAAACCTGCTACCCATTAATTTCATTTGGTGGCCCCTAGTTCTTATGGGAACAAGTAAATAACTTTTCCTTATTCACTTTCTCCACATCATTCATGATTTTATATACTTCTATCAAACCCCCCGTTAGTCTCGTCTTTTCCAAGATGAAAAGTCCTAGCCTCTTTAATCTCTCTTCATATGGGACCCATTCCAAAGCCCTAATCATTTTAGTTGCCCTTTTCTGAACCTTTTCTAATGCCAGTATATCTTTTTTGAGATGAGGGGACCACATCTGTACGCAGTATTCAAGATGTGGGCTTACCATGGATTTATATAAGGGCAATAAGATATTCTCCGTTTTATTATCTATCCCCTTTTTAATGATTCCTAACATCCTGTTTGCTTTTTTGATTGCTGCTGCACACTGCATGGACGTCTTCAGAGAAATATCCACGATGACTCCAAAATCTTTCTCCTGATTAGTTGTAGCTAAATTAGCCCCCATCATATTGTATGTATAATTGGGATTATTTTTTCCAATGTTCATTACTTTACATTTATCCACATTAAACTTCATTTGCCATTTTGTTGCCCAGTCACTTAGTTTTGTGAGATCTTTTTGAAGTTCTTCACAGTCTGCTTTGGTCTTAACTGTCTTGAGCAATTTAGTATCATCTGCAAACTTTGCCACCTCGCTGTTTATGCCTTTCTCCAGATCATTTATGAATAGGTTGAATAGGATTGGTCCTAGGACTGACCCTTGGGGAACACCACTAGTTACCCCTCTCCATTCTGAAAATTTACCATTTATTCTTACCTTTGTTCCCTGTCTTTTAACCAGTTCTCAGTCCATGAAACGATCTTCCCTCTTATCCCATGACAACTTAATTTACATAAGAGCCTTTGGTGAGGGACCTTGCCAAAGGCTTTCTGGAAATCTAAGTACACTATGTCCACTGGAACCCCCTTGTCCACATGTTGTTGACCTCCTCAAAGAACTCTAATAGATTAGTAAGACATGATCTCCCTTTACAGAAACAGTGTTGACTTTTGCGCAACAATTTGTGTTCTTCTATGTGCCTGACCATTTTATTCTTTACTATTGTTTCAACTAATTTGCCTGGTACTGACGTTAGACTTACCGGTCTGTAATTGCCGGGTCACCTCTAGAGCCCTTCTTAAATATTGGCGTTACATTAGCTATCTTCCAGTCATTGGGTACACTAGCTGATTTAAAGGACAGGTTACAAACCATAGTTAATAGTTCCGCAATTTCAAATTTGAGTTCTTTGAGAAACTCTTGCATGGAGGATCCCACCCAAACACAGCCTTCACTGTCATGACTCCAAGGGTATGTCTATACTGCTTCTGGGAGTTGAGCCTCCCAATCCGGGTCCACAGACCCCCCCACTCCCACTCCAGGCTTGAAAGCCTGAGCTCCAATCCAAGTTGCATGATCTCTGAATAGCAGTACTGTATAGAATAGAACCTCTTCCCAGGTTACTAGCTCAAGTCACAAATAGGTTTGGACTCTCAGATTTCTTTTATGGTGGTAAAAGTCTTTCAAGGCTCAAATTGACTTCGGCTGGAACATGAGTAATCTCCACTTCTTCCTGCCTATAGCTGATTTAGAGAATGGCTGGCCAGTAACAGGCTGTTGTGCCTCAGACCCCAGTGGATTTCTGCTCTTGCAGATGCTCCCCAGAAGGATATGGGTGGCCCCCCAATCTTCACCAATAGGCACAAAGGCATACGTGGCAAGCATCCCGTTTTAGTGGTTCAGGCCATCACTGAAATAGGCCCTTGCTGCTGTGGACAGTTGGAGAAGTTCTCAGTCACCAGAGTCAAGTGCCCAGATTAGATCAGTTCTCCCCTTTTTTTTCCTGCTGACCCACTGCAAGACAAAAGGAAGGAGTGCATATTGCTGGAAATGACTTAGTTTCTGAAATCTCTATTTAACATCCTTGTTCACTACAGTGACTAGTGATCACCCAGGTAAGAGGACAGCATAGTAGCCTAATTTTAAAATAAACAGCTGAGGAATTTTTGTCAACGTTCCTAAGTCCTCCATATATTTAACACTTGTATCATGACCACAAATGAATGGTTAAATGTTTGGCTATTAGAGGAATATTGAATCAATGGTTATATTTGCTGCCGTTGTCAAATTTTGTCTCATTTTGGTGTTAATCTGTAAGTAGATGTTCATTGTTATATTCACAGAATTTATACTATCAGTAATATACACCTTTGTAAGAGCTGACTCCTCTAACCCTCATTCAAAATTGAAAATTTGATTAAAACCTGTCTTCTGTGAAATATTGTTGACCCAGTTTGCTTGTTTTTATAACATGCTTTCCATTTTTGTCTTTTTCAGAGTGTCTAGAAACAAGTCTGAAAAGAAACGTAGAGATCAGTTTAATGTTCTCATCAAAGAGCTTGGTTCCATGCTTCCGGGTAATGCTCGGAAGATGGATAAATCCACTGTACTGCAGAAAAGCATTGACTTTTTACGGAAGCACAAAGGTAATTCTGTGGTGTAACAAGACAGCTGGAAAACTGGAGTCTTTCGATTGGGTTTTGGTTCAGGCCTTTAATTCTCCCCAGTAACCTGCAAAAGAGCTCCCCAAACCAAAGCTGTACAAAGGATATCTTTACAGATGAAGGATTTCCACATACAGACATCATAAATGGAGTATGTTGTTTAGTCACTCAATAAGTAACCAAGACAAGAAAATGTTGTATGAATAGATTAGCACTGTACAAAGTGCACCAAAATCCTAGTTATAGTTTGTTTTTGTACTGTTAATTTTCCAAATCCTAAAAATTTCTGAAGTCTCCATTTAATTCTATGAATACATCTACACAGCAAGAAAAAAGAAAAGAAAAAAAACCCACCCAAAAAACAACAATGCAAACCCACAGCTCACGGCAGTGAGTCTCAGAGTTTGGGGCCGAATGTCTATATGGCTATTTTTAGCCCCGCAGCATGAGCCGGAATCAGTTAATCCAGACTCTGAGACTCTGACCCAGACTCTGAGACTTGTGGGTTTTTTTTTTTTATTTTGCTGTGTAGACGTGCCCTGTGTCTCTTTGTGTCTTGTTAGTTCATTCACAAGTATTATGTTGTTGATCCCTTTCATACATAATAATTCTAAAGCTACTTCTTGGGCAGACTTCTGAAAGAAATTAGGATTTTTTATTTTACTTTTGTGTCACTTTTCTGAATGATTTTTAGTAGCTGCTTTATAGTACTGTTAGTGTCTGATCTCTGGGAATAAACTGAAGGATTAGCATTTTCTTGTCAGTCTGCTAAGTTATTTTCTGTGTAGTTTACTAATTCCATTGAAATCCTCAGTTTAAAGAAACTTCAGTATGACAAGAGAATTTTCTGCTTTGAGAAAATTGCCCTTATTCATTCCAGTGTCTAAACTAAGGAAGTTTAATAATATATTAACAGGATGGATGATTCTTCCTCTCCACGGTGGTTGAGTTTGATTCAAAAGTATCTTATTTTCTCTCAGTCTTTAAGACAGCCATGGCTTCCCCCACACCTAGTTTTTCTTCTTGTTCTTTATACATTAATATAGCACCTTGCAGTTCATGCTGGTAGATGTGAGATTAAAAAAAAAATTGTTTACAAATGTACTCCTAATTATACATGCTCATTATACTAATATACTGTAAAGTCAGCCTTCCAGTCTCAGCAGCTCAGAGTTTATTGTATGCTAGCCAAAAACAAGAAAACTGAAACAAAACACTGTCTACTAGGTAACACCCAGGGGATATGATGAAGAGAAGTTGCCCTCGGCAACTTTTGAGCAGAATATACTCTCTTTCCCAGGAGGAGGTGGAGAAGTAAGAAATAGATAAGGGTAATATAACCCATGTGAAACAGATGGATAATATAACAACCAAAGGTGGGAAGGTGATACATACATATACTTATCCACATGTTCATATGGTGATTGTCAATACAACTTTCATCACATGGTTATGCTTGTATGCCTGTTGTATGTCCTGTGTTTGAGTATTATGGTTACTGTCCTAATAGCAGCAGATGCTTATTAGAACAATACCATTAAAACAGTTAAAATGGAACAAAAAAGAGAAAACATGCACGCATGTATTAATAGATTTAATAACATTAAATGTTTAGCCATTCTGTGCTATATTACTAAGACATGTTTAACATTGATACTTCTGAAAACACAGAAACAAATAAATCTAGTTTCAACCCCCCTATCTCCAAGGACACTCTGGAGTTTTTGTAATGTTTTCTTATTGACTAGTTATTACAAATAGGTGAAATATGCTACTGTTTTGTTTCATAATGATTTTATTGCTTGTATTTTTAATGGTTGTTTGCAACATTGGCATCCCAAAACATTTTAAAAAAAGTAAAAACCACCTCTTTAACAAATTAATCAGTCAACCAACAACAAAAAAATGCTTGAATCAGAGACTTTGCCCCAAAAGAGAAGTGCAAGGGTTTCTCTGAAGTTCACTAGAGATTATTGCTATTGATTTTACATGGAAGGCTCTCTCAGATGCTATGGTAATGCGTGACAGTAGAAAACCATAACTTAGATATCTCAGGCACTTAACATCTGGGGTAGGCATTTTTTCTTGTTTTGTTCAAATTGAAATAAACAAGTAAGCTTCCAGAGTAATGGATTAGTACAATTGATACCAGATTGGTGCACTTGAATCAGTACCACGCTGTAAATAATAAACTGCCTCCTTTATCAGAATTATTTTTAAAATTAACCATTTCACAAATGAAGAAACACATTGGAAATTGAAGTTTGTGTTAAAATGCAATTTCAAAAATGTGACCACTAACAAACATAGTGAGAATAATACCTGCCCCACTAACGGAGGATATGGGCCCACCATTTGTTCAAATTTACAATCTAGGGATCTGGTCAAACTCTGAGCTGCAATTAGAAGATCAAGTACATCAACAGCCAGGACAGCTTTTTATCATTTAAGTACAACCAGGAGGTTGTGACTGTTCTTCTCTGCTTTGGTGGTCATTTGTGTCTTTATCACTTTAAGATTAGACTACTTCAACTTACTCTGCATGGCCTTAAAATCGACCAGAAACTGAAGCTAGTGCAGAATTGCTCAGCCTTTTTATTAAACAGAATGTCTTGCCACACGCGTATTCAGGCCATGCTTGATGACCTGCACTGGCTTCCTGAGGGTTTCCAGGTGAATTTTAAACTCTTTGTCTCATTTACCTGCTTGAAAAACCACCTCTATTTTCATGTCATTAGTTGTGATTAGTGGAGCTAAAGCTCCGCTGGTACAAATGAGATGGGGTGGTTTATAGGATGTTCTGTGTAGTGTTCCGTATTTGCCATGATCTTCCTTCCCTCCACTCTCTGTCTAAAATTGTCTAAAACTAATGACCTTTTGGATATGCTGGATATCAACCTCTCCATCCCCAGGGATTTGAAAACAGGAGTATTGTGGAGATGGTGAATTGTTAGAGCGTGTTGCTTATTATCAGTTATTGGGGCAAAGTTCACATTCGGTCATACCCCAGAGCGACATGCACTGATCTTGATACAACTGGCAGTTTCCATTCCATAGAGGCCTAGAACTAGAATGTTTAAGTCAGATCTGAGGGTTGGCTAAACTCCATAGGAAAGCCTGCACAGTGCTACTCCATACTCTTCTTGGCTTTAGCATTACCTAGAAGTCATTCATTTTTAAGAGCACTACATTCAGACATATTTTTTAAAGTTCCTCTGAAGCTATCCAAGTGAAACAAACTGTTTATTATTGTTTCTGAACTTTATACTGTTTACAGATTAATATCACTTTGTTTTCCAGTGTCACATTGAGTATACTTCCAGTGATTGGAAAATTGGGGCCCATTTCATAATTGTGGCAATATGCATCCATAGGGTTCTTTATGTAATTGAATATGGCATCTATTTTTGTGCAACAAGGATTTGAACTCCAGTATATGCGTTTCCTTTTTCCTGTTTGTAAAGCCATTTTACTGTAGGAAACAAATTGACGTCATTATTCTATAATAAAAACGTACACTTTTATACACATCCTAAAGATCCTAAAATGCATTAAGAGGAAATACGCAAAATAACCTAATATACAAACATCCTAGAGTGTTTTATAGCTGCACACCGAAAAACCACTTCATCCACCACTGGAGTTGAAACACAACAGTTATTTTCCAGCGCACACCACCAATAATGCTCAAGTTTAGGACAGAAAGTGACAGTTACTTTATGCAACTGAAACTCGGAGAATTTTAGTAGGCAGAATAGAATTACTAGAGTTGACCAGGATACAAGAGTTATAATAGTCTGTTATGAAAAGTGCCATGGGATTATTAAGGACCAAAATTGATCAGAACTTTGGTCTACATGTCTCTTGAAAAAAGATGGTACCCCCAACAGAGCAGTGCCCCCAACATGATGGGGCATTAGTTCAATAAGGTCTTGGAGGGAACAGTGCTATCTGTGATATGATCAAATCCACCTCTGAAGCATACAGGTTTTTCCTGGAGAGCTATTGTCCAAATTCTTATTCAGCGTAACAGTATGTTAACTTGAGATCTGACAGAATCACAGCACAAGGTGATTTGACTGCAGCTGTGTGAATACAAGTTTCTCCTAGCATTGTCTACCTACTCTCTAAGACAGAATGTTGTCATGCTGTTGGATAACTTTTCCATTTTTTAATCACCCTTCCAGGAACTAACGTTCTGGTATGATGAGTGGACGGCAGAAGGGAATGGAAAAAACTGGCTATTTTTTTTCCTTCTTCAAATTACAGCAGACTAAAGAGCTTTCCCCTAATTCATATAATTCAGCGGTGTGAAGTAATTGCTTCCAGGAGTGTGAATCATAAATGAATATTCATATATATTTTTCTGATTACAGAAATCACTGCACAGTCAGATGCCAGTGAAATTCGACAGGACTGGAAACCTACATTCCTTAGTAATGAAGAGTTCACACAGTTAATGTTGGAGGTACATTATTATTTCTTTCTTTTTGAAAAGAGAGGATTCTCCTTAGCAAACTATCACTATGTGATGATAGAATCTTTTAGCTTAATGGTATTCCTTTCCAAATCCATATTTTAATTGCAACACTATCTACCTAGAAATCTGCAAATAAGTATCTTTACAAATGTAATTTTAACTAAATGTGTTATAATATACTGTAAGTACAAAAGCGTACTATTAAGTTTATGAAAACTGTTCTTTAAAATGGATTAAAATATTTCTAATCACTATAATTAGAAATAATTTTTAAAAAGGCATACACAAAGATGACTGGTACCTTTATGGCGGTGTTAATTTAGTTTTTTGTGCTTAAACCAAATGCTAGTTACCAAAGCTATTCAACATATTCTCTTCTTGATTGGAAGTGTGGCTATAGCTTGTAAAAAGAGTATGCATAATAAAAAATGTACATTGTGTATCTGCATATTACCCACAAAAAACCTATGTTAAAAAGCAGATTATTGAGGTTGCAAAGTCAAGTGCTCAGAAGTTAGGAAATGCATTAAGGTTGCCTGTGAAACTTTAATTCAAACCCTTGTGCATATGCATTATGCTACAGTCTTTAATTACATCATCACATATTACTTTTTCTCAATTAGTGCATAGAATGGGAAGGGCTCACTTAATGAGCAGATATTCACTATTTTGTTTCCCCCCCTCCGTGGTGTTTAATGTGTAGCCCTTGACCTTATTTACTGCACACTATTCAAATTCTGCTCTGAAGATTGAATTATTAGTTTCCTCATGGGCTTTTCTGTGGTGCTTACCACTATAATATCAGACTGCTTCATAAGCATCAATTTTGACAAAACTCCTGGAAAGTGAGGGAGTGGTATAATCCCCATTTTACGGATGGGTAACTGAGGCACAGAGAGATGCCGGTCAAAATAATACCTACCTCTTGTGTAGTGCTTTTCATCAATAAATCTCAAACCACATACAAAGAAGGTAAGTGTAATTACACCTATTTTACAGATGAGGAAACTGAAACACAAAGTTAGGAAGTGACTGGCCCAAGGTCACCAAGCAGGCAAGTAGCAAAGCTGGGAATAGAACCCAGTTCTCCTGAGTCCCCGTCCAGTGCTCTGTCCACTAGGCAACACTTCCTCCCCTTCAGGAAAGTTTTGTCCAACTTGGAACTTGCTAACAGATGAGGTACAGCAAGCACTTAAAGAGCTAAAAGATTATCTTGTTTAGAAATCCAAACAGCTGGGAGAAAGCCAGTAGAAAGTAAGAGAAGCACTCGTGAGCGTGGCCCTGAGAGGGAGCAGAGAGACAGAGCTTCTTGGGGCACAGAGCTGGTTGCAGAGGCAGACTAGGAAACTGTAAGCAAGGAAGCTGCCTGCTGTTTTTCAATGGTGTTCCAGGGGAACAGAACTTCCCTGCAATTTTGTGTTTATACAAAGAAATTTGACTCATCATTCATTTCTCCTTGTAGGGGAAACAAATATGTGAGGCCCTGAATATGGGTTAACCACTTGGGCCAAGAGGGGCAATACTGGCAACAAAAGTATAAACTAATTCTGGGTTTACAATTTGTTACACATAGGACCTGATTTTTCAGAATGCTGAGCATTGTGTACCACTTCATATGTTCAAAGCACAACTTCCATTGACTTCTGTTGAGACTGAGAGTGCTCAACGCTTATGCAAATCAGACCCCAGGATCTCAAGTTGAGTGCCCAGAAACAATGACTACCTGTGAAAAATCTGGTTTAAGCAACTTGCCCAGTATCACTTAGGAACTTTGTGGAAGAGGCAGGGATAGAATCAGGTTCTCACAGGCATTATTTGACTGCCTTAACCATGAGACCATCCTTTGTTCAGCCCCATTGGAAGAAAGACAGTAGGTAGTGGATGTGGAATAAAGCCACAGCTTTAATCACTTAAAATATCTGGAACTATTTGGCAATAAATTGTACAATATAGTTCATCATCATTTCCTTAAACATTACCATCTCTTGTTGTCACTTCTCCCTCTTTCCAACTTGCTCCCTGACCCCCACCACCCTCCCTTTGTCTGAACGTTAAGAGGGCTATAAAAGCAGGTGGGTTGGCTCCCCACTATACCAGATGTAGGAGCCTCGAACCCCCTTCCTCCATTCCCATAATGGATGCTTTCTTTCCAATCCTTTCCCAGTCCATTTTATCTGATAACTGTATCCCTTCCATTTATCTGCCCTGGATATCTGTTGCCTCCCCTTCATCTTGCATGGTCCTCTCACCTCAGCTTTCTTCCCCCTTCCACTCCTGTGGCTACCACCCATATTTCTGCCGGCACCATCGTTGCCCCAGTTGGGTGGTAGCAAAAGGCACAGGCAAGGACTTGGCTGCTAAACCCATCAACAACAACGTGGCCCGCTCAGTCAGCAAGAAGGGCCAGGGCAAGAAAAAAGGGAAAGAGCCCTGCCCAGTTGGCTTCTTCCATTGCAGCAGCTGCTACTGCCATGGCCCAGCTACTGGCAAGTGTTCACCCTCCCTGTGCTGTCTCTTCCATCAGCTCTGGGATTGCCTACCCTTCAGCTCCACAGGCATACAGCCCTACCCACTGCCCCATCACCATCTGCAGTGGCCCCTCCATCCACCATTGCCACTACTGCTGCTGCTGTCATCTCCTCCTTCTCCATCTATGGCACTCAGGGCCCCCTCTCCCTTCCCTGAATAGGAGGCACTGTGTTTGCTGTCTCCTAGTGGCCGCCTCATCCCACATCGAAACCTGTGTGCAGGTGTAGGCTCAGATGGTGGGGCCCATGGACATTGTGATGGCTTCTAAGATGTACAGAAAGGTCGTCGTCTTCCTGGCAGCAGAGGTTGCTGCCCAGAAGGCGGTGCAGAAGGGCATTTTGGTGGGGGTCTCTTTGTTTCCCTCAAGCTCTTGGAAGACCTGAGAATACAGTGATGCTTAGTTCCTGTCCCGTCCTTTCTCCCCAGTGCTACCCTCCTGCTTGCCCTCTCATCCCTGGGGAAACTGGTCTCCCCTCTTAGTCTTCCTTCTCTGGGGTGCAAGTATCTCTTCCTCAGTCACATGCTCTTATTCCATAGACATTGAAGTCACCATCCAATTGCTGCTGGAGATTGGAGGGGTCCTTTGTGGTATTCTGTCAGGACTCCCTTTATCACATACATTACTAGTTGGGGCAGGCTCAGTGATTCATTTGCTGGGCTGCAGGGTACATCTGAAGGGACTGTCCCTTGGCCTAGAAAAGATGAGCGTTAGGTGCCTCTGAATCCCAGGAGGGAGAACGCCCCTTCCCCTGTTGTCCTGTCCCCACCTGCTCCAACTCCTGTTCTATTACCCTTGCCTACTGAGCCTACCCCTGCTCAGTAACAACACCAATGATGTTTGGGTGCTGGTAACGAGGCGGTTAGCTCAGCAAATGCAAGTCATGGGCCCAGGACCTCCCTCTTGACCCAGGGAAGGGGAGAAGGCTTCTCATATGTCAACTGGTGGAGGGGGTGTTGCTAAACTTACTTCCTCACTACCTCCATTTCTGTTCTCCTGAAGTGGTATGGTATGTTACCATGCAAGGATAAGGATTTCCACTGAAATCAGTGGGACTACTACTATTATTTTGGGTGATCAGGTACTACTCCAAGTAACAAGAATGCCAGAATTGTGCTCTTAATTAGGAATGTTAAAGCTTACTCAAATTTTAAACCACTAATTAAAGCAGCCACAGGTAAGTTTTATTAAAACCCATGGCCTTCCCATTTCTTAATTTTAAACTGAGGTGGTGAATATTTATTTTCTATGGAGTTTCTTTAGGAAAGAATTGGAACTTCAGAGATTTTAATAATTGAAATCTACTATTTCCTCCTTCTCTTTCTACCCTTCATCCTTTTTCCTCTTCCCTCTCTCCGATTTTTTTATGCCTATTATTATTTTCTCTTTTTTTCAATCTCCATTTTCCCATTTAGCACTACCTTGCTTCCTTGTCATTCCATGTTCTTTTTTTAAAGACTAGAATTCTAGTAGGGTAGGGGTGGGAGAAGAGGGAAACAAACCTGCCAATAGTTAGATCTATCTCCTAACCAAAGTTTTGTAAATTATAGATGGCTTTTTGAGAACACAACAGTATGAAAAATTATAATGGTAAAGCTAATATAGTACAAATGACGTTCAAAGGTATTAGTGATAACACATGCTCTCATTGTTTTTAGAGTAAGTAAAATGAAATCAATCTAGCCTTCATTCTTATGTTAAATATAGATTTTTTGATTTGTCATGTGCATTGTACTATGTTCCTTTTCATTTAACTGCCCATTATGTTTAATTTCAGGCTCTTGATGGTTTTTTTTTAGCAATCATGACAGATGGAAGTATAATATATGTGTCTGAAAGTGTAACTCCCTTACTTGAACATTTGCCAGTAAGTATGAACTGCTTCCAGTAAGATATCAGCGTTAGTCTATGGACTAGGTTTTGCTGCAAGCACTATTAACCTTCCACCTCTCAAAGCACTTGGAGCACAGACAATATATGTTCTGTCCCAAAACCTCTGTTTTTCCTCTAA
Source organism: Eretmochelys imbricata (assembly GCF_965152235.1). Lineage (NCBI taxonomy): Eukaryota > Metazoa > Chordata > Testudines > Cheloniidae > Eretmochelys > Eretmochelys imbricata. The sequence continues at coordinate 92,433,182 of NC_135575.1, forward strand.
AACACCGCCCCCCCTCGGTTATTGATCTGTCCCCAATCTTAATCTCCTCATTTGGAAAAGAGGAATACACACTCTCCTCAGAGGCCACTGTTACTGTTATTCCATTACTCATCAGCTGAGCCTGCTAAAGAGAAGCATGGTTGGTACTCTTGAAACTACTGTCCACTGATCTTTAGTTACCCTGGTCACTTTCCAAACTCGGGACTCACCAGGAACAAATATGCTATTGCTGCTTGACTGGGCTGACTCTTATATGTCATATTTGTACTGCATCTCATTCATCTTTATTTGTACTGCTAATCTCATTGATATATTTACTCTCTAGTCCATGCTAGTATAGGTGTCACTTGGGAGTGTTACTCTTCTGAAACCAAAGCAAATAGTATTTTAAAGGGAGAACAGTGCTTATATAAAATTCTTTATCAATTATAAACCTGAGGCAAAAAACAATAGTTGTGTCAGACTGGATCTGATTTATAAATGTCTATAAAACGTATCCACATTGACTATTTTTTACCAATGGTTCTGCAAGGCAAAAAATTAACCTTTGATGTGAACTGTGTTAGAATGAGAACTTGTCTTAAAATGAGAAACACATAAATGACTCAGTTTTCCAAATAAACAAAATTAACATTTCCTCAACTCCAAAAAGTTGGTTCCAGAGGGACAACTTTTAAGTTCAATTTTTTCTTTTTAAGACATATCTTCTGTGGTTGTTTTCTTTGGAGATTTTGTTCATGTATTTGTGCATAGAAACAGTATCAGTAATACTTTCTTGTTATCTAAGAAGAGCTCTATGAAGCTTGAAAGCTTGTACCTTCCACCAACAGAAGTTGGTCCAAGAAAAGATGATACCTCACCTACCTTGTCTCACCTCTGTTTTTGTTTTTCAAGATGATTTTAAATCTTCATTGCCACCAAGAGGCAAAAATGTGTACTGATATTTTAAATCAACAGTACACAATTTGACTCCAATGCTTCACTATTTGAAATTATCAGAGCACAGGAAAGACAGTAGGTTCCAGTATGCTTTTACATATATGTATCTGTGTTGTGTTTACAGTAACGTTTATTTCTTTTTCCAGTTGTGTCCCTGTTGGTGATTCACATTAGGTGCGCCTACACCCTTGATTGGAGATTTTTTTGTACTAGTGCCTGCTGGACCAGTGCATGAGTCCCACACATCTTGTCCCATGCCGAGGCTACATGCGGCTTTGCGGGCCCTTTTCAACTGCCTTCGGCCAGAGACGGAGTCTACTGTGCTCCTGTTCGCTCTAGTATTCTATAATTAGTTAGTTACCTTGTAGTCTCTATAGCTGTTGGAACAGCTGTTCCTTTTATTTTCATTTCCTTTAACTAACTAAATAATGAAAAAAACATTTTATTACTATGTAGTTAGATAGCAGTTAATAGCTTTCCCTTTTTAGGGGTCATTTTTTATTATATTACTCAGGAATGCCACACTCTCCTGGGTTCAAATGGTGCTTCTCCCGCAGTGCAGTGATTACCATTCAGTGACTGACATTTCCCCGTGTCTCCACTGTTTGGGAGATAACATGTATCCCCAGTAAGTGCAAGATCAAGTTTAAACTTCTGATGATGAAGCAAGCTTTGTGACCACCTTTGGATCCTAGGGCGGAGGACTACACTGTACATAGACATTCCAGTACCACCAGTGCCCTGTCCACATCAAGACCTTGGTCATTGGAAACTGCTAGAGATGGAGGCAGTACCATAGCACTAAATACATCTAAGGTACCAAAATCCTCAGTGGAGGTAGCCTTGACATCTGCTTCTAAGCAGAAGGGTATAAGGAGTAAATCAAGATTTTGTTGGAGGTCACTGACGCATAAGAGTCAACATGCAGAGTTGCATGCAACATGCAAAAGAGTTGCATGCAAACTCCAGGTGATTCTAATACTGCAAAAGCAAAGAGGAGTCTTTTGTCTAATGCAGTGTTGTTGTAGCCATATTGGTCCCAGGATCTTAGAGACACAAGGTGAGTGAGGTAATATCTTTTATTGGACCGACTTCTGTTGGTGAGAGAGACAAGCTTTCGAGCTTACACAGAGCTTTTCTTCAGGTCTGGGAAACTAACTCAAAGTGTCACTGCTAAACACAAGATTTAAACAGATTGTTTAGCATTAGTAGTTAACGCTTATTTTAAGGGACCAGTCAAGGTGAAGTTGCCTGTTAACACACCTCCAGTCATAAGCAGGAAAGGTGGGGGGTTGTTAGTGGGTTACAGATTGTTGCAATAAGCCATAAATCCGATGTCTAGCTACTCACTAAAAATCATGGACTGAATAGAGATACCGATTTATGGCTTATTGCAGCAATCTGTTCAAATTTTGTGTTTAGCAGTGACGCTTTGAGTTAGTTTCCCAGACCTGAAGAAAAACTCTGTGTAAGCTCGAAAGTGGGTCTCTCTCACCAACAGAAGTCGGTCCAATAAAAAATATTACCTCACCCACCTTGTGTCTCGGTTGTCTGACAGACTTTTTGCCCAGTTCAGGTGCCAGTACCCAGAGCAGCAGACACTGGTGACAAGTTTTAAACCCATACCTGAACAGCACTCGGTACTGGTAGCACAAAACTCAATGGTACCAAAGACCACTTGGCCATCTACAGTACTGATGGAATTAGATTAGACTTACACCTATGCCAGACATTCAGCACTAGCTGAATCCATACTGAAGCCATCCTCCATAGGTTCTTGCTTGACATCATCTTCGTTATTGTCAGTACCTCAATTTAGGCACCCTAAAGGCCTGCTAATATCTTCAGAGCCAGAGTATCCTCTGTTAATGAGTGGGGGGAGGGGAAGGTTGTCAGTGTCAAGACTCTGTCACTGACCCCGCTACATACTCACCCCCATCTACATTTCAAGCTGAACAGCTCTCTCCTCCGTTGGACTGTATGGAAGAGGACTCTTCAGACCCTCAAATATTGGTTGCACCGTTCCATTGTCTAGTCTAGGACACATCATTCTCCTTCTTATACTGATGTAATGAAGGAAGCTGGACCTCAATTAGGACCAACGTGGCAGGAACACAGATGGATGCCTCCACCTATGCCACCTCAGGCCTTCCTTGTACCCTTGGGTGTTCTGTCACCAGCAATTTACAGTGAAGTGATTATACCACATGAGGGAGCAGAAAAGGACCCATTATCAACCTGCTTTACTACTATCTATGCCAAAGGAGGAGACCTTTGAGGAGCAAGGATGGGTACGGAGGTGGCTCCACTTACTAATATTTCCTGTTCATCACCTGATGAGGCTGTGATGCCTCCACCGCTCTCTCTGATGTATGACTTCAGGCAGTTTCAAGAACTGATTAAGCAAATTTCAGACATCCTTTCAGATACCGTTAAGTGACTCAAGAGTCTAACAATAAACTCCTGGATATGTTGTACACTTTGACATCTTTGAGGATCACCAGTCCAGTTGGAGCCCGTTAAGACTGTTAAGCAGTGTGGTAACTGTGGTTTCCCAACTTGCAAGAGAGCGCATAAAAAATATTATGTCCCTGCCAGGGAATCAGAGTTTCTCTTTTTTCACCCAGCTCCAAATTCCCGAGTAGTGGAGGCTGTTAATGAACAAGGCAGACATCATAGCTTGAAGTCCACCCCATATAGTAAGGGCCACAAGAGACTAGATCTTTTTGGTCACAAGTCTTACTCGTTAGCCATGCTTCCGAGTAGCAAATCATCACGTGCTCATGGCCAAATACAACTATTTAAGTTACAACAAATTTATTTTGTTTGTTGAGCACTTGCCGGAAGAACATCATGAACAATTTAAGGTCAACTCTTGGCAAATACATTACTTTGTGTCTCCTTGGATGCTGCAGATATGTCATCATGGTTTGTATCCACTGGAGTGGTCATGAGAAAAGCATCTTGAGTTCAGCTGTTGGGTTCCCCAAGAGAGGTCCAAAGTACCATTGATAACCTTCCTTTTGATGGTGGCAAGCTCTTTGTGGACTCGATGGATACATCTCTCCACACTTTAAAGGACTCGAAAACCATGCTGTTATCCTTAGGGATTTATATTTCTATATTAGAAGGAGATGTAATTGGTCTCAGATGGCACAAAGAGCATACCCAGTCCTTTTGTTCAACTTATCGTAGGCTATCTGAGCCCCCAGCCAAGATATTCTAAGAAAAAATTCCTTCAGCTACAGCTACATCTCCTCAGCCATGTACGTCCTCCAAGCAACAGTTTTGATGGTGTGGTCAAGAGTGTCAACCATCCAACAGACAGAGGATTACACCTGCAACCTCCTACCCCTCCCTTCTCTCAGGTGTCATCTCTCCCCTTTTGGGGCTGTATGGGAGAATATAAAATCAGACAAATGGGTTTTGGAAGCCGTAACATCTTGGTAAACTATCCATTTCAAATCCATCCCTTGTACCCATTCCTCCTCCCCATCCTTCTTCAGGAACTCTTCTTGCAATCAGTTGCTGGTGCAAGAGATTGCTTCTTCTGTGTTTAGGAGCAATGGAACCAGGTCCTGTACTAGCACAGGGGAAGGGGATTCTATTCGAAGTACTTCCTGATGTCCAAACCTGGAGGCCAATTTTACATCCCGTGTCTCTCAACAGATATGTAAAACAGCAGATATTCAGGATGGTGACCCTTGCAGCAATAATTCCCTTGTTATATTTAGGGGATTGGCTTGCAACTCTCAACCTACAAACAACATTGGACTAGTCAAGAAGCTATATTCCATACTCTAGATGTCAGGAGGGCATTACTCTTTTATCTAGAGAGAGGCCCAAACCATTTAGAAGATCTCCTAGACTGTTTGTAGCCACTGCAGAGAGAAACAAGGGTTTGGTCATTTCAAAACAGAGGTTATCAAAGTAGATCTCTGGATATATTAAAATTTCTTACAACCGAACTCACGTTCAACCCCTTTGAGAGTGATAGCACGTTCCACAGGAGCATCAAGTACTTCTGTAGCCTTACTTAAGGATGCACCAGTTGCAGTGGCAACTTGGTACTCTGTTCATGGTTTCTAATCATCATGTCTTGGTGTTTGCAGCTAGATCAGATGCTGCTGTAGGCAATGCAGTTCTCTTCTGTATTGGACTCTACTCCAAATCTCCTACCTCCTTAAGGGGGATATTGCTTGGAAGTCTCCTGAAGTGAAGCATCCATAGGAACACTACTCGAAGGAGAAGAGGTTACTTGTTCAGTAACTGCAGTTCTTCAAGGTGTGTCTCTCTCTGGGTGCTCCACTGCCCACCCTCCTTCCCCTCTGCTTCAGTGGAACTTTGTGGTGTTGGAGGAACTGAGGGTGGTTCACGTGCACAGCCCCATATAGCCTTGGTACAGGACATGGGGATCTGCGGGGCACATGCATGGGCTTCATGGACAATGCTACCAAAAAAACTTAGATCAAGGTTCAGGGTGCAGGCACACCTCATGTGGAGCACCCACAGGGGGCATATTTCGAAGTTCTCCAGTTACTGCACAAGGTAAGTAACTTCTCCAACAGTGTCAAAAATCTGTGCAATCAAGAGCTGATCACTTCTTGCAAAATGGTATTTTGTGCCTCAGAAGATGGTTTTGCTAAATCTATACTGTTTTTGTATGTTTGTTTTCTCATCCTTGACCTCTTTAATTGTTTTACATTAAAACAATGGGCTTTGCAAAGATGTCATGTCTTGCATTATTAAAATGTTTCTGAAATCTTTTTTTCTTTTTCAGTCTGATCTTGTGGATCAGAGTATATTTAATTTTATCCCAGAGGGGGAACATTCAGAGGTTTATAAAATACTGTCTACTCATCTGCTGGAAAGTGATTCATTGACACAAGAGTATTTAAAATGTAAGTTGTATTGCTAAAAAATCTGCTCGATGTGGGAGTCTTATCATAGAGTCTTTATATGGGCAACTCGGTTTCGGTGGAAGTAAATGCATATGGGATTTCAGGGTGAAACTTACAGCCTTAAAGGAAAAAGATGATTCATAGTCATTTTATTCTCTGAAGTAAATCGATATTTTATTTTAAAGTTTCCCAGTGACCAAATAACATTGCATGTCATAAATATTTCCAAAACACAGAGAAAGTATTTCTGTTTATAATTTATTGTCACATAATCATAGCAGCTGGAGAAGATGAAGACCTATTACGTCATACACAATTGGAATCATACTTCCAGGCACTTCCCATTAGGCTGCTGTCCATGGAAACTTCCCTTGTAGGAGTTCCACTCTTCTGTGGCTTCTCTATAAAGCTGAAGAATGGAGAGTGAGTGCTGCTGAGCCCTTCCAAACACAAATCCCATAGTTTCCTATCCACTACATTGGGTAATTCTATGTTGGAAAAAAATAAAATGCCACAGCCATTTTTTTTCCATCGCAGCATTTATAGTAAATTCTTTATTAAATATGTTGTTTGCAGTAGTGTTGTTGCCATGTTGGTCCCAGGATATGAGAGACACAAAGTAGGTGAAGTATTATCTTTTATTGGACCAACTTCTGTCAGTGGAAAGATCAAGCTTTTGAGCTATACCAACCTCTTCTTCCGGTCTAGGAAAGGAAATCAGAGTGTCTGAGCTAAATACAAGTTGGGACAGATTGCTAAGCATAAGGGAAAAGGGATAAGGCATGTTGTGGGAAGCCACTTGAAAGGAAATCTGCAATTGAGGGTTATATTGTTATTCATAGGGGGTTTGACGAAGGTGATTAGGGATAGCAGGCAGTGGGGTGTGTTACAAATTATTGTAATGAGCCCTAAAACTAGTGTCCCTATTGAATCTATAGTTTTTGGTGTCTAGCAGATTTATGAATTTAAGTTCCCAGGCTCAGTTTTGAAGGTGCTATGCAGGTTTCCTTTGAGGATGAGTATTGAAAGATCAGACAGGAAGCGATTGCTCTGTGAAAAGTGTCCACCCACAGGTGATATGGTATTTTTGTCTTTTATCATTTTTCTGTGTGAGTTTATTTAAGACCATAGTGATATCTGGTTTCACCCACAAAGTTATTATTGAAGCATTTGATGCACTGGATGAGGTACACCACATGTTATGACAAGCATGTTTAGGACCCATGAATTTTGAAAGTTACGTTGTGTCGGGGGGTGATCATCATAGAAGTGATGATATGTCTGCAGGCTTTGCATCTGTTCTAGCAGTCTGGTGCCAATTTGAGTTGGTGAGTTCTGGTTTGTGGGGAGCTTGCTTCACATGATTAGCTTGGTGGGATTGTTTGAAGATCAGAAGAGGGGTTCAGGAAAGATTTCTTTCAGGATATGGTCCCCATCAACTACAGGTGTAATTGTTTGATGGTACCCCTTATGGGTTCCCGTGTGGGGTGATAGGTGAGAGCTAGAGGTGTGCGGTCCGTGGGGTGTTTTTGTTTGGTTAGTTTTTTGCTCTACTGAAGCAGGTTCTCTGGGGGATTTGGATGGCTCTTTCATGATGCGATCTACTTCTCTAATGGAGTGTTCTTGTTTAGTGAAGGCAGTTTTATGTGTATTTAGGAGTGTATTCCGGACTTTCTCTTCAGAGCAAGTTCTGTGGTATCTGAGTGGCTGGCAGTAGATAACAGATTTTTTGGTGAGTCTGGGGCTGTTTCTAGATCTGTGGAGATAAATGTGGTGATCCATGGGTTTCTTGTGGATAGCTGTTTATAGGAGTCCATTGTTGAATCTGATCATGGTGTCCAGGAAGTTGATGCTGACGTGGAAGCGTTTTAGAGATAGTTTGATCAATGGGTGGTTCTGGTTGAAGTTGTGATGAAAATCTGTGAGGGAGTTTGGGTCTTCCGTCCAGAGTATGAAAATATCGTCAATATCTCTGTATCTCAGGTATGTTGATGGTTTTGTGGTACATTTTTCCAGATATTCTTCCTCAAATGGGCACATGAGAAGGTTGGTATATTGGGGACCATGTTAGTACCCATGGCTGTTCCCATGGTTTGGAGAAAATGTTTGTTGTTAAATGGGAAGTTGGCCTCATTGACATCAGGTTTAAGGAATATTTGTCCTTTTGGTAGTAGGAAGACTGTGGTGCTATAATGTTTGTGGAGGATTTCATTTTATCCACGGAGGGGTGGGGGTGTCCTGTCAGATGATTCTTTTTTCTTATACCTGTCAGTGGAATTGTAGTAGTTTTGGGTGGTGGTGTCTTAGTTGTGAAAGAATTCCTTGAGGAGGAGCTGATGGAAGAAATCTTTCCTGAATCCCCTCTTCTGGCCTTCAAAAACAACACTCCAACCTCATCAGGAGCAAGCCCTCTCCCCACCCTCCCCTGCATCCCCTCCAAACCAGGACACACTAACGCAAAGGAGCACCAGACCGTTGGAACAACAGATGCAAAACTTGCAGATATATCTCCATTTCTACGACAATCAATACCCCCCACAACATACCTTTCAAGATGCATGGGTTCTACACATGCCTATCATGTGTGGTGTATTCATTCATAGAATCATAGAATATCAGGGTTGGAAGGGACCTCAGGAGGTGATCTAGTCCAACCCCCTGCTCAAAACAGGACCATTCCCCAACTAAATCATCCCAGCCAGGGCTTTGTCAAGCCTGACCTTAAAAACTTCTAAGGAAGGAGATTCCACCACCTCCCTAGGTAACGCATTCCAGTGCTTCTCCACCCTCCTAGTGAAAAAGTTTTTCCTAATATCCAACCTAAACCTTCCGCACTGCAACTTGAGACCAATACTCCTCGTTCTGTCATCTGCTACCACTGAGAACAGTCTAGATCCATCTTCTTTGGAACCCCCTTTCAGGTAGTTGAAAGCAGCTATCAAATCCCCCCTCATTCTTCTCTTCCGCAGACTAAACAATCCCAGTTCCCTCAACCTCTCCTCATAAGTCACGTGTTCCAGTCCCCTAATCATTTTTGTTGCCCTCCGCTGGATGTTTTCCAATGTTTCAGCACACCAAAGCCCCAATAACAGCTATTTGAGTGAAACAGACAATCGTGCTCTCAAATGAACTCACACAGAAAAATGATAAAAGATAAAAACACCCTGTCAGCTATGGGCAGACACTTTTCACAGTGCAATCACTCAGTATCTGATCTTTTAATACGCATCCTCAAAGAAAACTGGCATAGCACCTTCAAAAGTGAGCCTGGGAACTAAAATTCATAACCCTGCTAGACATCAAAATCATGGACTCAACAGGGACTGGACTGGTTTTATGGCTTATTACAACAATTTGTAACACTCCCACATCACACCCCTTATGCATCACAATTTAACCCTCATTTGCACAATTCTTTTTCAAGTGACTTCCTTCAACATGCTTACCCCTTATGCGTAACAATCTATCCCAACTTGTATTTAGTTCAGAGACTCTGATTTCCTTCCTCAGACCTGAAGAAGAGATCTGTATCTCAACAGCTTGTACCTTCTACTAACAGAGGTTGGTCCAATAAAAGATATTACCTCACCTATCTTGTCTCTTTTATGCAATATGTATGCTAATTATTATTGCTTTTATATGAATCTCTATTGGTGTATGTTTCATCATGTAAGCTACCTTTTCATTACATTGTTTCAGCAAAAAATCAACTAGAATTCTGTTGCCATATGCTGCGAGGAACAATAGACCCAAAAGAACCACCTACATACGAATATGTAAAGTTTATTGGAAATTTCAAGTCTTTGAATAATGGTAAGAAATGCTTCACTGTAATGTGGCTAAAATTAAAGGCACTTTCCAAAGATTTATACATTAGGAAAGTTTTGTGAAAACTTTGTGATAATATTTAAAATATTTTGGTATTTATTTTGAAAGATACTAGACCATGATACAGGTTGTGTTGTTTATACTTAGCATTACTGAAAAAATAATAATTCTTTATATTTGGTATTATATTGTAGACAGTAATGTCTGAGCCAGTGAAAGTAAAATAAAAATAGGACCTTGCAGCTCTAGAACTCCTTCCATTAAAGAGTGTTAATGTTTGTAAAACACTTTAATGAGCATTTTACACAAGAGCAGATGTGAGGTAAAGAAAAATTTAGGCCAATGTTTTTAAGTGCTTAAATCCATATCTAGGTATATTACTAATTAACTTGATTTCTTTTAGAGTTATTGAATACGTGCAGCTGTCATTGGCTTCCAGTGGGTTCAGAATTAGAACGTACATCTCCACTTTACACTCAGTCCTGTGCTTTAATCAACAATTATCCTTCATATAACACTTAGAACAAAACCACAGCGTCTGGTTTGGTTTTTTATATGGTATCAGAAGGGCAGGGGATTTTATCTCTTAACTGCACTGTTTTTCCTGCAGAGTATGAGATAAATTGAGCTCTCAAAAGATAAATGTGTGGATGAGGCTGCCTAAATTGTTATATGTTTTGTAAGCAAATAGAATGTTATAAATATTCTGCATTTGGAAGACAGTGCAGGAGATAGAAAAGTCCTAAATGCTGTAGAACTTATCAGTTTTGACAAGAAATTTAACATAAAATATTCCATTAGGATATATTGTGTAACCCAGGTTATATCAGATTGGTATTATGTAGGTAAAAGATTTTAAGCAATGACATTCTATAGGAGCAATTTACTTGTTCTCTACTGGCTGTCTATACTTGATCATGTAGGAGGATTAGTGGGCCCCTGCATTGTTCCATCAATAAACTGGTTGATGTTCTCTTGAGCTGAGCAAAGTCTAGAAAAGAAAGCTTTACCTCAGGATTCAGGAGGAAAAGGTTACTGTAATAGTTTTCTCTCGTTACTTCATTGGGACCAAAAATGAAAAAACCTGATGAAAAATCTAGAAATTTTAAACCATTTGTTAACAAGTAGTCTAAAATAATCTAGCCAATTAAAATAGGTATTAAGAAGCAATTCTATAGCTTTTATTGGTTTCCTAAAGCCATCTGTTGTCCATGACTATATTTAAGTAGCTGGACTCTAATTTTAGTTGTTAGAGAAGTCCCTTGCTGGTTTTGATAACATGGATATGACTAGTACTATTAAATTATATGCCACATGTATGTATTTTTAAATGTAGCTTTGCTCATAATTCATAGTAAATTTATAGTATTTTACAGTAGGTTAATGTTGGGGGTTTTGCCTCCTTTGTGCCTCCATGCACATTTTGTAACTAAGGCTATGTCCACACTACCACTTACGTTGGTATAACTTATGTCACTCAAGGGTGTGAATAATCCACCAGTGACCTAAGTGCTGGTGTATACACTGCTATGTCTGTGGGAGAGTTTCTCCTGCCAACACAGTTACCGCTGCTCATTGGGGGTGGATTAGTTAAGTCAACAGGAGAGCTCTCTTCCATTGGCCTAGAGCAGCAACACTTGAGAGCTTACAATGGCGCAGCTGCATCGGTACAGCTGTGCTGCTGTAAGCTTTCTAGTGTAGCCATAACCTAACTCTTCTCCCTCTCCATCTTCCCCCCACCCCATCTCCTTCAGTCCCCAACTCCGCGCACAACGGTTATGAAGGAACTATCCAGCGGCCCCAGCGGCCTTCATATGAAGACAGAGTTTGCTTTGTAGCTACAGTTAGGTTAGCTACACCTCAGTTTATCAAGGTACGTTTGGGATTTTCCTCTGCACAAGTGAAAACAAGTGTTTACGACACTTGGTAAACACGTACGTGTGCTCAGATCATGAAACTTTCAATGTGACTGTACCACTTTACATACTGCTACTAAAAGCTGTCATTAACCTTTTTATGTGAAATCATATATTTTTGCCTCTACACATTTTACACAACATATGAGGTGAAGTGTTGAGCAACTTCATTTGAAGTTTCCATGAATATCAAGTGTTTTGCAGAACTTACTGAATTACTAGTTAACAATTAAAATGATTAAACTTTTGATCAGTACAGTATGTGTCAGGAGTTTTCTTTCCCTAAGCAGAGTTGTAAAGAGACTTGTTCTACTATTTATTTTTTATTTGGCTAATAAATATAAAGTAATCTGTGTGTCAGATGTTTAAAAAGAGGAGTACAGCCATTTTACTCAGCAAAGTAGTGTGAGGGTCACATTTTGATTCCCTTTTCACGGCGTATAATTGAGTGTCTAAAAATTAAGGTTTCTAATAAAATGTGGTATTTTGTGTATGTCTGCTCATGGTTTTGCTGCAATGTGGCATTGGGCCAAATCCTGTAGGCCTTTTATTTGACATTAGCCAACTGACAGCCATGTTTTAGTTAGTGAATCAGTTTGCATTTTGCTCTAATGCTGATCGACAGCAAAAAAAAAAAATTTTGTGTAAACACGGAACATTTGCATAGCTATTAATTCAGGATGGAAACTAGCTTTTAAGTACAGAGTAGATATTAATTATAGGGACTTTGCCAAGTGCAGCCCGGTGCCATTCCAATGCTAGTCAAAATAAACACTTATATAATCTATGGTTCAAGGCCTGTGGCTGCAGCTTTACTAAAGAATTACAATGGAAACTGGAAAATAAGTGGTTAACTTGTCCAGCATACAGAGTTTATTGTAAGAAACATAAGATCAGTTGAGGGCACAGATGCGCATTATACACAAATCGGAGCAAGATATAGTATTCTGCAATTACCAATAATAGGACCCTACCAATAAAGTAGAAACAAACTTTTGATCCAAAACAATGCAGACATCTGGTCTACACTACTTTCACCTAGGAGTGTCCTCCACATTTATGACACTGTCAGAGAAGTTTTTTGCAGTTTGTTACAGTTTGAAGCAACCTCAAAAGCCATTGATTTCAGTGCATGTTCCAATGTCATTAATATTGGGTTTGATTTTGACCTTACACCAGCATTACTCATTGACGTCAGTTGAGTTATGCCAGTTTAGAGCTAGTGCAATTGAGATCAGATTCTAGCTCAGTCTGCTTTAAATACATAAAAACAATAAAAGTGCCTAAAAATAACTTTTAAAGCTACATTCTTGTGGATTTATCTGCCTACTTCGGGTAAGTCTGAATTTCATAGGAGCTTCTAAATTAGAATAGAGCAGATTTGAGAGACTTTTTTGTTGTTGTTTTTTAGGAAATGTGCACTGTTGAAGAACCCAATGAAGAGTTTACATCTAGACATAGCTTAGAATGGAAGTTCCTATTCTTGGATCACAGGTGCCATTCCTTATAATAAAGTAGTACATAGTAGCATTCTGGCTGTAATCTTCAGAAAACTCTAACCAGCACTGACTATTCATAATCTGAGTTGGGATGTTTGTTTTATTTTGGAGAACATATTGTAAACATGAACTAGAATGAGGCTGATTTTATTGCTTTTATATGTTAAAGTAAAGTAACATTAACTTCTATATTAACTAGGGCACCTCCAATAATAGGCTATTTACCATTCGAAGTTCTGGGGACATCGGGCTATGATTACTATCATGTAGATGACCTAGAAAATCTGGCAAAATGTCACGAACACTGTAAGTAAATGTCAAAACTCTGTGCTACAAAAACCATACTCAATTAAACATCTGTACGTTATGTGAAAGTCTTGTTAATTATACTGAATTGTGTGGAGAGGGCAGGATATTTACTGAAATCCTGCATCACTCAAGTGGTACTTTTTGTGGCAAGACCACAGTTTTGTGCTGCAAAATGTTTATGGTTCATTTATATACAGGCGCCTGAGATGTGGTCTCATAATACAGCCATCTAATATAAAGAAATTACAAATTCATGGCTGCTGTAGCTGAAAAAATTTGTAATATAACTTACTGAAAAGCCTTCTCTTCCATTGTGGGTAGTACTTGAAATAGTAGTTCCTCTTTTTAGTCATTGTCCTAATGCCAGACAAATTCAGGTGAAGATCTTTTAGTTTAGATTTAGTGAATAATATAAATAATTGAATTACTACTGCGTCACAGTATTCACATAAGATGTGAAAGCAAAGAAGTCTTATTCTTTTTTATCTTCTAGTAATGCAATACGGGAAAGGGAAGTCATGTTATTACAGGTTCCTGACAAAGGGGCAGCAATGGATTTGGCTACAAACACATTACTATATTACTTATCATCAGTGGAATTCCAGGCCAGAGTTTATTGTCTGTACACACACTGTAGTAAGGTAACAGTTGTTTTTTATTAATTTTAGAGAAGCTCTCTTAATTGGCAACTGTATTGCTGATGTTTTTAAAGCATTGGAAAGATTTTAACTAATAGTAATTTGCAAAGACATTGTGATGCCTCCTGAGTGTTTATACCTTTTATTCCATGAGCAAAACAGCATGTCTGAGGAGGTCACATTTTAAGACATTACTGTAAAAACCATTTGGACAAGGCATAATAAATGTGGTTTGTTCTTTTATAGTTATGCAGAAGTTCGAGCAGAAAGACGGCGAGAACTTGGTATTGAAGAGTCTCTTCCAGAGATAGCAGCAAATAAAGTGAGCTTCCTAACTTTTTTTTATTATATGGTCCCCTTGTACTGCTGTATGTTTGATTTATTTATTTTTTAATCAGAAGGTAGGAAAGTTTTTATCCTCTGCTGCTACTGCTAATGTGATGCTTTTTTAACTATGAAATATTATCTCATGCCTAAGAAGATGTAGGAAAGGTGACTGCTTCACAACATGCCACCTTGGAGTTCTTCTTTGTTATTTTTAGGTTTATTAAATGTATTCCAGTAGCATACAGAGGTCCCAGTTAGGATTGGGGACCCATAGTGTTAAATACAAACACAAAGATTGATGTAGTCCCTTCCATCTGAAAAAACAAGGAACAGATAAGGGAGGAAGAGGGAGGGAAATCAGCAGAAGGGGACAGCATAGCTCCATCACATGGCTTCCACCCGCTTCTCAGAAGCATCCAGAAGTCTTTCTGGATGAATACCCTCCGGTTGAGACTCTGAAGGTGTTCAGGATATTGGGCCTCAGAAAGGTAAGTCAGGGTCAGACACTCATGATGTGCTCCCTTGGTAGTCTGGCAAGTTTCCCAGTGGAAATATGCTGCTTATGGCACAACTAACTATGCCTGCATGGCTTCTCGCTCCTCCAAGAGAGAAAGAGAGTACACAGGAGTAGGAAGTGAGTTTTGTTGCTGGAGGGGGAAGGAAGTCTGTGCAGCAACACAGGACTGGTGTAGAACTCAGAGTTGCAGGATTTGCCTGCATATCTTTGGACTCTGGGTTTTCATGGCTTTGTCTCTCCTTTCTTTACAAACCCCATAAATGGAAACTCCATCAACTTAAACTTGTCGAGTATAAAAGGACATAGTTTTGTCTGCAGTTTTATCTGTCAGAGGTTTGATTGGCCCAGATGTTTGTTTAATTTGCTAAGCTGTGTTTGCCAACTGAAATATTTAATGTCTATGTGCTGAACCATCAAATAAAATCATTTTTATTTGTACCCTTTCAGAATCAGGACTCCGGATCTGATAATCATATAAACACGGTCAGCCTCAAAGAAGCATTGGAAAGATTTGATCACAGCGGTACACCTTCTGCTTCCTCTAGGAGTTCGAGGAAATCTTCTCATACTGCAGTGTCAGATCCTTCATGTAAGTGCTAACCATTGAAAACATAATTGCCTTATTAGGGGAGACTCTATCTGTCCTTTTTTGCTGTGTTTGTATTGAAATAATGCATTTTAAAACTTTTAAAATACTTTATTAATATATCTGAATGAAACACAGAATTTAAAAATGTCCCTCTCAATGGCTTAACTAATGGTAGTGCAGCAGCCTGACGGTACCAGGTTTATCCAGAGAGTTCTACATTTAAATGTTGCCCAGTAGAGACCCATTTGAAACATCGGATATTAAAATAAAATCTTATTTCATACGATCAGACCTATACAACTGATAGAAATGTACTTCTGAAAAATGTGCTTGAAGCTTTTGCTCAGGCAAAACTCCCTTTGATATTTTCGTATATGGAGTTATAGGATCTGGCTTATTATTAACAAAATGTGTTTTCGCTTTTACATTGATCATCATTAGCAACGCCAACAAAGATGACAATGGACACTAGCACTCCTCCAAGACAAAACTTACCTGGGCATGAAAAGACTGCACCAAGGAGGTCATCACTTAGTAGTCAGGTAACTCTTCAGAGGAGGGTCTCTGTAAAATCCATTTATTTCACTTGTGAATGAAAATGTTTAAATCTACAGTAAACTTTACATTTTTTTCCTTAAAGCATAGAGTTTGATCTGGAAGTGGAAATATTTTCAGTCTGGGTACTTGATTGCCAAGATTGCATGATCAAGATTACTTACACAACTGCTTATGCATGTGTTTAATTTTACACGTTAAACTAACTGTGACTACTCATATAGTTAGGGCCCTACCAAATTCATGGTCCATTTAGGTCAATTTCATGGTCATGGGATTTTTTAAATAGTCAATTTAACGGTTTCAGATGTTTACATCTGAAATTTCAGTGTTGTAACTGTGTGGGGGTCTGACCCAAAAGGGGGTCATGGGGAGGGGATCATGGGATTGTCACCCTTACTTCTGAGCTGCTGCTGGCAGGGGCGCTGCCTTCAGAACTGGGCAGCCAGAGAGCAGCAGCTGCTGACTGGGAGCCCAGCTCTAAAGCCAGCGCTGCCGTCAGCAGCAGCGCAGATTTGAGGGTCGCAGGGTATGGAGGGGGCTGTCACTTTTGGAGGGAGCAGGGCTGGCCTTATGGGTGAGCGACTGCTCAGGGCCCTGTGGTCAGGGGGGCACTGTTCTTCCAACACACACACAGCCAGCTCAAGGCCCCTTTAGCCCCCGAGCACTGCACCTGGAGCTGGGGAGGGGCAGGACTGGGGGCACCACTGCTGGGGTCTCCTACCATGTACGAGGCTCCAGCTGCTAGTCCTAGTGGAGCTGGGGAGGGACAGGACTTCCTGAGGCCAGATCAGACCCACCTCCAGGAATGTGCCACCCTTACTTTGGCACTGCCTTCAGAGCTGGACTCCCAGCCAGCAGCTGTGGAGCTTCCTGGAGGTGGGTCTGACCCAGCCCTGTGGGTGGCCCCTGCAGGGGAAGAGGAAGTCCCAGCACAGCCAGGACTACCATCTGGAGCCCAGCGCACAGTAGGAGCCCCCTTCCCTACAGTAGCCAGATTTCATTGGGGAAATCAGATTTCATGGTTCATGAAGCATTTTTCATGGCTGTGAATTTGTTAGGACCCTACATATAGTTAAGCATGTGTGTCATTGGGTGACCGTCTCCTATGACCCCTGCCTCAGGCAACCCTGAAATTGGACCCCTGCCGCAGTGTCCCCTTTCAGGGGGCTTCTGGAGTAACTCTCAAACACTTTTGTCTATTCATACGCCTCCTCAGGGTCTGGTTTATTAAATTAATAAACATTCAAAATAAAGTTCTCAGGTCCTTCCTTAAGTTCATTGGTTTACCCCATTATCAGGTCACTTCCAGACCTTTCCGGCCTGTAGTCTCGCTCCCCAAGTTCCAGGTTTTTCTGAGGGAGCCTACTTGTTCCCAGCAGCCTCTGTTGTGCATTCTAGTCTCCCTGAGAATTCTCGCTCTGCAGCTTCCTGCTGCATTTTTATAGGTGAATGAGCTGGTCCTTGCTCAGGTGTGCTTCCTTATTAACTAGGGTTGACTGTCTCCAGACCTCTAGCCCTTAAAGGGCAAAGTCACCCTGTTACAACATGCATAAATCTATGCTTTCTTTCTCATACAATTTTTCATAAACTAGGTATAACCCATCCAATAACAAAGTTATGGAATAGTTTCATATAGTTCCTGAAATCCTGATAATATTAGAAAATCCCATACATGCCCTCTGCTATGAGCTGTTCATTGACTGTGATTTGAGGCAGGTTTATTGTTGGTTTGAGATGATTTAGAAGGGGAATAAAAGGATGCTGTTAACTTAAAAATGTTTGAAAACAAGTATCTTTACTTACTAACACCACCTTTCAATTATTACAGGTTTAAAATTCCCTTTTCCCTTTCACTATTTGTATTCTTTATTTATTTCTGACATATATCATAACTTGAACAAAGATACCCCATGTAATCACTTGTACCCGGATGTTCACAATGCTGCAATATTTTGGTTTCAAACATCGCAGGGAACATTTACTTGCTTAAAGACTATTATCCCCTTGAAATATTAAAAATAAATGTAGATACATTTCTGTTGGCCTTGTGTTATATAAAAGTGTGTTTTAACAATGTACTGTTGTGCCATCTTGGAATTGACAGTTTCTCTTAAATAATTTAGTTATATCTATTATGAGACGAGTTCTGTTGGATAATTATGGTATGCTTTTAAATCTTAGTCCTTAAATGCCCAGTCTGTTGGACAACCATTAGCACAGCCAATGATGTCTCAACCTGCAACTTTACAGATCCAGCCAGGCATGTCCCAGGTATGGATTAGTTTTGTATATTTATTGACAGGCTCTTTCAGCAAATAACCCCATTTAGGAATAGGGCATTAAGGACTTTCTCATTAACTGAACTGTGTGATAGAAGTTTATTTTATGTAGTCATCTTTACTTGCATTCTGTCTTATGCCTAATTAAGGTAAACTTCTCCCAAAATGAATGTAACAATTGATTTTTAGCCAATTTTGCTGGATGCAAATAATTGTTGTTGCAGTTTATTTAGTATAAACTTAAGTACCTGATTTGCTAATGACACAAATCTTACACAAATTGTCACTGTTAACAGTTAAAATCTGTTTTAAAAATCCAGCCCTAAGTATAAAATCAGATTAATATTGAATTCGTGCTCTGGTGGGAAGGAGGGGAGATGCACAATGTTCTGGCATGGCAGTGGGGATCTGTAATAGCCTACGTGGCTTTTGTCCTGGTTATCTTAGAGACTGTGTCCTCCATGCCCTGTCCGGAACAGCTGAAGTCAGCTGATGCTGACAGTCCCTAGAGATATACAGCTGAGTTTTTATGTCTTCAGGTTACATTGTAAACCCATCTAATTGCTCAGGCTTTTTGCTGAGAGGTTGACCTGTGTGCAGGGCAGTTGCATGTTGGTGTGTGTCTTTTGTTTGTTTGGGTTATTTTGTTCAGGATTCTCTGACACATACATTTAATGTTTAATCTCAGAACTTTTCACAACTAAGTAATTGTGCCTAGAGTAGTGCTCCCCAAACTATTGGATATGTCCCTTCCTGGGGGGGGGTAGAGAAACTTTTTTTTTGGGGGGGGGGGGTGTGGTGGGGCCCTGCATGGGGGCTGGAGATGGAGCACCACCCAGCCCTACTCTGCCCCCAGACCAGCTTCGATCCCAGCCACAGCTCCACTCTGCCCCCAGACCAGTTCCAGCCCCAGCTACAGCTCTGCTCCTCCCCCTGCTTCACCCCCAACCCAACTCCGGCACCAGCTGCAACTCCACTCTGCCTCCTGCCCTGCCCATAGCCCAGCTTCAACCTCAGCCACAGCTCCACTCCGCCCCCAGCTCTAGCCCCAGATGCAGTTCCACTCCGTCCTATGCTCTTCCCCCAGCTCAGCTCTGCCTTCTTTCCATTTCCGCCCCTGTGCCAGCTCCCCTCAAGCCCCAGCTCCTCCCCTATCGCCAGTTCTGCCCCCAGCTCCGCCTTCAGGCCAGCCTCTGTGCTGAGCCAACTGTGGAGTAATGGAGGGGGGCACAGACAGATTCCATTACTGATAAGGGGGATCACGAGAGGAAAAGTTTGGGCACCACTGGCCTAGAGATTGTGGTAGACAACAAGTGTAGCATGTTCCTAGATAGGGCTTGGTTCCCATTGCTACTATGAAGGGATGATTTACCTTTTGTAGGTCAAGTTTGTCTGTTTCTGATTCAAACTCTTTTAACCTATACGTGGCTCTGCAGCCTATGTTTCAGTTTTCAGCCCAATTGGGAGCCATGCAGCACCTAAAGGACCAGCTGGAGCAAAGAACACGAATGATAGAGGCAAATATTCATCGGCAGCAAGAAGAGTTGCGTAAGATTCAAGAACAGCTTCAAATGGTCCATGGTCAAGGGCTTCAGGTGAGTTACAGTTGGATTAACATTGACTTTTTAGTAAGGACTTAAATGACTTTCTACATGCTGAACTCCACCAATCTAGTCAAAATGGATAATACTGGGAAAGCCCTGCCTTATAGATTGTTGCTACAGACTGTCAATTTCCAGGGAAGAAATTATGTATAGTATTCGGATCTGTCAGTTATAAAATTATTTTCCCATCATTGCCTTCATTTCACTAAACTGCTGGAGATATTGGAAAGAGAAATGCAGTTTTAATTAATGTTGTCTTTTTCAAAATTTTGTACAAGCTGTCTTTGTACTTCTTTAAATGCAAATCTTAAACTAAATATGTAGGGATCTAATCCTCTTCACACCAGAGTTACACTACTGTATCTCTGTTAAATATTGAATTACATTAATCCAGAACGAAACTGGTATAAGAGATTTTAATCGTGCGTTATCCATTGCTTATAGTACACTCATAAAGCCTCTGGCACCTACAGTTAAACAGTATTTCTGTCTTTAATTGTTTTTCAAAGGTATTGTATTAAGAATTTTCAGTAATACTTTAAACCATCAATAGTTTGTTTTAAAAAAAACTAATTTGTGGATTTTCTTAAAGATGTTTTTGCAGCAATCAACTCCTGGATTAAATTTTGGTTCTGTGCAGCTTACTTCTGGAAATTCTTCTAACATTCAGCAGCTTACACCAATAAATATGCAAGGTCAAGTTGTTCAGGCTAATCAAATTCAAGGTGGAATGAACACTGGGCATATTAGTACTCAGCACATGATACAGCAACAGCCTTTGCAGAGTACAGCAACACAGGTAAAGTTTGTCATAAGTACCTATGCTAGGTAGTATAATCACATGGAACCAAAATTGAAACCCATTATGGGCCTGCCTGATCCTGCTGTGATTCAATATAGAGAATTTTCATTGAAGTCAGTGGACATTTTGAATGTGCAAGAAACACAGGTTCATACCCTAAATGTTTCGGGTTGAAATATATTTTGTTTTCTCTTTCAGGAAAAGGCTTAGATTTTATAGTCTTCTCTTGATAGAAGAATTATCAGGTATAAATGATGAGCAGTGAATAACAAGTAGTTCTTTTGGAAGGACCCATCCTCAAAAGCAGGCTTTAGCTAATCATTCTTCCTTTTCATGTGGCCTTTTCATTCAGCAGAGGAACATGTTTAAAAGTAGTAAAATGTGACTGTAAAGCCATAGAATTGGGTAGGGGACAATAAGGGCAGGTGTAATACCTGAAAATACTTTAAATTCAATTTTTTTTTTAACTCAGATTGAAAGTTAATGGTGTCCCTTTAAAATAATAGTATTTGATCAGTTAAAATGTGAATATATCTTTGGAACATTTGGCTTTGAATGAATAAAGAAATGTAACATTTTAGTCAAGAATCCTGTTTCTGGAGCCCTAAGGATTTCCACCCCCTACCTACTCACATTAACACATCCCTAGTTTTTTTATTCCTACCACCCTTGAAAGCCTTTTGTCATGGTGACCTATGTTGCCTTCAGTCCCAATAAAGTGCCTTCATAGAGCTCACTAAAGCTGATTGGACTAGTGCAAAGTGACGTGCTCTCTGTCTTCCCCTCAACCCAACGCTTCCAGGGACTGAGCATGCTTACACCTGCAGTTCTGCCTGGCCCATCATTCCCCTTTTTGTGCAGTTCTCCTAATGTTATAAGAGTTTTGGAAGAGGAGCATGGGGCTGGGACTGAGAAACTCCTGGATCCTAATCCTGGCACTAACACTTACTCGCTACATGGCCTGGGACAAATCATTTAACCTTTGTTTGCTCATCTGTAAAAGCTGGAATAATATATATTTATGTCACTCACAAAGATGTTGTAGGAATGGATTAATTATTTTGTATTTTGTACAGTGTTTTGAGAGTATAAAGCATATATAAGAACATTTAGTATTAGCAATAATTAACTGTTAGTGTACAGCATTTTTATTTATGCCTGCAAAGCAAGCTGTGCCTTCTGTGTTTGAAAGGGGTATTTGTTTTTACAGCTGTATTCAATTAATTTATGACCTGTTTTTCTTTCTTAGCATGCTCAACAAAATATACTTAGTGGGCACAATCAACAGGCTTCTCTTACCAATCAGTCACAGAATACACTTTCAGCCCCCTTATATAACACTATGGTGATTTCCCAGCCAACGACAGGAAATGTGGTCCAGATTCCATCTAGTTTACCACAAAACAATAACCAGAGTGGTGCAGTAACTACTTTCACCCAGGACAGACAGATCAGGTAAATATAAAGGAGCAATGTTCATTCAGATGATTTTGCTAGAGCTCTCTGTGCTTTAGTGGTCACCAGACCTTACGGAAAAGGAGACAAAAGTTAAACCAACAGTTTCATGCAGTTTTACTTAGTGTAGGCATGTGCATGTGCTGTAGTCTGAGGACCAAACTTGCAAAGAGATACTCCTGTAATTCCATTAAAACTCGTGGTGTTGAGGCACAGGTGGAGGGGTGGGCCTTTGAAGGCAACGTGTAGCCCATTGCGTTTGAATTTGTTTGTTAGTTTGTAGTAAGCAAAGGAAAAATGGGTTTGTCTTGAATGACCCTGTCCGTGATAACTGGCACTTACCTCATCAGATTAATACAGGAAAGTTCATCCAGTGTACCTGAAGCAGATTTTTTTCCCCAAACGAAGCTGATGAGACCACCTGGTGTCTTTTCCCTTTCACAGATTTTCTCAAGGTCAGCAGCTTGTCACAAAATTAGTCACTGCCCCTGTAGCATGTGGAGCGGTAATGGTGCCAAGCACTATGTTTATGGGACAGGTGGTGACTGCTTACCCCACTTTTGCTGCACAACAGCAGCAGCCACAGACATTGTCAATAACGCAGCAGCAACAGAGTCAGCAAGAGCAGCAGCAGCAGCAGCAGCTCAGTACAGTTCAGCAGTCGGCTCAAGCGCAGCTGACGCAGCACCCGCAGCAGTTCTTACAGGTAACGCAGCAATGTCTAGAGCTGTCAGCTTGCACAGACTTTCACAGGTTCAGCATAGACTGCAAGTTTGGTGACTGAGAATGTTATTTAAATAAGCACCCTTGTTAATCTCAGACAAACGATGTGCACTGGAGGAGATGCTTTCATAGACCTTATTTAAAGTCTCTTGCGATGTTTCTTGTCAAGTTCACACATAAGAACTGCACTTAAAAACCTGTTTCCCAGCCTGTGGGCATTAGAGTACACTAGGAGCGGGACATGGAGAAAAGGAGAGAAACAATGGGGACAGGAAAAATTGTCACACGGGTCCACCTCATCTCACCATAAACATACTTGCCTGATTCTAAGTAAAGGGGCAGGCATCTCTTTGTAAATCTCTCACTTTCCCTCCAGTTGCCATGGTGGCCCACAATGCAACAAGGTGTGAGTTGGCTCAGGAGTGTCTTTTCTCTGCTTCTGTGTAGCTGCAGGAGCTGTGAGCTGTGTAGCTGCAGGAGCTGTGAGCTGCTTCTGTGAGCTGGCTCAGGAGTGTCTTTTCTCTGCTTCTGTGTAGCTGCAGGAGCACATGCTGTCTGGGCCTCAGGGAGATACCAGTGGATGCCTGGGCAGCAATAGCCTTCTCATGAGTAAGGAGAGAAGAAGCCACCATGGGGGAGAGAAGAGATTGAATCAGAAAGAAAAGGAGGGACGGAGGAACAGATTGAGAATAACAAAAGAGCAAAAAAGAAAATACATACTAAAAATAAGAGAAATCAAAAAAGAGTGAAGAGGAAGAAAGAGGAGGTAGAATGGACTAGTAAAAGGAGAGGCAGCAGTGACCTTGCAGAACTAGCGTACTGGAATACGTCTCACAGGAAGGCCTCGGGAAGGGGGAAAAGGAGACATGCCAGTTGCCAGTCCATTAGAGGGGTAATCTGCTACAACAAAAACTTTGGGAACCACTGAACTAGATACACAGTCAACCTATTTGGACCTGAAATTTTGCCTCCTTTTAAAGGATTATAATCCCTTACAGCAGCCCTAAATAGTTTGTGTATATGTATATGGGCATTCTCTGAAAATAATGTTAAAATTGCAAGTTAGATTCTTGAAATGTCAAAGTGAAAGTTGGCGGGTCAGCCTTAACTATACTCAGATTTTTAGGGGTATGTGCTCTTATAAAGCCTTTAATTACAATTGCTGTGTATCTCTGCCTCTATAACTATTACCATAGTTCTCCTAGCATTGACATCACATACCGAGATCCAATAAATTGCTTTACAGTTAGATGCTGAAAATATTAATACTCTGTAGTTAGCGATTTTATTCTGAATGAATCTTCACTTTGTGCAATTATAAGTGAAAGTAGTCGTGGTCCTATTGATGTTTAACCTCGTGAGAGTTTTAAAGTGTAACCAGACCTGCATTTTCATAGTGTGGGCAATAATCTTTTATTTATTTCTTTTTAGACATCCAGGCTACTTCATGGAAATCAATCAACTCAGCTTATTCTCTCTGCTGCTTTCCCACTACAACAAAGCACTTTTACTCAATCACACCACCAGCAGCATCAATCTCAGCAGCAGCAGCAACTCTCACGACATAGAACTGACAACATGATTGATCCTTCCAAAGTTCAGCCACAGTAGCATGGGGATTCACTTCTTCTAGAAGCAAACAGCAGGGAGGGGCTGCTCCATAAACATTTGCACTGATGATGGTAGAGGTAGAAGTCCAAAGGCTTTATAAAGTACAGTATTGAGGTCTACTTCTAACTTCTGGGAATCTGTTTGCAGAAGAAACTACTACAAAACGTTGTGGAGGTACCTTAGGTACAAAGAGCAAAAAGATAACAGGGACATGGCCAACTTTGACAGTCTTTTAGTTGTCCCAATTTCTGTGTTCTAAAGGATGTGCTGCCACGTAATAACTTGTCCAGATCAAGTCTCAAACCCTCAGTGAACTGAAAAGGGCACTAAAAATGTTGGTATCTTTAGCAGTCCTGTAAGTTTGTCAAATGTGACCATGGACATGCAGTTGCTCACAATAATGCTACGAATACAGTCCAAAAGACATTTAAATTTTTTTTCTCAGATGATTATGGGACAAGTAAATATTTTCAAAATGTTGTGTGGAATCAGATTCTGTATTATACAGATGTTGTAAAACAATGTGTATATGTCTGGATAAAAGGAGAGAGAGCAAAAATATTTTATATGATGCATGAAAATGTAATCTTGTTATTTGTAGGGTTGAATGTTTCCCTAAATTCTCACACCATGCTCTGACTAATATTTTCCTCTGTTCTACCCTTTTGTTTACAACATGATGCATCATAATTTTCACCCTTAATGTGGGCACAAGTCTCTTGTTTGTGCTTTGTCTGTGATGTCACAGTTTGTTCAGTGAGGTATAGTGTGCTGGTTAGTGGATTTTTTGGGGGTTAAATTATTGATGAAACTGTTCGAACTGATGGTCACGCATCACAGTTCAAGACATTCAGATTTCAGAAGTATTATCCATCATTTCACAATTATTCATTGTTTTTTGATTGAAAAATAGGAATTTGCACTGCTTTATTGTGGATGGTTTGGAATTTTACTCCCCAAAGCTATCTTTTGATATAGATCATAGTTGGAAATATTTATGTAAAGGGTTTTAAAAAAACTACATGAAAGTAATTTTTAAAAATGTGTCAGTTATAGGAGTAATTTGCACAACAATATATTTACACTTAATAACATTTTAGGCACTTTTTAACCACCTTCTCTGTGGTGAGAATTGTAACTTGTTAAAATATGTTGGAATCTTTTTATTCTCCTTTAAAAATTAGATCTTTCTTCAGTCAGAACTGATTCAGGGTCATTTTAAAACAAAAAAACAAGAAACCCACAGTGCCTTGATTTTAATTCAGGTGATAACGTTGAACATCTTGAATTATGTTGTCTTGAATCTGTTACAATTTTACAATTTTGAAGTCTTAGTATAATCTCAACAAAACGTGTTTCTACTTCATAGCTATATCTTGTTTGTGTTCATATATACAAGTATTTTAACAATCGTCTGAGTTGAGATCATGAGCATTTTTTAAAGGAGGGCCTCTCCCCTCAGACACTAAAATGGAAACAGATATCTAATGATTTACCTGTAAAGTGTTCAGCGAGTAAGGAGTAGCACTATTTAGAGGCTCCAAAACAGAGATTAGTCATTGGGGGGGAGGGAATTAATCTGACACTTTTCAATCAGATCAGATCCAATTTTACTTTATTGATTGGAATTTAATGGAAAAATAAAGAGGTGAGTAGGACTGCATGTTTAACACACTGAGTGTTGACTTAAAAGGGATACCACTCAACTAAAACTTCAGAAGGCAACCTCACTTTATAAAGATAATAAAAAGTTCCAACAGAAATGACTTCCTATTTTTAAATGTTCAGTAGATTTCTATGGTACTACTTCATACAAATCACATCTGCAAAGCAAAATGAGCTAATACTAAGATAGACTTGGTAATTAAAAGAGAAAATTAATTAAAATTAACACTGAGGAGGGAAAGTTTTTAGTCAAGAAGCTGAATTAAGTCAGAGTATTAGGGAGGAGCTGTATGAATGTAACCAAATTGTGGTGGAATATTAAATATTAGAAACAGTTTGATTGTATTATTGGGTGACCAGAGCTGACTGAAAGGTAGTGCTAAGTTAGTGAACACTAGATGCAGTTACCTTTTGAAGCTTGTTCTTAAAATTAGCCTTGGCCTTTTCACTGTCATCTCCTCATCAGATTAGCCCCTCACCCCCAAACAATAAAGCAACAGGTCAACAGTGGATCCTGGGAGAATCACAGTGGAAAAGGGAAGAGGGCGTAAGAAGTAAAGAACCAAAGAGAACTGGATTGGTTTCTGCTCCAGGAAGCCTCTTGCAACAAGGAGTAGGAATAGATACAAATATTAAACATATCCAGGAAACTTTCTCTCTCTATGCTCTTTAAAGGGATTTCAGTCATTCCCTGAACCAGTATAATTGTTAGAAACATGTATTTTTTTTAAGTTTTAGAAAAGCAAAACTGCATTGACTTTTATTTATTTTTTTCAAATTGCCTTGCTAATCCTGCCATAGCATTCCGCCTGTATCCAAAATTTAAGCTGCATTGACCAGAGGTCCATTCCATAAAGACTTTTAGTGGGAAATAGACTTGTTAGATAAGGGTTTTAACCTAATTACAATAATAAAATAGCACTAAAGAAGGAAATTGGGAGAGCTTTAATATTACTCTTAGAAATGTAGTGTGGTGGTAAAACCAACCGATAAGATGTAGTATTTGCAGCTACAGAAAATGCAGAGCATAACCAGCAGACAGCTGAGAGAGTTTTATATATAAGCTTCGTTCAAATCCCCTCTCTCAACCAAAAAAATACTCTGGTGTGCTGTTGTAGGTCAGACAATAAAAAGGCAGCCTAACTTAGGTGTGAGAGGTTTTATATTAACATAGCTCTTGGCAGAGGACTAAGAGGAAAAATTCTGTGCTTTGATCAAGAAGCCTTCCATAAGCTCAGAGGGGAAAGTCATCCAAAAATGAAGCTACTCTTTACCTGCTAGCTGATAAAGAGAAGAGGGGGAATTCTAAGAGACTGAAAAATTATTACATACATTTGAAAGGCTTCTGCCACAATTCAGGCAAATGTTTAAAAAAAAAAACCAGAAAAAGCACACAGTATTTCACTGACTTTAATTGGCATGGATGTTCTGCTTCTCTTTCACTGACTATTAAAGGATTTGTGTTCAAACAAGGCACTCACTTCTGGTCCTATTAAAGTCAATTGCAAAACTCCATTGACTTCAGTGGGAAGAAAATTGGGCCCCAGTCTTTCTCTCTTCTAATCAGCCTGCTGCTTCTGCCCAGCTTACTCACAGGTGTGGCAAACCTGTTGTTTGTGACATCCCAAGAGATATCATAGCATTCGCTGCTGTGATGTGTAATGTTACAGAATGACTCTGATAGGAGTGAGGAAGTTGGCTAAGAAGGAGAAAATGTTGTATTATGGATAAATGCCTTGGTGACGTACAGTTAAGTAAAGTATCATGCTGTATTTTCTTAATAGAGTTTTGATGAGAAAATTAGTAAGTTTGCCTGGGTTGAGTGAGAACTCAAAGAAAAGCCTCAGAATTTCAGAGGGAAAAGAAATATAGCTATTTTTATATTATATTTAATATATGTTATATTTGTATATAAATATGAAAAGATTATAGTAAGAACTCTCCATATGCCTTCCATTTTATCTAGACGTTTACCTCCTGGTGCGATGGCTCCAGGGTATCACCATCTTTGTAGGCATTATGCCTGCTGCCAACCAACATCTAAGTTAATATTCCAATATCTTTACAACAGATAGGCCCCACTTCAGCAGTATGCCTAACTTGAAGCATGTAAGTTAGTCCAATTTAAGTGAATGCTGATGTACTGTGCTCAGTAGGGTCCTTAGTTCTCCTCAGTGCCCATGCTGGCAATTTTTCATGGGAAAAGGAGAAACCCTCGCAAGACTCAAGTAGTGCAGTTTAAAAAAGGGGTTTGGAATAATGATAAGCACTTTACTGAAAAAAAAAACATTTTGAAAACAGTTAATTATTTTAGGCAATGGAACGGTTCAAAAGTGGTCCAAAGGAATCAAAATATAGAAAACTGTCAAAAAGAGGCATTTCTGGAAAGTGTTTCTAAATGTGGTGATCCTTTGAGGCTCTAAGTGTGAGATTAAAAAGGCATCTAAAATTGGTTGATTTTGTTTTAATATGGCTTTGGGAAAGGCTAAATCTACATAAATACTATCTTCTTTTAGAGATTTCTTTTAAAGTTGCACAATTGCCTGTGAGAAAGAAATGATCAGGAGGCATATTAGCCTGTTCAGTAATTCTAAATGGCCCTTGGGATTATAATTTGCATTAAAATATGTGTAGAGGGTTTACAGATGTGGCCTTTAGTAGACTGTTGCAGTCCCCAATTCTAGAATAACTAGCATTCTTAGCGATAAAACCAGATGTAGTTATGAGTGCGTTTTAAATGACATGGCATCATGCAGCGTCAGCGCATGCATATTAGATTCGTAAGTACAGTATCTCCTTTTGAAATCATTCTTGAAACAAGATACACATTGAGAAGGGCTGGGGAAATTATTATTTTTGGCTAAAAGGGAGAAAAAGACTAACATAGTGCTGAATCTTTTTTTTACTCATCCCCAGTGGAAAAAGTTAAAAACTATTTGATACTAATTGGAATAAAGAATTTTGTATTCAGTATATTTGAAGTTGAATGTTGAATGGCTCATAGTAAATGAGATAAACTTTGAGAGAGATATTTAAATTAAATCTGGTTGTCCATTAGACCTTTTTTTAATATCCTGATTTTAACACTACATTCCTTGTTTTTTTTCTTTAATAAACAAGTAATTTACAGGCTTTGTTTGCTTCATGCTTTGTCATCTGCATGGGTTTTGCCAGCATGGTATGCTAAATTGTACCTATAAATAAAAAGGAAAAACAAAACACTGTGTATGAACCAAATACTGTATTGCCTGATATGGAGATCCCAGCCAAGACTGAGAGGTGCTGCACTAATAGACAATCAAAATGGGTGACTATTTATGAAAGACTTTTGGGAATGATCTTAAAGTAGTAACTGCTTTGAAAGCAGCTGAGTTTTTTAAATGAGGTAAAACTATTTATTTTAAAATATATCAAGTGGACTGAATTTTGAGTTTTTAAGCAGTGTTGATTTCACAGTGTCTTGGGTTTTGGTTTGGTTTTGTACTTTCTAACTGGCATTAGATTTGTATATGTAGAAAACTAGTGCCGCTCATATTGACGTCAGGAAATGTAGATACAGTTCCCTGGTGTTCATGTGACCATTACTAACTGTCAATTTTTTAATTGAATGAATGTAACTCATTTGAAATTCTACTTCTTGTAGCTTCTAAGGTTCTGGTAACTTTTCTAATTTCACTTTCATATCCTACAGGGTTCCATAGTTAAAGATCTCTTAACATTCGAACAAGTATACCAAAGTCACTTCCTTTCTAATCTCTTCTTCCATACCCCGACAAAGAACAGTGATATTGCAAATGGGGGCGGGGCTATATTTAAAATGTATATTGCACTTTTTCTTGACTACTTTCTGTATCACTTCATAAAATGATGGCCTGTCCTGAAGGTTACAGAGATGTCCTTGTTTCTTGCATCTTATGTTGTTTTCAGCCGTTGTGTAAGGGATATAAAACAGATGGCAGTCTCTGTTTTAGTTAAAATAATCTAATGCTTTCAAAGTATAGTATTACCTGTTCAGATTATGCCCTTGGATATATCTGTGTATTCTTCATGATGTGTAACAGAAGGCAGAATTTGACCTAATTTATGTGTCTTCGTTACTATCTTGAAACTGGTCAAGGCAGTCTTGTTTGAACATGTACTCTTTGCAACTAAAATGTTTTAATAATGAAGTGTAAAGATTTCATGCCTTCCTTACATCTGCATGGGGACATAAATAGGAGTTCTGTATGCAGATCTGGGGCAGCGTATAACCCAATGTGGTGGTTTAACTAAATAGACTGGGCCAGATCCTGCTCTCATACTGAAATAACTCTACTGACTTCTGGTTGGCATTGGTGGGGTTACACTGGAATGTGAAATTGGATCTAAAAGTGTACCCTGTAACTGAAGATGATGGGAATGTGGAAAATGTGCTAAAAGGTTTGTTTTTGTTTTTAATTTCTGGGCAAACTATGACATCACTTCATTGTCAGAACGTTGATATTTTCATGTTGGGAGTGAGATTGTACTGGTGCAATCCCATTGCTGGCAATGAGTGCACTGAAACTATTTGTGCAAAGTTAATGTAGAATTAGCCATACAAATTCTTTAGCTGCAAAAACAAATCTGCACCAGATGGTGGTCTCTTGTTATAAAAAGACAATCAGTTTTCTTAAAACAGAACTTAGGAAATATCAATGTATTTTCCCATATTCTTATCAACCAGAAGAGCTATAATTCAAACTGCTGATACAACTGAAGCAGTGTTGTTCAATTACATTTCACTGTTGTGCAAGTTTGGGAACCAGCACCTTACTTAGACAAGGCCATAACTGTTGAATATTTGTAAAGATTAAAAATTGAAAGTCTAGTTAACTCAGCACTTTTTTTCTGCCTCAGAGCTAGTGGAAAATAGAAGTGTTTAATTTTTGTAAATTTCCTATTGTTGACATGGAGTAGTAGTTGAAACAACATGAATGAATAATTTTTCACTCTTACCAGTGTGCCGTACAGAGCTATGGATGCACTGTCCTTTCCATTACTGTCACTACTGCTTGGCTCTTGAAATGAATTGGATCAGTGTAGTTAATTTGGGGGGAAATCATCATCCTAGTCAACTAGAGGAAACTAAAAAAAATTATGGTATATGCTAAGTACAGATAGGTGACACAGGAGTGAATGAAAAGCTGTTTTTCCTTCCTCAAGAACGCTGCTGGTGTTGCAAATGCTGTCTACACTAGCAAACTTCATAGTTCTATTTCACCACTGATGGAACTATTCTGGTATTAGGGTATGTCTACACTTACCATGGATCGATACTGTGGCGATCAAGCCACCGGAAGTCAATTTAGCGGGTCTAATGAAGTCCTGCTAAATCGACCACAGATTGCTCTCCCGTCAACTCCGGGAGAACGAGAAGCCTAAGCTAAGTCGATGGGAGAGTTTCTCCCGTCGACCCAGTGCAGTGTAGACACCACAATAAGTTGACCTAAGCTACGTCGACTCCAGCTACGTTATTTACGTAGCTGGAGTTGTATAATTTAGGGCGACTTAACCCCCTAGTGTAGACCTGCCTCTTGTGAAGACAAGGCCAAATAGTGACTTTAGCTTGTGAGACTTGGGGGCCAAAGATGCCAAGAGTGTGAATGACAGCACTGAACAGATTTAATTTCATTATTTAATTCTCCAGAACATGAACAGAGATTTTGGTTAGGATGAGATCCTATATTAACCTGTGTAGGGTGAATGGGCCTTTTGTGACTTGGGCCAATCTTGCACCTTTACTCATGTGAAGGCCGTGGGGCAACTCGTGAATAAGGTCTGCAGGATGGGACTATACAGGAGGGGCTTCAGCTGGATTGATTATGGACGTGAGTAAGGGATCCAGAATCCAGGCCTCAAACTGCTGCAAAATCTAGCATGAGCTGTATTTAGGAATAGACTCCGAGGTTGATACAGGCTGGTTTTCAGGTATAATTGAAAGGCAGTTCAGTTTGTACGATACGTCGTTCTAACCTGTGCAGTCAGTCACTGACTCTCACGACCACAAAATTTACATCTAAATGCCATTAACTAGTCCTGCTTCAGAACTGTAAGCTCATTACTAGGCTTTTTCTGGAATGGATCCAACACATTCACATTATTCTCCTGATACTGTGTTTTTATTAGTGTTGAAGATTGTACTTTGTTTTTGCCCAGTTTCTATTGAAAACTTTGTACTAGCAACATATCAAACCTGAGGTTTAAAAGTCTGGTGGTAGCTTAATCTCCCTGTAGTGCTCTTTAACATATAGAGAAATTAAATGAGACAAAGTATTTTGTTTTACCAAGTTATCTTTAATTATACTGATCTTGGTGCAGCTTTAAAAAGATAAGCAAGCTTGTACTAATACTGTGTTCTTTTTCCCCTTTGAAATACTATAACTGATGTCTCCCGGATTACATTTCATCATAACAGAGCCAAGCAGCAGCTACCCCTGTGGCTGCCTTTTTTTGCTTCCATTATTAAAGGTTGGAAATAAAACCTACCTCGTGTTTTTCCATGTGACTTACATTTCAGCTTGGTTTTTGCCTGCACTGAAGCCTGAATACGTTGTTCACCACCGCATTGTAGTTTTATGGGCAAATTGGCTAGTAAGTGAGCTGCTTAGTCACTGATGCAGCTTCACAGTTGTTTACATTCACTTGGCCGTAATATTACATCTACATCTGTTTCCTTCCCGTGAGCCAAGGAGGAGATCCTATTAACCTTGTTACTTAGAAACCTGTCATTGATTATGTTCTTAAAGTAGCGTTTATCTGCAAGACCCATGGGCCTTCTCCAGATAACTGCTTATAATAGTCCTTCAATGAGGGTAGAGGACTTTAGGATTCTGTATTCATATATTGCAAGCATTTGCCTGAAGCCAGGAAAAAATATGGCAAGCAGTGGGCCAAGGCTAGAACAAGTAAATGAAAATGTCACTTGCTCTTTCCTAAAGTGTTTCAGATTTCAGTTGCCTAAGCCAGAGCATAGCTTAATGGATATTACAGCCCCTCATGGGGACCATCAGTGTTACCCAGGCTTTCTTCGACAGAAGAGCCCATTTAATGTTACTGGAAAGGCTCAATGCAACCTTTAACCAGTCGTAGGGCTTCGTGTTTCTCACAAAGGTCTCGCAAGTCACTGATTCCGTGACTTCCTGCGACCTACGTGACTTCTGCAGAGGCCAGTGTGGCTGGCCCCGGGGCCAGCTGCTGAGACAGCCCTGGGGACACCCAAACCAGCTTCTGCTGGAGCGGCTCTGCAGCCAGCTGCACCGGCCACAGCTCTGGCAGTCCCGCGGGTGGTCCCGGTGGTGGCAGGAACTGCCAGAGCTTGGCAGCTCCTGGAGGCAGTGCCAGGCGGCGGGAGGAGCAGCTGGCCCTTGGGTTCCCCTCCCACCCCCCGCAGTTAGTGCTCTTCTTCCCTCCCCCCCCTCCCCCCCCCCCCCAAAAAAAAGATTCAATCACAGGTATTTTTAGTAAAAGTCATGGACAGGTCCCAGGCTGTGATTTTTTTGTTTCTTGCCTGGGATCTGTCCATGACTTTTACTAAAAATACCTGTGATTAAATCAGTAGGGAGGTAGATCAAAGGGTTAGCTGGAGTCTGGCTAATTGCAGGAGCGGGAGGGGGAGGTGTTGGTAACCAGGGAAGGGAAGATGGGAGGCACAGGTCACCTTGAGAGCTCAGGCTTGGGAGGCTTTTGTTTTCCATCCAGCGAGATACTTCATTGCTTATTTCCCAGTGCTAGGAGCCTGGGTAATAGGAGGACCTGGACCCTTTTGGCGAAGGAGGAATACAACTGCCATTACTGAAACCTGCCGGGGTGATTTGTATGATTGGAATGTTACAAGCAGGAGTTCTAACCACTTAGGAAGGAGAAAGTGGGTGACAGGGGTGGGGAAGGAAGACACCATTAGCTGGTTCACAGTTGTTAATCACTCAGAACTGCAGGCTCTTAAATGCCCAGAGACCAATGTGTTAACGCACAAAGCCCAAGAGGGCCAGGGAAACAGAGGAGCTGCTCTTTAAGTACTTGGCTGAATTGTATGGACAGAAAAATTGTGGTATGGGGGCCTCAATTTGGGGGAAGATAGGTAAAATATGTTTCTAAAAATTATACAGAAGTTTATAACACAAGATACTGCAGGCAATGAGAGGTAACTTCTGGACCTCATTATGGTGGATAAAGATGAATTAATCACTGTAAGTGGTGTTCCCTAGGGCAGTGGTCTCCCACCTTTCTACACCCAAGATCACTTTTTGAATTTAAGGGCATCCTAGGATCTGCCCTGGCCCCACTCGGGCACATCAGCACCTCCGCCCCATCATGAGCCGGGCCATGCCAGCCAGTAGTGTACTAAATGGCCACACTGCGCCTGGACCTGGGGCGCTGGGGCACGTGGCACTGCCCCCGCAACTCCTATTGGCCACAGCTCCCTGTTCCTGGGAGCTGTGGGGGCACTGTGTGCAGTAAGGAGCAGGGCGGAGACCCCTATCTCCCACCCCTCCCACAGGGCATGCTGGCCTCTTCTGGGAGGGGGGGGGGGGGGGCATCCCCAGGATCGACGGGTTGGTGACCAATGCCCTAGGGGCACTGAGGACAGTCCCAACCAGTAATATATATCCTTGGTGCTTCAAAAGGGGGACTGAGGAAAATTATATGCAAAATTAGTGGGAGGAAGCAGTTAGGCAGAAAGATGAAAATGAAAACTGGGAATTTAAGGAGAGCTTATGAGATGTTTAAAAGCCACAGTTGTAAAAGAATACAGCTCAGGGAGTAAACGCATCCATTAGAAACAATATTGTGTTCAGAATCAGTGAAGGGGGGGAATAGCAATGAATATGCTTTAGGGGTTCTGAACTGACTCCTTCACCATCCAGGTTTTGCTCGTTATAGATTTTACATACGCTTCCTAATGAAGTGCCAGTGTCTTCACTGTAGCCTCAGTCAAGCATGGAGAACAGCGAGGCTCAGTGCTCAAACTTCATTGCCCTGCAACACCCTTCTGACAAGAAAAATTAACACACAACCCCAGGAAGCGGGACTGAAGCCTGAGCCCCCCCAAGCCCAGCTGGGAGAGGCCAAAGCCTGCACTCCATTGTCCGGGCAGGGGGCCCGTTTCCTTAGCACCCACAACCCAGGGCTGAAGCCGAAGCCCAGGGCAATGAGGGTCAGGCTTTGGCTTTGTCCCTGGACCCCAGCCAATCTAATGCCAGCCCTGATTAAAATGGGGTTGTCATCCACTTTGCAGTCATGACCTAGTTTGAGAACTGCTGAGCTAGTGGATGATATCCCATGTGAACGTTCAGCAGAGGTTTTAGGATGGAAGTAAAAAGTATTCCCAGGGTATGTAAATAGATACTAGCTGGAGCAGTAGGCCTAGATCTGGGCCTCTCACTTGACTACTGTACCACGTGAGCCATTCACTCACTTTTCCCTAATGCAGCAACTTTCTAATTATTTATCTACAGTGCAGGTGGATCTCCAACAGGCTGGGTGAGAAAAGGTATGAGACCTAGCCGCCACCACCTGGTCTGACTCTTACAAGAAATGGCTTAAGGAAGTGCCTGGCTCAGGGTTGCAAGCAGCGATAGGTGCCTCCCGCCAGTCTTGACTGTGGAAGAGGGGTTGGTTGTAGGACACACACCCCTCTCATCATTGTCTGCTGTAGTAACACCACAGACCCCCGGTCTTCGCTGGGCAGGATTGAACCTGCGAACTCTGGAGTGGCGGTGGGTGGGGGAGTGTGTGTGTGTCTCAAACAAGCTGCCTGCGGGGTTATTTTCTGTGGCCCACCAGCTCCCGCCCCAGTGTTTACCTAGAGCAGCTCCAGCCCTGGGACCTAGGGGCAGGGGAGCATAGGGGCCCTGGCCGCTCCTCTAGGTACCTCCCACGAAGCTCCCATTGGCCGCGGTTCCCCGTTCCCAGCCAAAGGGAGCCCTGTGCCCCCCGC
This sequence comes from Eretmochelys imbricata, assembly GCF_965152235.1. Lineage (NCBI taxonomy): Eukaryota > Metazoa > Chordata > Testudines > Cheloniidae > Eretmochelys > Eretmochelys imbricata. Next base: position 92,469,300 of record NC_135575.1, read on the forward strand.
CCCAGGTTCCAGCTCCTTCCCCAACCTCCTGAGCCCCCCTGATGCACCCCAACCCCCTGGGGGCAGGGAGGGGGGAGTTGGGGTGGAGATTTCAGGGAAGAGGTTGGGCCTCAGGGAGGGGTGGTCAGTGGTGTGGCCCTTGTGGTCATTTGAGTTTGAGACCTCTGGCTTAGTGCATGAGCTAAACGCCAAATAGGGATTTAGAGCAGACTCCTTAATCGCTAAGTGATCTCGGTGGGGCAGAACACCACGGCCTAGCTCCGCTGTTGCTCCCTGCTTAGCAGGCTTTTGTGAATCCTATTTCTTCCCAGTCATTGTATAGGCACCTAACCAAGGCTTATATCCCAGTATCTATCTAGGCACTTAAACTGTAGGTGTTTTGACACAGCTTTACTGGCTGACGTCCCTTTGTGAATCTAGCCCAAAGTGTGTTCTGTGCCACCTCCTTCCCCAGTTCTAAAAACAGAGTTAGGTGCACACACTGAAGTCCAAGGATTGTGGCATTAGGGTCATAAAACCACAGGATGCAGCAGGGGTTTCTCCAACTAAGGTCTTGCAAGCACTGTGCTTCTCCAAGAAGCAGCAAGCCAGCCCCTTAAAGCCCTTTTCCCGACCTGGAATTTAGCCTGATGATGCTCGCAGGCTGGGTTGTAACAGCCAGGTGGGCAGGGTTGAAACTACATCTTCCTTGTCTAGGTTCTACTGTCCTGGTGATTTCAGGATTTTGCAAACCCCAAGCCCCTGCTTCATAACCCACTGGTTGAAAGTAGCTGGACTCCTGAACCCTCATAGCTGTAATTGTGTATGGGAGAAACTACACACTGGTCTAGGACCCTGGTCAGATGACCCACATCAACACTGGATCAGTTTTATAAAATAGGTAAGCTACTCCCCAAGCGCTGTAGTGTTATGCAGTTTGAACACATGTAAAATGACAATATGGGGAAATGAGGTGGTGTAACTGTATGGGCCCCAGGATATTAGAGAGAGAAGGTGGGTGAGGTAAGAGCTTTTACTGGATCCACATCTGTCGGTAACCTGAAGAGTGCTGTTGTAGCTTGTCTCACCCCCCGAAGTTGATCCACACCCACCTTGCGGAGGAAGGTACTGCCTCACCCCTTCCCTGCATTCCTTTTGCATATTTCACCTGTTGCAGTCTCAGCGTGACACGTCAACCTAGCTTTACATGTCAAAAGTATAGCCTTATTTGTAAGTCAAAACTTATACTAGCATCAACTCCCTCCAGGTCCTGTTCCTCACTGTATGAGAACGTTCTCCACCATGGAAAAAGCCATCTCACCATGGAGCGATGAGCTGCAATTCCACAGCAGGGGGGTGCTTTTAGCCCTGTTCTGCATGTCACCCACTGGCCAGCAGCTGGTGCTGGAAACTAAAAAGCTAATTTAACCTTGGCATTTTTTGAAATGTTAGTCTGCTTTACTCCTAGCTTAAAATACACCCGCCCTTACCTCTGTTCTTAGTTTGAGGTTTTGCACTGGGGCTCATGAGTTATGAAATACAAGAAAAAATTCACAGCTAGTGAGACTGTGGGTGGGATCCTCTCCCTCCATGAATTATTACCTCCAACTGAGCCACTGCCACTAGTGTAGAGAACACTAAAATCACCTAACTCCTAGGTAGCTTGCTGCCCAAGGGAGTTTTCAGCCCTAATTTAGGCACTCAGGTTCCCCCTCCATTGTATGAAGCCAGGTCTATACTACAGAATTGTGATCAGTATAACTGCTTTGCTCAAGGGGCGGCAAAAATCCATACCCAAGTGACGTAGTCATACCACCTTAACCCCCGCTGTTGGCAATACTATGTCAATGGTAGATCTTCTCCCATGGACACAATCCACCTCCCCTAGAGGCAGCAGCTACCTCCACTGACTGGAGAAGTGTCTTCACTACAGCTACACAGGTACAGCTGAAGCACTGTACGTGAAGGCAAGCCCAAAGAAAGGGATTCTTAGAAGCCAGCCAGCTGAACAGGAGCAAAATGCAGAGTAAAGGGGCAGGGCCAACTCTTCAAATGGATTTAGGCACTTAGGGAAGTGTCATGGGGTGCAACTCCCATTAAGCTGAGGGCCCAAAGGAAAACGCCTACTGCTGCTCTGGCTTTTCAGCCATGAACATTCTTCTCCTGCAACTAGGTGCCTGTGCAAGGGAAGGAAAAATGAGACACTCGGCTCCCTTATAGGCAACAGCCCCTGAGGTAGGGCACTCACTTTAGCAATTCCCCCAAGGGGTAGCTCAGCTGTCTTTTGGCGCAGGGGCCCACGCTCCAGGTGTGGTCAGGTCACATCTCTGGGATTGTTAGTAGACCCCAGTGGGCATGGAGGTGAGGAAACAAAATCACACCGGGACTCAGTTGCTGGGCAGCCTCAGGACTTACAATTTAAAGAGACACTAGCTATTTAGACTAGTCAGAGTCCCCATCTGTGGTGCTGAAGTCACCACCTTCAGAACCAGCAAGAGGTATCTTGATCTGGAAACTTTAGTGCGGTTAGTAGGAATTTGAGGAGGGGAGGCTAAAAGACCGTCGGTTGATTCACTTTATTTCCGTAACTTCCTACAGATGTTCAGAAACCTTAAAAAGGCAAAATTAATCCGAACAAAATATGCCCAGGTTCATTCTTCTGGCAAGTTTGATGCTGGTGTAATTCACCTACTTTAACATTTACTTTAGTGCACTTGCACTTTCTCTGCTTGCAATTAATTGTTAGAAAGATTAGTCAAAGAGGCACTTTAGAGAGGTACATTTAGGTTTTTGTTGTTGGGGGTTATATGGAGGAACATCTTAGAGAAAGTGCTGAGCGGGAAGGCTATTACTACAGTTAAAGGTACAGTTATTTTGGTACATACATACATAATCTGAGGGCATCTAGACAATTGCTTTTTTGATCAAGGTTTGCCTGCCCCAAGAAGTTTCAAGTTCAAGTGTTTGTGAAAGTTACACTTCAAGCCTACAACTATGTCAGACTCAGTATTTATATTTGTCTTAGGGCACCGGCCAAAGCCAGCCATCATGGATTGCCCTTTACAGAAGCCTGCTACTTCATGTATTTCAGCTTAAAACACTGCATTATACGCCACGCACCTGGTGTGAATTCAGAAGCCAGCTTCACCTTGTATAAACAGCAGAGTGCTTACAGGTATATTCTGGTAATGAAGCTGTGCAAAAGTTGTCATGACATCACTCCAGCCACAAAATCAACATAGCTGCCCTTTTCGACCGTACCTGGATAAAAAGTGAACCTCTCCCTCAGTGCATGCAAGCAGCCATTACCTTGCTCTCTGCTAAGGGAATTAAATGAACCACAATCAAAACAAGTTGAAAGTAACTAAAATGGAGACACCACTGTTTTATTTCCATTCCCCCATTACACTATTAAAGAAAATATGAACATAACTTATCTGTAAGAATTGCATTATTGTTCAAATTTGGGAATGCAGCATTGTCAAATATTGACTATTTTATTACTATGATGTATATTATAAGTTTTCAACTTAATACAAAAAGGAATTGTTTAGTAAAGAAAATCAGATCTAGCCAGATTGTCTGTCGTTGAAAACAGTACATTGTGAGTCAGCACTTTTGTTGACTTCAGACCAAAGCCCCCCTGATTAAGATATTTGCCTTTTTAAATTAATTCTAAACATTTCAATAGGTGGTTCAGTCACTTAATGGCATGGGAGCTGCCCTCAGGTTTCTTAGGCTACCAGGGCATCCTGGAAGTGAAGTGTGAGAGAGTCAATGATTTTCTCCTTAATATTGGAGAAATTTGTAACATCATAATGCCAGTTGGCAAGGCGGCAGCTCATCTTGCCAGATGGATAAGCTCTAGAACAGACAGCAATAGTGATCACGTGTAACAGAGGAAGGAAGCCTCATGTTTGTGGATGCAGATCCTCAAAACCCATCTGATCGGGTTCAGCAAGCAAGAAAGCCACTCAAATCCTGTGAGGCAACCAACCACCACCTAAATACACCTTGCAAACCAATCTTCATGGCATAGGGTCCATGAATGTGCCAAACTCACTGCTATAGAAGTGCAGTCTCTCATTTTCAGTGCTTGTTTAGCAATAATACTTGTACATTATATACAGCTACACACAAGGACAGACTTGTTGCTCCCGATCCTTGCTCTTTAAAGACAATGAAAAAAAGCTTGTTAAAAACCAGACTCCGGGCTTATAAATAGTGCAGAGAAAGCAAATGCCAAGAAAACAATGCCTCCTATGATTGTCACTGAAAGGCAAAAAAGAAAAAAGTTAGATGTTGAACAGGTAAAAATAGCTTTAAAACAAGTTAAATTCACTTCTACCATGCCTCATGGGGGGTCCATTTTCATGGACTTGACTTCGACACCAATAAGTACAGTTCAGAGGTTATTTAAACTGCCTGAACGAGAAGTTATTTCTGGCTCATGCAGCACCCTGCCAAGGTGTCTCTTTTGTCATCCTACTGTCTAGCTGCACTGATGTAAATAAGGATTCATTTTAAGGGTCAAAATGTAACTTGGTTTTAACTCTATTATACATAAACCAGAATAAAATGCAGCCTGCTCCCCCAGAATTGAGAAGTTTTGGCTGACAGGAGTAAGAAAAAAAACAACCCTACTTTGCTCTACATTAAGGCAAAGGTGCGGTCACAAAGAGCAAATGTTGATGAGAGCCGCTAGCACAGTTCTCCAGATTATACCAGCACCGAAAATCTGACTTCAGAAACATTACAACTACAACTCCAGTGACCAGAGAAATCGTATCATGATGTTTCTCGGCAGCATCGTAAGTCACTATTTGCTGATGAGATACTAACATTTCCTTGGCCAGTGTAAACAGGGGACTATCTAAGTTTCATGAATAGTGTTTACTTTTAAAATGTGTGCACGCTATTGCTGCAGAAATGAATTTTCTTGATGCGTCTTGTACCTTTTCCGGGGGCAAGAAAATACATTTGGAACAAGCTGTGGCCTGCTTCCAAGATGGGCATATCCCTGTTCGTCAAAACATTATAAAAACAAACACCCTCTATGCACAGCTGATACTCTGAAAAGTAGTTGTTCCACATGTACAATAGCTCTAAAAAACATTGACACACAGCTGGGATTTTTGGATAGCCTAACCCCCTTAATCCCCCTCCTTTGAAAGACCCAGCCTAAACTCCTAGACAGTGGAATCCCTGCTGCTGTTTGCCAGACAGCATACTTTGGGTTTCTTAGATGCTTAAGATTTTCTTCCACCTCCATACCCCAGGAGCTAAATTATGTGCCTCATCTTAATTTACTTTTAAACCCCTGATATTGGAATTCAGTACCCACCTGAAACTCAAATCACAGTAAGAAGAGACTTATTACCAAACAGGATTACGATTGCGCTCCTGGACTAAGTTCCTCCATAGCGCCAACAAGCACTAAGTTGCAAGGAATGCACAATCTCAGCTAGGCTGGTTCTACTTGCAGTGGCATGTAGGCTGTGTGTGCAGTGAAAAGTAGGCTGTGTCCACACTGTGGTGTGTAGCTCCACATGTCGTGGATAGACTCTGGCAACAGGGAGGCAGTGTGAAAACAGCAGCGATGGGGGAGGCACTGCTTGGGCAAGTAAAGAACCATGTAGGGTACATACCGCATGGTTCAAGTGTGTCTTCACTTTACTCCCCTACGCCATGCTTTGCCACGTACAGTGCTATTTATACCCATGCTGGGGGAACAAGCCATGTATGTATTCTACCTGCTGCTGGAAGATGTGTACGGTGTAGATATACCTTGAGAGCTCTCCTCTGCAGGAGGTGCAGTCATGTGAAAGTCAGAGGATCAAGTCTTCACAGAAAGAGTGTGAGGTGGAAGTGACAAGTCCTAAAGGCAGCTATAAAAGCCTCCAGTGAGTTTCACAGCGTGACAATCAAAAATTAAGTTAAACACACTGATTTAAGCTCCTTCACATACCTTCTTTAGCATTAAAAAACACTGCCTTTAACTGCACCTCAAGTGCACATACCATCATTTTCATTCTGATGGTCCCTGAAGCCAGCTATAGTTATGTTGAGTATTTCTTTTTTCAGTTAGAATGAGATTTCACTTACCAGTCCTAACGGAAATTTTTTGTGCTATCATCCTTCCTCCAATAACTGCTAACCCAGTGCATAGACAGTGTCCCACTGTTCCTCCCACTGCCACACCATAGGGATCCTATGCAAACACAAACGATCAACATTAGCACAGTTGAAAACCTACAAGGCTCAAACAGCAGTCTACCAGGAAAAAAATTATGCTTTCCTAGTTTGCTGCAAGGCAAGGTTACCCCAGAGAATATCACCAACCCCCCTGAGGGGTTTTGCATGGCTCAATAGCAGTTGTTTCCTACAATACTGAGGAACAGTCACAAATGAAAAAGACTTAAAATCTGATAAATCAGGAGCAGCCTATTATGGCACTTTTCAACCATCTTTAAAGTGGTTTAACACAGACCCAGAATTCACTTTGTTTACCCACCACTGAAAAGCAGCCACCTCTAGGGTGGAGGCTGACAGCTGGCTAGAAGCAAAGCAACACTACACAATTAGAAGAACACTAACTCAAAAGTTAAGAAATGTCAAACTGAAACTGTAAAGAGGAACTTATGGTAGTCAGAGCACATGCTAGTTACCAGAAGTATTTTGTCAAGGTCCACGAGGCCAATGCACCCACTCTAAAGAGGCCACTCAAAGAAGTATGAAATCAGAGGGACTAGGACTGGAAATATAGGTACCAAATTTTAGCCTAGATGGAAATTGCTGTTCTATTCTAGGTTTACCAGCAGTTACAACCATAACATCACTGGATGAAGTTTTCAACTGCATAAAACCACTTTACAAAGTCGAAGGCTTTAGAGCTGTTATTTTTGTTAAAAAGGTTACTGGAAGGGTAAATAAAAAGACATGACAATTGCTCTGCTATAGAGAATAAACACGGCGGTAACCGTTACATAGCTTCTCAAGGTATCCTCCCCTTCTGTCTTACCTTCTTACAGTAGTCGGGAATATAACTAACAATCCTAGACTGTTTTAACACCAAAAATGACTTGGGGAAATCTTCAAAAGGCAAAAGCAGCAGCTGGGTGCCTAACTGTCATTTGTACTTTTGAAACTTTTTGTACTTCCTCTAGGAAGAAAAGGCGTTAGATCTCTCAACAGAAGGAACAAGAAATGACAGTATTTCTTCCCTACAAGGGGATGCATGGGGAGGGGAGAGTCTCTAGAAAGCAAAGAGAAGAAAAAGTAAATTCAGGGAAACATCAGACCCAGAAGGGGAGTAGATTGGGACTAGCTAGGCAAGGAGACTAGGACAAGGATTCATGGAGATGTAGAAAGCAACTGATGGGTCAAGGAGCCCAAAGTGGGGGAGACAGGTACAGGCAAGGCAAGGGAGAACTGGATTGGGATGAGGAGCCCTGGGTGCAGAAGAGACAAGACAGGGAAAGGTTGGAGAGGACAAGGCAAAAAGGGGTCACATATAGGGGGAGGGAATGGGCAAAAGGGACTGTGCTCACTAGAGCACACTCCCCTCCAGACTGGAATGGAACCCAAAATTCTTGAGTCTCACCAGTCCTCTGCTGTCAGCAAATCTGTGAAACCCTCTGGCAATATACTTCATACGCAGCTAGTGCTGGTACACAGAAGATGACAACCTACAACTGCTATCAGTTACTCTGCTAGCTCAAGTGGCAGAGGTTTGTGTGGTGTATCTAAAGGCTCCAACCCTGCTAATGACCCATGTGGGTGTCAATGTCATGCTACATGATGGATTTGGTTTTTTTCCAGTTTGTTTTTAAAACCTAGGAAATTGAACATAAAAGTTACTTTTACAATACAGTAAGTTCCAGAGTTAAGCATTCAAAAGTTAGGAATGCCAAACTTCAGGTTGCCTGAGACACCTTAATTTAGCATTATGATTATTTTGACAGGTTTCAGAGTAGCAGCCGTGTTAGTCTGTATTCGCAAAAAGAAAAGGAGTACTTATGCCATCTTAGAGACTAACAAATTTATTTGAGCATAAGTTTCCGTGAGCTACAGCTCACTTCATACATAATCAGTCTAGTTACATGATCACAGGATGCCTACCTCTTTCAGTGCCCAGAATAGATAGGGTTCACTTAATGAGGGGCTACTCAATATTTTGTTTTCTCCTCATTTTTCAAATACTATCTGAACATATCTGAATACATATTTGAACGCTCCACACTATTCAAACCGTGATCTGATGACAGAATTATTAATTTTCTCATGTGCTTTTCTATGGCACTCATCACTGTGGTATTGGAGTCCTTTGCAAACATTAACTGACTTACCCTCGCAACACCCCTGTGAGGGAGGAACTAAGAGGCAGAGTGTGTATAAGGTCAAAAGTATCCAGTAATTTTGGGTGTCCAACTTGAGACTTCAAGACCTGATTAAACTTAGCATTATATAGCACTTTACATATTCAAACCATAGCTCCCATTGACTTTAGTTGCAGTTGTGAGCACTCAGCACTTCTGCAAATCAGACCCCAGGATCTCAAGATGAGTACCTGGAAAGTTAGAAACACAATTAGTGACCACCTGTGAAAAGTTTTGTTTAAGCTATTTGTCCAGCATCACACAGGAACTCTGTGCAGAGGCAGGGATAGAACCAAATCTTCCAGGAAATCACTAAATTGCCTTAACCATGAGACCATCCTTTCTCTTCTGGCAGTCCCCTGCCTCATTCACTATACATGTTCCAACTTCTGTAACAAAGGAAGCAAGGGTCCCGAGACAATAGCTTCCTCCATTACACAAGCTTGCAGGTCTTGGGAGTCTCAAATTGGACACCAAATATTCATGGATACTTCTGATCTTAAACTTTCTGTCTCATAGGGGTGTTGTAAAGATAGTCAGGGTTTGTGAAATACTCATCTCCAGGCCAGATCCATCCTGTGGCCAGGGGCCTGTGGAAAAATAGTATGCAATAATGTAATTAAATACTATTGTAATGCATACGCAGAAAGAGGACAAATTAAGGTTACACACCCCACCTTTGTTCTGGTAGTTCCTACCACCTTCCGAGTGCTTGATTTTGCAAGCCTAACGTTTGTGTGTGTAATATGAATATATAATAGAAAAGAGAAACGCAACATCTTTCCCTCTCCATTTCCAACAGGCCAGAAGCTTAACTGGATTCCCCTTCTCATTGTCTTTCTTGCTTTAGCAGCACTGTTGATGTCAATCGATAGAAATAGCATTTTAATGCTTATTTTTCAGAGCAGCTCACAATTAATAGCGGTACATATAATAAGATAATGCATTTTTGTTTCTTAGAATCCATCAGCTTTGAACAGTTTTAAGGATTGATCAAATTACAAGTTCCTCTTTAAAGCTATAAATAGTTTTAATAGCAATATCTGCTTAGCCTGACATTTTCGAAAAGGTTTCTTAAATGATTGTCATGTTGTTCCAAGCAATAACCATCTCTTATGCTGTACAGCTGGAGAGAGAGAAACAGCTTTCCAGAAATGACACTTGCAGTCCCAAACCATGCAGCAAACAATATAACTGTATCTTTAGAGGGAGACTGTACAGCAATAGCACCTCAGGTGTTGAGGATGCATAGAAATAACCACACTGCCTTCAGATTCATGCATCCATATGCTCCCAGCATTAATTGGGTATATCTAATAAACTACAAAGAAGAATCTGATGTGCTGATGAAGGATATACCATCTGTCTCTCCACCTCATCTGCTGCCAATATTAAAAAAAGGACAAAAGAACAATGGGCATTTTGTATCAATCACACTCACCTCTCTTGCTGCCAGGACTATTGTTGTCAATTGAGAGCGATCACCCCATTCTGCTACGAACGTTAAAGTAAAAGCTTGAACAAAAATTGGAGAAATAAAATGCAGCCACTTCTTCTGAGGTATATTTGTGCCTGTCCCTGTTTCCACATCTCCTGGCCCATTTAACAGTTTCGTTCTCTGGAACTGGAAACGAAAACAAGAAGTCCATCAGAAGAACTGAAATATTATCCAACTATCCCAATGCAAATACTGCTCAAATGTAAACCCAATAATTTAATATCCAGGACAGTTAGACTTTGAACAATAAACTTAGCTGTTGAATATAATGTACTGCCTACCACCAAGGTTACCTACAATTTAGGTGTCTACACTTACTCTTTTCCTCCAGGTTACTGTCTGCCTCAAAGCTGTGCAACTGCACATTTAGACAATCCAAATATTTAGCTTCTACTACAAATGTGCGAAGTAGGCAGAAACATAGGACAAGCATTTTAAAGCAGGAAAAATAGTTTATTTTAGAAAATGATACATAACGAGTTGTTACGCTATTTTTAATTATACTGAGAAGAAACGGATTGCATTATTATGGTGATAAATGGTGGTGGGAGAGGGGAAGACAGTAAAATTAGTGACAAGAATACTAAATGAAATAAAACTAATGCTCCAGATAAATTGTATTAACTGTATTCTTTACAGCTGCAGTATTCTGCTTAAGTTACATCCACAAGGACACCTGCAACAACACTAGCTTCAGTATTACTCTACCTAACGGTTATAAATAAAAGCAGCAGCAATGGTAGCTGTCAACACTCCGGCTGGCAAAGCCCAAGGTGAAAGAGATACATATTTCAAGCATGAATTCTATGAAGAGGCAGTTCACTTCTCTCTCCCACCTCAAAATGTAGCCATATAGCTGAGAATTACAGCCAGCTGTTAAAACAGTCTCCAGGAAATTAGCAGAGGGGGGCATTCTGTTATGTGGTCCCATGGTGAAGAGGGACATTTCTGCCTGTTTTCATGTTATTGTTAACCACACATTTGTTGACTCAGACTCATAATACACATGTGTACAGCTGAGCAACCTGCATGCACGCTCTTCCTTAGTTGTGCAACTTAACTGGCCTAAGTGTTTCATTAGTCATCACTTCTAGCTACTTTATGACTTACTTCTTCATCTTTTTTCTTGATTTCTGCTTGAACTTCCTCCAGCTCCTCCTGACCCTCATCTGGGCTCATCTTCAAGCCTTCCCGAAGCATTCTGATGCCAAAAATTGCAAACAGTGCAGTTGACGCATAGTATGTGTACACTCGGGGGATAACTGTGGTGGCATAGCCAAATAAAACTGAAAGAAAATAAGTTATGTTATATGTTAAATAATACCAAGATGACCATTGATATTGTTACTATTTGTAAGTGGTGCTCCTTAGCAAAGTTCACTGTTCAGAGACCTATTATAGAACATTCAAACACTTTGTTTTCCTGTATTCTGAACTATAGAGCATCGTATTGGTGGCTATGATAAATTGCTGTGACAGCAGCCTTTGGAGCTGCTCTAACTTACACTGAGGGCAGTACCAGCCCAGAATCCCAGAGATGTCTAAAGTTACCTTCCCCTCCCAGACCCTGGCTACTTTTTCTGAGTACTGCACAGAAAAAGCACCACAGAACCTGGCCCTTAATCTCATTTACACCTAAGGAGCAGTATGTAAGCAAAAGTCCAAGAGAGTTCAATTTATATCAATATACATGTTGGGCCCCTCTGTCTTCAACTAAAGAATGGAGTTATAAGATCCCATTGCATTTACTTTGAAAGGCATAAAATTTAATACTAGAAGAGATGACAAAAAAGCTGAAAAAAGCTGGTAGCTCTTAAAGCTGTATAGAAAAGAATCATTAACAAATCCTGCATACCTGCTGCATTCATTTTCACTTTGGTTAAGATTTAAGAATGACAGACTATATACATACATTTAATCAGTGAATTCTGAGAAAGGCAGCAAAAAGTTCTAACCTGATAAGCATGTCATCAGTCCTAAGGCAAGCATGGCACCAGCCATTACAGTCAAACGATTATAACGCATTGCCATGATGGCTGCAATAAAGAAGGTCTTATCCCCCAGCTCTGACACAATGATGACTGATATGGCAGCCACAAAAGCATGAATAAACCCCAAATTAGTTTTATCAGCAGATTCTTCACTGATAAGATGAACTGGAGGAACTGGCGTGGGCCATTTCTGTAAAAGAAGAAAATGATTGCTTAAGATTGAACATTTAACTCCCAAAAGAATTCACCTCTAGTTTTCTCCTACTGCAAACCATTATGGTCTCATACCTTTTATTAGAATATTTTCAAGTAGGATTATTGAAGTTTTCCTTCCGTCAGAACCTTTTACCTACGACTGACTGCCACCCATCTGGGACTATAGTGATCAGTCATTAACCTATGATATCCTGCTATGATTAATAATGAAATACCTTTGTACAGATTATATTACTTAGGTACAGCGATCACTATCACAGTAAATGGAAGGTACACTCAAGTCACTGTAATACTGCAATTTACAATACATGGCTCTTCCTAATATTTTGGCAGATCAGTGAAGCAAGCAGTTTTCGAGTTACTGTATTACATCTAATATTTAAGCGTCCATAGTATTTTAGCACAAGGGTAAAGCTTCTTAACATTTAAGCACAATCAGGTATAGCTTTCTTCTCTTCCTTCCAAAATTCTATTATCTACACCACAGTGAAGTTTGATACAAGTGTTATTTTACTGCCATCATAAGCGCAGTGCCCTATTTTTGAAAGAATAAAGAGGTTTCTAGTGAGCTCATGCACACTATTTATTTCCCTTGTGCAGACCACTTGAGATTTCACTAAGAAATCTTTTTTTTTTTTTTTTTGCAAAATTCAAAGAGAGCCAGAACATAGAAGTTAAAACATACAATGAAGTAAATAAAAAGTTGTTCACATTTCAGCAAAAAGCTGGTTAGAACGGTCAATCGTGACAGACTACACTACATTTAATAAATAAAAGTGGTTAATCATCTTTTCCAGAACCAAGTCTTTCTAATCTCCCTTAAAATCCTGCACACAGCCATTTACAACTAAAGCTCATGCTTCACACTGTAGGGACTAAAAAGCACACATTACTAATACTTTCACCAACTGGTTGGCAGCTAGAACCAGCCGACCGAACCAAGAACCGTGAAGTTATCTAAACAAGTTTGAATGTTACAACATTTAAGATATTAATCCTAATTTTCAGAACTGAAAGATATTAAAAGCTAGTAATGAGTTTCAATTTAAGGCAAAATATGCTTTCCTTTTGTTTATGTCAAGACCTGGAGAAGTCAGTTCCCCATTCACTAGCATGTAAGCAAACAAGCTGTCATCAGATGAATGCTTTCAGACTAAGGGTACGTCTTCACTACCCGCATCGATCTATCAGGGATCAATTTATCACGTCTCGTCTAGATGCAATAAATCGATCCTCGAATCAATGCCTGTACTCCACCTCAGCAGGAGAAGTAAGCGGAATCAACGGGGGAGCCACAGCGGCCGACTCACCGCCATGAGGACGGCCAGGTAAGTCGAACTAAGATATGCAACTTCAGCTATGCTACTTAGTTCGAACCCCACCCCAGTGTAGCCCAGGCCTAAGTTATCTTACTTTTTGTGGTCATCTTTTGCTGTTCATTTTATCAAATGCCAAATCCCCAGCTCAATGTTCCATGTTAGGTAGACCAATTTCTAGCAAATAAAATTCCACCCCATATTTATCCCTCCGCTCCAGCCTACAGGCTCCTTTGTTGCATCTCATGATCATCCCATTCTGGGGTTTCAGCCATCACTTGTCAACTCTTACAGAAAGAGCTATAGCAGAAATAGTCCCAACACTCAAATGACCTATGGTGAACATAAAGTACCTAATTCTTTAGAGTGATGCATTAACAAATTTAACTTGAAGATCAAGATTAAGGAGTCAAGTTTTGTTGGCTAAAGGTTCAAGTTTCTTGCACACTGTTTCGCTCTTTGCATACTGTACATGCCTCCGCCTGTCAGCCCAACATACCAATGAATATGAAGTCAACAACTGGAGGTGGAGACAAGGAGCAGAGAGAAATTTTTCTGGAACTAAAGAAAACGTTTACCAGCAACATACTTAGCATTATTTAGATTGCTATAATGTCCAAAATATACTAGACACTTCCTGAACACTGCCCTAATCTCTGCCCTCAAGACAATCCAGTTCAAGGTATTTAGGGAGATTTTCAGAGGCACAAATATGAGTTAGGCACCTAACTGCTCTTTGTGCCATTGAAAGTCTCCCCTTTCAGCAGTAAATGTTGACAAACCTAACAGTTTATATCCCTGTACAGATTCAGGTGTTCCTTAAAGACAGATTAGCTTTACGTCAATAACCTATTCCTTCTTAGGCTTCAAGATTCCCATAAGAGTTGCTTTAAAAAAACAAAGCAAACCACTGCTGTTCAGCCAGATGGAAATTACCACCTTTCCATTTCTGAAAGCATTACTGTATAGTCAGAGAGACTTGATAAGTCTGGGAAAGAATAAGAGGACAGATGATTGTGATAACAAGCCATGACCAGAGGTCTGGGTCTGAAGTGACTCCTCAACAAGCTGTAGATGAAATCTTCATTAGCTCTTGCAGGCCTTTGGGGAAAGGTCTGGCTTTAAACTTTATTAGCCTAGGAATACAATAAAGACAGTATTTTTCCATTCATGTTTCATTCCTCACTAGCATTTATCCCTGTCTTCCCAAACTCTTCACCTCTATCCACTTTGCTGCATCAACTGTTTTCCTCTTGCAGTTTGGTCTTGCTCCTTCCCCTCTGCTTCCCCCTTTCTTCTGCCCTCACAGTGTCAAGTATGGAAATACTAAGTGGCTTCTATAGTTCCTCCTAAATCACATGGTCAAAGTAAGTACTCACTAAGGAGTACTGTGCTTGATTAACTGATGGTCGGTATTAAATGATCCAGAACACGTGGAATAAACATGACACATTTCAATAGTTAAAGTATAAGACGCTAGTACATTTGCATGAATGACTTCCCCTTTGTTGTTCATTTGTAGCCATTAGAACTTTGCTTCAACATACATGCTGGGATCTAGTTAACCAGCCTATAGCTTCAGGAAGGTGAGCCATCTTTATTCAGAGAGGAACAAAATCCACTTTTAATTCAGTGCCGTGCACAGGGTATCAATTTAAAATTGCACAATCTTCTCTGTCCATTGCCGGACTCCCCACTGCCGTCAGAAAGGCCAAGAGAATACAGCCCTTTACGCTGCAATTAAGTTTAATCACGTGTTATTAGTTAGGTATTCTATTAATCAAGGTTAACTTGGCAGCCACATGGGCTAAACGCCTTTTTCCTTTAGATTAAAGCTTGGATGCTGCAGAACCACCCTAGGACACATACCCAAGAGCGCTCAGCAGGCGGAGGAGGCGACACCAAGCCACAGCAGGCTGGAGACACCCGCCACTCGCCCCCAGGCCGGGGGTCTGCCCCCACCGCCCACCCCGAACTCATCCACCCCGTGCCGGGTGCTGTGCGACAGGCGGCCCGAGGTCTCCCCAGCCAGCACCGCCCAGGACGCTGCCGTAGGGCTCCGGGCGGCGGCCTCCGGGCACCGAGGAGAGGGAGCGGGGGGCACCCTCTCCCCACTCACACGGCCCCCCCCCCCTCACCTCGGCCCGGGCCGGATCTAGCCCCTGCACCGCGGGCTGCGGCTGCTGCTGCTGTGGCGGCGCCGGCGGCTCCTTGTTCCTGCCGGTCTCTTCCTCCAGGGCGGCGCGCAGCCCAGCGGGCGCGGCCAGGAGCATCAGCAACAGCAGCGCGGCGGCCCGGCAGGACGCTCGGCCCCCCGCTGCCTCCGGGCCCCGCCGGCCGCCCCCCGGCTCCATCCCGGCCTGCGACTCGCGGAGCGGCCCCAGCTCGACCTGACCCCGCAGCGGAAACCTAACGGCGCCGCGCCATGGCCGTTCCGGGTGAGGACGGGCCGATCCCCGCAGCCGCCTCAACCGCCTCCCGCAGCGGCCGCCACCAAGTCCCAGCGCGCGGGCGGAGGAAGGGCAGGAAGGGCTCACAACAGAAGCGCCGCCTCCAGCGCGCCGAGCAACCGAACGCGCCCCCACCTGTCCGCCCGGCTTCCTGCAGCTGCTCCCCTGATTGGCTGCGATCGCCCTCACGACGTGCTAGCGTCAGAGCGCGGAGCTGACAGGTTAGGCTGAGCCACGCTGCTCCACTTTTAGGCTAAGGAGGAACCGGTGTTATCTGAGACGTGAGATCTTGTGACGCCCCAATGTCCCGCCCCCTTCCTCCAGTGTCTGCCTGTGGAAGCTTGACGTGTCCTTCCCATGAGCCTGCTGCCCTAGCAACGCGCTGCCCAGCCCTTGTGCCCCGTGCGAAGGGAGTGGGCGGGGCAAAAGAGCGAGGCTCCCGAGCGCTGGCACCCGCCGCGCGGCGCGTTACAGCCCCTCGCGCTGGGCGGGAGGCCGCTCGGGGAGCAGCGCGGGCCGTGCGGGAGTCACCGCCGCAGGGGGCGGCCGCGAGCGGCCGGGGGAGGAAGCCGGCTTCGTAGGGAGTTCGGACTCCCAGCGCGGGGAGGGAGGGAGGCAGGCGCCCCAGGTCAAGGCAGCTCATGGCCCCGCTGCAGGTGCCGCTCCACCTAGCTAGGGCGAGCTGGCTCCATAGCTCGGGGGTTAGGACATTGGCTTCATAAACCGGGGCTCACAAGGCCAAGCTGCCTGAGCAGCGCTTTCTGGCTGGGGCTCTTAGTGGCTCCCTGACTGACCCTCGCTCCCCTCCCTGTTTCCTCATTTGTTGCCCCCCACAATTGCAGGGTGGGGGGAAGAGTCAATAGGTGTGCATGGCCCGGCAGCTGCAGCCAGTGCTGCTGGAACCACCAAGAGCATTCGAGGGACCAGCCAGGAGCTGTCGGGTGCCTTAGTGTTAACAGCATCCCAGACAGCCAAGTACAAATGCACTCCGTTTATAGGAATTACTGATATAAGAATCAGCCACATACAGTGATCAAAACCACTGGGACAAAATCATACCTGTACTAACCATGCTAAAATATTCCGATTGTAAGAATCAAGCAGTCCACTTATAAGGATCGTTTTGAGGCAAACTGACTACTTGTAATACAATAATCAAGTGCAATGACACGTAATAAGCTAATAAAGCTGTTTTGAATTTGATGACATCTTGCATTACTAGGCATGTAGCGTGTCTGAAGTATAATCCCAGTGTAGAAACAAGATGTGCCATTTATGTGTGAGTCAACATGGCAGGAAAAAGAAAGATGCTTTTTGCAGATGAAAAATGCCACCTTCTGGAGTCCTACAATAGTCTTCCCAAAACCAGCCAAAGAGAAGCAGCTCAGAAATTGGGAATTCCACAACCTGCATTGTCTAAGATTCTCAAAGCCAGGGAGAGCATCATACAAAATGAAGGAGACAGAAAAAGAATGAGGTCAGGCAAGGAACCTGGGGTTGAGGTGGCCCTTATAAAATGGATCAGAGATGCCAGAGAGAGATATACCCCCTAAATGGACCATTGGTGATGCAAAAAGCAGAAGAAGTGGCAGCAGCCCTGGGCGTTCCTGACTTCAAGGCCAACACTGGCTGATTTGAGCTCTTTAATAAAACAAGAGGGGATTGTTTTTAAGAAAATACCTGGAGAAGCCAAAGATGCAGACATTAGGGTACATGAAGAATGGTTAGAAAACGAGTAGATTGAAACAAGACAGGACTTTGCTAAAAGAGACATTTAGAATGCAGATGAAAGTAGAATTTACTTACAAGCCCTGTCTGATGGCACACTCATCTTTAAATCAGACAATAAAAGAGGAGGAAAGAAGTCTAAAGAAAGAATTACTGCTCAGTTCACTGGTTCCATGATGGGTATGAAAAGACATCATCATCAGGAAAAGTCAAAATCTACAGTGTTTGAAAAAATGTGAGACATCTTGCAGCCGCTATCCTGCCAATGCATCTGCTTGGATGACAGGTATCTAGTGGCTGAATGACTGGGATCGAAATTTGGGCCAGGAACGGAGAAAGATTTTGCTACTTGTGGACAACTGCACAGCCCATGTGATGAAAGATGTAGCACTGAGGAATATCCAACTTGAATTTCCTCCCAAAGACCACAACTTCTATTCTTCAGCTATGTGATCAGGGAATGATCAGAACTGCCAAGTTGTACTTTCACAAGCAAATGGCTCTCAGGGTCAGCAGGTTTGTATAATTTTTGATGGAGCCCAGAACGGGTCCAAGTCCTGTCCCCCCGCCACACACACACACACCTGCCTAAGGCTCTGGGAGGGAGTTTGGGGTGCAGGCTCTGGGCTAGGGCAGGGGATTGGGATGCAGGAGGGGTGTGGGGTGCAGGCTCTGGGAGAGAGTTTGGGTGTGGGAGGGGTGCAGGCTCTGGAAAGGGGTTTGGGCGCAGGCTCTAAGCTGGGACAGAGGGTTAGGGTGCGGGAGGAGGTGCAGGGGGTGGGCCTGGGTCAGGGATGAGGAGTTTGGTGTGCAGCAGGCAGGCTGCCCTAGGGAGCCAGAGAGGAGGCTTCCCCCCAACCCTCCCTGGCACGACACTCACCCAACCCCCGCCCCGGCTGTTGCACAGGAGGTCCAGCCAGGATAAGCCCCCCCCCCACACCACCACTGCTCAGAGTTGCTGCCATGTGCCTCCTCCCTCCACACGTGCAGCGGCTGCCTCAGCCTACCCCCGGTGCCGCTCCCTTGTAGCTGGCAGTGGACAGCAAGGGAGTGCAGCACGGAGCTGCAGTGGGCAGCCGCCCACTGCCCAGGGCAGGCAGGCACGCTCAGGGGCAGCAGGTGGGGCCGGGGGATACTTGGGGGGAGGTGTGCAGAGGTGGCAGGCAGGGCCGAGGGAGAGACCTGGCCCCGAACACTGGTGGAGCTGGGTGCCCCAGGCCCTGAATTTGATGGAGCCCAGGCACCATGGGTTCATACAACTCACCGCCCCTGCACTGGGTGTTGCACCACATTGATGATGAGAACAGCAAAGCCACTGCTATGGAAATTGCCAGGAAGATCAGTCTTTTAGATCAGTGGTTTTCAAAGTGTGGGTCGCAGCAGCGCTGGTCAGCACCGCCGATCGGGCCATTAAAAGTCCCGTCGGCAGTACGACCCGGCTAAGGCACGTTAGTCCTTACTTGTTACAATACTGCGCTGCGCCCCGGAAGCAGCCAACAGCAGGTCCGGCTCCTAGGCGGGGGCCATAGAGCTCTGCACCTGCCCTGAGCACTAGCTCTGCACTGGGGAGGTGGTGCCTGCAGGTGAGACCCACATGGAACCACTTGCATGCTTCCGCCTAGGAGCCAGACCTGCTGCTGGCTTCTTCCGGGGTGCAGCATGGTCCCCGGTGCCAGGACATGAATCATAGAATATCAGGGTTGGAAGGGACCTCAGGAGGTCATCTAGTCCAACCCTCTGCTCAAAAGCAGGACCAATCCCCAATTAAATCATCCCAGCCAGGGCTTTGTCAAGCCTGACATGGAGGAAGCCTGCCTTAGCACCCCCACTGCGCCACTGAGCGGGAGCCACCTGAGGTATGGCCACGCCCCAACCCTTTGCCCCAGCCTCTCCCCCACCCCAAACCTCTCATCCCCAGCTCTGTTGGGTCACGGACATCAACAATTTTCTTCAACTGGGTCGCCACAAAAAAAAAGTTTGAAAACCACTGTTTTCGATGCCAGTCTAGTGCTTGCAAATGCCTAGACTGACATCAATGCTTGAACAATCTGCAATTGCTGGAAAAAAGGAAGTCTGGTCATATCACCCATAGAGGAAGCAATTGTTGTTGATCCACCAAGAGAAGAGTGGATAGGCATCAATGACAATGCTTTTGTTATACAACTGTCTCTGATGGGGACATGGTGACTGAGGTCAGAGACCAGGTTGAAGGGAAACCTGAAAACAATGCAGAGGTGGACTCTGATGGTGAAGAGGTAATCGTTCCAACCTTGACCCAGATGAAGGATGCGATGAAAACTTTGACAAATGGCCTATTATACAGGGGCTTCGATGCTTTTAACCTCCTACATTGCATTGAAAAGGAAGTTAACAATGTTGTGGATTGTGCAATGATCCAGGGAACACTGGACAAGTTTGTAATCAGTGACCATGCCACTGCATTGTGCATTCACACTGCCAGACGTGCCACTCTGGTGACAGATGGTAACACTAAAATAAATATTAATGAGTCAATACTGTTAAACAATTTATATTTATGCTACAAAAGTCTGTGTAATGCACTTTCATATATTATGTTTGTTGCAGTTTATATGAGAGATTTTAAAATTTGTATCTTTACTGTAAGAGATTATATAGTTCCACTAACTCGCACTTTGTGTAAAATTGTAATATGCTGTACAGTATTAATAATTGCCTTGAATAAAAACACCAGCTAAATAATTGGATAATAAAAATAATTAATAGCCTGTTGCTCAGTTAGAAGGTTGGTATGGTTTTGTTCCATGTTGAGTATGTTTAAAGTCTAAATAATTATGGTAAATGAGATGTTTCTCAATTGAATAAAAAGAGCTAGTTTAAAAAAATAACGGTCAATTTCATCCATTCTTTGCAATTCTGCATGTAAGAATCAACCACTTATAAGAATCAAATCATCCAGGATGGATGGGATTCTTATAAAAGGAATACACTGTGTGACGGGTTGGACCCCCAGGGGTGTCACCTGGTGTGCTGGGACACCACTGAGTCAGACTATTCTGACAGCCTGGGCACCTTTTTAGCTGGTCTTGCTGGGCTAGGCTCTCCAGCCTTTTCCAGCCAAGCACACAGGCAGGGCCACACCCAGCTGCGGAGAGAGAGAGAGAGATCCACTCTGAGAAGGCTCAGCTTAAGGGGCTTGCTACAGCACCCAGATGTCTACCCGCCATTGGAGTACAAACCCAAAATTATATGGAATTCACCTCTTCCCTCAATGTGGAAGAGGGTATACAGAACTTCTGCCCTCCCCCTCCCCCCCGTTAGAAATCACATAAACTGGGTTATATTGTAATCCAGAAATGTATTAACTATAACAGGTGTATTTTAAGTAGTTAAGGAGGTAGCAGACAGAACAAGGCAGATTACTAAAAATAAAACAGCATGCAAACTAAGCTTAATACTCTGAAACCTAGCATGTATTAAGTGTAACAGCCGTGTTTAGTCTGTATTTGCAAAAAGAAAAGGAGTACTTGTGGCACCTTAGAGACTAACCAATTTATTTGAGCATAAGCTTTCATGAGCTACAGCTCACTTCATCAGATGCATACTGTGGAAAGTAAAAAAGACGTTTTTATACACACAAACCATGAAAAAATGGGTGATTGATCACTTTACATAAGCTATTACCAGCAGGAGAGTGGGGTGGGGAGAGAGAAAACCTTTTGTTGTGATAATCACCCATTTTTTCAAGGTTTGTATGTATAAAAACGTCTTCTGTACTTTCCACAGTATGCATCCGATGAAGTGAGCTGTAGCTCACGAAAGCTTATGCTCAAATAAATTGGTTAGTCTCTAAGGTGCCACAAGTACTCCTTTTCTTAATACATGCTGGTTGCATGTAAGTTCTCACCCTAAATATGGCTCTAATAATCTTCTTCACAGGCCAGACGCCCTTCCAGCCTGGGCCCAGTTGTAACCGTGCCTCACTGGGTCACAAATGAGGATACCAGATTCAGGACGAACTGCTGAGAAATAGGGCAGATACATCCCAAGACTGGTGGCTAATCTCCCACAGGATACACCAAACTAGAAACAAAAGTAAACTTCTGTTTCACCACATTGGCTGACAAGAAAACATAAATGCAGTTATCTCAGGCATTCCATTTCTTAGAACACCACCAAAAACACTGGATTCAGAAATGAGTGGTTCTTTACAACCAGTCTCATCAAATAATAGGTTCTTCTGATCCCAAAGGACCAGCCACACACCCAGGTCAATATATAACTTAGATCTTACCCAAAAATCACGCTGATGCCAACCTTTAGTATCTCAAAACTAAAGGTTTATTCATAAAAAGAAAGAAAGGTGAGAGTTAAAATTGGTTAAAGGAATCAATTACATACAGTAATGGCAAAGTGCTTGGGTCAGGCTTGTAGCAGCGATGGAATAAACTGCTGGCTTAAGTCAAGTCTCTGGAGTACATCCACAGCTTGGATGGGTCATTCAGGCCTTTGTTCAGAGCTTCAGTTTGTAGCAAAGTTCCTCCAAAGGTAAGAAGCAGGACTGAAGACAAAATGGAGAAGATGCAGCTGCCTTTTATAGTCTTTTGCCATTGGGCTTGTGCTTCCTTGTTTCAAACACAAACTGCCCAGCACATGGCTCGGAAGCCTTTTCTGTCCATAGACATGCCCATGCATGCCTTGCTGAGTCATTAGGTGTATCCCCTGACTTCTCTCAATGGATCAGTCGTATAGCTGATGGTCCTTAATCGGCCATCAAGCAGGCTAGGCAGTGCTGATGCCCAAACTGTCTGGGGGGTGTCACCCAGAAGCACAGTACAAATGTTGTAATACAGATATGGATACATATCTATACCCCAAAATACAAATGTGATACAAAAACAAATGAGATTATAATATTTGGCAAACTATAACATTTTTGCAGATATCTTACATGGCATATCTGGCACAACTGATTGCAATTTTATAATATTAATATTCATAATATCCTCAAGTGTCCCCCAGAATCCATACAGCGTCACACCCCTCACACAAAATTGATGCAGAAAAGGGTGTCCCTAGACACTGCTGAATGCATCACAAGAATTTTCCATTCTAGGTCCTATATTATTACAAGTTCAGTTTACATCACAAGTATTAGTGTACAACAGAAATAGTTTATCAAAATCATGTCTGACTAAATCAGGCTCTTTGTATACAGCTACCTTCATTTTCTGAAAATATTCTCTCTCTGATGTTACATTAATGTAGACATTAATGCTCTCAAGAGTATAATTACCTTGGCATTTAGCCATGACAGCAATGTGGCAGTGTGCCTCAGTTTCCCACTATATACAGCAGACTACATTTGTAAAGGTTTCTCTGCTGTGACAAGTTTCACAATTGCTTACAGGTATTAGCTGTAACATTTCACTATCATAAAGCTTTCTAGCATACCATGTGTTTTTAGGTATTATTCCCAATATATTTACAGGCTTTGTATCAAAGTCATACACATTGTACCTTTTACTAGGGTTAACATCAAAATCAAATACATTAGAAGGCTAAACCTTAACAGTAACACCAAATTTGTTAAAAGTCAGTGTTTGTAAGTATCTTGGTCATACAATGCCTCGTCTCACTGAATTCCTGGGCTGGCCAGGTGTGTCCTCATTGCTACCAGCTATGAGGCAAATCTTCCCCCTCCCTTTTCAGCCAGGTAGATTGTATCAACCCAGAGACTAGCTTTCAAATTGTCATCTGCTAACAATTTCAAGGCTCGACACTCATTTTTCCCTTCAGCAGGATTGGGTCCTTCACCCTACCCCCAGACCTTTCTCCTAGAAGGCTGGAAACTGAACTTCCCTGCTTACAGGAATCCCTTTGCTGGCTATGTGTGTTCACCAACTGCAGCCCCTCTGTGCTATGAACATCTACACAGACACTCGCCTATATGCTTGCTTCTGGATCCACCACCACCAGCTCAGAGACTGGATTCTGTTTTAAAGAGATAATCAAACGCATCCAAAGTGTCTAAGGGTGAGCATTTGCCTGCTCTTCCCTGCATCCTTGTGGGTTCAGTCATAAGGCTGTTCTGCTCTCAAAAACCAGTAACCCAATCTTTCCTCAGACCCTGAGGTACAGACTGCTTAGTCAAAGAAACAGCATGGAGTCATTCCTGTTCCAACAACATTGTTTCCCCAACAAGCTGGTCAAACACAGCCACTTGGTCATCATAGGGCTGTTCACCCTCCCTAACAATTTTCACTCCATTTGAAACCTTCTCAAAGCTATCCACACTGGATCTTTCTAAAGCAAAGTCAGTGGATCCATTTTCAACAGAAAAATTCTGGCTGTTAGGAAATGAAACTCCCTTGATCACATCACTTTCACCACATCCCTCATTTACAGCGAGCTGGTTGGAAAAACTGCCATGAGGAATTTTCTCCTTAGCAGATTCTCTAAGCAACAATCCCTCTTTCACAGAAATTCTGCCCATACCCTTTTTACCTAGGGCTTGCTCTAAAGGAACATTTTCCTGAGCAACAACAGACTCTTTCTGGGTTTCACTTAAATCCAGAATCACCTGGTAGGGTTGACATATAGTATATGTTCAAAAAAATGTGCTGTATGTATTTTCACTTGCAAAAAGGAAACGTACAGGGAGTCACGGATGTGCTGTTTCAGGAGCAGATGTGTTTGTTGAGCACTCCCAAGGGATATCTGCTAAAGTACTTTTTAGCCAAACAGCTTGACTGAATCAGTGATTTTTCTGTTTACAAGACTGTTAATTGCACTGCAAATGCTGAAGTGGGACATGCCTTGAAGCAAGTCCAAGTAGCCGCCTGGGAATCAAACCCAGTACCTGTCACAGAAAATACATTAGTGAGAAAGAGATGGCACTAGGAAGGGACTGTATCTCTGATTCCCCAAGCTACAGGAATCCTTCAGAGATTATTTCACCAAAAAATGAAGTTATGACTAAATGTTGAGATTATTACTTCCACGATTTCAGCTGTGGAGGACAAGGTATAGACAAGAAACCCCCCTCTACCTTAGGCTAACCCCCCTCTACCTTAGGCTACTATTTACTTATGGAGAGAGAATAAAACTGTAAAAGCAGGGTAGAGTTTAGGAAAAACAACATATATGAAATAGTAGGGTTGTTGGTATCCCTGACTCATTTAACAAACATGGTATTATAATGTAACATGCTTTACAGTTGATCTCTGAAGTATTGGAAAAATTGAGTCCCAATGAATCTTTTCATAAGACTTCATCCCTTTTCCAAAACTAATGATTATTCAGCTGAGAGATTTTATGTACCATCTTTAGCTCAAAAACATTAGTGTTAGACTTTGAGAGCTTTGACACAATAAACTGTTACCACATTTAACTTCCTTCCTTCCATGCATCTACTTACTAATATGGGCTGGTATTTTTGCAGGATTATAAAGCACATGTTGAAAGAGCAGCTGGTGGTAATCTGGTCAAAAGGGATGCTCTTTGGAATTAGGAAACAATTAGAGTTTTCAATAGCATGAGTTTATCCTGGCAAGCCAAATACCTTTGTATTGCTTGAACTGCTACCCTGATATTTGACATTGATGTACTGGTCAAATAAAATCAAACGCCAAAACACACCAGTTTTTTCCACAACTGCACGACCACTTTAGGTATCCTTAAAAAAATTTCACTGTGGAAGCACCATTGTAGGTATTAATGTTATACTAGGTGAGAGGGAGTTTGTTACCTCTTACCAATGCAATTATATATTGTTTCAGCTGATCTTTTGAAAGGACCAATATTTCATCCAAAGTGATATACATTGTTAATACACATGGAGGGGTTCATCTTTCTCTTTTCTATAACTAAATACTTTATAAGTACTTAAACTTCTTGTATCGCTCTTTTGTAAAATGTCAGTTATAGAAAACAAACAGCATATACCATAATGTTTCTTCAGAAAAAAAAACAACCTAATTTCCTACAACAAAATATACTTTATACAAGGAATTTATTACATATTCAGATATTACTACAAAACATTTTGAAAAAGATACATTCAAATAGAATGCCAATGCCACTACCAGATCAGACCAGCTGATCATCTACTTCAGTATCCTGTTGTCCCTGCCAGTACCAGATGCTTCAGAGGAAGGTGCAAGAAACCCTGGACAATGAAGAATAACTTACTCATAAGCAAAGTTTCTTCTTAATTCCTCTCATTTAGAGGTAGGTGAATGTCCTGTATCATGACAGTTTATTATACCTATTCTAACACTTAAACAAACAAACACCTTTTACATCCCAATATAATTGTGGATGTTCTTACTGTCCAAGATACAGGCTGGAGCTGCTGCAAGCCCCCAACAGTGCTTTATTTACCACTCCCCTTTCCCCAGGGTATTTTTAGTAAAAGTTAGGGACAGGTTGTGAGTGTCCCATTAATTTTTGTTTATTGCCTGTGACCTGTCCCTGACTTTTACTAAAAATACCTGTGATAGAATGTTAACCTTATGGATGAGATAGAGAGAATCTGCTGTGACTGTCAGAACTCCGGATGAGTTTGTAGGATTGGTAGTTGGAAAATGTATCATCTTCTCTGAAAACTAAGCAAATTTAAGTGGAAATATTTGAGACAAAATTAATATAAAACACCAGATGGCCATTTTTAGAGTAGCATCATACTTTAAGTTCTGTTCTCCGTATGGCAAAAACAGTGAACAAGGTAGGTGACCTCTTGGTTTTTTTTTTTTTTTTGAAGTCTATTTATCACCCAACATATGTAATTCTCCCACTCTACAGTTTTGCACAAACTTAATAGAATGGGCTATCGCAATTCTCAATACACCTTGTGGTGAAGGCATCTGAGTTCTATACAGTTTTCTAAGGCTGCCACATAACGGTCTATAGCAAAAGCTGACATTCTTTAAGGACCACTGACTTTTATTGCCTAAAAAGTAGATTTATTCCAGCTTCTGAGAAGAAGAGTCAGGCAGTGGAATACCCATCCTTCCCATCAAA
Source organism: Eretmochelys imbricata (assembly GCF_965152235.1). Taxonomy (NCBI): domain Eukaryota; kingdom Metazoa; phylum Chordata; order Testudines; family Cheloniidae; genus Eretmochelys; species Eretmochelys imbricata. Next base: position 92,495,859 of record NC_135575.1, read on the forward strand.
GAGGTTTCTCAACCTTTTCTTGTATTTGGTATTTCTGAAAGATGTGAATTGAAACAAATAAATATATATTAGCAAAATGAAACAGTCATGAGTGGGGATCCCATATCCTTATACTCGAAATATCCTAGTTTCCTCTCCCCACAGTTTTATAGAATTTAATCCCATACTCATTCTCCTCAAAGAATACCAACTGCTTACAAAATTATCTTTAGGAAAATATTTAGAGGCAATGCACCATTTTCCTAAACAGTTAGCTTCTTTTAATAGACTTAGTGGTCAGGGTGTGTGGGGGAAGAGTATAGTTTTCTTTTAAAATATTAGTTAAACTTGAAATACAGTGGTTTCTCCTCACTTTGAGCAACTTCCCTTCCCTACATACATGTGTGGGTTACTTATAAAATACAGGCACACATTTTGGCTTGCTGCATAGCAGCAATGAAAGTGGTTTAAATATTAGACATGAATGTCCAATACACAAATGTTAAACATCAGCAGTTCTTGCATTTTAACTGAGGTCTTTAATACTATGTACAGTTCAGGTTGTACATACTGCAGATACTTTTTAAAAGTTTCATTTTGATTTAATGATAAAGTCTGTGTATTCACTAAAATCCTGTGTAACTTTGAGCTGGAATCAGACAGTAAGTATTGTTTCACCACAGCTTCTGTGACAGTTGCATTACACATACTCCTGAGAACCTCAGTCTTCCGTTACCTTTTAGACGGCATTTCACAGGCTGCATTAAAGACATATTTAACAAAAATAAAGGTTCTAAAAAAGAAATGGTATAAATGCTTTTCGACATGTTGGGTAGCAGCTGAAGTTGTTCACATAGAACTCATGGCATAGAACTGCAGCCAATGCCTGGTTAAACAGCACATACATCACTACAAGCCACCAGGTTAAGTTTTGAAATCCAAATGTGATGGCCATGGATACATATATTAGGAGTTCAGCAAAATAATGTGGGCAAGATACCCTCTCAAACCAGTCTCCAAAAGGAATGCTGTGGCTCAAGTTTACTACCTTTCCTGCAATTTAAAGAAAGAAAAAAGTTAGTTGATAGAGCATGTATTAAAATAAACTTTAACTCTTAATCCATATTTATGTATAGTTACGGAGTAATGCTGAGCACCTGCAGTTCCCACTGACTTCAGTAGGATTTGTGGGTGCTAAGCACTTCTGAAGAAGAATCACACCACTTTTATTAGATGCCTACATATGGATTAAGGAGCCTAATTTTAGCCACTCAGGTTTGAAAATAGTGACCTTAACTCATTCCCAATACAATGTGTAATGTTATGGTTACTTTAAGAAGTAAGGTCTAAGAATAGAGTGAGATTTTCTAATCATAGCTCAGGAAACTAATTCCTTCTGTAGCCTCTGCATATCAGCCCCCCCATTTATAAAAGAGAGATGATAAACACTTACCTAATAAAAACTTCAAAAACAGACTCCAACGAGAAACTGCTGAATTGGAATTAATTTGCAAACTGGACACCATTAAATTAGGCTTGAATAAAGACTGGGAGTGGATGGGTCATTACACAAAGTAAAACTATTTCCCCATGTTTATTCCCCCCTCCCCCTTTAGTTTCACCTTGTCAACGGGGCCATCCTGATCATCACTACAAAAGGTTTTTTTCTCCTGCTGATAATAGCCCACCTTAATTGATCACTCTCATTATAGTGTGTATGGCAACACCCATTTTTGCATGTTCTCTGTGTGTATATATATCTTCCTACTGTATTTTCCACTGAATGCATCCGATGAAGTGGGTTTTAGCCCACGAAAGCTTATGCTCAAATAAATCTGTTAGTCTCTAAGATGCCACAAGTCCTCCTTTTCTTTCTGCTGATACAGACTAACACAGCTACCACTCTGAAACCAAATTAAGTGGCAATAAGTGTTCCTAACACATTTTAGACATTTTTCTATTCAGGATGATACAAGTGTGAACCTTCTTTTTAAACCTTGCATATTGTGAATAACTACATATCACCTGCTCAAGTCTCTTCCAGATAGACTAAGTTAACCCCTTGGAAAGTGATCTACAGAGATACATATTCACATCAGCATTCATTTCACTGAGTTTTTGGAAAATACCAGTGTTCTAAGGGGTTGGGCTTAACAGAGATTCATTGTGACACACAATTTTTAATGGAAAAGTTATTACAAACAGCTCCAAGAAGTGAAATATCTCACCTGATTTACTTTTTCTAAGATTAGCTAGAATCACATGGCATCTATGTTGGTGAACTGAGGCCCAAATGTACATAATAATTCCTAGGGCGTGGTACCAGCAGATTTGCATAAAGAGGTCTTTCCCTGAATTAAAAATAAAAATAGTATGCCTATTAATACAAGATTAGGAAAAAAAGTCTGCATTAAACCCTCACCAACACCATCTCAAAAAAATTCAGCTTTTATATATATATATAAATAATGTTGCAGCTTTTCCCAGTGTATGCCCCACTTCTTGAATAATGGTGAAGGGAGCTTTTAAACACAACTTGTGCAGACAGTGAACCACACCCTAGTTATGAATTGCTGCAGGCCTTTATTCTTAACTGTCTGCTACTGCAAATTATAAATTAGTCAGTTTTCTTTTTAATCAGTAGCTGTAGGAATAAGGGAGGGTGCATGCTACAAGCAGAAAGGGTTACCATTTGGTTCAGGCCTCCATATTCTAACATGTTTTGGACTGTGACAGTGTTTGTAAAAGTGTATTTTTATCACCATGTTAGAAGACTGTGCCATAGCTGAGGTCAAGATATCATGACAGAATTGTGTTGCCTTATCTACACTAGCAATTAAAAAAAAAAAAAATGGTGAGAACAGATGATTGATTTGCAGGAATTTTGCACTATGGATGGACCCCAGTGCTTATGCCAAGGCACCATCTCTGTGGAATGCCATGATCAGAAAGGTAGAAAATGCACCCAGACAGCGCCACCTAGAAAAGGCTTTGTTTGCACCAAAGTCATTCTAAGAGGGCTGTAAAATCAGCGTGGAGGACAAAAGCTACCTCTAAGATAGCATGAAATGACTTAAATTCTATATCTAGTGCTGACCACATAAGAAAAATTAGTCATGTGAAATGCACACCAGGGGCATTCTGGTTCATCATGTACCTATGCAGCAGAGCAAACAACAGCTCAACTGTAGGACTTAGTGCAACATGTTGGCAGAAACAGGTCACATTATTCATGAATCCTTTAGAGCTCTTTGGATACTTAATTGGCCCAAGTAGCAAAGAGAAAGGAGACGGATACTAGACATGTGACTGGAGGCCAAGAACTAAGTAAACAGGCAAAGGTGCTGGCAGACTCATATTTAAAGGAGGGTCCACAGCAAAGAGAAACTTCAGACTATAATAGCTGTGTAACCAGAGAGATCCTGACCTCTGCTGGACTGGAGGTTCCTTCATAAAGTGGAAGCAGCTCATTGACAAAGATAGGATGAGTTGGGCCTGGGAGTCTAAGGGACATGGTGGCATACGGCAAACAACGGTACTGAGCTATAAGGAGAAACCGCATGTTGAGCAGAACTAGGACACATACTACGGCCATGCATGTGATGTCATGTGCTGGTTAATAAGTCTGACTTTAAGTAACTGCAGTAAATACTTTTATAGATCTCATCAAATACCTCTTCTGTCACATACACCTGCACACAAAAACACCCTGTAGATAGAACTTTAGAAGGTGAAAAGAATAGGCATTCTACTAATCTCTCGTTCACCCTTTCCCCCACTCCCACCCTCACCAAACCATCTTGTGATACTAGAAACAAATTAAAAAGAAGCTGCAAGTATGGTTAGCACTAAAGAGACACTCACCATTGCTGACATTAGCCGGCACTTGACACAGCACAGTTAAGCCAATAACAATATAGTACCCAAGCCCAAAGCAGTATTGTACGATATGAAGGAAACCACTGGAGAAGACACTGATGCAGAGGCACTCTATGAGCCTTCGAAAGCTGTGTAGCCAGAGGAGCATGAGAACCAAGAGGGCAGACAGGTGTTTGTCACCTACAAGTCAAACAGAAGTGACAATCTCAAACTCTTCCTCTTCACAAACTGAGCTCCAAATTCCCTCTGGAAACCAATTTTCACTATAATTTAATTTGCATTCATTTTAAAACTACTTAGAAGGACATCAGCTATGGAACCTGAGCAGCAGGAATGAGAGAGAAAAAAATCAGTGTGTGCATTTTTAAGATGACTGCCTTGAAAGATGGAGAGTAAGTCCTTTTGGACAGAAAGGATGCTTTTTAATTTGCGTATATGTTACCCGCACATTATGACGATGAGCACATTTAGCGTCTGTCTTACTATTAGTATTTCTAAAGGAACGCTGACAACTTGAAGGATGGAAAATTTTTTTTTAAAAATGAGTTAAAAGTGAGAGGGCGGGTGTAAAAACTACCTCCAAATTCCCCAGTCAATTTCCCTATTTTTTTAAAAAAGTGCTCCTCTTTTCCTCTGTTAGTGTCTGAAAGAACCACACAAATAGAAAAGACTATAGTGAAACTGACTACACATGATGTATCATGTGCATAATATCATGAATTAATCAAATGCATGATGTAAACAAACTTTTGAGAGAGATTTTTAATTTCTTTCAGTTGCACAGAAAAACCTCAGATTATCCAAAATGTGAAAACATACAATAAAACTGGAATTTGGTTTTTCTAAGTTTTGGCTATGACCTCTGAGCGGTTACAAGATTTACTGAGTCATTTCAAGTGTTACCTGTAACAATTTTTAGGCAGAAGTTTTTTTTTTTTTTCAGTTGACTGAATGTGCTAAAGGTGAATTGTAAAGCAAAACACCTTTTTTTGTTGTTGCTTTTATTACATTTTGATGATGTATTAAGATAGACCCTTTTTTTAAATTAAGGCTAAGAATCAGCATCCCCTTCCTGCTCAGTTGGGGGAAGGGAGAGCTGCACAGGTCCTCCATTTTTCTTGCTAGGGTAAAATAAAAGAAAGGCCAGATATTTACAGTGTGATAAAAAACAAAAGGAATATATTTTTAAAATGTATGAAATACTTTTTATATATCCTAAAAACAATTTTACAGGGCAAAAATAGTTTTGCTTTGCCGTTCACTTTTAAATCAATTAAACCAAGCGATTATTCTGGAACATCCTTTCCATTAGTTTCTTCTGTCTAAATAAAGGAAGGATTATTTCTAGAAAAGGAGTGTTGAATAATGGTTAAAGCCTTGAACAAGGCCACTGACCCTCTCTGTGCCTTGGTTTCCCGACCTGTACTTTTTACGGTGGCCCTGCAAAGATTAACGTGTGGGTATCATGGGATTCTATGTTTACAGCCCTCCCAAATCTATAAAACCCTTACATAATTACACCCTAATCTAGAATTTTTCAAATAAAGTATTTCCTTACCAATCTAATGTGAGATCAAATTTGCTTCTTTCAGATCTATTAACAGTGTTATTAAAACTCCAAATAATCAAGATTTTTTTTTAATCGTGATTAATTTGAGTTAATCACATGAGTTAACTGTGATTAATTGACTGCCCTAGTATAAATTAATAAATTAGGGATGAGTAGCTGATGTATTCTCAAAGGAAGGTCAGGAGAGTATAGCGGTTCTGTGTTACAACATCTGTGCATCTGTCCATAACATGTGGAGTACTTGCCCACATCCTGGTTCTGCGAAGCTCCACCAAGAGCACTGAGCAAATCCCGAAGCCATATCGGGAAAGGTCTTGCTAGGAACAAAGCTTGAATAAGCAATAGGAGCAACAAGCCATTCCAGACCACAGAAAGAATATAAAAGTGAGAAAACCACCTGTGGAAGAAAGAAGCAGCAGTATTTTACTTTCTGGATTTTTCAATCAATTTTTTCTTATCACTCCTTTTTTCAGTGTTGGAATTCAGTGACCAGGTCTAAGGAGAACAGCCCATTTTCATTTGGCCTAACCTCCCACAATAAGAGATGATGGGGTCTTTTATGGAACTACCAGATGTCTACCATAGCCTCATTCCAACAGTCTTTCCTAGTTATATGCTGCTCAGAATACTAAACCTCCCACTCACTGTATCTTTTTCCATGTTTTTAGAACCTTCAAGTGGATGCACTGGAAAACTAGAAGAGTGAGCAGAGACCACACAAAACAAGTGCAAGACTCAAGGCTTTAAATAAATAAATAAATATAATACAAACCACACAGCAATACATGAATGTAAAATAAAATTTTTAAACTATAAAATGCTTCAGTTAAAAGTATGACAATGTCATGCTTTAATACCCCAGCCATCCTGCCTGGAATTCTTTTCTGGGCATTTCCATGCTGTTGCCTCGAACAGCATTTTCATTTTCTTCACCTCTTCTGAACAGACCATGGAGAAATTACTACTGTTCTGCATTTATCTTTTGTACAGAATCACCCAGACACCATTATACAGCTGGACTGTGTGATGTTTTGTCACCACACAAATCCAGGAGTCTTTAAATTGTCTTGCAGACCTAGGGATTATTCATCTCTCTTGATATCTTTAAGGCAAGACTGGATGCCTTTCTGGAGTGTATGCTTTAGATAAACACAAGTTATTTGGCTCAATAAAGGGGTAACTGGATTAAATTTAATAACCTGTGAAATACAGGAGGTAATTCTAGATAATCTCATGGCTTCTTCTGCTCAAAGTCTATGAATAAAATCAGGACATCTGGCGATATCTGCCAATAGATAAACATTCAGGATGGGAATGCTCAAAGTTTCCTGACCGCAGGACTTCCTCGGATGATTTTGACTGTGTAATCAAATAAGACTGTATTTAGCTTCAGAATATGGCAAACTGACCTGGCATTTGAGGTTGATTTTTTATTTTTCAAATCATATGGGAGATAGAATGCAGAGGATTTGGATCCACAATGGCAAACAAAGATGTGTATCACACTGAGAACTTTCCAGGGGCTTAATAAATTTGACTTTAAGGGTAACATGATCAAATTCTCCTAATCAGTTAAAATGGGAATGTCCTACAGTGCTGACATATCTCAGCTGGCAACTTTAAATTTCTCTGGATAGACAAGAGTGCTCCACAAGAGTATTGGGCTTGTATCCAGTGCTGACAATCATTTAGGAGCAGGGTATCGGCCTCTGATCAGCATTCCACAACATTCTCTCTCAAATATAGCAGGTCACTCACACAGATGAAGAGCTTCATTGTGCACACAGAAACCATTTGCCCGCTTAGAGCGGGCAGACCAAGCAGGTACAGATTTAATTTATCTGAAAACACCCTTTGTACTCCAGTCTCATACAGACTAACACGGCTGCTACTCTGAAACAGTAGGGTTTGTTATTAGTAAAGTGGGCTTAGAGACAAACAGAACTCAAACTGCTATGAGTTTTTATGCAAACCAGGTCTCCACTTAGCCCATATTCAAGTCAAACTCAAGTCTTGTTTGATACAGGCAGCTTAGACTCTTGGGGAGGCCCCCCGAAGTGGAAAGTTTGTGCGGGAAGAGGGATGGAACAGAGGCTGAAGAGGTAGCTAATGGACATACTCTTCCCTCTCCTCTCTAAACCCCTCCCAAGGGTTTTTTACTAGAGTTATTTTAATAGCTGGTTGGTTGGTTGGTTCAGTGTTACAACTATATTCCCATAAATAATAGCCCAAAACACATACATACGTGTGTGCAGGTGCATGTGTATTTTAAACTATTTGTTTAGAAAGTTTTTAACAAGTTTACAAATATCAGAAACAATCAGTACAATAGTTAGCTTTCATTTATATGGGAATATAGTCATCAGAACTTTCTACTGAACAAAGTGTTACCGTATTACAGAGTGAGCATCATTACAACACCTGTATCCTTTTTAGTGATTTTATTAAATTGGGTGAAATCTCTATGAACACAATTTAATAGACCAGACATATCTATCAACTGCTAATATTTTTAAAAATTGGCCAGGTGTACTGGTTCAAAAACATCCATCTTTGTAATGTAAAGAGTGGAGTGCAGCTACTATTAAGGCTACTTAAAAGAGTTGATGCCTTGGCCGTGAACTGTGCACTCACCCTCACTCACACCAAGTAAGAAGATCACCACGGTTCACAGGTGAACTACAGCAGATAACATGCAGAGGCAAAGTCAGGACATCAGTGGTCCAAAAAACATTCTAAATCCCTCTGCCAGCAGCACAAACAAACATTTACAGGACCATGCCACTGCAATAAAGGAGACAAAATGAGCCTTTTACTCCACAAATCAGTATGGCAGAATCACAGCCAGCATAGACATTTCACACAGCAAACCAGCTAATCAACCCAGTTTTCACAGCCCAGACACCAGACCCAAGCATCAGCCATTGTAAAGAGCTGTCAGCATACGTCACTGAGCAACTGAATACAGAGGGATTAACTGGAAAGGAAAATTCCCCCCCTCACCCAACTATTATCTGCCCTAGCACTCCTGGCAAAGTTTGGGCCTCCTCACATATGCCGAAGTTCAAGAAGCCCTGAAAAATATTACAGGTACAACCTATTAAATGGATCCATGTCATTCGTGGTTGGTAGAAGCCAACGAAGAATAACTATGATCATGGCCAATGGAAATAGTCAAGGCCACCTTCAGAGAAACACACCTAAAAATTCTACAGTTTACCCAATCCTCAAGAAGCCATTACTTGATTCTGAAGTTGATTCCAACTACTGTCCCATCTCTAACCCTCTGTTCCTGGGCAAAACAAGTGAGAAAATAGCAACCATCAAGCTCCAACAACATGTTACATTAGCCAACATTCTGGATGCCTCACAATCAGGATTCAGAGCAGAGCACGGCATATAGATGGGTCTTGTCAAGGCAGATTCCCCACTCTGGCACTTTGATATCAGGTGAATTCAGAGTCTGACCATCTTTAGGAAACATTGCAAGGCCTTCAGCAACTGACTTAAGTGAGTGGTATGTGGCTGTTTATAGGGTCACTGGGTTCGAACCCAGAGTAGTGGGTGGGCCCGCGTTTCCCCACTGACCACCAGCGAAGTGCTATAAACTCTGAGAAGAGGGCAAAGCTCCTTTGGAAGCCTGAGTGAAGGGCTGAATTTAAATGGCCCACAGCCAGGGCTGAAGACCCTGTTGAGGAAAGATGAACAGTTTTGTTGGACTTTTGCTACCTTGAAGGGTTTGATTTTGATTGTGTGACCCAGCCAAAGGGCCGAGGCACTGAAGACCCGCCACGCAAGGTCAACAACCTACAGGAGGTGCCAGGAGCAGGAAAGAGACTGCAGTCCTGTATGCAGCAGCAGGTGACGCTCAGGAAGTGAGCATCCCCCATCACAGATGTATTAGCAGAGTGCCGTAAGCAAGACGTGAGACGTAATTCCTTCCACTCAGCACTGATAAGGCCTCAGCTGAAGTACTGTTTCCCATTCTGGGCACAACACTTTGGGAAAGATGTGGACAAACTGGAGAAAGTCCAGAGGAGAACAACAAAAATGATTAAAGACCTATGAGGAAAGATTGAAAAAAAAACAAAAACAAAAACAAAACTGGGTTTGTCTAGTCTGGAGAAGAGGAGACTGAGGCAGGACATGATAACAGTCTTCCAAGTACGTAAAAGACTGTTAGAAAGAGGAGGGTGATAAACTGCTCCCCTTATTCAGTGAGGACAAAAAGTAATGGGTTTAAATTGCAACAAGGGAGATTTAAGTTAGACGTTAGAAAAAGTTTCTACAAGTAGTTAAGCACTGGAAAAGATTAATTAGGGAGGTTGTGGAATCTCTGTCACTGGAGGTTTTTAAGAACAGGTTAGACAGACACCTATCAGGAATGTCGTACATAATACTTACTAGTAGTTCTGCCTCAGTTCAGGGGACTGGATGAGATGACCTACTGAGATCCCTTCCAGTCCTACATTTCTAGGATTCTATGGGTTGCAGCATGAAACCTTTAGATAAGAAAATTGATACATACTTGAAAGGACATCTATTAAAGGCAGTACCCTGTGGCACTGTTATTTTCTATCATGCAAATACATATGCAGGTGTTTCTTTACAGACATATTTAGCTAGTTAAATACTCCATGGCAACCAATTGTTGTTACTATCCAAATGCAGTAAAATAGCATGTACAAAATGAGCTTTGCCCTCAGTCCTGTTCGTCTGGTATAAAACAAAAAACTCACCATCGCAAAGGCCGTGATCTTAATGGGTAAAGAGACTAAATTACTTTGTCTGTTTTTTGGCCCTGAAACTGCAACTGGTGTATCTCCACCAGAGTAAGCTGTAGCCTAGCCAGGGCTCAGACCTTTTTATCATCAGGCAAACAGAGGGAGTTTGCCTGGGAACCGTTCGGGAGGAGCTAAGGTGAGTGCTGCATTAGGGGGCCTGTGTTGTGAGCTGGTGGGGTGAATATCCAAGTGTCCGTGTGCTGTGACCATTTGTTTGACTGGAGCTAGTTGCAGGGACTGTTTGATGGTGTCTGTGTTTGTTTGAAAAGTGTGAATTGGGAGTGCTTTGTTCCAGGTGGGCCTTGAGTGGCTGATCGGAGGGAAGGCTTTGAGCCAGGCCAACTGCCTTGAGCCAGCAGCCTTATAAAAAGGCAGGCAGTTGCGAACCGAGGACAGGCAAATAGAGGGAGTTTGTGGGAACTCTCCCGAGGTGAACTTCCAGGCAGAGTGTATTTGCCTTTCAGGCTTCTGTGAGAAGTAAATACAACTCCTGAGGACACTCTCAGAAGGAAGACATGGATAGTGAGCGATCAGCTGTTGTGACCTGCACAGGATCTGCCATGTTTGTCTTTCTCCCAGAGGACAGAAGTGACTTTGTCTGTACAAAGTGCAAACTGGTCTCCATATTGGAAGAGAAGGTTAAAGGATTAGAGATGCAAGTATCAACCTTGCATTACATCAGAGAAAATGAAGACTTTCTGGATAGAAGTTAGTGTTTGGTTCTGGAGGCACAACATGCCGAAGAATCAGAGAGGGCACCGCAGAACAGGGAAGAAAATTGGCAGCATGTGACCTCCAGAAGAAGAATGAGTGTAGGAGCAGGATTTTATAATTGTTCTATGACAATTAATGAATGATTTGATTTCATCCTGCCAGCCACCCTTTTTGAATAGGGGAAAGGAATGACCTTCTGGGACATTGGTAGAAATGCATCTGACAGACTGCCAGTGTCTGTACTGCCAGAACAAATCTTATGACTGATTATGGTCACCCTTTTGTTTTAGGGTAAGTTATAATGTCTACTATGGTTTCCTATATGTATTACAAATTAGGCACTCTAGTTAAATATACATTTCTTTGTTTTAAGGTTTAGTAAGTAAGAGACAGGATCTTGTATTGTGTCTATGTTAAGGAGATTAGAGGAAGGCTTAATTTATAATGTTTTTTGCCCAATATAAACTGACACTATTTGTACTCTCAAAGGTCTCTGTAAAAGACTGTGTATGTGAATGAGGAATGCATTCATCAGGAAAAGAAAGTGTGAAGGCCATTGTTATAGCCAGATGGTCAATGAAGGAGTGAAGAGACTTAATGACACCAAAGAACCATCAATGGGCATCCATAATGAAGGAAGGGCAGATTGACGACCCTGTGGTGAAGGCTGGCACCCCTAAAGACAGGATAATTGATTAAATTAGAACCAGGACAGGATGACCCTCTCGGAGGTGTATTGGAATGTTTACATCAAAAGATGCACCAATTAAGAAGTAACCAGTCACAAACTGACACAGCAAAATCCATAGACTTCAACAGAGCAAAAGACTATAAGAACAGGGTGTTTGGCCATGGGACATTGGATTCATCTTGCCATGCTCCAGGAGCATCAGATCTCGACCGACAGAGCCCTGCTCCCCTCTGCGACCAATCTGGCTGGCCACCAGATTGATCCAGACTCTGGATCGGTAATTATAAACATTGACTGGCAGAACTGTGTGCACATGGTGAGTGTAAGAGAGCTTGAAAAGCATATGCTAACAGTCGTATTCTCAATAAACGTGGCGTGCAGCCTTCTCCCCTATAAAGATCCCGTGTGCTTCTTATCAGTATAACATGAGGGAGAACCTATATACCCCCTATGCAGATAGAGGTCAGACACCATTTTCAGACTCTCTGCACAGGTACTACTGTGGAGAATGATTTGGTAGACACATCGGAGGGAAGGTATCCCTAAGGAGATCCCATCGACCAGAAGGCATGGGATGCATTGTTCTAGGGGATGGCGGTTCCACGACCACTACTCCCAAGAGAAGGAGACAAGTGGTTGTGGTCAGGGACTCCATCCTAGAGGGGGATGGAGTCATCCATCTGCCGACCAGACCAAGAGACTTGAGAAGTGTGCTGCTTGCCTACAGCTAGAATTCAGGATGTGACGGAGTGTCTGCTGAGACTGATCAAGCCCTCGGACCACTACCCCTTCCTACATCTCCATGAGGGCGCCAGTGATACTGCCAGGAATGACCTTGAGCAGGTCACTGCAGAGTATGTGGCTCTGGGAAGAAGTCTGAGGTGCAAGTCGTGTTCTCGCCCATCCTCCCTGCTGAAACAAAAGGCCCAGGTAGGGACTGTCAAATTGTGGAGGTAAATGCATGGTTATGCAGGTGGTGTCAGAGAGAGGGCTTTGGATTCTTCGACCATGGGATGTTGTTCCGGGAAGAAGGATTGCTAGGAAGAGAGGGGATCCACCTAACAGAGAGAGGGATGAGTATCTTAGCAGGCAGGCTTGCCCGGGGTACAGTGACCTAAGCCCAGAGGTAAGTGGGATACCGGGAGGAAACACAAGGAGGAGGGTGCAACATAGGAGGCCTCCTGATGCACCTAAGAGAACTAGCCAATTGCTTTGCTTTCTCAGTGTGAATGTACACAAACGTAAGAAGCCTGGGAAACAAGCAGGAAAAATTGGACGTCCTGGCACAGTCAAAGAACTATGATATGACTGGAATAACAGAGACTTGGTGGGGTAGCTCACATGACTGGAGCACTGTCATGGATGGGTATAAACTGTTGAGGAAGGACAGGCAGGGGAGGAAAGGTGGAAGAGTTGCACTGTATATAAGAGAGCAGTATGATTGCTCAGAGCTCCGTATGAAACTGGAGAAGAGCCTGTTGAGAGTCTATGGATTAAGTTTAGAAGTGAGAGCAACAAGGGTGATGTCATGGTGGGAGTGCGCTATAGACCACCGGACCAGGAGGATGAGGTAGACAAAGCTTTCTTCAGACAATTAACTGAAGTTTCCGGAACACAGGCCCTGGTTCTAGACAGGGTGATTGAAGTCCCCCATATCTGCTGGGAGAGCAATACAGCAATGCACAGAAAATCCAGGAAGTTTTTGGAGAGTATTGGGGACAACTTCCTGGTTCCTCCAGTATTGCACCAACTAGGGGCCGTTCTCCTCTTGACCTACTGCTTACAAACAGGGAAGAATTGGTATGGGAAGTAGAAGTGGGTGGCAACCTAAGCAGCAGTGACCATGAGATGGTTGAGTTCAGTATCCTCACAAAAGAAAGAAAGGAGAGTAGCAAAATACGGACCCTGGACTTCAGAAAAGCAGACTCTGACTCTGTTAGGGACTGATGGGCAGGATCCCCTGGGAGGCTAATATGAGAAGGAAAGGGGTCCAGGAGAGCTGCCTGTATTTTAAAGAAACCTTATGGAGGGCACAGGATCAAACCATCCCGATGTGCAGAAAGACTAGCAAATATGGCAGGCAACCAGCTTGGCTTAACAGTGAAATCTTCAGTAAGCTTAAACACAAAAAGGAAGCTTACAGGAAACTTGGACAGATGACTAGGGAAGAGTATAAAAATATTGCCTGAGCATGCAGGGGTGTAATCAGGAAGGCAAAAACACAACTGGAGTTGCAGCTAGCAAGGTATGTGAAGCGTAAAAAGAAGGGTTTCTACAGGTATGTTAGCAACAAGGAAAGGGTCAGGGAAAGTGTAGGACCCTTAATGAATGGGGGAGGCAACCTAGTGACAGATGATGTGGAAAAAGCTGAAGTACTCAATGGTTTTTTTGCCTCGGTCTTCAGACAAGGTCAGCTCCCATACTGCTGTCCTGGGCAGCACAGTATGGGGAGGAGGAAAGCAGCCCTCAGTGGTGAAAGAACAGGTTAAGGACTATTTAGAAAAACTGGACATACACAAGTCCATGGGTCCGGATCTAACGCATTCGAGGGTGCTGAGAGAGTTGGCTGATTTGACTGCAGAGCCACTGGCCATTATCGGGAGAGGTCCCAGACGATTGGAAAAGGCAAATATAGTGCCCATTTTTAAAAAACGGAAGAGGAAGAACCCAGGGAACTACAGCCTCACCTCAATCCCTAGAAAAATCATGGAGCAGGTCCTCAAGGAAACCATTTTGAAGCACTTGGAGGAGAGGAAGGTGATCAGGAACAGTCAACATGGATTCACCAAAGGCAAGTCATGCCTGACCAACCTGATTGCCTGCTATGATGAGATAACTGGCTCTGTGGATATGGGGAAAGCAGTGCACATGATATATCCTGACTTTAGCGAAGTTTTTGATACAGTCTCCCACAGTATTCTTGCTAGCAAGGTAAAAAAGTATGGACTGGATGAATGGACTAGAAGATGGATAGAAAGCTGGCTAGATTGTCAGCTCAACGAGTAGTGATCAACGGCTTGTCATGTAGTTGGCAGCTGGTATCAAGCGGAGTGCTCCAGGGGTCGGTCTTGGGGCCGGATTTGTTCAACATCTTCATTAATGATCTGGATGTTAGGATGGATTGCACCCTCAGCAAGTTCACAGATGACACTAAGATGGAGGGAAAGGTGGATATGCTTGACGATAGGGGTAGAGTCCAGAGTGACCTAGACAAATTGGATGATTGGGCCAAAAGAAATCTGACAAGGTTCAGCAAGGTCATGTGCAGAGTTCTGCACTTAGGATGGAAGAATCTGATGCACTACTACAGGCTGGGGACCGACTGGCTAAGCGACAGTTCTTCAGAAAAGGACCTGGGGATTATAGTGGATGAGAAGCTGGATATGAGTCAGCAGTGTGCCCTTGTTGCTAAGAAGGCTAATGGCATACTGGGCTGCATTAGTAGGAGCATTACCAGCAGATAGACGGAAGTGATTATTCCCCTCTATTCAGCACTGGTGATGCCATATATGGAATATTGCGTCCAGTTTTGGGCCCCTCACTACAGAAAGGATGTGGACATTACAGAAAGGATGTGGACAAATTGGAGAGAGTCCAGCAGAGAGCAACAAAAATGATTAGGGGGCTGGGGCACATGACTTATGAGGAGAGGCCGAGGGAGTATGGAGAAGAATGAGTGGGGATTTGATAGCAGCCTTCAACTACCTGAAGGGGGTTTCTAAAAAGGATGGAGCTCCGCTGTTCTCAGTTGTGGCAGATGACAGAACAAGGAGTAATGGTTTCAAGTTGCAGTGGGGGAGGTCTAGGTTGGATATTAGGAAACACTATTTCACTAGAACGGTGGTGAAGCACTGGAATGGGTTACCTAGGGAGGTGGTGGAATCTGGCTGGGATGATTTAGTTGGCATTGGTCCTGCTTTGAGCAGGGGGTTGGACTGGATGACCTCCTGAGGTCTCTTCCAACGCTAGTGTTCTATGATTCTATCATGTCATCCAGAATTAGACAATATGGGTATGTCTACACTGCAATAAAACCTCCGCTTGTAGCTCGTGTCAGCTGACTCGGACTAGCAGGCTTTGGACTGTGCGACTATAAAATTGCAGCGTAGACATTCAGACATAAGCCCAGGCTTTGGGACCCTCACCCATTGTGCAGTCTCAGAGCCTGAATGTTTACATTGCAGTGCTATAGCCTTGCAGCCCAAGCCCTGTGAGCCCATGTCAGCTGACCCAGACCAGCCATGGGTGTTTTACTGCAGTGCAGACATACCTTGTGATGAAAACAGCTGAGCCTTGGCAACATTACAGCATCCATAGTCTAATGGTGCTGTAACTAAGGGGAACTGTGGATACAAGAACAAACCCTAAAAGGCTATACACCTCTCCAGACAGACGTCAGGACACACTGGTAGGGCAGCTTGCCCTGCTGATGCCCATTATATGCTTTTGCACTGAACAAACAGTTCAGTCTCCTCTATACCTGCCATCTTAGTATCTTTCATTCTAAGACCTTAAAATCAATGATGCTAGCTCTCCAGATTTTGAGAGGTGACTCACAATATCTAGTAGGTTCTTAAAGCTCTAGCTTCTGGAGTTATGGGATTACATGGTAACTTCAGTTTTCCTTAAAACAACCATCACCACCATCACCTATGTTTCCAGCTCTCATGATTACAGAGAAAAGCTGGAAAATGTTAAGAGTCTATCTCAAAGCCCAGAAGCCACTAGATAGCCACACAAAAAAACAACAAAAAAAAACATAACTCAACATTAATCAAAGCAACACAAATATAAAAAACCCTTAAGATTTTCAAACCAATCTCACGACTTTCCAAGGCCCCACGCCTGCAGCCCTTTACACGGCTGAAGAAGGGGGGTTTGTTGCACAAGCGCACCCCACTCCCAGGGCTAAGGGCTGCAGGGCACGCGTGGGGCTCCCCAGCCGAGCCACGCCGCCCGAGGCGGAAGGGGACAGAGCCCCTGCTAGGGCAGGCGGCTGTCCCTGTGCTGGGGACGGGCTAGCAGACCCGGCGCCCCCCCGGCCGGACTGAGGTAACCTCCCTTCACCTCTTGGGCACATCCAGAAGCCGCAGCCAGGCTGGGCGCTGCCCGCAGCCGCTCTTGGTCTTCCCGTAGCGGAGCAGGTCCTGGAAGAGGCCGGGTCGGGGCCCGCCGCGTGGGGCCTGTAGCAGCTCCAGCAGCAGCGCGGCGACGAAGGCGGCGGCCAGCAGCAGCCAGAGGGCGCTGAGCGCGGCCGGCATGGCCCGGGAGCCTCCCTGCGCACGGAGCCGGCCCCTCCAGCCGCAGCCCAAGCCCCCGGAGCCACGCGCGTCTGAGCACCACCCCCGCCGCGGAGCCGGGCTCTTGCTGTGGGGAAAGGGAGGCGGGGCCGGCCACCTCGGAGCCGCGGGGGAGGTCCGGGCAGCTTCCCCGCCCCACTGGGAGGCGCGAGGAGAGCCCGGAATCCCCCCGTTGTCCGCTGTACGCATGTGGCCCTGTGTGCCCTCAGCCTTGGTAGCGTTATACTGTCCGTCTTCCCTCCCCGACGCCCCTGAACCCCCGCCCAGCTGCCCCTCTTCGCCCTCTGCTCTTCCCCAGGCTTCCTTGTACCAAGGCACTTAAAAACAAAAAACGCTGAACAGGAAACAAGCTCAAATAATGACGCATCCTGTAGGGCGGCAAGCACAGGCGCGGCGTGTGCCGGTTCTGTACAGCAAAGCCATTGCCTGTGCATTTGTGAGCAAACTGTGCAGAGAGCTCAATTCTTGCCTTTAAATATAGAGAACAAAAAAGGGGAGCAAATAAATGGAAACTCCCATAAACCTCTCACAGCGGGAGTTAAAGGTCCTTCTGTGAGGACTGTTAAAGGGACACTTAAGTTGTAAGTGTCATACTCACCTGATTTCTTTTACCTGTTGCTGTTACAAGTAACACCTATGATTATTATAATAAAAAGATTACAGAAGAAATATTTTCTTCTATTGACAGTTTGTTTTATGTTGTGTATTTATCTGCACTTGATGTATAGTCAGCTACATTGTTCCTTTTGTGTATTTAGTTTTTTATTTCTGTGCAATAAAAAAGCACCAATCCAACACTCTGGACCCCTTGACAATCATTTAGAAATTTACACATAAGTAAACCCATCAGTTACCCCAAGATCAAATCAGAAAACCCAGGAACACCATAAACACAACAAAAATAATTAGTCTCCTCCCAGATTCCTACAGTGTGGCAGCCCTTCCCATCACCTACTGCAGTAAGGGATAAAAGGTGGTCTTTGTAGCATGCGCTGAAAATCAACAAAGTCAAGATGATAGCAACTGAGAGAGAAATAGGGTCCAGAGGAAAATGCCCTGCTAGCCTCCCCCTTTCTTTTATATCAGTGGGGATCCAGTTCAGGTGGAAGCAATGATTTTATTATTCTGTATTAAGTTTAAAGGATAATTTAGCAGTCCTACTGAAGGTATATTGAATGGATTTTCAAACTTTCAGCCATGGCACATATGCAGAAGTTAATGGTTTAGTTAATGAATTCACAGGGAAACATTCAAATATTTTTAAAATGTTTTGTAATATAGTGGAACTCTGATTTTATTAATGTCTCCAAAGCCACCCAAACCTTCATAAAATCAGGAACCCTCTGATTAGCAGCTGCAGAAGAAAAGGGAACCAGCTTCCTCAAGGTCAGCCAGTTCATTAGGACTTAAGGCCTGAGCTACATACAGTTTTTTGTTCCCATAATACCACTTTGGTTAGTGGTGTGATTGTTCATTAATATAATTATGCCACTACAACCCTTAGTTATCCAGTATAAAAATGGTTAAAATGGTATAGCTTATTCCTGTTCCCATATGGGATTAAGCTATACAGTTGTAAGCAGTTTTATACCAGTATAATGACATGCATGCTAGGCGGTCTGTACCATTTAATTATATCAATATAATATAGTACCTTTTTGGTGTCAACAAGGCTTGTGCTTTACAAATGGGTGTAAGTACTTTGCTGAACTAGGGCCTAAGTCATGCTCCGGTGGTTTCCAGAGTCACACATTTATAATAGTATCAAACTTGCAGCATAAAATTTCTGGAGACCATTTTAGGCCATGAGAATTTTACCAAAGAAACAGTGGTGCCACTTGTTCAGCTGCACAAATGTTACCTGCTGCAGGTTTAATTGACGCAGTAGTAAAAATGCCAGAAGCCACCGGATCCTTGCCTATACAAGGGCTGACACTAGCATATGTGCAACTGAACCATTTGTAGCACCATTGACAATATTTTGGTAACATTTCCTAGTATAGACGGCAGTTAAAACATTCTCTGCTCATTTATATACCAGAACCTTAATGGGCATATCAGCATAACGTGTTATAATAATCATCAGAGCCTATATCTATGTACATGCAACTTTTTGCTGACAAAGCTCTGAGGCTCAATCCAGTTTACCTGGCAATGCAGGCTGAAAGAGTCATATGCCAGTGTGGGAATTTCAAAGCTAAAAATATAAAAATTAAGCACAATATACAGGGAGATCTATGACTGGCTCTGTTTGGGCTCATTCCTGCTATGACACTCACTATCTGCTGTTAAACGTGAACTACTTAGAGTCTTAGTTCAGAATTCTAAATTACACCTGTTTGACTTTCTTGTCCTATCTTGTGTGCTTCATTAAAATATAATTCAGGTGATATTTAAGTTGTTATTATTATTATTATATGTTGCTGAGGCTAGAGAAAGGAAATTTTTAGCTTGTTTTCCTAATTTAGGAACTGATCCTGCAAACACACACACGCTTAACTTTACCCCTGGGCATAAAATTAAACACATGGTAGGTGGTACCAGAACACTGGCCTTATTCATGTTAATGTTTGTATAACCCCTTTTATATCTTTTCCCAAGTGCTTAGATACTATTGTGATAACTGCTACATAAAAACATAGGGTAGCTAGACAGATAGTAGTAGTTGCAACTTCGTTTTTTAAAAATAATATACTGCAGGGCCTTATGCTGTTCATACTAAAGTCAAAGGCAAAACTCCAGTTGACAGCAGAGGGAGCAAGATTGGGCTCTTAGGCACCAGTCCTGCAAATATTTAGGCATATGTTTAACTTTATCCTCTGAGTAGCCTTGTTGAAGTCATTGGGGGTATTCACATGCGTTAAGTTAAGCGTGTATGTAAATCATTTTATAATTGGGTCCATATGCTCAGTATGCTAAGAGGTATCTTATCAGACTTGCATGATATCATTGTACTTGCTTTCCGTTTATTTTACTGTGTTTCATCTGTTGAGGATAAACTTTATAGGGCTTTCCTCAATGCTTTGTTTCAAGCTTTTGAAGAATTCCATTTCCAACTTCTGTTGAAATTCCATTCATTTTCCACAATTGTTTATTGTTATTGAGCCCAGTGTGTTGTTTATTCTTGCCAGCATCACATTTCATTTGCCATAGATGAGCTAAATTCCACAGCAGATCTAAATCATTATGATGTTTTGTTTGTTGCTTCCCTCCCTTGAACTTGACTAAAATGGAACCTCCCCTGATCTCTCCCAAGCTCTTTCTACTTCCCCAATTCTCTGTCACTGTTGACAATACCACCATTCTTCCCATCGACTCCTCTCTGTCTCATGCTGCATGGCCAGGCTGCCTCCAAAACTTGCAACATCTTCTTCCATAACATTTCTAAAAGCTGCACTTTTCTTTCTCTCCAGACAGCTAAACCTCTTACCAGGCTGTCACAATCTCCTGTCTTTGTTACTGACACCTCTTTCACTCTGACCTTGCTGGTACACACATTTCTTCTCTATTCTAAACAAAAAGGTTAACATTAGCATTCCTTGCCTGAAGCTATCCATTTCACTCACCTCTTTGAATCCCTCCACCTGCTCCTCCTCCTTCATTGTACCAAGTTCAAGCTTTTTGTCCTAACTGTTCCCCCAAAATATGTCTTCATGCATTCTTCCCTGTCTCTCCTTATACATGGAATACCCACTCTCAAATGATCCTTAGGGTTATTACTTTCTCCTCACCTGAATCCTTCTGAAGACTTCTGTTGTGATGCTTACAAGAAATCTGTCAACATTTAAATACCTAGACTGAGGGGCAGTTGAGGTATTTTGATATTTAGTTACTGACCTTTGAAATATAGCAAATGTATATATCTGATTGTCTCTCTGTACCCATTCTTTATATGTCGCTGTTTGGATCATTAGCTTTTCCAGCCTGGGCTTGGTACTGCCGGGGAGCGTGACGTGAATGCTGATCCATGCCTCCCCCAATTATGGACTGACTTTGCAGGATTAGGGCCTGTGTTTGTACAGTGTCCAGCATAGTGGGACTTAGATCCCAATCAGGGCCTTAATATAAGTAGTGCTACCTTAATATAAATAATAAATAAGGTTAAGAAGAAAATCATCAGCTCATTTATCAAGTTTGTCGTAAATATAAGGGAAAAAAAACATACTTAAGATGTTTTGATGATTTTTTATAATCTCTGGTAGTGCCTCGTTGTAGTTGAAGAAAAATTAAGTAACTGGGTTTCACTTAAAGAAAAGGAGTACTTGTGGCACCTTAGAGACTAACCAATTTATTTGAGCATAAGCTTTCGTGAGCTAAAGCTTGTATCACATTTTAACTTTGCCATAGTCATTAAGTGCCTCAGATGCAGATGCACAGCTTTCACTGAAGTCAGTGAACAGCCACAGGGTTAGTTCCAATCTATCAAATGTGCTTCCTTTACGGAGTGGAAAGGAAAGTGTACACACACACACATTCCATTGCAGTGCGTGAGCATGATATTGTTGCCATTCTGTGCACATGAATCAGAATCCAGCTCATAGTCTCTAAGGGGTTTCCTCTAGCAAAGCCATGTAAAAAAGGATTTTAATAAATAGGGGCCAAATCCTTCTCCCAACTCCACCAGCATGTAGGGATAGAAAAGGAGAGGAACTAGTGTTCTGTTACAGAGTAGGGAGTCAGCATGGTGGGGGAAGGGGTGGGGTGGATATTCATTTATAGTTGTGCTTTGTGGTGGCTCGACCCATGGTGCCACAATGAGTTGTTCTGAGCCAGGGTATAGCCATAGGCAAGTCTGATGGATCTGCGACTGTGGATCCAGTGTGGAAATCCCTCCCATCCCCCACAGGAGGGCCCACAGTTGTGGTGCAAAAACATGAAGGGGGTGGGGAGGATTCTGTACTCCAAAACCACATGGAGAACCCCTGCACAACGTTTGTTTTCTTGGGCTTTCCATAGTGAGGAAGGTCTTGGCCTTTTGAATTTAAGGTTAGTGACATCCTCTTAAGATTCCACAGGCTGACATAAATGACAAAACAAACAAAAACCACCACACGCCCATAGTCAGAGGGCTGAATCATCAGCCGCAGTTGGTATAGCTGATGAGGGTGGGAAGGGAGGTAACCTTGCAAACGTTATGCCCCTCTCCCTACTAGTAATGGGGTCAGTTCAGCTCCCAGAACAACGTAGAGCAGCTAAGGGCTGCTTGAAGTTGCACTGGCTGGTAACAGTCCCCAAGGGGACATTCTGTTAGCTGGGGATCCCTACAGTGTTGCAGTGCTCCAGCCCTGCCATTTTCCCCTGGCCGTGCCTTCAATATTCCCTGTATGCCAGAGGAATCCCCAACCAGCCAGTTAATCTGACTTTCCACTTGTTTCCCACTGCCAGAGCAGAACAGGGGACCAGGATCCGAACCTCAATATTTATTTTAGTCTCCACAGGCTTTTGAAAGAGGAATTGCAATTGCAGGGGTGGGGAATTCTTCAAGGGGGAGAGGAATTTGTGGTGGATTGTTAAATTGTTATGCCTAATTTTTACATTATGGCAAGGATAAGGATGGGCACCTTGTTATCACCTCTATACATCTAAACAACTAAATTGTACTATGTCATCTCTTCAGTTTTGTACAGCAGTAAGAATCTTTGGGAAATAAATCCTTTAGAACTTCCTTTTAGATATGAAGCATTCCGAGTCATGGATTTTGTTTGCTGTGTTGCACTTATTAGCTATAGTCATTGTGTACAGTGACTGCACAATAAAGGTTTTAAAACGTTTTATATAAATAGCTGCCTCTAGATGGCACACAAACTCTTTATTTGAATCCTAAAAACAACCCATTCTCCTGAATTGCTTGTGGATGTCACAGGTAGCATTTCAGACTTTTGTGGCTTATAGTCAGAAAGTCTGAAATGTTACTGACCATAATTGAATCAAAGCTGTCCATTCACAGCTATTCCCCAAATTAAATCTCTTGAATAAAGTTGTAGAATCTACAGTTAACATTTTTAAGCTTTTTAAAATTATGAATGCTTATGACTGAATATTATTGTTTCAGAGTTAGTATTTACTACCAATTCTATAGCATTGTTCACACTTTAAAAGTACTTAATTTCACAGGGTTGCTGCTAGTGATGGATGAATCTCAAAAGATTCCATATAAAAGTTTGTGTGATTGTCGAAGAGTATCTAAAGCCCATGGTCTAGAATTGGGCCTGGGAGTCTCATGAGAAGAGGCATTCACAGATTGGAAACAATTCTATTTCCCAGAAGTCTGTGATGCGTAGGCGTGCTACCTGGGTAAGTAAATGTGTGGTTTCCTACCTGCTAGGTGTGAAGTACAGTGGAAGTTAAAGGAGCACTGTGTGACATCAGGTACTATAGCGCTGATTTGCCAGTCACAGGGGAGGGTTGGCCAAAGCGTACTGAGCTGCCTCAGATTCAGGTGGGAGGAGAAGTGGCCAAGCATAGCAATAGAACTGAGGATGTTAGAAGGGAGGGTTGCGTGGGCCTATTTGATGTGAGCCACACAAGAAATGCCATAGAGAAGGAGGTGCTGCTGAGCATGCCTGATCCTGGGCTTCAGTCTGGATGTATTGTCTGTTGCTCTGATCAAAGGGCTGTGGTGACTAGGGAGGGGAGGTTTTGCATATGAGCTTTTCAACTACAGTCATGTAGTTCAAAGCAAGTTATCTTTGCCAGAAAGGCAAGCAATAGTTTAATTTACCAGCCACGCCAGAGTAGGCTGAATTGCAATCTTTAGAGTTTTACAAACTTAGCAGCTGCTGCTGCAAGATACGGTTTGATTTGATTTTAATATGGAGAATAGACTGCAGTCAAATAGTTCAAAGGGAGTTATATTGGCCAGATGGATTTCAATTTGCCAACCAAGCTTGAAAAGGCTTTATAGTAAAATAACTGCAAATTCATTTCTTGCTGATTTTTGCAAGACACAATTCCATTTGATTTTAGGACAAAGGTAGCCTCTCTTTAATACTTAATTACAGCCTGGCAATTGCCAGTTTAATCCCCAATCCTGAAAACACTTGTGGTCATGTTTAGAGCCAAGCACATGCTCATGTGTTTGCAAAATCAGGGCCTTAGCTGTTACAGCCAAGATTGGGCAATGTAATTGGTAAAGCAACCCTTGATTTACACTTTATTTTAAACATAGTTATATAAAAACACAGTGTTGGCTGATTTGTGGGGGGAAACCTTGAAAAATGTCTGGAACATATCAAGCCACACTATTGGATTTTTTGGGTTAAACATTCCATGCCCCACTAGTTTGAATTAGTAGAGGATATTACTGAAGGCTCTGGACCATGAAAACATGAAGCATACTGGCACAAAAGAGTATGCTAAAGAATATGCTTAAATGCACTTTTTAAAATTCCTGGATAGCTAAATATTCATGGGGTTCATATCAGAAAGTTTAAATGTCTTGTGTAACTTCCAGAGAGCATGAGGAGATCTCTGATAGAGGCAATGCTCGTGTAGATTGGTGTAAGATCTTTAGAAGCAATTCCCTACTTGTATATGATGCCTGTAGTGCTAATGTGAAGTGCATGGAGCTGCAAATGCATCACTTTGTTCACAGGAAGTTTCTGTTGCTAGATTACTTCTTCAACTGCAGCAGGAAGAGATCCAAAATTTGCCACTTCAATACCACTTACAGTTGGCAAAAGTACCTCAGTTTTAGAGATTTTGAAATATTCTTCAATGTGCAAGTCAAAAATGTCTTTTATTTAGGACCAAGCTGTAGTAACACAGAAAAAGACATAGACTTCATGGAGGCACTTTCAACATCTCTTAGGGAAGTGGCTTTGAAATACAGAAAAGTTAAATAATTTGTTGTACTGTCAGTGGACAGGTCTGCAGATGGCAAAAGTCAGCGTACATCAGATTTATACAGGATAGGAAGTCTTGACCTCTTTGCTGACCGGTAGATTTGGAATCTGGGACAGCTGATGCTATCACACCAGGAATAAAAACAGCTTTATGACTGGTGAGAGAGGGGAAAGTCTAGGCAAAAGAATGCAAATCAAAATTAGTTGGCCTGAATTTAGATGGTGTAGCAGTGAGCATGGACTGTTCAGGCCTTGTGTAGGCAAGATACTCCTCACTACATCACACCGCAACTTGGAGCTTGTTATTTTGTATCTCCAAAAAGATTTATCCTTATCTTAAAAAGTTTGAAAGGGAGGAAAATCCCTAAATCTAATAATATCTCTTGGCTCAAAAGTAGAGCTGTTTTAACCCTGCAAGACGTACAAAATGGCTTAATGTGAAAGAACTCTAATGAAAGTTATAGTTATGTGATTTATTGTGATTAATTAATTAGCAGGATGTACTGTTCCACAATAGTTACAGATACTTCACAAATGCCATCTTTCATTCTGTGTTTGTACAGCACCTAGCACAATGAGACCCTGGTCCAGGACTAGGGCTCCTAGGCACTACTGCAATACAGATGAATAATAATAAATATCCAAACATTGGCCTATCTATAGGTTAAATAACATGTAAGGATTTAAGGAAGAGAACACATATTATTCCTTCTCTGGCTTGTGTATATTAAGTACCTTTTAAATACACTTAGGGAAAGAGTTTGCATGCAGAAAGCTTAGGATTTTCTTAGCAGGCACCTTTCAGTGAAATTACAGGCTTTAGAATTCTTGCATACAATAAGTGTGTAAGTAAGAAATGGTGAAAATGAAATTGCTAAGTACTTCTGATTTATTCAGGTCAACGAAGCAAACCTTGGAATAATGGAAGTGCATGTCACAAGCAAAGTTCTTAGTTTCTTGTTGTATTTATTTAGATTTGGGTTGGGAAGAAAAGGCTTTTGCAGAAACTGTTACAACTTTCAGTTTCTAACAAAAAGGTTTAAAGCACTGAGGGCTACTGTGTCCCAAAGGAGAAAGGCCAATAGAATTGAATAACCAGTTTAGAGTGGTTATTTTTAATGTGGCTGTCAGCTGAAGGGTAAAAGGTACAGGTAAACTTGGCAGGCAAGGAGAAAGATAATATTAACTGCTACAACCCTGAACTGGAGAAGTTTCAAAAACCCTTCATGGAAACAAAGGCCCTCTGTACGTCCCTTCATACACTCCATGGATAGGGATGGGATCAGTGGCCCTTAACGGCCCCTGCTAGGCCTTTCTAAATCAAATATGTACTGTAGTACTGGCAATCCTTTCCTTGAGCTCATCTATGTAACTCAAGGGTAATTCTGGATATGCCGTGTGTAACCCAACTGCAGTATGGTAGAGGTCATGGTGGGAGCAGTTCTGGAAGGGTAGTAGAGATGTGGAGGGTTTTTAATATAAATTGAACACAGACTGTTTTTGTGCAGGGTATTGTCTAAAAGTTCTGATATGCAGTTCAAGAATTGTCCTGGCACAAAACACACATCAAAACCAGCTATTAACCTATGGAGAAACCCAGTCACAGCCACTAGTATTGAGGGCTTCTGAAATTTCCTATCTGTGTTATTATAGAATAGTCTTTACTACAAAAAGGCCCTGTTTCATGTAGTCTACAATTAAAACTTCTTAGTTTCAGAGCTTTCTTCTCCCATAAAGGAGAAAGAGAGAGAGAGAAACCCAGGTAGTAGGGGGTGCTTCGATAGGGATAGATTTGAGATGTGAACTTGGATCCGGTCCATGGCTTATTGTTCTGGCCTATCTCTACTAAGACACAAGGTGAGGAACACCTTGGGAGTTGAAGATGATCATTATCTCGTAGGATTGGACACTTTGGGTGCATAGCCCTGAAGATCTTGGCTGCTGGGAAGGGAAAGCCCTGCTGGCTTCAGACTCCGTATCAAAGAGCTAGGTGGGAACTGGAACCCACTGGTAATGGTTACCCCAGGTGATTCAGTAGAGGGGAAGTCCCACTGATGGTGGGCTATCCTGCTACTTTTAAGATATTGAAAAGTCACCAATCGTAGTGTCTAGGCATCAGTCTGATCCTAGCAAGGAAGGAGAGCTTAATAGCTAAAGAGAAGTAGTACTTAGGACCAACAATCCATTTTGCACCTCCAGTTTTGTGGGCACAAATAACTGTGTATGCAGCCTACGTAATTTAGACAGCTAAACTATCCGATCTACAGACACAGTCCTGTAGTCAGAGATCTAAATGATATTCATTTCACGCACAATTATTTGTGCACATAAATTAGGAGGCTGTTGCTAAATATTAGGGCCAACACTTTCAAACCAGCGAGCGTAAAGTTAGGCACCTACACCAGGCATCTGATACATTGCCTGATTTCCAGAGATGATGAGTTGTACTTCCCACTGAAGTCAGTAGCAATTGTGGCTTCTTATCGCCTCTGAAAATTAAACCACTATTAAAGTGTTTAAATATATATTTAGGTGCCTAAAATGTTACTCTCCAGCTACTCCTGGGGCAATTCTGCATCACTGCATGTGCGCAGAATTCATGTCTCCCCACAGATTTCTTTGTTTCCATGCAGAAAAATGAATTTTGATGGAGAAGCAAAGGGAAGCTGCAAGAGTGGTCATATGCCCCTCCCTGGCAATGCAAACAGGTCGGTTCAGGTGTCTGGAGCAGTCGGTAGAGACGTAAATCACTGCTGGTGAGGGGGGGCTGGGCAGTCATGCGTGTGAGAGAGAGAGACACTTTTTCCCTCTTGCTTGCTATTTGCAGCATGCTCGGCATGGATGGGCAGGGCGTCAAGGTGTTTCTGAGGATGCAGGCGTGGGGCAGGCTCTGTCCTCTCATGCAGAGCAGAATGTAGCAGCCTGCCTGCTTAGTGAATTTTCCCATTGTCTTTGTGAATTCCCCCAGGAGTATAAAACAGGTGTAAAAGTTTTAAGGTTCCTTTGCATTGCTAGAGTGGGGTAACGGACAGCATGGTCTTATAAATGCTTATGGTGCTTTAGTGATTAGAACTGAACTAAATTTTTGAACTGAAAAAATTTCCTATCAAAATGTGCTCCTGACATATCTGAAAATGGTCAGTAGCTAATATAAATTGTGTTTGATTCCTCAGCCCTCACTTGCTCTTCAGTTGCCTATGATGTAACACAGAGTATATGGCTGCACATATTTGTTGACTAATACCTAGAAATAAAGGGCCAAACCTAGCTACATTACTATTAGGCCAGGGGGTTTGGGGATTTTCTCCAATGCTCCCCATTCCCATTCTCCATCCATGGTATTGTAGTTTAAATAAATTACCAAAATAATTGAAACCAGTGTGATTCTATTGTGTTATTTTGACGAATAAAATATGCAGAATTTTAAAATATTGTGTGCAGAATTATCACTTTTTGGCATAGAATTCCCCCAGGAGTATTATTCAATAATGTAATTATTCCTCCCCATCCCCCGTATATATAATCAATATATTTTTAAGTTGTTCAGGTTACATTAATACATGGACGTTGTTCATATATCTGTGACTAAAAGGAAACTCAGTTTTTTTTATTACTAACTGCTGTTTAGCAGCACATTATCCTTCACTTACAAAAAAAGCTGTAAAAATCTTTGTAGTTCATAAACTTAGATGTATCACAGTGGGAAATGGAGGTGTTTGAGCATTAAATTTAATGTATTACTGATATATAAATATACTGGAAAATGAATTGTTAAAAATTAAAGGTTAACTCACCCAGTGAAATTTACTAAAGGTGAATGTTGTTCAATACTTTTGTTTTCTTATTAACCATCATTCACCCACTTATAAAACGAAGGACAGAATATGTACTATGCCCTGTAGTTAACGCATAGGAGTCAGTGCTAAGTATGTTACAAATAATATAATTACTGTCTGTGCAATTACAGTGTAGTCTCCATAGCAGAATATGATCCTGATGATATTTCAAGTCAAGATTTCAGATTGACAATGTAGATTTGAAATTAGGCAATCCTGTTTCACGTGAGAGACTTTTTAAAAGGCCTTTAAAGTATTTCTATATGAGGGAGTCTCTCTTCCGATGAACATGACTTTATCTGCAGTTGTTTTACTATGGGTCCCAATCCTGTTGCCAGTGAAGTCAGTGGGAACTTTGCTGCTGGCGTCAGTGGGAACAGAATCAGGCTCACTTCAGAAGCTAATACTTTCAACCCATTAAACCTACTTATTTCAGCAGATTCCCATCTTTGCTTTTGCATCTATTCTGTTTCTCATTTGCTTTCTCTTTATTGGATGCTCTGGGTCCATTTCTTACACAAAACTTTGTAATCTTTGTTACTCTTCCTACTCCCTCTTTTAAACGTTATTTTCCGCAGCTGATCACCTAATGTGCTGTAGAATGAGTCTTAGAGTCCAAGTAGTACTTTCCTTGTTGGTATATGGTTCATTTTTTTTCTATTCCTTTCTGCCAACTCTTTGGTTAATTTTTGTTTCAGGCTGCTTTTTTTGTTTGTTTGTTTTTGTAGTGGTATTTTTTTTTTTAAGAAAAAATGTCAATGTGCTTCCTGCCAGAAAATCTTTAGTAAATATTTATCAGCAAAGCATTATGTTTTAAAATATTTATCAGAGGCTTAGCACTGCTAACCTCTGAAGACTTATGGTAAATATTGACTACAAGCAACAGAAAATGCTGTCTGGGAGATACACTGCACGCTTCAAGTGTGTTAAGACACAGATAAATTGAGATAGAATCTTACTTTTGAAGTAAGTTGTAGTTGGTAGTTGTTATGTGCTAAGGGCCTGATCTTTACCTATTCTTAATTAATCTGATTAGAATACTCCTATGATTAAGGGATGCAGGACTGGGCCCTGGGTTTAAGCTACAGAATTAAGGGGCAGATTCTCAGATGGTGTAATTTGTCATAGCTCAAGTCAATGGGGCTGTCATAAATATAAAGGGAAGGGTAAACCCCTTTGAAATCCCTCCTGGCCAGGGGAAAGCTCCTCTCACCTGTAAAGGGTTAAGAAGCTAAAGGTAACCTCGCTGGCACCTGATCAAAATGACCAATGAGGAGACAAGATACTTTCAAAAGCTGGGAGGAGGGAGAGAAACAAAGGGTCTGTATGCTGGGTCTTGGCCGGGGATAGACCAGGAATGGAGTCTTAGAACTTTTAGTAAGTAATCTAGCTAGGTATGTGTTAGATTATGATTTCTTTAAATGGCTGAGAAAAGAATTGTGCTGAATAGAATAACTATTTCTGTCTGTGTATCTTTTTTGTAACTTAAGGTTTTGCCTAGAGGGGTTCTCTATGTTTTTGAATCTAATTACCCTGTAAGATACCTACCATCCTGATTTTACAGGGGGGATTTCTTTATTTCTATTTACTTCTATTTTTTTATTAAAAGTCTTCTTGTAAAAAAACTGAATGCTTTTTCATTGTTCTCAGATCCAAGGGTTTGGGTCTGTGATCACCTATGCAAATTGGTGAGGCTTTTTATCCAACATTTCCCAGGAAAGGGGGGGTGCAAGTGTTGGGAGGATTATGCATTGTTCTTAAGATCCAAGGGTCTGGGTCTGTAGTCACCTAGGCAAATTGGTGAGGCTTTTTACCAAACCTTGTCCAGGAAGTGGGGTGCAGGGTTTTGGGAAGTATTTTGGGGGGAAAGACGCGTCCAAACAGCTCTTCCCCAGTAACCAGTATTAGTTTGGTGGTGGTAGCGGCCAGTCCAAGGACAACGGGGGGAATATTTTGTACCTTGGGGAAGTTTTGACCTAAGCTGGTAAAGATAAGCTTAGGAGGTTTTTCATGCAGGTCCCCACATCTGTACCCTAGAGTTCAGAGTGGGGGAGGAACCTTGACATGGTGGCATAGTGGTGGGATTAACCTGAAATCATTTTGAGATCCAGTTGAGGTTTTTTGAACTAGAAATACAGATTTTAAAAAGGAATTTTTTTTTTCCTGTGGAAAGGAAGTCCAGAAAGCAGCTTTGAAACTGAAAGCAGCTTGGTTTTTCTCTGCTTTGTGGCCAAGCAGAGACAAAAGGGGATTATCTTTGTGAATTGCAGGTTTTCTTAGCCTGGAGGCAGGGTACTTAACTCCTGCAGGGAAATTCACAGTCTTCCAACCCAGAGTTTTTTTTTTTTTTCTTTTCTTCCTAAAAGTAAATGGGGGGGGGTGTGCTCTACCCGTTTGCCTGGAGACGAAAGTGGCAGGGTTTTTTTTTAGGATTTTGATTTTTTTGTTTTACAAGGAGCACAGGTTTGAAAAGGAATTTTTTTTCTTTTGGGCTGGGTAAGCAGGTTTCCAAGTAGTTGAAGGTTTTTTGCTTTAATTTGGGCCCAGAGCGGAGACAAGGGAATTGTCTTTTTCTGTAGGCTGACAATCACTATCAGAGAATAGGTATTCTATTCCAGCACAGCAAAATTTTACAGCCAAGTTTTGTTTGTTTATTTCTAAACCTCGGGTGTAAAGTTAGTTAAAAACAGAGAGGTTAGAATGGCAAAATCCGCGGCTCGACTACAGCTCGAATTAGCCAAATTTCAGGCTGAGGAAAGACAAAGGGAACATGAACTCATCTCGTCAGAGGTTCAGAACTCATGCGGCTGAAGAAGGAACAAGAAAGGGAGGCAGAACAACACCAAGCGGCTGCTCACAGGAGAGCTATGGAAGCGAGGGACAAAGAACTGGAGGAGAAGGAAAAAGAGAGGAAGTATGTGGAGGAGATGGAGAAGATAAAGGCTCAGCAGAATATCCCAACAAACCCTAGTAATCCTTCTCCAAGTACCACTTCCCATCCCAGAAAGTTCCCCACCTACAAGGCAGGCGATGATACTGAGGCCTTCCTAGAAAACTTTGAAAGGGCCTGCCTTGGGTACAACATCTCTACTGACCAATACATGGTAGAGCTGAGGCCGCAGCTCAGTGGACCCTTAGCTGAGGTGGCAGCTGAAATGCCTAAAGAACACATGAACAAGTATGAACTGTTTAAATCCAAGGCGAGAGTCAGAATGGGGATAACACCCGAGCAGTCTCGTCGGAGGTTCAGAGCCCTAAGGTGGAAACCAGACATGTCATTTACCCGACATGCCTACCACATTGTGAAACATTGGGATGCCTGGATATCAGGAGCAAGTGTTGAATCTCCAGTAAATTTGCCCTTCCTAATGCAAATGGAACAATTCTTAGAGGGTGTTCCTGAGGAAATAGAAAGATACATCCTAGATGGGAAACCCAAAACTGTAATTGAGGCAGGAGAGATTGGAGCCAGATGGGTGGAGGTGGCAGAGAAGAAGAAAACTGGTTGCAGTTGGAGCGGAAACCAGAAGGGACCACCCCAGACCACACCCTATTACCGGGGGCCGCCCAAAGCCCCACCTACCTCCCAAAGAACCCTCCAGACCCCTTATCGTCCCACCACCCCGTTCTCCAGCAACCCTCCTCGCCCCAGTGACCCGTCAGCTGGACGATGTTTTAAGTGTAACGAGCTGGGGCATGTAAAGGCCAACTGCCCCAAGAACCCCAACAGATTACAGTTCATTGCACCGGAATCACACCAGAGGTCCACAGGCCCAGATACCTCCCAGATGCCCTTGGAGCGGAGGGAAACTGTGAGTGTGGGCGGGAAGAAGGTCACCGCGTGGAGGGACACCGGAGCACAAGTGTCAGCTATCCATGCTTCCTTAGTGGACCCCAATTTAATCAACCCAGAGATCCAAGTGACGATTCAACCCTTCAAGTCCAACTCTTTCAATTTGCCTACAGCCAAGTTGCCTGTCCAGTACAAGGGCTGGTCAGGAATGTGGACTTTTGCAGTCTATGATGATTATCCCATCCCCATGCTGTTGGGGGAAGACTTGGCCAATCATGTGAAGCAGGCCAAGAGGGTGGGAACGGTCACCCGCAGCCAAGCTAAACAAGCCGTGAGGCCTAGCTCTGTTCCGGAAACTTCTGTCAGGACCCAGTCAGAGGTGATGGACCCGGACCCCAGGCCAATGTCTGCAACAGCAGTAGTGGATCCAGTCCCAGAGACCCAGACGGAACCAGTCCCAGAACCGGAACCAGCCAAACAACCAACACCAGACCCCGTGCCAGCACTGAATCCAGTACTTGCAACCTCAACACCAGAGGGCCCCACTGAACCTGAACTGGCAGCAGCCGATAACCCTACACAAGAGGCTCAGCCGGAGCCTGAATCCCAACATAGTGCACCAGCGGAAAGCGGTTCACAGTCAACAGAAACAGCTCCATCCCCTATATCGCTTCCAGAGGGACCAAGCCTAGGTCCACAATCCAATGAGGAACTGATGTCCCCAGCATCAAGGGAACAGTTCCAGACCGAACAGGAAGCAGATGAAAGCCTCCAGAGAGCTTGGACAGCGGCACGGAGCAACCCACCGCCTCTCAGCTCTTCTAATCGATCCAGGTTTGTTGTAGAAAGAGGTCTTTTATACAAGGAAACTCTTTCTGGTGGACACCAGGAAGACTGGCATCCTCAGAGACAGTTGGTAGTTCCAACTAAATACCGGGCCAAGCTCTTGAGCTTAGCCCATGATCACCCTAGTGGCCATGCTGGGGTGAACAGGACCAAAGACCGTTTGGGGGGATCATTCCACTGGGAGGGAATGGGCAAGGATGTTTCTACCTATGTCCAGTCCTGTGAGGTGTGCCAAAGAGTGGGAAAACCCCAAGACCAGGTCAAAGCCCCTCTCCAGCCACTCCCCATCATTGAAGTTCCATTTCAGCGAGTAGCTGTGGATATTCTGGGTCCTTTTCCGAAAAAGACACCCAGAGGAAAGCAGTACATACTGACTTTCATGGATTTTGCCACCTGATGGCCGGAAGCAGTAGCTCTAAGCAACACCAGGGCTAAAAGTGTGTGCCAGGCACTAGCAGACATTTTTGCCAGGGTAGGTTGGCCCTCTGACATCCTCACAGATGCAGGGACTAATTTCCTGGCAGGAACTATGAAAAACCTTTGGGAAGCTCATGGGGTAAATCACTTGGTTGCCACTCCTTACCACCATCAAACAAATGGCATGGTGGAGAAGTTTAATGGAACTTTGGGGGCCATGATACGTAAATTCGTAAATGAGCACTCCAGTGATTGGGACCTAGTGTTGCAGCAGTTGCTCTTTGCCTACAGAGCTGTACCACATCCCAGTTTAGGGTTTTCCCCATTTGAACTTGTATATGGCCGTGAGGTTAAGGGGCCATTGCAGTTGGTGAAGCAGCAATGGGAGGGATTTACACCTTCTCCAGGAACTAACATTCTGGACTTTGTAACCAACCTACAAAACACCCTCTGAACCTCTTTAGCCCTTGCTAGAGAAAACTTACAGGATGCTCAAAAAGAGCAAAAAGCCTGGTATGATAAACATGCCAGAGAGCGTTCCTTCAAAGTAGGAGACCAGGTCATGGTCTTAAGGGCGCTCCAGGCCCATAAAATGGAAGCATCGTGGGAAGGGCCATTCACGGGCCAGGAGCGCCTGGGAGCTGTTAATTATCTCATAGCATTCCCCACCTCCAACCGGAAGCCTAAGGTGTACCATATTAATTCTCTAAAGCCCTTTTATTCCAGAGAATTAAAGGTTTGTCAGTTTACAGCCCAGGGAGGAGACGACGCTGAGTGGCCTGAAGGTGTCTACTACGAAGGGAAAAGTGCTGGTGGTGTGGAAGAGGTGAACCTCTCCATGACCCTTGGGCGTATGCAGCGACAGCAGATCCAGGAGCTGTGCACTAGCTACGCACCAACGTTCTCAGCCACCCCAGGACTGACTGAACGGGCATACCACTCCATTGACACAGGTAATGCTCACCCAATTAGGGTCCAACCTTACTGGGTGTCTCCTCAAGCTAAAACTGCTATAGAACAGGAGATCCAGGATATGTTACAGATGGGTGTAATCCGCCCCTCTGAAAGTGCATGGGCATCTCCAGTGGTTCTAGTTCCCAAACCAGATGGGGAAATACGTTTTTGCGTGGACTACCGTAAGCTAAATGCTGTAACTCGCCCAGACAACTATCCAATGCCATGCACAGATGAACTATTAGAGAAACTGGGACGGGTCCAGTTCATCTCTACCTTGGACTTAACCAAGGGGTACTGGCAGGTACCGCTAGATGAATCTGCCAAGGAAAGGTCAGCCTTCATCACACATCTCGGGCTGTATGAATTTAATGTACTCCCTTTCGGGCTGTGAAATGCACCCGCCACTTTCCAAAGACTTGTAGATGGTCTCCTAGTGGGATTAGGAGAATATGCAGTCGCCTACCTTGATGACGTGGCCATATTTTCGGATTCCTGGGCAGACCACCTGGAACATCTACAAAAAGTCCTTGAGCGCATAAGGGAGGCAGGACTAACTGTTAAGGCTAAGAAGTGTCAAATAGGCCTAAACAGAGTGACTTACCTTGGACACCAGGTGGGTCAAGGAACTATCAGCCCCCTACAGGCCAAAGTGGATGCTATCCAAAAGTGGCCTGTCCCAAAGTCAAAGAAACAGGTTCAATCCTTCTTAGGCTTGGCCGGTTATTACAGACGATTTGTACCGCACTACAGCCAAATCGCTGCCCCACTGACAGACCTAACCAAAAAGAAACAGCCAAATGCTGTTCAGTGGACCGAAAAGTGTCAGAAGGCCTTTAACAAGCTTAAAGCGACACTCATGTCTGACCCTGTACTAAGGGCCCCAGACTTTGACAAACCGTTCCTAGTAACCACAGATGCATCCGAGCGTGGTGTGGGAGCAGTTTTAATGCAGAAAGGACCTGATCAAGAATTCCACCCTGTAGTGTTTCTCAGCAAAAAACTGTCTGAGAGGGAAAGCAACTGGTCAGTCACTGAAAAAGAATGTTATGCCATTGTCTACGCTCTGGAAAGCTACGCCCATATGTTTGGGGACGGCGTTTCCACCTGCAAACCGACCATGCTGCACTGAAGTGGCTTCACACCGTCAAGGAAACTAACAAAAAACTTCTTCGGTGGAGTTTAGCTCTCCAAGATTTTGATTTCGACATCCAACACATCTCAGGAGCTTCTAACAAAGTGGCTGATGCACTCTCCCGTGAAAGTTTCCCGGAGTCAACTGGTTAAAATCGTCCTTGAGATGTGGAAAATATTGTTAGTCTTTATGTACTTGGTAGTATATTTAGAGATGCATATGTCTTATTAACTCTGTTTTTCCTAGAGCTCCAGGAAGAAATCCCAGCCAGTGTTTCACCCTAGCTGAGATTTGGGGGGCGTGTCATAAATATAAAGGGAAGGGTAAACCCCTTTGAAATCCCTCCTGGCCAGGGGAAAGCTCCTCTCACCTGTAAAGGGTTAAGAAGCTAAAGGTAACCTCGCTGGCACCTGATCAAAATGACCAATGAGGAGACAAGATACTTTCAAAAGCTGGGAGGAGGGAGAGAAACAAAGGGTCTGTGTCTGTCTGTAGTCGTCTTGGCCGGGGATAGACCAGGAATGGAGTCTTAGAACTTTTAGTAAGTAATCTAGCTAGGTATGTGTTAGATTATGATTTCTTTAAATGGCTGAGAAAAGAATTGTGCTGAATAGAATAACTATTTCTGTCTGTGTATCTTTTTTGTAACTTAAGGTTTTGCCTAGAGGGGTTCTCTATGTTTTTGAATCTAATTACCCTGTAAGATACCTACCATCCTGATTTTACAGGGGGGATTTCTTTATTTCTATTTACTTCTATTTTTTTATTAAAAGTCTTCTTGTAAAAAAACTGAATGCTTTTTCATTGTTCTCAGATCCAAGGGTTTGGGTCTGTGGTCACCTATGCAAATTGGTGAGGCTTTTTATCCAACATTTCCCAGGAAAGGGGGGGTGCAAGTGTTGGGAGGATTATGCATTGTTCTTAAGATCCAAGGGTCTGGGTCTGTAGTCACCTAGGCAAATTGGTGAGGCTTTTTACCAAACCTTGTCCAGGAAGTGGGGTGCAGGGTTTTGGGAAGTATTTTGGGGGGAAAGACGCGTCCAAACAGCTCTTCCCCAGTAACCAGTATTAGTTTGGTGGTGGTAGCGGCCAGTCCAAGGACAACGGGGGGAATATTTTGTACCTTGGGGAAGTTTTGACCTAAGCTGGTAAAGATAAGCTTAGGAGGTTTTTCATGCAGGTCCCCACATCTGTACCCTAGAGTTCAGAGTGGGGGAGGAACCTTGACAGGGGCTATAACAATTTACATCAGCTGTGGATCTGCCCCAAAGTGTTTTGGCTGTTTGAGAACACAGTATGTAAGTGGTTATTTACCAGAAGAGACGACACCCAGAGGAAATGAGTTTCTAAACATACCTTGTTTAGCATTCTTATTGGCATCGCCCTTGGCATGATGGATTATGGATCCCAGGTGAACACTTCAAGAGTGCCATCGTGTTTATGTCTTTAAAAATAAACAACTGATTTTCCACTCCGCAAAAACCTTTTATAAAGCCACATACAATGTGTTCTTCACTGGATGCACATATGTAATTCAGATTAGTTAATGAGAGCTATGGGCACCTCAGCTGAAGAAGATGAGCAGCCGACAAAATTTAGTATTCATCTTCAATCTCACCTTTGGGATTTCTTTTTAAAAAATAATGTTACAGCTTCCACTGATACAAAATGTTGCACTGAATGTTGCAAACGTGAAACACCTTAGGAATGATCTATTTTATATAGCTAGATATGAATATAATTATTAATCATACACACACACACAAATATATAAATATGGTTTAGCTCAAAAATAAAAGAAGATTTAGCAGTGATGATAAAAATCAAAGGTCATGTGTAAGTTAAATACTTTTAGGGCCTTACCTAAAGGTTTGTATACACCATTGTATTACTCTAATCTAAAGGCTAGAAAAATAAATCATTATGAAGCAGTAGATCTGGTGGGGGTATGCGAGGTCTCTGACAATAAATAATCTAGATCTTTGTGCTCAGATACTGAAAGAAGCTTCAGCTAACACTGCAACTCACTTGCCAAACTCACTGTGCACTGTTCAGCAACCAAAGTGCTCTGGCTAGTGTTTAACAAATATCCATTCTGTCCTGATTCAAAACAAAGGCTATATTCATTTAGGGTTGGCACAATTACCTGCCAAAAGACAGTGGACAATGTTCTCCAAAATTATTATTTCTTCACTCTAATCAAAAGGCAGTTACGGTGCAACCCATGGTGATAATGTGATGGCTAGTTTCAAAATACATTTTGAAAGAATGCAACAAGTAAAGGGTGAATGGACTTTGCAGCCTGTTATGTTCAAATGTTAGATGCAGTTTGTGTTCTCTTTGTGTACCTTGCACATGCTGTCTCCTTCCGTCCGTATAGGGAATGTACAGTAACATAAATAAGAAAATTCAGCGCTGAGGCTGATTGACGTTCCTTGACTCGCTCGACTGTGCCTAGACATGGCAGAAATCTCTTAGCTGTGTACAACAGTATGTACAGTACCTCGTGTGAGCGACAACACTAAGGCAGAACAGGATGAACTGGGGACAGAGAATCAGCCTAATGCTAGGTCTGCACTACAGATCTTACAGCAGCACAACTGTACCACTGCAGCTGTGGTGCTGTCAGGTCTTCCGTGTAGCCGCTCTATGCCGAGGGGAGAGAGCTCTCCCACTGGCATAATTAAACCACCCACAACGAGCAGCGGTTGGTGGGAAAGCATCTCCTGCTGCCATAGCACTGTCCACACTGGCGCTTCTGTCCGTAAAACTTATATTGGTTACGAGGGTGTTTCTTCACACTCCTGACTGCCAAAAGTTTTACCAACAAAAGCGCTAGTGTAGACATAGCCTTAGTAACTAGCAAGGGTTTCCTAGCTCTTGTCAGTTTATGTCACAACCTTGTTTTCCCTTATACACAAAATACTAGAGTAGTCTGCAGTAATCAACCCCAAACATTGCCCATTGCAAAAGAAAGAAAGAAGCGATGTTTTCGACCATTGCCATAGGCTATCATAGTACTTTTTAAAATAAAGGTTTAAGTGTAATTTTTGCTGTACCATTTAGCACACAAATGACAGAAACAAGCATACAATTGAGTAGGAGGTAGGATCGCTAATCATTCTGGGCCAGACTGTCCAAGCCAGTGCATAGGATGGGGATGGCACAAGGAAGATAGTGACTGAGCTGCTCTCAGGGGCTCAAACCATCCTAGTGGGGTGAAGAGGCCAGGGCCCTGTCCCCTCTACACTGACCTGTAGAGCTCTTTGGTCAGAGAGAGAAGCACTTAGCTCTACACAAAGGGACAGTGTCATGTGTAGATGTAACACACTGATCAGTGTGTGTTGTGTGTCTCCATCAGTGCCCAATCGATGGAGGTTGTGAGTCTGTTACAACACTTAGCTAGAGAGCCTGGCTTGTTAGCTCTAGCTGGAGAGCAGTGGTTCTCAAACTTTTGTACTGGTGACCCCTTTCACACACAGCAAGCCTCTGTGTGCAAGCCCCCATATACATTAAAAACTCTTTTTTATATATTTAACACCATTATAAATGCTGGAGGAAAAGCGGGATTTGGTGTGGAGGCTGACAGCTTGTGACCCCCCATGTAATAACCTCATGACCCCCTGAGGAGTCCCAACCCCCAGTTTGAGAGTAACTGCTGTAGGGTTCATAGCTCTGGAGATCACCAGTTCAACTGCTGGTGAGTCAGCCAGGATGGCAGCTATCCTCATGTAAGCTAGCGAGATCAGGCTAAGGTTGTGCCTTTCGTGGAAGTGCAGCCCTTCACCAACTCCCAAACAGGCTACTGCCTAAGTGCCACAATGCACCCCTTTGTCTAATCTGTGATCATTCCAATTTCAACAGGAAAATCCATCCTCCATCTGGGCTGTGCTGGATGTTCAAAGGCCCTGACATAATCTTGGATTTCATCTTCATGTCATGATACTCTGTCACACATGCCAATACACTGTCATGGCACCATAATATGACTGTTCTGTGGGATAAGGAACTGTGGGTGATAGACCTAAGAGGGAGGGAAGGACTTAACTGACCTTGATTGGAACAGGGTATGTTGCAACTGGTTTTGGCCCCAATTTAGCCCTCCATCCCCATTCAGCAAGGGTTTTAAACACATACTCAAGTGCTTTGCTCAATAGAGATGGATTTAAGCCTGTTCATCAATGCTTTCCTGAAGTGGGCCCTCCATAGTATTTGTTGGTATGATAGTTACAAGCATGATTGTGATTGGTGGTGTCTGTGAGAAATCCATTTGGCCAGCATTTTGCTTATCGTTCCTGAATTTTGACTCAACAACCGATGGACTTGTGGGAAACACATAAAACTCCTACATTTCATTTAATCCGCACCTAGATGATCTGAGTGTCTCTGGGACAATGGCTTTTGTTCAGTTCCTGCATCAGACACAGTGTTAGAAAAGTGTCCCCTCTATTAGTTGGTGCTCCGCTCTCAGAGAAGCGGATGAAAATTTCAGCACCTTGGAAGCTGCTCTGGGGCTAGATTTTTAAAATTGCTTAGACCCAGTTGAGATCAATGAACTCTTTTGAATATCTGGCCACTCATTTTGGGAGCTTACATGGGAGCAGTTAGGCGCTCAGCCCTTTTGAAAATCTGGCATGAAAGGCGATGCACAGATCTAATTTTCCATTTCTTAATTGCATCCTCTTGCTCATAGATTTGGCCTTTCATACTACCTATCATTCCTCATAATGGAATAAACAGAATGCTTTGAAGTTGAGTCATCCAAGGCCATTAGGAAAGCTAGGGTTAATTTTTCAACTATAAATAATCAACTGATTAGCAGAGTTTTAGGGCTGCATGTTATAGGGCAAGGAACTCTCCCTTCATCTATTTTCACCACTTCTCAAAGTACCATATCAACAGACATTTTGCTGTGTTCCCATCTTTCCTTTCATCTGCCCAAAGGGATCTGAAGACAAAGCAAGTTGACCATATGAAGAATGTCTTAATAAAGAGGCTACTTTGGAGAAATATGAAAATGACACTTCAGTTGTTCTCTATGGCCGCTCAGTGACTTGTTGTGGCTAAGAGTATCGTACCATTACACATAACACATGTACTAATCCATCATATTATAGGGTTATTGAAGGGCCAGAAGGAATTAAGATATCTTGAGTAGCAATCCATTTTCCCTGGAGCTTTGTAACTCTTACATTAGTATAATGCCATGCTAACACATTGGATTAATACTGCTCCTGTTGAGAGCTTGTCTAGTGTGGGAACAGGATCTGGCCCATTGTGATATAGATATATGGGCCTGAGTCTCATTCATACTAATAAAAACAATGAGGAGTCCGGTGGCACCTTAAAGACTAACAGATTTATTTGAACATAAGCTTTTGTGGGGGTAAAGTGGGTTTTTTACCCACGAAATCTTATGCCCAAATAAATCCGTTAGCCTTTAAGGTGCCACCGGACTCTTCGTTGTTTTTGTGGGTACAGACTAACACAGCTACCCCCCGATACTTGATATTCATACTAATGTGCCTGTATACCACTCTGGTAGTGTAAAGGGGCCTTGGTGTAAAAGAGAATCAGGCCCAACTATTTGTAATTTTTAATCACCTCCAATTTTAACTTGGTTTTTCCTGCTACAGAAGAAAAACCATTTGGAGCTGA
This sequence comes from Eretmochelys imbricata, assembly GCF_965152235.1. NCBI lineage: Eukaryota > Metazoa > Chordata > Testudines > Cheloniidae > Eretmochelys > Eretmochelys imbricata. Next base: position 92,537,259 of record NC_135575.1, read on the forward strand.
GAGAGACTGGGGCCACTATGGGCCAGATCCTTAGCTGCTGTAAATTAGCATAGCTCCACTGACTTCAGATACAGCTAATCGATACTAGCTGAGGATCTGACCCAGTAAGCTGTTGCATCTATAGATTTTTTTCTTGTTGAACTTTTGTCCCCCCTCTTTTCATGTCCCAAAAGTCTCTGTTTTTAAAAAAGCTATGCAGGAAATGTTTTTGAAGGGAGAGGCGAGCGACTTAAGTCTGGAATTTTTATGTACACCAGAAATCTCAATGTGTGGTTCAAGCTGATAGGGCATAATCTTGCCACATCTCTTTCTGTTTTCTTTCTAGACATCTTAGAAATATCTGGTTTGGAACTTAGATTTGTGGTGAAAGGAAAGAAATTCTAGACCATGGAGACATGCAAAGATACATCACAGAAAGTGAAACATACAAGGATTTCTGTTCTTCAAGAATGACCTTTTAAATGTTTCCTAATGAAACAAATCCTAACAAAAAGAAAAAACACAGCCACATTTACTTATTCAGCTTTAAGGAGGCTGTTGAATATTTAGGGATGCTGCATATACAATTTTAAAAGCTGCATTTTTATATGTGAATACACATTGTATATATAGAGTCCACTATTGCATTTCTTGCCCCATCAAAATCTCATTGATCTTAATGGGAATTTTGCATACAGAAGGAATGCAGGATCTGGCCCTTATGTAGCATCCCCAATAGCTTTAGGGGCAAATCTTCAAAAGTTTATACAAACTGTGCAACTAGAGCAGGTCAGAGATTTTTCCAGTGGAATATTTTTCCATTGGAAAATGTCAAGTCATTTAAAGGAAAAGATTTAATCGAAATGTAGATTTCAATAAAATTTCATTCTGGAAAAAAAATGGAACAGATTATTGATTTTCCGTTTAAAAATGGCTTTGTTTATTTTTTTAAAATATATATATATATATTGTAATATTATAGTTTTAAAAATAGTCAAAATCAGAATAGAATATTTTGATTTTAAACAAAATGTTTTGATTGACCTAGAACCATTTTTTCCCCACAATTACGTCTCTCAGGAAATTTTAAATGTTTGTTTTCATTCAGTTTTGGAATAAAGAAAAATTCAAAATTGTGGCTTTTCCTGTGAAATGGAAAATGTGGTTCCTATGCAGCTTTATGTGCAGCTCCTAATGTATGCTTGTCAGCTGGAATGTTCATAAGGGGTGTACAACCCCCAACTTGCATTCATGCATAAGAGTTTTTGTATTTTTAAGACAGATGCCTGCTAAAAATGTATGGGCCTGATTCAATGACTGTTAAAGTCAACGGAGGGACTCCAATTAACTTCAGTAGGGTTTGGCTCAGATCTTATATGCACTTCTGAGATTTGGCCCTTATTATCTTTTCACCTAGATTTGTGCTTTTGTTTGATTACAGCTGGAAATTGGAATTGCAGGAAGTGAAGATTTATATAAGGCAGAGTCTCAAAATAATATTTTTGAAAAATTTCAGTCTATGTCTAGCTTACCTTATATATATAGTCCCACAGATGTCAATGAGACTGCACGTCTGAATAAAGTGAGCAGAATTTGGCCTCAGTTTTCGGGACTAAAAGGCTCAGGGTAGTAACAACAGGATTTAGAGTCTTGCACAACTTGATCACTGGTGTAGATTTTATCTAGGTCAATCTGAAGTTATTTACCATGTGATGGTTATTTGGGGTCCTTTGTGAAATGGTGACAGGTGTCTACATCACAAAACCACAATCACAACTGGCAGTAGTAGGCACTTTTACTGCAGGTGAGGTAGACGGACCAAGAATTTAATGTCATGGAGATTGACTTGTACTCTTAGCCCTATTCATAGAATCATAGAATATCAGAGTTGGAAGGGACCTCTGGAGGTCATCTAGTCCAACCCCCTGCCCAGAGCAGGACCAATCCCCAACTAAATCATCCCAGCCAGGGCTTTGTCAAGCCTGACCTTAAAAACTTCTAAGGAAGGGGATTCCACCACCTCCCTAGGTAACGCATTCCAGTGTTTCACCACCCTCCTAGTGAAAAAGTTTTTCCTAATATCCAACCTAAATCTCCCCCACTGCAACTTGAGACCATTACTCCTTGTCCTGTCATCTGCTATCACTGAGAATAGTCTAGATCCATCCTCTTTGGATCCACCTTTCAGGTAGTTAAAAGCAGCTATCAAATCCCCCCTCATTCTTCTCTTCCGTAGACTAAACAATCCCAGTTCCTTCAGCCTCTCCTCATAAGTCATGTGTTCCAGACCCCTAATCATTTTTGTTGCCCTCCGCTGGACGTTTTCCAATTTCTCCACATCCTTCTTGTAGTGTAGGGCCCCAAAACTGGACACAGTACTCCAGATGAGGTCTCACGAATGTCGAATAGAGGGGAACGATCACGTCCCTTGATCTGCTGGCAATGCCCCTACTTATAGACCCCAAAATGCCATTGGCCTTCTTGGCAACAAGGGCACACTGTTGACTCATATCCAACTTCTCATCCACTGTCACCCCTAGGTCCTTCTCTGCAGAACTGCTGCCTAGCCATTCGGTCCCTAGTCTGTAGCGGTGCATTGGATTCTTCCGTCCTAAGTGCAGGACTCTGCACTTGTCCTTGTTGAACCTCATCAGACTTCTTTTGGCCCAATCCTCCAATTTGTCTATGTCCCTCTGTATCCTATTAGGATGTCTCTCCACTCCATGATAGGACTGAAGCATTTTGGGACTGGCGGTGGGAGAATGCCATTGCCTGTGTAGTAACTGCTCTGTGGACAAATAAGATTTTAGTGTCAGACTGTGGGTCTGGTCCCTTTCAAGAACACTAAATTCACTTAAAAGAAATTAAGATTTGAATACATCTGTAAACAGATTATCCCTGAATCCTAACAAATGAGATTGCCATGAAATAGTATGTAACTCTAAAACTCCACTTCTAGCCAATGCGAGCCTTCAAGAGCAGCTTCATCTTTATGGGGATCCATTTAAAGCCTTAAAACATCTATGGCTCTGTAATTTTGTCATGAGCACATAGTAAACATGTCTAAACATAGCTACTGTGAAAGTCTAGAAGTTATGAGTTAAGATATCACAATATAAGAAGTAGGCCATTATCTAGAGTACAATTAGACTTAAGAAATGTGTTTTCACAGACAATTTTAGTATTCCAGTTAATAGAGAACTATTAATTACATTTGTTACACAAAAGACTGTATAAAATAAGCAATTCATAAAATTTTATATTTCATTCAGGAAAAGGGAATTAATTGACTTAAAAGCATAAGTCAAAAATGTAATGAAAATAAACATTAGTAGACACTGTTATTGATGTTTATTATTTTGTTAATAAACAATGCATCTATGTGATGCAACTATGGTATTAGAAAATAGGAATATTGATAGTTACAATTTATTATGGAGCATTTTGGTGTTTCCCACTTAACCAATGATTTCCCATTAACACACTGATGTTGACAGAAAAAGACCAAAGAAACCCTTGTGACTTTGCCAGAATGTCATAACAAAATAAAGGCTTAACCTGTTTCTGAAGGATTGACTTTCAAGCAGGAAACTGAGTTATTTTGGAAACAGCTAATGACACTGTTATTATTTCTCCTGAGTGATAAGGTTGATGGATATGTACCACTTGTATTTACCTTAATCCTTTCTCTCCCATGCTCTGGGTCCATCACTTACACTATAGCATTGATCAACCAATGTGATTTAATAGCCACTAAAAAATGAAAATATAAATAAACATCCTCTTGCTCTTTCATTATCGTATTTGACTTCATTGCAGGTGAACTATAAAACTCAAAGTCTCAATTTTTCTTTGACAATAGATAAATATGGGATTTTCAAAGGAGTGTAGGGGAGTTAGGTGCCCAACTCATTGAAATCCAATGGGAGTTGGGTACCTAAGTCTCTTAGGCACATTGGAAATCCTGGCCAAAGGAAATAAGTGAGATCTAATTCTGATCTTTCTTATGCAGCGGTATAATATCACATATCTAGCAGGACAAGATGGGTTTGTGTAAAAAGTTCAAGTGTTAAGAGTAAAATACAGAGACAAGAAAATATGAGAGAGACAGGCAACAGTAACTGTTACAGGTGTTCAAACTCAAATGTAATTTACATGGCTGCTCATATTGAAACTGAAGTTAGACCTACACCATAAATTATTACAGCAAGTACATTGTGCTCTGCAATGCATTAATTACCCTACTCTACAGTAATTGTTGCTTGTCCTCCTTATATGGTTTTGAAAAAAATATATTTTTAACTGATGGTAAAAAGGTTCTAGTTAAAGAGAAGAAATGTGCAATAAAAACATGATTTTACTGTCTCCCAACACTTCTTGAAGGTCAAAAGGGCAGATAAACAACTTCCTGCAGCTGTTGCTACATCTGGCACACGACTGCTGCAGAAAGCATGCTTTGGAAAGATAAACATATCAGGTTGTATCTACTTGGTTTCCTACACTTTTGGATAAGGACTAGGGACTGAACTTGACCCTGTAGCTCCAGCAGTAATTAATATAAAAACTTTTTACACTAATTAATCAAAACTTGGCTGTGGTTGTGCATATTCAAAATCACCTGGCTCCAATGGTATATTCTCCTTGATGCTCTTGTATCTGGGCATGATTTCTTACTACTCCTCTGCACTCAACCTTCTGGTGATCTTCTCATTTTATGTGTATAGTTAGCATCAGCTACAGTCTGTCTCTGTCAATGAGATGTTTCAGGGGCTCCATACCCAGAAATCAGAAATGAGCTGTGAATCTGAACTTTATTCATCTGTCAGTCAGTGACAGACCTGGCAACAGCTAACTAGATACAGTAGCAGACTTAACTAGCCAACTCTCCCATCCAGTTCCTGGGCTTACAATGTATCAGTGGCTTTCAAATTACAGCAGCAGAGACTGAAAAATAGAATTCTCCTGTGGTGTATGAAGCAGCTGCTCTGTGAGGAGAGCTGAGCTGAACTTCCCCCTTGCTGAGTCAATAGAAGCTGTGGTGATTGTTTTGGAGGACAGTTTCAATTTGCATATCTTCAATATAGCACACTATGTTGGGGCTTTTTTATGAAATTCTCTCAGACAATTGTTTTCTTTTCTAACCATTATGATACTGTTGTCTCTCTTCACGCCAACTGATCCAGACTAAAAGGAAATGTAGTTCTATTTATATATTATAAAAGTATTTAAAATATGCCTATTCACAGTTCAAGACATATGCACAAACAAAATTCACTTCCATTGTTTTAGGCACACGTAAAAACCAAATTCACTTCTACTACTTACCTCCCCCGCCTGCCCTCACCAGCCCAACCAGAGGACCCTGGGAAAGAAATGAACTTTGCAACATTTGCTGATGGTCAGTAAATTCTGGTTCCTGTGGAACATTGGGGTAGGTGGTGGGGGGGCATATTTCCGTCAAGAACTCTTCACTTAAATCCTCTGCCACCAGCACCATCCCATTTCAACCTGGAAATGATTAGCTCAAATGCCCCAGCTGATCTGTGCTGGTTTTATGTAGGGTGTGTGTCTGCACTGCAATCTGGAGGTGTGATTGCAGCACATATAGGCATACCCGAGCTAGCTCACTAAACAGAACTGTGAAACCCTCCTAAGTATGTACCCAGGGTCCTGGGTGGGCTTGTACTCAGGAAGCTATCCTGGGCCACCACCAATGCTGCTGCAGCTTCACTGCTGTTTTTAGTGAGCTAGCTCACAGATCCCCAGATCCCAAGGCCAGAAGGGACCGTGGTGATCATCTAGTCTGACCTCCTGTACAGAGCTTCCCTAAATTAATTCCTAGAGCTGATCTTATAGAAAAACATCCAATCGGGATTTAAAAATTGCCAGTGAGAAACCACCACGACCCTTGATACATTGTTCCAATGGTTGATTACCCTGACTGTTAAAAATGTATACCATATTTCCAGTCTGAATTTGTCTAGCTTCAACTTCCAGCCGTTGGATTATGTTACACCTTTCTCTGCCGGACTGAAGTACCCATTAGCTCCGGTATGCCTACATATGCTGCTCCTGATTGCAGTGTAGACAAGTGTCTAAGCTAGCTAGGATTTATGAAAGTGCTCAGCACTGGCCTTTACAAATCAAAATGGGTAGCTAGAATTGCCCCTAAATACATAGGAAACCAGGCCTGATTCCAGAACCCAGTTGTAGCGTGCTTCTTATAGGAAGCACCAAGACCACGCAGTGGGAGCTGATGTTTCCAAATAGTCTTCAGTAGTGCAAAGTAGAACCTATTGCTGCAATTTAATGTGGAAGGGACAAAACCTGAAAAAATACTCATGGTTTTCTTGCTGCCCGCAGGGTCAATCCTGTCAGCTGCTCAGTGCTACCAGCTCTCTCTAAGTCAATGAGCCTGACTCCCCTGCCATTACAGCCAATGGCAAAACTGTGATTTGGGATCAAGCCCAGATACTCAAGTTTCTTTTGATGTACCAATGAGAGGAAACTGCTTGGCATACAGGAAATTCATGAACATTAGAAAGGGAAAATAAAAGCTTTATCCTCTCCCCAAATATGTTAAATTAACTAAAATGCTGAATTTTTTATAGCTGGGACTCCCTGCAGTCATGATGACTTGTACAGGTCTCTTACACCAACCCTCTGAACATGGGTGGCACATGAACCACTGGCTGGGGGAGGCTAGCCCCCAGACCTGCCCCTTCCACTGGAGTCCCCACCCCCCAAAGCCCAGATCCCCCCCACAGCTGCCAGCCCCTTCCCCAGGCTAGTGCCCCAGAGCTCACTGAGAGGACGGGCTGCATGACCCCAGTCTCCCCAGTCCTGGAGCGCCAGAAGGACGGGTAGTGCAGCCTCAGCCCCAGAGCACCAGGCTGGCAGGCAGCCCAGACCCAGCCTCTCCAGTCCTGGAGTGCCAGGAGGGCGGGTGGTGTGGCCCCAGACTAAGCTGCTGCCACTACACAGGGGGAGCTGCAGAGAGGGTCTGGTGGTGGAGCGTGGGTGGGCAATGGCTGGCTGTTTGGGGAGGCATAGCCTCCCTCAGCCTATACTACCTGCCGTCTGTGTTTCTGAAGTTTTGGTTCATGCTAGAACCCTAAGCATCAGCCCAATTCAAACCCCCTAAGACATAAGCTTTAGATTTTCAACAGTTTTTCTTTCTGCTAATTCCTTTTCTTTACCGACTGCTCACCAGAGTCCAAAGTGAGCCAGCTATTTTGAACACATAGCTGTTAGGAAATGGTTTCCCACCAATACGAATGAACTGAAACCATTCTACATAATCTCATCCAATCAGGCTTCCTTTTCTTTCTCTCTGAAGGCTTGATCCTGCCAGTGGCTCGTGGGGTAGTGTTACCATGTGGATGGGATCAGCAGGTGCTGCACACAGTATGGCAACTCTGCAGATGCAGATCCCCAGGTGAGCCCAGTGCGCCTGGCTCTGTAGTGAAGCGATGACTCACCGGTGCGGTGACTCCTGCTGGTCATCTTGGGAATCAGCTCTTCAGCATTCAGAGCGCCTCCTGCTGGCCAGTGGCTTGCCTGCCTCAGGCCCCGTGTCCCTCCCGGACCCCAGTGCCCTTTGCCCAGGGGTTCTGCCCACTGCAGTACCCCCTTGCTCTGGGTCTCTCCTCCTAGGGGAATCCCCAACCCTCTAAACCCACATTGCCTCAGTGGTTACGCCAGTCATCATCTAGCCCCTGTTCACTGGGGCAGACTGCAGTCTGTAAACCACTCATCATTGGCAAGGGGTTAGGACCTCCTGCCTTTGCCTATTCCCAGGCTGTATCTCTGCAGCCTCAATACTTCTGTAGGCCTTCACCAAGGCCTGTAGCCTGGGGGTTTACAGGGCTGGAGCTCCCTAGCTCCTCTTGCCCTTTTCCCCAGCACTGGTCTGGTCTGGTCTGGTCTGGTCTGGTCCCTTACTCCCAGACAGCTAGCCCTTCTCTCTCCAGGGTAGGAGAGAGACTCTTGCAGCTCCTGGCCCTCAGCCCTCTTATAGGGTCAGCTGTGGCCTGATTGGGACGTGGCCCCAACTGTGGCTGCTTCCCCCAATCCGCCTAGCTTTTCCCAGCCGCAGCCCTCTCCAGGGCGGCTTTTTACCCCTGCCTACTGGAGCCGGGCAGCCTCCCCACTACAGGCTGCCATATAGCAGAGGCAGTCTGCCTGCACCCAACTACACAGGAATGTGCAGAGGGCAGAAGAGACGTGGCGATGGGTGATGATGGGTGTAGTCAGGACCTGGTGCCACATCTCCTGTGAACATGCTGTCTAGAAGGCAGTGGTGTTACCTGGAAGATGCTCTCCCCACCCTCCAAATTCTCCTACACCTACTGACTCCAAGTGCACGGGCCATTTGGACAGACAGGGACCAGGCAAAGAACTATAGGGACCCAGGAGCACCCTTGCCCTGGACACAGGCAGCCCTGCTGGAGAATGGGGGTACCTGAAGGCTGCTCAGCCCATGATGGCCCCACCTCAGTCAGCTGGAGAGGTGAGCCCGGACAGAATCCCCCTTCTTGTGCTGTTGTGGAGCTGAGCCATGTGCTCACCTGTGGTGTGTGCACCTCCTCTCAACAGGGCCTGTCCCCTGCTACATGGGTGGGTTTTTGCGTCATACACCATTTTGCAGAGTGCTCAGTGCATTGCTGTAGGTTTCTGTGTGCTCAGAGGCGGCTGAGATCCATACATCAGCAGGATCAAGTCTTAACGGCTGATCCAACTCCCGTTGAAGTTAATGGAAAAAAGCCTCATTGCCTTCTATGGGGTCAGATTGGAACCTTATTTCACATTACTCTCTGTTTATCCACACTTAGATATACTGGACAGTAGCAGCATAGGTTTTTGCACAATATTTATGTTAAAGAAATGCCCTGAGTCTCCAGCCAGGATCTGGACCTTGTTATCCTGGGTGTTGTACAAATACATGCTCCCTGAATCTTAAGAGTTTACAGTGTAAATCCAAGCTCCTGGAATTGGATTTTTGCACGTGGACACTTACACCAGTGTGAAGTTCACCCACCTGGAGCTAGTTACAGGATTGGGGTCTAAAATAAAAAGTGGATATAGGAGGTGTGGAAAGGAGAAGGGGATGCAATAAAATATATAAAGTATTCTCTCTTACACACACGCGCGTGCACGCATGTGTGTGTATCTGCTTACTCAATATTATTGGGCCAGATTCTTTGCATTGGTCTTTGCGACTTTTTAGGTGACGAATCTGAGGACCTGTCGCAGATTGAGGTGTCATTAGAGGAGGTTTTTGGAACAAATTGATAAACTAAACAGTAATAAGTCAACAGGACCAGATGGTATTCACCCAAGAGTTCTGAAGGAACTCTAATATGAAATTGCAGAACTACTAACTGTGGTATGTAACCTATCATTTAAATCAACTTCTGTACCAAATGATTGGAGGATTGCTAATGTGACACCAATTTTTAAAGAGGACTCCAGAGGTGATCCTGGCAATTACAGGCAGGTAAGTCTGACTTCAATACCAGGCAAACTGATGGAAACTATAGTAAAGAACAAAATCGTCAGACACATAGATAAACATAATTTGTTGGGGAAGAGTCAGCATGGTTTTTGTAAAGGGAAATCATGCCTCACCAATCTGCTAGAATTCTTTGAGGTGGGTCAACAAGCATGTAGACAAGAGGGATCCAGTGGTTATAGTGTAGTTAGATTTTCAGAAAGCCTTTGACAAGGTCCCGCACCAAAGGCTCTTAAGCAAAGTAAGCTAGCTGTCGTGGCATAAGAGGAAAGGTCCTCTCATGGATTGGTAAATGGTTAAAAGATAGGAAACAAAGGATAGGAATAAATGGTCAGCTTTCAGAATGGAGAACGGTAAATAGTGGTGTCCTCCAGGGGTCTGTACTGGGACCAGTCCTATTCAACATATTCATAAATGATCTGGGAAAAGGGGTAAACAGTGAGGTGGCACAATTTGCAGTTGATACAAAACTACTCTAGATAGTTAAGTCTCAAGCAGACTATGAAGAGCTACAAAAGGATCTCCCAAAACTGGGTGACTGGGCAACAAAATAGCAGATGAAGTTCAGTGTTGATAAAGGCAAAGTAATGCACATTGGAAAACGTAATCCCAACTGTACATATAAGATGATGGGGTCAAAATTAGCTGTTACCACTCAAGAAAGAGATCTTGGAGTCATTGTGGATAGTTCTCTGAAAACATCCATTCAATGTGCAGCGGCAGTCAAAAAAGCGAACAGACTGTTGGGAATCGTTAAGAAACGGGTAGATAATAAGACAGAAAATATCATATTGCCTCTATATAAATCCATGGTATGTCCACATCTTGAATACTGTGTGCAGATGTGGTTGCCCCATCTCAAAAAAGATATCTTGGAATTGGAAAAGGTTCAGAAAAGGGCAACAAAAATGATTAGGGGTATGGAACAGCTTCCATATGAGCAGTGATTAATAAGACTGGGATTTTTCAGTTTGGGAAAGAGATGACTGATGGGGGATATGATAGAGGTCTATAATATCATGACTGGTGTGGAGAAAATAAATAAGGAAGTGTTATTTACTCCTTCTTATAACACAAGAACTAGGGGTCACCAAATGAAATTAATAGGCAGCCGGTTTAAAACAAACAAAAGGAAGTATTTTTTCATACAATGCACAGTCAACCAGTGGCACTCCTTGCCAGAGGATGTTGTGAAGGCCAAGACTATAACAGTGTTAAAAAAATAACTAGATACGTTCATGGAGGATAGGTCCATCAATGGCTATTAGCCAGATGGGCAGGGATGGTGTCCATAGCCTCTGTTCGCCAGAGTCTGGGAATGGGTAACAGGGGATGGATCACTTGATGATTACCTGTTCTGTTCATTCCCTCTGGGGCACCTGACATTGACCACTGTCGGAAGACAGGACACTGGGCGAGATGGACCTTTGGTCTGACCCAGAGTGGCCGTTCTTATGTTCTTATCCTCAGTTGGTATAAATAAGTGTAGCTCCATTGACTTCAGTTGACTACAGCAGCTGAGGATCTGACCAATATTATTGTTACCAACAGACAACTTGTCAGCTATCCCTGTCTGTCCCTCAATGTGGCCCTCACTATGGGTTCCACTATGAGTTCCACTGATATGAATGGTACTGAAGAATCTGGCCCTGCATAACCAAAACTCTGATCTACCTTATTGGTCTAGGAAAGTGAGGTCTTAACATTCCACTCAATGGCATTTTGCTGTTTAGAGATTTGTCTATTTGGGTGCAATACGATAACTTTTGAATGCCACATCCAATCAATTCCAAAATTTCAGGAACTCTTCTAGGCATCAATACTAGAAAACTAGAAAAACTAATAAAGGGAAATGGCATGGGGGACTCATTGGTCCCTGGCATCTGGTAGGAGAGCCAGCAGCTTCTACCAGGTTTGTAATTGTCTATAGATCAAAGAACCTTGATGGCAGCCGTTAACACCTTCCAGTATAAAATTGCCCAACCTACCAATATAGTTGAACATGTTGACACACTGAATGACTTACTCTGTAGTCAGAAAGAAAATAAATAAGAATGGTAGAGAGGAAGGTGGGAATTGATGGGAAAGGAAGGACCCTGGTATGGAGAGCCCCTGGCATGTTGGGGGAGAATGGGAGACAATGATGTATGGGCTTCAGGGAGACCCAGAAATAGAGGGTGATGAGAGGGTGGCAAACAAGAAACTTGTTGAGTGGAATAGAGGAATATAAGGAGCCCCTGGTGTATGCAATGAGCTCAGACTACAGAAGCAACCAAGTTGCAACCCTCTAGTGACTAGTCTTTTATGGCTCCAGTTACCATAGTGTCTTAATGTCTCACAGTCATTAATGTATTTAGCTTCACAACACCCCTCAGAGGTAGGAAGTACTATTACCCCATGTTACAGATAGGGACTGTGGCACAGAGTGGCTGTGTTCAAGGTCACACAAGAGACAGAACTGGGCCCTGGACCCTGGGTCCCCCAGCTAGTACCCTAACCACTACACAACCCTTCCTTTCTATGCACTAGGAATTGTAAATTTGGACCACATTTCGCTGAGACCACTGAACAGCTGTGGGATTATGACTACCGTTAGTCACTACCAATCAGGGTCAGCTTTAAACCAGGGTTGAAAGGCTCAGCAGACAGGGCCGGCTCCAGCTTTTTTGCAGCCCCAAGCGGCGAAGGGAAAAAAAACCTAAACCAAGCCTGGTTGAGCTGCCGCCGAAGAGGAAGAGAGGGACTGCAGGGTCTGCTGCCGAATTGCCGCCGAAGACCCGGACGTGCCGCCCTGATGACGGATGGAGTGCCGCCCCCTTCTATTGGCCACCCCAGGCACCTGCTTCCTTCTCTGGTGCCTGGAACTGGCCCTGTCAGCAGAGCATGACCAATCTTTGCCTTGACTTGATAAAGCTTCTTTAATATTTTGGGGTGGAATTTTCAAAGCTGCCTACAGGGTCTGGATGCCCAGTTCCTATTAAAATGAATGGGAATTGGGTGTCCATATCCCCAGTATGGCTTGGAAAATCTCAGCCCCAGGACTTGGTAGGACTGTATCCTAAGGACCAGATAGATAGAGAAAGAGATGTATGACAGAAGCTAGCATAGGAAGGTATACATTCATACCTCTCTGCGCCAGCCTGGTCCTCTGAGCCACAGGAGGGATTGATTCTGGAGGAGAACAGGCTGCATTGCTGCTGCCATCCTCCCTCAGGATTTTCCACCCTGGGGAGGCAGGTTTCGGTTGCAGGAGGCCCACTGATGGCAGCCACTGAGGGCATCCCACGTTCCCCTTGCTCACACACTTTTTGGGACAGTGCTGGCTCTAAAGAGCCCCCAGGCAAAGGGGAGGTTGTGCTGCTTTCTGCCACTGTCGCATAGATGACTTTATGCTTCTAGGGTTCTGAACCTGGGCGTATACTATCTGAAGCCCACATAGCTTTGGGCTGAATTTACCCCTCTATATGTGTTTTAGATTTTCAAGCTAAACTCTGGAGAAGCAAAAACTGAAAGCATCTGCTAACTTTCCAAAATGATTCACCCCCCAGTTTTGCTGCAGGTCAGGTTAGATCAGCACTTTTTCACATCTCAGTTGTAATAACAGCTAACAGCTCAAACACATCAGCAATACCTGTAGCAGCTGAGAGTACAGAAGTCATTTGATGTTGCTTATTTCCCTCCTACTTCCTGGCTGATGGACACTGGAAGCCATACAGAGAATAACGTTTACATTGCGGTGTTTCTACCAAACTGCTGACTAAACACTTTGCAAGATCACAGAAAGTTCCATATCTTCTGATTAGCATTTAGAGAACCTAGACAACTGGGAGGGAATCACAGGAGACCAGGAGGCTGCCATCCACAAGGGTTAGGAGAGGAAAGAGTCAATCAGTGGCTGATAAGCCTTAGCAATGATAAATCACAAACATGACTCCAGGCTTAGGAATTCACAGCACAATCTGTCATTAAATCCCCCTGCTCTTATATCTGATTAGCTTTTGCCTTTTTAAATGATCAGTTGAGGCATCAGTAAGAAAGCAGGAACTACTGTGCAGAGCATGGCAATTGTAACAGTAAGTAGTGCATAGACATATACATGCAGAACTGGTTGCTAGTAGATCACAGCTGGAGGAACTGCAACTTTGGAAAGGATTTGGTTCAGGACTGTTAAGCTTTGTCAGTTAGAAAGAGGGAGATTTTAAAACGTAAGCTTTCCAAGTTCCCATTGAAGCATATTGCAAAATCCTTCATCACAGCATGGAGATACTTTAAATAAACTGCCTTAAAATCAAGAGGGAGCATCTCTCCAATTGGGTAAGTGCAGTTTGGGCCAGGGACTTGTCCTAACCTCTATAAAAATGTGACATGTGTGGCTGCCAAGTGTATTTATAAATTCTGCCCTATAGATCTGTGAGGAAGGTGAAAAAAGGATAAGAGCCAATGGATAATCTCGTACTGTAGTAACACAGAAGAAGTTGTGTTCCAGAAACAGGATTTGCAATTTCTGTTAGTCAGTGTACTGGTGTGTTATATTTACTTGAAATAAAACTAAGTACTAAGCAATTAGAAATGACTGAATTTTTAGGGACCAGTATAGGACTGTGCTTATTAAGGGTCTCATTTTGGCACCTTTATTCATGTTAATTAGTATCTTACCCTCCATATTGCAAAGTAAGGTACTAATCAGTATGAGTGAGGAGGCCCTAATGGAGTGTTTTCCCTGCTTATTGTACCCTAATCTGTATCTACATTCCATCTCTTATTGCTTTGGACATACTATCCCTCATGTGCAATCCAGTAAACTTTATGGTGTAAGCATGGCCTAGACCTTAACACTGGAGGACCCCAATTTGCTAATGGCTAGATTGGGAGCCTTGACCAGTCATTCACACGAGAAGGCCTATTGTCATGAGTAACTGGTCACCAGTGTGACTAAGGGGCTCCCTCTTACGGCCCCAAAACACTACTTACTTGTTCCTTCTGAATAACCGCTCCTGAAAAATTCATGGAAAGTTTTTAAAACTCATTGTAGGAGCATATAGTGTCTGGAAAGTGCATAGAGAGATGCCTTGCAGTTGAGTAAATTTTGAATACTAGATGGCACATCGTTAGATGAAATAACACAATGCCATTTATTTTTCTTAGCTTCTTCAGCCCGACATTATCACAAAATGCTTCACAGCTGGTTACATTTTATAGTCAAGGGATGACAGACAATGGTCAATAGTTTCACGAGCCAAAGCATCCAGTGATATAGGATGTAGTAAGAAACATCTTCATCCAAAATATTAATGAATGTTTCAAGCATCTGATCATGAAAACCCTATAAATGAAAGATGAGCTACAACATTAGGGCCTGATCCTGTTCTCATTGAAGTAAATAGGAGCTGGACTGAGCCTTGGTTTATTAACATGCACAATAAAGATATAAAACAACATGCAATGAAATAAGAACCCAGTCTGATCATACGCAGGGCTCAGTCCTGCAAGTCGGCGAGAGCTGAGGGTATTAAGCCTATAAGAAGCACAAGCAAGTCTTATTACACAGGATCCCGATATATGATATATTTCCATACTTGGAGAGTCATACCATTTTGTGTTAAATCCCCCAAACTGTACTTTAATGAGTCTTCTGAGCATTATTTTTTACTGGACACTTGTATAATATTATTCTAATTGCATTATCATTCTATCTGGTGATTACCTATTGTATGGTAAGTCTTCAAAAAATGAGAAATTGCTTTGTAAATATACTTCTGTCCTTGATTTTAAAAAATGGCTTTTTCTATGAAGTCATCTAAAGGCCAGCATTAGTGTCGATGTGAGCATTTGGCATGAAGGTGACGCCAAAAGTAGGAAGCCATTTATCTGGCTTCCTTACTGTGGGGAGCAAAAATTGACAAGACAATGCTATCTGCAGAGCTCATGACACTGGGTCAAATCTCCCATTATTTATGTAATTAGTTCCACTGATCTCAATAGTTCTAAGATTTATTACATACTGAAAACTAAATTCTGCCCTGATTTGCACTGTGCAATCCTATTCATAGTGTAAATGAGGGCAGAATTTGGTCCCAAACATTTAAATTAACCTATCCACACATAATGGAAAAATGTGTGTTCTGCAAAAGAGAATCTTCTGAAACACTGACAACAAGTGGCATGTCACAGAGAATTTTCTTTAGATGTGTAACAAAGAAAGAGAACCTCACCTTCCAAACATAATCCTGCAGTGTAAAATGGGATTTATATTTATTTATTTTGACAGTTAATTCCTCTTGCTTATATCTACATATTAGTTCATAGGGATTTAGCTCTTTGTAACTTGGTACATGATTTGTCTAGTACCTCCCAAACACTCTGATACTAGGAAACTAATTTTAAGAAGGTTTGTTGTTTCCACTTTTTTATGATGTTGAAGAGAGAAAAGAAGGAAGAGATGCCCCCAGTCCCCTTTGGTAAACAGAATGCCCCAGCGGATCCTCAAGGCATCACTAGAATCTGCAATGAGGGACTAAGAACTGTTGTGTACAGTGTCTTCCAGCTGAATGCCTATTTTAGCAGACTGAGACTCAGTGAGGTCTGTTCTTCATTAAGTTTAGTAAGACTTATTCATGACATATCCAGAGGGGACCACACCATGTTGGATCTAAATTTTAAAAAAGAAAAAAAGTCTGCATGGTAACTAAGCGTGCTAGCCTGGGGCTTGGATGCTTAGGTTTGATTTTGTAAAATCATTCTTTGTAGAAAAATAGATAATGTTATTTGTTTCCTGACCCCACACTCCAATACCATTTCTGTTTTAATAAAGAAGTTGTCTAGAAAGGCCTACGGTGGCTTTACTTGTTTTTCTTGAAGAATTGATGTGATTAATTAAGGAAAAATGTGTCCACAGGCATGACATTTTGAAAGTATAATTTATGTTGTTTTTATTATGCAGTATTATACTTTGGAAAAAAAATCTATTGTTTTGTGTTATCGTGAATTTCAATAGGACTTCCCTAAAGAAAGGTACAGTTGGCTCAATAAAAGGGTTCTCCTTTAAAACATTGCCATAGACATAGTTGTAGATGAGATAAGATGGAGTTAAGAGGAAACAATAAAATGTGTCAAAAATGTACTGAAATGAATGTGCTGAGTTAATATTATTTTTTCATTTCCTTTCTCTTCTCCTTTATTGTCATACCAAGACCAGCCTTCATATTTTGGCCAGCCTGAGGGAGTTGCTTCAAAGCTCAGTAGGGTTTTTCTTTCTTCCATCTATTATACCCACATAAACCTGTCAGCAATGACAAGCATTTGGTACAATGGAGTAATTCATCTTAATTGTATGGCATTTTGGGGACCAGATATAGGTACAATGCAAGGGCAAGGTTCAGACTGAAAGGGAGTGCTCCTCATTTCAGTAATCAGTGTTGATTACTTACCCCTTTCGGCCCAAGTGGTTAGCCAATATTTGGGATCTTGCAGGTTGTTTCCAATAGGAGGAGAAAACTGATGATGAAATTGGGTATTTCTTTGCTGTTTATTTACAAAGAATGTACACAGTGCTGTTTCCAGGCATGCAGGAGGAATTAAACAGCAGGAAACAGTTTCTTTTAGCAAAGTTCCAATCTTTTTTTCAGACAGCACTCTGCCCAAAAGCTCTCTCACATAGCTTTTTCTCAGGGTCATATTACAAGTGCTTTTCTTTGTTGCCTTCTCTGTCTTAGTCTCACGCAGACACGCATACAGGCCTCTCAAACAATATTCAACCCCCTACATTTGCATCCAGTCCCCAGTCAAACCACTCAATCTGCATGGCCCAGTTCCTACTCTAGCTTTGCACGTGGCCTGTGTTTTAGGTCGTTGCTCCTACTGTTTCAGCTAGCTAGTCCATAAAGGAGCTTAGTTGCTTCTTACATTTAACCTGAATGAAAGGCAGTTATTATACCAGCAGCTTCAATGAGGTATTACCCAGCCCTCCAGCGTAACAATATGATAGAAAGTGCCTGCTATAGTTAAGACAACAAAAGAGTTTATATTCTAACCTCTTATTTTTATATACTCATAACTTCCTCAAACATTCACCTTTTGGGCTGAAATTTTCCATGCTTGGTCTCTGCTCAAAAGAGAATTTCTCTTCCTCCCCCACTTTTCTCTCCCCCCCGCCAAAAAAAGTTTAAGCTCAAATACAAGTGGTAATAAGTGCAGTATAAATGAGAACACAATGCATACGCTTTGGATTTCTACAGGGCAAGAAGCATTCCAGGCCTCCCTGTTGTACTTGAACCTACACCTTTTCAAGTTAGAGCAATGAAGCTTTAATCACTATCGTACCATTCGAGAGCTTGGCAGCTGCGACACCATCCAAGATTGCTTGGCCAGAGCCATCCTGCCACCCGTGGGGAAGGTGGCCGTAAACTCCGCCATCCCTGGAACTGACAGCCAACTGCGACCAGTCATTGTCAGCACCAACAAAGACCAGAAGAAGATCATCATGGTGGACGTCACAGGGCCATTCAAGAACAGGACCCCGGCCTTCCATGATGCCCGAGCTCGAAAGGTAGAGAAATATGCCCCTCTGGTTGAAACCTTGAGAGCTAAGGGTTACCAGGTCCAGACACACGCACTGATCGTCGGAGCCTTGGGTGCATGGGACCCCTGTAACGAGTGAGTGCTGAGAGAATGCTGAATCGGTCAATGCTACGCTCGGCTGATGCAGCAACTCATGGTGTTGGATGCCATGAGGTGGTCGAGGGACATCTACACAGAACACATCACTGGACATCAGCAAGACTAGGGGGGATGAGCTGGAGTGCCGATGAGAAGCGCAGTCAGGAAAGTAACAAATACTTTCCTCATGGATTAATATTTTCTAAATGGACAACCTACCTAATTCTCAATTATCGAGGGACAATCTCCACTCGCTGCCGAACAGACTGCATATGCGCCATCTCCTCGCAGTTCCTACATATGACTGGACTGCACGTATACCATCTCTACAGGGCTGGGCACTGGAGCGAAGAGTAGGAAGCCTGTTGCTCCTGTGCTCTCAGTGACCCCCTCCTGGCACCCAAGCAGCGTGGAGGAGGAAGTCCCCTGATGTGAATGCAGAGGGGACAACAGGGAGCCAACTGAGTGGGGGGGAGGTATGGGAGAAAATTTGAAAAAGAAACCTGCTAGAACTAGGACTGCACAAAGGGGAAGAGAGAGGCGCTGTGACTAGAGGTTGTGGGAAGGATTACTGGGACTGGGAGACAAGACTGCGGCAAGGGAAGCTGGGACTGTTGGGCAGGGAGACTGGGACTGTTAGGCAGGGGTGGTTGGGAAGGCTGAGATTGGGTGAGGAAGCAGACTGGGACTGGAAGCTGGCGGGGAGGGGAGGAAGGCTGGGGCTAGTTGGAAAAGGAGGCTTGCAGCCTTAATACTGTTCTTTTAATATAGCTTTTTTGTAAATAGCATCACAGGGACATAGTAGGGTTAACTGAGCCGTTAGTGACAGCGCTGAGCAAGATATGTTGCGTAAGTTGTACCACACAGGAGAAGCCTCCAGAGGCATTTTGATGTGGACACGCCAGCAAATTGAGGACAGACACATGCCTGGAATTAAGCAGCAGGCTGAAACTTTTATTAAACTTTAACACAAGGGAGGGATGCTATCCGCCCATCAGCCATACTCTCCTATACCAGGCATTTAATTCGTTCCAGTGTGGGGGTTACAGGGCTCCTTACCAGTGTTCCCAGGGCTGGTTGGGGGTCGGGGGAGGGGTGCCTCTTCCCCGGCCGGAGCAGATACAGGGCTGGGCTGGGTTGGGGTTGGGAGAAAGGCACCTCCCCCACCGCGGCTGGTCCAGGGCTGGAAGAGAGGTATCTCTCCCCGCCACAGATCTGAGTGCCTGAGCAGTGCTTAATAGGCTGCTGCGCGGCTGTGCAGCTTAGAGGGAACTTAGCTCCTTACATATAACCCATAACATGCACTCCTCAGCCTTCCCCCTGGGACTCAACTCTCTCTGAGTCCTAGCACCCTCTCCCGACAAGGATGCAACAGCCAACAGGATGGGGATCTCAGCCCATGAGGGCCACAAGATCTCACCCTGTCAAATGAGCCCAAGACCCATCACCAAAATCCCGGGTCTTTTTACCTCTGGGGATCATTCATTTTATTCTCTTAACTGCACTGGAAACCAGCCAAAGGGGGTGCCAACAACTAGCTTGGTCGCTCACCACCCAACCACACTGCCTAATGTCATAATTCCTGCATAAAGATGCTCCACATGGCCCCTGTGCTGGGCTAACTCCTGGGAGCTGGAATGCTGGCCAATCAGTATCCCTCTCCCCCAGCTGGCCAATGGGTGCCAGAGACTCCCAGGGCAGGAGCTACACCTTGGTGAAGTGTCTCCCTTCCATGCCCCTGGGACTGGCCCCCCTTTGACTCCCGGCGCCATCAATTTCCCCCATCCGTTGATGCGAGTGGGTGGCGTATGTCTCATGGCACAATTCCTTTCCCACTTCCCCATTGCTTTAGAGACTGTATCCATTTGGGGCTGTCTTTTGGTTCTGTGTTAGCACAGTGCTGAGCACAGCAGGGTCCTGGTCCATGAGTGGAGCTCCCAGGTGCTACAGCAATTTAAAAAGCAGATAATAAATTATGACACTGTCCCCAAGTTATGACTCAACTGTTCTGGCTCCGGTAGCGTGCGCCAAGCATGCCCCTTCCCAGCTCAGACAAACACCTCTGCACCGGGGATGAAGGGAGGGAGATGCTGAAGCTGAGTATGCCAACCTCATGCCGATTGGGAATTCCCCTACTCTAGGAGGTAGTGTTTCTGATCCGATGGCAATTTGCAGGTAGTTTTGGAGCCATTTGCACCATCTGAACAGCATGCCTGGACCAGAACAGGGCAAGGTTTGCCCCAAAGTATTGATTGTGGCCTTTTGGCCTTTAGGAAGTTGGCACGACTCAGGCTAAAGAGAATGGACTGCACTCCTCAGTACTAACTCCAGGGCCATCTCTTTACTCTGCCACCTCCGCTTTCACCTGGACTCCATTCTGGGCTGGAAGAGGAGGAGCACATTAGAGTTAACACCAGCTTCAGCTGTATCAACTCTGGTGCAGCACCCGTCAGGGGAGAAATGCTTCATGAAACATACCCATGCCCGTCATTCCACTGCTGCCCCCGTCTCCATCCCCATACATGGGCCTCAACCTCTACAGAAGGTTTACTTCGGTGTTTTGGGGAAGGAAAAGGGAACTGATGCACAGAGATTTACTATTTTTTTATCTGATCACAGTTAGACCAGCTCATCACAAGATCAGGTGGCAGGGAGAGGAGAATTTCTCACCTTGCTGTGCTATGGCAAGAACATGAATATTCCCTCTCCAGGGTGTGCCCTTTTCTATGTAGAGCACACCTGCCCTCTCTGAAGGTTTATATTCCCAGAACTGAACTCAGATTTACTTTTTCAGATCTAGTCCCACTGCCCTCTTATTAGGCTCCAGTTGCTTCTTTTGTTTTTTTGGTCCTGCAAAAAAGAAACTAGAAAAAGTGTAAATAGGAAGGTCAGAGGTCATTGGAAGAAACAGCTTTTTAAAGAGCCTGTTTTTCTTTCAGAACGTGCACTTTTGACTTGATCTCTAAAAGTTTAATTTCACTCGCTGGTCCATGAAGTAGCTTTGATTTCAGGGTCAAAGGGGGCTTCCCTTGGATGTGGCTGTCAGAACAAGCCAAAGTACTGTCTGCAGCAGCAATTTTTTTAAAACTTAAAAACAGTATCAAAGATACAAAATGTACTAGGCCTAATGGGAGGGAGAAGCCTGGAGTCCAGCCAGAATCCAGGCTGAAGTGTAACGACAGGCAAGTATTTAAGAGTAAGTAGAAAAAACAGGACGGGAAACAAATTCACTTTCATTGGAAGAATGGTAGGATTTCACCTGTAATACTATCTTTTCCCCTCTGTTTGTGTAACTAATACACTCCATATGAGCAAACAACCTAAGAGATCCCAAAAAAACACCCTAAAAGAAAGGTAAGTTTTTTTTTCTGTTAAGTACACAACTTTAATGCTAATTGTTTCCACCTTAGAAGACCGGAAGGATTTAATCAAGCATGGTTTCATCAGCACATTTCCAAATCTTACTGTGTAGAACCACAAAAGCCAGAGAGGTATTTTTAGCTTTGGATCTTACAGCCTTAACTTGTCGTCAGTTTGATAACTGTAGACATCAAATCACAGGCCACTTCTGACACCTGAGCTGGGCTTAATTGTTTCTCAGATTACGGCTGTAATATATCATTCCACATCCCTCACCTAGAAGCACACAGCCTTTCCCACAGTCTTAACACACAATTTATGTAAGTCAGGATAGCTCTATTGAAGTCAATGGAGCTCTGCCGATCCACACAAGCTGAAGATCAGGCTGTGTGTTTCAAGGCACATTCCACTGTAGCATTCCATGAGAACATTTTTATATGCTTCAATGTTAGAAAGTACTCTTAAAAGTATTAAATGGTGACAGCTTGAATGATGAGTCTGTCACAGGAGTGACAGAAGCAAAGTATTTTCTCTTTTACATACAAAACAGCTTACTAAAGGCTCTTCCACAAAGTCTGGGAACCCCATCACTAATGCGATTGCTCTCTATACATGGGCCAAGAGATTGTGGGGATGATAATGTTTAGAGACGATGGAAAAATAGAAAACATTCTATGAAATTTCACAGATTTTTTTTTCTCAACGTCAAATTGTTCAAGTTTTAACAATGATACAAAGCTGGGAACTTTCCTGCCTCAAGAGGGTGATGTGAGGATGAATTAGGATATGTTCATATGGTATTTGAACAATGGTGTCTTGATATCTGAATATAAAGACGAAGTAGAGTGAAATCTGATTTAGGAACCAAGGGATTGTCAGAATTCAGTGGCTTCCTTGAGGTGACCTTCTATTAGCGGGGGAGCAGAATTGTGTTTAATATTTTCAGGGATAGTCTCTAGGTTGGAGTTTTTAAGAAAGAAGGTGGCTTAAAAATGGGTGGTCTCATAGGCAGGACTAATTGTATTGTTCATTATTAGATACATTATTTATCAAGAGTTAGTGTTTGCAGCTAAAGCCTGAGAATCTGCAGATCCCAAAAGGGCCTGTTCAGCAGCTAACAGAGCTGCAAAACAAATGGTTTGCTTTAGTTTTCAGTCATATTTGGCAATAAAGGGACAATCAGTATAACAGGAAATGCAGGATCTGGTCCTGCTCTTATTGAGCCAAAGGCAAACTGGGGCTTCGTGAAGAAGGCCTCTGATCTCATTGTAAGCAACTGCTTCCCTTTTGTTAACAGCTTCGACTCAGGATCTCTTCCCACAATGTGTATGTATGTGCATTGCAGTCATAGACCAATATTCATTTTCCTGTTTAAAATGCAAGTAAAATTTATGAACATACTAACTGAATAACTGCTAGCACTGTTACCTCTGCCAGAAGCCTGTCCTTTGGTAACTTTACTTGAACCATTCCATGAGTAACATTTATCAGTTCTATATCTTGGGCCAAATTCTCTCCTAGTCACAGGTGGCATGTGAACCACTCATTCGGGGAAACTAGTCCCTGCCCCTTTTGCCCAAGGCCCTGCCCCTCCCTCAACCCTTATGCCCTCTACCCCGCTGGAGCCTTGAGCCCCGCACTGCAGCGCGCCCACCAGCTGGCCCACCCTAGCCTCAGCCCCAGCCCACTTCAGGGAAGAGGAGCAGACTGGGCTGGGGCCACGGGGAAAGAGCGGGAAGCAGGAAGGGGCCTCGTAGTGGAGTGTGGGTGGGGCCACACCTGGCTGTTTTGGGAGACTCAGCCTCCCCTTGCCTGCGATACTCCCCCACCCATGCTCCTAGTCCAAATTTTTTGTCTTCAGTGGTAGCCTGACCTCAGGATGGCATAAAGGCCTACTTCATCCTTGTCCTTTTGCATCCACCTGTTACATGCCTTTCCTGCAACCCACTGGTAGTTTACATGACCTTACATTCCATCACACCTACTTACCAACATGAAGCTTACATCTCCTTTTACGTCATGGCTAAATCTGGACTACAAATTCTTTGCACGGACTACAGTCATGAACCGTATCCTTGCAGAGCGGGTGGGGGATCATCATAATTCTAAAAAGAATCAGTCAGATTACAGCATTCTTCACTGGGCTAACCAATAATAAAATGATGATGCCATGGCTTGGTTTGATCATTAGAATTTGCTCAGTCTTTCTGGAAGTGCAGACCATTCAGCAATCTCTCTCTATGCGTAATAATTATTACAGAAATCAAGATGCTCCTTACAGAATTAGCATCTTACCACAGCAGGGAATCTGATGTATTGTCAAGGAAGTAGTAAACAACTCTGGAATCCATACAGGAGGATTTTCATGTTCACACTCCCCATCTCCTTGGTGAGGCATACATTCCATTGTGACAACTTTACATTCCAAGGAAGCCCTTAAATACAGGTTCATTCTTCTCACTTCCTTTAAAAGCTTTTGCATTTTCACTCACACCTTTTCATACTGTTCTGCAGTATGTTGTAAAAGTTTAACCTGAGAAAAATTAATTGAATCAGTATTATAAAGCCCTCTTCATTTGTGAACAATATTTTGGTAATCACCTTAGGTCAGTGATGTGTGCCAATCAATATTTTGTTCTGTGGTGCATGCTCTTTTTCTTTGTATTCATAAGTCATATTGTGTGATTGTGTGTGTATGTATGTATACATATACACACACATATGCACACATGCTGGCATTGAGCATGAGTCAGGTTATGAGTTTATAAAAATTGCACTTGACAATGCTCTTCCCTTAAGTGTCCGTTTCCGGGTCCTCTCATACTCCAGCTAACAGTTAATCTACTTGTTTTTTAGTGCCCAGAGCAAATTTATCTCTGCTGTGCAAAATCCAGTCAACTTTCTCCCATTAGTGCTATTATTAACGGCAACATGCTGTTCAAGATGGATGGGGAGAGGGTTTCTATTATTTGTTTGTACAGTGCCTAGTTGCAGTAATTCTAAGGCAGAATGTCTCTCTTCTCCATCCCGTAACAAATACCTAGCTGCTCCCCACTGTATGAACACATCATGCTCCAGTATTTTTGTAAGTTCATATTTTGTCTGAATTCAAATATATTGTTATATACCAAGTTGCAAGTGCAAAACATGCACCTGTGCATTTTGGATAACTGCATGCACCTTACTATTTCCCCTTTGCAAACAGTTTATGCAATTATCAGCGTGGCTCATGCAGTTGTGTGTTTTGTGCATACAACTTAGGCACATATTTTTGAAAACTTAGTCCCTGGACAGGAGACCAAAAGGGACACAAAAGGGAGCTGTGCTGTTAATCCATCAGAAAGACCACGCGGGTCGTCTGGGAGCAAAACTTTTGAGTTAATACTGCTGTCTAATGTACCATCTTCCATCTTAACACAGCATATATGTTTAAAGCAGTCGGTTGTATTTTCAAGGAAGTAGTGAGCAACTCTTGAACCCATGCAGAAGGATCTTCATTCAGACACATTTCTACAAACCAAGGGCCAGATCCTGGGCCTCGTTAAGGTGGCTATACACTACTCCTGTGGTGCAAAGTAGCCTTAAAGTTGGTGTAACCAACCAGCTGGAGATTTCCTCTACCTAGATTAATCCTCAAGTGGCATAGGGCTGGTATAGCTGCTTCTAACCACCCTGGCCTGGTCCCTGGCATAATGGGCATGACTGAGGAGACACTCTGTACCTCAAAACAGCACCCTGGAACCCCCATATTCACACACGTCATATAATTATGATATATTTCATACAAAGCATGCCAGGTAAGATGTCATATGAAAGATCATGATCTGCTGAAACCCATTGTTTTGTCAAATTATGTATATTGTTAGCGTGTATGAAGTCATGAAATTTTGCTGTATGGCTGTTACTGAAATATGTTGTAAGTCTGAGAGTCTCTAATGCTAGTTCTCCAGTGACAACGACAAATGAGGTGACCCACATCCAGGTGGGCATTGAATGTTCATCACCAGTCATTGACCAGCATGGGAATAGTAAACAAGGGATTTACAATGACAATTGTGCAAGCACCACACAATGGGGACTGCTCAACTCAATGACTCAGTTGCACAAAACCACACCGGGGCATTGCTCAACCCTGTGACTCAGCAAGGCCCACCAGGCTTGCCTGGACTAGTGTCTTTCAGGCACATTGACTAAGGAGATAAAATAGGGGACAGTGGCATCATGCTTTTTGCCTTTCTCCTCCCGCACCTATGCTGGAAGCAACAAGAATGCTGGAAAGACAAAGATGTCAACTGAGGAGACTGGTCCCAGGCTTGAGAGAGAAGCCTGCGTATTAAGAACTGAAATATCGAGTGGGGTGAGAAAACTGCTTGATCTAAATTCTGCCTAGTTGTAATAAGGTTTAAGATTTAGGCTGTGAGCTTAACTTTTACTTTCTTTGGTAACTATCTCTGACCTTTTATGCCCCTCACTTATAATCACTTAAGCTTTCTTTAGTTAATAAATCTGTTTTATGTTTTACCTAAAATAGTGTGTTTGGTTGAAGTGCTTGGGAAATCTCAGCTCAGGTTACAAAAGCTTGTGTATGTCCTCTACAGATTGATGGAGAGGTGGACTGGCTAATAAACGTATACTGGTCGGGCTTCTGACCAGGGCAAGACGGTATAGTTCTGGGGGTACAAGGCTGAGGGGCTGGGGGGAATTGGCTGGTGCCTTTCTCTGTGTGATTCATGAGGGCCTCAGGTAGCATTCATGCAATCTAGCTGGGAGTGGGGCTCCGTGTGCTGTTGTGCTGAGTGATAACAGTGCCTGAAGGGGTTTGCTGCTTGCTACTAGCAAAGCATTGTGAGAGTCAGCCCAGGCTGGAGAGTTAAGGAGGCCCAGCTATATCCCAGTTCCAGGTTGCACCCTGGGGATTCCATCACAACCACATCTGGCTGATCCTTGGCTGATATAATGGCCCTTTGGGAAATGTGTGTCTCTGGTTGCTCCAACTTGTGTCTTGGGACTAGATCAGCACCTGTGGATCACAGTGACATAAAGCAACTTTGCAACTTACAACCAACTTTGTGCCATATGCCCCAAACTGGGCCAGGCTCCAAGTGGTTGATCTGAATAATTTAACCTTCTGTATCCATGACAGCATGCCACTGCTGAAAAATGCTTATTAATGCCTTCTAGCATGATAATAGGAATATGGAAAACACACTGTATCCTTTACAGACATGGATAATAAGCCATCTCAAACCAAACACGGACATGGTGGATATTATACAACTTTTGCACCTCTGTAATTTTCCAATTTCTCTAAGGATAAGACAATACCTTCCTTCTGTCTTTGGAATGATTTTCAAGGGGGATACGCTTTTTTTACTTGTCTTGTATATGACTGACACCCAAGGGATGTTGAAATGCACTTAGCCGCACACAAAAGGAAAACTTTCTAAATATAGAATCCTCTGTAGCTAAGCTCTTCCTGGCCGGGCTTAAAACTAATCTTGAAAAAAGACTCTATATAAGTTCCCATTGTCAGACCCAAGCATGCACAAAATCAGTTTACACAAAATGCAAAAGATATGAAATCCTGGGGCTGGGGGCTCAGGAATTTCTCTCCAGAAAATGTTTGCTGTTTTTAATTTGAATTGAATATAGTGGATAGATAAATGGATTTTATTAAAATGGCAGTGCTGTGGAGTAAAAGATTCTCAAATATTATGTTGCTAGACATCAATATGAGAACCTGGATAGATGGGTAGAAATGATTTGTGTAGAGATATGTTTGTAGAAGATTATAATTTAGAGACACTCCCTCATAAGGGACAGTGTTATGAACACAGGGATTTGGGGATGTCCTGTAGAGATGGGGGTTGGGAATACCACATGGTTGGGTGCAGCAACTCAGCAAAGATGCTCTCCAGTTTGTTTTTATTAAAGTTTCATTCCTTTCTCATTCACTGGTTTGTTATTTAATGAACCCCAAGATCCTTACATGGTGTCAGAAATGCTGAATGAGAAGGAAACTGTAGTCATTTTGAAGTTAACGCCTGTATTTGCAACTGAAAGTAGAGACACGGTAATGTAATGGCCCTTTGGGAAATGTGAGCACCAGGCATGGGTGGCGGGTATCATAGGCTGGGGGAGGCTGAGCCTCCCCAAACAGCCAGGTGTGGCCCCACCTACACTCCAGCCCCTGTTCCCTTTCTGTTTCCCACTGTGCAGGAAGCTCTTCCCCTGTGCTATGGCCCCAGCTGGGGCTGTGCTGCCCACCCTCCCAGCACTCTGGGGCTGGGGCCATGCTTCTCGGCCTCCTGGCGCTCTGGGGCTGAGGAGGCTGGGGCTGTGCTGGCCTGCCTTCTGGGGCTGGAGAGGCTGGGGCTGCGCTGCCCGCTCTCCTGGCGCGCCGGGGCTGCGGGGGCTGGGGCCACATTACCCGGCTTCCTGGTTCTCCGGGGCTGGAGAGGGACTAGGGGCGCTCTGGGGCTGGGGTGGAGGCCAGTGGCTGCAATGGGGGTGTGCTGGGCTCTGGCGGGGGGCGTGGAAGGGGCGGGGCCTTGGGTGGAAGGGGTGAAGATGCGGGGCTAGCCTCCCTGAGCCAGCGGTTCACCTGCCACCCATGGCACCAGGTACAGGGGCTTTTGCATGTATCTGGGGAGCACAATAATAGCTTGACAAGCTTAAGGAGAGAAAAAAGCCAGAAATGGATGTGTTGCAACCTCCATCCAGTCTGCAATTGTCAGGCAATGTTGCAGAGAACTGGAAAAAATTCAGACAGAAATTTGAATTGTATTTAGCAGCCATAGGGGCAGAAGAGAAAAATGATAAAGTGAAATCATCAATCTTTTTGCATGTTGTTGGGGAGGAAGCATTGGATATTTATAAAACCTTTTAAGTTTGAAGTAGGTGAAAGCATGAAGTTAAGTAAAATACTGACTAAATTTGAGGAACACTGCATGCCAAAAAGGAATGAAACCTTTGAGAGACATACGTATTTTACAGGCATGCAAAAAACTGATGACATCATAGAGCAATATATCACAGAATTAAGGAAACTCAGTAAAACCTGTGACTTTGATGAGCTGACAGAATCTCTGGTCAGAGATAGAATCATTTGTGGCATTAAAGACAATGTGTTAAGAGAGAGACTGCTCCATGAAGGAGACTTAACGTTAGAAGAAGCTTTCCAAATATTCAGGGTAGCAGAAACTGTGATGGCAGAAGCCAAAGAGCTGAACTCACCGAAAGGGGTTATACATGTACTGAGTACAAAAGAATATATTCAGAATAGGTCAAATCAAAGAGTTGAACCACTCACTATGAAAACCACCGCTAGAGGGAAGACTGGGTACAGATGGTCATGTGGAAGGTGTGGATCACAGCATGGCCCCAAACAGTGTGTTGTCTTTGGGAAAAACTGTCATAAATTTGGGGAAAATAATCATTTTGCAGAATACTGCAGGTCCCAAATGCAGAAAAGTCAAGTGCATCCAGTTCCACAAAGGCCTTATGAGAAGGTCGGCACTGACTTATTTACCTGGCAATCAAACGATTATTTAATAATCACAGATTATTATTCTCTGTATCTAGAAATTTACAAACTGCACATACTAATAGTAAGTCAGTGATAACCGGCACAAAGGGAATCTTCTCCAGACATGGAATTCCAGGTGAAATCTTTAACGATAATTGGCCACAATTTTCCACTGCAGATTTTAGGCAATTTGCCATAGATTGAGGGGTAATTTGGATGTGATGTTTTGTGACGAAAATTCCCAATCAAATGGACTTGTGGAAAAGTCTTTATGGACAGTAAAAACCCTTATGAAAAAGGCTTCTGACAGTGAGGGTGATTTGTATAAAGCATTGCTGGTTTACCGAAGTACACTCCTGAACAATG
Organism: Eretmochelys imbricata; assembly: GCF_965152235.1. Classification (NCBI taxonomy): domain Eukaryota; kingdom Metazoa; phylum Chordata; order Testudines; family Cheloniidae; genus Eretmochelys; species Eretmochelys imbricata. The sequence goes on from NC_135575.1 coordinate 92,566,661, forward strand.
GCTTTTCTCCAATGTGGCTGTTAATGGGAAGAAAGATCAGATCTAATTTACCAGTACTGATAACCTACTGAAAGCTCATAACAATTAAACCATGTGGAAGACGAAAGAAAATAAGAAGCAGAAGCAGAAATATTATTTTGACAAAAGGGTCCGTGATCTCCCGTCTCTGAACCCTGGGGATACTGTGTGCCTGAGGAATCACACCTCTAATACGTGGGGGCCAAAGAACAGCTGCATCCAAGATCTTCTGTAGTCCAGACAGACCAGGGGGACACATTTTGATGTAATTGAAGGGTTCTATGAGTAATCCCAGAAAGTTTGAACACATTGACAATAGATGTCTGATATCTGCTGGGAGAGCAATACTGCGGTGCATAGACAATCCAGGAAGTTTTTGGAAAGCGTAGGGGACAATTTCCTGGCGCAAGTGCTAGAGGAGCCAACTAGGGGGGGCGCTTTTCTTGACCTGCTGCTCACAAACCGGGTAGAATTAGTGGGGGAAGCAATAGTGGATGGGAATCTGGGAGGCAGTGACCATGAGTTGGTTGAGTTCAGAATCCTGACACAGGGAAGAAAGGTAAGCAGCAGGATACGGACCCTGGACTTCAGGAAAGCAGACTTCGACTCCCTCTGGGAAGGGATGGCCAGGATCCCCTGGGGGACTAACTTGAAGGGGAAAGGAGTCCAGGAGAGCTGGCTGTATTTCAAGGAATCCCTGTTGAGGTTACAGGGACAAACCATCCCAATGAGTCGAAAGAATAGTAAATATGGCAGGCGACCAGCTTGGCTTAACGGTGAAATCCTAGCGGATCTTAAACATAAAAAAGAAGCTTACAAGAAGTGGAAGGTTGGACATATGACCAGGGAAGAGTATAAAAATATTGCTCGGGCATGTAGGAATGAAATCAGGAGGGCCAAATCGCACCTGGAGCTGCAGCTAGCGAGAGATGTCAAGAGTAACAAGAAGGGTTTCTTCAGGTATGTTGGCAACAAGAAGAAAGCCAAGGAAAGTGTGGGCCCCTTACTGAATGAGGGAGGCAACCTAGTGACAGAGGATGTGAAAAAAGCTAATGTACTCAATGCTTTTTTTGCCTCTGTTTTCACTAACAAGGTCAGCTCCCAGACTGCTACGCTGGGCATCACAAAATGGGGAAGAGATGGCCAGCCCTCTGTGGAGATAGAGGTGGTTAGGGACTATTTAGAAAAGCTGGACGTGCACAAGTCCATGGGGCCGGACGAGTTGCATCCGAGAGTGCTGAAGGAATTGGCGGCTGTGATTGCAGAGCCATTGGCCATTATCTTTGAAAACTCGTGGCGAACCGGGGAAGTCCCGGATGACTGGAAAAAGGCTAATGTAGTGCCAATCTTTAAAAAAGGGAAGAAGGAGGATCCTGGGAACTACAGGCCAGTCAGCCTCACCTCAGTCCCTGGAAAAATCATGGAGCAGGTCCTCAAAGAATCAATCTTGAAGTACTTGCATGAGAGGAAAGTGATCAGGAACAGCCAGCATGGATTCACCAAGGGAAGGTCATGCCTGACTAATCTAATCGCCTTTTATCATGAGATTACTGGTTCTGTGGATGAAGGGAAAGCAGTGGATGTATTGTTTCTTGACTTTAGCAAAGCTTTTGACACGGTCTCCCACAGTATTCTTGTCAGCAAGTTAAGGAAGTATGGGCTGGATGAATGCACTATAGGGTGGGTAGAAAGCTGGCTAGATTGTCGGGCTCAACGGGTAGTGATCAATGGCTCCATGTCTAGTTGGCAGCCGGTGTCAAGTGGAGTGCCCCAAGGGTCGGTCCTGGGGCCGGTTTTGTTCAATATCTTCATAAATGATCTGGAGGATGGTGTGGATTGCACTCTCAGCAAATTTGCGGACGATACTAAACTGGGAGGAGTGGTAGATACGCTGGAGGGGAGGGATAGGATACAGAAGGATCTAGACAAATTGGAGGATTGGGCCAAAAGAAATCTGATGAGGTTCAATAAGGATAAGTGCAGGGTCCTGCACTTAGGACGGAAGAATCCAATGCACCGCTACAGACTAGGGACCGAATGGCTAGGCAGCAGTTCTGCGGAAAAGGACCTAGGGGAGACAGTGGACGAGAAGCTGGATATGAGTCAGCAGTGTGCCCTTGTTGCCAAGAAGGCCAATGGCATTTTGGGATGTATAAGTAGGGGCATAGCGAGCAGATCGAGGGACGTGATCGTCCCCCTCTATTCGACATTGGTGAGGCCTCATCTGGAGTACTGTGTCCAGTTTTGGGCCCCACACTACAAGAAGGATGTGGATAAATTGGAGAGAGTCCAGCGAAGGGCAACAAAAATGATTAGGGGTCTAGAACACATGACTTATGAGGAGAGGCTGAGGGAGCTGGGATTGTTTAGCCTGCAGAAGAGAAGAATGAGGGGGGATTTGATAGCTGCTTTCAACTACCTGAAAGGGGGTTCCAAAGAGGATGGCTCTAGACTGTTCTCAATGGTAGCAGATGACAGAACGAGGAGTAATGGTCTCAAGTTGCAGTGGGGGAGGTTTAGATTGGATATTAGGAAAAACTTTTTCACTAAGAGGGTGGTGAAACACTGGAATGCGTTGCCTAGGGAGGTGGTGGAATCTCCTTCCTTGGAAGTTTTTAAGGTCAGGCTTGACAAAGCCCTGGCTGGGATGATTTAACTGGGAATTGGTCCTGCTTCGAGCAGGGGGTTGGACTAGATGACCTTCAGGGGTCCCTTCCAACCCTGATATTCTATGATTCTATGATTCTATGTGAACTCTAGCATTTTCCATCTGACTGCTCCTTTATCATCAACGCACACAGGAGAAACTGTCAAGGAACAAGAGAACAACTCAGACTCCAATGAAAGGCTGATATGAGAAGATCAGAGTGGGAGATTAAACATCCTGAAAGACTCATAGAGATTTGCTAACCTGCCTGGAGAAGGGATATTTGAGGAAAGTGAATGGTAAAGACTCACTCAAGAGTGATGTACAGGTAACCTCTCCTCTCTAGGTAGTTGACACACTGGGTTTATAGAAATGTACTACATGGGTTGATAGATTTCAGAGTAGCAGCCATGTTAGTTTGTATTTGCAAAAAGAAAAGGAGTACTTGTGGCACCTTAGAGACTAACAAATTTATTTGAGCATAAGCTTCCGATGAAGTGAGCTGTAGCTCATGAAAGCTTATGCTCAAATAAATTTGTTAGGCTCTAAGGTGCCACAAATACTCCTTTTCTTTTTACATGGGTTGAGAATTTAATGCATGTGTTATTAGATACTTGTTAGCTGTTTATATATATATGTGTATATAAGAGTTAATTTGTTTTTCTTTAAGAGGGAAGATGTAGCGATATGTTTGTAGAAGATTATAATTTAGAGGTGCTCCATCATAAGGGATAGAATTATGAACATAGGGCCTTGAAAGTGGGGGTTGGGAACACCACATTGTTGGGTGCAGCAGTTCACCAGAGATGCTTTCCAGTTTGTTTTATTAAAGTTTTATTCCTTTCTCGTTCACTGGTTTGTTATTTAACGAACCCCAAAATCTTTACAATTTGTTTCTCAAAATAGGTTTGTCACCAATTTAAAATATGATAGGTTCACCTTGGCACACACATTTTCCATTATAGATTAAAGAGCTGGAAAATGCCTTGTAGACAAACACTTTATTCTACATGAATCACTGATATTCCACGAATCAGCTGACGAAGAACAACAATAAAGCCAGAGAACAGGTCTCAGAGTGTCTGAGATTCCCTGCAAAAAGTACAAAATAAAATGAGGCAGTCCCCTGAAAAATTTGGTAGAAGTAGTGATTTTTGAACTCTTATTCTTTTTGTATCAATCCATTTGTCATCAAGCCATCATGAAAAAGACAAGTAGTGCTCAAAGTGTATATTCTATATTTTGGTTTTTGCTATTCCAGTGAGATTTTGACCAAATAAATGTGTCAAGCTCCTGTTAAAACTGAATTCCTTAATTATCAGGGGGTAGCCGTGTTAGTCTGTATCCACAAAAACAACAAGGAGTCCGGTGGCACCTTAACCCAAGGTTTTTTACCCACGAAAGCTTATGCCCAAATAAATCTGTTAGTCTTTAAGGTGCCACCGGACTCCTTGTTGTTTTTGTGAATTCCTTAATGCAACCTTAACTATGCTGGAGCTACCATTGCAGCATAATACTCCAGAGAATACTGTATGCTACCATATCATAATAGCCTGCCACTTAGTGGCCACACAAAGGAAAGTATTTTAGAGCAAAAAGAAAAGGAGTACTTGTGGCACCTTAGAGACTAACCAATTTATTTGAGCATGAGCTTTCGTGAGCTATAGCTCACTTCATCGGATGCATACCGTGGAAACTGCAGCAGACTTTATATATACACAGAGAATATGAAACAATACCTCCTCCCACCCCACTGTCCTGCTGGTAATAGCTTATCTAAAGTGATCAACAGGTTAGGCCATTTCCAGCACAAATCCAGGTTTTCTCACCCTCCACCCCCCCACACAAATTCACTCTCCTGCTGGTGATATCACCAGCAGGAGAGTGAATTTGTGTGGGGGGGTGGAGGGTGAGAAAACCTGGATTTGTGCTGGAAATGGCCTAACCTGTTGATCACTTTAGATAAGCTATTACCAGCAGGACAGTGGGGTGGGAGGAGGTATTGTTTCATATTCTCTGTGTATATATAAAGTCTGCTGCAGTTTCCACGGTATGCATCCGATGAAGTGAGCTATAGCTCACGAAAGCTCATGCTCAAATAAATTGGTTAGTCTCTAAGGTGCCACAAGTACTCCTTTTCTTTTTGCGAATACAGACTAACACGGCTGTTACTCTGAAACCTATTTTAGAGCAGTACGACATGCAGTAAGTCACTGTCTAGCTAATGTAATCTCTTCATATAATAAATTACTCCAGTGAGAACAATTTCATGAAGACTTTATTCAACGAAATACGGTTTGTATAATATAGAATTCAGTTACCTAGGCTTCTAGCACAGTAGTTTTCAACCTGTGGTCTGTGAATCCCTGGGGGTCCACAGACTATGTCTAAGAATTCCAAAGGAAATCCGCACCTCCATTTAACATTTTTTAGGGGTCCCCAAATGTAAAAAGGCTGAAAACCACTCATCTAGCACAGTTGTATTTTCTCCAAGTGAGAAAGTTTATAATATATTTCTAAAAACCAGCCCATATTTGATGAGAAACGTTTTTGTATGGAAGAAAACTTTTAATCTTATTGGGAAACCAAAGTTGCTTTATAAAAAGAGTTTCCAGCAGCAAGCTCATTTCTTGTTGAGTGATGCTGCTTCTCTAGGGAGACTTGAGCTTTGGAGCCATCTGTTTGTTGAAGGTAGGACCCATCTGGAACCAGCCTACTTCCTTCTTGCTTTAATATAGAAAAACCTATAATCCTGATTGGTAAAATAATGTAAATAAGGTTTGTACAGGTAGTGTACCTTCCTTCCCAGTGGAAAGGGTTCCAATTTGTGAATGCATAAGTGCAGAGCTTGTGTTCAGGGGCAGCAAAGCCAATGCCATTGGGCCATCTCTGATTTGATTGAACTAGAGACAAAATTGAATCAGCTTTCACTGTAAATTTCTAACCCGTTTCCTTTTGAAGGTACCCTTGAAAATGTAAACCAATATAAACCATGGACGTTTACTTAATATTCTTTGATAAACCTTCCCAGCAGCATGGGAGCACTTTCATGGTCAGGATCATAGAGGAGATCACCAGTTGCAGCCTCACTGAGACCAAAACCAGGGTTTGAGACCAGGTTGACTCCTAAATCAAACAGCTAGAGTATTAAATTAGTCCACTGCTTCCACCTAGCCCTGGATTTATGCAACCCTTTTTTTTCATTGAGACTGAAAATTCTTTAACTAAAGCTCTCAGTAAAAGTAAAACAGGCTTCACAGCATCACAGTAATCTATAGTGGTTTTCTCCTACTTCTGTCACTCTCTCTGCTATGCATATTGCCCGAGCTGCTGAGCACCCACAAAGCCAGTTAAAGTGAATGGAAGGTGGAATTGCTCAGCACCTTTGAAAATCAGCACCTATATCTATATATAAAGCCAGGGTCTGTGTGATACAGTAAAAGCTATAAATGTTAATGCTGGAGTTTAAAGCCTGTCCTTGAATCTATTTTTCCCTTTAATGTTTGGCTCCTGATGGTGGTTTACTGCAGGAAGTTATAGACTAATCAGACTGTAAAACTCTGGCCTCGGGGAGACGGTGATTCCAGCCGCAGACTGTAGCAGATAATAGACTGTGCCTCACTTGACAGAAAGATAAAAGAATGCATTTTGTTCCTCATTATTTAACTGATTTTGAGAGGTGTTTTTTTTTTCTTTTTGCTGGTTAAGTTACATAAACGGTGTGAAGTGTCATGACAAGAGTGGAAAACTGTCAATGCAGGCCTATAATTAGAAAATTTCCACATGGAACAAAAGGGGTGTCTTTCTACCACTTCCTGACCCACTCAACCGTAGATCAGAAGACCAAGAAAGGTACAGATAAAACACCCAGGAAATGAAACATGCTTTATACTGTTAATTCTGCCTGCCTTATTTCTAACACTGGCTTGGGATTGACCTGTGCAGCACTTCCCATTGTAAATTCCATTACGTCGTCTGTAAATAGAAAGTGTCACAAGGAGACCTGCTATAGTCTTTTCATAACTAAGCAGTTTGACTCTCTGGGCCAGATTTCCTTCTCAGCTAGTGTGAATGAGGGTAACTCTGTTGACATTAGCAGAGTTATGATGGTAGTAAGAGAAGAATCAGGCCCTCTGACTTCTATTTAAAGAAAAGAATAACTACAGATTTACTGTAGTGGGATGAATTGATAACTTCTACTCCACAGCCCAGACCCTTAGCTGGTGTAAATTGCCTTAGCTCCATTGGCTTCAATTTATTTTGCTCAGGATCTGGCCCATAACTCTTATTTTAAAATATAGCTTTTCTCTCTATACCACTTACCTTTCCTCTCTCACACACTGTTATTCTCCATATGACTGAATGCTTTAATGTAGTTGTTAAAAATAGTCCAGATTCTCAACTCATCTACATTGGTCACAGCTCCATTGTTGTCCCTGTCAGTGAAGCTACAGTCTGTGTAGACAAGCTGATGAATTGGATCATGTTTTTACACCAATATGATGTCTTATGTTAGCTAACTCTATAAAGCATTTAGGAACCAGTTTTCTGATAGACACATGTAAGAACGAACAAGCATGTACTTCTGTGCGCTGAAAGGAGTTGAAGATGGGGCTGTAATGTACAGTAAACGTCCCATCAAGCTGGGAACCTGTTTTTCTTTTCTTTCTGAAGATGATCTAGATTTAATCTAAAGAATGGTGGGCCCAGATTCATAACAATAAAACCTGTACCGTATGAGATATTAACCATGTTAATTGAATTTATCTACTAAACTATTTGCTTGCTGGGATAACTTCATTACAGGTTCACCTTGTATTTCTTCCAGGATCATAATGTCTTAGTCCAGCCTGTGTTATTACAACACAAACATAGAACGTGCAATCTAAAATAGCACCCAGCAGCCACATTTTTCACACAGTGTTTTAAGATAAAGTATTAAAAAGTTTATTAAAACTGGACTATGTGGTGTATGTTTTGATGAAAAAGTGGCTTATTCCAGCTGTTTGAAAGGACACAGGAACAACTGGACAGGAAGTGAAGAATACTATATCCAGCTAAAATGGCAGGGGGAGTTCTAGGCAGTAGGAAAATATTTATTTGCATTGGAATTTGACCATGTTGCTGAGGTTAACACCCTTATTCTTGCGCAAAGTGGCATGCATTCTTTAATGACAAGTGGTCAGGACCTGGGTCTTAGGGCTCGCATACAAAATAAGTGGGAGGGTGTGGGTGTTTACAAAACTTTCATAAACATGAATGTTAAGATCATGCATCAAGGGCTTGATCTTGTAAGATGCTAAGAACTCTCGCCCAGATCCAGCAAAATACATCTAAGCATGTGCTTAATTTTAAGCACACAAGAAGTCTCCTTGAAGTCAATGGTGTGCGAAAGTAAATTGCTGACTTAAGGGCTGGTGTGCTCAGTACTTTGAGTGATCAAGCCCCAGGCAGCCAACAGCAACATCTGCACATCTAGAGAAAGCTATTAGCAACTAGTTCTTATAAACAACTGGCCACTTTACAATATGATCTATTCCTTTTTGCTCTGGCCTGCATGAATTGCTCTCTGTAATTTGATACACACCACTCTTTAATGTGAACATGGTTTGCCAAAAAAGTGAACAGCTTTCAGTGATCTGTTGAGCTGGTCCTAGAAATGTACAATATTAAAAAAAGAAGAAGCTCCAGATTCAAACTGTTTATAATGAAGATAATATCTATAAGAGTCTGCACAGTACACCACCCACTTTTTTCCAAAATCCCCCATTATCTAAATGGAGGTCATGCCCCGCAATGAGCAGCATTTACATGCAAAACTCTTATTGTTATCTGAATCCACATTTAACTGAATAAATTCCATATCTCCCATCTCAGTCAGATAAACAAGGTTTCTGTATACACAGGACATAACAGAAAGGGCAACACCCATCAAAACATGTTACTCTGCCCTAAAACTGGAGGGGAGCAAACTAGCCAATATTTACAATTCTTTCAGTTGTAGGGGAGGCAGGAATGTTGGTGTCCTATCCTTTTTTGAAGAATTGTGCCATCTACCTTCTCAGGCAGGGGAGACCCAGCCCTAATGGACCCACCCTGAAATAGCTACATCTCTGTGGTATGTGCATTGTTTCCCCCATGAATAGCTGGGTGACTGAAAGGTATTTTTTTGAAGAGTTGCTGTTTAGGCCTGGGAGGGACTCTATTTGTTTTCATTGAAGTTTTACCTGGCTTTCCCTCGCTCCTGTCTAATCCTGTGTGTCTCCACAATTTTTTGAACACGGGACTCAGAGCCTTCCATCCATCCATTCTCTCTCTCTCTCTCATTTATATTGAGAAGATACACTGTGTTTCCCTTCCCATCCCCACTTATAGTATAAGAAAGCATTTCAAACAGGTACTATGTAGCCGATGGACAATGATTGGTGACTGTGTTCTCTGGGTCCAAAGTTACTTTGATCCAGGAAAATGTTCTAGTTATTAGCTTGACCTCTGGCCAAATATGGCTCTTTTCTGTGAAGCTGTGAGATGAATATTGTTGGATAAATGCAAAAATTCCATTATATAATACAAGATATATATTGTTCTCTCCCTCCACACCCTGATTGGTAAGACAGATAGTTGGAAGAATAATGATAGTTTTTCTGGCAAAATGTATTGGAATCCTTCGTAAATATGTAGGGTTAAATACCAGCCACAGAAAGGTTTGTTTTGAGAAGGTTACAAGTTCAAAAGTTGAATAAATCCATCCTGACTGAAGTTACAAGACTCATAATTTAATGAATCGAGCCCAATCACTTTCTTCACAAATGTTTTCTTTAAATGGACAACAACTAGAAATTCAGGAACTACTGTAAGTGACTAGGAAGCACAGGAACAATAGCCCTTTCCTGCAAGTGTCGGTAAAGGGAATGACTAAACATTCAAACACCCAATAGTTAGAGAGCAAGTGAAGTTAAACTACAAGTGGCATGAAATGAAGGTAAGTAAGACAGTCACATTATATATTTTTATTACTTTGTACTTTCATATTTCATAAAGGCAAAACTCAATCCAGCTGTACTCCAAGCAATGCTGAGTAACTATGGGGATGGAGTGTGGTGATAAAGTTTATCTCCTAAACCAGGGTCTACTGCACAGCCACTTCACAGCTATATTTCAGCTTAAAGCTGGAAAAGCACTCACAGCCCTTCTGCGTGAGCTGGTGGGGCCACTGGATCATGTTAATACAGATGCCATGGACCCTTGCTTGGCCTGCCTTGGCCCACTCCCAATGTGACCTTCCACACCAGCCTACAAAAGACTGGCAAAGAGACGCTTTCCATAGTGTACAGGAAGTACGCAGGACTTCCATCCCATCATTCCACTTGCATTCCTCCTCAGAGGCTTACGTGGTGTGAAGGGCCTTGTGCTGGCTCCCTGAACTACAGGTGAAGTTAGCTCTGAATGCAGAAGCATCACTAGCATTCCCTCAGTTACACTAAATGAGAGTAAGCTTTCGTGAGCCACAGCTCACTTCATCGGAGGTGCCACAAGTACTCCTTTTCTTTTGGATATACAGACTAACACGGCTGCTACTCTGAAACCTGGAATAAATGAGAGATTCCAGTGGGGCATGTCTGGAGAATATCAACTTGTTAAGTGACTAATTAGCCTATACCAAACCTTGAAGGTTTCTTTCTCAGCAGGCGGGAACAGAGATGGACTGTTGCCATTGGGTGAATGCAGCACTATTCTGTCTCTTCGCAGAAAAGAAAAACTCAAGGACCTGAGAGCATTTTGTATTGTGGAAAAAGGTCTCAGCAATAAAAACAAATCGGGAGCTCAGTGTTTTGGTACAGGTGGTATTTTTCAAAAACGACATGATATGAGTTTGGGGAAACCCATGCTTACAAGTTGTTGTTTTGGTTTTAAATAGAACATTTCCCAGGCCAGTGAGGCTAATTTAATAATTTAATTTAATTAAGTGAATTTAGTTTAAGTCACATGAGTACCAAATACGTGCTATTTCAGGGGCACAAAAGTTGCAGTATTCTACATACGAAGATTCAAGTCTCTGTGGTTGTGGGATTTGTTCTGTGAATATTTAATCAGTTCAGGTCTCTTCTCTTTACTGTCTCTCTTCTCACTTCTCTCACTCCTTGACAGTATTGAAAAAAATTCAGCATTCTTTTTCTGGGCCCAGTGTTACTTAAAACCAGAGCAGAATGAATAATTTATAACAAGGGATTTTTAAAAAAATGAATTTGGCTTTTTATTCTGTCTATAAATTGTTGGCTCACAGATCCTGATTTTTAGAAAAAATATTATGCTAATGATTTCTGCAAATAATTCTTTGTCTGGAGGTGATTTTCAAGTAGTTTGTTGTATTTAATATTAGAGATTGGACCTATAGACATATGAAATGTTTCTGTTCCCTGGCTGGATGAATTTAACTCTTAGAATCCTGGTTTCAGAGTAACAGCCGTGTTAGTCTGTATTCGCAAAAAGAAAAGGAGTACTTGTGGCACCTTAGAGACTAACCAATTTATTTGAGCATGAGCTAGTGAGCTGTAGCTCACGAAAGCTCATGCTCAAATAAATTGGTTAGTCTCTAAGGTGCCACAAGTACTCCTTTTCTTTTTTAGAATCCTGGGTCTTCTGTGAATTCTTGTGCTTATAAAATCAGCATTCACTTTCTGCAATTATTCCTCAATACGGGGCTTGATCCAGCAATGTGATTAGCATTCTGATCCTGATGCAAAAAAGCACTTGAGACATCCTGTGTTCTTTTCCAGCCACACATTTCTATGATTCTATGTACTTAACTTTAAGAACATAAGTAATAGTCCTATTGAAGTCAGTCCAAAGGTAATTTGAGTTAATGTAGAACAATTCAGTAAAATCACTTGAGCAGTTTTCGAGTAATATGATCATGAAAAAATAAGTGTGTCCCTTTTTTGTCCTTGAATAATGTCTAAATGGGTTCATTTTTTAAACTTGACAGTTGCCATAGATCAAACTCGCAAAGAGGGCAAATAGAAAGTAGCTTTATGTTTATAGAAAGTAGCTTCACAAATGTTGGCATTTTAAGTGACTGAAAATGACATCCTGGCCATACACTGTTAACATTTTTTCTTACTGTCTTGAATGTACATTAATGGCAAAATTCTATTCTCTGAGGGAGAACTCTGTACTTCTGAGGAATTTGCTGTGTTAAAATAAGTGGGAATTCCCCCCCCCCCCATTTACCTCCTCCCCACTGACTATCTGAACAGGGGAACAGCAGCAGCAAGCCTATCAAAGGACAATAGTCATTAGACTGTGAAACTACATAGGAAGTATCTGCAAATGGTTTGACAAGTATTTTAACTAAGGGCTAAGGCCTGACCACTAATTGGGGTGGAACATATGGTCTTCTGAACTGTTCCGTTTTTAAAGTCTGAAAAGATAAAGATAAAAGATAAATAAAGATAATAATACAAATAAATATAATAAAGATACAATATAATACAATAAAGATAAAAATACAAAGTCTCCTCTCAGATACTGTACTGCAGTATTCACCATGCATGTAGAGTGAGCAGAACATCAGAGTCAAGCGCTCCTTACCCATTTCTTTTAGGTAGCATTCCACCCCTATGGGGTGGGCTGATTCTGTCCTCTGGTTACATTGATTTTACACCTAATTTACAATGATGTATGTGAGATCAGAATCCATCCTCAAGTCTCCACTCAGTCACTCCCCATTGCTAATGCAGCATCTGCTTATAATAGGTTTATAAACTAAACAAACATTATGAAAATATCCAAGCCATTAATGCAAAAAAGACCATTTTAATGATTGTCTCCAATCTGAAGCTCTGCCTGCCCTCCAAATTCTCTACAATAATCATTTCCACCTTCTTTTGTTTTCCAGCCAACATTGCCCTTGTCCCTCATGGTTTCACAGTCTTTTGTCCTTCATTGTTTGCCTGGTAACTAGAACTAGACAGTAAGCTTCTTGAATTAGAACAGAACCTTGCCTTCGTTTGTCTGCAAAATATGCCCTTCCCCTCCCCTTGGTATGTAAATAATAGTGCTTCTACTCCTGATCCCAGTGAAATTAGTGGCAAAACTCCAGTTGTCTCCATTTGGATGAGGATTTGGCTCAATAAGAGCTGATGTGGATCTGAGAGTAAAATTTGCTCCGAGTATGGATCTTCATGTGTTCCAATACAGCTCCTCGTGCTGCAGCCCCATACATGGCCTGGTTGTGACAGTTCAGCATGTATTTAGAATTTAAACCAGTGGGGTGAGGGGAATGAAGCAGAACAATCCTGATGTCTCCAGGATCCTCCCAGCTTGCTCCCTCCCTCTTGCTGCTGTTGCTCCATTGCCTCACACCCTACCTCAGTTTCATAGCAGATCTAGGGTGGCCAGATGTCCCTATTTCATAGGGACAGTCCCAATATTTGGGGCATTTTCTTATATAGGTGCCTATTACCCCTCAACCCCTATCCCGATTTTTCACACTTGCTGTCTGGTCACCCTAAGCAGATCTCATCCTACCATCCTTCTGCCTTGCTTGCACCATCAGTAGATGTGATATATCTTGATTTTAGTAAGGTTTTTGACACAGTCCCTCATGACATTCCCATAATCAGACTAGATGAAATTATGGTAGGTGAGTGAATAACTGGTTGAAAAACCACACTCAAAGAGTAGTTATCAATGGTTCACTGTCAAATTGGGAGGACATATCTAGTGGGGTTCCACAGAGGTCTATCCTGGGTCCAGTACTATTCAACATTTTCATTAATGACTTGGATAATAGAGTGGAGAGTGTGCTTATAAAATATGCAGATAACACCACACGGGATGGGCTTGCTATCACTTTGGAGGATAGGATTAGAATTCAAAATGAGCTTGACAAACTGGAGAATTGGTCTGAATTCAGCAAGATGAAATTCAGTAAAGACAAGTGCAAAAGACTTCACCTGGGACTTAAAAATCAAATGCACAAATTCAAAATGGGGAATAACTAGCTAGGCAGTAGTACTGCTGAAAAGGATCAGTGGGTTATAGAGGATCACAAATTGAACACGAATCAACAATGTGATACAGTTGCAAAAAAGGCTAATATAATTCTGTGGTGTTTTTACAGTAGTGTCGGATGTAAGACACGGGAGGTAATTGTTGCACACTACTTGTCACTGTGAGTCCTCAGCTGGAGTACTGTGTCCAGTTTTGGGTATCTTTTAAGAAAGATGTGGACAAACTGAGAGAGTCCAGAGGAGAGCAACAAAAATAATAAAAGCGTGAGAAAACCAGACCTGTGAGGAAAGGTTAAAAAAAACTGAGCATGTTGACTTTTGAGAAAAGAAGACTGAGGGGGACCTGATAACAGTCTTCAAATATGTTCAGGGCTATTATAAAGAGGACTGCAATCAGTTGTTCTCCATGTCCACTGGAGGTAGGACAAGAAGTAATGGGCTTAATCTGCAGCAAGGAAGATTTAGGTTAGATATTAGGAAAAACTTTCTAATTATGTGTGTAAAGTTCTGGAACAGGTTACCAAGGGAGGTTGTGGGATCCCCATCATTGGAGATTTTTAAGTACAGGATGGACCAACATCTGTCAAGGATGGTCTAGGTTTACTTGGTCCCTCCTCAGCACATGGGTCTGGACCAGATGACCTCTCGAGATCCCTTCCAGCCCTACAGTTCCATGACTATCATCTGCTCCAGGGTAGGAGGAGTGGTATTTCAAGGGGCTGTGGTGGACCAGGCTCAGCAGCCTCTTGAAGATGTGCTGTCCATGGAGCCAGTGGCTAAGGAAAACTGAAAGAGGAGGCGGAAGAATGGGGGGCACCATTGCTACCCCAAATAAGGGGACCTGCAGTCTTTCTCATCTTTCCTTACTTTAACCCTGGCCTGGAGTTGAGCAGGCAATGATAGAATGGAGAAGAGAAGCTCCCCCATCACCAACACCCCCCACCCCATCAGTCAAGCCCCCACCACAGTAGAACCATCCCCCTTACTTCATCAGCCAGTGTCTACTCCACCAGCAACATCCCTTCCACTTCAAAAGCCAGTCCCCCAACCTCCCCACATCCCATGATTTCTTGCCATGTGCAAAACCCAACCTGTGGAACAATTTTGTGGTTGTTATTTTGGGTTGCAGCCAAAAAAGGTTGAGAACTTTGAGAACTTAGATGCAACAAACAAACAACCACAATCCACAAAAATAAATCATGCAAAAGTTTTAAAATATAAGCAGCAAATATTTTAAAATCCTGCAATAACACAGTGGAGACACACAGCCTCTATTTATTATAAACATCTTCAGAGTGCTGCTCCAACAGCGTTTTCTTCCCTTAATACAGTATCATACCACAGAGGAGCTATTTTTTCACAGGAAATCAAATGCAACCTTATTCACCTGCATTTGGAAATGAAAATGGTGAAAGCATAAAATTGTTCTAAAGGGGGCTGTGGTTTTCTGTTAGGGACCATAATATAATGAATAGAACCTAAGTTTCAGGGTGCTTAAAGGTTATCAAAGTTCAAATGCCTAATATTTCTAGAACTAATTTACAGACTTTGCATCTAGTTTTCTGAAATGAACAAACCATATATAGGATTCAGAAATGCCTCTTGGTTTACAGAACACTTCTCTGAGCTTCCATATACCTATGCCAAAGGAGTGTTGTCTAGTGGTTAAAACAGGGAACAGAGACTAACCCCTGAGTTCTGGTGCCAGCACTTCAAATGACCTGATGTGAGAGTAAATCATACGGTCAACTCCTCTGTGACTCATTTTATCCACCTGTACTTTTACTGTTTCTATTGTGGTATAATCAGCTATAATAATACATTCCTGCACCACCTCCTGGGGTGTTGTGAAGCATTGCTAATTGATGTCTGTGAAGTGCTGTGAGATCAATAAAAGGCACTATAACTTAATAATTGCTAAATATTTTATTATAACTCTGCCACCTGATCACTGTGCTATTCCAATTCTGTCTAGAAATCTCTCCCTTCCTCACTGAGGGCCAGATCCTCAGCTGATAGATATCAGTGTTGCTTCATTGACTTTGCAGGAGCTACGCTGATTTACACCAGCTCATGACTGCACCCAGTCACTTCTCTTTCAATATCATCTTTAAAGCCTCCTTTTTCTATGTTATAATTCTCTCTGGAAGGCATTTTGTGATGTGTACATAACATGCTGTTAAATAATACATTTTATTACATTGCATCTGCTTCGAGACAGGGATTTTATTTGATTTCTCAGGTATATGCTCAGAAATGTGTGTATCCATTTATTATAGCAAATAAAATAAATTGGTTGGGATTTTGAAGCTGTCACAATCAACACACACTTCATATTTGTGATTTGTTTTATCAGACAACCTCTTAATGCATTTACCTTCCCAGAATGAGCACGCCTACTGGATCAGGCCTTGCAGGGAAGATAGGGGCTGCTCTGCCTTTCTTCCCCCAATTGTGGATTGTGCTGGAGCTTAAGCAGGAGAAAGGTGTCCTGGAACCTAGAAGGGGACAGCAGGGCCTATGCCCAGAGAATGAAATTTATGTACCTAGGGAACTTTTACTGCAAACATTTAGGCACTGAGTGAGTTTAGGTGTCTACAGGGATAGGCAGCAGCCAAGTGGGGGTTTTGCGAATCACAGTGCCACCTGAAACTAGGACTTAGGTGTCTAAGTACCTTTGTGGATCTGAACCTTATTGCCAGCCTAGGTGCTTCTATACCATCTTCCCTCCCTATTGCTGACATAGGGAGCATGCTCAGAGCAAAGGGGTGTGGCCAATGGTTTCCTACATCCCACTGATCCCCAGTTGCGATTGTCAACAGGTGTGATTAGAACAGCCTGTTACAATGGGGTATTGAGACACAGCCTGCCCAGGATTGGGGGACTGTGTGGAGGAGTTTCACATCACCTTCACAAAGCCCAACCTGATCTAAGCTGAGTGCTCTTTAGCTGGAGCAAAGGATCTGGCCCATGGACTAGGTATACCTGATCCTGCCTCAGCCTGGGGAAATGGACAAGGTGACCTCTCAAGGTTCCTTCCCACCCTACGCTTCTATGATTCTATTATCTCTGGATTGCAGGTTTGAATCTAGCCCTTGTTGGGAGTGTCTGAAAATTGTTGCTGTCTGATGACTGTTTGGTGATCTCATTCCAGTTCTGAGAGGACAGATATCCACACCACAAAGCCCACCATTACCACGACTGGCAGTAACCCATACCTTATTGGCATATTCAGGCTCAGGACTGCATTGACACTGAAACAAAATTTCTTCTCATGCCTAAAGGTGGTCCCTCCAAGCCAGAATTGAAGATGCTGGTGGTGCAGAATGGGAAAGCCTGCCCTGCTGTTACCTTTTTACCTTTTCTGTGAATAATCAGAGGGCTTCAGACTTCAAGGCTGTCAGTCATCACCTTCAACAAACGCCAGCTTCACTAATAAATATATACAAGTAATACAGCCCTTGAGCTCCAATCACCCCCGAGCAGCCTGCAACTTGGCTATGCCCATCTGAGAAATAAGTCCTCACAGCTGCTTTTATGTCACCTTCTGGCTGGATAATTTGTCAAAACTTCATTTCCTGGGGAGTAATGATCTGACTGAGCAGAGTCCGTCGTGCTATGTTCTGCTGTTGCTACTGAAGTGGGTGGGGAGAGAGCTTGAACAGAAGAGTTGGGTCTCAAAGAAGCAGTAATATAAAGACAGGACTGTTAATAGTTTCTCAACAGTAATTTTATCTTATCTGTGCACATTGCTCCTTCCAAATAAAGAGTGGTCTTTCCATTACTATAAGCATCTGGAGATGTGGGAAAGTATTCCCCAAGGTAAGATGCAATGATAGAACTAATGCAAAGTGCTGGGGAGGGATATATGAAGGTCAGAGCTACATTAATCGCCACTTAATAGATATTCCTGCTTTAAGTGCAGAGCTCAACTTCCCACAAATTGATACCAGAGACTAGTCAAATCAATTCACTTCAGTTCAAAGAGACTTTATATTGGCATGACAAGTGACAAAAGTGTTGCTAAAGTCACAACTTCTTGGTCACACTAGGCTTGATCCTGCCAAGTGCTAGGTGTTCTGGCCCTGATCCTTCAAAGCAGTTGGGTGTATATTCAGCTCTAACCATGTGCACAATACCACCCTGGATGGAAATCAGTGAGGCTCCACAAATGCTTGAGATTAAGCATATGTTTAAGTGCTTTGCAGGATCGAGGCCAGAGTGCTCAGCACCTTGCAAGATCAAGCACAAAGAGGCTGTTGGGTCCTGATCCTCAATGGTATTTAGGTTCCTAACTCCCATTGATTTCAAACCAATGGAAGTTTGGCACCTAAATACCTTTGAGGATTGGGGCTTGATGATTAGTTCTTCACTGGAGCACAGCACGGATACAGACCATGCATCACAATAAAAACTACAGTGACTATCAAAACCTTATTCCCTAATTTTGAGGGTAAATTGGTTATTGGTTACACATGAAAATCAAAGGTATTTGACAGTGGACACTTCTGGATCTGCTCCGCCCCACATAATTTGCACGGAGGTAGCTAATTTTTATTGCGTATACTTAGGGCTCTTGTGTGGTTGAAGTGCGCATATATTGGTATGCCTGCTATTTTCACCAACGTGCCTGTGTAGCTTGTATTTAATCCGAACTCACTGTTCAGATGACTGTGGTCAAAGTGCACCACACAGCACAGGATAACAGCCTTAAAATCAGCCCTGCAGCTGTGGGGTTTCTTTGAAAAAGGTCTCAGTCAGCTCTTATAAAGTTGCTGATGTCACCTCATTTTTCATCTCACAGGACAGGAGACCCAGGTAGTTTCTTTCCTATACTGCTCTTGCTTTGCCTGGATAGCTTCCCAATTGTCTATTAAAAATGGTATGGTTTGAATAGGATCTGACATCACCCCTTAAGTCCTAAATTTATCAGAATTCCTGATTGGGAGAAAGGACTAGGTGTTCACAATTAAATTAAAATCTGACAGATGTTCCTTGAGCTTGATAACAGGGAAGACAAACAATTTTTTAAAAGCCACTTAAATTTATTTTGAAATTCAAAAGGAAAAAAATGTCTAAAGTTAATACTGGTGAAAGCTTCTGGCTAGACAGTCCTGGGGACAGACTTTATCCACCAAAATGGTCCACATGGGTAGGAACAATACAACTCAGTCCTTGGTAACTGCTAAATCTGATGAGACAGCTGTTAATTAGTGTCAGTTTTGGTGGTGGTCTTTGCACCGTGAACATTTGTTCACCATGTGTTGAACTGAGATCACCAGACTCATTTCACATAGGCAACAACCTTAGAGACCAGATGCCACTGGACCTGAACCCAAGCTCGTTACAGTTAATGAAAACACTCCCATTGACTTCAATTGTTTTTCCATCAGGTCCATGATCCTCAGTATAATTAAATATGAAAGCGTCCTTCGTAAAAAAATTAAATGTGGTTATAAACGTATCAGACAAAATTTTCCAAGGGGCACTAACCTGACCTCAGTTTGGTCACAAACAAGTTTCATATGCAATCTTGTGTGCCCAGTATTCAGCACTTGTGTGTACAAATCATTTTATCAATACAAGTCGAACTCCAATCTTAAACCAGTGTAGCTCCATTGACTTCCATGGAGCTACACAGGCATAAAACTGGATAAAAAGCAGTAGTGAATCAGGCCTGTGAGTCTGAAAGCCTTGTCCCACAGGACATAACTGTCACAGTCCACCAGCTACTGTGATAACTAAAGTATAGTTAGCTGTTAAAATACATAACATCTTGGAGGGGTTCTGTTCATTTTCCAGTGCAGAGAGCATAGTGATCTTTGTTAAATGGCAGGAAGCTAACAGAGTAAGGGTGTGTTTACACAGGGAGGTTAATCAGAAGCTTTATGATGTGCATCAGTAACTTGCAGCACGCAACGCACATCAATAACATGCATGAGGAACACTTGTTTCATTTTCAGTTTGCACTGTGTGAACAAACACGCAGTGGTTTGCTATGAACTGAAGGCATAGCATTCTCGGGAACATCCCATGCGCCTCTGCTTCACTGCTGAGCAGTGTGCATCCTGGCATTGTTTTCGCTGTGAAATGTGAGAAGCCAGATGGGTTCAATTTTTAAAACAATAATCCCATGTTTTTGCTGTCTCTGCCCCTTACTTCCTTTCTGGGTGGGTTCACACCATTTTTGAATTGCTGTCTGCCAGCATGGACCCAACAATGCTCTGCTCCACTATGGTGACAAGCACAAACACGCAGCGGCTGCTAACAGCTATCTTAGAGCATTCAAAGCTGGATGAATTCGGAATTGGACTTCTCCCATTGTACCACTGAGCAGATGACGTGGGAGGAGGAGAATATTGTGGGTCAGCAGCAGCAACTCCTCCAGCAGCAGGACACTCCCAAGTGGTGGCAACACGAGGAGGAGGAAGAACAGGGCAATGCTGAGCGACTGGAACCAGACGACCTGTTTCTGAATCAAGACTGGGAAGGGCTACCTTTTCTGAGATCTGTGCAGAACTAACCCCAGAACCGCAGCGACAGCATACCAACATGTGGTGCCCCATACCCATGATAAAGTGGTCATCGTTGCCACCTGGAAGCTAGCCACCCCAGAATGTTATCAGTCTGTAGCCAACCAATTTGGTGTGGGGAGTTCAACTGTTGGGCCATTCTTATGTAGGTCTGTTACTCCATTGATAAGGTGCTGTCTAACCTGGTCATAAAACTGGGTAATGCTCAGGAGATTATTGATGGCGTTGCATTCCTGGGTTCCCAAACTATATGGGAACAATTTATGGAACCCATAAATCTTTTTTTTTTTTTTTTGCAACAGTGCAAAAAAGACCCGAAATGCCACAATAAGAACATTGCAAATAGAACAATGTTTTTTTCAGGGGGAGCCTTAAAGTTACAGGCATGTTTACGATTTCTCTCTGGCTCTTCTTGTCTACATGGGTTCTGGGGTGGAGTGCCCTGGCTCAAAATTGTCATGGGTGTTGCAGGGCTCAAAAGAGCTGGGCTCCTAGGTGTCAGTGTTCTCGGTGCCCAGAGGTTAGTTCTGAGAGGGGAATGGCTGCAGGAAGCACTGCTGCGAGGATAAAGCAAGGAGGAATTGCTTCTGGTGCCAGTACCCAGTATTGTCCAGGGGCTGAAGGACATGGCTGAGTATCAGATTACAGGACTGCTGGCCAAACAGGAACAAGTTTTGGAGGAGAGCGTTCTGGCTTAGGATAGCATCCATGAGTTGCCTCTGCATCTCCCTGTCTTTTTCCATGCCACCCTTGGCCTGAGCCATGCTGTCCCTGGCCACTGTAACACTTTCCTTGGCCATTGCCACAATCCTCTAGGACAACTGAATTTCTTTCTCCCTCTGGGTTCTCATGTGCAGCTTCCACCTCTCAGCCAATTTGGTTTTCCTGTGGGACTCTGCCCTGAGTTCTCCAAACATCTCATCCTCGGTCTTCCTTGTTTGCCCCCTCAAGGTAGCTAGCCTCTCAGCAGTAGCAGAAGGCCTGTCCTTGATGGTCTGGCTGTGCGGGTGCTGTGGCAGTGGGAATATGGAAAAAAAAACAAAACCAGTCACTCGTTATTCATATTCCAGACAGGCCACAATAGCATTTTTTTCATATGTCTGTGTGACTTTACCTCCTCGAGACTCTTCCCATTCTTTGGGGAATCTCAGAGATGGTAAGTGGCCTATGTGGGAGAAGGGCACTAGGTGCATTTTGGGATCTCTATCTGCTGTATGTGCTGTTTGAGGGAATGGGGGGGTTGGAATTATGTTCCTATTTTGTTTTTGCAGTTTTGTTTTTGCACTGGAGGTACTTGTGCTTCTATGGTGTTGGAAGGGTTAAGGGGGGTTACATAGGGGCATCGGATAGCAATCCCTTCTGCATGTCCTTGCCCCGTCCTGACTCTTGATGATGTCACATTGAGACGGGTGACTAGGAGGTGGAGAATGGTCTTATTGAAAAAGGCAAGAGGAGACCAGCGAGATATGCTGTGAAGTTTTTCACAAAAGGGCTGCAGGAGTGGAAGGCGTTTGCAAGCTATACCGGGGTATGGGGGATGGGCATGCAGCATTTTTTTCATAAAATGTGTGAAACCAAATGAAGCAACTTCTCAGTCTTAAGCTGTGCTGTATCTCCCCTGCAGACATGGAGAAAGTGAAGAGAAAAATACATAGGGTCTTGCAATGATTCTTGAATACAATGCGTGTTGCAAGGCATTTGTACCTCAGCAGAGAACAGTATTGTTTGTTCCTTTTCCAGGCATGCAATGTCAATTTATACCTGATGTAAACTAATGCTAACCAAACTTCTTTTCCTGTAACTGCTGTCTCAATAAACTGTTGAATTTTTCATGAATAAATGCTTTCGTTATTTGAATCTGCTGCAGGAGTGGGAGGGGTAGAGACTGTGTCTGGCATTTTGAGAAGGCAAAAAAGTGGAGTGGGGAAGATTTGCCAGTCAGGAAAGGGAAAAGGAGGGGAAAGGGAAAAGGAAAATAGGCAGATGGGAAAATGCCCTCTATGCCGTAGTCCATTAAATGACCAATAGTCATGCCTTTAGCATGTTGCAGAGTCCAATTGCAGGGCAGAGCAGCCACCATTTTGGAAATGTACCAGAGGGCCAAACGGGCAGTGTGGGCCGACAGAGGGAGGGAGGCAGGGGCTGGATACTTGGAAGGACTCCTGGCTCATATTTACCCACAATGGCCGCGGCCATGAAGCACCCCTGAATCGAAGCCAGAACCAGGGTATAGTACAGTAGTAATAAATCACAAACCGTAAGGATAGGTACTTTACATCCCAAAGTTCCCTCCAGGAAATCTGCCTCTTAGGTCCCAGGCTGGGTTCTGGCTGAGAATCAGACTTCGCTGATTAAGGACAGGAATTGGGGTTCATTGCAGCTGGGCAGGACTAGGGCTGGCTTTCCAGCTGGTGTCATCAGGGTCCCAATTCCCCAAAAGATCCTGGCTGTCAGGGGACAGCTTCTCTCCAGCATCCTCCTGCTTATCCTCCAGTGGGTTTTGCTGGTCATTATTGGTGTGGGGGAGAGTATGGGTAGCAGGCACCATCTGGTGTCTAGGACAGATTGCACTACAATTATGTAGAACTGTGTCCAGTTCATCAAAAAATGGACAGATCAGATGTCCCCTGCTGAATTGTCTCTTTTTGTCCCTCATTTCAATGTACTTTCCCCTGAGCTGCTTGCTCTTTATCCACCTCTAGGTCATAGTCCCTTTTGGACATTTGCTTTGCACTGTCCAGAAAGAGCTCTCATTTCAAGGGCTGGCAGATGCTTCTCCTGAAATGGCGATGAGACCCAGGGTCTCAGCACAGCTCCAAGAGGTGTGCAAGACACGTTATGGGGCTTCTGGAGTGCCATGGGATTGTATTGCAAGAATGCTGATACACTGGGATCCAGGCCCAAATGGGCAAAATCTGGCTCCACGCCAGCTTTTAAAGTGGGGAAGGGTTGTCCTAGGAATGTGACACTGGAGCATGGAGGGCACAGAAGTGAATGGATAGGTCAGTAACGGTTGATCTGCAAAGCACTGTGGGATAGCCATTGGAAGCAGGCAAAAAGTGGTGCTCAGAAATTGAATCCACATGGACAATAGACCTAACTAATTCAATCTGAAGCACACCTAGTCCACTTTGCAAGAGGATTCCAGAGTTTGTGATAAACATGGAGGTAGTGCACAGTAATGAACTGTATTGTACGTATGTAAGCATTTTCTAACTGGATAAACTCAATTTGATTCAGTTTAAAACCCCTGTGTAGATGAGCTTTAAGTTTCTGGATGGACAGCACAGTCCTCTCTATTCAGTTTGTCCTTTCTGGACCAATATATAGGGCCTTTTGCCCTTGCAAAGAATGACTGATGTTTTAAGCAATGATTGGATGGATTTGACCTGGTATTAGTACTGTGTAGTGCAGTGGAAGGAGGAGCTTCTTATCCACTCCTATGTGTGGAGATGGTTCTCCCCTATGATCTAGAAAAGAGTTATGAAAATAATTCCATAAGAGGAAGATGAGTTAATTGTTGAAGGAAAAAATAACAACCAATACAGACAATAACTTAGTTTGTTAGATGCTGGGCTAATGTTTATAGCCCAGCACCTAACAAACTAAGTTATTTCCTACCCTTTTGTGTTCTTTATCACAAATCTCCAGTGAAATGATTGTTGATGGAGTTAACAATATAACAAATATATAGAATTATAATTAAATATTAAAGTATAATAGAATTACATAACTAAAATGAAGTCAGAATGATTCACAACAAAGCTACCACATCTCTATTATTTTAACTCTGCACATTAGTTTTAAAACCAAGACCCTAGGCCTCTGGAGGGTGGGGTGGGGTGGGGTGGGGTGGGGAGGAGATTTCCCTGAGGTAAAAGTCTGTGAAGCCACTTGTACTAAGAAAGCAATTATATGTTTATACAGAATTGAAGAATAGATATATTTTGTTTTACAGCAATTCATCTTCTTTAGAATCCAATTGATTACTTGTGCCCTATATCAACAAAGAGAGCTTGATGATTGTATTTGCCGTAGACTAGGGCAATCATGCAAGGTGCTGAGCACTCCGACCCCACTCCAGCAAAGCATGTTATTTCAAGCACATACACACTCCCAAAGCACATGCTTCAGGGCTTTGCTAAATTAGAGCTAGAGTGCTCAGCACCTTGCGGAATGGAGTCCTAAGAAAATACCATGGACCTTTGCTAACAGCCATTGAACTCCATGGCAAAATTGCCATTGGCTTCAAAAGTAGCAAGACGAGGCCACAAATATCAGTAGTTGGTAGATGACATTTAACAGATATACTGTGGACATGTACAGTTTGTGAAGAATCGAATAGGTTGCTCGTCTTATGTACTTTACCTATCTGGTTCTGCAATAAAGCTGTGACACATTTTCACTTATTTTGTACATTAATAATTAACTGCCAGCTGGCCAATGGTGACAGGGAAAAATGGATTGAAAATAAAAAAACGTAAGAACCTTGCTCCTACAGATGCTTCTTACTTCATGTAGCACTTTTGTAGCTTCAAAAAATTTACCGCAGGTTTTTGTTTGTTTTCTATCTGGCTTGTTTAATCTGTAATCTTGGAAGCCAAGTCTGCTCTTGTTGAGCAAAATGTAGGTGGAAAATGGGGAATATTTATAATGCATTTCAATGAGGTTGGGGTGCAAAGCAGACTCTTAGGAGATATGATAATATGGGTGGTTAAATGGATCTTCTGGTGCAAAGTAATCATTTTGTTTCCTGATATTTTACATCCTCATCATCTTAATCTTTCTTCCTCTCAGCACCTTTGTCAACCTCTGCTGAAATTCACATTCAATCCCATTGAATTATCTTCTGATTTTTAAGAAGAGTTCAGGAAACAAAGTAAAACAGAAATATCTCCAGATAAGCAGAAGGATGTAAGAACCCTTTGTTATGAGATTCCTCTTATGTGTGAAATATTTATTAGGCCTTGGCTGTTCACTATTTGAAGGGATGTCTGAACTTGTGGGTCTAAGGAGCAATCAGAAGGGTAGAAAAGAGAATGTTTACAGTTAAAATGGTGCTTAATCTCCAGGAGTGACAGGAAAAGATTAAGTAAGCTGCAGATAAACCATCTTATCATTAAAAAGTATACATGCTGAATGCAATGTAAAATAAATACACAGCTGTCCTTTATGCATCAAAGTCTGTTGATATGTTGTCTAGTGACAGCACAGTGTTAAGATGTATGGCTGTGGTGTATCCTACAAGCTAGAGGATAACTTAAACTATGGCTGAATTGCTGAGTTTGGTCTAAGGTTTTTGGCCATTGACTCAGCCATAAATCTTTGGGTTGTTTTGGACTTGAAGCTTTCCTTTGTTAAAAGTTCCATACACCAGAAGTGCAAGATATGAAGTATGTTGTATGACAAGACATCTGAAATATGGAATTGTTGTTTGGAATGTCACCTAGAGACTTATGCGTGAGTTGGTTATTCTGTTGGAAGGCATGTTAGTTGCTTGATAAGGTGTCCTGGTACTATCTAGTATTACTAATCTATCTTATGTTGGTTTTATTGCTAATTGAAATGAGTGTACCATGGTTGGTTGAGGAATACAGTAAGGCCTCGATCATGGACACTCTCTCATACAAGTCGTTCCAATGCTGATTACTATGAGCTGTTAATTTCAGCTCATAGTAATAGTGAGAATATTGGATTCCCTCCATTTGCACAAAAAGAAGAGAATGAAATAAAGCAATCAAAAAGAAATCTCCACTTGCTGCCAACTGTGGCTTTACTGAGGGAAATTGTGCTCAGATGGGTTGTGCAAGGTAAATAAACTGTCTTCACAGTAAGAAATCCTCATTAAGGGTGCAGTCCAGCTCCCATTGATTTCAATGGAAGTTTAGCCATTGACCTAATGGGAGCTGAATCAGGCCCTAACTCTTGATCATGACACTGGTCACCAGTTGAATCATTTGAAAAACAAAGCCACTTTTGACATATTTAGAGATCATTAGTTTTCATTGGCATATGGCACATGAGAGGAGTTCAGTAGGAAAAAATATTTTGATGTGAACCCTGATGTATAAGAATTTTGTCAGAAAGATGATGGCACAAGAGATTTCTTTCTAACTAAAAGAAAAGGAGTACTTGTGGCACCTTAGAGACTGCCAAATTTATTTGAGCATAAGCTTTCGTGAGCTACAGCTCACTTCATCGGATGCATAATAATTTCTAACTAAATTATTCAGCAGCTGATTTAACTGCTTAACTAATTGTTTTGTTAAATTCCTACCGTATTATGTTCTCCCACATAAAAGAACCTTATTGCACTCCTAAAGAACAGACTGCTAATAAATCTAAACTGACTAGGTATTTCCGAACTTCAGAAAAGTAAAGTTTTTGCAAGGCCATTCCTGTAGGCCTGCCATTGAGATTAAAGCTCTTCCATGATATTCTGTCTCGGACCTAGAGGGTGCATTTTCAAACTACTGTGTGACTGTCATTAAAGTCGAAAGGAGTAAGTTGACTAAAACCCAGGTTAAGACTGTGTCAAAAGATTATCTCCTAAATACCAAATAGGATTTTTTTGTGTCAGAAACTCACTTGACTTTATCAGCCAGGGTTTGGTGGAGAGTATATATTGGCATATGGAGGGAGCATACTTGTATATTCATTTATGATGGCAGAAAGTTTCCCCCACTATAAATAGTCATTGCTGCTGCATGAAGGAGAAAACTAGCTTAAAGTGGCATATTAAAAATACCTTGCTCCATCACAGCTGATAAAAATGATTGCTTCAGATGGATCCTTGATCAAGGCTATCATTACCAACAAAATCTAACCTGTTCAAACTCTGGTTTGAAGATACTGGGTCACTCAGTTATATCATTGTAAACCTGGAGTAACTCCACTGCAGAAAATAGAGTTATTATATATTTATGCTGCTGTAACCGAGATTGGAATCTAGCCATCGACCTTAAAACCTCAGCTGTTTACTCCTGATCCCTCTCTTTATAAACACAATGGACTCATGCCTGCCACACACATACTTTCTGACAGCTATAAGTTAATGCTCCCCTTCACATAGGCTTTTATTTGAAGATTTATCTGTTGCCAAGTAAAGATTGAGAGTATTTTTACTAATCCGAGGTTAATGGCAGCCTCAATATGGACTATGAACACAGCAGCCAGTAGTCCATGATGTTGTTGAAGAGATATTTGATACGTCTTTATTAATTGTCTGTGATCCAAAGTCATCATTGACATCAATGAAATGACACCAGGGATAAATCTGAATTTAGTCTGCAACTGAAAAAAAAGATCCCACTTTATTGATGGGTCTTTTGGTACTGGCAGGGAGAATGGACAACAAAGATTATACATAGGGCTTGATTCTTCTCTGAGTTACACCAATGTAAATCAGTCAGGGAAGGCAATGCAGAGTCTCCTGATTTATATCAGTGTAGTGTAGAGTAGTATCAGGCTCACAGAGTAATTCTTCCAAAAGTGTTGCAATTCTTCACAGGGGTGAACTGGATTTTTAGTAGGTTGTGATTTGTGATGGGTAAATCTCAAAAGGGTTGGCAGTTCTGAAGCGTATCTGAACATATTAAAGACTCCTTAGTTGTGGAAACTTCTCCCAGGACTGGACTCTCTCAAGAGTGTTTCTGTGCTGTCTGCTCTGAACAAGGGTTGAAATAAGGTATAGAGAGCTTTCATTACGTAGGCCTAACAGTTCTAGTTCTACTTATTTTCTGTGACAGCAGAAATCCAATAGGAATCTGTGGGAATAGGGCTTGGGTAAAGATTGCAGTATCAGGTCAGAAATTTCCAGTTCTGGTCTTGCCCAAAAGTAAGAGTCATAGTAAGTACAGAAATATGGAATTATTTTTTAAAATGATCAACTTTTTTGATCTTAACAAACATTTGGATTCATGTTTAGGTTTGATGTTTATTATATACAAATCAGTTTGTCCATGTCTAGTCATAACCATGCAAATCTGTACTCCAATTTGTACTATGCTGAGAAAGAGAGGTTGGGTCTGTTAGTTTGACCACAGGGCTGGGATCCTACAACTCCTAGATTCTAATCCTAGGTTTGACAATGAACCCCTCATTTAAACATTCTGGGCTCAATTGGTCTTGAAGTCAGACCCCATGTGCTGGGGACACTGAGGAAGCATACCACCTCATTGGGACATCCTGGATATTATGTGCTTCAGAAAACACAGTGACTCTCAGACTTCTGGGGTGTCTACGCTGTCATCTGAGCGAATACTCCCTAATTTACACAGCTCCATTATCTATCTGTCAGCGGAGTGGCGTGAACAGGGAATATCCTCTGAAAAGCAGTAGCAGTCCCCATGTAAATCACAAAGGGTCAGAATAATCAGCTAACCAACTGTAGTAGGACACAGTACTAAACCAAGTCTGGTTTTGGACATAATTTTAGGCCACCCAGACAATGCGTACAGGAACCAAGTCCAAGCAGGTGGGAGGTGTGCATGTGATACAGTCAGTTCTGCCAAGTAGGAAAACCCTCAGGTAACAGACATCCACGCACATGTGGGATCAGGAAATTCTGCCCTTGTAGTATAGATAACAGAATAGCAGCCACCAACTGAGATTGGGCTGTAGATGAGGGAAAAGGTGATTGTGAGCTCTAAGGAGATTTGAGGGACAAACTTTTCTTTGACATAGAAATTCTCAGTACTTTGGGACAAATGTTTTCTCCTGTTAGCTCTGTGCTTATTTCAGGCTGATTTGTTTCTCCACCTGGTTGTAGAAACCAACAGCTTGACAGAAATTCTTGAAAGCTTTGCACGTATGTGATGTTCCCCTGGTGTTATGTGGACCGGTGATCTGCTAGATCACTCCAATCCTCTATTCTGGGAGCCAGCCTTACCCTGCTCTGCTATGAGAACCCCCACTCCTGGGCTGTTCACCTACAGCCTCTGGCATGTAAGCAGCTCCCAGCTACGTGAGTGAGCACTTTTGGCCAGCTGCTGATTGGATTGTGCAACTGAATGACACTAGCTAATATCTCCCGTCCCAGACACAAACCTAGGAATCTCCATCTTGCAGTGTCCACTTATGCCCGCTGGACGCTACAAGCTTATATGAGTTCATCAATTTAACAAAGAAATTGGTATGTACCAGGCTTGTTATCCCAAGGGGAGTCTCTGTCATGCTTCAAACCAAACACACTGCTTCAGGTAGAATAAACAAAAATTTATTAACTACAAAAGATATATTTTAAGAGATTATAAGTTGAAGCACAACAAGTCGGATTTGGTCAAATGAAATAAAAGCAAAACGCATTCTAAGCTGATCTTAACACTTTCAGTGCCCTTACAAACTTAGATGCTTCTCACCACAGGCTGGCTGGTTGCCCTTCAGCCAGGCTCTCCCCTTTGATCAGTGCTTCAGTCGCTTGGTGGTGATGTCTGTAGATGGAGGTGAGAGAGAGAGAGAGAGAAAGAGCATGGCAAACATCTGTCCCTTTTATCATGTTCTTTCTTCCCTCTTGGCTTTGGCTCTCCCCCCCCCTTCAGAGTCAGGTGAGCATTACCTCATCATAGTCCCAAACTGACCAAAGGAAGGGGGATGACTCACTCTAGAGTCCAACAGATTCTTTGTTGCTGCCTAGGCCAGTGTCCTTTGTTCCTGTGAGGCTGGGCTGGGTTTGCTCCCATACATGCCCTGATGAAGTGTGAACTGCCCCTCTGTCCTTGGAGAGTTTTGCCTGGGCTTGTTTTAAGCTATGAGGGCACATTTTCAGCCTCATAACTATATACATGAAATTACAACCTTTAACATTGCTATAATAACAACACTCAGTGCATCATGAGCCTTCCGAAGACACCCAACATGACAAACCTTGCATTGGATACCACACAATCATATTATAAGGATGAACATGAGAGTTCAGGGTGTTCCCCCGAGATACAGAGTGTCACAATACAAACACACATTCGTGTTTGAATTGCTAGGCAGTTTTATCAAACCCAGTCCAAACACAGTGAGAAAGGCAGACAAAGGCTGAGGTCTGCCTGCTGTCAGTCCCTAAAAAAGTAAGAGAACCATGGTGGAGCCATCATCTTTGACCACAATTACCATCATCCTCCTCAGCTGCAGCTGCTCTCTTCTGTTCTACCAGCATAACCAGAGTGTCTTAAAGAAGCAACACAACTCATCTGCAGTGTTGCCTACTCTCATGATTTTGTCAGGAGTCTCATGATAATTATTGTTTTCCTTAAAGCCCAGCTCCTGGAATAAAGTGGATATGAGATGACTGTAGCCTTCATTCTTAAAGAAAAAGCACGTTTATAGCCCTTGTGGCCATAGAGAAAGCTTCAAAATGTGATCCCCAGGCTCAAAGAACAGAAGGCAAATAAAAAGAACACCAAATCTATTATTTTTAAATAATCACATGATTTTAAGGCCAATCTCATGGTTTTTGATGATCCGGACTCATGACTTTTGAACATTTGGGGCTGGTAATACTGCATCTGCCCAGAAGCAGGAAATCTGTCTATAGCCAACAGATCAGGCTGGGAATGCAGAGGTAAAGGAAAACCAAAGTTCGCTCTGCTATCTTTTTTTCCTCCTCAATGAAAACACACTAAAACGTTAATATTAATACCCCCAAAACTTGTAAATAGCCAGGGAGGAGTTCACAACACCACTAGTGTGTAAGTAGTTCCAGTCGCAATCAGTGGGTTTACATATGTGTGTAAGGGCCTTAGGGTTGGACTCCATATCAGTAAACAGCAATGGATGAGCCAGTTAATCCAAAAGCTTCCTTTTTGTGTCTGTAACTGAAAATAAACAGTTGTGCAAACTAGAGCTGATCTCCTTCCCAGAAGCCTGAAGACAGGTGTGTTGTCCATTGTTAGGGTAGGTATCTTGCTGCCCACACAGTATACACAGAGGATACCAGCACCGATCCCTGTATCTTACACAGCAATGTCTCCCTTAGAAGCACTGCAGCAGGAAATGAAATGAAAAACTGGAAATGCTAGTTGAAGAGCAGTGCTCAGACATTATTCCATAAGTACTATGATCATTACATTGCATTTTGCTAGGCTGCTATTTCTAGCTTTCCCACTAGACATTGGTAGGTAGATTTTGCTTTTCAAGTAGCTTATTTCTAGTTATAACTATATTTAAAAAGAACAGTGAGTTGGATAATGTAATGCAAGGTGTTTTAGACATGACAGTTCAGTTACTCCACTGCTAGAAAAAAGGGGGAAGCACAACAATAATCTGGTTTTGTTCTTACATTACAAAGATGGTACAACATCACACATGCCCTTGCCATGTAACTATCATACAGGATAGTTTAATGAAAATAATGAATTCTGGACATATGGAAGGTACAGGATGTCATTGTGTTAACAGATCTGGTGTGCAGGTGGCAACCCTCCCAGCGGAAGAGCCAAGGGTCAGGAAACATGTGGCGTTAAAGGGGCGGAAGAGAAAGTAGTGAGCCCAGACTCACTTTTCCTGATGACATGCAGAGCCAAGGGGAAGGCTAGAGGCTACAGAAAGTGACTTTCACTGACTGCATCCTCAGAGAGTGGTAAACCTCCCAGACTTATCTATATATTCCAAAGAAAGAATGTGGTGTTCATCTGGCTGCCTGGGACTGGTTCAAGGAATCTGTGCTCAAACAGGTCCAAAATGGATTAAGGAAAGGAAACGGAATGCAAAGCCTTTTCATCAACATACTTGCTTTTAATCAGTAGTTGTCAGCTGCCAGTTAGAAACCCTAGACCTATATTTGCTCACTTGTTTCCTTTTATAATTGTATGTTATCACTGAATATCAGTAGGCATTTTATCCCCAAACATATTTGGACATCCATGCTTTGAGTTGCTTGAAATATTTTTGCACTGCTTCAGTCAAAATATTTTCACAGATTTACCTGAAAAAAAAATCTTAGCGCTTTAGAAAAGATGACGAGCAGGCAACAAAGCTGAGTATAAAACAAAGAGTAGCAATAATACAGAAGTAAGGCAAAAAGACAGAAAGAAAAGACACACGGTATTAACACATATACAGTGGGGGCATAACAATGGTTATAGTCACCTTTTGTAAAACAGAGAATGTAGGCCATAGTGATATGATGGGGGACTCTGTCCTGGGAAGCAGTGACCCTGAAAAAGATCTGGAGATCATGGTGAATAATCAGCTAAACATTAACTCCCAGGGCAGTGCTTTGGCCAAAAGAGCTAATGCAATCCTTGGATGCATAAACAAGGGAACCTTGAGTAAGAGTAGAGAGGTTATTTTACCTTTGTATTTGACATTGGTGTGACCACTGCTGGAATACTGTGTCCAGTTCTGGTGTCTACAATTATAGAAGGATATTTATAAGTTGGAGAGGGTTCAGAGAAGACCCACAAGAGTGAATAAAGGATTAGAAAACATGCCTTGTAATGATAGACTCAAAGATCTCAATCTAGTTAGTTTAACAAAGAGAAGGTTAAGGGGTGACTTGATTACAGTCTATAAGTACCAATATTTAATAATGGGCTCTTCAATCTAGCAGGGAAAGGTATAACATGATCCAGTGTCTGGAAGTTGAAGCTAGACAAATTCAGACTGAAAATAAGGCATTTTTAACGGTGAGAGTAATTAACCATTGAAATTTACCAAGGGTCATAGTGAATTTTCCATCATTGACAATTTTTAAATCAAGATCCGATGTTTTTCTAAAATATATTCTCTAGGAATTATTTTGGGGGAGTTCTATAGCCTGTTTTATAAAGGAGTTCAGACTAGATGATCGCAATGGTCCTTTCTGGCCTTGGAATCTATGAATCTATGAAGAGAGCAATTCTTACTTCCTAAGTGAAGTCCATCCACCCATCTGTCCATTTGTCTGTCCTTCTATTCGTTGTTTGCAGAATGCCAGTCACCATAGTATCTAGGCTCTGAATGAGCAGATATTATGAATCCTAGAACTGGAGCACAGAATATTACTTTTTTAAACCATACTTTTTGCAGCTGTATTTTCTGGATAAAAAATATGTTGTGGTCATCAACAGACTTAATACTTAGTAAGTGCAGTGTCTTGTTACTACGCTTTGACTCCTCTCCCCTCAAAATCAGTCTTCCTGCAATACAGTATGGCTTGTTGGCAGGTACAATGACCATGAACTCAGTGTCTTCTTTCCTTGAATGGTTCACGTGTCTTTTTGGCACATAAGAGTCAACAGATTTCAAAGTGGAAAGGCCTGTGATGCCAGTGCCTCAGTGCTGGCATAATACTTTCTGCAGTAAAGATGCAAACTTTCGGTTTATGCAGAATATCCAGTGAAAGCTTTTCATCTATTATTCTGGGAACAAATGGAGGAAATCAGAAAGGATGGCAAACCTGGAGGGTGTACAGCACACATTCCATTTACTCTGTTTGGTGATCAGAGAGAATGTTGAAGTGTATAAGAATCCTACAATTTGAAAGCAAGATGCTTCTTCACACATCTTGGCTTCCATTGTTTACTTTTATGTGGCTATGGCTGTGGGAGGGTTTCTTTCCAACCCATTTACACCCACTTGTTTGGTGTTCCCATCCACTTTTGTACCTATGTAGTTTACACACTACATGTTTCCATATTCAGTATTGGTCTTCCCTTCAGATATGGATATGAAATCATTATTTCACCGGTTTCCCGCCTCCCCCCACCCCACAAGCTACTTTGCAAATGTGAACTGAAAATAGCATCACTGAAGCACAATTATTGCAGAAAAACAGCACCCCAATGGTTAATCTGGCAATACTCGATCAGGTAGCCTCCTGGATATCAGTTTTCCCAGTCTGTTGGATTTTGCTCCCAGAATGCCCTGGGGACTTCAGAGTCTGGAAAATTTGAAATACATGATAGAATTGAAAGGTGGCAGCAGGTGCATTCCTAGGCTGCTCCCTAAGATATACAGTAGATTTCCAGGAAACCCTTTGGCCCTCTCTCCTGTGACTGGGGAGTTGCTTCCTTGGCCTGCTGGGTTCCTAGTCGGTCTCTGCTGACTCTGGGAAGGAAGGAGTGTCCATTCTTCTGATGGGCCCTTTCCAGCCCAACAGGGAGGGGTCATCTTGTCTAGTCTCCCACTGAGATCATGGGGAGACTGGTGCATTTCTTGCAAACACTACACCAGGCTACTGTGAAGTGGACACTTTTTGACATGTGTATCTGTAATACCAATAGAATAGTTAATAGGGGCACGTTTCTCAGGAGTTTTGATGTGGTACAAGAAATATTCCTGTGCCTCCAAAAAGTATGCATTTATGTGTGTGTGAGTGAGTGAGTATGTGTGTAGGGGGTGGGGAGAGAAGAGGGAATGGTATTTTAAAAAACTATTTTAATACAATGTTAAGATTGCATAGTTATCATTTTGGAGGACCCTAGGATTCCAGTGAAGAATGTTAGCTCTTCAAATATACAGATTATCCAATTTCTCAGTGATTTGCATGTATATCCTGAAAGCAGGATCAAGCCACTAGTAAATATACCATCCCCTCCAATCTTCCCTCCTCTTTTTTTTTTTACAGAGTTTCTAGTCAAAAGATTATCACTGGTGTTCCAAACGGAATTCCCCAGATGGATTCCCATGCTGTCTATGGCTTATGTTATACAGGAGATCAGACTGATCTAATGGGCCCTTCTGGTCTTAAAAATCTACGAATCTATGACTCTCATGTACTGCTTGCTCTTAGACCTACGTCCCCCTCCAATGAACAAAGTGGAACATATTTTTAACCTTTGAATGGCCTCACAAGCTACAAAAACACAGTGGGGAATTCAGTAACTGTACTGTCACTTCCTTTCCTGCTGAATCTGCAACCCTGGCAGCACCACTATCTTGTGTCAGTTACTGAGTGTCCAGAGGAGATAATTCAACTCTGGCAATAGCAGGAAGCAGTGAAAGGGTAATATTAGCAATGATGTTCCTGCTTGGCTAGGGGATGGAGAATGGTCACATGTGAAAAAAAGGTGGTCATAAATAGATTGACTAATTGATTTACAAAAGAAAAAATGTGTAGAAAACTCAGTATTTCTTTCTAGTTAGGCTTCTGATTGCACGAGCTCAGTGAGTCCACTTTAATGGACTGAAAAATGACTCCACACACCACAGTAAATCAAGGACTGTCTCTTCAATCTGATAAACTAATTAGATAATCCATCCTTCCTGAAATCCAGCTCTGTTCTTTTCCAAACCTCATCCATTTACCATCCCGAATGGGGTTTGAACAGAAGCAGAACCTGTCTCTAGTGGGACAATTCTTTCTTTAGGAAGAAAAAGTGGTCACCACATGGTTAAGTGAGGGGTGAAGGAAGAGGAAAGAAATTAACAGGCAAATAAGCCATTATTTAAGATAAACTTGTACATTTATTAAGAAAAAGGCTTCTTGTTTTTCAGTAAAGGATATCATTAGCAGTTGACTTCTTGCTCGGCAGATCAATAGCCATAAATCATGCATTTAGGGAATTTTTAACTCCTTGAAATGTATTGCTTCTCAGTGGATTTGAGGTTTGTAAGTTAAAAGAGGTCCATCATATTTACAGTGTTAGCAGTGTAAATGGATTTTGAGTACACTACACTTGTAGCAAGCCTTCAGCTCCCAACCAAGATACATACATTTGCAATAACTGCCAAAGATCATGCAAATCTCAGATTGGACTATTCAGTCACATGAGACATTGCAAACCATCTACATCATAGGTTGCAACTCCCACCGTCTCTTGCAGATGAAAGGATGTCAACAATATTCACAATTGGGATGACCTGTGTCAGGGTTCCCTCCTCACTCTGAACTCTAGGGAAACTCTAGGGTTTCTTGACTTTAGCAAAGCTTTTGACACGGTCTCCCACAGTATTCTTGTCAGCAAGTTAAGGAAGTATGGGCTGGATGAATGCACTATAAGGTGGGTAGAAAGCTGGCTAGATTGTCGGGCTCAACGGGTAGTGATCAATGGCTCCATGTCTAGTTGGCAGCCGGTATCAAGTGGAGTGCCCCAAGGGTCGGTCCTGGGGCCGGTTTTGTTCAATATCTTCATAAATGATCTGGAGGATGGTGTGGATTGCACTCTTAGCAAATTTGCGGATGATACTAAACTGGGAGGAGTGGTAGATATGCTGGAGGGGAGGGATAGGATACAGAAGGACCTAGACAAATTGGAGGATTGGGCCAAAAGAAATCTGATGAGGTTCAATAAGGATAAGTGCAGGGTCCTGCACTTAGGATGGAAGAATCCAATGCACCGCTACAGACTAGGGACCGAATGGCTAGGCAGCAGTTCTGCGGAAAAGGACCTAGGGGTGACAGTGGACGAGAAGCTGGATATGAGTCAGCAGTGTGCCCTTGTTGCCAAGAAGGCCAATGGCATTTTGGGTTGTATAAGTAGGGGCATAGCAAGCAGATCGAGGGATGTGATCGTTCCCCTCTATTCGACATTGGTGAGGCCTCATCTGGAGTACTGTGTCCAGTTTTGGGCCCCACACTACAAGAAGGATGTGGATAAATTGGAGAGAGTTCAGCGAAGGGCAACAAAAATGATTAGGGGTCTAGAACACATGACTTATGAGGAGAGGCTGAGGGAGCTGGGATTGTTTAGCCTGCAGAAGAGAAGAATGAGGGGGGATTTGATAGCTGCTTTCAACTACCTGAAAGGGGGTTCCAAAGAGGATGGCTCTAGACTGTTCTCAATGGTAGCAGATGACAGAACGAGGAGTAATGGTCTCAAGTTGCAGTGGGGGAGGTTTAGATTGGATATTAGGAAAAACTTTTTCACTAAGAGGGTGGTGAAACACTGGAATGCGTTACCTAGGGAGGTGGTAGAATCTCCTTCCTTAGAGGTTTTTAAGGTCAGGCTTGACAAAGCCCTGGCTGGGATGATTTAACTGGGAATTGGTCCTGCTTCGAGCAGGGGGTTGGACTAGATGACCTTCAGGGGTCCCTTCCAACCCTGATATTCTATGATTCTATGATTCTATGATTCTATACTCACACGAAAGACCCCCTAAGCTTATTTCTACCAGCTTAGGTTAAAAACTTCCAAAAGCACAAATCCTTCCTTTTCCTTGGAACGGTATCGCTGCCACCACCAAGTGAGTTAGACAAAGATTTAGGAAAAGCACCACTTGGAGTTCCTGTTTCCCCAAAATATCCCCCCAAGCCCTTTTACTCCCTTTCCTGGGGAGTCTTGAGAGTAAACAAGGTGAGCACAGACCAGACCCTTGGGTTTTTAGGACACTAAAAACCCCAATCAGATTCTTAAAAAACAGAACTTTTATTATAAAGAAAAAAAGTTAAAGAAACACCTCTGTAAAATCAGGATGGAAGATAATTTTACAGGGTAATAAGATTTAAAACACAGAGGATTCCCCTCTAGGCAAAACTTTAAAGTTACAAAAAACAAAACAAAACCAGGAATGAACCTTCCTCTTAGCATGGGGAAAATTCACAAGCTAAAACAAAAGATACTCATTTTCTTGGTATTACTTACTATTTCTGTAATTTTAGATGTACCATTCAGTAGGAGCTGGATTACTTATTTGGTCTCTTTCTTTGTCTCTGGAGAGAACACCAAAAGCACAAACAAAAACCTCCCCCGCCCCCAATATTTGAAAGTATCTTCTTTCCCCATTGGTCCTTCTGGTCAGGTGCCAACTATGGAACTGATTAACCCTTTACAGATAAAGGAGGGATTTTATGCTACCCTTAGCTGTATGTTTATGACAACCTGTGATATTCAGTCAGATCTAGTCTAGTATCCAAGAAAATTCAAGAGGTTTCAGTCTTTAAAATAATGATTGGTATTTCTGGACCTTAAAGTTCCCCAATTTCTTCTTGCTCTACATATTTTAGGGTCATGTCATATAAGTCTGGTGGTTCAGAAACACTGGACAGGAGTTCTGTCAAGATCTCCTAGCACCACTGATTACTTGGCTGTAAAAATCATTGTAAAGGAAATTGTTTGAACATTTCCCAAAGAGTTATGTAAATAGAATATTTTCCCCTACTGGCAAAGGTTGACTGAAAAGAATACAAGTGCTACTCACAGCCAATCAGCAGGCTGAGTTACTTTCTGACAGAATAGAGTTGTGTTGTTTGCAAATGACATTTTATATAATTTTGAAGTGTAGTACTAACAGGGCGCTTAACACATTTCAAATCTCTGGAAGCTGTAGGCCTATGGGATGTAGGCAGTCACAGGGCACCCTACTATGCTAGGGGCACCATATATATGTATAGGACTCAGCAGCCACAGTGCTACCCCAGATTCCTCATCCACCTTGCTGTCTGACTCCAGTTCCAGTGAGCCGCAACAGAGACAGTTGCATCCCATGAAGAGAGCTGTAGCTCACAAAAGCTTATGCTCAAATAAATTTGTTAGTCTCTAAGGTGCCACAAGTCCTCCTGTTCTTTTTGCATATACAGACTAACAGGGCTGTTCCTCTGAAACAGAGACTGAATTACCTAATTGCCTTCCCTGTGCTTACTGCCCTGAAAGTTGTGCTTCAGCTCCACCTCCTGACTTCCCGTTCCAAACAGGAAGGAGATGACCGGAGGTCACAGCCTCATCAAGTAGTACTAGATAAACGAGTGAGGGCTTTTTGTTGTTGTTGTTTTTTTTGCCACAGCCTGAAAGGGATTGCAGACACATACTGCAGGATGAGTGAAGGGCGTGTTGCTGTTAAAACTGCAGGGTGGAGGGGGGAAGAATGGGACAGGAGCAACAGTCCCAGGAGGGAAGGACACTGGATGGAGCCCTGCATGTGTTGCTTGGCATAGGGCTTTGAAAAACCGAAGCCTAAATGTACTACCAAGACTCACAGCCTCTAGGCAAGTGTTTAGGACATGAAGGGAATGGGCTTAACAGCTCAAGACCAGAAGCCAAACTTTTCAAATTTGGGTGCCTAAAGTTAGAAGCGCCTAAATCCATACTTGGCAACTAAATGAAATTGGCCGAGGCGTTGAGCATTCACACATCCCAGTCAAGTCAATGGGAAGTTTTGATGCTCAGCACCTCTGAAAATCAGACCAGTTTTAATTAGGTAAAATGTGCGTGCCTAACCTTTGGCACCCCAATTTGAAAAGGGGTGGCCTAGGCCCAGATCCTCAAAATCTGGGCTTTAGGTGTCTAAATACCACTGAGGATCTGGGCCCTAGTGCTTAGCCATAGTTGTGTTCATGCACAGTCCGCTTTGTGCTACAGTGCTTTAGCCTTACATTCCCTGCTGAGCAAGGTGCTGAGCAAGGTACTGCTGGATTGAAGTGGCCCATTGGGAAGATATACACAGAGGCCATTTATAAAGCTCTTGGGTTAAAGCAGCAAAGGCTACGAACCTCAGCGCCAGCCCATATCTCCCCCAGGATGTTGTTTGGCATAATTAAGGAAACAAAAGGCTGCCTGTCTGCCCTGCTGCTGCTGGTTGTCCTGGCCAGGCTCCTAAAGCCAGGGTCCTGGCTGCCTGGGAGGTGCTGATGGCAGCTCTGGGGAGAGGAGTCGTGACTGAGTCAGAGGGGAGAGGGAAGGGGGAGAGACTGGGAGCTGACAACCTCTTGCCCGATCCCTTTCCAAGAGGCTTTGCTGTTTCTTTGTGTCTTGTATTTAATGAGATTTTGGCCACCAAAGTAGCAGATGTATAAACAAAAGCGTGTTGGCCCCCTGTTTAGCTAAGGGGAGACATTTAGCCCCCCCCTTTATACAGATCTTGCCCACTGATTAATTTCATAAAACAGGATTTTCCTAGTTCAGAGGCTGAGGGAGCGAGAAGTAGTTTTATTAGATAAACTACTGCAGGGAAACAAGATGATTCTCCCGGGAATAAAAACAAAACAGAGATGATTTGTTGGGAGTCTCCAGTGCTTCCCATCAAGGTGTGGACAATGAGTTTAAAGCTCAGATCTCATCTGTGCCATTCTCTAAAGAGCCTTCTAGCTCCTCTGCTCAGGGGAAACTGAATCAGGAATCAGGCAATCTGCGTCTATAGGATCCCTCAGTTATGAGCTCTCACATGAAGGGCCAGATCCTCTGCTGTGGCCAAGATCCATTCAGTGTAGCAGTGGGGAGGGCACTCAGGGAGCCAGTTATAGCCCCGGATTCTCTGGCAGTTTTGCCTGAGACAAAGCCATGGCAGGCTGTTCTGGTCCATGCTAAGAATTGAGTCCCCGAGGGACTGTCCACCAGTTGAGCACAGTTGGGGATGCAGGGAGAGGGCTTTAGGAGTTATCTATGCTGGCTCTGTGATTGCTAGGACTCTTCTCATGTTGAAATAATATTCCCCAACTGGGGGAAATCCCACTCCCTTTGCATCACTTGAGTGGCTTCATTAGGGGTTAGAGCAATATGCACAGTATAATTTTATGCAAGTGAATCCAAAATGTGTCCTGGCCATATAAACCAAATCTATGCAAATTTAGATTTGGGATTTTATTCTGCATGTTGTTTTAATTTCATTTTAACTCCCCCCTCCCCTCTCTTCCCCATATGTCAGGCTGCTGTCAAATCTCAGTTCTTCCTTTACAACATCTTTAAAATTATTCTTTTCCTCTCCATTCTTCCTGCTAAGACTATATCCAGGCCTTCATCATCCTTGGCCATGACTACTGCAACTTCCTCCTCACTTCTCATAAGAACATAAGAACGGCCATACTGGGTCAGACCAAAGGCCCATCTAGCCTAGTGTCCTGTCTTCTGACAGTGGCCGGTGCCAGATGCTTCAGAGGGAATGAACAGGGCAATTTATTCAGTGATCCATCCCCTGTGATCCAGTCCCAGCTTCTGTCAGTCAGAGGTTTAGGGACACCCAGAGCACGGGGTTGTGTCCCTGACCATGTTGGGTAATAGCCACTGAGGGACCTATCCTCCATGAACGTATCTAATTCTTTTTTGAACCCCGTTATACTTTTGGCATTCACAACATCCCCTGGCAACAAGTTTCACAGGTTGACTGTGCGCTGTGTGAAGAAGTATTTCCTTATGTTTGTTTTAAATTTACTGCCTATTAATTTCATTAAGTAACCCCCTAGTTCTTGTGTTATATGAAGGGATAAATAATACTTCCTTAATTTGTTCCCTTCCAGGACATCTGAAACGCCGTGGCAAAAGTCACCTTCCTTTCGTGCTATTCAGCCCACATCACTACCCTGCTTGGATCCCTTCACTGGCTTCTACATTCTTATCATTGGCTTATTGTTATTATTTGCTTCTGGTGATGGCCACCGTGTGCTAGACTCTGTACAAACATAAAGGAAGGCACAGCTACTGCCCTCACTACAAAGATTTTACAATCTAAAAAGAGAGCCAGACAGACAAAGGCTAAGGGAAAGTGGCACGACACACAAGCAAAGTGCCCAAGGTGATGATTGGCCTTGTCTTGAGTTGCTTGGCTTTTTTTGTTTCACAAACATGTGCTCTGTCTCCAATTGCCTCTCAGCCTTGTCCGGCAAGAAGGAGCCTGTGAGAAGGTGAGAAGGAACCATATGCAGAACCATGTGTGGAACAGGCTGTGACTGCCAGACATTACAGGTCTATGTGGGACTTGTGGGGGATCAGCAGTGGCTGGGCAGGGAGTCAGTGCAGAGGGGCCCAATGTGAGACACTAACTGAATCTGGCCTGGAAACCCACAAAATCCTATGTGCTTTGAATAGAAACTGGACTGGAGAGAGCACCCCAGAGGCTAGGTCTGAAGAGCCCTGACTCTTGACTGGACTGCCTCCAGGGTCCAAACACTTAACATTATTGCTCACTTAGAATTGTAACTTTTTAAGCCTAGACTTGTACCTAGGATATTTGCAAGCTTTCCGTTTCCTTCCAGCCCAAGTAAAATACCCTTTCCATTAGCTGTGTGTCTGAGTGGTTTTGGGGACCCACGAGGGCTAGTGCATACAAAGCCTTGCTGCTGAGACCCCTACAGTGCTTGCCTCCGAGTCCTGGTACATCTGGCATGCTACTGGCGCTCTTGAGATTTGGTGTATTCGGGCAAAAGCAGCAGCAATAATTTAACAGTGATAGCCCACCAAGTAAAGACATGCTAAACTAAAGAAAAGTGTAAAATGAGAAAAGCTAGCTAGCAGGAAATATTTGAAACAGCAAAACTGATACAATCTGCTCTGTGAGAAAAAATTACACGTCTCACATTATTTTGAGTTGTCACCACACATACACTCATAAGAACATAAGAACAGCCATATTGGGTCAGATCAAAGGTCCACCTAGTCCAGTATCCTGTCTTCCAACAGTGATCAATGCCAGGTGCTTCAGAAGGAATGAACAGAACAGGTAATCATCAAGTGATCCATCCCCTGTCGTCCACTCCCAGCTCCTGGTAAACAGAAGCTAGGGCCACTTCAGAGCATGAATTTATATCCCTGCTCATCCTGGCTAATAGCCATCGAGGGACCTATTTTCTATGAACTTATCTAGCTCTTTTTTGAACCCTGTTATAGTCTTGACCTTCACAACATCCTCTGGCAAAGAGTTCCACAGGTTGACTGTGCATTGTGTGAAGAAATACTTCC
The DNA here is from genome assembly GCF_965152235.1 of Eretmochelys imbricata. Taxonomy (NCBI): domain Eukaryota; kingdom Metazoa; phylum Chordata; order Testudines; family Cheloniidae; genus Eretmochelys; species Eretmochelys imbricata. The sequence goes on from NC_135575.1 coordinate 92,609,391, forward strand.
TTTTGTTTGTTTTAAACCTTCTGCCTATTAATTTCATTTCATGACCCCTAGTTCTTGTGTAATGAGGAGTAAATAACACTTATTTACTTTCTCCACACCCATCATGATTTTATAGACCTCGATCATATCCCCCCTTAGTCGTCTCTTTTCCAAACTGAAAAGTCTCAGTCTTATTAATCTTTCCTCATACGGAAGCTGTTCCATAGCCCTAATAATTTTTGTTGCCCTTTCCTGTACCTTTTCACCAAACCAATGACTGGTTTCAGAGTAACAGCTGTGTTAGTCTGTATTCGCAAAAAGAAAAGGAGTACTTGTGGTACCTGTATTCGCAAAAAGAAAAGGAGTACTTGTGGCACCTTAGAGACTAACCAATTTATTTGAGCATAAGCTTTCGTGAGCTACAGCTCACTTAGCTCACGAAAGCTTATGCTCAAATAAACTGGTTAGTCTCTAAGGTGCCACAAGTACTCCTTTTCTTGAAACCAGTGACTGTGGTCCATTGAGTAAAAAACAATACAAGAAAAATGACAGCCTCACTAAGGGCTCAATCCTGCAAACATTTATGCACATAAATAGCCCTATCGAATGAAACTACCCACGTGAGTAAAGTTACTCATCTACATAAATATTTGCACAATTGGGGCCTTGTATTCTAAACTCCATAGTAGGGAGTTTTTCTTATTTACCTTTTAGTGCTATGAACATCCCTGGAGCACTGTAGCAATAATAATAAACAATATGATGATTTGTCAGTTCCTATTGAATAATTCTGTTTAACAAGGTTATAGCAACATCACTGATTGTTGCTTAGTTGCCTGAGTAAGGACTGCATGATTGGGCCTCTGCTAAATACATTTGTGGTAGACCCGAGGCTAGATTCCTCTAGCCTTTTACCTTAAGAAACCAAAAGCCAAACCATTACTCACAGTGAGATGTCAATGGGACTATTTAAGGAGTAAGATACTACTCCATGTAAGGATGGCAGGATCTGGCCCATGGTCTAGAGCAACTTTTTGAGTCTCCTCCTGGTCCCCATTTGTGCACTTTATAAAAGCAACACACAATCTGCGGTCTTTGCTTAAGAGATGCCAATACTGAAATAATAGATGTATTATAGGGCAGAGTTGAGATGCTTGGGCATGGCAGTGTAGGGCAGCTTACAAGAATGCTTTCTCAGACACGCTTAGGCCGAAACAGTGGTATTTGGTCCCCACCATTCTCAAGCACCAAAATCACTGAAAAACCAACCAACCAAACAAACCTAAACCCACAACCTTGACATAATACCAATATTATGGTTCAAAAGTCATATTCTGCATAGACTGACAGTCACAAACAATTATAACTGAACATCATCTCATTAAATTAAATAATTCAGTGTAGTGGTATTTTTTGTACAAACAATATTTTAGGAAGCTTGTTCTAATGTATTTGCATGCATATAGGAGCAGTAAAGTGTGTTACAAGTGATTATAATAAAATACAATAATTGGATCTTGTAATATTTTCATGTTAGTGATTCTCATTTTCTCCCTTTATTTTGATTTGCTTTGTTAACTGGCTAAGCTGTTTATAGGACAAATGCTTTTTATGGGTTATCATCTCCAATCAGAATCTAAGCCAATCTTGTTTTAGGTGTCACTTCAGTAACAGAAACAAGAAAGAAAATGCAACATTTACTTACAGCATTGGTTAGTTCTAATTAAAATTAATTTTCACTTTCAGAATTATCATTTGGCTGAAGCTCAATTAGCAATGTGCCATGGCTGATCTATTTACAATTTCCTTGAGAACTTAAATGGAATTGAAAGCTCATGAGACATGTGCTCTCAAGTCACTTAAGCATTTAAGCATCACCACTGTATCATTGGTCTATTATTTATGCAGAAAATAGTATTTCGGATAAATATGAACTGCTACACGTGACTTGTGTCAGAATTCAAATATTTAAAGGCTAGATTGCACCTGAAGGGGCAGCCCTGAGCAAGGGGTGGTATGTGAGTTGCAGCATCCCAGGGGTAGACGTGGAAGTCATTGTGCTTTTAGAGACAACTCTGAGGCACGATTTTTTGCTTCCCTTTGCTCCAGGGAGAGATTGGTAGGAATTGTCACTGATCTGTAGCAAATTATGTCCCCCCCTCCTTATGTGGGTTCAGCTGTGCAGCTCAGAAGAAGACATGGCTGTTCCCTTCCCCACCCATCTTCTCTGACTAAGGATGTGCCTTTTTACTCCTTTATGCCTGGCCTCAATGTCCATGTCTTAGCCCAGGTAGGAGTTAAGGGTTGGGTGGTTTTTTTTACTCCTCCTTTGTCTTCTGTGTATGTGTGTAGTACAAGTCACAATCTAGCCCAAAGTCACCACAGCTGAATCTTCATTAGACAGATATCTATGGTTCCCTCGAGGTATTTATTCATCACTAATATGTAAATATACATCTCATTTGACAACCAACCACAGCAGTGGCCCGATATTTAGCAGTCACACCCAGAGCTCTCACAGTCACTTTTGGAAGTGCCTCTAACCCCACCTATGGGATAATGAAGATGTCTTTAAAAAGGCTGCAGATTTCCTGGCCTAACATAATAAAGTGCTGTCAGGAGAATAACAACAGTACATTTTGTTTGTGTGTTGCTCACTTCACTCTTTTTGATTCATATGTTTCTTCTTTTACTTGTAATGTGTTTCATTGGACCTGTGTGCAGAAATCAATATAGAAATTTAGCTGCTGTCACTCTGTCTTTCAGTGAGCTGCAGGGGAGCAATCTCAATGGAAATTGTATTGAACTCCAAATACAGTAAAACAGCTAGAATTGCGCAGCGCTCAAAGTAAAATTAGTGGCTTATTCACTAATTCATTTGCTCTGAGTATTACATTCAGATTTGTTGGTAAATAGACTAATGCAAAAGGTATATGGCTAAAAATTTTTCATGAACATGCATTTGTTTCCCCAAAAGAGGACCTTTCATAAAAGAATTGCCAACACTTACTATATTTAACGCAAGTGTACCAATAATCTCTTAAAAATGCTTTTGCTAACACTCCCATTTTATATTTTATTTATGCAGAAAAACATATTTTAACAGCTTTGAGATGCTTTTCATCACCTGAATATCACTATATCGATAGTCAAGAGTGGACCAAAACCTGCAAGGCTTATTAAAGACAACCATCCCATTCCTGTCAATGGTATGGTTGTCTGAGTAAAAAGAACTTGATTTGGTCAATAGTGAGAATGGGAAATAGTTTCATCTGGCTGGAAATATCACAGTGCTGGTACAGTTAATTAAAACATCAGGGATGTACTAGACACACCAAGGAAATACTGAAATTATACCAGATCCAAGAGCATACATACTGCCATATACAGTCAGTAGCGAAAGAGCGGGACACCTGAACCATAAGAATACACATACATCTAACTATACATAGATTGGGGCCACCCGCTAAATGTGCTGGATCTCCTTTGTGAAGGTTTTGATTTAAAGAATCTGCAAGATCAGCCAAATGCTTTAAGAGGCCAGTGCATCACTCCCAGTTTGAAGGCAGAGGAGGTGAGACTGGGAGGTGAGGTCACCCATATAAAAGGCCATCTGAGTGTTACAAGCGGGGAGCGAAGGGCAGGACTGGGGTGCTGCCTTGGGCTTGTCACAAGCGGAAAGGACTGCATGGGACTGAGCGGACACGTGGGCCACAGGTCCCCTGCGGAGGCGGAGCCGGGGAACGGGAGGGGTGGCACCGCAGGAGTCTGACTCCTCCCCCGGCACAAAGTAGAGGCGCTGCGGGCGGGCGGCTGCGATGCTTGGCAAAGCCCCCAGGTCGCACGGAGCGCTCGTTCCCGCACCCAGGGCGCAGCAGAGGCTCGTCCCAGCCGCAGCCCCGCCTGCGGGGCCAGGATTACCGCCCGCCCGCCGCTTGGCGGAGAAGGCAGCAGCCGGAGCCCGTGTGCGGGCGTGGGGACCCCCCTCCCAGAGCTGCGATGGAGCGCAGGGTGGTGTTGGCGCTGCTGCTGTGGCTGGGGACCCGGCCGGCTCCAGGTAAGGGGCGCTGGGCTGCAGCAGCCGGGGCGCCCGGGGAGCTCCCGTGGCGGCTCGGGGCACCTCCCCCTGGGGCCAGTGGAGCGCAGATGCTGGAACACGAGGCTGAGCAGCCGCGCCTGGAACTACCTGAGCCCCGGGGCAGCTGCTCTGATGGGGGCAGGGCGAGGGCCATCCCCGGAGCCCCCCAGGGTGCGATGGGAGGTTTGTCCCTGCCCCCAAAGCGAGCAGGCTGGGACGAGCCATACTCCTTACTGTCCGGACATAGGGGCGGGGGCAGGGGAGAATAAACCCACGGCGAAATCCTGCCGCTCTTGAAGTCAATGGGAGTTTTGCCCTTGACTTCAGTAAGGCAAAGATTTCACCGTGTGTCCATGGACTGTGTTTGCCGGTGACCTGGGGACGATCCTCAGCTGGGGTGAATTGTGATAGGCAAGTCAAGGAAGCTATCACCATTTACAGCTCCAGGTGAGGATCTGCCCCAGAGCTATTTTTGTTGTTAAAGGTGTCAGCCTTGGCCATGCCCTCCTCCTTCCCCTGAGGTCTCCAGAGGAAGGCTGTTCCTTATCACAGTTCAGGTGCTGCAAAGGCCAGGACATCCTGACTGGTCCCTCCTCGCACCAGAGAGTAGGCAGGTGCACAGGCTGTTGCTTTACAAGGAGAATTTGGAGAGACCACGGAGTCTGATTAGCATGTCCTGCGTGGGAGCCATAATATGACCCCTGAATCTTTTCCAGAAGATACACGAAGGGAGGGACAGTTCTGCCAAACTTTCCCATGCCCAAAGCAAATCTTAATGAAAGGAAAGAAACAAGAGAGAAAAAAAGGAGTTTCCTTCTATCTGCAGAGAGTTAACAATAATCTGTGCAAGACACAATGCAACCTACCCCTGCCTCTACAGCCTCAACAAGGCTAACTCCAGTGGCTGGAAACATCACCTGTTCACTGTACCACTGGATGGGGAATAAGTGATACTAAATCCTTTAAATTCAGCATGATACGTTAGTGCTATTCTCTGTCCTGTTAGTGGAGGTTACAGAAACTGAGAATAAGCCAAGTAAAAACAATCATACTGAGGTTAATATATTAGCAGAAATTGCATCTTAAATATATAGGGATGACTTTAACAGTTATTATAATAATGCCTATGTCTGGAGCAAAAATAAATATTTTGACTATTATAGTATGGATATGAATTTCATATTAGACACTTGGATGTTTAGACAATAAATAATGCTATTTTATTGATCCTAGTGTTTGTACATCATGGGTTTTTAAAATGCATTCATAAGTTATCAATGCATTTTCTTTTGGAATAGCCTCCTTAGAGATATGCATAAGAGCAATTGTATTCAATAGCATAATGTTACACGTGGAAGAAAATAATCTAGCCAGAGGTTGGTCACAGTTTGATTGAGGCGGAACATTCTTGACTAATTTCAGAGTAACAGCCGTGTTAGTCTGTATTCGCAAAAAGAAAAGGAGTACTTGTGGCACCTTAGAGACTAACCAATTTATTTGAGCATGAGCTTTCGTGAGCTACAGCTCACTTCTGTAGCTCACGAAAGCTCATGCTCAAATAAATTGGTTAGTCTCTAAGGTGCCACAAGTACTCCTTTTATTCTTGACTAAATGGAACTTATCTTTAGCTTAGTTTTTAGGTCTAACTAAGAAACACTTAATGAGGAAAAAAAATCTCAATTGTAGTGCAGACCATATTCTGCTCTTATTTAATTGTACCCAAGTCTCGTTGAAGGCACTGGGAGCTATAGGCATGCAGATGGGAGCAGGATTTGGTCCAGGGATAATTTAATTCTGTTTACTTGATAGTTAGATTAGATAAATCATGATTTGCAATGCCTATGATTGAGAGTAAGCTGTATAGTAGACGTTGATTTGATTTTCCGTTCTAATTCAAGTTTTTACATTAGTGATGGCTTTCTAGAGTAAAGTGCAACAGAAATCAATTATCGGAAACCTACTGCCAATAAAGAATCTCCCTAGGAAGGGTTTGATAAAAATATAATGAAATCCTGACAAAATATTGAAGCTCCTAGCTCTAGGGTGACTTTACTGTCGTTGATAACAGCTCTATTACCATTCATCTGAGCTGTCTCTCAATATAATTCACTTGGGTCCTTCCCATACCTGGCATCATGCTGCTTTATAATCATGGACTTGAATGGTATCAGAAGCGTTGAAATGAGGAAAGAAGGGTATAGAAGAAATTCCTGTTTGTAATGAAGAAATAATTCTTGCATTTTAAAACATGTTCCTCTTGTTAGATGGGCCTGTCTGCTAGGTATAGAAACATTTGTTTAATTTTAGCACTGAGAGATTGCACTATTCATAGCTGTTGTGATGGCTGGCAAACGTAAAGGGGCCTAATTCTTTACTGCATTACATTTATGTAACTTCACTAAAGATATTGCACTTACACTGGCATAAAACTGGTGTAACACAATGGAGAATCAGACTCAGTATCACATCCTCAGACTTTACAATTACTGTATTAGCTACATTTAGTTATGAAGACTAGTCAGTTTCTTCCAGACAGTTAAAAGATTAATGAGATGTGTCCCGGTATGCTCGTACCATCGCTGTTCATTTTCTTGTGTAAGTTCACTCACTGACTCCTTGTACATACGTATTTGCATCAGTTCTTCTGTTGTACAAGTGCTCCGCGTTGTCTGGCCAAGGTAATGTTTCAGAACTTACTCAGATCTCTGTACCCATCCTTTACTGACGCAGAACTCCCAAAGGGGGTGAGTATAGTAATAAATGCTGAAAACATCTCTGTGTTCTTTGAAAGATTGCGCAGACTGCCTTACTGGACAGTTACGTCAGAACAAATATTGGAAACGATCTTGCAAGCTTTAACTGACATGAGTATTCTCCCTGAATGCAATGGAACCAATCACACAAGTGAGGTTTGATAGGAACAGGTTTTCTTAGGGTTTCAGGCAACGAAGGAACCACATTAGAAAATATGATAAAGGAAAATAAGATTGGGTCAGATGACCTTGAGTTTATGATGCAAAATATGCAAAATAACTCTTAGCAGAATTCGTTAATCAGCAGCCTTGGCAAATTTATTATTCAATTTATTATAAGACCTTTCCCAAGGGAGTGAGATCATCAGATGAAGGTTCACTTTATTTCAATGTCCCATATCCTCTTGTTAGACCTTGAAGTTGGTAATGCAAAACAACAGGAACTCCACCCGAGCTTTATGAATTGCAGAACTATTCTGCTAGCTCATGACCATCTGCCCATTCTTCCTGTTATGACAGAGCTCTTGAACTTCTGGGATGTGTGGAAAGCAGTAGAACAGCTTAAACATGAAGCAAATAGGTCAACTTAAAAGATGCTATATATACATTTAGACAGTGCTTTTCTGATTGAATCTGATATGTTTTTGGCACATTAATTTATTGATTTTATTTTTGCAGGCTTGTTTATTTCTCTGGATCAACCAAGTCTTAGCATCCAAAAAGATATCCTAACAATAACTGCAAATGATACTCTAAATATTACTTGCAGGTAAGGGCAACTTTGGCCTGCATTATGACGATGACAATGATTTATTAGTTTAATTTTGATATAGAGGTGGACCCTTCCTTCTACTTCCTCTTTTCTTGTCCCCCTATCCCCTTCTCCACTGCAGGCCTTGGGCTGAGTATTAGAGGGTTACATCATGAGGAGATTAAAGAACAAAACAAAAGCTATTGGCTAATCAGGGGATGTTCTCAAGAGTCTAGTGTGTCAAGTGTGTTAAGTTAGCCCCTGGGTAGCCCTAGCCACTCCCCTTTGTGGGAAAGATGGGGTGCAAGCAGCAGGGATTGGGGAGAGTACTCTGGAACACAGTGGAGTTTGCTGGGGGCAAAGCAGAGCCCTTGTCACCTCGATTGCCCCCTTTTTGGAGTCTTTGTGTGGCTTAGATTCATCACCTCTTAATACTCAAATGAAGAAACTTTCTCGTAGCCGTGCGGAATTGAGCATCTCACACTCATTTATCAGATTTCGCATGTTTCTTAATGTTAAATAATTAAGTTTGTCTAATAGCTATTTGTCCTGAAGTTAAAATGGACCATTTGAGAACAAGTAGGACTGAGTTTTCCTGACATGGCAATAGCAAGCCCCATTTGCTCTAATATCTCTCCCTCCTTTGTTTTGCTAGTGGTCAAAGAGCATTGGAGTGGCTGTTGCCTAACAATCAGAGCAGTTCTGAGAAACATGTTGCAGTGACGGACTGCGGGCATGGCCCCTATTGTAAGATGCTCACTCTTACAAAAGTAATAGGGAATGACACTGGGGACTACAAGTGCTTTTACAGAGACACCCAGGCAACTACAAGCATTTATGTCTATGTTCAAGGTAGGTGGTTACAAGATTCATATGCGATTCCTACCTATCAATAAGATTAAAAAGAAACAATGGTGTAACAGGCATTTCAAAAAGCTTTGTTCTGAAGTAATGTTCATTGGATTGCCCACAGAAAAACCTATTTGACAAAGCATAAGCCTCAAGATCAACAGTTGTAAGCTGGAGACTGTCAGCTTAAGAAGAAAGCAGTTACCAGTCCACTTTTCCCCAAGGTTTTAAGGAAAACAAGAAGATAAATATACATCCATTCTATAGGTGCTAGATACTGCAGTCTCTCCTTTAATTGAACTCCAACTGAAGTTTATGGCCATTCCATGTTAGTAAATAACTGCGGAAATTGTCCCTTAAAGTACTGATAAGTGGTTAAAGTAGATTGAAACGAGAGGGAACGTTCCTCTCATCATAACAGTCAAGGAAGTGGGGGAGATCAGACTTCTTTCATGAGACTTCTAGCATTTCCCATTTGATCAAGCTACAAATTTTACATAGCATAATGGCATCTCATGGTTTTTCAATCCTTCCATTTCCAGCCAAAATGTGGAAACACAATGTGTGTGCAAAAATATATACAAAAAGCCAGCCAAACGTATTTGACTCTCAAAAAATGTATTTGACTCTTTTGGTTTTGAGTGAAGGTGCAGCTCTGTTTGTACTTTACATTATCCTTATTAGTTCTATGCAGGTCATATCACACAGATACATTTGCCTACACCATATAAATTTGTGTGGGTGGAGCAGTAAACAGAACAATGCAGCAGCAGAAACTTAGCATATATTTTAGCTGTGATGGTAGGAACATTTTTCGAAAGTAAACTATGAGATCTTTGATTACAGCTTTTCTTCTCAGTCGCAGTTTTTGGAGATATTTTTCAGGTACAGTACAGATGATCACCTTACGTTGTAAGTGAGGCATTTGCACCACATAAAAGATTACTTCATGCTGAGCTTGGCCTCCTGTCTTTTAGCTTCCAGAGGTTTACGTGCCTGCAGCACTTCCTCCTGTCCTGCTGACCAGGCTGGCTTTACGATTAAAATTGGGACCAATTTCCTGATACTGGAATTCTTGGCCTTGTGAAATTGACATTCTGAATGCAAATTTTTGTGTGGAATTACTACATGTCAATATGCTAGTTACCATAAATAGAAAAGTCTCTGTTCCCATAATTAATAAAATCTATATGTGCAGCAATTAGCCTAATTTACTTCCCCAGATCCTAGCCCACACATCAGTCCTGGGATCTGATCTGTTTGCATGGAGAACTACTGTAGAATTCAGTAGGAGTTTCACACATGGGAGGATTACAGGGTATTTTTACATAGCACTCACATTTGTGTTATCTAACAGGACAATGTTCAGATCAAGTCTGAAATTTGGTCTACCTTACAGCTGTTGAACTCTGATGGGGAAATCCAGATAGACTTCAAGAACTAAGTTTTCAGAACTCATTCTTTGAGTTGCACCTATTTAGATAGCTGCACACACAGAACGGCATTAGACTAAGCCCCTGACTATTTTCACTGTTGATTATCTGGCATCAATTATCTGTGCACGCTTGCATGCACAGGTTTGTTACTACAATTTATGGTCAGATTTCTGAAAAGTTGGTTGTTAATATATAGGTTTGTTTATAAAGCCACTTATTTATTGTTGAGAATTTTAAAAAGAATAGCTATTATTTTAGGGGTTATGAAGCACTTAGCTACTTATAACTAATATTGGGATCCGTTTCTATAGTCCTTACGCAAGCATAAGTCACCTTGACTTAAATTGGAGTTTTGACTGAGTAAAGATGTCAGGGTCAGGCTCCCAGAATGGTGTTGACACCATTAATGTGTATTTGGGCATGATGGTACTGTAAAAAGAGGAGGAGTTAAACTTAATAGTGATGTCAATTTCATCTCCATTCACAAACAAGAAAAGTACAAATGTTTGCCAGCTAGAAAAGGACACTATAGATAGGAAAGGAAAGAAAAATAAGAGGGAAAAAATAGCATGTTGTGTCCTTTCAAACAAAGAGATTATAACAAATGCAAATCAAATATTCTTTTAGATTACAGATCTCCATTTGTGACTTCAGTTAGTGACCAACTTGATGTTATATACATTACTGGGAACAAAACAGTGGTGATTCCATGTCTTGGATCCATATCAAATCTCAATGTATCACTTTATGCGGTAAGAAAAAAGCCAAATATTTCATTTCTTATCTCTAGAATTAGCAAAATGTCAATTTACATAAATACAGTGGATTAAAATAAATATGTTAAAAAGAGCTTCTTATCTTTGGAAATTACAAAACTTACAAACAGAATGGGAATGCTACAACTATACTAACAAATTATACTTCTTGTGTAAAGATCAGTTGATTGCAGTGAGAATGTGGCCTGAGTCAGGATGCCAAGTCTGGATCCATAATGTTGTAGTAAATATTAGACTTACAATATGAATTTGTTTAGTTTTGGAATTTTACTGCATGTTTTATTGATCTTTTAACAGAGGTATCCAGAAAAGTTATTTGTTCCTGATGGTAAATCAATCTCATGGGATAATAAAAAAGGCTTCACTATTCCCAGTAACCTGATCAGCTATGCAGGCATGGTCTTCTGCGAAGCTAAAATAGATGATGAAAGTTACCAGTCTGTGATGTACATAGTTGTGGTTGTAGGTAAGCCAAAGATTACTCTCCATGGTCATTGTTTTAGGCAGTGCTATTTTGCTTAGTGCAACATATTGAGCAATTACATTTGATTGGACTGTAGATCAGGAATACTGAAAATGCAATTAACACAAAATGCGTGTTTTAATATGTATTGCTTTGAAAAAAAACACCACCTGAATTTAAAGGGAAAATGTTATTGTGTTCTGTTTTGGGTAGATCACCAACATCTGTGGCGAAGGAGGATCAGTGGTTTGAGCATTGGCCTGCTAAACCCAAAGTTGTGTGTTCACTCCTTGAGGGGGCCATTTAGGGATCTGGGGCAAAAATTGGGAATGGTCCTGCTTTAAGCAGGGGGTTGGACTAGGTGACCTCCTGAGGTCCTTTCGAACCCTGATATTCTATGTGCTTGGGATTTTATCTGCCCCACCTTGATGCTACTTTTTTCAGCCATGCATGGTTTTATTTTTCCTAAACTCCCTCTTTTTTGTAATGAATGTCAGCATAGAATGAAGGACCTTGAAAACAGGCACCCCAAAGTATCATTAGCAGCTCAGGGAAGAAGAGAGGGTTCCAGCTTGCTGTGAGGAGAAACAGGGGACCACGTCACACTAGAAATGCAAAACCTGGCCTGCCCCCAAGAAATTCTTGTTTCCCTGCACGCTAATGCCCTGGGCTTACCTGGGATGAATACAGCTCTGACACATTGAAGTTACCTGCTCCTCCAAGGGCAACATGAGGACTCCTCGTAGGCCCCCACCCATGACCTCCTCTTGGACTGTTGAGCACACTCCTACCTCCAGGGTTGGAAGAGGCCAATCCCACACCTCCTGAGCCTCATTATGACACTGTGGCCTTGGCGAGGTAGGATCAGCACATTCTCATCTAGACTCAGAGATTCCCAAAGAGAGGAAGAGGAAAAATAGGGATAATTCACCACCCCATCTCACCACCCCAGCAGTTTCCCCACAATTCATCATCCTCTGCCTGGTTTTGAGTCATTTGGGATTTTTGGATATGTTTTGCCATATTTTACATTTTTTATTACAGGCTTTATGCCTTGGACAGTTTTGCTAATGTCAAATTGTTGGTGGTAAAGTTCCAAGCACATCACCAGACGCCCACTTTTGGTCTATCATAATATTTGGGGAGTGGGGTTTGTTTCCATGCTGTTGTGAATTTTGTGGTTCACCATTGAGATTCTCCTCTGTGTGCTCTCTAACATTGTAAGGGACCAAGAAACCCTTTCATAAGAGTTGAGGATGCTTAGCAGGTCCCAGGATCTGGTCCAACATCTCTCTCTGAGTCCATCTTAGAAGTATTGATGTCTCACCCTGTCAGCTTCTTTTATCTTACTGTGTCTGACCATAAGGAAGCTTCTGGCAAATGGCCTCACAGTAGCCCGCTCACTCTGCATGTGCTAAAATCTGAAAGTAGACTGTACGTGCCTGAGCCCCATTGTTTGTCAGTACAACTTTTGGACATCCTCACCCTTTTCATTTCCACTTTTTGAATTTGGGTGTATGCCCATCTTCCCAGTGCACTTAAGCTTCTGGGATTTCTGCTGTGTGGGTGTAACTCCTAAAGGAGTCAGTAAATGCCATTGGGAAAGCGGCATCCTTACGTCACTCCACAGAATGTTTTTTCAAACTCTGTTCCTTTTGCTTCTTCCAGGATACAGAATTTATGACTTAACTATGAACCCTCATCACCAAATAGAGCTGGCAGCAGGGGAGAAACTGGTTCTAAACTGTACTGTGAGGACGGAGCCGAATGTTGGAATTGATTTCAAATGGGACTACCCTTCTGTTAAGGTAAAACAATCATTTCCTAATACCGTGCCCTAGAGCCCTGAAAGAAGCAACCTCTTGCTAGAAACACAAAAGGATGTGCCTGTGTTTTAGCTTCCATGGTTATTTTAGCTTCCAAAGACACAATAAAAGTTTGGCTTAACCACTTACCCACTCCTCTGTAAATATTAACAAACCAGCTGATGATATATGCTCTGGTGGGTGGCACCGAGTGGCACAGCTGCAGCCTGCCAGCCCCAGAGCTGCATCTGCTTCGGAGGCTGGGGGGGGAAGCAGCGTGGCCAGAAGCGGAGAGACTCTGGCCCCGCCTCTTCCCTTCTGGCTCTGCTGGCTGTGCTGCCTCTCCTTGCCCCCTCTGTTGTGGGGAGGGGCTGTGTCCCACCTCTCCCCCTCTCTATACCCGTTCATAAGCCGGCCCCCTTCTCTGATACTTCCCTTTTTTACTAAAAAAATTCATCTTATGAACGAGTATATATGGTATGTAGCATGGATTACAGTTCTGGGGGGCCCTGGGCCAGAGCAAGTAGGGGACCCTCCCCACCCCTTCCACCTGCACCCCAACCCTCACTGCTCCTGTAAGGGAGCAGGGTTGGGGCACAGGGGCTTCCCCGCTCTGCCTGGGGAGTAGGATTGAGCTGTGGGAGCTTCTCCCACTCCCCAGAAGGTGTGCCAGGCAGAGCGGGTTGGGGTATAGGGGTGTCCATTTTTCCGGGGCCCCCCAGTTGGCTAGGGCCCTTGGGCATGGACCCCATTGGCCCAGTGACTTATCTGCCACTGGTGTGGAGGGTCGGGGGAAGAGCTGGAATGAACTGCTTCTCAGAGCTTTTACTCTGTTACAGGGAAAACGTGCTTCAGTCAGAGACTTAAAAACATCATCAGGGAATGAGCCGAAGAAGTTCGTAAGCACTCTTACCATAGACCATGTGTCCTTAAATGATAGAGGCCGATACAACTGCACAGCATTCAGTGGCCTTATGACTAAGAAAAACAGCACATATGTCATTGTCCATGGTATGGAATTCTCTGATTTAATTCTGGATATTTATAGGCGGGGATTGTTGGGATGCAAAATGCATAAGTTGAAAGCAATTAGCTGCACAGTATGTCAATCAAAACGTTTGCCATATAAACACTCTGCTCTGAACTGTCAGCCCCAGTGTTTCCATTGCTTCTAGTTGTTTTCAGTAGCATTGTTATAGCTCAGAGTTTTTCTATTTTCATGTTAAAGGGTTTTCTCTTAGGACCTGATATGTGAGTGTCACTGAAAGCTGTTACGTAGTCTAGAAAAAACTCAGAATGGCTGGCGGTCCCTCTATTTAGTCTCTTCCTATGTGGTACTGTGACGTTGAAACTGTATATTTCAGGTCAGATTCTGCCACTCTTCCTCATACTGACTAGCACCTGACTCCACAGGTAGTTCCACTGAGTCCATTGTGGCTACCTGCAGAGAAAGGTGTTACTTGCATGAGTAAGGGTGACAAAATCCAGCCCTGGGCTTTTTGCATTCCGAAAATTGGATTCAGCTTTACTTTTGGTCATAAGGAAATGACTCAGAGGAAATGACTCTGGCCATATCCTATCCTTCCTCAGTCCTCAATCAGGCAAAACTCCACTGACTGCAAAAAGCTGAGTTTGTGGAATGAGTGAGAAAGAACTGCAGGATTTGGTCCAATATTAACTCGTGCAGCAGCACGGCTAGTTATGGATGTACTATATGTCTTACACTGGAGCAGTAAGGCTGACTTGAAGTTGTGATTAAGTCTGATTCTCACCTTCAGCATTTTGATTTTTTCAGTTCAAACTGACCATAGTCCAGTCTTCTGCCAGGACAAGAAACAGTCCTCCTTTCTCTATCACAGCTGTATCAGATATTAAACAGATTCTCTCTTTGATCTTAGCCAAAAGGACAATCATGCTGTTGGGATTATTACAGTTTTGCTTTCTGTGGTTGCAGAAAAGTAGTGTAAATCCTTTCAGAGTTGTGGGATTTTTTGGGTTGCAGATAGCTAGCTTCAATCTCTGCCCCATTATGTAACTGTATCATGTGCCGTTTTGAATACTGTTGTGTGCTGAAATGGAAAAATTGAGCCCTTTTTGTCTGATTGTGTAAGTGGAAACCTTGGAGAGGTTTAAATGCGATATTGTGTTACCCAACACATACATTACAGGGCTTAGTTTGCATTGCTTGTTTTGTTCCACGGCAACAGCGGCTAGGGAGGGCAGAGCATTGGGACTGAGAGTTGCTGTGTGGGTCTGAGAGCAGACTCTTGCCTCTATTGCTGTCGAGAGTCCCCTGGTAGCTGAATTATTCCACTTTTCTGTGCAAAGGGTGAAGGAGAAGGCATGGCCTAGGGAGAGGGGCTGCATACTCCTGTGTGGCACACAGGCAGGTTGGGGCTGGAGGATCCACTGCTATGTACGTTGTCCTGTCCTGCCCTTCCCACACAGGAGTGCTCCATTGCTTCACTGCCTCAGAACCCCTCTGAAGCCTTGGGAGGATTCCCTCCTCCCCTTTGCCCTGAAGTATCTCCCTAGTGCTCAACCCCAGTAGTTATGCTGGGCCCTGGGCAGAGGATTTACCTCATGGATTGTAATACTGCAAGAGCCTGTGCTGGTATATGTTTCAGAGTAGCAGCTGTGTTAGTCTGTATTCACAATTTATTTGAGCATAAGCTTTCGTAAGCTACAGCTCACTTCATCGGATGCAAATAAATTGGTTAGTCTCTAAGGTGCCACAAGTACTCCTTTTCTTTTTGCTGGTACATGGACCACTTTGTCATTTACATCTGCTGTCTTTCATCTCCAATTAAACACTAAACCAAATGGGAGACAGTTTACATTTCTGGCAATATGGAAAGGAAATGTGTTGTTTCAAGCCCATCAATTAATTTCTTGCAGAAAAACCTTTTATCCTTTTGGACAGAATGGGGTCTGTGGTGGAGACAAGGGTAGCAGACCAAGTCAAAATCCCTGTGAGATTTACAGGCTATCCTCCACCAGAAGCAAAATGGTAAGAGTCAGCATATGATGCCTTTAAAACAGATTGTGGCATTATATGTCAAGCTGACTCGCTGAAGTATTCAAGTTACCATGTATTTTCTTTAGGTATAAAAATGGAAAAGCCATCAGCACAAATCATACCATTAAACTTGGTTACACATTAACAATTACTGAGGCAAGTGAAAAGGATGCTGGGAATTATACCATTGTACTTACAAACCCCATTAACAAGGAGCAACAGAGACACACATTTGACCTGGTTGTGAATGGTAAGTGAGGTATAAACAGTGACTTTTCCTTTTTTGGTGTATATGTGTGTGTATAGAGTACTAACCCTTCCTGAATTAAAATTCCCTGACAGAAAGAGCTGTTAGGCGTCCTGTCTCTTAGAGCCCTATGTTTCCCTTGATCTGTGTACTATCCAGATTTAAATTGGCAAAAAAATACGAAGGAGGTGATACAAAACCACCAAGTAAGGGCATGCAGAAAAGAAGTTCCACCTCAAACCTTGCCCAGATGTTGCTTCAACAGGATAGGGATAGCTCAGTGATTTGAGCATTGGCCTGCTAAACCCAGGGTTGTGAGCTCAATCCTCGAGGGGGCCATTTAGGGATCTGGGGCAAAAATTGGGGATTGGTCCTGCTTTGAGCAGTGGGTTGGACTAGATGACCTCCTGAGGTGCCTTCCAACCCTGATATTCTATGATTCACTGAATCTGTCTCCAGCTGGATCCTCATGCTGTATTTTACAATTCAGGAGGTTTCAGGTTTTCCTTGTTATTGGATAAAAGGATTTTTGTTTTTTATTTTCTGTGTATTCTTTCTTTGCCTCTGTGTCTTGCTCTTTTCCTGTCCTCTGTGCTCTCTCCTGCTGCTTTTGTATCATGAGTCTTCCCCGTCATCCTCATCTGCCTCGCCCATCCTTCCTGCTACTGTCAGCTCTGTTCTGGCCTCCCCTTCCTGCCCCCCACCACCATTCCCCTCTCCCCGGCACCCCTCCTCCACACTGCTCCGCAGGAAACATACTTGTCTAGATGCTTCCAAAATAGTAGGTCTTCAAAAGAGCAGCTCTTCTAAGTACAGTGGGGTTGAGATGGGGGCACAGTGGGAAATGGAGGCCAGACACCTAATGCTGGAAGTAATATAAATTTCTTGGCTGGGGTGGTGATGGAAGGGAAGGGCTGTCTGAAGGGTAATTTGTAAGGGGTAGCTGTAAGTAAGCAACGGAAGGATTGCTTAACATTCGGCTTGTATTGAAGCTACTCTGGTGCACTTCTTCCTTGATTCTTTTGCTCCCTGCTGAGGTCAGTGGGAGTTGTGGGCCCTCAGCACCGTGCGGGAGGCTCTCAGAATCACACAGGCTCAGACCCTGGAAGGCATATGGGAGTCATGGTGAGAGAGAAGCCCCTGTGAAAGAGACTTTGTATGTTTCAGAACAAACTGTGTTCTTGTTAACAAGAGACAATGGCACAAGGCAAAGACTGTCGCTCCTTTATCATGGTCTGTGCATGTAACATGCTGGTTTTTCCTACAGTTCCACCTCAGATTGGGGAGAATGCTTTGTTGGCTCCTGTTGATTCCTACAAGTATGCGACTACTCAAGTCCTAACCTGCACAGTCTACGCCATTCCGGCCCCAGTCAATATCCAGTGGTACTGGCAGTTAGAGGAACAGTGTACTTTCCGCCCTAAGTAAGTAAAACATGATTTGCCAGTTAATCTGCACCACTTCATTTCTGTAACTATTCACAGACTTTTTTAAAGTGGTATAGGCTCTTTCCAAAAGATAAAAATGCACAAAATCAAACACTAAGCAGCCAACCCATTGGGTAGCACTTTGATAGTGCAAAAGGGTTATAAATCCAATTTAACTTGGAGATTCCTCAATGTAAGGGGACTCCCTGGGTGGTGTCGAGTCAGGTTAGTGGCTTTATATCACCCCTCTTGCAGCCCTGCATAGATGGTATGATCAAGGGAAAGGAAGAATGGCTGGAGCCATTTCAGTGCTTTGATTATCTCCCCTGCTCCCGCTGCACTGAAACAGCCCCTTTGGGCCATTGGCAGCTGGACATGGGTTAGAGCAGCTCTAAAGCTGCTCTAACTTCTGCTCTAACATCTCTGGGATTGGCGAGCCACAGATGAGGTGTAAAGCCACCTTTCCTTGCACTGATGCAGCTCAACCAGACTGGCGAATGAGTGGCATTTTTTACCCTGATTTTTGTCGGGTGTAAATGACTAAATGAGGTGTCAGGCACTTGAGAACCACACTCAGTAACTGTTGTTGCTGGACAGTGTTTGCAGACAAAATTCCCATTTTCCTTCCATTTAAGTCAAGCTTCTACTTATTACAGCAAATAGGCCCAAACTGCCCTCAGGTTGTCAAAAATAGTCAAAATGAGCTAGATGTAGAGACTGCCAGACTTGGGGTCTGGTGGTCTGTTGCACGGAGTGAATTCTACAGGCCAGGGCTACCCACTGGTGAAACTCTACCACTGTTGTTTCTTGTGTTTGATGCTTTTTTGGCTGGCATCTTGCCTCCTTGCTGGATTCCAAACAAGTCTGTGGGCCCCATCAGTCAAACCTTGTTGGGCAGCAGCAAGTACAAAAACACAATACAACACACAGGAAATTTGCTGCTTACCCGACTTGCAGTTCTTTGTGTTTTTTCTTACACCAATCAGCTGCTGAATACGATGCTGCTTGTTATCTATGTAAAAGCGTATCTCAAAGGAACTACACTGATTGATGGTAGCCAATGATAGAGAGAGCTCCTGACCAAGATACATGCAGCTTCCCTTATCTGGGCTGAGCACAAGGCCAGACTTCCTTTAAAAAAAAAAAAAAAGCATTCTGCTTTCCTGTTGTTTATAAAATGACTTCCACTAGCTTCTTTTGGTGCCTGGTCACTTCCTACACAAGGGCCACTGTCTAAAGAAATTCTTTTAAGGAGTCCAGTGATTTCTATGTCTCTCTGTCTTCTTCTGAATGAAATTAACTTGAATTGTCAATTTATGACTGGAGGTTTGTTCCCAAAATAGCTGCTTCCCTCCACATATCCTGATTGGGCTGACCTACGCAGATTAATTAGGCTATTTACCTCTAGGCCTGGGAATTCCTATTTTTATGAAGGACAAAGGTCTTGGAAAGCTGTAGAGTACAATTACATAGAAAAGTTTTCAGGAACATTCCCCAGTTTTATAAGATGGCCATTGTTCCATCTCTGATATTTTTTCTAAACTGAACAAAAATGGTCTCTTGAAGGTCGAGATTTTCCTTACCTAAAATGTATCTCTCTGTCTATCTCTCAGTCAAGTTGGTTTGGGAATCAATCCTTATGCATGTAAGAAATGGAAAGACATCACAGACAGAAAGGGCGGAAATCGGATTGAAAGAATTAAAAATCAGTTTGTTGCTATTGCTGGGAAAATGAAGGTGAGCTAATGTTCGTTTGTCTTAGTTAGGAATGGCCAGCTTTTGAGAGTTCTGTTCAGCATTTCATGTATTTGTGAACTTTATATCAACTGTGTTTAACTGTAACAGAGAAAGGCCTGGAGATTAAGCAGCAGAAAAATCTGGGAACATATTGCTAATTTTAGTATAACACAGTTTAAAAATACATATATAGAAATCTACATATAGATGTTTGTTAAAAGGAGGGAGGGGAAAAAATTGTTCTCCTTAACCTCTGAGGATAGGACAAAAAGCAATGAGCTTAAATTGCAGCAAGGGAGGTTTAGGTTGGACATTAGGAAAAACTTTAATATCACATAAACCTCCAGTATGACCTGGGTACCAGAAACACCATTGATTTGTATTGTGAAGGAATGTACAGTTGTATGGATAGCTACATGGCAATGCACCCAGCTCTTTTATGGTTTGACTCATTTAAGCCCTTTGGCACTAATGCGGTATGAAATTGCTTGGTTTGTTCTCTTGTAGACCGTAAGCACCCTTGTGATTCAAGCAGCAAATGTGTCAGCTTTATACAGATGCGTGGCTACTAACAAAGCTGGAGTGGGTGAGAGGGTTATCTCCTTTCATGTTACCAGTAAGTATAGCTTGTTGATTGCATAGCTGCATTAAATTAGTCTCATTCCCCCTGCTTCATTGGTGATACCAGCTTCAACACATCATTTGTCTGATTCAAACCCCTCATGATGACCCATCTCTGTTGTGATGCCTACGAAATATGGTCCTTACTCAACATTGAAATAAATATCTAACTTTAAGCATGACAAGGTGGGTGAGGTAATATCTTTTATTGGCTGAACTTCTGTTGGTAAGAGAGACAAGCTTTCGAGTTTACACAGAGCTCAAAAGCATGTCTCTTTCACCAACAGAAGTTGATCCAATAAAATATATTACCTCACCGAACTCATCTCTCTAATATCCTGGGACCAATATGGCTACAACAACACTGCAAATAATTGTAAGTATGTGAGCAGTTCCATTAAAGTCAATGGAGTTACAGTAGCATGAAATTGGTATAAAGTGAGATCCAAATCAGGATCTTTGATTGCAATGTTGGTTAGGCATTTACAGCTATAAAGACCTATAAACAAGAGAAAAATTAAATAGTGTTATGAAATGAACAGAATCCATACAGTCACACATACAAAATGGGAAATGACTGCCTAGGAAGGAGTGCTGCGGAAAGGGATCTGGGGTCATAGTGGATCACAAGCTAAATATGAGTCAACAGTGTAACACTGTTGCAAAAAAAGCGAACATCATTCTGGGATGTATTAGCAGGAGTATTGTAAGCAAGACACGAGAAGTAATTCTTCCTCTCTACTCCACGCTGACTAGGCCTCAACTGGAGTACTGTGTCCAATTCTAGGTGTCACATTTCAGGAAAGATGTGGTCAAATTGGAGAAAGTCCAGAAAAGAGAAACAAAAATGATTAAAGGTCTAGAAAACATGACCTATGAGGGAAGATTGAAAAAATTGGGTTTGTGTAGTCTGGTAAAGAGACAACTGAGAGGGGACATGATAACAGTTTTCAAGTACATAAAAGGTTGTTACAGGGAGGAGGGAGAAAAATTGTTCTTCTTAACCCCTGAGGATAAGACAAGAAGCAACGGGCTTAAATTGCAGCAAGGGAGGTTTAGGTTGGACATTAGGAAAAACTTCCTAACTGTCAGAATGGTTAAGCACTGGAGTAAGTTGCCTAGGGAGGTTGTGGAATCTCCATCATTGGGGATTTTTAAGAGCAGGTTGGACAAACACCTGTCACGGGTGGTCTAGATAATACTTAGTCCTGCCTAGAGTTCAGGAGACTGGACTAGATGACCTCTCAAGGTCCCTTCCAGTTCTATGATTCTATAAAAACTAAGATCAAAATTTTCAAAATTGGGTGACTTCCATGAGAGCATCTAGCTTCTCAGGACCTTGGAAAATCAGATGACATATTTATGTGCCTAAATATGGATTTAAGAACCTAGCTTTAGGCATTCATTTTTGAAAATCTTGGTCTAAATGATATTTTTAATCCAGTCACAAAAATTGACAGTTAATGCTGAGGATAGTGCAAGGTTGCATAGGATAATTCTTTTAATTACATAGACCTTCCTTGGACTTTACTTGTGTGTGATTTTTGTTTGTTTGTTTGTTAACATGAATGATGGGCCTGATTCTCTAGTGCCTTGTGAAGTCATTTATGCCTGGACAAAGTGAGTGTAAAACAAGGTGCAAAGAACTGGAGAGTCAAGCCCAATAAGTCTGTGAATGCAGATTTTCAAAATGGCTTTTTCTAATCAATATAAAGGAAAAGAACTTTATAAATATAACAAATGCATTATTTAATGAGCTTTTTTTAATTTGCAGGGGGTCTTGAAATTAACCTTCAACCTAGAAACCAACCCACCGAAAAGGATAACATGTCCTTGCAGTGCACTGCGGACAAATTCACCTTTGAAAACCTGACCTGGTATAAACTGAGTCCTCGCACCTCGCCGAGGCCCCTTGGGGGGTTGCCAATGCCTGTGTGCAAGAACCCGGATGACCTTTTGAAGCTGAATGCCACAGTTTCTAATAGCAATGGTGAAAATGTTACCTTAGAGCTCATCCTCCGTAACATTTCTCTTCGAGATCGAGGGGATTACGTTTGCATAGCCCAGGACAAAAAGACGAAAACGCAACACTGTCTTGTCAAGCACCTCACTGTTCAAGGTATGAACCCACTTACATATACCAAAGTAGATGGTTATATGCACAGGCTGTGTATAGCCAGAAACGAAGATACTGCAGTTGTAGAAATCCTCAAGTGCTGTAGGACCTAGCGCGTTACCAATTTAAAGGTGTGCTCACTTGTAGAAGGGATTTAAGCAGTTGCTAATAATGAGACTGCCTTTAACGTGTCAAGTGCATGAGGTCAAGTCCAGGCAGAAGGTATCTGCTGTGCTGATGAACTCGCCAGGCACACTTAGTATTCCGTTATTATGGAACAGCAATGGAAGGATGGAAAAGCCGGGAATTGTGCTGTGCAAGCAAATGAAATCTCTTTATTGATGCGCACAAACAGTGGCACAAATTGATAACTGTGTGGTTTTGCCTTGCAAAACACCGACATCTATGATCTGTTTATACTTGTGACTTAAGGTGTGACTGAACCTTTGGGTTTGCAACTGTGGTCATGCTTTAAAATTGTTATAAAAGCGAGGCGGCATTTCAGCAAAAACAATGCCGGTGGCTGGCTTTGGATGCATAGAGGTCTTGCAGTCCTGGCTTGGCAACTTAGGCCTTGATAAAGGAAAGTACTTAAACACATGATTATGGGCAGTCCTGAATACAGATGCTTTCCTGAATCTGAGCCTCAAGCACCATCAATATCACCCTTCTTGTAGTGGGATTGGAGATGGAGAGCAGACTCATGTAAAAGACAAAGGACTTCTCCTTATAATGTTTTCTTAGTTATTGTCCTTGTCTTGTGTATCAGGGAAGATTAAATACGATCTCTCCATGAACACCATGATTGGTGCCACTGCAGTAAGGCCATGGGACTACATTAGTGACTCAAACTTGTAAAGTAGCAGCGAGTGCTAAGGCATCACAAAAATGATTGTACTTGGAAACTCTCAATAACTTTATTTTCATGCAAACAGAGCCTGTGGCCCCCACATTGGTAGAGAGCCTTGAGAATCAAACAGCAAACCTTGGTGAAACCATAGAAGTATCATGCCCAGCAAATGGAATTCCTCCTCCACACATCACATGGTTTAAAAGCAATGAAACCCTTGTTGAAGACTCAGGTGAGGAACTGCTCCTTCAGTATGACTTATTTCACCTGTCGTGTGTTTTACACAGGACTCCCCATTGATTTTAATGCAGAGTTCAAGTGTGGAGTGGGGGCAGAATGTGGCCCTGTTTATTTTATACACTGTGTGAGGGTTTCAGAGTAGCAGCCATGTCAGTCTGTATTCACAAAAAGAAAAGGAGGACTTGTAGCACCTTAGAGACTAACAAATTTATTTGAGCATAAGCTTTTGTGAGCTACAGCATCCGATGAAGTGAGCTGTAGCTCACGAAAGCTTATGCTCAAATAAATTTGTTAGTCTCTAAGGTGCCACAAGTCCTCCTTTTCTTTGTGTGAGGGTTGTGTATGCAAAAAAAAAAAAAAAAATTGCAACTATTGAATGCTTAACAACAGCCAAAGCCAACGCAAATAGCAGTATTAAGAAAAAATCCTTTTTTCAGGTATTGTTTTGAAAGATGGGAACAGAACTCTAACCATACGCAGGGTAAGGAAAGAAGATGGAGGTCTCTACACCTGCCTTGCCTGCAACGTCCTCGGATGCAAAAAAGCTGTAACTTTCTTTGCAGTAGAAGGTCAGTACAGATTTGCTTCTCTTATTTATTTGTGCTTGAAATGATAACTGCTAAAAAGGAAGCCTATGCATCATGTCTTGGTCACAGTTTTGAAAACGTACTAGCAGTGCCTTTGCTGAAAGTTTCCTTATGCCAAAGTGGATCAGATTTATTTATTGATAAGGCTCCTAATCAAGCTCGAAGTGGGTGAGGGCACACCACGCTGGCAACCCAGTGATTTTGGTTTTTGAGGCAGATATCTTGGTCTCCAGAATCACAGCTTTCATTATGAAATCACAGCTGGCCATTATGGTGGCAGAAAAAAACCTGAAAACATAGAGTGAGTGCAAATCAATACAATAATACCTGCATCTGAGTCTGCAGAGAGCCTGGCACACCTCAGTGGGTATTAATGAGGATACTTAACAATGCTGATAACAATGCTTAACAATCACTGCTGTCAAGACATCTAAGAAAGGGGAGGAAAGGAGGAAGGATCACGCACAATCTCCAGTGAATGGTGTCCCATTTTGGTGACATGAGTGGATGGCACTTGCTGGTACCCTCTCACATCCCCTCCCTCATGGGTGACCAGATGTCCCGATTTTATAGGGACAGTCCCGATATTTGGGGCTTTTTCTTATATAGGTGCCATATTTTACTCCCATCCCGATTTTTCACACTTACTGTCTGGTCACTCTACCTCCCCCTACCTGTCCCGTGGAGATAAAAGGCCAGAAGGAAAGAGAATAGCTTTGAGGGCCTCCAAGCCTCACCAATGGGATTTCAATGTATAGAGTTCAGAGGCCATCCAAGTTTCACATCCATCCAGCATTCACTACTTTGATGGTGGGTATGTGGCCAGGCAGCTTCCTCCCTGACTCTAGTGGCTGCTGCTCCTCCCTCTACCAGAGGTTGTCTGCAGACTCATTGTAGCGGTTACACTTGGGTCATGTTTTCAAACTCATCTATGCAACCATTAGGGCTGAAAACACCCATGAGGCAAGCATGTGGAGGGAGCTTGGGAGAGAACCACTGTTTCTCTCCTCCCCAGTCTAGAACCCTGGTTCATAATCTTTGGCTCAGCAAAGCCCTTAATCATGTGCTTACCTTTAGGCATTTACATAAGTTGCAATGAAGTCAACGGGACATAACCATATGCTTAAAGTTACGTACATGTTTACATGCTTTGCCAAATAGGTATGGACTAAAATGTGCTTAAAACGTAAGCATGCATGTGAGTTCTTTGCTGGATCAGGGCCTAACTGTTGGGCTTAGTGCCTAGATTGAAGCTACTTCTCATGGTAAGCACTACACTCTGGCAGTTAGTGTTTGTTCCATTACCATCAGGCCAAATCTGACTACATGGTGTGAAAATTAAACTCTAACAAGTGGTCAAACTATTTTGCGACAAAACCAAACTGCTCTTCGCCTTCCACCAACAGTAAGGACGCTGCCAATTAAAAGCATTGATCAGGAGCTCCTTGCTTTCGTTATTAGTATGTTACCTTTATATGTTTAAGAAAATAGTCACTAAATACTTCAGGAATCTCTGTCTCATAAATCAGGGTGATCAGCCACTCTGTTATCCTGAGCTAGTGAAAGTTATCGCCTGTTGTTTTTGAGTTCTCATTAGGTTATGGAGTTGATCTATTGGGCAACATATTTTTGTTGGGTGCAAATTATCTGTAAATAACCCTAATGTAAATACTTGCTCTCAGCTGGTCCAATAAATGTGATTGTTCAGGGTATGATCAGGCAAGTCTGTGAAAACTGGAAACACATTTATGACATTGTTTCATGTGAAGAAAGTCATGATGCAGCTCATCATGGGCCATATAATGGAAAAACCCCAGTGTGCTATTGTGTGGGAGAACCTATATGATGCCAGGGCTGAAATGTACAGGAACACACTTTGAGAAATGGGGGTGGGACAGAAAGTAATTCCTCTGATGCTTGTTATCAAATGTTCAAGTGGTACCATGCTTAAACCTGGAATAAGGATTCTGATTCATGGATATATTGTCTCAGGACCACAAGAATGGCAAACAGTCCATATTTTCATATCCCAGTTTAAGAAGTTAAAGAAATGATAGAGATGTTGTTTCATAATACAGAGGATCATTCTTGCAACATCTTATTTCCTACATAGCATAATCACTTTTTTCTGTGCATGAGAAAAACTTATTCATTTTTGGGTGCTCAACATTCATCTAGCTTTTGTGTTTTCAAAAATAGCAATTTCCTTTAAAATCTAAGATTTCACCTTTTATTTCGTAATTGCTAAGGGCCAAACGCTTCCCTCGATTATGCACATTCAGCCTCACCAAAACAAGGCTGTCTTCAACCACGCAAGGGTGTAACTAAGGGCAAAATTTGGCCATAAGAGTCTGACTAATCCTTGCTGCCATTTCATTGTGCACTAATTTGTAGGAATCAGAAAGCTTATGAGAAAACAATGCATCAAATCCTGTGCTGACCTATCTCATGCAAAATTCCATTCCTCATTGTCTTGAGTGGGGTTTCACAATGTGTAATTCAGTGTGGAACTTGGCCCAATATTCCAACCTATAAGAAACAAGCGTTGCCTTAGTTGGCTTGCTACACGTGGCACTTTTAAAATGAACCTTTGGAACAAGGAACTCTATGCAGTCCTTTAACTGATGACCTAAACCAATAAGCTTTCAGCTATCAATGCTTTCAGCTATCATTCATTTGTTTCTCCCCAGGCGCCGAAGAGAAAATGAACCTGGAGCTCATTATCCTGGTTGGGACTGCAGTGATTGCCATGTTCTTCTGGTTGCTTCTTGTAATCATTCTCCGGACCGTTAAACGGGTAACGAAACCATTCTTTTACTGTCCCACCAGCATTGGTCTTGCATGACAAATGAAAACTGACTACGGCTCTTTTGTGTTATTCCTTTCCATTGTTCTTAAACCAACAGGCGCATTATTTCTCTCAGTACCATAACATTCCTGCCTGGAATTGAGGGCGCAGAAATTTGGTTTTAATTGACCAGGCATTCGGAGGAAAAAATGCTTTAACTGCTTTTGATTATTAAAAGTGCAAGGATCTGTGTTCATATTCATAATGATGTAGTTGGAGGAAACTACAGGCTTGCATTTCTGTGAAATTTTAAAACCCAGAGGAGGGAGAAGTTAGTACATGTGACTGCCTCATTCCAGCCAGCACGTACCATTTTTGTGACTAGAACTGATATTGTTTTCCAGGCCAGTGGAGGGGAACTAAAGACTGGCTACTTGTCAATCATCATGGATCCTGATGAAGTCCCTATGGATGAGCAGTGTGAACGTCTCCCCTATGATGCCAGCAAGTGGGAGTTTCCCAGAGACAGGCTAAAGCTAGGTGTGCTTTCACTATTTTGGATGGGGGCTGAGGAAAGAATACACTGCACAGGGAGCCTGTGGAGGAATTCTGGCTGGCACACACAGAATTGCCCCTGGAACTACATCACACTCTGATAGGATGCAGTGGGTGTTCCCTTTGTGATTGCTCAGTCCTTTGGGCCAGTGCAGGAGATGGCTGGACCATGGCTTCTCCTAACCGCATCCTGAAGGAAAAGCTAGCTTGGTCTAGTTATTGTGTTTCCTGACCCCACTTTCACACCTATATAGGCGCAGCCCACCGTGTGCCAAACCATCATTTCCAACATGGGGGTTGATTTGGTTAATGATTGGCCTAGCTTTTTTCCACTGCTTTGACAATAAGTCTAAATCTGTTCATCTTCTCATTACCAGGTAAACCCCTTGGGCGTGGAGCATTTGGCCAAGTCATAGAAGCAGATGCATTTGGAATTGACAAAACTGCTACCTGCAAAACTGTTGCAGTAAAAATGCTGAAAGGTAAAAATGAAGACTAAAAGCATCCTAAAAAGATATCATGTATTTGTATTGCCAGTCTTGTATCCAGAAGCCAACAAAGCATGTTGAACTATAAGAATTTTTGTACCAATGTCCTAGGAGGGTTTAGTTAACAATTGCTGTGAGAATAATGTAACTTACGTCTAACTGTAAGGAGGTTGCTCGTTAGAGCTTCTTTACTATCACTTTATAGATGCAGAAGTTGATAGATGCAGGTGCAGAAGTTAAATTTGCTCCTACAAGTAATCCTACACAAGTGTGATTTCTGCAGTGTTTACCTCCATACTGTACCTACAGTGTGAGCTTTCTTTCAAACCCTAAACAATGACTTAGCTGTTATCTGGGGCGGAGAAACTATTCAGCTAGCTTACTCCTTGGCTGATTTTAAAGAGCTCTTCAATATTATTGTCAGTGATGTGGATGTTTTGACATTAAATACAAAGCTGAGCTCCCAGAATCATTCCTCCTTCCCAGGACTCTGGAACCCAGAGAAGCCATTCCAGGTTTCACACTGAGACCAGTGAATAATGGGAGAGGACTTTGGGAGTTTTGTCAGTGCTGCGTGAGTAGTCACACAATACAGGCACTGCGAATAAAGCTAATTGTTTATGTGCCATGCTGTCAAGTCTCCTGGTATAAGGACATAACATTAATGAGATAGGTCCCTCAGCAAATTAAGAGAGGACCCCACCCACCTACATAAGTTCCTGGCGTTCACCAAATCTGCCGAATGCTGCTCTGTGCCCCTCCCACTAATATATTGACTGCTGCTGCCTCCTCTGCATGTTCAAAATGCTGGCAAATCATCCAGTGGCTGTTCTCATTGATTGGGTGAGAGGCTGTGCAGCCCCCTACCCTGCCCCGCCTCCTCCCTTTCACGGGCCAACCTAGTGCCACAGGACAAGTGGTAGTCCCTGGCACTCAGACACCAATGGGGTAATGGTTATACCTCTGGTAACTGAAAACTCAACAGACTCTGCTTAAAATGTTGCATAGAGCAAAGAAGATTCCATGCAGTAATACACTGATTGTCTCTCCAGTCTGACATTTTACCTTTTAGGGTGACCAGATGTCCCGATTTTTTAGGGACAGTCCCAATTTTTGGGTCTTTTCCTTATATAGGCTCCTATTACTCTCCACCCTCATCCCGATTTTTCACACTTGTTGTCTGGTCACCCTGTTACCTTTTGGCAGCATTCGGGAACTGTTCCAAAATAAAGGAAAACCAACCTGTAACTCTACAGCTCACGAGGGCCAGAGCATAGTTAGGAGGAATGTATGTTTTGACCCTCACATGAGAACCATAGCCTAGGTTAACCTACAAGACCATTTACTCAATATGCCAAAATGCTAATGGATGTGGCTAGCAAAGGGAAAACCCTTTATTGCTGTTATGCTGATCAGTTGTATAATTTTTATCCTTACAGAGGGTGCTACACACAGTGAACACCGAGCACTTATGTCAGAGCTCAAAATCCTCATTCATATTGGTCATCATCTAAATGTTGTCAATTTACTTGGTGCCTGCACAAAGCCAGGAGGTGAGTGACCGACTGAGAGTCCTCAGTGCTCTCTGGGTATAGGATGTCTCTTCAGTGGTTGGGGGCACTATCTCAAATTCAGTAAGACCATTTCTGATTAGTGGAGAATTGAGTTTCCATCATTAGCAAGACCCTGATTTTCCAGTATAGTTATTCCAGGGCTGTTCATTATAAGAGTCAGCATGATCCAGTGGTTAGATCAGGGGATGGAAAGGCTGGAGTTCAATCTGTCAGCTCTGTCGTTGATGTGCTGTGTCACCTTGGGGAAGTCACTTTACCTTTTGTACCTCAGTTCAGCTCCCCCATCTGTAAAATGGGGTAATAATGCTTTCATATCGTTAGCAAAGCCTTTTCGATCCTTGGATAAAAGGCATGCTACGTGCAGATACAATATTATTTTTCTTTATGGTGTGGACCATTCATATTCCTCACACGAAAAACTCAAATGCTATGTAGTTGTCCAAAGGAGGAGTAAACATAGTTTATAATTAGAGATAGGCCAGAAACAGAATTCTGAAAGCAAACACATTTGTGGGTTTGGGATCAGAATCTAGATCCAAAAATGCCACAGGTAGCCCCTATGTCTCTATTGGGCTAAAGCAAAACCACAAATTGTACCACTCTTCTCAGCTCGGGGATAAAAGGTGATTATGAGTCTGGATCCTAATTTGGATGGTTAAATCTATTTTACTTACAGTTGTAGCAGTTTTGGTGTAACAAGGCCAGCATCGTTCACTAGTTTTGAAGATATTTAGAACAAGTAACTTTGTAATAACTTGCCAAAGAAGCTGACTCAGTCGTAATTTTAATATTAATACAGTTAGGCTAAGAATTTCCTTCACGCAGTTCCATAACTATAGTACATTACTGGGAAGAAGAAGAATCCCATAAATCTTTCTAAAGGTAGACATAGGGGCCAATTATTACTTGTAGATGCCAAAATAAGAAGCCTATATTCAATAATTGGATTTTAGATCAGCATTTCCAAATGTCAAATGTCCAAGTAACCCAATTTGAGCATCGGCGTACAACATTTGGGCAGCTCATTAAGGTACCTGTGTTTGCAAATTGGGCTTTAAGGACCAAATATTTTAAAACATGGAGACTCAGCTCCATGCACAAAGATGCATGAACAGTTATGAGTACATGAAAGTAGTTTACTGTAACTGGGTGGTTAATTGCATGACTGTGCATGCAAGTATCAGTGTATATGGATATTTGCATGCACAGTGAGCCAATTTGCATGTATTGTCATAGCTGCTTGCACGTGTAAATATAAGCACACAATTCATACACATTTTCACATGCAAAATGAGGCCTCTGCTTTTTGAAAAATTTGGCGTGAAATGTTATTTCCCCCATCCCACATGTTAATCAGAAAAAGTGTCACTTTCCTTCTTTGAACAGAGTTTTGCTGTCTATATTGTGGATATTTTCTTTAAAATTATTTGGAAAGATGGTGGAATGATTTTTAGAAGAATACATATTTTTAGCTGGGCTGAACTGGGAAATAAATAGCTTTCTAATTAATTGGTTTATGTTTTATGCAGGCCCACTTATGGTGATTGTGGAATACTGCAAGTTTGGAAACTTGTCAACTTACTTAAGGAGCAAGAGAAATGAATTTGTGCCATACAAGGTACAGTCTGCTGTCATCGTCAAAATTAAAAATAGAGGCTAAGGAGTGATGAAACTTTATTTTTAAAACTCTTTTTATATTCTAAGTGGAAAGCTTGAGGATTATTGGGGATGTATCTTTGTATTAATATTAATTATGATAATCTTTAGCATTTACCATAGAAGTTCAATACAGAAAAGGCATTACAGGTCGTCTAGTCAATCCCCATGCCCATACAATATAGTTAGTTTCTTATTCTAAGCTTTAAATGTGCAAAGAGGAGGCATCTACCATTTTTCTTGGCAGACTATTCTACAGTCTGCTGTATCTGCCAGGGAATTTTTCCTGATTATCAGCCCAATTTTTTTCCTTAATTTCAGCTCATTACTCTTAGTCAAACTAGCTTGTACCACCTTAAATCACTTCACTCCCTGCTTGTGTTTATACCCTTCTGTAAACTGCTATCACGTCCCCCTTGTTCATTGTTTAGCCAGGCTATCCATATAGAGCGCTTTTAATCTTTCCTCGTAAATCAATTTCTCCAGCCAATTTATCATTTCATCTTCAAAGCTTTCTCCAAAGATCTAACTAATCCTCCCTGCGCCTTTTTGAGATCCCTGTTTTAAGGATGGGAAAATGGAGCAGAGAAATGAAGGCCAGTGTCTAAATCTGGACCCCTCTGTCAGTGGCCTGATTTTTCAGAAGGAGTTGGTGGTGTTCATCACCTTTGAGAACCACTTCTGGGGTACATGAATATATATATCTTTAGATTTTCCACATAGAACATTTTTGCCTAGGAGACTTACCCAGAACCCCAGAGGGAGCCAGTGTTAAGGGGATTAGAAACTCTGGAGAGGTGCCCTGCAGTTTGCAGGTCATATGTCTTTCTTCCTACATGAGAGCCTCCTTTAACTGTATCACTTTCCTGAGGGTTTTTTTCCTGTATCCTTGGGGGCAGGGAAAGGAGAGTTTTACTGTTTTATATTGGTGAGTGCAATCTACTGCTCCCTCTCTTGGGAGTTAGCAGGGTAAAGGGGATCAACAGGAATCTGTTATGTCTGGTTACAGAGCAGGGACAGAGGAGGATGAAGTAAGGGGATGGGTTTTAAGAGGGCGTTGAATGTCATAGATTCATAGATATTAAGGTCAGAAGGGACCCTTACGATCATCTAGTCTGACCTCCTGCACA
The DNA here is from genome assembly GCF_965152235.1 of Eretmochelys imbricata. Taxonomy (NCBI): domain Eukaryota; kingdom Metazoa; phylum Chordata; order Testudines; family Cheloniidae; genus Eretmochelys; species Eretmochelys imbricata. Next base: position 92,641,316 of record NC_135575.1, read on the forward strand.
ATGCAGGCCACAGAATCTCACCCACCCACTCCTGCGAAAAACCTCTCACCTATGTCTGAGCTATTGAGACACCTAAGTCCTCAAATCGTCGTTTAAAGACTTCAAGAAGCAGAGAATCCTCCAGCAAGTGACCAGTGCTCCATTCTACAGAAGAAGGTGAAAAACCTCCAGGGTCTCTTCCAATCTGCCCTGGAGGAAAATTCCTTCCCGACCCCAAATATGGCGATCAGCTAAGCCCTGAACATATTGGCAAGATTCACCAGCCAGATACCCAGGAAAGAATTCTCTGTAGTAACTCAGATCCCACCCCATCTAACATCCCGTCACAGGCCATTGGGCCTATTTACCATGAATATTTAAAGATCAATTAATTGCCAAAATCATGTTATCCCATCATACCATCTCCTCCATAAACTTATTGAGTTTAATCTTGAAGACAGATAGGTCTTTTGCCCCCACTGTTTCCCTTGGAAGGCTATTCCAAAACTTCACTCCTCTGATGGTTAGAAACCTTCATCTAATTTCAAGTCTAAACTTCCCAATGACCAGTTTATATCCATTTGTTCTTGTGTCCACATTGGTACTGAGCTTAAATAATTCCTCTCCCTCTCCGGTATTTATCCCTCTGATATATTTATAGAGAGCAATCATATCTCCCCTCAACCTTCTTTCGGTTAGGCTAAACAAGCCAAGCTCCTTGAGTCTCCTTTCATAAGACAGGTTTTCCATTCCTCGGATCATCCGAGTAGCTCTTCTCTTTACCTGTTCCAGTTTGAATTCATCCTTCTTAAACATGGGAGACCAGAACTGCACACAGTATTCCAGGTGAGGTCTCACCAGTGCCTTGTATAACGGTACTAAAACCTCCTTATCTCTACTGGAAATACCTTGCCTGATGCATCCCAAGACTGCATTAGCTTTTTTCACGACCATATCACATTGGCGGCTCATAGTCATCCTATTATCAACCAATACTCCAAGGTCCTTCTCCTCCTCAGTTACTTCTAATTGATGCGTCCCCAGCTTATAACTAAAATTCTTACATTTCTCACTATTAAATTTCATCCTATTACTATTACTCCAGTTTACAAGGTCATCCAAACCTTCCTGTATGATATCCCGGTCTCTCTCTAAATTTGCAATACCTCCCAGTTTTGTATCATCCGCAAACTTTATTAGCACACTCCCACTTTTGTGCCGAGGTCAGTAATAAAAAGATTAAATAAGATTGGTCCCAAAACTGAGGATCCCTGATCCCTGAGGAACTCCACTAGTAACCTCCCTCCAGCCTGACAGTTCACCTTTCAGTAGGACCCGCTGTAGTCTCCCTGTTAACCAATTCCTTATCCACCTTTCAATTTTCATATTGATCCCCATCTTTTCCAATTTAACTAATAATTCCCCATGTGGCACCGTATCAAACGCCTTACTGAAATCTAGGTAAATTAGATCCACTGCGTTTCCTTTGTCTAAAAAATCTGTTACTTTCTCAAAAGAAGGAAATCAGGTTGGTTTGGCACGATCTACCTTTTGTAAAACCATGTTGTATTTTGTCCCATTTACCAGTGACCTCAATGTCCTTAACTACTTTCTCCTTCAAAATTTTTTCCAAGATCTTGCATACTACATGTGTCAAACTAACAGGCCTGTAGTTACCCGGATCACTTTTTTCCCCTTTCTTAAAAATAGAAACTATGTTAGCAATTCTCCAATCATACGGTACAACCCCTGAGTTTACAGATTCATTAAAAATTCTTGCTAATGGGCTTGTAATTTCATGTGCCAATTTCTTTAATATTCTTGGATGAAGATTATCTGGGCCCTCCGCTTTAGTCCCATTAAGCTGTTCGAGTTTCGCTTCTACCTCAGATATGGTAATATCTACCTCCATATCCTCGTTCCCATTTGTCATGCTACCATTATCCCTAAGATCCTCTTTAGCCTTATTAAAGACTGAGGCAAAATATTTGTTTAGATATTGGGCCATGCCTAGATTATCCTTGACCTCCACTCCATCCTTAGTGTTTAGCGGTCCCACTTCTTATTTCTTTGTTTTCTTCTTATTTATATGGTTATAGAACCTTTTACTATTGGTTTTAATTCCCTTTGCAAGGTCCAACTGTACTTGACTTTTAGCCTGTCTCACTTTATCCCTGCATGTTCTGACCTCAATAAGATAGCTTTCCTTGCTGATCCCTCCCATCTTCCACTTCCTGTATGCTTTCTGCTTTTTCTTAATCACCTCTCTGAGATGCTTGCTCATACAGCTTGGTCTACAACTCCTGCCTATGAATTTTTTCCCCTTTCTTGGGATGCAGGCTTCCAATAGCTTCTGCAGCTTTGACTTAAAGTAATCCCAGGCCTCCTCTGCCTTTAGATCCACACGTTCTTCAGTCCAATCCACTTCCCTAACTAATTTCCTTAATTTTTGAAAGTCAGCCCTTTTGAAATCAAAAACCCTAGTTGCAGATTTATTTTTGTTAATCCTTCCATTCAGTTTGAACTGAATTAGCACATGATCACTTGAACCAAGATTGTCCCCTACAACCATTTCTTCTATGAGGTCCTCACTACTCACCAAAACCAAATCTAAAATGGCATCTCCTCTATTCGGTTCAGCAAGTACTTGATGAAGGAATCCATCAGCTATTGCATCTAGGAAAATCTGAGCCCTATTATTACTAGCACTCTTCCTCCAGTCTATATCTGGGAAGTTAAAGTCTCCCATGATCACGCAGTTTCCATTAGTATTTACTTAATTAAAAACATTAACGAGGGCTCTATCCATATCCAAATGAGATCCCGGCGATCTATAGCACACCCCAAGCACTATCCCAGGGGCGGCTCTAGTAGTTTTCTTCCTCAATGTGATTTTTGCCCAGACGGACTCTGTCTTATCCATTCCATCGCTTCTTATTTCTTTACATTCTACCTCATCATTGATATACAATGCTACTCCAGATAAGCAATGGGGATTATGGGGATGGGAATCCGTGAGGATGGAAAGCAGTGTTGTTTGGCAAGAATAGAGCAAAAGTGAAGCAGGAGAGACTGGATTTGTAGAGGCGGGAGTCTGCATGGGGTTAGGCCTATCTCCAGAGGCATTTGGTGGCATAAGAGCAGAAGCAGGTAAATGAGATGGGTGGGTTTGTGGAGGTGGGATGGACTTTGCAGTGGGAGAAGAAGCAAAGGAATGAATAGTGGCATGAGTGGTAGAGTGGAGGGATCCAGTAACAGAGTGAAGGGGAAGTCACCTGACAACATGCTAGTTCAGCAAGCGACAGAATGTGGTAGCATCTGCTTATAAGTGCTGCTGACTGACATATGAAGGTGGAGGGCTGCTGCACCCCCATGGAGGGGGCCACAAGCAGGTTAAGTGCCTCCTCCACGCCTTCTCTCCCCCTCTGATGCTCAGTGACTTCCCTGATTTATACACTGTACAATATCACGTCTGCCTCAGAAACACTCTGATTATTTTTCCTTTCTAGACTAAAAATGCCAGATTTAGGCAGGGGAAAGAAAACTACGCTGGTGAAATCTCAGCGGACTTGAAGCGACGCTTAGATAGCATCACAAGCAGCCAGAGCTCGACGAGCTCGGGATTTGTGGAGGAGAGATCCCTCAGTGACGTAGAGGAAGAAGAAGGTAGGATTTGTGCTCACTTAGTTTTGGGCCATTTGTCATTGGTAGGGGCTGCCTTAGGGCTCAGCACTTTGATCAGGCTCATCTGGAGGGAGGCCACAGTTCAACTATATGTAGACTTGGCAGAATTCAACTTTATTTGATGTATAATTTCAAGGGAATTAGGGTTTATTTTAAAAGTTTTTAAAAGTTTTGCACAGTCATGGGACATGACATTGCACAGACATTGAGATTCAAAAAGTTAAGCTGCATAAGCCTTAAAACACGAGTTGTCAAAACATACAAAGTAAATATCTTTAAATCAAACCCTAATAAATTCTCAGGTAGCATTTGCTTACTTTGCCTAGCTGTACATTTCTGTTATCATTGATACAAATATGGTTTTTTTGGGTTTTGTGTGTATGGTAAAATCAGTGTTTACTGATCCTTCCAAGCCTAACTATACAGTAGCGGGATTGGAGTTATAATCAGATCATTCTATAGCAGTTCTTACTCAGCAAATATCCTAATGATGTCATGACTGAGCAAGGACTGGACCATTAGCAGGTGTGGTTATGGACCTTACCCCTCCAGTTTGCTAGAGTGTGAGATTAAATGTCTCCCTCCTTCAAGTAACAATTTTTCTATGATCCACAAACCTTTGTACTTTCTTCCCTAATGGGGGCGGAATGAGAACTCCCTTCAGTTCCACTCTTAGCTCATCCACTGGGATTGCTGCAAGACTTTCCTTTCACTAGATACTACATGAGCTGATTTTTGCAGCTCTCCCAGCTCTTGTAAACTCTGGAAACAAATAATCAAGCCTGAGATTTGAACATGGGTCTCTCGTACAGTAATGTAAAGTGCTGACTACTGGTCACGGGATTTGACAATGTATTTTAAATAAGAAACATCCGTAGGTGAAATCTGAAATAGAGAACATGTTTGATTGTTGTCATCTTGCTCCTTGTAGCAGCTTCTGAAGACCTTTGCAAGAACCCTCTGAGCATGGAGGACCTTATCTGTTATAGCTTCCAGGTGGCCAGGGGGATGGAGTTCTTGGCTTCACGCAAAGTAAGAATCTTTTCAGGGAAATGGCATTTTTCATATGGTTAACCATTGTAGAAAATGATGCTACAGGTTCATAGAAGGAAGCGATAGGTTTGTCATTGGACTGGCAACCATCCACAACATTTTCTGATTGCTCCAAAAAATGTCGGAGCCATTAATATGACAAAATGAAACAGCCCATATGAGGTGCTTTGATTGACATGAATGTTAGCAATTTGTATAAGGTTCATTGTTCTCTGATTCATAAAAGAATGATAAAGTGCCTGGAGGGAATGACATCTGAGGAAAGATTAAAAGGAATGAGGGACCAATTCCTGATAAGAAGAGCCACGTTAGAATAAAAAGGCTTTGCTCTGAAGAAATTGCTCTGTAGGGCAGTGGGAAGGATGGAAGCCCCTGTTCATGACACTGCACAGAGACACTGTAGACTAAGAGATGCATGTTTGTGGGCACTGTGAATCTCCCCTTGATGGATCTCCGCCTGACCTGCTAACACAAAAGAAACACCACATTTCCCCTGCATTTCATCCCAGAGCAGATGCCCCATCAGGATTTGATCCTAACTTTGTATAACTGGGCCAAACAATAGCTGATCATTCGCAAATATTCTGAAGGCTGTAAACACCAAAAGGAAAGAGGAATTATTAATGGTGGCACAGGGCATAAAAACAAGGAATACTAGGTAATATGCAAAGGCAAAATTAGGCTGGATATCTGGATATATGACCAATGGTGGTATCTGTTAGAATGTAGAATAGTCTCCCACGGAAGGATTGGAGAGTCCCTTTGTTTTAGTCATTTAGAAGGGCATTTGTCAAGGCTTGAAAAATATATAAGAACAATCCTGCATGTGTAACCTACCGGTCAGGTAGGGTGTGTGTTATGTCCCCCTCTGTGCCTGATCTACAGAGCATGAGCGTTGGTTACAGACCCCAGCTCCAGAGCCTGTAGGTCAAGCTGTAGAGAGGCCTGTGAGTTTAGCTATGGAAGTCCCTGGTGCATTGGCCATGATGGCGGCTATCATACTGGCAGAGATAGAGAGATGTACTTTTCCATCTTTAATTGTTTCCAGCAGAGAATAATCTCAACATTGGGCCTGTCATATGACATTTTTCACCATTTCAAGTATATTAAAAAGGGTGAAGTATCATAGATGCGATGGGGAATGTGGATTTGAATATAACCAAAGTAAATCTGTGGTAATCAGATCCTAACCTGTTTTGCATCAGTTTCCTGGGATAATTAATTGGCTAACCTCAAGGGCCATGGCTGTTTATTGGTTAAACAGATGTGTGTTTGGACTTGGCTCAGAAAGACTTTTGTTTTCAGGTCAGTTACAATCATCAAAAAAGCCACTTAAAAATCAGTAACTCTGTTGACGTTGGGATTTATTTTTCTTAATAGGATTTAAGAAATATCTGGCCTCTGAGAGTGAGGTCAGCACAGATGTGAAATAGATCAACTCTCTGAGCAGAGAGTTCAACAACAGCCAACCTATAAACTTGTTTTCTTCCCTTTGCAGTGCATTCATAGGGACCTGGCTGCTCGTAATATCCTTTTATCACAGAATAACGTGGTCAAAATCTGTGATTTTGGCTTGGCACGAGACATCTACAAAGACCCAGATTATGTCAGGAAAGGAGATGTAAGTTTTGGAGAATAAATGTTGGAGACCTTTAATTCGAATTAGCTATTCTATTTTAACATGTTGTTTTTGGAAACAGTGTTCTCTTTTTCCTGTCTCTTACTAAAGTTTAATTATTTTTTTACACTGCTTTCAGGCCAGATTACCCCTAAAATGGATGGCACCAGAAACCATTTTTGACAGAGTATATACCATTCAGAGTGACGTATGGTCCTTCGGCATTCTGCTATGGGAGATATTTTCATTAGGTAAGTCACTTTTATTTGCTACTGAACCTCTAACTTTAACGATAGAGCTGGTTGAAAAAACAGTGAAATTTTTTTTGAAAGTTTTGACTTTGCATGCAAATTGGGTAATTGCACATGCAAACATCTCTAATTGCCTGACTTGTTCATATAATAGCAGTTATTGCATGTACAAATCATTTGGTTGAAAATCAGGCCCAGAATTTTAAGTGTCTTCTTAAAAAAAGGTTATCATTTTAGGAGCTTCGCCATATCCTGGTGTAAAAATTGATGAGGAGTTTTGTAGAAGACTGAAAGAAGGAACAAGGATGAGAGCACCAGACTATACAACACCAGAAATGTAGGAACTTACAAATATGCTTTATGGTAATAGCAATCATCTGTGTAGGTAGAATATGCCCCCCTCATTGCCCTGATATTGTCGTGGTTTTATCCCACTAGATATCAGACGATGCTGGACTGCTGGCATGGAGAACCTAAGCAAAGACCTACTTTTTCTGAATTAGTGGAGCACCTGGGAAACTTACTGCAAGCCAATGTTCGTCAGGTACGTGAATATAGATATTGTACCAATGCTACAATATTCTGCAGTGGTGCCTTGTTGGGCCATTGTTATACCACATCACCTTGGGGAGTTGAGGCAGATGACTGAATAGGATGGCCCAGGTCACAGAGATTTGTGATAATAACAAAACCTGGCCCATGTCTACCCCTCCCTCCCAGCAAGGCTTCCCACTGCCCCCTCAGATTGTCCATATGGATAGCTTTGGGGTTAGTCCAGGGAGCCAGCTGTATCCTGTACACCACTTCATTTGTCCCACTTCTCACTGTCTGCTTGATAACTACACAAATGCCAGTGGTAAGGGCATTAGCCCAGAATTCAGGGCACCTGGGTTCAGTGTCCTCCTCTGCTACAGACTTCCTGTGGGACCCTAAGCAAGTCAGTTAGTTTCTCTGTGACTCAGTTCCCCATTTGTAAAATGGGGTAGTAGCACTTCCCTACCACTCAGAGGTGTTGGGAGGAGAAATATATTAAGACTGTGAGGTGTTCAGATACTGTGATAATGGGACCATATAAGTAACTAATTGATCTTTAAATATTCATGGTAAATAGGCCCAATGGCCTGTGATGGGATGTTAGATGGGGTGGGATGTGAGTTACTACAGAGAATTCTTTCCTGGGTATCTGGCTGGTGAATCTTGCCCATATGCTCAGGGTTCAGCTGATCACCATATTTGTGGTCAGGAAGGAATTTTCCTCCAGGGCAGATTGGAAGAGGCCCTGGAGGTTTTTCGCCTTCCTCCATAGCATGGGGCACGGGTCACTTGCTGGAGGATTCTCTGCGCCTTGAAGTCTTTAAACCATGATTTGAGGACTTCAATAGCACAGATATAGGTGTGAGGTTTTTCTCAGGAGTGGGTGGGTGGGTTTTTCTCAGGATTCTGTGGCCTGCATTGTGCAGGAGGTCAGACTAGATGATCATAGTGGTCCCTTCTGACCTTAATATCTACGAGTCTATGAGGTCCAGGATGGAATTTCTGGTCAAAATCAGAGAGAAAGAGGAACCACGACCACCCTTCCTCAATAAACAATGGCTCAGTGGTTAGGGCATGCACCTGGGAACCTAAGAGTTTTATTGGCTATTCTGGGCAGGTGCTATGAATCTATGAAACTAAAATAGATAGATATCATTTCTGTGGATTTCCTGCCACTTGCCTTGTGTGTGTGTGTATTTATATATTTATAAATTCAACTGAGAAATCACAAAAGAAAAGATCATTATAATCGTCTAGGCCAATTTATTTTAAAGAATATAATCATTTGTAACACACTGCACATAATTGGTTTATCTTCTGTACTTTAATGAATTATACATTCCTTGTCAAAATAATTTGTCACCATACATCAATGAGGAGACTTCAGCAACTAGAAATACAGCAACTAGAAATTATCTGTGACTATATTATTATCTGACGTGTACACTGTCTATAAAATTCATTTTAAAAAATCCTCATTGTTAGTTATATCATTTTAGACTATTTAACACTGAAATAGTTTTATCTTTTTGTTATCTCTGCTTATTGTTCACCTTTTGCTTTTCACTCAGATTGGATAATTCTTATAGACTGGTCGGTTTCACTTTCCAGTTCTCATGCTCTAGAACAGAGGTTCTCAACCAGGGGTCCAAAGCCCCCTGGGGGGCTGTGGGCAGATTTCAGGGGATCCACCAAGCATGGCCAGCGTTAGACTCGCTAAGGCCCTGGGCAGAAAGCCAGATCACGATAAGAAGCTTACAGTTGTAACTGAAATAAAAAATTAAAAAGTAAACGTTTGATTGCTTACTCAGATATGTAAAACCATTAGAAGGTCTACATTTTGGTCTAAAACTCTTTGACAATGTCCCTTTAAGTTCAAACCTTTTGATGTATGCTCCAGCAAATATAATATACTGTTTATAGTCAAATAAAGCAGCCCACCATAGCTTTAATTTTTATTGTAAGAATTCTTATTTACAATGCGTATATATATTTTACTCTGACTTTTTTCACTGTATTCTACAGGATGGTAAAGATTACATTGTCCTTCCTTTAATGGTATCACTGAACATGGATGAGGATTCTGGACTCTCTTTGCCAACCTCACCTGTTTCCTGTATGGCGGAAGAGGAAGCCTGCGATCCTAAATTCCATTATGACAACACAGCAGGAATTAGGTATTTTATATGGTGAACATCCCACTGTGGCCTCTAGGCAGTTGTGTTCAGGTTGGGGGAGGAAAAATGAAAGGAAGAGATTTCAGCTGCTGTGGTCCATATTTAACTCTGTTCATAGGGATAAGAATAAAGCCATAGAGTCTCTGTAGGAGGATCTGCAAAACACTAGTTTCTTAGCTTCTGAAACACCTGTATAACCTCAATTTTCCCCTGCCGCCCTTTAAAGAGTTCAGTCTCTCGTCCAAAAGTGCTGTGATAGTATTTTTAGCTAGCCCTTAGAAAACGTCTAGTCATTCTTTTCTGGTCTTCTTGTAACACACCCTGGTGTGGTAAGGATGATAGACCTAGTGATGGGTTCATTAACAAAAGCCTATCTTTACACAAGTCCCCTGATATTTCTACCCAGAAAATGAGCACATTGTTAGGTGGGTCATGAACTGATGGCTAATGGAAGTTTCGTTAAGCGGTACTGTTACTGATTATATTTATTTATTATGTATTACTTGTGTTCTGGTATCACCTAGGGGCCCGAGTCACGGATCAGGGTTCTGTTGTGGTAGGCACTGTAAAAACATGTACCAAATAGATGTTCCCTGTTGCAGAGAGCGTGCAATCTTATCCAGCAGTGTACAGTGAAGGCTTACTTAAGACCAAACTCCAGAACCCGCACCTAGCTTATGCATATGGGCTTAAGAAAGGGCTTATCTGCATAAGTTGTGGGGGAGGAAGGAATTTTCTCACCTAGGCGTATCTGTGGTTCCTACTGCAGCCTCAAGAGTTCAGGATGCCAGGGATGGTTGCCAGTGTCTTTCTGCTGCCTCAGAAGAAGCAGGGGTGACTTGGAGGGGTTTGTTGCAAGAGACAAGAGCAGAGATAGAAGAATTTCATATAAGAACCAGAAAGTCCCTTCAGACCACTCTGCCCCAGTTTAATTATTGCAGGGGTACTGATCCTGCATCCATGAAAGTCAATGACAAAGCTTCCATTAACTTTGTTGGTGCAGGATCAAGCCCTATCCTCCTTTAGTATAGGGCTAGGGAAAATAATAGGAACAGTGCACTTAGGGCTTCCGTTGAAATCAAGGTACTATAACTAAACACCTAAATACCATGTTTTAATAGTGTGATGGTCGATAATATTTACATTTAAAAGATGAAAACATTTGATATAATTGAAAGCATTGCTCTCATTTTCCATTTGTAACACTTCCTATATGGCTTTCCCCAACCCACTCTTCCTGTTATTCTGTAATGACTAAAAGGAAAAAAAACAACATTGGTAATATATGTTTTAAAGGGGCTTTCTGCAATTTTTAGTCTGTTCTGATGAAACAGCAGTGGGAGTGCTGCCCTAAGAGGCGGAGAGCGGGGAATATGAAATGTGACTTTGGATAGATTTATTTTTATGTTCCTGAAGCTGGAAGCATTTTGCAGCCAACAAAGCAGACTAGGATCTCACTGTAGCATACTGAGATGCCTTTTGTCCCATTGACTCCCACTCTTCCAGAAGTAAAGTTGGTGTGGTCCCTTCTTAGGTCAGAGCCAATATTGCTGCAGCTCTTGCATTAGTTTTAGGTAGGCTAGCTTGGAAACAAGGTACATTTCATTACACTTATGTAGAGAGGGAACTCTGAGGTTGCTGCTGATTTGGGCATCTGTGTCCTCCGTGATAGGCCACTGCTGTTTTCTTTGTCACTGGGTTACTGAACTCCCTCCTGCTTGGAGGGCTTCTTTTGGAGAAGAGCCTTCAAGAAAGGGGAGATGTTGAATACGTAGCCCCAACTCCCACATTTTAACAGGAGACAGTTTGCTCTGTCTGCTGTAGGTGACTCAGGTCCAGTTTGGAGTGTCAGAAGTACAGCCCAAAGAAAGAGACATACAATTGTGGTCCAAGCTTCTCTGTTCGTTAGACTTTTATATGGAGTTTGCAGGAAATGAAACTTGCAACATCACTCAGAAAAGGAGTTGGTTGTTTTTTAAAAGGTGTTCCTTAGGATTTGCTTGGGGATCAAGGTTTTAGCAGCCGCAGGTCAGAAACATGCCACTTTCTAGCCAGTTTCCCCTTTTCAGTTGAGGTTTGCATAATATGTTTTGACAAATGATTAACTTTGTTGTTGAAAGATAAAGGAGTCTGATATCATCTGTATATCATCATACACCCAAAAGACAGCTCATGAAAACAAACCCATTCTTCTCTTTACAGTCCGTACCGACAAGGTAGTAAGAGAAAAAGCCGACCTGTGAGTGTGAAAACATTTGAAGATGTGCCCTTAGTACCTGCTGTAAAAGTTGTTCAAGATGTAAGTCTGTCTTCTGTTACATCCCTTCATATTCCTTGTGTTGCTTTTCCATTTTTGTGTGTGTTTCCATCTGATCAATTTCCGGCCTCTCTTTGGCTCTTTAAAGGACAATCAGACAGACAGTGGGATGGTTCTTGCATCTGAAGAGCTGAAGACACTGGAAGACAGAGCTCAGCAAGTGACAGTTCCCTTTAGGTAAGGGTCAGCCAGCAAATATGATGGAATAAGACTATCCAGTTTACAGAAGATGCTTAGGCTATGAGTTGTCTCAAAAGACAGACTCTTCTCTGAATGGCCTTTGTGTGCCATATAAAATATAGAAAATAAACCACTGCACGCCTGGTTATCTGTGTCTTGTAACAAGTCCCAGGTCTCCTAGGACGTTGTAGCTGTCACTGTGCTGTACACCGCAGCTATTCAGAACTTCAAGCAGCAGCACAGAGAGAACGTGTGCTATTTTCTCCACCTTTACTCTACCAACTAGAGAATACTGGGCCAATGGCACACATTTGAGTGGTTCTGATTCTAGCCTGTTCATAACAGTATTGTGGGTTTCTCTATTTAAAAGCAGACCCATGATTTTCAAAGAGCTGGAAGGACAAAAGGGGTAAATTTCAGCGCATTGTACGGGATTTTAGTTCTGAGACTCAGCTAAAAGTCAGTGGGATTCACACAGCTAAAGCCTCACCTACTCCTGTGAAAACCCCTCTGAGGGTCTTATTTTTCTAGAACAACTTCATTCCAAGCAAAGGTTCACTGTAATTACAATTGCAGCCTCACACTGCAATGCACGGACACATTTCCAAGCTTTCATTCCACTTCACTTTCAGAGGCCACAGTTTATATCCCACAGTAAGCCTGTACTGCCATAAGAATGATCCCTGTACAGGATGCATATTACATGTCATAGGGGAGTGAAGAGGAAAACCATCTCTCCTATAATCCGGTGCACGTTTAAAAAAGCTTTTATATCAGCGTACAAGCCACCCTTGCTAACGACAACTCTGCTCTGCTTCATGTTGGTTTTGGAGAAGAGCGGTTTGTACAAATTGATGTGCCTAATGATGGCCTCCAAAGGAAACTCTCAGAAGTTATTTCAACGTTGTTTCTATTTCTCTTGCAGTATGCTGGTGCCCAGTAAAAGTAACGAATCTGTGATGTCTGAAGCCTCAAACCAGACGAGTGGCTACCAGTCAGGATATCATTCTGATGACATGGACACCACAGTTTACTCTAGTGAAGAAACAGAACTATTGAGCACCAGAGAGGACACACCTCAAACCTGCTGCACACAGACACTTACCTATGACACTGCTGTTCCACTCAGCTCGCCTACTGTTTAGAACAAAACAAACAACAGGAAATCATATGGAACGTGCCTGTATTTCTTAGACTGGTTGTATTCAGGGCTTATGCACAGGACACCCGCTTTCACAAGAAGGACACGAGTATCACGTAGCAAATTGTGCAGTGATGAGCCACAAGACGCTTGTTCAAGAGACATCAGTTGCTCATGATAAGTTGCTGTCACTGCCGTGAACATATGTATTTTGTTTCTCTGATTACAAAGTCGGGTTGTGGACTTTGAGACCTAAATGAAACACATGTTGACACTAAGTGTCTGTCCAATGGTGTAAAGACTACAGGCAATGGTATAGCATTCAGCAGGGCGCTTTGTGCTTCCAGTTGTACAAAATAAAGCTCCATCCATGCCTTTTGTTTCTCCTTGCGGCTGGGCTCCAGGAAGAAAATATCACTGTGTTGGTTTCTTGTTTCAGAATGATTTTTTACTGAGACCCCTACAAAAAAAAAACAAAAAAAACACCTTCCGATTTAAGCTCTGTGTCTAATTGAAGGTTTCTGACTAAATATAGACTGAATTAAACAAAGACAAGGTTGATGGTTGCTCTCCTCGACGGAAAACACATTTGCCTTGGTAAGACCTGATGAGCTATATTTCTTTGGGTAAGAGTTTCCCAGTGAAGTCAGTGAATTTGGGCCTGATCCAACAACCTCCTAAAGTATATGCAAATAATTCTCATGGACTTTAATAGACAATGGATCAGGCCCTGGAACAAGTAGAAATGAAAGTAGAAGTTACCTAAGGCTCATAGTGATCGATAACTTATTTTTAAACTCTTTTTCCTCCCATAGAAGGCCAAATTCTGTGCTGGTATAAACTGACACAGCTCCAATGTACAGCAGTAGAGAATTTGCCCCATAAACTCTTGAGTATCAATGACTTATTACATGGCAGCTCAAACTTCTAGGAGTGGTGATTTTCAACTTAATTAATTGTTGGACAGGCTTTTAACTGTGTTCTTGTAGCCCAGAGCTGTAACGATAACACTGTATATGTACAAGATTTTTAAAATGTACAGCTATTTCTACTGAGTTTCTTTATGTATTTTATTTTTTTTAAGGGTTTTTGTACTATAAAGTCAAATGCTGGGAACCACGAGTATAAGGCAAATATGGCACATATAATATTTATAGCCTGTTTATGTAGAAATAAATATAATATATTAAAATATAAATATATATTATATATATATACTGAACATTGTACTATTCACATTTTGTATCAGTGTTTTGTAGTGTTACAAGGGTCACAACGTTTTTTATAATACCGGAAGTATCTCACTTTATTAAAAGGGATTGGAAAATATAAAAGACAAGGGGACTGAGTAGATCTCTTTTCTCCTCTTCTCCTCATGTTCTTATACTCTGCCCGTCACCACACTCGCTGAATGCTGTTAGTTAGTTCTACTACTGAAGAGCAAGTCATGGGGAAACAAAAACAGGAAGCTTACTTGTGTTTTATTACAAGTAAACATAAAATATACCTTTATCTATGTGTCTAACCATTTATATTGTGCACCACTATTGTGTATAAATGTTTGAGTGCATACTGCTGCTAGTAAAACATTGGCTATGCTAATAACTAGAAAAACAATAGCGTTCAATGGAATTGTCATTGGAACAGAATATTAGCACCTACGGAGTCTTCTGAGAAAGTGTTTTCTTGCATTTGGGAGGGGAAATAGAAGTCTAAGCAGACTAATTAATGTCCTGTATAAATGCTGTTTGTAATAAACTGCATTTTCATGCAAGGCATTTTGCAGCTTGCCACATATTTCTCCCACAAATGGAGTACAGTAGTGTTCTCATATTTTCTTTTACCTGTGTGCTCACAAAATGGAAGATGCAGGCACAAAGGAAGGACTTAAGGCTATTGCAATCTGGACCTTAGATTGCAAACTCTTTGGGGCAGGGATCATCGTCCTTTTAATCTCAGGAGAGCACCATACATATTTCTGGTGTTCTGTACATGTTTGTTAACAGTAACTACACCAGAGAGAATAATAGATAAATACAGTTGAAAATAAGCCCCCCTGAGAGCATGTCAGTAGAGCCAAAGTGGTTTGTCACTTAAATCCTATGATGGCTTTCCTTTGAATTATATTGTACTGTATATTTGTTATTTTTTATATAATGGAAGATTTCATTTTTATATAATGTAGCATTTCGTTTGGACTATGTTCCATGCCATATTCTGACATAATGTATATCTATCAACACACAGAACATCACATTCCTGAATGGCAATTTTTACACAGTCAAGTGAAGACAGCAAGTGTTGTGTTATATACACAGTCGTATAATATTGTATCTGACAGGTGCCTGGCATGTACGTTGCTGATCTGTGCATGGAGAAGTCCCTGCAGAAACGAGCCTCTTAATGCCCATGGGGAAATGAGGGTGTACCATCACTGCAGCACCATCTCCTCCAGATTTAAAATGCTCCAGGCCGTGGGAGTTTTGAAATCTGGATCTAAATGTTGCAACCTGGGTCCATCCCCCATTCTGGTCTAATATATGTGAACCACAGTGGTGTGTCAGTGGTACTCTTCCAGCATCTGAGGTGCACATATAACAAATAGAGCATTAAATGTATCAGAACCCTTTAAAAATGGCAACTTAAATATTTTGGCTAACGACTTTTGACCAGTAATGACACAGCTCCTTGCCAGCCAATCAGATTGTTCCATGGGTCCAAGCCTTTTTATGAATGTCTAAGAAACACAGGAATGAGCCCCCACCTGCTTTAGGACAGGAAATCAGCCTCTTTATTTATTTTTACATATATTCAGTTTCAGGAACAAGAAAAGCTGCTATAAATGTATTCACATATTTGGCACTTAGTTCCATAATTCTTTTCTGCGGCCATAGCAATTACATCCTTAAAGACACCTGGGCTTTTTATTATATTCTGAATGCAGCATACTTGGCTAGACACAGTCAGGTCACATCTGCCTTGGCAGATGTTTTACATTCTAAAATACATGTTTTTAAGAGACTTGCATCTCAAACAGCCCTGGCAAAGCTACGATACCTCAGAGACACAACCCCTCCCTTTGCCCATCTGCCCCCAAAGGAGACATGGGATGGAGCCTCAAAATTGGACCTGCATCCAGATACCTGAAGTTCAGGAGTGTTTCCATTATGGAGTTTTGGTTCAGCCCCATTGTAAATACAGGGCCAGTTGCAAGGTTTGGGCTTTGAATGCTCCCAGAAGTCAAGAATGTTCAAACACAGGGTCTGGGTCCAGCTCTAGTCAAAAGATTTCTGATTTTTGGGGACATCTCTATGAAACACAGTCCATGCATAAGTTTTGCCTATGAACTTTTCCTCCCTCAAAAGCAACGGCACTTCATGCAGTGATGGGCAGCTCAGTTGGATAACCAAGGCTGACGCCTGTATCATGCGCTCCGCTCCATTCTTCTGAAGTGTACAGCACCACGTTGAGGCCTACAGGGCTTGGATACTGGAAATAGCAGGCCACTGATTTAGCTAATACCATATAGTCATTTATTTCTTTGTCCACCACTCTCCCCCGCCAAAAAAGGCAAGAAGCTGTACTGCAAGTGATAGTTTTTCCCTGGGTGCTGCTGCTCCAGTGGGAGGCTATCGTCAGGGGCTTAAATCCATCTCCATCCTGGTGTAAGACCAGTCTAACAATGGGCAAAACGTCGCTGCTTCATTTCTCAGAATTAATTCATGCATTTGTCAGAATGCTTTATAACGACTAAACCAGCAATAAAGCAGGATAAGCACATTCTCAGTTTTCTTTCTAGGCTCCCAAACAGCCACACCCACACGTGATCTGTCACACTTCAGTGACCTAGCGGTCACCTAAGCAGCTGCACATATGGCACAAAGAAAAGCCCGTGCAAAAATGCTCTGTTCCTGGAGAAAAATCCAGGCAGCTGAGGAATGGCCATGCTACCTGAAAGCAAGGGCCATGCCCACCACCACAGGGCTGGAGGTGGAAAGGGCAGGCATTGCCTGTTGTCTCCTTAGTTTGGGCTTACATCCCAATGGCTTTGTGCAGTACACCTCCATGCTGTCAGACTTCCCACAATTCCTCCTCTCTGAGTGCAACTGTACGCTACCACATGCAAGTCTCTCGACTGGTCTGCCTCCCATCCTTCAAAAACATAACATTTCCACGGCATTAGGGCCCTTCTTTGGGTGCATGGGGTTGAGTTTTGTCCCTGGAGGTATCATCCTACAGTACTTACTCAGACAAAGCTCCCAGTGGTGTAAAAGCTCCCATGGGGGCTTCGGCTGAGCAAAACTAGCAAACGTAGGCCCAAAAGCTTTGGCATTCAGATGGATTAAGCTGTGGAAGTCTCCCTATGGAGGTGGCAGAACTCCATCACTTGGGTCATTTAAACCGAGTATGGAGAAAGCATTAGAAATGTACAATCCTGCAATGGCAGGGGGATGGATTGGCAAACCTAACAGGTCATTTCCAGGTCTTAGTTAAGTGGTTCTATGTATAGTGTGTTCAGAAAGTGTGGATAACCTGAAGAGAAGAAGATGGACTTGGGCATTTTCCTATGACTGAAACCCAAACCATGATTCATTTGAGGTTCACCCACCACTAATATAAAGGATGACTACATGCCCTGTATTACATCGCAGTACTGTGTATAGCAATAACAGAGGAAAAAAAAGTTAACAATTTTGAAACTATTTGACAAATTTATTAGGTATAAAAGCTAGATTATAAAGACTTTTATTTGGATTTCAGACCTGGGTTTAAATTCTGCTTGGCTGAATGATGTGTTGTAAGTCACAAGCTATGTTCTCAACTCCTGCCCTCCTGACATTTCAACCTAATTAAATCCTAGAAGGCTTCCCTGGGGTCATCTGGAAACATAGCAGGAGTTCTTAACATATGGTGCTGATAAGCATCACAACATCTGAGATAAGGAGCTGTTTAATGGAATCTTAGGAAGCTTGGGTTTTGTTACTATAAAACTACAATGTAAACCATAATCCCTACATAGATGTAATTAGCTGTTAAGCATATCAGATTCATGACAAGAGGTGTTCTGGTAGCCCATAAATTATTTACTGACTGCCTCTGGTGGGTTAAAATGTGAAGTATCTCAGACTTGCATCTTGTTAGGATGACATATTATGATGAATGATGAAGTTTGCTTTGGTAGCAGTTTTACTAAGCTTGAAAAATCAAACATATGTACCTGCCACTCTGTCTAAAATGAACAGAAGCTCTGGTGTCATAACAGTGATCACAGAAAAGTGCTAGGCAATAGTGTCCTGCTCTCAGGATCGCCAATGAACCACTGATGATTTCTTTTGATGATATAGTGCTTCTGAATTGTGTTTCATTGGCTGAACATATGCCACTCCATCCTGCAGAGGAATGACGTTGGGATGGAATGGGATTAGTGCTTTCTAGCTTCCTTGTGTAATTTTCAGTTAAGAGCTGGTGAATTAAGCTACCTAATAAACTCAGTGGGTAAAATCCTGGTTTTATTGAGGTCAATGGCAAAACTCTCATAGATTTCACTAGGGCCAGGAAGCCACCCAAAGCTTCCAATTTACATCTAGGTTCTCAAATACATGTTACCACAATCTTCACAAGCCAAATTCACCCTGGGTGAAACAACTCAAAATCTGAGTTTTGAACAATTTGATATGAACTTCAAAAGTCAGTCAATTGCACCAGAAAATTTACCATCTTTCAAGAATGAAAAATGTTTTCAAAATTGAAACTCAAATTTTCACATTTTTGATGCAAAAATAACTGTATTGTCAATTTTCTTTTTAAAATGAAATATAAGCAGCAGGGACACACCCAAAGCAAAATGATGAAAGTTTTCTTGAGACATTTCATGGGCAAGTTTTCAACAATTTTACTTAGCTCTACCCATCTTAAATGCACTAATTTCAATATTAGGTCAGTCATGCCTCTTGACATACTTCTGAGAAATAATCTTGTCTATGAAGATAGTTGACAGACTGTTAAACCATAGTGAAATGCATTGTTTTATTCTTGCTTCACTGCCCTTAGTAATAGTTTGGTATACATTTCATTTCTTTGTTAGATACAACCTAGAATTTTTTGGGAGTTTAGGTCTTCAGTTCTTAGTCATGCGAAATTTGTATTGAAGTCAATGGGAGTTTTGCATATGGTGGATAGCAGGATAAAGTCCTTGTTGCATTTTGTTAGTGCCAGAACAGTTGTTTTACAGAGTGTATTCCTGTCATGCCTTTGAGTAGGTTTGATATGACAGAAGCCAGACAACAAAAAAATACAAGACCGTTAAACAAAGGTTATACGGCTGTCACCATTCTGCACCAGGAGATCTGAAGCCACCATTCCACAGTCGCTATCCAGCACTACCCTTTGTGATGCAGTTTTTTGGCATTACCAAAGGCTGAAGCTGGGGTCTGTATGGGCCACAAGGAGTCCAGGTCAAACCTGTGCCTGCCTGAAGATGTTCTTTTTTTGTCTTCCAGTCTAAACAGGTGTCTATTAAAAATATGACTAATTAAAAAAAATACCTAAGGTTGCTGGAACCGTGTGCACTTGGCAATAGTATATGCTTCAGGTTGGCACTAATGTTTCTGACTGGCCGGCAGATTTTGCTGTTGATTGACACAAGGCTTACCTTACTCCTCCCCTTAACGTTAAGAGCCTGCTCCAAAGTCCACTGAAGTTGATGGAAAGGTACCCACTTCCCGGTGACTTCAATGGGGGTTGAGGCTCAGTCAGCACTTCCATTTGGCCACCATGCCAGGATGTATTTGAGCCCTCAGGGCTTGATTGTGTTTCCATTCATGTCAGTGCCAAAACTCGCATTGACTTTGTGGGAGCAGGACTGTGCCATTGGTTGAACAGGTATACCCACTAGCCAGATATACCCACAAAGTTTGCAAAGACTAGTCAGTGTTAGTGTGGCCTTTGTACTGACTCGCTGGTTTCACCTCAGCACTGATGCTTCTGGTCGAGGCAATATTTCCAGGCTTGAGCTGAGGTTGCCCCCTATGTGTTCATAATAGCCCTGTTCCCTGACATTTTGAGGTGGCTCCTGCCTGGCTGCATGGTGGGATAAGATGTGAAACTACGTTGCTGGAATACAGCACAAACAGCAGCACCATTTACTAGGGCAGACCAGCAGAACTGAGTGAAAACATAGCCTATCTTATCAGTTACTTAGTGAGCTAAGGCTCAGGGGTATAACAAAATCTATTTAAACTCTGGGTATTACTTAAGAACACAGCCCTCAGGAGATAACTTGACAATAGGAACTTTTTGGGTGCACTTATGTGTCATTTTCAATTACAATCACAAAGACATCTTTATATTTTCTGATAAAAGTCTTAAACTGGCAACAACTAGTTAGCATTACAGTTTAGCTAAGTACTAAAGCAGCAGGGAGTGTGTAGATAAAGCAGTACAATTATAAACATACAGATTGGTAATGTTATAAAAACAATTGGTCTAGACATTTCAAACCATGTTATCATACTAATACTGCTATTCATTTAAGAGGCTAATTCAGTTTTATTATCAATTTGCACCTCAGTATAATTATATTAGAGAATTTTTCATGATGACTATACATTTTGCTGGGTCTGTTATGTGAGGCCAGTTTAAAAGTCGATTTATCCAGAACTGTTCACCATGAAATGGCGACCCCTCAGATTTTGAGAGGGATTGTAAAATCTGGCCCTAACATTGCATCCCAATTTCACCATGATAATTTGATGTAAATGATATGATAGGTTGCAGAATAATGTGATGAATTGCATTCATTTTGCACATTTACCCATATCTGTTGTACTAGGCCTTGTACAGACATAAGCTAAGATAGTCTGTCTTGTCTATTAGATGGCAGGCTCTTCAGGACTAAGGATAGGGGATTGAGGTAGAGAAGGACTAGAACATACAAGGAGAGTGAACAATGCGATGCTCTGCAAATGTTATCACAGTTCCACCATTTTTTGTTGTTTCCGGTTTCTACGTTAAACTTTTTGTTTCGAGGGAGTGGGATTGTTCTGGGAGAGGATTAGCTAAACATACAGACAAAAGGAGGGAGTGGGGACACTGAAGGGAAGGAGAATAAGAGGAGCAAGTAGGACACATAGAAAGATTGAAGAGCCTGGGAGGTGCGTGGGGGGAAGAGGGAATTGAAGCAAACAGCCTATCGGTAAAAGGTAAAGAAAATACAGAGGGACCATAGTAAAGCATCATTGGGCAATAATGGTATTAGTTATTGTAGGGTAGTATAGCACTTCTATGTATACAGTATCTCCCTTCAAAGCCAGTATAGTTGGACTCATGCGGCTAATACAGCCTGACTTTACAGGCAGAGGTACATAAGAAATAGTATCAATACACATTTTTGAAACCTTCTCTTAAAACATTTCTGAGGCCTGGTCTACACTGCAGAGTTAGGTCCACATAAGGTAGTTTACACTGACCTAATAAGGTCAGCATCTACACTACAAGGCCCCTCCCATTGATGTAACTCACCTGCTACATCAACTTTATAACTCAACCTCAGCAAGAGGCGTAGCGCTTAGGTTGATGTAATTAGGTCAATAGAGTGGCAGTGTAAACACTGTGTTGCTTATTTTGCCTCATGGGAGGCAGGTATAATAAGCCAGGGGAGGCTCTGCCTCCCCTGGTGCTTGTCGCTGCCTCTGGACACCTGGTTGCAGGTTTCGGGGGAAGTTTTTCCTTTATTATATCACATGCAGGTTCCGGGGCCTCTGAGGAGCTGGTATGTGCTATTCAGCTTCCTGAGCTCACCAGTAATCTCCCTGGTCTCCAGCAAGATTATTGATGAACCCAGGAAGCTGAGTAACACATACTGCCTCCTCAGCCACCCCGGAACCAGCAAGGGGTATAGCTAAAGCTCAGGTTCTTCTTCTGAAAGAAATGTTGTCATACTGAGGCTTTCCCCAGGTGGCTTGGGGGCTGGGGAGGGGAGGCATGGCTGTGGCTGGCTTGGGGATCTTCTGGACAGGTGCGGGGGGCCTCAGGGCTTTCACTAGCCTGGGGCTCCTCCGGCTGAGGTGGGGGGCACTTGTTGCTCTGGCCGGGGAGGGTCCGGGGCTTCAGGGCTCTGGCCCAGGTGGAAGGGACAGAGCTGGGGGCTAGTCTCCCCGAAGTCACCCGCCGCCCATGTGTTGACCTAAGTGCCCTCCAAGAGGTCTCCCACAATGCCCACCATTACCGCTCTGGTCACCATTTTGAACTCCACTGCCCTGTAGCCAAGTACACAGGTATGCGCCCCTTCCCTCGTAAAGCCCCGGGAAATTTTGAACATGCTTTTCTTGTTTACTGCCCAGCTGACCATGTCCGCTCCATGCCCTAACCATACTCCTGCCTGGAGTACATGGAAGGTGGTGGATCTCCCGGGTCTGTGGGGAGAGGAGGCTGGGCTTTCACAGCTCTGCTCCAGCTGCAGGAACTTTGGCATCTATGGCCAGATCGCTCGGGGCATGGAGAGAAGGGCTACAATAGGGACATGCAGCACTGTTGTGTAAAAATGAAAGAGCTGCAGCAGGCATACCAGAAGGCAAGAGAGGCAAATAGTCACTCTGGTGCGGAGCTGCAGACATGCCACTTCTACAAGGAGAGGGCTGGGGTCAGGGTGGTGGTGTATGGGTGGGGGGCTGGCAGAGGGAGCAGTAAGGGTTGGGGTCGAGGTGTTTGCGCTGTAGGAAAAGAGGGCATGGTTTTAGAAAGATAGAATACTAGGGCTGGAAGAGACCTCAGGAGGTCATCTAGTCCAACCCCCTGCTCAAAACAGGACCAACACCAACTAAATCTTCCCAGCCAGGGCTTTGTCAAGCCGGGCCTTAAAAACCTCTAAGGATGGAGATTCCACCACCTCCCTAGGTAACCCATACTAGTGCTTCACCACCCTCCTAGTGAAATAGTTTTTCCTAATATCCAACCTAGACCTACCCCACTGCGATTTGAGACCATTGCTTCTTGTTCTGTCATTTATCACCACTGAGAACAGCCGAGCTCCATCCTCCTTGGAACCCCCCTTCAGGTAATTGAAGGTTGCTATCAAATCCCGCTCACTCTTCTCTTCTGCAGACTAAATAACCCCAGTTCCCTCAGCCTTGCCTCGTAAGTCACGTGCCCCAGACCCCTAATCATTTTTGTTGCCCTCCACTGGACTCTCTCCAATTTGCCCACATCCCTTCTGTAGTGGGGGGCCCAAAACTGGACGCAATACTCCAGGTGTGGCCTCTCCAGTGCCGAATAGAGGGGAACAATCACTTCCCTTGATCTGCTGGCGATGCTCCCACCAATACAGCCCAATATGCCATTGGCCTTCTTGGCAACAAGGACACACTGCTGACTCAGATTCAACTTCTCGTCCACTGTAATCCCTAGGTCCTTTTCTGCAGAACTGCCGCTTAGCCAGTCAGCCCCCAGCCTGTAGCGGTGCGTGGGATTCTTCCTTCCTAAATGCAGAACTCTGCACTTGTCCTCGTTGAACCGCATCAGATTTCTTTTGGCCCAATCCTCCAATTTGTCTAGGTCACTCTGGACCCTATCCCTACCCTCCAGCGTGTCTACCTCTCCCCCCAGCTTAGTGTCATCTGCGAACTTGCTGAGGGTGCAATCCACACCATCCTCCAGATCATTAATAAAGATGTTGAACAAAACTGACCCCAGGATGGTTTTAAGGAAGAATGAACAGAAAGATAATTAAAACTTTCTCTGAACCAGTAACCAGTAAAAACCAGAGGTGGAAGTAGGGCGGTACAGTCTAGTACGCCAGACCAGTAAGTTATTTATAGCTGTACCGCCCCCAACCCTTCCACGCAGCTGCATGCCCACGTCTCCTGTCTGGGGTCCGTACAGCAGCCCCACTGGAGGACAGGGCTGAGGGCAGGGCTGCTGCACCAGAGGAGCTGCTGGTGTGGGGCTGCTAGGTGGTCCCATGTTCTGCTCCTTTTGCCACTGTGGTTCCCAGGAGAGCCCTGTGGTTCAGTGATCTCCCAGGAACTGGAGCGGCGAAAGGAGCAGAACCCCACGCTGGCTGCTTCTTCAGTGCGGCTCTACCGCCCCCAGCCTGTCCTCCAGCGGGGCTGCTGCACAGACCCCAGACATGAGACACAGGCACGCAGCTGCATGGAAGGGCTGGGGACGGGGCTGCGGGTGGTACAGCCGCACCAGAGGAGCTGCCGGATGGGGCTCGGTTGCCAGCATGTCTGAAAAAAGTATTCTCTGCTGTCAGAGGGAGCTGGTTTGAAGCTCTTCTGTTGGCAATTTCCAAAGCAGGTCTGACTGTGAACTGGCTATTGTTCCGGAGAGCAAGCCCTCCTCTTCTCTTGGCAGTCCACACTGCAGCTGTGCCATGTCCGCCCATTGGGAGCGCCCCACCCCCACCCCCGCCGGGTAAAGTGGGATGGATCATAAGGAGAAGAGGGGGAGAGCACAGGGCCCCAGGCTGGGGGCAGGGTGGGGTTACGTGAGGGATCAAGTGAGGAGTCATGTGGGGAGGTCATGTGTCCCGCACACACCCGTTAGCTGGTGCAGCGTACTGGTAAGAAATGAATTCTACTTGTACCACTGGTAAAAACAGATACAACTGGCAGTCACTTTTTCATATTGAAGTAAAATGCATATAGGTAGGTAAACATAGGTGTAGAATAAAAATCTACTGAATTTTTAGATAAACTGAAAATAAAAGATAAACTAAAAGAAAGATAAACTGAAATTATCTTTATTATTCGCCATCACTTGGTGGCTGTTGCTAACATTCACAGACACTAGCAATAGGTGAATGTGGATTGTTAGAGTCAGGCACGCACAGCAGTCATTACAAGGTTCATAGCATCCTGCCAACAAACAATGCCAGGCTCAGCACACTACAGCAACACGCATTCCTGTGGCTCATTATTAAAATGCTCCTTCCAGGCCTCCCTCAGCTGAACAGCTCCTGAAATGCTGCAGGCTCTGGAGCACTGAGTTTATAACAGCACAATACTGAAGACCAGTACAGGATCCATGCTTTCTAGCAGAGATGGCTGACATGCAGGTTTACCAGGGCAGTTGAAAAGCTGCACAAAACATAATAGATGCCCATGGAATGATGGGATTGAGAAAACTGCGTCATGTGATGGTGAACTTGACCACATGAGCCATTGCAAACCCTTCCCAAAACACCCAGCTGCCAGTGGATGGTGGGATAGCTACCCACAGTGCAGTGCTCTCTGTGTCGACGCAAGAGCTGCTGTTGTGGATGTGCTCTGCTGACACAAGGAGGATAGTGTGGACATGCAGCAGTGGTTTAATTACAGTGGTGGCTGTACGTTGACATAACTTAAGTCGGCTTAACGTTGTAGTGTAGACAAGTCCTAACTGTGTTGCTTTAAGATATGTGGACCACAAGGAGTACATGGAATAAAGACTTGACTGGCACGTGTTTGGGATGACCTGAATAACTCACTCATCACTTTGCCACTGTACATGGCTTCTTCTCCTCTCCCGTGACTCCCTGTTAGAGTCTTTCCTCTATAGTGTTTTAGGGATGGGGCTAGAGAGTGAATCCAGATGGATAATAATGTTGCTTGAACCAGCATTAACTCTGTGACTACTACTGGCAGGGCAACTCAGTTGCAAGAGGACTCAAGCTATGGCAGCACAGTACATCTGTGCAGATAGATGTGGACAGTACAGCTGCACAGAAGGAAGGCCGTCCATTGCCTTTTCCTGCATAAGCTTGGAAGCTGATTCTAGAAAGGCATTCCCCCTTTCCACTCTGCAACCAGGGAAGGATTTTTTGTAAACTCCAAGCTATACCTTGCAGAAAACCTCAGGAGTGGGGGGGTTCTCCGCAGGAGGGATATCAGGCTTGATTTATTCATTATACTGCATAGTGTTAAGGAAGAAAAATGGTGGGAGAAGTTGGCTAATTCTTCACACAAGCAAAACACTAAGTTAATTTTAACATTATTGTCTAAGCAAAGTAGTTCTTTACTAGCTGAGTCTCAGAGCGTCTGTGAAGAATGATAAAAGCCTGGGGGATAGCATTTTAAAACATGTGCTAAAAGTGGAAATAACTTTCACCTGAACTGCATCATGAAACTTAATAGTGAGATCTATTAAAATTGCTCCATTTTGGTAAAAGCTTTTTAGAGATCACTGTGCCCCATTCTGGAGAAGGTGCAGATATTGCATAAAACACTATTATGCACTGATGTGAATAGTTCTTCAGCACCATAAATATACTTCATACAAGTCAGTATTTTGACTGCTTGTACAATATTTCAGGTGCTTATTTGAGAGCCACCCAGGAGATCTGATAGGAGAATTTAGGCCTTGATTTTCAGTCTTTTGGCTGCAAATGAACAGCATTCCTAACATTTCAAGCGTACAGTAAGAACATCACCAGCTATACCATGCCTACGACAAGTGATACAAAGGAAATCTTCTACAGTATCAGGAACTGAGGTATTTCCTACACATTCTGAATAGACTGGAGAGTGCTATATATAGATATCCTGCAAATTTCTGTCTTGCCAAACAAGACAAGGAAACCTGTTTACTCTTTTTTTTTCTTTTTTTTTTTACTGAGAGAAAAATAAGAAAATTCCTTTCATGTAAAATGGTTAAAGCGAAAAAATAAACATGCATTTTTTTCCATTTTCCATTCTGCATTTGTATTTCCAAACTGTTGACTTTAGTAAATACTAAATCAGGGGAAATCAGGCAGTGCCTACTCTGGGAAAACTTACTGATGCCACTAAGAATTTTACACTGGCCTGGGCTTTATAAGGGACATTTTCCAAAGGCACAAAAGGGCTGGTCAGTGCCTAACACTCATTGAAAGGCAATGGGAGTTGAGTACCTTATTCACTTTTTTGCCTGTAACAATCTCCCGACCATATTGATATTTGAGAGATGCTCAGATATGATGCAAATCAGCCAGTCACTGAATCTGATCCCGAAGAAGGACTTGTTGATTTGACGCTCGTAGATAAAAACAGAATGTGGCTCAGTGACCTTAAGTGACATCTATGCAAAATATGTTAACTTTAGTGAAGCTGCAAGAGTGTAACTGGGCAGAATTTGACTCTATGATTTTATAATCCGTGCGCTGTGCACATTTGTGGTAGATTTCCACAGTGTTATATGGCAGCAGGTAGCCATTGTCTGATCTCTTGCATGTTTTTTTAATAGTGTTGAAGGAGCTGACCAGATCTCCTTGTTAAATTTCACTCAATGGAGGACAGTTCTTTGCTTTGATTTAGAGCACTATTTCTGGTCATTCTGCCTGACGGTACCATACTGGACCATACAGGACCCGATTCAGGAAGCTATCCACAAATATCAGTTCAGTAATAGCGGATATAGACCCTTGTCAGGAATGACATCCAATCAATTTAAAAACTGTTTTCCCTGGGTGATGGGCAAATAACAAGTGGTTTGCAAGTTTTCCCAGGAAGCACATAAAACCTTGGATGCATACCGGAACTAACTGATCCTATTTGCTGCACAAATCTCGGCTAGAAATGAGGCAAAAACAATATCTCATGAGGTGTCTGGAACTTCCTGCTTCTGACCCTGGGCACAGCTTAAAGAGTGTAGGCAATCAAAATGGAAAAATGATAGGAAGTGGGTTGTCTGAACAGTTTAAAACTTGTCGATAGTCACCTTGTCCTCCACTTCCTCCCTCTCCACCTTCAGTCTGTTTTGTCTACAGACTGTAGCCTAGACTGTAAGCTCATTAGGGCAGAGACTGTCTTTTAAATAAATGTTTTTACTATATGGTGCTTGGAACGATGGGGTCCCAATCCTGATGGCGCCCTTAGGTGTTATTGCAATACAAATAAATTGCTAATTATTATTGTTAGTGTTATTAAAACCATTTGTAAAATGCACTATATAAAGGCTCCCCGGTAGCTCATTCATTTCAAATATGTCTCAAAACCTGTGAGCTCATGTGATGAATGTGGGAATTTTTTGTAATCTTTCTATGAATGGTCTATGTGACTTTGTACTTATCCCCTTGACATCACTACCGCATGGGGGGAAATAATTTATTTTCTCCATGGGACCTGGGTGAGTAGGCTAGTTATTTGAGACGTATAGCTACTAGGATTGTCTGGTCTGGAAACCACACATTTGACTGGAAGACCCTACAGAAACAATGGGAACCCCAGGGACCGAAAATTAGCACCCAGCTGAAGAGGCAGCTGAGCATGAGACCACAACATGTCTGGACAACAAGAGTCAGCATTAACAAAAGCAGGGTATACAGATATGGGGGTGTGGGGAGCTCTCTGGGGACTGGGAGATAAAGAGGACAGAGAGAACAGAGATGGAGCTCAGAGAAGCAGGCCATGGCAAACTCCTGGCTTCCACCTAGCTTCTGCCTCTCTCATGCTAACCCAAGGACTTTCAGATTCTGTAGTCCAGGGGACTAATAAATTGTTACTTTGTTTTGGAAAAGGCTGTCTGGTGTTACTGAAGACACTTATTGGAAGCACTGCAGCCTGAAAGGGTAAAAAAACTCTCCTGCGGGAGTCTGGCATGGCTGGACTCACTACAAGGAGTGACGGACCAAGAAGGGGATTGTTGGTGCCCAAAGGCCCAGTTTTGGAGTCATGGAGGCCATGGGTCTGCCCCTGCAGAACCAGTGAGATCCTTGAAGACCAGCACACTAACGGGGTGCTCCCAAGAGTCTAGTTAAAGGCCAGAGCATACACTAGACCCCATGAATCCATGACTGTTCCTAAATGGTTTCCCATTAAAAATGGCATGCCCTGCTGGCTGGAAAATTGTAATATATTCAGTGAAGAATGGCAACATTTTCAAATGATATTTTCCCCATTTTTCAGTCAGCTCTAAGACAACTGGGCAACAATCCTCTATTGCCACCTGCAACCCAGAGCCTGAGGATAGTTCCTGCCTGCCTCCTGCTGATACTCAGCCACTCTCTATGTGGCAGTGGGCCATAGAAGCCACCTGTCCTGCATTCTGCAGCTCCAATCAGCGCTCACTGCTGCTGCAAGTATTATGTTTTCCATACATTTTAATTTTAGATGAAAGAAAATAATAATAAAAAGAACATATATAAAAATCTCCAGGAGAGAGAGACTGAGAGAAGGCGAAGTCCCTGCTCAAAGGAGATTTCAAATTTTCAGTGGAAGCAGGATCATATTCTAGGGCAGTTGTCCCAAAACTGGGGCATGCCCGCTATGAAGGCACAGTGGACCATTCAGGGGGGAATGGTGGGGCCCGGGCCAGCCCCAACAAGGGGTGGGGACGGAGTGCCACCCAGCACTGTTCCGCCCCCAACTGTGCTCCAGCCCTGCCCCCAGTCGGGGCCTCGACTCCTGGCTGAGCGCCCGGCCTCACCCCCCATATCAGCCACAGCTCTATCCTGGCCCCAGCCTCACCCCCCGGCTGCAGCCCACTCCTGTCCCCAGACCTGTCCCCAGTTGTGGCACTGGCCTCAGCCCCCTTACCACTCTCTGCACCGCCCCCAGGAGCCACGGTCCCTGCTGGGGGCAGGGCTGGAGCACAGCTCTAGGGCTTAATCCAAAGCCCATTAAAGTCAGTGGAAAGGCTTCAATTAACTTCAAAAGGCTTTAGATCAGTTTGTTTAACTGATAGCTCATTGAAGCTGGACCCATGTCTATTATCTGTCTGGACAATGCTACTTATCCTTACTGTGCATCATCGTCATTAGCTTCATTAATAAAGATGTGTCAGTGGCCATATCTGCATATTGAATTGCAAGCTCATTGTGCTGTCTTCAGACAAACATCAGGCATACTTCTGAAAATGTAATGCAAGGCAACAAGGTGAAATAAGCTCAGACGAATGGAAAGCAATCATGGGGATGCATGGGGCAGTAAAATAGTATTGTGCATAAAGCAAACAGCATTTCAATACACAACTTGACAATTTCATACTTCTATATTTTATTATTTTCACTGTTGAATCTTATAACCAATGAAAATTTTTGTGTTTTCTGTTCAGCACATCAGATTTTTGCAACATCTACGAATGTTATCTCTACAGAGAATAATGTCTTGTACTGGATGAAATTCTGGCCCTATTTAAGTCAATGGGAGATTTCCTGTTGACTTAAATGGAGCCAGGATTTCATTCGTTGCTTTGATTTCTCTGCAGGATCTCACAAACTCCACAGAAAAAAAATCACCTTTCACTGGTCTCACAGTATTTGAAGCTCATGGGACATTCTCTGTGGAAAAAACAACAATGCAAATTAGACAATTACCCAGGCTTCTCTCTACACTCCTTATCCAACTAAAGGAAGCAACAAGCCATACAAGGAAGGTAAACTTGGAATCCAAAAGGAAAGGATTTCTGGTATTTATAAAAATAAGAGGTTCACACGGAAATTTAATTACAACACTGCTCCTCCCAAGTCTATTTCAGGATGCACAGCATCTTGTTGCCTTGCACATACAGGTTTGTTCCTGTTTAATTTTGAACTGTCTCTTGGTTTCATCACTCCTAATGTTGAAATCCTCACGTTGTCATTTAGTAGTATTCAATATTCATAGATAATAAAGTTACAGAATCAAAGGGCCAAATCCTGAAAGTCCACTGAATTGAATGGTCATTTTGCCTGGGCTTCATTCAGGCACCTTCCTTGTGGTATTGGCATATTTTATCAAGCAGATA
Source organism: Eretmochelys imbricata (assembly GCF_965152235.1). Lineage (NCBI taxonomy): Eukaryota > Metazoa > Chordata > Testudines > Cheloniidae > Eretmochelys > Eretmochelys imbricata. Next base: position 92,671,932 of record NC_135575.1, read on the forward strand.
TTTGAGTAGTTTTGTTTGTTTTTGTGATTGTTAGCACCAGCAACCTGGGGTTTCTTGGCCATAACAGTGCTAAAAGATTGGCAGATAGGATGCTAGAATTAAAATGAGACTTTGACGGGTCGCCCCTGCCCCCGGAGTGCCACCTGGAACTGGGGTATCACTGAGCCCGCCTGACCCACAAGCCTGAGTTCTCTTTACACCCTGTACTACTGTGCAGCCTGCCAAGCCCTCTCCCAGGCTTCAGACTACACTTTATCAGCACACATATCGGTAGGGGGACACCCAGCTGCAGAAACACACAGATGCTGAAATTAGCTCTGCCTGGGAAGGCTCGGCTGAGGAACTGCCCAGTACTCAAGTGCACACCCCCATCTAGAGAGTAAATCCAAAATTATACTGTCTTTTGCTGCACAGAGATCTGTATAGCACAAGCTCATGAAATTCACCCCCTCCCTCAATGTGGAGAGGAATATACACAGCTTTCTGCCCCAAGTTATGATTTTCACACACACACACTCGTCTTAGACAAAATAAAACAAGTTTATTAACAACAAAGGATAGATTTTAAGTGATTATAAGGGAAAGAACATAAGAACGGCCATACTGGGTCAGACCAAAGGTCCATCCAGCCCAGTATCCTGTCTACCGACAGTGGCCAATGCCAGGTGCCAAGCTCGTGGGTGTAACAGCTGCCCTTCATTCAGGATAGATGTAAGATGCAATTGAGTGCCTTTTGGAGTAAGACAGCTGAAGCACAAGAACATAAAAAAGGCCATTGTGGGTCAGACCAAAGGTCCATCCAGCCCAATATCCTGTCTACCAACAGTGGCCAAAGCCAGGTGCCCCAGAGGGAGTGAACCTAACAGGTAATGATCTAGTGATCCCTCTCCTGCCATCCATCTCCACCCTCTGACAAACAGAGGTTAGGGACACCATTCCTTACCCATCCTGGCTAATAGCCATTAATGGACTTAACCTCCATAAATTTATCCAGTTCTCTTTTAAACTCTGTTATAGTCCTAGCCTTCACAGGCAAGGAGTTTCACAGGTTGACTGTGTGCTGAGTGAAGAAGAACTTCCTTTTATTTGTTTTAAACCTGCTGCCCATTAATTTCACTTGGTGGCCCCTAGTTCTTATATTATGGGAACAAGTAAATAACTTTTCCTTATTCACTTTCTCCACACCACTTATGATTTCATATACCTCTATCATATCCCTCCTTAGTCTCCTCTTTTCCAAGATGAAAATTCCTAGCCTCTTTAATCTCTCCTCATATGGGATCCGTTCCAAGCCCCTAATCATTTTAGTTACCCTTTTCTGAACCTTTTCTAATGCCAGTATATCTTTTTTGAGATGAGGGGACCACATCTGTACGCAGTATTCAAGATGTGGGCGTACTGTGGATTTATATAAGGGCAATAAGATATTCTCCGTCTTATTCTCTATCCCCTTTTTAATAATTCCTAACACCCCGTTTGCTTTTTTGACTGCTGCTGCACACTGCGTGGGCGTCTTCAAAGAATATCCACGGTGACTCCAAAATCTTTCTCCCGATTAGTTGTAGCTAAATTAGCCCCCATCATATTGTATGTATAGTTGGGGTTATTTTTTCCAATGTGCATTACTTTACATTTATCCACATTAAAAGGCAAACAGATCAAAGCAGATTACCTAGCAAATTAAACAAACATGCAATCTAAGCTTAATATACTAAAGAAATTGGATATGTGTAGCAAATTTGCACCCTAAATGTTGTTTTAGGCAGATTGCAGAGATTCTTGAAGGCAAGCTGTACTGCTTGCAACTTAAAACTCCAGTTATTCCTTTCACAGGCTAGACAACCATCTAGCCTGTGTTCAGCCCTTCTCCCCTAGTTCAGTCTATTTGTTTCTCAGGTGTTTCCAGCAGTCTTCTTTCTTGGGTGGAGAGTCAGTGAAGAATGAATCATGATGATGTCACTCACCTGCCTTAAGCATCTTTTGCATATGGTGAGAACCCTTTGTCTCCCAGTTTGATTCCCATGCCCGGTCAGTGGAAAAACATTCGTATTATCATGGAATCCAATACGAGGTGACTTAGTCACATGTCCCTATATGGTCACTGCAGCCATGACTCAAAGGCTGTTTGCAGAATCCTCTGGAAGGCTCCCCGGTGGGAGATTAGCATCTTCTAAAACCTATAGAGTTCTCCCTAATGGCCCTTCCCAGCTAGCCATCTAGACTGATTGCATTCTGCCTAGTGGGCGTTCCCCAGGTGTAAACACTTTTGTAATAGATGCATAGACAATATTCCTAACATCAGATACCAAAATGATACCTGCATACAAGTAGGATAATCATATTGAGTAAATCATAACCGTTCCAATGATATCCTATATGCCTTATCTTACACAAAATACATCATAATTATGCCATACTCTGTCATAATATTACTATAAAGAATATGGGGCATAATGCCAAGAGACATATAAACAGACTTTCACTGTGGCAACAAATGATTACATCTTTGATTCTAACAGCCACAAAAACAGAACTAAAGCAAAGAGCAATCTCATCATCCTGAATGTTTTGAATATTGGCCCCCTAGCTGATGCCTAATAATCAAAATTGTTCTCATGATTTTGCCCATTTTATCCTGAACAAGGTGGGAAGTAATATCACTTATACAGCTTAGGCTGTTAGTAGTAGCATTGTTTTTTAGCTACTTCCTTGCACTAGCTACCACCTAATGCTCTGAATGTCCTTGGACCTATTTATGTGAAACTCCATGTAGCATCCTAAACCCAATCGTTAGAGTCAAGACCAACTAGCAAGTGATTGCTGTCAGAATTTAAATTTGGTCACTCCATTGATCTCACACTGGTTTAAATCAACAATAACTCCATCAGCGAGTTTGCAAGTCAGAGCTCCTGTTAGACTGGATGGCTCAGGTGACAGCCATGGACAAAAGTGCTTTTTTCCCCTATCTGCCTAGTAGAATGATTGCCATCATTTCTTTTGGATGCAACCTTGCTGCCATTTTTAAAGGCAAAATCTTGTTACCATTATATTAAAGGCACAATGGCAAACCATCCTGATGCAAAGGAAAGATAGGAAGAATAGTAAAAGGCTAATATGGTTCCAACAGCTGCTCTTTAATGACCTGAAAATCCAAAAGGAACCCTACAAAAGTGGAAGAATAGAACAAGCATGCAGAGAAACAAATCAGAAAAACTGAGGCACAGAATGAGTTACACTTAGCAAGTGACATAAAAGGCAGTAAGAAGAGATTCTTTAAATACTTTAGGAGCAAGAGAAAGATGAAGCAAAGTGTAGGTCCTCTACTTAGTGGGGAAGGAGAGCTAACGATTGATGACTTCAAGAAGGCTGAAGTGTTTAATGCCTGTTTTGTTTCTATCTTCACCAAAAAGCTTAATGGTGACCAGATACTCAATATAATTAATATTAACAACAAGGGGGAAGGGCTATAAGCCAAAATAGGGAAACAACTGTTTAAAATATTTAAATAAGTTAGATGTATTAAGTTGGCAGGCCCTGATGAAATTCAGCCTAGTGTATCAGAACTGTTAGAATAATCTTTGAGAATTCCTGGAGTACAGGTGAGGTCCCAAAGGACGGGAGAAGGGCAAACATAGTACCTATCTTTAAGAAGAGGAACAAAGAGGACTCAAGGAATTTAAGACCAGTCATCCCTTCTTAGATACCTGGGGAGACAATGGAACAAATTATTAAACAGTCTGTAAGCACCTGGAGGATATAGGGTTACAAGGAATAGCAAGCATGGATTTGTCAGGAACAAATCATGTCAGACCAACCTAACGCCCTCTTTGACAGGGTTACTTGGCTAGTGGGTAGGGGGAAGAAGTAGATGTGCTAGATCTTGATTTTATAAGGTGGATCTACAACTGGTTGAAAGACCTTCCTCAAACAGTAGTTCTCAGGGGTTTGCTGAGAGGGCATATCTAGTGGGGTCTCTGAGGGGTCAGTCCTGGACCTGGTACTATTCAATATTTTCACTCACTTGGACAACAGAGTGGAGAGTAAGTTTATAAAATCTGTGGATGATACCAATCTGAGAGAGGTTGCAAGCACTTTGGAGGACAGGATTAGAATTCAAAATAACCTTGACAAGTTGGTGAATTGGTCTAAATTCAACAAGATGAAATTCATAAAGATAAATGCAAAGAAGGAAAATCAAATACACAACTACAAAATGGGGAATAATTGTCTAGGTGTAGTACTGCTGAAAAGGATCTAGGGATTATAGTGGATCACATATTGAATACTAGTCAACAATTTGATGCAGTTGAGAAAAAAGGCTAATATTATTCTGGGGTGTATTAACAGGAGTGTTGTGTGTAAGACACGGGAGGTAACTGTACCATTCTATTTGGCACTGGTACTCAGTTGGAGTACTGTGTCTAATTCTGGGCACCACGCTTTAGGAAAGATGTAGACAAATTGAGGCTAGTCCAGAGGAGAGAAACAAGAATGATAAAAGGTTTAGAAAATCAGATCTATGAAGAAAGGTTAAAAACACTAGGCTTTTATAGTTTTGTTAAAAGAAGACTAAGGGGAGACCTGATAACAGTCTTCAAATATGTTAAGGGCTGTTATAAAGAGGACAGTCATCAATTGTCCTCCATGTCCACTGAACACAGGACAAGTGGTAATGATCCTAATCTGTAGCAAGGGAGATTTAAGTTAGATATCAGGAAACCTTTCTAACTATACAGGTAGTTAACTTCCGGCACAGGCTTCCAAGGGAATTGTGGAATCCCCATCACTGGAGGTTTTTGAGAACAGGCTGGACAAACACCTTTCAGGGATGGTTTAGGTTTCCTTGGTCCTATGTCAGTACAGAGGGCTGGACTTGATGGCTTCTCAAGGTCCTTTCTAGCCCTACATTTCTATGATTATCCATGTCTTTGTGACCTCGAGGTTAGACTGTAATGTGCTCTACATGGTTCTGCATTTTTAGACCTCTCAGAAACTGAAACTAGTGCAGAATGCAGTAACCTGCCTACCGAGCAGACGATCACACCAGTGCGAAATGAACGGTAATGACTGTCTTTCAGATTCTGGGTAGAGTTCAAGGCCACCGTTTTGACATTTAGGCCTGGTCTACACTTAGAACTTAGAGCAACCAAGCTGCTTACCCCAGGGCTATGAAAAAATTAATGCTCTGGGCACCATAGTTAGGTCAACTCAACTCCCAGTGTAGCTGCAGCTAGGTTGGTAGAAGAATTGTTCTGTCACCCTAGCTACTACCTCTCAGAGAGGTGGATTAACTACATCAATGTAAAAAACCTTTCCTTTGATGAAGGAAGCGTCTACTCTACAATTCTACAGTGACACAAATGCAGCACTGTAGCTGTGCTGCTGTAGTGGCTGTAATGTGGACATGGCCTTAAATTCCTAATCAGTTTGGGTCTAGATTACCAGGTAGTTCACCTCTTTCCCTGTGCAATGCTCCCATCATTACGATTAGTGTAGGCATTCCAGCTGTTTTGATTTAAATGTGTGGTAGATCAGGTAAATACATTTAGGGTGGTCATGCATACATGCAGGAGGGCAAATGAAAGTTTGGTGAGTCAAAGGGCGGGTAAGTGTTTGGCCATTATGTAGAGAATTTCCTAACTTTTTTATACTTCAATTTTAATCCATAGCTTTTTGTTAAAGTAATTTTTTATTATGGTTATATTTTGGGGGGCTTGTGGATTGATACAAATTGTTTATTAATTACCCCCAGCACATAGGTTATTCTTCATTGCACAAGTACCTATAAGACAGTTGCTAAACCAGGTCTCATGAAACTAGCCAACCACTTTCCATTTCAGAATCCTTCTTAAACCTGGTTAATATAAGCTCTTAGTTTTCCCCCACAAATTACTTTGAACTTTCTAAGCAGAGGTTAAACCTGCTTTTCAGGAACTATCTACATTATCTTACTGGTGTCATTCCAGCTCTAAGGACAAGCTCCATTCTAAGCAGGATTTTTCAGATTGCTAGTTACACCTGTTTATTATCTGAAATAAGAAAAGATGTATGAACCTCTTTGCAACACCACTATGTTTATTTGCAAGGCTCAAGCTCTAGATCGTGAGATTCTCAAGAGACTAAATTTCAACTAGCTATCCTGATTCGTGGCCTCTGGGTGTTTGCTTTAAAAACAAAACTGTCACTGATGTCCCTAGAAAACAGAGCTCTGTGCTTTAATTATGTTGTAGCAGTTACCTGATATGAGTGTGCATGTCAGTGTTAATTGAGGTCAGCTTCAGACGTGTTTTATTGGTTTCTGATTGCTACTATTACACCCATTATTACTACTGGTTACCTTTCTATAACCTCCTTCGGTCTAAGTCCATTAAGTGGGTTCCTTCCCATCATGGTAAACAGGGAGTGAGAGAGAGAAAAGAGAGGGCCTGCTCTTTCTCTCTCAACGGATGAATATAAACAAATGACAAGTATGTAGGGACAAAATTAGAAAGGCCAAGGCACAAAATGAGATCAAACTAGCTAGGGACATAAAGGGTAACAAGAAAACATGCTACAAATACATTAGAAGCAAGAGGAAGACCAAGAACAGCGTAGGGCCCTTAGTCAATGTGGGGGGAAAAACAATAACTGAAAATGTGGAAATGGCAGAGGTGCTTAATGACTTCTTTGTTTCGATTTTCACCAAGAAGGTTGGTGGTGATTGGATGTCTAACATAGTGAAAGCCAGTGAAAATGAGGTAGAATCAGAGGCTAAACTAGGGAAAGAACAAGTTAGATGTCTTCAAGTCACCAGGGCCTGATGAAATGCATCCTAGAATACTCAAGGAGATGACTGAGGAGATATCTGATCCATTAGCGATTATCTTTGAAAAGTCGTGGAAGACTAGAGAGATTCCAGAGGACTAGAAAAGGGAAAATATAGTGCCAATCTATAAAAAAGGGAAATAAGGACAATCTGGGGAATTACAGACCAGTCAGCTTAATTTCTGTACCCAGAAAGATAATGGAGCAAATAATAAAGAAATCAATTTGCAAACATCTAGAAGAAAATAAGGTGAAAAGTAACAGTCAGCAGGGATTTGTCAAGAACAAATTGTGTCAAACCAACCTGATAGCTTCCTTTGACAGGGTAACAAGCCTTGTGGATTGGGGGAAGCGGTAAATGAGGTATATCTTGACTTTAGTAAAGCTTTTGATACTGTCTTGCCTGACCTTCTCATAAACAAACTAGGGAAATGCAACCTAGATGGAGGTACTATAAGGTGGGTGCAAAACTGGTTGGAAAACCATTCCAGGACAATAGTTATCAGTGGTTCACAATCATGCTGGAAGGGCATAATGAGTGGGGTCCCACAGGGATCAGTTCTGGGTCTGGGTCACGATTGTTCCCTGTTGTACGTTAGCTAGTTTTTTGTCTAGGCTCATTTTAAATTATATATTGTCAACTCACTTGTTATGGGCGAGAGCTCCCTAATATACAGACAAAAATAATACATTAGCAAGAGGGAGGGAGAGCACTGTGAAAAAAAATAGAGGGAGGAAAAATAAGATGAAGACAGGTAGAATCTGAAAAGTGCCTGGAAGAAAAAGGAGAGATAAAATGAGAATGTTTTTTTGGGAAAAATAAAGTATATATTTTTAAATCAGTAGCCATTGCTCCACAAACAGGATTTGGTCTGCCCCACTGGAGGATAAAAGGGACAGAGCATGTTGTGTATCCTTAGGCATACACAACATACTAGAAAATTTGGGGCACCACAGTCGGGATAGCAAGCAGATAAGAGCAAGGTGCGCTGTCTCCTTACCTTAGGGGTCATAGAGCCAAACGTGCCAGCGTGGCACATTCTGAGGGAGGGCACTGCTGGGCTCTCTGGGAAGGGGCAGGGGAACTCACCTGTGTGACTCTCTCCCTGCTGCCGTGAGGTGAGGCGGGCTGGGCGTTGCCAGCTCCTCAGGGATAGAGTACCCTTCCTTTGCGTTCTTCTCCCCGTGCCCGTAAAGTGGAGCCCAGCCCCCATTGAACAATGCCAGCAGAGCGGCCGGCCCCCTGGCGGGGCTGGGTGGCGTTCAGGTACTCGGGCTGGCTGGCTGCGGATAGAGGCCGTGACTCACTTCCTCTCAGCAGCCAACCTGAGCACCTCAACCCAATCGACCACATGGGGCTGGAACGTGCAGCTGGCTGGGGAGCACGTCTTGCCCGATGGCTGGCAGCAATCCAATCCGGGGCAGCCAGGAGGGGCAGGAGCTACCGCATGTCCCCAAGATACCGCACTTGGCTCTTCACCATGGTGCCAGCGGTGGTGGTGTGACATGAGGGTTTCAGTGCTGCTGTTGCCACGCTGCACCCCAAGAGGTGGATTTGGGAGTCCTGCGGCTTTCCTACCTATCTACCTACTGCAGCTGTTGGATCAGCAGGCCAAAGGTGAGCCAAGCATGAAAGCAGTAAGTGTTGCCATTGATGAAGCTTTGAGCATGATGTTATTAGCAATAGAGCATTAAATTATTATCAGATCAGAGCTATTCTTTTATTACAGATTATTTTCTCTTTACATTTTTTTTTCAACCTTATGTTTTGCACAGGGTTCAAAATGAACCAGTTTTCCCTTTTTGCCAGACATTTTAAATACCTTTATTAAAATCATGTTAGATTGTCATTTAACATCTTTGTTTTCCAAAAATGTTTGCTAACAATCCCCAATCCAATTTCAATTTTTTTTTAAATAAAAACTTTAGCCAAAAATAGAAAATTAAGTTGTTGACAATTATTTGTGACAAGTTTGACTTTGGGAGAGGGAATGGGCCAGTTTTCATCAGAGACACAAAAAATGTTGACAAGCTTTCCTATAGCCCTGTTACTGCTAAATAGAGCCCTCCAATAACTTGTATGCTTATCTCCTTATTAGTGTATAGAGTGATCATATGTCGTACTAAGATTCTCTTGCTTTTCAGTGAGTCAGTATAGTTTTTGCCAGCCCAGAGGTTGGGCAGCCAATGTCTTAAGTTTTCACAATGTTTTGTCCAACCTTCATAAAGTAAATACATGGTTAACATGAGTTAAAAAGGCCAGGGACACTTTCTTGTGAAGAATCTGTGCAGCAGATCATGCTAGAGCTGTGACAATGTCAGTTTTTGATGGAGCTTTAGAGGCAGTGATTTAGCGTGTATTTCTGGCAGTGCCCAAAATGTGCTGCTAATGTCTTTCCAAACAAAGAGAAGGCACAATTTAAGGACTGGACAATTTTAAGGTCAGACGTATGAACAGGCAGAGCTTAGAGGTGTGGGTGCAATATCTCAAAGAATATTTTTTTCGGAGTAAGCCCTCGTGATGGAAAAGAGCGGCTCTTAAAGCAGTCATGCTGCTAGTACAGTTCTCTGATATCTAAAAGCTGTCTATGAGAAGGAGTTTGGTCTGACTCTCCATCACCACATGTGGCAAGGTTTGTTTCCACCTGTCCAACCTGGATAGAAAATGCTACCAAATCAGAATATTATTTCACATCCACTTTGCACTTGTGTAAATGACTAGACAAAGTTCAAGCCAGGGAGGAATCAGGATCCTAAGCCTGAGGCAGTGCAAAGCAGCTGGAATGCTGCCCTAATGGGGATTCCAAGGATTCTTTTGACTTATTATTTATTCCTTTTATTATTAATTATTCTCTGTATTATAGTAACACTTACTTTGTGCTTAATTTGTTTAAACTGGTTATAATAAAGTGCATATGGCAAGTTTTCCCATACTGTAAGCTTATGTTTGTGTTGCTAAGAGCAAGTTGGGCATAGGGGAACCAGTTTAATAGTACTGCACAGGGCCCCATAAATCCTAAGGATGGCCCTGGGACAGAGACACTGGTCTCACTGCATAGGTATCTGTTACTATATCCACATAAAGAAAAGGAGTACTTGTGGCACCTTAGAGACTAACCTTAGAGCTACAGCTCACTTCATCAGATGCTTAGGCTCAAATAAATTTGTTAGTCTCTAAGGTGCCACAAGTACTCCTTTTCTTTTTGCGAATAGAGACTAACACGGCTGCTACTCTGAAACCTATATCCACATAGGAAGATCAATTTGGCAGGCAGAAATCTAGAAACGGGGACTACTTTTCAAAAGTGTGAAGTTTCACTATTCCTTCAGAGAGGCTTCTCTGGCAAACTCAATACAGTCACAATCATGCTTCCTATCTTCTAACCACAATAATTTAACACACACGTAGTGTAAAATGTGGCACTCTACTTACCCACTGATTTAGGCCTGGTCTACACTACAGAGTTAGGTCAAAGAAAGCTCCCTTAAGTCGACCTGTTAATGTATGTGTCTACACTACTGGGTCCTTTACGCCAACCTAAGTCACCTCTAATGTCAACTTCTGTAATCCACCTCTGCGAGAGGCGTGGCACTTAATTCAATTTTCATTGGTCAACTGCGAGGTAGTGCAGACACAGCATTGTGTAATTCAACTTTATTGGCCTCCAGGTGGTGTCCCATAGTGCTCATCTGTTACCGCTCTGGAGATCATTCTCAACTCTGCTGCACTGTGGCCAGGTACACAGGAAACAGCCCCTCCCCTGCTAAAGCCCTGGAAATTGTTGATATCCCATTTCCTGTTTGATCAGCATTGGCAGCATGCCAGTTTGAGCACAGCTGATCATGGAGACTACACGCCCCAAATGCAGTCCAGCCTGGTCTGCGCAGAAGGTGGTGGATCTCATTGCTGTTTGGGGAGAAGAGTCTGTGCAGGCAGAGCTTCAATCTAGCAGAAGAAATGCTGACATCTATGCAAAGATCGCTCGTGGAATGGGGGAGAAGGGCTACATGAGGGGGGCACAGCAGTGCTTTGTGAAAATAAAAGAACTTCCCCAAGCATACCAGAAGGCAAGGGGGGCGAACAGTCATTCTGGTGCTGAACCCCACACATGCTGGTTCTACAATGAGCTGCATGCGATTCTCGGGAGTGACCCTACCAGCACCCCCACAAGCAACGTGGACAACTCACAGGTGTGTGAGTCTAGGGACAACAGGGAGGACGATATGGTGGATGAGGAAGAGGAGGAGAATGGGACATAGGCGAGTGGTGGATCCATTCTTCCCGAGAGCCAGGAAATATTTTTAACCTCGGAGGACCATGGGTTGCAGGACATCATGGTGAGCGACCGTGATGCCGGGGGAGGCACCTCTGGTGAGTATTAAATTACAGTGAAAGTCCAGTTAAACTTCAGTGGGCACACACATTCTGTGGTATTGCATGTTTACTGTGAAGAAAAAGAGAGGTGCTGTGGTTCTCTGCTTACAAGAGGCCACTCCAGCTGCGCAGAAGGTGGCCCCTGGAAACGACTGTTTATGTGGACTGGGATAGCCTGGGAATCCTCCATGGATATATCCAGGAAACTTTCATTGAGGTTTTTGCAATCCTTTGCAAAAGGTTTCTGGGCAGAGCAGTCTTATTTCTTCCACCATGGTAGGACACTTTCCCATGAAGCTCCTGAATTAATTCTGCTGGCATCATTGCGGTACAGAGCATAGCAGCATAAGGAGCATGTGTGATGTTCTGTACCTTGAGGGAACACCCTGCATCCCCACGTTCATCCTTATAATATGATTGTGTGGTATCCAATGCAAAGTTTGTCATGTTGGGTGTCTTCAAAAGGCTCATGATGCACTGAGCGTTGTTGTTATAGTAATGCTATAGGTTGTAATTTCATGTATATAGTTATGAGGCTGAAAATGTGTCCTCATGGCTTAAAACAAGCCCAGGCAAAACTCTCCAAGAACAGAGGGACAGTTCACACCTCATCAGGGCATGTATGGGACAAACCCAGCCCAGCCTCACAGGAACAAAGGACACTGGCCTAGGCAGCAACAAAGAATCTGTTGGACTCTAGAGTGAGTCACCCTCCCTTCCTTTGGTCAGTTTGGGACTATGATGAGGTAATGCTCACCTGACTCTGAAGGGGGAGAGCCAAAGCCAAGAGGGAAGAAAGAACATGATAAAAGGGACAGATGTTTGCCATGCTCTTTCTCTCTCTCTCCTACCTCCATCTACAGACATCACCACCAAGCGACTGAAGCACTGATCAAAGGGGAGAGCCTGGCTGAAGGGCAACCAGCCACTGTGGTGAGAAGCATCTAAGTTTGTAAGGGCACTGAAAGTGTTAAGATCAGCTTAGAATGTGTTTTGCTTTTATTTCATTTGACCAAATCCGACTTGTTGTGCTTCAACTTATAATCACTTAAAATCTGTATTTTGTAGTTAATAAATTTATTTGTTTATTCTACCTGAAGCAGTGTGTTTGGTTTGAAGCATGTCAGAGACTCCCCTGGGGATAACAAACCTGGTACATATCAATTTCTTTGTTAAATTGATGAACTCATATAAGCTTGCAGCATCCAGCGGGCATAACTGGACACTGCAAGATGGTGGTTCCTAGGATTGTGTCTAGGACCAGAAGTATTGGCTAGTGTCATTTGGTTTCACAATCCAAGGAGCAGCTTACATGCCAGAGGCTATGCATGAACAGCCTAGGAGTGGGCGTTCTCACAGCAGAGCAAGGTAAGGCTGGCTCTCAGAGTCAAGGATTGGAGTAACCTAGCAGATCACTGGTCCAGATAACACCCGGGGAATGTCTATACCCAGACATTTGCAGCATCTCCTTCTTTTCTGCCTCTGTTACCCTCAGGAGACTGATATCACATAGGGTTCTCATTAAAAGTGCTCTTACAAGAAAAAAAAAGGGCATGTAGACCAACCCCACCCCCCTACATTCTGGATTGCCAAACCACACGGCCACTAATGTGCCTTCACTGTGCTCGGCCTGGGTCGGCAAGTAGTTTAAAGTAGCTGATAGGGGACTGGGGCCCCACATGAGAAATTCTGCAATTTGGGAGTGAAAACATTTCCCTCCCCACCACATTTGTAAACAACTTCTTGTGGTGCTATGGGAAAGGGCCATTGTTAGACTAGCTACCTCTGCTCCCGACATGAGCCTGCCATAAATTTCATTAAAAGTGCAATCACCCATGACCCAGGGGGCCTATTCACCATGGCTGGAGCAGCAAAACAGCACAGTGAACGGTTACAGATTCTGATTATGTTATGGCTTGCACCTAGTGTAATAAGATTGTGGGGTTTTTTTATGAAAATGGCCTTGCTATGGAAACATTTTATTCATGTACAATGGCTCCTTTATTTTTTCCCATGACTGATAGCTGGAAATGTGTCCTTCAGTGTGTCATCAATACCTGAAAGCAGACTTTCGATTAGAAGAAGGAGAAAGAGAATGCTGGAGGACATGTTCACAGAGATAATAAACACCTCCAGGACAGCTGATACAGAGCTGAGAGCATGGAGACTTTCACTGTCGGAGAAGTTAGACATGGACATGGAGAGCAGGAAAGCTTCCAATGAGCACAAGTGTGTGGTGCACGATGGGATGCTTTGGATTATGAACGACCAAGCAGACATGTTGAGGCATCTGGTTGAACTGCAGGAAGAGAAGCAGGAGGGTAGAGTCCCTCTGCAGACCCTGGTGGACAGCCAGCCAGCATCTCCTGGTGCATAATCACCCTTCCCCAAGTGTTCCATGAGGCATGGTCAAAAAGTCCATTATCCCTTTCACTTAACTCAGGGGGAGGGTACAAGGAACAGAAGGCACCTATTCACAGACCTTTGATGGTCTGGAATGCGGTGTTATGTTACACAGCTGAAAATATTTCTCCCGTTCCAACTTTACAACCCCTTATCCCCAAGGTTACCTTTTTTTTCTGTTCTCCCTCTTTACTTATGCTTGTTAAATAAAGTAAATGGATTCGAGAAATAAATGTTCTTTATTGAGTAGAAGGAGTGGGCTTGGGCACGGGGTTGGCTTTACAGGGACAGTGATACAAGCCAGGTGAAGCTTTGGGAAAGCACAATGCAGACAAGCAGCTCACATTACTGTGACTCATTACTGAAATGGCTTTCAAAGCTTCGAGGATACGCAGCGCCCCTTGCTGTGCTCTTCTTATTGCCCGGGTGTCTGGCTGCTCAAAAATGGCTGCCATGCAATCTGTCTCAACTGCCCACCTCTGTGGAAAATTTCCCCCCTTTTTTTCCACAGATATTATGGAGCAGACAGAAGGCAGCTATAACCATGGGGATGTTCTCCTCACTAAGGTCAAACCTTGTTAGTAGACTTCTCCAGCACCCTTTCAAACGACCAAAGGCACATTCAACCATCATTCTGCACTTGCTGAGCCTATGGTTGAACCATTCCTTACTGCTGTCCAGATGGCCAGTGTATGGCTTCATGAGCCATAGGAGCAAGGGGTAGGCTGGGTCCCCCAAGATAACTGTAGGCATCTCAGCATCGTCAATGTTCATTTTGTGGTATGGAAAGAAAGTCCTGGATTGCAACTTTTTGAACAGACCCAAGTTCCTAAAGATGCGCATGTCATCAACCTTTCCAGACTATCCTAAGTTGATGTCGGTGAAATGCTCCCTGTGATCCACCAGCACTTGCAACACCATTGAAAAGTATTCCTTTCAATTTATGTACTCTTTGGCAAGGTGGTCTGGTGCCAAGATGAGGAAATACATGCCATCTATTACTCCACCACAATTAGGGAACCCCATTGTGGCAAAACCATCCACTATGTCCTGCACATTTCCCAGACTCTCTACCCTTCACAGCAGAAGTCGATTAATGGCCCTGCAAACTTGGAGCACAGCACCTCCCACGGTTGATTTACCTACTCCAAATTGATTCCCCACTGACTGGTAACTGCCTGGTGTTGCAAGCTTCCAAATAGCAATCGCCACTCACTTCTCCACTGTCAGAGCAGCTCTCATTTTTGTGTTGCTGAACTGCAGGGCAGGGGAAAGCTCTGCACAAAGTTCCTGGAAGGTGGCCTTCCGCATTCGAAAGTTCTGCAGCCACTGCTCATCATCCCATACCTGCAAAACAATGCAGTCCCACCACTCAGTGCTTGTTTCACAGGATCAGAAACGGCACTTAATAGAGTGCAGCTGCTCGGTGACTGCCAGAAGCAACTGTGAATTATTTTTTTCAATGGCTTGCAACAGGGTTGCTTGCAGGACATCACTATGTTCCACACGGCGGACCCTACTTCAGCTCTGGAAATACTGCAGGAGAAAGTGCGAGGTGTTTGAGATGCTCACAGCAAGAGTGCACAACTGAGCAGGCTCCATGCTTCTGGGGTTATGGTGTACGTGTGGCGGTTTTAAGGTGCAAAAACCACTAGGTTGTTTGCTGTTGATATGAGGGAAGGAGCACAGTGCATCATGGGATGCCGACGCAATGTTCCCATTCTCCCCTGCGACAATGTTTTGGTCCCATGAGGCATTGCACAAACTTCCCAAAACACACAGGGGCAAATTGCACTTTGGAATAGTTACCCACGATGCACTGCTTGATGCAGTGATACAGGCACTGCTAGTAAGGACGCACTCCATTGAGATAATGAGCATGGTGTGGCCATGCACAATCGACTTAATTAATTTGGAGGCTTGAGGTTGAATTAGATAAAGTGGACTTAATTTGGTAGTGTAGACAAGCCCTTAGAATACCTATAGAAAATCTGTGTGGAAAGGACTATGTGTTTCATAATCAGAAAGCGTATGATATATACACAATGTAACATGTGTGAACTGTAATTTATGCAATGGGAATCTTCCATATTTATTCATGTATGAGAGAAATCATACTGATTGACAAAAATGCCATATGTAAAATATATCCTACTTATATAACTTATATAATTTATAAATACATTACCTTTATTTTTGTTCTACATGGGACAATTGGTTACATTGCCCTCATACGCAGTCTGTTTCCAATTTCAAAATTTCAATTTCACTTTTGCCTGTTCAGTGATCCATAAAAACTACCATTTTCTCTGATGTCAGATTCTCAGTTTTGATAAAGGAAGCTGTGCCACTTCCATTTTCTTTTGGAGAAGCGTTTATTATTTGTACTGGTATTTAATGGACCCCTAGATCTGCTTTTGATCTGTTTCAGGGGCCTGGCATTCAGGTATAGCAATATCTTATTTCCTTTGTACAAAATGCCTTTCTCCTCCAATAAAGTTACTATTCCTAACATAGAGGATGAAGGTTAGATATATGATAGGGCTGGCTGGAATTGGTATTCTCTTTTGGCTTCTCTTAGGCATTTGGTGAAGTTTCTCCAGGGAAATATGAGCCTCATTCCCATCCAGTGTCAAAGCCCCCGGAAGCCATCCTTCAAGGAAAGCTATGAACTCTCTTTCTTCCTGTGCACGATTGGTAGTCCCCCCAATCTCGGCTTTTGTGCATGCACTGAGGATGCCCCACAGTTCAATCTTAGCGGACAACACCTGGCTTTCCTTGACAATACTGCTGGATAAAGCCGACCGCTGCTTCTGTTTCTCTTTCTACTCCTGTTAAGTTGCTCCCATCAGATCATCTGTTTTTATTTCCCTTTTTTCCAATTCAGGTCTCCATTGTGCTTTTACTCCTAAGACTCATGAGTAAAACTTAGTGTCCAGGTGCTGTTGCCTGTGGGGTATCACTTAGCTTCTTAATAATTTCTTCTAGACTATTGTACGGACTTCCTCTGGGCGATGGAGAGCTGCCAGAGGAATTGCCTTTAGCTACGTGCTGTTGTGGTGGGTGTGGACTCCATGTGTGAAAGAAATCCTGTTGCTGTGTCTTTGATTTACTTCTCAGGGGGTTGAAATGGGAGCATGGACAGGGAACAGTTTTGGCAACCAAAGTTTTACTTTTCCAGGCACCGAAGAGGCTTTAAGATGTGCATTTAGTACATTCCATTTGCTGTTTTCTTTCCAGGAGTTGTGGGCCTGCTAAATTGCCCCCATCTCTCATGGTTGATCATCCCAACACTTTCATTCATAAGGCAGGAGATAGCTGACGTAATCTCAAGAGGCACTGAGTACTCACCAGTATTATTGGCATCGATAGGATCAGGATCAGTGCCTCTGTGCCTAGGGGAGAAGCCAGGCGTCAGGTGTCTAGGAGAACAGTGTCCATCGCCCCTTGATAAAGTGAGGAATACTCATGCTTATGTGTGTGTTTGGCAGGCTTGGTGTTAGGAGTAGACTACATAGGCAGCTGGCAAGAGTGCTGAATTTTCCAGGGGAAGCTCCACTATCTGTGCCCACCCACCAGCTAGGCTGGTACCCACTGTACCAATGCAGCTTCTGATTGACCATCCTTTCCATCAGCATGAACAGATTTCAGGGAGGGGGATGGGGGAAAGAGAGGATGCCGATCAAATGGCACTTCCTCATGCCAACAGTAGCAGCTGGGCGAGGAGCTGCCACACTGACATGGCTCAGGCCCCCAGCTGCTACAGCCCTTTTAAGGCGATCCATCTCAATTCGATACAATGCAGCTTTGTTGGCATCATAAACTATACAAGTGTGCCAATGTGTGAAAAGAGAAAGATCACTTTTGTATCCATCAGAGGAGGGTATGATCCACCAAGTATGGGGCCAGACACTGGGGTTTGATCACCAGTATTCTTTAGTCATCCTTCCCTGGTCAGACAGTAGTTGCTAGACATCTCTTGCTGTGGATTGACTAAGAAATGTCACAGCCATGTGGGTCTGGCCTCATTGCCCTCCGCTTCCTTCCTGCCCGGCTAGTCTTCAGGAGGCAAAGGGATGGAGATTGGAATCTGCCTAGGGTGACAAAAAAGTCTCTAATTGCCCTGATGTCTACAGGATACAACTAGAGATTATCACTACCCACTTTTAGTTCTTTGTCAGTTGTAAAGTTCCCACAAAGACAAGTTGATTTTGCCACCAACATTTGAACTTTATTACCAGTAACCCACTCTGTCCTGGAGTTAAGCCCCACGTTTTAAAATAATGAATTATTACATTTATCTGTGTAAGAAAAATAACTGATTTGGGCCTGATCTCAGGATCTGAATGCCTTTGCTGAGGAAATATCTTTGACCCACAAATAGCAACAGGCTGATGATTCTTTTACAACAATTCAGCTTGACTTTCAAGAGTGGCTTCTTAACTTGATTTGTTGACAGACCCCTTCAAAAAAAGAATATCACCATTGGTCTTTAAAGTTGCACTTCTGTTGATTGAAGTTACTTTAAGGATCATCTTTCAGTAGGAAAACAAGCTTAGCATATAAACCACTTTGCCAGTGTTTATCCAAAGCAAATTGTGAGGACAGAATTTAGGTGCATAAACACTTAATTTCATGGGGTATTAGTCTGTAGTTCCAGGAATCAACAGGGCAGTAAGTACTATGTATTTCAAGCTGCCATTGAAACATGAAGATGTATGTGACAAATGATGCTGAGGAATCTGAAATGTTGGGTGGTATATTGTAATTATTTTCTATATAAATATTTCTACTATAATGCAGCCCCTAGCTTTTAATCTTTTTGTCTAAACAGACACTTGGCAATGGTTTGAGGTAATGATAAAAAAAAGTAAGTAAAAATACTATGTAGAACTTTTCATCTGAAGATATCAGAATGCTGTACAAAGTGAGATCAGAAAGTGAGGCACAGAGAATGCGGCAAGATTTCAGAGTGAGCCAATGACTGAGCTGAGAATAGAAACCAAATATTGTGTGTCACAGCCCTGTGTTCGGTTCACTAGACCACATTTGCCACCCTGCTCATTGAAGTCAATAGGAATGTTTCCATGGGGTTCAATGAGCGGGTTTAAACTCTAAATGAATATTGGATTCATGACTATTTCTTGAGATGAATAAATGCATCGAGTTAGAGTTAGAGTTAGAATGACTAAACATGTTAGAGTTAGAGTTAGAATGACTAAACATGGGAAAGGATACAGCCCTCATTGGACTTCCCCAATCTGGGGTCAAAAATGTAAAAAGTCTGGGTTTGGAGAACCAGGATTTTGGGGAAAGGAGAACCAGGATTTTGAAAGCAGAGTGGCAAAGTGAAACAGAGTGGCAAAGCCAACAAAGTTAGATACTGGGCTCAGGGAGGGCTCTTAGGATAAGGTATGTTGAGCTGGAGCAGATGTTGTCCAAATGATAAGAGAGAGCCTTTCATTGGCACTGGACTATTGTTTCATTTTTCTAAATTGTTTGCTTTCATTTTGTAAGTTTGCTTGGAGCTTTTGTTATGGGCTCATTTTAGAATAAATAAGTGCATATTTTTATATGTATTAAATATCCCTGCTGTATAATTTTACTGTTTAACCCTAAAAATCTGATAGTACAGATAATCTACCTCAGAGTACTCTCTAGTTCTTTGATGAGGTGATAGGAAGCTAAAGGGCTAAAATACAGGGGCAAATTTAGGGGTCAGAGAGGGGCACTTCTAGGACTTCTAAGCAAACGTTCTAAATGTATCAGCCACTGACTGGCAAAACAATTTATTGGCAAGGCAATGTTTGTGATGCAGGCAATACAATCTGAGGAAAAGCCTAGAGCTCTCAATAAAGCTGTAGTGAGACAGACTGCTGGATGTGGGGCAGTGGGGTGGCAGCTACTACTGTTGATCAGCTCAAAGAGCTGCCATGGAGATGCCTCAGAAAGGAATTCTATAATTATGGTCTTCAGAAAATGAGGAAATAAGACATTGGGTGGAGATACTCAGAATGGCATCAGGCTAGGCCTCAGCCAGGCTGGATACCAGAGTAGAGAGCTTTAATCCTGAAACAGAATACACCCACCACCAAACAACCCTACCCAAACTTAAATGGGGTTCCTATGCCATTGAACCCCCTAGGTCCTTGTCTTGGCTCCAGCACTCACCCAGGCCTCTGCCCCAAAGTGTCTGGGTGTTTCTGCACACCCATTCAATCTCAAGAAGCTCAGCCATCTGGCCAAGTCCCAGATAGTCCATCCCTTCCAGCGTGTCAATAAACAGAAACAAATGAATCATCCCACAGCTGCATTAAGGCGCTGTTTCTTCACAGGGCACTTGTTGGGCTATGCCCTAAACTGAGCGCACAAGTTGATAAAGAGGCACAGTCCCTTCTCCATGCGAGTCAGCATCGGATCCTCCCTTCCGTCAGGGAGGAGCTGTCAAGCAGCAGTCATCCCCCCTCCCCCTCGTAGTTGAAGACTGAAGGTCTGTTCTCCTCCCTGGTCTGCCATCAGGTGAGCTGGGTTTCTCCCTTTTAAGCTCCTCCCTCTAATTCTGACATCTCTCACAGTTGTGGTGGGACAGGACCACATAAGCCCATATTAGCTCATTAACCCTGTGTTGCCTAGGGTGGAGTTTGTATACCCCATCCCAGGGTGTTAACCCTGGTGCTCTAGCTGCTTTCCAAATGAGTAATCGTCCAATTACATTCTGTCTACCTAAAATTACCTCTGAAATTTCAACTGGATTCTTCTTTACTTCCTGTTCTAAACTTTGGGCAAGCGTTATTATGCATGTTCACTCCAGAGGAGGCCACATTTCATTGACTGGATGAAATAATTCCTGCACACACAGTATATAGGCTGTTTGGTGATCCTTGTAGAATGTTTGATGTCTTTGGCTGGAAAGCACTACAGTATCATTATCTTCAAAACTGACCAGAAGAATCTGTATTGCAGCAAAGCAACATGAAAAATGACTTCCAGTTTCCTTTCTTATATCCACACAGTCTCCACACAGGCATTTAACACTCAGAATCTGAACCTGGAGCAAGACTATCCAAATGTGTGGATTGATCACAGAAATACCCTACTCCCGCAATGCCAGAAAACCCAATTAAGGATTTCAGCAGAGGGTGAAAGACGAAGAATGACATGTAGCAAGATTAAAATAAACAAAAAATTAAAAGACTTTAAAAAAAACCCTGATGTAGTGGTGCCCCTTTCAAATTATTATTTCAAAACTTCCTAAATGCAAACAAATAGAAGAGCCAATAACATTTACACATCTGTATAATGGTAGGTAGCACAAGCATTTAATGTATAATGAATAGGACTAGATTACATGTGAAAGGGACACCATCAATTTGAAAAACACATTTCCGTCTATACATTTGGAAGGTAACAAAAGATATTAGTGAAAATCAAAACCTCCTCTAATTTTCCCATCTCTAGTTTTTTCTCTTTGTGTTGTAAGTTTTAGAACTGAGAAAGATGGAAGAAAGGACAAGGAACTCTTACTTTTCATTTTATTGCATGCACAGATTTTTATTTGTTGTATATCAGGGTATCTGAATACCTTACAAATTCATTCCAGTGAACACAAAAAGATGTCTGTGTCTGTCTTTCTTCTTCCTCCATTTTGTGGCGAGTTTTCATTTCTATTTGTTTGTTTTTACATGTGTGATCCTACTGCGTTACTGAGATTATGACAAAGAAATGGTTTGTTCACTTTGTTCAGAAGATGTTGAGGTTCAAGGTCAATCCTGCTGTGTTCTGGAAGTGAGTTCCACAGTTATGGGCAAGCCAAAAAAGCTGTCTCCCCCACACACCACTTGAGATTGACATTTCCATCGTTTCAATGCAACATAACTGTCCTGGGAAGTCATGATCACTCAGAATGAGGAGGCTGGTCCTTGAAAAAATTTGGAGGGTTTTGAAGATGATGACTGAAAACTTGAATGTGACCCTTTATTGAATGGGAAGCCAATGAAGATAGAGGAACACTAGGTTGGGGTGCTCCTGAGAGCCCCTATTGCTGAGTAAGTGAGATCTAGTGTTATAAACCAGCTATAAGAACTCTTCATGTCAGTGGTATCTGTTTGATTGCATCCCTTGAATATGTTTGCTATATTTGTAAATATCCAGTGGGCACACTTAAAAACTGCTCCTCTTTTGAAAGATCTACTGTTTCTGGCAATTTTTCTTGTCTACATAATTGGGATTTCCACTGGAAAGGATAGAATCTTTCAAAATGGTATGCATTTTGAAGCATATTCACCATATATGGGAGATCCTATGTTGCACTCAGTTACAATACATATTAGTTTTATGCCCTGGATTGTTCTTCAGGGTCCACTGAAGTCATTGGGAGTCCATTTTTGGATCAGACTCTATAGGAGATTATTTTTTGAATCCATGACATACAATTTATAAACAAACTGTTTAAAAATAAAAACTCGTTACAAAACATATCGCAACCAACTTGTTTTCCAGTGGGAATTCAACATGAGATCAGGAGCTGCCTGACAGTGACTCTTGTAAGATATGCCATTTTAATGTGAAAAAAACAAGGTCAGCAGGGTTGTTACTTCCAGGAAGCAATCTATTTTTAATATTGCAAATGCTTTCCTGTTTTCTTTTCTTCAAGATTTCACAGTGTACATGAGATTCAAGGGTTTAAATCAATATTTTTCCCCTTTGGACACAGTAGACAATTAGATCAACATTTGTCATTTATTTAAAAGAAAGTTTCTGTGTTGCATCAAATTGCATTGGATTACACTGATATTCTGTAAAGCTCACAAATGTCATCTTTGTTATGTGACTTCCAGCTGCTATTAGAAAGCTGGGGATTGTGTGCGTAGAGTATGCAGAATATATGTGTTCAGAGCGGGATGGTGGTCAGACCATTTTTAGATTAACAGCTAGATTATCCATTTGACCATTTTTAGTTCTTATTGAATTGGAAATGAAAGAAATCTGCAACCAGCTCTCACTAAAATCAATGACAAACAAGCCTTTTACACAGAAAGCAGCAAAAACACATCCTGGATTTGCCTTGGAGAATGTGTATTTATAATGTGTTGGGGACATCCTTTCCAGATTCTTGGCCAGCACATTGGAATGACTAAAGAAAAGACTTCATCCAGAGATCCTTTCCCAGGAATTAGGCAGATCTCAGTGCATGCTGGAATAGGATTTGGGGAGTTTAGGGACTATTGAGTGTATATTCATGGAGTACAGATACGAACAGTAAAACACTTAGCTCCTGTACTCTTATGACTCAATACCTAGATTTAAGAAATTTTCCAGTAGAGTAATCTATTTTATTTAGGTTCCTATCTCTCTTCCATCAATCTGGAACCTGAACATCTCCATAGATCTTGAATTTCCAACAACTTTCCCACCCCAGAAAATACCAAATACAAATGTCTAGCAACTGCTTACCCTAAACTGAAGTGACTATTATTAAGCAATAGCCCAAGCTTCCCTCTTTAGTTATGCATTAACTTTTGCTTGATACTAGTAACTGAAGCCACTGGCTGACACACTCACCTAAAAATTATAGTGAAGTATGCACTCATCAGAGGATTCTGCATCCATTTTTGATCATGCCCAATGCCTGCCAACAGAATCCTTAATATAAAGTGCTACAGGATAGAAATTTCCTGGAATATGTGTTAATCCTTAATCCCTTCACACTTTCGTTAGCCTCAAACAGTGATTTTTCCACTACATACCCAGCAGGGTGCAGAAAAAAAAGGAAAAAAGCCAAAACAATAAACAGCCTCTGGGCAGGAAATGAATCACTCTTGCTTTGAGTGTGCTAACTACAGATACGGCAAATATACAGAAACACTTTGAAAACTTTCCAAAGACAATGCACTGTTAAAACTATACGTGCAGCAATCTAATGGGCATTCCGGGGATTTGGACGTGTTTATTACATGACTCTTTGAAAAATAAACACACAGAACATGCAGCAAAAACTTCTGGATGTGTTTGGAAGGGAACATTTTTTCCAGTATCTTGACAACACCCTAACCCCACTTTCTTCTCTTACCCTCTCCCCACCCTCCACCCCACCACCAGTCCAACCCAGACTGCAATGACAAGAGTTTCTCTTCCCCTTCCCCCCGCCCCACCCACCCCAAAAAAGGAATTTGCAGACTACTGACTGAGAACAAGTTTAATTCTTATTAGAGTATTGCCATATTGCTAAAGGAGACTGCTGCTGCATTTGTAGTTTATTGTTACATGAAGAGCTGGATAAATTCCATCTGCGAACATGTGGCTAGTTTTTCCAAAATGAAAAATAAGATGTTCCCCCACAACCTAATCTGATGTTTTGGACTTTTTAAGTTTCACACAAATTTCTGCTCATTTGCTGTCATACCTTCAAGTCCTGTAATGAGCCAAATTCTGAGTGGAATTACATGTGTGAAATCCGGGTTGCATAGATGTAACTGAGCCCAGAATCTGGCTCACTAACTTTTCAGTCTTTATCTATTTCTACATTATATCCAACTGAGTAACCCTGGTGCATAATATTTGCAGACAAATTGCGAGCCATGGCGTTAAATTCTGTACTGACTCACACTCCTTTAACCCCACTGGATTGATTGGGGTTTCATGGGATGCAGTTAGTGTGAACTAGGGCAAAATTTGCCCCTTAGTTGCAAATATTTGGCACATTGACATTAATGGATATAAAGTTGATCCATTATATCTTTAGGGATGTGCAAGAGGTAATCTAAAATAAGAATAGACTGACTTTCTTTTGGAGAATACTTCACTGTGGCTCCTGTTATATCTGCCCAAATCTGGCTGGGATACTAGGTGACTCAGCCAGAGAAAGAAACAAAGCAAAGCATGTGTGATTCACTTTGAAAACATCAAATAAAACACTATAAAGTGTGAAAGTTCACCCAGCTTCTTGGAAGAGGATAAATCTGACATAACTTGTTGAGTTTGCTGACATTCCTTTTCTGACAGTTGCATGGAAGTTAGTTATTTAAAAGAAAATCTTAAAATGTTATCACATTTTAGACGTGATGCAGAAGAACAAGAGGAAGGATGGGCCAGTGCTTAGGGCACGAGACTGAGACTTGGAAGAGATTCAATTCCCTGCTCTGTGACAGACTCCCCGTGGTCAAGACACTTAGGCCTGTCTATATTAGATAAGGTTTGCGTAGCTATGTAGCTATAGCCATACTGGCAAACCCTCCTTGTATAGACACAGCTTATTCCCTGAATAAAATAAGCTATGATGGCAAACATTTTGTTTTTCTAGTATAACTGCATGCACAGTGGGGCTTTTGGCCATATAAAAAGTCATTAAAAAAAAAAATTCACACTCCAGCAGAGGATCAGCCAGGAAGCGGTGATATTGTCACTCCTAACCAGGGCTACTGGAACAATTTGTATAGTGGGTGGTGCTGAGAGTCAAATGAACCAAACTGTAAAACCTGTATATGATGGAAACCACTTCAAGCCAGGGGGTGCAGTAGCACCTCTAGTTCCAGCACCTGTTCTCCTAACCCCTTTTCTGAAAGGAGAAAAAGGATCTTCACGCCTCCAGGCTTTAGCACTTGTGCTGGTGGTTGGTAGACACAGCATAAGTCACCACTGCATGGACCTGTCTTGGAGATTCCTATTGTCTTCTGTGCCTGGAGCCTTTTGCCTTCCCTATTTGATGCTGTCTTGCCTGTAGTGCTGTATAGCTTCCCTCCACTGTTCTTGTGTCTGATCCTGCTTTTATTACGACTTTACAGTATTACATCAATACTCAAATTTTTGTCTATGGATCTCTGGTGGTCGGTGGAGCACTTCCAGGTGGTCTACATGGTTGCTTCTGTCACAGCATTGAAATATCCATGAGTGTTCAGGCAGTGATGCTTCTGCTAGCTGTTGCCTACTTTATGGCCATTTTTGTGAAACATTTTGCTTGTGCAAACATAAAGGAACACACACCATTATAAATGCACTGAAAATGTAATGAGGGGGAAGATGTTGCCTGTTTATAAATTTGCTCCCTTAATTGTGAATACAGATTACTACTTTCGTTGTGCAAACTAAGTGCATTCAGTAAAAAAAATTAGCCCATCTTATCTAGACAGAGGCTAAAGAGTGTTTGGAATCATTGTTTTTCGTTATGGCACTTGCTGGTCTGATGGGCTGGAGATCATTTCCCATTCTACTATCA
This sequence comes from Eretmochelys imbricata, assembly GCF_965152235.1. Taxonomy (NCBI): domain Eukaryota; kingdom Metazoa; phylum Chordata; order Testudines; family Cheloniidae; genus Eretmochelys; species Eretmochelys imbricata. Next base: position 92,697,725 of record NC_135575.1, read on the forward strand.
GCAACAAGACACTTGCTAGGTTCACCTTGCTATATCTTAAAAATCAGTTCCCAGCCATTATAAGGGCCCCAGGCATTGGTGTGTCTCAGTTCCTCCTATTCTCTGCCTGTGGCACACAGTAGATTAATCTCTGGAGACCTGTAATACTTGAGTCTAATCCAGGTTATTAGGCTCAATGCAAAGTGATGTTTAGTGGCCTGTGAAGTGCAGGAGGTTAGCCTAGATGATCTGGTGGTCCATGCTGGTCACTCCATGTCTGTAGAGTGCAGACAAATAGTGGATGAAGGCTTTGCATTGCATTGCTTCTCCCTTCTTCCACTCTATCAATACACTGTGTCATGTCCACTATTGGTCAGTTTGTTCCATCTCTGTGCCTTCTTCTACATGGCTCCTAATCACATGGCCTCCTTGAGCTCAAGTGCAAGGCCCTTAGCCTGTTTACGTTTACGTTTAAGTCCCTTTTTTCCACTCTTGCCATCCTGCTTACATGAACCAACTTGACTTGAATATAAATCATATATAAACTGCTTATTGTTGTTCCCATTCCCCTTTTCTCTTGCTTCCATTCATTTGTCTGTCCTTAGATTGCAAGCTTGCAGCACGGAGTGTTTTGAAAGTGCATAGCAGAGAGTGGGTACTATTGTAAATAAATAATAATAATTCCAGTGGCTTGGGTCATGGAATAACTACCAGGTTAAGGTAAAAAGCCCTAAATCTACCTGATACCAGAGCACACCTTGCAGACCTGCTGGTGGTTCTGGAAGTGACAGTAAGAATTGTTCTTCTGGTGATGTAAGAGGAGGAGATGGGAGTGCTAAATGAGAGCAGCAGCAGCCAAAGGGGAGAGGGAGAAGTGTCTGGTGAGATGAAGATACATTCTTGTTTCAATGAGAATGCATAACATGGTGCTTTATCTGTGCTTGTCAGGCTAGGGACGACAACACACTTCTGAGGGTCTGAAAGAACCGGACAGCATGATTTTGTTTCAGAGCTGATCCTCCACCAGCTTCATAAGAATGCCATAATGGCTCATTTCTCCCACCTTCTGCTCTTAGGGTAAATAAACACTCATGCAGTTGAGTCAGTCTGAGGGCTTGTACCGTGCACTACTCCTCTGGCTACCTCCGTAAATCAGTCCTCACTGCCCTTTGTATTGTCATAAAGATCCTGTTTTAACTGCATTTTTCGCCTTCATTTTATATTAGGACTTTGTTTCACTCTGATATACAACATCAAAGTTATTTTTAATTAAACTTCTGCTACCTGGTTAGAACAGGCTACAACAGGCACCTGAGCTGTAACCCTAGCTGGGTACAATTTTTTTAACATCAATCACCCAGATTTTAACTGAAATGTTTCTTCAGTCAGTAATCTCCCAGTCGGATGACCTGAGTACTGATGACTGATGATGATGATGAAAAATAAATTTATAAATCAGCAAATAAAAATGTTTAAAAGCCAAAAATATTTTCTTGCTACTGGCAAATATTTGCATCCGGCACTTTCTGAGCAGTGAGCTTTTTTACAAAACAAATATCTCCATCCACCTAGCTAACTAGGTTTTTACTATCCACATCATCGTAAAATCTAAGATCGCAAACACAACACGGAGATACAATATTAGGAAAGAACTTGCAGATGAGTACAAAGGGTTTTAATTTGTTGCAGTAAGAGACAGGAAACCAATGACGTCTGAAGGAGCGGGTCTCGCAGGACAGCAGATAACTTTAGCCAGAGTGTTTTGGATAGACTGGCAGGCAGGAGGCTTGAGGGGGCTAGAGAGGGTTCCAGTAATCATAGAACGATAGAAATGTAGGGCCGGAAGGCACCTCAACAGGTCATTTAGTCTATTGCCCCATACTGTGGCAGGATTAAGTATCAATGATAGGTGTTTGTCTAACCTCTTCTTTAAAATCTCCAAGGACTTGGATTCCACAATATCCCTAGGTAACAGTTCTAGTGCTTCAATATCCTGCTAGTTAGAAAGTTTTTTCTAATATCCAACCTAAATCTCCCTTGCTGCAAATTGCGTTGATTACTTTTTGTCCTGTCCTCGGTGGAGATGAACAGTTAATCACTATCCTCTTTGTAAGAACCTTTCACATATTTGAAGACTGTTATCATGTTGCCCTGCAGCCATCTCTTCTCTAGACTAAACATTCCCAATTCTTTCAACCTTTCTTCATAGGTTATGTTTTCTAAACCGTTTCTCATTTTGTAATATAAATGAGAGAGATTACTATAATGTCCTGTGCTCTAACTGATTACAGGCAGACATAATCGCTTTCTCTCTGTGTTCTCAGCTAAAATCACAGGTGCAGGCTTCTAATTTTCCCCATGGGTGCTCAACCCCCACTAAGCCCCAGACCTCAATCCCACTCCACCCTTTCCCCTAAGTCCCCTGCTTCTTCCTACCCCCACTCTGCCCCCACCCCCCCTCTTTCCGCCTCCCCCTAGTGCGCCCTATCCTTGCTCCTCCTCTTCCCTCCCAGCGCCTCTTCCACACTGTGGAACAGCTGGGAGGGAAGGGGAGGAGTTGATTGGCTGCTGGCAGGCGGGAGGGAGGGGAGCTTATCTGCCAGTGGGTGCTAAGCACCACTAATTTTTCTCCGTGGGTGCTGGAGCACCCACAGAGTCAGCACCTATCGCTAAAACCAAATCATAATAGAAACTGACCTCATTTTTATTAGCAAATGAAGAGGTCTCCTCACCCCCAAACAATATGTTGCCTCTGACAAATGTTTTTCTGCACAAGAAAGTTACTTTGAAACACAAACTAAAGAACTGTACACTTTACTGGCTGTCCCTTTTACGGTGTTCACATCCAGGGTTACCTGTAAATACAATTGGTTGTATAATACAAAAAGTGATGTGAATATATATTTTTGAGATAAAGGCAGTAAGCTGGGATGACTGGGGTCATATTATTTATACAGATTTGGACTGCTGAGTATTCTTGAATATATTCACAAAACCTGAATTCTATTCTAGTCATCTTATTTTCTTTCCTTTCCTGGGAAACTGCATCTTGATGCAATTGAATGGCTTGTGTGTTCCAATGACCCTGAGAGCTATCTGGCAGGTGTTTTAACTCTTGGTAGGGCTAAGCAAGCCAGACAAAGTCAAGAGGTAGGGACCAGATGAAAAGTAGTTCTCTGGTAGTCCAGGCTGGGAGGTTGAGCAATAGGCCAATAACCTATCTTTGTAAAAAAAATTAAGTTACAAAAACACCAGATTGGCATACTGTTTGCTGGAATGGCTAAGACATGGACTCTGTCTCGGCAGAAATGATGAGTCTTTGTGAAAGCCATCAGGAAGCCAACACTCTGAGAAGTTCTTTATTGAAGGTACAACTAACCAGGAAAGTAGGTTTCTGGAACATTGGAACAATTACAACAATAAAAGTCATATACATGATGAAATAATCTCAAAATCTTTGGAGTTAGTGAATGTTGATGGGCAGGAGCTGACAAAAAGTGATTCAGAAATGAAAACAAAGCCATAATATATTTGGGGGCACAAGATGATTGCCAATCAGAAGAAGAAGTACTAATTAATACTTCTAAAGCAGAAAAATTGCTCATAGACTTGGAACCAATTAACAACCAATTGCTCTGAGCTAGGTTTCAAAACACAATACTTTAAAATGACCATTATACACTGTTACACACCAAATGACAACTACATGAGATCAAATATCAATTCTATCATTGCCTACAAACTCTGATTGACAGTATTTCCAAGCATGAAATTTGCTTAGTAAGTGGGGAATTCAATGCCAAGGTTGCAGATGACAACAAAGAAGTGGTGAAAACAATGAGCATGCACGACCTTGGTTCCCAAAAAACAATGAGCATGCACGACCTTGGTCCCCAAAAATGGTGAAAGAATGGTAGAACGGTGCCTAATAGAAGGGATCATAACAGGTGGGACACTATTTCCATACTAAGACTCCATAAAGTAAGAGAATTTCCCAGATGGAGTCAGCAGAAACCAGAATGAACATCTATGTACTGAAAGGAAACTTTGATTAACTGTCCAGATGTCACAGCATACAGAGAAGCTGACACTGGGAGACCATAAATTATGTGTGGCAAGACTGAAGATCGAACTCAAGAAAAACAACCCCCCCCCAAAAAAAGCATTAAGAAAATTGACAATAAAAGGCTAATAGACAAGACAGAACAGCAGATTGAACCGGAAAATGTATTTCAGGCACAACAAGACTTAGGTCCACCACAAGAGGTCAACAGTGTTATGTCTTTTCTGTGTGACAATATCATAGACACTGCAACAGCAGTAGCTGGTTTCCACACAAGCCACTTAGGATACATGGAACTGTGTGAAAGAAAGGAAACAAGTCAAAGCAAACATCAAGGCCTCAAAAATACATCTAGAAAAAGCAGCAGCAAAAACTCTGTATAAAACAAAGGACAAAGCAGTAAAAAGCAGTGTGAGAAGAGACAAGAGGAAGTATATGGATAGCATCACCAAAGAAGCTGAAGCAGCTGCTGAAAAAGGTGACAGTAAAACACTTTATCAGCTCAACAAGGTTCTAAATGGTGAGTTTACAACAGCCAAAGGGCCTGTTAAGGATAAACAAGGAAAGGCCTTAACAATGGTGAACAAAGAACAAAGAGCAGAACACTGTCAACAGGTGCTAACGAGATGAACACCACAAGAAACTATTGTCTTTGATAAAGAAATTAAACACTCAGAACTAAACATTGTAACAACTCACATCACACACACACAAAAAGTTAAAGACGTAATACAAAAGTTCAACCTGGGAAAGCTGCAGGTAAGGATCAAATCCCCAGGGAAATCTTGCATTGAGACCATTAATAAAATTACTAAACTCTTTCACACAGTATAGCACTAAGAGAAACCTCCAGAACAATGGAAAAATGGCATGATAGACAAAATACCCAAGAAAAGTGAGCCTAAGTGACTCCAATAGCTGGTAAGATGTTACACTCCTTTCAGTGAGAGGCAAAGTCTTCTGCAGTATCATTGTAAGCAGAATGAAGGAAGTGGTAGAGATGAAGCTAAGGGAACAACAAGCTGGATTTTGGCCTAGAAGATCATGTGTCGACCACATCTCCACTTTAAGAATAATCATCAAAAAGAGCATAGAATGGCAAAAAACATTCATCATAAACTTCATAGATTTTAAGACTGCGTTGACACCCTTCATGGCAATTCACCCTGGAACGTCTTGAAATAGTAGGATAGCCAATAAAAATAATTAACATCATCAAGACTTTATTCTAAGGTACAGCTTTCCCAGTTAAAGTAAACATAGGCTTGAGTGAATGGCTTAACATAGACACTGTCTCAAACAAAGATAGATTCTCTCATCTCTTCTGTGTGGCATTGCTATTGACTTCATTATGAGGGGGGGAAAAGGTTTAGAGGCATACAATACAGGCCACACAGGGCTTAACAGTACACTAGAAATCTAGATTTTGCTGACAACATAGCTCTTCTAAGTAATTGCTCAATCAACATGCAAGCAACGACCAAAAGACTGTCTAGCATTGCAAAAAATACAGGGTTAATAATCAGTAATGAAAAACACATCTAATGAGAACCCCAGCAACTTCCAACTCGAGCATTCCTTTATAAGGCAAAAGAATACAAGAGGTGAATCAATTCACACATGTTGGACGTAAGGTGCAAGCCAATGGGGATACCCAGAAGGAAATAATGTCATCAATTGGCAAGTTGGCAGCTGCATTCACTAGCTTAAACAAATTTTGTTCATCAAAATCTACAACTTAAAGACCAAACTATGAATCTTTAATTCAAATGTTATTTCCATCTTAACATATGGGTGTGAATGCTGGAAACCACCAAAGGTATAGATAAACATCTAAATGCCTTTGAAAGCAAATGTATCAGGAAAATAACAGGTATTAAATGAAGTGATTTTATAACAAATGCCACCATCTGCCAGATCTAGTCAGGTGCTACCTCTTGGCCACTAACTAGATTGCAATGAGGGATCTATCCACTGGATCCCATGTGTTTTAAGTCTCCAGAGTCTGAACTGAGTCCAGACACTGCCCTAGTCTTGGGGCCTGTAGGTACACTGTCAAAGTGCAGATCCTATATCTAATATCCCCTCCTGAAAGCTGAAACCTTATGATCCAACTATCTAGCTACTGGGGCCATTATTAAATCCCCAGACCTCCCATAGCTTAAACATACCCTCTCCCAGAATTCCAGCCAGCTGGGTGTTCTGGTTTCCACAGATTAACTCTTCAAGGGTATGTGTAGGGCCCTACCAAATTCACAGCCATGAAAAACACATTACAGACTGTGAAATCTGGTCTCCCCCAGTGAAAATTGGTCTTTTGTGTGCTTTGACCCTATACTATACAGATTTCATGGGGGAGACCAGTGTTTCTCAAACTGGGGGTCATGACCCAAAAGGAAGTTGCGGGAGGGGGGGGGTCACAAGGTTATTTTATGGGGGTTGCGGGATTGCCACCCTTACGTCTGCGCTGCTGCCTTCAGAGCTGGGCAGCTGGAGAGTGGGAGCTGTTGACTGAGGGCCCAGCTCTTGACTGAGGGCCCAGCTCTGCAGGCAACTCCGCAGACGTAAGGGTGGCGATATTGCAACCGCCCTACAATAACCTTGTGACATCCCCACTACTCCTTTTTTGGGTCAGGACCCCTACCATTACAACACCGTGACATTTCAGATTTAACTAGCTGAAATCATGGCATTTGTGATTTTTTAAATCATATGGCCATGAAATTGACCAAAATGGGCTGTGAATTTGGTAGGACTCTAGATATGTGGCAGGTCTAACACACAGCACGCAGACTTTGCACAGGATTGCTACACATATTGCTCTTTACATCAGAAAAGCATAAATGTATAAAAAATAATAAACTCTACACATATTTCCATTTCCTCACCACACCACAGCATTCTTTTGGCTGGGGTCAGATTTCTCCAGGACCATCCAGGGTCCTTCTGCTGCGATGCACAACTAGTCTTCTCAATCATGGAGCCTCCTTTTTGCAGTTTGCCTTCTCTGACCTTGGCTGGTCCATGTCCTTCATCTCTCCTGCCCTAAGATTCTGTACCTATCCCAGTGATTCTCCTGAGTTTATATATCCCACCACCACCTAGTTCCTTTGTTCTTCTTCTGATGATTTTCCACTATCTCCACTTCTCCAGCCCTGTGCAGGGAAATGGAAGAAACTAGCTTCAGTCAACCTCCTTAGCATACTTATTGTTTGGTTAAAGTACAGTTGTTAAGGGTAAAGTCTCTCTGTTGTCCCTGGTCGGGCAGTGATGCCACACAGCCCTTGCCAGTACAGGTGGAATCCATATACATACAGATGCATTCAATGATTCAGCAATTTTCATAGTAATAACTTCATAATATCAGCCAGAATTCCTATGTTGTACAGACAGATTCCCCAAACTGGCACACTCTGAAATTCATTTTAGCATTTTAGCATTCACTTTAGCATTAATGTGAATTATGGGCCAGAGTCTCTCCTGCACCCAGCTTCACAGCAGAGTGGGGAGATGTCCAGAAGGCAGTTACTGCTCCCCAATTCTCTGCTCCAGTCCTAGGATAAATTAGAACATCTTGGGGCTATTCTAACTTACTTCAGCTGCCTCTGGTCTCCAAGGTATTATACCCTTGTTGAGGGTTGACAGAGCACAATATACTCCAGCCACACCCCTATTCCCATGCTAATATGCCTCTGCATTGGCTGGTTGCAGCTGGGAAAGGCACAGAAGCCAGTTCTGGTGTCAATACACCTGCTGACGACTCATTCATTCCCAGGGAATCCCAAACAGGAGACTTTCAGGAGATTTCTATTCCCTTTGAACAGCCTCAGTGGTGCAAAGAGGGCAGATTGGGGCAGAAAATCTGCTCCTATATTCTGCATGAATTCTAAAGAACATACGTAAATTCAGACCAAAACTATCTTTGAGAATTTATTTTAAATAGTTGTGCAATCTCAGACATCTGCCTTGAGCAAAGAATCTCCTACTTGAAGAATTAAGCTGTGGAAATAACCTCCAGTAAATATACAAAAATACAATGCAACAAATAAAGCCTAAGGTCCGCCACTCTTTAAATTAGGGTTTAGAAGTGGCATGATAATAATTAAAAGCGTATTCATGGTTAAAACATTTTGTCTTTTATATAAATATGTAAGATGTATGTACACACACAATAAACTGTTATAAAGTATTATATAAGGCTGTTACAAATCATATCCTACCCAGAAATATTGTTCAAATAATTATATACCTTTATTTAGAAGAGTTGGGCTCTTAGTATGTTGATCTTCCCTTTTTATTAAGATTGACTGAAAGTATATCATAAAGCTTTGTATAAAATTGTTAGCACACTTAACGTCAAACCAAACGTAATGTTGGGGTTATAGCAACACCTAGTGCCTGAAATGTGAAATCACCTGTAATTCCAGACTGATGTGTGCATATCATTTATTTCAGTGCTCTCCTAATTTCTTAAATATAGTGTCAATCTTGTAAATCAATAAAAGAATGGTGAGGACCTTGCCTTTTTGTTATTTCTCCCAAAGTGGTGAACTAATATTTTTCTTGGGTGAATGGTTTATTCTTCCCTTGTTTAACCCTTTTTGTTCAGAACGTTTAACATTTCAAGACACAGTCTATTTTAAAAATGTATATGTTTAGAAGGATTGTCCGATTTCATGTTTGTTCTCCCAGTTATCTTCTATTCCGGGGTGGCCAACCTGTGGTTTCGGAGCCACATGAGGCTCTTCAGAAGTTAATATGTGGCTCCTTGTATAGGCACCGACTCCGGGGCTGGAGCTACAGGTGCCAACTTTCCAATGTGCTGGGGGGTGCTCACTGCTCAACCCCTGGCTCTGCCACAGACCCTGCCCCCACTCCACCCCTTCCGCCCCCTCCCCTGAGCCTGCAGTGCCCTCGCCCCTCTCCCCTTCCCCCCCCAGAGCCTCCTGCACACCATGAAACAGCTGATCGGGAGGTGCGGGGAGGGAGGGGGAGGTGCTGAATGGCAGGGCTGCTGGTGGGTGGGAGGCGCTGGGAACTGGGGTGGGGAGCTGATGTGGGGCTGCTGACATATTACTGTGGCTCTTTGGCAATGTACATTGGTAAATTCTGGCTCCTTCTCAGGCTCAGGATGGCCACCCCTGTTCTATTCTCTTCAGTTTCTTTTTCTGCCCTTAGATGTCTTCTTGTAGTAGCAGCACCACCTACTGACTGACCTCCCATACAGACATGGATTATTCCAGCTGTAACTCATACTGTCCCTAGTTTATGGAAGGGAAGCGACTTTCTTCTTTATCACCTTAAGCAGCAGTCTGTTAATGAAGCATCTACATTTGCTTGGTATTGGTGAATCTGGGAGCATATAAGGTCATAGTTATGAATCAGGAGTGCAGAATAATCCTATATAGAGTAAATTTTGGAGCACATCTCATTAAAGGGAAACTGATAGAGTCTTCTGCATTAAGAATATTTACAAAAACTGATCGCTTTGTATTTGTGAATTTAAGTATTAAAGGAGGACTCTGTTATTATTTGTACAGTTCTTTGAAAATTGAAAGATGTATTAACATTTTTGTTCTGCTGGAGTTTGGGTGGCTCCCAGCAAGTATGTCTTTGATATGTGGCCACTCACAGACCTTTCTGAAGCTGACGGGCATGATAGCCACCTTCCATTCAGACTAAATAAGGGAACAATTAAATGCCCCTTTGTTTAGTGATAGCTGGAACGTTGGAAGCTACATCCCAAGGACTAGACTGAATGTAAATGTAGGGGCTTGGGGATTAATTGGTGGAGCTGTGTGGGGCTGTGGGTCCAGCAGTGAGACCAGGCAAAAAGCAGGCAGGAAGCAGCAGAAAGCCAGGGGACATCAAGAAAAGCATTTATAGTGTGACCCTGAGAAAAAGCCGAGAGAGAGAGAGAGAGAGAGAGAGAGATTTGGGGAGAATGCTGGCTGGACAGGCAGACTTGGAATTGTGACCTCTCATCATTTGACCCTACTATATCCAGGTAAACAGAATTTTATGTAAATTCTTTGCAAATAAACAAGAGTTCATCAAAGATATACCTGACTCCATGATCATTTTCTCCTCCTTATGGAAACAACCCACAGGACCCTAAATATTGCCTAATCACTTGGGTCAAAAAGGGTAACACGCTCTGTCTCTGTCTCTCACTCTCTTGATATATATAAAACATACAGACACATACAAACAACACACACATTTAATTCTTAAATTCACAAATGCATAACTCCAAACTTTACTGAATGCAAGATAGTGCTGATTGTTTAGGAAGGTAAATAAAGATTGAAGTGCCTGACTTGAGACATCCTTGTTCAACAGAAAGAAAAGGAGTACTTGTGGCACCTTAGAGACTTATGCTCAAATAAATTTGTTAGTCTCTAAAGTGCCACAAGTCCTCCTTTTCTTTTTGTGAATACAGAGTAACACTGCTGCTACTCTGGAAGCTTGTTCAACAGCTGAGCTGTGAAATGGCACAAGTTTGCCTTGGATCTAATAATAACAAAGTGCTGATTCAGTTGCTTAAATTGGGCCAGTTAAACAGCAAATGTGGCTATTAGTAGCAGAATGGTACAATTCCAACCCTAGAACAAAAGCATAGAATATTCTGCATTGTGACTGAAGCTTTGTGTTTAAAAGACAGTGTGCTCCTACCTAGGTAAAGTGAGTTGGAGTAATCCAGCCTGAGGTCACAAAGGTATGACATTCCCCACAATGGCTTCATTTAGAGGTTAAAGAGGGTGGGGGAGAGAATTGACTCCTGTCGGAATCCACAGAATGAAGGAACAGTTGTCCATCACTACTCTCTGGAAGCATCCTGAAAGAAAGCACTGGAGCAATTTCATCTACTTCCCACTGACCCCTGCTACATCTCTGAGACAAGACAGTAGCAGGTCATGCTTACCAGTATTGATGCTAAAGACAGTTCCAGGAGTATGAATATAGATGGCCTCTCCTATTCAAGGATAGGAGGAAGTCATCCATGAGTGCCACTAGCATTCTCTGTCCCATGATGTGGTCTAAAGCCTGACTCTAAGAGGTCCAGCATGCTGGTGGTAGATACATGTATTTGGATATGATTCTTAGCTAGTTTCTTGATTATTGTGCTCAATAATGGGAGGTTGGACACTGGGCAGTAGCCTATGGGACCTTCTAGCTCAAGAGAAAGTTTTCTTGACAATAGGCCAGACTAAGGTGTGATTTGGGGTAGATAGGTCTGTAGGTTTTTCTCAAAAGGTTATGCTGACAATCTGTCTCCAGGGTGGTAGGTGCTCCCAAGGATGTTTCACCAGCCACGATGAGCGACAGTCTGAGTCACAGGTGCTGATTCAGATTCCTTCCTGCACTTCTAGTGTGCCTTGCTTTATGGAAGGCTGAAGTCTGTAAATGGTGGAGATGTGATTTTGAGCTGGTCTCAGTGTACGGTTGCTGCTGTCCAGAGATGGCATTCTGTATATGGTGATCTTCTCAGCTCAGTATGTTGACAGCATCTCACATCAAGCTGAGCTGAGTGGTGTGGAGGCATTTTGGAGTAACAAAACAAATCAAAGTCCAACACATTGTGCAGAATGGGAGTTAGCAGCTGCAGTAGCAGAGAAAAATATTTCTTCGTTTCACTCATGGCACTGCATAGAAGTTTAGGAAATCTTTATGTTGGAACTGATCTGCATCTGATCTTGTTTTCTGCTGTCAAGTTGCCTTCCCTCCTGCATCTTCTGTTCCTGGGTTACCAGCACTGTGGTGATCTGCAGAAGCGATTGGGATGAAGATAGCCAGTGGGTTAAAGACAGCAATCACTCTATGATCCTAAGGGTGGTTCCCTCAGTAGTAAGGGGGTAGGTAATCTAATATTTACCTACATGAGGTTTTGTGAGAATTAGTTAAATCTTTTGCACCGTGCTTTCAGAACATAAAGCATTTCAGTAAATACAGTAAGTACTAAGCATTATTAATTATTCTTAATAATATTTTCCAAACTTCCTGTGTTTACAAAACTAGGGCAAGAAACATGCCAGAACAGGCTTCCTTATGAGATTTTCAGCACTACCTGCTAATTGAGCCAGAAACATAAGAACCTTTTTTTTGTCTGTGTGGTGTTTTGAAACTTCTGCTTCCATTCCTGGAACACAGGAACGTGTTGAATGAGGTTAAAAAAGCCAACACCCAATGAGTTAAAAAAAGTAAACAAAACTCATATGCCCAAAAAGTTCACTTCCACTTGGGTTCCAAGTTTTAGGAGCAGATCTGAGCGGTTTTATTATTTTTACTCAACCAGTGTTAGCCTGTTCGTAGGCGTAATACAGAAAACCCTTGTAAATTATCATTATCTTGTAGCATGTTCACTAATAACCAAAGAAGCAGAATGATACTTTGCAAGTGGTTGAGTGTCTCGCACTTTTCAGCTCAGTGTGCTGAGAACAATCTGCTGCTAACAATGTGCACGCACACTGTATTAGATGAGGAAACAGAAGTGATGTTACAATGGGTGAGACTGTGCTGAGAGTTCTTGGTGTCATGATATCTTGTGCATCGGTTATAGGATCAGACGTTTTTTCTAACTGGTCATCTCTGAGGTGTTAAAGCAGACAGTAACATTTTAAAAAATGCCTAAGTGACATAGGCACCTAAGTCCCATTTTCAATAGTCACGTAGACATTTAGGAGCCCTCAGCACGTTGGCTTTGAATGAGACGTAAGCATTTTCAAAATTTCTACCCAGTTTCCACAGAAGAAAAAAGTTAATAGGAACTAAAATGAAGGGTTAGGTTTGGACCCAGAAACTTTCTTTGTTGCCACCAAGTAGAATTGGCGACATTATCTCCCATTATAATGGCAAAGCACCTGATTTTGTACCTACAGTGCAAAATATGCTCCCCTCTGTCTGTCATACTCAGAAAATGAACAGCTTCATGCTAAACTAACTGGAACACCAATAGGACCTTTGCATTCAGCTGCAGGTAGAGCAGTTTCCAGTAGCCCAACCTAGATGTGGTGAAGACACGAATCATTGTGGCCATGTTACCATTCAGGAAAAAGAGGCACTCAGATATTAGGACATGCTCAGATGGTACAGTAGTAGGGCCATATAAGTACCTAGGCAGATAGATATATCTGCCAGACAGCAAAAGCATTTTTCACTGCTGCTGCTATATGGGTGTCAAGGAGCAACGATGAGTCCAACAGGACCCCGAGATTATGCACCACTATGGCAGATGGCCATGGTTACATTTTTCCCATAGACAAAAGGCATGCTCAGACTTTCAGACTGAATGTTTTATTTTTTAATTCAAGAATACAACTCTTCATAATCTTTGCTGCTCTTTCTACTTTTTCTCATTTGTTTCTTCTACCATCCTGCTCCTATGCTTGGAACAGTCCCCACTTGCTCACCAAACACTTCCTGTCTCCTCCAAATGACTTCTCAAAAACATACCTGTTCAACCAATCTCCCATTCTTTCCTAATAACCCTTTGTTTCTAATGCTGTCCAGCCTCTTGACTTACTCCTACTGTAAGGATGAGACCAGGGATGTGCATTTGCAGAGCTTTCTATGAATTGCACAGGAGTTGTATTAATAAATACATATTTCCTTAAGGTGAAGGTCTGTGTACAGTACACACCCATGAGCATTTCCTTTGGAAATATTTATGACTTTGGCACTATTTAGGTTTCTGAACTCCCTTGTAATGACCGTATAAATTATGTAATTAGGCTATCATCTCACGCTTCAGTTACCCTAGACAGACTGCAAATTCTGCTCTCTTTGTTCTAAGTCTCATTGGTGAGTCTTAGCTTTCGAAAGAAAAGTAGGTGTGTATGTTTGTATTAATTGATGGGCTGCTTGGAGTGAAAGATTCCTTAAAAAAAAATCACATATTTGACTTAGCTTAATACATACCAGGTACTTAAAAAACCTCACTGCTATGTAATGTAATTTTAAGGTACTCCCATATCATGATGATGACCGGTTGAAAACAGATAGGTATACTCTGCGAAAGGTACAACATTATAGCGTTCTGGTTTGCATATATGTCCACTAGAGGGCTCACTTTGCTATACAAATAGGACTCTCCTGCACACTAATCTCTTTAGGGCATAACTCTCAACCTTCCAAGACCCAAATGTGGGATGCAAGGTATGACAAAAACCCAAAATGAAGGGTTCAAAATATGTTCAATGCAGGAAACTTAAAATGCTGTGAGATCCTTCCTTTAGCATAAATTACTGTTTCCAGAACTTCCATTTTATGATTTTTTAATTCTGATGTCGTACTTTTCACAATAAAAATGAAGGGACACTAAATCTATATGAGGTGAAAGAATTTAAAATGAGTGCTGTCCCTCGAAAGGAGATACAGTTGAGGGGTATGCTTTAAATGCAATATCTGGAAACAGGGATTATCAGAATCCTATGCAATTCAGCAATAGGAAAAACAGAAATGATGTGTTTATTTGACTGGATAATAATTCCTTTGTGTTATTACTGCTCTAACCTCAAAATACATAAATGACTTCCCTTTAATAGGGTTGTCCCAATAACCATCTCAACTGTGCTCAGTTCTCTAGCAAATATTCATTCTGACTCAGTCCCTTCTTTGGGGTCATTTAAGCAGGACATTAGGAAATGAGAAGCAGAGAGAAGCTTGTAGGGATTATTTAATATAAAATAGGGGATAATAATTCCCAAAGGTAAGGATCTTATGTACAGTGTACTCCAATCATTGTTCCCTTTGGTGATAGCTTATGATTTTGGAGTTAATGTGGTTTCGTAGAAGATGGTTTAGTTCCTGTTTCAGGGATGTGAGATGTACAATAGAGGTCTCCAATCCCTTGGTTATGTCATGTTTGATTACATTGTGTCAGATTAGTTAGCCACTCTTTGTAACTAGACTCTGGGCATACCTAAAACTCTTAAGTGCAGATGAGTCCTTTTTTCTGTGAAACAGCAACACATCAGCAAAGCACATCCAGATGTTGGCAAGATATGCTGTATGTTTTAAGAGGGCATTAGGGGCTTGATCCAAAAGTTCATTGAAGTCAATGGGCTTTGTATAAGAACCATAATTAGGCGCTTGGCTGTGTTTTGTTTGAATAAGAATTTTCAGCTCAGGAACATTTCTCTGGTGCTGAATTTAATATATTGGACAAATGCTGATTAACTAGAAACAATTTCCCTTTGGGTTTTCAAAATTCTTCTTCAACAAACTCTGCCTCCCTGACTTCATGGTGACCATTCCCCCTTCAGTCACTGTTCTTTTCCAACGTTTGGCCTCTTCTCTAACCCCTCCTTCTGATTCTTCACAATACACTGAGCAAATTTGTTTTTTCACTCTGCTTCACCATCTGTCAGGTACTTCCTCTCCCTCTAGGTCACTTCCCTTTATTTCTCACCTTTGCGCCTTATCTTATGCTTTCTGGTCTCTGAAAAACTTCACTTGTTGCCATGGATTAAGGAAGCTATAGTATGTAACAATAAAACCTATCATACTGTATCAGACTACTATGTGGAATGAGGCAAGGCCACATTAACAGCAAAGCTAGGTAAACACAAGAGGTTGGATGGACACTGAGCAGCAGAATTTTTTTATTGTACGACTTTCAACATTTTACAATCATCATCAAAGTTTTCATCCAGTAAACAAACCTCAGTGCAGGCAGACAAGAGAATCAGATTTCCCCCCAGATGCCAAAGCTTGGCCTTCACTTCTTTTCTACCTCACTTTCAGGTATCGACTCCCGTCACATCCCCTCAAAGGGAAAAACAGAAGAATGAAAGTGGAGTGCTACTGCAGGAGAACCTGGGCTGAGTATGAAGGTCTTGCGTCTAGCGTTAACTGGCCCCGGGTTGGTTGTTATTCTAATTGCATTTATTTGCAGATGGGAGGTTTTCATTTGCAGGTGCTACATAAACCATCTCGACACAAACTGTTCTGCAGAAATGAGAAAGGGCAGTTCCACTTCAACTTTTAAAGCCTATTTTTTCACATAACAGAATTAATTGATACTGAATGTTCACATTAGATACTTTGGGGGCGGGGGTGGGGAATCAGCTTTCAGACCAGGCTAACACCACTGTATGCAAAGTCTCTGTCCCTCTTGTAAAAAAAATGGATTCCTTCACATAGGGAGATAATTTTGTTTTTTCTTGCGAAGGGTCCATTAACCCAGGCAAAGCTATAGAACTCCAGTTTCCATTCTAGCACCTGTAGCATAATTTAGGCTAGAGTTGTTTATACTTTCGAAGTCTGGCGGCATCCTTCACCAAATTTATTTCTGATGTCCCGTCAATAATACTATGTGTTTAAACAAAATTATTTTTTATCTGACATACTCCAATGTCAAGTTGAAATGATGACTAAAAGGCTTATATTATTCACAAGCAAGCAACAGATATATCAACGAGATATACCAACAAGAACATGTTTGGATAACTATAAGTGAGCTATTCAGATGGCAGTAACACTTTAGTTCATGCTCTCCAACACCCAGGTCATACCTCTACAAAGCTTTAATCCAAGTTTATATGTGATGCTGTTATCTAGGGTTGAAATCCAGGACCCGTTGAAGTCAATGGCAAAGCTCCCCAGGAATCAAGTCCGATTTGTAAAGGAAGCCTGTTTGGACATATTCATGGTCATCATGTAACTACTAGTTGGAAGATCTAATGATTGACTCTCTCACTGTTTCCTCCATGAGTCAGTTAGCATTCCCTCTCCCACAGAGGCACACTTATCATTCACAGTATCCTTCACTTCTGCAGAAAGGAATGAGACTGTAGAGCTTGTTTTCAGAAATAATCCACTCTCCTGCAAGGCATCTATTCCTTAGGTGTGCAACTGTTCCATTTTGCCTACAACATGGATTTTAGATCAAGGCCATGTGATATGAGCAGGTCTGATTAGATCATATGATGTGATTCAGTGCTGTTTGGCTGAATGACAAGTCTTGTTTCCTGAAAAGGGAACAACCTCTGAGCCATGGAGGATATTGTCTTTTGTATTTGCCTTAGAGCTTTAGGGAGAGTGTAGAACAGAGTGGAAATGGTGGCAGATCACCATTCATTTAAGTAAAAGATCCAATGTAATGAAAATTATGTCTTTTGCCTTTCAAACAATGTCAGCAGCTAATACATATGTATTAATGACTGAGTCATATTTAGTGGGTGCTCATTTCTTTTACTACACTGAATTGAAGCACTATGATTGTTCCTAAATAAACACATCTAATCAGAGCTTTGAATCTCTTGGAATTAATAAAGGACCAGCAGCTGGACAGAATACTGCCACTCTTCTGAAGCTGTGCGACTGATATGCTGCTGCAAACAGGTGTGGCTAGACCTTCAAGTCTGCCCCTACTTTCCACTATACTGTAACGTTTTACTGGTTGTAGAGTTGCAGAATACCATCCCGTGAAATTAAATGGCATTACAGCACTCCAAAAATACTAGAGTAATATCATCATTACGGACTGTCACAACAGCTCCTATCGTGGAGGCTTAGGCAGGCAGGGAGTGGGTGTGTGCAGGGGATCTCTTCTAGTGCAGATCTGTTTTTAAAAAGCCATTAGTTTAATAGATGTGGTAAGCTAGAAGCCTAGCAGCATAAGCACTCTGGTGCCGGGTCTTGTTTTTGTTTTGCATGTCTACAGCACCTAGTGCAATGAGTCACAAATCCCTGACCAGGGTCTCTAGGTGTTACTGCAATATAAAGAACAGTAAAGTCTATGCTGCTTGAGTCAGCCAACAGGTGCCACAGCAAAAGTCTTTCAGAAAGAGCAGTTCTCCCCCATTTACGGTCAGGAATGCAAGTTACACTAATTAATAAACTGCAACAAAATCCGCTCAGAGTTTAAACAGAACAAAAATTAAAGGACCTGCTTGAACTACAGAAGTCAATCATTTATAACCTATTGAGATGATAACACAGCTATCTGCCTACCTACCAGCACTTACATAGTGCTTATCACTATACCTATCTCCTCTAAGATATTTTACGTTAGCCTACTCCCTATTAACTGCAGCTCTTTTCTGCTTAGCAATGAACCATTTTTATAGGGCTCCTGGGTGTAAGCCCTTAGGTCCTGATGGCCTTGTAATCAACCCTCATTACCCCAATCCTTTGTAACTGTGTTGAAGGTGTGGTCTGCTAGCGTCCTGACCAAAGTTAACCACCTGTCAGCTGGATCATGGATTGGAGAACAGGGCCTCTGCTTACAAAAGAAAGTGGAATCCCCTTGTTAAATACTTGCCATTCAAGCTCTGCTTAAAAAGGACAATCAAGCAATTTATCACTGGTGCACCAAATTTCATACACCTTACAAGTTACATATTGAACCAGGAAATATTCTTCTCATTTCCCCTACTGCATTTTTAAAATATATCCTAACAATGAATAATTCAAACAAACTAAATGTGTTTTGTCCTCACTGCAGGACTGAAACATAAACAGAGCTGTATTTGTGTACAATGTGCATAGTGCAGTCATAATACATACTACCTAGCTCTTACATAGCACTTTGTCATCAGTAGATCTCAAAGCACATCATAGTCTTTGATGTATTTATCCTCACAACAGCCATGTGAAGTAGGGAAGTATCATCATTCCCATTTTACAGATGGGGAATTGATGTTCAAAGGTATTTACATGTCTAAGTCTCATTGAAATTTCAATAGGAGTTTGGCACCTAAATACCTTTAAGGATTTGGGCTACAGTGCTTTACCCAAGGTCAAGCAGAAAAGGGAATTGAACCTACATGTCCCAAGTTGTAGGCTAGTGTCCTAACCATTGGACTATTCTTTCTCTAACTGCTCAGCTATACACACACAGAATTTGCTTACGTGTAGGATCTCCATTAAGCACTATATTTAAAAAATTATTCAGTTCTGCAAAGATCTATTTTAGAAAAGAAACAAGTTGAATCAGAAGGACAATATTTGCATATTTTGGACATTGGACTAGACAATATCAAGAGACCTAATTAAGAAAAATCAGCCATATGGCTGGTAGCACTGTATGAGCATAAATCCAGGCATTGTTAATCCAAGAAATATCTCACAGATTGCTAATGTCAGATGAATAACTAATAGCATTCCATGCTGCTAAGGACTCATTCTTAGTGATAACACATACTCCTTAAGGGAAAGGGCTAGAGAACCGTTCTAAAATTTACATAGGTCAGAATGTAAATCTCTGAGGAAGTAACATATTTTTCCAAGCAGGGAAACAGAAAAGAAAAAAAAAAAAAAAGAAGATGCTTTCCTTCTCTCTAGTGGGGAAAATGGGTAAGCAATGATGGAAATTACTGCCAAACCATCACACTCACTGGGCTGCAGATAGTTTTTGCTTTCACAGAACTCTAAAATGGTGACTATTGTTAAAAAGACAATTTAACTATTCTTATTCTTTGTATTTTTATCTCTTCAGAAGTAATCCCTAAAAATCACCCTAAGATAAACTCTAACAATTGATTAAGCTCATAGTAACATCATAATCATTAATAATAATGACCACCCAGCAACATTACAAACTCATAGACGTGCACCTTTTCTCCACATTATGAGGCAATGCGCTTTTGATTCCAGAACATGGGCAGTCCCCTGTGCCTATGCGGTGTCTGCTTGGGTAGGAGTCTGCCTGGGTGCAAAGGTCTGCTCACATGTTGTAACTTGCTGGACCAGGGCCTCAGAGGTGAAAGATTATTAGTTAGCAGGGATAGTCCCTATTTAATAGCATAATGTGGACCATTTTCCGCTGTCTCTCTCTGAAAAAGTTTTGCTGATCAAATGTTTCAATGGAGTTGGAAAGTATATCCCTGTTTTTCTCCTCAGAATGTCAATATTTTTAACTTTCCAGGTGCTGCCAGGTATTTCATTCTCTCCATTTCACAGACAGAGAAGCTGAGATCTAGAGAGGATAAAGGATTTGCCCAAAGTCACAGCAAGTCAGTGCCCAAACTGGGCTTAAAACTACACAGATCATTGTATGACACCTCTTTTTGATTACTCATGTGCATCTTTATTCACCTGTTGATCTAATGTTATCCTTATAATATGAATAAGCACTATTCTCTGTAAATTTGTGCTGCTGGTGAATTTGAATATAGGTTGAAAATAATGATAGATGGCTCCCTTTGTTCAATCACCATGTAAGGTCAAATTCTGCAGTTCTTAAAAGCACAGTGATTGCTTTTGAGTTAGTTTTTCTCTTTATCAGATGTGCTTATCGTATCATTGTAAGTACATGAAAACAGTTAAAAAACACACTAATTTTCTAACAGATTTATCAGTGTATGGTCAGAAGGACTTCAGGATCACAGTGGTATGAGCCTTAATATGCTCTAAGAAAAGGAGTACTTGTGGCACCTTAGAGACTAACAAATTTATTTGAGCATAAGCTTTCGTGAGCTACAGCTCACTTCATCGGATGCATTCCAATGCTCACGATGAAGCTTATGCTCAAATAAATTTGTTAGTCTCTAAGGTGCCACAAGTACTCCTTTTCTTTTTGTGAATACAGACTAACACGGCTGCTACTCTGAAACCTGTTAATATGCTCTGTATATTTTATATGAGGTCCTGCCACAAAGAGGCACCCTCCACCAATGTAAAAGAAACAGGAATGGACTGAATTAATGGGAAATATCAGATTCACAGGAAATACCAGTAACTGGAAGAACTGAGTCAATATGGTCTATGTATGCTGTTATACCTGACCCACTTGAGAAGTTCCTGTCTACGCGTACGTTGCAGCTGGGGCCAACACACTAGCTAGATTAAAGCTAGCTGGGGTATGTCTACCTGAGCTGCAATCAAATATACAACGTCAGGATGTTCGCATGCTGAAAGAAAAGGAGGACTTGTGGCACCTTAGAGACTAACAAATTTATTTGAGCATAAGCTTTCGTGAGCTACAGTTCACTTCATCGGCTGCATTCAGTAGAAAATACAGGGGGGAGATTTATATACATAGAGAACATGAAACAATGGGTGTTACCATACACACTGTAACGAGAGTGATCAGGTAAGGTGAGCTATTACCAGCAGGACGGGGGGCGGGGGAGGAGAGGGGGGGAGGAGAACCTTTTGTAGTGATAATCAAGGTGGGCCATTTCCAGGAGTTGACAAGAACGTCTGACCACCTTGATTATCTACTACAAAAGGTCCCCCCCCAAATTGCTGTCCTGCCGGTAATAGCTCACCTTAAGTGATCACTCTGGTTACAGCTGGAAATGGCCCACCTTGATTATCGTACACATTGTAAGGAGAGTGATCACTTTAGATAAGCTATTACCAACAGGAGAGTGGGGTGGGGGGAGAGAAAACCTTTTGTAGTGGTAAACACCCATTTTTTCATGGTTTGTGTGTATAAAAAGATCTACACTTTCCACAATATGCATCTGATGAAGTGAGCTGTAGCTCATGAAAGCTTATGCTCAAATAAATTTGTTAGTCTCTAAGGTGTCACAAGTACTCCTTTTCTTTTTGCGAATACAGACTAACACAGCTGCTACTCTGAAACCTGTCACATGGTGAAAGGTCGTTAATGTATCCTACTAGTCAACTAGACAAAAGAGTGTTTATCAGGGGCCAAGCACTGACATTTGCTGTATGGCAGTGCAATCGTCAAAGCGATTCCTTCTGAAAACAGAAGTGACTGTATATCATGACCTTTTATATTATCTTCACCAAATTCTCTGAAAGGGAACCCTGACTGCATGTTATTTAGCCCACAGAGCTTTGCACTGCAGAACGTTTTCATTTAAATATTAAATGTAAACACCCTGGGCAGTGTAAGGGCAGAAGTGATGATAACTTACAGCGAGTTCCCGCGGGGCGGGGGGGGGAGGTGTGGATTTACTTGAAAAAAATAGAAACTATATATATTTTCTTTCTTGAAGCTAAAACAACAACATGAAGATTTGTTGTTTCTTTAATAATTGAACATTTAGGGGCATGGCTACATTTTTAGTGGGAACTCTGTGATATCAACCTTCCAGAGCACAAAGTCCTTAGATTTCCACCTGCGAGTCAAGGATGTTTTTCTATTAACATTATAGTTGTATCAATGAGATTTATTCATTGTTCCAAAGTTATGAGTAACAATTAGCATGCTGATGTCCACTGATTAAAAAAAAAAAAGGACTTGGGTAAATAAATCAGCTTAAAAATGATCCCTCTCTGCAAACACCAGCTGCACAGGAAAAGGAAGACTGTTAGCCATCTTTCACTGATGTGCTATGCCGATCCAGTAGCTGCATCTAAGCAATCTCTGGCAGCAACCTAATATATCCTACCCTCCACAGGAAAGAACTATGTAGGAAAACAAAAAGGCAGAACAATTGTGTGAACTGAACTCCCCATCTTAGTCTGAAAACATCTGGCCTCTGAATGTTTCATTCATTCATTTTATTTATTTGGTTCGAAACATGCCGGAGTCTACGAGCCTTTCACAGTTATTAAGAGAGAAAACAAATGGTGGTGGAAGACCCTGCTCAGGGGTCCTTCTTTTTTATATGAGGTAATCTGCATTCTAGAGCTGTTCCATATCTGAGGATATCTGAAGCGTAATGAGGCTGAACATGGCGGATCGCTGGCGTTTGTAGTATTGTAAATAGATGGAGTATTAGGAATTCTGGGAATACAGGAAGCATTGCGGATATTTGAAATGTTGAATGTTGGGGTTAACAAGTACGAAGTATTGGAGATCTGGAGACATTAGGAGCCTGGAGTAATGGGACAATTTGTGTTGAGGATATGAGTATGGAGTGAAATCCTGATTCCACTGACGTCAGTGCCCTGAAGTTTTGCCATTAACCTTCATGGAGCCAGGATTTCACCCATGCAGTGCTAGGTACTCAGGACAGTAAGCATCTACATCACTTAAGTCCTCAGAATTGGGGTTTGGTTTCACTCACGGGGACTGAAAGTCTTGACCTGCTAAAGGGTTAATCAGCGGACTGTTCAAAGAATGACTACTTCATTTTATGTAGTTAACATAACAAAGCCTGGAAATGAAAACACATTCAGAAAAATCCTTTGAGTATTTTTTTCTAATCGTTGTTATGTTATAGAGGCTTATGAAAATCCCACACGGTTTATTATAAAGTGTTTATCACTACAGATGTCAGGAATGGCTGACAAGTTTATTTTAACAATTCCGGATCTTACATTTTCCCAGTTGTTACTTTTTCTTTTCTGCTGCTTCATCCTTACAGAAGAAAGGGATTAAAGTGATGCTTGCACATTTCGCTCCAGTGTTTTAACCCTTGATCACAATGACAATTAAGACAGCACCAGTATATATAAATTAATTCGACAACTCACAAATATCAAAGCCAGTTGGTCATTGGATTCCATTTTACTTAGCTTTAACAATCCATTTGGGTTAAGTGAGTAAGATGAAATAGTGACGAAACTATCATTTAATTTCAGAGCACTTTTTATAGAAATCAGTTGTCAGTATGAAGAGCCTGTCAAGCATAATCTTATTTCCAATCCAAATTGCACTGAAGCCATAGTCATCGTTTTTGCTCCTAGAATGCTATAAATAAATAAACACTATTCATTGTGGATCCAGTCTTCCTTCCAGACCCTGACATCACGGCTTTTTTAATAAGAAATCTGGGAGCAGAGCCCTAGCTGGGGTAAATCAGTATAATTCCACTGAAAGCAAAAGAGCTTTGGTGATTTACACCAGCTGAAGATCTGGAAATCTTTCATCTAAAAACAGTAGCTTTGTGGTTTTTTACCAAGTTTAAGAAACACTGAAGCCTGTTACCCCTTCTCTCAAACACTGGGACAAATGCTATAATCCCATCTAAAATAAAATGCCTCTTGACACCAAGTTCTCTGAGTGAGGACAGTAGGAGTTGGTCTGATGTGACATCTCTTGGCAGCATTCTGGGCTGAATTTTCCTCTTCTTTACACCAGTTTTATGTGGGTGTCATTCCATCGGGTCTGATTCTCCAGTGTCTTGCCAGCGCAATAGATTTAATAATAATGGTACCAGATCTGAAGGGAAGCAATTTACACTCACTTTGCTCTGCTGTAAATGACGGGTAAAGGGCCAAGGAAGTGGATTATCAGGCCCATTGATTGTAATAGTTACTCTTGATTTATAGCAGCATACATGAGATTAGAATCAGGCCCATGGATTTTTATTCACACAAGCCCAGATCCTGGCTCTAACTTCAGGCCCTTTGTGCTGTTCATCTAGTTATCCATCTAAGGTATCCATCTAAGGTACCTACGAGGCCTCAAAGCAGCCTTAACTGGGAAGCTGGTGTTTCCCCTGCTATGTGGGTTCCCCATCTGGCTCATAGCTGGCTATGCTGGCTCCACACCAGCCTCTCCTGGTGCCGCTGGAATAGGGGCATGGCTGGGAGAGGGGCCAAATCTTGATCAGGTCTACCCTCTAGTGATCCTGGACAGCATGGTGGCCCCTTAGGAAAGATCAGTTGGCATAATTTAGAGCATTCCTGAGATTACTGTACCTTATTTCAGGGTCCCAAGTGGCCTCTGGTAGCCCTAGACATAGGCACCGACTCCATGAGTGCTCTGGGGCTGGAACACCCACGGGGAAAAATTAGTGGGTTCTCTGCACCCACCGGCAGCCAAGCTCGCCTCCAACCCCATCCCACTTCCTCCTCCCCCCATGAGCGCGCTGCATCCCCGCTCCTCCGCCTATCTCCCAGTGCTTCCTGGCCAGCCACCGCCAAACAACTGTTTGGCAGCATTAGCATGCTCCGGGTGGGGAGGAAGGCGGTGGGGGGAAGGAGCGGGAACATGGCACGCTCAGGGGAGGAGGCGGGGAAGAAGTGGGGCCAGGGCGGGGATTTGGGGAAGGAGTTGGAATAGGGGCAGGGAGGGGGCAGAGTCGGGGTGGGGACTTCAGGGAAGGGATTGGAACAGGGGTGGGGCAGGGGTGGGAAGGGGCAGGGCAGGGGTGGAGCCTCATGGAAGGGGTGGAGTTGGGGCAGGGCCAGGGCCAGAGGGGGGTCGAGCACCCACTAGAAAGAGGGGAAGTTGGTGCCTATGGCCCTAGAGATCATGGGAGCTCAGGCCATAAACCTGCTTTTGCCATATGCTCACTCGACCTGGATGCTGAACTGAACACAGACATGAGGGTCTGGATCACAGTGTCAGTGGCCCTCCATATCTCATCATACACTGGAAGCAATTTATCAGAACCTATCGTTCTCAAAAGTAAGATATCATACACTTCTGTTGTAGTGTCATCCTGGATGCCACGGAAATTATGGCTTAGATCCAATTTTTTGTTATCCATATAACAAGAATACCATTAAATTAGGTCTAAAAAAGAAGTGAATTTGTTGTTACAAACTGTAATGCTGTCATGTGTATTAGCATTAAGTAGATAATAGAGTTGGGTGAATGGTGGAAACATTTATTTTCCACTCTGTTCGCTCAAGATGACTCATGATTCAACCAGAGCATGTTTGTATCCATTTCATTCATTTTTCAGCTAGCTTTCATGTCACTGTGTTTTGTTTGTATGGCTCTTTAGGAAGAGCCTTTCATTGATATGAATGAGTATTATTCATACATGAATGTGTATATTCACATATGAACAAATGTATTCATGGATAAAAAAAGCATATTTGCTCTGGAAGCAATCACCCAGCCACCCTATATATGCATGCATTTACTTGGTGGGAAAGTGACGAGAGAAAGCTGAATTTAAAACGTGAGAGACAGCCAATAAATCTGGTTAATATCTTTCTTTCTCAGTCAGGAAGGAACTGAGCTATTTTTAAATCTGAGGATTATGAATATAGCCAAATATAAAGCACGTTCTTGTGCAAAAGAGGACATGGAAGAATTTAAGATGTCCTATAGTTTCCTAGGCCTGTAGAGTCCCATTGACAATTGCTGTGGCTAGCCTGGACCCAACTCTAGGACCAAAGCCTTGCTGTCTAACCTGTGCTGATGTGCTCTTTAAATTCTTTTTTTGTAATTATTGATGTAATATATATATTTATATTTATATCACAGTCATTAAAAGATGAAGCAGAAATATGCTAATCAATGAGAACCAGATTAAGGAATGGTGGAGAAATTATTCTGAAAGGTCGATGAATGAAGAGAATCCAAGAGAACCAGGCCATCTGAGAAAACCAAACCAGGGTCTGGTGGCACCAGTCCTGGAGGAAGAAATGGGCAAAACATTGAGTAACATGAAAAATTAGAAAGTTCTCAGCCCCAATGGCATACCAACAGAAGCATGGAAGGGCCTGAGTCAAGTGGACACGAACATATTAACACAACAGTTTAATTTCATCATGAGGATTGAGGAGATGTCTGATACCTGGGGAAAGAGCACATTAGTATCAATATTTAAGAGAAAAGGAGACATACAAGACTGTGGTAACTACTGTGGCATTAACCTCACGCCCCGCATAATGAAGATTTGGGAGAAAGTTATTTATAAATGACTAAAAAGAGAAATAAAGGTCAGTGACAATCAGCTTGGATTCATGCTAGGCAAGTCACTAATGGATGCTATTTTGTATTAAGATTGCTTATGGAAACATATAGAGAAAAGAGGAAAACCCTGCACATAGTATTCATCAATCTTGAGAAGGCTTATGACCATGTCATCTGGTGGTGTATGAGAATAGAACAGATACCTGAAGAGTATACCAGACTCATCTAGGACATGTACAAGAGTTCTGTTACCACAGTCAGAAGGCCATGTGGGGAAACTGAACTGTTTCCAGTAAGAGTTGGAGGGAGTACATCAAGACTTGGCACCGACACCCTTTTTGTTCATGTTAGTGCTCAATACATTTGCAGAAATCAGAGAATGGCACCCTGGTGCATGCTTTTTTGCAGATGATGTAGTGCTCATAGGGGAGAGCAAAAAGACAGTGGAAGAGTTAGAGAGCTGGAGGTGCGTACTTGAAAGAAATAGCATGAAAATCAGCAGAAACAAAACAAATCTGTAGATTTGACGATACCCTGCAGGAAGACAAGATTGTAAGTTTGGAGGGCCAGCCACTATCAAAGGTACAGAAGTTCAAGTACCTAGGTTAGATAGTATAGGAAAATGATAAACTCAATGACAAACTTATAAGCAGAACAGGATAGGCTTGGACTAAATGGAAAGAAGTGAGTGGAGTGATCTGTGATAGCAGCATGCCTATCAAATTGAAAAGTAAGATCTACAAGATGGTAATGTATTGTTCTGAATAATGGGCACTGAGGAAAAGACAGGATCAGATCCTGAATACAGTGGAAATGAAAATGTTAAGATGCATCCTTGGAGTGACAAGGATGGACCATGTTCGGAATGAGTGAATTAGGGGGAAGTGTGAAGGTGGTACTAATTATAGAAAAGTTGAGGGAGTTCAGGCTTAGATGGTTTGAGCATGTGTGAAGAAGATCAGAAGAATATATAGGAAGCAGGGTGTTACACTTAGACGTGGAGGGTAAGACAAGGGTTAGAAGACCCAAAACTAGATGGCTGGATGTCATTCAAAATGATCTCATTGGCTGTGGAGTTTCTGAAGAACTGTTCCAAAACACACTGGAATGCAGAAGGAGGACTCAAATAGCTGACCCCATATAGATGGGACTAGGCGAGAAAAAGGTGATAATTATTTATATTCCTATTAAGATGGCAGTTCATACAGTGAGTGCTATGAGGTAAGCTTTTGAGGGAGGGTAAACCAAGACTTAAAACTGCATTGAGCATAGTTTAACATTTGGCCCACTTTATCATGTTAAAAAAAAAAGGTTTATTTTCTGTGCAAGAATCATTGTCAACATCGCTCTCTAGTTTGGAACATGACAAAGGAATCTGTCATGTGCTTAACTTCACTCATTGTATTTGCTACCCATTCATTCATTATCTCAGTGTAATAAGTTATATTTCTTTCCCTAAGCATTTTTTTAAAAGCATCATTTTCATAATTAGTTCATTCACCTTTAAAAATTGACTTTTAAAAAAATCTGTCAGCACTGGAAAAACAGACTTTTTTTGATCCAAATGAAATTTGCATGTTACAAGTTACGTGTTAGTCCAATAAAAAAGTATTATTTTAGCTACCAGGTCTGCTATTACATTTTAGAGGTTTAGTAGACAGATGAATCATTGGCAGAGTATTCAGATATACTCTGGTTTCTTATAATACCTGTAAGGTATTGCACCCCTCTTATTCACAGTGGGGTTCACACTGATTGGGTAGTTATTTATGTAAGTATTAGGCTATATTGTTATCATGACTTTAATGCAGGACTCCAGAGATTAATTTAAAGTCTGATATGAAGAGACAAAACTTGCAAAACTACTTATCCAAGACCCGCACTATGTTTGATATTAGAAATTGGCTCTACTAAATACAGATGTTTAAACAGAGTAATATTTTCCCTGTGGTTTCCCTTTTTTGCTATGTTCTTTTTCCTCTCAGTGCAATGCTAGTTTTGATGATCCAAGGGGCCCAATACACTTTCATGGGAAGCCAACAGGAATCTTTTCATGAACTTCAAGGGGAGCTGGATCAAGCCTAAAGTAAGTGATTGTCACGGGGCATCAAGTAGGATATTGTGTGCCAAAGACGAGATAGGCTGGAAATCTAATATGTCATGTCTAATATGAGTCTACTGAAATGCATATCCTCTCAGGGATGGCACCTCTCCACACTGGTGAGTGAAATCCATGGATAGAAGTCAATACACTTAGAGTATGAAATTACATTTATGTTCAAACATGCAAGTGAGATGTAATTGCCTGCAACAGCAAACCAAAGTGGCTGAGCTAAAGAGACTAGCTGCCAGATGGCACTCAGCAATACAGCACATGGGAATATTGCTAGAAATAAGGTTTTCATCAGCAGAGACAAGTGGCACAGTACCATCCTTTGCCACCTTCACTCCCCTCCCCTCTTTCTTCTCATCTTTTATGATGTGATTTGTCTTCTTGATGTCCATTATGGGACTTCATTAGTGTACTAATTCTTAGAAAGCTTTTGGCTTTGTTTGATATTTTTCTGAAGGGCAATCTTAAAAGAAAGTTAATGATTCGCAGGCAGGGCAGAAAAGGTGGGGGAGTTGCATTGTATGTAAGGGAGCAGTATGACTGCTCAGAGCTCCGGTATGAAACTGCAGAAAAACCTGAGAGTCTCTGGATTAAGTTTAGAAGTGTGAGCAACAAGGGTGATGTCGTGGTGGGAGTCTGCTACAGACCACCGAACAGGGGGATGAGGTGGACGAGGCTTTCTTCCGGCAACTAATGGAAGTTACTAGATCGCAGGCCCTGGTTCTCATGGGAGATTTCAATCACCCTGATATCTGCTGGGAGAGCAATACAGTGGTGCACAGACAATCCAGGAAGTTTTTGGAAAGGGTAGGGGACAATTTCCTGGTGCAAGTGCTGGAGGAACCAACTAGGGGCAGAGCTCTTCTTGACCTGCTGCTCACAAACCGGGAAGAATTAGTAGGGGAAGCAAAAGTGGAGGGGAACCTGGGAGGCAGTGACCATGAGATGGTCGAGTTCAGGATCCTGACACAGGGAAGAAAGGAGAGCAGCAGAATACAGACCCTGGACAACAGAAAAGCAGACTTTGACTCCCTCAGGGAACTGAGGATCCCCTGGGAGAATAACATGAGGGGGAAAGGAGTCCAGGAGAGCTGGCTGTATTTTAAAGAATCCTTATTGAGGTTACAGGGACAAACCATCCCAATGTGTAGAAAGAATAGTAAATATGGCAGGCGACTAGCTTGGCTTAACAGTGAAATCCTTGCTGATCTTAAACACAAAAAAGAAGCTTACAAGAAGTGGAAGATTGGACAAATGACCAGGAAGGAGTATAAAAATATTGCTCAGGCATGCAGGAGTGAAATTAGGAAGGCCAAATCACACCTGGAGTTGCAGCTAGCAAGAGATTTTAAGAGTAACAAGAAGGGTTTCTTCAGGTATGTTAGCAACAAGAAGGTCAAGAAAAGTGTGGGCCCCTTACTGAATGAGGGAGTCAACCTAGTGACGGAGGATGTGGAAAAAGCTAATGTACTCAATGCTTTTTTTGCCTCTGTCTTCACGAACAAGGTCAGCTCCCAGACTACTGCAGTGGGCAGCACAGCATGGGGAGGAGGTGACCAGCCCTCTGTGGAGAAAGAAGTGGTTCAGGACTATTTAGAAAAGCTGGACGAGCACAAGTCCATGGGGCCGGATGCGCTGCATCCAAGAGTGCTAAAGGAGTTGGCGGATGTGACTGCAAAGCCATTGGCCATTATCTTTGAAAACTCATGGCGATCGGGGGAAGTCCCGGACGACTGGAAAAAGAGTCCTGCACTTAGGATGGAAGAATCCTATGCACCGCTACAGACTAGGGACCGAATGGCTAGGCAGCAGTTCTGCAGAAAAGGACCTAGAGGTTACAGTGGCTGAGAAGCTGGAAATGAGTCAACAGTGTGCCCTTGTTGCCAAGAAGGCCAATGGCATTTTGGGATGTATAAGTAGGGGCATTGCCAACCGATCGAGAGACGTGATCGTTCCTCTCTATTCGACATTGGTGAGGCCTCATTTGGAGTTCTGTGTCCAGTTTTGGGCCCCACACTACAAGAAGGATGTGGAAAAATTGGAAAACATCCAGCGGAGGGCAGCAAAAATGATTAGGGGACTGGAACATATGACTTATAAGGAGAGGCTGAGGGAACTGGGATTGTTTAGTCTGCAGAAGAGACGAATGAGGCGGGATTTGATAGCTGCTTTCAACTACCTGAAAGGGGGTTCCAAAGAGGATGGATCTAGACTGTTCTCAGTGGTAGCAGATGACAGAACAAGGAGTAATGGTCTCAAGTTGCAGTGTGGGAGGTTTAGGTTGGATATTAGGAAAAACTTTTTCACTAGGAGGGTGGTGAACACTGGAATGCGTTATCTAGGGAGGTGGTGGAATCTCCTTCCTTAGAAGTTTTTAAGGTCAGGCTTGACAAAGCCTTGGCTGGGATGATTTAGTTGGGGATTGGGCCTCTTTGAGCAGGGGGTTGGACTAGATGACCTCCTGAGATCCCTTCCAACCCTGATATTCTATGATTCTATGAATACATGCTAGGAACAAAGCATGCTCCTAATCCATCCATTCACCAGTGAAATAGCTGCATGGACATATGCACAATAGTTTTTATGACTAAGTATTTAAATTCTATAGTATCTGAACAAAGGGGTTTGGTCTAAGAGCAATGATCTATACTGCCATTCAGAAACTCAGGACTGACTTCCAGTCCCAGCCTCTGGTTGCAGTGCATGAAAGTGGTATATCATTCATCAATATATTGACCTCTTGATGGAGTGAAATATTGCCCCTCAGCAGCACCCAGAAGACCTTAAAAGAGATTCTACCTCAGACCCATTTGGCCTTTGGTTTTGTATGGCCCTAGGATGGGGTAGTCTGCCCCCTTCAGGGTTGAGGTACCTAGTATTCAGCCCACTTTATCATGTCACATGGCTCTTTAAGATTTTGAAAGGTCCAATATATACACAAGAACTTGGGAATATTGATAGAGAAGAATCCCATCACTGTGTCTTCAAAGGCCTGGTCCCAGGAGCCTTGCAGAGAGGGCAGGGCAAAGCTCCCTGTCACCCAACCAATTGGAAATGAGCAGAGGGAAAGAGGACTAGCATCAATGCTGGTTCCTCCCTTGCAGCAGGTAGAGACCAGAAGGAGAAGGCTGGCTTGCTACTAGGGTGACCAGATGTCCCTTTTTAGAGGGACAGTCCTGGTTTTGGGGACTTTTTCTTAGATAGGCACCTATTTCCTCCCACTCCGTGTCCCGTTTTTTCACAGTTGCTGTCTGGTCACCCTACTTGCTACACATCTAAGCTTGAGGACTAACTGGGGAAAGAGGGCTGACTAAGGCCCTACAGCTGGTTAACTTACAACTCAGCTCCAAGGAGTAGAGCTGGAGACTCCTATTTTGAAAAAGCTGTCCAGGACTCTCTTATGGACTGAGAGGGGGTGCCCTGAGGCAACTAATCAAAGTGAGTTACATTTGGCATAGACTTAATCAAGCAGACCCCATAAAGGGATACATGTCTTGAACCAAGTGAGTTTTAGTAACTGGTTGAAAACCTGAGAGGGTCTTGAGTAGAGCCATGCACCTGTAGAGCCATGTTGGGGTATGATGGAGGGCAGTCCCACATAAAAGGCCCTATGTCAGATAACATCTGTTGGGTGCATTCAGTTCTGTTGCTATCATCTGGGTCATCTCACCTTCACATACCCACAACTCCCCAAATCCTTCCAGCTGCCTTGTATCTATTCACTTCCTTCAGGCTGTGCAGGGTGGTACCCTGATTCTCAGCTCTTTGTTAGGCTCAGTTGCCTCCTGTGATCTCTTACAGCCTCTAGAAAACCAGGACGCAGAGCTGAAGTTCAAACAGACAGTGGGAGCTGGTAGCTGAGGAATCTATTTTCTGCAGCAGCCTGCTGGCACCAAAGTCAGATGTAACTGTGGGTGGAGAATGGGAGATGGTGCCTCTTGGTATATAGCATCTGGAGGAGCAGAACCTTATGCAGACCCATAAATGAATTTAATAGCATAAGAGAAAAGCATAATCAAGATGAAGAGGACAATAAATCAAACAGCAGCACATCATTTCAAAGAACTACATAGTATTAAAGGGGAAAGCTGAGGCCTAGGGTTATGTATACTACAGAATATTCTGAAAGGCTAGATTTGCTAGAGGGTCAGAGTTGTGAAAATGAATCCTCCTACTTCCTAAAACATGCTATTAACCCAAAGCAAAAGTCCTGGGGGATTTCTTCAAGGCCAGACAAGCATAAAGGAAGCATAAAATTTATATGCCAAGACAAAGAGTACACCCCTTCCCTTCCAGGATCTGTAAACATCATACTTTTTTCTGCCTCACACTAAGAGGCATCCAGAAGAGATTGTATCACTGAAAATGAAGAGGTTTTCTGACACAAGCACAGCAGGGTAGTGTCAATATTCCATTAGTTCAGTCATCCTGAAGTCATGCTACATTCTACTCCTCTGATGGATCTGGTTCCATGCCTTGGATATTAGCCTGTGACCAATGAAGAGAGTTCATGACATGCTGTCTCTTCAGCATTACTGAGAGATAAAATTCCCTCCCTCTTCAGCTTGGGTTTGTCACTGTTCTGGTTGTCAACAGTGAAAAGATACAGGTAGTGGGATGGGTTAAAACTGGTTGAGGTTGATGGGTGTAACAGCAGCTTTTCCTTCAGGATAAATGTAATGTACTGTCATTAAGGTCCGTTATTTAACCACGTAGTTGAAACAATAGGAGCCCAACCCAAAACCCAGACACATGGCAAGGCTTGAGTAGAAGCTGAACTCTGTGACCCAAGGGAAGAAATGTGGCATCACAGGGGCTAGTGCGTTGATTGATGGAACTGTGTTTGTCCACGTGTCTATGAGAGAAACAGCAGAAAGATCAGATAGGCGGGGGGAAAAGGCAGCAATGAAGCACAAGCAGTGCTTAATTTGTAAAGAAACAGGTGCCAGGGCTCAAGCAATTTTTTTACATTTATAACTGATGCAGCAAGCCCAGATGTGCCAGGGTTATGAACTGCCAACCCTACTCAGCCCTGGCTACATCTACAAAAAGCTACGGCTACATCTACTCCCAGGTCATGTAGACATATTTGCACTAGCTCCAGCAGAGCTAGCCCAGGTACGTCTGTGCGAGCTAGGACTCACATCGTTCGCACAGAGAGATGTTTGCACAGAGAGGGAGTTTTGGGTAGAGTGCTGGCTGGAAAGAGGCTTGGAACAGTGAGCAGAGAAAGTGTCTTTTGCTGTTGGATTCCTATTGTGTTCAGGGAAATAGAACTTTGTGTATGTGCTTTATAAACAAACAGAATTGCATAAACGAAATACCTGACTGTCATCAATTTCTCCAGAAACAATGGAAACAACTGACAAGGCCTCAAACTTTGGCCTTGGGGGTAATGATATACAGCACTAGGATTTCATTTTTGCAGATGTTTGTTAGCAGGGGTTAATCTTATTTGCATACATTTTATTTCAAATATTCCATAAATAGTGTTTGCCCACTAATTTTTCAGAGACCCTCCTGGCAATTGGATACTGGGAATTCATTGCTGCCATACAGATACAAGCATAGCAATACAGAACTCACACCCCTTGCTAGATCTTAAGAAATATATGTTAGGACAGAAATCTTGAACTTCAGCCAGGTTGACAACTGTTTTGCATCCCAGGACCAGTGCAATGTAGTCAGAGTGCACCAGAAAATCTGACTCCAGATGGCTAGTTTTAGTATATCCAGGGGTGAAAGTAAGTTAAAGGACTTACCGGCATGCCAGAGTCCTGAGTAGGGGGTGTGGTCTCAACTGGAAGAGGCAGGGCCTTAAATCCCCGGGCCCTTTAAATCTTGCTTTAAAGGTCCCGGGGCTCCAGCTGCGGTAGTGGCGGCTGGGAGTCCCGGGGCTCGGGGCGATTTAAAGGGTCCATGGCTCCAGCTGCCTCTACCACAGTGGAGCCCCAGGCCCTTTAAATCACTGAGGAGCCCTGGGGACTCCCGGCTGCCACTGCTACCCCGGGGCTCTGGGCTGTGGCAGAGCTTTAAAGGGCCTGGGGCTCCGCTGTGATAGCGGCTGCCGGAGCCCCGAGCCCTTTAAATCCCTGCCTGAGCCCTGCTGCCCGAGTCCTGGGGTAGCGGCGGCAGGGCTCCATCAGGGATTTAAAGGGCCCCGGGGCTCCAGCCGCTGCTACCGCCCCGGCCCTTTAAATCCCCTCCGGAGCCCCACCGCCGCTACCCCAGGACTTCGGCAGCCGGGCTCAGGTGGAGATTTAAAGTTCCTGGGCTGTAGCGGTGGCTGGAGCTCCGGAGCCCTTTAAATGCCCGCTGGAGCCCCGCCACTGCTACCCCAGGGCTCAGGCAGCAGGGCTCAGGCCAGGATTGAAGGGCTCGGGGCTCCAGCAGCCGCTACTGCTCCGGCCCTTTAAATCCCCGCCGGAGCCCCGCTGCTGCTACCCCAGGGCTTTAAATTGCCGTCTGGGAAAGCGGTCCCGGTACGGTACGGTACGGGGCACCGGCTCTTGCTGGTACGCCGTACCGGAGCATACCGGCTTGCTTTCACCTCTGAGTATATCCAAGCTAAAACAAAAGTTCCTCAGGATAGGTATCAAATCAATAGCAGGATGCAATTATGAAGCCTGACGAAGAATTACTGCAGCCAGAGATTGAACTGGAAAACTAAGCATCAGTGAAAAGAAAAGGAGTCCTTGTGGCACCTTAGAGACTAACCAATTTATTTGAGCATGAGCTTTCGTGAGCTACAGCTCACTTCATCAGATGCATACCGTGGAAACTGCAGCAGACTTTATATATACACAGAGAATATGAAACAATACCTCCTCCCACCCCACTGTCCTGCTGGTAATAGCTTATCTAAAGTGAGCATCAGGTTAGGCCATTTCCAGCACAAATCCAGGTTTTCTCACCCTCCACCCCCCCCACACAAATTCACTCTCCTGCTGGTGATAGCCCATCCAAAGTGACAACTCTTTACACAATGTGCATGATAATGAAGTTAGGCCATTTCCTGCACAAATCCAGGTTCTCTCACTCCCTCACCCCCCTCCAAAAACCCACCTCCATACACACACAGACTCACTCTCCTGCTGGTAATAGCTCATCCAAACTGACCACTCTCCAAGTTTAAAACCAAGTTAAACCAGAACATCTGGGGGGGGGTAGGAAAAAACAAGAGGAAATAGGCTACCTTGCATAATGACTTAGCCACTCCCAGTCTCTATTTAAGCCTAAATTAATAGTATCCAATTTGCAAATGAATTCCAATTCAGCAGTTTCTCGCTGGAGTCTATCTTAAGGTCGCTATCTTAAAACAAAGAAACTTCAAATCCAGACTCCAGCGAGAAACTGCTGAATTGGAATTCATTTGCAAATTGGATACTATTAATTTAGGCTTAAATAGAGACTGGGAGTGGCTAAGTCATTATGCAAGGTAGCCTATTTCCTCTTGTTTTTTCCTACCCCCCCCCCCCAGATGTTCTGGTTTAACTTGGTTTTAAACTTGGAGAGTGGTCAGTTTGGATGAGCTATTACCAGCAGGAGAGTGATCCTGTGTGTGTATGGGGGTGGGTTTTTGGAGGGGGGTGAGGGAGTGAGAGAACCTGGATTTGTGCAGGAAATGGCCTAACTTCATTATCATGCACATTGTGTAAAGAGTTGTCACTTTGGATGGGCTATCACCAGCAGGAGAGTGAATTTGTGTGGGGGGGGTGGAGGGTGAGAAAACCTGGATTTGTGCTGGAAATGGCCTAACCTGATGCTCACTTTAGATAAGCTATTACCAGCAGGACAGTGGGGTGGGAGGAGGTATTGTTTCATATTCTCTGTGTATATATAAAGTCTGCTGCAGTTTCCACGGTATGCATCTGATGAAGTGAGCTGTAGCTCACGAAAGCTCATGCTCAAATAAATTGGTTAGTCTCTAAGGTGCCACAAGGACTCCTTTTCTTTTTGCGAATACAGACTAACACGGCTGTTACTCTGAAACTAAGCATCAGTGGTACTCTTCCAAGCATCGCCTACAAACTAACCCCGTCTTCCTCAGACATCTAAATCAGATGTCACTCACAGCAGATTGGGCAGAATGTCATAATACCTTTGCCCCTTGCTGATTTACGTACTTTTAATCCCCAGTGAAATACTGAAAAATGTTGACATTTCAATTAGCATCACTTGTTTTCTGAGTTGCTGGCCATTGAGATGAATAAAGGAGGTCTCATCTTTTGGGGTTTCTTCACAGGTTGAAGACATTCTGTACTGCCAGAAGGGCTAAAATCTTATTCAAAAAACAAAATCCAACTTGTTGAGCGGCCATAAACCAGTCCAATGTGAGACTTACTTGCTTTAGTCTCATACAAACGAGCTCCATAGGCAAAACCATAAAACATGCACCACCAATGCAAATATAGCAAGGAAGCCTCTTTATAAAATCTCAGCGTTTAAAATTCCATAGCAGGGGTGAAACTGAGACAACGGGCCGCAATAAGCAGCACAGGCACTTCTTAGCTTGTCCCATCGGTTTCTGAAGAATTTAAGGTTTCGTTTAAAAGAGTTATTAGCCTTTCCAGTCTATCTAAGGGCCCCATCACCATAGTATCTGAGCACCTCACAATCACTATTACGTTTATCCTCACAGCATCCAAGTGAGGGAGGGAAGTATTAGCCCCATTTTACTGATGGGGAACTGAGGCACGGGTTTTTAAAGGTATTTAGGTGTCGCTCTGCTCAGCATTGCAAGGTCTGTGCGATTGAGATGACTATGTCCCATTTTCAAAGGTGTCTTAGGCACTGAGGAGCCAGATTTTTGAAGGGATTTCTGTGTTGCTTGGCTGAGTGGAATAACACCTAACCTGTAGGCAGCCCATCATCTCAGTCGAATTTTCAGCCCTGGATTAGGCAGCTTCAAGCTGCCTAGGCTCCCTATAGAGTTAAAGGGCTAGTTAAGTGCCTAAGAAAGGGATTTTTGGAAGGCAGCCAGCTGATCAGGCAGCCACCTAAGCTAGCCTGGAGTGAAATGCCAAAGAGAGGACAGGGGCTTAGGCACCTAAGCAGCTGACTTGGTGCCCATGGATGATGGGCCAGAGATTGGCACCTCCCTCCTTTTGGGATCCTCAGTCTTGAACCATCTCCTGGAGTTGGACACTTAAGCCAGCGCAGCAGCTTGGCTAGGCCATGTCCTAGCAGCCAAAACCAGCTACCTCTTTCTGGCCCTTGCTCACACTCTATACCTCTCTCACACTCCTCCTATAATTCCCTGTGCCCTTGCTGTCTTTTGTACATGTCCTGTGCCACTTGCCACATATCAGTGGGCTTCATCCAGGTCCCCTGCTGTGGGGTCTGACAGAGGCATGCTCAGAGCACACCTCTGAGATCAGTCTCCACTGGCCAGGTAAGCTTTCCCCCAACTAGTCAGAAAATCCTTCTTCAGGGCCTCTGGGACTTCAGCTTGAGTTAGGGCTCCAAGCTGCTTCTTAGCTGTGGCATGGCACAGCAAGGCTTAGGCTGCTTTGAAAATGTGGATTGGGGGAAACATAGGCACCCAGGGGTATTTAGGCACCCGGGGGTTATGCGGTACCAAAGCTGGGACTTTGAAAATGTTAGTGTCACCTGCATGGTGGGCTTGGGCACCCAGGCTGCCTGTTTAGAGGCCTATGTTCCTTGAAAAATCTAGCCCTTAGGAGACGATTCCCATTGACTTTCAAGCCTAAGTCATTTGGGAAATGGGACTTGGGCTTTACAGTGCTGAACACAGCAACACCTACGTGCCCAGACCTCAGTCACATCTCTCAACAGCAAGGTTTGCTCCCTAACCACTGGCCCATCCACACATTCAGCAGAAGCACTGCTATCTTACTACCTGTAGACTAGAACTGTGCAAATAACCAATTCCTCCGTTTGAAGGCTGAACCAAAAAAAAAAAACAAATAAACAAAATGATTCAGGTCAAACGAAATGTTTCAGTCAACTTCTGTCAGGGCTTAGCCATGAAAAGTACTTCTCCACTGCTCTGACCCTTGTAGCATAGCTACGCTGCTATTTATACACATGCTAGTTGGCTGAGAGCTAACATGAGTATGTGTATATGAGCAGGGGAATGACACCCCAGTTCAAAGTCTAGACATAGCCTAAGAGAACTATAAGCTTCCCATTCCTCTCACTGAGGTACAAATTGTGATATTGCTAATGATGACCATTTGAATGTCAACATTAAGTACTTAATTGCCAATAATTTTAGAGGAACCATTCAGCTATTCTAGGATAGAGTGTGAAGTTTAGCTGTTACCTCCACTTCGCTGAGTCTCAGTTGGAATGATTAGATGAGTTGAAGCCTCCAGGCCGTTAGCTCACAAAGTAAGTTGTGTGTGTCCGTTCCCCAAGAGGGAGTATGGTTTTGGCCTTGCTGTACCTAATTACTGAATGCTTTCACTCCTTTTCAGAAATATGAATGTATACTATTCCACATAAGGATGGGGATAAACTGATGACGGAGAAAGGGAGAGCCAGAGAGTGGAAGAAATAGTGGGCAACTCAAGGAAAGGAATTCAGGGAAGGTTAGCTAGAGAGAAAGGGAGGAAATCTTTGGAAGGGGGGAGAATTTACACAAATGGGTCATGTCCATATTAATCAAATATGCAAATTATATCATTAGAATATTTTTATAAAATCTACAGATTTTGGGACAACCTGTCCTGGTCTACACCAACTTCAAAGTCATGCTCAGCATCATGTAATTAAATTCAACTTTTCACCACAGTGTTCAAACATGAGAAAATTGTGTATGCAGACAAGCCTTGAAATGTCTCTGTTGTAGCAAGACTGGACCAGCAGCTTCTGCTAGTATGGTAAGTGCTACTAAATAAACTCTCCACTGTGGTCATGATGGGCAAAACAGGTGTGTTTTTGAATCATGTTACTTTGATCATGTTAACTTACCATGACTGAAAATCTCCATTAAGATGCAGGCTAACACATTCAAAGCTTCATTGTAGCCCAGGCTAGGTGCAATATGGCCAGTCAACATGGCTAAAAACATATTAGCCTGCATCCTAATGGGGCTTTTCAGTCATGCTAAACTAACTGGATTAAGTGAATATGATTGAAAAAACACTCCTGTTGGCTGGCTAAACATGCCCTCTGGGCTCTCTCTGCAGGTTACAGTGGTGGAAGAAATCTCCTTGCTTTACCCATTAATCTGATTGATTGTCTTGCCATCTGATTGTGCAAAGACAAGAGCAAGAATTAACCTGTTCTCAGAGACTGAACCGGGGCTGTCCCTTCTCTGAGGTGATCGGACCTCAGCATCCCTATCACTCACTGCTAGTCAGCTATCTGAGAACACTGAGTTTTATGTAGACATCACAGCTTTGCCTTGCCAATAAGCACCAGCTGAAATACAGTTATAGTATTTTGTATTTTTAAAAACCTCTCTTTTTATGATTTCACCGGGGATTTAGTGGGAAAATAATGTGACTGAGGCCAGCTTGGAGGAGAGGAGAGAGTGGTGTGCTTACATGACCAGTACAGCATAGAACGTGGTGTGTCCCTGCTTTGGAGCATGACAGTTCCAATGGCATATGCTTTTAATGATATTTAAATTGATTTTGGTAATGAACCATGCCTGGGCCACATCCTGTCAAATGCCTTCCCCCACCCCCAAATGACTGCTTAGATTTGAAGCCAGCATTGACTGCATGTCCTGTCATTTTAATTTTCTGTTTTAGACAGAAAGGAAAAAGGATTTTGATCACTTGCCAGAAGCCTAACTTTAAAAGAACAGTACCAGGGAAAGTAAGAAACCATGTCATAAAAGTAATAAAACAGTTTTCCCATACCTAGAAATGCTCTGTGACTTACCTTCTATGAGTAGGTGTTGCAAAGCTCACTGCTAGTCAATGAACACTTGAGAACAGGGGCACACACACAAACTGAGGTGAACAAAAGTGCGGGGTAATAGAATCACAGAAGTGGCAGAGCATAGTGGTATTTTCAGAAACACCCATACAATTCCCGGGCTCGGTGAAGTGCCCACTAGAAGCACAATAGCTTATGTGCATTAGCAATTTAAATAGGCTAAAGAAACTTGGATGAGCACTGTCAAAATGGGGTATTTTCAGAGATCCTTGGAGAGTGGTCAAACACCCAGGAGGGTGCCAGCAGCGGTGGCTGGGGCAGTGAATGTGATGGGGAAGATGGCAGAAGGGACTGGGGTGCAGGTGGAAGCCAGACTCAACACACTGATAAATAGATGGCTTAATTTCAGAAATAATTCCCCTTGCAGCTGAAGTGCTGGGCAAGGACTCAAAACCCCTCTTGCTAGCATGAAGTAGAAGCTGCTCCAGCATTTAATTGTCTGTGCTATAAGCCATCTTGTGTTTACAACCACAAAGCTTTAAGGAACTCAGTGGGAGCAGAATTCTAACAAGGGAGACAGGAGTGTCTGCTAGCTTTCTCCTGCGCACCTTATGTGAGCTTATTTATGGACACATTTTCTACAAAAGATATTACAAGCCCAAATGAACAGATAGGGCCTTCAACACGCCCTGAAGTTCAGCCAACTTGTGCTCACTCACCCCAGTGAGGGAAGTGAATGTCAGAGCTGAGTGTCCCACTGAGAATGCCCTTCCCCAAGTAACCAGCGTTTAAAACTGGGACTGTAAGTGAGAGCATCCCAGTTGAAAAGCACAGCATGGACCATTCAGCCAAAGCATATGTACCACTGCCTTCCAGTGGCTCACTGCAGAACAGAAAAGCCCTGCTATGGCTAATAGTAAAGATTAACGCTATTATCAGATAATGTTGCCAGCCTCCATCACCCACTTGTTACATTTTCAAACAAGCAACTTTGTGCTTTGTTCCAAGCTGCCCCTCATGCCTGGGAGGTGCTCCCTGTAAACATCCACACAAAAAAGTAGCACATTATCCTTCTTCAAGTACCTCCTCAAAACTGTCCTTTGCTGAAATGCCTGCAAAAAACTTGAGATCAGATAGACAGAGGGTCACAGCACACCCAGTGGCCTATCATGCTGACCAACATTTTCTTATTGTTTCCTTATACTCCCCCATCGGTCTGTATCTACCTGTTGGCTCTTGTTTTATACTTTGATTATAAGCTCTTCGAGGCAGGGACCATCTCTTTGTTCTGTGTTTGTTCAGTGCCTAACACAACGGGGTCCTGGTCCATGACAAATGAACAATGTATTTCCTAATGCCAAGTGTGAGACAGCACCATAGAATTTAAATTGGTTATACAAAATGTTGAAAGGGGATTGCTGCATGTTGTGACTTGTGGCATGGATCTCCGTTTCACGACAAGCATGTGCTGATATTTGACTGCAGAATGCTATCTAGTGCTGTGACAGCACCTCACATGTGACATGCCTTTCTGTTAATTGGTATGCCTGCCATATGCTACGAAATCTGGTGCTTCGGGACGAACAGTACTTCAAATGAAAATGATTTGGCACTTAGTGATTATTTCCCTGACTACAGCATTTGTCATAGTAGCAAGTACTTCAGCAATAAAGGTGTCTTTATTTGGTGATAAGCCCAAGGTTCATGCTTGTACATGATTAATAAGACCAGAAAAGTTCATCAGAAATGAAAGTTGCCACAAAATTAAAAGAACGCCATGTGAGGCAAATGACTGGATGAAATATTCATTGGAGCATCCAAGCAATTTTCCCTTCGGGCAGTGAATTATTATGGGGTACAGGATTTTGTTCTCTGAGGGTATGTCTACACTACATCTGGGAGCAAGCCCCCCCAACCCGGGTCCACAGTGCAGATTGCATTATTAGCACGCTAAAAATAGCTGCGTAGAAAGCCTGGTGGGGTGTGAGCTTCAGAACTCAGGCTCCAGCCCACACAGCAACATCAAAGCAATGTCTAAACAGCTATTTTTGTGCATCATGCTAGAACAAGACTTTGGACCCAAGATGGATGGCTCAGCCCCATTTGTGTGTAGACATACCCAGAGTGACATCTGACATCATTCCTTACTCTAAAGCAGAAGAGGGCCAGAACAAAAATCTCAAATCTGATAGACACACACTTTCTAATACTGAAAGGCTTGGATTCAAATTCCTGGATTCAAACCTGCTCTGTAGCTCTTTGTGCAAGACAGATTGAGAACTGGAA
Source organism: Eretmochelys imbricata (assembly GCF_965152235.1). NCBI lineage: Eukaryota > Metazoa > Chordata > Testudines > Cheloniidae > Eretmochelys > Eretmochelys imbricata. The sequence continues at coordinate 92,740,487 of NC_135575.1, forward strand.
AGTGCCTATTTTCTGGATCCATTTTGGCTACCTCTTGTGATAATGGCTGATGTTCAAGACTCCATCATTCAAAACAGCAAAAACTTGATAAAATTGACTGATCTTACAAAGTATTTGTCATTCAGAGCTGTAATCTTGGGAGAACAGCTCATAAGATTCCAGTCCTGTCCATATTCTACCTGTGGTTTGGCTTCAAACCCAAAGTGTGAATCAGAGCCTCCTCAACAGAATTCAGCTTACAGTTCTGTAGTATTTATTTTCAAAAGGTTTCACTGAGATATAACTGGGTGAACAGAAACTTCCTGTCTGCATGGCATCCATTTCTCTGTGAAAACTATTAGGAAAAGACTTTAAGCAGAAAGGAATAATCATATTTAAAATAGTGAATCAATGCAATACAGTGGCTTGTATTGATAAATTTTCTGATTAAAGGATTGTTAAATGTGGGGGTGAGAGGAGGAGAAGGGCCATGATGAATAGAGCTGTGTAACACTAAGGAGACATTATGATCCTTTTTAAAATCTGCCCTATATCTTTAAATATATGGGGACTGTCTACTGTGGGAGGGCAGTGTCTTGAAGCAGTTCAAGACAGAGGAGCTGAAGCAGCAAGAGATACACACTACTTTCTCATGGAGACATTAGATCTTTCTTTGTTAGGTGTTTACCTTTAGTAAATTGGACATAAATGTAATTCATACCCATTTTCCCTTTCCATTACCAGAGCAGTGGAAAGGGGATTTAGTGTACCTGAGAATCAGGCCCAGAAAGTTCCTGTCCACGTGGGGGTTTGTTGGATTTTGCAAAGCGAGTGCAAAGTGCTAGAACACCAGGAAATCAGAATGGTAGCATATTATACACTCAAGGTGCAATGAATCAGGTCCATAGTGAACAGAAGACATAACAAGGGCCAAGCCTCCTGGAAGCTGCTGAATGCCCAAACACCCATCAGGAGAGGTCTTTTCAGAGAAAAAGATTCTTGGTTTTACACATCTGTATTCTTGGTTAGTGCACACATATTATGGCAATGGGATAGGAGACCATATAAATATCAAAATAGATTTGTTAGTTGTTTTGTTTTTCAGGACTGCAAAGCAACTTTCCTATGATCTGTCTTCCTCATATGGCTGATGGGATATCCTGATGTGCACTGGGTTTCTAATGTTAGGAACCCATGACTGAAGCAGGGAATCTCTCTATGGAGATAAGATTTTCATTCAATCTCATGTAGCAATTTTCTAAAACATTCTTGTACACATTCTTATTTTATATGCTTTTTACTGAAGGCATCAGAACATGGTCATGGAGTGAATATAATATACCTTCCCTGCATAGGAAAACTCACTGCTTCACTGCTCATTGTTACACCTCCTTATATTTTACAAGAGGCAAGTCTTCTATATTTCTTTATTAAACAGATTATTCCATTTGACTCTGAAATCTTACAGATAAAAATATATTAATTGAAATCTTACATAAACAGGGGGAGATGAACCAAAATAAGGATAAGACTAAAATAAACACCTGCCGGTACAAAAGTACTATTACAAAATTCTAGCAGGGTGTTTCTTCATTTCCTTGCACCTTATGTTGCGATTTTCACTTGTGCAAACTGGATGTAAAATGAGAATTCTCCATTCACTTACACAGGTGGTTGCATTTTACCACCTGGACTAAATGTGGAATTGAGCTAAATAAAGCCAGTTCAGTGACAATAGGAAGAATTCTTGATTTTGGTACTTGTGCTCAAAGAAGTGGATGTTTGGCTCTCTATAATTCTAATTACCAAAAATATTGCTTCCTAGAAAACCTGTGCATAGAGGCATCAGACATGGCATGCTGTTTAACAGTAGATGTTAGCAATACACAGAAACCTCATATTTTTAAAATCTAATTGTTTATAACATTAAGCCATGGCTCTGTGTTTACGTCTAGGACCTCTAGTGTGTGTCATGTGTCTTGTGTGTGCTTGATTTTTAATGATATTCTGAATAATTCATTAGAAAAACCTCGTTGTTTTCTTTACTCTAGTTTAATTAACCTCCTGGTGCTGTTGGTGTCCCCCAAGATCCTGCCATAAAAGCTTAATGCATTGTGCATTTGCATGCAACATTCCCTGGAAGACGCTGGTGTCCAGGGACTAAGAAGTTAGTAGCTGGGCTCTGACTTAATGTCATATGTGTAGGTGACAAATAATAACAGATCAGTCCCTTCATATACTACCTTACACTAACAGTATTTATCTGCCAGTTGAGAATAGCCTGAATGCAGTAGTGCCCTTTCTTATCACCTTAAGGCAGGGGTGGTGGCATCAAAGCCCACTATGCCAGCGCTACATCACTTGGAGAGTCCCCCACCCTGGGGAAATCTCCAGCTGGGCTGATTCAGCTGTTTACTGATGCATATTGCCTTGAGAATCCCCGGAGGAAAGCAGTAATATAACCTTGCTCCAGAACACTTCACTACAATTTGAGGCAATATAATAAGTTACTTAGTCTAAAATGTCAGACAACAATGTTACGCAGAGCAGCTACAATTCGAATATTACAAAGAGCCCTATGGGAAAACAAGGAACCAGAAGGCTAGAATACACAAAGAAGCAAATTTATGATAGAAAGTACACAGATCGGAGCAAAGTACAACCTTCCCCCCTCGCATTTTACTTGAATTACGCGTACCTCTAACATACTCCACTGCTTAATACCTTTTATTAAACAACCTCGCTCATGTCCAACTATGAACCTGTGCATTGTGTTATTTCCGCTTTGATGCCCATCTTGTTATGAGAGGTGCTATACTTGGCAAGAGAGTTCATCTTGCAAAATCAAAAGCAATAAACTGTCAAAATAAAAGGACCTAAGTAGCCAAAATGTGTCCAAAGCTTAGCATGCCTGTACATAACCGGATGGCCTTTGGGTTTTGTTGTTACCTAGGCAGCTACAGCTCAGAAAAGTCTGATGGGGTGCATTATTAACATTATTAGGCCGTGTTCCATCAGTGAATTCACTGAAGGGAGCTCCACAGTGGAGCGTTCACACACTTGGGACCCAATCCTGCAATCAGAGCTGTGTGGTTGTACACCTGCACATATGTTGATCTAGTTATATGATCAAATCCTTAGTGCATACATGCTCTGACTTCTCCAAATGGGGAAGTGCACAGCCAAAGTCCTTGCTTCTGAAGGCTTAAAAAACAACAATTTCGTCCTTAACATACACCCATTTGGGAGGGGGGAATAAATGGGTGCTAGAATTTGGTCCCGCATTTTAAAATGTTTTACAGTTTTGAGCCAGCTCCTCAGCTGGTGCAATAGAGCTATGCTGTCTTATTACCTCTTGTGATTTCCCATCCGTTTGCCTCAATGGATCGGGAAAAAAAAGGGAAATCAGCACAATGAATTGTTTACTGGGACTAATTCTCCATTGACTGTTGCTACTTTCCTTACAAATCTAAGAACGGTGATTGCCTCACTTGTATAACACGCAGAATTAGTAAATGTACAGAGTCATAACCTCAGCTGGTGTACATTGGCATAGCACCATTATTCTGCTGATTTACACTGCCTGGTGATCTGGCCCACAGTCTGTAACAGTCAATTTTTCCCCCTTATTTCCCTTCTCATCAATAACAGTAGCAGTGGGTTTTTGCATTAAAATATAAGGGTTTTATTAACATGATTGGATTATTTTCAACATTAAAGAACTGAACACAAAATGTCTAAGATGAAGTTATGTTTACAGGCACATGTCAGAACTTGACTTTACCTCACCATTCAGGAATGTTAGAGTTAAAAAGTCAACTCCCAGGTTTTAGAAACCCAGGAGATGCAAAGTAAAAGGGACACTACCAATGTCAAAAATTACATTTCCATCTGAATATGTTTACATACATAAGAACTTATGTTCTTATGTTACGTTCTATGTTCTCTGTTTTAAATTAATCAATTATTAACAATTCAAATGGATAGTGTCCTTTTAAGGTTAAACTTTTAAGAAACCCAACCTTTTGAAAGTCTGGACATTCACTTAATGTAACTGACCTTATAGACTCATAGAAATGTAGGGCTGGAAGGGACCTCAAGACGTCATCAAGTCCAGCCCCCTTCACTGATGAAGGACCGAGTAAACCTTGACCACTTCTGACAGGAGTTTGTCCAATCTGTTCTTAAAAATGTCCAATGATGGAGATTTCACAACCTCCCTTGGAAGTCTGTTCTAGAACTTAATTACACTGATAGTCAGAATTTTCCCCCTAATATCTAACCTAAATCTCTCTTGCTGCAGATTAAGCCCATTATTTCTTGTCCTATCTTCAGTGGACATGGAGAACAATTGATCACTATCCTCTTTATAACAGTCCTTACCATAGCTGAAGACTTATCAGCCCCCTTCTCCCAGACTTCTTTTCTCAAAATTAAATAGGCCCATTTTTTAAAACTTTTCTTCATAGGTCAGGTTTTCTAAACCTCTGATCATTTTTGTTGCTCTCCTCTGGAGTCTTCAATTTATCTACATCTTTCCTAAAGTGTGGCACCCAGAACTGGACACAGTAGTCAAGCTGAGGCCTTACCAGTGCAAAGTAAAGCAGGGCAATTATTCCCATTTCTCACATACAACGTTCCTGGTAATACACCTCAGAATGATATTAGTCTTTTTTGCAATTGCATTACATTGTTGACTCATTAATTGTGATCAACTTATAACTTCCAGATCCTTTTCAGCAGTAGTACCACTGAGCCAGTTATTCCCCATTTTGTATCTGTGCATTTGATTTCTCCTTCCTAAGTGTAGTACTTTCCCACTTGCCTTTATTTAATTTCATCTTGCTGATTTCAGACCAATCCTGTAATTTGTTGAGGTCATTTTGACATATGTCAGATCCTGCATTGATGCCTTCAGAAATTCATGCTATCTTTTTAATGCATAACCATTTCATTTTACCAATGACCACAGAAAATGGAATACCTTAATTTTAATTGCATAGTGGCTATTCTATTTTATGGTCTTCTTTATGGTCATCATAGTACATAGTACATAGTTCATGGAAAGCCCCTGGCAGGCCGGGTTGGTTTGTTTACCTGCTGCATTCGCAGGTTCAACCGATCGTGGTTCCCACTGGCTGCGGTTCGCCGCTCCAGGCCAATGCGGGGGGCATGCAGGAAGGGTGGCTAGCATGTCCCTCAGCCCGTGCCGCTTTCTACAGCCCCCATTGACCTGGAACAGCAAACCGCGGCCAGTGGGAGCTGCGATCGGCCAAACCTGCGGACATAGCAGGTAAACAAACTGGCCCGGCCCACCAGGGGCTTTCCCTGAACAAGCCGCACCCCTAGTTTGAGAACCACTGACCTAGGCCCTTATGGCCTTCTGTTTCTGTGTTTCCAAAAGATAACAGATGTAGTAATCTAGAGGCTGCTGACTGAGCCAAAACTCACTGAAGTCAATGAAAGTCTCTCTTGACTTCATTGGGCTTTAGATTTATGTATTTAGATTTATAAAAATAAAAATATGCCTTTCCAAAGTTCTTGGCACCCTAATACATAATACAATAGATGAGGTCCTTCGCTTACTTAGAGTTTTCCCAGGTGTTTTCCGTAGATTGGTTTGGCCTATCCTGATATCAACCCTTACTGTCATAAATATTTTTATTATTTATGCATTGGTCCTTCCTTCCTTATACATTGGTCCTATACTTGCATTAAAAGATATTTCCATTTTTTTAAACTTAAAATCCACAGCTGTTGGGTTACTCATTGCCCTTAGTCTGCATCCATTCCCCTTGAAAAGTCCCCAAACCCTTGTCCAGGCTCTCATCATCTTATTTCTTAATTACTACAACCTTGTCCTCTTCGGTGTTCCCAGCAGCAACATTGCCCCATTTTAGTCCATTCGAAACATAGTTGCTAAGATGATATATTTTGCCTATCATTCTGACCATATCACCATCCTCTCTGAAGCCCTCCACACTGACTCCCCCTTTTCCACTACATCAGTTTCACAGCTGTGCCCTTCTGAATTTTCATGCTCTTGTCTCTCATCAGGTCTCACTCCTGCCCTCACAACAATGATAGACTTGACCACTGCTTGTCCTCTTCTGCCACAACTATCTTCATGACTCCTGCTCATGAACTGATCTATGGATCCACTGCATTTTCATTAAAATCCCTCCTCAAGGATCCACTGCATTTTCATTAAAATCCCACACTTTCAGTCTATAAGAAACTAGACCACTGATAATGGATCCGTTGGTGGCAGTTGTGTATAGTTGATGCTTATTTATGAAAAGAAGATAGGTGTGTCACAGGTCAGGGCAACTGCATCTGTATTTCCCCTCAGTGGTACAGCAAGGGCACCTACTCTCAGCTTCCACCTCCCCAGCTGTTGCCTTTCTGGGTGGAGTCCAAGAGTGTTTTTTGAGGTTGTCTTAAATTTTTATTTGAGTGTATCATTTTTGGATTACAGTATGCAGCAGTGGCCTCTTATCTTGTATCAATTACTTTTATGCAACATTTCTCTTGCAGCGAGCATGAGTAGGCATAATATGAATGATGTGAGTGACTGCTCGATCCATGAAAATAGTGCTGGCATTTATAATGACTGGTATATTTCCTCAGCTTCTTGAATTCTTCCTGTTAACCACTGTCCACCATGTAGATCATACAGGCCTCCTCATCAGTCATTGCAACACTGTCCAACCACCTCCAGGTGGGCACAGCAGTAGCCGGTTACCATCATCTACTGAGATAGCTGCTTTTTTGGCAGTTGAGCACACAGGTAGAATCAAGGTGCTCCTGAAATTGGGCATCCAGAACAGAGACCAGTTTTCTGAACTTGTGCATCTCTCACCCTCAGCTTTGAAAATTCTACCAAACTCTGGAGAATTCAAAACCTAGCAATAACAGTCTCTGTTGTGCAGCCAGATTGCCACTTTGCAAATTCCCTACATGGTCATTGTCTGGTGGGGACCAACCAAACTTTTCCATTGCCATGCCAGAAACAACCTATAAGGCTGCTCTTTCTAATATTTTATCTGCTCCCGCATCATTTACAATAGACAAGGGCTTCTGAGAGAAAGAAAGAAAAGTGGCAGGCTCAGACAATTCCCAGAGCCATGTGTAACTTTAAAGGTCCCCAAAGCATTCAAGACATTTTAAAAAGCAAACAAATTTCCAAAGATTTGGAAGAATATGGTCACATTAGGAAAAGTTCTTGTTTATTTCAACAACCTGGAAGTTGTCAGCAAAAATTCCACTGAAACTGCTGCAGCTGTCACATTTGCGTGAGAAAGTCTTGAAGTATGATGAAGTTATGGAATGGTTAAGTGTGTTGGCATTTTTATTTATCTAAGAGTGTGAACTAGTATAGTATGGACGCATGATGGAGTTTTATGGATGACCGAATATGGGATATTTGTACTGCGATAGTGCCTTCTAATCCGGGATTTCAATTTACTCTACAACTGTTCATGAACTAAGCCACACAGCAGCTCAGTGAAGTAGGGGAATAGTATTATCTTCATTTTACACACGGGGAAATTGAGATACAGAGAGGTTAAGAAACTTACCTACAATCAATCATGTTTTAGTCAGACAGCTGAGAGTAGAACCTGGGTTTCCCTGTCATGTGCTGTCACTGTAAGATAAGTTTCCTTACAGACAGGTGCCCTCGGCTGAGAAATTCTCTTGGCCGCCCTAACTTGAAGGGACAGTATTACACTATGGAATCCTTACAGGTGTCTAAACCTATTTGAAAGGTAAAAGATCCAGTGATCTGCTTCCAAAAGAAGACATGATTATCTTTACTAACTTCCTTCTCTCTTACTTGTTACCAAATCAGACAGAACTGACCTATTAGATATGTTTGACAGCAGGACTGCTCCTAATGGCAGTCTTGCACAGTTTGCTGGCCTAGCATCATTCTGTTCCTGCTGTGTGATTATTTTGCCAATGCACTGGAGGATCCAGGGTGTCAGAACCATAAAAAACAAATGAAAATACAAAGTAAGATAAGAATTTACAACATAAGTAGTCATATATTTTCTGAGCTCACAGAAGGTAAATATATGCCAACCCCCAGAGATCACCATATTATGTGTATGTGGGGGGCAGAGATACCAGTTAAGCTGAACACAGATAAATGAGTAGGCTCTATCTATTTTGGTCTGGGATCATTAAGGCCTACTTTTTTGTTTATGACAACGTTACAGAGAATTTAAACCAGTCATGCACCATTTAAGGGAACTAATTCTCTCTAGTAGTTTTCCTCTCGTAACGGAAGACAAGGATCAGACTTCTCAAAATGTGCCTCAGGATGAAGCATACAGTGGCAGTTATTCACTGTTAATTATTTTATCCTTTCTTAAGATCCTCTTATGTAACTGCTTTGTTATGCAATTAAACAGATGCAGGTTGCCACATGTCATACAGGGTGCAAGGAAGCCTGGTCATACCTTAGATAAGCTGTGGAATTTTTCTGGGTTACAGTCGTGGTCAGTCATACCAGTTAATGGTTATGAGTGAACTGGGACTCATATTTGAGGTGCAAGATCTTAGTTCAGAAGTTCCGTATAAGTAACCCACACAAGTGCCCCCATTTCCTGAGCATCTGTAGTTCACGAGATCTGCAAACCCCTCAGCTTTCCCTGCAAAGGCCCCTTGCTTCCTTTCTACATAGTCAAAAATATAATAAACTATCTGCATTTTGCAGCATTCTAGATGTGCTAAACTGAAGCTGTGTGGGGGCCCTAGCTGGGTTCTCTCCCTCTATGTCTTATACACAGAGAGAGTGCAACATGCTATCATAAACCCCAGCATATTCTTTTAAGCAGATATCTTTTACCTGTTCAATTATTTTACAGGGGATTCTTATTTCAAAATATTTTGGAACATATCCTAGAAATGTGAAGAGAAAAGTTAATTTGTACGTCTCTCAGTCCACAGTTTTTAGATGTTATCTCTTCTTTAAGTGCAAAATTCAGCTCACCATTAACTATGGAGCTGCAACTGATGCCTCCATAACACAGGTAATGGCTGTAAATTATATTGCTATACTCACACTATCAATAGTTGTGGTGGCTTTGAGGTAGCCGTCAGAGTGATGTCTGAATGGTTTGTGTTCTGGCTTCTTCTGGAGATAGATGAAAATTGATGCATCAGGGATGTTTGATACCTGACATGGACCCAGGAAGGGTTAGATGGAGTTGCTTCATTCTTTTATCTTTGAGAGGGCCAAGACGGCGGTATAGAGAGATTGCTTGGCTCTCTAGGGGCAATCTTGTATGCCTAACCCACAGTTTTATTTTGCTTTCCCTCCTGTTCAAGGATATATTTGAGGCCATTAGGAGAGATAATGAGGGGATATTGGCTGTGGTAATTCACTATACAGATGACAACCAGCTGTCTGTCTGAATGAAACGGTTATTAGGTTGAGAAAAGCGGCTATCTTGAAGGAATCTAGCAACCTTTGGTAACTCAGGTTCACATGAAAGGGATCTCTAGGATCCTTGCCTGCTGCTGGTTATCCTGAGAGCAGCAATGGCCAATCTGCAACTGGCCAGAAGGTTGTCAGCTTGCAGTTGGACTGTTGTAATGTACTCTACATGGGACTGCACCTGAATGTAAGGGGACTGCTGCCCCCTTACTAACATTCAGTGGGGGCGTTTTGGTTGGCTAGCTCCCAGTACTAAAAGGGGAAGAGTCAATGGAAAATCAGGACCCTGAGGCTGACAGTACCCAGGAACAATGGGGAGAGGCCAATTCTCCAGGTGAGCCTGAATGACAGGGCAGGCAGGCTAATCAGGGAGTCAGGAGGCCAGGGGGGTCCCATCCTCTGTGTAAACTGGAATTGCCTGGGTCAGACAGAGTGGGGCCGAGCTAAGGAGAAAGCAGGGGCCAAACCTGAGCTGGGGAGCGGAGCTGTGCCAGATCCAGGGGGACTAGAAAAGCTGGCCAGAGAGAGCAGACCCTGTCCTGGGAGGAGAGCTGCAGCAACCAGAGCCAGAGGGGCCAGAAAAGCAGCCCACGAAGCAGGTCAGTGCTGGGAGCAGAGTCACAGAAGCAGCCTGCAGAGCAGACCTGTCCTGGGAGCAGAGCTGTAGCAACCAGAACCAGAGGGGCCAGAGAAGCAGCCCAGGGAGCTGGAGGCAGAGCAGCAGCAGCCGTGCTGAGACAGAGTGGTGCAGCTGAGTCTGGAGCAGTCCAGAGCCAGGTGCGGTGAGCAAGGGGAGAGCGAGGGGGGACCCTGGGCAGCGGGCCCAGCACAGGGAGACACCTCAGCCAAGAGGCTCTGCAGGCCAGGCTTGGATTGTAACCCCGACAGGGCGAGGGCGACACTGGGAAGAAGAGTCCTACCACTTAGAGCCTGAGAGCATGTGGCCACCACCAGAGCAAGTGTCCAAGCCACAGCATCCCTGCAGCACAGCCAGGGCCTGAGAAGAAGGCCTGGAACTTACAAGGAACAGACTGAACTGCCCTGACTTTCCAGAGACACTGTTTGTGATGTTCCCTGCCACAGAGCGGGTTGATGTGTTTCCTTTAACCTTTCCCATTTTTCCTTATTCCTTTTTAAACTAATTGTTGATTAAATAAATTGTGTTTGCTTTAAATCATATGTAATTGTCAGTGGGTCAGGGAAGTGTCCAGTGCAGAGAGAGTACCCCGGAGTGGGGACACCCTAGCCCCTGTCTTAGGTGACCACAGCAAGATTGGGGGTCGAGCCCCCAAGGAATCCTGGGCCCAGCCTTGTTGGGGTTACGAGGACTCTGCCAGACTGGAAAGTGAAAGGGGAGTCCTCAAGGATAGGGAGGCCTCTGGGTAAAGGAAGTGGGAGCGAGGACTCAGATCCTTTTGCTAGCCCATTTCACCGGGGTATTGCAGAAGCCAGGAAAGTTCCCCACAATAGCGGGACCATTCCCCTGCTTACATGAAGACCACTTGGAAAGTTCCAGTGTTACAGAATGCCAGAATGCATTCCATTAAGTGACGTCTCTTGCAGACAGCACATTATGTGTGTGGTGTGTAATTAGCACTGGCTTCCAGTTTGTTTCTGGGTGCAAATTAAGGTGTAGGTTTTAAAATATAAATCCTTTTGAGGCCTGATGTTTCAGAGACTGTCGCTCTCCTCATGTGATAGCACAGCAGTTGAGATCAGCTGAGGTACTTTAGCTGGTTGGTTTTCGTGGGAGGGTGTTAGCAGATAGCCTTTTCAGTGAGCTCTGCACTTATCCTTATTGAACCTCATCAGATTTCTTTTGGCCCAATCCTCCAATTTGTCTAGGTCCCTCTGTATCCTATCCCTGCCCTCCAGCATATCTACCACTCCTCCCAGTTTAGTATCATCCACAAATTTGCTGAGAGTGCAATCCACACCATCCTCCAGATCATTTATGAAGATATTGAACAAAACTGGCCCCAGGACCGACCCCTGGGGCACTCCACTTGACACCGGCTGCCAGCTAGACATGGAGCCATTGATCACTACCCGTTGAGCCCGACAATCTAGCCAACTTTCTACCCACCTTATGGTGCATTCATCCAGCCCATACTTCCTTAACTTGCTGACAAGAATACTGTGGGAGACCGTGTCAAAAGCTTTGCTAAAGTCAAGATACAATACATCCACTGCTTTCCCTTTATCCACAGAACCAGTAATCTCATCATAGAAGGCAATTAGATTAGTCAGGCATGACCTTCCCTCGGTGAATCCATGCTGACTGTTCCTGATCACTTTCCTCTCATGTAAGTGCTTCAGGATTGATTCTTTGAGGACCTGCTCCATGATTTTTCCGGGGACTGAAGTGAGGCTGACTGGCCTGTAGTTCCCAGGATCCTCCTTCTTCTCTTTTTTAAAGATTGGCACTACATTAGCCTTTTTCCAGTCATCCGGGACTTCCCCCGTTCGCCACGAGTTTTCAAAGATAATGGCCAATGGCTCTGCAATCACAGCCACCAGTTCCTTTAGCACTCTCGGATGCAACTCAGCAACTCAGATGAGGTTCAACAAGGACAAATGCAGAGTCCTGCACTTAGGACGGAAGAATCCCATGCATCGCTACAGACTAGGGACCGAATGGCTCGGCAGCAGTTCTGCAGAAAAGAACCTAGGAGTTACAGTGGACGAGAAGCTGGATATGAGTCAACAGTGTGCTCTTGTTGCCAAGAAGGCCAATGGCATTTTGGGATGTATATGTAGGGGCATTGCCAGCAGATCGAGGGACGTGATCATTCCCCTCTATTCGACATTGGTGAGGCCTCATCTGGAGTACTGTGTCCAGTTTTGCGCTCCACACTACAAGAAGGATGTGGAAAAATTGGAAAACATCCAGTGGAGGGCAACAAAAATGATTAGGGGACTGGAACACATGACTTATGAGGAGAGGTTGAGGGAACTGGGATTGTTTAGTCTACGGAAGAGAAGAATGAGGGGGGATTTGATAGCTGCTTTCAACTACCTGAAAGGGGGTTCCAAAGAGGATTCATCTAGACTGTTCTCAGTGGTAGCTGATGACAGAAAAAAGAGTAATAGTCTCAAGTTGCAGTGAGGGAGGTTTAGGTTGGATATTAGGAAAAACTTTTTCACTAGGAGGGTGGTGAAACACTGGAACGCATTACCTAGGGAGGTGGTGGAATCTCCTTCCTTAGATATTTTTAAGGTCAGGATTGACAAAGCCCTGGTTGAGAAGATTTAATTGGGGATTGGTCCTGCTTTGAGCAGGGGGTTGGACTAGATGACCTCCTGAGGTCCCTTCCAACCCTGATATTCTATGATTGTCAGGTCCAGGAGGGAATTTCTGGTCAAAATCAAAGACACACATACACGCACCTGTCCAGAATAGCCAATAAAACTCTTAGGTTCCCAGGTGCGTGCCCTAAAAACTGAGCCATTGGTTACTGAGGAAGGGTGGTGGTGGTTCCTCTTTCTCTCTGATTTTGACCAGAAATTCCACCCTGGACCTCAAAGACTCATAGATATTAAGGTCAGAAGGGACCATTATGATCAATCTAGTCCAACCTCCTGCACAATGCAGGCCACAGAATCCCACCCACCCACTCCTGCAATAAACCTCTCACCTATGTCTGAGCTATTGAAGTCCTCAAATCATGGTTTAAAGACTTCAAGCTGCAGAGAATCCTTCAGCAAGTGACCCAGGCCCCATGCTACAGAGGAAGACAAAAAACCCCCAGGGCCTCTTCCAATCTGCCCTGGAGGAAAATTCCTTCCCAACCCCAAGTATGGCGATCAGCTGATCCCTGAGCATGTGGGCAAGATTCACCAGCCAGATATCCAGGAAAGAATTCTCTGTAGTAACTCAGATCCCACCCCATCTAACATCCCATCACAGGCCACTGAGCGTATTTACCATGAATAGTTAAAGATCAATTAATTGCCAAAATCATGTTATCCCATCATACCATCTCCTCCATAAACTTATTGAGTTTAATCTTGAAGCCAGATAGGTCTTTTGTCCCCACTGCTTCCCTTGGAAGGCTATTCCAGAACTTCACTCCTCTGATGGTTAAAAACTTTCGTCTAATTTCGAGTCTAAACTTCCCGATGGCCAGTTTATATCCATTTGTTCTTGTGTCCACATTGGTACTGAGCTTAAATAATTCCTCTCCCTCTCTGGTATTTATCCCTCTGGTATATTTATTGAGAGCAATCATATCTCCCCTCAGCCTTCTTTTGGTTAGGCTAAACAAGCCAAGCTCCTTGAGTCTCCTTTCATAATACAGGTTTTCCATTCCTCAGATCATCTGAGTAGCCCTTCTCTGTACCTGTTCCAGTTTGAATTTATCCTTCTTAAACATGGGAGACCAGAACTGCACACAGTATTCCAGATGAGGTCTCACCAGTGCCTTGTATAACGGTATTAAAACCTCCTTATCTCTACTGGAAATACCTCGCCTGATGCATCCCAAGACTGAATTAGCTTTTTTCATGGCCATATCCCATTGGTGGCTCATAGTCATCCTGTGATCAACCATTACTCCAAGGTCCTTCTCCTCCTCCGTTACTTCTAATTGATGCATCCCCAGCTTATAACTAAAATTCTTGTTATTAATCCCTAAATGCATGACCTTACACTTCTCACTTTTAAATTTCATCCTATTACTATTACTCCAGTTTACAAGGTCATCCAGATCCGCCTGTATGATATTGCGGTCCTTCTCTAAGTTGGCAATACCTCCCAGCTTTGTATCATCCGCAAACTTTATTAGCACACTCCCACTTTTTGTGCCGAGATCAGTAATAAAAAGATTAAATAAGATTGGTCCCAAAACCGATCCCTGAGGAACTCCACTGGTAACCTCCCTCCAGCCTGACAGTTCACCTTTCAGTGTGATCTGTTGTAGTCTCTTCTTTAACCAATTCCTTATCCACCTTTCAATTTTCATATTGATCCCCATCTTTTCCAATTTAATTAATAATTCCCCATGTGGCACCGTATCAAACGCCTTACTGAAATCTAGGTAAATTAGATCCACTGCGTTTCCTTTGTCTAAAATATCTGTTACTTTCTCAAAGAAGATCAAGTTGGTTTGGCACGATCTACCTTTTGTAAAACCATGTTGTATTTTGTCCCATTTACCATTGACCTCAATGTCCTTAATTACTTTCTCCTTCAAAATTTTTTCCAAGACCTTGCATACTACAGATGTCAAACTAACAGGCCTGTAGTTACCCAGATCACTTTTTTCCCCTTTCTTAAAAGTAGGAATTATGTTAGCAATTCTCCAGTCATACGGTACAACCCCTGAGTTTACAGATTCATTAACAATTCTTGCTAATGGGCTTGCAATTTCATGTGCCAATTCCTTTAATATTCTTGGATGAAGATTATCTGGGCGCCCCGATTTAGTTCCATTAAGCTGTTCAAGTTTCACCTCTACCTCAGATATGGTAATATCTACCTCCACATCCTCATTCCCATTTGTCATGTTACCATTATCCCTAAGATCTTCATTAGCCTCATTAAAGACTGAGGCAAAGTATTTGTTTAGATATTGGGCCATGACTAGATTATCCTTAACCTCCACTCCTTCCTCAGTGTTTAGCGGTCCCACTTCTTCTTTCTTTGTTTTTTTCTTATTTATATGGCTATAGAACCTTTTACTATTGGTTTTAATTCCCTTTGCAAGGTCCAACTGTACTTGACTTTTAGCCTTTCTCACCTGACAAACCTTCCTGGAGAAAGTTTCATCAAAACTGATAGAGCACTGTTCCTGGTTTGGAGCAGAGACTTGAACCTTATCTCCCACACCCCTGATGAGTTCCAGAAACACTGGGCTATAGAATCAGTCTCTCTCTGGCCCAGTGACTATTTAATTAGCTATACTAATTCAAACAGCTCCAACAGGAGAGAGACTGACTATAAGCCAGGTGAGGGGACAGAACAGGAACATTATATACCTGTTAACAGGTTAAACATCCCGCATGCCCTAACCATTGGACTATTGGCTATGATGGGTGTCTGTCTTATTTCTTCCTGAAATTTTTCTGAAGGTCTTCGGTTCATTCAACATTGGAGCAGAAACAACTCTTGAAACCTCAATTTTTCATGAAATGGAATTCTTGTTTTCTAGCCATTTCTATGCTCCTGTTCTTCCAATCTTTTTCTGAGAGGGAAGAGGTGCAAAAAGTTCAGTGAACCAGGGGAGCTGGAGTGAAAACCTTAGCTTTATAGCAAATTGAGGGGCTTTTTTAAGTCATGGAAACTGGCTCAGTTGCGCAGTGATTGGATTTATTTTAACAGATTATGCACACATGCCCAGAGCATTTTTTAAAAAAGGTTTAAGAAGTTTAAATAAATATTCTTTTAAAATTACTTTATATAAATGGTGTTAGATCCTAAGATGTGCCTATAGCCTGATCCTGTGTTATATATACATAAAGAGAGAGAGAGATGTGAAGGCGATCACAAGGTTTTAAAGAGCAGAACACATGCTTTTGAGGATGGTCTGTAAAATGTCTTTTGGCATGCCTGCCTATTACTTTTTTCTAAGATCTTGTTTGTTAGGGAAATAAATGTAGCAGGCACAGAAGAAAAATGCTGTAACTGTTTTTAGCAACATGCTTATTCATTAAACCACTGGTATCGTGTATACTGGACTTCAAAGTCATGATACTATGCAAAGTCCATTTGCCTTTGAAGTCTTTGAAGTGTTCCCAGAAGCTGCTCTCAGTAGGGAGAATCTGGTGGTTTTTAAGAAATAAAAGTAATCTAGCTACAGCTAGCCTAAGTCTACTCCTCAAATGCTAGGCTGGAAGTAACTGTAAAGGCTATATTTTAAAAAAAACACCTTGTCATGTGTTTTCCCTGTAAGAGAAGCTATATCCCCTTCTGTAGGTCGTTCGAAGGCAATGTTGGCTGCTAAGTGCTGGTTTCAGTTGACAGTGGAGAGCTTAGGATCCCAAGGCCTTTATCATTTGATGTAATTAAAAATAATCAAATCAAATAAAATTGTGTGCACACAGAGCCACCTTTTTGGCCAAGTAATCTGGAATTTAACAAACAAGTGACAGTCTATGTTGTAGGTTTTTTGACCCAACCTATAAAAACTTTATATAAGATTATAGCCGAGCGCTGATCATGCAAACACACATGTGCTTAACTTTACACATCGACTGCAGTGGGACTGCTCACAGGGCATAAAGTTAAGCACACGAGTGATTCTTTGCAAGAATGGGAACTTTGCAAGAATGGGATATTAAAATCCAATATCAAGAATATCACTCCCTATTACTTTCTATAGGCTTTTAGTGTAATTAATATAGAATCCCAATACAATTATCTACAACCCTATTGGTTTAATTCCCGTTAAATGCTAAAGGACTTTTCCATAAAGATAATGTTTCAGCCAGGCATAGTTTGATTTACTCACACAAAACCCTTGTTGCCCTATGCAAACCTCACATTAAAGAGCGCAATAACCCTTTCCCAAATACAAAATGGATGTACCTGCAATTTAAGGAGACCCACTGAAATTTGGCTGAATCATTTAAAAAAGATAGAGGCCTTGATTTTCAAACTTGAGTGGCTACAATTGAGCAACTAAATCCATATATAGAGGCTGATCCCACATCCACTGAACTCAATGGGAAAACTCCTATTGATTTCAATGCAGCAGGAGTAGTCCTTCGGCACCAAAACAAATGCTTTGTTTTCAGAGATATTAAGCAGCCACAGCTCCTATTCAAGTCAACCTCTGAAAATGAGGCCACTTTTATCTAGGTGTCTAAAGATGGATTTATGTACTTCGCTTTAGGCACCCACGCTTGAGAATTTCAGCCCAAGTATTTTAATACAAATGTGATACTTTGTAAAGCCAGACCAATCAGACCTTGTGTGTATGTGTTATTATACAGTCAGTAATTACATGATCACTTATTATTTTTTCTACAAGACACTCTAACCTCCTAAGTTTACACCAAAAGTGGTATCTGAGTTCCATCTGAATAAGATCATTGTCTCCTGGTATTCTTCCCCAGATCTCATTCTGAGTCAGGGGAAGTTAGACTCCATACCCAGAAGTCAAAAAATATTTGCATTGGAAGAAAACATTTAGGAAATCTAGATTTTTTTGTAGCCTATGGGGATCAGAGGAAATTCCATCTCCACACAATATCTAAGTGGATCAAGCCACGTTTTGGGACTTGTTACATATTAATCCTGTAGCAGTACTTCAGAATTTTATACCTAATTCTGCTAAGGGTAAGGCAGCTTTGATGGCATCCCTTTGTAATGTTTCCTGTAAATCTGCTGTTTGTAGTTCTGTACGTACATGCACAGCACTATTCTCTTCCCTTGGCATTTTGATCTAATGCTCACTTTGCAAGTACAATCCTGTGATACTTGTTTAATTAAAACTCCTCAGCCCACCAACCTGGTGGTTGTACCAATCACTGAACTCCCATAAGTGGGAATATGCAGAGGCCACTTTGAAGAAGAAAGGTAGGAAAAGTGTATAGGCATGGGGTAGTATCCCCTTAAATAGTGTGTGAGCAGCCTAGTGGCGCTCACTGTGTTCTACATTTTAGAAGCCACCAGAAAACCATCAGAGCAGCAATATGGAGGTAGCCTTGTACATTTGTGTGTAATTGATAAACACAATTATTTGGGATCCAGCTGAACTTGCGAGGAGTTTCTTTATTTTTGTTGTTGTTTTTGTAGAAAAAGCAAAAGACATATAGTGGATTATTTACCAGTAAGTCTAGGTCTTTGAAAGTGTTATTTCTGCCTATTCTGTAAAATTTGGGCAATAAACTTACCTATTTCACATGGGTGTATTTAGGATTGATTACCCCTGCTTATGCCAAGGCTGAATCTGTCCCATAAAATGGTAAGTTTTATTACTAATTGTTATTAACTTTCCTGCCAATGCTTTGGCACACACACATTGTAGGAAGATCTTTCTTATTTACTTTCTGGTTCTACAAATTTTGGATGATCCTTCACCAGCTAAGCTCTATACATCTTAGTGAAGAAAAAGGGGAGGGGGGAAGTCTCATCTTGAAGTCACCCTTATTAAAGAATGTACTGTGGGCCATTTATCCTTAAAGAAAGTATTTCCAGCTGATGCCACAGGATATTTTGAGACATTTCTTTCAGAAAAGAAGGTACCACAGAATGGGGAATGATCCTCCTCTCTCAGCTGCACTGGGAATCTTTATACCATTTGTTGGCATTAGTGGACGTTCATGTGGAATATAGAATATGAAGTACAAATGAGAGAGGAAAATTTTGCCCTTAGATTAGTTTTAGGGAATCATTTTCAGAAGTGCCAAAGTGACTTAGGAGGTGACGTCCCATTTGCAAATGTAACTGAGGTGCCAATTTTGAAAATGGGACTTCACCTTCTATATCACTTAGGGGCTTTTGAAAATTTTATCCCTAGTCTCTTCCTGCCATATACTTCTCTGATGCAGGCTCAAGAACACTGGTGTACATCTGCATCGGTGGGCACAATGGCAGGAGTTATATGTACATTTACTGCAGATGACTGTATGTAAACACAAGCATACTGTTTGCATTCACCAGGTCCTCTTCCCATAGAAAATGTGTCTCTTCAACTTAATACACACAGGACAGTCTAATGTTCACAATTGCATATATAATGTCCATATCCCCCCGTTCTTCCCTGCCGTTCCTTGCTCTTTATCATGCCCAAACTAACTGCTCAGTTAGGTTTACGCTTGGGTCTGAGTATCATACATGCCAAAAAGTCTGCATTTACTGAAACCTTTTTATCTGAAAATCAATTAATAATGTATGACCATAATTGGGAGATAATGTAATAATTGCTTGCTAGATTATGTAGCCAAAATAATCATTTTCAGAGATGTTTGATTTTTGCCTGGTGACTGAATTTTGTATAGATTTCAGGGCAACAGATGCTTCTCTGTTTGTTGTGGTTCAGAAAACAGCACTAACTTGAACCAGAATTACATTTTAACCTTCCACAGCACCTAATTTTACTTTTTAAAAAAAGATAATTGCCTAAATGTTCTTATTTTCAAGTGGGAAAATCAACATACCAAATCCATATATGAAGAATGCAATTTACTCCACTTAGTATCACACATCCACAATGTCAAAGTGGACAAATCTCTTTCACACACACACACACACACACACACAGTCTTTGAACTTGATTCTAACCTTTGTCCTCATTGTAGCAACTTCATGTATATGTTTAAAATATTTGTACATTTAGGCTGTGAATTTGCCCAAATGGAAACCTATTAGAAATCTTGTCAGGTAGTCATTCACAAAAATTATGGCCCACAAAGGAGTTGAAATTGCAATTAAAAATCCCAAACTGAGCACACAGTCCAAACATAGCTCTGGGGAAAAAAAATACAGTCACCAAGAAAACAAGATAAAAATTGACCTCTTGAATCCCATATTATAAATCTAAAGGAGGAAAACACACTAACTAAACCTAGGAGGAAAAAAAGACTCCACTGGACTATCTTACCTGCTCAGCTTGATGACCAATCACTTTGTGAGCTGTTAAAAAGTACGTTACGCGTGGGTTTTTCAAAAGCACTCAGCATTGGCCTGACTCTGCTTCCATTGACTTGAGTGCCAACAGAGGCCAGCATTGGAAATCCCACTACAGGGCCTTTTTCAGTATGTAAATCATCATCATTATTGTATTTCAAGGGCCAAATTCTGACCCAAATTAGCACTTCTATCTGAATTCTATTTTCCTCCAGAAGAC
The DNA here is from genome assembly GCF_965152235.1 of Eretmochelys imbricata. Lineage (NCBI taxonomy): Eukaryota > Metazoa > Chordata > Testudines > Cheloniidae > Eretmochelys > Eretmochelys imbricata. Next base: position 92,760,704 of record NC_135575.1, read on the forward strand.
TCAAAGAGGCTATTCCACAGGCCTCCCCTGCTATAAGATGCTGAGAGATGTTCCAAGGCAAGACCATGGCTCAAGATCTGGCACTGGGCCCTTTTCATCCAACCTACGTTATCACAGGCACTGGCTTCCCCACCCCACCTCTTCCTGCCCCCACCCTGCCTCTTTCCATCTATTTCTGCCCCCTTCTCTGAGCACAACCTGTCCCCGCTCCCCCCCAGCTCCTCCTGCATGCCGCGAAACAGCTGACCACAGTGGGTGGGAGGCACTGGGGAGGAGGAGCTGGCAGAACTAAATTGAACCAGAGTAGGGAGGGGTAAGCAGCAGTCTGAGTATAGGTACAGAATAGTGTTGCTTTTGCAGTACATGGGTACCCCTTTGTAAAAATCATCTGCAGGGGCAGCTAGGATTAGACCCAAACAAATCACATTTGGGAGAATTAGAAAATGCTGGCTGAAATGCTCTCCTTTGCTGAGGGCTCATATAAACCCTTAGATCCTCAGTGAGCATGTTTCAATGACATGAATTATTAAAATGCATGTGTGACATGGAGGCCCATTGGTGATTCACTGCTCTGTGTCAGCAGCTCTTGTCAGGCCTGGCACACTCGCTGCACTGAACATATTGTTGTCATAATCTGTATCTAAAGAGTGTCTTGTGCGGTATCATATACAAACTGATAACACGCTGGTTCTGAAAATCATTCCATGGTGTATTTATGATAAATCCACGAAGGACTTCAAGAACATAGTTGCAGTACATAGCTATAAAATGTCTTTGGCAAGCACCACAGGGGCCAACTTTTCATTGTGCTGGGGGGTGCTCGACCCCCAGCTCTGCCCCAGGCCCTGCCCCCACTCCACCCTTCCCTCAATGCCATGCCCCCACCACACCTCTTCCCACCCCGTTCCACTCCCTTCCCCGAGCGCACCGCATCCTGGCTCCTCCCTCTTCCCCTCAGCCTCCTGCATGCCGCGAAACAGCTGATTGCAGTGGGCAGGCGGTGCAGGGATGGAGGGGGAGGTGCTGCTCGGCGGGGCCCACCAGTGGGCAGGAGGCACTGTGGAGAGGGGGAGATGCTGATGGGGGGCTGCCAGTGGGTGCTCAGCACACAGCATTTTTTCCCTGTGGGTGCTGCAGCCCCAGAGCATCCACGGAGTTGGCACCTATAGCAAGCAGTGCCTAAGCCATGCCTGTTCCAGACAAAGAAATGTGCTTCCACCTGCTTGAATGTCTCTCATGTAAATTAGGTAAGGTGTGACCAAGGACAAAGAAAAGCACATTTACAAGCAAGACAAACAAAGCTATCAGGAGAGCAAGTGGGGAAAGATGAATACTTAATCTCCATGAGGGATGGAGACTGCACACCCCACCCCCGCAATCAGGGAGCCTTCCTGCCTCTTGTAGCTGGGTCAATGAACTTTGGGAAGATAGCATGGTGCTTACATGCCAGCAGGCGAGAGAAGTTTGGGTGGGGCTTACTTTTCTACAAATACATTTCAAAGGTTTACTGGATTATGAAAAGAAAGGGGAGAGGACCCCATAGTTGTCCATCACTTGGGTGATTCAAGGGTCCAAAGTTCTTGAAATTACAGAGCATTGGGGTTATCAGCCAAAAGGGTTCAAGTCTCTGGGAACTGAATATAGGTGAGAAACCTGCTTAGGCAAAGATTGTAGCTTGCTAAAAATTAAGTTTTAGTCTTACAAGACTATGTTTACCTATTTGCTTGTAGCCCTTTCTATCTTTATTCCTTATATTTGACATCACTTAAACCTGTGTCCTTTTGTTAAATAAACTTCTTTTATATAAACCAATTCAGTGCAGTGATTGAAATAAGAGTGTTTGTCAAACCCCAGTGAAATTAATGAGCTGTAGTGTATTCTCTCTGTAAAGGAGGAACAAATTTAATAACTCCCCAGAGTGTTCCAGGAGAGGAATGGACATTGCAGAGAGAGATCTCTGGGGAACTTGGGATTCACGGTTTGGTATCTGCAAGCCAAGGGCTGGACTGGCAGAGCTCTGAAGAGTTTGCTGGCAAGGTAGACAAGCTGTCATGCAGTGTGGCAATAGCAAAGCTGTCCCTTGCTGAGGCTGAGAGGGGTAGCACAGTCACTCACAATTCTGGGAACCTCAGAAGATTGTCACACTGGCAGAGAATTTAGGGACAATTTGGGACTGGGGGCGTGTTGGGGTCAGGTTGCTGGGCAATGGATGTCAGGGCATGACCTGCATGCTTGTAGGCTGGCTCTTGGTGTCAGGGCTGTGAGCCACAGCAGCATAGCATTGAAGATATCCAGGGTGGCAGGGCAAATGGTGACACAATGCCTTACTCGTCTGGGTTGAACCCCAAAGTGTCACTGTATGAGTGGAAGAAAGGTGAATAATCCTAAAAACTCTTCATAATTAAAGTAAAACAAGCTAGTTTTGCACTGTAAAGGAAAGGGCAAGGAACAAGAAGTGGCTAATTTGGTTAACATGGGGCTGCTTAAAATCTGAGGGTAAAAAGGAACTTATGCTAAAAATGGAGAAGGTGGGGAGGGAAATAGACAAGACATTATTGTCAGCTAAGGCTTGCAGAGTAAAGATAAGAGCATAAAAAATGAGAAGTTGTGTAAGTCAGTCAAAGGTGCTGAAGTCAACAGAAGGACATTTATAAATATAAGATGAAGGGCAAAGAGAGAAATTTCTTTAACGTAGCTCCTGCTCCAGTCAGCTCTCATGCAACATCCCAGTTACTTCTCCAGCATTTGCACACCCATCTCCTACTTCAATCAACTCTCCCTCAATGTTGTCACACACACACACATGCACACACACACAATTCAGTATCCCCTGCCTCAATTTATTTACTCAAATGCTGATGAATTTCATCAAACTGCTGCTTGAATCGTAAATCCACCTGGGATCTGACCAGAGATTGCATTTAAAAAGAAAAAGAATTGAGAAAAAAAGAAGGTTTAGAGAATTAGCTAATGAAATTTGGGGACTTACTGAAAAGTTATGGAGAAATAGGGACAAGTCAAAGAATTAGAATGGAGGCTGCAATCTTAAAAAAAGAAAAAGGGATCTGGGCTATTACTGTCCACCCTCCTGTTAAGGCTAATTTCTGTACCTAGTAAATTAATGGAACAAATATAAAAAGAAACAAATCTTTAAGTACAGAGCGGAGAACTGAACCTTGAGCAATAGGCAACATGAGTTTGAAAACAAAGGGAATGCAGGAGCTGCAATATAGCTAGATATTGATAAAGGTTTCCGTACAGTGATAAACAAAATCTTCTTGAATTAATTAGGATTGGCTTGGATATGATCATTGCCATATGGATTGAAAACTGCCTAGGAACAAAGGGTAGCAATAAGTACCCAATCCTAAGGTGCCACAAGTACTCCTTTTCTTTTTGCGAATACAGACTAACACGGCTGTTACTCTGAAACCAATCCTAAGATGGTTCCTAATGAGATACGGCAGGCCTCAATATTAGGCACAGGTTTATTTCACATACTTAATTATTAATGATCTGGAAGTTTATAGATCCACTCAGGGATGGTACTAGAGTGGGAGGTACAGTAATGTACTACCAAAGTATTAAGAAGGTGCACCCTCAACAATTTTCCATCTCTGCGGGCAATATGTGCAACATTCCCAGGGTGAAATTTGAAATTCTGTCCCAACCAAAAATATCCATCATTCCCATTCTCCACCCCATCTCTTCACTCAAAAAACAACCCACCAGTTCCATAGTGTGGCCCTCCCAAATCCATCACTCCTACTCCAACCCTCTTGCCCATTACCTCTAGACCTCAATGCTTTCCCCTATCTATGTTCTCACTGAGGCTCTTCTAGGTAGCTCTCTCTCTGTGGTGGCTGTTCCTTACAGCAGAAGTGGTAGCAGGTGGGTGTCCTTTGGCCTATGCTGGTGGCAGAGTAGCAAATAAGTAATTTGGGCTGCTTACTTGGGGCATTCCTGAAGTGGAATCAACAGCTGGCATGGGGGAGTGGGTCTCTGTTAGCTGATGTGGGTGCAGCAGAATGGGACCCAGCCTCCACTGTCTAATGAGTGACATAACAGGGCTCCAGGCTCACTACCTTCTTGGGTCTTCAGACTCCAAGTGCAGAGGTGGGCAGCAGTGGCTACTGGATTTTCATTCAGGTCATCAGCAGATTTGGCCCTATTGCCATTCTTCATTTTTCTCAAGCACTGCTGGAACAGCTGGGGATTTGGAGAGGAGGATACGCAAGGACTATGTGCACCTGGTCCTAGAGGCACTGGTGGGGACATATGAGAACTGTTTGCAGCAACTGTTGTGGTTATAGCAATAGTCAGTGCGCTTAAAGAGGGCTGAAAATTTTAACAAACCAAATCTCACCCTAGCATTTTTGGGCAGCTTGCAAAACCAAAATGTAACCACAATCTACCCACAGTTATCACACTGTTACAAGTACACTGTTCAGGTACCATGGTGATGGGTGCCACATGGAACTTAGACAGAAGGTTAGACATATATTTTGGGGTTCTTATTTCCTTTTCTGGTGTAGTCACTATGGTAAACCCATTAAAATCCCTGTGCGGATGGGTGCGTGAGTGTGTATACAGTCTCATAGCCTGTAGTTATAGTAACAATATAATGCCCTCTTTCTGAGTCAGGAGTGGTAAAAACATGATACAGCAGAGCCAGAGAGAGAGTGCATGAGCTAATACTGATCATAGTCCTCAAAAGTGCAATACCCACTTTACCGGTCTGGGTGCACAGTTTTAGAGAAGATTAATACCTTATTAATGTTTAATTGTTAATGATTATTTATTAAATATGGTTTTAGATTACCCAGCGCCACAACTGGGTAGGGGAACTTTGGTCCACCCACTACGCCAGTTTCCAGCCAAGGGACCCTACCATCAGCAGCCAAGGTCTGCTCAGGCTCAGCCCTTGCTGTTCTCTCTCTGAGCTTCTTTCTACTTTGCCTTCCACAGGCTGTCTTCCCCACCACTCCTCTGGATAAACCCCTTCTTTCAGGGACAGGATCCCAGGACTTTTGCTCCCCCCGGTGTCCTCCTACCCATCTCTTTGTGCCCAGAGCACAACTGTAGTCTCTCTTCCTTCCGTCCCTTTCTGTTGGCAACTTCCTGGTTTTATACAAGCCTAGCTTGCTCCTGACCAGCTAAGCGTCCTCTTCAATTGGTGCTTCTCAATCAAGCCTGACTCTTCCCCCAGGTGTGGCCTATAAGGTTCATTGGCCCCTTCTGAACCACCTTATCTCCTTCAGGGCTGGTGCAGGGTGAACAACCCATCACAGTAAGGCTTTTGATACTCTCACATGACCTTCTCTTAAGCAAATTAGGGAAATATAGCTTAGATGAACCTACAAGAAGATGGGTGCACAACTATTTTTAAACTGTACCCATACAGTAATCAGTGGTTCATTGTCAAGCTGGAAGAGCATATCAAGTGGGATCCCACAGAGATCTGTCCTGGGTCCAGTTCTATTCAATATCTTCATAAATGATTTGAACAGCAAAAAGATTACATTTATAAAATTTATGGACGATACCAAGCTGGGACGGATTGAAAGCACTTTCGAGGACAGTATTAGAATTCAAAATGATCTTGATAAATGGCAGAAATGGTCTGAAATAAACAGGATGAAATTCAATAAGGACAAATGCAAAGTATTGCACTTAGGAAGGAATAATCAGTTGCACAAACACAAAATGGGAAACGACTGCCTAGGAAGAAGTACTGTGGAAAAGGATCTGGGGACTATATTGGATCACAATCTAAATATGAGTCAACAACGTAATATTGTTACAAAAAAAGCACACATCATTCTGGGATGTATTAGAAAGAGTAGTGTAAGCAAGACATGAGAAGTAATTTTTCCTCTCTATTCCACATTGATTAGGCCTCAACTGGAGTACTGTGTCCAGTTCTGGGCACCACACTTTGGGAAAAATGTGGACAAATTGGAGAAAATCCAGAGGAGAGCAACAAAAATAATTAAAGGTCTAGAAAACATGACCTATGAGGGAAGATTGAAAAAATTGGGGTTGTTTAGTCTACAGAACAGAAGACTCTGGGGGAGGGGGAAGAGAGACATCATAGTCTACAAGAACATACAAAGTTGTTATAAAGAGTAGGGTGATAAATTATTCTCCTTATCCACTGAGGACAGAACAAGAACTAATGGGCTTAAACTGCAGCAAGGAAGATTTAGGTTAGACATTAGGAAAAACTTCCTAACTGTAAGGGTAGTTAATCACTGGAGCAAATTACTTAGGGACGTTGTGTAATCACTGGATGCTTTTAAGAACAAATTAGACAAATACCTGTCATGGATAATCAAGATAATACTTGGTCCTGCCTCAGTGCAGGGGACTGGACTAGATGACCTAATGAGGTCCCTTCCAGTCCTACATTTCTATGATTTCTATGATTCTATAAGGCCAACTATAAGATCATCTGATCGAAGCTAACATTCCAGACCTTGCACAATCTGGATTCAGGCCAGGACATCAGAACTGAAAAATGTTTTATTGGCACATAGGGATGGTCTCCTCCTATCCATGGATAGCTAACAGATATCCATTCTCATCCTCCTGGACATCTTTGCAGTGTTAAATATTCTTGACAAAGAGATACCTCTGTCTCACCTGAGAGAATTGACAGGTGTCCAAAGTAATGCACGGAAATGGTTTGAGTCCTTCCTAGAGGGAGGCACCCAACAAGCAATGACAGGAAACGGAACCTCTACCACTGGATCCCTCACCTGTGGGGTTCCACAAGGATCAATTCTCTCTCCAGTCCTTTTCAGCATCTACATGTAACCACTGGATGGACCGGTCAGACAACATGGAGTCAAGTGCCAGCAATAAACAGATGACACACAGCTCTACCTAGCTTTCACCTCATACAGCCATACCACTACTGCCATGATGGCCCAGTGCTAGGATCAGATCAGCTCATGGATGAAAAGTATTTGGTTGAAGTTGAAACCAGCCAAAACAGAGGTAATGCAAGTGAACAGAACAAAATATTTGGAGGAGTTTTCACCCTCCTTTGATTGAAGGTTGAAGTTCAGTCCATAGTCTAAGAGTCTTGGATTCCTTGCTGGCACAGAGCTCTCAAATTGCAACAGCTACAAGGAATAGGTTCTACAGCTCTGATTGGCTAGAAGATTCCTTCCAACTCCATCTCATCCTGGTGGACAAAGACCTGGCCTCGGTTACTCATGCCTTTGTCACCTTGTGTCTGTATACAGTAATGCAATATATATGGCATGAGACCTTCAGCCGTCAGGAAACTCCAACTAATGTTGCATTGCATCTCCTCACAACACAGGCTATGTGAGCACATCACACCTGTTCTTCCACTTTCTACACTAGCTTCCCACAGAATTTCTAATCAAGTTCAAGATCACTGTCCTTATCTTCAAAGCATTACATGACGACAGGCCCAGGATATCAAAAAGATCGTCTAAAGCTGCAGGACAAAAACCATGGTTGAAAACTTCACTTCTCTCGCACAATGGAACTCCCACCATCACTAACTTCAACACCTTTCACTCCAAGTGCAAGGCAGATTTCTCCAATATAAATACATAGCAACAGTAGATGTAGTAAAAAAATAAAACTCTACCAAAACAGGACACTCCATTCCATATGCTTCTCCCTCTGGGGACAGGATGAGAGAACAAACAACACATGACGGATGTGTGGTCATGTTGCTTAATGCACTACTGGTGGGTGCTTAGGCACTGTGGTGATGAGCATGGTATAAAAACCTGTGTACAGCAGAAGCCCTAGCACTCACATATCTGGAGAAAGAGCCATCCTGGTAGATGAATACTAAATTTCAATGAATGACAGTTGTTTTTAGACCATTTTCTGAGAATTCCATTGAGAGCCCTTGAGGCTGTTTTTTGCTAAAAATAAAACTTTTAGGCATAGAGAATAGAGAAAGCAGCTTTTGTTCAACTTCCCACTAAACTAAGGAGCAGAAAAATTTTCTTCCCCTTGCAGTATGTTGCTGATCAGCTTTAATCACATTTGAAGGTGCTATTCTGATTAGACTTCTATATACCCAGAAACTATAAATTGGAGTGCCATAAAACACAGCTAGTTTGCCATCTCACCATAGGAATCACACTGGTTCAGTACCAGAGGTGAGCATGCTAGTCTGTAACATCTTCATTGCTGTTACACTAGGAAAAATCAGACGTTTAGCGGAGCTTTACGATGTTATACACACATTGTAGAAAATGAAGGGAGGCAAGGCAGGACATAGCTTCTGATTCTGTCCTGGAATTAGGTATAGTTGAATTGATGTATGCCAAGGGAGTCATGAAAAAATAGGGCTCCACCCTAGTCCGAGTTTGGCTGCAGTGAAAAGAATTTTGTGGCAGAGAGAACAAAGATTAATTACGCTGTGCGTTCTTTCCATATAAGCTATGCTAGCTCTACCCTCACAGGTTTACACACAATCTGGAGAATATCACCTGTTCATGAGGTGAAATATTTTACGTGCTTCTCAGCTAGGCAGCAGGGTTAAAATAAGCAAAAGAAAGTCTTTTTTTTACACAACGCACAGTGAACCTGTGGAACTCTTTGCCAGAGGATGTTGTGAAGGCCAAGACTATAACAGGGTTCAAAAAAGAACTAGATAAGTTCATGGAGGATAGGTCCATCAATGGCTCTTAGCCAGGATGGGTAGGGATGGTGTCCCTAGCCTCTGTTTGCCAGAAGCTGGGAATGGGCAACAGGGGATGGATCACTTGGTGGTTACCTGTTCTGTTCATTCACTCTGAGACACCTGGCATTGGCCACTGTCGGAAGACAGGACACTGAGCTAGATGGACATTTGGTCTGACCCAGTATGGCCGTTCTTAGGTTGCATTTAATGTAATTGCCTCTTTGAATTATGAAGATATATGATGTTAAATGGGGGTTTCGAAATTCAACTTTTCTTTCAAACTAATATAATAGCTTTTTCTTCAGAATTTATAATTACCTCACTAAGGGCCCAGTTCTGCAAGGTGCAGAGTGCCCTCAGCTCTCTTTGGGCCCCTCACATTCTTTTCCTAACCCCAAATTAAACAGTGTGTAATAAAGCAGGTGTAGTGTATTTAGTCTTAAATCATTTTTGCAGGGTAAACTTGACAAACATAACTCTCTTTCACGCTCCCTCCTCCCTTCCCCCTCCATCCCTTCAGGAAGTGGCGTTTTTAAACACTCGTTGCTTTGAATGTATGATAAGAACAGGTCCAAACCACTATCATATGGCTAGACACACATGTATTGCTTAGGGGAAAACTGACGCCAGTGGTCTGGTCTTGAGGAGGTAAATTGGATTAGTCTTTTCTTTCTAAAAAGAAAAGTGCCATGGTTGTGATCAGTACACATGACTATCATATGCATATGAAGCCTACGCAATGGCTGCAATAGTTCATAACACGATTAAAGGAAGATTTGTTTCAAATGCAATTTAGGGCAACATCACAGGGCTTTTGTGAAAATATGTGGCCTATATCGTCAGTGTACTTGACCAGCAGAAACGTGCTTACTGAAACTGTAAATACAGGAAAAATCTCAGAGTCCAGGCTTCCCTGCTGCTAGAACAAGGCACGGGGCAGTTTAGTTAACAGTTTAGTTTCCTACTTGCAGGGCTATTATACTATTTAAACTCAATAGAAAAATTAAAATATAAGACACACCTCAGGATCATAGGCTTGTGAAGCAGCCTTACAGAGCAGCAATTAAAAACTGCAGGGTACCAAGAGACAACTGCCAAGCAAACATATTAGTTTAACTCCTGCTCTCCTGGCTAAGTCCACACAGAAGATACAGGGTTAGTGGCTTTTCTTTTTACAGACCAGTTTGGTGTAGGGTGCTGTTCGCAAAGAATGGTTCACCTCTGAGCTGTGACTGGCCAGTACACCCACCACAGATAAATTCAGGCCTGTATGTACAGTTGTTAGTACACTATTCCCTCTGCAGCTAAGCTGGCTGCATAACCATACAGTATGCAGCAGAGCCTTCCCTATCTTCACACTTCAAGCACTGAGAAAAACCCTGTGCAACATGTACTGCCCACGTTCACCATATTGGGCTAGATTCTCTGCAGAACCAGATAATACTAGATATTAAATATTATGGTCTAGATAATACTTAGTCCTGCCATGAGTGCAGGGGACTGGACTAGATGACCTCTCAAGGTCCCTTCCAGTCCTATGATTCTATGTTTCAACACTAGGCCCAGGGGGAAAATGTGTAGGGGGTTGTCAGGGAACCAGTTATGACTCCCTAGTTATTGCTGCCGGCGCTAGCCCAGTAGTTCTCAAACTGTGGGTCAGTTTTAATTTTAATGGGGTTGCCAGGGCTGGCTTAGACTTGCTGGGGCCTGGGATCAAAGCTAAAGCCCAAGCCCCACCACCCAGGGCCGAAGCCAAAGCCTGAGCTGTAAGCCAAAGCCTGAGGGCTTCAGCCCTTGGCAGTGGGGTTCAGGTTGCAGGCCCCCTGTCTGGGCTGAAGCCCTTGGGCTTTGATTTTGGCCTCCCCGCTTTGGCTTTGGGCCCCACAAACTGGGGCGGTTGGGCTCAAGCGGGCTCAGGCTTTGGTCCCCCCTCCTGCTGTCATGTAGTAATTTTTTTTGTCAGAAGGGGGTCGGACTGCAATGAAGTCTGAGAACCCCTACTCTAGTTCAGTGTGACAGAGAAGCTGCTCTAAATTGCACCACTAACACAGAAACCTTTATATAGGGTGCCAGGTGTCCAGTTTTCGACTGGAATGCCTGGTTGAAAAGGGACTCTGGTGGCTACCATTGGCGCTGCTGATCGGACCGTTAAAAGTCTAAGGCAGACTAAGGCAGACTTCATGCCTGTCCTAAGGCATGTGTGGCTCCCAGAAGCAGCCGCCAGGTCCCTGCAGCCCATAGAGGCATGGGTGGCCAGGGAGGCTCTGCGTGCTGCCCCCACCCCAAGGGCCAGCTCTGCAGCTCCCATTGGCTGGGAACAGTGACCAGTGGGAGCTGCAGAGGCGGCGTCTGCGGGCGCGAGGGCAGCGCACGGAGCCTCCCGGGCCGCTCATGCATCTATCGGCTACAGGGACCTGGCGGCCACTTCCTGTGAGCTGCAGTAATTGCTGCCAGGATCCCACACCCCGAACGCTCTCCCGCACTCAAATTCCCTCCCTGAGCTTGCACCCCCCCAACACCCCAACCCCCTGCCCCAGCCCCCTCCTGCACCTCAAGCCCCTCATCCCTGGCTCCAACCCAAAGCCTGCACCCCCAGCCAACCCCTCACCTCCACCACACCCCAACACCCTGCCCCACCCTGGAGCCCCCTCCTGCACCTCAAATCTCTCATCCCCAGCCCCACCACAGAGCCCACACCCCCTCCCACACTCTGAACCACTTGGCCCCAGCCCAGAGCCCCCTCCTGCACCTTGAACCCCACATTTTTCACCCAGAGTCTGCCCAGAGCCCAGACCCTTCCACACCCCAGAGCCCGCACCTCCAGCTGGAGCCCTCCCACCCCTCCCGCACCCCAACCCACTGGCCCAGCCTGGTGAAAGTGGGTGAAGTTGGTGGAAAGCACACGAAGGAGGGAGGGGGCATGGAGCGAGCAGGGGTGGAGCCTCGGAGAAGGGGTGGGGCAGGGGCAGGGCCTTAGGGAAGGGGCAGGGGTGTTTGGTTTTGTGGGATTAGAAAGTCGCCAACCCTACCTTTATAGCCTCAGGGCTAAGGAAGGATTGGTGTAGCACAGCTCTGCTCCACCTTGCCCCTTCACAGCACCTTCCTCCTCAATGTGTCCTCACCACAATATTTTCATTTCAGAATGAAAGACATTGACATTTTGAATCAGTTCAAAATGTTGACAATTTAACCCTGAATTGGAAGCATAAGAGTGACCATTTGCAGTTTATTTTTCAGTACCTTATTGGACAGGGTAAGGGAAGGGTGTGCTGTCCCTATGCTCCTGACACCCACACACCCCAAAAATCGACCAAGCACCAGCACCCACATAGCCAACATGGAGAGTGGAAGGGTGAGAGGAGGATGTGGAGAAGGCCTGCGGGGACAGGGAATGTGGCTGCACTCCCTCAGCAGGGCAGCAAATCAAGAGCTAGAACCCTGTGTTCTGCATTATGGGGATATTTCAGGCTGCTGGAGAGCTTGCCAGCTATACAGGGATCCCCAGTAGCAGATGGTCAGCCAGACAGCCACAGAATACGTAAGACCTGCCCAGAAGGCCTGTGTAATGAAAAGCCCAGCTAAGGACTGTTATAAAAAGGCAGTCAGCTGCGAACCAGCTGAGCGGCGAACAGCGGAGAGGCTAACAGAGGGAGTTCGCCTGGGGAGAGCCCACTGAGGCTTTCATCTTGCAGGCTTCTCTGAGTAGTTACTACAACACCTGAGGCAGTTTGTAGAAGGAAGGTAATATGGATGGTGAAGGTTCAGCTGTTGTTACCTGCACAGGATGTGCCATGTTAGTCTTTCTTCCACAGGACAGAAGTGACTTTGTCTGTACAAAGTGGAAGCTGGTCTCCATACTGGAAGAGAAGGTTCAAGGTCTGGAGAAACAAGTATCGTCCCTTCATTACATAAGAGAAACTGAAGATTTCCTGGACAGACGTCAGGATATGCTTCTATGGGCACAACATTCGGAAGATTCAGAGCAGTTGCATAGCGGGGAGAGAAGGACGGTGAAAAAATCTGGCAGCATGTGATCTCCAGAAGAAGAAAGGGGAGCGTCCATGTACCAGCAATGCAGATACAGGTAAGCAACATTTTCATGTTCTCTCCACAGGTACTAATGCGGAGAGTGGACTAGATGATACATCTGAGGGAAGGGAGCAGAAGGAGACTCCACCGATTGGAAGGCATGAGATGCACTGTCTTAGGGAAGGGAGTTCCACGACCACCGCTCCCAAGAGAAGGAGGTGTGTGGTGGTGGTCAGGGACTCCCTCCTCAAGCGGACTGAGTCATCTATCTGCCACACTGACTGGGAAAACCAAGAAGTCTGCTGCTTGCCAGGAGCTAGGATTCATGATGTGACGGAGAGACTGCCAAGACTCATCAAGCCCTCAGATCGCTACCCCTTCCTACGTCTCCACGTGGGCACCAATGATACTGCCAAGAATGACCTTGAGTGGATCACTGGAGATGACGTGGCTCTGGGAAGAAAGATAAAGGAGTTTGAGGAACAAGTGGTGTTCTCATCCATCCTCACTGTGGAAGGAAAAGACCTGGGTAGAGACCGTCGAATCGTGGAAGTCAACAAATGGCTATGCAGGTGGTGTCGGAGAGAAGGCTTTGGATTCTTTGACCATGGGATGGTGTTCCAAGAAGGAGGAGTGCTAGGCAGAGATGAGCTCCACCTAACGAAGAGAGGGAAGAGCATCTTCGCAAGCAGGCTGGCTAACCTAGTGAGGAGGGCTTTAAACTAGGTTCACCGGGGGAAGGAGACCAAAGCCCTGAGATAAGTGGGATACCGGGAGGAAGCACGAGCAGGAGAGCGCAAGAGGGGAGGGCTCCTGCCTCATACTGAGAAAGCGGATGATCAGCGAGTTATCTTAAGTGCCTATACACAAATGCAAGAAGCCTGGGAAACAAACAGGGAGAACTGGAAGTGCTGGCACAGTCAAGGAATTATGAGGTGATTGGAATAACAGAGACTTGGTGGGATAACTCACATGACTGGAGCACTGTTATGGATGGATATAAACCGTTCAGGAAGGACAGGCAGGGCAGAAAAGATGGGGAAGTTGCATTGTATGTAAGAGAGCAATATGACTGCTCAGAGCTCTGGTATGAAACTGCAGAAAAACCTGAGAGTCTCTGGATTAAGTTTAGAAGTGTGAGCAACAAGGGTGATGTCGTGGTGGGAGTCTGCTATAGACCACCAGAGCAGGGGGGTGAGGTGGACAAGGCTTTCTTCTGGCAACTAATGGAAGTTACTAGATCGCAGGCCCTGATTGTCATGGGAGACTTCAATCACCCTGATATCTGCTGGGAGAGCAATACAGCAGTGCACAGACAATCCAGGAAGTTTTTGGAAAGGGTAGGGGACAATTTCCTGGTGCAAGTGCTGGAGGAACCAACTAGGAGCAGAGCTCTTCTTGACCTGCTGCTCACAAACCGGGAAGAATTAGTAGGGGAAGCAAAAGCGTATGGGAACCTGGGAGGCAGTGACCATGAGATGGTCGAGTTCAGGATCCTGACACAGGGAAGAAAGGAGAGCAGCAGAATACGGACGCTGGACTTCAGAAAAGCAGACTTTGACTCCCTCAGGGAACTGAGGATCCCCTGGGAGAATAACATGAGGGGGAAAGGAGTCCAGGAGAGCTGGCTGTATTTTAAAGAATCCTTATTGAGGTTACAGGGACAAACCATCCCAATGTGTAGAAAGAATAGTAAATATGGCAGGCGACTAGCTTGGCTTAACAGTGAAATCCTTGCTGATCTTAAACACAAAAAAGAAGCTTACAAGAAGTGGAAGATTGGACAAATGACCAGGAAGGAGTATAAAAATATTGCTCAGGCATGCAGGAGTGAAATCAGGAAGGCAAAATCACACTTAGAGTTGCAGCTAGCAAGAGATTTTAAGAGTAACAAGAAGGGTTTCTTCAGGTATGTTAACAACAAGAAGAAAGTTAAGAAAAGTGTGGGCCCCTTACTGAATGAGGGAGGCAACCTAGTGACAGAGAATGTGGAAAAAGCTAATGTACTCAATGCTTTCTTTGCCTCTGTCTTCATGAACAAGGTCAGCTCCCAGACTACTGCAGTGGGCAGCACAGCATGGGGAGGAGGTGACCAGCCCTCTGTGGAGAAAGAAGTGGTTTAGGACTATTTAGAAAAGCTGGACAAGCACAAGTCCATGGGGCCAGATGCGCTGCATCCGAGAGTGCTAAAGGAGTTGGTGGATGTGATTGCAGAGCCATTGGCTATTATATTTGAAAACTCATGGCGATATGGGGAGGTCCCGGACGACCGGAAAAAGGCTAATGTAGTGCCCATCTTTAAAAAAGTGAAGAAGAAGGGGGGATTTCATAGCTGCTTTCAATTACCTGAAAGGGGGTTCCAAAGAGGATGGATCTAGACTGTTCTCAGTGGTAGCAGATGACAGAACAAGGAGTAATGGTCTCAAGTTGCAGTGGGGGAGGTTTAGGTTGGATATTAGGAAAAACTTTTTCACTAGGAGGGTGGTGAACACTGGAATGCGTTGCCTAGGGAGGTGGTGGAATCTCCTTCCTTAGAAGTCTTTAAAGTCAGGCTTGACAAAGCCCTGGCTGGGATGATTTAGTTGGAGATTGGTCCTGCCTCGAGCAGGGGGTTGGACTAGATGAGCTCCTGAGGTCCCTTCCAACCCTGATATTCTATGATTCTAAGGAGTTACAAACCTCAATGGTCAATGAGACAAACACCAGTCCATAATCTAGTCCCTCTCCTCAATGACTGACGTGGCAGAGGAACAGGTCAACACCCACAGCCCCATGACACAACTCTTAGTCGAAGCATAAGTGGTGTTCAAAGCCTTTTGCAGGTCTTCCACACTGGGGTGAATTTCCCCTGAAACCCACAAGACAGTCAGACATGCAGTGTATCCTACCGTAGCCCAAAGTCCCAAGCACTATCATAAACACAGCAACAGTTTATCCTCTGTGACACACCAGTCAAGTACACCAATCACATACACTGTCCCGTATTTATGGGTACACTCATCCAATCATAGAACACCACGTGGCAACATGCCAATATACAGTTAGATTGGCAATGTGGGTTGGGGTGTTTTTTTGCAATATTTTTAAAAAAATCAAAATAAAACCATGAAAAATTATACTGAAATTTTATTTTAATTAAATTTTTGATGAAAAATGGGAAATTTGGAAATCTAAATAGTTACATGAAGCATTTCACTTTCTTCACATTTTTTACATTTGTCATTCAAAACATTTTGACTAACTGTAATGTATGTTATTATAATTCATTAATTAGACAACTGGTGAATAACATGCAGCACCATAAATCAGGGTGTTGAAGGAGAAGGGAACAGATAATTTCCATGTAGCACCTTATACATCCTGATTTGCTGGGCCACTTGTTTACCATAATTACTTCTAAGGTGCTGTTCGAATGTTTTTAATGCATAAACATACATAAGTTTCTAATTGCATAGTCACTAGAGTTGCCTGGAGGATGACAATTCTGTTTTGCAGCAACTTTCAGGGTTTCAAAATTTGTTTTAATTTCACATTGGAACAAAGACAAACCCTTTTGCATGTTTTCATGAAAATGGAATTGTGTTGAAATGTCTATTTTTGTGTCCAAAGGTGCATTGATGGGGTTATTCCATAGCCTGGTGGTTGGGGCTCTACCCTAGAACTTGGACAATCCCAGTTCAAGTCTCCCTAAGTTTTTCATCTGGGATCATTCTGAATCAGGCAGAGTAAAGATTTGAACACAATACTTCCACCTTCTAGGCCAGTACCTAAACTGTCAGGCTATAGAGTCTGAGCTCCTCTTGTAATCCTTTCCCTCTCCCACCAAAATGAAAAGTTAGTTGAAACTGATCTGTCACCACAACATATGTTGGTTTTGATAGTCCCACAATAAAACACATTTATCTGAGCTGAGAGAATAATTCACAGTGAATAATTTATTTGAGTAAATTACAGTATACTCCCGTTTATCGGAAACCCTATTTTGTGAACCTCCGCATTATCCAAACTCCCGATTATCCAGATAAATTCTGTACCCTTGGGAGTATACTGTAGTCTCTTCTTTCTGCTTTTGGATTCTCTGCAACTAGATCATGTATCTCCACAGATGTATTTGTTGTTCATATTTATTCCATGAGAATCTTTGCAAGGGTATGTCTACAATGCAAAAATATCCTGTGGCAGCTAGTCTCAGAGCCTGGGTCAACTGATTCAGGCTCGTGGGACTCATGAGATGGGGCTAAAAATAGCTCACACTGAGGGGGTAGGTTTTAAAGTCTGGGGTCTACCCTGAGCCCAAATGTCTACACTGCTATTTGCAGCTCCATAGTATGAGTCCTGCAAACCCGGGTCAGTTGACCTGGACTCTGAGACTCACTGCTAGGGTTTTGGTTTTTTTCCCATATAGAAGTACTCTAACTGTTTTACTGTATGGCTTGATTGTGAATATTCAAAACATGAGCTGTGTTAGATCGCATGATGTTTCTGTTCCATAACTGGCAGAGCCTGCAAGCATCTCCAGCATGAAAATCTACAAGTGCAAACTTAAAATGTGATTTCTGCCAACACTCACGCATAGAAGTCTGAAATTTGCTTTCCATAAACACCATTCGAATAGAATTTGTTCACATGCACGTTGGCTAAGAGAACACAAAAGGGCCACGAGCAAAGGAAAAGTATATTTATTTAAAAATATGACTGAATATTCAAAGAAATTGTTTGCTCAGCTCTATTATTTATGAATGGCCTATCAGGTAATTAATGCAGTTTAATTGTCGTCTAAACTTTTACGTACTTGAACAACAAAAGGAACTAAACTGAAGCAGCAGCTATTAATTTCATGCTAGTTGGCAAGTCCCAGGATTCTTCTAGTTACTATGAATAGTGCCATCTGGGGAATTTCCGGCCCCCCGGCTCTGCAGAGGCAGCCGTGACAAGAACCGGAGCCTCCCCGATGTGTCACTGTGGGCAGCCCACTGCTCTCAAATCTTTCTTATGGACTGGAGACACAGTAAGCCTGGATACCATCGCCAGAACTGGAGGTGGGAGAAGTTGGTTGGCTCCACAAGAGGTCAGCAGAATGGGTGTACAAAAACATGAGGCCCAAGTCCCTCCTGCTGTTTTTTGGAAGGGGGCGGGGGAAGAGTTCAGGTGTGCCGGACTGACAGTAGGATTGAATAATAGTTTCATTCACAGTAAGAGCTGAGTAGCTGGAGTCCAGCTATCATCTGAATATTAGCACCTCTGAATATAAATAGTACTTAAACCTGGCTATCTGCTCAGAAGCCACCTAGGTCTCTACGTAGATTCTGTTGCCCTGTTACGTAGATATGGGCCCTTCAGCAGTTCTTCTTAGTGTATGAGTGTATGCCCTCCATGCCTCAGGTGCCACATGGCCAGGATTCATCACCAAATTTGAGCCACTCATTGGATCATTTGCTTCCCTGGGTGGGGCTGGGTACTGAGGGGGAGTGTGACGTGAATGCTGATCAGTGCCCCCCCCCCCCAGCAGTTATTTTGTGTGCAATTTATTTTATGTTAGAAAAAGCTTTATAGTTCACGCTGAAAAAAACTATTGTGCCTTGATTTATTCAAGCCAGGAAATGGAGCACTCTGGCTAAGGCCTTGCCCACACTCCCCCCATGGCAAAATGGGTGGGCTGCCATCCCACTGAAGTAATCACATGCCCAAAGAATTATATTGTCAAAAAAAGGTTGTATCTATAGAATACTTACAGTGGAGAGCAGCTGGGCCCTGATCCTCAACAGATGCCACATGGGTGGACCCCTGCATTCACGTGGCACCCCAGCAATTTCACTGAGGGTGTGTACAGGAGCTTGGGAAGGCTCTGAGTCTCCATTGTTACATGTGCTGTGTGGTATTGTTCCCCTTCCATGACTGTTGCTTTAACAACATCATGAATTTCAATGAGCACATAGTTCCCACTGTAAAATGGAAACTTCACAGAGTGGTTTCATAGTTAGAAAACTCAGAATCCACTGGTTGGTGACTGTTTCAGCATTCCTGAGCACTTTCATGAGCAAAGCTCAGTCCCCAGAATATTTGCAGGAAGTGAACACAACAGGGATACAAGCACACAAAGCAGAGTTGTTTAAAAAAACCTAAAATTGAGGACAAATTTTAGCTCTGTTCTGAATTTGATTTATTAATAGTATTTTTATGGGAAGAAAACCAACCAAACCCCAAAGCAGTTCTACTTAGATCTGGTAATTGATGTTTTCGGTAGGTCTAACTTTACCTTTAGACCTCCCAAGGGGCTGCCCACCAGGTGGGAATGGACAGAGCTCAACACAGTTTGGTCACCCCTTCCACAACAACCCTTCTTGCCCCAACAAACTTCTGTGTCAGGTGCAGGATGTAATATAGGAGGTGCCTATGCAGGTCCCCGAAGCCAGAGGAATCCCCCACTGGGGAGATGCATCTGGCTTTCAGTCCCCGTGTACACTTGGGCAGCACAAAAGGAATGAACAAGCTGGAGAGAGAGTTAGTCTCCTACCATTAATTTAATGTGAAACTCTTTTTGAACACAATAGGAGAGCCCTGCTGCAGAATGAGGGTATATAGCTCTTAAATCTTTTTGAGTTGTGTATTATTACAGGGGTCTACTCGTCAGATAAGTTCGACATGCTTTCAAGATGGTCTAACAGACACCTAACAAGTGAAAGTATCTGGCCTTAGCTAGTGTCACTGCCATGCAGTTCCTAAATAACCAATTCAAGTAAGTGAAGGCTGATAATCTGTTTGTCAGTGGTATCCCAGTGGATAAAGATAGGTATTTTAATACAGTTAAACCTGAACAAAAGAACAAACTTATTAGGCAACTTCCCTTCTTAGGAGGCTATCCCAAAATATCACCATACACACCAATTACAATGCTTCTTCTTCAGTAGGTGGCCACCTCTGATAAACAACCCTAGACAGGTCATCTGAGACAGCTTGTTGTATCATAAGATCCATACATGTGCAGCCATTCCTTGCTGCTGCCAAGTCGCAAATAGATACATCACTAGGAACATTTCAGTTTTTGTCTGTTTCCTTTCTGCATCTGGGTTAAATGTTGTTGTAGTCTACATGCTATGAAGACTTTTACTACAATAAATTATATACATATAAGGGGTGACCAATAAATATACACACAGAGAGAGGAAATTACATGTTTCTGCATCTGCATCTTAGCAATGTGAGAGTACGGTGAATTTAACCAATTAGCAGAGCCCCGTACACTATTGCAGCTATTGTTAATATTCAAATAATTGCACTTTCAAGCAACCAGAAAGTCTGTTTGGCTCATCCGGCTATCTCTACAGACCATGAGAGCCCTCGATCAAGATCAGGACAGAGACAGAAAATCCAGTCTGGATGATAGTCTCTGCTAATTGATTAAATCAGCTCTAAAGTTTGGCTGGCAGGTAACAGTTACCATTAAAATAGTGCTCTATTGATGAAGAAATTTAAGAAATTCAGAAGATATCTACACTAAGTATTTCTGACAACTTCGCTTTTGGTTACAGGTTTTATACAATTGTGGACTTACCTCTAAAGAACCATAGGAAACTGACGGCCAACTGCAACCATTGATATACAGAAAGATTTTCTCAAAACCACAGTAGAGCTGCAGAGTAGGTTTTCATAGCAGTGCTACTATTTCCAGATTTTAAAGTTAGGTGATTTGAAATCTATTTAATTTCTTAACTACTTTCTTGAGACAACTGTGGATGCTTTTACACATTTAATAACTATACCATTGTCCAAGGAGGGGGAAATTTGCTAGTCTTCATGGAAGATGAGCAAAATTTTGCTCTAGCCTAGTTTCATCATATCAAATAGAAAAAACTAGAATGTCAGGGGGGAAAAACCTGCTCCATATAACTTCACTATTACCATTTGTTTGATCTTGTGGCAAGGTTATATTCTGTAGAGCAATTAAGAACATTTCATTCCTGATTAGTACTGTATGACCTGGTGTCTTGGTCAGGAGCATTCCATGACCATTAGCTGCAAAGATGTAAATTTACTAAGGGCCCACATTTTATAGTGGGGAGAAAAATGAGACCATAACTAGAAAATTTGAGAGAATGTAGGAATCATCAATGCTGAGATAGTTTTTCCGCTCCCTTAGCCTGCCTTTAGCTACTAGTCCTAGGCTTTCATGCCTTCTGTCTCCACTACAGGCCCTAGTTGCCCTTCACAAGTGTCTTTTTAAGGCCAGCATAATTTATTGATTTCTTTTCTTGCCCTAAAATCTACACTTGGCTGATAGATCTTGCAAGCAGATTGGTCTTGTTTTGTCTGATTAATATAAAATTGTACTGTTAATGATGCTCGTTGGTTGCATCAGTGGTTTCTTAGGGATACTAGTGCTGGCTGAGTTTTAGCATTCAGGATACATGGACTAGCTGAACTGCTTTTTATCCCTGAATTTTGAATATTTCCCCTCCTACCAAGAGCTCCCTATAAAACTCAGAGGTCGTTTCCAGCTACGCTTGGTCATCAGTACTCGTTCTTCATCAGTTCCTGCCCTTCCATTGGAGAGTGCTCAAAGCCTTTACTATCACCCTGGTCAGTACTAAATTGTCTCTCCCTTCTGTGATTAGGTTGGAGATCACCTGGCTGGTGTTATGGACGCACATTGCTCAGTGCCTCCACGCACACTGCAACACTTTCAAGGTCTTTCATTCTTGTTACCTTCCATGCAAGCTATAGTCATTTTGTTCTCTCTTTAATTAGTAGGGGAGAAGGCTGAAGGATCAGTCCTAGTGTTCAATAGCAGACTGGTATTTTCCATGCTTCCAGCCAAATGAATGCATCCGATGAAGTGAGCTGTAGCTCACGAAAACTTATGCTCAAATGAATTGGTTAGTCTCTAAGGTGCCACAAGTCCTCCTGTTCTTTTTGCAGATACAGACTAACACGGCTGCTACTCTGAAACCAGCCAAATGAATGTTACAAGTGAGATTCCCAAAGTTTGGTCACATGGTGGGGACTCTTGCTCATTTCCAGTTGCATTAAATGATAGATAAAAACTACATTAAACACTTTCCTAATATCACTTTCCATGTAAGCAATTGCTATAGCTGACACAGGTATGCATCTGATGAAGTGAGCTGAAGTGAGCTGTAGCTCATGAAAGCTCATGCTCAAATAAATTGGTTAGTCTCTAAGGTGCCACAAGTACTCCTTTTCTTTTGACACAGGAAAGTTATTCAATCACCAGTGGGAAGAGAACTCGTTCATGTGATCGTTGATAGTAGGGGAGGTGGTAAATGCTGCAGTCTCCAGAATAGGAACATAGTCTGGATGATTTTCTACATTTGACAAAGAGCCTTGACACAATAGTCTAGGCTCTTTTTTCAAAAATGCAAATTAATGATACAGTAAGCCCAGAAATACGTGAATTACCTCTGCAACGTAATTAGAGCTGTGTTGTAATAATTTATAAATATTGTACATTGATCTGGTTATTGGGATGTTTACTGCATACATTGGTTGGTTTACTTTAGTAGTAGGGTTGGTAGGAAAAACAACCAAGAAGGGAAGCAATGGCTCAGGATCAGACACTCCTTGGTAACCACTTCAGTGTTAAGAGGCAATGCCCGAACTATTAGCTTTACAGATTCTACATCTTGAATCCAGCCACATTCTATCTCCTGGGTGAATTCAAGATCACTCCCAGAGAAGTAAAGGTATGAGGCCTGGCACCTCTGGGAATGCACTCAGAGACCCGATGGGTCATAGAGTTGCAGCTAGTTCTATAACCATGACTAAGGTTAAGAATTTGTTGTGGGTATTTTTAGTAAAAGTCAGAGACAGGTCATGGGCAATAAACAAAATTTCACAGAAGCCCATGACTTGTCCCTGACTTTTACTACAAATACCTTGGTGGGGGGTGGGGGTGGAGGGTGGGTGACGACCGGGGACGGGGGACTAACAGTCCGAACCCTGCTGCCAAGGGCTGACCGCTGGCAGCTGCTCCAGTCCCAGCTGCTGCTCCAGCAGTGGGGGCTGCTTCGACTTCAAGGACTGACTCATCCCCAGCCACTGCTCCAGCTGTGGGGGCTGCTCCAGCTCCGACCACTGCTCCAGTTGACAAGGTTCTGCTCTAGTCCTGGCTGCTGACGCAGCCCTGGTGGCTGATCCAGCCCCAACTACTGCTCTGCCTGCTGCTCTGGCCATTGGGAACTGACCCAGTCCTGGGGACTGACCCAGCTCCGGCCACTGCTCCAGCCACCGGTGCTGCTCCAGGTCCAACTACTGCTCTTCACCAGGGATGCTCTGGCTCCAGACACTGCTCCAACCGTTGGAGCTTGACCAAGCCCTGGGGACTGACCAAGCTCTGGCTGCTGCTTCAGCCACTGGGGCTGCTACAGTTCCAGGGACTGACCCAGCCCCCAGGATTGACCCAGCCCCAGCTGTTGGGGTCTGACCCAACTCTGGGGACTGACCCAGCCCCAGCCCTAGCCACTGTTCCAGCCCAGGGCTGAAGCCGAAGCAGTCACGGAGATCCGTTAAAGACACGGAATCTGTGATTTCAGTCACAAAATTGTATTCTTAACCATGACAGCCTGCACTAACCCACGGTGAACCTGCATCACAGTTACAAGTTGCAACTTGTTTTTCATCCCAGACCCCACAAAACATATTTTTTCCACTTCCTGGCTCATTATAACAGACAGCGCACTATGCATAATTTTGTTACTTCACTGATCAGTGGTATTATTAATGTAACAAAATGATGAATCCTAATAATTTCACTGAACTAGGAAATGGAAGTAAATTAAAACTTATTTCTATACCAAATGTCCCCCAATACCTGGTTGAAGGGATGATTCAGCTCATAAATAACTTGCTGAACTGAGGCCTAAGCATGTGCTTAATGGTACTGCTCACAGCAGTATATTTCTAAACTTCTTGCAACATTTTATCTCAACTTTAAATTACTCAGACCAATAAAATATGTATTGTGGACCAATTCTCTAGCATTAAAATACTTTCACTCTTGGATACCAAAACAACCCTGCGTGCACAGATTCTTAAAGTTTTTCACATGCTGATCTAATCTGTTTATACGTAAAGAGGTCTCCAGAGAAGCATCAATAGATTGTTAGTGTCATAGCACACATTTTCAAAAATATTTCAGAATTCCAAACTTCGCCTCTGTGGATCCAGATACTGTGGTTTTGCATCCACCCAAGAGTTTATTAAGATTATAACTAAAGGAAATATTACATTTTAAGATATTACACATCAGTAGCATAGGAATATGTATTTACATTTTTATTTGAACTCTTTAGAACTGCAATTCTACAACTGGACACCATATCCAAAAGTGTTTCATAAACTTTCAAACACTTACATTATTTATACATATGGTTTTTGCATATCTATATATACATATAAAAATATTTTTGTGACTCAAGGACTGAGACTAGTCAAAATGACATTATTGCTACATTTCCATATTTACAAAAAACAATGCGTAAAACCATTTAAAACATCAAGCCACTACAAAATAAGTTTCAAAAAAGCCCAAATTATAAAAATATAAATTTAAAGAATATTTGAGACCAAAAATTCTTTCAGCTAAGTGCCCGCAAAGTACCAAGACATCTACAATTATACCAGCTAGACTGTCTACAATAGCTCTGAAAGCCAGCACACTACAAAAGAATTTTCATAGCATTGAAACAAGAATGCTCAACAAGAAGTATGATATGCATAAGTGTGCCCCCAAACAACTGGTTAAGAAAGGTGCAACAGCATAGACAGGTCCAGTGCAAATGGCTATTTTAAGATTGGTTGACAAATTTCTAGAACTATATACGAAATACATGGTTGTATAAAATAAAGTATGAAAACATGAGGTACTAAAATTATAATACCAGTGTGTGCATTTACAGCTATCTTGTTTTAGGCTGTTAGTTACACATAAAAAGTAAATGTAAACTCAGAACAATGAGACTGACTAGTATGTTGAGTATAAATAACAGAGTGCTTAAGTGCAGGCACATTGTAAATAAATAGGTACTTAAGTAGTACTGTCTCCTACATGCTTCTTTCAATGTTTTTGCTGATTTATACTTGACAGGAATATAGGAAGAGAAGAACTAGCAGTATTTGTGCTGGAAAAAATGGTTGTTTCGGACACTTAACCAGAGTCTTGGGCTCAGGGCTAGTATTTTTAAAAAACATATTCTCACCCCAAATCTACATACCTGTAAAATAAGGCTGAATCTCTATTTTGTGTTCTGCTACATTAAGATCCAATGTTTCCCAATAATAATCTCTCCCTCTTATTAATTTTACCATCACACAATATTCATCTGGAAAGACGAAGGGACTGAGAACAAAGCCCTTCCCAGGTTACGGGTATGTGGGCCCACCTGTGGGAAATTTACACTTGTATGAACACAAGGGGCCTCTGGAAAGAAGAATTCTTTGACGAAGAATTTGAAGAAGAATTATTTGTTTAAAATAAGGTGAAAAATTAACTGCCTGTCCTTAAGGTATGTGGATCCTACTATAAACGTCTCCTCTGTACCCAGATCAAACTACTACAACTACGGAAAGAGATTTTTCACTTTCACATTTTTTGTCCATTTTTAAGATACAAATATTAGCCAAGCATGTACTACTCCCTTTCCACCCTGCAACACCACACTCTTTGCTTGGAATGAAAACTATGTGAAATACGGGCTGGGACATGAGTAAGGCTAAGATTATGTCACAGCGGTCACAGAAGTCATGGATTCTATGTCTTCCAGCGACCTCTGTGACATCTCCCTTCAGCCCTGGGGTGAGCGGGGCTGGAGCTGTCAGCCAGCTGGGACCCTGGAACTCCAAACCACAGCTCCCAGTTGCCATGGGTGGGGAGGGTGCCCCTGCAACTCTCAGCAGCTGCTGGTGTCAGGAGTACCCAGAGCTCCAAGCCGCTGGCCCTGGAGCTCAGAGCCACTGTGAGAGGCAGAGGGACCCTGGAGCTCCGAGCCACTGTGGGCGCCAGGGGGCCCCAGAGCTGTCAGCCGAAGCAGTGGGTGCTGGACCCCCCCTTTCCCATCCTGCAGCAGGGCTCAGGCTCTCATCCCCCACATCAGCCCCATTTTGTCAGTTATTTTGAGTATTTTGAGGGACAGGTCATAGGCTTCTGTGAATTTTTGTTTATTGCACATGACCTGTTCCTGACTTTTACCAAAAATACCCGTGACAAAATCTTAACCTCAGACATGAGGGAAGGGGAGAGAAGCTCCACAATGCTCTCCTTCCCCAGATGTCTGGAAAGCCTTCCCTAATTGCAGAGTCCCTTCAATGGTCTAGTGGCTGCACAGGCTGAGGTGCTGGGGAGGAAAGGCGGGAGGTGTTATTCTATTCACTCCCACCCCTCTCCATGTCCACATGTTACCCTCTTCTAGTGGCATCCAATTCAGAACACCTGCTTGTGACATTTGTAGGGTTTTAGACTTGCCACTTGCAAGCAGCTATTTGTATGTGTGTATGTATGTATGTATGTATTTATTTCAGAAATGTAGCAAAAAATCCCCAACAACCAAGCAATCAGAAAATGACTATTAGCTTTCCAGGCACAGATCTAGAGATGGACTGTTTAATAGTTGGTTTGGTTTGTATTCAACTAGCTCCAGACCCAGGTTTAAGATTTAGATTTTTGTTTATATGACTCCCTACTGCAAAAACATACAATATAGCAAAGTATATACAGCTTCAGTCAAAACTGCAACAATGGATGTGGTGGATGGACTAAGTTTACGTGTAACGGTGCGTGGTAAAAGACAGTATTATAGCAACGTTCAGACTACCCTGGTAGTGAGTAAAGTAAGACAAATCATTTATGTCTACCCTCTCTTGTCCCCTACAGAATAAGAGTGCCTAATCCATCTGGGTTGGCTATTTTCCAGATGTCCCTCTCCTCTTTCAAGCATCTTCGCGCACCACAAGGGGTTGAGTAGATGAAGTGCTGCTCCCCACAGAATTAATCCTCACTGAGTGATCTGCAGCATTTCCTTGATGGGGTGAAAAGTTTGAGTAAGCCTGGAGAAGACAGATACTATTGTCAATATTTCACTGAATGCCTCCTTCATATAAGCAGAATTCACCATTGCTGTTAGTTGCCCTGTTTTACAATGTGCCCTGGTAACATCTATCCGGGTAATTTGTTTCCTTGGGAAATTAAAGTACATCCTGAAATAGAATTTAAGAGTGCCTGGATTTAATTGTTCTCTAAAATGGATCAGAACCTCAAACTCAGTTATTAAAAAAAGACAGGAGATTTTGTAAGATAATTTTAAACAGAAATCTTTGAAATCTTTCATCTGAATCTTTGAAAATCCCTCCAATAATTTCATACTTTTCCTCACATTTTTGCTTTTGTTTCAGTAACCCTTGTAGTTTGTCAAAAATATGTTAAAGGAAGCAATTGAACCCCAGCAGTTTTTGGTTTCCTCATTTCTCAACATATTGGGGAGCCACTTGTGTTTGTGTCAAAGCCAGGCACCTAGAATTTCCAAGGAACCATTATTTTTAACCTAGAAGCAAGTTCGAACCCCATATATGGCCACATGATCCTTAGGTGCAGATCTGTAAATCATTCGTCACAGGGCAGGATCTGTGTCTCTGAAATGGCATAATTCCTTCTTTAAGACCCGCTGTCCATTTATCCATCCACAAAGTTCTTAGTAAGAGAACTGAGTACAGCAAGATGCTAGCTTGTCAACACTTACATTCCACGTGACAGGCACCAGGGCCCAGATTTTTAAAGGTCTGTAGGTGTTGCTTCATTCATATGCAACACCTAACTGATTTAGGAGCCTAAATCTCATTTTCAAAAGTGATGTAAGCAATTAGGAGCTACGTCTCACTGATAAAATAACAGAGCAGACAGATCAAAAAGTAAAGAAAGGCCAAATCCAGAAAGTGTATTACTTAGCTGTTCAAACAAAAGAAAAGGTACATTCCTGACTGATACATCCACAATTATGAGATTCCATACATATATATTAGTCTGTGTTTTAAGATATGAAGAAATCAAAAGCTATGACCATATTTTATAACAACATGTACAGCATGTACATTTTCAAAAACATGCAAAACATCAAAAACATACTCTAACTTGTGTTTATTTCATTTTATGCAGATACACAGTTTTCAAAAGTTAGTATGAGCATACCATTTGTGAAGGAATGGCGCAGCGAAGAGCTAGGGGTAAGTCTGAAAATTATCCTAACAGGAAAAATTTACAGTGCAAAAGTACACCAATAACAAGGCCACTAAATTTTTTGCTCTCTTTTTAGAGTCTGATTTACATCACACAGGTTTTTGAGAAATGTAATATTAAAGATTGAAGATCCATTTGGAAGCTCATACTTACATGGTTTGCATTATCTGAAAGCTGCTGCTCAATTAGCTGTACAATTTGCTTAAATGTTGGTCTCTGTACAGGATCAGCATCCCAGCAACTCTTCATTATCTCATACCTGCAAAGATGTTAAATTAAATATTATTGACTGGAAATTTCAGCAAGAAATAATTTCTGTATTAAAACTCCATTATTATCTGTATGGGCTAAAACAGATTGAAGTTATCCAGTGTAACAATAGCAACTTATTCCGAAATTTCAAAACACAGCTAAGTAAAACTGTTTAAACAAATTTTATAAGAGTAGAAATAGTAGCACTGGCCCAATTGGCTATGGATATTAAGGACCGAATGCTGCTGAGATTCTGTGGGGAGAACTCCATTTGACAGTAATGGAAGTTCTGCGTAAGGAGTTGCTACAGCAGGATGGCTACCTATTTAAAGATAATGGGTCTGATATTGACAAATTTGAAAAAAACACTACACTGGAAATGGCTAGTAAAAAAGATGCTTGGACCATCTTATTCCAATCAGGAAGTAGAACACAAGTACAGAAATTGCACAAGTCGGTGCAATTTAACCAGTTTACATCAACTGAAACTGCTTAGTAAGCTCTGTGTATTATCTTTATTATCTTTACCTTAGAATATCTTTAATGACAGAGCCATTAGGCCATAAAAGGATCACAGTATGCAGGTGTTATACAATTAAAGCTAGTTCAGCTGTAGAAAATTTGAAGGGGAAAAAAAGGCAACATTATAAGGTACATTTAGCCCATATCTGGAAGTTTTACTTCCTTTGTTTCAAAAATTATTGGCTGATTAGTAAGTGATAGCTTGTCTCTTACATTTCAACTGGTGCACATTCTGGACTAAACATTCTGTATCCTTCCTTAATCATTTTATAAAACTTGGAGTCCACAGGCATTCCAGGGTAGGGGCTGCTTCCTGTGGAGACAACATTTAATTAATCAATGCCATTTTAAAATCAGAAATAAACTCTAGGTGAAATACAAAGTACACATTCAATCAGTAAATATCTTACCTAAAGAAAACAGTTCCCAAAGCAATATTCCATAAGACCAGACGTCACTCTCGAAAGTATAAACACAGTTGAAAATACTTTCAGGTGCCATCCACTTTACAGGAAGCCGAGCCTTTACAGGGGTAGGGTATGAAGGTGAAAATAAAAATTAGACAAGCAGGTTAGAAAATTTAATAATATAAAATGTACATTTACATAATGGTTACCTATCTTTTTATATATTATTACTGAAGTGGAATTCTCTCTGCAAGTCAGAGTGCAGAGATACCATACAGTTACTGATCCATCACTGTACAGGCTTTCTACATTTATACCATTCCTTGCACTCTGATTAGTTTAAGTGTCTGATTTGCATAACAGCTATATAGTTGTGGCACCTTAGAGACTAACAAATTTATTTGAGCATAAGCTTTCGTGAGCTACAGCTCACTTCATCAGATGCATCAAGTACTCAAGTGCCACAAGTACTCCTTTTCTTTTTGCGAATACAGACTAACACGGCTGCTACTCTGAAACCAGTTATATAGTTGTTTTTATAAACAGTGTGTGACTCCCTGTTTCTGCTTTAAAATGGATGATAGCCAATCAGAGTGCAAGGATTTGTATAAACATGGTATGGTTGTTTAAAATAATCAGACTCTGAATATGCATATCTCTTTATTTGAATTAGCTATTATGCTTACACTGCTCTGATGCACTCCAGTTTTTCAAGCAGACAACCAAGGCAGCTGCTTTAGCTTCTAATACACCCTCCCCCACCCTCAAAAATGCAAACTGCTGAAAAGGAAATGGTTAAAAAAAAGTGTTCAAAACCTCTTGATTGATTTCCTTTCTTCCCTCTCATTCCTTTGACCTTTCCGCTGTTCCCAGAATGTTTGTATTGCAATGGGAGAATCCCAGCCCTTTCCTTCTAACTCTTTTGAAACAATGTATACCAAAATATATTATAGCTACTCTGTCTAGGAGAGCCTTGATGTCCTGTAGGGAAGGGAAGCAGGAAGTAGGGAAAGGACTTAAGAGGAAGAGAGGAAAATGAGAAGGGAAAGGAAAGGGTAATATCTTTCCATCAACTGCCTAGAGTTATGGGTGATGAAAAGAACATGTAGATGTTGGAGTAGATGAGCAATTTGAGTTACTCATGGTTTACTAAATGAAATATATAGCTGCAATAGTTAGATATTGGAATAATGTTTGGCTGAGTTAGAACAACCAAATACTCGTGCAGCTACTTGCAGCAGAAGTGGCTGCCGCCATTGTTTGGAGCATCAATGCTCCTATAGCCGTAGCTGGGTTAAGATCAGGCCAGACACAATTAGAGGAGCCCCTCCCACAGCAGCCCCAGTTTCCCTTCTTCCCCAGCAGCTTTGCTGCCTATCCTTCTCTAACCTTCTCAGACTAAGAAAAATCCTATTGTCAAGCAGCTCAGGGCAACCTAAAGCATAGTCTAGACAAGTGTAATGTAATTAGTTACTGCCCACCTCACAAGCTGCTGGCCTGCACTTAAAAATCCTTGATCAAGCAGATCCTGACTTGAGTTTGAAAATTAAACCTGGCCTCTCACTTCAGTTTCTTTGTAAATGTCACTGAGCAGCACTCAGTAGATATTTTACCAACCCAGCCTGGCTGCTTTGCTGAATTCTTCCTCTGACTTCAGTTGTACCCTATACTGAACTTTGGGAACAGCACACATGGCTGGGGCAGATCTCCAAAACCAGCTGACAAATGCAGTCTTTTTCACTTAAGCCTTAAATGGTCACATTCTGGTTACCTTAAAGACTGCCTCTTCCTGTGGGACACCAAAGCAGCTGAGATTATCAAAGGCACCTAAGCGATCACCCATTGGGTTTATTCGGGAGGAACAGGCACTTTCAGTGAGAGAGGGACTGTGGAATTCTCTACCCTTCTCAGCTTGCCACAGCTTGATTTTTTGTTTCTTCAGCATGCTCCTGTAGTTTATTCCCATATGTGTCAGATTTTCACCAAGGACCCATGAACAGCTCTGGCAGTTAAAAAGGGACTTAAACTGGGCATAAATGCAATGTGCATTCACTTTAAGATTTGGTGAAAAGGGGTCTTAATGTAATTGTGAATAGTCTGGATTGGAGTATTCAGACTTTTCTTTTTTGGTCCAAAATGTCACATCTCACTACAGTCCATATCTATCTGGATCTACAACTGCAAGTGTCAGGTTATGTCTGTTACATATACAAATTAAAGTCAGTTTCATTGCTAACCTCAGAATATAGAACCAGTGAAAAATCAAGCCTATTTCTGCTTCCCACTTTGTCCTACTCAATAAATATCCCACATTTAGAATACAATTTCTGTTATCTGCATGATATTTATAACAAAGCAAACACCATAAAACCTGATTTTTAGAATATTGTTGTATGAATACTTATTTTAATAATTAACCAAACAAATACAGCACCACTAAGTTTAAAGGACATAAAAATAACTAAATTTTAGAAAAAGATTCTTTCACAATTAAGACAATTTAGAATGCTTCTGAGTCAAGTACTTACATTTCCTTTGACCACATAATTTGAGTCATTCCTTATATCTCTAGCAAGGCCAAAGTCACAAATTTTTGTTATTCGACCATGAGTGAGAAGTATGTTTCTTGCCGCCAGATCCCGATGAATGCACTAAAGTAATAAAACAAGCAAACAGGAAAATATTTGTTAGTATGTTCAGTCCTTTTCACTGCTGATGCAGAATTGCTGACTGTGTGTGTTTTCTTGAATATACATGTACTTAACGATACATAATATATAGTGCAAACTGAAAGTCAAAGCATTTGAGTTTAAAAAGCTTACTTGGCTATCAAGCTTTATAGCACAATAATGTTACCGAAACATACAGGAGGAAGTGCATATACTGCTGTCTATAGTTAAGGTGGCCTAAGCATTTCCATTAGGAAGGATAATTTTCTGTTCCTTATAACTTTCTCAGAGTTTCACACTTTCAGCTGAAGTTCAGTGTGCTTGCTCTGAGCCAGAAATTTTTTTTTTCTGAAAGTTTCATTAAAAAGCGATTGGGCTATTTTCTAACACAGTCAGAGGGGGAAAAATGCAATTTGTTTCTATGGAAAAAAAATTATAGTTTTTTTTTAAAACAATTTTCATGACCTAGGGGAAGGTCATGGAAACTAGAAATTGGCAAAAATATAGGCTCAAAAATTCAAAAGCACTTATATTACTTAGGAACCTAATTCTCATTTTCAAAAGTGACTAAGGCTTTCATTAAGACTTGTTTGTAGGGCAGGAAGTTTAAAATTACATATATTTGTTTTTACAGTAGATTCAAAATATACTGTACAACATAATGTTCCTAGATTTTATTACTTTTTTCATATTAATTGCCAAATTGTTTTCAAAAAGTAAAAATCTTATTGCAACTGCAGGGACATTATTAATAGCTCTAACTTTTTATTTGGCACAAATCCCTTTCTGATATTCCATAATTTTTCCTATGAAACCTTTAGAAAGCACAGAGCACACAGTGTGTCCAAATGAAAACAATTTGTGGGTCTCTATGTTGATTTTAACATTTTTTTAAAAAATTACAAAGATTCTTCAGTAGGAAACTAAAAGTATCCCATATGTTAAACCAAAACTTTGAAAATACCCATCCTGTAATGATCCACTTGTTTAAGAAGGTGTTCTATGGTTCAAAAGTATCAGATCATCCAGGGTTTAATTCTGAACACATACATTTTGTGCAAATAGACCTTTCTTCAGAGGTCTTCTAATGCTTTTCAGTTTGTAAACTGTTTACAGATATCACAGAGAGTAAGCCATCTAAAACATTCAGGAGTTTACTGTCTTTTTGGAGGGATCTCCTCCTTTGAAGATCAGATTCATTCACAAATTCTATCTAGTTTCCACACTATAAAAGTCCCTGAAAAATTAAGTCTTCAGGGCTTGTGTGGGATCAGATAGCAGCAAAAAACAGATGGAGATTTTATTAGACGGGCTGCGTGCTCCAGGAGTCAAAGGAAAGGCCAAACTTATTGACCCTCTGAGCCAAACTACGACAATCTTCAGAAGTTTGAGAGCTGGGCACGCCAGTTGGAGCAGGGCTTCTGCCCTGCGGTGGGGTGGTGGGGCTAGGAGCTTCTGCCCAGAGGGTAGGGGAGTCTCAGGGTGTCAGCCCCAGGGGACATGCCTGCTGGGGCTCAGGACTTCACCCCACGGGACATGCCTCCTGGGGATTCAGCCCCGCTCCTGCTGAAGCCCTGATCCCAGCAGGTGCACCCCGCTGGGCTGAAGCCCCAAGACACCCCTTCCCTGCTGGGCAGAAGCCCCTAGCCCCACCACCCTGCTGCCGGGCAGAAGCCCCAAGCTCCCCTGCAGTCTGGTAGATGGAGAATTGGCGGGGGGTGGAACTCTGTGAGTCGCACTTTAATCATAAAAGAGCCGCAGTTTGGCCACCCCTGCTATAGACCAAAATCCTCAACTTCACCAGCAGGACATAGGAAGTAGCAACAGAAAAGGACCTGCTGCTCCTGCTTTCTCCATACACACACAGTTGTGGATACGGTGCACACACCCTTACAACTCCTCAGGCCTATCCCTCCCTTCACACTTCTGGTCACAGAGCCATAGCATTGCTCTGTTCCATGCACTGAAGGAGCTCTCCAATTCCCAGTGCCCTCAGCAATGGAAATGCAACAATTCTGCTGCCTTTTGAGCATTGTACTCCCAGAGGTAGCCTAGAGGTTTTTCTTCATGCGAGTAAAGTCCAGGGAAAATTAATTCTGAGCAGACTAGCACTTTTCAGGGCAAAACTCTAGGCTGGTAAAATGCAGGACTAGATTTACACAAAGGAATAGACTAGTCAAGTCTTCACAGTACAGCAGAACCCTGTTAATTTGCAGTGTTTGTTAAAAAGATTACTGAACAGGTGAAATAGTCATGTTTTAAAATGTCAATATGTGAAGAAAACCTGTCACTCAAATTCACAACTTACATTTTTGGAGGCAAGGAAGCTCATGCCCTTTGCCACTTGATAAGAAAAACTCAGTAGATCTTCAACGTCCAGAGCCAATTCATCATCTTCTAATATGGCAATGGTAACATCTTGATCCATATATGATCCTAAGCAACACAAATGCAAACACTTTATAAATGGACTAAGTATGATGGCCTGGAAACATATTTGGCTTATATTTATCAGAATGTGGTGCTGAATAAATAAGGAAACTCAGTCCATACATAGAATCATAGGACTGGAAGGGACCTCAAGAGGTCTGGTATTCTAGTCCCCTGCACTCAAGGCAGGGCTCAGTATTATCTGATCATCCCTGACAGGTGTTTGTCAATCTTGCTCTTAAAAATCTCCAATGAGGGAGAGTCCACAACCTCCCTAGGCAATTTATTCCAGTGATTAACTACCCTGACAGCTACCCACCACCCCACCTAATGTCCAACCTAAACCGCTTGCTGCAATTTAAGCCCATTGCTCCTTGTCCTATCCTCAGAGGTTAAAGAGAACCATTTTTCTTCCTCCTCTTTGTGATGATCTTTTATGTACTTGAAAACTGTTATCACGTCCCCCTTCAGTCTTCTCTTCTCCTGACTAAACAAATCCAATTTTTTCAATCATTCCTCATAGGTCGTGTTTTCTAGACCTTTAATCATTTTTGTTGCTCTTCTCTGGACTTTCTCCAATTTGTCCACATCTTTCCTGAAATGTGGTGCCCAGAACTGGACACAACTGGACTCCAGTTGAGGCCTAATCAGTGTGGAGTAAAATGGAAGAATTACTTCTCATGTCTTACTTACAATACTCCTGCTAATACACCCCAGAATGACGTTTGCTTTTTTTGCAACAGTGTTACACTGTTGATTCATATTTAGCTTGTGATCCACTATGACAGCCAGATCCCTTTCTGCAGTACTTCTTCCTAGGCAGTCATTTCCCATTTGTATGTGTGCAACTGATTGTTATTTCCCAAGTGGAGTGCTTTGCATTTGTCCTTATTGAATTTCATCCTATTTACTTTCAGACCATTTCTCCAGTTTTTCCAGATCATTTTGAATTTTAATCCTATCCTCCAAAGCACTTGCAACCCTCCCAGCTTGGTATCATCCGCAAACTTTATAAGTGTGTTCTCTATGCCATTATCTAAATCATTGATGAAGATATTGAACAGAATTGGACCCAGAACTGATCCCTGTGGGACCCCAGTTGGTTTGCCCTTCCAGCTTGACTATGAACCACTGATAACTACTCTCTGGGAATGGTTTTCCAACCAGTTATGCACCCATCCTTATAGTAGCTCCATCTAGGTTGCATTTCCCTAGTTTGTTTATGAGAAGGTCATGCGAGACAGCATCAAAAGCCTTACTAAAGTCAAGATATACCACATCTATTGCTTCCCCCCATCCACAAGACTTGTTACCCTTTCAAAGAACGCTATTAGGTTGGTTTGATATGGTTAGTTCTTGACAAATCCATGCTGACTGTTACCTTATGAGCTTCTCGGCATTTGCAAGTTGATTGCTTAATTATTTGCTACATTATCTTTCCAGGTACTGAAGTTATGCTGACTGGTCTGTAGCCCCCCAGGTTGTCCTTATTCCCCTTTTTATAAATTGGCATTACATTTGCCCTTTTCTAGTCCTCTGGAATCTCTCTAGTCTTCTATGACTTTTCAAAAATAATCACTAATGACTTAGATATCTCCTCTGTCAGCTCCTTGAGTATTCTAGGATATATTTCATCAGGCGTCTGTGACTTGAAGACATCTAACTTGTTTAAGTAATTTTTCAGTTGTTCTTTCCCTATTTTAGCCGCTGATCCTACCTCATTTTCATTGACATTTACTATGTTAGATGTCCAATTGCTATTAAACTTTTTATGAAAACTTAAACAAAAAAGTCATTTAGCATGTCTGCCATTTCCACATTTTGTTATTGTTTTCCCCCCCGCATTGAGTAAAAGGCCTACCATGTCCTTGGTTTTCCTCTTGCTTCTAACAATAACATCCATTACCAAAATGGTAGAATAATCATTTGAATCCCTCATCTAAATGTTTTCACAACATAGAGACACATGAAGCCTTTTTAACTGAATTTATTCTTTTTTTAGTCCTTGTCACATTGAATTAGGGTTTTAATTGGACACATCCATCATCAAAGATCATTTTAAAATTGAAAAGAAATCAGAAATCCCTCTTTGTACGATAGGATGTGAGTTAGATTTCTGGATAAGTACTTACCTGTCTTCCCTGATCTTCTTTTATCTGCTTTTGGTGGAACAACATAAGAGACTCCTGGTTTCATGTCCATGTATTCATTGATGACATCACTGTGTGGATAATTTAGCATAAAAATATTAAGAACAAATCTGAATCTAAAATTTTACAAATGATTAACACTGGAAAAACGTAAGGTTTGTGAGTGTTAATTATTTTTAAAAAGAAAATAAAAATTCTATACAGAGATTGATGAGATTTGACAAAATAGGCTATAAGGATGTGCATTATAAGATAAGTAATGGTCTGATCTCAAAGTCTGGAGTTTTGTTCAGATAAGCACCCAAAATTTTTTTGTTTATATTCCTTATAGTTAAGGTTGAGTCTGGAAAAGAAATGGCTAGATATTTCTGATGACATTCTAATGTTTCCTTCTTCTATTCAGGACCGCTTCTATCAATATATTCGGTAATTCAAGTTTCAGTTGAAATTCAGAAGATAAAACTGGAGAGAAAAGTTAACTGAACATCAGAATTTCCAAAAGGGTTCAAGTTTGGTTGCAGAAATCATGATAAGTTAGAGGGAATTTGTATTTTTTTTAAATCAGTTTTCCCATCCCTATGCATATTCAAATGTATGGACTCTAATTACATATAGTTTATAAATATATACCTTTACAATGATGAATATTTTTCCATTTAGTATCTTTTTGAACTATATGGACACAAAAATTCACTTTACCCTGCCCATATACAACACCTTTTTTCCAAGTATATCTTTTCACTTTGCAAACATTACGCTTGGTCTCACAACAAACCTGAGAAGTAATTAAACACTTCACCCCTCCATTGAAGGGCAGAGACCTCTGGGGTGTTATGCAGCTGCAATTCAACAGCACACAGCAATACTCAAATTTGGTAAAGACTCTACAGACCCCATCCAACCTTTTATAAAAAAGTGCTATGTGAAACTCAAATAATGAGATTCTCAGCTTTATATCATATTTGAAAGATGGCACCTCCAATAGGAGTCATAACCTCATGGTGGGATTCAAATGGAAACTCCAGAACCACTTCCTTAAACACATAGGTGGTTTCTTCAGTGTTGTCTATCCATGTACTGATCTAGCATGACCAATCTTCTCTTGAAGGTGTTATGGCACAATGGTGATATGGCAGATACATCCTTAACACCAAAGGGACATAACTCCCTACTGTAGCAAAGTGCTTTAGCTCCTACTAAGAGCTCTATTGGATTCTTTTTAAGTTCAGTTTGCTAAAGTAGAGTAATGGGCTCAATGCTGCAAAGTATAGACTGAAATATAGAGCGGGTCCTTTATTGCTATACAAGTGAAGGTTTGGTAAATGACATCTTCAGTACTTTAAAGAAAAGAAGGAATTAGGAGAACCTTTGCACAGATGTATGTGAAAATGTCCTAAGAAGAAGAACTTGGGTTGTATCTTAAATGGAATTCTTTAATAATATGCAGGCAGATGAACACTAGGGGGAAAAAAGAGTGCAAGAACAATGTTTGGGGAAATCCTAACTCCAAAATAGTGGCACAGGGTCTTTTGTCACAAGATCTGTGTGATTTAGTGCAGTACTGAAAGGCATTATTTTTGTTGTAAAAAGCCATCCGCAAATGCAGGAACTCATGGTAACACAGAGTGCTATAACACAACATTAGCCATATTGTCATTTACGTTGCAAACTGACTGGTGCCAACCATTAGCAGTAATGATAATTAAAAATAAAGATGGAAGTTTTTGATCCAAGGAGTGGCACTGGACACAATCATAGAAAAGCCGTTGAATCAGTAAAAATAGAAGTGTATGAAATAATTTGAACTATAATCTTTAAAACAAACAAATTACTTGTAAAAATTAAATCATCTTTTTATAATAAACTGATTTTTTAAATAAATTGATGCAATCTTTAGAAAACACTACACAAAAGCCCTCTTGTGATTTCTTTTCACTAGATCAGCTTTGATTTACCCTCCCTCTGAACTTTCTGGCTATGCCTTTATGTAGTAGCAGATTATTCTTACCATGCAGGCCCTTTTTGATGCAGAAGGTTCTCATAAACTGCTGTTTCTGCATATTCGTCATGCTTTGGGCAAATAAATGAATCGCGTTTCCTTCTCAGAAAATTCAAAAGATCACCATAGCAGCAATATTCCGTGATGACCAGAGTGGGGCCTGCAGATGCAGAGGGAGTTTAAAAGGTGGGTATAAGGTTTGCTTTCAGAGTCAAAAATCTTATACAAAAATATTCTTCAATTAAACACACAAAATGTCCTATTTGAAGTCACACTACACAGTATTGTCTAGACATGAAAAGTCATAGTGAAGTTACAGCAGCAGTTTCCTCATTCATGGACTAGTTACTATTGTGCAATTAAAGCTATGTCATTCCCAGTTAATTTTCCCCCCATCAATAAATAGTATCACACTGTATAAAAATTAAACAAATAAGTCTTTTTTCCCTCTTCATGTGATAATGTTTCTGGCCAGACACATCTGTATGATTTTGCTCACTTCCTGAAGGAAGTTATTTGTTCCAAATATTAGAGTAAGAGGCTTCAAACATTAATCCTTTTGATTCACTTCTGTTTACAGTAGAGCTTCGAGTTCTTTCAGCTATGTTTTTAAATAATGTAGGGTGTTATACTCTGCAGTATAATGGGAAAAATCATTCACATAGAACAGTCTGCTGAGACAGAAAACTAAGTTACACTAGATCTTAGAATATTAAAATGAAATTTAAAAGGGGAATTAAAAGTCACCAACAGCATAGATGTTTATAGATCATATGTATGCTTTCCGAATGAATGACTGCAGCGACGGCATTTGAATATGTAATAATGCTGCCCATTATTTCATTTGTAGGATCATTCTGTACCAATATATCCTCATAGTTTTTCTTTAGTTTAATAATTATGGTTTCCATAAGAGCAAATACTATAGTTAATATTACATCAGGATTATTACAAACCCTATATTTTCATAAGCTTATACTTTATAAAATTCTCTTTTTTGTCTGAAATAGTCCATGCATTGATTCAGGCCATAGAATTTGCTTTGTGGATCATTTGAACCAAATCCCTTCAGTCATTTTTGAATTATGAAAGGGTGGAATGTTTTGCATAAATCTAAAACTCTGAATTATTCCAAGATTTTTTCCTTTGAAAAGTAAAATGCAGAAATTAAAAATTACAAACATTTATGTTAGCATAACATGTAGGTTACAAATTTAAATGCAGCAAAGTTAAGAAATCACTGTATATAAGCTTCAATTATTTGTTGGATTTTATTATGTGTGCATGTTAACATTACTGTTTATGTTCTTAAATATATAAAACCAAAATGTCCAGGATGTGCAATGTAAACAAAGTTACTTTGAGAACCTTACTTTTTCATTTTTTGACTGATAAGTATTTAGAATTAATAACCCTAATATTCCAATAATAAATGTTTGCTGCAGTTTAAATAGATTTCTGAGGACTGTACAAGATAATACATATACCAGTTCAACAGTAGATAGTAAAGAATAACTCAGTTCAGACACTAATAAACCATAAAACCATAGAACCATAGAAAGTAGGGCTGAAAAGGATCTCAGGAAGTCATCAAGTCCAGCCCCCTGCTCTGTGACTGGACCAAGAAAACCTAGACCATCCTTAACAGGTGGTTTGTCCAACTTGTTCTTAAAAGCCTCCAGTGATGGGGACTCCACAATCTCCCTTAGAAGCAGATTTCAGAACTTAACTACGCTTATAGTCAAAAAGTTCTTCCTAATATCTAACCTGAATCTCCCTTGCTGCACATTAAGCCTGTTACTTTTTATCTTACCTTCAGTGGACATAGAGAATTGATCCCCATTCTCTTTATAGCAGACCTTAACGTATTTGAAGGCTGTTATAAGGTCCTGACTCCCCCGCAGATTTTTTTCCCTCAAAGCTAAACATGCCCTTTTAATGTCTGTTCTCATTTTTGGAAGCTAATGTTGCTGACGACAAACATAGACAGCCTATTTTATGAACTCTTAAGAGGAAGCTGTTTTATGCGCCAATCCAATGGAGTCCAGAAATGGACCATGTGCTGGGTCATGTCAGCAAAAAACTAATCTTCATTTCTAGCCAAAATTACTATGGTCTTGGGGTTTTTTGTGTGTGGATTTTTTAATATGGTCTCAAGTCTAGAAGAAAGGTCTTACATGAGAAGGTTAAACATTTCATCATGACTAAGCAATTCAAGGTATGTATGGAATAGGTTTCTACTTCTACAATAAGGCAATTACAAAAATCCAGTAATCTCATAACTTTACCTCCAACAGTGCAGGCTCCAAGTAGATTCACAATATTAATGTGGTTACCAAGGTAACTCAGAACTTTGAGTTCAGACATTAAGGCTTCTCTCTCCGTTAAATGGGCACTTGCTGGAATGAAAAACATGTCATTCAGCAAATTCAGTATACAATAGAAGAAAGTTAGGAAAAAAGAATATTGTACATAGTAGAAACTTACGTTTGAGCATTTTTACTGCTACTGTCATTGCAGCATCAGATTTAAACAGACCATATGCAGTAGCCTCCACAACTTTCCCAAAAGCTCCAGCACCAA
Organism: Eretmochelys imbricata; assembly: GCF_965152235.1. NCBI lineage: Eukaryota > Metazoa > Chordata > Testudines > Cheloniidae > Eretmochelys > Eretmochelys imbricata. Next base: position 92,801,669 of record NC_135575.1, read on the forward strand.
GAGTTTTACCTAAAAATTGCCAGACAACTTTTAATGGGTGTCACAACATTTTACCTATCAGTGGTTCTTTTTGCTTTATATTAAAAAAAGATCAGTAGTAGATTATTGGATCAATTTAAGCCATTTATTCTTCTCAAAGGAAATGGAAGTAGTTTAAGACAGGAAACTGCTTCCTCAAATTGCATGCTGAAAAGCAGCTGTTGTCATTATTATATACTTTAATATTCAATATATTATTGATAGCAAATGCTATGTTTTCATGACAAGGTCTCATAGAAAAGGGATTGAAAATTTCACATTGGAAATGAAGTTAAATAAACCTAAACTAACCAAAACTCAATCGGTTTCTAGGAAACTCCCATTTCTGATCATATGGAAGTTGTGTTGGGTCTATATAAACATAGTTGTTTCCATTTATTTCTTCAACAACTTTCCACTGAACTTCATATTTGGGTTTCTGGAAAAAAAGGGGAAAAATGGCCATTTTACTGCTAAAACTTCAACGAGAACAACTAAGATGAATGTGTGCATCTGATTTTACCTGTAGATATTTGTACACAAGAATCATTACTATGATGCACATCAGTCCTGCTGCTACTCCAAACCCTATCAGTAAAGGAGTGAAGAGAGTGTGGGTACTGATATGTTCTAGAAAGAGACAGAGAAAGTTGTTAAATGTAAAATCTTTATCCCCCTAATTGTTTTTCTTCCTCAGGGAATATTTTCTTTGTTTCTGCTGGAGCCCAGATGCTTTTCCCTTTTTCCCCTCCCCCCACCCGAAGGCTGAATATCAGAACCCTCCTAAATGGACAGAACTGTAAGATGATGTTGCCTGATGGCAAGTTGAGACATCTCTTTACCCTGGAAGCTGTGCAGTTTAGTTTGTTTCTTCAGCACTCCCAGCCCCATCAAACTAGGAAGCGTGAAACCAAGACCAATTAAACTCAGGGTTTCTGCATGGTAGCACAAAGTTCTATCGTTAGCCCATTAAGACAGCTCTCGCCAATTATTTTTAGCTTTAAAAACAGGATTCATGTCAAATTAGTGAAAGAAAAAGTTTCTTAACTGAACTTTTCTCAAAATCCCAATTTTTTAGCTTATCCAATGATTAATATGCTCTCTACAACATATTCTTTGGAAGCAAAGAATATGGACAATAACATAATCTTGTAAAGATCAATATGCCTCAAATCTGACCCATTTTTGTTTGTATATTATATATGGCACATAGTATAGAAAAAGAACAGCACAGAAACCTTAGCTTTTGCACAGAAGGAAACAACAAAGAACAACATACAGGTTGCAACTGATAAGTATTTTGGCATTTCCACTTTTACAATTCTGCGAATTCTTTTATGCTGCTATGGAGGCCAAAACTCATTAGCACCCTCTAACCAGTGTGTTTGCAATCTGTTGTTAATTATTTTTATTATAGTGGCACCTAGAGGCTCCAACCAAACTCAGGGCCCCATTGTCTAAATAAACAGGACAGACAAAGGTGTGAGAGGGCACAGAGAAGGAATGTTACTGAGCAGGTCAGTGGCAGAAACAGGCAATATATTTAAAATATGGGTCTTATTGTAATTATCTGTGATGCACAGAGCTAAAACATCCCATCATCTTAATTACATTTTATACATTTCTATATACCATTTTGGCCACTACCTTTAACAGCAAAGTTGAAAAAAGCAGTACTTCTGGCAACATCATTGGAAGCCTCACATGATATAGTGCCATTGTTTTTGAATGTGCTGGCATCAATGGTACTTTCAACCACTATCCTTCCAAATGATGGAAAAGATGAATTTCTATAATAGATCTTCACATCCACTGGAGATATAGCTGGTGAATTGAAACACCTGGGAGAAACGTTGTTGACAATTACCCTTTTATTGGATAAATACTTGGAGTAAATTCTTCATTATTTGAACTTTCTTCTAAGATAAAGTTCAATATTTACAGCCAGATCCTCAGCTGGTGCGAACTGACACAGCTCCATTGAAGGATTGAGCTGAAGAACTTGCTTTTTATACTCTAATGATCAGATCTGAAGTATATTTTTTCCTCTGTGTGCAGAATTATATATGTAAATCCTCCATGACAACTTAACTGATACCTACACAGCGTGGCTCTCTGTTCTATTCTACTGGCTACTCCACATATAGAAATTTATGAGTCTGCTGCAGCCTTTGAGCTATGGAACCTGGCTCTTTAGCTCAGGCTATCAGATCCTTAGGTCCTGGTTTCAACTCCCACTGTTGATAACTTATTCAGAGACATTGTGTTTTAATAAGATAAAAATATATCCGTGGCCAATCTACAACAGCACCATATGTATCAAAGAACAAAATACCCAGCAGTGCCTTACAAGCTGTTGTTTCTAAGAGCTACCCTATGAATTGGTCAAGATAAGTAGGTTTACTCTTTTTTGACCAGTCAATTGTAATGTTAAAATTTGACATCTTTACTATATAAAAGCAAGCATGCTAATTTTAGCAATATTACCAGTAACATAAGTTATAAAACAACACAGATTTTCCTTAAGAAGACTAAAAAAACAGACTATTTAAGGCTTAAAAAAATGATTCCAGTGAGATATATGTGACTTGTTAGTACTATGTCTCTGATAGAAGAAGTGAGGAGCATTTTACAATGTGTTTCACAAATATTCTACCTCAATCTTCTTAGAGACCTGGTAATTTAGTAATTTATTTTCATAATAACTCCAGACACATTTAACACGTAATCTACTGTATACACATGGAAATTTCATTATCCTGTGTCCTGGAAAATTGTGTGATTACATGATAAATCCAAAAGATAATAGCCATATATAGAAACTCTTCTGTAACTGTCATTCTGTGAAGTTACACAATTAGGGTCAAATTCACCCCCGGGGTAAAAAGGTGTGAAGCCTTTGTAGTCAGTTGGCTTACAGCAGAACTCAATTTGGCCTTTAATGTCTACTCAGTAAAATACACTGAGTATCCTCCCTTCAAGGAACAAAACAAAAACAAAAAAAATCAAACAAACAAACAGCACAAACCTAAAACAATCAAGACTATGCTTACAGAAATAATGCAACAGTTGAACAGCTATTTGTCTGTCTTCTTTCAACATCTTATTGCTTGAATTTTAAATCAGGTGTGTCAGGTCACTTTTAAGGCACATTCTGGAAATTACTCACCTCTGCTCAGTTCCTGGACAGAAACGCCAATCTATTGTAGGGGCAGGGAAGCCAGCTGCCACACACTGGAGCATGCCATTGCTAAGTCTGTCCGAAGTGAGAATCTCTGGTTTTGCTGCAATAAAATAAGTGAATACTCATGCTTTTGGTGAATAAATAATTTTCACTCTGATTTATTACTAATTCTGGCCCTAATTTTGCCAGCATTTATGCATTGGACTACTCACTTCCATAAAGTCGTGCACGTGCGTGAGCGTTTGAAGGACCAAGGCCTGTATGACCACATCTTTCCTACAGTATCATTTTTAACATTAGCTACCTATGAAAATATATTTAATTTAAAATTATTATGTTGACAGGCTAACCTAGATTTTCCAAAGAAGGCAAAAGTAATACAAAAGCAAAATACTTGATCTGTGCAAGAATTTAAAACGACATAATCACAGCTGACAAGAGTTTAACCCACCAGAAAAAAAACCACCTTCCATATTTTGGAACAATTAATAAAGTTCTCTGCTGGCTGATCCCTCTAACATGCATTAACACTGTTTTTTTCATGATTGTGAATGTACTGTATCTGTCACACCACACTTCTGTTACATCTGCCTTTTATGTAATACAACACCATTGCACATCTAGGAAAGGTACTACAATGAAATATACAAGAACTTCCCACAATGAATTAACTAGAGAGTTGGGATTTGCTGTGTATTTAAAACACCCTGCAAATTCTCTAGATCATAGCTGATAGAGAGCAAGATTGTTGTAAGAAACTACCCAGCAAATTAAATATCAAAGGCAACTGCCCAAAAGGGTTTGAGCAGTGTACAATAAAATATAGATGTATATTTACAAATACATTGTCTTTGGTAGTTCAGGCTTGGATTTTACAAAAAACTGCTTTTAAGACATTGCACATGTAGGAAATAAAACTAATATTTGGATGAATACATTAGATTCCTAAAAAGTAAGTCACAGTTAATTCATTACTTTAAAAAACATTGTATTGAGCAGCTTCCTTTCCTCAAGACACTATATTTTGTTTTAGTATATCAAGAAATAACAACATTGATGTATTTATTTAAAAGATTGTTATCTGAGCACAAGAAGAGAACGTACCAATAAAGCAGAATTTCCACATAGTGATCCAGTTTCTGAGAACTTTTGGAAGAATAGGCAATAACAGAGTATAACAATAACAAAGTTTTGACAACTTTTCTAAAACACTCTGTGAGGATTCATTTAATAGAGGATTTGGACAGTTCTAATAAATGCAGAAGTCACATTTACCACCATATGTATCTTAGCTTCCTTTCAAATAACTGTAAACGACACTAATGGAAGATTCAATCTGCTGAAATCTCCAAGGACATTGAGCAATTCATAGATGCCATTAAAAGATCTTTTTAACACATTATTTTTCATAGACACATAAGACCAAATTCTCATGTGCTGTAAATTGATGGAGCTGTATTGACTTTAGTGAAGCTAGTATGTACATTTACACCAGCTGAGATGCATATACTGTAATTTGTTTGTGGATATGAATTTCATTGTCCATTTTACTTCCTAATTAAACTTGATGCAATAAAATGCATTCAGATCCTCAATCGTATCCTCACCTACTAGTGAGACACGTTTCGGGAACTGAAAGCTCCTTCACTTCTAAATTTGCATGTAATGTTTGATTCAAAGCATCAAACAATTAACCTTGTTGCAATATGCTGGGTTCTATTTGCAACATTTAGTGTAGGACATTCTGATCATGCACATCTTGGACAATGGGGGAGTTCATGGATGATATCTAACTTTTTTTTAAGGCCCAATTCCAAAACAGTCACATTCAGAATTTTTTTAACTTAACTAAATCTGATACTCAGTGACTGATGACTGCTTTCAAATGCAAACATGACCCTTTAGAAATACATACTGTACACACTGGGCAATACGCCATCCAGCACAGATCATTGCTAGAAAAAGATGGACAAATTAATAGTCAAACTGAATTTAAGAGGAAATTGAACATTAGTTACTTTAAAAATATCATGTTGGGTGAAGCCTGAATCTAGACCTTTCTGGCTTTGGGTGAAGGAAACAAAAATAAAAAATATGCAGGTCCACTGTTCAGTAAAAGCCAAGTACAACAACATGTAAGCCAGTACCTAAAAGTTATACACTATGAGATGCTGGGCTTGAATCTGATCTTGGTTACAGGATCATAAAAAGACTGTTACCTTTTCGTAACTGTGTTCTTTGAGATGTGTTGTTCATGTCCATTCCATTGTAGGCGTGTGTGCTCGCCACATGCACCAGTGCTGGAAGTTTTTCCCTCAGTGATATCTGTAGGGGACCACCTCTGACACCCTCTGGAGTGGCGTGAGTATGCACTGGTATGAGGGGCGCCACCGGCTCCCCAATCCCAGAGTTCCTTCTTGCCGGAACTCCGACAGAGGGGAAAGAGAGTGGGTCATGGAATGGACATGAGCAACACATCTTGAAGAACAACAGTTACGAAAAGATAACCATCTTTTCTTCTTTGAGTGCTTGCTCATGTCCATTCCATTGTAGGTGTAGTACCACCGGAGACGGGTAGTTCATGGACGTGTCGATTGCAACACAGCTCTGCCAAAGCCAGCACCATCTCAGGTGCTGAGTGATGGCATAATGCGTTGTGAACATGTGTACTGAAGACCACGTTGTGGCCCTGCATATATCCTGGATAGGGATGTGCGCCAGGAAGGCAGCTGAAGACGCCTGCACCCTAGTCGAATGGGCCTTCACTATCGGTGGGGAGACAGCCTGCGTCAACTCATAACAACTATGGATGCAGGTGGTGATCCAATTTGAAGTTCTGTGAGAGGACACCAGAAGGCCCTTCATCCTGTTAGCTATTGCAATAAAGAGCTGGGTCGATCTGCAGAAGGGCTTGGTGCCCTCCAGGTAGAACCCCAGGGCGTGCCTGACATCCAGAGTGTGCAGCCGCCTCTCCTCATTGGTCGTGTGAGGCTTCAGACAGAACATCGGGAGGAAGATATCCAGGTTGACATGGAAGTGTGACACCACCTTAGGCAGAAAAGCCAGCTGAAGCCACAGCTGGACCTTGTTCTTTGAGAATATCGTGTACGGGGGCTCTGAAGTGAGGGCTCTAATCTTGGAGACACGCCTCGCTGAGGTAATCGCTACAAGGAGTGCAACCTTCCACGACAGGTGGGAAAGGGAACAAGAAGCCATGGGCTCAAAGGGCGGACCCATGAGCCTGGAGAGGACTAGGTTGAGATCCCATTGGGGAACTGGGTACTGGATTGGTGGAAAGAGCCTTTCCAGGCCCTTCAGAAACCTGATCCACATCTCATGCAAGAATACCGATCTCCTGGACACGACAATGGAAGGCCAATATGGCTGCCAGGTGCACCTTGATCAAAGAGAAGGTGAGGCCCTGGTGCTTTAAGTGAAGCAGGTAATCCAGGATAGACTGCAGAGACGACTATGTCAGGAAGATGTTGCACTCCCGATACCTAGCAGGAGAAACACTTCCACGTTGCCAGGTCGCTGTGGTGGAGGGCTTTCTGCTATCCAAGAGAACCTGCTGTTCCTGACTAAAGCAGACCTGTTCCTCTGGATTCAACCATGCAACATCCCAGCTGTGAGGTGGAGAGAGATGAGGTTTTGGTGCAGGAGCCGACCATGATCCTGCGAGAGTAGGTCTGGGTGACTGGGAAGTGGCCACGGGGCTGGCACAGCCAGCCCATGAGTATGCCACACCAATGCTGCCAAAGCCATGCCGGGTCAATCATAATGACTCATGCCTTATCCCTCTTGATTTTTGCTGATGAGGGGAATTGGTGGGAAGGCGTACATCAGGTCCCCTGACCATGACAGGAGAAAGGCATTAGAAAGCGAGCCTGGGCGGAGGCTTTGGAGAGAGCAGAACTGATCACACTTTCTGTTCTGTCTGGTGGCAAACAGGTCCACTCAGGGAGCTCCCCACTTCTCGAAGAGCACTCTGATGACCTCAGAGTGGAGGGACCACTCGTGGTGAGAGAAGAAGGACCTGCTGAAGTGATCTGCCAATGTGTTCTGGATGCTGGGGAGGTGCGAGGTTTCCAGATGGATTGCACGCTGAATGTAGAAGTCCTACAGACGAACGTGCTCCCTCTTGCCTGTTGACATATAACATGGGAGGCCGTGTCATCTGTCAATACATGCACAACCCAACCGGACAGTTGGGGAAGGAAGACACCGCAGGGCAGATGGATGGCCCTGAGCTCTCTGATGTTTATATGTAATGCAAACTCCTCTTGACACCATAACCCTTGAGTCCACAGTGTACTGAGATGTGCTCCCCATCCAAGGTCGGATGCATCCAAAATTAGGGAGACCATAGGTTGCAGGCTCACGAACAGCACACCTTCCAACATCAACGTCGGGTCGGACCACCACTGCAGAGAGATAAGTATCCTCAGAGGGACTGTGATGACTTTGTGTAGGTGATGTCTGGCCAGGGAGTAGACCGACGCCAGCAACATCAGAAGGGGACGCACTTGAGTCTCGCATGGTGGACAACATACATGCATGCTGCCGTGTGACCCAATAGTCTGGGACAGACCCTGGCCATGGTGAGCGGATGTGAGGTGATGCTGGCAATCAGATCTGACATTGCCTTGTACCTGGCCTCTGGCAGAAATGCTCTGGCTCAGGTAGAGTCGAGAACCACTCCAATAAACTCTATCTGTTGGACCGGGATTAATGTTGATTTTTGTTCGTTTATCAGCAGGCCCAGGGCTTGACAAGTGGCTCACAACGTCTCAACGCTGCGCTGGACTGGGACCCTAGAGCGGCCCTTGATGAGCCAGTCGTCGAGGTACGGGTAAATCTGGATACCCCAATGTCTGAGGTAGGCCACCACCATCAACATGCATTTCATAAACACCCTTGGTGTCGTTGCTGGGCCAAAAAGGAGCACTGTGAATTGGTAGTGGGCGGTCCCAACTATGAAATGTAGGAACCATCTGTGACTGTGGAATATTGATATGTGAAAATAAGCATCCTTCAGATCGAGGGTGGCGTTCCAGTCTCCTGGATCCAGGGAAGGAATGATGGAGGCCAAGGAGAACATGCGGAACTTCAACTTCTTGAGGTACTTGTTGAGGCTCCGTAGGTCGAGGACGGGGCACAGACCCCCCTTGGCTTTTGGGATTTAAAAATAGTGGGAGTAAAACCCTTTCCCTCTCAGATGCAGTGGGACTTCCACGACTCCCACCAGCAGAAGGCCCTACACCTCCCGAGCGAATACCCATGAGAAGGGTCCTTGAAGAGGGACGGAGAGGGTGGTGGGAGGAGGGGATAGAAATAAATTGGAGGGTATATCTCCCTGCTACTGTGCTAAGGACCCACCGGTCTGATGTTATAGAAGCCCAGGCAGGGATGAAGGGGGACAGGTGGTTGGAAAATAACAGGGGAGCAGGATCCAGGACACAGGCTGGAAGGTTGTCCTCGAGCGCACCTCAAAACGCCTGCTTGTTACCCAGTTGGTTACGGGTGGGGCTCGAGTGAGCAGAGAACGCCGGCTGATGGCCTTGCTGGTGCTTATAACTCTTGCTCTTATTGTGGAAGGGCTCCAACAGACATTGGCTCCCGAACCTGTGGGTGTGTTGCAGCTTAAACTGCTTCCTTGCCAGCCCCAGCATGTACAGCCCCAGGGAGCACAAGGGAGCCCTCGAGTCTTTCAGGCCATGCAATTTACTGTCCATTTGATCGGAAAACAGTGCCAGGCCATCGAATGGGAGATCCTGGATGGATTGTTGAACCTCTGTCGATAAGCCCTAAAACTGCAACCAGGATGCCTGCCTTATTGAAATGGCCAAAGCCATGGTTCGGGCGCAGAGTCTGCCACACCTGAGGCCGCTTGGAGGGCTGCCCTGGCCACTGCCCTGCTCTCATCGAGGATAGCCAGGAATTCTTTCCTGGGTTCCTCTGGAGGCGAATTTGAGAACTTGGCCATGAACTTCCAAATATTAAAATCATAATGGCCAACCAAGGCCTGATGGTTGGCCACTCTCAGCTGGAGGCTGGACATAGAATAAATTTTTCTACCAAACAGATTGAGCCTCTTTGCCTCCTTGTTCTTAGGCGTTGATCCTGGTTGGCCATCTATAATGCTCATTGGCTGCCAACACAACCAGTGAGCTTGGGGCAGGGTGGGTATAAAGATACTCATACTCCTTAGTGGGGACGTAGTATTTTCTTTCTGCCCGCTTGGAGATGGGGGGCAGGGAGGAGGGTGTCTTAGTAATTTTCACCATCCCACGTGCACTGGCAATGCCACCCTGGGAGGGGGCTGCTGCACTCAGCACATCGAACAGGGAGTTTGAGGACTCCGCCAGTTCCTCGTCTTCCAGCCCCACGTTTGATGCGACCCTCTTCAAGAGCTCCTGGTGGGCCCTGGCATTGTCCTGGGGAACTGAGTGAGAGGGTCCTGCTATCGCCTCATCGGGCAAAGATGATGAGGCGGCAGGTACAGGCAGGTCTGCCAACTCTGCCGCTTCTGACCTAAAAACCAGATATCAGCCCCAGACTCTGTAAGCAGTTTGTTTTTTTCTGGGCTAGCCTCTTTCACTGCTATTGAGTTCTCTCTAGCTTCCTCTTATTTAATGCAGTAAGGAGCCTCATCAGGAGTCAAATGAATGTAGAGTAAATAGAATCAAATGTGGACTAGCCTTGGCAAGTGTGGACACAGAGTTTCTCATTAAGCTATCCTATTCTGAGAAATATTTTATTATGGTTAGTTTTATGACTTCCAATATCTAATTATCCTTAATTTAAAAGCAGATAGGATTTTAATGATTATATGTTGCTTACTGCTTTGGCTATAACATGTTAATTATTTAACGTTTCATTAAATTGTTCTGCATACTTGCATATTCCCTTCAATAATCAGTCATTAAATGCTTTAAATCTCTAATTTCATTAAGTTTATTAACTGTTATTCAGCTCTTATTGATGTTTATTCCAAACATAGTAAAGAGGAATTAAAGATGCCACTACTATTTATAACTCGACGGTCTAGCAGTTAACATTGTTAATTTAATTACTTTTATTACCAATTTCTTTTTCCTTCATCCTTAACAGAGGAAAATAAATATCTAAAAGTAACACTTCTATTGCCATTGTCTATCACTGTAGTCACTGGAAGAGGACTTTCTTCCTACAGCTCCAGTTTCTGGATTTGAATTAGTCTCTTTAAAATATCGTGGTGACTTCCCACACACTCCCTATATTTTCAGTAAGGCTTTCTGATATCTGGGAAACTTGAATTTAGCATCATGTGATTTGTAACATCATGGTGGTAACGTGACTAGTTTCCCACCTGTAGCATCATCCTGAACTGCATATATAATACTTTGTTGATTGTCGCAACCTATATTTAAATTTGAAAACGTCTTCACTAATTTCTAGCTGGACTATAGTTGCTAGTCTGAAGATTTCTATCATTTCTTAATTGTTACTCCCTTCAGCATGCTGTTTGTCAATTTATATTTTAATCTTTGGCTCTTTATTTCAAAGTTCCCTCCTTCTTAAATTAATTTATGTCGTGCTTACTGTGACCTAAAGCCTTTATTTAGCAATTCTGTAGTACCTGAACTTAACATATCCTTGTGCCAAACTTATTTTAATCCAATGCAGATAGTTTTGCACAGGGCTTTCATATCTTCTGACAAATGATTCAAAATGGAATTTTTTTTTTAAATAAAATAAACAGATTCTCCTCCTGATTATGAATCCAGTTTTTCATGTTTTAATTAGTATCTGCTGCCAAAGTCAGATGCACAAACATTAGAAGCTATATCCTGGCAATTTAAGCACAACGCCCACTGACTTCAACGAGAGTTCTGCAAACAGAATGAGACCAGAATCTGGCCCTCAGCCATTATAAAGCACTGGAATGATAGTTACTTATCTATTTATTAATCAAACCACTTAAAATAATAACATAAGCCTATATTTAGTTTGTCTTTCATATTGAGAAGAAATGAACAATTTATTTACTCTTTAAAAATAAAAACTAAAATTTAAAAAGGAAAGGAGAACTTGTGGCACCTTAGAGACTAACCAATTTATTTGAGCATAAGCTTTCGCGAGCTACAGCTCACTTCATCGGATGCATACTGTGGAAAGTGTAGAAGATCTTATTATATACACACAAAGCATGAAAAAATACCTCCTCCCACCCCACTCTCCTGCTACTGTGGAAAGTGTAGAAGATCTTATTATATACACACAAAGCACCCCAGAGAGTGGGGTGGGAGGAGGTATTTTTTCATGCTTTGTGTGTATATAATAAGATCTTCTACACTTTCCACAGTATGCATCCGATGAAGTGAGCTGTAGCTCACGAAAGCTTATGCTCAAATAAACTGGTTAGTCTCTAAGGTGCCACAAGTTCTTCTTTTCTTTTTGCGAATACAGACTAACACGGCTGTTACTCTGAAACCTGTCAAAATTTAAAAAGACATGTCTGAACAAAGAAGCTAAAATTCATGGAAAAAAAAAAACAGAAAACACTGGCAGGTCAAATTTACCTGAAAGCTTGTACAAATATGAAAGACCAATAGAAATTATTTTATTTTATTTATTTAAAATTCCAAAGAAAACTTTTTTTAAGCAAATAAAATATTTGCAATCCATGCACTGTTGCAATGTTTCCTGTGAGGTGCTGCGTGCCTCCTTTGAGGTGGCTAAAAACCCTCAACTCCCATTAACTGTTGAAACAAAAAAGAAAGAGACTTGAATACTGGTGGCTGTAAACACAAGCAGCTCTAGATAAGCTCAGTCAGAAGGCATTTATTTTATCTGATGCAACAGCTGTAGAAGTGACCATGAGAGCAGCCACTAAGTAATACACAGCCAAACTGTTCCTAACTTGCTACCTATTACTGAACTGCTTTGTTAACCTGGAGTGTCTATATTCAGTCTCAGAACCCTGGAGCACTTGCTGTGAAGAACTGACAGGCTACTTCTGGCAGGCAGATATGACATCCCAAATCTGAGAGATCCAGTCAGGTTCACAGGAACTGATGGCCACGTACATAACTCACAATTCTTTTAGTTCCCAAGTGGCATCATTGGTAATGTGCTACAATATTGTGAATGGTGATACTGTGTAAAACTCAAATGTTAACACCCGGCAACACATGGGAGCAATTCAGTAATTAGTGCTGAACATTTAATACAATTATTGTATCCTAAAGAAATAGTCTTGACTAAAAACTGTAATACATCTCTAGAGAACAGTATTTTGTAATTAAATCAATAGGATAGGATTTGATGTAAATTTACATTTCTACATTATGGATAATGCTCTCACATTTTTCAACATGTTAATACTACCAAGTTATTCCTTTTGCCATTCAGCTTGCAGTGCCTACCCTGTTCTCCTTAGCTTCCTCCATTTTGCTTGTGATCCTCTATTGCTTTGATTTTTGTTAAATTTGGTCTTAAATGCCAATTTTTGCTTGGTGAGAGCATGAAACTCTTATAGGATGGCTTAAATTGGAAGGCCAGAGCTTACTCACGGTTTCATTTTCTACACTACGCTTTTGTCTTGAAGAATGCTGTTTTGCATCTAAACTAACACTCTGGAATTTTTATATAACTTTTGCTTGGGAATGACAATATACACACTTCTAAAGTTATGTCGGCCTTTTTGAAAACACATAATCTGCATTATTTTGCAGATGTAATGAGACTGCCGAAATGCTAGCATGCACGTCAATGGGTGCAATCTCCTCGTCAAGATTTCATTGTTGGCATGTAGTCCAAACAAATTTATGCAATTAATACCCTAAATTGGTTTCTGATCTGCATTTTTTGTTACTCTAGCTTCCATAGCCTATCATATACTACCTTAAATTATTGTTTTCTGAGGCCAGGTTTCCAGGTTCTACAGATTTTTTCCCCCCATATAAACTCACCAGATCAGTATTTTAAAATTGCTCAACACTTAACCTCCAGAATTCACCTCCTATGATCATTAGCAAGGTGTATTCCATAGAATTTAACGTCAGGAATGACATAAAATGTATTTGCATAAGTACTCTGTTGTTTTATATCTTGATATTTATATAGTTTTACAGACTGTACTTTGTATTAAACATGGTCTCCTATGTTGAACCACACTGTGACATCTCGTCCATGCACTGAATTTTGTAAAATACGTCTGTGATAATAAAAAGTTTCAGACTGTTCATTTTACTTACTGTTCACATAGACATTAAATGGTATAGAGGACTTGGCATCAGAATTGGATACAAAAAAAGTGTAAATGCCTCCTTCTGTTCCTTTTAATCGGGTAAGGTGAAGTTCACTCCTGTATCTGCAAAGACAGAGAAATTAAACATTACCACGTTTGTTACTCACTAAGTGAATGGAAGGCCAGTTGCTAAGTGATGAAGTTAATTTAAAGATATTCTGAATGTAAATGTTCAGACTGTTTATGTCACAGTTTATGCAGAAAACCACATTTTACTATATTTAAAGCTCTCTTAGGGCTAAATCTTGCCCTTGCCAATACAGGGAACAAACTGGGGAAAGAGCCAGAAAGGGTTTGCATAAACAGCAATACGCACACTATGAGCAGGAGTGGTAGTTTTGTAGAAATTTTGGTGGTGCCCAGAACCCGACCCCGCCCAAACTCTGCCCCCCAAACTCCACCCCCCACCTGCCCAAGGCTCTGGGAGGGAGTCTGGGTGGGGAAGGAGGTCTGGGGTGCAGGCCCTAGGTTGGGGCATGGGATTGGGGTGCAGGCTCTGGGAGGGAGTGCAGGGGTGAGGGCTGTGGGGTGTGGCTGTAGATGAGGGGTTTGGGGTGTGGGAGGGGCTCAAGGCGAGAGTAGGAGTGTGGAGGGTGAGGGCTCTGTCTGGGGCTGGGGGGTTTGGGGTGTTAGAGAGGCTCAGGGCTAGGGCGGGGGTTGGAGTGCAGGGGGATGAGGGCTCTGGCTGGGACTGGAGATGAGGGGTTTGTGGTGCTGGAGGGGCTGAGGGCTAAGGCAGAGGGTTGGGGTGCAGGGAAATGAGGGCTCTGGCTGGGACTGGGGATAAGGTATTTGAGGTGTTGAAGGGGCTCAGGGCTAGGATCGAGGGTTGAGGGTGCAGTGGGAGGGGTGAAAGCTCTGGCTGGGGGTGTGAGCTCTGGGGTGGGGCAGTGCTGGGGATGAGTTTGGGGTGCAGGCAGGCTGCTCCAGGACAGGGGCCAGAGAGGAGGACTCCCCCTAGCCCTTTCCCTGTCGGCAGCAGCAAGCTCTCGGAGAGGAACTCCCCTTTCCTGCCCCCCCAGCAACACACTCACCCCCACTACTGTCACTGCATGTGCTCCTAGGGCCCTCTCAGGCCCAGGAATCTCCCTCGCCTCCCCCCGGTGGGTGCCAGGGGATGCTGTGTGCGCCTCCTCCCCTGCTGTTGCCCCTGACTGTAGCCTCGCTAGGGGTGAGGGATGGGGCTGCCTCCTTGCCCAGCATGGGGCAGGAGTGGTGACTGCGGGCGGGGTGGTCCCCTGTGCTGCTGGAGGGTCCCTCCGGAAAAGGGAAGAGTCTGAGGTGGAAGGGCAGGCTCAGAGTCAGTCTGCCCTGGCAGTGGAGATGTAGGGCACTAGGACCCCGTGGCAGCATGGACGGAGGCAGCATGGAGCTGCACGGAAGAGGCAGGGATGCTCTGCTCCGGGGCCCAGGGAGGTGTGTGGGGGCAGCAAGAGGGGGCCGGGGGACACTTGGGGGAGGCGCGGGGGGGTGGGGAGGACACCCGGCCCCAAATATTGGTGGAGCTGGGCCCCTGGGCTCTGAATACTGCTGGTGCCCAGGCACCACGTCAGAATATAACTCATCGCCTATGACTATGAGGGTTTAGAAGGTATCCAGATGTAGTCCACAAGAGTGTGCTAACAGATATACTCAGCTGGCACAACACAGTGACCACAGAGAGAGCATAATTATGCACAAACAGATGAGCATCTATGCCATCATCCACAGTAAGACAGCACCAGGAGCAGCAAAAATGGTTCTCCCATACCACAAAGTTGAAAACAAGCACCCCATGACATAATAAGCCAGGATCCCACTCTGTGCCAGGAGGATTTCTTCAACATTTCTCTTTCCCCAATCCTTTTGGGATTGGGGGCAAGGGAGTGATTTCTTTTGCATCTCCCCACCCTCATCTTCTGTTGGAAGATTCCAGTAGCTGTCTCAAATTAAATCAATCATGCTTATAATTACTCATATTACCTGTTATTGCCTACAGTCTTGAATTTGACATAATGATCAGATGAATTGTGTAATGTTTCATTCATATACAACCACAGTTCTTCTTCTGGTCTTGGATATGCCTCATACTCAACTATTAAATTTAGATTTTCTCCAGCATTCACATCTACTGTTGTATTCTTCGTGGTAGACACATTGACAAATCCTTTATCTGATTGACATAATAAGAAAAAGAAAAACAATTTTAAAGGTAATTTTTACCCAATCCTTGGGTATTCTATTACACTATTTACTAATATCAGATCAGTGAGCCAACATCAAGCTGTGAGACAGAAAACCTTACCTAGGAAGCATACTCTGAACTCTCACCTACTAAAACCAAGTCCACTAGTTACATACGGGATTGAAGCCTTGGCTGCAAAAGAGAGTGACAACCACACTACTTACAGCAGCCATAGTTGGCAAACCTACAGTTGCTTTAGCAGAATTAATTTAATCTTCTGGTAATAAATTGAAATATCCTGACCATGCTCCTGGAAAAATTGAGTACCTGCTTAAATTTTACTAATGTACTTAATTGTTTCCGTAATTGAAGCCCCTGACTGTTTGCCTGAGAAGAAATGTTGACAACAAATGCAAGACAAATTGATTGTTTGTGACAATATGTTTTGAGTTTTTGCTACTGTGTACTTAATGTTTCACTGTCATGTGTCATTCTTAATTACAAGTGAAACTATCAAAAACTGTAATTAATGAAATATCCACTAAGTTCACAGGTCTGGATACCAATCCTTCTAAACAAAAGCATTTCTGTTCATCTACTATTGTGTCTTAAACTTTATTTGGGACATACCATTTATCACCATTAATTTACCTTCTAAAATATCGTGTAGAGCAATGTATTTACTGAAGTGATTTTCTTTAGTTAATAAGCTCATCAGCTTTAATACTACCTTCTTTAAAAGACAAATTTTCAATTACATATTAATTCATATGTGCATTGTCAGTTTCAGATCACTTGGCAGAAAGTGATTTACTGCTTGTTCCTGATCCACAATAGCTATAATTTAAGTTAGACCAAAAGTTAGAACTTGGGGCCTGCGCGCTTCCAAATTGCTCTTCCTGGTTGGACCCATGTACTAAAGCAGGGGTGGGCAAACTTTTTGGCCTGAGAGCCACATCAGTTTTCAGAAATTATATGGAGGGCCAGTTAGGGGAGGCTGTGCCTCCCCAAACAGCCAGGCGTGGCTCACCTCCCAACCCCTATGTGACCCACCCTGCTTCTCGCCCCCTGGGATCCCTGCCCCATCCACCCCCCAACCCCCGCTCTCTGTCCCCTTACTGCCCCCAGACCCCCGGCCCTAACTGCCCCCTGCCGCCCCATCCATCCCCCCCTTTCCTTCCTGACTGCCCCCCCAGGACCTCTGCCCCATCCAACCACCCCTTCTCCGTCCCCTGACCACTGCCAGAACCCCCACCCCTGACTGCCCCGTGCTGCCCCATCCAACCCCTCTTCTCATTCCTGACTGCCCCCCCGGAACCCCTGCTCCATCCAACCCCTCCTCACCTTCCTGACTGCCCCCCGGGACTCCTGCCTCATCCAACCCCCCTTCTCCCTGTCCCCTGACTGCCCCCAGAACCCCTGCCCCTGTCTGCCTCCCGCTGCCCCATCCAACCACCCCTACTTCCTGACTGCCCCCCCAAGACTGCCCCCACTCAACCCCACCATTCCCCACCCTCTGACTGCCCCGACCCCTATCCACACCCCCGGCCCCTGACCACCACCCCCCGAACTCCCCTGCCCTCTATCCAACACCCCCTGCTCCCTTACTGCGCTGCCTGGAACACTGGTGGCTGGTGGCACAGCTCCACCAGGACAGGCAGCCATGCCGTGCAGCACAGAGCACCGGGTCAGGCCAGGCTCTGCAGCTGCGCTGCCACAGTGAGTTGAGGCTGTGGGGAAGGACAGCGGGGGAGGGGCTGGGGGCTAGACGTCCTGGGCCAAGAGCTCAGGGGCCAGGCAGAATGGTCCCGTGGGCCGGATGTGGTTTGCCCACCTCTGTACTAAAGCCATTATAAAGTCCGTGGGGCTCTGTGAAAGCAGAAGTCTGACAGTTCAGAGCAGACTGCACAACTGGGGCCTTGGGCCATGAAATTTTCAAAATAGGAACACAGGAACCGTTGTACCTGGTCAAGCCTGTGGTCCATCTAGTCCAGTATCGTGTCTCTGACAGTGGTCAGAATGCTTCAGAGGAATATGTAAGAAGCCTGACAGCAAGCGGGTATGATACAACCTGTTCCCTCCTAGTTAGAAACGTGTTTAAACCCTGCAACATGAGGTTTTTATCCCATTGCAAGCTCTTGTTTTGTATTAACTCTGGATATATTTGTTATTCATTCAATACATCCTGGAAACTTATTCAGTTCAAGACTGTATCTGAAACGTTTCAAATAAAATTCAATGATTAAACTGCCAATACCCAAAGCAGAATTTTAGTAATTGCTTGTATTTTACAGAAATCAACCTGTTTAAAAGAAAAAAAAAATCAGTAGATCCACCAACATAGCTATTATTTCTTCCAAGCCTTTTGGTTAATGTCAAAAGGTGTGTTAATTTAGCGTCTGATACAATCTCAAAGATCTCAGTTTTTTTCCCCTGTATTTCACTTCTATGATACTAGGATCTGGAACAGCAAAGAAAAGCAATAACCTATTTTATCAATTACCAGTAAAAGAATCCAGAACAGATTGCTAACTTTGTTAGGACAGCTTGAGTTTCACAACTAGGTGAAACTCAAGGAAACAAAAAAATATTGTTTTGAAAATGAAAAATGCCAGCTTTTAACTGATTAAGAGCTTTAATTTTTTATTAAGCATAACATATGTTTTCTTTGTAAATATATTAGTTTATGTTTTATAGTGCTATGCTCATTGCATTTAATAAAGCAAGTATGCACAGAGCAATTGTTTTTTTCTGTGTATTTCACAAAACTATTATGAGTGAACCAATTCAGCAAAGTCATTTGCATTTGGAGTATTTATAATAGGCTCTGTACTGAACAGCCTCCCTACCCTTATAATAAACTTGCTTATTTCCCCAACCCCTGCTCTTTGTAAAAGATTCTGTTCTTTAATTCTTAACATTGCTTCAGTACTGATTAGCTTACTTTATATAACAATTTCGTTTCATGTATAGCAATAGAGCAAAACATACATCAAAATTATGGGCCAGATCTTCAACCGGTGTGAACAGGTGTAACTGCATTAAAACCAATGGAGTTGTGCTGATTTACACCAGCTCAGAATCTGATTCAAATACTTATCTTATTTCTGCTTTTCTTGAGTTACTAGAAAGAACCATGCAAACAGTTTTGTAATGTCATTTGTGAAAGAAAACTGTTGTAAAAGGAAAAAAAGATGACAACAGAGTAACCACTACTTCAAGAAATATTGAGGTTTCACAGCTAGATTTTTTTTTTCCCAATTTCTACATTCTTGGAAGCAGAGGAACCAAAAATCTTTTAGCCAATAACTTGGAATTACTCAAAATTCTCTTACTAACTACATCAATGTGCTCCTTTATCAATTTAGCAAATTAGCACTTAGGGTGGTTTTAATATTTTAAAGTACATCTTGTCATAAAAATTAATACAGGGCATTTGGGGTCTAAATAGTCTTCACAGCATGACCTGTTACTAAAAGGGGCAGAGTAAAAAGATCTGCTTGCTCTTAAAAGGGTGTGATCCAAAGCCCTTTGAAGTCAACGGATGGGAGTCTTTCTACTGATTTCAGTGCGCTTTGAATCAAGCCCATGTATTTGATGCTATAATGCCATACAGAAAATAAATAAATAAATAAATAAATAAATAAATAGAACTTTTAATTTTATAAAAATTCTTCCAATTATTCTTTTAAACAGAGTTCAGAGTGTGGCTTCTCCTACATAAAACATATTAACACACCAATGGATGTAACAGAAAATCAATTTCCTATACATGGAATGTGGTTTTGAAGACCTGTTTTATATTTGCTCTGCCAGCACTATACAGCATGGGAATAATGTAAGGCAAATTTGTGTGGGACTAGTAATAACTCTGCACATTATTAAGACAGGCTGAGGCAAGACCCACAGCAGGAGGTAAGATTCCAGAAGATGATACCATACAAAGATGGGTGAGTAGATGAAGAAGGGGAAGTTTTGTGCTTCATTAAGACTGAAATAGTTTTAAAATTAAACCAGTTAAGAGCACACAAACCAGAGAGATGAAAACATTGTTGAGGTTGCTCTTCTATGCAAGATCACATTTGACTGACAAAGAGTAGGTTACCATCATTAAAGAAGTGATACACACTAAAGCTTTAATCTTTCTTTTTCAACATATCACCAGTCTGCAATACCTTTTTAATAAGCTCTACTGTTCGATATTGGAGGGGGTGTTTACTTTGCATTTTCGCCTTTCAGCTCTTAGAAATGTTGTATTTCTTTAAGAACTATTTACCTAGTACGTTCAAGGTTATTGTGATATTGGATGTTCCAAAAGGGTTTCTTGCTTGGCATGTGAATGCTCCAGAATCATTAACTCCCACTGAACGGATGCTCAATGTTAATTTCTTTTCATATCCATAATCACCCATATTCTTGCTTTTGCTTTTAACAGTCTGTCGGTAAAAAACAATTAACATCTAAAATACTGTGTATGCAGCAGCCTTCCTAGATAAATTAAAAATAGAAGTAATTATAACTTCACTACATTAATATTCATAACTTTAAACCGGAATAATAAGCCTTCGTGACAAACCTGTCACTGGAACGTCTCCATACAAAACAACTACATGATCAATTCTCTGTGAAAAATAATGCTCTTCCCAAAGTTGCAGTCCCTTCCCCTTGTTCTTTATTGCCTCTCCTCCTCAAACCCCACTCCTACACCCTTAGTCTGTTGGGTTTCACTGGCCTAGCTCTCTCTAAATGAGAGTCCCATCTTCTAGGATGCTGAGCACTTTCAACTCCAAATGGTTTCAATGGGAGCTACAGGCACATGACACTGTGCAATTAGACTTTATGGTCCTCAGGCAGGGGATCTACTCTGTTCACATGTCTGAAGAGTACCAGATAATTAGAAATGGGCCAATGCCACAAAGTTCAAATCCAAATTTTCCCAAATATTGGTGTTTGTGTCGGTGGGCCAAGGCCAGTTCACTGGAGGTAATTTTCCAGCACCAGGAAAGATTCAGATTCTGCAGAAAGCAAACTTCCATAAAAAGAAAAGGAGGACTTGTGGCACCTTAGAGACTAGCAAATTTATTTGAGCATAAGCTTTCGTGAGCTACAGCTCACTTCATCGGATGCATTCAGTGGAAAATACAGTGGGGAGATTTATATACTGTGACAGGGTCAGGCCAGATGGCTAAAGGAGAGTAATAGAAGGCAGATATATTAGCCCCAGGCTAAGTAGGTCCCTTTTCCCTGGGTAAGGTAACAGGGAAGGTTCCAGAACAATCAGGAACCTTCTGGAGACAATTAAGACTGACAGGCTGATTAGAACACCTGCAGCCAATCAAGAAGCTGCTAGAATCAATTAAGGCAGGCTAATCAGGGCACCTGGGTTTAAAAAGGAGCTCACTTCAGTTTGTGGTGTGTGTGTGAGGAGCTGGGAGCAAGGGGCACTAGGAGCTGAGAGTGAGAACGCGGACTGTTGGAGGACTGAGGAATACAAGCATCATCAGACACCAGGAGGAAGGTCCTATGGTGAGGACAAAGAAGGTGTTAGGAGGCCATGGGAAAGTGGCCCAGGGAGTTGTAGCTGCCGCACAGCTGTTCCAGGAGGCACTCTAAACAGCTGCATACCACAGGGCTCTGGACTGGAACCTGGAATAGAGGGCGGGCGCAGGTTCCCCCAAAACCTCTCAACTCCTGGTCAGACACAGGAAGAGTTGACCTGGACTGTGGATTCATGAAAATGGCCAAACTGAGGGCTGCCGTGAAGCTCCAAGGCGAGCAAATCCGCCAATAAGCTCAAGACCCACCAAGGTAGAGGAGGAACTTTGTCGCAATACATAGAGAACATGATTCTCTATGTATATAAATCTCCCCACTGTATTTTCCACTGAATGCATCCGATGAAGTGAGCTGTAGCTCACAAAAGTTTATGCTCAAATAAATTGGTTAGTCTCTAAGGTGCCACAAGTACTCCTTTTCTTTTTGCGAATACAGACTAACATGGCTGCTACTCTGAAACCTTCCATAAAAATAACGTTTCTAGTCCTTCTGTGTGGAAACTAGATGAGACCTCCGCATTGGATTTCACTTTGACATTGCTTGGAAGGTGAAGCTAGCACAGAATGTGGCTGCTGGACTGACGGTTGGTGCATCAGTCAAACAGCATGTAAAAAAACATTACCACAAAAGTTGCTCTGGCTCTCAGTAAAGTTCCAGGTAGAGCTTAAGGTGCTAATTTTAAACTGCCAAGTCCTCATAGAGCTTGAGAAGAGGCACCACTTCTTTCTTGCGTCTTTCTATCACAGCTGAGCAGCATGGAGCTCTCTCAACACACACGACAGGGAGCTGTCAGTAGGCTGCTAAGTGAGGGGTTCTTAGCTTTGGAATACATTTCCCTCTTTGATCAGCAAGCATCTGGATTTCTTAACCTTCTGGGCAAACTGGAAAGCCATTTTTTTTTCTCAAACACTTAATATGTTGGGGTTTCTGTCTAGGGGGTAAGCCTGGGACTTGAAGAAAGATTTTAGGTGTGATCTTATGATATGGTTGGGTAGTAAGTGCTTTCAGTTTTTTGTGGCATATCTACTATTAAATTGGGATGACTTGTCATTTCAAATTAGACCAAAGCATAGTGTTGAATTATTTTTTTAGATGTTCTAATGAAAACGTTTTCATTAGGAGAGGTGCTAGAGATTTCCAGGTGTTTCATCCATTTAACACAGTTATGACTTTTGGCCTCTTTATCATTAATATTTTATACGTTAAGTCTGGAAGTGGTTGTTGAAAACAGATCTTCTACTGATTTTTCAAAAGCAGCAGCAGCAACAACAACTACTACTAGTGATCAGGGAAGCAGTGAACTTTTTTTACTTTGACCTATTCAGGCCAATATGCAATTCTACCTCTATTTAAACTCATTAATGTTATGTATTCTAGCCATTCCAATACAAAATTTAATTTGACAGTCAATATTTTAAATGATTGCTTCCCCTGATATTTAACAAACAAGACTGAAAGGTCACACTTATTTGGTCCAAAATATTTTTCTTGTGGATTTTTCTTCATAAAAATGTAAACTAACATAG
This sequence comes from Eretmochelys imbricata, assembly GCF_965152235.1. NCBI lineage: Eukaryota > Metazoa > Chordata > Testudines > Cheloniidae > Eretmochelys > Eretmochelys imbricata. The sequence goes on from NC_135575.1 coordinate 92,824,411, forward strand.
CATGAAAAAATGTGGTCAAGAAAAGATCCTGACCTTACTGCAATCAAACAAGAAAATAAAAGTGCTCAAATGCAAGATTTATAGTTAACCTTGGCAAGGAACCAAAAGCCCCATCTGCAAGTACCATACTGCCTACATGTTATTTAGGCTTTAACTCTTGAAGCTGTGAACTGGGATTTCACAATAGATATGCACTTAGTGAAAGAAACTCTGCCAGCATCAATGGATTAGTTAGGAATGGCATAGACCCTAGAGAGTCAGTATCCAGGCCTGAGGTTGTATGATTTATCTATCATTACAGTATCACAGAAGCTTTTTTTCTATACACACATGAACAGCAAATTATGTATTCCAGTCACTGCCATTAACAACAAAAGACCTACCAATTAACAGGGGATTGTACGCTGCAGGAGTAGTAGTCGGTCTTCTTACCAACAACAACCAGTTTGGGAACTTTAGGTACTTTTATAAACTATGGCCAAACTCTTCAATGCTACTGAGATCTTGCTGCTCCCGTTGAGATCAAAGGGATTTGTGGGTGCTCAGTAGTTCTGTATTTAGGTATGCCAATATAGGCTGATCTTCAGATTTAAGAGCCTAACCTCAGGTACCCAGGTTTGAAAACACTGGATATCTGGAAGCTGCTCTCCCCCTGGGCTGTGATCAATGATGCGCGTAGCCCACACAGAAAAGCAGGAGTGTGCCTGGTGCCCCATCTTTGGCATGCAGAGTGTTGTAAGGACAAGTCACAGTCCTGCCCTAAGTAAGGAACTGAGGTAAACTGAAATTGGCCAAATGTTACTTACTTGAGATAAACACATACATATCTTCGCAGAAGTTTTATTTTCAAGGAATACGGACATAAATGGCTTTCTAAGGTCCTGTTGTTTTTTAGACTGTCTTTTAAAACTTAAATGATCTCACCGTGTTATTTTGAGGAATCCAATTAGCTGTCAACGAACTATCTACATCTCTTATTGTGCATGTAACTTCAAATTCTTCCCCTTCTTTGAGAAGCTGGCTGGGTTTGGATAAGGTGATAACAGGGAGGGTTTTGTGAACTGGAAAATAATTTATAAGTGCATTATTTTTCATTACATTCAGAGCTTCCAAGAGGGATAAAAATCAACAGTCATTAACCTTCCAACAAAATTCAGACCTCTTAGCGGCATTCAAATCTCTGTAATATATTAGACTAGTGTTTTCATGCTAAGTATATTTCCATTTTGTCCCCTTTTAAACTATACTTAAAGTTAGGAAACACTTAGATCTACTCGAGTCACATGGATAAATGCAAGTCACATGGATAAACGTGGATGGTATTTAACTATCAATCAGGTAACTCATTCTATGACAATGATGAACCTGCTGAATTTTACAACTAAAACCAGTTAGAATTATGTCACTATGGAATTGCATGTTGAAATTAAATTCAATTTCTTAAATATAAAATGTCTACAAGAATTTAGTGCTCTTGTAAAATGTCTAACTGAATGCCCTAGAAAACGAAAGTTCTCCACTTAGACAAAGAACAGGAACTGCACAGGGAATGACAGTGCTTGATTTTACCACACCACCCTGCCAATGGGCCTTAACTCTGCCTGAGATGGATGATCACAAAGGGGAGAATGTAGGTCTCCATCAAGACTGACAAGGTTGCCAACTGAGATGGCTTTGGTGATGTGTTACTGACTTAGTAGGCTAGATACACAGCTGTTTTAAGTTGGTGTAGTTCTGCTGAACTCAATCAAGTAATGACAATTTACACTATCTGAGGATCGAGTACCTATGTATTTATCTGTAATATCTAAAGCTTTTCAATTTCCTCCTTTAATTTTCTCTTTTTTTTGTTGCTTCAACATTTTCCCTCAATCCTTCCTCTAAATTGTCTTTTGTACTATAGTATAATAATAAATAATAACAGAATCATAGAAATATAGGGGTGGAAGGGACCATGAGACGTCATCTAATCCAACCCTCTGTGCAGATGCAGAACCAAGTATACCTAGACTGTCCCTGATAGGTGTTCATCCATTAAATATTTCTAATGTGAGGGATTCCACAGTCTACCTTACAAGGCTATTCCAAAGATTAACTATCCTTATAGTTAGAAATTTTTCCAATTATCTAACCTAAATTTCTCTTGCTCCAAATAAGCCCCTTATTTCTTGTCCTACCTTCAGAGGACATGGAGAACAACTGATCACCATCCTCTTTGTAACAGCCCTTAATAAATTTTGAAAACTTATCAGGTCCCAGCTCAGTCTTCTTTCTCAAGACTAAATATGCTCGGTTTTTAAACCTTTCCTGATAGGTCAGGTTTTCTAAATCTTTGATCATTGTCGTTGCTCTACTCTGGACTCTCTCCAATTTGTCCACATCTTTCTTAAGATGTGGACACAATATATCAGCTGAGGCCTCAACAATGCCAAGTAGAGTTGGACGATTGCCTCCTGTGGCTTATGCCTGTTAATATACCCCAAAATGATACTAGCCTTTTTGGCAACTAATCACATATTTGACTCATACTCAATTTGAGATCCACTATAAACCCCAGATCGTTTTCAGTAGTACTATCACCTAGCCAGTTATTCCCCATTTTGCAGCTCTGCCTTTGATTTTTCCTTCCCAAGTGTAGTAATTTGCACTTGTTGTTATGGAATTTCATCTTGATTTCAGACCAATTCATTGATTTGTCAGGTCATTCTGAATTCTAATCCTGTCCTCCAAAGTGCTTGTAGTCCCTCCCAGCATGTTGTCATCTGAAAATTTTATAAGCATATTCTTCACCTCATTACCCAAGCCATTAATGAAAATACTGAATAGTAATGGACCCAGGACAGACCATTGTGGGACCCGATTAGGTAGGTCCTCCACAGTTTGACAGAGAACCATTGATAACTATTCTTGGAGTATGGTCTTTCAACTAATTCTGCACCTGTTTGCTTATGAGAATGTCATGTGGGACTGTGTGAAAAGCTTTACTAAAAACCAAGATATATCACATCTACTGCTTCCCCCCAATCCACTAGAGCAGTAATCCTATCAAAGAAGGAAATTGGTTTGGTTTGGCATGATTTGTTCTTGGCAAATTCATGTTGCCTATTCCATATAATTCTATTATCATCTGGGTGCTTATAAACTGATTGTTTAATAATTTGTTCCAGTATGTTTCCAGTTATCAAACTCTAAAATTCCTGGGTTCTTTTTGTTCCCCTTTTGAAAGGTAGGTAGTATGTTTGACTTTTCCAGTCCTCTGGGATGTTATCAATCTTACATGAACTCTCAAAAATAATTGCTAACAATTCCAAGATTGCTTCAGCTAGTTCTTTAAGAACACTATGGTGAATTTCACCAGATTCTGCCAACTTGAATACATCAGACTTATCTAAATATTCTTTCACCTGTTCTTTCCCAATTTTGACTTGTATTTCTTCCCCCTTGTTGTTAACAGAATACCTAGCTCTTATATAGAACTTTTCATATTTGACTTTTATGCCAGTGGAATTGAACTGTCCACTCCTGGACTACATTTGGATAATGTAAATGATGGTACAAAAAAGGAGGATGTGTTTTCCAGTGGTGAAAATGGCAGTCTCATATGGGGAGCTCTGGATTCTACTACTCCTGGTTCTACCACAGATTTGGAGAGAGAACTTGGGCAAGCTATTTGAACCTTAAAAAGATGTTGTGCACCTCAACTGTTAATATATTTTAGGCGCTTTCATTAATTAGGCTTATATTCCTTCTCTCCAAACTGATTTACAACAATTTGCTAACGTACAACGTCACTAGAAGGTTAAATAAAAGATCTGTCTAAATGGGCTTAAAATTCAAGAGGGAGATCAGAGGTAAACAGTCACAAATGACAGCTTTACCAGTGATGTCCCATTCAAAATTAGAGGACAAGATTTCTATACCTACCTTTTTTCACCCATGAAGAAAATAAGATTGTTCCATTCCCTCCTTCCCCCACCACACAGCTTCTCGTTCTCTCTCACACACACACACCTTACTTTAGTTGTGAGAAACTGTATTTGTTAGCTTACTACATTTTGTTAACCAAAATGTATTATCAGGTCTTCCAATTTCAATTATATATATAACAGTAAGGTGATAAGGTGTCCTAGTCTTCTGGTTTAGCAGGACAGTCCTATTCAAATCTAATGAATACTGTAAGTTTTGACAGAGCAAATGAATTAGAAAGCCAGCATCGAAGACGAGTGTCAGCACTGGACCAGGGCTCAGAAAAGCCTGGATCCCCAAATTCCTTTTAGAATCCACAGAACTACCCAAAATCAGCAGGGATTTTGCCAAAACCTTTCTAAGATCCCCACTGTCAACCCTTATGTGACACCTCTTCCCTTCTCCCTTCAAACACAAACACACACACACCCCTCTACCAAATTCCAGATCTGGAACAAGCTCTGAAGTCCCTGCAACCTATCCACCCAGCTACCAGAACCTCAAACAAGCACCTGTTTATTACTATATTTTAAAATGTATTCTGTTTTATTATATGAAAAAAAATCTAGTAATCCTAAACTCGCATTATTAACTCAAACCTTTCTATGAAAAATAGTGATAAGTTCAAGATCCATTAGTGTTTCTTAGGAAAGTATTCGCAGCAGTGTTCATCAATCTGTTTTCTTCAGATGAATGCCCATATGCATGCAGAGGGGAAAAAAGTGCATTTACCTGGCCTTACAATCAGGTATCTATTTTCTGAAGTTTTCTCAACTCCATTTTGTTTTGCCAAGCATTGGTAGCACCCTTTAAATGATCTTTGTACATTTTTTATAATGATTCCTTTCTGGGGATTGGCAATAAACGTCAAATTCTTGGGAAATGGTTTGCCACCACATAATTTCAAGGTGAAATTTGAAACATCTGGATCTGTCACTGGACATGCCACAAGAGCATCACTGTCCTCTCTTACATAGATTGAAGGGTCAGAGTCATCAAGGAAAAGGATATGTGGATCTGTAAAGAAAACAAATGTGTTAAAAAGTCAGGAATTGTACAAGTTAAGGTTCAAAAAAACCAAACTCTGCCAGATTGCTCAAAGAATACATTAAATTATACATTTTACTAATATTATGAATACTGTATTAATTCAAGTTTATTAAATTAACATTGCTAATAGAATTTTAGAAAACTTCCTTATTTTCTGACTGTGCACTATGCTGAGGTGCAGTAGTTTTAAAACTCAGTCACTTGAGAGTTTTGTGCAGGAAAAAAAAATCTTATTTTTTCTTTTATCTTTAAAGAGAGGAAATGATTATTTCCTTCTTGTCTAACTCAAAAAATGCCAGAATAGATTTTGCTCAGACTATTAAAAAAAATCACCTATGAGCTGAGATCAGGTCTATCAAGTTTCATGCCCAGAAGGAGAATTTCTGAGAAATGTATGATCAAGTGAAAGTTGAACTGTAACCTCAATTATAATTTTCACTTCTAAAAAAGACAATCTAAATGAACACATATTGCTACCAGAGGAAATAGCAAAATTAAAACTCCTCTCTCCCTGAAAATATTGGGGGTATTTACATAAGCATCTGGTTAATCCATAGTTTTGAAAAATTATGATGTAGTTATTCTGTATGACTGCTTACAATTTGTCATGTCAGTCAATCTACAGTACAGTAATATCTGATCTATTAAGTATTTTTAAAACCAAAGTTGAAGTCCTTGCTAGCTGCTAATTTTAAAATACTAATAACTTGCTCAACAATATTGAAAACCAAAAAATTAAGAGATTTCACAATGACTGTCAAAGTTTATTTATGCCCCAGGCTACAGTTTACATTGGAGGAGTAGAATTAGAACAAGTTTTGCTCATTTTATTTAAGTTGGTCTTCATGTAACTTATACATCCACTATCCTGAAATCACTACAGGAACTTAAGAACTAGCACCAGAAAATAGAGACCCACAATGAGGATAGGAAGAAGAAAACAAGAGCATAGCATATTGTTTAACCAAAACAAGAATGAATAGCACATTTCAAGCTTGTTTTACTTATACTGTATACTTTAAAGAACTGTAGCCTAGAGAACTTTGCAGTCAGAGATGGAGTCAGCTGAGGACAGAATATCTAATCTGCAACATTCTGTGGAAGGATAAAGTTACATTGAGCTCACTGGCCTAGTTGCAATATGAAGACATAGCATTAACTGTGCTTCTTTTCAAGTGGCAGAAACCCCCCAAAATTGAAAGCAAAAGCAGCTCAGGCCAAGACCCTTACTGTAGGCTTAATGTCTTGCACCAAGAGTTTAATGGCTTCCAAATAAAATGGTAGCATACAGAGAAGCACGGAATCCCTCCAAAACCAGAAGACAATCTCAATGAACTCAAGAATAATCCATGCTGGCAAAGGCTTAAGCAATCTGTTTCCTCCTACTCAACTTCATCCTGGCTGGGTTCAGGTGCAGGAGGGTTCCCTAGGAAAAAGAGGTCCTTGGATGTGTGATAAGTGAAGTAACAGCCGGTTCACAGACAGCTGGAATTGGTGTCAAGGCCAGGGTTGAAGTGAGCAGAATTACCAAGGCTTGATCCTGTACAATCTTCCTACATCATTCTGGAAATGGGGAGGGAAAGACGGGATGGCACAAATCAATTTGTCTAAGGGAATGAAGACATCTAAAAGGATTACACATATACTTTCCTCACTCTCCCCCCCCCCCCCCATCTCATCCCACTGACATTTTGGGCAGTACTCCTGCTCCTCCAACACAAAATGAGTTGCTTATAATTGTATTCACCCAGCTTGCCTTTTATATAAAAGTGTCTGAGATGATTGTCCTCCATTTTATTTATCTAGAACAGGTTAATAATTGCCTCCATCTAGACAATGGAGTTGCAAGTTCCCTGCTTCTGCATGTTTAAATAGGTTGTCATTGTCCTGTTGTCTATCAACACTGCATGATTTCTGATCAAAGAATAAAGAGTGTGTGCCATGAATGACCCAAGCTCTGAAAGACAGATGATTAGTCTATATTACCCTCTGCCTTTGAAGGCTGGAATACCAGCTATAGAAATCCTGATGGTGAAATTGTGATGTCGATATCCACCATTGTAGCAAACAGAGGACTTTTTTGGAGACATTACTACATTGTTCATGTTCTCCTATGCATTCTAACTGTGTAAAAGGAAAGCCTGATAGTGTTTCATGTAGAGTTGAATGCTCTGTACTGTCCTTATGTCTGCATAGGATATCATCAAGCCCAGGATTTGAAGGGCATGCCACACAACGCTGCAGGAAGATGACACAGCTTGAAAAAATAATTTGTTTTACCTCCAGAAGCCTATTTGTCCCAGGTGAGTTAGGAATTTGACAAAGGGGTTAACCAAGTCTTGTATGATTGCCAGAAAGCTTCTCTGATAATTCATTGCAAAACCATGTTCATTTGACAGCACTGGTTTGCTATCTTTCATTCTGAGGTGAAGAATATCCCACTAGTAAGTCATTCTTGTAATGGGAAATATGAATGCCTTCCTCATCAAAGTTGATTATGATAGCTACCATGAGGTTTAAGAAAATGTGTGTGATAGATAAAGCTCTATTGTGTCCATCACATACTGGCATTGGCATGTCTGACTTCATTTGTCATGATCCATGAGAAACAAAAGTATGGCTTGCTCTGAGGAAGAAACAAGAGAATGTCCCCAGTGCTAGAGAACATTTGAATGGCCTCCAAGGATTCCAGGTTACTGGATGGATAAGATGGTAGGGAGAAAGCTGGTATGGAACTGGAGAGATGGCAAAGTCCAGCACTACCACTGAACTCTTGGTCTCAGACAGCTGATGGTTTGAAGGCAGATTGTGAGTGGGTGGAATGAAGAATAAATCTGTTCATACACAGGTCATAAGGTCTAAAGGAACCCAACATAGTATGTTCCTACAAAGTCTACATGCATTTCTTGGGAAGGGGGGTTCCAGAGTTTTAGGTTAGCTTTTTGGTCAGGTCAGCTGGATGGTTAGGCCTTGTCCTGGAATTGTGAAGTGAAAAAGAGGAAGAAATTTATCCATGAAAGAAGGATGGCTATTCTGAGGACTTGGTAGCTTTGCATTTCTTCAGAAACACCACAGGGCCACATAGACTACCTTTGAGAATATTCCATCTGGAGAAAATCCCCTGCCAGGCTATGCTGGCTTCTCTGTCCTTGTGAAGCAGTTCCAGAAGGATTACCAGGCCCTTAAGCAACTTCCCTCACCTCTCCCAGAGACTGCTGGCTGGAGGTGGAGAAAGAGAAACACTAGTTGCAATAGGAAAGGCCACACACACACACACAAAAAAAAAACCCCACCAACAGGAAAAGAGGGCAGCCTGAGCCACATGGGCTCAGGCAAGAGAATGGGTTGCCCTAGAAATCAGCGGAGTCAGCCCACTTGAGGCACATAAATTGGCAAAGCTGGCTGAGAGCCAGTGAGGCCATCTGTCAGAATCCAACAAGTCACAGAAGGGAGGAAAACCAGAGGAAAAGACAGAGGTGGGTAAAAGGCAATAGCAGTTCAAGAAAAAGTATCACAAGACAGGCAGGTACCCACTATTGAAAGGTGTACAAGAGTTAGACAGAACTGCCTGAACTAAAACAGAGGCTGCATGCAAGATGATTCTTTGTTACCCACTGGCTTATACAAAGGAGCGTTTAGGTACTAAAATTTGTAACAAACTGCCTCAGTAAGCCAGAGGGTGGAGTCAAACCTTTAGTGACTATAGACTAGTGGATGTAAAGAATAATAACTTTTAAAATTCTACAAAGAATAAAATTAAGGAAGAAATAAGTTTTTTGCTCTCTATACGGAACAACCCACCCAAATGATTTTACCTCATTTTTTTAAAATGGTATCCAAATTCTCCTTCCAGAAGCCAAGTTTTTGCATATAACAGTGAAGATTTATATGGAAACGCTACCGAAAACTTCCTGTGACTACAATGACCCTAGCAAGCATCGTCTAATGTAAATACCTAACTTCTCCCTGTATGTGTTACACCATTTCTCATCCCCTGGCGTTATTGAACATTGCTGAAATATGTTGCGTTATTTTGAATATATTAAGTCCCTGCTAGGACTATTTATTATTATTATTATTATTATTTTTATTTTGGCTTAAGTCTTTTCTTTACCTGAGCTTACCAGACAATCCAAGTCTATGATTGTAGTGTATCATAAAGGACCATTGTCCGACCTCCTGCACATGCCAAGCCACAGAACCTCACCCATCCACTCCTGTAATAGACTCATAACCTTCGGCTGAGTTACTGCAGTCCTCAAATCGTGATTTACAGACTGTAGTAGCTCAGAGCCCTACCTATCTAGTGTCCCATCTCTGGCCATGGATTCCTCATGAATTTGGAATACAATTTAAACAGCTTTACTACAGTTTCTGAGTACTCATACGCAAAGGGACACACCAGACTCCAATTATGTGCTTTGGAAGGGAAGAAGGGGAAAAATACACATACAAATTTACCTTTAACAAAAACATAAATGGAGGTGTTCAAACTCTCTTTGTTTTTGCATATGTATCTGCCTGTGTCTTTGGCTGATGCATTTTTTATGTACCACTCCTTATTATTGAAATGTCTTGGTTTTCCTGAAGAGTCTGAGTTCTGAAAATCCCAAGTCACTGGACCATCATCATTGCATCTCAGTCTTACTTCTTGTCCGCTATTCACAACTAAGGAAGATTTTTCTGGAGTAATAGAAGGTATTGTACCACCTGGCAGAGAGACAAAATGCAGTATACATTGCTATATTTATTTGTCTTGTTTTAACAAATGAAAATATTTACCTGATCATTTAAGTATAATTTTAGATTTTGTGCCTTAAAAAATACAAAGTATTACACTTCATTAATTCTACAAGTTTCTGTAGACAGCTCATAACTAAAGACCCCGGCCCATATGCACAGAGCTTGCAGCCACTGCAGATGGAAACTGGGTTAAATAAATAGTCTGGAAACTAGTTCCAGCTAAAACAGTTTCTGTCATGGTTTGGCTTGTCAATAGGGACAGAGCAAACAATTTTAACATGAAACTACATTTGTAAACTTGATTCTACCATGATTTGGTTTCAAGAGCCAAAAGATGACCTCTGATGGTATTTTTAATTGAGTGTTGTCAAGATTTATTACTGTTTTAGCTGCTTTGCAATAGGAACTGCAACTACATCTATTCTGTATGCATATGGCTTCAGTGTAAAGTTTACAATACATTTATTTTCTTTGATGAAATACTAATTTGTAACCTCTTATAGAAGTAAGTACTCAATATAATGCAGGTATTCCTTCACCTCCTGTTGCTTGCAACGTTAGAGGAACTGTTTTCTTCCAGTAGAGCAAGCCCCCTCAAGTCACAAAAGTATCATCTCATTCACTGCACATACCCTGGTCTACCCTGACTGCAGCTTTAAAAAGGTTCTGAGAAAGTACTGCTATGCAAACTATTATCCCCCAAATGTAAAATGTAAAACATTTTCCCACCAAAAACCAACCAAGAGCATATTAAGGCCTGTCTGTCTAAAATGAAGCCAAATAGTTTTTTGCTGAGCTAGCATATCCCATGTTTCAGCCTAAAGAAATTCAAAATGAGTTTAGAAAATGGGAGTTTCTATGGGGAATGAAGACGAACTCTTACTAATGTTGACCTGTCTGAACCACACACATCATATTAAATTTATGCAAATTATGCTGAGGTCTTGTGACAGCAATCTATGCCTACCCTGACACCCTAAAGAATATGTATTTAGTCAGGTGACTGACCATCTGTTTATCTCATGATAACTGTCCATACATTAAAACATGTTTTAAAAAATTCAGCCAGACTTGATGACCAATAGGCACATATACTGGTAGAAATATACTGCAGTTGGCGATACAATGTCCATTAGTTTTCTTTCAAAAACACACACAATTCTGATGTGGTGAATTTCCCTACCAATAGGGACAATACCACAAGTTCAATCAAAACACTCTATAATTAGTTTGGACCCGATTATATTCCAGCCTTAATTCATTTATCTCTCAGCTTTAGTGGCTCTTAAGGGTATATAAATGGATTAAGATCAAGTCAGATAAATGCTCCTGTTGCTGAGAAATCCAAAAACAATAGAAGAGTATAAGAGAAAGAATGAAGGTCAGAACTCCTTCAGATTTTAACTATTTTGTTTGCAGGCTGGATTTCTGGACTGAGATCTCTCTGTCATTGCTGATTAAAGGCATTTATCACTGCTCAACTAGAAAGATAAACATTTTCCATAATCCATATGAAGATCTTCAATCCACACATACAGAAATAGCAGAATTGGTATGAAGTATCTTAAAATATAATCATGTCCACTTCCAACAAAGAGGCAGACAACATCGCTGCACAGCCATACTCCATGTTCATGGCTCTGCCATACTTAGTCTGCTTTGACTATTGCATATAATATTTCAAGTCAGGAGTTCAAAGTCTACTATGACAGGTTTCAGAGTAACAGCCATGTTAGTCTGTATTTGCAAAAAGAAAAGGAGGACTTGTGGCACCTTAGAGACTAACCAATTTATTTGAGCATAAGCTTTCGTGAGCTACAGCTCACTTCATTGGATGCATACTGTGGAAAATACAGAAGATGTTCTTATACATACAAACCATGAAAAAAATGGGTGTTTACCACTACAAAAGGTTTTCTCTTCCCCCACCCCACTCTCCTGCTGGTAATAACTTATCTAAAGTGATCACTCTCCTTACAATGTGTATGATAATCAAGGTGGGCCATTTCCAGCACAAATCCAGGGTTTAACAAGAACGTCTGAGGAAGGGGGGGAGGGGAAACACAGGGAAATAGGTTACCTTGCATAATGACTTAGCCACTCCCAGTCTCTATTCAAGCCTAAGTTAATTGTATCTAATTTGCAAATGAATTCCAATTCAGTCTCTCGCTAGAGTCTGGTTTTGAAGTTTTTCTGTTGTAATATCACAACTTTCGTGTCTGTAATCGCGTGACCAGAGAGATTGAAGTGTTCTCCAACTGGTTTATGAATGTTATAATTCTTGACATCTGATTTGTGTCCATTTATTCTTTTACGTAGAGACTGTCCAGCTTGACCAATGTACACGGCAGAGGGGCATTGCTGGCACATGATGGCATATATCACATTGGTAGATGTACAGGTGAACGAGCCTCTGATAGTGTGGCTGATGTTATTAGGCCCTGTGATGGTGTCCCCTGAATAGATATGTGGGCACAGTTGGCAACGGGCTTTGTTGCAAGGATAGGTTCCTGGGTTAGTGGTTCTGTTGTGTGGTATGAGTATTCGCTTCAGGTTGGGAACTGTCCGTTGGCAAGGACTGGCCTGTCTCCCAAGATCTGTGACAGTGTTGGGTCATCCTTCAGGATAGGTTGTAGATCCTTGATAATGCGTTGGAGGAGTTTTAGTTGGGGCTGAAGGTGACGGCTAGTGGCGTTCTGTTGTCTTCTTTGTTAGGCTTGTCCTGTAGTAGGTGACTTCTGGGAACTCTTCTGGCTCTGTCAATCTGTTTCTTCACTTCAGCAGGTGGGTATTATAGTTGTAAGAATGCTTGACAGAGATCTTGTACGTGTTTGTCTCTGTCTGAGGGGTTGGAGCAAATGTGGTTGTATCGCAGAGCTTGGCTGTAGACAATGGATCGTGTGGTGTGGTCAGGGTGAAAGCCGGAGGCATGTAGGTAGAATAGCGGTCAGTAGGTTTCCGGTATAGGGTGGTGTTTATGTGACCATCATTTATTAGCACTGTAGTGTCCAAGAAGTGGATCTCTTGTGTGGACTGGACCAGGCTGAGGTTGATGGTGGGATGGAAATTGTTGAAATCATGGTGGAATTCCTCAAGGGCTTCTTTTCCATGGGTCCAGATGATGAAGATGTCATCAATATAGCGCAAGTAGAGTAGGGGCGTTAGGGGACGAGAGCTGAGGAAGCGTTGTTCTAAGTCAGCCATAAAAATGTTGGCATACTGTGGGGCCATGCGGGTACCCATAGCAGTGCCGCTGATTTGAAGGTATACATTGTCCCCAAATGTGAAATAGTTATGGGTGAGGACAAAGTCACAAAGTTCAGCCACCAGGTTAGCCGAAACATTATCGGGGATGGCTTGTAGTCCATCTTTGTGTGGAATGTTGGTGTTGAGGGCTTCTACATCCATAGTCGCCAGGATGGTGTTATCAGGAAGATCACCGATGGACTCTAGTTTCCTCAGGAAGTCAGTGGTGTCTCGAAGGTAGCTGGGAGTGCTGGTAGCGTAGGGCCTGAGGAGGGAGTCTACATAGCCAGACAATCCTGCTGTCAGGGTGCCAATGCCGGAGATGATGGGGCGCCCAGGATTTCCAGGTTTATGGATCTTGGGTAGCAGATAGAATATCCCAGGTCGGGGTTCCAGGGGTATGTCTGTGTGGATTTGATCTTGTGCTTTTTCAGGGAGTTTCTTGAGCAAATGCTGTAGTTTCTTTTGGTAACTCTCTGTGGGATCAGAGGGTAATGGCTTGTAGAAAGTGGTGTTGGAGAGCTGCCAAGCAGCCTCTTGTTCATATTCCGACCTATTCAGGATGACAACAGCACCTCCTTTGTCAGCCTTTTTGATTATGATGTCAGAGTTGTTTCTGAGGCTGTGGATGGCATTGTGTTCTGCACGGCTGAGATTGTGGGGCAAGTGATGCTGCTTTTCCACAATTTCAGCCTGTGCACGTCGGCAGAAGCACTCTATGTAGAAGTCCAGTCTACTGTCTCGGCCTTCAGGAGGAGTCCACCTAGAATCCTTCTGTTTGTAGTGTTGGTAGGGAGGTCTCTGTGGATTAGTGTGTTGTTCAGAGGTGTGTTGGAAATATTCCTTGAGTCGAAGACGTCGAAAATAGGATTCTAGGTCACCACAGAACTGTATCATGTTCATGGGGGTGGAGGGGCAGAAGGAGAGGCCCCGAGATAGGACAGCTGCTTCTGCTGTCTACTATGTTTACAGTAGGCTCCCATCTTGCGCCTCCGACAAGCTGCTGAACACTCTCAGCTTCCAGAAGGTACTGAGACACAGGACCTGTCCCAATGTTTACAGCAAAGCCTTTATGTCCAGTGTAGCAATGCAAGTTTCATGTGCTGGGGTTGGGGGGGAAGGAAAGGAGCAGTGGTAACAAACATATCATAGCATTTAGAAAGCAAAATCCATGATTTATGAATGCTCCAGTAACAGACAATCTATATTTCAGGGCATTGATACTGAAAATGTAGGACAATTATTTCTAAGCAACATAGAATAACAGGCTTCTGCCCCAAAGTTTTTACAACCTAAATTAAACTTAACGTACTGAGTGATGTCATCAAACTAAGGATCTGATCCAAAGCTCACTGAAATCAATGGCAAGGCATTGCACGTGCATCTGTTACGGAAGGGAGTTGGAGAATGAGGGTTATAAAAGTGAAAGAAAACAAGATATGCTTAGTATTACGTATCTAAAAATCTCTGATCCTTAAAAAAAAAGAAGACTAATTAATTTAAAGTAGTATGGTTTATAGGTAGTAAGTGGGATGAAGGCTGGGTGTGTATGTGTCTCTGGGAAGAGTGATTAAGTAATGGAAGCCTGAAGATTTTTTTTGAACAGTTTCTGATCCCCCTAATCCCAAACAGATTGTATACACCTTTTTAACATCAGAAACAGGACTATGCCTACAGTTGGTTTTGAACAGAGCTGGGGCACATGTAGGAGTAAACGACAGACACATGAAGTTAGTGTTCCATAGCTAAACAGTCACTTTCACCCATCCCGATTGCCTTAGTTTATCAAAGCTTGTTTAATTATTAGAATGCTGGGATCAACTGTGAGCAATACTGTTTATTGAAAAAAAGAACTGAAGTACCCTGGAAAAGACTTTGTAAGCCACAAATTTGCGGGGTGGGGTATTTGGTAATAGCAACTGCTGCAACAGAAGGGAGAGCTGGAAAATAGGACTGAAGGAATTAGAGAATGATACGGCTCTAGAGAATACTGATGGAGAGAGAGATAATAATCGCAAGTCAAAATGGAGGGATCCTACAAAGATCAGGAGATGCTTCTGGAGCAAGAAACAGTGGAAAAATCTTAAGTGTGGAATCTTGATGGATTCTGTTAGCTTCAAGCCATTTGAGCTGTAGTGCTCGTGTGACAGGGAAAGGCACTGACAGGTGGAAATTTACATCATGTTCGTAAGCACCTTCGTGTTGCCCCAAGTTGCCAACCACATCAAAGAGATTAGATTGCAGTTGAAGAATGAGACTAGGAGTCAGGAGATCTGGGTTCTACTCCTAGCTCTGACACGGGCTTCCTGTGTAACCTGGTCCCAATCACTTAACCTTTCTGTGCCTCAGTTTCCCCCTTGCCATACAATTATCAAATATTAACGGAATTGGGAGTTTATAGCAGGTCTGCAACGCACAAAAGTGACCAGGGTACACTTTCAGAAGTGATTCTTAGAAAATCTGTTTCAGAAGATTCAGCCAAAAACACCATCAGGAATATAACTTAGTTGAGCTTTACAGTAGAACCAATATCGTGTAAAAGACATTAACTGAAATGTAATACACACTTCAATATACAGATTCCTATTATCCTAATTTTCTTACAATTATGTTATCTTTTAGTTCAAAAGACATGTTGCTGGCAAGACAAAGAAGCTGAGAGACTAAAGGAGTTTACAAGTGGACGGAGAAAAGGAGGTAGGGTGTTGGTTCTCCCACCCCCCACCCTCCTTTAACTTGCAAGTAGTCTACAAGGAAGAACCTACATTGGGAGGAAAATGGCATGTTGCCAACACCACTACTAACTCTTCCTCTGCCTGCTCCTGAGGGAGCCCCCACACCAGCCAGGCATACTGACCCTGGAGGCTTCCACCCAGGCCCTGGTCTTGACTAGCTGGGAATGAGGCCTGCACATGCCCGCCGACAAAAGCTAGGCAAGGACATCACCCCAGTGAGAGAGGTGTCTGTTGGTGGAGTCCCTCAGGAAGCAGGCAAGAGAGCTGCAAAAAGAGGTAGCTTGTCTAAATATCCCCTGGGAGCACAAGGATTTCATCACCAGGATGCACACAGGATGCTAGCTAACTACAGCAGCACAAAAGGAAGGAGAACCAGTTTTCTCTATGAGGAGAAAACTGGCTTCTGAGCACTTGGGGAGTAGACAGTGCTCCACCCTCCACCCAGGTTCCCCATCCATCATGGTCAAGCACCAGTATAATATACTGGAAACAGGTGGGGAGGGGCAGACCCCAGTGTCTGAAGAGGAGGAGCCACCAGCCCCAAGACTGGGAAACTAACAGCCACTGCACCAAAAAGAAGAGGCATAGAGTGCTGGTGGTCAGGGACTCCCTTCTGAGGGGAATGGAGGCATCCATTTACTGTCCTGACAAAGTCCTGGGAGGCGTGCTACGTGCCTGAAGCCCACATCCAAGCCATTACAAAAAGGTTCTCGAGGCTCATCTGTCCCTCTGACCACTACCCCATGCTGCTCACTCATCCCAACGGGCACTAATGATACTGCCAGGTATGACCCTGAGTAGTTCAGCTGTGACTACAGGGCTCTGGGAGCAAGGGTGAAGGAGTTGGGGGTTCAGGTGGTGTTCCTGTCCATCCTCCCAGTTGAGGGTAAGGGCCCAGGCAGGGATACATTTATTCCAGAGATGAATGCCTGATTGTGCAGATGTGTTATTGGAAGGGCTTTCACTTCCTTGACCATGAGATGCTGTTTTCAGGAAGGAGGACTGGGAAGAGATCGGACACGGGGTGCCATTTAGAGGGCGCATGGGGGGGGGGCTTCTGCCTCCCCTCCACCGCTCTCCGCCCTCCCCGAGTTTTGGCACATGTCCTAACTCTAGTGTGGAATGTGAGTTCTCCAGAGGAGAGGTGCTGCTCCCAGCTTGTGTCCCTGGGGCAGGGAGTCAGTGTTTTGTTCACAAACAGAGGTAGGGTGATTAAGATAAGAAAGGGCTGGAAATTAAAGTTAAATGAGCCTGTAAAACAGGAATCCCTCTGCGGGGGAGGGTAGATGTTGAAGGGAAAACACAGCGGACTCGGAAGAAATACAGCCAAGGTTACATTCAGAAAAGAGAGATGTAAAGGGGATAGGTGAAAAGAAGGGGCCAAAACCAAGGCAAGGGATAGCATGTGGCACCATCACTGCAGATCGGAGTGCCTCACAGTGTCTAACCTATTTCTTCACACAGCCCCTTGGTGAGGTAGAGCAGTGCTGTTATCCCCATTATACAGTTGGAGCACTGAGGCACAGAGAGAATAAGGGCCAGGTTTTCAAAGGTATTTAGGCACCTAGTGAGATTTTCAAAAATGCTTAGAAGGTTAGATGCTTTGTAAACCCCACTAGATGCCTAGCTGCATCTTTGGGTCCCTAAAAACCTTTTGAAACAATGTCCCTAAGGCACTGGTCTGAGGTCATAGAGGAAGTTCATGGGGGGTGGGGGGGTGTAGAACCCAGCTCTCTCAGGCTGGTCCAATGGATAGGGAACTAGCCCCATCCTGACATCTGATTTGTGTCCATTTATTCTTTTGCGTAGAGACTGTCCAGTTTGGCCAAAGAATAAATGGACACAAATCACACGTCGAGAATTATAACATTCAAAAAACAGTTGGAGAACACCTCAACCACCCTGGACACTCAATAACAGACTTAAAAGTGGCAATTCTTCAACAAAAATACTTCAAAAAAAGACTCCAACAAGAAACTGCAGAACTGGAATTAATTTGCAAACTGGACACCATCAAATTAGGCCTGAATAAAGACTGGAAGTGGATGAGTCACTACAAGAACTAAAAAATTTCCCCCTACTGTTACTCACACCTTCTTATCAACTCTTTGAAATGAGCCACTCTGATTATCACTACAAAAGTGATTTTTCGTCCTGCTGATAATAGCCCACTTTATTTGAATTGTCTCAATCCTCCGCTTGATAAGGCAACTCCCATCTTCTCATGTACTGTTATATATCCTCCTACTGTATTTTCCACTCCATACATCTGATGAAGTGGGCTTTAGCCCACAAAAGTTTACGCCCAAATAAATTTGTTAGTCTCTAAGGTGCCACTAGTACTCCTCGTTGTTTTTGCTGATACAGACTAACACGGCTACCACTCTGAAACCTTATAATTATTGTTTTCCTTGGACCCCAGCTCCTGGGGTCAAGTGGATATCTGATGATTTCAGCCTTCATTCTTAAAGAAAAGGTAAGTTGCTAGCCCTTGTGGCTGTGGAGAAGCTTCACAATGTGACCCCAGTGCACCTAAAGGCTTAAAAGGCAGAAGGCAAATAAAAAGAACATCACATCTATTATTTTTACATAATCTCATGACTTTTAAGTGAATCCCTTGATTTTTGCTGAGCCTGACTCGGGATTTTTGAACATTCGGGGTTGGCACTACTGTGAAAGTGACTTGAAAAAGTGTCAGTTTCACTTCTGTTTAAAGTCAATTTTTAGTCTATTATTTGTACCATGGTAACACTCCTAGAGCCCAAGGCAGGTGCAGCATAAACTCACAGGGCCTTGCCCTCGTAGGATGTTTCCAGTAATTAAATGATCTATTCCAAGCTTGGTGAACTGCAAAAATTAAGTACCCTAAATGACAGAAAGTAATCTAGATTTTTCTACAGTTGTTTCAAGTGTTGTATTCAAGAGTAAGAATATACATTAAAATTTTAAATCTACTTAGTGTCTTAAGTTACTTGATGCAAGATATCAGAACATGTTAGTATTAGAGCTCAATGGGTCTAATATTTATTTATTTCTCTTTATATAGAAATTAGATAAAGTGCTCCTGTCAGCTAATTTCTAAGTTATTATCTGAAAAAAAACCCTAGTTTTCAGGTGCCTAAGTAGTCCCCGGATTCAAAGTTAAAATCTTCCCTCCCCCCCCCCCCAATGTGAAATGGCACCCCTAAAGAGATAGAGTCCACTTACCTAAGAAGGGAAAGAGCATCTTCACACATGAACTCATTAAACTAGTGAGGAGGGTTTACTAGGTTCAAAGGGAGCAGGTGACAAAAGCCCACAGGTTAACATAAAAAAAAGCAAAGTTAACACAGGGTTAGATGTTTGGAGGGACAAGGAAAATTCAAATAGGGTCATATGAGTAAGAAGAGAGAAATCAGTAGGAGAATCTGCTCAACATCTTAGAGGTCTATACAGAAATGCAACAGGAAAAATTGGAAGTATTAGTACTTAAGCTAAGTTATCACTTAATTGGCATCACAGAGAGTTGGTGAGATAAATCTTATGACTGTAATATTGATATAGAGGGGTATAGGGTGTTCGGTAAGTACAAGCAGCGAAAAAAGGAAGGCAGTGTTGTGCTATACATTAAAAATATATACACTTGTTCATTAATGATCTGGAAGATGGTGTGGACTGCAGCCTCAGCAAGTTTGCAGATGACATTAAACTGGGAGGAGTGGTAGATACGCTGGAGGGTAGGGATAGGATACAGAGGGACCTAGACAAATTAGAGGATTGGGCCAAAAGAAATCTGATGAGGTTCAACAAAGACAAGTGCAGAGTCCTGCACTTAGGAAGGAAGAACCCCATGCACTGCTACAGACTAGGGACCGAATGGCTAGGCAGCAGTTCTGCAGAAAAGGACCTAGGGGTTACAGTGGACGAGAAGCTGGATACGAGTCAACAGTGTGTCCTTGTTGTCAAGAAGGCCAATGGCATTTAGGGCTGTATAAGTAGGGGCATTGCCAGCAGATCGAGGGACGTGATCATTCCCCTCTAGTCGACATTGGTGAGGCCTTATCTGGAGTACTGTGTCCAGTTTTGGGCCCCACACTACAAGAAGGATGTGGAAAAATTGGAAAGCATCCAGCGGAGGGCAACAAATATGATTAGGGGACTGGAACACATGACTTATGAGGAGATGCTGAGGGAACTGGGATTGTTTAATCTGCAGAAGAGAAGAATGAGTGGGGATTTGATAGCTGCTTTCAACTACCTGAAAGGGGGTTCCAAAGAGGATGGCTCTAGACTGTTCTCAGTGGTAGCAGATGACAGAACAAGGAGTAATGGTCTCAAGTTGCAGTGGGGGAGGTTTAGGTTGGATATTAGGAAAAACTTTTTCACTAGGAGAGCGGTGAAGCACTGGAATGCATTACCTAGGGAGATGATGGAATCTCCTTCCTTTGAGGTTTTCAAGGTCAGGCTTGACAAAGCCCTGGCTGGGATGATTTAGTTGGGGATTGGCCCTGCTTGGAGTAGGGGGTTGGACTAGATGACCTCCTGAGGTCCCTTCCAACCCTGATATTCTATGATTCTAAGGCAGGAGTTCTCAACCTTTTTCTTTCTGAGGCTCCCCAAAATGCTGTAAAAACTCCACAGCCCACCTGTGCCACAACAACTGTTTTCCCGCATATAAAAACCAGGGCTGTCATTAAGGGGTAGCAAGCAGGGCAATTGCACCATGCCACAGGGGGCACCACAAAGCTAAGTTGCTCAAGCTTTGGCTTCAGCCCCGGGCAGTGGGGCTCGGGACCCTGGGTTGCAGTCCTGCGCAGCGGGGTTTTGGCTTTCTGCCCAGGCCCTAGCGAGTATAATGCTGGCCATACTTCAGGGGACCCCCCTGGTTGAGAACCACTCTTCTAAGGTCTAGAAGAGGTGAGAAGCAGACTAGTTGAAAGTTGCTGAGTAAAGACAAAAGAGAAAAAATAAGGGTATGTAGGGATCTATTATAGACAATCAAATCAGGAAGAGGAGCCAGATGATGCATTTCTAAAACAAACAGTAGAAATATCCAAAACACAAGACCTGGTAGTAGTGGGAGACTTTAACTACTCAGACGTCTGTTGGAAAAATACTATGGCAAGACACAAAATGTCCAATAGGTTATTGGAGTGTGTTGGGAACAACTATTTGTTTCAGAAGATAGAGGAAGCAACCAGGGAAGCAGCCATTTTAGGGTATGTCTACACTGCAAAAAACACACGAACAAAAAAAAAAAAACCCCTAGCAGCAAATCTCAGAGCCCAGGTCAACTGACTCAGGATTGTGCTATCAGGCTAAAAATAGCTGTGCAGACATTTGAGCTTGGTTCGGAGCCTGGGCTCTGAGACTCTCCCCCCTCACTGCTATTATAGTCCCATAGCATGATCCCCAGAAGCCCAAGTCAGTTGACCTGGACTCTGAAACTCATTGCTATGGGTCATCTTTTTTTTTTTCTTTCTTTTTTTTTTTTTTTTTTTTTTGCAGTGCAGACATACCCCTAAATTTCATTCTGATAAAGAGGGAAAAATTGGTTGCAAATCTGAGGGTGGAACGCCATTTGGGGGTAAATGATCATGAAATGGTAGATTTCATTGTTCTAAGGAAAGAAAGGAATGAGAATGGTAGCATATGGACAATGGACTTCCAAAAAGCAGACTTTAACAAACTCAGAGAACTGGTAGGTGAGCTTCTATGGGAAGAAAATCTAAGGGATAAAGGAGCTCAGGAGAGCTGGCAGTTTCTCAAAGAGATAATATTAAAGACTTGACTGCAAACTATCCCAATGCGAAGGAAAGAAAGAATAGTGAGAGGCCAATATGACTCCATCAGTAGCTCTTTAATTACCTGAAAAGAAAAAAAGGAATCCTACAAAAAATGGAAACATGGACAAATTGCTAACGAGGAGTACAAAAGAATAGCAGAAGCACGTACTGACAAAATCAGAAAGGCTAAGGCACAAAATGAGTTACAACTAACAAGGAACATAAAATGCAAGAAGATGATCTTTAAATATTTTAGGAACAGGAGAAATATGAAGGAAAGTATAGGTCCTTTACTTAGTGGGGAAGGAGAGCTAATAACTGATGAAATCAAGAAGGCTGAGGTATTTAATGCCTATTTTGCTTTAGTCTTCACTCAAAAGGTGACCAAATACTCAACACAATTAATATTAACAAAGTATTCAAATTGGCAAAGCCTGATGAAATTCATCCTAAGGAACTAGCTGAAGGAATCTTGGAACTGTGAGCAATTATCTTTGCGAATTCATGGAGGACTACTGAGGTCCCAGAGTATTGGAGGAAATTAGTACTTATCTTTAAAAAGGGGAAAAAAGATGACCCAGGGAATTACTGACCAGTTAGCCTAACTTCAATACCTGGAAAGATAGTGAAAAATATTATTAAACAATCAACTTGTAGACACCAAGAGGAAAAAAGATTTATAAGGAATAGCCAACATGGATTTGTCAAGAACAAATCATGCCAAACCAACCTACTTTCCTTCTTTGAAAGGATTACTGGCCCAGTGGATAGGGGGGAAGTAGTAGATATGATGTATCTTAATTTTAGTAAAGCTTTTGACACAGCCTCACATGCATAAGCAAACTAGTTCTCATAAGCAAACTAGAGAAATTACTATATGGTGGGTACACAACTGATTGAAAGACCATACTCAAAGAGTAATTATCACTGGTTTGCTGTCAAACTGAGGATGTATCTAGTGAATACTCGCAGGAGTCAGTCCTCGTTTGATACTATTCAATATTTTCATTAATGACTTGGATAATGAAGTAGAGAGAGAGTATGCTTATAAAATCTGCGGATGACATCAAGCTGGGAGGAATTGCAAGCACATAGGAGGGCAGTATTAGAATTCAAAACAATCTTGACAAATTGGAGAATTGGTCTGAAATCGACAAGATGAAATTCAATGAAGACAAGTTCAAAGTACTACTCTATGGAAGGAAAAATCAAATGCACAACTTCAAAATAGGGAATAACTGGTGAGGCAGTAGTACTGTGAAAAGGATCTGTGGTTATAGTGGATCACAAATTGAACATGATTAAATTGCAAAAAAGGCTAATATTCTTGGGTTTATTAAAAGCAGTGTTATATGCAAGACCCGGGAGGTAATTGTCCTACTCTACTGGGCATGAGTGAGGTCAATTCTATGCACCACACTTTCAGAAAGATGTGGAAAAATTGGAGAGACTCCAAAGAAGAGCAACAAAAATGATAAAAGGTTTAGAAAACCTGATCTATGAAGAAAGGTTTTAAAAACTAGGCATATTTAGTCTTGAGAAAAAAAAGTCTGAGGAGGAACTTGATAACACTCTTCAAATATGTAAAGGGCTGTTATAAAGAGGACTGAATGCCAGACAAGAAATAATGGGCTTAATCTGCAGCAAGGCAGACCTGGGTTAAATATTAGGAAAAACTTTCTTAATATAAGGATAGTTAAGCACTGAAATAAGATTCCAAGAGAGAATGTGGAATCCCCATCATTTCAGGTACTTAAGAACAGATTGAACAAACACCTCTCATTGATGGTCTCCTTGTTTCTGTCTCAGCGCAGGGGTCTGGACTATATGACTTCTCAAGGTCCCTTCCAGTCCTACATTTCTACGTTCTCTGAAAGGCACCCCCCAAAACCTTACATTTAACATTTTTTAAACTATCTTCCCCATTTCTTTGAAAAGGGACATAAATCACAAAGCTAAAAATAGCAATGACAGTAAAGTATTTTCAGTTTTGTGTTGAAAGTCCATAATGTGGTAACTGACTCCACTGCAGGGTGTTGCTGTGAGTGCTGTTTTACATCAGTTCCCACTAGAGATCTGGTCGGATGTTCTGAGTACCACTGTAGATTGTCCAGACACTAGGATCTATGGGCTGTAGACCTTGGTGGGTCCACACTACACATTTCTGGATTTCAAGGAAGTAAGAGAGGATTACTTTACTCTGGCTTCCAGCAACAAAAGGTGCAATTACCTGCCTAGCCACAAGGTCTTCAACAGATACTACAAAAAGCTACCCAACTGTTCCTAACCAAGTCCCAAGGGCCAGCCCACAGCAGGGGTATAATGGTTACCATCTCATTTGGGGCCACATCTTACAAATACCCTGCTGTGGAATATATGCTCCCCTCACGTCTTCTGCTGAAGGCCACTGTGCTGTACCCACCTGCCAGCAACAGACTGCTTTCCTGCCTGGCTTTCAGCTTTCTAGTCTCAGATTGGCCTCTTGCTCACACACAGCCGCTGGCTCTCTCCATCCCAAGCCCAAGCCACTCTGACCTCAGGATGTACTTCTTTTTCCTGTATTCTCAGAATTGTGGCTTGATATTTTCTCTACAGCCCAGCCAGGTAGTGGAAAGTTACCCCAAAATAAGACAGCAGGCTCATTAACATATACTTAGAGCAAATCCTTCCCTCTCCTTCACCCCAATATTCGATAGCAATCGAGCCAATATAAGAACCTGGGTTAATATACAGATTCTTTGTATGAGCTCAACCTTGCACGCTCTTCATAATCTTGATAGTGATAAATGGCTCCTAATTAAGTTGTACTAATATTACACAATGAAAATAATTGATCCATCACAATTTCTAAATAATCAATACTGGGTTTATGGAGAAGAAATGAGAACTGGAACTACCTTTCATATTTTTCCATGACAAGTGCTCTTGGGATCTTAAATTCAAGTAATTACATTTTCAAGATTGTTTGCAAGGCTGCAGTAAACTTGCTGAGACCTATTTCTTGTTCATCTCCTATCTCTTTGAGCACTGACTTCATCTTAAAGGATACCACACAGTTCTTGTTCACCACATTTTTCAGATTCCTATTAAATGCTATATAGGATTTGAAATAAGTTGTCTTGATGACAATGAAAATGTACAATATACTCATGTAAAGTTATGACTGAATCTGGATTTTAGTTCCTTTCACTTAGATTTTTTTTATCCTCCAATTTATGCCAAAAGGAAACAAATAAGGTTACATCTTAAATACCAGTCACACAGGGACAGCTGTAACTTACTTTGGTGTATGAAACTCTCCCAAATTTCTCCAAAGGGGAGAAGGTATTAAATGTTACGTAGTTGAGAAAAGTAATTCCCTTTTGTCCTACCCCATTCCATTGACTAGGCACCCCTCTCATGCTAGACTAGAAGTTTAGCAATGCCAAAATGTCAATTGTCTAGAATTTAATCGGAGAGCCATGTCATGTAGCATTTACATTTTGCTTCTCAGTGAATAAGGCCTGCAGAGGTGCCTTTTACTTTGCAAAAGAAAGCTGCCCATGCAGAATTTGTTGCGCCCTCCACAAAAGGGGAATTAAATGACACTTCAGTATGTGATAAAATACATGATTTTCAAAGGTGCTGCGCACCTGTAGCTCCCAGTGAATCCAACTAGAATCATGAGTATTCAGCATATTTGAAAGACAGGCCTCAGTTGTTTGAGAAAGTACCTTCTCACCCCCTTCCCCAACTTCAGTCTGAGGACTTGTCTACACTTAAAATGCTGCAGCGGTGCAGCTGCATCATGCAGTTACGCTGCTGTAGGACTTCAGTGAAGACGCTACCTACTGTCACCAGGAGAGTTTCTCCCATGAGCATAGGTACTCTACCTCTCCAGGAGGTGGTAGCTATGTCGACAGGAGAGCTTCTTTCATCGACACAGCACTGTCTACACCAGCAGTTGTTGTACAACTATGTCCACACCTCTGAACGACACAGGTATACCAAGGGCTTGTCTATACTGGCACTTTACGGCGCGGCAACTTTCTCGCTCAGCGGTCTGAAGCCCCCCCACCCCACCCCCCGCGAGCACATCAAGTTTCAGGGCTGTAAAGCGCCAGTGTAGACAGAACACCAGCGCTGGTAGCTGCGCCCCTTGTGGAGGTGGGTTTTTTAGAGCGCTGGGAGAGCTCTCTCCCAGCGCTCTGCCGCAACTACACAAGCCATGTTACCAGAGCTTTAACGTTGCCAGTGTAGACTAGCCCAACATAAGCTGCTAGTGTAGACCAAGCCTTAGAAGCCAAGGTTGAAAACTCAACCTTTCCATTGCTGTCACCAAACACATGTTGCAGGAGCTGCACAAATCAGACTAATCTTTCTACAGAACAAAGTATTTGTTGTCCAACATATTCAACAGAGTTAATATATGTTGATTATGCTTATTCCAAATAATGGTGCTCCTGAGCTACTTGGGGATTGGTCCTGCTTTGAGCAGGGGGTTGGACTAGATGACTTCCTGAGGTCCCTTCCAACCCTGATATTCTATGATTCTTTAATAGCTGTATTAAAGTTTTGAATTCTTGAATGCTCATGGTCACTAAGGGAAGGACAACAGAGTAAGTTTAACATGGGTATTGCTGTTTATCAAACTTGGTCTTCAACAATCTGTGTCTTTTAACATTAACTTCCTTATCTTTCAAATCTAACACATTGAATAGGAACACAATAAAAGGCGGTGATAGTGTCAAGAATTAAGGTACTACTGGTAAAAACCCCAACCCCGTACTCCAATGAGGTGGCTGGGCCCTTTTGGAAAGCAGTGGCTGAGTAGCAAGCCAGGAACTGCAGAGAAGCTGGATGCAGAGTGGAATCCCAGGAACTGCATGCAGAGCTTTCACGGTGGGGAACAGGCTGTGACTGCCAGACTTTACAGCTGAGTGCAGGTCTGTGCAAGACTTTTGAGGGAGCGGAGCAGCAGCAACTGGGTAGGGAGCCAGTGGGTAGGGTCCCCAGTGAGAGACACTAAATGAGCCTGGCCTGGAAACCTGCAAGCTCTGGTTTGCTTGTACAGAGACTGGACTGGAGAGGGCACCCCGGGCCTGAAGAGTCTTAACTCTCGATTAGACTGCCTACAATGCCTAGCTGCTGCATTACCTGCATTGCTTCTCTTGAGTTGCAGTACACCTAGCATGCTACTGGTACATTAGTGGTATGGTATTCTCCAGCACTGAGCAGTCTCAATAATTACAATAGCAACAAAGCATTCTAGATACACACAGTAGTCTTATACAACAGTGAATGTAGATTTTGTGGTAGCAATCCTTCCGTGATAAACAAAATTAATACTGATGCACAACTGAACTAAATCTGATTAGAAAGAATGTCTGAACTTAAAACAATTTAAATGGTTAATTCTTACTAAAATGGACAACCATAGAGTACAGATCTGCAGTGAATATAAACATGGCATTCGCCCAAATAAAATAGCTGCTTGCAGTAACACTTGTAAAATTTGATATTTTACATGTCCTCTAGAATGACATTGCCTTCTAATGTATTGTTTTCTTTTTACTCTAGTTTTCTAAATTGCTAATCAACTAATTGCTCCAATAGTTATTTTTTGCAGCCATTATACATTTAAATAAACAAAATCCAAAATAATTAAGACAGAACAATTAAAATGGATTGAAAAGCATGCTAATGGACAAAATTTGTTTATTCAAATTCTGTTTTTCATTCCTCACGACATTTGCTGGTCAATTTGCTTAATGGATTTTCAATCTCCTCACACTCTTTTTGGTGACATTTACTTTAAAAAGTACATTATCTTTTCAATTCTGTTTCCATTTTAAAAGAATGTTTCTTGTAATGAGCACAGGCTTGAAATGGAGTACTTGTGGCACCTTAGAGATTAACCAATTTATTTGAGCATAAGCTGTCGTGTGAGCTGTAGCTCATGGAAGCTTATGCTCAAATAAACTGGTTAGTCTCTAAGGTGCCACAAGTACTCCTTTTCTTTTTGCAAATACAGACTAACACGGCTGTTACTCTGAGGCTTGAAATGTTGCTTTCTGGATATTTGTGAAAAGGTAGTTCCAACAAAGGCAAGTGAGAAAACTCGGAGCACATAGTTTTTTCCCCTCGGATTGCAACTTGAATCAAAGGTTATTTGGAAAAAGCTCAATTAAGGAAGGAGATGTAGGACTTTTGGCAATGTGAATGATTATTATTTCAAGCCCTGGCAGCAACTTTATTAAAAGGTAGCAATTTCATTAAAGGTGCACTGGTTAGTCATCTATGCATCGCCTTCAGAGGGGTAAAAGATACCAATAACTGTATAATTATGTTATCTGTACTCCTACATTGGACCACATTAAATAATGCATTAGAGGACCAAAGCTTTTTACTATATCTACATATTTTATTTTGTATTAATTTTTTCAACGAAATTACAGCAATGAGTAAGCCACACTATATATTATATGCTTTATGCTTTTAGGTTCAGTTTCATTTAGTGAAAAAATGGACACAAGAAATACCCAGCCACAGAATCATGAGATTAGTGTATATTGATTACAAAATGTTGTTTTAGTCATGACATATCTAAGATACTTACATGGCTCCATTACCACATTATGAAAGACATCACACTTGCATATAATGCACCCATATGACACCAAGTCTGTGTGTGTTTCCACATTTAATTGCCCATGTAAACGAATTTTCTTCATTGCATCTGTGTTTGACAATTTTTATATAGTTCTGAATACTCTTAATGTATATTTCCATTTTCTAAATATTGCATAAGCTTTGCTAATATTTGGGATGTTGCTACCCATTTCTTGGTGTTCACTCTAAGACTGAACTCTTCTACCAACTCTTGTATACATATTTTTAAGAGGGGCATCTCTTTGTACTTTGGTCTATAGAAATGCCTTTGTACATATTGCTCCAGTATATATTTTTTATGATTTGTGGCCAGGAAACATTATGTAGGGCAAATTAGCTGCTGGTTGGCAGCATCTCCAGAATTTACCATGGTTAGCAAAACCTGCTTCATGTAGTCATTCTAGGATTCTGTAAAATCTGTGTAAAGTTTGGTTTTGGAGGTGTCATACAGATAGTGAGTCAGATGCATTTCTGACAATCTGTCATATTTCTTCCCAGTCTACTTTTGACAAGGAAATTTAATAACTAAAACTCCTTTTTTAACTTTTATCTCAGATGTTGGCATGTATTACAAATAAGTCATTTATATATATTGCCTACAAGATTGTCTTTACTTTCCTAAAATATTAACACAGTCCTCTAACGAAGAGTTTTTCTACGCACAGTTTAATTGCTTATGCAGAGTTAATTGTAGGTAGTTGCCCACAGAAAGTGCCATGTGATAGAAGCAGGTGATATGTTTTGCACAAGAAATGGCAGGAATCTCATTAGTCAGTATTTATTGCTTGTTTATTTTTGCATCTACTTGTCCATCTGCTTATAAACACACCTAACTTTGTGCTATCTAGCTAGAGGTATTTTCATCTTTGGCAAAATTAAAGAGGCAGTGAAACAGACTCTGACCTCCACTTACTCCAGTGTAG
Source organism: Eretmochelys imbricata (assembly GCF_965152235.1). Lineage (NCBI taxonomy): Eukaryota > Metazoa > Chordata > Testudines > Cheloniidae > Eretmochelys > Eretmochelys imbricata. The sequence goes on from NC_135575.1 coordinate 92,853,490, forward strand.
CTTCATTTACTCAAAGGAGTGACAGTACTATGGATTTACACTGGTGTAAACAGTTCCAAATCTGGCCCTTGTATTCAAAAAGCAAATAACTGCAATGTATCCAAACATGAATGCAAATAAATTTTAGACAGTCTTTGAAGAGATCTCTTTGTGAGAGTCACCATTTTATATTTGCTTAATGTCATGAGGTCAAAGGCTGTGCTTTTTTTGTAACCAACAGTTTGTTTCATTAGCTCATGGCTCAATCCCAATTTTACCACACATCTGCAAGCCCCCTTAAGCTGGTAGTCTACACAGTGTATATATTGTGTACTATACTGCATACAATCTGGGATCCTATGCACATCCCATGCAGGCCATCCCCACCATGTCCCCACCTCCTGCTTGGAATGGTGGTAGCAGAAGAGGCCACGAGATCTGTCTGCTGTAAAGGTGGGGCCAGAAGACCCACTGTGGCTCTTCTTCAGGGAGGCTCAGACCTCCTTCCTCTTCTCCAGCACACTGCTCTGTCTTCAGGGAGGCTGTAGTCCAACCCAGAAAGAGGAAGACTGTAGCCCCACCCACCCAGCAAAGAATCCTGTGGCGTGTGTGTATGGGGCAGGGGCTACATCTGCCATCTCAGTCAAGGGCCCTGCTGGGTTGGTAGCAGGAGCCACACACACACAGATTCCTCTGTTAGGCAAGATTTTGAAGTGGTGGCAGCCCACTCTACTTCTGGACTACAGGCTACCTGGGTCACTCCTCTTGCTCAGACTAGTGGTCCTTGTCTTCAGACAGGAGGGATGGGTTCTGGTCTAGGAGGAGGGAAACTTCAAGTTTCCCAGTACCTCAGAAGAGAGTCGTGGATATCCACAAGGAGGGCTTCCTGCCACAACTGCAATTTGAATTAATATAAATTGGTCCACTGTAAGTGGCATCCCATGTTGGCATCTTGCATGGATGGAGTGTGCTTTATGGGTGGCACTTGAAAGTGTACAGCTATTTTTATTCCCACAATTTGTCCTCTTTTTACAGCACCGTAACATGTTCTTTCAATATAATATTAATGTAGCTGTGAAGATATCAGAATTAAAGAAAAAATTAGCAATGCATTGTACAATACCTGGAAGTTAGAAGTGCTATGGAATAGGAAACCTTGAGAGTCTGTGCCTCAAAAAAAAAAAAAAAAAAAAAAAGCCTACCACCCTATGGGGAAGAAACATTAATTTTGCTGAAGTTAATGTGACATTTTTAAGTTAAAAAATTATACTTTTCCAACCATCAAAAGAATGCTTCTATTCCACATCTCTGTTGCCTTGCTAGCCAGCTTCCTGGGTTTAACAACAGTTTTGTCCTTCCTATCCAACTCCCTTTAAGCCAAATAGTCATACTGGAAGCAGTCAAAACACAGTGTTACCTACTCTCCAACTATTTATGAGTCTTGTGATATTTAGGGTTTGTTTTTTTTTTCTTTTTTTAAACAGCCTCACCTCCTGGAGTCATGTGAATGTGAGTTTTGGCTTTCATTAAGAAAATCTGCAAGTTTCTAGCCTTCAGAGAAAAACTTGAGAATATTACCAGTGGCACCCTAGAAGCTCAGAAACCAGAAAAACAGAAAACCCAAAACGCATTAATTAAAAAACAAAAAACAAAAAAAAATTAGTGATTCATAAGGCAATATCATGATTTGGGTTGTAGATATGATTTTTGAATGTTTAAGGGTTGGCAATATGCAAAGCAACATTTGTTTCTGAGAGGTTTAGTTAATTTGGAGCTTTTCCCTTACAACTCCTTAGTTTTCTGAATGACAGGAGATTACTAAGGAAGTTCCTCTTTAAAGCCATCCAGCTCAGGTTCTTCAACTCAGCATTTGTATCAGGCAGTTCACTGGTTAACAGTCCACTATATGCCATGAGGAATACACCAGTTCACCATATGTGGAACATTGCCTGGTTGAGACTACTACCCACAGAAAACAGAAGGAAATGTTGGTCAAAAACACCTCTGTCATCTCTATGCCCAATAGGGTGACCAGACATCCCAATTTTAGGGGACTTGTCCTGCATCCCAACTTTACATAGGTTGGGACGCCCTTTGTCCCGATATCGGGACCATCCGGACCACGTCCTGCTCACCACGTCCTGGGGCAGCTCCTGGTGCCCACCCACCAGCAGGAGTGCTGTGTGCTGCAGGAGCGGGGGCTTGCAGGCGCCGGGAGCAGGCAGAAAGCCCTCCGCCCTTCCCCGACCTGCGACCCTAGGAGCCAGACGACCTGCCTGCCGGATGCTTCCCGGGACGGAAGCCACTCCAGGTAAGCATCACCAAGATGTCCCACCTTGCCCCCTGGCAGGTCCCTCTGGCTCTTGGGGTGGGGGGGCTCTGCGTGCTGCCGGCGCCTGCAAGCCCTGCTCCGCGGCTCCAGCAGCTCCCATTGGCGCTTTTCCCGGCCAATGGGAGCCATGGAGCTCGCACTTGTGACGGGCATAGCACGTGTAGTCTGGAGACTCCCCTCGCCACGCTCACCCTAGGAGCCAGAGACCTCCCAGCAGGGCTGGTGAGTGTGGCCAGGGAAGGGGGCAGGGGTGTGATGGTGAGTGTCTGGGAGGTTTGTGGGGGGGGTGCTGGGCTGTGAGGGTGTGGAGAGTGCTGGGCAGTGGGGGGGGGGGTTGTGTGTTTTGGGGTACTAGACAGTGCAGGCCTGTTTGGGGGTGCTGGGAAGTGGCGAGATCGGTGTGTATCAGGGCACTGGGCAGTGGGGCATTGTGTAGTTGTGGCAGTGGGGCTGTGGGGAAGGGCACTGGGAGGGAGGGAGGAAGGGGAAATCTATGTGTATTGGGAAACTAGCGAGTAGGGGCTTCTGTGTGGGTTGCTGGGCAGCTGTGGTGGGGCTGTGGGCAGGGGGCGCTGGGCAGGGTGTGTGTGTGTGTGCACAGCACTGTACATTTGTGGTGGAAGGACTGTATGAGGGTTCTGGGCATAGTGGATCCAGGGGGCGCTGGGCAGGGGAGCTGTGTGGCACAGCATGGGCCCACCCCCAACAGGAAGGGGCACTCTGGTAGCACAGGGCCAGGCAGACCAGTGTGCCTCTGGCTCCAGTCGGGGCTGTGCACCTGTGTCTGTCTCTCTCCCCCCCGCCTCCCGAGCTCGCCCAATGTGTCCTGATATTTAACTCTTGCGATCTGGTCACCCTACTGCCCAACCATTGTAACTCCTTTGTCATGTTTGCAATGAGCACTAATATGGAATGTAACAGCCTATCTGATTCAAATCTGAATTCTCAAATTTCACTTACAAAGCTCTCAAAAACAAACACAAGTCAGCTTTATCTTCCTAAGCTTGTGCATCATCAACCTATGTTCCACTCAGATCTATCACTGCAGTTATCCCATTTGTCCACTGAAGTTTTCCCAGTGTCAAGTATTAGTAGTTCTATTTCATGATTCTGTACTCAGCTGTTGGCTGAGATTTTAAATGCTAATCACTTCATGTTTTCAAATGCAAAACTATAGAAATGCGTGGTTGATTATGTTATTAAATAGTGCTTAATTTTAGTTAAGTTGCCCTCAGGTGATTTGTGAAGAGCAGTACAGCGTTACTTATTGTGCATCTGCATTAGAAAATATCAAAACCAGAAAACATTTATTGGGTAACCTACTTTTTGGAGTAATCCATCAAAATACCAAATAATAAACCCACTATGAGATTAACATTTACTGTACCTTCTAATTATTGTAATCCTGAAAATACGAGTCACATTCACTCTTCAAACACACGTTTACACTATTATTTTATGCTTTTATCACTAACTGCAGCAATCTTAGCCAGTGAGCAAACAATACATTTCAGTTTCCAGTGTAAAATCCCAAACCAATGAGACTACTCATATGTACAGTTAAGCACATGCATGGCTGTTTGCAGAATTGGCTTTTAATAGCAGTTAGGTGCCTAAGTGCCCTTTTGAACACCCTTTCAGTCTGTTAAAATTCATAAATAAAACAAAATACCCCAACAGTAAAAATAGCAAAGCAAAAGAGTTGTTTTAATCAGTTTTCTAACTAGTTCTGTGTATTCTTGTCAAAGTTTGATTTTAAATAAATGAGCAAATGCTTTGGAATGAGAGAAAGGTTTAAACCAGGGGTCTCAAACTCAAATCACCAGGAGGGCCACATGAGGACTCGTACGTTAGCCCCGAGGGCCGCATCACACCCCGGCCCCCAGCTGCCCCCGCCACCCACTCCACCCACGCCTGTGGGGTGCAGCAGGGGGCTCAGGGCAGGGGGTTGGGGTGCAGGAGGGAGTGCAGGCTGCAGGAGGCGGCTCAGGGCAGGGAGTTGGGGTGCAGGAGGGAGTGAGCGGTATGGCAGGGGGTTGGGGTGCGGGAGGGGGCTCAGAGCAGGTAGTTGGGGTGCAGGAGGGAGTGAGGGGTGTGGTGGGGGCTTGGGGCAGGGGGCTGGGGTGCAGGAGGGAGTGCAGGGTGTGTCAGGGGTTTGGGGTGCAGGCAGGGGGCTCAGGGCAGGGAGTTAGGGTGCGGGGTGCAGGAGGGGTTCAGGTTCCGGCCCAGCACCGTTTACCTTGAGCGGCTCCAGGGTGGCAGGGGCGCACACTGGGGCCAGGGTAGGCTCCCTGCCTGCCCTGGCCCACACCGCTCCGGGAAGCGGTGGGCACCCTGTCCCTGTGGCCCCGGGGAGCAGAGAACTCCATGAGCTGTTCTTGCCTGTGGGTACCTCCCCCGAAGCTCCCATTGGCCATGCTTCCCCATTCCCGGCCAATGGGAGCTTCAGGGGAGGTTACCACAGGCAAGAACAGCTCACGGAGTCTCTGCTCCTCCTGCCCCTGGGGCCACAGGGAAGCGGCAGGCCGCTTCCCGGAGGGGCGCAGGGCCCTCAGCACCACAGGATTGGCAAATCTGCGAGCCAGATCCAAAGCACAGAAGAGCCAGATGTGGCCTGGGGCCATAGTTTGCCCACCCCTGGCCTGGAGCTAGGCTGGGGACGTGTCACGCTGGGGAGGGGATGGGGCGGGGGGGACTGCAGGGAGCTTGGCGGGCCGCAGGGAAGAACTCTGCGGGCCACATGCGGCCCGCGTGTTTGAGACCCCTTGTTTAAACAGAAAACTGGGTTTTCACCTTCAGCTGCAATTCAGCTTTTGCCTTAAACCTCATTCTTCACAGAAAGTTTCACAAGTTCATAAATTGAACAATAGTCTGAACACTGAGGAACAGAACAACAATTTTGGGAGGTGGGGGAATCAGGTAGGACACTAGTGGGTAAAAACAAGGCAAAGAGCTATACATAAAATGAAAAATTGTGCCACAATGAAGACTACTTAAAGTAAAAACTCTTTTCAGGATATTAGAACTCATTTCCTCATGTCCTTTTTTAAACAGCTGAAAGAGACTTGAGGAAGTGAGTCAAAATCCTGGAAGATGTTTGCACTACACTAAAAAGAAAAACAACATCTGTAAAATAACATGTGCATATATACATTGAGAAAGATAATGTGCAATGGCTTCTTCTCTCACGCATTTTACCTTCATCAGTGGAGAGTGCAGGACAGCCCAAAAGTGATTACTGTCTCTCTTTACCAAACCAATAACATAATAGATCTTCTGTCATGTACTGTATATAAATGTTGTTGAGCCTCTTTGATGCTTTGAAATTCTTCTTTTTTCCAGATTTTGTTACTTCTTACCTTAAGATTTTTTCAGATTGTTTACTGAAAATTCAGGGTGCAAAGAAACTTTTCTTCAAAATATAAATGCATAGCATTTTATGTTTAGTTAAACTGAATGATAGATTTGTTACAAAATATTTAAAATATTTTGAATCTACAAAGAGTTATACTGTAATTACAACAAATTTATATATTGTGTTAAATTAAACAATAGAATATACAGAATGTAGAGGCAGCATTAGGCCACAGAACAGAACTGGAAGTCAAGCTAGGTTGAAATTCTTCCATTTACTTTGGTGGGGCTAGGATTTCATTACCAGAATCTATTTTAGACTTTGCCCCTGGCTTACTGTTCTACCTTGGTCAAGTCACAACCTTTCCGCCTCAGTTTCTCCATCTGTAAAACAGAGTAATACTTACCACTCTTTGTAAAGGGGTAACCGCCCTGATCTACATATGAGCAAGGAAATATTGTTGAAACCACACAATTTGTAAGAAGTTACTGAAGTAAAATGAAAAGTATGTGAAGATTCACCATAGCCTAATTGTGTTAAAAGTTAGAATAATTTATGTCATTGTGTTAGAAAAATAGCACACAGAAATGTCACCAATTTGTATCAATAGTATTTCAATTGGATTTGAATATAAATCCTGCTTCTTCCCAAACCCTGCACATTCTCTGTTACACAGAAATGAGTATATCCTAGAGGAATCAAATGTAGGCACGTGATCACAGTAGTTTCCCAGTGACTCTGGCAGGAAAAGTACAGTATTGCACAATCCTTGACATTTCCATTCTGCTCCTGGCAGCGCTTCGGGCAACCAATATGCGCAGGAGACTCATACCTATACTCACCTATGTAGGGAAGGGAGGAAAATACAAACAGAATTGCTGGGAGATGGAGGTAAAACACACACAGAAATGGAGGGATGGGGAATCAAATAACTTAGCAACAGTCCATCTGAATTTTTAGCAAGCTCCCCCAGGGCTGGCAGGTGTTGGGAACATAATGGAGATAGACACGCACCTTCCAGGCAGAGGGCACACTTTATATTACTGTTTAGTTGTCTGAATAAGAGTGTTGATGGGCTCTGAAAGGAACCATGCCCAATCATAGCAGCAGAGTGAATGGGATGAGAGGATTTTCAGGAAGCCTGGGAGGAATAACAAAAAAGGGCTAGATCCACAAAGGGATTTTTGGCACCTAACTGCCACTTTAGATGCCAAAATGTAGATCCTCAAACACCCTGCTCATGGCTGCAGGCATCTAAAGTCCCTAGGTGCCTAAATTTCCTCTGGTAAAGTCCCCCAGGCACCTACAAAAATCTGCCAGTGACCGTCTGCACAGTCACCTTAGGGGGGTGCCTAACTCATGCCTAAGCGTCAGTGCAATCCTGAAGCTGGCCCTGCCCACCTTACCTGTGCGGAAAACCAGTGGACACTGTCAGAAGCCGTTTACATAATCAGGCCTCACACAGTGACAAAACAGTGGAGGAAGTGATAGTTCCAGACCTGTTTATAACTTTTAGCCCAGTGATCAGGGCACACATCCCAGATGTGGAAGACCTGGTTCAATTCCGCCCCCCCCCCCCAACCTGATGTGGAGAAAGGACTAGAATTGGAGTCATTCCCTCCCAGGAGAGGACCCTCACCACTGGGCTGTGGGGTATTCTGGGAATGGTCTCTCTCATACTCTCCCATTAAAACTGTTCCGCTGCATATAAATAATTAAATATGCACAGAAGGAGGCCTGGAACCTGGGTCTCTCACATGGTGATTGCCATAACCACTGGGCTATAGACTCATTCTCACTCTTTTCCACAGCTCTGTGGTTAGGGCACTCTCTTGGGAGGCAGAAGACGCAAGTTCACATCTCTACTCCACAGCAGGCAGAGGGGGGAATTGAGCCTGGGTCTTCCACATTCTGGGGCTAAAAGTTATAAGGCAAGGTGCCACCACCTCCTCCATATTTTTAAAGAGAAAGTTTAGGTGCCTAATTTCAGGTGAGTGTTCATAGCTGTGAATCCTGAGCAGAGGGAGGCACCTCCCACCTGCCAAGACATAACACATCTGAGGGATAGGGCTTATGAACCCCTTCTCTCCTTGGCATTTCTTATTGGCTAGTCTAGATGGCTCCCTGTTAAGCTTGCTGACTTTTGTGGGTCCCATTCTTAGATGCTTAACTCTGTCTCATGCATTGTACAGGATGCCTGGTTGCCTAACTCAGGACTGTGAATTCTATTGGGCACCTCACAGAAGCTGTTGCAATGTTGAGTCCAAGTCCCCTCTGGGAATCTAACCTGAAGATTCTAAAAGAACATCCCACAAAAAGAGTGGATGAACTAAAAAAAAAAAAGTAAAAGGGGAGAAGATGGCAATAAACTGAGATGCAGAAAACACAAGGACAGGGAAAGGGCACAAAATACCAGCAGCGAAGCGAGGGGACTGAAGGTTTAGTTTGGTACCAATTCATTCTCTTTTTGCAAAAGTCAGGGAGAGGCAGGGGAGGAGAGAAACTCTTGACTATCCGATAAAGAAATTAATTGTGATGTAAAACACAGACAGACACATACACCCCCCCCACACACACACACAAACAGACACTTACCCAAGACAAACATTTTTACTATAGTGAGTCTTACATACTATTCACTTCTCATCCCATTCTAATGCACTAATTCTCATTCACTATTCACTTCTCATCAATATTAGTAAATTCATCTACGGTGCCGTTCAAAGCAAATAACTCCAGAAAATGTGTCTGAATCTAATCAAGTAAGTAATCAAGAGAAAGAAATAATCTCCCCTGCACCTTCTACTCCTTGACACAAGAGCCTGGATTTGGTGACCTTCAGGACATGTTGCAAGGCTGACCTATTTTCCCAGGCTTTTCCTGAGGAAAGGGAGGGCTGATTTGAAGGTCAGGGACAACCAGAGGACTACTTAAGGGGCTGGGGTCAGAAATGGTATCTGGAGGTTAGTAGACATTGGGGGAAGTTAAATGTAATTATCTTTTATATGCTTACAAGAAGTTTGGACAGTAACCTCTTGTGGGAGGGGTTGTTAGTTGGTTGGTTTGGTGGCCCTTTCGACCCATGTAATTTCTGTACAAAACTAGAGCACTGAACTGGTATTTCATAAATGTAAAGAAATGTGGGCTACAAACTTAGGCGAGGCCATGCTCAGCTTCATCGCACCTAACTTTTAAGTGCCTAGAAAATCACTGGGACTCAAAGCCTGAGTTTAGCACAAAAGTCAGCATGCTAGGTGATGCCTTGCCTAAACTAGCCAATGGGAGATACCAAGCCAATGGTTTATGCTAAGCCCCACCCTTCTTGAGACAGGTACCTGTCTGGGCTGCAGGGAGGCACCTCCCTCCACTTGGAATTCTCAGGCTTGGTCTACACTACAAATTTGTGTGGATACAACTATGTAGCTCAGGAGTGTGGCCTCTCCTGTTGACATAGCTACCACCCCTGTGTCAATGGGAGAAGCTTCACTAAGTAACACAGCTGCACCGGTGCAGCTGCAGCACTGTAAATGTAGACAAGCCCTCAGCTGCAACCCCTATGCCATTTTTGCAAGAAGCCAGGGGGGAGAAGGGCAGGAGGACAACCTCCCTCATAATAACTTTTAGCCCAGTGGTTAGGGTACTCACCTGGGATGTGGAAGACCTGTTTCACATTCCCCATGGGAAGGGATCTGCTATTTCAAGTGAGTGCCCTAACCACTGAGCTATAGGAGACTCTGATGTGGGGCTCCCTCACTCATCCTGTTGAAGTTGTTCCACTGTGGCTAAATAATTACAAAATTCAATGCAGGAAGGGGACACCCACTCCCAGTGTGCTAACCACCAGGCTACAGAGTCTCTCTCAGCTGTTCCACTGTGGATACATTAAAGGCCAGAGAGGGTTATCTGCAAGACCCCACTTTCAAGAATTAGGAGAGAAAAGTTCAACCACCTTTTGTTTTCTGTCACCATGCACTGCTTCCCTCCACCCTTAGCTTCAAATAAGATAAGGGAGGGAGGAATCAATTTTTTTAAGTGGTCAGGCTTCCAATTTTGATTCAAACAGTGAGCTGAATTCATCCCTGGTGCAACTCCTTTAAATCATTAGAGTTATCCAAGGGGTAAATTTAGGCCACTGAGAACATCTGATGGCTTTTCCCCTATACCTCTTTTATTAAACATTTTGATGGGGAAATCCTGAATTTGTCAGCCTGATATATCACAGTTACTACGCTGACAGATTGTCATCAGTAGCTTGAGTTGGGTTTGACATTGCCTGACCTTCTATACAATCTAAATCTGGATGATGGCAACTCCTCAGGTTTCACAGATATGCTGGTAGAGCAGAGACTGATTCTGCCACCTTTTTCATGTTGAGTACATTCTTTCTACTGCAAGTTGCCCCATTTATTTCAGCAGGACTACCTGCAGATTTAAGCTAAAACTTGGCATAAAGGTGATAGGAATTGCTAAATGCCTGAGTCTGAGTGACCTGTCTAAACAAAAGAGGGCAATAAATTAGAATGACAATGGCATGACAGGTTTCAGAGTGAGGAGCATACATATTTGCTGTCCCATCGGTACCATCAACTCAGTTCTCCAGGACACTAGGCACAGCATGAGTGAAATGACTTAAAAATCCACAAGCCCAGTGCAAGAACTAGAAAGCCTCCTTTAAAAGAGGGCTTGACAGGTATTCTAACTTAGAAAGAACAGGTGATTAAAAGTTTGTCTCTCACAAGACTGACAAAATGCATAAATAGGTTGACTAGGAGATGCTCTACTAAATACAGTCATGTAACAGTGCCCTCAAAATCATCTGTGTAGAAAGAATGAAACCTGTGACATCCCTGACGACTACATTTCACTTACACCTTCGCCTCTGCTGCTGGAAGCCGGACTCCTCCTCTTGAAAGTATTTCTCGTTACCATTTCTACTGTTTAACAGCCATCTGACCACAGGGACACTTTGTACTGATTACGAGATAGTTTACTGCCAAAACAACCCAACCCGGGCAGATGCAAGACCCCTCCCCCACCGACAGATAATAGTTCTCTGAGAAACAAAAAAGGTGCATTAAGTACTAACACTCCTTTCCTGGATGTGGTAGCCAGACTCGCACGCCTGAATAGGAAATACTCTATTACCAAAAAATGCAGCTGCCATTGGCTCGGGAGCAGTGATTGTTTCTGCTTCCCTCACAGTAGCCCATTCGGACACTGCAGGAGCTATCAGGCTACCGCGCTTCCCCCTCCAAAACCAGTGCAAGCCTGGCTTCAGGAAGCACTACAGCAGCATGACGAGACTTGGCATTGGAGGGCAGTAAGGAGAGCTCACGCGCCTCCAAAAATCGCGCTCAAGCTATTCATTGGCAGGACACGCTCTGCAAGGACTTGCCAAAGTTCGTGCAACTGAAACTCAGGCCAGTGGTCAATGCAACGCAACAAATACCCGGCCCCCTGTAGCAGGAGGGACCGCTAAGCAACGCGAGGAACCTGTCCTTTGCGTGAACCGCTGCAGCGCCAGAGTTTTCACAATAAACACAGCTGGTGCGGCGACCTGGTCGATCTTTATCAATGGAGTGAGGTAAGAAAGCCAGGCGCACCTTCCTTCCCCGGCAGAGGCATAGGTGCTGAACTAGGGGTGCCGGGTTTACAGTTTGGTCAATGGCTCTCAGTACCCCACTCCTCCCCCCACACACAAATTGTCCCCGCGCTCCTAGGCAGATGACCAGAAATAACTGTTTGCAATTCTCCACAAACGCCTCCACGCACCCCTGCGCTGCCACCCACCCTGCCTGTCCCAGCGCTGCTCTGGAAGCTGAGGTGCAAGAGCTTTGCTAGCCCCTCACCGGCGACTGCGCAGCCCAAGTGCCAGCGGGCGCAGCTGCTGAGTGCTGCCCCTTCCCTCCCCGCTTCTGGGAGCGGCGCACCGGCTCCCCCTGCACACGACGCGGGCCGTTGTAGCGCGGACCCCCCTCCCGGCAGCGGCTAGACCACGCGGCGCAGTCCCACCTGTTGGAAAGCTCAGCAGCAGCACAGCGCCCGCAAGCTCCCAAGCCAGGTAAGAGCCTTTCATGCTGCCGCTGCGCCTTCCCCGGCGCCGCGCTCCTCGCTCCCCGCGCGGCCACCAGCCTCCCGCGCGCCCAGACAGCTCCGCAGCAGCCGAGTGCGGGAGGGAGAGAGCCGGGAGCGCACAGCCACCGCCGCCCCCAACCTGCTCCTCCTCCAGCCACGCCTCTGCCCTGGCCCCCCTCCTCCCGGATCCCAGTGGCGGGCGGCTCAGGCAAGCACTGCCCGCCGCTCGCTCGAGCTTCGCGGCTGGGGGGGGGGCTCAGAGCCCCCGAGTCTCACCCGGTTCCAGGACCTCCCTCCCTTTCAGCTGATGCCAAGGGCGGGCCAGAAACTCTGCGGGGTGGCGCCGTGTGTCAGGGAGAGGGGCACAAAAATTAACGGGAATTGGCTTCATACGCTAGAGAACGGGGGAAAGTATCCCGGGAGCCCGCCTAATGCGCCGCATGGAGAAGCGACCAGGCAACAGCTTGGTCATATATTTAAGCCTCAGCACTCATAGTAAACTGAGGGCGAAGGGCATATTAATAGGTAGGATCCGCGTCAATCCTGCGTGTAGCCTCCCTGGGACTTTTCTTTTTTTGTGTATAAATATATAATGTATTCAGTATAGTGTTTCGAAAAATAAGTTCCCATCATCTCAGAATACAAATAAAACACTTAACTGTAAACTCAGCCTGTTGCAGTACAACAACTCTATACCTTAGATCTCTTTGGTTGGGCCATAAGCACAAACACCTTTGACCATAGGCTTTGTGTTCTATCACCTAATGGTGCAGTAAAGACTTCTGGTTATTCTCTACTCTAATGCGTACATTCTGTAAAGATTTAATCTTTGTTGTAATGCACAATAAACCCATATTGACTACAGAAATAACTGGTTAGTGCTGGACAAACAGTACATGCAGCAAAAGAATGAATACCCTTTGAATGCCAATCCTGAAAGCCAAAAGATTCACATGCTCCTTGAGTGTAGAAATGTAAGAAGGTAGTTTTAAATTATATGAAATACACCAGTGTTAGGGCAGGATTGGGCCCTAGAAAGAGAGCTCCTTCTTTAATAAAAAGAGCTACAGCTAAACAGAGTCACTTTCCTTTAAGCAAGAACCTGTCATACTATGGGATCAAATGTCTCTGCCACAGTGAAAAAAGGGAGAAAATTCTTTACAGAAATAAATATAAATATACATACATAGATACATTTTTTGTATTTTATAAAAATAATTACATGCTGGCTAATATATAATACATATATATACCTAAACATAGACATAGGTGTTTAACAGCACTGAAATTCCACTCAGCTTGCCCCCCATAAAAGTATCATAGAGCGATTGACACTAGACAATCAAGACAAAGCCCTACTAATACCTACACGGGCTCACATGCAGCAAGAACTTTTATATACTATTAGACATCCAGAGAGAGAAAAGACACACTTGGGAAGTGTCAAAGAAAACTGTCAAAAAATGTAAAAAATACCCCAAAAACCTTGTTTATTTTCCATCTGGATGTAGAGAGGGAGATAGGACAACTTTTAACAGGGAAAGTACAACCAGAATCAATGAGGACTTTTCAAATTTCAAGTGTGTCAGTAAAGATCAGAAAAGTTATTGAAAGTAAGTTATTCATTTTCTTTTTTTCCAAAACTGTTAGATTTTTCCAAGGTTAACAGCATTGTCCCATATGGTCAGTCATTAGATCAAAGTCTTGTCTTGCATGTTTAAAATGGCTGTCTAAATTTCTCTGTTTTCATTTTAGACAACTAGTCTCTATTGCTGGGCAGATCCTGCCTTTGCCTGCAAAGGAGAATACATTTTTTAAATCAAATAGCATTCTTTAAAATCACATTTCTCACTAGGAGTCAGCCTCAAAATTAATTTCAGAGGGGAGGGGGATTTTAATAACCAAACTTTTAAAAATTTCAGTACAAGTCTATTCACTGCTACTGAGGAAGAGGGTATCTCAGACTCCCTTTATATCTAATTTATAAAATGCTTATTAAAGGCCATTGTCCCTATGATCTTAAATCAGTATTGCCATTTTAGTCAAAGAGTTTTCCAGATGTCAAAAGCATAGATACAATCTTCACTAGATCTTTAAAAACTATAAAAACTATATCCTATTCTTAAAGATATGTCTTGTGTTAACACATCCATGGTACCCTATTATAAAAATTGTCCTATAAGTAGAAGCTTAAGCAGAAAATGAAGGTTCTAAACTTCTTGATAAAACCTTTGTGAGTTTATAGTCTGCAATCTATATTAAGAAAAGAGAAGTTCTTACAAACTACAGGGTCCTGTGTTTTTCCCCTTTGCTACATGTCCGCATAGAAAATCCTGTGGAAGGCTATAGTAATAAGTTTCAGTCAGTAAGGGCACTGTAACCCAGTGCAGTGAATTTGTTTGAAAAGATTTGCAAAAAAGTTATTCTTCCCCAAGTTTTTTTCACTCCTGAGGATGGTGTGTAAAGCAAAAGACCAAAATAGCTTAACGTAACAGGAAAATATACAGAAACAACCCATTTTAGTTACAACTCAGTCCTGTGACCAGTGAGCGTAGAACTCTGCCTTCACAAAAGCATTCTGCCTCTCATAGGTGTATTTTTATATCATTTACTCTGTCTGATTGGGCCTTCAAACTCTAGCCCTGCTACTTCATTCTATTCTGTGTCAGGTCTGAACAAGGAATTAACTCCTTGCTTGCTGGAAATCAAGTCAGCCCTTTACATACTGTGACAGGTTCTGTTATAAGTCATGAAAAATCCTTCTGGGATTTCTTCCAGATGAAATGCTTTGCATATCTAAAAATCTAAATAAGTTATTTGAAAGAGGTTGTCAAGCTTTTTTCCTTCTGAGGTGATTAGATCCACATGAGACTGAGTGAACTCCTCCAATATTTTCCCTAAATTACATTTTTTGTGAATGAATTACTTTGGTAAATTAATCAAGGGAATATTTCTATCTGCATATAAACTGCAATAAAAATACTCTGAAACCAATAAAAATAATAAAATCCTTGATTGATCTGATGTACATCGGAAGAGTGAGTAAGGGAATAAAGCATTTGCTTCTTGGCTATACTCTTCCTACTTGTAGCCCCGTGAGCTGAAAAGCTCAAAGCTTGTGTTTGCTTAACACATTTTAATTTAGTTATTTAGTACTTAGTAAAGCTAAAGATGTGCCAAATAAAGCGCCATCAGTGTTTGTCTAGTCCCATTTTGTTTATTTAATGGAGATTTGTCAGTTCCTCTAATCTGTCAAAAAAATGGGGTCAGGGTTACAGAGTTAACCACATCTGGGACTCCTCTTGGTCTCACCGAGCACATCCCCTCTAGGTCAGGCTATCATGTGATTCCCATTCTCAGACTATGTCTTTGTTGCAGTTCCTATGCATCAACCACGATTACTTCAGCAGATCTGATTTACATCCAGATCTACAATTCCGTTCCCTCCGGGAGCAATGGTAGTGGTAACCAGTGACAAGACAGCCTTCTTAAATCAAAGTATTGTTTTCTCTGAAATGCTAATGTTCTAATGAACAGTTTAGACTGTACATAAGTCTGGCTTACCAGGTGACTCTAACTTCTTATAGATTCGTCCTCAGGACCTCTCACTGTATCAACCTGTCTCCCTGTCAGAGCTCACTAACAACTTCCTGATCAGCTGCTGGTAATTGATTCCTTCAACAGAAATCAAGTCATGTTTAACTGATTATAGCCCTAGGCTGCTGGAACAATTTGTGTAGTGAGGGTGCTGAGAGCCATTGAACCATTGAATGCATCCGATGAAGTGAGCTGTAGCTCACGAAAGCTTATGCTCAAACAAATTGGTTAGTCTCTAAGGTGCCACAAATCCTCCTTTTCTTTTTGCGAATACAGACTATCACGGCTGCTCCTCTGAAACCTGTCATTGAACCAAACTGTAACCCATATAGAATGGAAACCACTTCAAGCTGCCGCACCGCCAGCACCAATGTATAGCCCTTTGCTCCAGGAATTCACAGCCTTGGCAAAACAAAGTTTGCCATTTACTGGAGACAGAAAGTAGGATCCTCAAAGCTAACAGCTTTCTCCATTGTCTTTCAAGTGTGTGCCTGGATGATCTTAGCTGGAATCATAGGCCTTATCTACACTACCAAGTTTTGTCAACAAAAACTGCCTTTTGTCGACAAAACAATGAATGCGTACACACTGCGATGTGACTTTTGTCAGGAAAAATTCCCAGCTTTGGCAACAACATACAAGCACCCCGACGGGAGACATACATCTTTTTCCTCTAAATTTTTCTTGACAAAGTGCCAGTGTAGACACCACGCTTGATTTCATAACTTTAATTGGCCTTCAGGAGGTGTCCCACAATGCCTATTGTGACCACTCTGGTCAGCAGTTTGAAATCTACTGCCCTGCAGCCAGGTAAACAACCATCCACCCTTCCCCCTTAGAAGCCTTGGGAATTTTTGAAATTCCATTTCCTGCTGGATCAGTGTGGAGAGGTCTCATCACATCTTCCTAGGTGACCATGATGGGTTATCGAAGCAAACGCTATCCTGCTTGGACCACTGCAGAGCTGTTGAATCTGATCAGTATATGGGGAGAGGAGGCTGTGCAGTCACAGCTGTGCTTGAGCCATAGGAATTGGGATACCTACGGGCACATTTCTCAAGGCTTGTGCGAAAAGGGCTATGATTGGGACATGCTGCAGTGCAGAGCGAAGATAAAGGAGCTGAGGCAGGCATACCATAAGGCGAGGGAGCAAACCATCGCTCCACTGCTTCACCTAAGACCTGCAGGTTCTATAAGGAGCTGGATGCTATCCT
Organism: Eretmochelys imbricata; assembly: GCF_965152235.1. Taxonomy (NCBI): domain Eukaryota; kingdom Metazoa; phylum Chordata; order Testudines; family Cheloniidae; genus Eretmochelys; species Eretmochelys imbricata. Next base: position 92,870,042 of record NC_135575.1, read on the forward strand.
CAGTGATGACCCCACCTCCACGAGCCCCGTGCATACTTCGGCAGGCCTGGAGGCGGCAGAAAGAGGACCTAACCTGGAGGATGAAGTTATTGATGAAGAGATGGAGTTAGATGACGATGTGGAATTCCCAGTGGGGTCGCCCGGTGGGGCAGGCAGCCAGGAACTGTTCTCCATTCCAGAGGTGTCTAGCCAGTCTCAGCAATTGCTCTCTGGTGAGCAAGAAGCAGGAGAAGAGACGCCTGGTAAGTGGCTGTGGTTTGTGTAGTGTGGAGGTGGGTTCAGGATATAGAAATGTTGAAGGCTGACTGTGTTTCTGTGAGCTGGACATTTCCCCATGTAGCTAATCGGTGTGGCAGAACAGGGTGTTGATGGACACCAAGATCTCACGGGAATCCTCCAGAGAGAGATCTCCAGGAAAGTTTCCTGGAGGTACTCGTTAATCCTTTGCTGAAGGTTCTATGGCAGAGCAGCTTTGTTCCTTCCCCCATTGTAGGAAACTTTCCTGCACCATTCAGCAATCACTTGTACAGGGACCAAAGAGGCACACAGGCGAGCAGCATAGGGAGCAGGGCAAAAGCCACAAGCATGGAGTAGATGTACACTCATTTCCCTTCTTACCCTTAGCAGTGAGATATCTGCTAGAATGACCCCCGCCTGTGGAAAAGTGTGGCAGAATTTTATAATTTTTTCCCTAGTCAGCCGCACCATGACCCTTGCAGAGTGTGTGCTCTTTTCCCCATGTGGAGCACCTCCCTCCCACCACACCAACACTCACCGGGTTTGGGTGTTCGCAGAGATGTGTGCCTGCCATGTTATGTTGCAAAAGGTGTATTTAACTGAAATGTTTCAATGCTGTGTATGAATTTAACAATCCTGCTTCTGTGCATTGTCCCTTATGCTTCAGCAGATGTGGCCTTCAGGAACACCCCCCACACCCCAGCTGAGCATCTCCACCAGATAAGAAAGCGCCCAAGACGCAGCAAAGAAGACATGTTCCATGAATGTTCCAATGCAGAGAAAAGGGAACACAAGGAGTGCTAGGAAGCCAAACGGCAGGACAAAAAAGAGAAGCAGGAGTTTGTTAAGGACGCAACTGAGCGGATGATTAAAGTAATGGAGGAGCAAACACAGATGCCGAAGTCTTTAATAATGCTGCAGATTGAGCAGATCTGTGCCCACCCTCACCTGCAGCACATTCAGAACTCTTTTCCATGTCTCCCCCCCTTCCCCCAACTCCACTTGCACATTCCTTTCCACTTTCCAGGACTTCTCGGTTTCCCCTTCACTCCACCTCCTCGTGCAACTTTCACAATGATAGCTGGACCTACACACAGCTGTGAAAGTCTGCCCTTCCCTGGTTCCTCCTTTCACACCAAGCATCTGTGTGTGTTTGTGTGTGCTGTTTCTTGTGCTGTAAAAGCAAAGTTTTCGAATGGTAACTCATCTTTATTTGTTTCCTACAAATTGAGATTGCAGGCAGTACCAATACATGCACAGGCATTTTAATCGTGTGCGTACTGGAATGCCAGGCCCCAAATGTCACCATTCCTTCCTAGGAAAACTTCATGTAATGTAACATTGCAGCACCAATCACAGAGATATACGTTACTGGTTCTCATTTTCAAAGTGTTGCCTCAAAGCCTCCCTGATTCGAATTGCCCCCCTCTAGGCTCCTCTAATAGCTCTGGTATCTCGCTGCTCAAAATCAGCAGCCAAGCGGGCTGCCTCAACACTGCACCCCTGAGCAAACCTTTCACCTTAGCTTCACAGAGATTATGCAGTGTACATCACGCGGCTATGACCATGGGAATATTGTCCTCATTAAGGTCTAACCTGCCATAAAGGCATCACCAGTGCACCTTTAATCCGCCAAAGGCACATTCAACTGTCATCTGGCACCTATTCAGCCTGTTGTTGAACTGCTCCTTACTGCTGACCAAGTGTCCCATGTAAGGTTTCATAAGCCATGGCTGTAAGGGGTACGCCGGGTCTCCCAGGATCACTATGGGCATTTCAACATCCCTCACTGTAATCGTCTCGTTTGGAAAGAAAGTTCCCGCTTGTAGCTCTCTGTACATGCCGGTGTTCCTGAAAATGTGTGCATTGTGCACCTTCCCGGACCACCCCGCTTTGATGTCAGTGAAATGCCCATGGTGATCCCACATTTAGTCAATTGCAGGACTGGGCCCTAATGTCTCTGCCGCAGATTAGATGAGGAGTGGCTTTCTTTGAGATATATTGGGCACTTTCACCATTCCTCTCGCATATCCTTGGCACACGGTGGGTTTCTTGGACTCCTGCAGGCTCCTCATTCCCTTACTGGATGCTACAGGGGGTCCCTCTGCAAGGGGTTTTGGGTGCCAGTGGAGGGTGCTGTCCTGGGAGTTGTGCAGGCTCCTCATGGTCACTTGCAGGGAGCGGGAGGTGCTCCACCTCAGCAGCACCCTGGGCGTTAGCCACAGGAGAAGGAAGTGGCCGCTGTTCACAGAGAGGAGCAGTGGCCATGACAGCAGTCAGTCCCTGAAGTCGTTCGGCCATCTGTTCTAGCAGCCTCTCCATTAGGGAATGCTCTTGTTCTCTGTGGTGTGCCTCCCGCTCTGTGAACCGATTCATCAGTGTCTCTTCCTGCTGAATGCCTGATCCTCCTGTGCCCTGAGGAGCTCAAACTACTCCTGGTTCTCTGTGTGTGTGCCAATGAGCAGCTCCTTCAGGGTCTTTCTCTGTCTGCCTCTGCTGTTTCTAAAATGCTGCTCCTGCCCTTCTGGCAGAATGTTTTCCCTCTCACCAGTAGAAGGTCCTGCCAAATCTAAGACAAGGGTGGCATTTTGTTTTTTTTCCCTTTGGAAGAAGCCAAGAAATTCCCCTACATGACATATCTTTGCTATGGAAGGCCACAATATTGTTACTTTTCAGCATTCCAGGAATGTTACTGTTAGTCTATCTTTGGTTCTCAGAAAACTTTTGCAGCCCATGGAGAAGAAGCAGAGGCTACTAATCGTAAGATATATATAATAATATTTTCTGTTAATTAAAATTGTCATAGTGTATCAATGGGAAGGTGGCAGTTCCTTCCAGGGGTTACATTACCTGTTTGCAGATTTCTTCTTTTAAAGGCCAACAATTGGAGACCATAGCAGTTTTCAAGGTACCAGATATGGAAAAGAAAGATGGCTTTCCAGTCCTTTGGAGGAAATCTGGCAATCTATGCCAGAGAGATGTTTCTACTAGTGGACACCCCTCTACATATTACTGAATGGAGGGTTTTGGTCAGCTATGAAGGAGGACCAAGCAGATTTCCACTGCTGTTGAATCTCAACCCCCACTACGCCAGAAATTTGCTGAAACCAAGGGCTTGACCACAATTTTATTTTGTTCCCTGAAGTTTCAGATCGTCAAGCCCCTGGCCTCTCTACAGCAAAGGAACACCACACTCTGTTTATCCAACTGCCAGAGTGGCTCCTTCTCCCACCCGTTTCCCCCACCATGTGCAGCATGGCTACATGCAGGCAAAGGACAGATAGCTGGGACAGGGATGGTAAAAACTTTGTAATCTTCCAAGGGAGAAAGGACTAGCTTTTCCTCAGACAAAACAAAGCGTCCCCTTCCTTTGATCACCCAAACCCGCCCCCAGCTCCACTTTGTATGGGGATGGTAAAATTGGGGAGAGAGGGAGAAGCACTGCAACCGTGTAATCTTCCAAGGGACAAAAGAGAGCTGATACGAACTTTAAACAAGCTACTGTAAGTTTTCTACAACTGTCCCATTCCCAACCAGCACCTTTCTAAGCCCACACACTCCCTTCCCCCAGTCCACAGGACCCTAGGGCCATCGCTGCCTGCATGCTGGCCGAGAATTGCACAGTCACAGGGTCACGATTGTTCATTAATAATCTGTTTTATAGCTTCTGTCAAATGCATAATGGTGGTTCATTAGAAATCAATAAAATCATTGATTTATAGCCAGGTCTTACTCAGAGTTCATGTAAGGTTGAAGCAGAGTGGGGGCTGGGCTTAAAATCAGGAATGTAGCGCCAGAATGAGAGGTAATATTGGTAGGGGTCTGTTGTAACTTACCAGCCTTGGGTTCTGATTCCTGCCGTGGCTCAGGGTAGTCCATGAGCTTGTCAGGTGGGGCTTCCTCAATTGGCTCCTACACACAGAGGTGCAGGATCACATGCTCCTTGTCCTCCAGGTCTTCCAAGGCATCCTCCACGGTCCCTGCTGCCTCCTCACCCAAGTCCTCATCGGGATCCCATTGGACAATGAGGCCAGCAGGGATGAGGAGGGGGTCATGAGCCACTTCAGGATGTGTACTGGGAGCCTATTACAGCACTGGGTCCTGCTTATCATAGAAGGGGCGTGTACAAATGAGCCCCCTGGAGCAACTGTTGGAATCTTTTTCCCTTCTGTGCTTGATGCGTTCCCAGCACTGGGCCAGAATCCGCTCCAGCCTCTGTGAAATTTCCTAGTTCACATCTAAGTTCCTGCTGCTCCGGGAGAAGTCATGGAGGACGGTGTACTCTGATCACACACAGATCAGCATCAGGGAGTCGTCAGTGGGCCAAGCGGCTGTTCTCTCAGCAGAATCCATGTTCACCTGTATTGATCAAAAGAGTGCAGTGGAAAGCTGTTCTGAGGTGGTCAGTGCAGCTCGCTACTACCTGTGACAAGGAGGGATAAGGACCTTTATAGAATGTGTCAGGATCACACAGAAAAGGGTTTAGTGCTTTGTGGGAATGGGGCGGGAGGGAGGACAATTGAAACTTGAGACCTGGTACATGCCCTTTACCCCACACTGCACATTGGCATGGGTATGGGACCATGCCACAGCCCAAGGCGTGTACTTACTTATCCCCCTCGAGCATGCTAGCTTACTCACCTTCAGACACTTGCGTGTGGGATTTAGAAGTGAAAAATAGGGAGGTTATGGCACAACCACGGGAACTGACATGTACAGTTGCCAGTGTAGATGTAGCCCTACTGTTATCAGCAACCTCAGCAACTGGGTATTTTTAGGAAGCCTCCCATCTGCTGACTACACACTACCTTGCTTAGTTTGTGCTAAGAGACTGGCATGTGATCTAGTAAAATACAGGCTGTGTCTGTGTACTTTGCAAGCTTGTTAGGCAATGCTTGCAGACATTGAGTGTTCCATACCAGTTAGTGACTAAGTAGCTCTATCAAGATCTATTTGCTTCCCATACTTTACAAGCTCTATTCAGTGTGTATGGGAAACTTTTCAGATCCTTGAATCAGATTCTGTGGTCTACAGAGCTTATATATTTTACAGGCATACTTCAGAATTTGTCATTTCCTTTGACTAAAGAGTAAGGCCATGTCTACACTAGAGACCTTACAGCAGCACGGCTGAACCGATGCAGTTGCGCCACTGTAAGATCTCCCTTGTAGCTGTCATAGGCACCGACTCCATGGGTGCTCCAGCCTTGGAGCACCCACAGAAAAAATTAGCAGGTGCTTAGCACCCACCAATAGCCAGCTCCCCTCTTCCCCCCAGGCCTCTCACCCACCAGTAGTCCCGCCGATCAATTCCTCCCTCTCTCTCCAAGGGCCTCCCATCTGCCACGATCAGCTGTTCCGCAGCGTGCAGAAGACGCTGAGGGGAGGAGAAGCAGGAATGGGGTGCACGCAGGGGAGGGGGTTGAACTGGGTGGGGGTGGGGCTTGCGGGAAGGGGTGGGGTGGGGGTGGGGTGTGGAGCAGGGGTTGAGCAGTTCCGGGGAAAAGAGGAAGCTGGTGCCTGTCGTAGGCGCTGTATGCTGACAGGAGAGAGGCATAATTAAACCACCCCCAATGAGCGGTGGAACCTATGTCAGCAGGAGACTGTCTCCAGCCGACATAGCGCTGTCCACACTGGCGCATCTGTCTGTGTAACTTATGTCACTCAGGGATATGTTTTTTTAACACCCCTGAGTGACAGAAGTTATACCAACAAAAGTACTAATGTAGTTGCCTAAGATAAGTTGTGCCTCCTCATTTGGAGGCCTATTAGAGTGGAAAGGGGATACAGGGAGTTTTCTTCTTAGCCCACATGTACAGAGGCTTCCAGTGCTGGGGAGTACAGCGGATATCGGGCTACCAAAGCACTGATAACCACAAGTGGGAATGTATTTTTGTGGATGTAGGTTCTCCAGAATAGCTACTTTGGAAGGAGTATGGACCTGTCATGCAAATGTAGTAAGGGACTATTCCCATCATGTTCTCCCCAGGAACCATTAAATATTTCAAAGGCATAATTCCTCCAGGTCTCTAGTAAGCAAACTACAGCTGTAGAACAATGCAGTCCAGCAATGCCCCCAACACTTCCCCTATACACCGTCTATCCTAGGAGCGGGGCACAGGAAATATTACATTGCAAGAGATGGGGTGTTAGCTCTAGAAAACAAAATTCCAATTTGGAAAGTAATTTCATTCTGCAAACTTGAAACAAATGCCCGCTGAAGTTTTAGTTGCACAGGGGATATTTCTAGAGGGCTGTTACTCCTACTTTCTGTCCCTCTTTTCTCTGTTGGAGTGATGTAAACAGGCATAAGTGTAACAGAGAATTATGCTGAATGAGTTTGGACTGCACATGCCTTCCTGAACAAGTTATCTATATTCATTAACACATGCTCAATTTAAAAGTTTTCTGAAAAGACCACCATGCACATTACACTTTCTGCACTGCAGACAACTTGAATTCACACGCTGGTCAGCCTTGGTCCTTTTTGCACTTTGCAATTCACTTTTGTAACAGTACCTAGTGAAATGGAAACAGGGTTTTTCTCCTGTTTCACTGAGGATGCAACAGACATAGTGAGACACACTTCAATTATAAAAGGAAACATTTTTATGGGGTGACTTCTTGTTAATCAACTTACTGCTAATGACAGGTTTCAGAGTAACAGCCATGTTAGTCTGTATTCGCAAAAAGAAAAGGAGTACTTGTGGCACCTTAGAGACTAACCAATTTATTTGAGCATAAGCTTTCGTGAGCTACAGCTCACTTCATCGGATGCATCCAATTTATTTGAGCATAAGCTTTCGTGAGCTACAGCTCACTTCATCGGATGCATCCGATGAAGTGAGCTGTAGCTCACGAAAGCTTATGCTCAAATAAATTGGTTAGTCTCTAAGGTGCCACCAGTACTCCTTTTCTTTTTACTGCTAATGAATTACACTAAAATGTTCTACTGTTCTTATTTTTAATGATAACCTATAAACATTTACAGTACAAGAGAAGATTTAGATGTTCAAAATAAAGTTAGTATTTTTGGACCATGACATCAGTTTTTATGGCATTTCAGTCTATTTTAACTACAATTAAAAGTGCTTTTTAAAAAGAACTGTGTCTAATTTCTGTGCTACATCAAACCAGACAGCAGTGGATATTTTTACTTTAAACTGGAATATCATTAGAGTGAGTACAAGGCATTATTGTAACACAGCAAACAAACAAACAAACAAACAAAAACACACATTACTATAAAGTTATGGTTGAGAACTTAACCACACAGAAGTCTGGAAATTCAAAGTTATACTTCCCTGGGTAACTACTGCTTGGCCTACTTCCATATAAGTACCACTAAGTATGTTGTTATAATGCAGAGGCTTTTAAATGTATATTTTATATAAAATATGCAAGGCGAGTAAATTATAGCTGCTATGAGAACCACAATTTTGAAATATCTGACATAGATGAGATTAAATCTTCAACACACATTTTATGTAGAGTTTAATCAGATTCAAAAAAAGAAGAGGGTGCAGAGGAAAAAACTCAAGATCAAAATGCTCAGTCTCTGCAAAAGTATTGTGTTCAACATAATGCCAAGGGTTTGGGAAAACATGTTAGGGATTGAATTCCTCTGCTGTGTGTATCAAGGAAATTGTTATCTATAACCCAAAGGGAAGACTGTGCCATGGCAGCATCTGACACCTGATCCAATGTGGTGAAATTAGAGTGAAGTGAGGGCACTCAGCAAACCCCAAGAGGCACTTTGCAGAGTTGGGCTCCAGGAGTACTTGGATCTCTTTAGTTTGGATTTACAGGATAGAGACTACACTCAGAATTTTGATCTGTGATGGAGATGGATACTGATGAGATGCCCAAGCCGATATTGGTTCCTTAGAGCTATCAGCTGTTTTTGATACCATCAAGCCTGACTAATTTGCAGACCCTCACAGGGGTAGATGCAGCCACTCTTGCATTACTCCATGCTCTTTCTGCAGCAGGTCTCTTCTGGAGGTGGCCTTTAAAAAGCCACTGCTGTCCTGGAGCTCTCCTCATACCAGCCCAGAATCAGTACCAGCAGGGCAACAAAGAAGTTGAAAGGCACTGCAGCGCTACTTCCCTAACTCTCATTAGACTGCTACTGATTTGTCTGGGGACTCTGGGACCCAGTGTCTCCATCATCCCTGTGGGCCTCTCCACCTCCAGGAGCATCCAGTCTTTCTTGGTGTGAGCACTGACCAGTCCTTTTTCTCACAGAATAGTCCTTACACTGACCCTAGTGAAGTGGGAGACACTCACTGCCTCTATGACAGGTTTCAGAGTAACAGCCGTGTTAGTCTGTATTCGCAAAAAGAAAAGGAGTACTTGTGGCACCTTAGAGACTAACCAATTTATTTGAGCATGAGCATCCGATGAAGTGAGCTGTAGCTCACGAAAGCTCATGCTCAAATAAATTGGTTAGTCTCTAAGGTGCCACAAGTACTCCTTTTCTTTTCACTGCCTCTAGCCTCCCCGGTGATGTCATCAACTTTCTCACCCAGTTTACCAGATCTCAGACCCTTATATCACCCTTGGTTTGGACTAATTAATTGCCCTAACAGCCGTGATGCCTCTGTTTATTTTGATTTTTCTTGTCTTCACCCTTTTCCCTCCTCTTCCCCTCCACTTCTATCTTCCCTTCCATCTGCATGCCTCATCTCCTTTCACATTCCTTTACTGAACTGATTTCCATTCCCTTTCTGGGGATGTCCTGTAAGATATAAGCTTAACCAGTTATGGGTATTGATTTGAATTTGATGAGGCAAAGATGAGGATAAATACATACTGCGGTCCTTAAAACATATCTTTGCTTGCCTCTAAAAACTGTATAGCCATACTTATCAGTTATCCTGGGCCAACCAAGACAAAATATCTTACCCCCTCATCCATATAAACCTTCAAAAGCTAAGAGAGTTACTTATATCTTTTTCAATCACTTTAACTCTTGGTAAATGCAGGGTATTCAGTAGATACCATGATTCCTATTTTGGTTTGACATTTTTCTATTCATTGAGTAAAGATGAATAGTCTTAATTTCTGTTTACTATCTTTGATTTCTTTCTTCTTTGTGGGGTTGGAGGGGAAAGCGGGTTTCAGAGGAGGGGCTGGCTTCTATACTCCAGTATAAATAATGATTTCATAATTATTTCTGATCTAACCCTTTCAAGATTTCATGTGATTCTGTCACATTGAGGAAGTGAAAGAACAGGGATAAGTTTTGTGAATATTTTTGGATACCCCCGGGCCTCAGAGTGGAGAAAATCTAGGTCTACACAGTCATTTTCTGAGATGAAGATTTCAGACACATAAGCATCTGGAGCACTCATTAATAACAAGGAACATTCTTTCATAGGATCTGTCTCTGGAAGAGACACTTTGTGCCCTGTTCTGGGAAGAAGACAGTAGCAAACACTAGTGGTGACTATTAAACCAAGGGGACTAGAAACAGCAGCAATAATAACATTAATTAAGAGAGATAGAATCTTAATTTGTTTAACGTGGTAAAGCTAGCTGAGTGGAAAACAAAAGGATTTGATTTTATTGATATCTGCAAGACAAATAGACAAGCTAAGAGGCCTAAGAATAAATATATTTCCCTACGCTACCAGATGTATAATTCCATGGAAACAAACACTGAGACATAAATTTCAAAATGCTAGAGGGCATTTCTAATTCATCAGCATAAGAAAGAAGGAAAATAAGTATAAATGTCACAGAAGCAATAACTCAAATATAAAGAGCACGCATTGTGTTTAAATCTTATAGATAATGTGCTAAAGATTATGTTGCACACTAATAAATAACAGTGCACATTTTAAAGTGGCAATGTGTAAATCATGCCACAGGAACCAAAAATATTAAATAGTTTTAGGTTTAAATGATAGTCTAACTAATATACTCTTCTGTTGAGTCATATATGGTGTAATTCCCACTCATGTTAAAGAGACACTGTCAAATTAAAAATAACTTTCTCAATTTTTTATTAATCAGAAGTAATACCTAAGGCTCCAATCCTGCAAGTGAATCTGGGTAAACAGAACCCCTGCACCTTGGCAGAATCCCCATGACTACATGGGGTAGGCCTAGGTCTACTCCAATTAAATAGATTAAAGAAAAAGTTATTTTTTACCCAATATTTTTCTAGTTTGCATACTTTGACAGCACTATTTTATTCTTACTGCTCTCTAATCAGTCAGTTTTCCTGGTTGTTTGTCTGGATTTTTCCCACCAACACAGGGAGATAAAAATATTATAAAAATAAAAGGAAAATACAATTGTATAATCTTCCAAATATGGTGAGAATTGTGAGAAAATATAGTACTTGAAACTCATTTAAAGAAATGGACTGGATTTCAAGTTGATGATGTCTCTTTAATGAGAATAAGTGGTAAAATCATCAACAGTTATGGGTATTATTTGGGAGGAGTAGGTCATCCAGGATCTCCCCCCATGTTTCACTCTACTTCCACACCCTCAAAGGCCACACTTTATGGAGACTTTCCCAACTAGGGAAGGGATCTGGATGGAGCTCCTTCTGGAGACAGTCAGTCCTTCTCCAAACTTCAACCCAAGTAAGTCACTAGAGAGTGATACAAAGCGCAGCCTCCACTCAGAATCCTGGTCCAGATCATCAAAGGTGTGGGAGTTAGGCACCTAAATACCTTTGAGGATCTGACTCCCGGTCTTTCCTGACCTGGGAATAGGGTTGCCAGGCCTCCAGGATTGTCCTGGAGCCTCCAGGAATTAAAGATTAATCTTTAATTAAAGATTATGTCATATGATGAAACCACTGGGAATACGTCCAACCAAAATTGGCAGCCCTACCTGGGAAGCAAGGGATCAAACTCAAAGCCAAAGCTCCAATAAGCCTATGTGTAAGTATTTTGTTCAACACACTCTCAAGCCCTGAAAACAATTGGGTTAGATATTGAATTCCTCCTTTGTCTTGTGTACTAAGCTGTGCTGCATATTCCGCAAACTGTTTTGTTAAATTATGTACATGTTTTTGTGGAAAGTTTTAAAGGATAACAAAGGATCAAGTTACCCCCCTCTCTCACAGATGCTCTGGAAAGGGCACTGAACTCTCAATTCAAACATGTACAGGATCAGAATGGGCAATGGAAGCTCCTCAGTGTGACAGTTATCTAACCTTAGACATTGCCTACTGTATTGGGAATCAACTATATTATAATTTATTATCTTCACCCACTGCTGTGAACTGGCTCTGGGTGCACATCCTGTGTGTCAATTTGCCTACACTTCACTGGTGTATATTTGTGCATCAAGCTTTCCAGGGCCTGCTTATATATCAGTTCCCACAGAACTCTTCTGAATTAAAATAATAATGCTTTTAATCACAGGAAGATATTTGTGGAGGAAAGGGGAAAAAGACGGGGGATAAGTGAAATTTCTCCAAAGTTCAAATAGACAAGTTAGCAACAATTAGTAGTAGCACTTTCCTAAAAGCAGGCACCATGTGCTGTAACGTGATGCAAATAATTGTTCCAGCAGCAGTTATATCTTCAAGCAATTCCTGAACCTTCACAATACAGATTTTCAGATATATTTGTTTATGGCTGTGGCTTACTGAATAATACAAACAATATAGCAGTATAACAAGCATGAAGCAGGACAAGAAAAATATGATTAATATCAGGATCCAAAATCTAATTTGTGTATTATATGTCCTCAAATCACCCTTTGCCTCTAAGTTACACATTTGAAATCAGGAAGACATAGCTGAATTTTCATTATCTTTGGATGCTCAGCAGTGTATTTTATAGCTAATATAAAATGCTCGCAAATGTTTCATTCATATAATACACTGCTGAGCATCCAAATATATATAGATTTTCTTTGGTAGAATCACCAAATTAGTGGTTGAGGGAACGCAGTAAAAGTAATACAGATTTAAATAGAACATTTGATATGGTGCCTCACAAAGTCTTAACTCTCAAAATTAATTCAAATTAGCTTGGATGTAAAAATTGCCATGCAAACTGAAAAGTGAAGGCATTAAGCATAACCAATCTATGTTGTTTGTAGTGTTGTTGTAGCTGTGTTGGTCCCAGGATGTTAAAAAGACAAGGTGGGAGAGGTGATACCTTTTACTGGATCAACTTCTGTTGGTGAAAGAGACTAACTTTCAAGCTACACAGAGCTCTTCTTCAGGTCTGGGAAAGGTACTCAGAGTGTCACAGTTAAATACAAGTTGTAACACATTATTTAGCATAATTAGTTAACACTATTCTAAGGGACCATTCAAGGAGAAGTGGCCCGTTAACACCCCTATGGTCACTGGACAAAACATGAGGGGTTAGTGGCTGACAGATTGTTGTAATAAACCATAAATCTGGTATCTTTGTTAAGACTATGATTTTTAGTGTCTAGCAAAGTTATTAATTTAAGCTTCCAGGCTCGTGTTTTGAAGGTGTTGTGCAGGTTTCCTTTGACAATGAGGTCTGAGAGGAGAGGTCAAATATAGAGTGATCGTTTTGTGAAAAGGGTTCACCCACCGGTGATATGGTGTTTTAGTCTTATTTTTCTGTGTGAGTTCATTCAAGAGCATGGTGATTATCTGTTTTCACCCACATACTGTAGTTATTGGGGAATTTAGTGCACTGGATAAGGCACAGCACATGTTGCGATAAGCGTGTGTAGGACCAATGGATCTTGAAAGGTGTGTTGTGGAGGAGCAGTGGATATATGCCTGCAGGTTTTGCATCTGTGGTTCTGGCAGGGACTGCTATCACTTTCAGTTGATGGGTCCTGACAGTCTTAAGTGTGTTAAGATGCATGTCCCAGACTTTCTCCTTGGAGTATATTATATGGTATCTGAGGGCCCGCCTGTAGATAACAGATTTCTTGGTGTGTTTGGGGCAGTTACTGGATCTGTGAAGGTAAGTGTGATGTTCTATGGGTTTCTAGTATATAGTTCTCTGTAGGGTTCTATTACTGAAGCTCATCATGGTGCCCAGGAAGTTAATGCTGGTGCAGGAGTGTTCTAGAGAGAATTGGATGGATGGATGGATGGTGGTTGTTGAAGTTGTGGTAGAAATCTGTAGGGAATTTAGGTTGTCTGTCCACAGGATGAAAGTATCATCAGTGTATCTCAGATATATCATTGCTTTCATGGTGCATTTGTTCAGAAATTCTTCCTCAGGGTGACCCACGAAGAGGTAGCCATACTGGGGACCCATCCTACTACCCGTGGTTGTTCCTATGGTTTGGACAAAGTATTTCTTGTTGAATGTAAAATTGTTATGGGTGAGGATGAAAGGGATTAGTTTAGGGTAGATAGCTGAGTGTTGTCCATTGTCCTGTAGATATCTGAGGCAGATACCCATTCTGTCATTGTGAGGGATGTTGGGGTATAGGCAGGTGACACCTATGTTGGCAAGGATGGTGTTCTGAGGGAAGTTGTTAATGTTGCAGAGTTTCTGGAGGAAGTTGGTTGTGTTCTGGAGGAACGGGTCATTTCCGTGGTGAGTGGTTTGAGAATGGTTTCTATGAGTCCGATATTCCTTTAGTAAGAGTGCCACGCCAGATATAATGGGCCTGCCTGGGTTCTCTTGTTCATGTAACTTGGGAAGCAAGGAAAAAGTTCCTGGAGTGGGCTCATAGGGGATGAGGATTGCAGAGGATCTCCTGGAGTTGTTTGGGGAAGGATTTAATGATATCCTTAAATTCCTGGTGTGAGGTCTTCTTTGAGTCCTTTACAGTAGGTATTGTCAGAAAGTTGTTGGTTGACCTTGTGGACATAGTCATCATGGTTGAGAATTACAATGGTGCCCCCTTTGTCTACTGATTTGATCACTGTCTGGTGACTGGATTTCAGGAACTGTATAGCTGTCCTCTCAGCAGTAGAGAGTTTGTGGTGGCCGTGATGTTTGTTAAGGATTTCATAGTCCTTTTTTTTCCTGAAGCAATCAGTGTAACAATCAAGTGTGTGGTTTTGTCCACTGTGGAGTGTCCAGTCAGATTATTCTTTTTGCTTATGACTGCCTGTCCTACACATTCCTGTCATAATATATGGTGTACCTCATCCCGTGCACTTAATGCCCCGATAACAACTATCAGAGTAGCAGCCGTGTTAGTCTGTATTCGCAAAAAGAAAAGGAGTACTTGTGGCACCTTAGAGACTAACAAATTTATTTGAGCATAAGCTTTTGTGAGCCAGAGCTCACTTCATCAACATCTGATGAAGTGAGCTGTAGCTCACGAAAGCTTACGCTCAAATAAATTTGCTAGTCTCTAAGGTGCCACAAGTACTCCTTTTCTTTCTGTGTAGCTTGAAAACTTGTCTTATTCACCAACAGAAGTTGATCCAATAAAAGATATCACCTCACCCACCTTGTCTCTCTAATAACCCATCTACACATTACAACACTTACCTGATCATAGCCAAATACCTTTCCCCTCCCATGTGAAAAATAATTCAAAACACCGATAATTCTCAACTCAAATTGTAAACCTATATGGACACAAGAACTGAAGGCTTCCAGAAAGTTTGGAATCTTTACTTAGACTTTATATGAATAATCTAATAACTTCTACACATTATAGTTCCCTATGCTGATGAATCCCTGCTCAGCTAAATTAATCTCAGCATGATCTCCCTGGAAAGCTAAATTCACCATCATTCAGTTACTTGGAATACCTTCAATTCTTTGATAGAAACACAATTTAACTCCATTCACTCTGACCTGTTGTCATTCCCATTTCTCACCACCCCATTCATTCTGCTAAATTATTCTATGTGAATTGAATATTATTTTATGTTAAATATGAATTGATAACAAAATGTTCTGGACTAGGGCCAAGAAGTTAAAAAATGGGTGCCTAACGTTAGGCTCCTATGTCCCTATCTAGGTACCTAAATAAGTGAACCTAATTTTCAAAGTTGCTTACTACCCAGCAATTACCTCTGACATACATTAAAGATACGTTTAAAATAAAATTAGTATTAATCACTATTTTATTTTATTATAAGGTGTTTTCTCCATCTGTAGATTCTATGATTCTGTAAAACAACCAGTTTATTACGGATCAAAAGTTTGGTGGATTTTTGTTTTAAAATAAAGTTTAAAAGGGACAATGCCTGGCTTTTAAATGTCTGAAGCACTAAGCCATCCATGTGCTGTAATTTGAACAAACAAAATGAGCCATTGTGTTGGTTCTCAACACTCCAAGCTCAGCACAGGTTGCCCTGTAATTGACATGCCCAGTGCATGGTAAGGGACAGGTTATTTTTAAACAAAAGAATAATAAGTATGTTTACAACTTGCAGTAAAGAGGTTTTAGCCTGACACAAAGATGTTATCTCCTTGCTTCTTGTTTATTCAAGGGAGGTGAGAAAACAAATAGACATTAATGGAGGACTTTCAGCCACCTCTGCTCTCAAACATTCACCAGCTCATCACCAAACAGTATTGTTTAGAAATTTAGAGGAGGAGGGGGTTAAAGCTTCAGCCACCAGCAAAAATTCTGCCTTGTTCTGACATCTGCTGTGGCCTAGCAATAGGAAGAGAACCCCAAGGTTGGGTCTGCACTTTGGGTGTATGTGCACTGAGTGAGAAAACCCTTGTCAAAACACCTGTTGCATGCATGCTTGGTTGTATTGCTGTTCCTTGCAAGACTTGTAAGCAATGCTATTTTTGACAGAACCATTCTAGCATGTCCACACACTACATTTCTTATTCCCCCCCCCATCCCCCACTGCTCCTCAGAGGTTCCTGTTAACTGCTGGCAATGGCCCACCTTGATTATCACTACAAAAGGTTCCTCCCCCCCCCTCCTGCTGGTAATAGCTCATCTTAAGTGATCACTCTCCTTACAATATGTATGATAACACCCATTTTTTCATGTTCTGTGTGTATATAAATCTCCTCACTGTATTTTCCACTGAATGCATCCGATGAAATGAGCTGTAGCTCACGAAAGCTTATGCTCAAATAGAAAAGGAGTACTTGTGGCACCTTAGAGACTAACCAATTTATTTGAGCATGAGCTTTCGTGAGCTACAGCTCACTTCATCAGATACATACCGTGGAAACTGCAGCAGACTTTATATATACACAGAGAATATGAAACAATACCTCCTCCCACCCCACTGTCCTGCTGGTAATAGCTTATCTAAAGTAATCGTCAGGTTAGGCCATTTCCAGCACAAATCCAGGTTTTCTCACCCTCCACCCCCCCACACAAATTCACTCTCCTGCTGGTGATAGCCCATCCAAAGTGACAACTCTTTACACAATGTGCATGATAATGAAGTTAGGCCATTTCCTGCACAAATCCAGGTTCTCTCACTCCCTCACCCCCCTCCAAAAACCCACCCCCATACACACACAGACTCACTCTCCTGCTGGTCTCTAAGGTATCACTAGTACTCCTTTTCTTTTATAGTAGTACCAGTACATTCTGTGACTTCCAAAGCAACCATTTTTACAATGGGGGTTGAATAGTTTCCAGTGTGGCTGGGTCAATCTAGTGAAGTTTTCTGTAAGTGTCCTAAAATTCCTAGGCCTATTTATTATTGCTGCTATCACCAGCTCAGACAGTGCCATGGAACAGCAATGCCTATTGTTTACTTGGCAGCTAGTTTCATAGGCATAAAAGAGTTGTGTAACTCTGGCAAAAGTAGGGGGTGGAATGCAGTAGGAGATTTAAGATTATGAGATTTCAGTCATTGGACAGTCAGACTATTACTCCAAAAGAAGCCTCAGGATGAGCGCCACATTGAAAAGCCTGACATGAGTGCTTGCTTTATGTGCGTTCTGACCTTGAGCCTTACCAAAGTGGAGCAATAGTTGTGGATCAACACATTTTTGCTCAGATGTGGGATTATGGGAGACTGGAATAAGAGTTAGTAGTTGAAGAACTTAGTATCTGTGTGAAGTTTGGCCTGCAGTGAGATCCCATCTGTATGAGAGCTGCAGCCCCCTCTCTGTCCCTCCCCCACCATGGATGAGAGAATGGAAGAAAATTGCCTTGTGAAGACAGGTTACAATTATAGAGTATCACTGGGTTTGGGGTGGTCAAGTCTATGGCTGAGGCCAATGGATACAGGTGGGTAAAGCCATACATAAAGACCAGCAGTCCTGTGTGATTGCTGTTTAAAATATCCCTGATACAGCAGAAGGGTTTGGGCACAGACTTGCCCATTTTCAAGAGTTCTGGCTTGTATGAGAAGAGACACGCTCTGCAGAAGCCTTTGATGAAAATTCTTTATTATTGACAACTATATCTGTGACAACAGGGTTCACTGACTGACTATATCAGCCAGAGTGCATTAGAGGAGAAATTGATATAGTGGGGAGCTTAGATAGAGGGGACATGGCAGAGAGGGGGGACACAGCTGGTGAACTATAGGAGGTTTGCCAGCTGAGACATTGGTGGAATGGAGCTGGTAGCTCCACTTCTGATATTCTCCCTGTAGTGGTTGAATTTTTAGATGTTTCTGACAGCACCTTCACATACCAAGAATGATTCAGACTCCGTTGTTCTCTAACCCTATAAAAACATAGCCTGTTCTGTATGTTACTTAAAACCATAGGTTTCAGAGTAGCAGCCGTGTTAGTCTGTATTCGCAAAAAGAAAAGGAGTACTTGTGGCACCTTAGAGACTAACAAATTTATTTGAGCATAAGCTTTCGTGAGCTACAGCTCACTTCATCAGATGCATTCAGTGGAAAACCATAGGTAATCAATTGAAGCACTTCCGTGTATGGTCTTGAGGAGCATTTCAAATTGATTGCTGGGTAACAAACATTACTTGACATGGTAAATTTGGCTAGTATATATAAGAGTTCCTGCATCTCAGAAACTCACTGTGACTCACTGTCTTCAAAGAGACTAGTTTTACAACCTCCAAAAGTTTTCTCTACACTAGGAAATTTATTCACTGCTGACAACAGCTGTCAGTGATGGGTGATGCTGAATCTGTGCTGAAAAAATGGATAACTTTATGTCTACACATGCAGATAAGCCATTTTCAGCACAGATTCAGCTCTTCCCATTGCTGATACCTCTTCAGTAATGTGTACATATTCCTCAGCTTAGGCCAGGGCAGGGCAAAGTACAGCCTGCGGGCTGGATCCAGCCCATCAGGGCTTTCAATCCAGCCTGTGGGATTGCCAGCCCCATGGCGCAGTGGGTCTAAGGCAGGCTCCCTGCCTGCCCTGGCCCTGCTCCGCTCCCGGAAGCGGCCGGCACCATGTCCCTGTGGCCCCTGGTGGAGTGGGGGGCAGAGGGCTCCGTGCACTGCCCTCGCCTGCAGGTACCGCCCCCCGCAGTTTCCATTGGCCGGGAATGGGGAACTGCAGCCAATGGGACCTTCGGGGGTGGTACCCACAGGCGAAGGCAGCACACTGCAGAGCCACCTGCCCCACCCCACCCCCAGGAGCCACTGCCAGACATGCTGGCCACTTCCGGCAGCGGCGCGGGGCCAGGACAGGCAGGGAGCCTGCCTTAGCCCTGCTGCGTGCCACTGCCACCCCAAAGCCGCTCGAGGTAAGCGGCGCTGGGCCGGAGCCCACATCCCAAACCCCTCCTGCACCCCGCACCCCAACCCCCTGCCTTGAGCCCCCTGCCACACCCTTCCTGCACCCCAACCCCCTGCCCTGAGACCCCTCCCACACTCCACACCCCCTCCTGAACCCCAACCCCCTTCCCTGAGCCTCCAACCCCTTGCCCTGAGCCCCCTGCCACACCCTTCCTGCACCCCAAACCCCTGCCCTGAGACCTCTCCCACATTCCGCACCCTGTCCTGCACCCCAACCTCCTGCCCTGGCTTAGACAAAGCTGACGATATTTATTGAAAGAGATTCAATTTTAATTGCAGTTACATCTCCCCAAACAATTAGGCTATGTCTTCATTACAGCCTACGTCAACATAACTTATGTTACTCAGCGGTGTGATCCTCCTGCCCCGCGAGCGACATAAGTTACACCGACATAAGCATTTGTGTGCACAGAGCTGCTCCCACTGACATAGTTTCTGCCATTCATGGAGGTGGGTTTTTCATGCCGACGGGAGAGCTCTCTCCCATTGGCATAGAGCATCTTCACCGGACACGTTGCAGCACCACAGCTGCAACACGGTACATGTAGACTTGGTCTTAGCTAATAGAGACCTAATTTGAATAACTATTTTATAGTTTGTTTAAAAATAACCTTCCCATTTTTTAAAAGTTTGAATTAAAGAAAACATTTCACACTAGAACGCCATTTAATCACCTTTGTTCTTACTCTGTCTAGGGCCTGTCCACTTGAGAAAAAGATCCCAAATGCAGTTATTCTTCCTCACCTGCCATGCAGATAATACCACTTCTGTTGTTGAGTCCTTGCAATGTCACCTCCCCCCCTACCAAAATCATATTTAGGATTCTCACCCTCTCTGTCAGGGCTCTGCACAAACTCACCTGCATGTCTGCCCTTTTATCTCCTCTCAGTATGTTGGACCACTTTGGTCCATCAGCATTGTCACAGTTTCATCACTCCATTGGCTTCTGCCTCTCATTCGTGTCCTCATGCTGTCCCTCTGTCCCTGGGATTGAGCTTCTTTTCTTAATACATGAAGTACCCTTCCTTGAAAATTCCTCCTAAAAAAATTTTCTTTGACAAAGTCCTCAAAAATTAACCCATCTGAATGTTATGCCACCACCATGCCAATTAAAACAAGTTGAAGTTATCTGCATCCGCTATGCTCCTAGCATACTTTTTGTCTGAACTTTATCTGACTGTTAGGTTTCATAGTCATAGATTTTAAAGTCCATAATGAATATACTGGTATTATCTGGTCTGAACCTCTGTACAATTTCAATTAATAGATTTTCACTCAGTGATTCCTGTGTCAAGCCCATTACTCCAGGTTGTGTTAGAATATATCTTTTAGAAAGAAATCCACTCTTGTTTTAAAGACATTGAATGATGGAGAATGCACCATATCCCTTGGTAAATTATGCCAGTGGTTAATACTCTGACTGTTAAAAATGTATGCCTTATATCAGATTAAATTTGTCTAGATTCAGTTTCTAGCAACGGGATCTACTGATGCCTGTATTATACTAAGCCATCCTCTACCATCTGAAATCTTCTCCCCCTGTGGGTATTTGCAGATCATGATCAAGTCACCTCTTAGTTTTCTTTTCAATAAAACTATTAGATGGAACTCCTTAAATCTCTCACTATAAGGCATGTTTTCCAGTCCTCTAATCGTTCTTGTGGCTCTTATCTGAATCCTTGCCAAGTTTTTTAAACATCCTTTTTGAAGTTTGGACATCAGATCCGGACACAATATTCCAATAATGGTCTTACCAATGCTGCATACAAAAGTAATACCACCATTCCACTCCTACTCAATATTCCCCTGTTTATGCATTCAAAGATCATTATTCGTCTTTTGATTGTACGTTTCTCAGGGCAAATGTCATGGCTAATATTTTCAGACTTGGCTATAATTAGACAAATCCATATTTGACACCTAAATGAAAGTGAACTGATTTTCAGTGGTGCTGATCATTCACAATCCCATTAAAGGGAAAGTCAGATGTATGTGCTCAGAACCTCTGAGAAGGCAAGCCACCCTTACGCTACTGAGATCCCTGAATCTGGATTTTGGTGCCTTATTTCAGGCTCTAGATTTGAAAATGTTAGCCTAAGTTTTATTTGGGTCTTATACAGTGCTGGATTTACTGTCAGTGCTTAATAATAGCAACAATAATCAATAGCATATACCTTTAAAGTCTGTACAATATTATTTAAATCAAAATCATACGTAAGCTGAAAAAAAATGGCATGGACACTAGTTGGTTACTTTATTAATGTTGCGTTTAGAGTTGGCCAGAAACAAGAGTTCTGTTTTGCAAAAAACTGAAGATTTGAAATTTGATTTTGTTCTGCATTGAACCTTTTGAAATTTCAAAAATTTTCATGAAAAACAGAGAGCAACCCCCACCAGTATAGCTAATAGACTGCTTGTTAGAGCACTCTCCTGGTTCAAATCTCTACTCTGCTTCTATCCCATATCCAGTTAGGGTCTTTTTCTCTCACACACAATGAATGTTCATTCATTTACAAAGCATGGACCAGTTCCAACAGAAGAGATTACTCTGACTCAGGCAGAGCAGGGACTTGAAACTGGCTCTTGCTCATCCCATGTGAGTCCCCTGACCACTGGGCTGTTCTAGAGTCAGTCTCTCATTCTTGCTGACCAGAATTCCTATCCTAGACCTGACAATCTTCCCAATAAAAGCTGCATAGAAACCAATACATTTCTGGAGAAAGTATTGATTGCCGCGAATCAAAGACATTTAGTTGAAAAATTCCCAACCAGCTATAGTTGTTTTGTTTCAAAGGATGAATTATATGGTAGGACCTGCATGCTGGTAATTTTTTAAGTCAAAGGTCTTATTTATAACTGAAATGAACTAGATTTTTCTAAGCAATGTGTATCACCCAGCACAAAGGGGATGGGAGGAGACCCTATCAAAATGGAATGTCATCAACAGTGTACTACATACATAAATGATTTCCCCGTGCCCCTGAGCCCCATTCTTTTTTCTCATCACAATCTATAGCATTAACAAAGTGAGTTCTGTCCAAGACAATGCCTAAAGGCAGGTGCCAGAGATGTTAAGCTGTCCTTATTAACAAGTGAACAACTTCTTGCTTCCTACTTGGAAAAAAATCTTAGATAAAGTTTACACTGTGTGATAAAGTTCCTCCTCTACCTTGGTGGGTCTTGCACTTATTGGCGGATTTGCTCACCTTGGAGCTTCACGGCAGCCCTCAGCTTGGCCGTTTTTCTGAACCCACAGTCCAGGTCGACTCCTCCTGTGTCTGACCAGGAGTTGGGAGGTTTGGGGGGAACCCGGGCCCGCCCTCTACTCCGGGTTCCAGCCCAGGGCCCTGTGGTATGCAGCTGTCTAGAGTGCCTCCTGGAACAGCTGTGCGGCAGCTACAACTCCTTGGGCTACTTCCCCATGGCCTCCTCCCAACACCTTCTTTATCCTCACCATAGGACCTTCCTCCTGGTGTCTGACAATGCTTGTATTCCTCAGTCCTCCAACAGTCCGCGTTCTCACTCTCAGCTCCAAGCATCTCTTGCTCCCAGCTCCTTACACGTGCACCACAACTGAAGTGAGCTCCTTTTTAAACCCAGGTGCCCTGATTAGCCTGCCTTAATTGATTCTAGCAGCTTCTTGATTAGCTGCAGGTGTTCTAATCAGCCTGTCTGTCTTAATTGTCTCCAGAAGGTTCCTGATTGTTCTGGAACCTTCCCTGTTACCTTACCCAGGGAAAAGGGACCTACTTAACCTGGGGCTAATATATCTGCCTTCTATTACTCTCCTGTAGCCATCCGGCCCGACCCTGTCACAACTGCTAGAGGTAGTGTAAACTTTTACTGAAGCAAGGGAAGTAAAGAGAGTGAGAGGAATATTATGCTATGGGTCATCTGTTGGAGAAGATAGTATCTCCAGAGGTGAGAATAGAAAGAATATCCAGGCCTAAGAGCATCAGAGAGAATTGTAAACAGTAAGGCACCTCCCTCAAATCTACAACTGGTTGAAAAAACAGAAAAGAAAGAGACTGTTTATTCCATTTTTTATTGTAATTTCAAAACATTTTAAAATTTCCAACTAGCTCCACTCAAACCATTTTTTGTGTGTGCATCTGTTGAGGGTTTAACCTGTGCCAGAGGAGCCTAGGCCAGGGACCCATTAATTGTGAGTCAGAGATCTTTGCTTCTGGATTTCAGACAGAGCTGGCTGGAAAATGGAAATCCCTTCCCACAAAAAGTTTTGTGGTTTTGAAGGGAAAAAATTGTTCCCAACCAGGACAACAAGTCAAACACAATTTTTTTGTTGGGACCAGTTTTCAAGAAATACTGTTTCAGGAGAAATTTTTGGTATCCTGGCTGCCCACAAAGTAAAATTGACAAGAGCCTTCCAGCCTGGCTGCTATGGAGGCGGAGAGGCAGGGGGTTCAGTTCTCCCAGGTCCAGCAGCCAGAGAACCCAGCTTTTCAGCTTCTCCACCTCTCTCCCATCTCTGAGGCCAGAGAGACACAGAGCAGGGTGCTCAGCCTCTCCACAGCTGGGGCGGGGAAGTTTGGGGGGAAATAAAAAAGAGATAGAAGATTCAAAAGTTACAATATTGGACAAGTTTATGATTTTGTTTTAATGAGTGAGTGAGTGAGCTGACAAGATACAGTGTGAAATCCAGGCCCCATTGAAATCAATGGCAGCTTTACCATTGATTTCAGTGGGGCCAGGATTCACTTATACAAGTCCTGATACTCTGCTGTTGGTTAAAACAACGAGGAGTCCTTAGAGACTAACAAATTTATTTGGGCATAAGCTTTGGTGGGCTAAAACCCACTTCATTAGATGCATGGAGTGGAAAATACAGTAGAGAGGTATAAATACACAGCATATGAAAAGTTGGGAGTTGCCTTACCAAGTAGGGGGGTCAATGCTAATGAGCCAATTCAATTAAGGTAGAAATGGGCTATTCTCAACAGTTGACAAGAAGGGAGGAAAAATCATTTTTGTAGTGCTAATGAGTTCAATGTAATCAAGGTGGCCCATTTCAAACCGTTGACAAGAAGGTGTGAGTATCAGGAGGGGGAAAATTAGTTTTTGTAGTGACCCATCCACCCCCAGTCTTTATTCAGGCCTAATTTGATGGTGTCCAGTTTGCACATTAATTCCAGTTTTGCAGTTTCTTGTTTGAGTCTGTTCTTGAAGTTTTGTTGTTGTAGAATTGCCACTTTTAAGTCTGTTACTGAGTGTCCAGGGAGATTGAAGTGTTCTCCTACTGATGTTTGAATGTTATAATTCTTGATGTCAGATTTGTGTCCATTTATTCTTTTGCATAGAGACTGTCTGGTTTGGCCAATGTACATGGCAGAGGGCATTGCTGGCATATGATGACATATATCACATTGGTAGATGTGCAGGTGAACGAGCCCCTGATGGTGTGCCTGATGTGGTTAGGTCCTATGATGGTGTCCCTTGCATAGATATGTGGACAGAGTTGGCACGGGGGTTTGTTGCAGGGTTTGGTTCCTGGGTTAGTGTTTTTGTTGTGTGGTGTGTAGTTGCTGGTGCGTATTTGCTTCAAAAACTAACTTTCCCCCTGCTGTTACTCACACCTTCTTGTCAACTGTTTGAAATGGGCCACCTTGATTACATTGAACTCATTAGCACTACAAAAGTGATTTTT
This sequence comes from Eretmochelys imbricata, assembly GCF_965152235.1. Taxonomy (NCBI): domain Eukaryota; kingdom Metazoa; phylum Chordata; order Testudines; family Cheloniidae; genus Eretmochelys; species Eretmochelys imbricata. The sequence goes on from NC_135575.1 coordinate 92,894,537, forward strand.
CCTCCCTTCTTGTCAACTGTTGAGAATAGCCCACTTCCACCTTAATTGAATTGGCTGATTAGCACTGATCCCCTACTTGGTAAGGCAACTCCCATCTTTTCATATGCTGTGTATTTATACCTCTCTACTGTATTTTCCACTCCATGCATCTGATGAAGTGGGTTTTAGCCCATGAAAGCTTATGCCCAAATAAATTTGTTAGTCTCTAAGGTGCCACAAGGACTCCTCGTTGTTTTTGCTGATACAGACTAACACAGCTACCACTCTGAAACCTGCTGTTGGTTGCTTTCCTGATGCAGCTCTTCTCCATGGCACGTTAATTAATCCCATTTATGTGCCCATTTACAAATGTGAAAAGTACACCCTCTGAGTTTAATCCCTGAATCCTATATATGGCAAGGAAATCTCTACCATTGTCTTTTCTCAGAATTTCTGGCCATTCAGCTTTTCAATAGAAGAAGAGAGCTTTCCCAATCAACAAGGTGACCATAAAAAAAGCCACACAAAACAAACAAAAATACCAATCCATTTGTTTCCTTTTGTAAATCATCTCTAGGTTTCTTTTTGTTTGAGATTAATATGTCACTAGGATCGTGTTCAACCATGTTTCTATAGGTAGGTGATAAATCTTCAATTTATATAGAATTAATACACAAATGAAGACATTCTTCAATGTGTGTAATGGGCAAATAGAGCTCTAGCAACAAGCATAAAGAGTCACAAGGTAATATATTTTTAAGTGCAATTTACTCCCTCAAAATCTTCACATTCCCATTTAGAATCTCCTGCCTCTAAATGAATAAAGTTACCACTTCCACCTAAAGCTTTTAAAAATCCCCACTTGAGCCATTTGAATGTGTGCCACTTGAACAAGTGTTCTGATCAGTGACACAGAATTCTTCCCAAACAATTGGTCTAATTTAAAATACAATTTACCACCTCCTAAAATATCGATAGTACAGATTCCCTCTCCAAAGTGCTTTCTGGTCTTTCCAAAGTATGAAGCACATTGAAAGTCTATATATGTACTCAAACCAAACAGGATAAAGGACATTCCATTTTCTAAAAGTGGTTTATAGAACTTATAGTTAATTGGTTAGAAAAAGTCACAGCACAATCAAATTTATGGACCTCTCTCACTGTTTTAGTAGCCCCTTTTAGATAGTCAGTTGTACCAGCAGATGTTGTAAATTAGTGATGAGAAAATCACCGAAGGCCTGGCTCTGATCTCACAGATATAATTTTTAAACCCCTGCAACTCCACTGGGTTCGTGGATTTACTTTTGATTTAAAACAAGAGATCACAACTGGACCTTAAGAGCTTGAGTTTAGTTCAGAAAAGCCATCCAAAAATGTGGACATACATATTCCTGTGGTGGAGGGAGGAGACAAAGGAACACTGTCCAGCCTTCAACACTAATATCATTGCTCATGCATCTAAGCATGTATTTTGAAGGACTAGTTCCTGAAAGAGTAAATGTTATAGGTGTCATCCATAGGTTGTCAAGCTCCAGAAAGAAGGTTGTGGTCTTCCAAGGTCCACCCAAGTGAGCTACCAAAGTAAATCACTGCTCAGGGTAGGCTGCACAGATGTTACTATGATTGCGCTTCCCTCTGAACTGAACTGGGCACTTGATGAGGGGATGCAGATGGGGAAGAAATGGTAGAACTTTCTCAAATATCATCCCATCCTGGTACTAAATTAAGACATTATTCAGAGTAAGTTGTGCAATTCTGATTCTCCCTCATCTCTCCCTCATCTCTCTGAAGACTTATTTATACAGAGAAATAAACTAGCGTAACTATACAGATAGAATTACACCAATATAACTCTCCTGTGGACACACTTATTCCAGAATAAGGGCAGTTCCACACAACCAATTTTTGCCAGCATAGCTATGTTGGTTCAGGGTATGATGATATGGTATGATTCCTGACCAACATAGCTGGAATAAACTATGCCAGCAAAAGTGCAGTTTTTCTGGTATAAATGGTGGCCACACTTCGGACATGCCTACACTCCTTTTCTTTTTGCGAATATAGACTAACACAGCTGCTACTCTGAAACTTGCGAGTTAGAGCACATTAAAGGAGCCCCGGGCGCACTAGCTCATGACCCGTCCACACTGGCAAGGCACGTAGAGCGCTCTGACTCCACAGCTAGAGTGCTCCTGGTACTCCACCTCGGCGAGTGGAATAACATTTTGTGTGCCCCCGCTGGAGCGCTGCGGTGCTAGTGTAGATGCCCTGGTCCTATAGTGCGCTCTGATTGGCCTCCAGAAGTGTCCCACAATGCCTGTTCTAGCCACTCTGGTCCTCACTTTTAATTCTACTGCCCTGCCCTCAAGTGACCAACTGTCAGACCCGCCCTTTAAATTCTCTGGGAATTTTGAAAATCCCCTTCCTGTTTGCTCAGCCAGGCATGGAGTGCTCTCAGCGCATCATTCCAGATGACCATGCCTCCACGTGCCAGGCGATCCCCAGTATGGAGACATGGCGAGGTGCTGGACCTCATCAGTGTTTGTGGGGAGGAAGCTGTCCAGTCCCAGCTGCACTCCAGCCGTAGGAATTACGATACCTTTGGGCAGATATCAAGGGACATGATGGAAAGGGGCCATGACCGGGATGCACTGCAGTGCAGGGTTAAAGTGAAGGAGCTGCGGAATGCCTACCGCAAAGCCCGCAAGGTAAACAGCTACTCCGGTGCTGCCCCTGCAACCTGCCATTTCTACAAAGAGCTGGACGCAATACTCAGGGGTGACCCCACCTCCACTCCGAGTACCACCATGGACACTTCAGAGCACAGTACAACAAGGCAGGAGGAGGAGGAAAGCAGGAGTGAAGGTGCTGAGGAGGAGTGGGGGGACAGCCCAGCATCCATAGATGTATGCAGCCAGGATCTGTTCTCAAGCCAGGAGGAAGGTAGCCAGTCACGGCGGCCAGTGCTTGGGGAAGGACAAACACCAGAGGAGGTTCCCAGTAAGCGGCTTTTATTTTGGGGAGGAAGTTATTTGGTGCGGGCTCTTGGGGTGAGGAGGGTTAGGGCTGCATGCATGCCTAGATGCGGAATAGGGCGTTGATGTGCTCTCTCACATCGTGGTAATCAGCCTCAGTGATCTCTTCAAAGGCCTCGTCCAGAACTTGGGCAATGCGCTTGCGCAGGTTTCTTGGGAGAGCCACTGTGGTCCTTGTCCCAGTAAGGCTAACTTGTCTGAGCCACTGTGCCGTGAGGGGCGGGGGGACCATTGCTGCACACAGGCAAGCTGCATATGGGCCAGGGCAGAATCCGCATTGCAGTAGAAGACCCACCCTTGCTTCCCAGGTCACCCTCAGGAGCGAGATATCTTCCAGGACGAACTCCTGTGGAAAATGTGGGGACAGTGTTGGCTCTCCCCAAGGCACAGAAACTCAGAGGACAGTACAGCCGTGAAACAATCAGTCACGCTTGACCCTGTGCTTACTCACCATTTTGGGGCTCCATGGGTTATGTGAGCTCGCTTTGGAATGGGCAAATTATGCTATTGTCTAGACCAGAGGTTCCCAAACTTGTTACACCGCTTGTGCAGGGAAAGCCCGTGACGGGCTGGGCTGGTTTGCTTACCTGCCACGTCCGCAGGTTCAGCCGATCACACTGTGACCGTTGTTCACTGCTCCAGGCCAATGGGAGCTGCTGGAAGCGGCAGCCAGTACGTCTCTCGGCCCGTGCCACCAATGGGAGCTGCGGGGGTGGTGCCTGTGGGCAAAAGCCACATGGAGCCGCTTGCGTGCCTCTGCCTAGGAGCTGAACCTGCTGGCTGCTTCCAGGGCGCAGCATGGTTTGCGGTGCCAGAACAGGCGGGAAGCCTGCCTTTGCACCCCAGCTGTGCCGCTGACTGGAAGCTGCTGGATGTAAGCCCATGCCCCAACCCCACACCCCAATTCCCTGCCCCAGCTCTGAGCCCCCCTAAACCTGGAGCCCCTTCCTGCACCCCAAACTCCTCATCCCCGGACCCATCCCAGAGCCCGCACCCAAAAGTCGACAAAACAAAAATCACCAAAGGGTGTTCACACTTTCTCCCTCTGTTGACAGATCATGTCCACATTGGGGACACCATCATCGACAGGGTGAGCCATGCACCGTGAGTATATATCCCACCGTGCAGTGTTGTGGGAAAGAAGAGCTGATCGCTGCACATCTTGGGATTCTCTCTGAGTTCTCCCGCAGCCCCCTCAGCTGCCAAGAGTAGCATCAGGAGTAGCTCGGTGAGCTCTCCGTGCTGGGAAATGGCAAAGCAGCACAGCAGTCTGTCCCTCTCCCTTTGCAGCAGCTGTCTGCCTGCTGCTGTGTTCCTAGTGTAGGGCAGAACAGGAGCATTCCAATGATTTGCTCTTTGCTTGTTCCCCAAAGGGAGCAGCACACAGATACTTCCCGGAGCTTTGAAAGGGGAGGGGCGCATGCCTGCAGGGCAGCAGAGATCAAAACACTGAGGAGAGCAATCAGGGCAGGCATTGTGGGATACGGCAGAAGCCAGTTCTGTTGACAAAACAATCAGCAGTGTCTACACTGGCTCTTTGTTGACAATAAAGGGAGGGGAAAAGACAAAAATCTCTCACAGGGTGGAAGGTTTTGGCGCCAAAACTGGCCATTTTTCACAACAAAAGTCCCATTGTAGTGTGTATGCTCTTGCTGTTTTGTCGCCAAAAGGCAGTTTTTGGTGACAAAAGTTGCCAATGTAGACAAGCCCTTAGGTGTCTATGTCCTTATTTGTTATGGTTGCGAAGAAAACCTGAAAAAAATGTTAATTATATATAACTGATGCAGAGATATCTACTTGAATCTGCAGAAAGCTTGGAATGATAGCTCTGAGAGGTGTGATCTGCCTCATTCATCTCAGTGAGGTGTTAACTCTGAGACCAGAGATAATGATTTATATGTCAACACCGTTAACTGTTTAATTCCTCCTATAAGGGCTTGCGTACATGGGGAAACTTTTCTGGCATAATTACACGAGTATAATTATTCTGCTGTAGTTATACCAGTATAACTTCCTACGTAGACACTCTTAGGCCAGTTCCACACTAGGAGTGCTTTGACCTTATAGCTATTCTGTACTACACGAGAAAAGTATTCTAAGGGCATGGCTACACTTATAGATGTAGAGTGCTTTGAGTTAAACCCACCTTTGGAGAGCGCAGTAGGAAAAGCACTGCAGTTTGTCTGCACTGACAGCTGCAGGCGCACTGGCATGGCCACATTTGCGGCACTTGCAGCGGCATTGGGAGCGGTGCATTATGGGCAGCTATCCCACAGAGCACCTCTTCCCATTCTGGCGCTGTGGCTTGTGTAAAGGAGGCGGGGGCTGCGGGGCATTCTGGGTCCTGTCCCAATGTCCCATGATGCATCGGTTTGCATCCCAGCAATCCCTGTGCTTCCATCCACATTTGGTGCCATCTTTCAATGTTTTTTGTACTGTGCTCTCTGTTCCCTTTCGATTTATGGGAATGGAGCATGAACTGCTGAGGAGTATGCTGACGAGTCTCGCCAGCACGTCATGTTTGGCAGTAGTATTATTCCTTATGATCCAAAGTGACAGTGAGGGCTCCGACAATGATATTGACTCGAGTAACGCATATGACATGAACGCTGCTTTTGGGCTCAGGAAACAAGCACTGAGAGGTGGGATCACATCGGCATGCAAGTCTGGGATGACGAGCAGTGGCTGCAGAACTTTCGGATGAGAAAAGCCACTTTTATGGGACTGTGTGAGGAGCTCACCCCCACCCTGCGGCACAAGGACACGAGATTGAGAGCTGCCCTGACAGTGGAGAAGCGGGTGGGCTACTGCAATCTGGAAGCTGGCAACTTCAGACAGCGACCGATCAGTCGCTAACCAGTTTGGAGTGGGAAAGTCGACCGTTGGAATCGTGTTGATGCAAGTTTGCAGGGCCATTAATCACATCCTGCTCAGAAGAACCGTGACTCTGGGTAACGTGCATGACATTGTGGCTGGCTTTGCACAAATGGTTTCCCTAACTGCGGAGGGGCGATAGATGGCACACGTATTCCAATTCTGGCACCAGCCCATCTAGCTTCTGAGTACGTCAACCGGAAGGGGTATTTCTCTATGGTTCTCCAGGCGCTTGTGGATCACCGTGGGCATTTCATTGACATAAAACACAGGCTGCCCCAGAAAGGTGCATGACGCACACATCTTTCGGAACACTGGCCTATTCAGGAAGCTGCAAGCCAGGCCTTTTTTCCCAGACCAGAAGATCACCGTAGGGGAAGTCGAAATGCCCATTGTGATCCTTGGAGACCCCTCTTACCCTTTAATGCCATGGCTCATGAAACCCTACATAGGGAGCCTTGACAGCAGCAAGGAGCAGCTCAACGACAGGCTGAGCCAGTGCAGAATGCTTGTGGAGTGTGCTTTTGGCCGTTTAAAAGGCCGCTAGTGCTCTCTGTATGGGAAGCTGGACCTGGCCGATGACAGCATCCCCGCAGTTATATCCGCGTGCTGTACTCTCCATAACATTTGTGAAGGGAAGAGTGAATGATTCACTCAGGCATGGAACTCGGAGGTTCAACACCTGGAGGCTGAATTTGAACAGCCAGAGAGCAGGGCTATTAGAGGGGCCCAGCGCAGGGCTGCAAGGATTAGGGATGCCTGGAGGGAGCAATTTGAGGCTGAAAGCCACCCGTAATGTCTGGTGCCCTGCACGGGAGTGAAGTGCAATGGCTCCAATGTTTGCTACGCTGACTTGCAGTGCCTGTTTCTGTCCTGGGCTAACATATCTTTTACTTTATGCAATAATAAAGAATGTTTTCAAAGCCAAAAAATCCATTTATTGAAAACAAAATTCATTTACTGAAAAGAAACACAACAGCTTGGGAAACAGAAAGGGCAAAGGAGTGGGGTGGGGAATGGTACAATCACAGATTTGCGTATGTCCTGTTATCATACTCATCCTTCCTGTTTGGAGTGCTGTGCAATGAGTGCTGCACTTCAGGATGGCTATACTGCATGGTAATGGGGGTTGAGTGCCGTGGGAAAGGGTCGTAGTTTTCAGGGCTGGTGGTGAAGCTACAGGTGTTGGAGGCAGCACCTCCTGCTGGCCAGGACATCTCCCCCCTCCAGCTCCCATTGGCCAGAAGTGCAGTGCTGGTGCTCTGGGTGGGGGCAGCACACAGAGGCCCGGGGCCCCTTGCTTACAAGCTGGACCTGATGCTGGCCACTTCCAGGGCTCAGTGCGGAGTCAGAACAGGTAGGGACTACTAGTTTTTACTGGCCGGCCACCAGGGTCCCTGGGTGCTGAGCAAGGTGACACGGTGCCTTTTATTCTGCAACCCAGTACTAGGTCGTGACCTAAACTTTGAAAACCACTGCTCTACACCCCAGAGTTAGGTCAACATAAGCATTGACCTAACTCTGTAAGTATCTACATTACAATGTAGCTTCCATCAATATAACTCGCTCACTACACTGACTTAAAAACTCCATCTCCGCAAAAGACTTAGGTCGATGTAGTGTCAGTGTAGACACTGAATTGCTTACATTGACTGTTGCTGCCTTTCAGAAGCCATTCCACAATGTCCCACACTGACAGTTAAATCGGGGCAAGTGATCCTGGTGAGGACACACACTGCCAACACAAGGAGTGTAGTATGGACATGCAAAAATGATTTAATTACTGCGCTGGCTGTACATTGATGTAATTTAGGTCAACTTAATTTTGTTAGTCTCTAAGGTGCCACAAGTACTCATTTTCTTTTTTCAGGATCAATGCTTTGCTTAATACCACAACACTAAGATTTATTTATAGAGAAAACAATACGTTTATTATCAAAGATTCAAGATTCAAATGATAGTAAGAATATTGCATACAAAAGGTTACATATAAAACAAATCGTAATCTGCTTTCTAGAGACTAAACTTAACTGAAAGGCTAACCTCCTGTCTAAAGAAGTTTATCTCACCCCCAAAATCCTCTGCCGCATTTTCAACCAAGGTTAGTTGAGGTCCTATTTTCAAGAATGTAAATGCACTGCCCATTTACTTCCTAGGTGCAGGATAAGGAAGGGGGTGTCTTTGCCTTCTACTTATACTCCCCAAAGTTCATTGTCCATTTTCTGAGACAGGATAATCCCTTGTGGCTTGTTTTTCCTGCATGCTCCTTTCCTGTTGACTTCACATCTCTCTGTTGACTTCATATATAAATAGGTATCCATTTGTATTAGCTTACAATGCTTAATTTACATCCCGACAGAGAGAGGGGTGAATAAACATCTTATGTCTGACAGAAAACCTGTTTCTGCTGGTGCCTGATGCCTTGATACAGAATCTAAGAACATATTTTCAGCATATACACACACATTACTCCTTATCTGTAAACAAATTTTACACTGCTGTTAATGACCAGTGTGACCCCAGCTTTCATTTGGGACCTCATATGACATTCTTTGGTGAACCAGAATGTACATAACAGAATCAGGACATTCCTGTAATCCCTTTGCTGGTTGGCGTTAAAGGTTTCTTGGGTCACAGTGGCAAAGTCCAAAATGTAGATTCTCAAACCCCAGTTCAGCTACTGCCTAACCTAGGGCAACTACAATAATACAAAATCAATATAGCACACATTAAATGGATTAAAAATTGGCTAACTGATGTGTCTCAAAATGTAACCGTAAATGGGGAATCATCTTCGAGTAGGTGTGTTTAGTGAGGTCCCACAGGAATCAGTTCTTGGCCTTACCCTATTTAGCATTTTATCAATTACCTTGAAGAAAACATAAAATCACTGATACTGTACAGTTTGCAGATGGCACAAAGATTGTGGGAGTGCTAAATGATAAAGAGGACAGGTCGCTGATACAGAGTTATCTGAATCACTCAGTAAACTAGACGCAAGTAAACAAAATACATTACCGTAAGGCCAAATGTAAAGTCATACATCTAGTAACAAAGACTCTAGGCCACACTTATAGGATGGGGAACTCTATCCTGGGAAGCCATGACTGTGAAAAAGACTTGGGGATCATGGTGGATAATTAGCTGAACATGAGCTCCCAGTGCAACTCTGTCACCAGAAGTGCTAATGAAATCCATGGATATATTAACAGGTGTTACAGTTTGTATGGTAACACCCATTGTTTCATGTTCTCTGTGTATATAAAATCTCCCCACTATATTTTTCACTGTATGCATCCGATGAAGTGAGCTGTAGCTCACGAAAGCTTATGCTCTAATAAATTTGTTAGTCTCTAAGGTGCCACAAGTACTGCTGTTCTTTTTACAGATACAGACTAACACGGCTGCTACTCTGAAACCTGTCATTAACAGGTGAATATACCAGGGAAATAACAGGGGAGCAAGAATAGTGAGGTTATATTACCTCTGCATTTGGCTTTGGTGCAATCACTACTAGAATACAATGTCTAGTTCTGCTGTCCACAATTCAAGAAGGATGTTGATAAATTGGACATAGTTCAGAGAAAAGCCAAGAGAGTGATTAAAGGACTGGAAAATTGGCCTTACAGTGATAGACTCAAAGGAGCTCAATCTATTTATCTTAACAAAGAGTAGGTTAACGAGTGACTTGATCACAATCTATAAGTACCTATTCGGGTAGCAGAAATTTGCTAATAGAGGGCTCTTTAATAAAATAGACAAAGATTAACAAGATACAATGGTAGAAGTTGAAGCTAGACAAATTTAGACTAGAAATAAGGTGCAAATTTCTAAAGGGCTAGTCTACACTGGCACTTTAAAGCACTGAAACTTGCTGCACTCAGGGGGGTGTTTTTTCACACCCCTGTGCAAGAAAGTACCCGTGTAGACAAGCCCTAATAGTGAGGATTATTAACCCCTGGTAAGTTCCAGTAACTATGGTGAATTCTCTGTCTCTGGGAATTTTTAAATCCAGATTGGAGGTTTTTTCTAAAATATATGCTCTAGTTCAAACAGGAATTAATTCATGGAAGTCCTATGGCCTATGTTATACAGGTCAGACTAGATCAGTGGTTCTCAACCAGGGGTACATGTACCCTTGGGGGTATGCAGCGGTCTTCCAGGAGAGTACATCAGCTCATCTAGATATCTGCCAACTTTTAGAACAGGCTACATAAAAAGCTATAGCAAAGTCTGTACAAAGTAAAATTTCATACAGACAATTACTTGTTTATACTGCTCTATAAACTAAGTACAATATTTATATTCCAATTGATTTATTTTATAATTATATGGTAAAAATGAGAAAGTAAGAAATTTTTCAGTAAGAGTATGCTGTGAAACTTTTGTGTTGTTATGTCTGATTTTGTAAGCAAGTAGTTTTTAACTGAGGTGAAACTTGGGGCATAGGCGCCGTTTCCGTGGGTGTTCCAGCCCTGGAGCACCCACAGAAAAAAATTAGCGGATGCTGAGCACCCACTGGTAGCTAGCTAGCTCCCCCCAACCCCTCCAGTGCCTCCTATCCGCTGGCGACCCCCCCCCAGATAAACTCCTTCTCCTCCCTTCCCGTGCCTCCCGCCTGCAGCAGATCAGTTGTTTCATGGTGTGCAGGAAGTGCTGGGACAGGGCACGCTCAGGGGAGGGGGCAGAACTGGGTGTGAAGAGGTGGGGTGGGGGCAGGAAGAGGCTGGATGGGGGTGGGGACTTGGGGGAAGGGCTGGGGTGGGGGCAGAGCGTGGGGCAGAGTGGGAAATGGGAGTGGGAAGAGGTGGGACAGGAGTGGGGAAGTTGGAGGAAGTGGTCGGATGGGGGCAGGAATGAGGAGTTGAGCACACCCAGGCCCAGAGGAAGCTGGCACCTATGACTTGGAGTATGCAAGACAAATCAGACTCCTGAAAGGGGTACAGTAGTCTAGAAAGGTTGAGAGCCACTGGTTTAATGTGTATAATGTGTGTGTTTAACATGTCTCTTCAAAAGTGGTCAAATTTAAATTCCTGCACATGCTCCTGTTCTGAACTAGCCCATGATTAGCAAATGCTAAAGAAATAGTTTTTTGTTCTGGGCTGGTGTTTAGCAATGAGGGCCAGAATGATTTGACCTAGGTTTATTACTACATCAGTTCAATTGTTCACATAGCATGAATGCCAGGGCCAGATTCACCAGTAGGTTCAAACTGTTTTGCACCACTCTGGAAACACACGGCAGCTGTAAACCTGGCTTACTTGGCCAGTGAATCTAACTGAGATTCCTTTTCAGATTAAAATATTGCACATTTGTTTAAAAATTCACATATATTTAGTGGAACATTTATTTAAAATAAGGGGGGATGCATTACAGTATTATTTTAACAGAAAATGTACAAAAATGTGAAGAAACGGGATATTTAGACCAAAGATTTTTTTAAAATGAAATGTTTAAGGGGATGTTCACATTTAAACTGCTACAGTAGCACAGTGGCAAAGCTGCAGCAGTTCCACTGTAGTGCTTCCATATAGCCACTACCTGTGCCGATGGGAGGGGTTCTCCCGTGGGTATAGGTGATCCACCTCCCTGAGATGCAGTAACTGAACTGATGGAAAAAGAAAAGGAGGACTTGTGGCACCTTAGAGACTAATTAAATGAAGTGAGCTGTAGCTCACAAAAGCTCATGCTCACATAAATTTGTTAGTCTCTAAGGTGCCACAAGTCCTCCTTTTCTTTTTGTGGATACAGACTAACACGGCTGCTACTCTGAAACCTGTAAATTGATGGAAGAATTTTCCATCAACCTTCACTGCCTACACCGGGGCTAGGTTGGCATAGATGTGGATTTGTCACACCCCTGTGAGCCGTAGCTATGCCGATGTAAGTATCCAGTGCAGACCAGTCCTTTATCACTTTGGAGTCTGAATCTCATGAAAATGTGTGACTTAGGCTCCAAAATGATTGAGGCCTCAATTTTGAGAGGTATTTGGGTTATCGTGCTCGGCTTGGTGCCACACTTAGGAGCTTGACTGTCAATGGAATTCACTGTCAATGGAATTCACTGTCAATGGAACTCCTAATTGCCTAAATTCTTTTTGAAAATGAGATTTAAGCTTCTTAATCAGTTAGGTGTTGCAACACTGAGCACAGCAGCACCTAAATGTCTTTTACAAATTGGGCCTAAGGCACTTCTGAGAATTTTGCCCCAAGACTCACACTTATATGTTTGTAAAATATAAGAAACAACAGTCTCCATGTTGCTCTCCTGAGATTAGTTCATATGAAAGAGATTTTGCAAACATTGGACAGAGATTGATGATAGCAGGATGCTGGTGGCTTCAGGTGTTACTTAGTAGCTCAAGTTGTGCAAATATAGTCACACCACATCAAAAGATAAATGAAGGGCAGTAACAGGTAAGTACACTGATAAGCCTGGTCAGCCGGTGGCATTATGTTCCAAAAGAAATACATCATATTTGTGCGTTACAAATCAGTGATCTGCACCAGCTAATTGAAAACTGTAAATACATTAAAATTGTCATTTGATACTGAAGTCTGATTATTAAATTGGATTAAAAGCTTGTTTTCCAAATGGGAAGCTACGGTCTGTCTGATTTATTAAGGCTTAAATCCACCCCTGGAGCAGGCAGGGCCCTTAGTTGCAGGAAGTCTACCAGGGAGAGGTTGTGGTGGCACACCAGTTGCAACTTCTCCTCTACCCACAGACATGCAGGGGACCAATACAGTCCAAAAGGTCAGTTGTGTTGGCAAAGGGTTGCAGAGCATGGCCACGGGAACTTTCAATGAGACTTACAGCTTGTCTACTCAGACCCACTCAGGAAAGTTAATCCAAGTTACCAAAAGGTGAGAGTTTAAAACAGATTAGTTAAACGTAGTTAGGTTGGTGGACCTTTTAAGCATAGACTAGCCTTAGGCTCCCAAGTCATTTAGGTGCTTTTGCAAATTTTACCTTATGTAGATTTATACAGAATTTAGATCTGCTGAAAATAGCATCCCGGCCTTTATACTGAGCTTTACTACAGTAGGCAGTATCAGAATTCCACAGTTACTTTTTAAAGATACATAATGCTTAAGTTAACATTGTTGAAAATACAGAAACTCTGCCATTGATATTTAGGAAAACATTTTCAATGATACATAATGTGCAGACTTACAAAAGGTATTTAGGCCCTAACGATGCAGATAGGTGCCTCGTGGGATTTTCAGAAGTGCTTAAGTGAGTTAAGTGCCTAATTCCTATTGGCTTTCAACAGGAGTTAGGTGCCTAACCCTAACTCAGCCTAAGGGCTGTCCTGTTTCCTTTGAATCTGCATTTTCCAATGGAAACCTGGACTGGTGGAAAATTTTCAACCAGTTCTAATTATGACCTTTCTTGACTGCTGATTCCACCATGCATTGCCAAAGGCAGGAGGTTTTGCCATCCATATTGCAACTGAATAAGATGAGTTTCCAGTCAAGTTATGCATCCTTTATGAAGACAAACCCTGTATTTTATGGGCCAACCCCCCCCCCACACACACACACACACAAATCCTGAAATAATCTGCTGAGAAAAAAAAAAAAACAGAGAAAAAGATTAGATGTTTAAAGGAGAGCAACAACAAACGAGAGGATCTGTTGGAGTGAACACTGAATCCGAGTCCATACAGCATTTTGTACAACAGTCTTGCTTACTGCCCTCATAAACAGCCGTGGGTCTTAAGGGTAGGATTTTCGAAGTGCTCAAAGTGCTAGGTAGGGCTGGTCAAAAATGTTCTGTCTAAACCTTTTGTCTATGGGAAACTGGGTTTTCAATTAAGCAAAATTTTTGGCAGAAAATGTCTGCTTTCCACAGATTTTTGAAGGTTTCAGCCAAAATTGTTTAGTGTTTGACTGAAAATTTTTGGTTGTTTTTGAGTGTGTGGTTTTTTTGGTCTTGTTTTTCAACAAAAAAGTCAAAAACTTCTGCTAAAAATTTTGGTTAAAAATGAAAAAGGTTTCATTTTCATTGAAATCTTCCACCCGGAAAAAAAGATCCCAGCCAGCTCTAGAATTAGGATTTCATCTCCCATTGAAAGTTAAAGCATATTTTTCTCGGATATATTTGTCTGCATTTTGGGTTAAGTAATAAAATCTATCTGTAAATTGTAAAATCTAGACTGATGTTATTATTGATCCCTAAACTGAAGTCAATTTGTTCCTTTCACAAAAATAGAGAAACAACAGTTTTGATTCACCAGCAGCCAAACAAGCATAAGAACGTAAGCATACCTTTGAAAACCATACTGCAGAAATGTCTTCGTGTCTCTCTTTGTTAGTGGAAGTTACATAACCATTTCACTTATCATTCCATTATTTAATTGTGTGCATATTTTTGTTGTACAACATTTTAAAAAAAACACACCAAAAGTGAGGCCTGATCCTGCTGTTATGTATGCACATGAATGCTTAATTTTAAGTATGCAAGTATCCCTATTAACCAAGTTAAGCATGTGCATATGTCTTTTCTGGAACACGGCCTAAATTAAAAAGGAAATACAGAAGCTTTTCTCCTAACCACTGGAGCGCAACTGCAATGGAGCACATTTCTGGAGAATATTGAAGAGAAGAAGAGAAATGTGTGATACGAAGCACGTGCTTCCCACATGATTTAACTGACTAAACTCAAGATGAATACTGGTTATTCATGTTTCAGAAATATGTATCCTCCCCATTAGCATTTGTTATACATCTATCCACACCCCTAATTCATTTGATACAATCTAGAAATAAATGATCTGTGGAAGTCCCTGAGGACTTTCAAAATGAAGATTGCTTTAATATTACAGTCACCTATTTTTTCTTACCTGAGAAATATGCAATGAAAATTCAGAAAGGAAAACAAGAGTAAAAGCACAAAGGTGGTATATCTGTTTCTGGGAAACTGCTATGTGATAAGATTAAAAGTATTTTCTAAATTGACATTTTTAAAGAAAAGGTTAATATTTTCTGGAGACTTTGTGGATTGAAACACGGACAGTTTTTATTGTAAGTATCAATAGAGTGAATTCAGAGTAACTGTACTGACAGCAGTTGAAATAATCTGGGTTAGAGCAGGATGAACTACAAAAACTATACTGATTTCAGAGTAACAGCCGTGTTAGTCTGTATTCGCAAAAAAAGAACAGGAGTACTTGTGGCACCTTAGAGACTAACCAATTTACTTGAGCATAAGCTTTCGTGAGCTGTGAGCTGTAGCTCACGAAAGCTTATCCTCAAATAAATTGGTTAGTCTCTAAAGTGCCACAAGTACTCCTTTTCTTTTTTTTTTTTCTTTTTTTTTTTTAAAAATACTGCCACTATTTGGACTAATTTACCAATTGTGGTGTTAGTTGTGAATGTTTAGAGCTGCCATTAGGGGACATAGAACAAGGAGGCAAGAGTGTGCAAACAGGAAATACAGTAGTAAAATCAGTCTTGCATTCACTTGCCCAAGGTGTGCTGGGTCTCTAATCTGTACACAAGCAAATTTAGTTCAACCAATGTTCTTTTCTTTTGTGTTCACTTTTCACAGCAATTCAGATGTTTGAGTTTATTTGCCACAGATAATCATTACAAGTGCATGTGACTTTGAAATTTAGAAATATCCACAGAAAATAAATTTAAATTCACATTCATGAGTATTTGCACTCCTCCAGTCAGGGAATTTAGATACCATTTCACAACTAAACAGTTCACAGCTAAACACAGTTTGAACTGTGAATATTGATGACAAGGTATGTGCAGCAAACTATTCATAATGATCAATCTATAAAAAAGAAATGTATTAAATCCTCTAACATATATTTCAAAATTTTTCTGGAAACCATTTTCTGATACTTTTACATCAACTTAGATTCTCCTTTTTGGTCAGGTGATGTACATGATGATATTAATAGTAATTAGAGTGGGAACCACTAGGGATAGGCTCCTTCTCAGCATTGCACACTGCACATGCACAGTGTGAAATCCTGGCTCTGCTGAGGTCAATGGGAATTTTATCATGGGATAGAGCTGGGCAGAAAATTTTGAATTAAACTTTTTTGTTGTCAGAAATGACAATTAATCAAAAACAAAACAGGGATGGTTTCAACAAATCTCCCAACCAGATACATTTTTGAAAAATAAAGTTTCAAAATTGTCAAAAGGTTTGATTTTGATATTTTTGAAATAAAATATTGTTTTGCCAGTTTGAAGGAACATTTGGTTTAGAAATTTAAGCTAATTAGACCCCCAAAAAAGAGTTAAGAAAAGGAAAAGGCTGGATTTAAACATTTTGAAATTTTCTAAATGAAATGTTTCAATTGACCCAAACTGAATTTTTTCCCCTTTTTTTATTCATGAAAATTTGAGACAGACTTTTCATCCCAATTTGGGACAGGATTTTTTTTTTTTTTTTTTTTTTTTTGAACTTTCAAATAGAGCCAGGACAGGAAAACCGTTTCCCATGTATTTCTACTATTGACTTTACTGGACCCAGGCCCACCGACAGTAATTCCGGGCCCCAGAGCACGATAGTCCATGGACCTCCCAGAAAGGGATGGCTGAGGTTTGATTCGTGCAGGGCAGGCTGGAGCTGGGCCCCACACGTCACCACATGTGTGCGGAGCTGGACCACATGCGGTGGCTGGTGCACGCATGCACAAGCCAGGGACACAGTCCCCCGGACATTTGCGTGGTGCTGTGCCTGCACTGGCTGGTGCCCAGTGAGCTGCTGGGCGTGCTCTTCCAGCACGGCCAGCCTAGGCACCAACTCCATGGGTGCTCTGGGGCTGGAGCACCCACGGGGAAAAAATGGTGTGTGCTGAGCACCCACCGGCAGCCCCCCTCCTAGAACCTCTCCCTCCCCTCAGCGCCTCCTGCCCACCGGTGGGCCCTGCTGATCAGCGCCTACCCCTCCCTCCCAGCACCTACCGCCTGCTGCGGATCAGCTGTTTCGCGGCATCTGGAGGTGCTGGGGGGGGGAAGGAGGAGGAGCGAGGGCACAGCGTGCTCGGGAGAGGGGATGGAACTGGGTGGAGAAGGGCAAGAAGAGGTGGGGAGGAGGTGGGGGAGGGGTGGGACCTTGAGAAAGGGGTGGCATGGGGATGGGGCCTGTGCAGAGCTGGGGAGGAGCACCCCCCGGAAGATTAGAAACTCAACACCTGTGATGGCCAGGGTTTCCACATGCCTACCTGGCTGCCTTCGCTGCCGCCCATACCATCCCGCACATGCCTAGGAGCCCTGCAGCCCACCTTGGTGATTTAGGGGCCTTTTAAATCACCCTCGCTCCTGTGCAATTGCCCATTTGCCCCCCTCTGTCAGCGGGCCTGGCTGGACCCAAGATGTCACTCATATGCTGTTCTTTGGTTGGTGGGCTATTTGGGGGCATACAATTCTTTTAGTTAAATTTCTTCTCTTGCCCCTATTGTCTTCCTCTTTCTGCATCCTGTCAGTGCAAGATGATGCAATGTTGTGTCACCACATAGTGTTGAGACTCATGACAACAGCCACAAAAGCTAACGGGCTCCCTCTCCTACTTTGATTTATTTTAACTGCCAGAATAGAGCCACTGAATATTAAGGCATTCAGCTCAGCTTTCCAACACACAAAAGAATTATTAGCTGTGAGAGCCGCAGTTTACATGCTGAATGGTCATGGGATTATGGCTAGCCACTCAAATAATTTTTGAAGGAGTAGGCATGTAACAATGAGTTGATGTCATCAATAAGAATATACAGCTAGCACAATATATGTAGGAATCCAACTTGGGAGTAGAGTAGAAATGCTACCACAGAACTCTGCTGCCAGTCCCACTACATCAGACAGTCAGGATGATATTACATCAGGGAAGGAGTCTTATTTGGTAGGTAACAGGGTTGGAAACTGCAGCACTATGGACTAGAACTAGGGCACAGATTTTTAAAGATATTTAAGCTTTGTGCCTCTCAGTGTTTCAGTTATGAGTTTAAGCTCCAGGCTTGTCTTTTAAAGGTATTGTGCAGGTTTCCTTTGAGGACGAGGACTGAGAGGTCAGATACCTTTCCCAAACCCCGTCTTCTGGCCTTCCAACAACCCCCAACCTTTCCAAGCTCATCATCAGAAGCAAACTCCCCACAGACCAGGACATACCAACTCAAAATGCCACCTGCCCTTGTCACAGCAACAGATGCAAATCCTGTAGACATACCTCCAGGCTACAATGATCAATACCGCTCAAAACACACCTTTCAAGATCCATGGAATCTCATCCAGTGCACTAAATAACCCAATAAATTATAACAACTATGTGGGTGAAACAAGACAGTCACTACGCTCTCAAAATGAACTTAGAAAAATGATAAAAGACAAAAGCACCATATCACTCCATATCTGACCTCTCAGTCCTTTATCCTGCACCAGCCTCAGCAACTCTAAATGTAGATAAACCCTCATGGACTTAAAGACATTGGATTTATGGCTCACTACATCCTTTGTCCTGCAATAGCAGAGGTATTAACTGCCCATTTCGCATTGAATGGTCTCCTACAAAGTGTGAACTCCTTATCTGTTCCACCTTGTATTTAGCTGTAATACTCTGAGTTCCTTTCCCAGACCTGAAGAAGAGCTCTGTGTAAGCTTGTCTCTTTCACCAGTAGAAGTTGGTCCAATAAAATATATTACCTCATCCATCTTCTCTCTCTAATAGCATGGGACCAAGATGGCTACAACTGCATTGCAATATAGAATTCTATTAAAATTTTACTGCAATTTTAATGAGGAAATACAATGTTAAACCCTGTTATGTCCATTGTGCTTTTAATATGTATTGGAATAATGAAGGATTTTAAAACCAGCAACGATAATATTCTTTTGAGGTTTGCAATCAACAGACAACAGCTAAGGAGGTGGAAATTAATCCGATTAATGAATCGGATTTATTTCCTAAGGAATGTAAATTCATTTGCCTAGTTTGTATCCATGAAGTATCTTGATTGACCATTGTATTACAATGTGTAACATAGTGATAACCACACATCAAGAATTCTGGAGCATACAAATATTAAAAAAATGGAGGGAAAAGATCTATTTACCTTAGGATTTTCTATGATATCCATCATTGTAATATCTAACCTAAAGGTATTTAGGCATCTAAAGATGCAGATAGGTGTTTGCGCACTTTTGAAAATCCCACTGGGTGCCTATCTAGCTGCCTAAATAACCTTTAAAAATCTGGCCCAAGGGTTTTTTATCAACGGGTCTATAGTGAGGCCACCATTGTTTATGCAGGACAGATGCCCAAGTAAAATACGTGGCAATAATATCCCCAGTATAGACTGTGTTATGAAGGCAACACAGAATTTTATCAAGACCTGTTCATCCTAAACAAAACTACTGAAACCAAAATGAAATCTTTAAGGATGAGGATCCCAGCTGAGATGAGGCACACATCCATTCACCAACAATATTCGGCCAGCACAAAGCTCTATATGATCATTCCAATCCCACGGAAGCAATGTTTCCTTTGTGACCAAAACAAAAGAAGCAAATGGTTGTTAGTACAGTGGTTATAGCGCATGAACCTAAGTCATGTGTAGCAGAGGAAAGCTCAAAATGACTAATGCTTTAGTGCAGACTGCAACAAAAAGAATAATAAAATGATCATGAGGAGTTACTGTATAATGATAAAAAGAAAAGGAGTACTTGTGGCACCTTAGAGACTAACCAATTTATTTGAGCATAAGCTTTCGTGAGCTTTTTTTTTTTTTTGTAGCTCACAAAAGCTTATGCTCAAATAAATTGGTTAGTCTCTAAGGTGCCACAAGTACTCCTTTTCTTTTTGCGAATACAGACTAACACGGCTGTTACTCTGAAACTTGTATAATGATAGATCAGTATTTAAATGACTGGTATTATTAAAACATCATTGGTGAATAGACTGTTGAAAACTTTACCGTGACTGAAACTTCAAAAATCCTGGCGATGTCTAAATATTTGTTCTACTTTTAAAAAGTAGTCATTGATGAATGTGATCTATTCTGCCTCAGTAACAGCTTTATCAGCAAATCAATTAGAGTGTTCTTATTTTGTTAAAACCACAGACATATCCTTTCCCTTCCATTAGCCTATAATGGTGTAAAACAGCACAATGGGCTTAAACCTCTGTGTTATAGGATTTAAAAAAAAATAATATATCTAGTCAATGGAATTTCAGAGCCTAAATGGTGATTGTGCAACTCTACTGTACAACTGACCTACTAGCAAAACAACCAGCTTTTCAACTTACTGTGGGTTATAATCAATATGCTTCTTGACTGCAATGCAAGATAAGACTATGGCAGTTTTTAATGTCAATGACTCATTAAATAAAACCAAACTAGCACATATAGTTGTTATCTCCTCTCTATAATTCCTCAAATGAACATCCTCACAACTTGAAGGACACATTATTGTCACGGAATGGCAAAATATACTACATCTGAGAACTATCTAGACTTCTGGTAGCCAAAGAAAGACAAACTGGAACAAATTAACTCCACAGTAAAATCAACACAGTTGCATTCAGAGATGGATTTGGCTTATTATATACAGGTCTGCAGTCAGTGCTTAAGTAATATTACTGTAGTGCAATGAATGAATAAAGGCCACTGATCATAATTACTTCTCTCTTGCTTTATGAGAGAGTACTCTGTTTTGCTCTTACACAAAGAACAACCTGAGACTTCACTGAATCTATTCCAAAACTACTTTCAGTAGGAGCTAGTCCATTGATTTCACCGTTGAAATTATTAATATCCAAGGCTGCAACAAATTTTGATCATGTAACTTTCAGCCCAGTGAAGCACTGAGTCAGTGTGATATGTGTTACAATAATGCATAATCTGTCTGCTGCAGCAACAAAAATATAGTTCTCTGACAACATTGTGGTGCAGAAGCCCATTTGTGGTTCGCTACTCTGCGTCAGCAACTCTTGTCAGGCCCGACACACTCACTCCACCTCACACCCGGGTGTTATGACATTTATTTAAAAGGTGACATGTAATATATAATTTGAAACTGCTCATTAATGTCATTGGGAAATGTTTGTAACTCCTCGGTAGGTGAAATTATGGATACTCTCTGGTATTATGGCCTGGAGACTGTAAACAGACAAAGGTGACAAAACAGGTTCCTTCTGTATAAAGGGGAAAGAAAATACACTGGCAGATGCCCTGTCCAGGAAAGAGGTCTCTGACCCGCTGCCTTTGGGTCAGCCAGTGGCTAACTCTGCTGCAGCTTTGTAAGCGGGGAGGTGTGACCTGAAGAGCAACCCAGTGCCAAAGGGCAATTTGCTCACTGGTATCAGGTAATGAGTTTCAGCTGATTTGGCTAATTCAGTGTACCCCTCCCACTATGGTTATAATCTGTATCTAAAAGGTGACATGTAATATGTCATCAGAAAACTAATAACTCACTGATCATTAATATTCTTGCATGATGTACGCCCAGGGTGCAAACAAAGAGTTATGAATATGTGCTAGAATTATATTCTTAAAATGTGTTTGGCAAGCAATGCATAAACACAATCTGCTTTAGACAAAGTAATGTGTATTTGCCTTTCTGACCAGCTTGGTCATCAGGCAGAGCCAATGAAGCTCCATTAGCATAGAAGGTAAACAAAGCTATCAAACTAACAAGTGGGGGAGGAGACACCCTGAAGTCTGCACCTCAGCAGGAGGGAGAACTTGGTCTGGGTTTTACTTTTCAAGAATACTTTGCAAAGGTTTACTGGTCTATAAAGCCAAGGGGATTGAACCTCAAGTGATAAGTGATTGAATTAACTGATTGTACACAATATTTTCTGTACTAAAAAAGTGCAATGAGTGAGGTGTTTCAGGAAAGCCTATGACACACTGGTGATTAATATAGTCATAAAATGTATGTTCAGTGTGTGACAAAGTTCCTCCTCTGCCTTGGTAGGTCCTGCGCTTATTGGTGGATTTGCTTGCCTCAGAGATTCACAGCAGCCCTCAGTTTGGCCACTTTTGCTAGTGGCTCAAACCTGCCGTTCACTCAGCTAACCTCATCACTGGCCAGCATGGGAAAAAGGAAGAAGAACAATCCCCGCAGTCTCTGCTGACCCACCTAGTGGATCAGGGAACAGGCCAGAGACCTTCCCCTCTGGTGGAACCCACAGTCCAGGTCAGCTCCTCCGGTATCAAGTAGGGAGTTGGGGGAATGGAGGGATGGGGGGAACCCTCTACTCCGGGTTCCAGCCCAGGGCCCTGTGGTATGCAGCTGTCTACAGTGGCTCCTGTAACAGCTGTGTGACAGCTACAACTCCCTGGGCTACTTCCCCATGGCCTCCTCCCAACACCTTCTTTATTCTCACCACAGGACCTTCCACCTGATGTCTGATAATGCTTGTAAACTTCTCAGTCTTCCAGTAGTACACCTTCTCATGCTCAGCTTCTTGCACCTCTTGCTCACAGCTCCTCGCACACACCACAAACTGAAGTGAGCTCCTTTTTAAACCCAGGTGCTCGGATTAGCCTGCTGATTCTAGCAGCTTCTTGATTGGCTGCAGGTGTTCTAATCAGCCTGTCTGCCCTAATTGTTTCCAGAAAGTTCCTGATTGTTCTGGGACCTTCCCTGTTACCGTACCCAGGGAAAAGGGACTTACTCAACCTTGGGCTAATATATCTGCCTTCTATCACTCTCCTGTAGCCATCTGGCCCGACCCTGTCACAAGTGTTAATACTGTACAAGGATATTCGTTGCTAGGCTGTACAGCCTGTGTCCAAACAAAGGGAGAAGGAAATTTCACAGCTATTTACCTGTCTCCTATATAAATTAAGCCTGGTGGAATCACAACAATGGAAGCCCCATTGACATACAATGGGATGGGAAGACCTTAGGAATGAAAAAACAACATGAGGCTATACTGCCTCTTGAAACAGGGTCATTGAACTTTGGAAGGTACAAGCAAAGAGAGAAGCCATATTTGGCATCCATCACTAGACACACACAAGGGAACAGAGCTCTTGCAAGCTGAAAAAGATGGGTCCTTCAACCAAGAGGCAGATATTGAAGTCTCTGGAAATTGCATATAGATGCTTGTGAGTCACAGCAGCAGGGCATTTCAGAAACCCATGGTCGCAAGGCAAGTGGTGACACAACCCCTTACTGGTCTGGATTGCACCCCAGAGTGTGACACATTCAGATAGTTTTTCTTTCCATACCACAAGTAAGCGGAAGGGTGGTCTTGTGATGAAGGCAGTGGACCTGGGAGATCTGTGCTCAATTCCGCTTTGGCACAGACTTCCTGCGTGATCTTTGACAAATCCCCTAAATTCTCTGTACCTCAGTTCAACCACCCGTTGTCTATTTAGATTGTAAGCTCTTTGGGGCAGGAACCGTCTCATCTAATAGGCAGTGTTGCCAACTCGCAATTTTATCACGTCTCATGCGATTTGATGTTGGCTTAAAACCCCAGCTCCTGGAATTGTGCAATTACCTGAGAATCTCAGCACTCATTAAGAAACAAGTAAGTTTCCAGCCCTCATGGTTGCGGATAGAAGTTTGAAAGCATCACATGAGCGTATCCTAAAGATCAGAGGCAAGAAGGAAAATTACAAGGACCCAACATGTTTTAAAACCTCAGAGTTCTTTTGCACCCAATTCATGATTTTTGAACACTTGGAGTTGGCACTACTGTATATGTATGTGCAGCACCTAGCACAATGGGGCCCTGATCTCAGCGGGGGCCTAAGCACAACTGTAATATTACTAGTAAGCCCTATTCTGTGGGATATGTCTTATGCCCCAATTCTGCATTTGGCTCTGCTAATACAGTGCCTTCCTCCTGTGTGGTGCCCTATAGAAGTCACTGAAGCTCCACAGGGCTCCACACCAATAGATTAGCAGGGTTGGGGCCTCAAAGAATAATTATCCTCAGACCACCTGAAAAGGGAGGGTGTTTATCCTTCAAGAATTCTTTAATTCACATGTATTACAGGTCATATTTCATTGCTTGTCTGGTCCAGGAGAGACAGCACTAGACTCTTGTCCACTTTTTTCCCACCTCAGTGTAGTTTCTCTCTCTCTCTCTCTCTCTGTGGGTGTGGATTTTTTGAGATAAAATTTGGCACTATCCATGGCAGCTCACCACAAGCACCTACTCCTGCTGCTGGCCCAACCCTACCAACTGAGTGGTGTCTCAGCTGATAGGAGAGTCCTTTTGCTCTTCCATTTTACCACCAAGGCTGCATAGAAGAGTTGCTGTGCTGTGGAGCACTTGTAAAATTTCAGTCGTGCTCTTGGTGGGAAAGTAGCTCCTTGCAATGACTCTTTCTGCTCTGTGGCACCATTCTCATCTGGTACCGGCCTGCTTGCAATAAGCTACCTCTCCCTTCTTCCAGGTTAGACTTTCAAGACGAACTACTCCACTGTCATTGCTCTAGACTTAGTTGAAACATTTTCACTGACATTTCATTTAAGTGAAAAACCGGGAGAGTAGGGATAGTGAAAACTTTCCTAGCAAGTGTTGTCCATTTTCTGACCAGCTGGTCACAACATTTTCATCTAAACAAAATGTTGATCCAAGGGTGCAAAATCCCTCACTCCCACCCCCAAAACCCCTCACATTTCTTTTGGTTTCTCAGCAGTTCCGCATTGTTCCCAGTAGCCTCCTTCTCCCTCTCTATATCAGAAGAACAGGTCGGTCATTTGGACCCTTTTGGAGCAGTATCTAATATTTTTCAGTACATGTTTCCCCGAGTCATGCTCATTTACTAGAATGCATCATTGGCATGTTTTTCGTAAATGTAGCTCTTCATTCCTATTCACTGCTACCTATCCTTTGATACACAAGTATCAAAGCAAGGTAGCTGCTGCATCCTGAAGATCTCCTTTTTTAGACTATGGTGCAATGATTGGCTGTAATCTGTTCAGGGGAGTGGTCTCTTTTTGTGTGATTTATGCTGGGCTAAGCATAACCTTATCTTTTCAGATAAGTGTTGTGGCAGGAGTGCACCATCACAAATCACCAGACGGTTTAAGTGAGAGATATGCTCCTACCTCTGTCACCTGCTTCAGCCCTTCTTATTCAGCTTCTACCCATGCAACACAGAATTTGGCCACCGAGTTTGAAAATACTGGCCTCAAACCTTTTTGTACCTCAGTTTCTGCATCTGTAAAAATAGAATAATACCACATACCTCACTGAGGGGTTCTGAGGCTTAATTCAGTAATGTTTGTAAAGTACTTTGAGATCCTTCAATGGAAAGGGCTACGTAAGTGCTAAGTACAATATAAGTAAAATATGGCTGATCCGATTTGATTTGAGTCAGTCCCAGTTAGAGTGACCAGACATCCCAATATTATCAGGACCATCCTGATATTAGGGGCTTTGTCTTATATACGCACCTATTAACCCCCCGCCCCATGCCCCCTGAAAGAAAGTGTCCCGATTTTTCTCTCTTGCTATCTGGTCACCCTAGTATCAATTCTTGGTTACTTCCATATCCTGGCCTTGGGGTCTATTTTGTTGATCCAAAATAATGTTTAGTCCATTAACAGGTATGGGTGGAGGGCATGTGGGAGGTAGCAGTGTGCTTTTCAATTAGGTTATGATAGAAAACAGTTTGGAGGACATCGAGGTCCTAGCAGGGACCATGCTACAGAAACAGAGGGATCCTGTACTCTTTTTTTTTTTTTAAATATGGTAAATGCCCATGAAAAATGCTGGACTGATAGCACAGGAGACTATTTGCAGAACAGAAATATTGCAGGCTCCTCAAACTGCTCTGCAAAAATGACTCAGCTCTCACTTGGAGGCTAGTCCAGCTCCCATGCTCTGCCCTTTCCATCCTTGGGCTCTTCTTTGCACAGACTCCAACAAATGTGCCAGTCACTGCAAATCCGGTTGTTGGTTTTGGAGTTCTACACTCCAGGCCTGTCTTTCTATTGACGGCAGTGGCTACTGGATTGAGCTTTCTGAGTCTCTCTGTGAAATAGCATTCCCAGATGCAAGTTTGGATATCATCCAAAGTACGGTAACTGTCTTCTTAACAAATAAGAACCAGAACCTCTTGTCATATAGAAACACAGTAGCAGGGGTATCAGCAACGAAAAGTGATAACAAGAAATCTTCTCAAACATGCTTTAACTACTTAATATCTAGCACTTGCACATCCAGCCGCAATGCTAAAGGATTTAAACAAGAGCAGCATGGAGCCCCTGTCTGTATAATAAAAACAAAGTCTGAAATTTTAAAGAATCAATTCTTAGTCTTTGGGGGCAATTGTATTAATTGGCCAGTTTGAGACCTTACCTGTCCCAGTAATCTCTCCTCTCCATCCACATTCTTCCTTGAATGTAGTGAGCAGCTTTTTCTCTGAAGTCAAAGACTTTGGCCCTTCCTGGAGGCCCAACCCAATTCCTATTGGAGGAAATTGAAAGAATTGACACATTAGGGCCTGACCCTGAAAGGTACTGACTCAATCCTGTTTTCTTTATAGCGCCAAGTGTCAGTTGTTCCATGTATGTCACGAGAACAGAATAAAATACCACCTGGTGAAGGAGCTGCATTTTGAGCATGTGGGCTGCCAGTTTGTTCACCCTCCAGTCTGCTTTAAGTTTGTAATACTGTTCTGCTGGGGTTTGGGGGAAAGCTCATTGAAGCTGGTGGGTGTAACAGCTGCCCTTCATTCAAGATAGATGTAAGATGCAATTGAGTGCCTTTTGGAGTAAGACAGCTGAAACACAAGAACATAAGAATGGCCATACTGGGTCAGACCAAAGGTCCATCCAGCCCAGTATCCTGTCTACCGACAGTGGCCAATACCAGGTGCCCCAGAGGGAGTGAACCTAACAGGTAATGGTCCAGTGATCTCTCTTCTGCCATCCATCTCCACCCTCTAACAAACAGAGGCTAGGGACACCATTCCTTACCCATCCTGGCTAATAGCCATGAATTTATCCAGTTCTCTTTTAAACCCTGTTATAGTCCTAGCCTTCACAACCTCCTCAGGCAAGGAGTTCCACAGGTTGACTGTGCGCTGAATGAAGAAGAACTTCCTTTTATTTGTTTTAAACCTGCTGCCCATTAATTTCATTTGGTGGCCCCTAGTTCTTATATTATGGGAACAAGTAAATAACTTTTCCTTATTCCCTTTCTTCACACCACTGATGATTTTATATACCTCTACCATATCCCCCCTTAGTCTCCTCTTTTCCAAGCTGAAAAGTCCTAGCCTCTTTAATCTCTCCTCATTTGGGACCCCTTCCAAACCCCTAATCATTTTAGTTGCCCTTTTCCAAACCTTTTCAAATGCCAGTATATCTTTTTTGAGATGAGGGGACCACATCTGTACACAGTATTCAAGATGTGGGCATACCATGGATTTATATAAGGGCAATAAGATATTCTCCATCTTATTATCTATCCCTTTTTTAATGATTCCTAACATCCTGTTTGCTTTTTTGACTGCTGCTGCACACTGCGTGGGCGTCTTCAGAGGACTATCCACGATGACTCCAAGATCTCTTTCCTGATTAGTTGTAGCTAAATTAGCCCCCATCATATTGTATGTATAATTGGGGTTCTTTTTTCCAATGTGCATTACTTTACATTTATCCACATTACATTTCATTTGCCACTTTTGTTGCCCAATCACTTAGTTTTGTGAGATCAAAACAGAAATTAAAAGGTACAGTGACTAGAGTGAAATCCCTGCAAGCTGCGTGGACACTTTTCAAAGACACCATAATAGAGGCTCAACTTAAATGTATACCCCAAATTAAAAAACACAGTAAAAGAACTAAAAAAGAGCCACCGTGGCTTAACAACCATGTAAAAGAAGCAGTGAGAGATAAAAAGGCATCTTTTAAAAAGTGGAAGTCAAATCATAGTGAGGTAAGTAGAAAGGAGCATAAACACTGCCAAATTAAATGTAAAAATGTAATAAGAAAAGCCAAAAAGGAGTTTGAAGAACAGCTAGCCAAAAACTCAAAAGGTAATAACAAAATGTTTTTTAAGTACATCAGAAGCAGGAAGCCTTCTAAACAACAAGTGGGGCCCCTGGACAATCGAGATACAAAAGGAGCAGTTAAAGACGATAAAGTCATCACAGAGAAACTAAATAAATTCTTTGCTTCCGTCTTCAAGGCTGAGGATGTTAGGGAGATTCCCAAACCTGTGCCATCTTTTGTAGGTGACAAATCTGAGGAATTGTTGCAGATTGAAGCGTCACTAGAGGAGGTTTTGGAATTAATTGAGAAACTTAACAGTAACAAGTCACCGGGACCAGATGACATTCACCCAAGAGTTCTGAAAGAACTCAAATGTGAAATTGCGGAACTATTAACTGTGGTTTGTAACCTGTCCTTTAAATCAGCTACTATACCCAATGACTGGAAGATAGCTAATGTAACGCCAATATTTAAGAAGGGCTCTAGAGATGATCCTGGCAATTACAGACCGGTAAGTCTAACTTCAGTACCGGGCAAATTAGTTGAAACAATAGTAAAGAATAGAATTGTCAGACACACAGAAGAACATATATCGTTAAGTAAAAGTCAACATGGTTTCTGTAAAGGGAGATGTCTTACTAATCTATCAGAGTTCTTTGAAGGGGTCAAACAAACATGTGGACAAGGGGGATCCAGTGGACATAGTGTACTTAGATTTCCAGAAAGCCTTTGACAAGGTCCCTCACCAAAGGCTCTTACATAAATTAAGTTGTCATGGGCTAAGAGGGAAGATCCTTTCATGGATTGAGAACTGGTTAAAAGACAGGGAACAAAGGGTAGGAATAAATGGTAAATTTTCAGAATGGAGAGGGGTAACTAGTGGTGTTCCCCAAGGGTCAGTCCTAGGACCAATGCTATTCAATTATTCATAAATGATTTGGAGAAAGGGGTAAACAGTGAGGTGGCAAAGTTTGCAGAAACAATAGGAGCCAGTGCCCAAAATGCAGGCCACATACAAGGCTAGTCAGGAGCCAAGCTAAGTGGGCAGAGGGGTTCCACTGGGGCTGATAGGAAATGCATAGGGCTGAGTATTGTTCTGGTAGAGCTGTGTGTGCATGTGTGGACAGAAGCAGCCAGAAACACCACAGAAGCAAGCAGAGAAGGCAGTAAAACCACAACCAGAGAAGCACTTATTGTGTGACCCTAAGATAAAACTAAAAGCTAAATATTTTTTGGGCAGAGTGTCGGCTCAAATAAGGGTTGGCACATTAAGCAAGGAAACTACCTTGTGTCTGATTTCTACTGTGTTTGGGGAGATGGGTTGTGATAAATGAAGGGGGGAGGTAGCTCCCTTTTATGGATACCCAGCCAGCTAGTTAGCTATAAAATTCCTGTTAGTAGCTGTTCTCTACTTGCTTTACCTGAAAAGGGTTAAAAAGTCCATAGGTAAAAGGAAGGGAGTGGGCATCTGACCAAAAGAGCCAGTGGGAAGGCTAGAACTTTTTAAAATTGGGGAAAAACGTCTCCTTTGTCTGTCTGTGTTGTTCTCCCAGAGAGCAGAGACAGGGCTGGAACTATGCTGCTATGGTATGGTATGGTATGATATGGTATGGTATTGGGCCAGGTATGAAAATCATCAGATCACACCTAGAAACTATTCATTTGAAACCCCAGATATGTAAGTAGATCAGGAAATGTCTAGGAAGACGTGATTAGGTTTATCTCTTTTATTTCTTATGGCTTGTGGACTCCTCTGTGCTAACCCCAGGTGCTTTTGTTTTGCTTGTAACCTTTAAGCTGGACCTCAAGAAGCTATCTTGATGCTTAATCCTTGTAATTGTTTTTTTTTTTAAAACCTAAATTCCAGATGTATTTTCTTCCTTTTTGTTTTTAATAAAATTTATCTTTTTTAAAAACAGGATTGGATTTGTGTGTCCCTAAGAGGTTTCTGCATATGTTGTTTAGTTAGCTGGTAGCAACGGCTGATTTCCGTTTTTTTTTCTTTCTCAGCTCTTCCTCCAGAGGAAGGGTGGAAGGGCTTGAGGGTACCCCACAGGAAGGAACTCCCAAATGCGCCTTCTTGAGTTCTCAAAGGGGGTTTTTTGCACTTGGGTGGTGGCAGCATCTAGCCATCCAAGGTCAGAGAAAATCTGTAACCTTGGGAGTTTAATACAAGCCTGGAGTGGCCAGTATTAATTTTTAGAATCCTTGTGGGCCCCCACCTTCTGCACTCGAAGTGCCAGAGTGGGGAATCAGCCTTGACATGGGTCTTTATCATGGGCAGTGCATCAACCCACCTGTTCAGGGATGTTAGTTCCTGCCCCGCCCATTCTGCTCGAGACCCTGCCCCCACTCCATCTCCCACCTTGCCCGTCGGGGCCAGAGGAGCCCTGGCTGGCAAGCCCAAGCCATCCCGGCCCCAGCCTGCCCGCCTGAGTAGCCCCAAGCCCTGGCCGGCTGGAGAAGCTGTGAGCCCTGGCCCCCCGGGGAACTCTGAGCCACACCACAGCCCAGCCCCGGGGCTGTGGAGGGGAGCATTAATGGAGATTCGGGGAGGCTTAGTCTCCCCCAGCCTCCATTATGTGCTGCCCCTTGTCTTTATTCTTTGTAAATAAATAGATTGCATCAAAGAAACACCTGACTACCATCAGTTTCTCCTCCTAACAGAAAAACCTGGAAGACCCTGAATATTGGCTAAACATTCAGGTCACAAGGAAGTGGGGAATCAGCTTAACAATATGGTATCTGAAAGCATACTGTAGGTTTTTCTCTCAAACCATCTATGGCAGTCTGGCCAACAGCATCAGTTACTGGCCACACCAAAATCTCTATGTTCAGGTTCCATGACAGGAGACAACTTGCAGTTCTAGCTTGAGTTTGCCCTTCAAAAAGGGAACAAAAAAGCAGGGGAAACCCCAGCATTTTGGTCCCCATTGTCAATGAGTAAACAGAACAGCTGTTGCTAAGACCATAGTCACCTTCATTGATGTTGAAAACCCTTAAGAATAGACACCCCTCTTCATCTCCACCTCCAGAGCTTTATTATTATCCACGTGCGTATCATTTATGAACAGCCTGAGAGCACATACTTCATTTCTACCTGCTCCATACAGATAATCTTCCCCATTTGTAAAATGTGCAAGAAAAGAAACTATGCAACTCTATTAATGACAGGGGCAAGTCTAGTACATGAAGGGGTGCTCTTTGTTCATTCATCCTGTTCCAGGGTTGAACTATTTGGCCTCACTGAAGTCAGTGGGAGTTTTGCACCCAATGTGCGTATTGTGTCTCTGTGGATGGATGCACACACACACACACACACACACACACGCACACGCACACGCACACAAAGTTCATGTGTTCTCTTAGGATCCATATTTTGGAGAACGATACGCAAGCCTGATGAGCAGCCCATATCATGGCTGGCTATGTATGCTGTAAAAATTAGCCAACCTTTGAAAACAAAAGAGATGGCAATAAATCGGGTTAGCAAATGACTCAGAGAACTTTTTATATTCAGGTGCATTTAGAAGAAACTACGTCTTCTCTTGACAGTGTTTCTTTAATTTCATTGCAAAATAATAAAATATTGAACAAACTGGAATTGTTCTCAGAGGATTTTTCCTTGTTGCTCTTCGTTATTGTTTCTTATTTCTCCTTCAAATGTTCTGCCTGTTCTTTGCAGTTATTTCTTTCCCCTCCATTCCCTTCGCCTAGTTTCAATTAGATGTCCGTAGAAAGAGCAAAATATAAATGAAAACACCTGCCAGTTCAGATGAGTACAAATAGAGTAAAGCCTGTTTTCGACTAGAAATTCTTTGAGATTTGGCCTCTTTCTTTAAAGACATTTCTGATTCACTTATCTGTGGTTATGCAAATTACTTGCTGATGACTGTGAGCAAGGATTACTTCACTGAATAAAATTAGCAGGATCCTAACAACAACAAGAAGATATGTTTTACATTTGCACAGCACCTTTTATTCTGGTGGATCCCAACGCACTTTATAGAATGCCATTGAAATGGAGTAGGACTTGCAAATAAAAAAAATCAATTCTCCTCTCACACTGATTTTACACCAGAATACCTCCATTGACTTGATTGGAGTCACTCCTATTTTATGCCACTGGAAATGAGGGGAGAATAAACACCAAAACTTTTTAGTCATTTGCTCCAGCGAAAGTCAATTCATCCTGGTCTCTCCTCTCTCCTTCATGAAAGATCTGAGCATGTTACTCACTGCTCTGTGGTTGTCTTGTTCCACCCTTATCTGAGAAGACATGGGATCAAACAAGCATCCCATTTAGACTCTGAAACCACTGTTGCTCTGCATTACTTGACAGCATATACCTGCCCACTCTGGCCTTAGTTTGCAGTCTCCCTAAAATTTGTCCTTAGAAAACCGTAATATCTCTTGTTACCCTGGGCTTTGAAGCTCTCTTCCTCATGCTTCTTTAGGTTTTGTAGGTATTTGCCATCTGTGTCTCAATTCCTGAGAAGCAACTTCCTTCTTTACTCAAGTGTAATCCCGGACCTATTTAATCCTGGACCTATTCCCTCAGCAGGTTTTCTGATTGATTGTTTTGTTTTTTAAAACAGGAACTCCTTTTCATTACCCGGGCAAGAAAGAGTGTCTCTATAGGTTAAGGTACTTCCCTGGAAAGGTGGGGACACCCAGATTCCAGTCCCTGCTCCAATGACAATTTAATTATATATACAAAGTCGAACAGCTTCAACAGGAGAGATTGAGAGAGACGTACCCCTAGATCTCCTATAGCATGGTGATTAGGGAGTCTGGAGCAGGCCTGTAGCTAGGATGTGGAAAACCTACGTTCATGCTTTAGCCACGGGACTATAGGGAATAAGGGTACTGCCTCCTCTATTTTGTGAATGGTGCCTACATCTTTGTGAACCTAGCTTGAAAAAAAAAATCAAAACTTTTTTCAAAAATGTTGAAATGATTCATTTTAGTCATTTTAAAAAAATTAACCAAAATAATTTGAATCTGCATTTTTTGGTGAAAAAGATGTTGGCTGAAACATTTCACCCAGCTGCAATTAGAATTTGCTGTGTTGCCTATTCTATTACAAGGGCTCTCCTTGGATTAAAAAAACAGAAGTATGTTAATAGTAACATTCTTTTCACAGGTTTCAGAGTAGCAGCAGTGTTAGTCTGTATTCGCAAAAAGAAAAGGTACTTGTGGCACCTTAGAGATTAACAAATTTATTTGAGCATAAGCTTTCCTGAGCTATGTATCCAGGGCATTAGGCTAGTGACCTGGCAGACTGCTAAGCGCTCTGATAAGAAGGTAGGACTTGATCAGAAATCAGTGGGAGTCTTTTGACTGACTTCAATGGGTATTGGATCACATCCTGAGGCATGAAAGGTAAAATATCATGCCACAAGTTTCGGAATTTTTGTTTTGGGACCCTTGAAGAGAAAAATCAAACACTTTTTGTACTGTACATGCAATTATAGTTCCAGATTGGTGGCTCTAGGGAAGCAGTCAATATTTATCTGACAGGCACTTAATTAGATTAGGATGGCTTTAAATAAGACAGCAGTAATCAGCTCAGACTCCTCCTACACAGACCTGTGGGTCTGTAAAGAAAAGTATCTTTGCTTGCTGTTAACAAGACTACAAAGAGCTTTAGCAGTTAAAAAGGAAGAAATAGAAACCAAAGTACATAGTTTAAATTTAAAATGGGATTCCATGCCTTGGAGGACCACATAGGCAGAAAATATCACCCCTAAAACAGCTCTTTTCAAGTGGTTTCAGAATGGTTAATTTCCCCTTCAAGTCCTCATTCACTGCTAAAATATTTCCTGCCATTTCAAAGCCTGGGCTTCAGAAAAGAAAGACAACACATTCCCCCCCAGAGCAGGAAAGCATTTTTTTTTCCAGAAAGGAAGAAGAAAAACCACCCAAGATACACATTCTTGATACATTAGGCCAGATTTCCCCTTGCCCAGCCCCTTATGTATTCATTTGCACCAGCGCAGAACAGCTATGACATGATACAATTAGGATGTCGTAGTGTTTTACCCACACTTGGCATCGACATAAATGACTACCACAGGTGCAGGGCTCTGGAGAACAACAAGTCTTTAGAACAGGACAACTAGGAGTTAAGAAGACTGGGTTCTGTTCCCAGCTCTGCTACTAATGTGCTCTAAAACCTTGGACAAGTTATATAACCTCTCTGTACAATTGACCCAACTGGAAAAAGAGTATAATAATATCTACTTCATGGTGTTAGTAAAGCACTTTGTGATCCTCAGATGAAAGGTGCTATAAACAGACATTAATGGGAACAGCTTACAATAAGGATTTCACCAGCACCACTGCCATCCTTACATAGTTGCTCAGAGGGCTACCTGAAGCTTAGTGCTGGCTGCTGTGGGGAGCACGGGGGTTGCATGCCAGCCAGATGCTCCATCAGTGGATGCAAATGGGAAGGGAGAGAGTAGGTGGAGCCAGGACTAATTACCAGATCATTTACTATTAATACTCACAGAATTTATCACAATCTGTTTTAAATGAGAGAGGAAATACTGGGCATGAGGTAGGAAGGGATTTTCTTCCCTCTCTGTCTTCAGACTAATCTTAAAACAAAATTGTGTGCACCTTGACTAGCAGGAACTTAATGAGAAATCTATGTAGTAACTTGGATTAGATGTTAAAAGTAGTTGAGCAAAGGATATACTAAAGGAAGAATTAAGACATTGAAGATGTTAAGATAGGCTGAGTTCCACAATAGCCTCTGAAGAGTAGTTACCTAACAGATGCCAGTACATCACTACGTACAGGGTCAGTGAAACCTCACTTGAATTCAAAGAAGTCCTTGTATTAGGCCAAAAGAACGTAGTAAAGCATTTAAGTACTGCATTATTGCAATATTTGTCACAGGAAATGTGCCTTTAGAGCAAACACTGAGTTACTTTCCCCAACGCCAGTA
Source organism: Eretmochelys imbricata (assembly GCF_965152235.1). NCBI lineage: Eukaryota > Metazoa > Chordata > Testudines > Cheloniidae > Eretmochelys > Eretmochelys imbricata. Next base: position 92,929,316 of record NC_135575.1, read on the forward strand.
ATGCAACATTTGAAAGAAAAAAACTAACATAGGCTCCTCTTGTTAACATATTGTATAAAACTGTTATTTTAACATATACACAAGCAGTATTGTAGCAACTGCCCCAGTAACAATGGCAGTAAGTGAAAACCACTTTCCACTGAATGCATCCGATGAAGTGAGCTGTAGCTCATGAAAGCTTATGCTCAAATAAATTTGTTAGTCTCTAAGGTGCCACAAGTACTCCTGTTCTTTTTTCTATTAACTAAGGCTAAGATTTTGTCATGGAAGTCATGGAATCCATGACTTCTAGAGACCTCCATGACATTTTCCGCTTCAGCCCCGGGGCAGATGCCTGGAGGTGTCAGCTGGTGGGGGCCCAGCAGGTCTCTGCTGACATGCAGTGGGGTACCCTGCAACTCCTAGCCGCTGTGGGTGGCAGAGAGACCACCCAGCTTCGAGCCACGACAGACGCCCAGGGGGGTAGGGAGGAGAGAACCTGGCAGCTCCCAGCTGGCAATTGCAGCAGGAGGACACCATGCTGTCAGCCACCATGGGCAGCGGAGGGGAGGGGACCTTGGAGCCCTAGCAGCCATGGGTGCTGGAGCCTTCCCATTTTGTGATAGTCATTTTTAGTAAAAGTCAGGGATAAATCATGGGCTTCCGTGAATTTTTGGTTATTGCTTGTGACCTGTCCATGACTTTTACTAAAAATAATTGTGATGAAATCTTAGCCTTAATTATAACTAGGGCTCTCAAGCTATTAAAAAAAATCATGATTAATTGCACTGTTAAACAATAATAGAATACCATTTAAATATTTTTGGATGTTTTCTACATTTTAAAATATATTGATTTCAATTACAACACATAATATAAAGTGTACAGTGCTCACTTTATATTTATTTTTGATTACAAGTATTTGCACTGTAAAAAAAAAAGAAATTGTATTTTTCAATTCACCTAATACAAGTAGTGTACTGCAATCTCTCTATCATGAAAGTTGAATTTACAAGTGTAGAATTATGTACAAAAAACCCTGCATTCAAAAATAAAACAATGTAAAATTTTAGAGCCTGCAAGTCCACTCAGTCCTACTTCTTGTTCAGCCAATTGATCAGATAAACAAATTTGTTTACATTTGCAGGAGATAATGCTTCCTGCTTCTTGTTTAAAATGTTACCTGAAAGTGAGAACAGGCATTCTCATGGCACTATTGTAGGCGTCATCATAATATATTCACATGCCAGATGAGCTAAAGATTCATATGTCCCTTCATACTTCAACCACCATTCCAGAGGACATGCATCCATGCTAATGACGGGTTCTGCTCAATAACAATCCAAAGCAATGCAAACTGATGCATGTTCATTTTCATTATCTGGGTCAGATGCCACCAGCAGAAGTTTGATTTTCTTTTTTGGTGGTTCGGGTTCTGTAGTTTCCGCATTGGAGTGTTGCTCTTTTAAGACTTCCGAAAGCAAGCTCCATACCTCGTCCCACTCAGATTTTGGAAGGCACTTCAGATTCTTAAACCTTGGGTTAAGTGCTGTAGCTATCTTTAAAAATCTCACATCGGTATCTTGTTTGCATTTTGTCAGATCTGCAGTGAAACGGTTCTTAAAATGAACATGTGCTGGATCATCATCTGAAACTGCTATAACATGAAATATGTGGTAGCATGAGGGTAAAACAGAGCAGGAGACATACAATTCTCCCCCAAGGAGTTCAGTCACAAATTTAATTAACACATTTTTTTAATGAGCGTCATCAGCATGGAAGCATGTCCTCTGGAATGGTGGCCGAAGCATGAAGGGCCATACAAATGTTTTGTAGGTATTTACGTGCCAGATATGCTAAAGTGCCATGCAAATGCCTGTTTTCACTTTCTGGTGACATTGTAAATAAGACGAGAACAGCATTCTCTCCTGTAAATGTAAACAAACTTGTTTGTCTTAGCAATTGGCTGAACAAGAAGTAGGACTGAGTGGATTTGTAGACTGTGAAGTTTTACGTTGTTTTGTTTTTGAGTGTAGTTATGTAACCAAAAAAATCTACATTTGTAAATTGCACTTTTACGACAAAGAGATTGCACTACATTACTTGTATGAGGTGAACTGAAAAAATATTATTTCTTTTATCATTTTTACAGTGCAAATATTTATAATAAAATTCACTTTGATTTCAATTACAACACAGAATATATATGAAAATGTAGAAAAACATCCAAAATATTTAATAAATTTCAATTGGTATTGTTTAACAGAGAGATCAAAACTGCAATTAATCGCAATTCATTTTTTGGAGTTAATTGCGTGAGTTAACTGCGATTAATCGACAGCCCTAATTATAACCCCTATTTTCACATGCCCAGAACATTCCAGAACAGTCACTTACAGTACTGGAATGTTCCTTGCTTGGTCTCTGCACAGTGATGAATATGATGGAAAAGACTGAGCTGTAGGGGCTGAGCAGTACTTCCCCTGCACCTGCTTGTCCTGGCAACTGGGCTGTGGTTCCAAGCATCAGGTCTGAAAGCAAGGAAACTATGTCCACCATGCTGTCATGGCTCCTGCTAGTGCCCAGGTAACATGGAAAGGGAAATAGCCTGACTGAAATGCGGAGGGGTGAGGAGGCGCCAATGGGAGACTGAGGCTATGTCTACACTTAAAACACCGCAGTGGCACAGCTGCAGCAGTGCTTCAGGGTAGACACCCACTACAGTGATGGGAGAGGTTCTGCTGTTTCTGTAGTTAATTCACCTCCCCCAGAGGTGGTAGTTAGGTTGACGGAAGAATTCTTCCATTGACCTAGTTCTGTCTACACCAGGAGCTGGGCCAGTTTAACTACAGCACTCAGGGGTGTGTTTTTTTCATGTTCCTGAGTGACGTAGTTTTGCCAATACAGGTTTTCAGTCAAGACCACCCCTCAGGCAGGATTCAGAGGATAGGGGGAGGGGAGAAGGAGATGGACAGGAACCCATGAGGAGTAGGAAGAAGACTGAGACAAGAACCAGCAGGATGTGGGGGAGAGGGAAGACTGGGACAGGAGCCAGCTGGGTGATGAGTGGAACAGGAACAGGCTGGAGAGGACAAGTGTAAATGGGATCAGACTTGGGGGAGGGGTACAGGTGCAGAAGGGTCTGTAATCACTAGATTGTACTGCTCTTCAGAACCTGGAACTGAAACCAGAATTTCCAAATCCCAATATTTCTCTGCTGTCATCAATAGATGTGAGACCCATTGGAAAAATCTGTGTTTCTTTGCCTTTACAATGAAGATAACAGCCTACTCAGTTAGTTTAAGTGACAGAAGTCTGTGCTGTGGATCTAAAAGTCTCAACTCTGCTACTGAGCCCTGTGGGGGTCAGTATGGTTCCACATGATGGAATCTGCTGGGTTTTTTGTTTGTTTGTTTGTTTCGATTGGTTGTTAGGAAATTACTTTAAAAATACTATGTTAAAAGAATGCTAAAGTTGCAAAGTCAAGCACTCAAAAGTTAGAAAATGCCAATATTAAGGCTGTCCATGCACGGCTATATAGAGTTTGCTTATTATAGAAGCTTCTATTACCTTTTGAAGCTTAAGATTGGAACTCATTTGTATGTATATGTTTACCTGCTTTAACCTTGTATATAACTCGCTTATTTCCTCTTCCTACTTAATAAATCTTTAGATAGCCAATTTGTGGGTTGTGCCCTGCTTCTTTACAATCTGCCCGGAGGTTGGTATTCATGCTCTTGAGCCTCTGTAGGACAGCTTGACACTCCTGACTGCAAATGACATCAATGAGATCTGGGCTTTGAACATATAAACTGCTATAAATATGCTACAAGCAATGAAAAAAATCAAGCTCTAGATCAGGGAACATGGGGGAAGGGGTGGAGTGGGAGCGGGGCCTGGGCCGGAGGGGTGGGAGGGGGGTTGCCCCGGGCCCCGTACCCCCCTAAGGACGGCCCTGATCACCACATTAGTCACTGAACAGCCATTGCTGATAAACAGGCATCTCCAACTTGCTTTCGGTCTCCCCAAGTCACACTCCACCTTCTCTAGACCAGGGGTTCTAGCAACAAATGTTTTGGTGGCCTCAGACTGCAGCCACCAACTCTTGCTGGTGGCCGCTCTGACACTTTTCCCTAAAATACTTCATTACCTTTAGGAAAAAACATTAAATATGCACAGACACACAGCAAAATCATTGTAATTGATATATGGAGGGTTTTGGGGGGAATTTATCATTAAAAAAATCCTGTGAAAATTATATTTGTGGGACTAGGGGAGGCAGCGGGGGCCTGTGGTGATGGGGGGGATGGATGCAGGGCCAGGAAGGCGGTGTTTGCTGCCATGAGGCCAGGACCGGGGCCCAGAGCCCAGAGCCAGGGACAGGAACTGCGTGGCCGGAGCCAGGGATTGGAGCCTTTGGGTCAGCGCCCAAGGCCATTGCCTGCTGCCGTGCAGCCAGAGCCCAGAGCTGGGTGCTGGAGCCCGGGACTGCATGGCTGGAGCCAGCGCTCACTGCTACACAGCCAGGACTAGGGGTCGGCACCTGGGGTCAGCTCCTGCCGCCACATGGCCGGAGCCTGGGACCAGAGCAGTGGGTTGGCGTCTGCCGCCATGTGGCTGGGGTAGGGGATCAGCATCAGGGGCCGCGCGGCCAGAGCTGGGGATCGGCACTCGAAGCCACGCAGTCAGAGCCCACTGCTGCATGGCTAGAACTGGGGGTCAGCGCTTGGGGCCAGCGCCTGCCATTGGGCAGCCAGAATTTGGGGCCAGAGTCCAAAGCCCCACAGCTGGAGCCGGGGGTTGGCACCTGAAGCCCCATGGTTGGAACCCACTGCTGTGCATCTGGGGGGTCGATGCCTGGGGCCAGTGCCCACCACTGCGCGGCCGGAGCCCGGGACAGCTGGAACCAGGGACTGGAGGCCAGGTGGCGTGGTTGGAGCTGGGGGAGTCTGTACCTTCTGCCCTGCGGTTGGAGCCCCAGGCCGCATGGCCAGGCTCCCAAAGTCCCATTGCTGGAGCCTACTGCCCAACCCCCCTCTCCCCAAGGTGGGTCAAGAACTCACCTTGCTCCTGCAGCATTGTGCCCCCCTTGTCCCCAGAGGCAGTGCAAGACAGCGTATCCTGGAGCAATGGGGAGGATGAGAGATGGGCCAATGCTTCCCCCCCAACCCCATCACTGCCCAGGAGGCTGTCATGGCCGCACGTAAAGCCCCTGGTGACTGCATGTGGCCTCAGTGGCCACATTTGAGAAATGCTGCTCTAGACACTGCTCCAAGTGGCAGCATGTGCCACTCCCCTAATATAACTGCTGCTATTACAGGTTTCAGAGTAACAGCCGTGTTAGTCTGTATTCACAAAAAGAAAAGGAGGACTTGTGGCACCTTAGAGACTAACCAATTTATTTGAGCATGAGCTTTCGTGAGCTACAGCTCACTTCATCAGATGCATACCGTGGATACTGCAGCAGACTTTATATACACACAGAGATCATGAAACAATACCTCCTCCCACCCCACTGTCCTGCTGGTAATAGCTTATCTAAAGTGATCATCAAGTTGGGCCATTTCCAGCACAAATCCAGGTTTTCTCACCCTCCACCCCCCCACACACAAACTCACTCTCCTGCTGGTAATAGCCCATCCAAAGTGACAACTCTCTACACAATGTGCATGATAATCAAGGTGGGCCATTTCCTGCACAAATTTTGGATGGGCTATTACCAGCAGGAGAGTGAGTTTGTGTGTGGGGGGGTGGAGGGTGAGAAAACCTGGATTTGTGCTGGAAATGGCCCAACTTGATGATCACTTTAGATAAGCTATTACCAGCAGGACAGTGGGGTGGGAGGAGGTATTGTTTCATATTCTCTGTGTGTATATAAAGTCTGCTGCAGTATCCACGGTATGCATCTGATGAAGTGAGCTGTAGCTCACGAAAGCTCATGCTCAAATAAATTGGTTAGTCTCTAAGATGCCACAAGTACTCCTTTTCTTTTTGCTGCTATTACAGTAACAGATAGACAACCATTAGAGTATTCCACCTTTATCATCCATGTCAGAATGCTGCAATCTGTGTAAGAGTTTAATTCTACACACACTCTCAACAGATCACTCTAGAAAAATGAAGATCTCGGAAAACTTTTGTAAAACAGCAATTAATGTACCTTTGGGCTGATTGATGACAATAAAAGGTATTTCCAGAAGTAAGTTCCCAACATAGAGCCCAATCCAATGCACAATAAAGTCTATGGATAGACTCTGTTAATTTCAATGGGTACTAAATTAGGATCTAATCTTTTCAGACTATTTGGAATGGTTACTTGAAATTTAGCCATGCTGATCAGAAACTTTGAACATTAGAAATCAATCTGAAAATCTTGTGTGTGCAGACTTTATTTATTGAACTGCATTTCTGTACTTCCTGGTTTGTCTTAAGAAAAAATACCAGATGAACCACTTCTCTTACCTTTTAGTGTATCCATTCCAGTCCTAGCCCAAACCGGAAGTACAAGCCTGAGAAAACTGCATTGGAGGGAAATGTTAAGTACATTTTTTAGAACCTCAAAATTTTCTTCTGATTGTGTTTTGATCAAAAGTTCAGGTGTATTCATATTTTACCCATACTAGTTTACATGTCCTTTTTGTAAATCATTCACCAATTTATAGAACCCTCTCTTTGGTAAAACTTGTAAGTGGAAAACCAGTGTTAAGCTCTCTCTGTGAAACTGATCCTGAATCTAATGTCTGTTAAATAAGCATGTTAACATCAAACAAATGTATTTGGGCCTTTCCCCATCTGTTACTAAACATTTTATACTCTGAAAACATAATTCTTTATAATTTCTGACTTCTGTAAGGTTTTGCTAGTGTTGATCACAAAATGTTTTATTTTAGATAAATTTTGATTATGGGTTTGTGACTTAGCTAATGACAATGAGTCTCATGATACCTCCAGTAGCTAGCTAGATAAAGGAATACACGCAAGCTTATATCTACAGAAAGATAAAATGTTTAGGAAATGTTTGTTGGTGCAGACTGGGCCACAGATGTGGAGATGAGTGGCAATAGCCTCTCAATAGATAAACTGGAAACTAGCCTAATTATAATCCCAGTGGTCAACCTCTGCAAGTTTTTCCCGAAAAGAAACAGCTCTTCCTAAACTTTGTATACAAACATCATTCCAGAGTAAAAACTTTCCGGAAAGTTTTGCAAAAATCAGAAGAGGAGTTTTAAAGTTTTGGAAATTTTAAGAATTTAACTGACATTCAATTTTGAACAGTTTTCTAATGGGAGTGTGTGTGCATAAAAGCGGGCTCATGAAATGTGCAAAATGGTCTGGTCTAGAAACTCCAAATGTTTTGTTTTGTACACCTTGCTGAGAAGTGCCTTTTAGCATTTGGGGTGGAGGAGTTTGATGGGGAAATTATGCAGATACATCAAAACAGCCTGCAATACTCTGCACGAGTTAAGCATGGAAGAGATTAATTAGGGGCTGATTAAAGCAAGGTTATAAAAAGGGGAAATTTGAGGAGAAAAGGAAGAGACAATGCTTACCTAGCTATGCTGCAGCGTAAGGAAGCAATGGAATTAGAAGGGCAATATACAGTTATTTGTAGTGTTATTGTAGTCATGCTGGTTCCAGCATATGAGAGAGACCAGGTGGGTGAGGCAATCTCTTTTACTGGACCAACTTCTGTTGGCGGATGAGAAAAACTTATAAAGTTGTGTAGCTTGTAAGCTTGTCTCTGCCACCAACAGAAGTTGGTCCAGTAAAATATCCTCACCCACCTGGTCTCTCTAATATATTGTTATGACAAAGGGTGTTAATTACTTGCCTATTAGGAGGCATTAAGTTACAAGCAGTCAGGAAAAGAGCCAAAGACGCTATGCGGTAACCCCTCACAAACAGTTATTAAGGCCTTTGTGCGGGCTAAAGCACTCTCCTTTCTTTTGCAGTTGAAGAGCAGCTATACAAAATGGGGACAGACACCCAGGCTCCATGTATGGACAAAGCCTAAGTTTTGGAGAGTAGCGTTGAGGTAGGTGTTTCCCAGTTGTCAAATGGAGGGACTGCGGCAGGAAGGAAAAATAGCGAGAACAACTGTAGACTAAGTGGGCTATGAACTAGAGGACTGGGTGGCATGTAGTTGTGCCACTTAACATTTAAAATAACACAGTCACGCTGAAAGGATAGCCATAAAAATCTTAACTGTACAGTGATTATGCAAATCTCTTCTTTCTGATTGGCTAACAATGGCTGTCAGCCTTTCAGAGTATAGGGATTTGCATACTTCATGGTTACTGCACAATAATAATGGACTTATTATGCAAATCAGAGACCCTGAGGCAGAGTGTGTGGCATGGCAGTTGCTGAGCAAAAAACTGTGTTATAAGTCAATAAACATACAGCATCCCTGCACTCCAGCTCAGACGATGCTATTTCATCACAATGCTAGATTACAGTATTTCCTGAAGATAGGAACACATACATTAAAAGAGCACCAAATTACTACTTGATAAACTATATAAACTTGAAGAGGCAGTCCCGTCGTTTGAAGTAGTTCTACTACAGCTTGTAGTAAAATCATCAGAGAACCATTGGAGAGTTGAATTGTGTGTGCAGTGACATTCTTTTAAAATATCTTTTCTTGGGGCTATATAGTTAAAGTATTAGAGTCAGAAAAGGACAGTTGGCAGATAAAACATGTTACCTACTGCAACATCATCCCCTTTTCAGTAACTGTGGAAGAGAAGTCCCCCTATGAGCTAAAGGAATAGTAAGAGCAGCTAGGTCCACTTTTATAAGGGATATTGTTGTGGATGGGGGTGGATAATAAGAGGGCCTTGTTCCCCTATGGGCTCTTGGGGGGTTCTGCTTTCAATGATAAAGTCTTGCTTTGGACTCTCAGTGAGATACGTTGTTAGCAAGGTTTTTTTGGTTTGGCTTTTTATCTAGAGATGTACTCTCCAGAGGCGCTTTTCCTAGTAGAGGAACTGTTGGTATAACATTTGTGATGAGTTTTAAAGGCATATTCTATTTTTGTATGATTTCTCTCTCTCTCTCTGACACACACATACACACAGAATAAACCCTTCAGTACAGAATGGTCCTAGCCTTTGGGGCTGCCAACTTACCCCAGGCCACAATCAGAGAATGTGATTTTGTTTGCCTTTGTTTGTATTCCAGTGCTGCCCACAGTGCACTAGGCACTGTCCACATACAACCAAAGTTGCAGGCCTGAATGCACAAAAGGAGTTAGGTGTTGTGATGCTGAGCGTTGCAATGCCTAACTTTTAGGTACCTAGAAAAATCACTATGATTCTCAAAGCCTGAGTTAGGTGCCTGAGCTCCTGTACAATGCATGGGGAAAGATAGGCACCTTAGACTGTAATTCACAAAAGCCAGCATGCAAGGCAGGGAGTCGCCTAAGCTAACCAATGGGAGATGCCAGCAAGAGTGACAGGTGCCTGAATCTGGAGGGGAGGGGCCTCTGCTTGGGATTGTCAGCTGTGAACCTTTTCTTGGTGGTAGGTGTCTATGCTGTTAGCAAGAAGCAGGAAGGTGGCTACGGAGGATGAGGAGGACCTCCATCATAACTTTGAGCCCAGTGGTTAGTGGTCTCTTCCTCTGGCCCAAATGTCAGGGGCAGTGGGGGAGAGACAGCAAGAATGACTCTGTAGTCTAGAGGTTAGAGCACTTACTTTGAAGACCCTGGATCCAGTTCCCCAGGTCCATTGACCAATTAGTTATCCAGTGTGTAACAGTTTCAACAGGAGGCATTGAGGAAGCCCCACACCAGAATATTCCATAGCCCAGTGGTTAGAGGACTTACTTGAGAGATGGCAGAGGTTGATTCAAATCCCTTTTCCCCTCTCAGGGGGAATTGAACTGGAGGTCTCCCACAGCCCAAGTGAGTACCCTAACCACTAGGCTAAAAGTCAGGAGGGAAGTTGTTCTTCTCCTCCTCCCCATGCAACAGAGGTGGAGGAATGCATATCTTCCCCTGGTTTGTGAATCACTCTGGGGCTTAGCCAAGACTTAGGCACCTGGATGCTTAGAGTGAGGTAGCAGGGTGCATGCTCGGAGGCAGAAACATAGGCCCTTGGGGAACTTTTATTGCAAAAATAGCCACCGAGGTAGTTCAGGCACCTACAGGGTGCAGCGGGTGCCTTGTGCATCTCAATGGTCCCAAAATTGGAATTTAGGTGCCTAACTCCTTTTGTGCATTCAGGCCACTGTCCCTTGCCCTGAAGTGCTCACAAGCTAGCTTGCAGAGTTGTTTACCTATGTGAGGAAATTCAAAAGTCAGATGAAATCAGTGAAAAAATGTATACTCTGTATTTTTCTGACAGTAATTTGTTTCCCACCCACAAGATGGAGCCAGCTAATTGAGGTTAATTTTGGTTCTTTCCCATGTTGTGTTTATATAAGGAATACTGAAAGGCTTGAGGCATGGTATTCAACATACTATGACTTGGAAGTTGTTCAGAGGGACTCTTAATAAGATTTACTTTTTTTTGTTAGCAACAATAGCCTTATACAGCAAGACTGGCTTCATCCTAACTTAACATGAATCAGAATTAGGCTAGACAGCTTAATTGTGTAGTTTGTATTTGGGATTAACGGTTAAAATAAATAGTTCTTTTCTTCCTTTGGGAGCTGATGAGCAAGCCTTACTTCTAAATGACCGACGACTTCTTAATTGGAGTACTGTGTTTGTCGAAAAGTACAGAATAGTAAATAGGATTAGACACACTGAAAAGGCTCTTTATCATTAGAAAGTTTGTATATGGGAAGTGGGATCTGCATTAAGTATTCATTGTTATATAGATTTAGTGATTTTTCAAATCCAGAGGTGAGTGTTTTGAAAGGGAAAAGCTCCTTAAAAGCAGGCACCTATCTATATATAATTTTAAATGAAGTTTTTAAGACTCCAGACTTAGACTTACTTTGAGCCACATGAACAAATAAGTGCCATTTACTCCTCATTAATTAGTGGTTTCTATTAAATATAGTTGACGTATAGATCTTTTCTCTCTTTTTTTTTAAAAAAAAGACCCTTATGTTTTTTATTCCACTGAGAATTAAAAACCCAAAAGGTATGGTTTGTTTAAAAATGCTATGGCTGAAACACAAACAGATGAAAGCCAAAACATTCAAGGCTGAGTCGGACACATTATGTTTGTAAGTGTAGCAAGGCTGGGGGCCAAAGAATCAGAAAGCAAGTTTGTTGGGCGCTTAGTGAGTTCATCAAACTCTCTGTCTGAATACAACTCACCATCTCTGAGTAGAGATCTATTGCAAGGGTTCGGAGTTAGCCCAAATTGACACGAATTTGGCCAAAGTTTCCAACTGCAGCTCCTTCCATCCAGTATCACAAGCAGTAAGCTCACAATTATAAGAACAGAGAAGTACAAAGTATGCTTCTGTGATTCTGTTATCCTATACTTAGCTGGTTCCCTCACAGTGCCCTGCCCTGGATTTTCATCAGCATGGCCCTTTGGGCTTTCTGTCCTGTAGCTGTTTAGGTGAAATAGGCTCTGCAACACCAAAATTAGTTCCCAGTTGGTAGTGTCTCAGTGAACAGCCTCTGCTCCCTGCCTGGGAAGTAACCCCCAAAACCCGGTATTGTCCAACTCAGTTGGAACTATTCCTAACGATGCCATTGGACCAGGGTACAGCAGGGGCTTAGAGTCACCTCAGGGGTGCATCCCGTCACAGTTACAAAAATAAAGAAATAATTAAAGGAAAAGCATAGTGATCCATTTGTATTTTGACAGCTTAATGCACGTAACCATCTGGAATGATTGTTTTCATAACAGCTCTCCCCTGTGTTTGGGAACCAGCGGGACAACAAAAGTTCCCTGAACTGCCCCTGAAATTTTCCAGCCTGCCCCTGGCATGCTTTGTTAACCTGCCTGCCTACCCCATTTCTTGCCCAACATGGATCCAACTCCTAAGTCGTCAGCAGAATGGAAGAGATCCTGCTTTCCAAGGTCCAAGCAGGAGACCAATACGATACATGCTAATTTGAGATGGATGTTCAGAAAAATCAGGGGATTTTTTCAGTGGGAAAAGTGTTTCAGATGAACAGGTCTAACAAACTACAGGAAATTTAATATCTTAAGGATGTTGAAAAGGCAAAGAAAATTCTTATATACTGTAGGATCTCTCAAGTTAACATTTCTTTCTCGACAGCAAAACAATTTAGGTTCTTCTCTCACTGTTGAATGCATTTTTAGTTACAGAGATCAATGGTTTGTTTGAATGGAGAGGGAAAATGAGAGGACATATTAATGGCTCAAGTTGGCAGGGACTCATAGCTAAGTGCAAATGATACATAAATAACTGCCTTACCAGCTCAGCCCACTGGTCCACCAGATACTTCAGAGAAGGTTCAAGAATTCCAATGCAGGACAGTTACAAAAATAATCTGTTTCAGTCTAACCCCTCCATTAGTGAGTGGCTTATGCTCTAAGCATGAGCGCTTATATCCCATGTAATGTGACTTGGATGTTCACATTAGCTGTATAATTATCTAATCTTTTTTTGACCATGATTAAGCTCTTGAAGGGTGTACCACTGATTTATATAATATTTTCAGTACGTTATAATCTATTGCTTATGCAGATCAACATCCCTTGCTTGTTTGACTTCAGATGTACATTGAGCAGAGGTTTGCATCGAGGCACGCACATATTACAATGATGAATGCCATGTCTTTCTCACAAGTTGTTACAGTTAATACTTGCTGTGGTTTATGCTCCTTTCTGTTGGTTTCATTAGGGATGGATTCCCATGTTTTTTTAAGAACACCTGTGTGGCTCAAATAATATCTTGAACTTTACCATTTAGCCACATTTTTTCCCCGGTTCTGGTTTTGTTTAGGGCCATGCATGCCTTTGTGATGCTGTTCTCATATGCCTTAGGTAGCCTCCATACTGAGTTTAAGGATTTTAATTTCCTTTCTTTTGACTTAGAGGGTGATTTTTGATTAGCTGCCTCATTTTTAGAGTGCCTTTGGTCTTGTGGAAATTGAGGGAAAATGGCAGCTCCTCATCTGTACCTTAAAACTTGACATTGAGAAGGCCTGTCTGCTTCCCTCCATTTCTCCTTTTAGATATTCTGAACCACTAGAGACCATCCCTAAAGATTATGGACCTACACAGAGATACAAAAGTGAGAAATGGGAAGTATCCAAACAAGAAGGAAAATCAAATCCATGGAGCTAGCACCTTTCCTGTTTAATCTGGTGTCTATACCTTGCCCCCATCTCTTCTCTGGACCACTGAATACTACAGAGAGATAGCAGAGAAAGAAAAGGAGTACTTGTGGCACCTTAGAGACTAACCAATTTATTTGAGCATAAGCTTTCGTGAGCTACAGCTCACCTCATCGGATGCTCAAATAAATTGGTTAGTCTCTAAGGTGCCACAAGTACTCCTTTTCTTTTTGCGAATACAGACTAACACGGCTGTTACTCTGAAACATAGCAGAGAAAGATGCTCTGTTATATGTACTCTAACCACTAACCTCACGCTTGGGAATGCATCAACATGGAACAAAGTATTTGCACATACTTTATAGGAGATTTTGTTACACTTTTACTTTACATTTCCCAAATTGTTTGTAGATTAAATGAGGCCTCTTTCTTAGATAAAGGAGAACAGAGGAAGGAAGTGGAGTGGAGTGGAGTTGATCTTAGTGTGGAGCAAGGGATTTTGCAGCTGCATTTGTTGATAGTAAACTAAAAAAAGTAATCCTGGCTTGATGCCCCTGTTTGACTATTTTCGTGGTGTCCAGCATAGTTTCACCCATTTCCCAGCGATCCATCTGTGTAAGACAGAATTGCAGTAACAATGCTCAATACACAAGCATCAATAAAGACAGACAGAGGAAGAGCTTTACTCTCAATGGCTGAGCACAGTAAGAGATTGAGAAATTCATTCAAATCAGTTGACACATGCTGCAAAGCAAAAAGACATTTAGGAGTAAAAGCTAAACACTCCATAAAACACACATCTGCAAGTTACCGTCATTGAGAATGTGCAGCTTGATGAATAAAGATGCGTGGGTAATAAAGTATTTTGAAAGGGAGATAGAAAACTATTTTGATGGCTGACTGCAAAGGAAAAAGCTTTTGTTTACACATATTAAATGATTATGCTACGACGATAGCACTGGAAGATAGAGAAATTATCTTGAAACATTGGAAGGACAATGCTGCCTTGATGGAAACTGAGCAGTTAACAAGCACGTCCTACACAGCTTTGGGTGGGAAGATTTCAAATTTTATCCCGGTATCTTGGATAAGATTACTATTTTCCATATGGAAAAAGATACAGATTCTGATTCATAAAATAAAATGTAGAATGCTGTTCTTAAATATCTACAATACAAGGGATGTTTGGTTAGGATAACATGCTCGCCTTGCTAGTAGATGAAATAAATCTTTAAAGTAACTGACCACTAGTTAGTTCCCACAGTACTTTTTAATGAAGATGAACTCAAAATTTTCTGGGCCGTTACACAGTCCCACCACAAATCTTCCCCTAATCGCACACTAATTTCCATCCATCTCTGTACATCCTGGTAACAGATGTGAGTGGAAATGGAAAGACAGCAAGAAAATTGTAACCATGGTATTTGCAAGCCATCTAGAAGCAGGAAGTACAGGAAATCTCACCCGAGACATGCTCAAAATATACAGCTCAGTTGTGAAGACCCAGGAGGTTTCAGTCGGTCAGGTAAAGTTCTGACAGGCCTGCAGATTTTTACTAGTTTTTATGATTATGACATGGTGCTAATGGAGACATGGTATGTCATAAGAGTGATATTTCAGCACAAACATTTTCAAAAAGGAGTTGACACAGAAATCTGCTTTGACCATTTTATTTCTTCTAAAACACTATCCACACTGAGATCAGAACTGTGTAGCCACATGTTTAAACTGAGCTGGAGTTCAGCTAACAGAGTTCTGATCCCTTTGTAGACAAAGCCTAATATTCCCTTCCTACAGAAAGTCCAGACTAAAAGCATGATAGGAGATCTCAATTATCATAAATAAAAAGTCATAGTGTAGTATGCATTTTACTGTTACCTGGAAGTGACAGGTCTTGGCAAGATACTTGCAACCTGATAAGGGAGAATCATGAAAGAGTACTGCATATTAGTGTATTAGCTCCCGTGGCCATTAAAAAACATACAAAGTCTCTCTCTAAAAAAACGTATAAAGAAGAAAAGCAACAGAAAGGGTTTTCTTCACAGTAAAGTCTTTGCATGATATCAGAACACTCAGACTGATATGGATATTGTCGATAAGAGCTAGTCAGATAAAGAGGCCTGGGGCTTGATCAGAAAATGCCTGTCACAATCTCTGAAGCTACCATATCCCTTGTAACCTTGATAGCACTTTTTCCCTCTGGGTTTTTTCTACCTTTTCAATTTCTTTCCTCCTTTAGGTCATTCCATCCTTCAAGCAATTAAAACTAATACTTCATAAAGATATTCTTACCAATATAGCATTAATGATGTAATATGGGTTTTATGATCATACCATAAATTGTTACTCAGTTCATATTGACCTCACCCCTTTTCCAGTGCAGTTTGCCTGTATAGGTGACATCCCTGCTCCCTGACTTATGTCTTAGGGCTTGTCTACATGGATCAGTAATACAACTATCAGGGTGTGATTTCTAAAGTGCACCAATGTGTTGTGAGGTAATTGGTCCCTGTAGTCCCTGCCGATTTATGTATGCTTTGTTGTTGATTTTTGTTGTTGTTAAAAAAGAAGCTATAAAATATTCACCTTTACAATTCTGATTTATTGAAATGTCCATTTGTCACTCTTTGCATGCCTGGAAATTCTCCAGAGACTTAGAGGAAAAGAGTTCCTCCTTTTTGTTTTAAATTTTATTTACCTATATTTAAAGTGGTTAACAAGACCATATGAATGTATTACAGTTTTCCCATGTGCATTGCAGGACTTCAATGCAGTTAGTGTTCCACAGGACTACTACTAATGCTTCAAAGGACAAAACTGGTTTAAATTAGAGCTGTTGACAGTTGACAGTACTTCCTTGTATGCATCAGACAGGCAGTGAGTGCAGGTACAAATCTCTCATCAAAACTACCAAGAACATTAAAAGCACACTGCATTGAAAGTAATTTAACTGGAAATACTGAACAAAGTATTGTACAGTATCATATGGCCTCTGTCTATTTACCTTTTCTTAAGCCCCCCATACGATCACATCAAGCTATCATTAGAGACATGTTTGCCAATGAAGAGGTCACAGCAGAATGTCAATATAATGACAAATAGCATGTAGGCAACACTATCATTAGACTGAGCGTTTGCTGTGATTTCTTCACTGACAAACATGTCTGTAAGGATAAGCACTAGGCAGAGGTGAGGAGGTGGAGACAATGTACACCGCATGCTATTTATCACCTCGACCGACTGCTTCTGAAAACTAATACAACCCATTAAAATGACACCTGTGAGCAAATATATAGCATCCTCTTTTTGATTGAGTCAATTAACTTACCACTTCCTTTTCACTTATTTCTTAATATAGAAATCTTCATATTCTAAGCATACTATTCTAGAATCTCTCTAAATAAAGCCTTGTTCTTCACAGTCTACAAGACTCTCTCTTATGCTTTCTTTTCTCATGCACTGATTGAATCTGTAAGGCATAATCCTTATGATACCATAATTTAGCACGAAGCAAACTTTGGAGACAGAATAAAGAAAACTGACTGGGGCTGGCAGTAATTCAATAAATAGTGAGAAAGATATATTCTGAAAACAAAGATTGACAGATTTGAGACACAATGAAATAAAACCACAGGAAGAAAAGCAATGACTAGAAGGAGCATGTCCAAAGTGTTTCACTCAGCTCATATTGCACATCACAACAGCAATAACAACATCTTTGCCCAAAGCCTCACATAATCCAGTGGCATTTGGATAAGACCCTAAAATCAATGGAATGACTCACCTCAACTACAGTGGCATTGGATCAGGCCTTTAAGCCTCAGTGAACCTATTCAGGATTAGTTGACTAGAGAATGGTTAACATCAGTAGACAAATATTAGGATGGTTAGAAGCTAAGCTAAACTCTGCATTAATAGTAGAATGGTAATGGATGTGACATTCTGCACCTCCATGTTCATCCTTATAATATGATTGTGTGGTAACCAATGGAAAGTTTGTCATGTCAGGTGTCTTCGGAAGGCTCATGATACACTGAGCATTGTTGTTATAGTGATGTTATAGTAATTGTTGTTACAGTAACGTTATAGGTTGTAATTTCATGTATATAGTTACGAGGCTGAAAATGTGTCTTCATGGCTTAAAACAAGCCCAGACAAAAACTCTCCAAGAGCAGAGGGGCAGTTCATACCTCATCAGGGCATGTATGGGATAAACCCAGCCCAGCCTCACAGGAACAAAGGACACTGGGCTAGGCAGCAGCAAAGGATCAATTGGACTCTCGAGCGAGTCACCCCCCTTCCTTTGGTCAGTTTGGGACTCAATGAGGTAATGCTCACCTGACTCTGAAGGGAGGTGCAAAGGCAAGAGGGAAGAAAGAACATGATAAAAGGGAGAGACGTTTGCCATGCTCTTCCTCTCTCTTCCACCTCCATCTACAGACATCACCACCAAGCGACTGAAGCACTGATCAAAGGGGAGAGCCTAGCTGAAGGGCAACCAGCCAGCCTGTGGTGAGAAACATCTAAGTTTGTAAGGGCACTGAAAGTGTTAAGATCAGCTTAGAATGCGTTTTGCTTTTATTTCATTTGACCAAATCCGACTTGTTGTGCTTCAACTTATAATCACTTAAAAATCTATCTGTTGTAGTTAATACATTTATTTGTTTATTCTACCTGAAGCACTGTGCTTGGTTTGAAGCATGTCAGAGACTCCCCTTGGGATAACAAGCCTGGTATATATCAATTTCTTTGTTAAATTGATGAACTTATATAAGCTTGCAGTGTCCAGCAGGCATAACTGGACGCTGCAAGACGGAGGTTCTTAGGGTTGTGTCTGGGACTGGAGATATTGGCTAGTGTTGTTCAATTGCACAATTCAAGGAGCAGCTTACATGCTAGAGGCTGTGCGGGAACAACCCGGGAGTGGGGGTTCTCATAGCAGAGCAGGGTAAGGCTGGCTCCCAGAATCGAGGATTGGAGTGACCTAGCAGATCACTGGTCCAGATAACACCAGACGAACGTCACAGTAAGCCTCGGTGAACCTATTCAGGATTAGTTGATTAAAGAATAGTTAACACCAGTAGACAAATATTAGGATGGTTAGAAGCTAAGCTAAACTTTGCATTAATAGTAGAATGTTGATGGATGATGGGTTTATACTGTAAAGCTACACTTGTTATAGAATGAAACAGTGTAATAAAAAAGACACTCAAAAACCTATTGTTTTCACAAGGAAAGTAATTTGATTTGCATTAACTCAACGGATGAGACTGCTGTGGAAGAAAAGAATAGCAAATCAATAACTATGCTTCTCTACAAGTAGTTTTCAATGGTGTAGCATTTAATGCATAAATATTATGTAAACAGACATTAAATTATTGCAGAAAACAAAAATGAGCAAATGCAAGAAAAAATCCTATATTTTGCACTATAATTCTACTTTTATATTGTTGCAACTGAATTGCAAGAATAAAGTAACAAACATTTCCCTTTAAGAGAGAGAATATGAAGCAAGAACTGGAATTACAAGAATCTGTGGCCTCATCCAAAGAATATATTCCTTTGTGGGTAAACAGCAGGGCTTGTTGAAAGTTTTCTGTTGAAACTTATTTATGATGGAAAGTTGGATTTTTGACTGAACAAAATTTCTAATCAAGACCCCGTCCAGCTAAAGAAACATCCCTAGCTCCTTTATATTCTGTAGGTAACTGGACCCAACAGTCAGTATGACTCAACAATAAGTATTCTGAATCATAATGCAGCATTTCAATGCCTGAACTTAGCATAACTTAACAGAAGAGTCCTTTATTCCCGTACAGTGTCTTATGGCATGTCTGTGCTATGGAGATTATACTGGCATAGATATGCGCACCACAAGAAGGAGCTTTTCTGCTGGTGTAGGAATATCACCTCCCCAAAAGTGGCAAAGAGTCCTGTGGCACTTTATAGACTAACAGACGTATTGGAGCATAAGCTTTCATGGATGGATGCCGACGAAGTGGGTATTCACCCGTGAAAGCTTATGCTTCAATACGTCTGTTGGTCTATAAGGTGCCACAAGACTCTTTGCCGCTTTTACAGATCTGAACTAACACGGCTACCCCTCTGATACTTGACACCTCCCCAAAGTTAGCTATGTCGACAGAAGCACGTTTCCACTGACATAGCTGTGGCTACACTAGGGGTTTTGTCAGGTTAGTTGCATCAGTGGGGTTTTGCATGAATGGTTCACACCCCTGACTGGTATAGCAATGTTGATGTAACTTCTCAGGGTAGACCAAGCATTGCACTGGCATATCTACACTGATATAGCTACCCTGGGGCAAACTCCCAATGCAGATGTGCTACACCAGTACAAAATGGACCTGTAGGACTTTCTCTGGAAATTTAGCCCCATTTTACACCCATGTGCTACATCTATAGTACAGTTACATCAGTACAAATTTCACTAGTGTGCACAGGCCTGTAGTCTGCCATCCCACAAAAAACTCTCTCTTTCTGCTTGTTCTTTTAGTTCAGATATATTGGATCTGATTTTGATCTCCGTCACCCTCACCAGCTCTACAATGGTCTAACACAACTGATGTCACTGGAGTCATTCCTGATTAATACCACTGTGAGATCCAAACCAAGCCCATCATGCCCTTTCTTTCTGGAGAGGTGGCAGAATCCTAACCCTATAGTGCAGGGAGGGAGAATTACAGCTCAAGTTCCATTCTCATTTGATATCACTATTCAGGTCCTCCAAAGGTTATGCTGAGGTCCTTCAGTAAGGAGGGAGAGAGAGGAAGAGCTTCCAAAGGTTCCCCTGACATTTCTAGTGTAAGAAAAACTTAAAAAGAAAAAAGGAAAGTCAATGAGATCATCCATCATTTACATAAAACAGAGCAGTAAAAGGCAAAACCAAATTTTGGGGTTTTCCTTTGCACTTTCTCTTTAACAAAGGTCTGGTACTTATTGACCAAACGACATTGCAAATTTATGGAAAACACATTTTGATTATTTTGATGGCAACATACAACTTACTGCAAGATATCACTGTCATTGTGGTTGCCTTTGAAAAAGGCCTCTTCTTTTGCTTGCACATAAAATGTAAAATCTAAGTATTCAAACTGACATCCCACAGGAACCTTTATGAAAATGTGGCTCAGTCTGCAGATGGGCAAAAGCACATCAGATAATCATTTGCAAGATAAGGGCCTGATCCTGTCCTGCTGAGTGCAGTGCTTGTTACCAGGAGTGGTCCCACCGACTTCCATGAATACTGGACTTGTCTATGCAGTGCCACTGTGCAGCAAGCTGGGGTGAAGATCAAAAGCACGCTAGCATGCCATATGCTGCCTGGCTGTGTAGATCCTTCTACTGCATGCTAATGTTCCAAACAGGAGTACGTCAAAGCTCACTAGAGAACCTTTAGTGCACACTGGCAGGGTCCACATGGCCAGTCAGTACATGGCAGGCTTGCACTGTAGATTTCACCCCAGCTGGCTGCATGCTAACTTTCCATCTAGACAAGCATTATTCACATCAGTTAGCACTATGCTTGATAGAATTTTCGGGATCTGGTCCCTATACTGCTCCCATTGCTATTATTATTTGTTGCGAGCAGCCTACTATACTAAGGCTGGGATTAGCCATGCATACTAAAAGAAAAACTTGCTGTTTTGCGTCATGGTTTTTAGGCCCAATCTCGGCCCCATTGATATCAGTGAGAGTTTCAATATTCATGTAAATGGCAACAGAAGCAGAGTTTTTATAAGGCAAGAGGCAGTGGATATGGCTTGCAAAGTTTTGGCTCATTTGGGTTTATTCCCTTAAAACCTCATTCTCCTCACCAGGGGCTTTATTCAAAGCTCATTGAAGTCACAGAAAGACTTCAGTTGACCATGAAGTCTTTGGATCAAGTCCTTGGATATTTTTCCCAACTTTGAAACAATGAGGGCATGATCCTCAGGTCAATCTTCTCAGCCTCCCTGTTTCCTTTTGCCTTTGTAATTATTTGGGCACGCTGATTATTTGCATCCACTATTATTTGTGGGTGTGGTTGTTGTAATGTAGCCATCTAATCACCTGATTGTATTCACATATCAAATGATGTAATAGCTAAATTTATCCCCACAGGTAATTGTGGGCATAACACCTATGCCTGCTACCATGTTACCCACAAAATGTGTGTGCAGAATAGGAGACCACCCTTTAAAAATGTGGCCTTGAAGCATTCCTGTTTGCTCATTGTTTCCTATTATACTTTCAACTTTCCGTTTTTTACTTTCTGACTCAGTTTTTTCTTACATGATGGCCTGATTGTAATCTTCCCCCAATCCTGCAGTCTGTATTCACGTGAGCAGGCACCATAAAGTGGAAGGGTTACTCATAGGTGTAAGGTTTTGCAGGTTTGGGCTCTTTAACAGCAAATGAGAACCAGTCAGCTAGCTGTAATGTTTCCCTGTGCCCAAAGAGCTTTCAAGATGAATTAATTTATTTTAGATGAAAGAGGACACATTTTGATTATTTTGATGGCAACATACAACAAGAAGGAACAAAAGTAAAGTCTCCATGAGACTACAGTACATGAATTCTCTGTAACATGCTCTATTGAACTGGCAGACTCTTGAAAAATGTAAAGCAGAGGTACAGAGAAAAACAAAATCAGACCTCAATGCTCCACACTGTCTTGTCAGCCATGTATAGTTTGCTCACAAGAAACTGTACTTCTCCAACACTTCAGTCAACACCAGACCTTATCTGCACCTTACTGAGCCACCAGTAATATTCTTTTCCTACAACAGTACTGTGTATTATAAATGTTTACTAGAAAAAGCAAAAAAAAAATAAAAATTGCTCTGAAGGGAAATTGTGACCATAGATAAAATAAATGTGTCCCTGCTCACACCATTTCAATTATTCTCTTTTCTTACTATGTAAATTTAAATATTGTTTAAATTTGTGGTTGGGAGTGAATGTAAACCATCATCCCTGCAAATCAGGATAGTTTGAGTTCTATCGTTAGTCAACATAGGTAACCCTGAATTTCATGGGGCTCCCAAATTTGGGGGGTTGATTTTTTTTAAATCTTTCACCCACGTGGCACCACAAGAGTCAACATTTCCTCCTTTGCTACCCTGACAAGCACACCAGTGTCTTGGGGTTCTTAAAGCTAGCTACAGTCATAGACTGTTTTTCCCCTCCATGTGTACTGGCTCAAAGTCACTCTGATAATGTAACTTTGGCTATCTTATGTCAGAGCAGTGTCACTCCAATAATGTTGTAGAAAATAACTGAAATTGCCAGGGGGAAGATCAGCAACATGCAAACTTTTATTGAACAAATTTACCCCAATTACTATAAGTGGTCAAATGTCTATTATAGCTTCAATTATAGGTCCTGGAAAGGCTCAGTCCAACCCTGTAGTCTTTATTCAGGCAAATCTATCCACTCTCTAGTGATGACTGAACTCGTTGGTGCAAGTAATACTTGTTACAAGCGCCCCATTTTAAATGAATGAATAGTTTATAAACAAAGCCTAATTTGATTTGACGGCATTTTTATTTGTAAATATTTGCCAGATAGCTTGGGCAAATACTTTCCAGACTTTGGGTCCTTTAAGAGGTGTACCCTTCAACAACTCTTCTTGTCTAAACAGCCAAGTCATACAATATTATTTCTAGGGCCTGAATTGCTGATTGAAACAATTTAAATATGAAACTAGTGAATAGCAAACACCACAGTCCCCGTGTGAATTTTCAAACAATTGTTACAGCCAATAATTGTGAAACATTCAGGTTAATCGAATAGTTTCACAGACACTTGGTCACTGACTGAACAACAAGCCCCTACAGATCATAATTAAGGTTAGGATTTAGTCATGGGTATTTTTAATAAAAATCATGGACAGGTCACGGGCAATAAACAAAAATTCGCGGCCTGTGACCTGTCCACGTCTTGTACTATAAATACCCCCCACTAAATCTTAGCTGGGGGGCTGCTGCTCTGGGAGACCCCTGGGGAGGAGCCGCTGCTCTGGGGGCTACTACTGGAGTGAGTCTGGGGCGCACTGCTCGGGGGTGCCCCCAGGGGGCCGCTGTTCTGCGGGGAGGGCCAGCAACGCTAGCTGCCAGGGCTGCTCCCTTGCTGCTGCTCTCACTACCCCCAGGACCACTGCCGGGAGCCACCACCCCCAGGACCACTACTCAGGCAATCCCCAGGGCCAGCTGCACCGGCTGCTGCTCGGGCCGTCTCTGGGATCAGCCACACTAGTTGCTGCAGAAATCATGGATGTCACGGAAAATCATAGAATCCGTGACTTCTGTGACCTCCATGACAGACAAAGAGCTCTAATCATAATGCAGAAAACTATGCCATGTCTATCCATGGCAAATATTCAGAAATCACGGTTTATAGTATTGACCAGCTCTGCTAATTCCCCCAGGCTTTTGCCGGGGGGGGCAATAACTGGTTGGTTGAGCAGATGAAACTACATGAGAGAACAGTCTCAGTTTGGCTGGGTTAGTGGTGGTGGAGAGACAGGAGCATCTGATCCACGCTGCAGTTGTTTGGCCTGGCCTACACTAGAAATTTGCTTCAGTAGAGCTATGTCTGAACATCTCCCAAGGGTATGAAAAATCCACACCCCTGAGACACGCAGCTATACTGACCTAACCCCCAGGATAGACCAGTGATAGGTTGACAGAATAATTCCGGGGAGGTGGATTACCCTGTCCTGATGGGAGAAGCCCTCCCATTGGCATACACAGCATCTACACTGAAGCGATACATCGGCGCAGCTGCAGCATTTTAAGCATAGACAAGCCCATTACCTTTTTACATGTGCCTCAAACAACGTATAGACAACAAGTGATAAAAAAAAAATCCCGTTTAAATCAGCATTGCTTGAGGTATCCATCGAACTTTAAATGATACACTGTAGAAAAAACAAAGCCCAATGAGATTTTTCTCTGAATATTATTTCCAAATTTAAAGGTCTTGCAGGTCCTCTGCCTTTTTACATGCACTGTAAATCATTTGGATTTTGGTAGGCACTCTTATTTTTATTAAACTGATATTTTGCATTCCACAGCTTCCCCTTTCCTGTAAAGGGCAATGATCTTAAAATACATGCCTAAACCACTAAGCCACAAGCTGAAAAGTAAATAAGATAATACACAAAGTCTCCAACTATATTGGTGAGAAAAAACAATTAAAAAAATACAAAGCTTTAGTTAAAATAAGAAAGAGCCTGCTTGCTTAAATTTCTTATATTTTCTAATTCCAAGTGTCAAAAGGTGCAAGATTTGTACATTTCTGGGCTGCTCAGACTTGTTAGAAATACTCTTGTTCCTCACATAAGTTTCCCACTCAAGCACCAAAAGAATTGCTATGGAATAGCTGTGTTCTTTACTGAGTAGGTGCTTTCCCCTTTGCCCTCACACACTTGCTCTAATCGGAGAACATTTACCCGTAATGGTGGCTCAAACGGAGGAATGTGACCCTTCCCTATTCCAGGCCTGCTTACTATAATTTCTTCATTTGTAGACATATGATGCAAGTGCTTCACTGCTTCATAATTCGTAATTCAGAGGGAAGTAAAATATACAGATTGTTAAAAGTTTAACTATAAAAGACAAAGTAGGCAGGGAGATAGATGGACGTCCTGGAGCTTTTATGCAAAAAGGGGTTCCCTGACAAAACAATGTGGCACACAGAGAAGATGCAAATGGCACACTACCACTTTATAGCTCTTAGCAAGCTATGTGCAAAATCCTGTGAGAGTACACTGGGACTGGCAGGGAAAAGAAGAGCACAAAGAGGGATCATCTTTGCCCTCAGCACATCTGTGGGCCAGGAGTTCAGTGCAACCTTCTTTGGAATTCTTTGGACTAGATGTGCACCCAGCCAGTGTACCGCAGCTGCAGGGGGCTTTGCTCTGATAGATTCTAGTTAGGCCCTTAGTGCTTATACTGCTTTTTGAAGCAGGCTTGTTACAGGGCTACATCTTGCTCCTTTTTACCAGGACGGGGGCAGTAAAGTCAACCTCAGAGCGTATTCCCCATCCCAGCACCTCAAACCAAATGTCTTGTATCTTCACTCACCAAAACAAGTGTGTCTTTACCACAGAAGAACTAGCCACCCTGCTGTAAAAGCACAGTGGAGACAAGGCAACGAGAAACTAAGTGAGGCCAACCACGGGTAGGGGAACAGGGCTAACCTTGCCTAGCTAGTTCTCAGTAAACCCTACAGTGCTTTCTCCCTCTGTTAAATTGTAAGTGGAGACAACTGTTGTGCATTAGCTTGCTGTAAAACTATCTTTGTGTCAGTGAGAACAAAGCCTGAGTCATCCTCCTGCTCTGTGTTGGCAAGATGGCTCAGAGCCCTCTGTGTGACAGACCTGGTTCTGCTGCCACCCCACCTGCATGGCTCAGTATTGTATATTGTTGTATCAGTTTAAAGACTTATACAAGCATCTGGATGCAGTGATGCCTGTAATAAACCCTCTACCTAATGGCATTCAGATGGGAACAACAGCAGTCTATGTTCTTTTTGTGGATACAGACTAACACGGCTGCTATTCTGAAACCTCTCATACAAGTTGTCAGTAATGGCATGGCCCTGAGTATTAGAAGAAAGTGTGTAGTGTAAGAAGACAGAGAGACATTTTGCTCTTGGGAAAACTGGTGAAAAATCATGTTTTCAGCCATGTGTGGAAAAATAAAATGTTTGTGCCTTGCCTACAGTGAGGCACATGGCTTACATACCATAGAGTTACATCCGAGTATGGAGCGTAAGCTTTATCTGTCGCTGGTTTAGGCCATATACAATGTAATCCCTACCTGTGTCAATAATCTGGCTAAAATCATGACTTTACATCTCAGTTCAGTGTACCACTTCCAGATATCACTGGCCTGCTCTATGAACAGCTATTAGGGCTACATGACTAGTTACAGCAGTGAAAATCCCTGGTGTAAACATACGGCACTGATGTAAAACAGGGTTTGCCCGGTACGATGTATGTATGTTGCACAGTGCAAGCCTTGTATTCTACCAGTGCAGCGGATCTTTGTTGAGGATTTGCACCAGTGTAGCTACATCAATCAAAAAAAGAGAAAACAGACTAGATAAGACCAGAATGTTACTGAAAAGGGATAGATTGAGCACATTGCAAACTGAAGACCTCGAAGACTGAAGAGGCACAGAACCTGAATAGCACAGACAATGGCAATGTAATCTCTTCATTCACCCTACCTACCCATAGAATCTAAAGGGTTGCAAGGGACCGCAAGGGTCATCTAGTCTAACCCTCTGCCAGGATGCAGGGTTTTTTGCAGAGCCGGCCCAAAACATTTTGGCACCTGAGGCGTGGAGCTCAAATGATGCCCCCATGCCCCCTCGCTTGCACGAAAACTTTGAAAGGTCTCAATTCTGCCTTCTTCCTGTTCTACTCTTCTCATGGTACTGCTCTGCTACCTACCCCAATAAAGGAGAACTAACAACTTAAAATGCCTTGTTCAAAAATTTTAAGTAACATTTAACTTTCAAACGCCTGAACAGCAAATGTAACTTTTCTTGTCTGCATAGTAAACACTGGCATTTTAATCTGTTTGAATAATCAAAGTGGTGCTTTCCGTGCCTTCTTGGTTGCAAAGATTTGAACTGCTTCCTGCTGAAGGTCCACAGTCTGGGCCAGCTATTGAGATGGTTGCAAGGCCAACCAGCCTCTCCTGTGTCATTGTGGAGCATAGATGTGTTTTTATTAACTTCAGCTTGGAGAATTCTCCATGGGCAACTGTTACAGGAAGTGTTAGAAGTATGCGCAGAGCAACAAAAGCATTTGGAAAGAGGATGGTCATCTTATTTGTGCACATATATTCCAGAACAGCCTTTGGAGTTTATCCTACTGAAATGTATCTTGAAAGAGCTTTCAGTTCATCACTTAAATCACTCGCATCAATATCGCACATGTCATTATGTGTCAACACTGTCTCTAGTGCCCTGCATTGCTGGTGTAGGTCTTCTTCAGGTATAGTGAGGAGCTTTAGAATATCATACAACATCCCAAATATACTGCTGTGTTCCTTGAGCTGCATGAAACGTTCTTCAACTGACTGTATTGCACAGTCTAGCACCTGGTTAAAGAATTCAACTTTGAATTGTTGTTTGGGGTCTCTTATGGGATTATCCCGTGCCTCGTAATCAAAATGTCTTCTTCGATGACTCTTGCATTCTTGAATGGGTGGGAAAATAGCTTCAGTGTGAAGTTCCTCTGCCAACTTCTGTGCACTCTGCAGAACCACTAAGACTGTAGGTACAACTTTGCTTTGTCCAGTAGTTCCATTGCTCCAGATATATCAAGGTCAACATCTTGGAGTCTCTTGCTTCCAACATTTATTTCAAACCGTATGTCATGCCACAACACTAAACCACACAGAAATTTGAAGTGATGTATGTTTCTGGGGATTCCATTTCCCTCTGCCACTGTTCTCCCATGAACAGTTCCTGTCATAGCATTATCCTCCATAATGGCAACTATGGCATCATCTATCTTCCCAATTTGGTGTTTGATAGGCTTTATCACCTCCACTCAACCTTCCCATCATGTAGCACTCAGTGGTTTCAGTGTCAGAGAGGATGTTCCTAGATGTTGCTTCAAAATTTGCCATTGATGAGTTGATACAGAGAAAAATATATAGATGCTTTGAATTAAATTAAAAAATTCAGCAGCCTCACTAGAAGCTGATGCTGCATCACTGACCACCAAGTTCAATGATGAGAACTGCATGGGACAAAAAAAGCTCGAGGGTTTAACTCTCGGATCCGTGTCAGCACTCCTCCGTTCTTTCCTCTCATGTTAGCACCATTATCATAGCCCTGACCTCTCATGTCAGCTGTCACAATTCCCATATCTTCCAGCGTTTTAAGAAGCACATTTGTCATACCAGCTCCTGTAGTATCATCAATGTCAATAAATTCTAGAAAATGCTCTCTGCCCATCACCATTGCAGGGACATTTTCACTAGGTTCTGTTATTGTTACAAATGCACCTTTAAGTCATTTGTTCCATATGGCTGATGTCAGGTGTGCAGTCCAGAATAACGGAGTAATATCTTGTGGACTTCAGTTCTGCCACAATCTTCTGTTTGACTTTTGTTGCCAGTAACTGTATGATCTCATTGTGAATTGTTTCTCCAATATGGTGGTGTGTGTACATTTCTTGGGTGATGACTCTTCTTAGATGCTCCTGGAGTACAGCATCAAACTCAGCCATCAGCTCCACAATTTTAAGGAAGTTTCCATTGTTTGGCACATACAGCTGATCTGAAGTACCATGCAGTGCTAGGTTTTGGGTAGCAAGCAGTCTCACAATGGCAATGAACCTTTTCAGAACATTTTGCCAGTAAAGAGACTCTGATGCAATCTTCTCTGGATACTGATCATCTATGGTAGCCTTTAACCTTAGTCTCATCTCAAGCTCTTTCCACCTATGGAATGCTCTCTGGTGATTTGCTGCCTTCTCATGGCATGCCAGATTTCTAGCCAGATTTTTCCAGTCTTTTGTCCTGTAGAACCCAATGTGGTTGGAACATTAGACTGGCAGAGTTTGCAACAAAAACAGTATGCAGCATTCTGGGTTTTTGAGTACATAAGCCATTGCCTCTCCACTTTGTCACCATTGGGGATTTCACGCCAGTAATGTGTCGGATGGAAACTTCTATTTTCATTGTCTTTGGGGAACATGAAGTTTTTCACTTGCTGTGGCCTAGGCAGTACAAGGAAGTCCCTCAGGCTACTGCTCAAGTGGATCCACAGTCCTGGATCATGTAGACTTAAGGAACTAAACTCAGCAGCAGCTGTTTCTTGTGCTTCCACCACACTCTTCTCTGATCTACACTTTTCTTCAGGAATGTGCATGGTTACATCCATTTCAGACGGAAATATGGATGCTGCAGTAGCTGCCAGGTCACCTGTATTCTGACTAACTGGAAGATCAGACATCTCCTTACCACTCACATCCTCATTGGAGCCGGAAGGCTCAACATGAACATTTGTGTCTATGTATCTCAGGAGAGCTCCTTCCTGCTTAGATAGAAAAGCTTCCTTTGCTTTCTTTTTCTGAATGCTGCCCCAGAGGGGCGTTTTCTTCTTTCACTCATGACTGCTGTTCTGTGCCAGCTAGAGTGGCTCTCAACACTCAGTTGAAGGAGACAAATAAGCAGGCTGATAGCAGGGCCTGAGGGAGGGAAGATATCAGCATCTTAAGGGCCTAACTGGCTCCTACTACTTCAGTTGACTGCCTGTTCTCCTCAAGTGGGTTCAGGGAAGCAGCAGGAAACAGGAAGCTCCCTGGGAAGCTGGGGTTGATAAGTCCAGGCTCCTGGGGATGCTAGAGAGGTACATAAGAGGCTCCTCCTCTCTCTCCGTGCAGCTCCTGCTGCTTTCTGTTATTCCCTCTCACCTTTTCTCCTGCCTGTCTGTTATGTCTCTTGTGCCCTCCTTCCTCCAGCACAGCACTCCACTATCTCTGTGCATTTAGAGCAGAGAGAATACATATGCATCAGCAGCAGACACAATTTTCTACACTCTGGGTCCTAGTGGCGCCCCCCACAGTCTGGCACCTGAAGCGGCCACCTCAGTTTGCCTCATGGTAAAGCCAGCCCTGATTTGTTGGGTCTAAACCATCCAAGACTGGTGGCTATCCAGCCCCCTTTTGAAAATCTCCAGTGAAGGAGCTTAACAACCTCCCTAGGCAGTCTGTTCTGTTGCCCTACTGTTCTTACAGTTAGAAAGTTTTTCCTGAGATTTAATCTAAACCTGCTATGCTATAGTTTGAACCACTGCTTCTGTGGCAAAAGAGAAGAACTTTTCTCCATCATATCTCTCTTTAACCTCCTCTTTCCAATCTAAACATACCCATTTCCTTCATCCTTTGCTCATAGATCTTGTATTCCATCTCTTTGTCTCTGGCCTCTGGATCCTTTCCAGTTTTGCTACATCCTTTTTATACATTGGTGTCCAAAATTGGACACAATACTCCAGCTGAAGCCTAACCAGCGCTGAGTAGAGCAGTACTATCGCCTCCCATGACTTGCATGCTATGCCTCTGCTAATGCAACCTAGAATTGCATTTTTTTTTTTGCAACAGCATCACATTGCTGACTCATGTTGAGGTTGTGATTCACCACAACTCCCAGATTCTTCTCAGCAGTGCTGCTGCCAAGCCAGTTTCCCCCCATTCTGTATTTGTGCATTTGTTTTTTCTTCCGTAAGTGTAGCACCTTGTTCCAAAGTGCCTAAAGCCTGACCAACAGGGAGTACTTGGGTGAGGGTGAGAGTATTCAGTGTCTTTGGGCTCTCTGTTGATACTACCATTTTTGATGGTAGATTTTGTCCACTAGGAACTAAATGCATTTAACAAAGCCACCAAATATTCATCATATGATAATGACTTGACTACCAATCCCGGTTGAAACCAAAGTTATATTCAAAGACTCATACTTTTCAGCCTTCTGCAGAACTCTAGTAACTGTTTGTGCATGATTGACCTTTGAAATATTTCTTCTGACTCTGCTTGTGTTCTGGGTTTAATAATCTTGGATTTAGAAAGTCCGTACAATGTTGGGTCTAGAGTACCTTAGATACCTCCTCTCCCTTTGTGGCTGTCCATGATAACTGTGCTCATTTGCAACATGGTAACTAGCAGTACCCAGGTATATAGATGCTGTTAATAGCCATGATGACTGGAGATCAGAGACTATGTGGTGGTGGGGGGGGGGGGAATCCAAGAACAAGCAAGTGAATCCTAGGAAAAAAGAGTAAAGTCTGGTTTTGTTTGTTGTGTTTTGTTTAGTGTTATGCCTCCTATCTATGTTATTTGGCTTTCTATAAACACTTGAGAGACATATTCATATCTATCTTCTGTATATTCATATTTGCCCTGTCCATTGATTCGTCAAAAGAATACCAATGAAATGTTTTCCTTCCTTTTGTTTTTTTCCAGCAATTTTTTTGTCCAGGATTATCACTGTTCTTCCAGATCTCCCCTCTTGTCATCTTTGTTCTTTTCGTGTTGCATACATTTATTCATGTGGTGTCAGATTCTCCATAGCCCTTCACCCTACGTAATCATTTGTACCATTGCACGGTAGATAGAAAACATTACCATTCTGAGTAGCATTTTACACTCATTGTGCACTCACTTTTCTCTGGTGTAAGCGCCTATACAAGGTGCAGGTAGCAAAAAATCCAGTCCTTGACATCAGTCAGAGCTTTGCTTTGATTTCACTGGCAGCAAGATTAATCCCTTGATGTTTCTGCATGTAGTTCTTGCTTTCTCTTCCTTCCCAGTCTTTTTCTCAATCACTCCTTAAACTTCTTGAGTTTTAACCTTGAATATGTCAGGCTGAGGTAACCTAGAAACTTTTTCTGCATGACTGATGATTCTTACATTCTGGGTTTCTTTGCTTCTTAGCTTCTTATAGACCTTTGAGCTGGTTTTGGATCTGTGAAATATTCTTATTTCCTCAGCAAAATGTCCAGATCCATTCAATCACTTGAAGTGAATTTATCCATTTCTTTCTTATAACTTAGTGCAGGATGGGCTCTCTCCACACTGTAACAGTGTCTTCTCTGCTTCATAACAGCAGTGTGACAAAACCAGAGTGTCTGTATGTGATAAAGCAGTGGAATATAACAATAAAGCTTTCTCATCAACTGGACATACACCTAGGTGTTGTTGGTAGGGTCCCTTTGTACCTTGATATTGTGGCAGGCATCTGTTTTGCACCCTTAACAGGATTACAGATTGTGTGAAGGAGCAGGAGAATGGCAAACTAGTTTATATGAAACTTGAAGCATTACGGCTCCGCTGAGAATTTTACACCTCAATTCATCCAATGCCCGCCAAAGTCAATGGAAAAACTAACTGACTTCAGCGGGCTTTGGCTCAGACTCTGTACTGGCTGCCTGCTTGTTAAGTATTTGTGAGAAACAAGCAGTGCAAAGTGTCAATGCACAAGCCATAGTTCATTTTGTAGTCAGCATACAAAAAATGGTGTGATGCAATTTTTTTTATGTAAAAAATTCTGCCGTGGGAACAGTTCACTTAAACTGTCTTTAACAGACATTTTTTCCAACTTCAAATATTTATACGAACAGGAATACTGTACTATATCAAACACTTTAGTAGCCCGAAGACATGTGTAAAGATCTATGTATCTGCTCTCTTAAAGGATTTGATGAGCTGTTGTGGAACTAGTTTATATGAAAAATAGCTAACCGGAATGACAGCACCAGCATTTGTTAGTTTTGAGTTTACAGTGCATGACCTTAACTTACCAAAATGACAGAAGAGGATGTATATTTCGCATAACACAATCTGGTTTATATCTTTTAGATTTTTTTATTTTAATCCTATTACTCTCTTAGCCAAGCAAGTGAATGTCACCTTTAACCATTGCTGTGAAAGAGAAAAAAATATCTGGCTTATCTTTCAAAAGAGGTATAGATTTACTCTTTATAATTTCTTATATTTAATAATTCTACCTAGAAACTACGAGTCATATTTCAACTCATAGTGAAACACAATGAACAAAAACTAAGTTAACTTTTCTAAGTTTTGTACTCTATTGCATATTATCTGTTAATTCTAAAAGTCCCGGTCTGCTCTAAAAATGGAGTTCCTCATGCATTCTCTCCCTCAATGATTTTCATACCATTTCAAGTAAAACAAAGGTTTTTTTTTCTGCCTGCCATGTAAACTCAACCTGTGACCTGAGAGTCAAGTTGGATTCTTTCCTTCTCACACAGCACCAGTAATAAAAACTCTGTAGTCCCAATGCCAGTGACTCCTGTGCAGTCCAGTTGTGTTAAGGGAAAGGAAGAGTGTGTAAACAGAGCTCCAGAGGTACTGAAGGACCTTATGCAAAACAAGTTGTGCAGGATCCCATTCAATGTCTTCCTCACTTCTCATGATGACCTTTCAAACTATTGAGAAATACCCTTCTAATCTATTTGTGAAGTTTTGGGGACTTGAAGGGGCCACCATACCTGAACCGGGAGTTAGAGCTGAAACATACTTTCCAAGTAATGGAGAGCAGTTAGAGTTAATTCTTTGCTGCAACCCATTGGCACCAAAGCTGGACATGATTGATATGGAGGAAACAGTGATACCACTGACTAGAAAAGCTGCACAGGTTGCATCATCCTAAAGTTGCCACTGCATCACAGATGACCAAGCTGAGGTTCTAGGGAAATGGGTTCCTTCCCCCAACCCTCAAGAATTAGTTCCAAAATCTTAAAGCAGGCCCTGGGTGTCCAGTTTGTATGAACCATTCCTCCCTGTTGTATCATTAGCTATTGTGGTGCAAACTGAGAAGGGCCCATACTCCTACTCTGGGAGAAGTAAGGATTTAAGGGGGTTGCTGATCTATCATATATACAGGCCAGGATATTGTAGAAGTCCATTTCCACCAAGAGACACTCATCTCCTCCACTAACATATCCTCCTGTTTTTATTCTGTGCTCATGGAAGAAAAGCCAGGAAGCACAGAGGACAAGGACATGAAGAATGCATGGTGAACAGGTCTGTGCAAGATGTGGAGCATCTGCTGAGCTACCTTAAATTGTGTTTTGACTCTGAAATGGGGCTCTGTAAAACTGGCAACCTGAGCTGCCATTATGATGGAATCCCACTGATATGATCTACTTGTGACAATGTACTCAGCTTCCTTTTACAAGTCTCAGAGTATGGACAATGAAACTGAACTGAAATATAGTCAGTTTTACTTCCTGGTTCTCTGGCACCTGCACAAGGTTGGAATATTTGAGTTGAGATTTAAAGAAAAGAAAATAATGAAAAAATTAATATGGTTTGTAAAACTTTTTTTTAAAAAGCCTGACTTTTTATCCTAAACTACTTGATACTATCCCTTAGACCTTGTCTACACTGGTGGTGGCATGTAGAGTACATGTAGTTACATGCCGCAGTGAAAGGCAGAATCCATGAAACCCGTTTAGGCTCAGTCTCTGGATTTGAATTAAGAGAGAAAGAGAGTGTCTGAATCAGCAGTCCTCACTCAAGCAAAGCT
This sequence comes from Eretmochelys imbricata, assembly GCF_965152235.1. NCBI lineage: Eukaryota > Metazoa > Chordata > Testudines > Cheloniidae > Eretmochelys > Eretmochelys imbricata. Next base: position 92,963,591 of record NC_135575.1, read on the forward strand.
CTGGCTGAAGTTGCTGGGAGCTGAGCATCAGTAAGGATTCACAGGTCAAACCTTTAACAGAAGCCAACTTAAGTAATATAAACTTGATTCAGAACCCAGCTAGAGTTTTTAAAAATGTTGAACAATACTCCTGATGCTATTGACCTAAGACAAATTTGATATTTAGAGTGCTGCCAGCAAAAACATTTCATTCCTGTCGCGGGCTTTGTTGAGTGAGTTTCCTAGGTTGTTTGTAGCAGCAAATAAGGCAACTCGGTTCAATAAGCTAATAAATATATTTATATGAATGGAGTATTTATAAATAGTTAATAACTTACAAACAGATGGTGAATAAATGGTTAATCAGTGTCTGTGGACTCCAAGGGGTCAATAGGTTGTTTTATTAACTGTGGCATATACATCTATAACACTTTCTGTTGATGTGCTTATAGCCTTTTGTACCACAGACTACTCATCTTTGTAAAATGCTCATAACATTTTTAATTGTCTAAACGCCTTTATAAACTAAGTGTGCCCTTTTTATAAAGTGTGACTTTTGGTTACCTCTCCAGCAAATATCTGAAAATACAGGCATGTCTCCCCAGTGATTTCTTTTTATCCATTCTGATTCATGACAGTTTATTTGTGAGTTCATTTTCATGTTACTTTACGCACAACATAGTCAAGTGTTTATAAAGGAAGACTTTTGAATTTTTCCCTCTCTTTATTCTCACTCCTTGACTCTCTGATGCTCCCAGCTCTATTCGGTGCTTTGTGATCCCTATACTTGTGGTATATGTACTGGCAGTATTTGAAGAACTGATAAGCAGTACAGGAAACTTTGAAGGAGATTGAATTTATATTGATTATAAGACTTCTGGCCATTTAAGATACAGTTTCATAATCTTACAGGAAGTCTGAACTGACTTTTTTCTCTGTTGTTAGAAATACTTTCCAGTCCACAATACTGTGCTGTTTTCAGTCTTATTTCATCTTTAGGATGATTTATGATCTTTGTTGTATTCAACATGATGAGCTCAACTGATATGAGTACCCACGGGAAGGGTCTTTTAAAGAGATAGATGATTACAGTTGGTGACTTGTGACAAAAATCTGAAGCCAATTATTCTCTTGAGAACAACTTCTCTTTTAAATGACACATGTGGAACTTTTTATGAAAAGTAAAAGACTAGATGAAAATGCAGTCTGAGGAATTTATCATCCTAGTCACTCTAAGACATATTGGTGATGATATGAATAGATGGTAGTAATGAATTTTTCATAGTTCTATAAATGCTGTTTGTTAGAATATTATGCATACTTATTGAAAGTAAAACTGGAAATCCAGTGTCATTTGTTTTTTATTCTCCTGCCACCACAGACGTGCTTTATAAATATTTAGAATGAGTGGATCAACTGCTACATTAATTCTACCACGACTCATATTTCTCTGGATATTATTCTGGATATTTTGGCAGAGCCTCAAAATCCCCTATATACATTATATGTCTCTGACATCTCAGTCTGATAAGTCAAGGGTAAGATGCAAGTTTGAGATGCTAAAGGTCCAATCATATATTCCTAGAGCACTCAACTTCCCTAGGCTGTGTGTACATGAGCGTTTATCTTTCAATCACTCACTGGTGCACTAGCACCAGTGCTGCTTGACTGGTGGGAGCTACAGGTGTTTTTACCATGGTGTTATCTAACCCTTTTCAGAGTAGACAAGGCCTTTGCAAAGTCAGTGGCAGTTTGAAAGCCCAGAGATTGCAGCTGGAGACTAGGCTATTGAAGTCAATGGCTAAACTTCCATTACTGAACACCTGCAAATCTCATTGACTTCAGGGGGAATGGCAGTCCCAACAGATGGTCACCTCCAAGGATTTAGCCCAGTTGCTTTAAATAAAGAAGTATGGGCTGGATGAATGAACTATAAGGTGGGTAGAAAATTGGCTAGATTGTCGGGCTCAACGGGTAGTGATCAATGGCTCCGTGTCTAGTTGGCAGCTGGTATCAAGTGGAGTGCCCCAAGGGTCGGTCCTGGGGCCGGTTTTGTTCAATATCTTCATTAATGATCTGGAGGATGGTGTGGATTGCACTCTCAGCAAGTTTGCAGATGACACTAACATGGGAGGAGAGGTAGATATGCTGAAGGGTAGGGATAGGATACAGAGGGACGTAGACAAGTTAGAGGATTGGGCCAAAAGAAATCTGATGAGGTTCAACAAGGACAAGTGCAGAGTCCTGCACTTATGACAGAAGAATCCAATGCACCGCTACAGATTAGGGACCGAATGGCTCGGCAGCAGTTCTGCAGAAAAGGACCTAGGGGTTACAGTGGACGAGAAGCTGGATATGAGTCAACAGTGTGCCCTTGTAGCCAAGAAGGCCAATGGCATTTTGGGATGTATAAGTAGGGGCATTGCCCTATCCAACTATACTCTTAGCCCAGCAGAAGCAGCTGTCCTATCTCGGGACCTCTCCTTCTACCCCTCCACCCCCATGAACATGATACAGTTCTGTGGTGACCTAGAATCCTATTTTCGAAGTCTCCGACTCAAGGAATATTTCCAACACACCTCTGAACAACATACTAATCTACAGAGACCTCCCTACCAACACTACAAAAAGAAGGATTCTAGGTGGACTCCTCCTGAAGGTCGAGACAGCAGACTGGACTTCTACATAGAGTGCTTCTGCCGATGTGCACGGGCTGAAATTGTGGAAAAGCAGCATCACTTGCCCCACAATCTCAGCCGTGCAGAGCACAATGCCATCCACAGCCTCAGAAACAACTCTGACATCATAATCAAAAAGGCTGACAAAGGAGGTGCTGTTGTCATCCTGAATAGGTCGGAATATGAACAAGAGGCTGCTCGGCAGCTCTCCAACACCACTTTCTACAAGCCATTACCCTATGATCCCACTGAGAGTTACCAAAAGAAACTACAGCATTTGCTCAAGAAACTCCCTGAAAAAGCACAAGAACAAATCCGCACAGACATACCCCTGGAACCCCGACCTGGGATATTCTATCTGCTACCCAAGATCCATAAACCTGGAAATCCTGGGCGCCCCATCATCTCCGGCATTGGCACCCTGACAGCAGGATTGTCTGGCTACGTGGACTCCCTCCTCAGGCCCTATGCTACCAGCACTCCCAGCTACCTTCGAGACACCACTGACTTCCTGAGGAAACTACAATCCATCAGTGATCTTCCTGATAACACCATCCTAGCCATTATGGATGTAGAAGCCCTCTACACCAACATTCCACACAAAGATGGACTACAAGCCATCAAGAATCCTATCCCCGATAATGTCACGGCTAACCTAGTGGCTGAACTTTGTGACTTTGTCCTTACCCATAACTATTTCACATTTGGGGACAATGTATACCTTCAGATCAGCGGCACTGCTATGGGTACCCGCATGGCCCCACAGTATGCCAACATTTTTATGGCTGACTTAGAACAATGCTGCCTCAGCTCTCGTCCCCTAATGCCCCTACTCTACTTGCGCTATATTGATGACATCTTCATCATCTGGACCCATGGAAAAGAAGCCCTTGAGGAATTCCACCATGATTTCAACAATTTCCATCCCACCATCAACCTCAGCCTGGTCCAGTCCACACAAGAGATCCAATTCTTGGACACTACAGTGCTAATAAACGATGGTCACATAAACACCACCCTATACTGGAAACCTACTGACCGCTATTCCTACCTACATGCCTCCGGCTTTCACCCTGACCACACCACACGATCCATTGTCTACAGCCAAGCTCTGCGATACAACCGAATTTGCTCCAACCCCTCAGACAGAGACAAACACGTACAAGATCTCTATCAAGCATTCTTACAACTACAATACCCCCCTGCGAAAGTGAAGAAACAGATTGATAGAGCCAGAAGAGTTCCCAGAAGTTACCTACTACAGGACAGGCCTAACAAAGAAAATAACAGAACGCCACTAGCCGTCACCTTCAGCTCCCAACTAAAACCCCTCCAACACATTATTAAGGATCTACAACCTATCCTGAAGGATGACCCAACACTCTCACAAATCTTGGGAGACAGGCCAGTCCTTGCCTACAGACAGCCCCCCAAATACTGAAGCAAATACTCACCAGCAACCACATACCACACAACAGAACCACTAACCCAGGAACCTATCCTCGCAACAAAGCCCGTTGCCAACTGTGCCCACATATCTATTCAGGGGACACCATCACAGGGCCTAATAACATCAGCCACACTATCAGAGGCTCGTTCACCTGCACATCCACCAATGTGATATATGCCATCATATGCCAGCAGTGCTCTCTGCCATGTACATTGGTCAAACTGGACAGTATTTATGTAAAAGAATAAATGGACACAAATCGGATGTCAAGAATTATAACATTCATAAACCAGTCGGAGAATACTTCAAACTCTCTGGTCACGCAATTACAGACATGAAAGTTGCGATATTACAACAAAAAAACTTCAAAACCGGACTCCAGCGAGAGACTGTTGAATTGGAATTCATTTGCAAATTGGATACAATTAACTTAGCCTTGAATAGAAACTGGGAGTGGCTAAGTCATTATGCAAGGTAACCTATTTCCCCTTGTTTTTTCCTACCCTCCGCCCCCTCCTCAGACGTTCTTGTTAGACCCTGGATTTGTGCTGGAAATGGCCCACCTTGATCATCATACACGTTGTAAGGGGACTGATCACTTTAGATAAGCTATTACCAACAGGAGAGTGGGTGTGGGGGGGGGGAGAGAAAACCTGGATTTGTGCTGGAAATGGCCCAACTTGATCATCATACACATTGTAAGGAGAGTGATCACTTTACGTAAGCTATTACCAGCAGGAAAGTGGGGTAGGGGGAGAGAAAACCTTTTGTAGTGGTAAACACCCATTTTTTCATGCTTTGTGTGTATAAAAAGATCTTCTATATTTTCCACAGTATGCATCCGATGAAGTGTGCTGTAGCTCACGAAAGCTTATGCTCAAATAAATTGGTTAGTCTCTAAGGTGCCACAAGTACTCCTTTTCTTTTTGTGAATACAGACTAACATGGCTGTTACTGTGAATCCTTCCTTAGAAGTTTTTAAGGTCAGGCTTGACAAAGCCCTGGCTGGGATGATTTAATTGGGGATCGGTCCTGCTTTGGGCAGGGGGTTGGACTGGATGGCCTCCTGGGGTTCCTTCCAACCCTGATATTCTATGATTCTATGAAATCAGACCTGCAACAGGCCCTATGTTAGCAATCTGAACATTCCATCTGTTTTCATGCCCATCTACTCTAAACCTGTATTCAAGTCAGTGAGATAGAATACAACAAGAAGCTCAAAGTAAATTGCATAGAGTCTTATTCAGCATGATGTGCAACACAGATTCATAGAGTCCAAGAAAGAACCATTATGATCATCTAGTCTAACCACCTATATAACACAGACCATACAACTACCCCAAAATAATTCCTAGAGCATATTTTTAAGACGACATCCAATCTTGATTTAAAAATGATCAGTGATGGAGAATCCACCATAACCCTGGGTCAATTGTTCCACTGCTTGATTACTCATTGTTAAAAATGTATACCTTATATCCAGTCTGAATTTGTCTAGCTTCAGCTTCCAGACACTAGAATGTGTTATAAATATCTCCGCTAGATTGAAGAGCCCATTATTGAATATTTGTTCCCCATGTAGGTTCTTATAGCCTGTAATCAAGTCCCTAACCTTCCCTTTGTTAAACTAACTCGATTGAGTTTTTGAGTCTGTCACTATAAGGCATGTTTTCTAATCCTTTATGCATTCTCATGACTCTTCACTGAACGCTCTCCAATTTATCAACATCCTTCTTGGGCTGTGGGCACCAGGATTGGACACAGTATTCCAATAGTCATCATGTGGTATGAAGAAATCCCTCAAACATGTGTTTGATTAGGGTTGGGGGGGGGGGAGAGACAAAACTGAAATAAACAAAGTTAGGATACAGAAAAAAGAAAAAAATAAGACTGCTGAATCTTTAATGACTCGCCCCTGCCTGGGTGACATACAGTGTAATAGTTTTTGTGTTCGGCAAATGCTCCTGGGGGTCCCATGTTAAAAGCCTTGCCACCAAGTGAAGGGATAGTTTTCTTGCCCCTGATGGAATACAGCCTTCTCTGGCTATTGCTAAGTCATCTCTGCCAGAGACGACTTATCCCTGGGCAGGAAGCATGCTTCTGAAGAACTAGGTTTTTTGTATTTGGAATTGGCTGGATTCCACCAACTGCAGTGTTTTCAACTCTTGTGATTTGATCATGACTTTGCAATATTCAGTGTTCTTCTTAAAGCTCCAGCTTGTGGAATCAAGAGATTGCATGAGCATCTCAGCTTTCAGATAAAAAAAGTTTCAAGTGCTCCTGGTTGCAGAAGAAAACTTGATAACATGAAGCAAGTGCTCGCAACAGTCTCAGAAACCAGCAGGCAAATAAAACCCACAACGTATTTTTATCGGTCCTGCAAATAGCAGGTTCTGTCACATATTTTCTGAGGGAGGAAACCCCTTTGCCCTCTACAAGGCCATCAAACCCAATGATAATTACCCAAATGAACTATCCACTTTGAGGGACACACACACACACAGGGCAAGCATGTCATGCAAGCACGCAAACCCCAGCCGCCTGCTCCATAGCCCATTTAAGTCAATGGGAATCTTTCCAGTGGCTTCAGTGAATTTTGGACCAGGCCCTGCAACAGGGGATTTAATCACAAGTGCGGGGGGGGGGGGGGGAGGGGTTGTTAGACTCACTTGCTAAAAATCACATCACTGAATGGACCCTGCTAATCAGCCAGGGATAGGGTAGCTACCTGGAGAACATGTTCAATCTGGAGATGGCACAAGACACCAGATTAAGTTATTTTCTTGTTCTTTTAACTTTCTCTGGACCTGACAGCTTTGGGTTTGAAAAAGCTTTGGCCTTGCATCAAGTGTATATTGATTAGGAGGATTTAGAGGTAATAAGCAGTTTTTGCCTGAGGTATATCCCAATTCTAATGGACAGTCCCTTAAACCAAGACAGTTTTGGGGGTTTGTTTCTGTTTTAAAAGCAACATTATGCCCCTGGATATTCACACAAAACAAACTGCCATTGAAATCAATGGGAGTTAAACATGAGGGCAAACTGGGACTCAGAGCAGCTGTGTCCTTCAGAGCAGCATTTAGGAGAGTGAGTCATTGCACCTGCAGGGAGGGAAGGGTGAGTCAAACCAATTTTCCGTAGTCCTGACCACAGACAGAAGAAAAAGGGGAAGAGATGGCCCTTGGGCAGGGGCAAAGACAAGGAAGGAGGACTGCATTCCTTTTTTGTGCCTCCCCTAATGACAGGCATTTACAAAATTAGGAAGAGTATACAGTCGTCAGCTGCCACTTTCTGGCTACTTCAGTTTAAAGGGACCAATCTTCTGCCAACCACTTAAAAAGATTATAGCTTACTGGATGTTAAACTAAAGGGTTTTAGTTCCTGTGGGGCCAGAGACCCTGGAGGCAGTGCAAGTCATGGAACCTGCATGTAGATGCAGCCCTTGCCTCCTGCAGGAGGTCTGCCAATGTACCTGACTTCCGACCTGCAATATCTTCACTATGCCAGTCCTGAGCGCATGAAGTGGAGAATGATATCTGTGCCAGATTGCATAGTGGAATAATAGACAGATATCCACTAGGGCAAGACCACTGCACTTGTGATCTATCCCAACTTGAATCAAGGTCTCCTCAGGTAAAGAGCTAGGTAAGCTCTCTTACTGTTCATCACTGCATGTGGTATAAGGCAGTACTTTCTGAAATATTCATATCAAGGTTTTCAAAAAAATTTACTTAGACCAGGGGTTCTCAAACGGGGGGTTGTGAGGTTATTACATGGGGAGTCACGAGCTGTCAGCCTCCACCCCAAACTCAGCTTTGCCTCCAGCATTTATAATAGTATTAAATATATTTAAAAGTGCTTGCTATGTGAAAGGGGTCACTAGTACAAAAGTTTGAGAACCACTGCCTTAGACATTAATGTTTTTGCAAGATTCTTTAAGTCTACAGTTATATAACTTAGGCCCCAGTTCTGCAAGGACTTAAACATGCAGTTACACACACAAGCATTTCTATTTACTTAAATGGCATTTACATGTGTGAAGTTATGTAAATGCTTAAGTCTTCGCAAGATCAGAGACTTAGGTTTTTAGACTGCACGTCAAGTGTTCTGATGTAGTCATGTGAAAGCCTAAAGAGTCTGGGATAAGTATACATTTGCAGTAAACTAATATCTTTCTTATGAGTTGATACATTACCTACCTTGTCCAATCCTATAGTCTTTCCATGCACAGAACTCCCTACCAACACTACAGAAAGAAGGATTCTAGGTGGACTCCTCCTGAAGGTCGAAACAGCAGACTGGACTTCTACATAGAGTGCTTCCGCCGACGTGCACGGGCTGAAATTGTGGAAAAGCAGCATCACTTGCCCCATAACCTCAGCCATGCGGAACGCAATGCCATCCACAGCCTCAGAAACAACTCTGACATCATAATCAAAAAGGCTGACAAAGGAGGTGCTGTTGTCATCATGAATAGGTCGGAATATGAACAAGAGGCTGCTCGGCAGCTCTCCAACACCACTTTCTACAAGCCATTACCCTATGATCCCACTGAGAGTTACCAAAAGCAACTACAGCATATGCTCAAGAAACTTCCTGAAAAAGCACAAGATCAAATCCGCACAGACACACCCCTGGAACCCCGACCTGGGATATTCTATCTACTACCCAAGATCCATAAACCTGGAACTCCTGGGCGCCCCATCATTTCAGGCATTGGCACCCTGACAGCAGGATTGTCTGGCTATGTAGACTCCCTCCTCAGGCCCTACGCTACCAGCACTCCCAGCTACCTTCGAGACACCACTGACTTCCTGAGGAAACTTCAATCCATCGGTGATCTTCCTGATAACACCATCCTGGCCACTATGGATGTAGAAGCCCTCTACACCAACATTCCACACAAAGATGGACTACAAGCCGTCAGGAACACTATCCCCGATAATGTCACGGCTAACCTGGTGGCTGAACTTTGTGACTTTGTCCTTACCCATAACTATTTCACATTTGGGGACAATGTATACCTTCAGATCAGCGGCACTGCTATGGGTACCCGCATGGCCCCACAGTATGCCAACATTTTTATGGCTGATTTAGAACAACGCTTCCTCAGCTCTCGTCCCCTAAAGCCCCTACTCTACTTGCGCTATATTGATGACATCTTCATCATCTGGACCCATGGAAAAGAAGCCCTTGAGGAATTCCACCATGATTTCAACAATTTCCATCCCACCATCAACCTCAGCCTGGTCCAGTCCACACAAGAGATCCACTTCCTGGACACTACAGTGCTAATAAACAATGGTCACATAAACACCACCCTATACCGGAAACCTACTGACCGCTATTCCTACCTGCATGCCTCCAGCTTTCACCCTGACCACACCACACGATCCATCGTCTACAGCCAAGCTCTGCGATACAACCGCATTTGCTCCAACCCCTCAGACAGAGACAAACACCTACAAGATCTCTGTCAAGCTTTCTTACAACTACAATACCCACCTGCGGAAGTAAAGAAACAGATTGATAGAGCCAGAAGAGTTCCCAGAAGTTACCTACTACAGGACAGGCCTAACAAAGAAAATAACAGAACGCCACTAGCCGTCACCTTCAGCCCCCAACTAAAACCCCTCCAACGCATTATTAAGGATCTACAACCTATCCTAAAGGATGACCCAACACTCTCACAAATCTTGGGAGACAGGCCAGTCCTTGCCTACAGACAGCCCCGCAACCTGAAGCAAATACTCACCAACAACCACATACCACACAACAGAACCACTAACCCAGGAACTTATCCTTGCAACAAAGCCCGTTGCCAATTGTGCCCACATATCTATTCAGGGGACACCATCACAGGGCCTAATAACATCAGCCACACTATCAGAGGCTCGTTCACCTGCACATCCACCAATGTGATTTATGCCATCATGTGCCAGCAATGCCCCTCTGCCATGTACATTGGTCAAACTGGACAGTCTCTACGTAAAAGAATAAATGGACACAAATCAGATGTCAAGAATTATAACATTCATAAACCAGTCGGAGAACACTTCAATCTCTCTGGTCACGCAATCACAGACATGAAGGTCGCTATCTTAAAACAAAAAAACTTCAAATCCAGACTCCAGCGAGAAACTGCTGAATTGGAATTCATTTGCAAATTGGATACTATTAATTTAGGCTTAAATAGAGACTGGGAGTGGCTAAGTCATTATGCAAGGTAGCCTATTTCCTCTTGTTTTTTCCTCCCCCCCCCCCCCCCAGATGTTCTGGTTTAACTTGGATTTAAACTTGGAGAGTGGTCAGTTTGGACGAGCTATTACCAGCAGGAGAGTGAGTCTGTGTGTGTATGGGGGTGGGTTTTTGGAGGGGGGTGAGGGAGTGAGAGAACCTGGATTTGTGCAGGAAATGGCCTAACTTCATTATCATGCACATTGTGTAAAGAGTTGTCACTTTGGATGGGCTATCACCAGCAGGAGAGTGAATTTGTGTGGGGGGGTGGAGGGTGAGAAAACCTGGATTTGTGCTGGAAATGGCCTAACCTGACGATTACTTTAGATAAGCTATTACCAGCAGGACAGTGGGGTGGGAGGAGGTATTGTTTCATATTCTCTGTGTATATATAAAGTCTGCTGCAGTTTCCACGGTATGTATCTGATGAAGTGAGCTGTAGCTCACGAAAGCTCATGCTCAAATAAACTGGTTAGTCTCTAAGGTGCCACAAGTACTCCTTTTCTTTTTGCGAATACAGACTAACACGGCTGTTACTCTGAATACTGAAATCAGTGTAAATTCTGCAGTTAGATTGCAGATTCACATACAGATATCTGGTTGTACATATTTTTTACTTCATCTTGACTTAAATGCTGAAATTTTGTTGCTGAAACATTTTCACACCCCATGGCTTTTGAACTGAAAATTAACACTTTCATTTTGGTCAGAATTTTCCAGTCTTCAGTTTTCTAATACCAAAGAAGCTTCAGGTTACCCGTTGTGTTTCCCCACCCCCATCTCCTCACCCTAACTTTTCCTGGGGAGCAAGGAATAGCTGTAAGGGGGAAGAGACCCAAACATTAAAAACAAAAAACTCACCACAAGTTAACGCTATCTGTTTTTCTTCATGTCATTTAAAAGTTTTCCACAAAAAGTATATACTTTTTCATTAGCCCATTCATTTATAAGCCGACCCCCCAAGATGGATAGGTAGAAATAGTAAAAACTGTATGACCCTTTCATAAGCCGACCCTATATTTCAGGGGTTGGCAAACTTTGGCTCCCGGCCCGTCAGGATAAGCCACTGGCAGGGTGGGATGTTTTGTTTACCTGAACCATTCACAGGCACAGAGCCCCTCAGCTACCAGCAGCCTCGGTTTGCCGTTCCCAACCAATGGGAGCTGCGGGAAGTGGCACCACTTCCCACAGCTCCCATTGGCTGGGAACGGCAAACTGCAGCCACAGGGAGCTGAGGGGCTCCATGCCCGTGAACGCTCCAGGTAAACAAGACGACAATGTACTAGATATTCAATTCAATGATTCCATACAGTTTAAAATCATCAAATTTTGGTGTAGACCCATTTATAAGCTGACCCCCACTCTTTGATGCATCACTTTTTTACCAAAAATATTTGGCTTGTAAACGAGTATATACGGTAGCATCTTTCATCCAGCTCTACTTAAGGTAGATGGAAATTCAAAGAGAACAGAAGATGCAGACTTGGGCCAACCAAGCATTTCACTGGATTGCATTCTCTAAAATCCCATGTTGTTATTGTTAAGCCTACTTAAACAGATTCTCTGCTTCTCACTTGAGTCCAATTGTTCTGAAGAAGGGCAAATCATCCGAATCCATGTATTTTAGGCAACTTTCATCTCACATCACATCAGTTTGAATAATGTATTAAAATATCGTGAATTCATAGTTTGTCAGTATTTTAGCATTTGTGTGGCATGTTGAAATAAAAGAGTAACTAAACTGAGAACTGGATGGCTTTAGGGGTTGATAAGAGGACATGTAACTTGTCAGCTGCTCAAATCCAGCCCAGGTTGCTAATGAAAACAATAGCAATGGAAAGTCTTTACCATCCGACAGCTGTTTGGCTTTGTGTGAAGTGAGTCAATGACTACTCATATTTTTAGAGCACCCACTATAGTTTCTAGACAGTAGTATCTGTATCCCAGCCTAATTTCTCATGGACAGGTGTCCATGTCATGGAACTCACTAATGGCACCCAACAATCTCTGCTGGCACCATGGAAGAAATAAGTTTAATATGGTGACCGAACTGCCCTCACTCCTAGAGTGAGTCCCTGCAAGCCAGGGTTGGGACACCTCACTTGGGAGTGGAAGGCAGGGTGATGAACCATGTTGTACTAGTCCCACAGGTACTTCTAGAACATTCTTCAGGGCTGCTATTTCAAAACCTTTCACAGCCCTGCATGCACTCAAATATATTTGAGGAAAATGTTGAGCCCTTATAGCTCCATAAAATTATGAATTATCATGTGCTCTGAACTCCCGTCTTCCCCAGTAGGCTCCTCTTTTGCTTTCTCCTGTAAATCAGTATCAGCCTTTAGGACCTACATCTTAGTAGCAAGGCAGCAAGTTATTCATTTGTTATTCCTGGGGTCTGACTCAAAGAGCCTCATGAGCATATGGTAGCGTCTATGTGCAGAGAGGATGCAGTGTTCAATGCTTGTGATTTATTGTGTCACAGATGTCTGCCTGCAGCTGTCACTCATAGAACCCCCTGCCATCGAATGCTCAAGGGTATAGGAGGAATAGTGTGGGATCTTTCATGATCCCACCTGCTGAACGTTTCCCCCTCTCTCCTCTGTTTGTTTTTGTGCAGGTGGTCTTAGTAGCTGTAGCCCAGGAAGAAAGGCATCTTCAGACTCCGTCACAATTTCTTGGAACCTGCCCCTATGTCCAACACAAATTGTTACAACATTAATAAATACCCCACTGCTGTTAGAGAGACAACCTGAACTAGCTTTCTCACAAAACAAATGTGTGCTATGTACTGTATTTTTTATTCTAAACATAGTTCATGTTATGAAGTTTTCTCCTCAGACATTCTCCAGCCCTTGGCTAGAGTGAGTAGGAAACATAACAATGCAACACATAATAACTTAGCACAGTAACCTTGCTGTGGTGTGGAAAGTTGTGGAAATACAATAAAAACGTGCTCTTTGTATTGTGCGCCTCACTGCTGATTGCAGCCAGAGGGAATGGCTATAAGGCCACTCTGGGACCCAGTTGTGCCTGGCCCAGACATGGCTGCACAGTGGTCGGGACTGGTCCTCTCCTCCCTTTGCACAGCCCAAATAATAGCCAGGCACAATTGCATTCTCTGGAGTCAGGAGAGCACAGGAACAGCTGCTCTCTCCATACTCTGGGGGGGTGGGGGGGAGAGAAACACTTCCCCCCAGGGATAGAGGCAGAGAAGACATAGCTCCACCCTCCCTCTGCACTGGCACATGAAGCAGGAGTGGAGGAATCATAGAGCAAAAGTAGTCTACTCTCCATAAAAGGGTGCAGGATTGGGTATGCGCCTTTTACATGACAGGAAGCTCTAGGAGGCATTCAGGCTACCTGATACAGAATGCTCTGTGCTTATACGCTCTAGCTCAAGCAAAAGTTATGGACTTACAATCGGAACCACTGGGTGAAAGTCTATGGCCTTTGTTATGCAGGATGTCAGACTAAAAGATGATGGTTTCTTGGGGCCTTAAAAAAAAAAAAAAAAAAAAAAAGTCCCCTGGCGCTCAGACTATATACTAGCCCGCACACAAGGCTGTGCTTTCAGGCACAAATAGGTTCTTGGAGAGTAAACATCATCTGAGATGGGGAATAGAAAGACAATTGGAGAAGTAGAGCTATGGCTGAGAAGCACTTAAGGAATTCTCTCAGGAGATTGAAAGAAGAGTGAATATTTAAATTTAATTCACTTCTTTTCTTCCAGGCTATAACCCTAGTACTTGCACTGATGGTCACTTAAAGTGTCTGTCATCTCATCATGCATACTAGCTCCGAGTGAGAAATGTGCACAGCAGAGCATCAGAATATTGTATACTGGTAAATTCTCATATCTGTTTTGGTTTAACCGAAACTGGTTGAAATATGGTGATGAAATCCAACTGCTGTCCCACTCACCCAGCTGATCAGCCTAGAAATAATGGCTGATGGCTCTCCAAGTCCTTCTAAGCATACGTTGAGAGAAATGGGCATGACTAGCGTGTAGAACAAGCAATATTTTCTCCACATGTAAGTAGTTGCAAAAGCTGATATTTACACGATTTATAGATCTAAGCCAAGAATGTGGGTGGGGTAGGTTTTGTTTTGAAGAGCACATCTTTTAATAGGAATTAATTCAGAGAAGGCTTATGGCCTGTGTTATACAGGATGTCAAACTAGATGATCACAATGGTCCCTTCTGGTCTTGGAATCTGAAGTGTCACTATTTTTACAGTGAAAACAGACTTTAACCTAAAATGGAAATTCATTGTGTGTGTAAAATAATTAGAATAAAAAATAGTCATGCTTTTTTTCAAAGTAACAAGAAAGTAGTTATAAATACACTCACCACATACAAACACCCGCCCCTATATATTTGCTAGTGGTGACAGTTTTTCTGCAGAACTGTTACCAGTATGCCTTTACTGAAAGATATATAGACTTGGAGATTTCATTCATCTTGTGGAAAATAAACTGAACCTAGGAATAATACCCTAAGTGACCCTCAAGTATGTCCACACTGCAATTAAACTCCTAGGGCTGGCCCATGTCAGCTGACTCAGGCTTGCGAGGCTGTAAAAATTGCAGAGTAGACATTGGAACTCAGGCTTAGTCTGGGCTCTGGGACCCCATGAGGGTGGAGGGCGAGGGGGAGTTTACACACTAACAAAACCACACACCTTCCACAATTGAACAGCCCCACAACCCGAGTCAGCTGCCATGGGCTAGCCCTGAGAGTTTAATTGCAGTATAAACGTACCTCTACAGTGCTCAAGTATCTGAGCAGGGTACAGCATGCTGTTGCTAACAGCCCAGCAGTTCTGCACAGTCAAGCTATGGTGCAACCAAATAGAATCATAGAAGATTTGGGTCGGAAGAGGCCTCAGGAGGTCATCTAGTCCAACACCCTGCTCAAAGCAGGACCAACCCCAACTAAATCATCCCAGCCAGGGCTTTGTCAAGCGGGGCCTTAAAAACCTCTAAGGATGGAGATTCCACCACCTTCCTAGGTAACCCATTCCAGTGCTTCACCCATCCTCCTAGTGAAATAGTTTTTCCCTAATATCCAACCTAGATCTCCCCCACTGCCACTTGAGACCATTGCTCCTTGTTCGGTCACCTGTTACTACTGACAACAGCCTAGCTCTATCCTCTTTGGAACCCGGCCCTTCAGGTAGTTGAAGGCTGCTATCAAATTCCCTCTTAGTCTTCTGCAAACTAAATAAGCCCAGTTCCCTCTGCCTCTCCTCATAAGTCATGTGCCCCAGCCCCCTAATCATTTTTGTTGCCCTCCGCTGGACTCTCTACAATTTGTCCACATCCTTCCTGTAGTGGGGGGCCCAAAACTGGATGCAGTACTCTAGATGTGTCCTCACCAGTGCCGAATAGAGGGGAATAGACAGTTCCCTCAACCTGCTGGCAGTGCTCCTACTAATGCAGCCCAATATGCTGTTCCCTTCTTGCCAAGAAGGCAATACTGTTGACTCATATCCAGCTTCTCGTCCACTGTAATCCCCAGGTCCTTTTCTGGGAGAACCGCCGCTTAGCCAGTCAGTCTCCAGCCTGTAGCAGTGCATGGGATTCTTCTGTCTTAAGTGCAGGACTCTGCACTTGTCCTTGTTGAACCTCAGATTTATTTTAGTCCAATCTTCCAATTTGTTTAAGACACTCTGGACCCTATCCCTACCATATCTACCTCTCCCCACAGCTTAGTGTCATTGGCAAACTTGCTAAGGGTGCAATCCATCCCATCATCCAGATCATTAATGAAGATGTGGAACAAAACTGGCCCCAGGACAGACCCCTGGGGCACTCTGCTTGATACCGGCTGCCAACTAAACAGTAAGCTGTTGATCATTACCCATTGAGCCTGACAATCTAACCAGCTTTCTAGCCACCTTATAGTCCATTCATCCAATCCATACTTTAACTTGCTGGCAAGAATACTGTGGGAGACCGTATCAAAAGCTTTGCTAAAGTCAAGATATAGCACGTCCACCACTTTTCCCATAACCACAGAGCCAGTTATCTCATCATAGAAGGCAATCAGGTTGGTCAGGCATGACTTGCCCTTGGTGAATCCATGTTGACTGATCCAGATCACCTTCCTCTCCTACAAGTGCTTCAAAATGAATTCCTTGAGGACCTGCTCCATGATTTTTCCAGGGACTGAGGTGAGGCGGAACAGTCTGTAGTTCCCCAGATTCTCCTTCTTCTCTTTTTAAAAAATGGACCCTATATTTGCCTTTTTCCAGTCATCCGGGACCTCCCCCAATCACCACAAGTTTTCAAAGATAATGGCCAAAGGCTCTGCAATCACATCAGCCAACTCCCTCAGGTGCATTAGATCTGCACCCATGGACTTGTGCATGTCCAACTTTTCTAAATAGTCCTTAACCTGTTCTTTGGTTTGTTCCTGTGCCCTCCATAAGGCTTCTTTAAAATACAGCCAGCTTTCCTTTCCCCCTCATATTAGCCTCCCAGATCCTGCCCGTCAGTTTCCTAAGGGAGTCTAAGTCTGGTTTTCTGAAGTCCAGGGTCTGTATTTTGGTGCTTTCCTTTCTTCCTTTTGCCAGGATCCTGAACTCAACCATGACATGGTCACTGCTGGCCAGGTTGCCACCCACTTCTACTTCCCCTACCAATTCTTCCCTGTTCATGAGCAGCAGGTTAAGAGGAGCATGGCCTCTAGTTGGTTCCTCCAGCACTTGCATCAGGAAGTTGTCCCCAACACTCTGCAAAAAACTTCCTGGATTGTCTATGCATTGCTGTATTGCTCTCCCAGCAGGTGTCAGGGTGATTGAAGTCCCCCATGAGAACCGGGACCTGTGATCTGGAAACTTCTGTTAGTTGTCCAAAGAAAACCTTGTCTACCTTATCCTCCTGGTCAGGTGGTCTATAGCAGACGCCCACAATGACATCACCCTTGTTGTTCTCGCCTTTAAACTTAACCCAAAGACTCTCAGCAGGCTTTTCTCCAGTTTCATATTGGAGCTCTGAGCAATCATATTGTTCTCTTACATTCAGTACAACTCCTTCACCTTTTGTCCCCTGCCTCTCCTTTCTGAACAGTTTATACCTATCCATGACAGTGCTCCCACCAAGTCTGTTATTCCAGTCACATCATTAGTTCCTTTACTATGCCAGAACTTCCAATTCCTCCTGCTTGTTTCCCAGGCTTCTTGCGTTTGTGGGGGGAGGGATAGCACATTGGTTTGAGCTTTGGCCTGCTAAACCCAGGGTTGTGAGCTCAATCCTTGAGGGGGCCATTTAGGGATGTGGGGCAAAAATTGGGGATTGGTCCTGCTTTGAGCAGGGGGTTGGACTAGATGACCTCCTGAGGTCCCTTCCAACCCTGATATTCTATGTAGAGGTGTAATGCTGACAGACCCTGGCCATCGGCGGGCAGGACTGAACTGGTGACCTCTGGAGCTTAATGCATGAGCCTAATACTGCAGGGGTGGCCAACCTGTGGCTCCGGAGCCACATGCGGCTCCTTGTTTTGGCACTAACTCCAGGGCTGGAGTTTACAGGCACCAATTTTCCAATGTGCTGGAGGGTGCTCACTGCTCAACCCCTGGCTCTGCTGCAGGCCCTGCCTCCACTCCACCCCTTCCCCTGAGCTTGCCATGCCCTCGCTCCTCCCCCCCAGAGCCTCCTGCACACCACGAAACAGCTGATCGGGAAGTGCAGGGAGGGAGCGAGAGGCACTGATCAGCAAGGCCGGTGGGTGGGAGGTGCTGGGAGTGAGGTAGTGAAGCTGATGACATATTACTGTGGTTCTTTGGTAGTGTACATTGGTAAATTCTGGCTCCTTCTCAGGCTTAGGTTGGCCACTCCTGTGCTACTGCATGAGCTAAAAGACAACTGGCTGTTAGCTAAGGCTGTAGAGCAGACTCATTTTATCTCTAAGTGGTCTCAGTGCCACTAGATGGGACAGAGCACCACACCCAGAAGGTGTGTAGGTTATACAGGCACCTAAGATAACTAGCCAATTGCTAACATGATAGGAGAATAATGTTGGTAACTATTACAAATTTTCTTAGTTACAATGGAAACTAATCTCAGCTGAGTTTGAGATTTTAGGCCCCAACCCCCAGAGAGACTTGGGTGCTTAATTCTAAATTCCATTGACTTCAGAGGGACTACTCAGATGCTTTCTACACAGACTTTAGGTTATCAGAGCTTTATATTTCAACATGAATTGCAATAACTAAAAATATTGCGCCAGACTCTGGTGTAAATATTGAGTGACTCCATTGACTTTGGTGGAGTTACTCCAGTTTCCTCTCAGTTAAGAGCAGAATTTGGTCATTTGTTTTACCTCTTTCAGAAGAGTACCCACCATAGTTTGAGTTGTATGGAAAATCATGGGAAGTATTTTGAATCTGTACATGGTATCCAACAAAGCATTTGGACATGAAGGACAATCTCTTGTCACCTACCTCCAAAATTTGTGAAGGCTCTCAGCGGCTTCAGGAGAACTCACTGTCTGAGGTGGTGCTGTGAACAAAACAAAGGAAAATAGTGTTATCGTATTGATTTTTGTGTGATGGTTCCATCTTGTGGCCAGATGGGAGAAGCTTCTCTTTTAGCATGGATTAAGAAATGCCTTAAAGATGAGGGATTTTTGTAAAGTTACACTACTGAACCAAATACAATATACTTGTGCTAGTGACTAAAATTACTAATAAATTTAAGAAATCATTAG
This sequence comes from Eretmochelys imbricata, assembly GCF_965152235.1. Lineage (NCBI taxonomy): Eukaryota > Metazoa > Chordata > Testudines > Cheloniidae > Eretmochelys > Eretmochelys imbricata. The sequence goes on from NC_135575.1 coordinate 92,982,648, forward strand.
AACATTGAGAGTTTGTAAGTAGAGTAGTGTAGAAGAGTGGACTCACCACTGGAGTGCCCCACTGAGGCTGGGTATGGTGTAGCAGCTCTTTTCCCTGCCAGTACCCCCTGCCAACTGTCACTCCAGTCCTGTGGTGGTCTCTCTTCCAATGACTCAGTCCTCCAGCCAGGTCACACTCTGTTACCCCAATAGGGGTGGAACTAGAGTCCAACAAATATACACTCCAATGTCTTTACAACACATCTTCAGGCTTGACTGAAGCCTAAGGTCCTCACACCATTTTGGCTCCGGGCTGTGAGTGTCCTTATCCCTTTATATCTGGGGAGAGGGCCAGAAGGGGCTTTGCACACTACCTTTTTCCAGCAGTGGATGGAGGAACCCATTGCTGCTCTCAACTCTGGGCTCCAGTCCGGGGATCCTGTAGCAAGCAGGCAAGGTCTGTCTAATCAAACCAAGCCCTGCTGCCTCTCTGGGCTTCTTTCCACCATAGCCTTTTACTAGGCAGTCTCCCCACTACCTCTCTAGGTTCACCCTGCTCTCAGAGCTCCCAAGGTTCTCCCAAATCCCCCAGTAAATCTCAAAGGTACAACTTAACCCAAATTCAGCCTTCCTCAAGCAAGACCTGTCAGTATCCCTTTGGCTCTCTCCCTGAAATGCCTCATCCTACCCTCAGGGCTCACCACCTGTGGCTCTATATCACTCCTGACAGACCTGGCCACTCCTGAGAGGATTTCAGAGCCAACTGTCTCACTAACCTTCCTCCTTTACCCTGCTTGCTGCTCTACCCTCAAGTACCAAGACAGGTATTGCAGCATTCATTCTTTACAGCACACTTCTGGTCCACACTTACTGTATTTAAACTAAAAAGAAAAGGAGTACTTGTGGCACCTTAGAGACTAACCAATTTATTTGAGCATGAGCTTTCGTGAGCTAAATTGGTTAGTCTCTAAGGTGCCACAAGTACTTCTTTTCTTTTTGCGAATACAGACTAACACAGCTGTTACTCTGAAACCTGTATTTAAACTAACCACACAGTTCCTCTCCCACCTGGGACTCATCTTTAATTAAGCCTAGCTGGTCTGCTAACTCTCCAGGTGCAGTCAGGTAGCATAATTGGCCTCACAGAGCCACATTAACCCTTTTAGAGTCTGTGTGGAGTACACATACCATCACAAAAAATTTCATTTAAAACTTGTTTTTGTGGGGGGAGTGGAAAGTTATATTTTTAACTAAATGAAAATTTTCACTTTCCTTGAAATGTTTAAATTTTTTGTCAGAAAAAAGTGTTTGTTTCAGTTTTTGGCAATATTTAGGGGTTTCAAATTTGTGGATGTTTTCTCCCCAGTAAAAAGCCACATTTCTGTCGCGGAAACCCTCCATTTTCCAATTCCTCATGGGGAAGAAGGATTTCTGGTGAATCCCATTCAGGGGTTGGACCCATGTAAGTTGTAACAGCCAGCTGTATGGGCATATGGAAGGAGCTGGGAACAGAGATAAGGTAATGTGGTGGGGGTGGGAGGTGAGATAGGGTCAATGAATCTGCAGCCAATGACTCCCACAGAGGCAAGGGGTACATAAGCATCAGGGATAACTGCAGCTTCCAGGCTCTATTTCCAGTTGCCAATTCTAGGAGCCATCCAGTTCCCCAAAGGACCTTTATTGTTCAAAAAGTATACACAAGCCAAGCAGCTTTTTTCATTTTTTCCCTGATCAGTGGGTTGATGTTGCTTCTGGCTAGGTCAGCCCAGCACACAGCTTCCATAGGCAAACAATTTCACCAGCATAAGGCCATTAGAAGAGTCATCTCACCCATCCTGTCACCAGGGTGCCAGGTCTCAGCTTCCCTCAGTCTCTCTAGAAGGTTGGACGAGTTAAATGCTTTGGCCCTCTGGCTAGTGCTGGTGGGATAAACTTTGATGGTACCATGTTCCATTGAAATACGTGGTTCTGTCAAAAATCAAAATGCTTTGAAAAATCAGATTGATTGTGCCAGAATTTTGTTCAAAAAAAAGTTCCAACAATGTAAAAGTCTCCTGTTTGATATTATCAGAACAAATTGTTTCAATTCTGCATTTTTGAAGTTATATTTTTGTATCAATGTTTTTCTTGTGTATTATATTTTATATAGCATAATATCCTAAACAATTTTAAAAGTTGAAATAAAAATGAAACATTGGATTTTAATGGAACAAAATGTTTTGAATGACCAAAATGAAATTTGGGACTTTTCAGAATTTTTAAGTGTCTGGTTTTCACTTCAATGGTGAATGAAGCCAAATTTTAAAATCTCAAAAACGTTCACGAAACAGAACTTCCTTCCTCCACATACAGTTCTACGTCTGGCTCACCCTTCCAGGGCAAATAAAAGTCTAGCTACATAGCCACAAACCTTTTCGCCTTCCTGTGCCATCACCCACTGCATATGGTACGTATGATCATCAAGTCCTTCACCCCAGATTGTAGGGGGTTCCTTCTCTCCATGTTCAGGGGCTGACCACAGTCCCTGTTGTTGAACTCAGAGCCAGTAGACCTTTGTCCTCCTCAAGATGTACAATTCCTTTGATGATCCCTAGGCTATGTCTTTGTCCCTGGATCACAAGGGCATTTATTAACACCTCCAGGCTGCACTATAGGGGAACCCTGGCCCTGAGATCCTATACTAAAAAACAGCAGACTGACTTCAGATCTAAACTGTCCCAGTTCCCAAAAGCACCTCATAATTCTGCTCAGTTCCTGCCTCAGTTGGTTGCATTCATTCCCTGGCTCCATCTCCACAGAGTACCACAGCTGGTCACTCAGAAGCCTCTTCAGCAAGCTTCTGTCCTTCCACAGGTTTGGCTCCCAGCAGGGACCCACCATGTACCCGTCCCCAGTCACTGGAGAGTCTCCCAGTGCACTGCTGTACCTGCCATCTCTCTTCCTTACTGAAAATAGGTTGCCTCCTATGTCCCAGCAGACCTAGTTCTCAGTCACCTAGGGCCAGACTTGTTTTGAATTATTTAGGTTCTAAAGAAGCATATCGGCCCTTAGTAGGATTTTCAGAAGTCCCTCGGTTCCTTACTGCCTCCGGAATCATTAAGCACCTAAATAGCTTTTAAAGTCTGGCGAAAATCCCTGTCCCATGATTTAGGAGGAAAACCAGACACAGGTAGAAGTGGGCTTGTCCTCCCCTTAAAGACCCAATTCACCCTGTGTCAGCTGATAAAATATGACCAGCAGAAATAAATGTCAAAATTCCCACTCAGATGATGTAGATTCTGACCCTATATTTCAAAGTGAGCATAGAGGGCCTTGCACAGTGTTAGAAGTAGCATGAGTCAAAGACCAAGGAACTTTATCCCCCTCAGAAGCACAATGAACCCTTAATAATATACTGCTCTGTTTGGATTTTTGTTATGAATCAAATGTATAATTCTATAGAAATCCGACTCATGTATATTCATGTATATGTATATGTACAATATTCATGTAGGTATGAGTTTTCTCTTGTCTTTTGTTGGGTACAGTTTGAACGTTCAATTATTTAAAGAAGATGTTGAACGTACTCCTTTTGCAGGGCCTCATAGGTAGATTGCATGCACCTGGAACACCACTATGCACAAGTTCCTGCTTATCTTGCTATGAAGAGTTGCGGTCACATCATGTTGTGACCAGAACATGAGGTTGCTGCAGCTGGGCAGTCCTTGCATGTCAGCATCTTTGTTATGCAAGTGTTCTGAGCACATTTTCAGGCTGGGTTGAGAAGGAATGAAGGAGCTTGAACTGGCCTACAGCAGACTGAACACGAAGATGATCTCGCCACACCCAGTGGCGAGGATGAGAAAAGACTGACAGCTGGAAAAGCTACGTTTAAAGGTATCTCTTTGGGTGCTTACTGGACAGAGAGGAGAGCAATGAGGCGAGTTCTGGCTAGCCCTAGTGAGGGCAGTCTCTGGGTGGCCAGAGCAGGATAGTTCAAGTTTGTCTAGGTGAAAAGAAAGTCAAAGAGACTGTGGTGAAAGAAAAATCAAGGAATCTGTGTGTGCTAGGAGCAAGAGTCTCAAAAAGGAGAAAGTGGTGCTGAGCTAAAGAAGGAAGGAATGTCTGTTGAAAGGGAATCACTGGGAGATGGTATATTTGGGGCTCCTAATTTTGGTGGATATGGGTTATAGTTATAGTTAGCTGTAGCCCACCCCCACATGCTGCAGAGGGGAATTATTAAGTCAATGATATAGTAAAGTAGCACTTCTCATAACAGGTTAAAGCGTTAGTAAATAAATATCAATGACCACATGCTAACCAGAGCAGGGAACAAGCTTGTATCCCACAACATGGAATATAATCACATATCTTTGATACATTTATCATTATGTATTTAAACACCAAACTGAAGAGAGTACCACACATTACACACCTGGTATGAATACACTGTTCAGAAGTGATATAATTTAATAATTACTAGGGCTGTCGATTAATCACAGTAAACTCGTGATTAATTTTTTAAATCACGATTAATCAGTTTGAGTCACACTATTAAACAATAGAATCCCAATTGAAATTTATTAAATATTTGTGCATGTTTTTCTACATTTTCAAATATATTTATTTCAATTACAACACAGAATGCAAAGTGTACAGTGCTCACTTTTATTATTTTTTATTACAAATATTTGCACTGCAAAAATGATAAACAAAAGAAATACTATTTTTCAATTCACCTCATACAAGTACTGAAGTGCAATCTCTTTATTGTGACAGGGCAACTTACAAATGTTTATTTTTTGTTACATAACTGTACTCAAAAACAAAATAGTGTAAAACTTCAGCGCCTACAAGTCCACTCAGTCCTGCTTCTTGTTCAGCCAATCACTAAGAGAAACAAGTTTGTTTACATTTACGGGAGATAATGCTGCCTGCCTCTTATTTACAATGTCACCTGAAAGTGAGAACAGGCATTTGCATGGCACTTTTGTAACTAGCACTGTAAGGTATTTACGTGCCAGATATGCTAAACATTCGTATGCCTCTTCATTCTTCGGCCACCATTCCAGAGGACATGCTTCCGTGCTGATGACGCTCATTGAGGGGAGAATTGTATGCCTCCTGCTCTGTTTTACCTGCATTCTGCAGTATATTTCATGTTACAGCAGTCTCGGATGATGACCCAGCACATGTTATTCATTTTAAGAACACGTTCACTGCAGATTTGACAAAATGCAAAGAAGGTACCAATGTGAGATTTCTAAGGATAGATACAGCATGCGACCCAAGGTTTAAGAATCTGAAGTGCCTTCTAAAATCTGAGAGGGATGAGGCATGGAGCATGCTTTCAGATGTCTTAAAAGACCAATATTCCAATGCATAAACTGCAGAACCCGGACCACCAAAAAAGAAAATCAATCTTCTCCTGGTGGTATCTGACTCAGATGATGAAAATGAACATAGGTCGGACCGCACTATTTTGAATCATTATCGAGCAGAACCCATCATCAGCATGGACGCATGTACTCTGGAATGGTGGTTGAAGCATGAAGGGACATATGAATCTGGCACGTAAATATCTTGCGACGCTGGCTATGACAGTATCATGAGAACACCTGTTCTCACTTTCAGGTGACACTGTAAACAAGAAGTGGGCAGCATTATCTCCTGCAAATGTAAATAAATTTGTTTGGGTGAACAAGAAGTAGGACTGAGTGGACTGTTGGCTCTAAAGTTTTACATTGTTTTATTTTTGAATGCAGGGTTTTTTGTACATAATTCTACATTTGTAAGTTCAACTTTCATGATAAAGAGATTGCACTATGGTACTTGTAATGGGGGAATTGAAAAATACTATTTCCTTTGTTTTTTTACAGTGCAAATATTTGTAATCAAAAATAAATTGAGCACTGTACATTTTGTATTCTGTGTTGTAATTAAAATCAATATATTTGAAAATGTAGAAAACATCCAAAAATATTTAAATAAATGGTATTCTCTTATTGTTTAACAGCACAATTAATCGCACGATTAATCATGATTAATGCTTTTAATCACTTGACAACCCTAATAATTACTGAAGGAAAAGTCTATGGTACATATATATCAATCATCAAATCATAATGTTTATGAGTGTATGAAGTTGATTAATGCTGCAAAGTGTGGTCTGATTTTAAGCTTTAAATTTATGGGCTAGTGGCAACAGATGTGTGTACCGCACTTATTAAATCCAGAGCAAATAGTCTCTTACACTTATTTCTTTTTGGCAGTTGAGATGATTTTACTCTGATTAAGCATCAGTTTATACTCTTTAAAGCATAATTCCCTGCTACAAACAGAGGGCCTGACCTTGCAAAGCTTAACTCAAGTGAGTCAGGAGACGCCTCACATAAGTAAGGATTCAAGCTACGGTGCAGATCACTTTCTGCCAACCGACTTACTGTTCAGTTCTAGCCAACATTTACCGAATATCAGGAGGGAAGAAAATTCTTATTTTGAATGTGAATTTGCTGACTTTCCAGAAGGTGAAAATAGAACTGGGAGGGGTTAGCAGCAAAGGCATAAATTGCAGGATGAATACATAGTGAACCCGTCTTCCTTACAGTTGGGCCTAAGCAGCATTCTGTTGAAGACAAGCTCCCTTATTACAAGAGCAAAGTAAGTGAGGCCCATTGCTGCGGCTTGTACCATGAATTTAGGACCTAGGGAGTGCCTGAAACATTTTCGGGGCTGTCTATGCGCTGTTTGTAGCGAAATAAAGTGTTCTCTTGCTCTATGAGAATCTGATTCAATAGATAGTTGATATGGTACTCAGAGTTCATCTAATATGGGCAGAAGCAACAAACAGGAGGTTGCAAGTCTGAATTCCTGTAACTGATATTTTTCCACACCTGGGCCCTAGCTAGCTGCCATTGAAATCTATGGCAAACTGCAACAGACTTCACTGAGAGAGGGAGAGAATCTGACAGCTGTAATGCTGGAGTCTGGGGATTCCTCTAAAGAAACAGACACAATTATGTCAGTTGTACTAAGTTACGTCGTGTGGGACTATAGACCCATGCGAGGCATTTGTTTGGTTCTAAATGAAACTGAACTCGGGACAAGCTCAAAAAGTTAGCCATCATCAGAGAAAGTGCCACTACAGACTTCTAAACGTAGTATCATCTCAATCCCCATATTCATCAAGAATGCTAGTGGGAAACCTCCGCCCTACAGTTTTCAGTATTTTATTTTTGTTGGTTTTTAAACTTGAGGTAAAATCTTTTCCTGTGTTGTGCAGCTACCCTTGTGGAGAGGAAGAGGAGAGCACAGGAAGCATCTTACCTTTTTCAGCAGCACACTCACAGATGAGCAGGCCAGGATCCCAATCAAGCATTTGCTTGGGAGCTAAACTGGATGAGCGGCTGCCATACTGGCCAGTACTCCACAGGCCCCCTCTCTCCCCCCCCCCGCTGGTGGAGATGTTTTGCTGTCTTGGAAGAACAGCTGGGCCTCCACGTTTTTGTCTGTATTCTGCAGTTGGCAGCAGGTGCTGGAATAGCGCTCTTGCTACATTTTATAGGGGGAGCACAGCGTACTTCAAATGTCATGTGACACTCAAGCCCCTTGCCCTACGCTCACCTGTGGGGCTCAAAATACTTTTTATCCCTGGTGTTTCATGGCATGCAGAAAACTCAATTAAGGAAATGTCATTGACAAACGGAGCAAGTCTGATTCATTATCAAGTGATCATCTTTAAATGAGTATAGACCCCTACATAGCCTTAAATTATATATCATTTATTGAAATATAGAGATCTTAATTTACAGGATTTAAGACAAAAATATGAACAGGGGCACATGTAATATGTGTTGTACCTTCAGTCACTCATATCAGTTAGCCCTTCTTCAAACACTTCACACCACTACCACTTTGGAAACACATACTTTTTTTTTTTATTATTCTAAAATATAATTTTTGGACATTCAAAAGTGCAACAGTTAACGTGCCTGTGGATTATATCACAGTTAAAAAAAAATATAAAGAAAGGCAGTGATACAGCTTGTCATAAATGTTTTGGCAGTATCCTAGAAGTCTATATAAAAATACATATATACATATTGATGTATAACATCACCATATCTTACGTCCTTCATCATATAATAGGACCATTTTGTACAAGTTGCAGCCCAAATTTTAAGGATTTGATTGGCCATTCAAAATAAGAAGTTATGTTTCATAGGAAAGTTTTGATTGTCATTATACAGAAGGAATTGGGACTTTCTCTTCTGGTGGCTTCTCAAAATTAAGCCATAAAAGAAAAAAAATCTGCAATGCTGAAAACATAAAACAAAACAACTCCCCATTATACTACAATCCAAATAATTTTTTCTAGGCGAATATCTCTGGCCCCAATCCTGCAATGAGCTGTGGTTGGACAGACCCCTTCACCTGCACTGAGCCCCACTTTCTTCAATGGGGTTCTGCACAACAGGCTTCCATCTGCATGTAACTCCTCGCAAGACTGCGGGGCTTACGATTGCAATGGGACAGGATAGCCAGTAAATATTTTGGTGCCAATCTAAAGCATATGTCCAGTCCCAAGATGTGTTGTGAGATTCAGAATGAAACCAACAAGAGGAAGGGAGACAATATAAGAATGTTACGTGACCTATCTTTTGGTATCACTGAACCTACAAGGCCTGATTTTCAAATACGATGAAATTGGGTCATATGCAGAAATGCTTGCCTAATTTGAACATGAAGTTATGTGACTGTATCCACAAATTTGTGGTTTCAATTGGCCAGTCCTTAATTTGTAATGAAAGAGGTGCTGGGGCTCCGGCAATTGGGTACCAGGGCTCAAGCATTTTTTTTTTTAACTTTCATAACTGACATAGCAAGCCCAGAGGTGCCAGGGCTCAGCCTTGTCACAAAATAAGAAGTGCAAATGACCCTTCAGTTATCTAACAGGCCATTTGTGTTTCATAGATTCATAGAGTTTAAGGCCAGATGGGAAAATTAGGTCACCTAGTTTGACTTCTGGTATGTCCCGGGCTCTTAAATTTCATCCAGTTACCCCTGTGTTGAGCCCACTCACTTGTGTTTGACTAAAGCATAGTTTGAGTTTACCTCAAGCCTATTGTCCACAAAGGCATCCAGTCTTGATCTGAAGCCATCAAGCGCTTGAGAATCCATCACTTCCCTTGGTAGTTTTTTCCAGTGGTTAATTACCCTCCTTGGTAAAAATCTGTGCCTTACTTCCAATTTGAATTTGTCCAGCTTTTGTTTGCAAATGCCTCATTTGCATCCATAACTGCATGTGGCCTTAGCCGTGTGACATTCTGAAATTCAAACCCATGCTGATTTGTCTGTAATAATGGCAGTACTACATTTGGGACCACATTTTGCTCTCCTCTGCTCACCCACAACTCTCCGTAATAAGTGAAGTCAAGAGGAAGTGCACAGCGTTTCTGAGGGCCTAACTGGTCCTTCAAGTTTAGTTTTAGTTTGTTATTCAGAATCCAGTCACTTTGTTTTGTTTAGTCACTCACTGATGGTCCAATTGCCACATGTAATAGGAAAAAAAATTCCCTCACAAGCTTGAGTCTGGATCTCATTTGTGTTGACTGTGACATTTCAGGTACTGAGAACTTCCTGTTAGGTGCTCAGTGCACTCAACTCCTACTGAGTTTAAAAGCTGAGCACCAAACAGGATTTGGCTCATAACTGGCAGGTATCTTATTTTCATCTGTAAGACTTCCAAAGCATCATATATCAATAACACATCGTATAGTGACAGCAGCAATCATAGCACATTCTACATACGTATGATGTCAACAAACGATGCAGAACCAAGAGTGGATTAAATTTTGTACTCCCTCTTTTCTAAGTGAAGGAGTCAGACCAAAATAAGCAACACACTTGAAAGCAATTACCTGTCTTATAGTTAGGGTTGGTAAAGATAACAGAGCCAGCTTCCTCTGCTTCTATTGAAACCTGAAAACTAAGATAACAAAATGTATTGCAAAATGATGACTGCACATTTAATCTGGAGTCTCAGGCTAAGAAACAAGACTTCCTTGTCTGCTTCCAGAACAGTTCAAATATCAAATCAGTTTTTCACATATGACCCCAAAATAAGCTCTCTTTTGAATAGATGTGCAAAATATTATTTAAATACTAACAATGATGTCGCTATTGATTAGTCATACTTTCCTTTTACAGTAACTTGGGAAACATGGTGTAAATTAATGAAAGGTTTAAAAATAGCTTTAAATTTAAAAAACCTCAGTAAATCAAAGGGTGATTAATTGCTTTTAGAACATCTGATTAGGAAAGCCACTCATCTGATGCTGGAAATCTAACTCTTCACGTCTTAGAAGACACAAAGTTCTTTTCTACAGTGAAACTAGTTTTAGCTCACCAGAGCAATTATTATATCGTATACAGTCAAATACAATAATTGTTTCATATAAACATTTTGAATCCTAAATCTCTTTACCTACTTAAAGTTTTAAAAACTGTGCTTTTGCTGAAGGACAATGAGTTATAAACTATACAGTTAGTGTTACTGACAGTAGTATTATGAAAACAGCTATCTTCTATAGTTAAAGATTCACTAGGCTTCTAACACCTGTTATAGAAGGCTTTTAAATTAATTAATTATTATTATTATTCCCTTTTATTTGCATTAACTGTGAAAAGTAAAATGTTATGTAGTTCCAGTACCTTTAAGTTTCAAAAGTGGTTTTTGCATGTACTTCATTCACATGATAGCTCAGCAGCAGCTGAGATTGAGGGGCAAAGTACACAGAAATCTTGAGTGATCTCTTCTAAGTCCACAGAATATATTCAATGCACACCTCAAAAGATCCTTGAGCAGACAGTTATTTACATAATTACAATGGTGATGTTTTGCTGCAGTGGAAATTCTATCCATCGGAGTCAGGAATGCCCTTGAAACACAGAATTGGTCTGTTTATGGCCTTTGTCCTTCTACCTATTCAAACTGCAAATACCACTGAGATGCTACTGAAGTACTACAAAAAGCAACACTGAAAAGCTGACTTCAGCATGTCCCACTCTTTCATATTCAGGATGATCTCTGTGCGCTGGGAACAAATTTCTACTTTCCTTACATCCTTTGTATTGCAATAAAGTGGTTTTCTCTACAGAGTAAAAAGTCCTTAGAGCACATGGCGAGCTTTCTCTTGTGACATAGCTCAAAGATATCCATTAATTCCATGTGAATTACAGGAAGCTGTCTTCAACCAGGTCTGAGGAATCTATTCCAATGTCATCCATCATGTCAATGTCCTCAATGGTCTCATCCTCTCGCTTGATAAAGGTAGAGCTGCTAGAACCAGTCTCAATGGCACTTTCTTCAGATGTCTGGGAACTGTAAGAGGCAAAGAAACTAGGAGCTATAATAGTGAAATAATAATAGTGAAATAAACATGATATTTGAATTTCTAACAGTTGACTCATTTACCTGGAAGTGGATCTATGCACCAACCTTCTGGCACCTTGGGTTATCTTAGGTGATCTCTAACTACCTTTTTCTTAGGGTGATTGATATCTGGTATGAGGAAGTCACCAGAGGATAATGAATCATTTTCGAATTCAAGGGAGCAAGTTGACCACACTTTCCTGAAAATGCCTCCTGCCAACTCATCCATACAGTATTCATGAGTGAAACATTAGACTTGAAAGAAGTCCCCACCAACCAATATCAGACACTGCTGTGGCAAATGGATAATTAGAAAAACTTGGGAAAGAGAGGGAATGAGATGCTTAAGAAAAAGATGGTACAACAGAGACCATAAGGGCTTAGATCAGGCCTGGAAACTCTTGCCCCATGGTCAAAAATGACCTCATTCCAGTTTCTCTTGATAATAGTCTAAAGGTACAAAAACTTGGCTCCTAGGATCTTAACTTTATAATTAACAGAGTATTAAATGAATGTAGCTGAAAATACTGCTAGCCACATTGTGCTACATTCAGCTACCCTCATTCACATTAGGTATTTTATTTATGTATCTATTTATATTGATAAGAATCCACTGATAAGAATCCCATCCAAAAGCTCTGTCACCAATTAAAAATCACAGAAAACCCCTCTGAAATAGCCTAACCCCATTACAAGAACCAGCCGTTCTGAAATAAAACCAATCAATCCCTCACGTACCTCAAATCCTGTTCCAACTCACTCATTCCCAGATGAACAAATGGGGCTTACTATGTGCCCCAAAGGCCAGTCAATTTTGTTATGTTGGACCAAGCTGGAAAGTTAACCCCAAAGGCGAGGGGCCTCCTGGAAAACATCCTGCCAGATCCCTTCTCTATGGCAGTACAGTACAAGAGAGGAGGTCTCTTGCGTAGGCAGGTCCCAGGCCATAACGAGTACCTGGCTTCATGGGCTGCCCCATTGAAATCACTGGGGCTAGTCACAGAGAGCTGCACTCTATACCAGAGGTGGGCAAACTACAGCCCGCAGGCCACATTCGGTCTGCAGGACCACCCTGCCCGGCCCTTGAGCTCCTGGCCCGGGAGCCTTGCCCCTGGCCCCTCCCCCGCAGCTTCAGCGTGCCACCCCACCAGTGCAGGAGGGGGCTGCCCTGCAGGGGCAGGGGAGAGCAGGAAGGGAGGTTCACCTGCAGCCTCAGGGGAGCAGGTGGGTGGTGCGGGTGGCGGGAGCGCGGCGAACGCAGGCGGACGGCTCAGGAGGGCGGCTGCGCGGCCGCCTTCGGAGAGAAGCGGCGCTTTGAAGGGGAAACTGCCGCTTCTCTCCAGCTGTGCGGCTGCCCCTGCTCCTCCTGAGTCCTCCGCCCATGTTCGCAGGGGGGTTGGATAGGGGGTGGAGTTCCAGGGGACCTGTCAGGGGGTGGGGGTGTGGACAGGGCCGGCTCCAGGCACCAGCGTTCCAAGCAGGTGCTTGGGGCGGCAGCTAGAAAGGAGCGGCAGTGTTTCCATGGCGGCAGTCCCTCTGTCCCGCCAGCCACGGCAGCAGCTTCTCTGTCCCGCCAGCCGGGGCAGCAAATCGGTGGCAGCTTCTCCCCTTTGCCATCCACGGTGGCATTTTTCACTGCTTGGGGTGGCAAATACTGTAGAGCCGGCCCTGGGTGTGGATAGGGGTCGGGGCAGTCAGGGAGTGGGAGGGTTGGATAGGGGGTGGAGTCCTGGGGGGCCTGTCAGGGGGCGGGGGTGTGGATAGGGGTCGGGGCAGTCAGGGAGCGGGGGGGTTGGATAGGGGGTGGGATCCTGGGGGGGTGCAGTTAGGGGCAAGGGTTCCCAGGAGGGGGTGGTCACGGGACAAGGAGTAGGGGGTGTTGGATGGTTTGGGGGTTCTGAGGGGGGCAGTCAGGGGGTGGGAAGTGGGGGGGCACACAGGGCTAGGGTTTGGGGAGGCACAGTCTTCCCTACCCAGCCCTCCATACAGTTTTGGAACCTTGATGTGGCCCTCAGGTCTATACCCTGACTCATAATGAATAGTACCTAACTCTACAAGTAGCCCCACTGAAGTCAGTGGGCTATCTTTCTAGTAAGGTGCTACTCAAGAAGAGTAAGAATATCAGAATCTGGACCAGTCTAGTAGAAGGGTGAGTGAGGATGACAGAATCTGGCCCATAATGTACTGTAAGCAGCAACTACCTGTGCCTGTTCCTTTTGCCGAGTTCATCCTCGGAGACGGGATCAATGTCGGGCAGGGGGATGATGTAGCCACTGTCAGCACTCAACCTCTGCTCATCAAATCCACTCTCCCTGTCCTTTAGCTTGTCTTCATTCTTGTAAGTGACACCGATGTAGGTGTTGTCACAGTCCACTCTCATGCGTGTGACCGCTGGGTGGTCGCTTTTCAGGAAGTCCAGATGAATCCTTTCATAGCTCTGAAAAGATTCATTTTAAAATGGTCTTTGAGGCTGTACAAGAAGGTGTCCGCTCCTCAGCAACCTGCTGCAACTAGCTGTGCTGTGTAACTAAACCAAAACGGGAGGCACTCTGCTTTGGTGTGAGCAGGGGCAACTCTATTGCCCTGAGCTGAGCTGGCAAGGCTTATTTGAGGTGTTTTACAAGGCTTCTTTGGACCAGTGCCTCCGGCCTGATAATACACAATGGCTACTAATATTTAAAAGATGGCTGGGTGGGTTTCATTTTAAAATAGTGTTTGTACACCTCTACGTGCACACCTTGGTGCACTAACATCTCTGCAGGCAAGTGATAGCATCTTTCAGAGGCAACTCTGGATCCAAACAGGGAGTTGTTAGTTTAATTATTCAGAGGTGCATGTATGCCATGAGACTGGTTACCATGTGACTGTTACTCAGTATTAGTGCTGGGGATCAGCGGGGATCAGGGAGCACTGGCACTGCATGATCTTTCTCCCTTCTATTTTCTGTGTGCAGAGCTCTTCCACCTGCTCTCGTTCCTCTAAGCTAATGAGGAGTGACAATGAAGATCCCCATTGGTTCTCTCCCCTTCCCTGAGTAGGGAGCAGGAGTAAATTCCTCTGGCTCCTGGCAGCTACCCTTCCGTTGAGTCTACTGACCAGATCTGGTACCTTCTCCAAAGAAGAAATGAGAAGATATTCCTGCTGGCGAGATGATGAATTCCTCTCCTCGCTCACTCCATTGGGTGAGGCCCAGGAAGTGTGGCTGTATGCAAATGGAGCCAAAGATGGTGGGCAAGTGAGGGGTGGGTGTGTGTTGAGGAGGGGCAGAAATAATGAATAGGTCTGTGAAGAGGAAGAAGAGGGATTCAGACATCTGTGAGTTTGCAGGGGCTCAGGAATGAGGGGCTGGGAAGAATACAGAGAAGCATGGATGATGTATGGGGTGGTAGAGGACCAGCAATAAGGGATGAATATTGTGGGGTAAGAGGCCCATCAGTGAAAAATGAATCCGAAGTTGTGGGGTGAAGAAGTGAGGAGCAGGTTTATGGAGGCACAGGAGTGAGGGTGAACAGCAGAAGCGAATGGAGTAGGGTGACTAGATGTCCTGATATTATAGGGACAGTCCCAATATTCAGGGCTTTGTCTTATATGGGCTCCTATTACCCCCACCACTACCCCGTCCTGACTTTTCACACTGGCTATCTGGTCACCCTAGAATGGAGGGGCAAGAGTGAGTGAAGGCTGGGGGAAAGCAGAAGTATGTACATGTGGGGGAACCCACTAATAAATGCTCGGTGCATGGGAAGCAGGAGTGAGTGATAGGAGTGTGTGTGTGTGTGTGAACTGGAGTCATTAGTGCCTAGGCATCACGGTTCAAGCTGGGGAGAATGGGTTGATGGAGGCTGGGGGAGATTATACACACAGGGGAATTGGTGCCTTTTTTAGGATTTTTACATTTTCTGAAAAAATCCTATGCAAATGTGTAGGGCCAGCTCTGTGGTTAACAGAAGGATTAAGATGATAATGGGCCTACAGGAAATGGAGAGTGCTGTCCCTTATGTAATAGTGTAAATTGATTACCACCAGCAACCTTAGTTTTATAGCCTTATAGTCTCTTATACACCGCAACAGCATACCTGAAGCATTTCATTCACATGGCTTAATGACATGCTTACTGCACAGATGACCTGAGCAGCTAAATTACAACTCCTCTGGGAACAGATACAAAATGCAATGGAAATTCCAGAGAACAAACCTTCTTGTACTCGCCAGGCAACAGATTCTCCACAATTTCACTCAAATGGTAAAAAGAAGGTCTTTTCTCCGGTTCGCTGTTCCAACATTTCACCATAATCTCATACCTGCAAATAAGACGGAAACCAGTTTCATCAGCTGGAAGTTGAAAATCAACGGCCAGAGAAACAAAAACAAAATCAACTGGAGGTAGGTTTTGGTATCGGAGAAACAAAAAAGAGCATACGTACACTTCACTGGTAGCATGGTCAGGTTTTGCCATTCGGTAGCCACTTTTTATCTTGTTGTAGAAAGAAGAATCAACCATCATGCCAGGGTATGGTGTGCCACCTTAATGGTAAAAGGCAACAAAAGTGGCTCTTTTACATTATTTGAATACTTCCAATGTTATAATAAGCCACGACTAAATATACGAAAAACCAAACAGCCAGCAGACCTTCATTAAACCACAAATTTCTTCCGCTGGGTATTTGATGAGCTGGACATGGAGATTGGAGTGGGGGGTTATGATGATGCTCAATTCATGTGTCTGATTAATATTTTCTGCATTAGTTGCTATCTGAAATTTTGGAAAGTGCTGAGTGTGAGCTAGATTTGGGGAGGTGGGAGTTGAGGTGGCTTTTCTAAGGCTCTTTAATCAATGTACTGGATTTCTGAACTGGATGCTGTTCTTTTTAAATCTTCTGATATGTCAGGAGTTAGGGATTGATGCTCTAAATCTGAAAATTAAATAAAAAATAATTCATAATCTCTGTTGTCTCTCCATCTCTCAACAGAGATGTAATAGCAGGACACTGTAGTGAGATTTCATTATTCCTATTATAATTGGTTGCTCGTAATGCCCCAAGGCCCCAACTGAGATTAGAGTCCAATTTTGCCAGGTGCTATAAAAACGTGTATTAACGTACTGGGAAGGTTTTGTTATTTATACAGCATATGGTACAGTATATTTACTAGTACAATATCTGTTCTTTTTATTGGCTTTTACTTGTCAGCAGATGTTTTATATGTTTTTTATTCTAAATCTATCTGCCTGGATGAAAGCTCTGCCTGTGAAAAAAATTGGATTAGTGTTGTTATGCTACAAGTTGTCAATATCAAGTGGGTGCTGGCCCTGAATATTGGCTAAGAGCTCAGGCCCAAAAGGGGTAACACTATATTATGAAGTGTTATCAGAATTAATTAAAGCCAAACTACAGCTGACAAAATTAATGAACGAAGTACATTTCATGATGCATTATCCATGACTATTTTTATTGCATTTTTTCACTTTGGGCAATGTTCTGCCACTTTTACTGACATTGAACAGCACATTACTCCATGTGGCATCCCATTGGAACTGATGGGCGAGTCAACAGCTCAGCACTCAATAGAAGCCACTCAACATGCGTTACTCTGGCAGAATCTGGCCCTTTACAAAATTCAGTTATTCATAATGGCTCTCCCCAGGACTAGCGTGAGTTGTTGAGGTTCTGATGTACATCTTTGGAAACTGTTCTTCTATAGAACCAGAGCATGACTTTAATGCCCTATGTTTGTACAGCTCCTAACACAAAGGGGCCCATGATTGAGGTTCCAAGGTGCTTCAGTAATACAAATAAATAAATAAATAAATACACATGCCAGAGCTCACATTAATGTCCTGCAGAAAGAGAGCTTAATATGGTCAACAGTTTTATGTGAAATGTCTTTTAGGAACAATTGTAACAGGCCCTACTTTACAGAAAAATCAATCTGCAATATTTGTGAAGTTTATTATGCTAGGAGAGAGAAAGGAAAGACAGTGCAGTGGTACAGGTAGTAGCCTGGGGTTGGGTGGCCCAGGTTCACTTCCCTGTTCTGCCACAGACTTTCTGGGTGACTTTCAGCAAGTCTCTTAGGGCTTCTCTACAATGTCCTGCAGTTCAGACTTTGGGGGTGTGAATAGCAGTGCACTCCAACGTGCTGTGCTGTAACTCCCATGTGTGGATGCTGCAGGTGCAAACTAAAAAGTTCCTAGTTCGTATTAATGATTAATGTAAGCACATATAGAGATGGTGCTAGGACACTATAGACATGGATGAGTTAGGACTACCTGAGAGAGAGATATTATATTGCAATGATCTGATTGTGTTTGAACACCACTACCCTCAGAACTGCCCCACTGTGTGTCATAGGCCCTCCGCTGCAGGATTACATTAACGCAGCCTAGGAACCTTTTAGTTTGCACCTGCAGCATTCATATAGGGGGGTTACAGTGCAGCACTTTGGTACATTGCAGGGCAGTGTAGACATAGCATTAGTCTCTCTGGCCCAGATCAAAGTATTTAGGGGCCTAACTCCCACTGATTTAAAAAGAATTTAGGCACCTAAATACATTTGAGGATCAGGGCCTCAGTTGCCCATCTGAAAAATGGGGGTTATAATACAGCCCTACCTCACAGCAGTGCTGGGAAATCTTAAAAGATTGTGAGAAACTTAGGTACTAAGGTGCTGGGGACCGTATAAACACAGTTGATAGACATGCATCTGTTGCTGTTTTAAGAAGTATTTATGTGACAAGCCATTCTAGAGCTTAACAGTCTCTGCTCATTTTAAGGGATATTGTCATGTGGTGAGCCTGGGGCTGTTTAATAGGGATTACACAGTTGTAGTCCGCTCTCATCATTGTAATTTCAGGCAGACTCATGTAATCCGGTCTCTTCCTACCAGACTTGAAGTGAATCACTGGAATGCCTGGTGCAGCGGTGCTTTGGAGACTGCTGCTGCTTGGAACTGCCAGTGCAAACAGCCAGCTCCAGTAGCCCTGCTGCCCAGAGCATGTTTGCTTTAAACCTCCTTCAGCCTAGTAAAGTTTCCCAGAGCCCAGCATGCAGTCTGCCCCTCTCCTTTGGTCCAGTAAATGGAAGTAAATGAGACAAGGATGGCTTTCAGCTCACTAGCAGCCAACTCAAAGTCAGCAGCAATCAACAGCACCAGCCTTCAACCTGCCCACCTTGTCATAAACCAATATGATCAGTTCTCTGGGACAGGGACTGTCTTTTTACTTCATGTCTGCATAGCACCTTACACAATGGGACTCTGATCCCAGTAATATCCAATAGAAATAATAACAACAATTCACCCCTGTAGTTTGTTGTCACAATAGTATTTACAGTTCTTATTTTAATGTAGCATGAACTCAACCAGCTTAATTACTGCATGTAAAGAAGTGCTCATAGTACATACCAAGAGAAAATATCTCCCACAGCAGAATGCCATAAGACCAGACATCACTTAATGTTGTGTACAGATTGTCAAAAATGCTTTCAGGTGCCATCCATTTCACTGGGAGAAAAGTCTGCAACAAAATAAACATATTAATCATTACAGAAATCCTGCTCAGTACAGCAGATGTATCATTTGACAGTAGGAAGAAGGTTTGCCTTAATAAATGCACTTTTGCTAAAGTAGTTAGTAATATTTTTTATTCAAGGAAATATGAAGAGGTTACAGGACTATGAGCAAAGCTTCTACTTACTCCTCAGACTAACTAATCCAGGAATATCTGAATTGCTAAATTATTAGCAAGCGACTCAGTTGATTTGTGGACATGATATAGGAGGTACACTGGTGATTTGCTTATGCAAATATGTCACTGACTGCTATGTTATGCTACATCACAATGGCATTCCCTTAGTAATTCATCCAGTCACAAAACTTGCCAGTTAAAATCTCATCCTGCAAAATACTAGTTCTGGCCAAGGACTCTTCATCTTTCAAACAGACTTTGTGAAGTCATGTGAATTAACTGAAAAAAAAATTGTTTCTCTTGTTTTCATCCAACTGTCCATTAGTGTAACCAAACACTGACCAGAAGAACCTTAACAAGAGTATTATACTGACACTTATCTCAATTAAATACTGAAATAAAAAGATTAAACAAGTACATACGCTGCCTTTGGAGACATAGTTGGAATCATGCATGATGTCCCTAGCCAGACCAAAGTCACAGATCTTCACAATTTTTCCTTGAGCCAGAAGGACATTACGAGCTGCCAAGTCACGGTGCACACACTGCATGGAGAGATAATAAGTCATTTACAGAGATACCAATTCCCATGAAGGCCCATTTCTTTTGGAATGCACTGTCCCCGCCCTGAAGGAAAAAAACAAACAAAATTTGTTGACTTTGCACAGTTTAAATTGGACGACCTATTGAGCCAGCGTTCACGAAGGGCAGTTGTGGGAGGGGATGGGCCTTGTCAGCTGGGAAAGTGTGGGGTGAGAAAGCTCTGCTTTAAAGTGGCTATTCTGACTGGTGGCTGACATGGGGTAGGAGAAGAAAAATGCTGCTCTTTTGGTTTTGTAATCACTTTTGTCTTGTGTTTCTAGTGAATGGAGAGGGTGCCTAGAACCCTAAAAGGGCACTCTTCCATGTTGTGGTTTTTAAATCCAAAAAAGACTAGGCCATTTCTATTTGGTTCCTCATGGCACTTACATTTTTAGAAGCCAAGAACTCCATCCCCCGTGCAACTTGGTACATGAAGCTTAGTAAATCGAGCAAACTGAGGCTGTCAGAATTGTCGTCAGAAAGCAGGTTTTTGACTTCTGGTTCTGTTGAAAAAGGCGGAGGGAAAATATGCTTGTGTTATAAAAGTGTATTCATGCCATGAAACCAGTGCCCAGTTCTTTCTACCTTCTATGCTTCTGAGGTGATGACTTTAGCAGATTATCATGGCCCAAAACCATCTTTTCGGAATAAATAATCCCGTTGCATGTTTGCATCAGTCACTAATACAGACTGCATTCCTTAAAAAAAGAAAAAACATCTAATACTAAATATAGTTTTTGTTTGTATTCTGTATATAGACTTTTTTTTACAGGGGATTGTAGAAAACGGCTAAGTTAGAAAGGGCCACTTACATTACGTGAGTTGTTCTTACTATTTGACATGTGGTTAGAAACAAGACATTGATTTAGAGACGGTAATGCCATTAAAACTTTTGTACATTTTTGACCATTTCAGTTTTGCTGAGCGCTGTTATGTTTCTCAGCAAGTATGCATTGGGACATGTCCAGTACTGTCACTGGAGGATCAGGAATTCTATGGCAATCATTCTTTTTTTAACAAAAAAAAAATGACAGCAAAGAGCAGACTAGGCTATTCATTTACCCCTCCTGGCCCTGAGCAAAGCAGCAGTGCACTGGTCTGCCAACTAACTCTGGGTCTGCAAATGATTCAGGACCTCAGGCCTAGAGCCAGAAGTGAGCAAGCCTCTTTTGGAAGCAATGCTTTGAGTTTCTGAGAAAAGGGGAAAGGAAAGGGATGTGTTGCCCTTCATCACCCTGTTACATAATCCAGAAAAGCATCTGGAATTTTTTTCCTTTTCATAAGTGTCAGTTAATGAAAGTGAAAACAGAGAAAGAAAAATTATTCATTAATTATTAATTATTATTATTATTAATTATTACTGTCACATTGATCAGAATCTTGCAAAACATACAAAAGTAACAATACCTTTGCCACTTAAGACTCTGAGGCTATGTCTACACTACTGCGGTAAGTCGACCTATGCTATGCAACTCCAGCTACGTCAGTAAGGCCAGGCTTGATAAAGCCCTTCCTGGGATGATTTCATTGGTGTTGGTCCTGCCTTGAGTAGAGGGTTGGACTAGATGACCTCCTGAGGTCCCTTCCAACCCTAATATTCTATGATTCTATGAATAACGTAGCTGGAGTCAATGTACCTTAGGTTGCGTTACCGCAGGGTCGACGGGAGAAACTCTCCCGTCGACTTACCTTACTCTTCTTGTCAGGGGTAGAGTACAGGGGTAGATTGGAGAGCGATCTGCTGTCGATTTGGCGGGCTTCACTAGAACCGCTAAATCAACCGCCGGTGGATGGATCTCAGAGCGTCAATCCTGGCTGTAGGTAGACCAGCCCTAAGTGTCACCATGCTACACACCAGGGCTGCTGAGAACTTCACAGCAGAAGCAGCAAAGATAAAACTCCATTATTCTTGCTCCACAAGCATAGGCGCTTATCACTTGAGCTAAAGGAGAATCTTTCTCCCTGGTAAGCCCTAGGAAGCTTGCCACAGATATTGGAGTAGTTCTAATTCCTTCCACTAGAGGGCAGAGGTAACAAGCATTTCTGAAGGAATGGTTTTTAACAACAATTAATGCAGTTACCTGACACAGATTTTTTCTTATATGAAGCAGGCCGATCATACATTGATCTCTGGATATCCGAATACTTAGAACCCTCCTTCCGTTCCAACATTGGCACATACTGAGTCGTATCAGCTTGTTTCATGTCCATGTATTCTCCATTGTTTTCAAAGGATAAAATGACATAACTGAAATAATAAACAAAGGCAATATTGCCCAGTGATTTGGTTCATATTTCACATGGCATCTTCATGGTTCTGCTTCTGGGTCATAGTTCATTGTGGTGTTGTTCATGTCACTCTGATGTATAGAAGTATAAAAAATTACTTCTCATGGTAATAAATAAAAAACATGCCCAATATTTTCAAAGCGGAGTGCCGAAATTACGTGTCTAAATATGGATAGAGGAGTCTAAATATAAGTATCTGATTTCCACAAATGCTGAGCACTCACACATCCCACTGAACTCAATGGGAGTTGCAGGAACTCAGCTAATATTATTGCCTGTGGCATTTATTTTAAATATTACAGTTGATCAAAGTACACCATTCGTTCAGACAATTTTCATAGGGCCCAGTCTTGCCAAGAAAACCCATATAGCCAAGTCAATGGGGCTATTTGCCTAAATGAAGATTTGCATTGTAACATCATGCCCTTAATGGGCAAACTATAATCCTTTTTGTCCTTTCCCACCTTCTTGTGCTTTCATCAGCTGGGTTCATCCCAAAAATGTCCAAGTCCTTCTTTGGCTTTTCTGGATGTCGGCTCAGGAAATTATCCCTGTTTTTATGCAGGTAGTTTACCAAATCTCCATAAAAGCAGTATTCAGTAATGATGTAAATTGGACCTAATGAAAGAAGGCAAAATAATACCTTGATGATAAAAAATATATGTCAATGAAAAGATAATGGAAAACTAAATATACAGGGGACAGTGTTAAGGATTATGCATGTCAGTTTGTTGAGCAGTGAGTATAACTACTAGTATGTATAGGCAGTTTTATCAGGCATCCGTTTACTCACATTTATTTTTAAAAGTACTTGCTCAACATATAGGCTACGTTAAATGCTAAATTTTAGTTGCTTGGCACATTCTAATTTGGGGTGGTTACAGGCTCAATTTTAGTTGCTTGGCAAACATTGATATTGTGTTAGACAAACCTACCTGATTTAGTACAAGCTCCTAAGAGATTCACAATGTTCAAATGGGGCCCAAGATGTGTCATTATCTTCAGTTCAGACATTAGTGCCTGTTTTTCACTGGATCTAGCTGTGGCTGTCAGAAAAATAAATAGTTCAGTTAATGGTCAATGATCCTTGTTCTTGAAAAATGTTAATATCATTCAGTTAATACAACTATTGAATATGATACATTGCTTGCTTGGTTTAAACATTTATACGGAGGCCACTTAAGGAGGGCTTTGCACTTTATCTGGTGATGGCATTTCTGAAGGTCTAATGAGAAGTACTAGTCACTAATAAAGACTCAATTGATCCAATTCACTAGTGGGCCCAATCTGTTTGCCCTTCTTTGTGGTATGAAGCAGTCATAATCCCAGGTTAGCTGACCCTTTGGGGATTCATCCATGGGTGGGTGAACCTCCAAGTGGCACAGAGACCAGTGCTTAATTTGTAATGAAAGAGGTGTCAGGCTCAAGCAGTTAGGTGCTGGGGCTCAAGAGATGTTTTATTTTCATAACTGGCATGGCAAACCCAGGGTCTATGGACTGCCAAGCCCAGAGGTGCTGGGGCTCAGCCCTGGCAAGCCCTGGCACAAATTAAGCCCTGACAGAGCCTCTTTAGAAGCTCCCTCCTGAGCATCCCTACTCCCTGACAGCACCTGCTGGCTGAAATGGCCCTTGGGGGCCATTGGAAGCTGGAATAAAGTAGGGCAGCCCTGCGGCAAGTCTCTTTTATGCAGGTTCAGACTGGCAGCCAGACAGCCCTAGGATCAGGGGCCCACAATCCTTCTGTCCAATCCCTCCAATCTTGCACCAACCAATCGGTTTTGTAAGATTTATATATGCAAGTGCTAACCACCAGACCTCTATGCTCATGTCAGAGCACCACTATGAGAAATACTTACAAAAATAGAGATATTAGATTCCAAATGTTTATTACTCTTTTTACCGCTAATGTAGCTCTTTCCTGTGTGAAGGATGAACATTACCACATTTATGCTGTAGACATTAATTTTAAATGTCTTTTAAAGTCATTGGGTCAGCTCCTCAGATAGCATAAGCTGATTTAGTTTCGGTGGAACTCAAGTGATCTACTCTCGCTGAGAACCTGACTGATTCTACTTAATTCCACCATGGTATCATTTTAATCTGTTCAGAAAGGTTATGATTATTTATCCTTTTCCAAACTTTCTGAGTTATCATGATGTCTAAGCCAATGCAATTAAGATAGAATCTTCTAATATGTAGGGATAAATTATAAATACAAATTAAGACAATGCTAATAATCCTGCATCATCTTGAAGCACCTGGCTTGGATACTGACACCATGAGGATTACTTACGTTTCAGCATTTTCACAGCTACCTTCATCACTGGCTGAGAGCGACTTAATCCATATGCAGTTCCTTCAACAACTTTCCCAAACGCGCCTGAACCAAGGATTCGACCTGCAGACAATAGAGTTTGTTGTTCAATGAACAGTTGCACGATAGCTTATCTCAGTTTCTGCTGCCATTGCGCTTTATGTAATGCTGCTGGTATGTGTTGTTATTTATGCAGACTGAGCATACTTATTCATCCAAAACTATTATTATTATTAATGTCTGCTCCTATCACCAATAAAAATCAATTAAGCAGAAAAGGACAAGAAATTAAAAAAAATTGCTTGGATTTAATAATATTCCTAAAGAAAGCCAAGTAAACAAGAGGACAAGAGCACATTATTAATCAGCTTGTAGGGCAGGAGGTGACATCACTGAAACTCCCTGTTTCAATCAGGCTTGTCCACTACCCTAATCCTTTGGCTGAACACTTTTAACTATAGAACATTGATTTCCTAATGTCTAATCTAAATTCTCTGTTCCAAATTCTGCTGTGGTGTAACTGACTTCAGCTGAGTTGTGCCTGCTTACCCCTTAGCTGAATTTGACTCTCCATCATCAGTTTGATGCCATTACTGTCATTAGATACCATGTCATACAGAACTATCAACCTAAAGGGTAGCCAGCAGAGTGCCTTAGATCGTTATGTCCACGCTCTAACAATAGGATAGATTTGATGGTGGTACCAGCTCAGTTTAAGAATACAAAAGCAGGGACTATCAACAATCTGAGAGAAGTTAAAATATATGTGGATTACACATGAGGGAAAAGTCCTCTGAAGTTTAATATACAAATGTGTTTCATATGCAGGAATAGATTTTATGACAGTTTCCAAGTGCTGTATTAACACAGCCCATGTTTAACCCACTTTATTCTGGCCACAAATCAGTTCAGACAAAAATTGTGAATTAGCGTATTCTGTCTTCTGTTGTGGATTCAGTATGGGGAAGAATTGTGTATGGAACGGATATGAAGGCTTGAGGCAGACTTTTAATGAAATATGCAACATGCAAAAACACACCCAAATTAGTAAATTCCATGGATTTCATAAATTGCAGATGTCAGTATGTGATCACATTCCTGATCACATTTTTTTTTTTTTTTTACTAACAGTACAAATAAAAGGTCAGAAGGTTTCCGTTCTTATCAGGAAATACAACATTGCAACATTTAATGTTCATGTGATTTATACATATCTGCCATATATTGCACCTGCCCTCTCCTGCGCTTCTGGAGATGATGCTTCCGGAGAAGCTACTGTTTATCTTAACCACAGTACATGGCCTATCTGTAATTAATAGACCAACTCCTATATGAAAATTCCAGCCAAAAAATGCATGTATCACCAAAATAGACAGGAAAGATGGGATTTTCAAAACTGGTCAGTGCTGGCCTAACTATAATCCTTCCTAAGGTCTCTCACAACTTGGTTACAAAACAATATGAGAATTTTTTTCTCTCAGCTTCCTATGCACCAATAGGTTCCCTTACCAGTCAGGATGTGAGAAGCTTCCTACAAAGTTTCCGCCATCCTGAGTGTGTAATTTAGCAATGGAACATTTTCAGATTGCAGATCTGTGAACCACATGGCAGGATGCAGCCCCTTAAAACATGCTGCTGGTGCGGTTTCATCTTGTCATCTGCACTCTCCAATTCCGCCCACAATCATATCGTAAAGTGAGCATGCGAAGGGCTTCCCCTCATTGGCATCTCCGCTAAATCTGGGGGCTTGTGGAGAACAGTGGGAGCACTTCCTGAATGTCAGGGAATTATTATTTCCCTTTTTCACCCCTTTTCACGTATTTTTTTAAGTCCTGCTCCCCATGTCTTTTACACTTGCATTTTGATAATAGGTGGTAGTTAACTGCTTAGAGCTGTATCGTTGCATCTGCCACAGAGCAAAGCTCCTTATGCTATTGGTACAGAGACCTTGACTGGCAACCCCCAATTAGACTATACATTTTCTTTTATTTTTACTATAAAGGTGCCAGAGTAACAGCCCTGGAGAATGAATTCTTCTATTTCTCTACATCAGGGGCGGGAAAACTTTTTGGCGGGAAAACTTTTCGGGTTTCGGAAATTGTATGGAGGGCCTGTGAGGGGAGGCTGTGCCTCCCCAAACAGCCAGACGTGACCCAGCCACAAAGTCTTGTGACACCAGCTACAACAATGCCACATGAACGGCTGTTCTCTCTTTCAGGTGACATTGTAAACAAGAAGCAGGCAGCATTATCAGTCAGACTTGTCTGTCTGAGCGATTGGCTGAACAAGAAGTAGGACTCAGTGGACATGTAGTCTCTAAAGTTTTACATTTTTTATTTTTGAGTGTAGTTATTTTTTGTACATAATTCTACATTTGCAAGTTCAACTTTCATGATAAAGAGATTGCACTACAGTACTTGTATGAGGTGAATTGAAAAATAATATTTCTTTTGTTTTTTAGAGTGCAAATATTTGTAATAAAAATAAATATAAATGAGCTCTATACACTCATATTCTGTGCTGTAACTGAATTAATATATTTTAAAATGTAGGAAAACATCCAAAAATATTTAAATAAATGGCATTCTATTATTGTTTAACAGCACGATTACTTTTTTTTACTCTCTTGACAGCCATATTTTTAAATCTTGTTGGTAGTCTGGGAATGCGAGCAAAGCCATTAATAATGAGTCTGTCTGGCTTCAGCAGTCAAAGTGGCACTGGATTTTTAATAAGACTATTGTGGCAAATCAGTGGCCATCTAGGAGATCATGGGTGTCACTATGTCATACACCATGGCCCTTCAGAAATCCACAGGACCAGCTGGGATAGACTTCAAATCTTGGTACTCAAAATTTCCTACCACTTCAGAGAAAGACGAATGTCAATTAGCTATTAACAGTGGAAGGCCTATGACACATAGCAGAGCAGTTCCGATTATGTCCAGCAGAGGGTAGTGGTGTTCAAACACATTAATCAGATCATTGCAGTATAATTTCTCTCTCTCAGGTAGTCCTAGCTCATCATGTCTATAGTATCTAAGCACCATCATTATATGTTATTTTCACAAAACAGGGTTCCCTCCCCTGGGATTTTTATTGCAAACAGTCCTCACGCACACAAGTGGCAAATTCATCACCCAGTGCTTTATTTACAATGTGCTCTATAAATGTTTGTTCCCATAGCATAACTTCTCCCCAAGTCTTCATCTACTACCAAGGCACAGGGTAAAGAAGAGCTCTCACTTCTCTGAAATCTTGGGCTTCTTTGGCCTGAAGGCACAGCCTTCTACCCTGGGCTCTTCTTGCCTTTCTTTTTTAAGGGTAAATTCCAGCTGAAGAGCTGAATCACCAGCTAATTAGTTAATCACTGAGAACTTAAATTATTACCTCCTCAATTTACCGCAGGTGGGGATGCTTCCAAAGAGCAAGGAGTGGTGAGTCAGCCTTGGGCGACTCACACTCTGGCACTGTAATACATTGCGGGAACAAGAACAAAGCAAAATTGTCAGTGCAACCTCAGTTTATTGAATTCTAGTCAACTGATACTCCAGTAACCCAAAAGCTGACTATGGTCACCTAGCATGGTATTGCACTCCAGATATGACCGGCCTGTAAAGCAGGTAGAAGGATGCTGGCTGGCTCACACAGCTAGAAGAGGAAGTATACACATTAAAGGAACACCACCAGCTAAGCCACATCCCCAAATTTTCCTAAAGGCTTTGGATAACCTTTTCAGTAAGTTACTGCATTGCTATCTAACTGATAGAATAGCAGAAATTCCATTTGAAAAAAAAAAAAATCCCATCATACCAGTAAAGTCAATGGGGTTCACTGGCATAAATGAGGGCAGAATATGGCCTATATGATGAAACTGCCTCATAAGAAAGACATATATGATGAATGTATATTCAGCATGTCAAGAAAAATACTTGTGCTATCCAGATTGCTATAAGAACATGCAGTGCCATTTTCTAAAGTTAACCTTCCTAAATTTACTCATAAACAAGAATGCATTGAAGTAAACTGATGCTGATGAGTCAAAGAGAGACAAAAATTACTGTGGTGGACTGTTAACAACCCCAGTTCCGATATTTGTTTTATACACATAATCAAAGCCAGGGATGTAGTCAAATAATTCCCATAAGTATCCACCATGGTTTGGTCTGCAGTTAGCAGAGCAAATTTAATTAACTGAATTTATTTCTGAATCAGATACATTCACTTGAGAATCAACAGAAATCCTCTCTCCGGCAAGAACTGCTTTTGATTATATTGACTCACACAAGAGGAAATAGAAATAGAACATATTTTGTAAAGTGTATCAAACAAAAATGCCTTTCATGATTTTCTTCACTTGTGTTTGTGTATTATTTGGTGCATAGATACCTCCATAATGGGGATGTTAGAAATGCTTAAGATGCTATAGATAAATAGGAGAGAGAGAGAGAAAGAGGCAGGCAGGCAGGCAGGCAGGCAATTATTTATTATACCACGCTACCCAAAATTGTGCTGGGTATTTACAGGTCACCTATAATGGTACAAGAGCCCTGCCCTGAAGAGCTTATAATTGAATTCCACATGAGACGTGACAAAGAGACAACAAAACAGCAAAGCAGGGTGGAAAGAAGAAAGGCAGGGTTCACAGAAATAAGTTTATGTGGCAATGGCATTTGACATCATGGATTTATCATTTTAAAATATTTTAATAAAACTGCATAACTACTTCCATATTACATTGGGTGTCTACACACAGAACTAATAAATGTCTTATAAAATAAAAATGCCATTGCTGACTCACTTCTTGTGGGCATCTCAGCAGAATTGAATCGTAAGGCAGGAATTTAGGGAGGGAAGAAGAGGCTAATGGACTGACAAACCTTTTGGGGAAGGCACTATGTGTGAAGCAGGGTGGAAGAGGAATATAGGAGACACTAAAGTACGGGGCTCAAGGCAGACATCTCTGGTAGAGAAGAGTGGTCAATGGGTAGCATGAGGAGAGATACAGGCAGATAAGTAGGCAGGGACAGTTCCACAGACCCTTGAAAGCAAGGACAATGAGCTTGAACTTGAGGCAGTAAAGCAGGGATAGCCAAAGGAAAGACTGAAGAGACAGTGACAGTTTTGTAGGGTCTTGAGGGAGAGAAGGAAGGCCAAAGACAAAGAGGTTACAGCAATCAAGACAGGAGAGAGCTTTGCTGTCTGGAAAGAGAAAAATGTGGATCTCAGAAATATTATGGAATAAGCTTGGATGTGAGAGGTGAAGGAGAGGTAGAAGTCAAACATGGCCCCAGGTTTCAAGCCTGGGTATCAGGGAGGATGGTGATGGGACAAAAATAGGAGAGAGAAGAGGATTTCGGAGGAAAGTCAAGGAGCTAAAATAGGTAGGTAGATAGATGTATTTTTGTTGTATTCAGAATAATTTTCCGTGAAAAATCAGTTTGTTTGTTTGTTTGTTTGTTTGTTTGTTAATAATTTTGTAAAGATTCTGCATCAGCACAGAACATAATGGTTATCAGCTGTATTGCCAGCCATGGCCACAGAGATTCACAGTTGTCCTGGCACTTTCTGTTCCCAAATCCGAAGCGCCTACCAATGCCACTAAAGGAAAATTTCCATGAACTTTAATAGCATTAGGGTTTATATGGTCTATGGTCCAGACACTAGAGGGTGACATGATCAAGCACACTTGGGCATGGCTGAGCTTCTGTCCAGTACTGGGCAGTGGTACTTATATAGTTGCCAGGACATTCTGATTTCTAGATGTTTTGCAAGACTTTTCTGGTTTTGTTTATATACCAGGTTAAGAATTCTATTAATACTGGATGGCATAGAATTGCCGTGGTCTGATCATTCCATTTAGCAACATAGAAAGTTCTTTCCATATAAACAGACTTTATCTGCAACAGTTTGGCTCTTCACAGAGCTCACCCAATGAGTGCAGATCAAGAGCTCTGATTCCCCACATGCATTAAATCAACTTCTTATCTCTACAAAAGAAGAGGATCTCAAAGTTCTTACCAAGTACTAATCCATCTCTAGGAAACTCCCATCTTGAGTCATAGGGCAGTTGCATTGGATCCACATAAATGTACTCATGGCCATCAGGGCTGATGGACTCAATGACTCTCCATCTTATCTCATACCTTGGTTTCTGCCGTGCACAATAAATGAAACATAAATTGTCAGGCTCATGCCTGATTTAAGAATGGGTCAGTTCACTAATTCAATTCAGTATAGAAATTACATATTTTAAGTTACCTGTTTCCATATGATGACCAGGACAATCAGTGAAATAATCACAATCACTATTAACACTAGGACTGCTGCAGCCACAGTTAATTCTGATCGCAATGCTGAAGTAAAAGAAAAGGCCTCAGTTTAGATTTGCCTCCATGCAGAGAGTTATGACAGAGGCCCGAGTTTGTAGGTGACAGTAAGACTCCCACCTCCTTTGCCATCAAAGTTCTTGTGCACTGCAGATGTGAAAAGTGCAGTCTCCAGAGGCAGGGGGCATTAAGTCATTCACTGCCTATAATAACTTTGCCTTCCTATTTCAGGAACAACAACAGTGGTTGCCTGGAAGAGACTTCCATGGCCATAAGTAACTAAAATGAAGAGATGGATCATGGAACCACATAATATGGGAAAGATGGATTCAGAATTAAGACCTGGAAAATGGCTCTTGTTCAAACTTCTGGGGAAGAGCTGCCAAATCTGTTTTCATCATTATTTACTTTCAAAGAGCTGGTGTTTTACCAATTAGACATTCACACTGCATAATTATTTCCAGATTTGATTGGGTTTATTTGAGGAGGAGTTTGAAATGGCTATTTAAATCTCTCAGGAGTGACAAAGTTAACTCACTGGGCGCCACAAGCTTCAGTTCCCGAGTAACGGCACCAAGAGTGTTCCTCGCCATGCACCGTACTACCAGGGTTTCTTCTACCTTTTGGAAGGTCACCTGGCTTTCCACCTGGTCCTTATCAACCCGATGAGCCTCCATGTGTATATCTGAGATGTTGTTAGTCAGAAGCATCCATGAGGTATCATTACTGCATCTGCAGAAATCGAATAGCCATGAATATAGACATCAGATTTATGTATGGATGAGCAAGCGTAAACAAAGTGAGGATCACCCTAAGCACCCTTTCCCTACTCCCTTTCCCTGGCAAGAATTATTTTAAGGACCAAAAAGAAAAGGACCAAAGATGTTTAAGTCTGTACCCACTTCCTGACAATGCTCTGGCTCCCCGCCTCCTAGATTCAATGAGTTTCTGATCCCTACCAGCACTACTACCACCTTTGAAGCACCAGTAATGGAGCCCAGCAGCCCACTGTTGCTTAGTCCAAATTTTGCATTGCTCCGGGGCTTTCTCACTAGACTCCAGAATTCATGGCTGGCCTCTGAAGCCCCCAGTGCTCCACAGATTTCTTTGGGAGAGAAGAGAGGGGGAAATCCCAGACAGTAGCGTGAAATGTGGGTATAACGACAACAGAAAGCATCTCCGAGGTTACCAGGGCTGCTGGGCCCCACCAAGCTTGTTATCTCTCTGTGCGATTGTCTCCAAAGGAGGGGGAGAAGGGGTGACCCTGGAACTAGATCAACAAATGTGAGGGGATGAATTAGTTAACATTTCTAACACACTTTGAATGTAAAAAATATTATCTGTGGTGGGCTCAGTTGCAGGAAGAAGGGCGGATGGGGGAGTGTGTGAAAGAGTAATGGGATAGATGAGTCTGTTCAGGAGATGGCAGGAAAGCCTCAAAAGATATGTGGTCAAGCATCTGACTTGCTCATCTGAACTTCCCTGAGGCTCACTCATCACTAATTAGGAACCAGATCTTAGAGAAACCTGTTAAATAGATACAGTGTATGTGTTCTACAGGACAAAATCAGTAGGAATGATATTAACCCCCACCCCATCCATATGCTAATGAAGCATAAACAACTTGTCACTTTGGCAAGACAAACCAGAATCATAGTTTCCAGAGGGCTGATAAGGAATGTGTGTCACGAGCTTAAATTATGTTGGTCAAGGAAAAACGTTCACATTTGGAGATAAAGGCACATCTGTTTTTCTTACTTTTTAATGTCCTTGCATATCAGCCATTCCACGTCAGGGAAAGGCGTCCCTTTTGCCAAGCATTGGACCGTCTGTCCCCCTCCAGAGCCGTGGTGATCATCCACCAGGTCTAGAATTGAAGCTGACACTAGAAATGAATTGAAAAGAGCCTGTTAGAATTTCCCCCCCTTTATTTGGGTTAGAATTACAAATGGAACAGGACAGATGTTTAAAATTGCTGTCATTTGTCTGGCCAACAGCCTTGCAACAGCACATTGCTCTGCTCCTCAGGGAATCCAAGTCTGGGCCCTAAGCTCTTTGCTTGCTCTCCAGAGCCTGATTTTCCCCTGAAGGATATGACTAATTCAGATTGACTTTGATAAAAGTTACTTATATCCTGCAGGGGAGAACAGGGCCCAGGCTACAGCACAGTCACAGAAGGGGGCGCTGTGGAAGGGGTATGCTTGGTCCTGGGGCATAGAGAGAGCTTAAGAGCCTCACATTGCTCCTGAGAGACACCAGCTGGGTGGCAATTTGAATGTCTCTGTCTGGATACAGAGGGAGCCTTATCCTTCCCTACTCAGCCTCATTTGAGAGCACAGGGAGAGTAAAGATGAAAAATACAGAGAAAACCAGAGGAGACCCCTCCCACCTACCTCCCAGAACTCAGCCATTTAGCAATATCCCTATTACTATTACTTATTTGTAACATGGGCGCGCCTACAGGAAGCAGCCAGAGCTCTCCGGCCTCCCCTCAGGAGCCAAGAGGACTTTTCAGGTAGGGGAGGGAAGAGAAGGAAAATCTGATACCATTTTCGCAGGAGGAGGGAGCAGAAAGCACTCAGCACCTCAGGGTGTCTCTGCTCCTTTCTCCCTTCCCTCCTTGTGAAAACTGGGTCAGGCTACTCTCTGCTCCTTCCCTGTTCTCCTCGCCATCCATGCAACACTCAGCCTGGACATGGGAAGAGGGTGAGGGGTGGGGTAAAGAACCTCTGGAGCTGTAAAAGGAGCAGAGGTGAGGCTACGGGAACAGCAGGTGTTGGGTTGAGGGAGACAGAATTGATGTGGGAGTTGGGTAAGGGGCAGAACTGATGTGGTGGCTGGGAGGTAATAAATTGCTGGACTGACGGATGGGCAGATGTGGGGCTGATGTAATTAGTTAGAATTTTGGGTCTGGGGAGAAGCTGGAAGCTCCACACCATCAGGCAGCCAGTGAGAACTCCTGCAGAGGGGACCAAAGTCACCTCACTTTATAAATTTGGGAGAGGTGGTGACACTGTAACTGCCACACACACACTGGCATGGAAGAGCGAGTTCAAAAATCAAAAGTTAGACCAAAAAAGTTGCAAATAAACTCATGATTTTGACGGATCTGACTCATTATTTTGAACTTTGGGGACCGGCAGTACTGGAAATATTGTTTCCACAATGTGCTTCTTCTGCAGAGGATGATAAACTGTGTAAGTGTGGAGTGGCAAAAGGTGAACTGTTGTTCCTAAGGGTCTTACCTGAGTGACCAGTCAGTACAATTGACATACCCGGTAGGAACTACTCTTGGAAAACACCAATCCAGCTCCAGCCAATCAGCTAGTCTTGTGTTATTAAGCGACGTGGCAGGGAAGCAGCCAAACTAATTTGCTGCTGAAATCATAACACTTAGCACTCTTTGTCTTCAAAGCAATCCCTTGTGAGGTAGCTTAATAAATGTCATCCCCATTTTGTAGATGGAGTAACTCAGGCTAGGCAGGGAGATGAAACTACTCGCACAAGGCCACTGAAGAAGTCAAAGTCAGGATTAGAACACAGCCATTCCTGGCTTCCAGGCCTTTCATTAGTATACCTGTAGGTTAGCAGGACACCCGTTGTTTAAATGGAGTTAAGTCTTTGCTGTCTACGGCTACCTCTGCCCAGTCCAATAGGGTTCTTGATACGCTTACCTTGTATTAGCAATGAGAAAGTATAGCTTTTAGTCTCTTCTCCATTTTCAGCAACCAAAGTATAATCTCCACTGTCTTCTTCCTTGGCCCGAATCAGTTTTAATATACTTTGGACCCTACAGAAACAAGAGATTTTGTACACATTATTTTACAGAACATAAGAATAAATTAATCCAAAAAATCAAATAATTTTTAGTAGAAAATCTATTTATTTAATGTAGGTATATGGTGACTATAATGTAGTGATACTTTGCATTTCTATAGTGCTCTTCCTATCAAAGTTCTGTTCAAATGTTAATTAATTCTGTCATATGAGAAACAAGCAAGCATTATTATACCCGGCAGGGATTTAGAAAGGGCATTGGTGTGATCAGAATGATGACCAAGAGATTATTTTGGGAGCAGCATTTTGGAAAGACTGGTGAGGAGCCAGGTTAGTATCCAGAAGACAGGACTGTAGTAAGATTGGAGAAGGTTGCAGTAGTCAAGGTGGCAGATGATTACAAGTTGGACAAGTGAATTAGCTGATAGGATAGAAAATGAGGGAGTTTTTTATATGTATTTGGCTGCTGCTGGAATAAAGTGTCTAGTTCTGGTACAAACAATTCAAGCAGGATGTTGATAAATTGCAGAGAGTTCAGAGAAAAGCTTCAAAAATGATTAAAAGATTAGAAAACACACCTTATAGTGATAGACTCAAAGAGTTCAATCTATTGAGCTTAACAAAGAGAAAGTTAAGGAGTGACTTTATTATAGTCTATAAATATCTACATGTGGAACAAATATTTAATAATGGGCTCTTTAATCTAGCAGAGAAACGTATAACATGATCCAATGGTTGGAAGTTAAAGCTAGACAAATTCAGACTGGAAATAAGGTGTAAATGTTCAACTATGAGAGTAATTAACCACTGGGACAATTTACCAAGGGTCACAGTGGATTCTCCATCACTGACAATTTTTAAATTAAGATTGGATGTCTTTCTAAAAGATCTGCTCTAGGAATTATTTTGGGGAAGTTCTATGGCTTGTGTTATACAGGAGGTCAGACGAGATGAACACAGTGGTCCTTTCTGGCTTTTGAATCTATGAATGCTGTGTAGAAAGCAGCAGTAGAATGCGGAGGCAAAGAGGAAGAAGGAATCAAAGATGCTTCCCAGGTTACATTTCTAGGTGACAGAAAAATGATAACATTGTCAACAGCAGTAGAAAATGAAATAAAGGCACAATGTGTGAAGGAAAAATTATGAGCTTGGTTTGGTTTGATAAGCTTGAGTTGACTGCAAGCCATCCAAGGTGAGCAATCAGAGACACAGTGAGAGATATGAGAATGAACCATAATAGGAGAAGTATATCTGAGAATTGCCACCAGAGAAATGATAGTTAAAATTATGTAAGAGAGTGAGGCTACCCAAGTATAGGGCACAAAGGAGAAGAGGATGGGTGGAAAGAAAGAGCCTTGACAGACTCCAATGAAGAGGAGGAGTGGGAATGCAATGCCCCCAAAGGAGACACTTAAAGAACAGTAGGAAAGGCAGGAAGAGAATCAAGAGGGGACAGTGACACGGAAGTCCATGGAGGACAGGATGTCAAAGAGAAGGGGATGATGAAAGGCTATAGCAAGGCAAGGAAGATGAGGTTGTATATATTATGTCTTGGTTTTTCTCACCAAATTCTAGTCATAGATTTGACAAAATGAAATCACAAGGTTTCTGGAAGAGAAATTCAGATTGTCATCTTGGCAAGACCTTTCTTTACCTTGTCTCATTGATCTTGTTTGAGCTCGTAACAATCTCTGTAAGATTCTCAGTCAGAGTCACATTGTCCTTCAGCCAGAACATTTTTGGAGCTGGGTACGCCTGCACATCCACTACAAAATTTTTGACCTCATGTAAATTGACAGCTTCCAAAGGACTAAATTGGGGATCCAGATGAATGAATCCTTTATCTGTAAATGATACAGATTCACATAAATAATGCTACTCACTTTATTTCAAACATGGTATTTGCCAGCATGCTAACAATTTTTGGATACTAAAATTGGACTGTACCATGAACTGTAATGACTACTCTCTTATTTTCTTTAACCTCCTTGGTTGCATGTCGGGCCATACATTCATAATCCCCGGTATCTTTCACTGAAGCCTCAGGAATAGTCAAAGTGTAAACCAGCTTCTGGGATGGAACTTTAATGTCATCAACTTTTATCACACCTTTTTCTTTCTGTGTTTTGGAGAGGAAAAAAAATCTTATCTAAACAACCCAGCTGCAGGAAATAAATACAGTATAAAAGAATTATGGTACTATTTAAAGGAGAGCAATGAAAGAGTTACCGCTATATGGTCCAAATTCCATATTCAAAAAGAATGGCTTAATCAGTTAGGGACAAATTTTCAGACATGGATGCAGCAGGTGTGCCCATAAGAATACACAATTTTGGAGCCAACTACCAAAGGGTGAGTAGGTTAAAAACTGCATATGTTGTGCACTTGGAGTAAAGTACCATCTAAATGTAGGTGGAGAGCTTGAAAGAGCCTTTTAGTGCTAAAGCAAGCTAAGGGAGCGTATCCTTTGGCTTTGGTGGTGATGCTGTTGATTTTGGTTCTGAATATTCTTTGATAAGTGCCCACAAGGTGAGGTGAATTCTTAATACCTTTTTCCTGACAGATTATGCCCATTTCCTAGTTCCTACGTTCGGTGTGCGCTAATTCAGAGAATAATTCATTGGCAAGGGCGGGAAGTGAGGGGGGTGTTCAGCTGAGAATAAAAATGTTCAAAAGGGAATACAGCACCTGCATGTTGAGGGATGGGAACCAAAAATATGTTGGGGATTGTGTGAAACTAGAATGATTGGCAGGAGACTGAGGTTATGAATATGTAAAACTGAAAATAAAATGAAACCTTCCTATAGGAAGTAGAGGGTTTTTTTCAGGCTCTTAAATTTTTTTAAATGAAAGCTGCATTTCTGAGTCACAATTATTCTGCAACTTTACAATAACCCACAATTATCAGACCTTTTACACAGCAGCACAATCACACTATATGTGGAGCACTGACTATAAATGGGATTTCACTGAAGAGAAACCTTCACTTCAGAAAACATGTTACGAGAATTTAGGACTGATTCTCCTCTCACAACAGGTTTTCATTAGTGTAATTCCACTGACTTTAACTGAGTTACTCCTAATTTACACCAGTGTAACTGAGAAAAATCAGCCCATCTGAGACTACGTCTTGAAGAAAGTCATTTTTAGAGTCAGATTCACTTCACCACCAGTGTTATATGCAGACATTTGGACACATTTCCAGAACATTCCATTTTTTTCCCACCAGGTTTTCTAGAGCATAAATTCACAGAGCTTTATACCTTCAGTGCTACAGTCCCACTCCCTGATAACTTCTTATGTTCCCAGTCACCCCTCATCTCCCTCGAATGCTTTGCATACTTACTAACATGAATTCTAACACCTGATACTAATTTTCTGTAGCGATAACCTGAAAATAAAAGAAACGGTTCTGTTTTCTCTCTTCCTCTGTCCTCGTTCTAACAGTGAAGAGCTGACCCCTTCACATCCCCATATTCCTCACCAACTGATAATTATAATTATGCAGAAACAAAACAAGATATTTACCACTTTCCCTGGATAATTCCACTGTAAATTAACCACCTCGTTGTCAAAGACCACACAAGTTACAACAATCTTTTCGCCTGTTTTATATACAGTTTTAAGGGCCTCAATCTCAACTGGCAGCTCTGAAGTAGCTGAGGGAAAAAGAAAGAGAGTGCACCAAGTTTAAAAGCCATGTGCAGTATACGAAT
Source organism: Eretmochelys imbricata (assembly GCF_965152235.1). NCBI lineage: Eukaryota > Metazoa > Chordata > Testudines > Cheloniidae > Eretmochelys > Eretmochelys imbricata. Next base: position 93,020,730 of record NC_135575.1, read on the forward strand.
GGTGGACTTCAAGGGCTAGATTCCAATTTCGTTTACGCAATTATGGTGTAAGCAAGAAGAGAATCAGGCTCAATATTTTTACCCTCCTTTAAAAAATGAGAAAGAGTACCTTTCAAAATGTAGATGAAAAACTGATCTGACTTGAACTCCATTCCTTTAACAGTTGTTTGGCACGTGTATGAGCCTGCAGGAAAATTTCCTAGGAAACCTTGTTTGCTGTCATAATAGGCATATACAACCTTGGCTTCACTGTCAATTAAAGCTACTTGAGCATTAGGGTCACTTGTACGACAAGGGATAATGGTGGAATCACCATCTTCTACTAGGATGAATTGATCCTCTGGTAGCAGAGGAACGAAGGGCACTTCTGGATCTGTAAAAAAGATAAGTATTTTTACATTATATCATTTTTAATGTGTCCATAGTACAAGAATGGAGACACCAGCAGATAATTATGCACCTTGATAGAAATGAATATATTTTGTTTCTTTACTTTTCCAGCAATTTCCTTTATCATATGTAAAACCACAACTATGTTAAAGTCACACACAGAGTTGACACACTCTCACCATAATGACATTTGCCATCTGATAAGACATGTAAGAAGACATCCCAGTAGTCCAACTGGTAGTCAGGATCCTATGTAACAGAAATGTACCAGACTGGGAAGTTTAAGACCTCCAGGAAAAAGGGAAGTGTTATTATTTCCTTTAGACACTGATCTAGTGGAGTTTTCCGACAATGCTATTCACAGGCAAAAGGCAAAAAGCCAGAAATCACTAATGTTTAGGTGTGAAAATTGTTTCCCATACCCCACTGACAACAATTTCCAGCAAAACCTTCAGGGTAGAATTTGGACCTAAAAGTCCCATTTTCCAGCTCATGGGTCTTGATTTGTATTTTAAATCTACATTAACTGGTGCACACAAAAAGGAGATGTACAAATCACTGTACTAGAGCATGAATAGCCTAAGGACATGACTACACTACCTCTTTTGTTGCTATAACTTAATTTGTTCAGGGGTGTGAAAAAACACCTCCATGAACAACATAAGTTACCCCGATGGAAGCACCAGCATGGACAAGCTCTCCCATCCGCATAGAGTGGCTACACAAGCGATCTTACAGCAGCACAGCTGCATTGGTACAGCTGTGCCTCTGTAAAGCTTGCTAGTGTCAATGTGGCCTAAGGCTGACTCCCCACTCAGTGCACTTTGTAAGAGCCCCCACATGGGGCAAATTGATGAGATAATAGATTAAGCACCAGGTGATTAACTAATTAACAAGGTGATTCAGCTTATCAACTGAGAACAGTGAAGAGAGAGACAGGAAGAGGATGGAAGGGCTAGAGAAGTCCATGATCTCAGGGAGGTGACAGCTCTCCTCCCTCACATCCTGTGTCTGGAGAGGAGGTAAAAGCCTTAGGCTACGGGGAACAAGCCCTTGTATAGCACATTGTAAATAAAGCACATGATGTTGAAATTGCCACAGGAGTGTGTGATTGTAGAGAGAAAAGGAGGACTTGTAGCATCTTAGAGACTAACAAATTTATTTGAGCATAAGCTTTCATGAACTACAGCTCACGAAAGCTTATGCTCAAATAAATTTGTTAGTCTCTAAGGTGCCACAAGTCCTCCTTTTCTCTTTGCGGATACAGACTAACATGGCTGCTACTCTGAAACTTGGTTGTAGAGAGGAATCCAAGGTGAGAGAACCCCAGTCTCCCCATTACAGTCACCCATCACTTCCTTTTTTTATTCTAATTCTTTTTCAACTTTAATCTTAGAGCCCCTGTAATCAATGGCAAGAGTTCCTGAAACATTCATTTTATAAAATGTTCCTCTCCCTCCTCTCTTCTGCCCCGCCATAAAATAAAAAGTATTAGAAACCAAAGACATTGATTGGATTGGTTTTCAGCTAAATTACATTATTTCAAAATATTTCTAGCTACATATCTGTATCTACATATCCATCACCATGTTACTTAGGTGTCATTAACTATGGTTGTTGCACATGGTTTAGAATCATAGAACATCAGGGTTGAAAGGGACCTCAGGAGGTCATCTAGTCTAACCCCCTGACCAATCCCCAATTTTTGCCCCATATCCCTAAATGGCCCCCTCATGGATTGAACTCACAACCCTGGGTTTAGCAGGCCAAAGCTCAAACCACTGAGCTATTCCTCCCCCCACATATGCCTTGAATTATGGGGCACACCATAAAAAAGCAAACACATCCCCAATATTTTTTAAAACCAACACAATGTACCCCAGTTCCAATAGTCATCCAATCCACATTCAGTTTAAAATCTAAATTGCAAAACATACCCAACTTTAAAACAGTGGCTCTGAAAATGATCATAATCTGCCACTTCTAAACACACATATAACTACTGCAAACCTAAGAGCCTGTGAGCTAAGTTTCATCATCAATTTTAATAATGGAAATATAAACCCCTCCAACAATGGGATTTATAACACACTGGCAGTCTCCTTGTAACAAGAATCCAAACACAGCACTATAGAACTCATCCACCCAACTCGGTACATTTGCTTTCCAAATGTAATTAAAAACAGAAAGAGGCTTCACCTAGGTTTTTTTCCGGCTTGTATGGCTATTACATCCTTATGTAAAAGTCATAAAGCATCCTGGTTTTAATAAATAAATTTCTTTTCCCCCGCAGCCTTCATAATTTATTGTAGGGAGAGGAATTGCTCTGCCCAAAACAAAACAAAAAAAAGTTCATGGTGGAAACAGAAATTTTCCTGAAAATTCTAAAATTAGGTGAAAAAAGATTAACTTTTGCAACAGTGTCAGCTGACTCTTTAGTGAGGGGAAAGAACTACAAGATGCCTATAGCTTGCCTATCTGGGGGACTCTGACAGAATGTATGCTTATATCCACACCCTACTCACTGTTGTAATAATCTTTGTACAAAGAATGCCTTGGGAGGTATCATCTGAAAACTCATTTGCTAGTCAATATTGTCCTGATAAAATATGTGTGACAACATTGTAGGTGAAGTTATAAGATTCCACTATATGGTGATCTTAACACATGTTCCGAACTGAGGTTGGCAAACATGTCTGTCTCAAACAAAGGAATGTGCACTCTGCTTACTTTGCATTTAATCAATAAACAAAGTCATCAAGTGGGAAGGGTAGACAAAGAAACCTCAAACAGGTAAGGAAAAGCAGGGAACATCCTTCTCCATAGATTTTTTGTCTCCAGAATCTCAGCTGGAAATGTTTTCCATGGGGGGGACTGACACCATAAAAAGAAGAGACAAACACCCCGAAGAACCCCTCCTCTCTTTCTCTGTTCAGTGCTTAACTGCACCAGAAGGAACACAAGTAGCAGCCATTGAACTGGAGAGGGAGTCCTGGCCTAAGAAGTTTGGTCAGTGAGACTTCTGAGAGCATGTGGTGAGAAAAATTTTGCTTTGAATTTAACATAGTTTAAGTTAGGCACCAGTTGCATCTTATCTTTTCCTTGTAACCATTTCTGATTTGCATTCACTTAAAATTTATCTCTTTGTAGTTAATAAACTTGTTTTATCTAACTCAGTGTGTTTAAATTGAAGTGTCTGTGAAATTCCATTTGAGGTCACAAAGCGTGTGCATATTATTTCTATTAAAGGAATACAGACTTTGTATGAATTTGTAGGAGTCTTCTGATATCTGTCTTCATCTTCCTTGTCTTCGAGCTAATAGTGAGCTACCGCACCATCCAACGGCATCAGTTTTGTAGTGGACTGCTTAGAGCTGACTTGATATTGAGGTATAAGGCCCACAGGCTCTGCCCAAGCTTCAATAACCGTCTTAAGAACAAGTGTTGGTGCTACAAGTTTTTCATGGTAAGTAGAGGGAAATCGTGGAAGAGTCATGCTAATATGGCACGTTATGGTCTATAGAAAACCCAAATAACAGACATCAAAGTTTTAGGGCACTTCACAAAATCTCTGGTGCTGCCTCTTTCCCTTACATAATCTTTTTGTAGTCCAGGCATCTTGTTTTCCTTCACAAACATGTTAAAGTTTTACAGGGTGACTTGCAACCTCTTTTCTTTTCCCTTGTTTTCCTGTTCTGCGCTTGTAGGCTAACGCTCAGAATGCTCACTGCCAGTCTACCAGTCTGGTACTTTGTGTCCCTGCAGTGCTGTCTCTAATCCCCTGTTTCCCAATAGAGCCCCAGGCAGTCCTATATAATGCTTTACAAAGGCTCACAATAAAGTTTGTAAAGCCATTTATCTTTACATCCACCCACTTGTTCCCCCATCCACCCACTCACCCTCCCCTGCCCCACACCAAAATCCCCAGATGTCAAATGTTATAGTCTCTTCCTTTTTAAAGACTTTGATGCTCATAGATTCATGTGACAGTCAGTCATGACTCAGCCAGTGACTCCTATTACAGCCATGACAAATAGGTTTAATAGACTTCTGACTCCAACCTCAGAGGATTGGCAGACAGATGGACATTCTGCGACATCCCTACCCCGCAGAGTGTGTGGAGGAGGAGAGGGTGGAAGTGGGCACTTCTAAAGGGAATGGGAAGATTACCAGGTGGGTAATGTTCCCTGAGATCCCTGTTGGGTGGTGTTCTTATTAATAATAATATAATACCTAACTCGATAGATTCAGAGTGCTTTACGAAGGAAGTCAGTATCATTATCCCATTTTACAGGTGTGGGAAACTGAGACACAGAAGGGACATGGCTTGACCAGGGTCACCCAGAGGACAAAATGCAGAGCTGGGAACAAAACCAAGATCTCTTGGGTCACAGTCATGTGCTTTATCCACAAGACTACACAGCCTCATTGTTTTTGCCATTGTCATTTCTTTGGGTCCAATAGATTTTTCCACTGTTCATGAGAGGCAGTTTGGGGGCAGGAAAAGCAAGTCTTGCTGTGAAAATTGTGACAAACGATTCACGAAAACACCACATTATTTGCCTTTTGCCAGACTGGCACTCACTGCCGTTTCTTGTTTCCACCTCTCTCGTGACAGGTGTTCCAACACAGCTACATCTTACTAATCACCTTTGATTCCTACGCCCTGTAAATATGTGAGCATCTTCCTGCACTGCAGTTCAAGTTTTCTATCAATTAATACATTTCCACACTTTGGATATTTGAAAGTAGCAATATATGACCTCTGAGCTATCAGTTCAAACCCAGTTTAGGTCAATGGAGATGAAGAACCATTATTATCCACTGAAGTGAGCTGTAGCTCACGAAAGCTTATGCTCAAATAAATTTGTTAGTCTCTAAGGTGCCACAAGTACTCCTTTTCTTTTTGTGAATACAGACTAACACGGCTGCTACTCTGAAACCTGACTATTTAGTGGTATGCATGAAGTTAGCTGGTCTCAGTACAAGTCCCAAAGAACACATTACACAAGCCACCACCAAATAGTTGGCATTTGTGTTCCCCTAGTTGGAATCCTTAGCAATGAAGCCAATGGGCATGGAGACTGAACCACGTACAATGTGCACCCACAGAGCTGGTCTCCATGTCTGAGTCAAGGTATCCACTGGGGGAGCACTGCCCTTTTCCTGCACTTTGTGGAGAGAAAGCTTCAGCCTCCAAGGCTGTCAATTCATTACCTTTCATGAGAACTAATTCATACCAAACAAAATCAATGTGAAGAGGAGCATGCCCAGCTCAGACCAAGAGGTTGCTCTCCATTTAAATGCTTAATAGGGTCCTTGATATTCCTACACCACAACCCAGGCAAACTTTTCAGCTGTAACACAGCATAACCCACTCACCAGGCACATAGATGTAGATATCCTTCCCCTCCACCTCCCCGTCCTCCTCTTGAGTATGATTGTAGTAACAAGTGTATAATCCGGTATGAGCAGCTGAGGCATTCCCCACTTCCAGCAAACTCACAAAGAGACCACTGTTGTTCTCTTCATTTCTAATGTCTATCCTGTGGCTTCCTTCGGCCAGTGGGTATTGCCAGGTCACTTCGCTGTCTCCAGAGCATTTCAGGGTAAACGAGGCATTCAGCTGCACGACCATTTCATCTCTATTCGGAAGAACAGTCGGCAATGGAAGCTGGCAAAAAGTTAGCCATGGTCCTGTCAAAGGAAATGAATAAGTAACCGGTTACTAAGCAGCACATGATCACCACATAGATGTGAGAAAGGATGAGCAATTTATCTATAAAACAGCCAAACCAGACACACTGATCTCCCTGTAAATGAGCCCTTTTGAAAGCAGTCACAGCATTTCCCTATGGAGGGCAAAATAATTTCTCTTTGAACCTCTCAGACAAAATGCTGTTCATTTCAGTTCCGTCCACCTTGCATCCAGAAATGAAAGACAAAGAGTTGAAATTAGCGATGGCTCTCAACCAAAACCCCAGATCCAAACAGCCCCAGACTTTGGGAGCATTTCATGCTAGATCAACACCTAGATCTGAACATTACAGCTGACCTCTATTTCTGCAACGGGCTACAGCAGTAGCCTGGATCCAAACTTTGGTTATGTCTCCACTGCAAAATAAATAAATAAATAAAACAACCTGATGCAGCGAGTCTCAGAGTGTGGCTCTACAAATTTGGACTAAATAGCCATGCAGACATTCCAGCTTGGGTTTTGAAGCACACCTCGGAGCCCAAGCTCCAGCTCAAGCCAGAATGTCTATGTGGCTACATTTAGTGCCATACTGTCAGCCTTGCAAGCCCAAGTCCGTGGATCCAAGCTCTGAGACTCACTGCTGTGAGTTTGGGGCTTGAGGGGGGAGCGGTTGCAGTGTAGACATACCCTAGGTGGCTCAGGCCCATCTCTAGTTGAAATGTAAGGAAGACCAGTGATCCAATATAACTGTAACTCATTCGACAGGATATTGTAACTGCAGTGCTTTTAATGTACAATCTGGATTTACAAGGCCAGGTTCTCTGGTTTGGGCAAGTTGTACTTGGGCTGGCCAAGAGCTGGCCCAGTCCCCACCCTAAGTGAGAACAGCCACACCCAGCACCACAGCCCTCGAGACCCCGGAGAAATCATCAGGGAGGTAGATAAATGGTTTGTATGCCAGGGGACCAGCACAAAGCAGGTTTAGTGGCGCCAAGGACTGGGCCCATTGTGATCTCTGTTCTGCTTCTCAAGCCATTGCAAGTATGTTACCTATATTGGCTAGTAATACTGGCCTTTTTATATTTGGCACTTTGAGGCAAAACCTGCTCTGCCCCCCCTCCCCATTTCCTTCTGCTGATATGGAAGGCCTGCTCGCCAGTGCAGCCAGTGCATTATGTGGCACAGAGTAGGAGGCTGCAGGGAGGGATCCCACCCAGGCAGCCTGCACTCTGCTGCACACCATGGAGCTCTGCTCCCACGTGCTGCTAAAGAAAGTCTGGCAGGAGAGACGTGGCATGGCTGGTGCATCAGCAGCGACACAGATCCACTAGCCAAACCTCTTCCCTTCGGAGAGGAAGAAGCAGCTGCAGAGGTTACAATAGCCCTAAGGCTGCAATAGTAGCTGCTCAGTGGATTCCATTCCCCTCCACCAGGGAACTCCCTTGTATCATATCTATTTCGTTGGGCTGCGCAGTAACAAAAGATGGGCTGTCCATAAAAATATGACTATTTTCAGTAGATTTAATCACAGGCTTGGGACTATGTTCCCGGCTGCTTTTATTACAATTAATGTCAGAAAAAAAGAATTTACAACCGCTTGACTGATCATCTGTGCTGTAATTCATGATCACTGATCACATTGAAAACAAATCTATCTGAAACATCAACTGTAGAGCATTGATTTAAGCCCAGACTTACAAAGGAGAATGAATGAAGAGACACAGGGAATTTAGGACTGTTACCTGTCAGGAGACATCCCAGGAGCAGGAATGTCCTTGGGGAAGTACCCATCACTGTGCACAGCTGAAACAGAAAAATAGAAAAGCAGGAAAAAGTAAAGTTAGTGAACAGATTTATAAAGGCAATGGGCTATTTGCAATGCTTCTGACTCTATTGCCAGTTTAGGAGTACACACAGCATATGGTATACAGAGCTCTCTCCGGGAAAGGATGTGGACACTTTGGACCAAATTCTGCACTCATGGCCCAATCATGCTGAGCACCTTCTGCCCACAGTCCCTACAGCACCTTGCAGAACTGGGCCCATAATTACATTGCTCTATGCATGGAGTAACTCCACAGAAGTGAATGAGGTCGCAATGGAATTACATCAGTGTAACTGATGGCAAGATCTGGCCTTTCAACTGCTTACAAAACGTGATGGTAGCAATTCTGAGAGAAAGAGTATATTTAAAACGACTTTCTATAATACAAAGTACCATCATCTACTAAAGTTCTATTTTAACACTCGATCTATTTTTAGTTTGTTCAATAAATGCATTTATTTCATTGAATAAGAATTCCCTTGATCAAGAGACCTTCTGTTTAAAACACACACTGAAGCTCTCTAGTAAAACACAAGAGGGAGCACAAGACTGCAGTTGTGTTTCTACAGTACCTCTTTTCCCAAGCAGCATGAAGAATAATGGATTATTTGGCGTTTTCTGGCCTTCTAAGCTATACAGAGCAAATTGCCATAAGACAGCAGGCAGCGTCCAAAAGATAATTGCAACAAATAACTGTCTACATGCCATATAATATAATTTCAACTTATGGTAATCAAACTATCCAAATTTCCCAAGACAAATCCTGCAGTCCCTACTCAGTTTTGCTATTGATTTCAGTAGGGACAGGAATATCAGTATATATTGAACAACGACAATACAAATGGACTACTAAAGTGGAACACAGGCCTCTCAGATATGAACTAAATGTTGATAGCGAGCCATGCTAGCAACCAGTTCTTCAAGGTGCTGGACACCCGCTACTCCCACAAGGGCATAACAGCAGTTGTTGAGAAGGGAAAACATGCAGATTCTTCCAGCTATATGTCTTTGTAGTACTTTGTAGTAGCATGATCAGAGAATGGCAAGAAATATTTGTTTATGAAAGATGAGTCGGTCCTCCCTGCCTCTTGCCACATGTGGAACAAACATACAAAGCCGTGTTGCAAACCAAAATGTGTTTCATACATTGTGAATGACTTGTGCAGTGTGCTGGCAACATGAAGATTTACAAACTACCAGCTAAAGGAACATATGCAACAGCTTCAGAAATTCGACAGACAGCATTCCAGCAAAGGCAAGCCATTCAGCCTGATTTTGCAATTAGCAACAATGGTCATGTGTTTATGTATCTGCCTCCCACTGATAACAGACTCTGGGACATCAAAGAAGTCCTCTGGTTTCAGCCTCTTTTCTCACTTTTATCACATTTATATCCTGTATTTCTTTAGATAAAGCAACCCACTGTACATCTTTAAAGAATTCCCATAGTCTGCCTTATTGATTTCACTGCTAACAGCTCATGTTCCCCAAGACAGTGTTACCCATACTGTCTGCCAGGTTTCCTTCTGCCTTTACAGATAGAAGGATCTCTTACCACAATATATTGCTTCTATGGACTATTCACTGAAAAGAATGCAGTCTATGAAGAAGTAATCTGGATCTGATTCTCCTTTTACCCTGATGCAAATCTGGAGTAATTACACTTGAAGTCAATTAACTGACGCTGGTGTAAAATCAGTACAAGTACACGTAGAATCAGGGCCTATAATACCCAGTGGAACTATGGGTGATGACACTATGCTGTGACATAGTCAAACAGCTTAGCTACCATGCAAGCCAATGGGAGCTAAGTACCTGAATCCAGTGCAGCAATGTAGGGATTTCATTGACAGACTGGTTGCTCTTTGAGATCTTATTGCTTTGATACCTTCCATCAATGACGTATTAACCTATGGGACAAGGTCCAGAGGAACCTCCAGCAACTGAGAAAGAGAGAATAGGGGTATACACATATGATTCTTCATCATGATTCCAGTTTGAATGGAATTGCATATTGTCATGCATCTAAAGAACAATGATCACTGGCATGCCATGTCCAATGGGTTCTTGCGTATGCTTGTTTTGCCTGTTTGCCTAACTCAGTGCCAATACTTTAGGCAAACTATTGGTGGGAGTAAGTATATTTAGCTCCAGCCAGTAAGTGGGCAAAAAAATTGTCTCCTCCTAGGCAAGAGAAAGAGTTATTCCATCCCAGCCCTCCATGCTCTTTATTTTAACTATTTTCATTTAGTCAGCTTCAGTAAACACCCCAGGTTCAGTTCAGAACACCCCATGGACCTAATCCTTATCTGACATAAATTAAGTCAATGGAGCTACACTAGCTGAAGATCTGGGCCAAGGTCATAATCACATGTGCAGTGTATGCATACTTATGGTGTGATCCTTCATTCCTTGTACACCCTAGGATACCCACTGATTATAATAGGAATAGAGAGGCATGAAAAGAATGTTAGATCTGGCTCAAATTTCCAAATTAGTCTGCCAATATACATAAAGCAGAGTGTATAGAGTAAAGCAGTAATTGTGTTTATTTAGATTTTTTAAGTGGTCTAGATTAAATGTTAGTATTTCAAAAAAAGAAAAGGAGTACTTGTGGCACCTTAGAGACTAACCAATTTATTTGAGCATAAGCTTTCGTGAGCTATAGCATCCGATGAAGTGAGCTGTAGCTCACAAAAGCTTATGCTCAAATAAATTGGTTAGTCTCTAAGGAGCCACAAGTACTCCTTTTCTTTTTGCAAATACAGACTAACATGGCTGCTACTCTGAAACCTGTTAGTATTTCATTTACTTATTTTGATTATACTAAATCATGAAAGGGATATAATCAAAATCTTTGTTTATAAGGACCTGGTCTGCCAAACAGTTGCTATCAAGTACAGTGCTTACCACCATGAATAGTTCCATTGACTGTGGTGTGTAAGTCAAAACAAAATTTGGTAAAATTTGTATCCAGAATGTTGTGAACCTTGATGTAAAAATCCATATAGAAAATAATGAGAGACCCAGTCAGTCATTCTGCACATGCTAGAGGGAAAGCACCAGCACTCTGGGGAGGAAAGAGTGGTATCAACCTTTCATGCTGTCATAAATTAGGCAAAGACCTTCACCAGGAAAGTAGAATTGTATATCCATGGTTAAATAACAGAAAATAGCCTCATTTCCCACTGGGTAGCAGTCACCTGCATTTAATCCAATTGGCCACATGATGGCAGTGTTGGTCCACACTAGTGCAGCCAAACTGCATTTCTTCGGCAGAAAGGAGCATCAGCCTCAAAGGCGAGAGATGGAATTTAAGCGACTCCAAGTCTCCATGCATCAACTTGAAACTGTCATTTTATATGGAAATTATTTTAACTTCGTGTGAGCCCTGGTAAAAAGACTTGATCCTGCAACGCTTACTCACACCTGCAGTACTAGTGGAGACTGTTGCAAAAGCAGGTCCAAATACCATTATCTCTTCAGATTTTGGAAACATAATGATGAGATCATCTTAATTTGGGAATGAGTTTGATGCTTTTAGTGCAGGTTCTCCCTAAAACTGACTTCTCTGGGGAAGCACTGAGCTTTTCCAGGAAAGGTTGGAGCCAGGTAAGAAAAAGGAAATCACTGGATGAAAATGGTGTGATTTACTAGGTTGATTTAAATATGTGGACACGGCCACCTGTAACTTTTCTTGGTCATTGGCTCCTTTCCTTATAAGACTCCCCAAAAGCAAGACCCTCTGTACAGTGAACAATAGCAAGTTCTGAAGATTTCCATGAGTGCTAAGAGGAAAGGACCACGCAAACCAAAACCGAAAACACTTCTGTGATTGTCCGCTTAAAATACACTAGCAAAATGCAGTTTACAATTAAATATTTTTTCTTAAAGAGAGGGTTGCTCCACTGCCCCTTTCAAAATATTTACATTCAGGGTGGCCTGAATATCTCTCCTGTACCATAGCAAAGCAACAGTTATTAAATATCAATTCTAACTCTGTATTAGGTTCTTACAGTGTGCCCAGCACTTTACAGGACACACAGGCAGCAATCTCTGTCCCAAAGAGCTTACAGTCTAAGGCCCTGATCCTGCAGTCTGCTCCATGGGGCAAACCCCATGCTTAGCCCCTTTGACTTCATAGAGAATACAGGAATAAAGTTTTCTCCTTGCAGATCAAATTGCAGGATCAGGGTCTAAAATTTAAAAAAGAGAAGACAGTCTAAAGTGGGAAACCCAAAGGAAAGGTTAACTTGAAAGCCGGGGGGTGGGGGGCAGGAGGTTCTGTGTGTTTGCATTTTAAGCTATGAGCACTTTTTGAGGGGCCCAGTGAAGCAGTCTTTGGAAAACCCTGCTCTTTGAAACAGCTGAAACAAACCTCTTTGGCTCAAGGCCTTCAGAGTATGATACGCATCCAACCTCTAGTTTTGACCCAGAGTACAATACAAAGAAAATGAGGTTGAAAATGCACCTTACTACATCCTGCTTTCCTTGGTACCAAAATCTGTATAAGCCATACTGCTGTATGAAGATCTCTTTGTAGTCTACACATCTGGTGACAAACAATAGCAAATATGGCCCCAATCCTATAGTCAGAGCCATGCTGGCAGACTCTTGTGTGTCCCCTCCCTGCACACACTGATGTAATTGCAGAAACAGGGCCATCATTTAAAAGTAAGATGAGCTCTGACTAGGGATAGGGGAACCTGGTGTTTGGGGATTCTGAAATTCCCTTGAACTTTTGAAATATACTTTCATGCTTCTTGAAGCTTTATCAAGTTTTTGGACATATTTCTCTTCATTCAAATCATTGCTTAGCAGGGACATTTCTTTAAAAAAAAATCTGAATAAAGAAGCTAAGAATGAAGATCATTCTTCCCTGATTCTAGGGCATTTTTTTAAAGCCAGATCTCCACAGTTCAAATTTTGCTTGAGCCAAATGGAAGATGAACTTCAAAATCTTCGATTTCTGTCCTATTGTTTTTGTCTGATCCCGTCTCTGAATCCACTGACACAGCCCCTGAGTTCTGCGTTGGTGCAGGAAACTGCACTAGCGGATCCTATGCCAGGATCGGCCCCTGAGATTGGAAATTCTTGGGCTCAAGAACCACAGGCCTGATTCCTCAGTGTGTTGCTCCCGCTTTACAGCAGTGTAACGCCACTGAAATCAAGCAGTGAGACTAACCTAAGGGGACGCTACTATTCAGACAGTGGAAACTGGCCCAATATGCCGTAAAACGTTGTAGGGCTCGGGCGGTAACCGTAAGGATGACTGCTAGGGGGCAGCACAACACTGCAAACGGGACCTTTTGCAGAGCCCAGCCTGCCCCAGATTGGACAATCTACTCCTGCCTCTTGCCATGGGAAAACATTGTCTGGCACCTTCCAGCCTATCCACCACGTCACACCCCACAGGCACCAGCCCTGCTCTCCAGCGCGAGCCGTTTAGCTAACGCCTCGTCCCCCACTCCCTCCCCAGAGCGCCGCGTTGGGGCTGCCGAAAGCGACCTCAGCAGTTTCCTTAAACCAGGCAGGCTTTGTTGGCAGGGGAAAGTTTTCCCTGGCTGCCTTTTTCCACTGTCGGTGCTAACAAATGGTGAACGGTTAGGTGTGTTCTCGCCCCCCACATCCCTCCCCCAGCTTTAGGGAAGGAGGCTGAGATGTTTCCCTTATGCACACACGGAAACGTATAGCAGCAATTGCTGGCAGGAAAAAACTGCAGAATCAACATTCCTATAGAACACACACACACAGCTGAAGGAGGGAGCTCTGTAATTCTTCCCTCCCTCCCTCCCTCCCAGACCGGACTCAGATGAAGAGGCCACTAATTTCCTTCTCTCCCTATGGGGCGCAACCAATGCTCCTCTGCGAGAAACCAAGGTTTGAGATTTCAACCTGAAGGAAACTGTGTCAGATCCATCAAACCATTCTTCTCCCCAGCTCCGCTCTCACCGGGTCAGGTTAAAATTCCACCGTGGGCTCAGAAACCCAAGAACACACACTCACACATATGGAAAATTCTTGGAGAACTTAATAGAGATGAAACCAGTAAGGACCATGGAAACTGAATAGGGTGCTATGAAAAACTCCTAAACATTTCAATCAAGAATGATGTCCTTTATCTGAACCAAAATCCTATGGCAGGGAATATAATTCTCGATTACATTCAAAAAACCAACGGTGTGATCCCTTTCTGTTAAAGTCTACAGGACTTTTGCATTACGGCTTGCATGCACACACACTACACATACAGGGCTCAACCGGGAAGCCCAGCCTCCATTGCCAGAGGACAACTGGATATTGTAAAGACTGCCTTGATGCTAGTTTGTTTAGTTTGGGGGGCGGGGAATGTTTACATTCACGCTTTCAAACCCCCTGTTCTGTTTTTTAAACGTCTGGCCAACGCTTGCCACTTTATTGACTGACTCCGAGATAGTGAAGGCCAAATGATCCTAGGGTACCCAGCAGCGAAGAAAGTCAACACATGTTGAGGAACACTTATCTATAACATTTACATATTGGAAAAGCCGAGGGAGCTGAGAGTTAGCGAGAAAGGATGAACCGAAAGAGCCCAAGAACAATGAGAGAACCCAGCAGTGACGTCAAATTTCAGCCACTTCTCTATTTTCATAGGAAACAATAGCAAGACCTTTGCCAAGCTGAAGCAACAACCCTTAGGCGAGCCAGCCAGACACGAAACCAGAGGTGGGGAGGAGCCGCACAAATTTGGTGTTTACTGGGGTGAGTCAAATGTTTTCCAAGTGCCACCTTTCCTTGATCTGACACTCTTGTTCAGAACTTCTTTTTCAATCCCCTCCCCAAGCCTTCGGGGCCCGCTTCAGGCTCGAATCCCAGGCCACACTATTCCATGTGCCAGCAGGTCTCCACAGCGGCTGTGAGGAGCCTGCAGGGTCCCCCAAAGCCGCTGTTCCTGGGGGCTCGATGAGGCTAGGGATTCACCCTGTCTGCGCAGGATGCCCCGCCTTCCAGGGGATCCGACGCTGAGGACTCCCCTGCGCAGATAAAGGCGTCCACTGGGGACAGGAGGAAAGAGTTTCTCTCTCTGCCTGACCTCACACCTTCTCAACCCCGGAACGCTCCGTGGCTGACACACGAGGCAGTTACAGCTGGACGCGCTCGGCGGGGCGAGCGCAATCCGCATTCCGGGGACCACCCGTCTGATGCATGGGGCACGGAGAGAGATGTCTCGTGTCACTCCCAAATCTGCTCCCGGAGGATGCAGTCGATTCCTGTGTTTGCAAGGCGCCCTTCGCGGGGATTATTAGACATTGGTGTGGGAGGTCGCCAAAGCAATTGGAGAATTTGCATGTGGTGGGGTTGAAAACTCCGGACAGAAAATAACTCTGTAATCCAGGCAGGAGCGGAGTTAAAACTCTGTTTGTCGTTGTAATTACCTCACAGGAACTAAAGGCAGCCCGCTCTCCTCTGGGATTTACCCCTGTCTCAGTTCCCAGACGTGTTGCTGAGTCTTGAGGGCTGGTGCTGCCTCCCTAGATCCATCTCGCTCCAAAACACGGTCCAGCCCTGTTCTTAGGAGTGTCTACTAGCTGCTGGGTCCCCGTCCAAAAATGTTGAGCAACGCAGCAAAGAGCCAATAAGCCATTTCCTAGTCCTCTCGGGACTTTTCCAGGGGACCCCAGCATGGCAGGGCCAGCAAGTTTCAACCGCAGCGCCAGACAAAATCCAACCAAACACATCACAAGCCGCAAAGGGCTGATGGTCCCTTACACTCCCTGGGCACAACCCAAAGGGCTCGCCCGCCTGGGCTGCAGACGGGGCAGACAGCTAGGGCATGCTGGCAGCTCTGTGGCTCTGGCATGTCCGTCGCACGAGGAGCGCAGCTGCGTGTGTGTGAACTGGGCCCGCCGCCAGGTAACAGCCCTGAGCTTAGAGTTCAGCTTCCCCGCTCGCAGGGAGAACGGAGAGCGAGGTGTAAACCCGCCGGGCGCAGGGATCGGGTTGGGGGATAATTTGCCCCTGCAGACAGACAGCACCCCGAGGATCTCTACGCGCTTTAGCCCGCTGGGGGAGAGGGCTCGGGAGACGCAGGAAAAGACGAGGGAGGGGTGTTAACCACGACGGGAACAATGGAAGAGAGGGATGGCAGGTCGGACCTGATGGAGGGAAGGAGGGCTAGGTAAAGCCAAGGGGGGATTGGGACCACAGCGGCCAAGGGAGGGTCCGAGAAAGACCCTCCTCTTACCTTCGCCAAGCCCTCTCAACTCCCCGAGTACGCTGCCCCGAGAGCTGATCCGGGCTCCTCGGCAAAGTCTCTGCTTTCCTTCCCGTTACGAGATTCCTCCACCGATCCCGGTCCTCACACAAAGGGCTTCACTCCAGATTGGAGATAGGGGGGCGCGGAGCCCGCTCGCAGCTCCGTCCCCGGAATCGCTCCCAGCCAGGCTGCAGGAATGCGGCGCTGTGGCCCCTCCGCCCCAGCCCAAATGTGTTTGTCATTAGCGCAGCCTTTCCGCCAGCGGGGCAGCCTCCTCCAGACAGGGGCCCCGCGTCCCCCGGCTGCCGCCCCCCAGTCCCGACTGTCGGGGGCCCCTCGCCCCGCCACTCCCGGGGCGATCGCTGCTCTCTCCCCTGCCCGCAGGCCACTGGAGCTCCTGCTCCATCCCTCTCCGGAGCCGAAGGGGATCGGTGATACGTGTCCATCCTTCTCTCCTCGGCCAGTGCCCTCGCTGTCCTTTTTTGGGGTCCAGCGAGTGCCCCGAGTCTCGCCCGTCCCCTGTCTCCATCCAACCCCCCCCCATCGCCCCTCTCCCCAGCCCTCTCCAACAAAGCACGCTGCTTCCATTCAGGGGGAAAGCGTCACCTTCCTGGGACAAACCACCTTCCCAGCCCTAAGAACCCCCCGTGCGAGCCCCCCAAGGAGGTAGCTGCCCCCCGACGAGCGAAAGCCTCCAGAGCCCTTTGAGGCTCAGGCGCAAACTTCCAGAGTTAGAGTTTCCAGCGAGGATCCCCTGAGGAGGTGAGCCGCCCCCGTGCCCCGGCTCTTCAGTCCACACAGGGGCTGATCCCCAGCAACCTTCCATTCCTTGGATCCGGATCAGCAACGTCCCCTGCAGCTAGCATAAAAAGTGGAAACCCCCCCCCTTACCTTCCCGTTCACACGTTAATCCGCAATGAAAAGTCTAGAGAAAGAGTCAAAAATATGTCCACGTCCTCTCTGACTTTTCCTCCTCCTCCTCCTCCTCCTCCTCCTCCCTCGCTCCCTCCAGTTCAGACTGCAATGCTCTCAGAGACCGCGTCTTGTAATTGATTCGATGTTCGAGTCCATCCTTCCAAAACTAATCATTTGCGTTAAGTAAATAGCTGTCAGGAAATGAGCCCCCCCCCCTTGCCCCTTCAGAATAAAAGCCTCCCTGGTCCGGTCCGCACCTGAAGCCCAGCCTCCAGCGGCTCTTACGCAGGCAGGGGGGCCAGTCAACCTCCAGCCGCGGAGAGGAGGGGCCGCAAGTGGAGCCATATGGCCGGGGAATGGGGGGCGAATTTGAGAGTTTTGCACTGCAGGGGGGAAAGGTTTCCTGAAAACCCACCGTGTTCCCAATGGCACGAATGAGCTTCCCTCCACACACGCTCTGGGCAGGTGGGGCGGCCGCGTAGGCTGGGGTCCCTTTCCCAGTGTCAGGGCACGGATGAAGAAGCTGAGATGGAAGTGAACTGGTAGCTTAGTGATGTCTTTGACGCCTGACTGAGCTGGGGCTTGGTGTAGAAAGGTGGGTGGATGGATGGACGGATGGCTGTGAAGCGCCAGGCACCCACAGCCAGAGGCGAGCTCCTAGTATTTATGAATGAAAGGAACGACGAAAGAGAACGGTGTCCGAACCCTGCGGTTTCACGTGGGAGGACCGTGTGTTCTATCCCGCTCTCCCCAGGCTCGCTCAACCTCCAAAGCCACCGCAGAGCATTAAGGAGCTTGGACAGACATTGCAGGCGAAGCCTTGCGGGTTTGAACGGCTCGGTTTAGAATAGTCTCCGGCCAGAGCTTTGATCCCCAGCCGGGAGATACACGTATCTCGTCGGGCTCGATTGTTGCTATTTGCTGGAGATAAGTGTGTGTGGAGAGAGAGAGAGACTGATGTAATCTTGGGAGTCAGATGGGGCTGCTCTTCGTTTTCTGGCTAGCTCGTATCAAACGAGGCACAGAGAGCACAGCTTCGTGCAACTGGAGTTATTCAGCTGTTGGGTGCGAGGGGGCACTGCAGCCCCAGGAATGGGAGCTGAGGTGCGTTTCACATCCCCTTCTCCAGGGCAGAACTTGGAGTGTCCAGGGGTGCGTGCGGCCGGGGAGGGTGTCCTAGAGGAATGCTTGTTAGCATTGCGTCCTCGTTTTTTTTCTGCACAGCTTTCCCTTTCTCCCGCCTTGCCTTTATAGGCGCTTGTCCTTCTGTTCGCTACTAAACAAAAGCAGTTTGTTCTCAAAGTCAAGCAATAGACTCTGGTGGTTTTCTCCCTCCCAAACGAAGGAGAATTGGTCTCTGAAGCGCAAATCCCCCGAAGGGACCGGGCAGCGGGAGCTGTGAAAGGCAGGGAGTGTAATCCTGTTCAAGCTGAGAGCCCGCGGGCTGCGTTTGCAGGGTCCCCCCTCACTGGGTTGTTTGGTGCTGCCGGTGCCTGCAGCCTATTGCGTGTTCTCCACCAAGGCATCTTCGGCTTGGGTGAGTGCACAACCTCACTATTGCTTCCACATGTTCCTTCAGGAAATCATTGGAGGCAGATATATGAACAGCCCCTTGTTCGGAATGCTAACAGGATACCGTAATGCTTGTAAATAAATACCAGGCTCCAATCGATCAGCAAGCAAGGAACAATATATGCAGCTTGGAATTATTTGAGCAACAAGGTTACAAATGGCCTTGCTCTTTTAGCGGGTGATGGAGAGAGGAAAAACAAAGCCTCGAACGAACCCTGCATGGTTACAAGGGTTTAAATAAAAGTGAGATTCGGAATTTTAAAGCAAGGTTCACACCAGTCAAACGCGCTCCAGGATCGCAAAGAACTCTTTAGTAGCCTTGCAAAGTAGCTTTGTTTCGGTTGGGATTTATTTGTGTGACTATCGCCTGGGTATTAAATCCCTAAAACGATAAAGGGGACATCTGATGCTGTAGTGTCCGGACCAGATGTGAAGGGAGAGCCATTCTTGCAGACAGAAACAGAACAGAGAGAAAGAAAAGAAAGGAATGCTCCTTCTGGTTGTAATTACCTGTCTAATTTGAATAATGTCTTTGTTATGATCATTAACAAACATTCGCTAACTGCTTCCATGTGGGATCCCACAGCGCTTAGAGAAAAAGTAAATGTACCTTCGCATTTGGAGGATACTCTGGTATTTCGAGACCTAGAGTTTTATTTACTGGCTCCATCACAGCCATCTCTAACACGAAATATATGTCTAGCGCCTCTCCTCCCTCCGGGTAAATACAACGTGAGTAGTTACAAGCCATAGGCCCCGTCCTACCCTCACGGAAATCAGTGGCCAAACTCCCTTTGCCTCCAGCTGTGGATAGGATCGGACCCATTGTGTACACGCCTCCGAAGCAGGAAACACCTCTAATAATTCAGCGTGTATTGACTCTGTTTCTGGACTGTTGCGGGGATCGGTGCCTGAAGTGTTGACATTTTCAGCCGTTTATCTCAGTCCCTGAGTCATCTCCAGCCCCCTCTGTGTCACTCGCCCTGCGTGGCTTACACAGGGAAGAGCAAGACGCCTTTTACATTCTGTTGTTCTAAGATCCTACAAGATTGTTATACAGAGCCAAGCAGGGGGCCATGTGCGGTCCCCAGCTTGGGAAGAGGGCGAGAAACCTTCCCATTTACAAGGCTGGGTGTTTATTTTTTTTCTTATCTCGGTATCTGGCTGATAGAAAGCAGTGGAGATGCACACCATATGTGTGCCCTTGGCTGGAGGGCTCCGCTCTGCCCCTGTTACTATCTCGGCTGCCTCCGGGCCATTTGCTGGGAGAGAGAGAGAGAGAGAGAGAGACCCCACTGTGCTCCTGTCCCACCCCCCTCCGCTCCTCCACTTATTGTGCTGAGAAACAGGCTTGGGAAATGCAGGGCTTCTGCCCTGATCACTGAGCCGTGAGGGGCGTGCAAAAACATTGATGAGGTGGCACTCCACTGTCACATGTAGCCCACTTTTGTAAGCAACGCTGAGGAATGGACGTGAAGCACTGGGTTGGGGGGAGGGGTTGAGGTTGGTGGAGGGAGAGGAGGAACCTGGACGGTTAAGAAACCAGTTTCAAACATAATTCAACATCTGGATATTTTCAACCCTCCCCTCAAAGCACTGTGGTTCCCCATGGCTTTGCCAGAATCAGCCTGTTTAAGGTGATGTATTTAAATAAACCTAAACAAGCCCTCTCCCCTCAAACACGGCTTAAGCCGTTCACATTCCTTCCCCATTCGGCTTCTGTGACAAATTTTCTTGTACTTCGAATTCCATCCAAGCGCAGCTGGATTCGGACGCATTTCTTGCGTTCCGCGGCTTTCCTTCGCTGCGCATCGAGCAAATAGGTGTTAACCCCTCCTGAAGGGGGTGGTATTGCGGGGGGGGGTGGCTTTTTGGCCCTACCCCCACGTGGTTCAAATGCCCCCTTTTCTGTTACAAACGCTTCCAACGGCTTAATGGCAAGGGCAGTTCAGCCTGAAACCGAGGGCATTGTGCTCTCGGAGGGACTTTCCTTCCCAGACTGTTTATGTGGCAGACAGATGGGAGCTTCGCGTCTTAAACAAAACATTGGGAGTCCAGCTGACAGGGCTGTTGCCTCAAAGTACATGTTTACACTTCAAACCTATACTTCAAGCGTGTGTATACACGGCAGCGCTGGCCCAGCCAGCAAGGCAATGGTAGCTCTTATGCACAGATCAGCTCGCCAGTGCTTCAAAGTCCAGATCTCTTGGTGGGTCCAAAAGCGGAGCGGAGGAATCCACATTGAGAAGGGGGTAGTTGGGTAGTGAGGTTGAAACCAGCAGCGGTTCCTTGTCCAGAGCTGCTCATGTGGTCTGATTATTGGGCTGGGAGCCTTCAAGCTGCCTCTCTGGCCCCCACAGCGCTATTGGTCCCCAGGAGAAGAAACAATTTGCTGTAAATAATGACCCTTTCCTGCGCGTCCCTCTGGCCCAGGGGCGAGATGGGTTGAGTTTAACTAGCTGAGGCTATTAGGCAGGCTAATGGTTTGTTAATTTGGACCCCTGGCCTCTACTGTAGCGGGGCAGAGCTCGCTGGGCTCCTTGGCTTGTGTGTGTGCCTTCATGCCGCCCTCCGAGCCTGGCAGCATCGGATCGGACACTGCTTTTAACGGGCTTCATTTGTACATGGGGTCGGGATCAGATGGAGCGGGGATGGAGTCCTTTGTCTCAGCTCGAGGAGGTCTGGTTTTAATTATCCTTACCCATGTTTAAGCATTTGCAGCATGGACTTTGAAGCACTGTGCTGCTGGCCGATTTCATCTAAACCCCTCCTCTTGCCCGCCCTACCTTTGTGGCTCTCTCCTTGAAGCTGACACTCTTTAAGGTCAGGGACACGCATCTCTTGTACTTTTGCAGCTAACCTTGCTTATTTCCCGACACGTTCTAAAGTGGAGAGCCAAAAGGAATGAAGTAGGCAATCCCTTGTTTTGACCTGGCTCCTAAATAAACGGCCGCTATATCTGGCTCCATTAAACTGAATCTCCCAAATCGGATCTGTGACTTTTCTGCAACACCCCCGTCTTTCAGAGCCTGGCCAAACTCTGCTAAGCACGGCACTCAGACTGGCATGTCTGGGGCACTCCCAGCTGCAACCAGTTACCTGCGGCCGAGTAGCACTCAGAAAAGTGAGAACAACGTCTTCCCTACTCTAGAAAACGCAAAAAAAAAAAAAAAAAAAAAAGACTTTCCAGCCCGAGCCTTAAATCCGAATGCACCCGAGAAGCATGTGCATCAGCGGCCACAGGAAATGGCCTTTGGGAAATCATCTCTGATCTCCGGGCAAATGAGCCCTACAAGCGAGAAACACTGAAACCAAATTTCCTCGCGTCTCGGCAACTTTTCATAAGCAGCCTGATTTCCACGCGCCCCCAGCTTTTGCTCTGGAATCGTTAAGCCACTTAGCATCAGAGGTTATTCGAGTCACTTCAGGACGATTTCTTAAAGAGCTGCTTGAAAGGCTAGGAGAAACAACCGCGGTTGGGTTGGGTTGGTGTATTGACACCCCCCGCGATGTCACCTTTAGTTTCAAAGCACAAATCTTGTTTCAAGCGCTGAACTCGGAGAGAGACCCACCAAACCCTCCAGAAGGGGGCTTCTCAGCGCCTCCGTTTGTCGCCACATTTGGGGGAGGAGGGTAGCAAGAGGGCTGTTATCCCTGCCAGACTAAACAACTAGCCGAGCAAGCAAATCAAGCTTCCCAGAGACACTACATTGGCCGTTGTGAAGACAAAAGCAGAGAGGAGAAAAAGAAATCCAGTCGTCACCTCGATTGAGTCTGACAAGGCTAGCCAGGCCCTCTGCTGACGTGCACACATTTACAGTCTCCCTGTGATGTTTTTCTTCTTCCCCAACACCAGTTCCACTCAATCTGTTTGTTCAACATAATTTGGCTTTGAATAGCAGGGATCCAGTGACACTGCAGGGGAGCTGAGCCAGACAAAAGAAGTTAACGGTTAGTTCCCCCCGCCCCCCTTTCCTCCTACCTTTATTTTTATTCATAATAATTGTTGGCTAAGGTAGATGTGCCCAAAGTTTTTTCTGCTGAGGCTGCTGCAACAACGTGGAGATGTTTTACTTGTTGCATTTGGCTTTTAACGTTAAAGGATGTCCAAAAAAAAAAAAAAGGCTGCAAGTTGTATTCTCTGAAAACAAGCTTTGTTTTCCTTCGGCTCCTGCCCTGCGTGTTGACTGTGGCAGAATAAACAGGCTGCTCTGGGCCTGAAGCAGCCCTAACCCAGTGTAGGGGTGAGCTCATCCAGCCCAGAGAGGCAAGGAAAAACTGACTCCTGGATATGCTCGCTGGGGCAGTAGGGGCATTAGCCAGAATTTCCATAGGTCCCACGCCACTTTGCACCACTTTCTGCCATCAGTTCCTAAGTGAAATTGCTTTCCCCAGCCTTCTTAAGAGACAGACAAAGGCGTGTCCCCATGTTAGTATTTACATGACAACACTTAGAAGCCCTACCCAGGATTGGTGCACAACTGTGGTAGGCTTTGTGTAGCGGCACCGCATAGTAAGAGACAGTCCCGGCCTGGGAAGAGTTCACCATCGAGCCCAGGCAGGCAAAGGCTGGGAGGCAAGAAGCATATTATTCCCATTTTACACCTGGGGGACTGAGACACAGCGAGATTTGCCCAGGAAGGCTGTGGCAGAGCTAGAAATGGGTACAGAGCTAAATGTACCGTTGGTAGATCAGCTCGACGGACAGGGCAGGACACAGGTATGAAAAAGTCAACTAATGGCCTCAAAAGGGGAGGCGCGGGGAGGGGGTCTCGGACACAAAAGCCTCCAGATGGCATGAGGATGAGCATTAAATCCTGAGGATCTGGGGTGTGTTGTTAGTCAGAGAAAGGATTATTAATCTGCGTGCTGTGCGACTTTCAGAGTATCACGGTATGAACATCTGTTGGAGGCTTGAAATAAAACGTCTGCAGGCGGCGGCGGCAGCCGCATTGCACAGCGTGGGCTGGGGCTTGTTGTTGCAAGAGTTTAGCGGATGGTAAGGGACGCTTTCAAGCAATTTGGAGGCGGTGTCTGCACTATTCTTAAAATCATAGTAACACCCTCGCGCCTTCATAGGGCGGGAGCGTTAGAGAAGAGTAAACCTTGGGAGAAACGTATCCTCTCTCTGAAGCACGGAGACATTTCCTGGTGGCTACAGTTAACACCACTAGAGGGCGCTCCAGTCCACCAGAGAACTCACCCTCTTTCAAGGACGCCAGGCAACAGACCAGAGTGACACTGGTCAGATTCTGCATCGACAATTCAAATTTTACCTCTGTACAGAGCATTGCCCCTGTCTCGCTGAAACCACCTGCTGCCTCTATTCACGACAGCAAAGACAAATACGGCTCCTGCTTAGGAATCTCTATTATGAATTCTTCTCATTTGCAGCCGGTTTCATTTTATGAAGATTTTCTGTTTACTAAAATTGCAAAGGACGCTGGTGGTTTCAAACAGCCTATATAATGTAGGTGTGAACGTGAGAGCTTTGCTGGGAGGCGACCCAATGCAAAGCCCTCGTCTGAAGGTATTCTTACCTCCTGACACACTATAGAACTGTGGGTTTTTTGCCTCTGAAAATGTCCTGTCAAATATCATAATGCCCCAAGACAGTTCATTCCGAAATGATTGATGAACAGAGTCAGATCTATCAGCCCTTTCTGCATCTGATCATGAAACGAATCTACCTTCCTTCTTAGTATTGTATACACAACAAGGAAGTGCCAGTCTGAGGCCCGTCAGATTCACTGCATGTATGACACTCCGCAGATAGCTCCCCCAGGGAAGTGGCAGCAGGGATGAAGGTGGCCCAATGAAGAAGAGGTTAAGAACCAGATCCTCCACTGCGGTAGATCAGCACTGATCCACCCCAGCTGACAATTGCCCCTTAATTGCCATATTTAATTATGGACAGAATTCTCTTAGGCTTTGTTCTTTTAAAAGTCTCCAGTCTGTTCTGTTTGAAATGTTTTCAGTCTACAACAATTATTGGATTACAACAGCAAATCAATGTTGCCAAATTCAGACAACGTTGTTTATGCCATTTTTGACTATCAGTACCATTCCCCTTTACAGCCTTTGATACTGTGAGATCTGACAGCGCCTTGCCAGCTCAGTTAGTAGATAGGAAACATGAAAGAAACATCCAGCTGCTGCAGGAAGTGTTTTAAACCCAAATTATATTCTGAAAACTAAGCACTATATGAATCGGGCCAGATTCTGTTCCCTTGTTTAAATCTGGTGTAACTTCATTTAGCTTGGTGGAAATATTCCAGATTTAAATTGGTATAACAGATAAGAATGTGGCTGCCGTACATGTCTTTTCTTTGGCAATAAAACCAGAGAATTTGCAAAGACAAATAATTCAAACTAGAACATCATTTGGGAGCCCTTTTGTTTAACATATGATATAAGGGCTTTAAAGACATCTATTCTCCATGGTAGCTGCATTTTAAAATGCTCAGTTTGGTTCCAGTAACCAAGTTAACCCTTGAGAGCAGAGTATGTTTCAAGTAATTGTGTGCACATAAATATATCATTCTGCAGGAAGATCAAATAATATAGAAGCAATTATTTAACTAAATTAATTAAAAAGAATATCAAGGATGCAATTGTTATTTTAGCACAAGAACACTGTCACATTATGATTGGCTGGGGGTTGTCATGTGATAAAGCAGCATATTTCCTTCTTCTAGCTATGAGTTACATGCGGGTCACAATAGTCCAGAATATTTGGCCTACATTATCAGAGGTGGCTAGTAATTTTGGGTGCCCAGCTTGACACATTTGGAAAGAGCCTGATTTTCAGAGGGCATTTGCTCAATAACTCTGAAAAGCAAGCACCTCTACGGTGTCTCAAGTTGGAGGCTCAAAAACTGAAGCACCCTAAATTACTAGTAGCTTTTGAAAATGTAGGCCTGCCTACATAACTCCCCATGCATCAGGATGGCACTATATTCTTTAATGGCCACCCTGTCTGATATCAATGTATTTGTTTAGCTTATATCACTGATATAAAATCAGCTTATCATAAATTTTTGCAACCCCAAGAAGTCTCTTGGCTTGACTTACATAGCTGAGTGATGTGTTCCAGGCAGGGTTTAAATGCTCAGAGATTATTTCCCAGAGCTCCCCATGCCCCATCCCCATTTGGGGCTCCAGACTTCCGCTGGGGGTGTGTGTCTTGGGGCTTGAGGATTGCAGGGACTGGGGGCTTTAGCCCCGCAGGGGGAGGGAGGAGAGCAGGGGCTCCCGCAGGTTTGAAAATATTTACTGGAGCAACACTCCAGATGGTTCCAGATGGTTCCAGGGCTAAAGTGTTGGCCCTGCTGAACTCAATAGGATATTTGCTGTTGACAAGAATGGGGCCAGGATTTCACGCAGGTTAATAGGAGTGTCTTAAAGGTGGGCTGCAGCAGGGAAGGGGAGAATTAGGTTTGTGGCCTTAGTTGTTCTTTATGATCTATAAAGGAGGCCTGAAAGATTTTTTTTAGGGGAGTTTTAAGTTGCAGGAGGAGAAGAGACATTCTGTTTGTTTTTTTAGCAAAAATGTCAGGACTATTAAGTCTCTTCATTCCTCTTTTTGCTGGAGGCCTCCTTGTGGCACCAGAGAACTGAAATGGGTGTATTCTCAGTGATCAGTTAAAGTTGAACCTATTACAAAGTAACAATTTATCCCAGCTGTTTGCTGTACCTTTGAATTATAACACTTAACCAAACAAACTGCCAACAAATTTCTTATAGTCTGAGAGAGGAAGGGATTTCTCATCAATTGCTCAGGCTTCCCTCTTGTTATTGTGCTATCAAAATCCCACTAGCTAACAACTCATCCACAGTCTTCTACAAAACCAGGGTAGACAAGACCTGGATGTCTAATGTAAAAAACAAACCTAAAGAAAGGTAGTGTCTTGGTTCCCGTTGAGGGGAGATTACCAGTCTGACTGAGAAGCTGCAACAGAATACAGCACCTGTCAACTTTTCAGAATTAAAATGGGGACGATGTCCTATACAGCACCCAGCTGGAACGAGGGCAGACAAATGGAGGCAGAATGGCTCAAAGGACCAGAGAGAAAAGTGTTTTGCCGTGCTCTAGTACCAAAGAGGAAAAGTGGTGGCAACATTCACCCAGCAGGTTCTAGGGGGGCACCCCATATTATATGATCACAGCCTCTGGCAGCTGTGTGGCACAGGCCCCATATCTACTGCTATAGTTAGCAGCCTAAGTCTATCTATTGGTCCATCCTCCTGTTTTCCTGTGTGGGTGTCTTGGGAGTGGAGAAAAAGACTCCAGGCCCCCTCTTATTCTGCTAGCATATTCATGCAAGAAAAGTAATACATTTAGCCCTATATGTAGCAATGAAAATGGAAGACACTGGAAATTGGGCCCGTTATGTATTCAAAAGGCATTTCTAGTGTCTTTCAGTAAAGACAAATATAGGGCTTTCTTGCTGCTATTAATTTTTACTGAAAGAAACTGGAAATAGGTATAAAAACTCATGTGATACTGGGCATCATAAACTCATTTGGGGCACCAGTCCCATGAAGGCGAATTATGATTTTAATATAACATCCGCTATCGAATATGTCTATGCGCAGCTTCAAACAATTTTTCACATCTACATTATGAGCTTTAGTAACATCCTTTTTCGGGCATTTGAGGTACTACAAACTTGGAACGAAACACTTAGCACCATGCACAGTCTTATACTCCCGTGCAAGTGTGTAAAACACTGTGAAACCAGAATGGCTCTATATTCAGCTTTGCTGAAAGAAATTGGGCTCATTGTGTTTTTATACCTATATACAAATATAGGGCTTTCTTGATGCTATTCATTTTTACTGAAAGAAACTGGAAATAGGTATAAAAACACAATGAGCCCAATTTCTTTCAGCAAAGCTGAATACAGAGCCATTCTGGTTTCACAGTGTTTTACACACTTGCACGGGGGTATAAGACTGTGCATGGTGCTAAGTGTTCCGTTCCAAGTTTGTAGTACCTCAAATGCCCGAAAAAGGATGTTACTAAAGCTCATAATGTAGATGTGAAAAATTGTTAGAAGCTGCGCATAGACATATTCGATAGCGGATGTTATATTAAAATCATAATTTGCCCTCATGGGGCTGGTGCCCCAAATGAGTGTATGATGCCCAGTATCAGTCAGCCCAACAAACTGAAAGATTTAGGGAACTGCTTTACTCCAAAGAAAATATGACAGTAGCTGCTCATAGAGGGTTGGCTGACAGGCTGATCCTAGAGTTCCAGCTTCAGGCTTAGACCTGCGTTTGTTATTAATGTCACCAATGTAAACACTGGAAGTCAGAGCCATGGAATTTTGCTTGTGTGTGGTTAAACTATATAGGTAGTTACACAGTTTCAATAGACAGACGCCATTGTAAATATATAAGAAACAGAGTGTCTTCTCTTTCTGGGAGACAAATGGTCCCGCAGCACACTTGCACCTGTCAGTGCCCCTTAATTGCCCTTTGCCCTGTGCAGTTGCTTGTTCACAGTGCTTCTAAAGCACGCCCCTGGTTCTAACTTCTTTTCCGTATGTTGGTGTTTTTTTTCATTGTAGCCTATCCCAGTATTGACTTAGGAAAGAGGAAAGTTAAAAGTAACTTGCTCTGTTATGGTCTACAGCCCATTGCATAGCATTGCTTTAAGATCTTGAATGGCAAACATTAGCTTAAACCATTATTAGCATCTGAATAGAGATAAAGGTCACAGGAGGAAAACGGAGTGAGTCAGTCACCTTGTGTACATACCACGCCATCTATTATTTTGAAACATAGAGTAGAAGCTGGATCATGCTGGATGCATTTTAAGTCTCTCTCAGAAACATAGGTTATTCTGCATGAGGGATGTGGAAAACTCACTTTTCGCAAATGTGTCAGGTCTTAGGGGTACTATAGCTGTAATCACTGGATACCAAATAGGGATGCTGATGCTAGGGCTAGTTCAGTTCTTTTCAGAGCTCTCTTCCCTTCCTCTGACACCCATTCTCACCCCCCACAGCTGCCCACCAGGGTCCACAAGTCCCTGAGCCAGAGGTAGCAGATGGGGAATCTCAGGGCATTGGAGACGGTAGTGGGAAGGAGTCAGTATGTAAACGGGAGGGAAGGGGGCTAACTGCGGTGGGTGGCACAGTTCTGAAGGTCAGTAAACTTGGGCTTTGTCAGACCACCAGAGAGAGAGAGAGAGTTTTACAGCTGGAAGCACTCAAACAAGGAGCCCTCCATTAAGAACATCCTATCTCTAACCTCCAAGAGTGCACATCTGGAACTGTCAGCAGCGGCATCTCAGACGAACTCATTATTACAACGTTGCATAAGTCCAGAGCCAGATGGGAAGAGCTGTTCCAAGCCATGCTGGCATACAGAATTAAACCAACTGCTTGACTTGGACTCAGAAGCAGATGGGAAAACAGTCAAGCACATGGAGCACAGGTATAACGTGCTCATGGAAACCCACTCTACTGAGCAGGTGGTTCACCGGTTTGTACTCTCTGGAGCTCCTGAGTTGTCTTCAAGGGTAGCACCAAGATATACTGCAGTAGTCAGGCCCAGATGTGGCAGACATGAATGATTATGGAAAGGTCTCCTTTCAGCAAGGAAAAGAACAAATCAAAACCCTGAGCTGCCCGTAGAGGTGAAAAGATGGCAAGAGCCAGTGATTCAACCTAGCATTCCAAGCCCTTAGTGGGTTCAAAAATAGCCTGAGACTCTGGGCTTTTTTGGCAGGGAGTCTATTATGTTAATGCAAAACAGGACCATAACAGGGCTCTTCAGCTGCGTTAGCCTGAACCCTGCCTAGAGATACAGAGGTAGCTTTGTTAAGTTTCTGCAAAGCTAGATAAGCACCAGTCCTGGAGTTGGAGTGTCATTCTGGGGGCAGATAGAGAGGGATTATATGGAAGCACTAGAACCAGCCAAGGCAAAATCATGGGTTTATATTTATGCTTTTTGCCTTTATTGTTAACTCAAATAATGACAGCCTAGGAAGGGGGTAAATCTGGACTAGTTCCCATGTGTCTATTCTCTTCACAGCAGAGTGGGAATGCCATTTGTTTACATGTGATGTCAGAAGCCAGCTCAGCTAGCCTCTGCCCAACTGAGGAAAATGGGACTGATCCGGCACAGGAGGACAGACCGGCAGAAACAACAGCTACCATCCTTGTTGGAATTTCTGAAGGGGCAGGAGCACCCAGCAAGCCCAGCCTGCAGCCCAAAAGCAACACTGGGAAGAGTTTCAGGAAAGGCAGGAAATCCAGGCTGGAGCACAATAGCAGCAGCCGCGTTCCTAGAAGCAGCTGCTTTCAAGACTATTTAATCCAAGTGCACCATCCCTATCCAAGAACAGACCAGAAGATGATCCAGCAACTTATCTGATGGCTTTCAAATGGTAGGTACTGCTGCTCAGTGAGAGAAAGTCTTGGCTTACATGGTTGGCTCTTATTCTGATGGAAGTGGCACAAGTGGCGTATTAGGGCCTGGATGAGGATGCAGCTACAGATTATGAGCCATTAAAACTGCTGTTCTGGAGCAGTTGAGAGTCTCTGTGGAGCAATACTGACCGTTTCCAGGTAAGCCCTATTCTTGTGTATGCTTGACATGTGATGGAGTGGCCAACTGGTTGACTCACACCC
Source organism: Eretmochelys imbricata (assembly GCF_965152235.1). Lineage (NCBI taxonomy): Eukaryota > Metazoa > Chordata > Testudines > Cheloniidae > Eretmochelys > Eretmochelys imbricata. The sequence goes on from NC_135575.1 coordinate 93,051,014, forward strand.
AAGATCCAGGTAGTGGGGAAAAAGAAAAGGAGTACTTGTGGCACCTTAGAGGGTGCCACAAGTCCTCCTTTTCTTTTTGCGAATACAGACTAACACGGCTGTTACTCTGAAACCTGTCATTATGTAGTGGGGAAACTAATGGATATGATGGAGCAGTACCTGGGAAGGTGCAGACTTGATGAAGTACCAACAGCCATCTACACTGGCAGCAGCTATGCAACAAACCAAAGTGAGGCTGACTCTCCAAAGAGACCACCATTAGCTACAATTTAGAAGAACAGTCAAATAGACAGATGGATGAACCACTGTTGAGAAGTATGAAGTGACTGGGGACTCTAAGAAAGTTCACAGAGACTCTAGGGGAGAGCCACTAGCAGCCCCATATTTTTTGCTTGTGGTAAACAGGGCCACATGCAAAGATTCTGCCCCTTGATGGAACATGGACTATGGGGAGATGTGAAGTCTTGCTTAGGACATGGGACACAGGGAATCCAAGGGATGTTCTGTGCTTGTGATTCTGAGAAGGTGGAATGGATTGGCCTAAAAGACATGGCGTGTGTCCAGAGGTGGTCAAGAATAGAGATGGAAAAACAAACAATTTTGAAATTTCAAAGTTGTTTCTGGTTCACAGGGTTCAATTTTCTATCTTGTTTGTTTTAAATTTGCTGTTTGTTTAAAACAAACATTTTAATTTCTATTGCATTCAATGGTGAAAATGAATAATGGGGACAGAAAGAGAAGGGGACAAAGGGAGAGGGAAATAAAAAAACCTGAAGAGTGGAAATTGTTTTAAAAATTAATTTTTTGCTTTTGATGAAAAAGTAGAAAAATTTGAAAAAACAAAAGCTTTTCATGGAAGCTTGTTGTTTCAAAGAGAGTCCAATTTTCATCAAAAAATGTTTCATGTGAAAAATTTTGACCAGGTCTAGTGCCCAAGCATTGGTGTATGAGGCCTTGCTCAGAATGAAGCTACTGCAGAAAGCATAACCAGGGACTCCTGGACGTATATCTTGGGTGTAATCCTATATGAGTCATGGTCTTATGGTCCCTCTCCACGTGGGATAACCCATTCACTACCCTGGATAATTCTGTTGGGGAGGGAGTGGGAAAACTTTTGTACCCTTCTGAGCGCCAGAAGTTATTTAGGGGGTCACGGAACCTATTCATGACCACAAAAGGAAATGCCACACAGAACAATAATAGATTTTCTGGTAGCAACATGGAATTTTTGGCGCTAGATCCTCTGCAGAAGAGAAACAAGGATGGCATCTATGGGTGTTACTCTGGGAGGGAGGTATTTAATAGGGTGGCAGATTCTAGGACTTTGCATGGGGTTGAAAGGATCTTCTGTTGAGCTGCCATAATGTCAGGGTCTTTAACCCTGCATACAGATAGTGAGGTGTTTTTTCTGAGTCACTCCAAGGTTAGATCAGGTGAGTCCAGTTAGAGCCAATCCAAGATCATGAGATGGGTTTGAGAGTCTCTCAGGCAAAGGGAACTAGGTCCAGGTGCAATAGCCAAGCACAGGGAGAAAGCATAGGCAGATATTCAAGTTTTCTTTTTGTTATTTAAACTAATAAAGGCAAAAGTATAAATTTAGACCATATTCAGTATATTTTCTGTGCACAGCATGACTGGAACCCAGGGTCCCAACCATATCATACACAGACACAACTGAAAGATACAGTCATTAGAAACAGAGCAGGATTTAACTTAGAAAGTGAAATGCATCAATTAATGTTTCTAGCCAACTGTGTGTAGAAAAATACATCAAGGGCCTGAGTCTTCTCTCAGTTATATTGGTATAAATAAGGAATAATTCTGTTGAAATCCAAGGAGTTACATCAGGACAGAGTTAGTTAAGTGAGAAGAGAATTAGATCTTAAATGTCAGAGCATTTTCTCCCAGGCTACAGTAATCATATATGGTATCTTTTTACATCTGATTATTATAAATTGCCAGGACATTTCAGCAATAAAACAGGGACTGAAAAATCTGCAAGGACAACATGAGGTATAACACACACTATGCACCAAGAGCTGTCAAATGTCTGAGCAAATAACATGTCCAAAAGGTGGGGTTTGGGTAATAGTTAGTAATGTTCTCATCCCACTTTTCCAGACTCATGTGTTAGGACTATACTTGGAAAGGAAACAGCTGTTTTTGGGAAAGAGGGAGAATTTTGTTTGGGAAAGGTACAAAAAAAGAGAGAGCGCCAATTTTGTCTGATTCCATTTGAAGCATGACCTATTCAGCCAGAATGTGTAGGACGCTTTGATTTGAGAATGTATATGTTAAATATATTTGGTGAGGGGGAAAGGGAGACAGGGAAAGCATAAACTGTACAGCCCAAAATTCCAGGAAGTGAAACACAACAACTTCATCTCATAGTAAAAACCAGGGGATGCTCTTTGGGATATATCTTAAATCTCAGGCTGTTTCCTATCTCTCAGAACTAGGACCATTAGCTCCGATTCTTCAGATCCCGTGACGTGATATGTTTATCAGCATGGTATAAACAGAAATTTACAATGATCTTATGCATTCAGTCCAAAATCAGGAGCTGCCTCCACAGGTTCAGAAGTTCCTCAGTAAGGAAAACCTGTGTGGTTCCACTGCATGGATTTGGTGGGACAATGGCTCCATAAGGTCTCCACATGGTCCCCCTATATGGGAATGCACAGGGAGCAGGGCTGGGGATCCTTTTCTGCTTGAATCTTCCCTTCTTACCCCACAAGGGCCTTGTGAGCCTACTCCAGACACTGCACACATGTAGGCTCCATGAAGTAGCTCCACACCCTGGAGTGAGGGTGGGGTGGGGGAGGTGCTTTATGTAACAGATTTGTTAATTCTTCTGAGTGTGCACAGCTATAGTATTTATAGGGCAGGACTGAAGGAAATCCTGGCCTGTACCGCTATCAAATATATTTTAAATGCTATAGAAATGCTTATCAATAAATATAAAACATTGTGGCCTGGAGTAGACACTCCATGCATGGACTGTCACTCTCCCATGTGTATGTGGGGGTTCAGCTACCTCTGTGACTGCCTGTCCCCTTTCTCTAGACCTTACAGAAGATGCTTCATGGCCCAGGGTCCACACAGGGGAGAAAACAGGGACTGGGGAGCAGAGGGATTGGAGGAAGTAGTGGACTGACAACATCCTAGCTCCAGTCAGTAAAGATAACACAGCTTGAAGCTGTGTAATCCTTCTGGCAGAGCACTCCCACCAGCACGCCAGAGGCGGCCGTGGCCAGGAGAGTCTCCAATAGTACAGCTGCCATTGAACCACACTGCTAAGGAACCAAGAAAGAAGGGCTGCTGAGAATCAGAGGTGGTGCAGATAGACATGGTCAACACACAGATGTCCCTGAGGCTCCCCTGAGACCTGCCAGTTTGGGGGTGAGACCTACAGCCTTCTTTTTTGAAAAGGGATACAAACCTCACCCATCATTCCCTCCTGCCCCCAACAGAATAGTGTTTGGAGCTTTCCATGAGGTGATCTGTACTGATATATCCTCCCACCGAGCCATCTGCCTAGGATTTCAAACTGGTCTGATATTATCTACTAAAAGATAGGAAATAGCTAAAGTAACTGCAGCAAATATGCTGTATTCTATGGAATGCATTACGCTAACAACGTCTGAAGCTCATCACACAGCAGTCTCGTAAAAGGATTATACACAAGATCTGGTGGAAAGGCTGGGTTTGCTGTTATCATGGAGAGGAAGAAGGTAGATAAAGAAAGTTACACAAGGTCCAGGCCACTGTTAAATCTAGAAGGTCTGATCCTGATGGAAGATGATAAAAAGCCTCCAGAGGGTCTTCAGAGAGTTTTGGATCCTTAGCCCTTACACCATTTTTATGCTGATGTAACTGCATTGGGCCTGACTCTCCACTCCCTTACATCATTTTGACTTCAATGGAATCACACCAGCTTAAAACTAGTGTAGCTGAATGGAGAACCCGTTGGATTGTCTTCGATGGAGTTACTTCTAATTTACATTGATTGTGCCTGCAAAGGTTGCACAAGAAGCATAACAAAGGGGGAAAGATGGTGTTACTCAGAGCTAATGGTATTTACAGTAGCCATTTCTTGAAAGAGAGTTAATATTGGGTAGCAGTAGTATGTGCAACTGCTCTTTCTAACAAAAACATTATTAAAATGGAACTAATCGCGTAAGAACCAGCCATGGACCCTAAGAAGCATTTAGATAGAAACTTACCACTGTATATTAATTAAACAGACATTCTTTCCACTAAACAAGATGTAGAAATATGTCATGCTACCTGGAGCATGGATTAATAATGTATCAGTCTTTCCAGTACACACGTTCACACACACACACACACACACACACACTTAAAATGGGAACTTTTTCCACATTCTGCAGTGTGGAAGTTGGCCACAGTGAATGACGGTTGGGGCAAAGGTGAGAACTTATAATGGCACATTCATTAACTGCTGAGAAAGATGCAAAGCTCACAAAAACGTTCATTTTCTTCATTTCCTTGCCTCACAAATTCTGATCTATAAACATTGCATAGACAGTTTGTTACTCTTTAAGGGCTTGATTCTGCTCCCACCTCAAGTCAATGGACAAACTCCCATTGACCTGAACGGTATAAGACCAAGCCCTAAAATGTCTTCACAACTGGAGTTAACATACACATAAGAACTGGTCAGAAAGTGGTAATTGTTTTTCCATGGGAAATTCTGATAGATTTTCATTTGTTGTGGATTTGTTTTCAAAAATTTGTTATTTTGACAAAAAAAAACCCAACCCATAACAATGAAAGCCCATTTTTCCTCCAATTTTTGGTTTTACCTTTTCCCCCGCCCATCTCAGCCTGCTTAGTCCGAAGGAAAACGCACCATTCACAATCCTTTTAACCTTTTATTTAAAGATACAGAAAAGAAAAAACAATTACAGCATTTGAAATGTAAAGTATTAAATAAGGCTTTCAGTTTAACAACAATATAAGAATGGCCATACAGGGTCAGACCAAAGGTCCATCTAGCCCAGTATCTGCTCTTGTTCCCTTTAGCTGGAGAGCGTCTTTAGAAGGAAAATGCCCTTCGTTTGACAATCTCTGATGATAATAACTGTCCTTTGCGGGGAAAAGAGAAGACATTAGTTGAGATGGGCTGGAGCTAACGTCTGTTGTTAAAGTCTGATCCCATTTCCTAGAAGACAAAACGAGACAAACACACACAAGAGGGAAGAGAAAAGTACAGTAGTGAGAAAAGCTGCAGCTTCTCTCTCTGGTGTTGACTTTCACTTGCAACCTCACTAGATGTCTGCTCAGGTCTAAGTTTTAGGCCCAACCCAGACCTGACCTGATTCTGTCCCAACCCCACACCTGAGTCAGCAGTTACCCAGACTCCTATCCGTGGGGTCGGCTCACCTCGCCAGGCCCATGGGGTTGGTGCAGCAATGGCTGTGTGTGTCCATGGCATGTGGCTTGCTCCTGCTGTCCGCCCACCCCCACTGTGCTCTGGGTGCTGCAGAGAGAGAGGTACTGCCGCTCCGACACAGTCACTCGGTGCAGCAAGGTAACAGAGCCTGGCAGAAGCAGGGCACCCAGCCACCAATCCCCCAGGCAGGAAGAGAACTTCCCCAAAGGCAAGAGGATCCAGCTGTTTTCCCACCTGACATCACCGCTGGTTTGATTTGGGAAGCTCTCTTGTTATTAGACTAGAAGACTAACAAATTCTGAAGCATGTGTACCATGGAATGCTGCCATATGGCCAGCGATCACATGGGCGCCAAAAGCTTTGATTGTGCAATAAGGTTGCCATTGATGGACATAAATTAAATATCCAGCCAGATCTTCTTAAGCATCTTGCCAGACATCAATCCAGCTGGTGCTCAATACTCAAGGAGTGCACATACCTTTGGGATTTGCCAGGATGATGATGATGGAAGTTGTGTTTCCAAAGAAAATTAGGAAGTTTGAGGAGTACTATATCAGGAAAGTTATATAGTATTTTCACTGCATTATGTAATTTACATACAACAGCAACAAGGGAAGATGACTTTTCCAGATATTTAGATGATTTTGTCCTTAATTGTACATAAGAACTTAAGAACAGCCATACTGGGTCAGACCAAAGGTCCATCTAGCCCAGTATCCTGTCTTCCAACAGTGGCCAATATCTGGTACTGCAGAGGGAATGAACAGAACAGGTAACCATCAAGTGAACCATCCCATCACCCATTCCCAGGTTCTGGCAAACAGAGGCTAGGGAAACCATCCCTGCCCATCCTGGATAATAGCCATTGATGGACCTATCCTCCATGAATTTATCTAGTTCATTTTTGAACCTTGTTTTAGTGTTGGCCTTCACAAAATCCTCTTGCAAAGAGTTCCACAGGTTGACTGTGTGTTATGTGAAGAAATACTTCCTTTTGTTTGTTTTAAACCTGCTGGTTATTAATTTCATTTGGTGACCCCTAGTTCTTCTGTTATGAGAATGAGTAAACACTTCCTTATTTTTTCTCCATACCAGTCAAGATTTTATAGACCTCTATCATATCTGCTTCTTAGTCGTCTCTTTTCCAAGCTGAAAAATCCCAGTCTTATTAATCTTTCCTCATACAGAGGCTGTTCCAAACCCCTAATCATTTTTGTTGCCCTTTTCTGAATCTTTTCCACATCTGCACACAGTATTCAAGATGTGGGCATACCAAGGATTTATATAGAGGCAATATGATATTTTCTGTCTTATTATCTATCCCTCTCTTAATGATTCCCAACCCTCTGTTTGCTTTTTTGACTGCCACTACACATTGAGTGGATGTTTTCAGAGAACTATCCACAATGACTCCAAGATCCTTTTCTTGAGTGGTAACAGCTAATTTAGACCCCATCATTTTATACGTATTGTTGGGATTATGTTTCCCAGTGTACATTACTTTGCATTTATCAACATTGAATTTCATCTGTCATTTTGTTGCCTAGTCACCCAATTTTGAGAGATCCTTCTGTAGCTCTTTGCAGTCTGCTTGGGACTTAACTATGTTGAGTAGTTTTGTATCATCTGCAAATTTTGCTACCTCACTGTTTACCCCTTTTTCCAGATCATTTATGAATATGTTGAATAGTACAGATCCCAGTACAGACCCCTGGGGGACACCACTATTTACCATTCTCCATTCTGAAAGCTGACCATTTATTCCTACCCTTTGTTTCCTATCCTTTAGCCAGTTACCAATCCATGAGAGGACTTGAGGTGCCATATTAGAGATGTATTTCCATGCTCATACTCACATCAGGTGGACTTGTGTTCAAAGGCTACTAATATTTCTAAATGTACAATGTTTTACTATAGACTGCTTTCCAAAAAAGGTCACATAATGGCATTGAATTTGCTTCATTATAACTTTTAATCACCATCTAGTTATAATTATTCTGTTTACAGATCAGTTTTTAAAAATCTGATTTCTGATAGTGAACCCTTTAAATAGTATCTCCTGCTTTTTGTTTTTAAAAATATTTGGAGAAGGGGTTTGCTCTTCTGTTGATTTTTATAAAGTCAACAAGGAAGAAACTGATTACTTACCTGTCTATACATAAATGAGGCAACTAAAAGTAGTAAGTAGATTTTTAAAAAACAGATAGAGAAAAATGTACTGACTTCTTTTGATATACAAGATGTTGCTTGTCACTATAATAGGTACATATTTTTATGGACACAGGTAGGATTAACTTGGAAGCCTCTCTTTAAACTTTGATTTCAGGAATGCTGTTACACTGAGTTAGAGAAAGAGAGTCCCATAAACTAGCAAAAAAAGATGATGCACAACTCTGGTCCTGTGGTTTTCATCCTTTTTCTGCAGCCTTTCACTTCAGAACAAAGGGGCATTATGGAGCTCCAGGAGCTATCTAAAAGAAACGAATGGAATACATACAACAGCATTTGAAGCCAAATGAAAGGCCACATGCTATAGTATTTTAATAAAAGGAGTACTTGTGGCACCTTAGAGACTAACACATTTATTTGAGCATACGCTTTCGTAAATTTCTTAGTCTCTAAGGTGCCACAAGTACTCCTTTTCTTTTTGCAGATACAGACTAACATGGCTGCTACTCTGAAACCAGTATTTTAATACTGTACCTTTATATACATACATATTTTAAAACAGACCTTTTCCCACAGCTTTTTTAATTTCCTTAAAACCAGCTACTTTATTAAGAACAGCAGTGCCCAGAGCACCAACCAACCAAGATCCAAGGGCCACCAACCAAGATCAGGATCGCATTGTGATTGCCAGTGTACATACACACAGAAAGAGAGAGAGAGAGTTCCTGCCCCAAAGAGCTTACAGTCTAAATACATAAGACAGAGGGTCAATGGAGCTAGGGCAATGTATGCCTGCTGAAGAACTGCCCCAAGTTACTTGTCCAAGGTCACAAAGGAAGGCTGTAGCAGAGCTTGGAACCAGTTCTGAAGTACACAGGAAGAGAGGCATGTCTCTTGACAAGGCATGTCTACACAGTGGGGTGATGCACTCTATGGGAGTGTGACTTCTAAAGCACACTAACCCATTGTGTTTTAATTGGTCTGTGTAGACCCTACTGATGTGCACTAAAGGTTCCCTTTCAAACTGCACTATGTTAAAGCACACCAGCAGGGTCTACATGGACCAATTAATGTGCAATATGTAAGTGAGCTTTAGCAACCACACCCCTGTAGAGCACATTACCCCACCATTTAGATATGCCATAAGTCTTAAATAATAAACAGGAGTGAATTGAAATAGAGATTGTATCTGAGCCACTAAGTAATAGTGACCATACGATAATTAGGTTCAACCTCCCAGGAGCACATAAGATACCATACATTGAGACTGAATGTGACAAAGGTTTCAGTTAAATGAGAAGGTTAATCAAAAAGGCCCTAAAGTTCAAGGAAGTAAAATCCAGAACTAGATAAATTCAGCATTTTCGTCAAAACAGTAGAGCTTCAAGTTCGATCACTTTACTTGGCCCACATGTTTACTCAGTATAAAATGGCAATTCCGATCAACCTCCTTCCACATTAATGTAATTCCAAGTAGTAGGATCACTTTCCTGAACGTTTTCAAACTCATCTCTCCTTTTGCCAAATAGCCATTTCCCCCTAAATTTACCAGGTCACTCAGGCCTGCAATATTGATTGATTTAAATATTACAATGCTTTTCAGGCTCATACTAATCTTCAGTCAAATCACCCCAGATAATTCATTGTAACCTTTCTGCCGGTCAGAGTTGGCAGCAACAAGGGCCGGGTTCAGTATCTAGGGGTTCCATTCCAATAACACAATGCAAAACCAGCTCGAGCCCCCACCCAGTGACCTGGGACAAATATATACCACCCCCCCGGGCGCCTCCAAGAGGCAATACTTCCCCTCTCGCAAGCACATAGTCTGAGTGTAGCAAAAAGCCTTTTAATAACAGAGAGAAACAATGTGGCATTATGTTGGGGAAACACCACCAACAGGATTCATAACACAACCCATGAGCAACAAACCCACCCCAAGCAAATTGGGGCATGTCCTTTCCCTTTGGTTCTTGAGTCCAGCAACCCAAAATCACCCAAAGTCCCAAAAGTCCAACAACCCAAAAGTCTCTGTCCCTGGTCAGGGCAGCCCCAGAATTCGAAAGTTTATCTGCAGAGTTTTACCTCCCAACCTGGGTGGAGATGGGATGGGGGGAGTTAAGTGGCACCTTACCTGGTCCAAAGCTGATGGCCCCACCTCTCCATGGGGCTCTGCTCTGCCAGCCGCCCCATGAGCTGCTCTAGGCATCCAACAAACTGCTCTGCTCCCCAGCCGCTCCGCTCGCCGTCCCACAAACTGCTCCACCATATATCTTCAGGCTCCCCCACTACTTAACACAACACTCAGTGATTTCAGCTCTTAGTAAGTTTAGCTCTTTTGTGATTTCAGCTTGTAGTAGGGGAGCCTCAGTGCTGGTGTACCATTAGCCCAAAGTGAATTCAGCTCAGCAGCCTGTAACTAGACTCCTAATGGAATCAAAATTAGCTCTGATATTCCACAGTGGAGAGAGAAGGAAGTGCAATTAGCATGTAAGGCCCTCACCAGGGGGCCCATGCCACCAAGTATTAATACCTGTCCCCAGCCTCTCTCTCAATTCACAGAGTTTTGGAACCCATGTCCCTTGCCTAGTGAGTGCTACTTAGTTGATGGCAAGTCCCTCCATCATAACAAAAGGCCAAGTACAGTTCCACTGTCCTTGATTCCCATAATCAGGGTAATAACAATTTATTCTTCCTTCCCCAATAACAGAGACACTGGGGATCCCACAGCACCCAAAGTGACCGTTTGGGCAGCTATGGCCTCATTCTAGGCGGAGTGGGCGTGCCTATGCAAATGAGATCGGCCCCTGAAGTTCTTTTCCACAATTTGCCACACCTCACCATCAGATGTCAGGGTGGAGCTCATCCTGACTCAGAAAAATAATTGAGATCACTTCTGGCCCAACCCTGTTACTCTCATTTATAGCAAATAGCAACTCACTCCAAAAGTGGTCCTACTAATTTCAAGGCACAAAATACCTTACTCTAAGAGTAGCCCCATTGATTGCATGGCATACAGCCACATTTGCCCCACCTCTGCTTTGCCAAGGGCAACTCAGTCACAGCTGAGGATAGTCCAGAGTGTAAATTAAATCATTGCCTCAAACACATCTATGGAAGCAGTGCCCATTTGGCCCACAGTAAGTAATTTAGAAATAAGACAAAATTCACAGAATCTCCATTAATAGCATCCTTATCACCACCACCTCTATTGTCACCACCCATTCTCTTGTCTCATACCAGCATTTCTTTTACACTCTTTATAAATGTGAAACCCTGACCCTATTTTAGTAGGTGGGAGTCCTATTGACTTCACTAGAACCAGAATTTCACCCAGATGTGTTCAGTGGTCACAGGATTATATGAAGTGATGACCGAATCTGACCTCTACATTAAGGACTGTCCATTCCACCCCACTCGGTTTTACACGGATAACACCATTTAAAGCCCCTGGAGTCACACTGGCATAAACATGGTGGCACGGAAATGAATCAGAATGTAGTTTACCAAGGGCCTACTCATGCATCATTAATGTAAATGACAAATCTCACAGCCTTCAGTGGGAGTAGGATCAGGTCCTAAGTAACACTAGGGACCTGATTTTCCTCTCACTTACAATGGTCAACTCCAATTATTTCAACAGAATTATTTGTATAGTGGTATAAGCGGAGGATCAGGCACTGGCATTTTGAGGACCATCACAGTATATGAAAGAGATAAATATCTCTATTATTCTCTTTAAAAAGTCCTAAATAAAAGGAAAACAATCATTTTGCCATTTTATAATATTTTGTGTTCTGAGGCCTCTAAGAAAAGTCTGTTGGAAAAATAATTATTTTAAAGGTAACATATTGATATTATTAATAGTAGGTTTGTTAGAGTTTCTCAGTTACTTTGCTTCATGTTTTCCACTTTTGAAGGACAGTTCATCAATAGTTCGTGCTGAAACCTGCAGCAATTAGTTGGTAAGTACAGTTTGTTCTTCAGATAGAATGTGTACGTGGTGGAGGACACAAAAAAGAATAACACGGAAACCAAGATCACAACCTGTAACCTTCACTGAGACTAGAAGGTGATTTTATTTGAACTACCACTTTTCTCCACGTGAAGTGACCCATTTTTATACTATAGCATCTTGTAAATTCTCTCTTCAGACCATCTAAGTCTTTATATTTATAATAGATCCCTTTTGGCTTGAGATGAGAACATATCACAAAATATCTGTGTTGTGCATCTGTTAATCATGATATTGCCTTACTGATTTAAAGTAGCCTCTTTGTGAAGAGATCTTGTCAGACATAGCTGGGAATTACCTCTAAAAAAGTTGATTTCCAGAGTCATTTGGTGTTGTTTATACCTATAAACGGATTAACCCTTGCACTCTTCTTTCAACATATCAACTCTATTTTCCATTCAAAATGTCAAAATAAACTAAGTTCCTGGTAGTTTTTTATTAAGTAACTCTATATGTCAATACCATAATTGCTTGCTCTTATGAATCTCTGTCCTCAGCACTCTTGTCTCAGTTTTTCCAGATGATTGTAATCTAGCCATATGTGGGGCCTGGTGTTTGATGATCTCCTCTCAGTCATGTGTTAGTTGCTTCTTGGTTGCTAAGAGACACAGAACTGAAGATTTCCCCAAAGTACTGCAAAGTATTTCCTTCTGTTTACACAAACTCACAGGGCACATGCCAACCTTGCACTATAAGTTTACCTTGTCATCTCTCTCCTGTACTGCTTCCAGGTATAAAGACATTTTGTCCTGGAAAAACATTTTTCTCCTTCCACTGTTATTTTTCTAAAAAACAGAAATGAAATGCCTGGCTTTTCCCCTCTAGTAATCAGCAAGACATATCTGGTAATATACCAGCTTTGACACTTTATATGTGGGCATGCGTGCCTGGACACGTGTGTGTGTAGGATATCACCATCTAGTGGCTGACCGCCAGAGAGAATAAATGGTCTACAACTACCACTGACTTTGCACGATATTCTTTAGCTCAAGTGGCAGAGATTGGTATTTTGGAGCTGAAGGACTAAGTTCCTATTCCCACATCCTCAGGCAGATGTGGCTTATATGTCATGTATATACTAAAGGTGTTTGCTGTCTGCAGCACATGGTTCCATTATAATACCCCTGCAAATCCATTAAAAGTAGAATTGGAAAAATAAATGGATGTACAACAATGCCTGTTTCATCTGGGGTGACAAAGTTTAGAGTTAACCAATTGGAAGATGATCAGGATCAGCTTATGTGCAGCAAAAGTGAGGAGATGTCTGGACTGGGCACTTTCTAAAGACCTGAAATTAATCAATTTAATGGAATAACTCTTCTTGACTTTAGTGGCCTTTGGATCAGGCCTCTGAAGAGGCTGCAAGGATCTAGTAGAATATAAGGTACTGTGAGCCCTGTAATGTGATTATAACATGACTTGGTCTAATCTACAGAAGCAAACTCAAACTGTTATAACATAGTTAGGATGCAGCCACATTATGACTCTGTTTTCTAACAGGGTTGTAACTATAATATAGATACACTCAAAGAACTTATGTACGAAGTATTACTATGCTTTGTTGTCTAGATATTTCTTCACCTTTCTTCCTCTTCACATTTAGATGTCTGCCTATAAATACTTGACCAAATGCTGAATAACTTACTCAGGACCCATCCTGCAGCCTTTATTCAGACAAACCTCCCGGGGTTGGACTAGATGATCTCCTGAGGTCCCTTCCAACCTTGATATTCTATGATTCATCCCGAGACTCCTTTGTGACTGAAGTCAATGGAAGTTTTGCCAATATAAGATATGCACGATCAGGCCCAGAGTAAGGAATTCAGGATTAAGCCCAACATCTAGAAACAGACAGAAATACAAGTATAACCAATAAAAATAAAGAAAACAAATTTAATTTTTCTTTTGTTTGGGTTTATATTGTACAAAGGGAGACAGTGAAGGCTGAAGGAAAATTAGCAACTGCCTATTTATGTTATCATAAACATACACTGAAGCCAGTATAAAAGGAAATGTTTCCCTGCCTTGGTTTTTCAGTGAGATTTGTTTCCTCTTGAAAGGACTGATCATGTTTTTATGAGAAAAAAAGTTTGATTGCAGAAATTTTGAAACTACTGTGCATTATGAACCCTAAAAGCCAGTAGTGATGATTTTACTATAAAGAGATTTGGTATATTATAGATAGATAGATTTCCCATTGTGCAATATTACTCCTTCTAAAGTCAGGAGAGACAGCACTGTTTTCCAAATTATGCCTAAAAAAGCCATAACTCTTCAGAACTATGGAAGAATGGAAATAACAGGCAGTCCTTTTTACTGTAAAAAGCAATATAACTTAATAATGAATCACTTCGAACCATCCATCATATACCCCATTATAAAAATATTTTTAAATCACATTGTAAGGGAGTGAACCCAATAAATCTGAAAATATGCTAAGTCCTATGGGAACCATATTACTTTTCCTGGTAGGTCAGATTTTGCACCACAGAAGTCAGTAAGAGTTTTGCCACTCACTTCAAAAGGAGAAAATCCGGGAACTTTATGTTGTCACTTTAAATGACAGTGCCCCAGACTGATCATACTATTGGAGTACATTCATTCTTCTCTCATCAGCCAGATATTTTACTGAGTAGTTTAATAAAAGGAGTATCACACATGTATATAGTAAGCGAGAAAGATTCAGATCATAGTTACAATGGTGTAAACCAGGAGGAGTAACATCACCGGGAAATCAGTGTCACTGAAAGGAGAAACAGGCCCCACTACTGAGAGAAAGTTGCAGGTGTACGCTTACCTGTTCTTTATTATAAATGACTCCAGAGGGTTTCTAATCACTTGAGAACCTCCTTAAAGTAAACATCTGTTCACATTTATATTCAACTGCAGTATATTTTCCATTTTTTGGCATTTAAAATATAGTCTCCTTTCAATTTAAAAAAAGCATGTGCTTTTCATACTCATCATAAAAAAGCTTCTCTGCTCAGCTCAGCCCTGATTCCTAGCAGGTGATACACATCCACAAGTTCTTCTGTGCGGCAGCAGAGCGACATGAAACAGCAACATTTGTAAAGCGGATATAAAGCATGCCAAGAAATCCTCTTGCTTTGGAAAATATGCCAGTCAAGTTCCAAGCCAGGGCCCAGTCCTGCAGCTCTTAATCGTATGAGTAGCCCGGAGGAACTCCTGGCCAGCTCAAAGTCAGTGTCAGTATAATGGAACAATTTTATAAAAAAGCGCATTTCAGCTCTTCACACTGTGCAATTTAAGCAACATTTTAACTCGTAAAAGCACATGTAAATGAGCAAATGAGTAAAAATACCACAACACATTATCCCAGCGCTATTTCCTTGTTCTGGTAGCTTATAAATTCGAAAGCTGAATAAATAATGTAAGAAAATAGAAGTCAGACCTGTTTAAGGATGGGGCCACCACGTTTCCTACAAACACGCACCTGTTAAGGGTATGCTTACGTAGTATTTTGGAGCCACGGGTGCAAGTCTGCCAGCCTGGGTCAACCGACTTGGGCTAGCAGGGTCACGCCAGCACTCGAAAAATAGCTCTGCAGACAGCACTTTGAAGTTGTGGGTGAAGCTCAGGCTGTGACTTCAAAGCACTGTCTACACAGCTAGTTCTAGAGAGCTAGCCCAAGCCCCACTAGCAGGTTAGGTCTGTTGACCTGGCCTAGTCGGCTCACTCCAGTGGGCTCCAAAATGCTGTGAAGACATACCCTCTATTAGTCCTCATTCATATTGGCAATCTCACTGCACTGCTGCTCTGTCTGTACATAGCGCCAAGGAGCATCTGCATAGGGCTCAAATGCCATGGATGCACCTGACTGCGTGAGTTATCCAGGCAGTGAAAAATCCATGCAGGGGAACTCCTCACCCTATAGGACACCTGGACAAGGTCTCCACATATTGTCATACGGAGAAATGGGGCAAGTGCATGGGTTGAGGTCATGGCCAAAGGGGTCACGCACAGTGTTAATCCACAAGCGCCAAGCTCCACGGTGCAGGAGCGCAGTGGGCTGCAGCCTCTGAACACCCATCAGCTAGTACCTTGCAGTAACCAACCAGAAGCTAGCTATGCAAGTTTGTTTCAGGACTTAAGACAATCTCTATTAGAAGTTAGGATGAAATTTTAATGGGGGACATGCTTGTCAACTGTGGTATTTCTGCCACCATCTTCTGTAGCATCTGGTACTGGCCACTGTTGAGTACAGGAGACTAAACTCGACGGGCCAGGGGTCTGATCCAGTGTGATAATTCCTATGTTGAAATCATTTAAGAGTTCTTTCTTCAGCTGCTCTTTGCTTCAGAGCAATTTCTGCAGAATAAAACCCCTTTAATAGGATTTGGCCCTATGTAAGGAAGACGCAAAGGACCCTATCATAACCTCCTCCAATAAGGCTCACAGAAGGACTGTTTCATGGCAGGACTCAGGAGATGCTGAAAAGTTCACCTCAGAGTTTCCGCCGAATGCTACACACAAAGGGAGAGGTTTATGGAACTGCAAGGGAAGTAGGGACCACTCTCCCTCACTATGTATGTATTGGTGACTCTCCCATACGGGGATGATAGGCCAGTGCCAATAAGGGCCAGGGTTAATGTGCTGTGAACCTATAATAAGCAAGTATCAGAGGGGTAGCTGTGTTAGTCTGGATCTGTAAAAGCAGCAAAGAGTCCTGTGGCACCTTATAGACCAACAGACGTATTGGAGCATAAGCTTTCGTGGGTGAATACCCACTTCGTCGGATGCATGTCACATGTCTCGTGTCCGACGAAGTGGGTATTCACCCACGAAAGCTTATGCTCCAATACGTCTGTTAGTGGCAAAGAGTCCTGTGGCACCTTATAGACAACAGACGTATTGGAGCATAAGCTTCCGTGGGTGAATACCCACTTCGTCGGACACGAGACATGTGACATGCATCCGACGAAGTGGGTATTCACCCACGGAAGCTTATGCTCCAATACGTCTGTTAGTGGCAAAGAGTCCTGTGGCACTTTATAGACAACAGACATATTGGAGCATAAGCTTCCGTGGGTGAATACCCACTTCGTTGGAGGCATGTCACATGTCTCATGTGTCCGACGAAGTGGGTATTCACCCACGGAAGCTTATGCTCCACTACGTCTGTTAGTGGCAAAGAGTCCTGTGGCACCTTATAGACAACAGACGTATTGGAGTATAAGCTTCCGTGGGTGAATACCCACTTCGTCAGATGCATGTCACATGTCTCATGTGTCCGACGAAGTGGGTATTCACCCACGAAAGCTTATGCTCCAATACGTCTGTTGGTCTATAAGGTGCCACAGGACTCTTTGCCACTATAATAAACAGGCTTTGATAACCATGTGAGATACAGAATCCCTTCTATACCTTATAGCACAGAGGAGGGAAGGAATGAGGGAGGGAAAACTTGAGAATAGTGTCTAAGTAGATGGTCATTAGCAATTACATAAATCTATTTTATTTGTTCTTATATTGGAAAACCCAATGAACCATCATTCATGTACCCTGTGACTCAGGGACACCTTAGTGCCAACTGGCAGAGGGCACAGGGTTTTGCAGGGATGCCTTGCATCAGATATTTGCAGGCTCACAGAACCTGGCAAGAATAGGGCTGGCATGCAAAATCCATACACATTCCTCAGAAAGGCTAGGAACAGGACACTCACACAAACACATTCCAGAAGGGTGGTACCAGAACACCCCGATACCAGGTATGGTACAAACACTCCCCACGAAGATAACAAGAACACACTGACCCTCCTAAAGGTAAGGTCAGGATGAGAGTATGATGAATAGAGATATTTTGATCAAATAAATATGTACAAGGTAAGGAGCAGTAACTAATCACATCAGAGGGTCAATAAGTAACTTGTTTGTTTGGTGTATAAAATGAAGCCTCAATGGGAGTGTCTCTGCCTGGCCTAGGGAGGAATGGAAAATCCCACCGTTCACTGAGCTTGTCCACTGTTACAGTCATACATGTATTAGTGGTCCAGTAGAGTCTGCGGGATACTAGTATCATGCTTCGTCAATCTGGCTGGGTGCCTTCGGATCTTAACGGATCTTGTGGTCATTGGGTGCCAGCTATCTGCGCAGAGCTGGGATGGCATACAGAGGGAACACACGCGACCAAACATCTAACAACAGCATGTAAGATCTCTGCCAAGAGCCAGTAGCCCATTGGTCATCATAATTATTGTGAAATGTATGTACACAAAATGTTTAAGGAGTTATGTATCTATATTGAAAGTTATGTTCTTTAGCTCTTGGAGGTGAGGCAAGTCACCAGGAGGTGACATACCTCGGACAGGTTCCTTTCAGGCAGGAGATAACTGACACCTATCTCCCTGCCTGCTCATACGTACATTGTCCACCTCACAGTGGAAGTCTGTTTGCATACTGAAGCTGATGTGAATCCAGAGATGGCCAAACTGATGAGAAAAACCACACGGGGAAAAAAAAAAATCAGCAGAGGGGAGGAGGTCCTGTTTATGAATATGGATAAAGGATTGTTCTGATATATCTAGGGGTACCAGAAGACACCCAGGACCCTTCACCGAGGAGGCAGGCCGACAACTTCTTGTGCCTCCTGAAAGAGGTGTCACAGCCAGTCTCGCTGCAAAGTGCTGGTGAGCAATACTTAATTAGACGTGACAGTATCTTGTTAATTAAGCCTAGACTCTAGAATGCCTGCTATGATTTTATTTTAGATGTAACCATTTGTTTCTAATACTTCTACCGGCAGTTACTTGAATCTCTATTCTTTGTTAAATAAACATATATTTGATTTCTCTCATATTTAAGTGCTGAGGCTGTGATCTGAGGTGGAACTGGTCAGATGGGTTGTACTGTATCTTTGGATCTGTGAATACTGTGATTGTCCAGGGGATCAGGGGCTGGAGATGCTCAGCGGGCTCAGGGGCTGGAGGGGACCTTTTGCTAAGCTGTAGAGGGAGAGCAGAGCCTGCGTAAACCAGAGGGGAGTGCTTGTGTTACCCAGGGCTGGTGGGGTTGAGGAGCTGACCCACGGCAGGCACAGACGAAGCTTCCTCACATTAAGAGCAGGTGGTAGTGAGGTGCCTCACAGTCCTTAGTATCCCCACACAACATCACATCCTCCTTTCCTAATTAAAGTTTTAAAAATTAAAATTGACTAATAAGAAAATAAATCTGATAATGTCCCCAAACTGTTCAGTAGAGATGGGCCCCATTTGTAACATTCAGATCTGGACTCTAAACTGCTCCTAAGAAGACTTCAGCACTTGGCTTTTCACTTTTAATACTAGCCCTGTAAAAAGGGGGCAGCAACTGGTGAAACCTGGCATGTATGCAGGGGGATTATTAGTCTGCCTGACCCACTCAAAGCCATCTTAGAGCTAGATACGCAAAAGTGGCTCTTCATTTTAAAATGGAGAGTCAACCAGCAAAAGAGCTACGTGTGTAGGGTACAGAGTGTGCAGAACTTCCCACAATTCCACACTGTGCGGCTCTCCAGAAGAGTAGGGATTGTTGTAGGAGAAAAGACAGACACAACAAATAGCAATCATTGTAAAGTGTTGTACATATGTTCAGGCGTTCAGATGCTTCTGTTTAGTTAAGAATCACATGTATCCTGTCAGCAGTGACACCGTTTTTCACTTTCAATGTGTGCAGTGCACCCAACTGTACTCTCAGATCCATTGAAAACCATGACCACTGTGCTACATAAAGATTTCAGCTAGAAGCGCTCTATGAAAAAAATAGACACTTATATTAAACACTTCTCATGCTTGTAATACAAAAAGCCATCTTGTTTATAGTGTTCCAAGTGAGCCCTTTTGTTAGAGATACTGTAATGGATTTGCTAAAACAGTTGACAGTGTTATTGTTAACCCTATTAATCAATCTGTAGGGATTTCCATCTGGGAGCCGTGTCCAACTATGCCTCAAGTGGAATGAATTTCTTATTTGACTTGTTCTTTCAGGGCCCAGTCCTGCTTCCATTGAAGTAAATGGTGAACCTTCCATTGACTTCAGTGGGTCAAGTTCAGGTCCTAATCAACTAATGGCAGGCATCTCTTCAGAAAGGAAACTCTTGCACAATGAATGTTGGATTAACAGTCTCTTTTTTCCCCCACTCGGGAATGATCTCATTTGGCTTCAATCGCCATTGGCCACAATGAAGGAAAGCATCTAACCATGTGCTGAGTTTTCAGCATTGAGTTCAATGTGACTCAAGCACATGCTTAAAGTTAAATATGTGCTTAAGTGCTTTCCTGAATAGAGGATCCATGTTTTGTCATATTATTGAAAGCTTAAAATATTAAATATTATGGAGTATCAAGAGTATATACAGCTCTTTACAAAAAACCAAAAGTACATTATGCAATGAGATTCCTTCCCCAAAAACTAAGACTAAAGGTAAAATCCTGCCTACCTTATTAATTGGCTAGAGTGGGAATTTTGTATGGCTAAGCACTGAGTAATGACTGCAGGATTTGGCCCTAAAATACATAGGGAGAATGTATATCTTGTCAGGATTTACAATAAGACCTTGATAACATTCTTGGATCTCAAAGTCTGACATCTAGTGCTCTAATATTACAGAATTATGGTAATACATAATAAGCTACTGTTACAATTTACTTGTTTCCACAAATTTTCAATATTTGAAAAACCAGCTCCAAGCTGAAGTCACATTCGAGGGATGTGTGTGTGTGAGAGAGAGACTTTCCTATGGATTGCTGATGTTTATGTTATCTAGGATTTGTGTTCTAAACGTTCTTCTGATGGTGTGGAGATTGTGGGAGATTTTGGCATTTTTTTATGAATATTATGTGTGACTGGGTTTACCTACCTACTTCTGTACTGTGGGCTACATGGACTCAAAGGCTTAACTTCCACCTGAAGATCTCCACCCAGGAGACCAGGAAGAGAGACAATGATGTGGATTAACTCAGTACTTCACCAAGAGATAAAGTACTGCTTCCAACCTAACTGGGCAGACACCCCTGGCTTGGGACAAGAGAGGGGGAATTTCTGAGTCAGGAAAGTTGAAACAAAAGGATCTGATTCTATTAAAAAGCAGCCCTGACAAATGATAGAGGGGATTTTGGAAGAGACGCTGGCAGGGGCAGGGGCCGTGAGGGGGTCAGAGGTAGGATCCCAGGTGTTCTTTCAACCAGACGCTGAATGCTGCCTGAGTGAAGTAGGGACAGGACTGCTTAACTAAGCAAGGAGAAGCTAAGAGGTTATGTAAGATTCATGCATATAGGTCTTCTTTGTTATTTATCTCTGGCTGCTGTGTTTCTGTTGACAAATACTTTGCTTCTGGAGAAGTCTGAACTGCATACACTTTCTCCTTACAAAGCTCTTGAGAGAAATCTCCTGCAGGGAACCAAGGCAAATTGTCCCTGCTGGAGGGGCCACAGCATGAAATAGGGGTGCTAAAACCTAGGGACCCAGTCTGGGAGTGGCAAAGTCACAGGACTCCCCCTTGAGTGAAGGGGTGGCTCAGGGCCTAGCAGCAGGACAACTGCGCTCACAAGAGATTACAGAAAGGTCCAAGCATAGCACACTCTATGAGCCACTATTTTTGTGTTTTTACAATCTAGAGTTTGTATTCTAAAAGTTCTAAGTTAGGCAATATTATGGAACTAATCCTGCTCCCATTGAAATCAATGAGAGTTTTCTCATTGGTTTCAATGGAAGCTGGGTCCTAAAACTGCATTGATTTATCTAAAGGCAAATAATCATTTCTCTTAAACTCATCAGGTAGTTTACTGAGAAATAAGGGAGGGCAATATGTTTGTGTGCACTTAGATGGTCATGTTCAAGGGAGTTCAATCTTTTAGCAACTCTTCATAATTTAACTGATCTGATTCTCAGCTCTTGAACAATACTAGGGACTGAAATGGAAGCACTTACTGCTAAGCCAAGTGCATGCTTGCTACCATGAATAGTCCTATTGAATGGGACAGCTCATGGTAGTAAGCATTGTGTCCAGTAGTAAGTATCTGCAAGACTGGGCCCTGAGTCAGCAGTCTGCACTAGATAGTAATTCTTTGTCCTTGTTCCTTACCCCTACATAAGAATCAAGCAAGTCAATAATAGCCTCCTGCCAACAAAAGGCAGGGGTAGTTACACCCTGTCACAGGGTGTCAGGTCATGTGTTGTCAAAAGAAAGGGCAGAGGCTATACCGCAGCCAGTTAGGTCCTATGCTGATGACCCTTACCATGAAATGTGGTAGTACAGACTAGTGGCCAGAGTCAATAAAGTGGCCCTTCTGCTCAGGGCAGTGTGGCCCAATGGCCAGAATCAATAAAGCAGTTCTTCCATTCAGGGCAGCATGGCTCAATGACCAGACTCAATAAAGAAGCACCCATTTGTGGGATTGCATGGCCTATTGGAGAACTGGGGTGCCACTCGGGGGGTGTGGCACCAAGGGTAGGGGCACTCAGGCCCTCCCTGCTCCTCTGAGCCCCAGCCCAGGGCCCTGGCAGTAGCAGGGTTACTCACCACTGTGTCAGCAGAAAACCTCCTGAAACACGCTGACTGGTTCTCCAGTTCACCCACTGGAGCAAAGTCTAAGGCCCCTAAACTGCTTCCTACCCTGTCTTTGCTGGCAATGGTCCATGGTTCTCACAGATCTCCAGGGTCCTCAAGCAGTGTACTGACAACTCGGCTTCCTCTCTGGGCTTGTCAGGCCATCTGGTATCCATCTGGGGCTCTGCGTGCCTTGGCTCTGGGGTCAAGGCCTGTAGCAACTCCCTGGAGAGAGCCTGCAGTCTGCATCCTCTCCCTTCAGAAGCCTGCCCAGACTGAGCTGGGCCACTTCCTTTTAGATCTTACCTCCAGGCTGAGCATGCCCAGCAGAGATGAAGGGGCACGGCTTCCTCAACCTACAGTGCACATTAACCCTTGTGGGGCCAGGGCAGGGTAGGAATACCCCGTCACATTGCTCTACAAGCAACACTGATCGATTCAAACGGTGAGAAGCAAGACTGTCTGCTATTCTAGGAAATGGAGAATAAATTAAACACAGAGCACACAATCTTAAATGAAGAACCCAGTCAAGCTAGTATAAAGTAATGATTATGGGCCCTACTGTGCCATTGATGTTAAGCAGAGATCTGCTTAAAATTGAGGCACAGTATAGGCCTATGAATTTACTTTGGATTGTTAAAGCAAACAAGTAGATAGATGTTAGGCCTTTTAAAGAATCAAAGATAGATTCTAATCACTATTTGGTATAATTGTTCCTTATCTTCCTACCATACATATAGGGTCTTTTATATATATTAGCAAACAAACCCTATGCTTAGCGACAGTTTAGACCAAGAGTGGGCAAACTTTTTGGCCCAAGGGCCACATCTGGGTATGGAAATTGTATGGTGGGCCATGAATGCTCTCAAAATTGGGGGTTGAGGTGTGGGAGGGGGTGAGGACATCAGCTGGGGGTGTGGGCTCGGGGGTGAAGCTGGGGATGAGGGGTTGGGGGTGCAGGAGGGTGCTCTGGGCTGGAACCGAGGGGTTTGGAAGGTGGGAGGGGGATCAGGGATAGGGCAGGAGGTTGGGGCGCAGGAGGGGATCAGAGGTGCAGGCTCTGGGCAGTGCTTACCTCAAGAAGCTCGCGGAAGCAGCAGCATGCTCCGCTCCAGTTCCTATACAGAGGCATGGCCAGGTGGCTCTCTGTGCTGCCCTGTCTGCAGGCGCCGCCCATGCAGCTCCCATTGGCCATGGTTCCTGGCCAGTGGGAGCTGCGGGGGAAGAGCTTGGGGTGGGGGCAGCATGCAGCACCCCCTGGCTGCCTTTATACATAGGAGCCAGAGGGGGGACATGCCGCTGCTTCCGGGAGCCATGCAGAGCCATGGCACACATGGAGCGGGGCAAGTCCCTGACCCCACTCCCCGGCTGGAACTCAAGGGCTGGATTAAAACGTCTAAAGGGCCAGATGTGGCCCCTGGGCCATAGTTTGCCCGCCCCTGGTTTAAACTGTAAGAGGACACTCGCCATTCATCCAAAACCTTAAAAAAATGGAAATAACTTAATAGGAAAGATAACATGCTCCAGTGCTCCATAAGGCTTTCACTTCCATCCACAGCAGACTCCCAAAGCAATACAGACCCCAGCTTCAAACTTGCACTAACCCAAAATCTTACCAGTGACCTCGTGTGCTTTTGTAACAACAGATCAGCACATCTGACTGTCACACATTCTATGGGGCAGTTATTGTGCCTTAACGCTGTTAAGCTTTTGCAGTCAAGTGCATCTCACATTAAAATCCACGTGGCTGTGTTTATTTTAAAGGATGGAACTCCAGCTA
Organism: Eretmochelys imbricata; assembly: GCF_965152235.1. NCBI lineage: Eukaryota > Metazoa > Chordata > Testudines > Cheloniidae > Eretmochelys > Eretmochelys imbricata. The sequence goes on from NC_135575.1 coordinate 93,074,937, forward strand.
CACTCAAGCCTCAGAACAGTGCTAAATGGCAAACCACTGGCTCTATAGACGTGCATGGTATGTGATTTTCAAACACATTATGTGGCTCTCACCAGTAGAAGCAGGCTCATGGGATAATAGATTCATGAAGATTAAGCCATTTTTAAATTATCCAACCACAAAAAGGTATTGAAAAAAATGCGAACAGCATGAATATAACTGCTTTCTCATGAATGGATCATTCAAATATAATTTCAGCTTGGTGCAAAACTCAATTCAGTCTGAACTATAGACCCAGGACCAGTGCAATGGCTATTATCATTGTCTTACTTTTGTTTTTCCCCTTTTATCCCAAACATTCAGAGTTCTTTACATACTTGCTCTAAATGTATTTTCCACTATATCTGCCCACTGAGGTAAATATTTATTGTTTCAATTATTCATAATGCCAGTGTTAGCTAGGTCATCCTAGAACTTGGGAAATGTACATAGAAGAATTACCAACTTACAACTAAATTTTAACAAGCTTTCTGTGAGAGAAGAAGTCCCCCCCACACTCCAAACAAAAGCTACACACTCAGAGTTCAAAAATCACCATTCCTGAGACCTGGATTATTGATACAAAGGTCATTCCCAATAACACTTACATGAAACACCAGTCTATGACTTCACCCCAGCCGAAATTTTCTCCTCAAGCTTGGCTGCTCCTAAGGTTCTTTCTGTCAGACTCTGCCTCTTCCAAGCCCTAGTTTCCTCTTTCCTGAGGGGTAGTCCACTACCCTTATAACTGGCTGGGTAACAAGCCAGCTGCTCCCATGAGTCCGCAAAAAAGCTCAGTACCTTCCCAGGAGAGCGGGAAACCGATAACAGCAGGAGGTGTTTCAGGCAGACAGTGCCAGCCTGCTGCACTTTCCCACACAATTAAACAACATTTTCAGAAGTGCGTGTGCTAAACTGTGCACACGCTGTTGTGTGCAAGCAAACCTCAATGTGCTGTGCACACACAAGCCCTGACAAATCAGGGTTTGTTTGTGCATCCAGTGGTGTCTGCACAATCTCATGTACGGCACACACTTTGGAATATTTGCTCCCAAGCTTTGAGCTGAGAACAAGCATGAAACATTACAAACAAATCTCTACTTTAACAGAGTTCTGAGTGCTTGAAAAGGGGCCTCTAATGCAAGTGTCTTCTTAGTCACTCTAAACATTACTTTCATGATGCTACAGTATATTTGAAAGACATTTACTGATCAGCATCCCTGTGATTAAAGTGCAAGATTACACTCTTTAAAATCTTTGCTAATGTGCTATTCCAGAGCTATGACCATGCAGTCATTCTATCAAAGAAACCATAATGTTCCACAAAATAAAGAGCCAAGAGTGTTAGGGCATCCAAGGAAGACCACACAAGATTACTTTATTAAGGCTGAAATGGGTTACCTTTGTGCCATTCCCACTCTCATTTACAATCATTGCCACTAGAATGGATTCATGTTGTGCCATTTTCTGCTCTGGTTACAATAAGAATGAAGTTTTTTAATCCACATAGATTCTTTGACTGGTTGAGCATTCCCACTCTCCCTTTGATACAGCTTTGGCAGGTTGGAATAGTGAAATTGTCGGTGGATCAAAATACACACTTCGTAGGAAAAAGTTTTGATCTCCATTTTCTGTCTTTAGTCTTCACCTTTTGCCTTCACCCTACCCCCAAAAGAGGTCCAGGATGGAACCAAGACAAGCACTCACAACTACCTTGGCCTAACCCTTAAAACTGCAAAACACTTTTTTCCTCCCATTTAACTTCCAATTGAAGTTATTCGCTCTCTCCACTAGGTGGCACCAGTTCAAGAAAGGAAGTCTCCTTCAAACCCAAACTATTCCCATGAAACTACTAATCCCCAAACACTCCCAGCTGAGCAGCTCATCTCTTGCCTACCCACTCCTTGTATCAGTGCCACAGCCCAGTCCTGGATCCCTGGCCACATTCTGGTTGTCACTCCTACATGCCTGCCAATATCTTCTGGCAAAAAAAGCCTGAATTGCAAATTTGCATACATTTCAGATCTTTGCATAAAGCCAGGCATAAGCCATCTGAGGCACATGATTTCCTGTTTTACAGCTACGGTAGAACAACCCTCAGCATGGGGAAAGAATTTCACTCACTTGTGGGGAGTTCTGAGTGTTTGACAGAGGGCATACGCACGGCACCAATCCAACAAATAAATCAAAGAAACTTCCATTACACGTTTCCAACACTGATCCTACTTTTGTTCACAGTGAAAAGTTGTAAGAGAGTGGAAGGGGGAGGAATTCCTCTGAGCTAGGGTGGCCAGTGCCCAGTTTTCAACTGGAAAGTCTGGTCAAAAAGGGGACCTAACCATGTCCGGTCAGATCTACTGACTGGACACCCAAAGTTCAGCTACTGCCAGTGGGGGAAGCGGGGAGATGCTGGACATCACCTGCTCCAGCCCCTACTCAGCCAGGGCCACCTCCTACCTGCATCGGGCAGCTGCAACTCCCAGACCCTGCTCCGCAGGCGAGTCCCTCCTGATCAGGGCAAGAGTGGGAGAGGAAAAGCATTGAGCGATGGCGGGGGAGGGAGAAGAGGAGTGGACGGGGGCAGGGCCTCAGGGGACAAGGCAGGGCAGGGCCTTGAGGGAAGAGGTGGGGCAGGAGTGGAGCCTCAGGGAGAAGAGGTGGGGTAGGGGAGGTTCTAGCACTCCTGCTGTAGTGTCCAGTTTTCAGATATGAAGTTGGCAGCCTTATTCTGAGCACCACCCTGATCTTATTTCTTACCCAGTGAGTCCCCAGAATGGCAAAAGGAAACACAGAAAGTCAAATCAGTTAAACTGATTCTTTACTGATCTTCTTAGGAAGCCTGCAGGTGACATCTTAAGGTTGAATACTGGAAAGTCAAGGATCCAAAATATACATCCTATTTTTTCTCTTGCAAAAGTATTTGTTTTCTGATCTTGGGGGCCAACCTGAAAAATTCCAAGGTTCCTCCATGCAGTTCTCACCACAGATTTAAAACTTGAATAAAATTCAGTGAGAAATCTGAGAGATACAGGGATTGGGGGGCATATTTGTTTAGAATTGTGTCTTTTCAGAGAGTCTGGAGAATCTGGTCATGAATAATCCAAATTATGAGACGAGCCAAGGGACCAAGAGATAGCTTTGAAATATTTTAGTTTCAGGGATGTTCCCTTTGAAATCCTTTTGGATTTCATGTCAAAATCCCTCACATATCTTGAGCAACTTCCCTTAGAAAAAACTGCAGATTGCTTGAGCTTCCCTGTGGATGCATAGAAAGGACTAAACGCAAAGTCAACAGGAAGAAACCAGTAGGCTAAGCATTTGTGTGCCCCAAAGACACCTCTTACTGTATGGATGAAAGCAGGAGTGACCCTAGCTATTTTGTTGGCCAAAGCAGAATATGTTTTTGACATCCCCCTTCAACGGGCAAGAGAAAACAAAAATAAGAAAACACCAACCCATCATTACCGAGCAAGAACAGCTAGCCAATCAGAGCAGAACACAAAAAATACCATGTGGCACATCAATCCTGCCCCACCTGCAAGCTGACACCCAAGGAGACACCACGCTGTTCATCTGTCCTAGAACCAGCTCTGGTTGTATGGTCCCTCTTCATCGTTGCAGGCTGGGATCCCTAGGCCATCTCCTGAACAAATTCCACATACCCCCCATATGGTACATCAGTTTCTTAGCTTCTGGCACTGCATCACCCTGCTGGTAGTCCCTGTGCCACAGTCTGAGCTGAAGTCTCCATCCATGGCCATCGCAGAGCATGCCTGCCCTGTGATGCCTCCTGCTGATCTAGTGCAGTGCTGCGGGCACCCCCGTCTCAGCTTTCTGTCTCTCAGAACCCTTTCAGAACGCCACAGAGTCCAATGGACTATAACACAAAAATCCCCGGCTGGAGTTCCACTTAATTAAATCTAAATAACCTTGAAATTAAGTCCCTCCCCTTGGGGCTTATGGTCTTTGGGAGCTCCTCTCTCTCTTAGGAGACCTTCTTTCTATGAGCATCCCCTTGTAACTGAGCCCTGATGGCTTTCTATCAGGCCCAGGTGTCCATTATTCAATCAACTGCCGAGATGGGCTCATTCCCCTTAAATTAGCTCCCCAGGAGCAGTCTGAGGTTAGACTCCCTTTAAAGGGGCCAACAATCCCATGACACTGGCATACAAGGTCAGTTACAGAAGCTACATTTACACTGAGGAATTTTTTAAATGACCTCACCTTTCTTCTAGCACCCAGGCAGCTGTATGGGTGCCAGCAACAGTGGAAGTGCTAATTTTGACCAGCCACTGACATTTTTCTAACTGCAACGTAAAATCCTGCTTAATGCGGATCTAGACTATTTAGTGGTAAAAATGCCAGGGAATACTAGTGCTCCCACCCTTAGCACTGATGGAGCTACAGCATGGCTAGAGCAACATGCTGTATAAATAAAGAATAAAATAGAATAGGAATAAAGAAGACTACGGAGAAGTATCTTCTGCTTCCATGCAACATTCAGGAAACAGGACCGAGCCAAAGGCCCAGGACCTAGCCGGGTGACACACAGCTAAGCCCAGGCAGTCTGTTTTCTCCAAGATTCATTCCCACTATCTTTTCTGAACTAGTTATTTTACAAGCTTTTTGGCCTTCTCTTGTCCAGCCCTTTCCCCTGGGATAGCCTTCCCCTCGCCGCTCATACACAGGCATCCCCTTTATACGTGTCCCTGCTGACCACAGGCAAAACACGCTCCTCCCTTTCCTGTTCTCCTCACAGGGTGGACTTTTGGGGGCTTTCTCCTCTTCCTGCCTTCTATTTCCCCTTTTCTCGTTTTCTGTTATGGCTCTCCACACTCCCCCTGTATCAGGGATGGTCAGCTTATGCAGTCTATCACAGTCTTATAAACTGCGTGTGACCGCATTCTCCACCAGATTGCCACCTGATAGGCTAATTGGCCCCTCTGGCCTGCTTTAACCCTTTCAAGAAAAGTGTGGGGAGGACACACCATCACAGACGGAGCTGGGGGAAGAAGTCAATGCATGTTGACTCTTTTTTCTTGTAGTCACCACCAGCAGCATATTTTCCTTAAAGGTCTGTTTTTTTCTGTAAGTGCAAGCTTCCCAGGCTGACATAATTAACAGGGTGCCGTGTTTTCAAACAGAAAGACGTTGACAATTTATCATAAACTGACAAAACTTTTATAGACCAACTGCTTGGTTAGATAACCTAGGGAAGTCTGACTTTTCTAAGGGAAGCCACTGAATTTCATCTTAGCCTAAGAAAAGTTTGAAACTTGAGAGCTACTTTGTTCACAAATAAATGGCATCAATGATTGTTTACATTGTAACTAAGTAGCAAATTTTAAAAAAACTCGACAACTTAATTGCAATTTGACAGCTATAAGTAAAACCGCAATGGACTAAACTGGCAAAATCAATCAAACTGGCTCGCTGTACACTGCATAAGCCCATTCAGTATTGGATTAATTACAAAAGACAAATCAGTAAAAGCAGGATTTTATAAGAAAAGAACAAAGCATGAAAAAAAGTAGCTGCCTTCAGATCTTTCCTAATGACAGGAGTATTTTAATATATAATCCTGTCAGGGCTAACATCTGCTTATCTGTGAAATATTGACAGATCCTTCTACTTGGAAAAACTAGTAAGTGCTGCCTGTTGTCCATTAACTCATTGAAATCAATGCCCCATTTGACAAATAAAAAGAGTTGGAGACAGAAAATCCAAATTATAGTATGGAAAGAATCACATTAGAAAATATTAAAATTGGGATTGCTGCCATCCATCATAATTCATGTGTTTCTCTGGTACTATCCTAACCACACATAAAGAACCAGAAATTGCTTTTTCTAATCCAGGCAATCCTTACTCTTGCAAATAGTTCCTTTGAATCCAATGGAATTACTTGTGTGGCTAAGAACTACTCTGTATACACTAGTCAAGATTTTTTCTTTCTCATCCTATATTACACTATTTTTAATACTTTGATGTAAAGCAACATGGGATTCTAACTTCATTCCCTGTCTCTCCATTTCACAACCTTCATCAAAAGCCTTCTAGGTGAATTGCAAAGGAAAATAAGTGATACATTTTGTACCTTTGGCTGCTCCTTTATATATATATATATATATATAAAGATGGAGTCATAAAATTAAACAAGATGGGGTAGGGTTTCCTACCTCTTTTTCTTTAGTAATATCAAGAATATTAAGCCTCGATTTCTCTGTATTTGATGGCGGGCCAATTTGGAGAATTGGAGAATGGTTGTAGGACAGTGACATTACAGTAAACTGAAACCTGAGCTGAAATTTTCCCAGCCCTCAGTCATGCTGCCAGACTGTGGATAATTTTGTTGTTTATTTGTTTGTTTGTTTTAATTGCATTATACATGCCTTGCCTTCATATGCATTTTTGACTGAGATGGACTGTGATGGCAGTGTCACTTGCCTCCTCTGCATATTTGCCTATATTTATATCTTAGATTAATACAGTGTTGGTTTTGGGGAAAGCAGTTGCACAAAAAAGGTCTAGATCCAGCTCCCACTGAAGATAATGGAAGGTCTTTTATTGACTTCTTTGTGGTTTTGGTCAGGCCCTTAGAGTAATATGGTCTCTACACAGTGATGTGTAACTTTGATTTAAATCTCATTTGCTCATTCAGACTTTATTCCCTGACTTTAGCAAAGCTATTGACGCGGTCTCCCACAGTATTCTTGACAGCAAGTTAAAGAAGTGTGGGCTGGATGAATGGACTATAAGGTGGATAGAAAGCTGGCTAGATTGTTGGGCTCAATGGGTAGTGATCAATGGCTCCATGTCTAGTTGGCAGCCAGTATCAAGTGGAGTGCCCCAAGGGTCGGTCCTGGGGCCGGTTTTGTTCAATATCTTCATTAATGATCTGGAGGATGGCGCGGATTGTACCCTCAGCAAGTTTGCAGATGACACTAAACTGGGAGGAGAGGTAGATACGCTGGAGGGTGGGGATAGGATACAGAGGGACATAGACAAGTTAGAGGATTGGGCCAAAAGAAATCTGATGAGGTTCAAGTACAAGTACAAGTACAAGTGCAGAGTCCTGCACTTATGATGGAAGAATCCAATGCACCACTACAGACTAGGGACCGAATGGCTCGGCAGCAGTTCTGCAGAAAAAGACCTAGGGGTTAGAGTGGACGAGAAGCTGGATATGAGTCAACAGTGTGCCGTTGTTGCCAAGAAGGCCAATGGCATTTTGGGATGTATATGTAGGGGCATTGCCAGCAGATCAAGGGACATGATCATTCCCCTCTATTCGACATTGGTGAGGCCTCATTTGGAGTTCTGTGTCCAGTTTTGGGCCCCACACTACAAGAAGGATGTGGAAAAATTGGAAAACATCCAGCGGAGGGCAACAAAAATGATTAGGGGACTGGAACACATGACTTATGAGGAGAGGCTGAGGGAACTGGGATTGTTTAGTCTGCGGAAGAGAAGAATGAGGGGGGATTTGATAGCTGCTTTCAAGTACCTGAAAGGGGGTTCCAAAGAGGATGGATCTAGACTGTTCTCAGTGATAGCTGATGACAGAACAAGGAGTAATGGTCTCAAGTTGCAGTGGGGGAGATTTAGGTTGGATATTAGGAAAAACTTTTTCACTAGGGTGGTGAAACACTGGAATGCATTACTTAGGGAGGTGGTGGAATCTCCTTCCTTTGAAGTTTTTAAGGCTAGGCTTGACAAAGCCCTGGCTGGGATGATTTAGTTGGAGATGGGTCCTGCTTTGAGCAGGGGGTTGGACTAGATGACCTCCTGAGGTCCCTTCCAACCCTGATATTCTATGATTCTATGAAGACCTGAAAAGACAAAAAGCAAATGACTATGCTGTGCCACATATTACTCTGAGGCATGTAAGTTGTGAATTGGAATCTATGATTGTTTTTATACATGGAGTTTGCATATGTGCATGTTATGTTGTATTGGGTTGTGAAGGTAGAAGACAAAAACAGATAGAGTAAATGTCTTAAATGTTACTTTTCTGGTATCTTCCCTTTGTTTTAAGGAGCGATTGTGGTCATTCAATTTAGGTAGTATAGAGAAACCCATAGTCCACTGCTCTTCAAATAGTGAAGACAGTTCTCCGACAGGCTCCAGCAAGCCCACCAATGAAAACTGGAAAAGGAAAGTCTTTGAAGAAAATGGGGCATTTTGTTAGTCTGTTTTAAAAATGTACCTTGCCCACATGATAACCTCTTAGCCTCACCAGAAGTAGAACCCTTTCTCCACAACATGCATAGAGCCCTGCACGGATACAAAAATTGTATCCACATCTAATCCATGAACCACAAAAATGGTCCACAGATATCTGCATTCGCATCCATGGATGTGGATATCCACAGATATAAAGTGGATATCTGCAGAGTTGCAGAGCTCTAGTGGTAAAGAACCAGAGAGTTGACCCTGTTCCTCACCTGTATAGCTGATCTTTTCCCCAGCAGGAGGCCAGGCTTCCTATTGCACTGAAATTATTCCAGTTTAAGAAAATATGTGGTGGGGGTGTCAGTGGGACTCCATTGTTTCCTGTTTTCAACATTTCAGTATAAGTGAGGTCAAATGCCATATTTTTAATCTTATTTCACTGTTTTAAAAGATAGACTTATTTCTTGATTAGGCTGAAGAATACCAAGCTAGACAATGAGAGGTTGCAGGCTAGCTGTCTGTCTGCAGGCCAGTACAATAAAGTACCTTTCCTGTTGGGGGCCTGTAGTTTTACTAATATGACATCAGGGGGTACTAGATGGTAGCAATCAAGTGCAATATGCCTTGTTTGTTTAATAGCACCCAAAAAACCACAACTCCTTGTAGGTAAGGTATTTAGCCAGGGCGATTCTGCAGAAAGACTTTTGAGCCTTGTTTTGGCCTGATTTTCTCATCCATTTGCGAACTCCACCCAGGTCCAGTAAAGTGAAGTTGACTGACCTGTCTAGTCCATGTCTGTTAGTTCATTGCTAGCTAGACTCTGACAGAGTAGTAGTGAAATGGCTCTTTCCCAGTGAGACATTAAACTGGGGTCCCTACCACTATCAGCTGTTGGAGATCCCTTTGACTCTTTTCGCAGCCCTGGAAGTGTTATTAACTCGAGTCATGACAAAAGGACACTGAGAGAAACCTGCCTGCCTCAGTACCCGCTGGATTTGAATTAGGAACCAGGTATTCTTAACTTTCTGGGCCACACTGCTGCGCTGTGTTGCACTGGGAACCAGTTCCCTCTTTTCACCTCCGGGGCGGCTGCGTTTCAGGACTAGATTTGCTGTGGGCTGTGGATCAGGCCCCAAATGGAGTTTGTGGATCAGTTTAAACTGGCAAAGTCCCCGAGGGCCTTCCCTCTGGAGCGCTCTCGGGTCACGGTATCAGTATCTCCCTAAGCCCTGCAGAAATCATCAGTGGTCGGTTTCTCTGCAGTGACTTGGAAGAAGAGCTCAGACTAGCCCCGAGCTGAGGTTCATTCCCACCCAGACGGGCCTTAGAAGACACTAACTGCGGGCTTCAGGGAAAGGACCGTAAATCCCCTGCCCAAGCGCAGTGCTCCCCAGTGCGGGCTGCCCCTCTCTGGTGCGCTGAACAGCGCAGCAGATCATTTGCCCGGCATCTAGGAGCCCGAGGCAGGAATACTGAGCCGCTGTTGCTCTCGCGGAGCCGTGCTGGGCGATGATCGGGACTGCAGCCCCTGCATGGACCTGTGCGGAGGAGGAAATGGACAGGACGCGTGTCCCCTGGATCTCCTGCGCCCTGGCCCGGGCCCGTCCGCCCCCTCCCCTCCTCCCAGCTCGGGAAGGTGGCAGAGATCGTCCCGGCAGCTCTTGATCCGTGACAAGGGTGGCTTTAATGCGGGAAGAGGCAATACTGCTCAGGTGGCAGCGCTCCAACGCGGAGATTCGCCTCCCTCCTCCTCATTAACAAAAAAAAAAGGAGGGGGACAAAAACTTTTGCCCACGATTAATATATTCGCGTTTCCTCCCACTTTCCCAATGGGCTACCAGCTGCAGAACTCCTGAATAGCAAGCTTAATTGTGTTTTGTCATGCAGAATGCCGCGGTTTTCTATAGAAGGTTACAAAGGGCCATTGGAAAATTGGGAGTATTTATTTCTTTGCTAAGATGGACTCATTTGCATAGATCACCTCTTCGCCTGCCAGACCCAGGTAGTAGCCCCAAGTCTCCCTGGCCCTCTCCGGCTGCATTGACACACTAGCCACGGCTTCTTGTGTAAGGAGTCATGTCACTTTCACCTGGGGCATACTCCGGAGTGAGGCTGTAGGAAACACGGTACAGTTTGGCTTTAGCACTTTTCCTTTACTGGGCCTGGGTAACACAGAGACTAGCTGGATTTTATTTTCTGTAAGAGTGCTCTCGTGTTATAATAAAACGGAATCGTGTTAATCTTATTAAATTAATCTTCTGACATCTCCTTGTTTTATAGCAAATCAAAGCGATGAGACACTGGGTTAATTGACGAACCCTGGACTCAAAAGGGATTTGCCATTAGAGGCTAATCATACAATCTCTATATGATATAAATAGCATATACTGTGTGGTGTAGATATTCACTGGGAATTACAGCTAATTATTATTTGGGTACCACGCTCCTACTTCTCCCAGTTGATTGACACTGCTGCCTTCAGAATATCTTTTTTCTTGTTTCTTGTTTTGACAGTTTAAATCCAGGTCTATGTGACATAGAAAGCTAATAAAATTCTCATTTCATTGTTAATCTGATTTCATTGCAGTGCAGGTTTTTACCTCACACCTGCGTGGCAGGGTGTAATTTCATTAATAAAAAAAAATCAACATATTCATTGCATGTCTTTTCCCTGATGATATATTGTGAGCAGTGTGAGTTGAAAAAGAGCCATTTATTCCCACCGTGAATGAGTCTGCATGGGTCTGAGACTTCACCTGCCTCCTCAGTCAATTAGGAATGTACCGAAAATTCTACCAGAAAACGAGTTAAATTAACCGTTAGCTAATTTCCTTGTGTCCCTCCTACATAATCCCCCCTTTTCAGTTTGCCCCAGAAATTACCACATGTTGCAAGGTTCAAATAGTGCCTAATGAAACAGTGACTAAATGGTTCTCTCAAACCCGCAGTGGAGCTCTTTAGCTGTGCCTTCAAAGCCTGTGGGTCTGCAGCAGTCGGGGGTCCTCATCTTAAAAAATACTTGTCTTTGGCAGAAAAATCTAACCCGTCAACGGCTTTGCCCGGCGGGTGTAACCTCCCTCTTCCCCACCGCGCACACACACACACTTACTTTAAAACAAGCTGTAACATCTCCAGCTCATTGCACTAGCGCAGAAAAGCTGTCCCTGACCGGGGCCAGAATGCAGATGCTTCCATCAAGCAAAGTGGCACGAGGGAGATGTAGGGGAGAGAGGAAACCCAACAGCAAAAGGGAACAGACAAAGTTCCATGTATTTAAAACGTGGGAAATGTCACAGGGCATAAATAACACGTACAGATTTCCACCCTGGTTTCCCGGATCCTTTCGGGTTTGATCTAAGCATTTGAAATTAGATTTTAAAATGACAAGCTCTTGTTAAATGCCCTTTTATTAATCCACATAAGCATGAAGGGCTGTGACATTTCTCTACTGGATTTTAAGAGCCCACAGACTAAACTTTGAACATGCTCAGTTTTGAGTTTTCAGCCCACCGACAGGCAACTCAAACTTCCTTGTGAAAGGAACGAAACCTTGAATTGGTATATTTTTTTCCTAAATGTACGAGGCTAGAGAAGCTCATTTCCCCCCTGGATTTATAGACTCATGGTGCTGTCTAACGTGCCTTCACTGACGTGTCATCCACTAAATTTCCTTGAGTTCTGTAAGGAAAGCAGAGTCACTTCTTTGAAACGGTGAGGCTAATACAAAGTCATCAAAGCACTATGGTTCTTGTCTTAAAGTGACAACCCTCTTTATTGGGCTGTTTGAAATACGCCCCCTGCTTTTCAATGTCGTTCTATCCATCTTTGTCTACTCTTCAGAAAAGCAGACAATATAAAGCAAAGCCTGGCCAGCTCCCCACGCTCAGGCTTGGGCAGTGCCAACCTCAGCCTTTAAACAGATTGAAATTGTCAGTGCTTCATTAATTTGAAACTAGTTACTTTCCAGAGCACACAGTATACACTTCCGATCTAGTTTGATGCGCTTGCAGTAGTTGAAATCCTCTGGATAATGTTTGATGTGTGTGAGGCACTGAAGGAAGCATGGGACCTAAGCCCTAGAAAGTGGTCAAAGGCTAAGAATAATAAACTTAGTTTGAAAATTGGACTGTACCAAAATACCATAGTGTGGGTTTGAAATAGAACACATGGGAGGAAAGGGTTAGGAATCACATACTGTGTGAAATCAGTATTTGTATTTCAAGGACAAGTAGTGCTCTTTATGTAATCAGCAACACACACACACACACACACACACACACACAGTTTTCTCATAACCCCTTGGGACATTTTATTTATCATTTTTATCTTTTCATAATCATGAGACCATTTCATTCATAAACAATGACAAGATGCAAACAATGCAACTGCACTTTAAAGTCAAGAATTCATCAGGACATTTTAGCTGCAAAGTGTGGGTGGACTACATTGGCTATTAGTGCTGCTATGGGTGAGCCTGGTTCATTCTCACCCAGAAAAAGTGGGCGTACCCATGAGCTTGTTAAAAACAGCCTTTTGCCATAAGAGACTGTGTCCATTTGTTAAAGATCTATTTAAGGTATTTATGTGTAGAATGCTCTTAAGACACATGGCTGGAGTTTCTCCTCCTAAAACTAAGATAACATGAAGAAAGTACATAATATCTTTCACTTAGTTCAGTGCGGAGTGTATCATTATATTTAAAGAAAACAAAACAGAAATGCATTTTAAATGGCCTACTTCCCCTCTCTTTCTTTAGTCATGAATATTAAAGAATGTCTAGATATTCTTGTTAAACTTTACTTTTTCTCTCTTTATTTATATAAAATGTAAATGAAAGTGAGCACCTAAAGTCCTGAATTCAATAATGTAATCTCTCAGTAATGTACTCAGTAACTTGTTTTTGTTTTCCTCAGTACTTCCTCAGGCTAGTGTTGGGATTGTACTTTGAGGGTTCACTGTACTTTGGGGAATTATGGCTTTCCTACATAGTTTTTCCCATTGCAATTATTTCACAGACTACTTTAGAGAGGGTCATCAGGCAGTACATAATGGGCCTGATCCTATAGACCTCAGCCCAACTTCTTAGCTGTAGATGACCACTGCACAGATGTGGGGAGGAGAAGGTAGCTTTTTGGTACCTTTTTAGCATCCTGGATTATGGGGCTGGCCAGTAACTCATCATCCAGTTCCAGCAACCGCTAGAGCTGCCTGAAGGCTGCACTGGGCCACAGGAGCTGTTCAGATAGCCAAAATAGCCAAAACTGAAAAATATTCCTAATGCTCTTCTATGCTGGGTGGGACTGCAAGGAGATGCAGACATTTCAACAGTCTTAACACTCAACTGCCCTTGGTCTCAAAGTGTCTTATTTTAGACTCCATTTTACTATACCTGTATTATGTAGACTACCTCTCTGTTATGATGTCATATCCTCTATATCTGAGATCCTGACTCATGAGACTGAGATTATAGAGAATGGTCTATGTGTCTATGTGTCTATGTGTCAATTAAATGGATTCTACACCCTTTTAAGCCTTCTGGTTAATTTTTTGTTTCCTCTTTGTGGGTCTTTGTCCCATCCTGTGACCCATTTTCTCAGGTTGTAGTTTCTGAGCTTCTCCCCCGGCCTATAACCAGTTTGGGAAGGATCTCTCCCTTTCTTTAGAGGCATGTGAAAAGCCACCACCTTTACAAATTCTTTTCAAGTGCTGCAATCTGTACCCCATCTTCTATGGATTTGCCATTTGAGTGCTTTGGGATCCTTAGATGCAAGACTCTGAATAAGTGGACAGTATTTCATTATCATGATGGGTTTTCTTGTGTTGCTTCTCACAGTTGTGACATTCTTTCAAGGCAAGGCTGGCACCATGCACACCCAGTTTAGGATTGCTCTCCAGGGGAAGAGTTTCAGCTTTCTGCCATGGGGTCTCCCCACTTCCCTGGCAGATATTACTCTCAGAGAGGGGATGCTAATCCACAGTACTAGATTTTTCTCCTTGCAGTGCTGCAACCTGTTTCTCTCCATAACCAATTCTTCACAGTTGGTGAATCTAGTGGCATACTCCTCAGTGGTCTCCATCTTTTTAATGGAGTTTTGTTGGGTTCCATCCATCTATATCTCAATTTCAGGAACTTTACAAGTGCTACAGTCCACACCTATGTCCCCATCTTATCCAATGCCTTGGAAAATACTGTTGTGTCCTCCAAGACTGTAGTGCCATTGTCCCCATTGTAACATATTATTGAGGAGGAATTTCCTGCATAATTTCACACTGGATGATATCAGTCATTCATGGGTGTGTGTATGCTTTACAGGGAGAGACTGTTTCTCTCTTGTTTTTGGTATGCGTGGTGAGGATTTCCAGTGATATCTTAACATATAGGGAACAGTAGTGAGTGCAATAATGAGGAATCAAATAGACAAAAAAGGACACACACACAGAGGATTTTCCAGAAGCAAAATTAAATCTACTTTCATTTTGATGTGATTCAGGAGTGTTTACCCATAACCCACTGGATGCATCTCTTATCATTTGGATACTATGGTCCATGCAGCTGCATATTGTTGAAGATTTGCTTGTGTCCGGTGTATATTTCTTGCCCTCAGGTGAAGTCAGCTGAGAAGTATCTGGTATAGACTCTTCTCAAGGGGAAAAACAAAAAGCTTAAACGATCACCAGTTATTTTATTATCACCCCTATATGAGGCAGATCATCTTGTGTGTAAAGGTGTCTCTACTGTCATTATGAACAGAACTGGCATCAAAACCTATGCATATAACATTTGCCATTATAAGTTGTTTGAAGTTGCTTATAACTTTGCCAGACTTCAGCTGTTCAGGCTGAACTGTTTCATGCTGGTTGTCTGTCTGCCTCGGGCTCTTTTATTTTTTCCTGGAAAGTTTCAGTAAAAATGGTTTGGCCCTTTCTGAGAATGGTTTTAGGGGACATCAGTTGCTTTGACAATGTTAAGACATTCTTACAACTATTTTAATTGAGAAGCCTGAGTGCCTCCATGCTTTGGAGCAGGGACTTGAAATTTGGCAGAAGGATTGCCATGAGTAATGTGCTTTTGGTCCACCCTTTGAAAATCCACCTCAATTCAACTGAGCTATAAGCCCCTGAATATTGTCCTTCGCACATGCTCACAAGATGTTTGTTAGAGTTTGGCAGCTAATTTCTCCCAATGTTCCACCTACACAGAGTATACACCGGTGTAAAGCTAAGCAGGGCTTTTCTTGCAATTGCTCCTCCCAGCTCATGGGGGCACTGCTGTGATACCAGGCACCAGAACGGACAGCTGGGGCTATATCTCCTGTGCTCTCAATGCTCCTGCTGTTAACGCCAAGACAGTGTGAAGGAGAAGGAAGGAGCAGCCAGACTCAAACTCAGAAAAGAGCAGAGATGGAGAGGGAGGAAGTGGCAGGGGCATGCTGGCAGCGGATGGGCACAGAGACAGAAGAGGAAGGCTTGAGGAGACATTAGAAGGAGCAGGGAGAGGGCAGAAGAGTCTGTAATCACAAAAAGCACATTGCACTCTAAAACCTGGAATAAATCTCAGGAGTCCTGAACCCCATCATCCTTCTGCTGTCTAGCAAATACCGATGAAACCCTTAGCAATATGTACCTCTCAGCCCTTTCTAGAAGAAGAATAGCTTACTACTGCTACCATAGTTACTCCATCAGTTAAAGTGGTAGAAGTCTGTGCTGTGGACCTAAAAGTTGCAACTTTGCAAATGATAGTCATAGGGCTCACTATGGCTCCACAAGATGGAGTTTCTGTTTTTCCATTTGGATTTTTAGAAAAAAGGAAATTACATTTAAAAAGACTATGTTAAAAGGAAATTGAGGTTGCAAAGTCAAACACTCAAAAATTAGGAAAGGTTAGTATTAAGGTTGCTTGTGCAAATTTTATTTTCCCCCATTGTGCATACACATCATGATATAGTCTGTAATGACATCATCACAGGTCCCTGCCTCATTCAGTGTGCAGAATGGACAGTGTTCAAGGAACGAATCAGAGCAGGTAAGTGAATGAGATTGTTGTCTGTAGGACTTTTGCCTCATTTGTTGCAGAAGCTGGAAGGCATGTAGTGAATGAGGCAAAAGGGAAGAGGAGGGAATGGTCTTGTGGTTAAGAAAGTTGAAAATACTACCCTGCAGAACTGGATTCTGCTCCTGCTTCTGCCACAGATTTGATGCAATGCTGGGCAAGTCACCTAAATTAAATTTTTCACAGTTGGCCACTAACTATTTGTTCTTTATTTTCTCAGTGCCCAATATGGGACACCTGTGGCCTGCTTTGCAGAAAGGCTGAGCTGCACAAATACAATTGCAGGAAATAGGAACTGTGCTTTGAATATATAAAGTGCTTAAAAATGCAAATCACTCTAAAAAATTCAAGCCCTTTGTGTCTCACGTTGGGCACCCAAAATTAGTGGACACCTTTGACAATTTGGGCCTTAATCTCTCTCTGTGTCTCGCCTCTCTGTCTATAAAAATACCCCTTATTCTCACAGGGGTGTTGTGAAGATACATTCATCCATTTTTTTGAAGCACTCCGTGTGATGATGAGCACCAAAGAAAAGCCCATGAGAAAAGTAATTCTTTATTCAGGGCAGAGTTTGGAGGGTGTGTAAATAAGGCCTGGGACCACACATTGACTAATGAAGACGAAAAGAAATATTGAATAGCTACCCATTCAGTGAGCACCACCCATCCTGTGCACTGAATAAGGCAGGGATTCTGTGGAAAAAATAGTATGTGATCATGTAATTAAAGACTGTATCATGATACAGATGCTCCGGGGGCATGTATTAAGGCTGCACAGACAATCTTAATTCTGGCTTTTCCTAACATTTGAGTGCTGACTTTGCAACCTTAAGGTACTTTTAATGTGGCAGAGGGGAGGGAAGGGGTGTTAAATGTAATTGTATGTATAGTTTGTTTAAAATTGTAGCTAATCCACTGCACTGGGACTCAGGAGAGTTGGGTTGAATTCGCAGCTCTGCCCCTAATGTCCTTTGTGACCTGGGACAAGCCCTGTTCCTGTGCCTCAGTTCCTGGGCTATAAAATGGAGATAATGCAATGTTCCAGTTTCTCAGAGGTATTCTAAGGAAACAAATAATTAGGGTTCTGCCAAGGCACCTCCTCTACCTTGCAGGGCTCAGCACTTCCCCCTCTGGTGGTGGGAGGCCTGGAATAAATCAGTCCCACTCCAGCCAGTGTTTATCTTCCCACTTCGGGTTTATTTCTCAACATTTTCCAGATAGGCCTCCGGGCAGGCCCAAGGAGTGTGCCTCTGCCAAACAAAAGAAACAAATTCACAACACAAACTAAAGGGGAATTCCTTTTCCTACCCCCTCTCGGCAGAGGGATATCACCTTGTTATTGGCCCTGTTCCTTCCCCTAAACAGGCAGTCAATCAGGTAGCTTCCTCTGTAGGAAGGAGAGCAGCCATGCATCTTGGAGGAGCCTGTCTCCCCCCTGCCACTAGCCTGCAGCAGCTTGTCTCTCTCAACAGAGCCAACGCTAGGCATAAGCAGACTAAGCAATTGTTTAGGATTCCAAGCAGCTCAAGAGGGGCCCCTGTTTGCTTTTTATTATAAGAACTTGCCTGTTTTAGTATTGGGGAGGGGGAATATTCCTGCTTAGGGCCCCCAATGGGCTAGCACTGGCAGCCCTTTATTAGACTCAAATATCCCTAGCTGACCTGAGGTAAGGCCTTTTCAGCTTAGAGGGAAAATGGCCTTTATCATTCTAATATACCTGCTCTCCACCATTCTCTTAGAGCCGTCCAGCATGAGTCTGTCACAATGTTTATAAAGTACTTGGATACTATGGTGATGGAAACCATATAAATATCTATATATAGTATTATGTTATATAATATAACAAAACAATAATAAATAATCATATGCAGCCATTATAGCCTGCTACATCTTCAAAGCATTGTATAAATATTGACTAGTAACTCTAACTATAACAAATGCCACTTTCCCCACTTTTAAAGAAATGATGAACAACTCGAGAGAAGACATCTTTTCACATATTTCTCTGGTGATGATAAATGCCAAAGGAGGAGGGCATTGAGTTGCTTCTTTCCATTCATTTATGCTGAAAGAGTTCAATCTCATCCAAGGAAATATGTTTACGTGTAAAAGAAAAAGCATCTGTGAAACTTCAGCTCTGCGTAGCAGAATACACATGGCATAATGACACAATTATCTTTGGTTTCACTGTCTGAAGATATTAAGGTCCTCCTTGACTCGTTCTCTTATGTGAGTGGAAGGCACCTTGGTGGACTTAGGTGGAACACTCCTAGTGGGTGTGGAAAGAGGTCCAGGGGAGTCCCACAGCTGTGGCATCACTTACTCCCTCCCCTCCCCTCCCCCCTGCAGTACTACATGAAAACGTCTGTGTAAGAAAAGTCTCTGTGGAATTTTGTGAGCAGACCAGTGGCAGGTGGGGTGAAACAAGGGACCAGCTGCTTTCTGGTATCCTCCCCTGTCAGTCCCAGAGGTGTTGTGGTGTAAATGAATGCTTCTTGAATTTGAATTCATCCCATTTGAGTCCTCTCAGTTGCTACTCCATGTTGGCCAGGAAGACAACACAGAAAGGCCAGGAGAGCTCATGGGGAGGATGCCTGAGCTCCACAAGACTTGCATTTCCCTACATCATGTTGGATCCTTAGGATTCCCTGGGTTGAAGAGCCATGCCTTTGGCCCCAAAATGCCTCCTGTCTGAGGGGACAGGTACCTGGATATTCCCTGAAAGTGTTTCTGGTGAATTTCTTGGCCTCTCTGCACCTCCCTCCAAGCAGTTTCCTCTTTAAAGGGGAACAGTCTAGCCCAAACAATTTACATGAAAAAGGGCCATATCTTGCAGGCAAAATAAACTCCCAGTCACTTCAGCTGAATCAGAATGGGACCCACAAAGCTAAAACCTTTGCCTGTACCCGAGTTAAAGAAATTTGATCATTTTTAGGGAATAATAATGAGGCTCATTTTGGTTTGGTTTTCTCCTTTCATGAATGTTCTCATGACAAGTACAGTTCTGTGCAAGCTGAAAGTAACATTTCCTCTGGTCATGTCATCATCTTTGAATATACATGTGTTACACAAAGTGAGTACTTTGTGTTTCATTGCATCCCCATTTCTAATATATCATTGATATATACCAGTAGTTCTCAACCTCTTCCATAGCAGGCTCCCTCTTCCAAAGTCCTCTTCCCATGTAGCCAGGATCTAGCTGGAACCCCTCACCTCCTGTACCAGTATAGGATAGGCACGGTATTTCTGATCCCCTGATACCTGTCCATGACCCTTATCTTCAGAGCTCCCTATAATTCTTGCTTTGGCTTAACACAAAGATCAGTTATTTACCAAAAAAAAAAAAAAAAAAAAGGTCAGCTAATGTATCAGATTTTTTACAATCAGAGCATTATGGGAAAAATCCATATTTCTTCTCCCCAAGCCCACTGTGCCACTGACACCACCCTACAATCTCTGCTCAGTTTGCTTCCCCTGCTCCCCTAGCCATTCATTTTACATGCAGCTCTGTGGAGTAATTTCCCAGTCCCAGTTTACCAAATTGAAACTCCCTGATCATTCCAATCCCATCCGAAAAACCTATTTCTGATGGGATATGAAGTGAGTTTGTTGTAACTATGGGATGGGTGAATAAACAAAACCAGCCAAACAAAATATTCTGAATAGTCTCCAACTACTACCCAGCATATTCCTCTCTGCGTGCCTTAGATTTGCAGATTCCCAGGCCACAAGGAACCACTGTGATCGTCTAGTCTGACCTGCTGTCTAACACAGGCCATAGAACTTCCCCCAAAGTAATTCTGAGAGCAGATCTTTTAGGAAAACGTCCAGTCTTGATTTGAAGCTGGTCAGTGATGGAGAATCCCATACCACCCTTAGTAAATCATTCCGGTGGCTCTCACTGGTAAAAACGCATGCCTCAATTCCTGTCTGAATTTGTCTAGCTTCAGCTTTCAGCCATTGGATCATGTTCTGTCACCTTTCTCTGGTAGACTGTAGCTCTTTATATAACCCTTTGGGGGCAGACTCTGTCCGAACCTTTGTGTACTGTACAGTGCATGCTGCCAGCATTGAGGGCCTGATTCAGTACTTCAGTGGAATTACACCAGCATGGAACTGGTGTGAGGCAGGGGTGAATCCGGCCGTACGCCCCTGTGAGTTATTGACCTTGCCGATCTGATTCTCCCCTCACATCACCTTCACCCCAGTGTAACCTCATCGACTGTAATGAGGTTACTCTTGATTCTTGCTGGAGGAAATGGGGGAGAGGGGAGGGCACCAAGTGCATTGACTCAGTGGAAGTTGGGAGTGCTAAACACCTTGCAGAATCAGACCCTACACAAATGATGAAGCACCATATTAACGACTAGGCATAGTCAGCCTATTACTTGTTTATTTCTAATTACCTTTTTATCAGAGAGCATCCTCTGAGGAACACTATTTGTACTTGTGCTTTGCTTGAAGGCTATCAGACCGTCATTGTTCAGGACTGCATTTGCTTTAATGCACCAGGACATTCACTGGCATGGTACAGTGTGTTTAGGTTATTCACTTGTGCACACAGTCGGGAACCTTATTAGCCATCCTGTGATTCAGAGTGGTGAAGGCACTTGAAAGAAGAGACCAACATCTGAGCCCAGACTCCAGGGTTTTGTTAAAGAGAAAGGATGCGAAAAAAATTAAGTGTGCAGGAGACAACTATTTTTCTTGGGGTTTTTGCAATCAACTGGAGGCTGTGGCTAAAAATCTCCTCTGGGAAGAAAGGGAAATGATAGCAAGAGATTGCAACGAGGGGCAAAAAATGTTGCTAGAAAATAATTCAGCAGGTAAAATGGGCACATCTAATCCTAGGGCAGGTGCTAGTACCGATAAGCCTCTTTGGGTGAGGCTTCACCCCAAAGCTGCCGCAGGAAAGAGCGGTAGGTTCATGGATGGCAATCCTGGTATGAGGAATAGTCGCCAAGGAGTGGCTTGGCACTTCCTCCCATTGAAATCACTGGCAAAGCACCCAGGACCAGCCCTCGGGCCTTTACTCTCTTCAGTCAGGCTGTACAAATGGGCTATAAAGAAACTGTAGGGCTCTATCCTCCAACCGGGAGTAGGTCTCACTCAGAGAGAGTTGTCCATGGGTCAGGATTACTCACCTGGGTCAGGGCTGGCAGGATCGGCCCGCAGGCACCATACCTAGTTGCCCTTGCAAGCGGCTCGGAACTTTACACTGCGCCCAGTCTGACAGTGGCTGCTGTCGCCCGCGCTTATTCTTCGCGGGCCAACTCCCACGCGCTTTGCCCAGCAGAGGCCTGAGTTCAATGGGACCGACCCGCCTGGCCTGGGCAAAGCCTGCAGGCGTCTCCCGCTGCGCAGAGAGGACTGTGGGTCACACCCGTGCCTTGCAATTCTAGCCTAACCGTTCCCTCGTCCTTTTTGACAAACTTCAGGATTTTAAACTCCAACGATTCGAGTCACCCAGCCCAGCTCGGGCACAAAGCTTCCTTAAACCCAGGGGGGGCAAAGCCTGGCGTACCTTGCGCGCCCCACACTCCTATTGAAAGGCCCACGGGGATCTGGCATGCTCAAGAGATGCCAGATCGAGCTCTTGGGGTTCAGTTCTGCCACCGATTGCAGTGCCTGCAGGATCGGGCCCGCAATAGAGTCGCCACACTCCCCTAAGCAATCCCAGAGAGTGTGTCTTTAACTTTGGCGAGCTATTTTCTTGCTGAAGAGGCTGGGATTTTGTAGCTCCACTTTCAGTAACACCAACCAACAGTAACCAGCTTCAAAAACGCCGCTATGCTGGATGATGTGAATAAAACAGACAAATACAAGCTGTCAGAAGCTCTAAGAACACTCATTGTTCACGGCTATAAAGTAACCAGAAGCTAGTTAGAGTACCAGGCTTAGAAAGTGCATTTGCACTCTCTCATGCTGAAATAGGTTTATTTGTTTAAAACCAAGAGCACGGTGTAGTAGGAAACATAGTTATTCAGGTTAGTAGCGGATGGCATTTATTTGTATTGGTTTATATTTTTTCTGAAACATACTAATTCAATTAGTGTACAAAGGATTTAAAAAAACCACCATTTTTGCCCCAATAATTACACCACCATTGTTTGAACTAAGCTGGCACTTTAAAAAAAAATTAAAATTCTCGTCTGACCTCATTTAAATAAATATAAATATAAATCTTATATAAAACTATTCACATACAAACGAACCTCCGAACGATTGTAATTGTTTAAGCTCTGTACAGAAGATTCTCATGCAGTTAGACCCTATTTTTTCCTTTTAATTCTCTAAAGTCTTTTCGACGTCAGAACTTTCAGCAAAGTCCTGCAATGGGATTTTCTTTACCTGTGTTGAGGGGAGGGAGGGGAGGAAAACTGCCATGCCCACAGGAAATCCAGGACCTCGGTCACTTTTTTTTAAAAAAAAGAGTGGGATTGCTCCTTGTGTTCTATAAATAATGTTTTCGTCGAACGCTCACCACTAAAGCCTGAACATTCAAAATACCTAACCTGGGAAGCGACGAAAATAAACCTTATGGGCGGACAGAGCCACTAAGAACTAGTGCCTTTGTGTGTTCCTTAGCATGGTCCTAGCTCGGGCAGGTGTATGCCCTCGCAGTCACACAGGCTTCCCCGTCTAGTTCAGGCTTGCAACCGTAGGGTGGAAGCAGCTAGGCCAGAGGACCGAAGGCGTCCCGGCTTGGAAAGGCAGTCGGCGGGTTTGTTAGCGCTTTATAAAGGGGAGATCTCTTTGTCCTCGTTCGCCGATGATGGGGATAAAGACTCTTCGTCTTCTGACCGCGGGTAATGCCCCGGGTTGCCAGCGCACTTGCAGCCCCCGTGAGTGTTTCTCTGGGTCCCCTTGCCTTCTTTCTTGTGTTTCACCCTTCGATTCTGGAACCAGATTTTCACCTGCTTCTCAGACAGGTTCAGGTAGGTAGCGATCTCGATTCTCCTCAGGCGGGACAGGTACATGTTGGAAGAAAATTCCCTCTCTAGCTCCAGAAGCTGCGTGCTGGTGAAAGCGGTCCGCATCCTCTTGCCGTTCGGGATGTGGCTAGTATCGGATCCTCCTGGGCGGGAGAGACAGAAGGGCTAAGCGGCGTGAAAAGAAGTCAGACGAATCTGCCCCTATCGCCCTTTTCAAAACACGTATTTCCCCCTCCCCGGCTCATTTCGTGTATTACAGCGGCCGCAAGTCGCCACGCCCGGGTGAGCGTCTCTTTAGGTGTGTGCGGACAGAGAGCCTCACGTTACCTGCTCGCTAACGCCAGCCCTGGAAACCCGCCTCCGCTTTGTGTGCGACATCACCACTGCCCAACAAACCCCAGTGGAAGCAAACACACACCTGCTCTTTCCCCCTTGAGTTCATCCCCACCCCCCACCCCCCGCCCGGGAGTGAACGATCCCTCTCTAGTCTATCCCCACCTGCAGCGCGCTGCAGCATCCGCCCTCCCGGCGAAAGCCCCGCTCGCCCCCGTGCCCGCCCGCTGCAGAGCGAAGTGCGCCCCAGCCAGGGGCAGTGACGCCCGCGGGCCGGGGACTCCTACCCATGCTGAGGCAGTGGAATCTCCTGGGGTCGCTCACGCTGTAGGGGGTGGCGGCGCAGACAGGTGCGTGATGGGCCGGGTGGCCCAGGGCGGCGGCGGCGGCGGCGGCGGCGGCTGGTACCGGGCCCTGCTGCTGCTGGTGCTGGGCATGGCTCATCCTGGGGCAGTACTGGGCGTCTCCGCCGGGAGGGAACTGGCTCTTGAGCAGGGGGATGGCCCCGCTGCCGCCCCCCCGGGACGAGTGCAAGTGCGAAGTGACACAGAGCGGGCACACGCAGAAGGTGCCGCTCTTGCGGGACGGGCAGCCGGGGCCCGACACTGACATGACCAGGGGGGAAGGCATGCTGAGGGGGATGAGGAAATCCTGTCCGTGGGGGTGCTCAGGCAGGGAAGGAGCTGGCCTCGAGGAGTCTTTGATGATTAAAGAGTCGACATAGAAGGATCGGGACATTTCGAAGGGCTGCCGCGGGTCGGGGCTGGCTCTGCCGGGTCTGTCTCCTTTGCCAAGGCGGGGAAGTTGCCACTGAAGCACTTGGCTAGCGAGAAGGTGCTTATGTCTGAGAGCTGAACAAAAGGGTCCCTGGAGAGGGCTGGTCTTCAAGTCCCCCGCCTGGATCCCTTGCTCCGGGGTTTTATATCAACTATTTAACACGTGATTCCTGAAAGAGATGCAGATCTAAACCCCCTTGGCTTCTCCTCCAAACCCTCAGGATAGGCTGCCCGAGTTAGAACAAAACAAGGGGGGCGGAGGGGGAGACTTTCCAAAGTGTGTGTGTTTTGTTAATTTCACCATGACTTCAGTTCTCCTCCTCTCCAGATAAATTATAGGGAACGAGGGAGCAACGGAGGGGGCAGCTGCCCTGTTTGTGATTCAGCCACATCCCATGTTGCACTTGCTAACACATTACCCGGTAAATAAATGCAAGTCTTTGAAGAGGTTAAAAATAAACCTCAAGAGATTCTCCAGTCCCATCGTTTATACTAATAATACATCATTTCCTGAGTAGGACGAAACCAATGGCACGTGATGAAATAAGCAGGATCCGGTTGATTTTATTTTAATTTACTACGTAGTTATAACTTCTGGGTGATCGTCCCTCTCACTATGTCGAGTTACACCTACAAACAATCTCATCTGCTTTTCCAGTAATTTAGTAGCCCTTATATTTTCTGTGAATTACGTGACAGAGCTACCTTCGGCGTAAGGGGCTGTTTTTTATGAGTGAATCTTGTCAAATTGGCAATTAGTTCAACGGACGAAGTCTTAAAATATCTGGACACTTCTCAGCCAAGACGTTGTCAAAACGGAAGACTTTCAAGTTAACTTCGATGATCATTTCAAAGCTTCAGTTCAAAATCCTAATGAAAAGAGAAAATGTCAGAGAGGGATTCTTTGATCTCCACCAAGTTTGCCGAAGCAATCATTCAAAGTAAAATTGGATCAACAGCGAAATATGGTCGGTGACTCCTGAGCATTTCAGATTTCGTTAAAGAGCCAAGGTATTTGCAGCATACTACACGATTTTCCAAATACCTGTTCTATGGGAGTTTAAAAGGGGACTGATCGTTAATAGAACTAATATTGCATTCTTGGTTAGCTGACCCGAAGCATCACTTAAATATGACAGTATATCAAATTCTACTTGACTTTGGACTCAGCAGTTACAATTGCGTTTTACAGCAGAAAACTCTGGCCCCAAGAAGCCAGGCTAGCACAGAAATCTCTATCCTAATTGTGTTGAAAGGATATCATGGGGGGGGGGGGGGGGAAGAAACACAATGATCCTAAAAAGAAAAGGAGTCCTTGTGGAACCTTAGAGACTAACCAATTGCATCCCATGAAGTGAGCTGTAGCTCAGGAAAGCTTATGCTCAAATAAATTGGTTAGTCTCTAAGGTGCCACAAGTACTCCTTTTCTTTTTGCGAATACAGACTAACACGGCTGTTACTCTGAAACCTGTCACAATGATCCTACAAGTTCCTGGGCTATGGGCATAGTCAAACAGCGATCACTGTTTAAATTTATCTTAAAAATCAAGAAAAAGTGGTTTCCAAAGCTTGTTCATCTGTTTGCATTTCTATCAAGGGGATATTTCCTCGCCGCTGAGTTTAGAAATGTAACGTGCCAGTGCATCTCAGCCTCAGTTAAAAGGCCCCTTCCCCGATTACAAAACAGAGGGAAGTTCTGGCTTTATTTTTCATTGCAGTCGTGCAGAGGATGCGGCCACTAACACAGCAGGAGAAGTAGAAATAAATCTCAGTTCAAAATCGGTATCTTCCTAAGGAGAGTGAAAGGAGAGATTGTCAGTTCGTCTTCTTGACGCCATCCAGTGAAATTCTGGCAAGCAAGGTATAATTGAGTTGTAGGGACACTCCACACTTGGGGAGCTCAGGATTTATGGATGGCAATTAAAGTTTTATGAATTGCAGCTGAGACTGGTTATTGAGCTATTTGAATGTGATTAGAATTCAATTAGAAAGTGTTTATTGGACTGGGGGTCTCTGGAGTGTAAACAGACAGCTATTCCAGAAATGTGCTAATCCAACATCTTGTGACAACAATTAGGGAGTTGCAGACTTTAAGGCAGGTCAGCTTCAACTTTAACTATTGCCAGCAAAGCACCTTTACAAACTCATCATTTACTGCTTCAGAGCAACAGACAGGATCAAAGAATCAAAAATCCCGGAAGGCAAGAGATAGCAATCGAGAGTGAAAAATTATTAGAGAGCGATTAATTAAAGGAAAGTGCTCTGATGCAAAGCGCCATGTTAGTGTGGTGAAAAACTATCGTGCCAAGGTTTTGATACTGATTAAAGACAAACTAACAGATACGACCCACAGGCTACGTAGGCCTAATAATGTATTGGGTTGCTTTAGTAAACCAGTTATGCATGATCTGAGCTAAGCACAGAGCATGGATGCTTAGCAAGTTCATTGGCCTTTGGAAATACTATTCTTATTAGGCTTCACACCATATGTAAGTAGCACACACACATGATTATTATAAGAATGACCGATGATGCGACTCTTTCCAGATCTCCCTGTGTGATACAGTTTTTACTGCAATGGAGAGAGAGGTTTGGAGTCATCCGTGTTCACAAGAAGCTGCTCTGAAGGAAATAACCCGCTCTCTGAAGTGGGACAAGCTGCATCTGCTGAGATCTAGCTGATCTGGGGGGAAATGGCCTTATTTAAGGAAAGTCAGACAGAGTAAGAACCAGATCACGGTTTTAATCTGTAATTGTTATAATAAACCAAGTGCAGTGATAAGAAGAGGAAGAAAACCGCGATGTGAAGGCGAAGATATTCCAATCCAGGCGGAATGATGGAAGGCGTGCGCCCACATCACACCGACCTCGTTACAATTTTATTTTTCAATAATTCTGTCCGATAAAATTTCATTGTCCATTAAGTAATCCCCGAAATGAGAGCTCTTATGAGCCTATAATGAGCTCTAATTGCCACGACTAGTCGAGCCACGTGGAAGGATTTAGAAGGTATTAAGCAGTTG
Source organism: Eretmochelys imbricata (assembly GCF_965152235.1). Classification (NCBI taxonomy): domain Eukaryota; kingdom Metazoa; phylum Chordata; order Testudines; family Cheloniidae; genus Eretmochelys; species Eretmochelys imbricata. The sequence continues at coordinate 93,102,246 of NC_135575.1, forward strand.
GGTACAGAGCACAGGCTGTTACCTAGCCATTACTTTCATAATTCAAGGAGAAAATTAGTCCTTTTAAGGGGAAATCCTTTGATTCCCTTCATTCTGCTCGGGGTGACAGGGTATAGCTTTGTCTGCCTTTAGTTCAAGACAGTGTAACAAATGAGAATGTAACGAAATTGCCCCGCTTTTAAACTAGAGCAGTTCAAAAAGAACAGCAGCTCTGCTCCCCCCAGACTGCAACTTGTAGGACTGGATGCCCTCATTTTCCCTTTCTTTCAGATGCCCCTGACACCTTTATTTACAAGAGATTCGCGGCTTAAATGACAAAAGTGAAGTCCCTCACCCCCCAAAATTCATGCTAGGGAAATATTCCGCTTTCCTTCCCCATGGCACTCACTTCACTGGCAGATTTGGCTGTGCAAGGAAGGCGGCGCCCAGACATAACTGAATACGTAAAACTGCAGAATGGCCAGTTTACAAACAGCCAGTGACCAAATTGCTCTCCCGTGAATGGGGTGTTGTGGGAAGAACAAACACTAGTTTTGACCATTTTAATGGCAAAAGAAGCCCTTGCAGACCAAATGCAACATCATGACTCGTGCGCTATCATCACATTTATCGGCTAATCTAACATTGGTTTCATATTGGTTTGCAAATGATCTCAAAGCTGGGTTTTGTTACGCGAACATAAGCAGAAGACAGGACTTGCCCCCAGCTCCCATTAATGAGGTCATTATAAAAGCGTGAACAAGTCTATTAATGTTTTATTGAAAGCGCATCGTTAACTTGTATCCATCCTTTTCTGAAAGTGGCATTGTGGTATTGCTGTCTGTGGCACATCTTACCCAATATAGCCCGAGATTTCTCCATTATCTGTAACCAAGCAACACTTTCTGAATACCAAAAATTGAAAAGAACCGCTTAGTCTTCAAGAAAGTCCTCAATAATAGTGGAAAAGAACAAAGATCCAGGAGACAACAAAATGCCACAGGGGTGACTTTTCATGAGCAATTATCTCTCATTAATCAGAAGAACAGCTGCAATATTAATTTTCTCTCTTTCTTCCTCTCTTTTCACAGTCCCCAACATTTGAATAATCATAAATTTTGATTTCATGGAGTAGCAACATAGCCAGGGACTTGACGATACAAGCTACCTACACAAGGCGTACTCTTCCCAAATAGCTCTTATTTTAAGGCTGACAAAAAGTAAAAGGGGAAATAAAAGAGAAAAATGTTCCTTCCCCGCCCCCCCAGCCTCCTTCATGTCTGTTTCACTTATGGAAACTAACAGGAAAATGTAGCAAGTGTCTGCAGTGGCTAAAGCGTGGGAGTTTCAACATCCTTGTTGTCCATTTAACTTCCAAACATTAAGCCAAGCGTTGTAGATCTGTCCAAAGAGACAATCTTTGGGCGTAACGCGCATTGTAGCACATCAAAAGGCCCTAGCATTATATGAACTAAGAAGTGCATTCAGCAGAAATTGTGCAATAGGTCTCTTTTCAGGGTCTTGGGCTCTGATTGTTAACAGGATATGTAGCAGTGGTGGAAAACTAGGTTTCCCCCAAAGATAAAGATGTAACATTAAAACGTGTCTTTTGAATTTCAAAGGATCTCATTATGGCAGAGACTGGCAATTACAAAAATTGAAAAGAGGTGTATTAGGATGAAAGGGGGAATTTCATTTCTGATTCCCCATCCTTCCACTGCCCATGGAGAACTTAGACGCTGCTCCTAGACTCTAGCGAGCCTTTAGCTGCTAGAATAAAACTTGTGTCGGGGGAAAGCAAACTGTTTCATTTCGTGAAACCGTAAAATTTTCACATGATTTTCCACGTCGTTTGTTTGCTCAATACCTAACAAACCCGGGTTTCCCCCCCTCAAAAGGCAACCAAACTTCTGTTGCGTTTTCAAAAGAGAGCGCTCAGAGAATCAAGAGCAAAGTAGACTGACAAGGTGACTTTTACTTTTAAATCCAATTTTATCCGCACTTTTGCCTTCAGGAAAAAGCGAAATACAAAACGATCCACCAGTGAGTACTTTGGAGGAATTCAGACTCTTGCTTTAAGTATTCAGTATTATTCAGGTTCTTTTAATAGTAAATAAGCACCCATAATATCCCAGGCGCTGTCCAACCACAGGGAGAGACAATCCCTGACCTGAAGATCAAATCTAGCTAAAAAATGCAGTGGTTGGGCTAGCCGCTTGACGAAGCCACTACTGGTAAGGGCTTGTCTAAAAAAAATCATGCTTTGGCTAAAGTATCTTTCCACTGTTAGTTATAAAGCAGCACGTAACTAGTACCACGACGACCAACTGGATTTGACTCATGCTTCGACTTAACACCTAAGAAGCGAGAGATCTCAGATCCTACGTAGATGTCCCTCCGGCCTATGTTATCACCACATTGCGTTTATTTGTGCCCTCATTACTGGTCTGAAACCTATTTGTAAGTGGTGAACGCTGAGCTTTCCCCCCCCCCCCCAGTATATCTCCACGTGAGCTCCCTTTAGAAAGTCGCACCAGTTAAAACAGCTTTTTTAAACGGCTGTGTGCTGCTCTGCAGCAAACTCCTTCTGCGGAGCCTGCTGTCACCGGTTTAGTTTTGGGAACCACAGGACAGATTCCCTTCCCCTCTCCTAGCAAAATACAGTTGGATCTGAATGGCAACATGTAATCCTTATTCGCAGTGTAGCACTGAGAGTCTGATTTGCAAACCCTTAAGAGCTTGGGAGTGGCCACGCCAGCTCCACTAAACTACAGCCCACACAAGCTCCCCACCCACGACACAAAACCACGCAGCAGCAATGTGACTTGGCTCAGAGTAGGACAGTAGATGTTAAAAGAGTGCCCCGGGGAGATTAATAATGCAGCACGAAGGCTTACAACACTTCTCACTGGGGAGGTTAGGTCCGACCAGTGAGAACTGAGGCTGCTGGTGAAGTCTGCAATATCTTTGGCCCAATCTGCCTTTCGCTAACAGCGCCCACAAAATGTAGCCAATTTGTTTTGTTTAACACTTAGTAATATTTTAAAAACACAGACAGATGGGATACATATGGTTTGAGAAAGCTGGCTGCTAACTGATTAGCACTGAAGAGAACTAAATATAGAAATATTTTGTATTCGGCTAAAATGTGTTGTTTGAAAGGTTACATGGGAAAAATTATAGCCTCCTCAATGAGGAAGATCATTTTTCACTAAATGGATTTCTTCTTTTATGCAAGCCTTTGCTTCTGGCTGGAATAAACATAAGCAAGTGTTTTAGGCTAATTAAATCATATATGGGTGAAAAGTTGAAAACAACTTCAGTACAAGCCATTCACAATATTAATTTCCCAATGGCCACATCCTGTATTCTCTGTACACCATAAATTTCCACTGAAACTGATGTAAGTGATAGGTGTTGGTGGATTAGATGATGAGGCTCTTTTATCATCAGTAATTTAGAGGAATTTTGCTGCAAAGCTATCACAAAGAAACAGTAGGTCAATACCCATCCATCACTTTTTAAGCAGAAATCCCCATTTTACTCTTTGGGGTGCAGTTTCTCATGATTAATTTTACAAATTTCTTACTTAATTTAGTTAGATTTTAATTTAAATTCATGGGGTCATAGGCCCCATGGCCTGTGGACTAAAAAGAGTAAGAACTTAGGCCTAGATCTACAAAGTATTTAGACTTCTAACTTTCACTGAAATCCATGGAAGTTAGGAGCCTAAATACCTTTGTGGATCTGGACCTTATTCTAAAAACTGCCTCTAAATTCTATGTGCAAGGACAAACCTCCTTATTCAGTTCACTCTCATATCAGTGCACAAATCTGAAACAGTTCCATAGAAAGGTCTATAAACTCCACCCACAGAAGAAATGTGGGAGGAGTCAGAGCAAAGCCAATGTACAGTGGAAGAAAACCGAGTAGGTCACCTCAGAATCTGCAGCATTCCCTAGTACTCCTCTGGATGTCAACTTTTCCGTGTCCCTCAAATGCTTCCATACGAGGCAGCATCATGCCGTCCACTGCAGCTATGCTGCTGTAGCACTTGGAGAGTAGATATACCCTATAATTGAAATCAGCCTTGAAACCAATACAGTTAAACCGCTGCAAAAGGATGCATGGACATTTATTTCTGTATAATTAGCTGGGTTGTTGGTTTTTTTGAGTACCACCACTATCTCTGGGTCTGATCCAAAGCTCATTGAAATCAATGGCAAAACTACAATTGACTTCAGCAGGCTTTCACACATGCCCACTGCTAATAAAGAAATGCTCTGGACTTATACTGCACTTTTCACATATACACAGAAAGTAATACATTTTGAAATAGATTTTAGTAATATTGGCTCTGATCCACCAAAAATTGTAAGCACATGCAGAACTTAAAGCATAGGAATAGTCTCATTAAAGTTAATGAAACTACTGATCCATTTAAAGTTATGCAGGTCCTTAAGAGCTTTGCTGGACTGGGGCCACAACCGAGCCTTTTGAATCTGATGCCAGCAGAAGTGTTGCTTTTCTAGCCAGTTGAGTATGCATGGTATTAGCAAGGAGAGCCACCTCTGTCACTGAAAGTATATGAAGCAGATTATTGTAGGAACTTTGCAGGATGCTACATTTAACCTATTTAAATTAGCTTAGTTAGTTTACTTAAATAAACCACCTATACTATTTTTTTTCTTTCATAAAGTGAGTGGCTGGATTTTCTCTGCATATTGTGGCTCACTTATTTGCTACTGTATTGCTAGGTAGTTGAATAAGAGTTGATAGTGCCTCCCTGTAAGTAAAAAATAATCAATATTAAAATACAGTGGTATCTTCAGACTGCTTTGAATTATCAACTGACTTAGAAGTAAATGATTATTTAAGTGAATATATTACTTCAGGAAACAAGTTGGTCTGATCTTCTTGGAGCTAAAGTCCACTACTGTATTTATCCATAGAACATGTAAAGCATGGGCAGAAACAGGGCTCTAGCCTTGTGCATCTACTCCGTAAAGGAAAACCATCTCAGAGACTGAGGAGGCAGTTCATTTTCCCATCTATTTAACCCTTAGCCTCTCTGCAGAGACTACCAACAAGGGTGGCAAATCTGGTGGTGTTCTGTGACAGTGACACTTATCTGCTAAGGATTGGACTGAGACTGTTAACTTATTTTACATTGGCCATAAGGATACTGAAAGAAAGAGGCCGCCCGATCATTGGCATTTCAGATCACACACTGAATTTCCTAGACTGAAAGTTTAAAAACAAAACACCATCTCATTTTGAGTTAATCTGGATGTCTCAGGGAAATATGGAAACACACAAGGTCCTTTCTACAGGCAACTTTTTCACAGGACAGTCACATTTAAAGCGGCTGTCTCCAAACCTGGAAGATCCTGAACAGGATCTCTGAACACATTTGAATGAAAACCCTTCTACAGTGTATATCCTTAAATGTATATATTTGTACCCTTGGTTCAAAACATCGACACTTTATATTTTCAAGGAAGATGGACCCAAGTGTATAATTTTCCTAAAGTGTTCTACATTGAAGTTTCTTGCCATATAAAAGCAGACAACCCAGTTTTGTTGCCTTCTTCTTAGAAGAGATTGAAAAGTTTATTTTCTTACATTTTCTTCATATAAAAACAACCATCTTATATTATTAATTTTAAGAATCAGCCCATTTGCAGTCCAGTGATAGGGGTTAAGTAGTTAATATTTATTCCAGTTTCTTGCTATCTATGGGAGATGGGAGTAATCATTTTAGAGATTCAGTCATATTTGCTAAGACAAAAACAAGTGTCTTCCAGAAAAATATGAACTATCCAGTGAGATATCAAAGGATGTGAAAACAAGGAGGAAAAATAAAGGATGGAGGTGAAAACCTGGCCCTATTAAGTAAAGAGGAGTTTTGCCATAAAATTCAATTGCACCAGGATTTCACCCTGGGATTTTTGCTAATCATATTGAAGTTCCACTTAAATGTGTCTATACATTAAATTTACACTCACTTTAAGGTCCCTTTACACTGCCAGAGTGATGTGAGAATCAGGCCCAAAGTGTCCACTGACAACTGTTTTAAGCAATTCCAAAATATGTTGTTCTTAAAGATGATCTTCAGGAGGTAATGATTTGGCATTGTACATTTGTCATTTTTAAAAGACTTCTTAAAATCTTGAACTTGCTTTAGGACTGTTGCATGTTTGCTTTTAAAAATATATTTTATACTTTGCAGACCTAACATGAACAAAAATATACAAAAACATGTCAAGGTGATGAACATTTTTGCAAGAACACCTAAAATTTTATAGGTGCCTTTGTGTATGTGTGCATAATATGGTGTGATCACAAACAAAGTAAGCAAGGACTCTGTCATATTATAGCTCTCTCTTATGAAATAAGTGACCACACACATTCCCTACTTCAGTGATTCTTACTACTAAGAACAGGGAAAAAAAATAGTGGAATGCTTAAAAGCATATGAGAGTTTATCTTGGCAGTATATAATGTGGAACACAAGTAGTTCTTTAAGTCAGGCATATTACACATTCTTTCTGGATTAGGGGATTCTACCCTCAATAATGTGTTGTGTCATGTGGTCCTTAAGAGAGGCAGCATCCCACTGCACCAGTCCACAGATCTGAAGTTACAAGGGATCTATTCTTCACTATACTTTACTATATTTTAAGGGCATTGAAAAGGAGGATATCTGATTTTTTTCTTTATAAGGGATCTATTCTTTACTGTACTTTACATGGGGCTTATAAAGAGTCTCTTTTGAAGAAGATACGACACCTCTACATAAATACCTTTTGAACCCTCTCCTCATTAGTGTGACATACAACATCTAGCTTCTTATATTATAAAGGAAAAACAGAATAAATGACTTGACTGGAACAAAAAGGACATAGAAAAACATGAAGAAAATTGAATCTACTCTCATATCTCTTTGCTGTAAGGGCCCAGTTCTGCACCATTAAAGTGAGTGACAAAACACCTGAAAACTTCAATGGTTCAAAATCAAGCCTCAGTTGAGAGTATCTCTTCCCTTTTTTGGGAAATAAAAAATAATAAATAATAATAAAAAAGAGCATTTTTATTCAGATAACTGTAGATTCATAAGGAGTTTGCAAACTAAAAGATGCATCAACATAAACAGATCAGCAAATCTAGACAGGGAAATTACATCAATTCTCTGATTACATGACATGGATTCTTTTTACTGGGCTAATAGTGAATTGTATCTACTTTTCCTTTCTTGACTGTGCCCCTCCATGTCTTTATTAATACATTAAACTCAACCCTTTTTACTTTTCTGCTCATGGTTTGGATTTTTTGTTTGTTTAATGTTATATAATTAAACTACATTGACCTTTAGCTCCTTTTCCTGTTTTGGATTGTTTTCGTTGGTACCTTGAGAAGAAAACCATCAGACCCCTTTGATGATCAATTTCTTTCTCCATGCGACCTTACACATTAAGTTTTCCTATTTTTCATTAGTCTGCCTTTTTCAAGTCTATTCTTCTTTCCTGATGCTTTCATCCTTCCCCATGCTTGGTTTTATGACTCTGACATTTTGTGATAACTGATGCACAGCTGTTACCTACAGTTTCCAAGATCCCAACCAGTTAATTCTTGTTCATTTGTATCTGATCTAAAGTAGTGTCTACTTTCTCCTTCTATCCTTTCAAACAAAATGATGTTGATACCATTTGAGATGTACTGCAGGCCTTGAATTTTGCTATCCTACTTTTCAATTCAGATAGCTAGGTAAGTAAAGTCTCTCTTCCAACATCACTATCATTTCTTGGGGTGTGGGCACTGTTTATCTTTCTCCCTAGACATACTTTGTCCACCTCTTTTTTCTGATTTGTTGACTTTTATAGCTTACCCCCTTAATGAATTCCCTTCCATTCCTTATCTTTATCTTAACTCAGATACTTGCTGTATTTTGACGATGCAACATGAGCCGTCTTTTCTTTCTCTGCCTCTGTGACACAAACTTCTCCTCTTGTAGATTTTGTAGCTCCTATCCCCCACACTTCTGTCCTCTAGTGCCTTGTCATGGCAGGACAGCTTGCGTGCTCTAACGATTCTCAGAGTCTCTGTCGGCCGGGGCTTTTTGCTCCTGGGGTTCAACCATGCCGGATTGGTCTGTGGGGGAGAGGCCAGACAAAACAGACATCCTGGTCCTCCAGGTTGGGGGTTAGGCACAGGGCTAACAACCCTGTCCCATAAAAAAAATTGTTATGGAAACAGCAATGGAGAAATCGACCATTACTGTGTGTGATGGCCTTCAGGAGTCAATGACCTGTAAGACTGCCAGCTGTGAAAGCCGAAAAGAAGCCACTGGCATGAAGACTGAAGTGCTCAACACCAAGACAAAAAACAAACTTGTTTTTTGGAACATATGGACAATCTATGAAGCAGGGAAGCTAGCTCAGGTCACAGCAGAGATGAGATGCTACAGCTTACACATCCTGGGTGTCAGCAAGAGCAGATGGACGGGATCAGGAAGATTAAGAACAGCCTCGGGAGAAACTTTGCTGTTTTCTGGACAGGATGATGGACAACACCATGAGTGAGTTGCCATCCTTTTGAAGAAGGGAGTGGAGCATTCCCTGCTTGAATGAAAATCCTTCAACAGCAGACTTATGAGAGCCAGACTGAAAGGGAAACATAATATCACCCTGATTCAGTGTTATGCCCCAACAAATGACAGTGATGAAGTAGTAAAGGACAAATGCTACCTTACACTAGAGGTGGAGTTAGAGAGAATATCACACCACGACCTAACTATCGCCATGGGAGACTTGAATGCCAAGGTCGGTAAGGACAACACAAACAACAACAGAGCAATGGGAAGACATGGGTGTGGCACCATGAATGAAAACAGAGAAAGGCTTGTTGATTACAGTAATATAAATGACCTAGTCATTGGCAGAACCCTATTTGAACATCATGAAATTCACAGGCTGACATCGTGTTCTCCAAATGGCAGATAAGAAACAGATTGTCCATATCATGCTCAATGGCAAATGGTGACGCTCACTGACAGATGTGAAAGTGAGAAAGGGTGCAGATATTGGCAGCGACCACCACCTTGTGACAGCCTCCAACAAGCTAAAACTGAGATGTGTGGGTCCACCAAACAAGGGACATAGACATTATGATATTGACAAGCTAAAGTCCCTTGAAATACAGAAAGCCTTCATTCTGCAGTTAAAGAACAGATTTCAAGCACTTGCAGACCTTGATGAAGAGGAGAGGAATGCAGATGAGGAGATCAACAAGAAGTAGGACAAAGTAACAGCAATTTATAAACAGAGCAGTGAAACCTGTCTAGGGTACAGGCAGAAGAGAAGGAAGGCGTGGATTACACCCAGCTCATGGAACGCCACAGAAACCAGACGAGCTCTGAAGAAAAAGAGTTTTAGACACAAAATCCCAGAAGTGAAAGGACAAATACCACAAGCAGTATAGCAAGGCCAGGTCAAACGCTTTGTGAGAGTGGACAAACAGCATTATATTGATAATCTGGCAACACAAGCAGAGGATGCAGCTGCTTGTGGTGAACAAGGAACCATCTACAAAATCTTATCAGTGGTAAACGGCAGACACCAACAAACACTCTCATAAGGAACAAACAAGGACACCTACTAACAACCGAAAAAGAACAAGAAATACGCTGGACAGAGCATTTAAAGAATTGCTGAACAGGGCGCCACCTAAGGAGGAAGCAAACATCCAGGAGGCAAAAGAAGATCTTGATATCAACACAGACACCCCAACTAAGAAAGAGATCATTCAAGCCATCAAATCCTTAAAAAATGGGAAAGCTCCTGGCAAGGATAACTTGAATACAGAATTGTTCAAGGTAAATCCTAAATTAGCAGCATCTATCCTGGCCCCTCTATTTATAGCAGTCTGGGAAAGGGAAAAAGTGCCAGATGAGTGGACCAATGAGGTTATGGTGAAGATACCAAAGAAAGGAACTCTCAGTGATTGTAATAACAGGCGTGGTATCACACTTTTATCTGTGCCAAGCAAAGTACTGTGTAAGATCATAGTCCAGCATATATCAGAGGCAGTTGATAGCATTCTCAGAAAAGAGCAAGCTGGTTTTCGGAAAGGGCATGGATGCACAGACCAGATCTTTGCTCTATGAAACATAATAGAACAGTGCTTAGAATGGCAATGGCAACTCTACATAAATTTCATAGACTTTGAGAAGGCTTTTGGACCAGCCTATGGCGCATTCTGCGGGCATTTGGAATTCCTTTCCTTATAATCAATGTAATCAAAAGCTTCTATTTCAACTTTACATGCAGTGTTGATCACAGTGAGCTCAGTTTGAAAGTCAAAACAGGAGTACGTCAGGGGTGTGTCATGTCTGCAGTCCTCTTCAACATTGCCATTGACTGGGTAATGCAGCGTACAACAGAAGACAAGCCAAGGGGCATTAAATGGACACTCTTCTCAACCCTTGAAGACCCGGACTTCACAGATGCTGCTGCTTTCCTATTACATACCCAACACCATATACAAGAAAAAACTACTTAACTCAACATATTCAGCCAGCAAATTGGACAGAAAATCAACTGCAATAAGACAGATATCATGACCTTTATTATTGCCTCACCATCACCAGTATGGATAGAAGATTATGTTCTCACCAATGTAGAAACATTCACATACTTGGGAAGCACCATAAGCCAGGACAATGGAACAAGCCAGGACATCCGGAACAAAATCAATAAAGCCAGGAACACGTTCAGGAGCTTAAATACAGTCTGGAAATCATCAAAATACAACACCAAAACCGAACTCAAGATTTATCAGAGCTGTGTACTTTCAACACTACTTTAAAGTGCAGAATGCTGGGGAATAAGAAAGTATGACATGTCCAAACTGTTTTCATTCCATACAACCTGCCTCAGAAAAACCCTCCTTATCTTTTGGCCCAGAACAATCTCAAACCAAGATCTACTGACACGGTGCAGCCAAGAGGATCTGAGCACCATCATTGCCAGGAGGCGCTGGAGATGGATCGATCATGTGCTTCGGATGGAAACTGATTCCATCACCAGAGTAGGAATGAGATGGACACCTGAAGGCAAGTGAAAATGAGGCTGCCTGAAAACAACATGGCAAAGAGCTGTGGAAGCTGAGCTGAAAAACCTGGGGCACAGCTGGGGAATCACTGAAAGACTTGCCAGAAACAGACAGGAGTGGAGGAGCTTCGTCACTGCCCTAAACGCCAGAGGCGTAATAGGAACATCATGATGATCCCCCACACTTTTCATCTCACTTTTGTATAGAAGCTATTTGGGGGGGGGGGGTATTTTTTGTTTTTACACATCTTCCATCATCTTATCCCATCATTCCTCTTGATATCTCTCAGTTCCATCCTGAAAATATCTTTGGGGATCTGGGCCATATATTTTATGTAGAAGTCTATCCAAAGCCAATGCAAGTAATCAAGGCAAGGAAGTTTAAATAAGTATCAGTGACACTTTGAATAGGCTTGTGGGGAGCTGTGTAAGAATTAGGGAGTCCAGAGATGCCTAGGGCATAAGCCAGGGTTTCAGCAGAAGAAATGGCAGGGGAAAGGATGTATTCTGTAGCAGTTACAGATGAAGAACCAGGAGCATTTGGTGACAGCTTGGATGTGGAAAGCCTGAGAGGTTTTAGACAATTCTATATTTGTATCAGCTGAACTGCACTATGATGTGTGTGAATATAAGTTCCCTTTAGCCTTCTCTTGCTCCCCCCAGCTTTTTCCTCTCTCTTACTTTCTCTACTTTCTCTGTTCCCTTTTCCTTGCCAGTTGCCACCCACTTTTTCTTTTAACCCTCCCCTCTCCACTTCTCATAACTAATCAGGGTCAGGCCTGAAAAAAGAGGTTGTTGCTGCCAGCTTTCTCTGCTGCTTGGCAGCAGGAGGAGCTTAAAGAACAGGTTCACTCCTGGACCTGCTGTTTGTTCTTTGATGCCCTTCTTGAACGAAGCAATTTCACTTTAGAAGCCCAGATACTTGCTAATTAGCAAGAAAATGATAGGGGGAAACAAAGAAAAGGGGAAGATCTTCACAAGAATGGGAGAAGGAGTGAGGAAAAGAAGGGGGAGGTAAAAAGGAAGAATTTAAAGATGAGCACGGAGGAAAGCATGAAGGAAGGGAAGGAATAAGGCCAGGAAGCAAGGAGAAAAATGGAAGAAGAAAGGGAAAGCAACAGGGCACAGAAAAAGAAGAAAAAGAAAGAAATCAAGGAGCAAGAGAAGAGGGCAATAGGAGTAAGGAAAGGAGCACAGGAAAAGAAGCAAAATGGGGAAGGGAACAGGGTGAGGAAAAAAGCAGGAAGAAGAAAGGAGGTAAGCACTTATTGGTAGTTAAGATCTTGGTAGGTGGGAACACAGCTTACTGCAGCAACTCACCCCCAGACACAAAGATTGACGTTGAAAACAAATACACTGGGTGTGCTAGTAATACCCGAAGTTATCACATGTATATTTTTGCCATAGCTACTGCACCTTTACACAGAATTTCCAGTCCAACTACTGGCACTTAATTACCAGTGTAGTAGGTGCCTTATAAATACAAGATGCTAATACAAAACTGTAGTTGTTCATAGTGTTCCCAGGGGAGTGACAGGTCTGAGTTGCTTGCTTGCATTTAATCTACTGAAAATCATTGTAAGCAGGGCTGGTAGTGGAAAAATGGTCAGGTGGTTAAGGTGCTAGAATAGAAGTCAGCAGATCCAGGTTCAATTTCCTGCTCCATTAGACATCTTGGGCAAGTCACTTAGCCTCTCCGTGCCCCAGTTCACCATTTGTAAAATGGGGTAATAGCAATTCTTTATGCAGAGGGGTGTTGTGAGGATAGCTACATAAAAGATTGTGAGGTGCTCAGATACCATGTTAATAGGGTCATATAAGTACTTTATATTCAGGTTGCCGGACACTCCCAATTAGAAGACTGTTTTCAGTTGTCTAAAACTTTGCCCAATTTTAAGTGTTTGTGCTAAAATTTTCCGTGCCAAGTGTCTGCCACTGACAATTATTTTGAAGTTTGTCAAAAAGGTTAATGCTTTTCCAAGAATGAGGCAAGGGAAAATAGATTGTTTTGACATTTAAATTATTTTGGGCAACCCTTCTTTTGAGAATTGCTAGAGCCCTGTGCTTTGGAGCGGAGACTTGAAATTTGATAGTGGGGAGGAGGCGCTTTGTATCAGGTATGTGCCTTTTGCCATCCCCCAATTTTTGCCAAGTTGTAAGCCTTTGAAAAATCACAGTTCGCATGTTCAGTAGAGAATTCTTGGGGTTTATAGAGAAAATCTCCAAAGATTCTGTTCTCACTCAGCATGATTCAGAAATGGATACTAGGATTGGTTGGGAAAGGAGACTAGGATGAGAAGTGGAGACTAGGACAGAGTAGGCAAGAAGAATGAGACTGTGATAAGGAGTCAGGGGTGGGGACAGAGACAAGACAGGGACAGGATGGAGAGGACAAGACAAAAGGGGACAAGCCTGAAGGGAATGGGCAGAAGAACCTTTGCCCACTAGGACACATTGCTCTCGTGAGCCTGAAATGGAAAGCAAGAATCCAGAGTCTCACCATTCCTCTGCTATCAAATTATCTGTGAAACCCACTGGCACAGTGTGTGTCACAACCCCTTTTAGGACTAATCCACACAGTGGATGTCAACTTACTACTGCTATGTTTTGCTCTGTTAATTTATGTGGCAGAGGTCTGTGCAGTGCATCTCAAGGTTCCAAATCAGCTGATGAACCATATGGGTGTCAACATGATGCCACATGACAGAAGTTCTGTTTTTTCAGTTTTTTTTTAAATGGAAGAAATTACACAAAAACTATGTTAAAAGAACATTATTAAGTTTGTAAAGTCAAGCATTCAAAAGTTAGGAAATGCCAGAAATGAGGATGCCTGCCTCATTTGCTCCAGAAGTTGGAAGGTGCCTCCATAACCCACTAGTGCAGATGCAGCCTATGGCAAGAAAAGCATTTTTTCTGTCAGTGGAAGACCACCACCTCCCCAAATTAAGTTAGCTACATAGACAAACATTCTTCATTGACACAGCTGCATCTATACTCTGGGCTAGGTCAGCATAACTGTGTCAGTCAGGGGCGGGTTTTTTCACACCCTTGACCAACATACCTATGTCGACCTAACTTATAAGTGTAGACCAAGCCTTAGATTCCTTGCTGGTCTTGCATGAGGCCTGTGTTTTGAGCAGTACCTTCTACCATCAAAGCTATTTATACTGTAAAGGAGCTTGATCACTTTTTAAATTTACCCTGAATGAAAGGCAGCTGTGTTATACCTACCACTTTACCAAGGTTTCATGCAACCCCAAGAACAACAATATGATCTGGTTTTACAGTGGAACTTATGTCACACTCCAGTGTATCCTTTGGACAGCAGCCAACACATAAAGAACATTTTTATCAGTGATTATCATAAATGCTGTTGAAAATAGTAGATGAAATCCACTACTGTGAGATACAGGAAGCAATCTGGCAATCAATATTCTCAATCAATTCACCCTTTCATGGCAGCCTATTACACAAAGGCTATAGACCCATCACCTAAGCACAGGATCTAAACGTTTCTGCACATTTAACAGTTTATTAGCTTACACTGTCCAAACCAAAGATAATTCTCCCTTTTTAAAATGCCATCCTGTTCCTACTAAATCCCACACCATCACGGTCTATGCTTTGTTGTCACAATAGCCAACAGTCTGTTACTAAAAGCCTTATTATATTGCTAGAATTTTGTACCCTTTACATTAACTTCCAGTTTTGACAAGTGTTAATGGTGCAAAGGAAAAACCAAAAGCTTTTTTTAAAAACAAAAAAAACAACAAATGTATAGAGTCCTAAATGTTGTGGGGAATGGGGAAGGTCTTCTCATTGTTTGGGTTTTTTTTTTAAGCACATTATAAATGCAAGTCTTATCACTAGTGTTCTTCCTTGAAGACACTATGTAGTATTGAAGAACTGGTAAGATGATGACATCACCAGTACCAAGAAAGTGAAATCTAAATAACAGAGTATGGAAGAGATTTTCTGTCAGATTGTATTTCGTTTGCTTTTTTTAAGGCAATTATTTAATTCAAAACCTGAGTAAAAAGTTGGGAGAAAAGTTCTCATTGTTTAGAGTTGAAGCAGAAGGCTGCTAAATGATGGCTAACAAAGCTTCATTTCCATTTCTCTGCTCCTCCAACAAGAACTCCAGCAAAACCAGTGAAGACTTAATAAACTTAATAAACAAAAAACTTAATATTTTAAGGTAAAAAAGAAACAGGAAACCCCCTGCCCTGCTTCATAACTCATAAAGAACAAAAAGAAGGGTGCAAACTGGGCCATTCACCTTTAAAAGAAAAAATGGTGCTTAAGAAAAGGCCTCGTATCAATGTTGCCATGTGGGTGATGAAATGGTCCCAAGGTTGCTATAGATAGCTAAAGGGCATGGGCAGAGGCCGATTAAGATTTATTGGGGCCCTGGGCACAAAACACCTGGGATCCCTCCACCCCATTAGAAACACAAATGTATCAAAATACAATAATACAAAGACTCCATGCATGCCCTTAACATTTCACATTTCTTTTAAAGAGATTACGTGTTGGTGTCATTTTGATTCTGTGACTTGTATCCCATCTATTGAACAGAGAGTAGCTTAGGAAACTAATTACAGCCAGACTTTCATTGCGTATCATTCCCAGTAACATCAGTACATAGCAATGGAAAAAATGTGCTACAAGTAATATACTATAAATGTCTCTCTTTAATGTACCCATTACATTTACATTTTAATAATACTATCACATTGTGTACCGAAAAATAAACATACAAAACATATCATAAGAATGTACAGTCTCCTTTTAAATGATTGCTTGCTTCTGAGTTTTGAGGGAGGAAAAAATCATGTATAATGTCAAAGTCCATTTGTCGAACCAGTTCTCACTCAACTGCCATTAGAGACAAGGCATTCAGATGCCTTTGATGCATTGTTGATCTCAGTTCGTTTTTTATCCTTGCCATCTTGGAAACAGTACGTTCTCCTTCACAATTTGTAACTGGTAGGGTATGAAACTTCTGAGAGAAAGATACGTATTAGGGAATGTTGACTGAAGGCCGCTTTGCTTTAAAATTTGCAGCAAATGGGCTGGAGATTTGTCAGGCTCATCCTATACAAAGAATTTGAATTGTATGAATCCATCAGGAAAATTTTGTTCCAAGTCATTCGGGTAAACTGCAGCATGCCTGTGAATGTTAGAAATGTCCAGCAAGTTGTTTTCAAATAGTACTCCAAAGTTGTCATTCAACAACTTACAGGCATTTTGTCGGTGATGAAGACAAGCTACATAAAAAGTCTCTGTGTGAAACTTTTGACTTCCCTCAAGTAAAACCTCAGGTCCTCCCAATTCATCTGCTGTTTTTGTTTTCAGTAACAACTCAGATCAGTTTGATAATTCTATGAAAGAGTCTTGCATGTGTTTGTAGCAGCATTTTCAAAAATTTCGAATTAATCTCATAGAGAAGCCACAAATGATTGTAGTAATTGCAGTAAGTGAACTGCTGTATTCAGGTCGATGTCACTTTTCTGTAACTGCAAGCTGGTCATTTTAAACCGTTGAAGAATGATGTCCCAAAATTGTGCCATAAAGACAGTTTCCAGATGTTCCATTTTGCTCTGAAGGGAAGCCGCTTCCAGTTGGGTTTCAAGTTACTAGTTCACATCTTTTGACATGCTTTCTAGGGCATGTTGAATTGTATTATAGTTCTGATACAGGGCCCTTGTAGAATCTGCCCAACTGCTCCATCATGTGTCAGACAGACTTTTGACTGTCAAGAATGAGTGGCTCCTAGCATCATGGAAATTGATATATAGAGGCTGAACAGAAAACAAAGTAACTGCAGAAACCAGAAAAAATTAACTGCATTTGAACAACGGTTGTTAATACTGTTGACTCCCACTAAATTTAAAGAATGAGCAGCACACAAAATGTAGACAATAAGAGGGTTTAGTCGATTTAGATGTGCCTGCAGACCATTATATCATCCCAGCATATTGCTGACATTGTCATGTTTGTCCACGGCAATTAGATTTGTCCAAACACAAGCTGTTTGTCATTGCAAGTACACAGTCAGCGAGGCTTGCACCTGTATAAGTCTCTAGCAGCTCAAATCCAATGAATCATTCTACAATTTGTCCCTCTGACTTGACAAATCTGCATACAAAAGTGAGCTGATCAACATGCAACATCAACTGTGTTGAATCCACAATAACTGAAAAATATTTGGCTTGTTGAAGTGCTGCAACTATTTTGTTTTAACTTTCTGGCCCATCAAATCAATGAATTCTTCACAAGTAGTCAATGACAGATAAGAGGTACTGCTTTTACTCTTCTGTCCCAATTTAGCGATATGACCTGCCAAAAATGGATCAAATTGAGCAATTAGCACCAAAATCCCCAAATAATTACCATAATGTGGTGAACCTAACAGCTCATCGTGGCCACGGAAAGTGGGTCCGCACTCACTTAAGAACTTAATAACTGATACAACATACTTAAAGACATCTCTCCAGTACCGACTCTCTGTCTGAAACTGCTGAGCGAGGCCTGGATCAACTCTACCTGTTGTCTTCGCATGCCGTATCCATGCCAGCATACAATTTCAGTGGTCCAAGCTTTTCTCATGTTCAGAAAGACATTCAGGGTGTTTCCAATCACTGAATCCTTCAATAAAGGCATGGGTTTTGGTTGAAAGAAGTTTGCAGGCAAAGCAGTAAACATTTCCAGAAGATGGTGAATAAATAAGCCCGTGTTCTGTAACAGATTCACCTTTGTGCAGCCGAGAAGAGATCTTCAGGCAGCAAACGCGTCTTCCCTCGAACCACCTGAGCAGAAGCAGATAATTTTTTAATGTTTTTACTTTAACAAGCAACTGAATCCATAGCAATCCAAAACCTCCTAAAACTTTCATCAATGTTACTCCACAATGCAGGATCAAGGCTAAATTTATTTGCTTGTATGGCATTTGTCTGATCATCATAACTCAGCTTGCCTGCTTCCCGTAGATCCCAGTCTGTACTTTCCTCCTGAAGGCCAAGGCCTCCACTGCCAACAAGAGTGTCTTCTGAACCAACCTGGTCGTCTTTGTCCGCTGTTTCTCCTTTCTCTCTCTCCTTGAAGTATTGATTTATTGTCAGTATCTTTTGTAGCAAAGCAACTTCTTTTACCACCTTTGCTTGTTTCTGCTTTCTGTTAGCTCTCCTGCTTAAGTAATGATGATCCATATTATGGGTTCTGTAAGCATATACAGCGGCAGTAAGATTTTTTTTCTTTTACTGTCTGTCACTTCTGACACTGTTGGTGTCTGACCAGTCATACAAGTCATTTGCATATTGCAACAGGCTTTGTCAGGGGCAGCAGGTTTGTAGAAATTTTGGTGGTGCCCAGAACTTCCAGAGCCCGCTCCTCCAAACTCCACCTCCCACCTGCCTAAAGCTCTGGGAGGGAGTTTGGGTGGGCGAGGAGGTCTGGGGTGCAGGCCCTGGGCTGGGGCAGGGGATTGGGGTGCAGGAGGGGTGCAGGCTCTGGGAGGGAGTTTGGATGCAGAAGGGGTGAGAGGTTGGGCTCTGGGAGGGAGTTTGGGTCAGGGGGGAGGTCTGGGGTGCAGGCTCTAGATTGGGGCAGGGGGTGCAGGAGGGCGTGAGGGGTGCAGGCTGTGGAGGGGGAGTTTGGATGTAGGCTCTAGGAGGGAGTGCGGAGGTGCAGGCTCTGGGAGGGAGTTTGGGGGCAGGAGGGGTTATGTGGGAAAGGGGTGGGGGTGCAGGCTCTGGGAAGTAATTTAGGTGCTGGGTGCAGGCTCCAGGCTGGGGCAGAGGGTGGGGGTGCAGGAGGGGCTGAGGGGTGCAGGCTCTGGACTGGGGGTGGGGGTGCAGGCTTTGGGAGGGAGTGTGGGGATGGGAGGTGGTGTGTGGGAAGGAGGTGGGGGTGCAGGCTCTGGGAGGGGGTGGAGGAGTTGCGGTGCTTACCTGGGCGGGCCGGGGGGCCTCTGCGTGCTGCTACCCCCAGGCACTGTCCCCGCAGCTTCCTATTAGCCATAGGGGTGCTTGGGGCGGGAGCAGCATGCGTAGACAGACACAGACCCACCCCACCCAGGGGCCACAGGGAAGGGCCAGCAGTCACGTGGAGTGAGCAGGCAGGAAGCTGCTCAGCTCCACTGCGCTGCTGGTGATGAGTGGGGGCCCCGGGCTGTTTTAAATCTCCTGGGGGATGTGGGAGTTGAAGTGGAAGTGTGGAAGGTGGGGCCGAGGGAGAGACCTAGCCTCAAACATTGCTGGAGCTGGGCCCCGGGCCAGGAATATTCCTGGTGCCCAGGCACCACAGGCCCATAGAACTCGCCGTTGTTTGAAAAGACACATTTCTGTTAAATGTTCCTGATGTAATTAGTGAGAGAAAGGAATGGCAGGGGTTTCTCTTGGATTTTTTATTTTCTTAGGCTTATTGATGTAATGACATCCTCAGATGCATCTTCAAAGCATGCTCCATTCTCCTGCATCATGTGGGGACTTGACATGTTGGAGATGAGTGACAATTTTACCTATTCATCTTGGTGCAGTGCCAAGAATCTGTATGTTTCTGAGAGCCTGGTGGAGGGAATATCTAAATGGCTATGAACCTTCATGGTTTGGGGCATGAGTCAACCTCCAACTGTCACCCCCACTTGGGAACCCCATAATTGCACCTTCCTCAAACCAGGGCACAGCAGGGCAGCGGGGGAATGCTCTGTGGAGCGAGGGGCTTGGGATGGGAAATCAGGGCACAGCAGGGTGGACAGGATTCCCCCCACCTTCCCTCAGCACTGCACCCCACCTCCAGAGGTGGATTAAGAGGAGGCCCTAGACCATCCACCTGCCCCGGGTGGGACACCCTGCAGGGCAGGGACATGGGCTGCTCTTGGGCTCCCCAGTCCTTCGCCCAGGGCAGGTGGAGGGCCTAGGCTTCCCAGTTGCCCAGGGTCCTGTGTGGCTCTTACCACAGCCTAGGGCAGTAGTCCCCAAAGTGTGGGGGGTGCCCCCTAGGGGGCACAGAGGAATGTTCTGGGGTTTGTGTGGCAGGGCCCGAGTCAGCCCCCACAAAGGAGGTGGGGAGGGAGCACGACCCAGCCCTGTTCTGCCCCCAGTCCCACGCTGGCCCACCCCCAGCCATGGTTTTGCTCCTGGCCCTGCTCCTGGCCACAACCCCACTCCCAGCTCCACAGCAGCTCCTGGCTTCTGGGGGGGAGGGGGAGAGGGGCACAGACCAGGTAAGGTGGGGACACAACCAAAAAAGTTTGGGGATCCCTGCCTGAGGGTAATCATACCTTCCATTTTGGCTCCAGGTGTCCCAACTTTTTTGGCAAAACTGGGCATTTGTCTCATTTGCTCTTGCCAACTGATCACCAGTTGTCAAGGGCAAATGGTACAAATGCCCAGTTTTACCAAAAAGGGGTTGGGGAGGGGTGAGAGATGGGGCTCAGTCTAGCCCTGTGTGGGGTACAAGGGGGCTTGGGAGAGTGGCTCAGGCCAGCTCCAGGGGGTGGCAGGAGACGGGAGAGGGGGCTTGTTCCAGCTCCAAACGGGAGGATGGGGGGGGGAGGGGGGAGAGGAGAGGCAAATCTACCCACTCTACCACAGGCTCCATCACCTTCCAACCTGGCTGGGGGCGGGGCCTCAGGGGGAAGAGGAGGAGGATGGAGCAGCCGGGGGCGTGGCCAGAGTGCCAACGCTCCTGAGCAGTCCCCAAACCCACCACTGGGCAAAGGCAACATTTGCCCCGCTGCCCTAATTACCGCCCCCGCCCTAGTGCCCCCTCCCGAGGCACCTCCCCGGTGCCCCCTCCCCACACCTGTGGCCCCTGACCCTTCCCGAACTAGCCCAGCCAGGAGAAACGCCCGCCCGCCCGCTTTCCCCCGTCTCCACCCAGCCCCTCCCCCGCTCCCTGCCTCCGCCCTCCCGCCTCGTTCCTAACCTCCGCCCCCAGCCGCGCGCTCGCAGCCCCCAGGAGAGCCGGGGCCGCGCGCAGGAAGCTCTCGCGAGGTTGCGGCGGCGGCGCTGTTGCTGTGGTTCCCTCGGCTGGGGCGGAGCTAGCGCTGGCGCCGCGGCCCGGCCCGGATGTTGTTGTTTCTCCCCCTCCCCGGATAATGACGGGCGCTTCCTGCCCCTGAGCTGCAGCGACGCCGGCTCAGCCTCGCCGGTGGACCCCGGCCGCCTGCCCGCCCTTTATCCAGACACGCAGCGCGGCCCGGCTATGGCGGATTTCGACGAGATCTACGAGGAGGAGGAGGACGAGGAGCGGGCGCTGGAGGAGCAGCTGCTGAAATACTCGCCCGACCCGGTGGTGGTGCGCGGCTCTGGCCATGTCACCGTGTAAGGGCCGCGCCGGGGGGAAGGGAGGGGGGCAGGCCGCGGGCACGCGATGGGGCCGGGTCGCGGGGAGAAGGTGGCGAGCCTGGGCTCCAGCGGGGGAGCGGGCAGAGTTGTGCCCTGTCCAGCCCCTGCTCTGGGAGCTGGATCGGCCCTGGCCGTGCCCCGTGGGGTGTGATGCGATTGGCGGTGCCTGCAGTCTGCCATCTGGTTGGAAAGGACCTGGCGGAAAGCTCCGCTGCTGCAAGGAGCCAGCCGGCGAGTCTGGCTTTGAACTTCCAGCCCAAGTCGGGGGAGCGTGGCTCCTCCCTCCCTCCCTGCTCCCTCTGCGCAGCCAACCGTGGGGGCACCTGTGGCGTTTCCCCTGCGCCGCATCTTGCATTTTGTCGCGTTGTAAAGCCCTACAGATCGTTTATTGAGACAGTAAGAAAACAAAGCTGACCTGGGTTGTGATTAACAGAGGTATGTAAAGTATGAAATCCAGCGATGAGCTGTCAGGAAGTATTTTTTTTTTTAACTACACGACCTGTAATCCTGTAGGTCTTTTATGCTGCTGTTAGTCACAGTCTCAGCCTCCTCTTTTATCAAGGCTCAACTTTCTGCTGTGGTCTGAAAAGTCTTAGTAAATGAGAGCAGCCAGCCAGTCTGACAAGCACACCCAAAACAATGTCATTAGCTGTTTGGCATGTGATGAGGGTGACCCATTGTGCTGTGGGGTGTTTTTTTTGGGCCAGGTATCAGTGAGGATCTGGTGGTGACTCCAACATAAAAGTGTATTTAAGTTTTCAGTAATTTCACAAGCTAGGTTGTTTTCTGTGATCTATTCTATTAGGAACTCTATTTTAAAAAAATCACTTAGTGCTCATGAATGGTACTGCACATTCTTGGAAACTTAAAAAGAATATTTGCAAAAGATAGAATAAGGGAAGCACAAACGTCTTCGTGTTCTATTCACTACTGAACTGGGCTGGATTTGAGGCAGCAGCATAGAAGTTAAAGGCCCTGTATTTATCAGATGTGATGCAGAGCTATCCAAGATATTGGGGTTAATTTTGACAGTAGTGTGGTAACTTTTCATTAATATTGTTTTACTATGTTGTTAATGTCAGAGAAAGTTTCTGTGCAGAAAGAGATTGATTTGCTCTCTGGTGAGAAATCAGAAAGCTTCCATACGGCCTAGGTGCTCTTTGGGAGAGATGTTAGGGGTTGAGAAGATGTTGAAAGAGAGGGAATGATTTGTTTGTAGGTCTGTTTGAATACAGATCTGGTTTGTAGTTGTTACCATCCAATAGCATATGTGAAATAGATAATTTCTAGTGGACAGCTGATCATATATTATATTAAAATCATAACAGTTATTGCTCACTAGCTGGCAACCTTTTCATTGTTCTCATTAAAAAGGCAAAGGACTAAAGGAAATTGAAACACTTCTCTTTTCTCTTCCTTGGTTGTGGGTCCAGTGGGCCAAGATCAAGGCCCATTGGTGGAAAAGCATGGAAAAGCCTTCACACTTGTGGCTCATAGAAGGAATTTGGCTCTGGGCTGCCAATCCTGCCAGTTGTTCATGTGAATTGTTTTAATAACAAAAAAAAAAAAAAAAAATCTCCTAATCTCTAGTACTTGATCTTTTGGATGGCCAAACGAATGCTTCCAGCAGTTATTTTGAGTGGTCTTCATCTGGTTTGTATATCCCACCCTTTATTAAATATGCTCTGAATGTCCTCAGCCACCCATTTTCCCTCTCTTCACCCTAAATTACATCTATTTAATGTAATTCCATGACATCAGAGAAGACTGAAAATTCCTATTGAAGTCTTTCACCTCTTTCCTTCTAATGAAATAGCAGCCCATTTGTAATTCCTACTTCTGTATCATCACATTTCCTTAAATGAGGACTTTGAGACTAGAGATAAATTTCAAACATATTGGGGATAAGATATAAAAGCTATTTTTCATTTAGATTTTTGTTATAGAACTTGCATGCAAAGCATTCTTCTTCCTTGATTTACAGAAATATGCATTTTAGAAGTCGGGAAAATTTTATCACAGATCTAGCAAGGAAAAGGAATACTTATGGTCCTCTCACTGATTCTGCAGTTTAAAACAGTTGCTGACTATTTGTATTTAAATAAAGGCTTCCTCCGTCATAGTCTATTGTCTTATCCTTTCTGATCTTGCATTGAAGTCATAATGTTGAATTTGTATTATCAGTCATTTTCATGACTACAGATTAATGTCACAAAGACAGAATTATTACTTGAACATCATCCACCAGGAGGAGAAAATGGCCTATGTGTGATAGAGTCCTTAGTTAAAACTATTTAAAAAAATAACAAAGGGAATGCAGGAAATACTGTGTAAATAAAATGTTTAATGCAGGATTAATCAATTACTTTTTGTCAAGGTACAAATTTCTTGGTCAAAATATAGTCAAGGTCCAAACTCCAGAGAAAATGTTGTTTTTGTTGTTTTTGTATTAGTCAATAAAAAGATTTTGTGGTCAAATCAAAAGTGTCTGGTGGTCCAGATTTGGCCTGCGGTCCACCTATTGACTGTCCCTGGTTTAATGTATAAAGACGGTTTTCCAAGTTTGCTTTCTAAACAGAGTTCTCCTTTAAAACAAGCTAGAACTATATGCAGAATGATCCAAATAGAGTAAGAGGTTAAAGTCTCTTGTCATTTAAAAACTCCCTCCACCCGCCCCCTCCCCCCCCATTTAATTCAGGTCTACAACTTTCAGACCACCAGATTCTACTTGGTATGGTACCAAAGTATGTACACTGCTGGTGTTATCACTCCTACTATTTCATTCTACTACTAAGAGTCCCTCTTTTTTAAATATTACATATTTCTCTAAAGTTCTAATATCTTTAAACTTGACAAACCATAAAAAGTGATTTAAATCAGGGAGTTAACCATTAAAGTACTTATTTTTATATCTGTAGGTCATCTCAAGCTTTTAGTGGGGGGGTGGGTGATAGGGATGACATTGCTAGCAAAATATGCATGCTGGAGTGTCTCACCAACTAGCAGCTGGTGTTCTCTGTTGGGTATGAAAACTATGTACTTGGAAGAAAGAGGAGAAAAAGTTACGTTTTCATTGACAAATTTGCTCAGTGTTCCTATTCTTGATTATTTGAGGCATTTATAAAGCTCAAAGCTTATACATTATAAAATTGTTTGACTTTTTGTAAAATATGTGTTTCAGGTTGTCTTTCAGTGCATGGATTTCATGTTATTTGCCTCTTATACGTTGTATTTGAAATTGGTGTATATATCAATAACGAAGTAGAGAAGGTTAGGTGTATTAATTTAAAATGGCTCATTCCCTACTGGAACCAGACAGTGCCCATGAGGAAGTTGCCTGATTTGAATGTCAAGAGGACAAGAACTGTACCTGGGTGGGGGAGTATATTGGGACAAGGAGCCTGGAGGTGGGACTGGAGGCTGGAAAACAAGGGAAGGGAAACAGGGACATGGATTTGGGGGAATGGGACTGGCTGGGCAAGGAGACAGGAACTGGGAGTCAAGGAGAGAAATAGGGAGTGGGGACTGGCAGCAAGTAAGGAGGGGGAGACTGAGATTGGGTGAAGATCAGAGTAGGAGACTGAAACTGGCCTTGCAAGGATACTGGAACTAGGACTCAGTGAGGTAGGGTGAGGGGATGCAGATCTGAGCTACAGTGCTGCACAAGGAAACGGGGACACCGAGCCTAGAGGTGGGGGAACACTGAGATTGGATGAGGCGCCTGGAGAGGGAGATTGAGACTGGGAGCCAGTTGGGATGGGGAATGTGGAGGTTGAACATACAGTTTGGACGAGGACCAGGAAAATTGGGACTGGGTGGGAAAGGAGTCTGGGGTTAAGGAGTAGGGGGCAGATGGGATGTGGAATGGCTGGGCAAGGAGACTGCGACTGAGATGAAGAGACGGGATTGGGACTGGCTCAGAGAATTAGACTGGGACAAGGAGCTAAATGTGGAAAAGAGACAGGACTGGGACAGGTTGGAGAGGATGGGGTAGAAGGGATCAAGCTTAGGAGAAATTGGCTGAAGAGTATGTGACTACTACCAGGAATGGAATGCAAGATTCCTGAGTCTCACCCATTCCTTTGCTGTCAACAGCTGTTTGTAAATCCCACTAGCAAAGTGGGTGTCTTATCCACCTTTAGTGCTGGGGCATTTAGAGGATAACTTAATTACTGCTATCATTTACTCAGTCTGCTCAAGTAGCAGAGATCTGTACAGTGGAGCTAAAGGTTCCAAACCTGTTGAAGGCAGTATGATGCCACATGATGGAATTTCTGGTTTTACAGTTTGCTTTTTAAAAACATAGGAAATTACACAGGAAAAAAACCTACATTTAAAGAACATTAAGGTTGCAAAGTCAAGTGTTCAGAAGTTAGGAAATGCAGAATTAGAGTTGCCCGTATAATGTTAATTCACTCTCCCCCTTTGTGCATATGCACTATGGTACGGTCTCTATATGGTCATATACCATTTTTTCCACAGAACCGAGCCTCACTCAGTGCAGATGATGGAGGTTGCTCATCAAATAAGCTGCTATTCAGTATTTTGTTTTCCCATTGTTCAATGTGTGGCCATTGTTGGATTGAGGTTGATGTAGGAACACAACCTAACAGTTTTACTACCAGTGGTTCTAAGGCTACAAATAAGGTCCCCCACTCCTAGAGGAACATATCATACAGGAGGCTTTGGAATTCATTATGCAGTTAGATTATGGTAGGGGAGAGAATCAAGATTACATCTGAGATTCAGAAAGTTTTTCCTTCTTGTAGAATGTCAAGTATTTCAATGCTTAGTAATTGATAGGTACCATCTTTTTGTTTTTTGTTTGTACAGCACCTTGCCCAATAAGATCTTGATCCATGACTAGGGCTCCTACGTACTACAGTAATACAAATAATAAATAAGTTGAGAACAGATTGATTTAATTCCAAATATTGTTTCAGAGTTTTATTTTTAATCTTTGAGACTGAAAATGTAGTTTAGAGGATCTCTTCCTTTTATATGTTTCTTAACATAGGCGCTAAAAAGGAATCATCATGCAGCCACTTTCAGGATGGATTATTTAAAAAAAGTGAGTTTAAATGGGATATTTTAGTTTTTAAAAATACATTACATATGTTGTAAAATTAACTTTAAGGTTAAACTCACTAATTTATAGTTATTTAAATTGAGAATGAAAGCTTAGCGAGTTGAAGTGGATTGATATTTTGTAGTATCTAGGGTAGATGTAAAAAGACCATTTTCAAAATTTGAACGAGTTTATTTTAATTTTGAAAAGCTGATCACTATGGGGAAAGCAGGAAAACTAGTTTTTCTTTGCCAATCAGTGAACAAAAAACAGATCTCTCAATCCCAGTTTCTCTGTTTATATAATCAGTTTACCGAAACTTGGTTTTTCTTGTTTTATTTGGTTTTTATTATGTACCACATCAGCAAGTTTGAGTACAATGAGGTGTTTTGTTTTTAACTGCAGCTAATGAAAACAATATTCTGAGGAAGGCAAAGTCAACTAGTAAGTTGCACTGAAGTGAATGCAGTTTAGTTATAGTTCTTTTGTTATAGATGAAAAGTATTAACCATTTAAAAACAAAACAAATAACCACAGGCATGTGACAATGCAAGACTGGAGTATCATGTTGAATAATATAACTCTAATAAAAGCAAGAAACTTTTCATGATAGTTGTACCTTTCTGATTTAATTATGATAATAAAGCTTACGTTACACAGCACCAGTCTTGGCTCCATAGTTAAGGTTGAATTTAGTTTTGCACTTAAAGGAGGTATTCATACCTCTAGGAAGAATACAGGATATCCTCCCTAAAACACAGCACTTACTCTTCAACCTTTCCTTTTTTCATTCTCAATCAAGTTAATTTGGTATTTGTTTTCCTCTACCAATCTATGAATAAAAATCAAGCGTTAGAGGATGAGGTCTACTAGATCTATAATCTTGTAGGTCATAGTGACCAGAAACAATCAGTTCAATACACCAACTACAGCTAACACTGCCTTTGTTTGATAAATCAGTTAGTTTTAAATGCAAAACCTGTTCTGATAAATTTACTTTTTTTCTTGTGTCCAGAACATTTAAAAGAGCTTTATTTCATTAACAAAAAGCAGTTTTAAAATGCTATTTTGTGAAGTTAACTGAATTCAAATTTCCATCCAAATGCAGCTTGACGCAAATCACAAGTAAAAAGAAAAAAAATTTAGTAAATAAGAAATGTATAATTCACCATTTTCTAACACAAAAAAGTTGCAAAGTCAAGTGCTCAAAAGTTATGAAAAGCCAAAATTAAGGTTGCTTGTGCAACCTTGATTCAGCCCCCCTTGTGTGTATACATTATGAGAATCTTTAATTACATGATCACAAACTACTTTTTCCACAGGACTCCTATCTCATTCTGTGTACGTAATGGACCTGCTTTTGGGATGAATCAGGGCTGTGTAGATTAAGAGACTTATTTGTAGGATCCCAGCCTCCTTTGTTGCAGAAGTTGGAAGGTGTTTAGTGAATGAGATGGGACTGCAGGAAGAGAGAGGATGAACTCATGATTTAAAATAGTTGAATGCTTCCCTGGAAAACTGGATTCTATCCTTGCCTTGGTCACAGAGTCCCTGTGGGTATCTCTACACTGCAGTCTCCATGCCCAGGTAGATAGAGTTGCAATAGTGGGGCTTGAGTACACTAAAAATAGCAGTGTGGATGTTGCTACAGCAGCAGAGGCTCAGTCTAGTCATCCAGCTGCAGTGTAGACATACCTTATGTGATGCTAAGAAAGTCACTGAAACCAAACTTTTCACAGGTAGTCACTAATTGTGGGTGTGAGAGAGATGGCAATTTCTGCAAGATCTTTGAAAAACCTATTGAATTAAGTTTAAGTATCTTTGGAGACCATTCTATTAAATGTGCAAAGCAGGGTGGATTTGATTTAAATCGTGATTTAAATCGTTAGTCAGGAAGACTCTATTTAATCATGGATTTCTACATAAAAGTGCATTCTTGTTGGTTGTTATAACCTTAATACATATTCTTCACAACTCAGAGATAGATGTATGTTTAGTTTTTAGAAGGTACACACTATGCATTTTTAAAGTGATTTATTTTGAAAACTTTTCAGATTAGTTTTACAGCTATATCAGAAAATGAATGAATGATGGTTATTTCATTTACGAAAGGTAATTGAAGCAGATATTTATGAAAGCATTGGGAAGTGAACTATCTCCAGTTCAACAGATAAATCATTAATATTTGGAGGATTTTCTTGCCATGCTGTATTAGGAGGAGAACATCGCCAGAGAGACATTTAAATTGTTGTATTTAACTAAAACAACAACGTTATGTATTCTGGATTTTT
The DNA here is from genome assembly GCF_965152235.1 of Eretmochelys imbricata. Lineage (NCBI taxonomy): Eukaryota > Metazoa > Chordata > Testudines > Cheloniidae > Eretmochelys > Eretmochelys imbricata. The sequence continues at coordinate 93,131,047 of NC_135575.1, forward strand.
TTCTTCAACAGCAAGCATATAATATTTTAACAAAACAAGCATATGAATTTTTGAATGTAGTTAAACATTCAAGTTTTTTAAAATCAGGTTTGTTTTTGTTCAAATTGTTTTTAACTAAAATAGTTAAATGAAATATTTAAAAACAACAACAACAAAAATTAAATTGACTATGTCAACCAGGTCAACATGAGAAACTTAAAATATTGGCTTCTGCAGCTAACTCAGTCGTCTTCACCTTCATTTTCCTGTTTCTTCATAATCTGGAAAAGAAAAACAAGGTTTCCTGCTTTTTCAGGTCCCAAACTATTTCTCAATTTGAAATGAATTAGTCCAAAGGAAGAAAATGTTCTTTCTATACTGGCAGAAGAAGATACTGCTGTTAAAAGTGAGATTATCACTTCAACAGTCTCTGAATCCAAGTGCTTAAGTGACTTCCACCAGTTCACTAGTCTGACTTTCTTTAAAACATCATCAGTAAACACATAGTTCTTGAATGGTTTACCCTTAGGTCTGAAGTTTATTATAGTTGGCATTATGGAGGGATGATTTCTGGATGTCCATGTCCTAGCCAACTCCTCTTCTTCAGTAGTTAAGGTTTGGCCCTGGTACTGAGTATTGAGAATATTTGGAAGAAAATGAGCTGGAGATAGTCCTTGTCCCATTTGTTTTTTTAATGCTTGTAATTTAACTCTGTCATTGCATATTTCTCTTTTTAAGATCTCACTCAGTTCCTTCCAAATTTCAGCAGTGTCAGCAATAAAACAGCTATCTCCCTGCATTTTGTTCAAGGATACAGAAATAGGCTTCAGGGTACTCGGCATGTGTTCGACATTTCTCTTAAACCCAATGCTGAGAACTTTGGCTGTGACAGTGCCATCTATTTTTTCATGATTTTGTTCACAAACTGTCATCAGATTAGGCCAGTTCTTAATCTAGTGCTCAAAACAGTCCACTACTGAGTTCCATCGTACATCTTGTGGGAGCGTTAGCTTGGTTCCTCCCACTTTTTTCAGAGCAGCTGCTGCAAAGTGGTTGTTACGGAAGTAGTTTGCCATTTCAACAACATTAGCCTTTATTTTTGGAACACTGAAGTCTTTGGCTAGGAGGTGCATCAAATGAGCACTGCAACCATATGTTATTAGCTTGGGACTCTCTGCTAAATAATTTCTTCTCATTCTGGAGACATTTGCAGCATTGTCTGTGACCAGGCTGCGTACGAAACATTTGAATTTTTTTTCAGTTTGTTATAGCTTTTACTGCTACTTCTTGTAAGTATTCTGCTATGTGTGCATTTCCTGATGTATCAATTTTTTCTGTAAGGAAGACATTCCCTTCTTCTGTTGTCACACAAGCACATACAACAGGATCATTGCTCTACCCATCAAGATTAAGGTACAATTTTATCCTCTAGACCTTTTGCACACCGCTCAATTTCTCTTTCATACACTTTATCCAGCAGTTTGCCTGCGACATCTGCTCTGTTGCGTGGACTGTATCCTGGTCTTAATGACTGAACCATATTAATGAAGTGTGGGTTCTCAATCATACGGAAAGGAAAGTTTGTTGAATAAACAAACCGGGCAATTTTTTCATCAATTACCTCTTTTTTGTAATCTGCTGGTTCTTATCACACTTAGCTATGGTTGTTTCTGGATGATGGAGATTTTTTTTTTCTTTTTGCTACAGGTGATATGCTGTGGCTGTGTGACATACATGATGTGACTGAAACGCTACCATTGGCAGATAACTCTGAAACTATAGAAAATGATGGTGATCTTGAAGGTGGATAGTCTTGAGAATCCCGTATATTGAGGATGGATTCTCTTAAACAAAATAAGTCAATGCAGTTATTTAATTATTATTACTATATTGCTCATTGCATTCACTGACACTCAGTACTATTTCAAAGGTGAAATTGTACAAGGACGATCTGTCTATTTCCTCTATTTATTTTTTATCCCAACAGCATCTAAAATGATAGTACCATAGAGTAACAACTATATTTTTTGCTCAAACGTGAGAATTTAAGAATAGTCCAGAAGGAAGACAGGCAGTCCTTAAGACAGAAGTATGAAATAAAAAAGTTTCCAACCCTAAGATCCTGCATGTTCAGATATGTTCCTTTCATCATCTTCTGCACAGCTTCCTCCTGAAAAGGAACACTTCTTATGATGTTGTTTCAATCGAGCAACCAGGCCTTGCATTTCTTTGTTGCACTGTTTGCATTTTGCACGCATGCCTGTCTTACTCACAGGTAGAGGAACTTCATTAAAATATTCCCAAACTGGGTCTCTTTTACGGCCTGCTGCCATTATAGGTTTTCCCTTCCAGTGAGAGAATGGTATGGTAGATCTCAAATCAGTGAAGGCTACACTAAGAAAGACCTCAAGACTTCTAGAATATGCTGCTCAAACAGTTTCACTTTTGTTTGTACTGCCTGTCCCTCCCTTCTCACACTTATCTCCAGCCTACTTCTCCTTGTCCAGATCTATTCTGCCCCCAACAGTCTTCTATTCATTGAACTTTTTGAAACTTTGCACTTTTAGAGAGAGGTAAGGGATTGACTCTGTGTACACAAATTTGCAGAGGGACAACAGGGTTGAGGTCTGTTATTTCTCAACCCCCTCACCCCCCCCCCTTATTTATATATTTGAAACCATTTTTGCTGTTAACAAGCATGTTCTCTCTGGAGACACAAATCCACAGTTTGTGAACTGCAAAACTAAGCATCTCTGATGGTATCCTCTTGACTGAGCAGTGAGTCCCGTTGGGTAGATAGAAAGATTAACCTAAATAATCTATACAGAAGCCCCTGGAACCCCATAAGATTGGGTCCCTAATTCATGAACTATTGGAACTCATTTACAAACTTTTCTTAAACATTATATGACTATATTGTCTCATACTATAGAATCAGAATTTATAATCCCTATTCTGTGATGAGATATCTTTGAGCTATAATGTATCTTAATTAAAACTATCTTTCAGATAGGTTTTTTTCCTCAAAAAGCATTTTATCAAAAAAATCCGATTTAAAGAAATCATTGATTTTTATCCACCCTGATCCCAACCAATACCACTGTAGAACAAGAGCCTAGGTTAGAGAAAAGCAGACCAAAGGAAATTTTGAGTATGGATTTCAAGCTGGGTTATGTATAGTAAGACTTCTCGGTCAAGGTACAGACCTTTCCTTAAGCACCTTATTCTATTCCAGGGCTCTCAAACTCAAATTACCACGAGGGCCACATGAGGACTAGTACATTGGCCTTTGTCCCCCGCCCCCTTCACCCCACTGTCCCATTCCACCCTACCCCCTATTCCCCCCAAGGCCACCACCTCACCTTACATGTGCTTCTTCTCCAGTGTCCAGGCACCTAATTAGTGGAGCCACGCCTGCACAGCTCCACTAATTAGGTGGGTGGCCCTTCATTCTCTTGTGTGCGGCTGCCCAGGTGTGCACCTTAGAGGGAACTATCCGCGGACCACCTGAATGGAGATCGTGGATCACCAGTGGTCCGTGGAACACAGTTTGAGAACCTCTGACATAAAAAGTGTATGTCAGAGTAAACAAGCTGAAATAGTCAGATTTTTTTCCTCTAAACGTTTTCAGTTATGGTAATCTTAGAAGTTGCTTTTAAATAATAGGTACAACATTTTCAGATGGAAATGTGATTTTTTTTTTTTTAAAGTTTGAATGCTTGTGCAAAGGAACCTTCATGATGTGGTATTCATTAATCTCTTCATTGAATGATTGTGTTTCTGGTATGATCTACTTTTTTTTCTTTTCTTTTTTTTCCCCCAGATTTGGACTGAGCAACAAATTTGAAGCAGAATTCCCTTCTTCATTAACTGGAAAGGTGAGTATCTATGGATAAGACTCAATTAGAAATGTACTATAACGGCCTCTAAAACTTAGAATTTGGGTAACAAGATTTTGCTATTAGAAACGGTTGGTATTTGGGTTTCTACACATAGTTGAGCTTTGCAGGAATACTCATTAATTTACATTATATTGCAGTAGTACTGGATTATTTTTCTTTCTTCACAGGTTGCACCTGAGGAATTTAAAGCCAGTATCAGCAGAGTTAACAGTTGTCTTAAGAAGAACCTTCCAGTTAATGTTCGATGGCTACTTTGTGGATGCCTTTGTTGCTGCTGTACATTAGGTTGTAGTATGTGGCCAGTTATTTGCCTCAGTAAAAGAGTAAGTTGGACTATATTATCATTTGGCATTCTCTGTTGTAAATCTGGAAATTGTGATTGGGTTCATTTGTGTATTGTTTTTTTGTTAATTTTCAAAACTCTGTGTGTTAGGTCTGGTCCACGCAGAAGCAAAATGAAAAAAGGTGTGATTTAAACTTATTTAGTTATTTCAGTGCAAGTTGTGTGCAGATCAGTCTTTAATATTACAGTGGAAACTAAACTGAACCAGTTTAGTATACTTAAGCAAGTACATGCTATTTTGAATGTTTCAGGTAGCATGGCTATACGTATACATTTTTATTAGGGCTGTCAATTAATTGCAGTTAACTCACATGATTAACTCAAAAAATTAATCGCAATTAATTGCACTTATAACAATAGAATACCAATTGAAATTTATTAAATATGTTTGGATATTTTTCTACATTTTCAATATTGATTTCAATTACAACGCAGAATACAAAGTGCACGGTGCTCACTTTATATTATTATTTTTTATTATAAATATATGCACTGTAAAATGATAAACAAAAGTAGTAGTATTTTTCAATTCACCTCATACAGGTACTGAAGTGCAATCTCTTTATTGTGAAAGTGTAACTTACAAATGCAGATTTTTTTTTTTTGGTTACATAACTGCACTCAAAAACAAAACAATAACACTTTAGAGCATACAAGTCCACTCAGTCCTACTTCTTATTCTGCCAATCGCTAAGACAAACAAGTTAGTGTTTACATTGACGTGAGATAATGCTGCCTGCTTCTTATTTACAATGTCACCTGAAAGTGAGAACAGACATTTGCATGGCACTTTTGTAGCCAGTGTTGCAAGGTATTCACATACCAGATATGCTAAACATTTGTATGACCCTTACATGCTTTGGCCACCATTCCAGAGTACATGGTTCCATGCTGATGATGCTAGTGGAAAAAAATAATTTGTCAATTAAATTTGTGACTGCACTCCTTGGGGGGAGAATTGTATATCTCCGGCTCTGTTTTACCCGCATTCTGCATACATTTCATGTTATAGCAGTCTCGGATGATGACCCAGCACATGTTTGTTTTAAGAACACTTTCACAGCAGATTTGACGAAACTCAAAGCAGGTACCGATGTGAGATTTCTAAAAATAGCTACAGCACTCGACCCAAGCTTTAAGAATCTGAAGTGCCTTCCAGAATCTGAGAGGGATGAGGTGTGGAGTGTGCTTTTAGAAGTCTTAAAAGAGTAACACCCTGATGTGGAAATTACAGAACCCAAACCACCAAAAAAGAAAATCAACCTTCTGCTGGTGGCATCCGACTCAGATGATGAAAATAAACATATGTCAATCCGCACTGCTTTGAATCGTTATCAAGCAGAATCCATCATCAGCATGGAAGTATGTCCTCTGGAATGGTGGGTGAAGCATGAAGGGACATATGAATCTTTAGCACATCTGACACGTAAATATCCAGCTACAACAGTGCCATGAGAATGCCTGTTCTCGCTTTCAGGTGATATTGTAAACAAGAAGCAGTCAGCATTATCTCCTGCAAATTGTACCCAACCTTGTTTGTCTGAGTGATTGGCTGACCAAGAAGTAGGACTGTGTGGACTTGTAGGCTCTAAAGTTTTACATTGTTTTATTTTTGAATGCAGTTTTTTTTGTATATAATTCTACATTTGTAAGTTCAACTTTCATGATAAAGAGATTGCACTACAGTACTTGTATGAGGTGAATTGAAAAATATTTTTTTTTGTTTTTTACAGTGCAAATATTTGTTATAAAAATATAAAGTGAGCACTGTACACTTTGTATTGTGTTATAATTGAAATTAATATATTTGAAAATGTAGTAAACATCAAAAAATATTTTAAAATAAATGGTATTCTGTTGTTGTTTAACAGCGTGATTAACTGCGATTAATTTTTTTTAATCGCACGATTAATCGCGATTAATTTTTTTAATCTCTTGACAGCCCGAATTTTTATACATACAAGAATAATAATTTTACTTCAGAAAATAATTTTCAACAATACAAATAAATACAAGAACTTCTGTTACTTCAGCTTTTCCATAATATCCTGTTTGTTCTTGTCAAAATATTAGACAGTTGTTGTTATTTGGAAATATTGGTTGAAATGAGTTTTAAGTTTTGAAGAGGTATTGATTATACTGACAAACTGATTACAGTCCTAATGATTACAGATGTTTTAGTGTCTTTCATTTCAAAAGGCCTTTTTTAAAGATATAAGTCAAATGAAGTGATCTGTGATCAGAGTATTGGATCTTCTTTCCAGATTCTAAATGAGGAAAATACTTTAGTGTGTTAGTATCTAGACCTTGTGCTGGGGTCCACACTTCCTTGGTTCTGTAGGCTGAGTACATTGCATACACCAGGGGCTCCTTGTATTCCTTCCCATCTAGCTGTCTATGTGCCACTCTCCCATTCCCTTCTATTTCAGGGACTCCATACAAACCCCCGTTCCCATGCCAGGGACTCTGCGTAGCCCCCATGTCCCTTTTCCCCCATTCTACTCACCATGCCAGTTGCTCTGTGTACCCTCTTATTTCCCCCCTCCTCCCCCAGGTCCTTTGGGTCTCCATACCCGGGTCCCCTATTACCCACAGCATGCAAAGATTTTAATATTACAGACAGACAAATGGAGAAATGCCTTTGAGCTGAGCGTAAGACCTCACTTCTCTCAGCTGATAAATCAAAACTGAGCTCTTAAATTGCAGTAAGGCTGTTTTTTGTTTGTGATTTTAAGATTAAAACCAAATAATTTGAAATGAGTTCTTCCACTTATCTTTTAAAATAGTTCAGGGTCCTGAGGTTCTGTTTTTTCTGTGCTATGGTTGATGACATCACTAAAACCAAAAATAGTTAAAGGAGCTTGCTTGGGATTAGATGTTAGTGATATCCTCAAATATTGCAGAAGCTATGCAGGCACTTGAGACCCACAGGTATTGGTAGGTAAAAAGCATTTTTAAAACAGCTTCTCTTACCAGCATTTTTAGAATATATGTTGGTGGACATAATGAAGACTGAAGAAGAGACTCTCTTTATTAGGCAACTTCCTGTCTTAAGAAGCCTCCCCAAAGTGTCTCCATTTCTGCTCTTTTATTTGTTAAGCAGTGACTTTGTCAGTCCCCTGAGTGATTGCTTGAGACCAGTTTTACTATATGCGAAATAAAATTAAGGTACATTAAACCTTCATTAGAGCTGATCCTGCTTCTGTTTGAGTCAATTGAAAACTCCAGTTGACTTCAGTGGGAAAAGGGTCAAACCTTTGGCTTTTGTCCGGGCTTGAAACTGTCATCAGCTACCATGGTTCCTTTCTGTTAGACTAGTTCAAGATGGTCATATGTCCAAGCCCCCAAATAACTATTACAGTTGATCGTGATTAAACAAATCTTAAAGTGATTAACAACTTGGATGGCAGTCTCAGTAGAGATGCCATGGACTGAATGTGCTTGAACTATCTACTCAGCCCAAAATGTCCTTTTGCAGTTAGGCTTGTGGTGCAACGGAAGGGAAATTTGCACTGCTACTACTGAGGCTGAACTTGTTCTGTGGATAAACAGATGCATGGCATGCTGATCCTGCAGTCTTGATCTGACCCATTTCTTCTCTACATTGGATCAACTTCAGTGTGCTGCTGCAGCAGGAAGTCATTAACAACATGTAACAGGGTGGTAGGTTATAAAATTCTGAATAAGGATGCAGGTTTCCTTGTAATTATCCTAATGTGAAGTGCTTCCGCCCTGCATAAAGAGGCACAAAATTATAGCTTAGTTATTCTGACGGATGCATCTTATCTCCAGTCAGGATAGAAGAAGTTGGAGTATAGGAGACTGAGGGTAGTAGGGTTTGGGAGGAAAACGAGTCCTGCTGGGAAATCCTAGAAACTGACAAGTTTGCGGAAAGTTGCACCTCTGGTTTGTTCTGTTTGTTGTTGTTTGAGTTACCAATAAAGGCAAGGTGTACCAAAGGGATAAGTTTGGGGGTGTGTGTGTGTGTCTGTGTCTGTCTCTGTCTCTCTCAGAGGGAGGGGGCGGGAGAGAGAGACACACACCCTAAATATATTCTCTCTCTTCGAGGGGAGGGAGAGGGGGGAGAGAGAGACACACACACACTGAATATATTCTCATTCTCTCTCTCTCCCATTGACACCATCATTAAACGCATAGCTACCATCCTGCTCTGAACAGAATATATTCTCTCTCTCTCTCTCTCTCGGGGGGTGGGGTGGAGAGTGAGAGAGAGAGAATATATTCTGTTCGGAGCAGGATGGTAGCTATGCGTTTAATGATGGTGTCAATGGTAGGATAGACCACTTTGCACAAGGAGGGAAAATGAGCAGCTCTGTGAAATGGATACTTAACAGAAACAATGACAGCAAGCCTGGGTTGCAGCACCCACAGGCATGGCTGCCGCAGTTCCGGGGTTTGCCCACATGCACCACTCATGCTGCCAGTAAATCCAGTTTCTTTCTTAGCAAAACTGGAACCAGAAGATAACCCAGAAACACATCTGGTTACATGAAGAGGGTTCAGCCAGGTATCTCTGTCTTATACCTGATAAGCAAAGTGACTCATTAGCTCAGGTTTGAGACCCAGAAAATAGGGACATAGATGGACCTAATAAAGGATCTTTACTTACAAAGTCTGCCTGCAAGAGTGCAGATGTGGCAGAACAATGTGTTCACACTGGCTGCACAGTGCAGCAAACGGAGAGCATCTTGGCGGCTGATGCATCAGAGACAACACAGCCGCAATGTAGAACTGAGAGAGCTTGATTGTTTGTCCAAACGATTGTCACAGAGAAGAATAAAAAGACTTTGGGCCTCAGAGAGAAACTGGAAAGGACAAGGATGCTCCTCCAAACTGAGATCCTTAATCCCAGATCTGGCTGGGGGAGAATTCAGGAATTGAGGAAGACAACCACAGGCTGTCTTCCAAGAACTGCCTTGCAAACCCTGGTGTAAGTTGCGTGAAAGAAAGGTGATGGGTGGGGCATGCGGGGGGTGTGAGCCACAGGGTGTAGAGATTCTGGGCAGTGCTGCTTCCCATAGAGGTTTGGTAACAGACTGTGATAGCTTAGGCAGGCCTCCAAGATGAAGATGTGCTGGGGTCCACACTGACCCCCTGAGCAGCCCTGAATCTGGAAGGTACACTTTAGGTTCCCCCTTTTCCCCTAGGTTGTGAGTGTTGCACCTTTTAGAGGTTCAACACAGTATCTTGACCCCAGACTCTAGAAGAAAACCACCAAGTTCCTCCTTTTCTGTTTCACTTGTGATCAACAGAGACAGGTACAAATATATATTCTGACCACTGATGGAGCATGAGCACGAGGAAACGTAATCTTGCTGTGGTAATAGGGTCTGAAAGCTTTTAGCTTGTGTGTAATGTACCTATGCAACTAGGTGTGAGGGATGTTATCGTTATAGATGTGGACTGTGTCCAAACATTAGTGAGGGAGGGTTTGGTCAGAACTGAGCTCCTGCAGGCAGATCCTCTTTGTCCATCGGAACTTGTATACCCATTTCTCATTGTGTAATCCCCCTACAAGGAGTAAAATAAATGGGCTTCAGAGTGAGGTATCCTGCTCATTACCCTAACTGGTTGTTTTGGGTGGTCCCACTGGTCCATTAGATGCTAAAATAGTTACCAATTAATGCTATTAAAATTTGGAGGAAGCTTGGCAGGGAAATTTTGAGGAAAAGGGATAGAAGACAGGAGCATTGCAAGAAGGAGGTGGTCGTAAGAAGGAAGGCACTAAGATGCACAGTAAAAGATAGCAGAGGAAAAACAGAAGATAAATGTATCCTTTGCCAGAGATAGCACCTCTCTTGTCAGTCGACAAAAAAATCTAGCTTCAAGAAAAGCTGGTTCAACCACCAAGAAATAACAGGAACAATAGGGGTTTGCTAATTCACCTGTTGGAAGGCAAGCTTGTTAGCTTTTTTTTTTTTTATGATCCTTCTTTTTAAAATGTGTTCACTATCTTTCACATTTTGTTTTTGGTGGGATATGTTCCCACTTACACAAACTTAGGAATTAAACCCTGCAGAAGACTTCAATCTTCAGGGCTCTCAATCCCTCAGAATTCTGGAGTACTAAATTTACCTTAAAACATGTTAAAAATGGGAGTGTGAACTAGCCCTTCTGTGCTGGGGACTGGTTGTAGACTAGCCTTGCTGGTTCAACTGCTCATCATAGTAGTAATAATCAAGATGTGTTAGATTGTAAATTCTTTGGAGCACAGACTTTCTTTTTATGTATTTGTATAGCACCTAACACAAAGGGATCTCACAAAACGGACTGGGCAACAAAATATTGATTAAATTCAGTGTTGTTAAATGCAAAGTAATGCACATTGAACATAATCTCAACTATGCATGCAAAATGATGGAGTCCAAGTGACTGCACATGTCCATCCCTCTGTAGGGGTGTGTGTGTAGTGGCGTGAGGCACCAGAGGGTGCTTGCACTGCCCTGACTGGTACTGCTGAGGGAAAAATCTCCAACCACTGTGCATAAGGTGCGCGCACACACCTACAGTGGAATGGTATGTGCTACATATCTTGAAGAACAACAGTTACGGAAAGGTAAGTAACCATTTTTTACCACTCAAGAAAGAGATCATGGAGTCCTCATGGACAGTTCTCTGAAAATATCTATTTACTGGGCAGTGGCAGTCAAAAAAGCTAACAGAATGTTAGGAACCATTACAAAAAGGATAGATAAGAAAATATCATAATGCCACTGTATAAATACGTGGTACATCCTACCTTGTATACTGTATGCAGTTCTGGTCACCCCATCTCAAAAAAGATATGAGAGTTGGAAAAAGTACAGAGGAGGGCAACAAAAATTATTAGGGGTATGGAACAGCTTCCATATGAGGAGAAATTAAAAAGAGTAGGCGTGTTCAGCTTAGAAAAGAGATGACTAAAGGGGGGATATGATAGAGGTCTGTAAAGTCAGGAATGGTGTGGAGAAGTGACTAAGGAAGTATTATTTATCCCTTCGCATAACTAGGGCCCTACCAAATTCATGGCAGTGAAAAATGCATCACAGACCGTGAAATCTGGTCTTCTGTATACTTTTTCCTTATACTATACAGATTTAATGGGGAGACGAGCATTTCTCAAACTGGGAGTCTGGCCCCAAAAGGGGGCTGTGGGAGGTGGTGTTGCAATGTTATTGTAGGGGGTCAAGGTATTGCCACCCTTAGTTCTGCACTGCCTTCAGAGCTGGGTGGCTGGAGAGCAGTGGCTGCTGGCCAGGCACCCAGCTCTGAAGGCCATGCCCCACAAGCAGCAGCAAAGAAATAAGGGTGGCAATACCATACTATGCCACCCTTACTTTTGCACTGCCTTCAGAGCAGGGCAGCCAGAGAATGGTGGCTCATGGCCAAGGGCCCAGCACTGAAGGCAGCACAGAAGTAAGGGTGGCAATACTGCAATCCCCCCGACACGCACACACACACACACACACACACTCACTCTTTTGGGTTAGGACCCCTACAGTTACAACACCATGAAATTTCTGATTTTTAAAAATCCTATGACTGTGAAATTGACCAAAATGGACCATGAATTTGGTAGGGCCCTTCGCATAACATAAGAACCAGGGGTCGCCAAATGAAGTTAATAGGCAGCAGGCTTAAAACAAAAGGAAGTACTTCTTCACACAACACACAGTCAACCTGTGGAATTTATTGCCAGGAGATGTTGTGAGGCCAAAAGTAGAACTAGGTTCAAAAAAGAATTAGATAGGTTCATGGAGAATAGGTCCATCAATGGCCATTAGCCAAGATGGTCAGGGACTCAAGCCCATGCTCTGGGTGTCCCTAAACCTCTGACTGCCAGAAGAGGGGACTGGATGACAGGAGATGGATCACTCGATAATTGTTCTGTTTTGCTGATTCTCTCTGAAGCGTCTAGCACTGGCCGCTGTTGGAAAGCAGGGTACTGGGCTAGATGGACAATTGGTCTGATCCAGTATGGCCGTTCTTATTGTGTGTCTCTCTCCATGAATGTTAAAATATTATTTTGGAACTTTCTGGAGATTACTGACACATTTCACTTGTCAAAAGTTAATGAGGAAGGTTTATTTTCAATTGTCCATATGTACCTAAAACTTACAATTGGAGATGCACTGATATTTGCATGAATCATTTAGAAAAATGACATAATATGCCAGTATGCATGATCTATAAACTAATGAGATTCATGTCAACTTCTAGTGACTTGGTTTTGGTGTTTTATCTTGATCAGTTTTTCATGATTCCCCAGAGGTAAAACAGTAAGAGTAGTGGAAGAAGCTTGGAAAACATTGTTTTGGATTTCTCTGGCTTTATCTCAGCCAGATAAACACACTTGTGTGGTTTTACTGGTTTTCATTGTCTTACAATACAGCTGATATTTATCAGAATATAGATTCATCACTATCTGCTTGTTCTGTCTACAACTATTTTAAAGCATCTGTAGGTTTTTCAATATTCTCAGTTGTATATTGTATTTTTCTTTAATGTCCTATAAAACCCTAAATGTTTTTGAGTCTTACTGAGTCTCTGTTCTTTGGATTTCATGGTAGCTGCCATCAACAGTCACATGAACTAACAGTCCTCTGACTTTTAAAAAGAATGTAAAGCTGGCAGGGCATTTTAGTAGTGGGTCCTTGGCTCAGGAAATCACTACTCCACCTTTGTAGTATCAAAGCCCAGTTTTAATAAACTGCAGGGCACTCTGCAAAGACCCTGTCTGTTTTTTACCAGGCTTTTTTGGGAAGTAGAAAAATGAGTGAGGTTTTGGAGTAAGTGGCTGAGTCAGTGTCTTTTTATTTTGCAACCTTTTTTTGTTAAATATTAATTTTTGGCATGAAAGAGCATCTATACGGATATGAAGTAAATTACAAGATATTCAGTGATATATAAACTTTTGTGTATTAAAGTTCATTTTTCTCATATTTCAAAAATGTTTTAAAGTGGATTCAAAATTCAACAGACTAGAAAGTCTGTAAGGAATGCTACTTATGTGAACATTAGAACATAATTTTATGTATTCTGAATAAAGTTCTGTTTACATTTCAATTTAGGTGTAGGATACGCCTTTTAAATATAAGTGCAGTCATTTTTTGAAAACGTTATAGTGCATACTTTGAATGCCGACTTACTGATCTTTCTGAAGTAATTGCATTTGTGTGTTGGAATTATGCCTTTGAACACTTAACAGTAATCCATAAAGGATATACGTCTACATATCATGGCAATATTTGAAATGTTTTAGATATAAACTAACTACAATATGTAAAACATGGAAAAAATAAACCAAACAAGTTTTGTTGACCCTAACATTAGCTTAAAAAAATAAAATCAGTAAACATTTAAATAGTGATGTGGACCTAGTAGCTTATAGTCAAAATGTTCACTACTTATGGTGATGGCTATAATCCCAGCAAAGTGCAATTAACCAGTCTGAAACTGAAAGTACAGAAAAGAAGAGCAAATATACAGTAATACAGAGAAGCAGAGATTGTAAAAACATGAGACTAATAAATTACACTGGAATGATTTATGTTTGAATGAAATAAGCTGGTATATTTCCCATTGGCATAAAAGGAAATGTCCTCTTTTGGCCCTAATGACAAGGAAGCAAAAAAGAGTATATTGGTGAAGGCAGAAAAGAAACAAACTGGACCTGTCCTAAAGGTACTGTAGCTAGAGCTGTGAAAATAACCTGATTTGTTTTTTTGGTTCATTATCAGTTTTGAAAAATTGGCAGAAGGGGTAAAATTAGTTTGACCCAAACTGAAAATGACCGTTCTTAGCATTTTTGGCAAATTGAAAAAGTTGGGAACAATTTGTTTCTGATTGAATTAAATGTTTTGTTTTGGGGGCACTTTTAACTTTATTTTTTTTCCTGTGTTTAAAAAAAAAAAAAAGAAAAAGACTAGAGTGACAAAACCTCTGGTGCTGGTACAGCCCCTGTTCCCCTTCTTTATGATGGCACTCACCTGGGATGTGTGGCACCCTTCGGAGCAGAGACTTGAACCCAAATTTGCCCCCTCCCAGGTGAGTGCCTGACTATAGGGTATTGGTTGGTAGGTCTTGCTCAATCTCTGCTGTGGAAATTGTTCCACTTTGTATGAAATTGTTAAGTAGTCATTGGCGCAGGGACTGGAACCCTGCCAGCTCAGTGTCCTAGCCACCAGGCTATAGAGTCATTCAGTCTCACCCTGGCCCAGTGACTGTGGTTCACCAGAGGGGAGTTGTGGTCTAACAGGCCAGAGTTGCAGAGGATTAAAACCTTTCATGTTGCTCAGGGAAAGGAAGATCATAAATGGCTTTTTTGTCCTCATCTTTGCATGTACATCCCAAATGCCTCTCCATGGGACAGCACAACCGCCTTGCCATGCCATGCCTTCCATGCCAGCCACCTTCCACGGTCCCATATGCATCCCTACTTCTTCTCCCTAACTCCACACAACCCATCTCACTTCTACCAGAGCACCAGGCTGTAGCCCCTGGGACATTTGGATTGGTGGAGCAGGGATGTGAAGTGGTAGGGAGAGCACAGTTTTGTAAGGAGTGCATGGAGAAGTGGTGCTCAGGCTGAACAGGGAACCTGTGGTGGAATAAATAGAGCAGAGGGGGCTGCACTTTGACGAATGGGGGAATCCTCTGTGTTCTACTTTTTTCATCCCAAGCAAACCCAATGTACCCTATGCCCTTACCAATCAAGCTTTTAGGTATTCACATATATTTTGATGATAGATGAGGGTTGTGGTTGACGATGACACTCATTGGCAGAAGTGTGTTAAGGAACAGGGCTGTGAGAGATGATGGGAGGAGTCAGCTGTTTGCAAGTCCAGTAGGAGAAGTGGAACAGGAGGGTGGGGGTGGGGGGGTCCAGCATTGGAAAGATATTAGAAAATCTGTAAGATTTCCCCAGACACACACTTGCTTAGCTTACAGTTAAGATTGCTCAAGTGCACAGCCTCTCAACACAAACAATAAAACCAAAGGAAATCACAAGTACATAATCCAACTGCACACTTCAGTTGTGCGTTCAATTTACCTATCACGCCACCTATATCACCCCACAACTACACAGACCTCCTTAGATTCAAATGCATGACACTGTGTTGATATACAACAATGCTAAACACTAACAATTAACTCTCTACAATGACATTTTCACATGATTACAAAATCGAATCTCTTTTCATAACTCTTAACTGCATTACATTCTCACAAATTTCCTGCACAAATATAATCCCTCCGTTGTTTTACTTCTCTCACTGTATTACCACCATACCATATTTCAGATATAAGAACTACGTGTTAACTGTTCCCACAATCTCAACCTAAACACATTTCTCTAACTAATTTGGTAAGAATTGAGGTAAGCATTTGGTTGTAAAAGGGAGAAGGTCTGTGTGGCTTTTTTTGTAATCTGGGATGGTGAGGTATGTTGAAAAGTGTGGGAGAAATTTATTTAACTTGTGACTTCCTTGGCTTTCATTGTGTTGGTAGGATGTGTACCTGAGCAACTTTAACTGGAAGCTAACACATATTTGTATGGAGATAAACAAGAAGTTGTGTGTAAAATTTCCTTTTTAGGATGAAAGAAGCCTAGGTCAGGGTACAGATAAGATAAAGAGCCTTTCTGTCTCGATATTTAGTACAGCTACTGTTCAGATGCATAACCATAAAGGCCCCAGTGTTGCAAAGTCCCAACTAAGTGGTCAAGCATACACATAAGTCTTTGCAGGATCAGGGCAAAAATCATTATCATTTGATTGTGTAAAGGCTTATGTAAAATAAATGGTGATCTTGGTGCAATTCTTATTGGGCATGTTAGCACCCTTGTCTGCAATTTCAGGAAAGAAGCCAAAGATCGAATGGACATGAAAAATGAACCTCCCTATCAACCCCAGAGGAAAGTGAACAAAATTAATGGGTTGGGTGAGAAAGCCGTATTACTACTGGCCTTGTCCCTGTTCTGTTTGTTGAATAGAGGGGCTTCATTCTCCAGGACTGTCACTGTTACCATTCATGAACAATACAGTCCTTTAAATATTTACAAAAATGTAGTATGACTAATCCTTAGGAATCCACACCTTAAAGTATAGGGAGGTACTCAAATAGCATTATGGTAGGTGCCAGGTTATTATAATTTAATATTTGCATTGCAGTAGCATCTAGAGGCTTCTATCAGGATTTCCCCATTCAGCTAGATGCTGTAAACATGTACGTGGAGAAGGGAGTAGGTTAACTTGAAATTGAATGATACGAGATGTTATAGGATAAGTGTTAAGCAAAATTGTAGGATGGGGTATGTTGTGTTCTTTTTGGTCTTCGTCCCACAGAGACACAGAGGCTTGGACTCGTGGACGGAAGCTCCACCCAGACTGCTCATTTGGAACTTTGAGGGGGTTGAATTTGAAGGATCATTGTTTGGCTCCTGCAGAGAGGGGGGGTCTAGACTGTGATCAGCAAGAGAAGCACTGCTGAGGTTTTACAAGATTATGCTTTCCCTAGTGGAGTAAGAAGTAGAAGGGTTACTGAATGCATCTGTTATGTATGTTATGTTTTACTCTGGTTAAATAAGTTTAGTGGTTTTTCAAATCCAGTAGTTGGAGGCATAGTCAATCGGTGGGTTTTGAAGAGATCTTCAGTAAAACAGAGTTACGAAAAGCAGCCAGAATCATCCGGTATTTACTGACAAGAGGAAGATAAGAGGGATAAAAGGGGTAGTCTAATGATCCAGAGACACCAGTGTTGAATAAGGTACGTGCCCAGGAAGAAACAGGTTGTTGCCTCACATAAGAGAAAGCTCTTACAGTCTAAGTAATTTTGATAGATAACACTTCATTGGTGGCTGATAATGACTTGTCACACTTATATTGCACCTGAAAAAACCACACAAATTAAATAACTAAAGAAACGCAATATAGCTTTTTAGCTAAAGGGCTCAACTTTGCTCCCTTTGCAGACAATGGCAAAACTCCCATTGACTTAAATGGGAGCAATAGCAGGCTGAAAGTGTTTATTTTGGCTTTATATTTCCTGGTGGTTGGCAGACTAATTTTTCAAAGGAGGCCATCAAACATGCACATTTTAGAAGCTGAGTCAAATCTAACTGCATGTAGGAATTTAAGCTGCTATGGTTTCATTTTACTGAAATGTCTCATTAAATTCTACATCCAGCCAGTTAATTGAAGATGAATTTATGTTATGCCACTTTTTTTTAATGGAGAGTAAAGGTCATCTGATTTGTCACATCATCTGTCCTTCAACAATTTTTTAAAAAAAATCATAATCAATTTGAATTGGTAGTTTAGTTTTGTTACAATACTGATTTTAATTTTTTTTAAAACGTGGACAGTATGAAATCTTCCTAATAACTAAAGCTTTCTTCCACTTAATTTGTGCTTTTGTTGCTACTAACAAATAATTTGCAGTATGGGTTTTTCTGTACACCATTGATAGACTCTATGTGCTTGTCATCCCAGTATACTGGAAATGTTACTCTCAAATCAAGGGTTCCTTTCTGGTTTTGTATGTCCTCACCTGCTCCTCACTGTAAATCATTGAGATGTCAAGTGTAGTGATTAATTAAGCTGCACGTGCAAGTACTTTTTTTCACCTGTCAAGTAGGAAAGAAGACTTGCTATAGAGAATTGTGTGATGCTGTTTAATTCACTTCTTATTCCCCAAGCTGTGGAGTTTGCAGTAACGTTTTACATTTAAATTTTCATTCACATTTTTATAGCTGTAATTCAGTGTTGGTTTATGAATTTTAAATCTTACAAGGCATATTTACAGGGGGATATAAAGTATTATAGTAGCAGTTTTACATAAGTGAGCAAGACCAACTGTATAATATAGTGTTATCAAAAGTTATATAGTCAAAATCTTACTAGTTAGAGTAGTTCTAATTGGATACAATAGATTAGTTTTTAAACAAATTGATTAAACCTACATCACTAGCCTAACAGGTTTAATAGTTGTGGTGATATTTTTACTGTAACGAAGGATCTTTTAATATTTTATGGAAAGTACGTTTGGTCCATTCTGTGTGCAAGATTTTAATATTGTATGTTCAGTTTCTTGTGTGTATGTATTATATGCCTTATATAGTACACTGTCTATACATATGTGTGTGTATGCGTACACGTGTGTGTGTACACACAATTTTATTGGAATTTGGAAAGCTTGAATGTTTGTTCCACTCTTTTTCAGGCAAGTAGTAAAATTAAATTGTATTGTGATTTTAATCTATTATTAAAAGGTCCAGGAAAGGAAGATTACAAGGTAGATTCAGGTTTTGAATCAGTTTTGCCATTGGTTTAGCAGCGGGTGGGCAGGCAGATGCCTGCTCAGAGTAGAACCTATTGCCATTTTTCACCATTGATAGAGTAGCCTTTCAGAGTCAATGAGCTCTGTCAATGTGAGCTTGTCAAGGCTACAACTTCATAGACCTGAGAGGCGGTTTGAGAGGTCAGCCCTTTTCAGGTTTGCTGTGATGCAAATGAACTTTAATGCTTAAACAACTATTGGAATTTTTATGTCTGCTCCTTGTTCTTTTTTCTTCACAAAGTCATTGACGAGACATTCAGTGCTTTTTAAATTGGAAGTTGCATTGTGCTAAAGACCTAGTACAGATTTACGGAGGGCTGAAAGCAGTTAGATCATGTTCTTTTCATGGTGCGATTAGAATCAAATCGATTTCCCTACAGCCTTCAGCATTCAGATGGCAATTTTAACAAAGCTTGGGGGCTAGACAAGGGACAAAACGACTGAACTGAATGTTAATTACACTCTGCAGCCTTATTTTCTTTTGATTTGGAGCTGACTGGCAACTAAATTAACAAAAGTGTGACCATAACTGCTGCCCTATTTTCATTTAAAAAGAGAGCAGACTCTAAAAGGCTATCTTTACAAAGAAACAAGTTAGGTCTGCTGATCATTGTTAAAGGACACTGTCTTAAAAAATAGTAGTAGTTATAATAATAATAATAATTAATAATAATAAACAAAAAGAAACCCTGAATTCCAAAAACTGATTAAATAAATTTAGTCACTGACAAAGCCACCTTTTAAAGTTCTTGTAATGTCTGCTTTTAAAATATAATATAGTAGAAACACAACCCAATAATGATTATTCATAGATTATAATTAATTTATTTTTAATCATATGACCATAGCTCAGGCTTAAACATGTTTGGTGTTGAAAGGTTGTATGGTAACTAGAGAGCAAGTAGCTGATTTTAAATAAATATTAACATTTTGCATTTGAAATGCCAAGCCAATCATTTGAAAACAGTTGAATTTTTATTTTATTCAGCTCATACTTGCTTGACTCACAGATTTCTAGTTTGTGATTGTGAGTGTTTGTTTATACTACCTCTGTTATTTTACAATAATAACAGCAAGATGCTTCCCCCCTTCATCCCCATTGCTTTGTAAGGAAGCTGCAGCTGCACTAAGTTGCAGTTGATCCTTGTCAGAGCTGCGTCCTTTTGCACCTGCAGCTCTGTTGGTCTCATCTTAACACCTGGCATCATGAATTATCCTCTTTTATTCGTACTTGCTAGCAAATCCCATTAAGGGCTGAGCAGTAGACATTGCGGCAGTCAAATGACCATAAATGTCAGAGTACATTTCTAAAATGTAAGTATAACTAAATTATTATACTTAGATACTCAAAATATCTCTAGGCATGAAGCTGTACTTCAGAAAGATTGCTGTTTTTCATTACATTTTGCATACATGAAGATTGATAAGTTATTAGAATTGCATACATGCAAAATTTTATTTGTAAAGATTTATAAACGTTTAGATTTCAGAATGTCAGCATTCTTTGCATGAAATGTCAAATGTAAAAGCACAAATGTCCAAATCTTGAGAATCTGAAATATTGGTATTGCACTGCATTTTTATGTAAATCCTAGATTTTTTTTAACCATTTAGCATTTGTGCAAGTTACCATCCTAACGTTCCATATTCGGATTTTCCTGGCTAGTTTTCAGAGCTAAAGATATAAAAGATTTTCTTTAAGGTATTGGTTAGATAGAATATTTATACTTGACCTCTTGCATTACAAAATAAAGTTTACAGCATCTTTCAGCTGTTCAAATAGGGATGTTTTGGAAGCAGTATATTCACATTAATATTTTTGTGTAACATTCTTGCTGAGACTTAAAAATGGTCTGAAAATTGCTGTTGAGTACTCTTAGGAGTCCAAGCAATTAAAACATATGTATAAACCATTGTGCTCAAAGGTTGCAATTCTTTTTTCACATTGTCACTTAGTTTTTACTTTTTAAAAAGGATAATTTCTGCTCTAGTTACTGTTTAATACTACAGAAGGTTTGATAGTATTGCAGACCACCCTGTACTCAGTCACTGTCCTATACCTCTCCCCTTTTCACACAAAAGCAGCTGCAAAACAAAGTTTTTCTAAAACCAGTCAAGAGTAAAATTCTTTCTCATTTGTCTTCCAGACACGAAGATCGATTGAGAAGTTATTAGAATGGGAAAACAATAGGTTATACCACAAGGTGAGTGCCGCAGGGAGCAGCTTCGTACTGTTGGAGTCTGAATTGCACAGTATGGAAACAGATGCTTTTGTTGAACGAAAAATATGAAAGGTGGACAAATGGGCTAGTCTGTGTGCTGCAATAAAATACAGCTCATTTTTCTTCTTTTTCTTTCCTCCTTGTCTAGCTGTGCTTGCATTGGAGACTGAGCAAAAGGAAATGTGAAACGAATAACATGATGGAATATGTAAGTTAAAGGGCTGTTTTGTGAGTTTCTCTATTAAATGATCATTTATTTTGCTTCTGATCTTATTCTTTTCATGATTATTAATCAGTAAAGGTGTCAGGAGCTTAATCGCCTGAGTGCAAGGATTTTCTACGGTTCACAGATGCATGGTTTCATGTGCAGGACTGATTTATAAAGTTATGAATGACTTGAAAACAAGGCTTCACTGTGTTCTGAAAAATAATAAATTAATTGCCAAGATAAAATAGCTTGAACGTGTGTTGATGGAGTGTGAAATTTTAGATGCTGTATAAAGAATAACCACAACTTTGGTTACGCAGCAAGTCAGATATGGCTGTTTTATATAATGCTAATCAAGTCTAAAAGTATGGAAGAAGACCTTTCAGCTAAACTGTTGGAGCTTAAGAAACCTTTAGCCTTTATAGATATTAACTGCCCCACATCTCAACTGTCTTGAAAGTATCTTTATCTTTAATAGGGTCACCTAAAATATTTGTAAAGTCAGTCTTACAAGTAAGCTACAAAAGACACTTCGGTTTGGTTATTATTCCCTAAAAAGTTCTCAAGTTATAGAAATATATACGCTGAAAAGTTGCATGCCTTCTTCAGTCAGTCAGTATGGCATTTCAGTTTGCTCACCTAGCTGCCTTCTTGCTCTTTTATTTGTTTTCTGTTTTATTACTGTTTTCAAAAACTTTTGAGTGTAGTCAAGGGAGAGTGAATGTGGTGAGATGAGTCTGTTAAATTGATTACATCACTGAAATATATAGGATTTCCTTAATTGGAGAAGTGAGTGGGCCAGGAAGGGGTTAACTATTGAAAATAAAGACTAACCTTGGAGAAATACTTAGGATAGCACTTCTTAAATATGCATGGTCTTTTGTTATGTGATATTTTGTCTATTCTTTGAAACAATAAAGCCATCATAGAGGCATATAAAAAGATTGGTTAAAATAGTGTTTAAATAATTAGAAATTATCTTAAAATCATCTTTTCACTGCTAGCATTCCCCTTTCTTCTATTTTCACACTAAATCCTATTTCTAGCCTGAAACATAAAAGGATTTTTAATGTCTCTTTTCACAGTCTAGCTCTATTTACTAAACTGAATAAGTAGATTTTTTGTATCATTATCTATTATATAAAACATGTTAATTTATGACGAGATACATGATATTTCACTATAAGCAGGAAAAATAGCAAATTTCAGTAAGCTGTTTTGAGCTTTACCCATATGAAGATGTCCTGCTTTTTTCATCATGGAATGCTTCTGTTTTTCTACAGAAGAAGTTAGTATTGTCACTTCAAATCCTTTGCGGACTAAACTGAAATTAAGCAAAAGAGGCTACAGTTTTTTTAATTAATTTTGGAGGGTGGCTTATTAGAGTTTCAACAAATGTTCATCTTTTTTTAGGTGAACTTGTATGAAATTATAGTCACTTTTTATATAGTGGACATTCTGTTAACTAAAGATTTTAAATCAATTGGTCTACTTACAGGACTAAAGTTAAGCTTGTGCATAAGTGTTTGCAGGATCAGGATCGAAGAGTGAGAAATATTTTTAAAAGTTTCTAACAAGTTAGCTGTCGAAATATTTAATATAGTTATTTTAATCCAACATTGATTTTTCCACAGAACTTGTGTTCCATTCTTTTGTCTGTAGCTAGTTAAGATGCTGGTCATATTAAAGCTGTCTTAAATTTTCCATTTATAAGTTAACTTTAAAAAGAAGTGGGTGGAAAAATGAAGCTAAGACTTTCAAAAATGAATGCGGAAAGTGAGGCTTCCATATCCATATTTTGGTACCTAAATAGGGCTTGTCTACAGGAAGGTTTTATCTGTTGGTCTTGATGCTAAACAGTGTGCAAGTTGTTTCACTTCACCAGTAGAAAAAATGACTTGCACCTCTTCAGCTTATTCTAGTTTGAAACATGGCCTGAATTTCAAAAGCACTCAGCACCCAGCAGCCCACTGAGGTCAGTGGTGCTCAGCATTTTTGAAAATCAAACTACTTACTGAGTTGCCTAAATTTATATTTAGAATCCTAACTTTAAGGCTTTGAAAACCTTGGCCTCAGGGATCAAATCCATGGATTAAACACCCCCTGCCCCCCCACCCCCCTATACACACCTTTTTATAAAAGACAGATGAGGCATTTATCCTTTAAACAGCCAGCTAGTTTTTTTCCTATGCACCCAAATGTACCTACTGAGTGTCAGCTTTTTGTCTGTTTCAGGTAATATGCTTTTTATATGATAGGCTTTTGATGATGAAACGTATTATTTAAAAAAATTTTAGGAATGCAATTTTAATTGATTAGAAGAAAGGCTACCTCCTTTTACCAGTGTGCTTTGAATTGCACAGTTAGAAACCAATAAAATTCAATTACATTCCTTTGTTGAACAGAGTAGAGTGTTAGGAGTCCCAATCTTACTGATGTGTCAGTAATTTTATGGACAATTTTATGGAGAGGAAAGTTTTGAAAGAGTAGTTTTTCTTAAGATGCCCTTCAACACACACTAAGGGGTAGATTATATTCAGATATGTTATATTGATGGCCTCCTATAGCAAAATGGCTCACACATTAGAATCTAGCTCTGAATATTCATGTTGAAACACAAGTCAAGTTTCTTGTTACCTACCTGAGAATTTGTTTGATATGGAGATGGGCCTTGAAATATGTAAAACAGATTATTAGTGGAGTAGTAATTAGTACTTTTTATGGAAAATCATTGAAACTAAGCATGTTTTTTTATTTTCAATTGATTGCAAAACTGATCTGAACTGAGAACAAGTATTTATAGTTTAGTTATAAAGTTGTTTTTACATGTATTCATCTTCTCTTTTTAACATCCATATCTTTACATTTTGTTAGAAAAAAATTATGAGCCAGTTAGCTGAGTTTGTCAATGAATAATTAGCTGGTGGCTTATTTTAACATGACCCGTGAGCCATATGTTTCTCTATCCCATATGATACTCTGGCTGTTAAGGTTTACTGCCCTTAGATTGGCACATGATGTGTATCATCATTTCCTAGTGGTCCCTTACCTAATGAGGGTAGCATGGCCCTTGATTGTTCTTTCCTTCCTCTCTCCCCACATTTTTAGATAAATGTAAACAAATTTTGTGAGTGGTTGCTGTGATGAACTTCAGTTAATGGATAAGACTGATGCCAAGTTTCATTAAATTTGTTTTTCTTTTTATACAGGTCATTCTGATAGAATTTTTACCAAAGACACCGATTTTTCGACCAGACTAGCATTTGCTTTATTTATAGAGACTTATCCAAGTATGTTGTCTTTCCAATGGTGCCTTGCTTGGTGCTCTCCTGGTGGTGATATAGCATTGGTTCTACAGATTATTGTGGTGGTTTTTGTTCTTTTTATTTTTTAATAACAGCATGTTCTAAGTGCATTTTGTCAAAATTTGCAAAAGTCATTTCATGCAAATGTTAAGTACTACTTAAGTTATTACTTGTACTTCCTATGTTTGTTAATGTATCTTGATTTTCAGAGTCTTTTATATGTGTGTGTGTGTATATACATAACATAAATATACAGGTGAAAATAGCCTACAAGCGAGCAGATATTTTTTTAACCCATAATACACGTAATGAGTTGACTGTAAATTGTGGAAGTTTTTAATATTTAACCTGTATACCTAAGTAACTTCTATGACCCTCCCCAGATTTTGCCTGTGACATTCTAGTTGTATATTTTTATTCCCTCCCCCCTTTTTTTTTGGCCGGGGAGGGGGGGGAAACAAAGGGAATATCAGCCAGCCACCTCTACTGAGATAAAGATATGCTTGTTTGAAACTGTCCATTTTGGAACCCAAATGTCAATGCACCATTAGAAGTGTCTGTGCTCTTTTTGTGAAGAAATCTATCAGCTGGTTCTGAAGAAGTTCTATCTTAAAGGTTAATAAACCAGAATTTGAAGTATTTTATTCAGACTGGAAAAATCATGGAAAGGTTTGCATGCATCTAACGATTACTAGAGCTCAGGATCACAAAAATACATTAGTATTGCAACTTATAATGTATATATCTTAATTCAGGTTAATGCCATGTAACAGCTTAACTCTTTACTTCTTATTGTTTACCAGAGCTTGTACACAAGGGTGCAAAAATATTTGTTTCAGTAAATTTATTGTCCCAAGAAAATCTTTTCCAGGTTTTTTAGGGCTTTTAAAAATGCATTTATAACCTTACGTAGGCCGTTGTTTGAGAGAAATCTTGAAAAATACAGTTCCAGACACAAATGGAGATGGATGCCTTGTATCACAAAATTAGTCAAAGCAGGGTACGCTGGACAATAGTGAGAACTTAAGAAATGTACTGGATAAATATTTATTGCACCCTGATTTCTTCCCATTTAGGTTTACAAGGTTTATTTTCTGCACAAATATGATTTTAAAAAACCTGGATATGTGATGTATGCTTGGGTCAGGCCAGTCCTATTTCATTCTGTTACTTATCTCACTTTGTTGTACATATCTTCATATATGTTTGTTTTTAATAGCTACTCAGTAATCTTATTTTTAAGTTTGTTCTTTGTATGACTGGAATTACTGTACATGAACATTAATGTATGCTAAGAAACTGTTACTCATACATCTGTGGTAGCAAGCAATAATGTGAATAACTATGACAAACAAATATACTCTGCTTAATATTCGTATGAATGAAAAGTTGATATCACGACACAAATACCTTTCTCTTTTTACTCTTTTTACTCTTTTAAATACAAGGTTCATTTCTCATTAATATATACAAGTACCTGGATGTTATGAACTATTTTTGTATACTTCTTCAAAATAGTTATTCTCTATAAATCTTCACTAGTGAATGTCATATTCATTGTTTGATATTGGGAGCTGTCTAGAAAGGTCAAGGGTTTTCTCTGAATTATCTTAATCTGTGTTCTCTATATATGCTCCAGAATAGAGATCTTCCATTACTCAGCTTTTATCTATTGATTCCTACTCTCTGCTTTGAAGAAAGGAGCTCTTGTGCTTTTTGTGTAAGCTGCAGGTATGTTTTACTGTTATCAAAGTTCCCAATGGACTGTATAAAATAGCTCTTTCATGGACATATTGTTGGGTATCTGTTATCCCTTCCAGTTCCCCATTGGTATTTCATTAATGAAGAAGTGTCTGAGTGGCTTAAAGATTTTCACTTGGGGCATATCTCTTGTAAAGTTCTTATATGCAGTACTGCCCTGTGTTAACACAAGAGCCATGACTGCTCAAGGTGTCAAATGTTTATTAACCAAATGGATGTCAGTCTCATTTTATCACACTTTACAGCTCATTTTTTAAACTTCTGTATCACTCTTTGAATATCTGTTGTAGAAGTCCAAATTAGAGTTTTTGTAGATCAAAAACTTTGGAAATTCCTTGACATGAAGGACAAGTCAAAATATCTGAAATGCTCGAAGAAGCAATTTTTAATGTCTCTGAGATGATTGGGATGGTTGGGATGGCTCCAGAGAGACTCAGGAGTTTGGGATCATTGAGGCAGTTATGGCTGACCAAGATTCTTAAATCCTCGTGGTTTCTCCTGTCAAAGTAGACCATTCATCCAGTAGTAATTATAAAACTTCTTTACACAAATCCCTTAACTTCTGAACAAAAATAATAGAAATTGGAGATGTAAAAGACCTTAAAAAGTCATCAAGTTAATCTCCGTTGTGGCCAGTAGGGATTTTTTTTAACATAATTTCTAGTGTTTTGTCCAATCGGCAGTAGGTTTACGTGACTCTAGCAATGGTTTCTTTCCTACAAGTCCCAACTACCAAAATAAAACAATTTATAGTTTGGGCAGGCCGCAAGACAGTGGTAAAGAGAAAAGGGAATCAAAATGCTGCTCTCTGTTGCAGGATATAAAGGCTGCCCTTTTATAAATGAAAAGCAGTTAACACACTAGACTAGTCTGTGTGTTAACTGCTTTACAATTATAAAGGATAGCCTGAAAATATCCTACAAAAGGAAGTAATCTTTCTGATTCCCTTTAACTAGTTAACTTATCAGTCTTTGCTTGAACTGTGAAGGCTGGATATGCACTTAATTAAAAAGAATACTAATGAGAAATCTTAACACAGTATCTAGTTATGCCTATTTAACCTTTAGCGTGAAAAACTGGTGCTAAGGGCATCAGTGACTGTATTTGAAAGTTATTTTAGATAGTTGATTTGTAAATGCAGTTGCCTTTAATTGTTTGGCCAGGATTTCTCTTTCTTTCCATAGTATAAGCAAAGAAAATCACTTGTCTCCATCATCAAAAGATGCACTGTAGTTTTTGGGGAAAGGCTCCCATTCCGGAGGGCTTTGGATCAGGCCCTACATGAGAAGTCCTGATGGTATAATATATTTACAAGAGCCCTTAACAGTTGGCCATTGGTTAAGGTCTGAAGCTTCCAGTGGGATTTGCAGAGTTTGCAGTGAGCTGTTAATTAGAGGAGGGAATCTTTATAGATAAAAGTTACATAAAGCTAGTAAGCATTTCACAGTCCCTTTGGTAAGGGTACTTTTTAATAAATTTTACAAGTAAATCCAAGAGTCCCAGTTATACTCATCAAAATAACTGAATTTTTCATTACCATATGCTGTGGATTCTGAGGACTTGTAGTAGTAGAGTTCTAAATATCATAGGAAAGGGTTTAAAAACTGTTTTTCCCCAAATAGTTACCAATTTCAATGTTGCCAACTCATGATTTTTATCACAAGCTCCTGGAGGCACGTGATTAGGTTAGAGTGTCAGCTTTTTTTTTAATTAAGTAAATTTGTAGCCCTCGTGTTTGCAGGTAAAAGCTTGAATACGTGAACCCTAAAGGCTCAGAAACTAGAAGGAAAAGAACCCTCAAATGTATGTATTTATGTATTTATTTATTTAAAATCAAGAGACATTTAAACAAATCTAACTTTGAGGAGGAGTGACTCATGATTTTGCAATAGTTGAGGTTGGTAATCCTGCAGATTGCTGATCCAGAAAGCTTAATACTGAACAATTTAAAGAGATATATAAATGGGACATGTACCTCTTAAATCCAGTAACCTGTGCTATATATATAGACAGCTCTAGTCTACACTTCAAAGCACTGCATTTTTGTAGATAAGGGCCTTCTCCCTCCCTAAGGTCAAATTTTTTAATGTGAAGGATACTTAAAATCAATCAAGGATGCATCCTTGTCTCAAAATATGTCTTGGATTCATTGTAGGAACCCAGTAGTATGGATGGTGCCTTCAGCCTGACTGGCTTTGGATCCATGACTAAAACCAAGTTCTTGCTTAGATAATTTGCTTTTGAAAGGACGGTATTTCAGAAGAGAAATCTGTATTCATCATCATTACTAATTCCCTCCAATTTCTGTGATTCTTTCCCTAAAACCATCCTTCCCATTCTGTTAAGTGTACACTATATACTGATTTTGTTGGCCACACTTAGGTGAAAATATAATTCCTGAGGCATTAATAGGAAAGATAATAACAGAGCTAATAGGCTGAATGGGCCTGACTACATGGAAGCTTATTTTACAAATTGCTTCCCAGAAGATTACTTGGACTTTAGTATGCATGACCATTTAAAATGTAATCAGCCTGTGGCCAAGGCAGCCCACTTCACTGTGTGGTGCGAGGATGTTAAACACAATGAGCATTTTAGATCACCAGATAAGGATAGATGAATTCCCTTGCTGTAAATGCAGAACCTGAATGTTTCCAAGGAAGACTAGTTCCACATTGAAATGCTTTCCATATGCTTCCCCTTTCTATGACAGGTGTGTCTGCAAACTGGGTGAGCCAGGATTTTCTGGTAACGATAAATGCAAATGTTCTTTTTGCTGGGAGACTTAATCAGCGGGTGCCAGTGGGAAAAAGTGCAGTGGAAGCAAATGCTCTTGCTACTGTGTGATGTGGCTCATGTGTGCCGTATCCTCAGTTAATGCAGTGCTCTAGTTCACTGCCAGATTAATATATTCAGTTTTGTTAGTAACAGTGTGTCAAACTTTGGACTTTGTTATTGTCTACTGATATAGATAGCATCGTTCTTTACCGCTGGAATCTCCTGGAAAAGTGGTAGTCAGTGTGATTTGGTATGTTTTGAGACTAGTTGTTAAAAAAAGAATCCTCTGAGTTATGTGTATAAAATTTAATTTTGTCAGTGTATATCCCCACCACATCACAGCTGGATGAAATAGATTTTTTGTAACCTAGATTGTTTTGTTTAATTGAAAGACACTCTTTTTAAAAGTTCATCCAGGCTTATTTCCTTTGATACTGCTTCATTAAAATCAGCTTGTCTTGGAGAAAATGAAGTTACTCTCCCATTTACCCTCAGGAGTCAAGCATTTGTGAAAGTTGCAATAAGGCAATGGTGCAATCAAGGTAATTGTAATAAATTTTAGTTAGGAAGGCAAGGTGCAAAAGGCTGAACATAGAGCTTGGTAACAGAACTCTCTGAGTGTACTTCAAAATGGGTTTCTTTCTGTATCAAACGGTATTGAAGGATGAAGGTTATGTCAAGGCTAATTGAATCCCTTTCCTGAGCTTTTGTAGACAATGTTCTAATTCCCACTACATTTTGGGTCTCCAGTAAGTGCCTCATTAACCTTTTTGGCTGTGCCCTAATTGATAGAGATTTCTCCAGCTCTGTTATTTATGAGAAACACTTCCACTGTAGAGATAAAGCATCTTCTACCTTTCTGTTAAACTAGTTTAAAACTTAAGATATCTAGCTCAAATAGGAATCATGGATAAAAGTGGGACAGCCTTAATTACACACCAATCTCTTCCAAAGCTAGAGCCTGTAATGCATGGTTAATTGTATTCAAAGAAAAATCTTAACTTGTCCATACATGTGACAACACATATAAGACCCAAGAGTTAGGATCCAGTGAGGATAGCTTAAATTCAGGTAAATTAAGTAGATTTTGTAGCTGGGTGTGTCTTACTGAAATGGAACTGTTAAATGTTCATCTTTAAGGGGCAGATATAACATTTTTTAATGGTTCTTGCAGTTTAATTTTCTCTTTGTAACAAACATTGAAAATTACTTTGCTTCAAATGTCAAAAATTAGGATCAATCGTAATCTAAAAATTTTGTTTCAATCATTTTTATTTTGTAAAAATGGGGTTGTTAATCCATTTTATAGACCATGCTTTAGCAACCTTTTATAAATCAAAATATGCTGGTGCAGTGTAATCCTAAAATACTTTAAGGTGGGTCTGCATATGGAGGAACTTTCTTAAGGAGCTTTAAAAGTTAAGTTTGTGATCTCTTATGTTATGGTTACAACACACTTCCTAATCCATCAGGATATGCTTTGTATATATTTTAAAACAGAAGGTTTTTTTCAGAGTAAATTATTTCAAGGAAATTAGAGTAGTTCAGCATTAAAATATGTAACTTATTAGATTTCCCTAAAAGACCTGAATTTTGCAGTGAAAATGCTGACCTAGGTTCAACTAAAATAAGGACAATTTATTGCAGATTGTATGGGCTAAATTAATCTCTCTGTAACTCAGCTGATTAAGTGAAGTTACAGAGAGATACCGTTGGCTGTATATGGTTAGTAAAATCCTGTGAAACACGGTTATAAATCAGTAATCCTAAAAATGACCTAAGAGAGCTGTCAAATTGGCCAAATAAACTTGTTAAAATAACCACACTGCATCAATCTATGTTAAATAAAAACCAAATAAATAAATTTACTTTACATTAAGACTTAGTAGCAGCCTCCCAAATACCTAAATTCAAAAGTAATCATGTGATTTAAGGGTATCATAGTAATAAACAGTTGAGAATGTTAGAAGGATTGGATTGCTGTGACTTGAGGATATTAACATTACTCTTCAGATATTTTAAATCCAGGATGAGTGACTGAAAGCTTAAAGGCCAGTACTATGTTAATGGGGAAGGGAGGGAAATGAGTGAGGAGAGGATAATTTTAAAACTGCGCAATTGTAAATATGCACATTTAACAATATTTAACCACCTCTGCTACTATTACTGAAGTTAATCTCTTGTTGAATTTCACAACTTTTTTTAATGCATCAACCTTCTGTAAGTTTTTTCTGACCTGACCCAGGATTGGAATGGATTCCAATACAAAACCTTTTTAAAGCATTTAAGTTGTATGTATTACAAACTAATAAAATAATTGTGAAGCTATTTACTCAGGCTTATTTTCTTTTATAAAACATTGAAAGTTGTTTTATGGCATAATAGCTTATTTTAAGTGTTGAGAGACAAGGTGGGGGAGGTAAGAGCTTTTATTGGACCAACTTCTGACAGTGAAAGACAAATTTTCCTTACACAGAGTTCCTCTTCAGGTCTGTTTTAAATCATATCAAGTTAATACTTTAAATCTGATTTAGATAGAATGAAAAATCAATTGTGAGTGATTTACTGTTCATAAACTCTCTAGAACTGCAGTATTCAAACTGGAGAGTTTTGCCTACACTGAATTTTTCAAACTAGCTTTTATTTAACTCTGTGGCTAAAGTTCTTAAGTATTTCATACCAGAGTGATATTGGTATATATTACCATTATGGTGGAGTAAATAACACCATTGTTAAGGCTGTGTTTCAATTTTGTTTTATATCTATCTTACTTACACAGTTAATATATTATTTCCATCCAATTGACAAAGTCACCAGCTTATTCCCATCAGAGTCATTATTGTTTCCTTACTTCATATTAGGCAAATCTACCAGACTGTCTTACAAAACCTAGTAATGTTCCTTAAACTGAACCTTAATGAGCAATATTAACTCCACTTCTATCCAGTGCTGTGAGAAGAGCGTTGAATTTAATCAGCCAACTTATTTCTTTATGTATGAAACATTTTACCCTCTTCGGTTACTCTGCTTAGGAAATCCCTAACAGCCTCTTTTTAGATATATTTAAAAAAACGCCCTGGAACTATTCTGAAGCATGCAGGGTGTTGTAATTTCAGCTTGCAAAGCGGTATGATACAATGTTGCTGAGCAGAAAAGCGCACGATAGATTTAATGTAGCCAATTGTGTACTTTTGAAAAAAAGAGTAACTGTTCAGTGTGAGTTAATTTTGGATTTTTTCAGCATCTCTCTTTTAGGCTTTGTGCTGCATTCTTCTAGACAAATGCGTATTCCATGTGGGCCACTGTTCTGCTAAATGCTCTCAGTTCTCCCTTTGCAATCAAGATTATGTTGCTAAGGAGATTTTGCTTTTATTGGTGCCATTGATTTGTGTTAATACGTTTTGAATACCTCTCGGTATTCTTCCGTAGACAAGGCCAAAAGAAAAACTTCCCCGAGTTTCCCGATTTACATTACAAATGGAGCGGTGGTGTAATGAAGCCGATATAAAGTGGGCAGTTGAAAGGGAACTAAAGAAGGGCACTCAAGTGAGAAATGAAGAAATGTGCCGAGTGCAGTCTGCGGGCCGCCTTCGGCCCAGCTGCAGGAACTGGCTCATCAGGCCCGAGGGAGCAGAGCGAGCGCCTCCCTCCGCACAGACCACCCACTCGCTGCTCTCCGGGGATTACCTCACTGCGCACAGCGCTGCTCTGCCGGCCGGGGCACGCTCGCTCAGCGCCGCAGCTTCCCCTAGGGGTCCCCCAGCCAGGCCGCTCGGCTCCCCGGGCTTTTCCCGGCCTCGCCCTGGGAACAACCTTAGCGCTGCCTGAGGGCGTTTGTCTTGGCGGGTGCCACCTCGCCATCGGACCCCTCCGTGCCCCCTCATGCTGCTGGGCAGCTTCAGTTCGCTCTCGGGGGGGGCGCAAAGGATCGGCTGTGGCCGGCGTGGCACCTGTTGTGAATGCCAGGGCAGGAGGCAAACGGGGAGAGCGGCTCCCGCGGTGTGCCGGTGCTTTCCATTAGAAAACGTGGATTCGCGTCCGACCCCCCCACCCCGGCCAGCCAAACCCCGCTGCCTCGGGCCTAATAAACAGTGAGCTGACTCACTACTGCGGCAGCCGTGCTACAAAGCGGCTCCCCTTGACACAGCTCCTCTGACGCCTGCAAAATCAGGAGCTGAGGGAGGGCCCCACCGGCTCCCGCTCCTCCCAAGAGGAGTGTTGCCAGAGGCTTGAGCAATTTGAAGGCAAGTGCTCATCGGCACGTGATAAACGGGGGCCTCTTTAACGTTTGCACCGAACCATCAACCCCCCCAGGCGAGTCGGTTTTGGAAAAGAAACTGTGGTCGCAACTCGTTCCTGTGCGAGCAGGATCAGTGCACGGTGTAGGGCATCGCTGCAAAGGTAGGACCCGGTCAGATCAGGGACAGAGGGTGTTCCCTCCCCCCCACTTTCAGCCTTATCGTTATCTGTCAAAGACCTGCTGGGCGAAGCGGGAGTTGGTTGGGCTGATGGCGCTGCCAGGCAGCACTGCTAAAGGCGGACCAGGCACGTGTGAAAACTACCACGGTAAACACCGCATTGGCGGACAGGCACTAGGTATGTCGTCAGGATCTAAGCCGTCAACGCAGTCTCTAACCCGATGCAACCAGAGGACTGAAAAGGGATGTTTAGTATTGATGCTAAAAGAAAAGGAGTACTTGTGGCACCTTAGAGACTAACCAATTTATCTGAGCATGAGCTTTCCTGAGCTACAGCTCACTTCATCGGATGCATACTGTGGAAAGTGTAGAAGATCTTTTTATATACACACAAAGCATGAAAAAATACCTCCTCCCACCCCACTCTCCTGCTGGTAATAGCTTATCTAAAGTGATCACTCTCCTTACAATGTATAGGATAATCAGGTTGGGCCATTTCAAGCACAAATCCAGGTTTTCTCACCCCCCTGCCCCCCCCCCAACCCCACTCTCCTGCTGGTAATTGCAATAGTATTATAATATTATATTATTACAATAGTATTACAATAGTAATAGTATTGATGCTGTTTGTCCCATCAGGTCTCCAGGCATTTGTGCTCCCTTCCTTCCTTGTCCCTCGTCACATCAACTTGTTTCTTTTTCTCCTTCCAAAATGCACACAGCTGAGGAGCAACTTGACCCTTTTTAAATATTTGACCATCATGTACACAGTTGGCTTGCTCATCTTTTTTAGGACTATGGGCTATGCTGTAGCTCATGAAAGCTCATGCTCAAATAAATTTGTTAGTCGCTAAGGTGCCACAAGTACTCCTTTTGTTTTTGCGGATACAGACTAACACGGCTGCTACTCTGAAACCTGTTGTTAGCAGTGAGTATCTCACTGCCTTTGCTTCTGCCAAGAAATTAGTACAAAAATGCAATTAATTAGCAATTCACTTTGTAAACATTCACCAGGCAAACAGTTTGTTCTGCTACGGAAACCGCAAGGCTAAAGCTCCAGGTTAGGTTTTGGTTTATTTTATTGTTTTGAAGGGGGGTTTCAAAGGAAGGAAACAAAATGTAACCCCGCTTTCCGAGAAAATGAGCCATGCTTGCTTCTACTAACCCTGCTGACCAAAGGAGTTTGATACAGCCAGATCAGAGAACCAGAGTCAGTAATACCCTGTGAGCAGCCACAGTCCAAGAGCTCATGCTAGGTTAGAAAAATGTCCTCATTTTTTCAAATGTACAATTGTTTACATTGTGTTAGATGTCTTACAAACTGAAAAAATGAGCATTTTCACCCTGAATATCAATCCCTCTCTTTAGGGATATCATAAGTGCAATAAAGCAGTGAATATGTGCTGGTTGAGTGACTTCATTACCTTTCACTTCCTTATGAAGGTGATGATAGCCATAGTACTGATGGTGTCTAAGTGTCTGTAGTTAAAGAGAGAGAGCAATTTAGCTCTAGTCCATACCATTTCCATACATTCTACTTTTCCAGAAGGCTGTAGAAAGAATGAAAAATAAAACTTCCCCTCCTTTTGAAGATTTGGTACTAACGCATCAGATCTTCAACTATTGAAGTGAAAACATTTTTGTAACAAGCATATTTCATTCCTGAATTAATGGGAGCAGGTAGGAAATCCAGTGGCCAAGCCTAGTAGTAGATGTTACAGCATTCTATATAATAGAACACTTTTTCTTCTTCCCTACCTCTTATAGCAGAGGAAGCTTTTAAAATTATTTATGCCTTTCTGCACAATTCAAAGAAAACAGCCCAGTCTCAAAAAGGGAAATCACAGTGGCTGTATAGCGGTAGCACTGTGAGAACTCCTTTAACAGACTCCCCCCCCCCCCCCCCCATTAGTAACAATTGAACAATATTTTGCGCTTTCATTTAAGAAAGTCAAAACACTTAATAACATAACAACGGCCATACTGGGTCAGACCAAAGGTCCATCTAGCCCAGTATCTTGTCTTCAAACAGTTGCAAATGCCAGGTGCTTCAGAGGGAATGAACAGAACAGGTAATCATCAAGTGATCTATTCTTAGTTTCTGGCAAACAGAGGCTTGGGACACCATACCTGCCCATCCTGGCTAATAGCCATTGGTGGACCTATCTTCCATGAATTTATCTAGTTCTTTTTAGAACCCTGTTATAGTCTTGGCCTTCACAACAGGGGCCATTTAGGGATTTGGGGCAAAAATGAGGGATTGGTCCTGCTTTGAGCAGGGGATTGGACTAGATGACCTCCTGAGGTCCCTTCCGACCGTGATATTCTATGAACCTCAACAAACGTGAATGAAGCCTCACTTCAACTCCGTTATGCCCAATATACTGTTGGGTTAGCTGAAGTCAAGTGATGTTAAGTGAGTTGTGGGCACAAAGGACATCAGTAGCAGAGCCAGGAAGGAGAACCCAGCTCTCCTGAGTCTTAGTCCCACATTCTAGTCACTAGATCAATTCCTTCCCAAAATAATTCAGAGAAGCTGTTTTTCTGTTTTTAAGCTTACTAATTATTTTCTAAGAAGTCCAATAATTGTTGCTTAATTTGAACTAAATTAGCTTAGAGGCTTAAAAACAGTGTAGTCTTAACAAATATGAATTTTTCCAATATAAGTTGTATGTATTTCATATACAGTTTTACAGATCACAGGTGACTCACTTCACGGCACTGTTCCCTCTAAGCTGTGCGCGTGCGCACGCAGATCCTAAACCCCGCGCACATGGCGAAACACCATGCATACAAAACTTTGCACAGAAGTGCACAAAAGAAATTTTTTGCACACACAGCCTGTCAAAAATTGGCACAGAAGGAATTTTTTGTGCAAACGGCCTGTCAAAAATTAGAGGGAACATTGCTTCACAGTATGTTGTGCCAAAAAGGAAATAGAGAACAATTGGATTCTCTTTCCTTTAAAGCTTGCACTTGTAGTGCACCACAGTGCTTATGTACTGCTTACTCCATGTACATAGTTTGTTTTGGGTTTGCAAAGGGCTCATGGATTTTTGAGTCCTTTTAAAGAGCAGTGAACAAAACACTTTTTTTCAAAAAGGGAACACTGGGAACTTCCTTTTTAAATTCCAGAAGACAGTTAAAAGAACTTAGTACTGGCTATATATTTAACTTGTGCTTATACTGTCTACGGCTATACAATATACGTTATAACCTAAACCAAGAATTATTCTTTTCATGGGGTAGTGCAAATAGCTATAATAAAAGGCTTTAAACATCAGCAGGAGAAACGTAGGTTATTTTTTTCTCTCTAAAATCTTTAATCTGGTGCTCTCAAAGCTTTTTACAAATAGTAGTTAAGCTTTTATCTTACCCTTTGAGGTGAATACTAGATCTGTTTTACAGATAAATAAACAGAGGAATGGTCCTTATGCTGTGTAGCAGCTCAAGCAAGGAGCTGTCACAGAGCCCCCTACTAGTCCTGCAGCCAGGAGAGAGAGTTGGGTACATATAATGGAAGATACACCAGAACCCCATAATATGTAGGACCTTCTTCTCTACTAGTCACTCTTCCTGCATGTGCTTGAGACCTGCATAGCCACTAGAATATATGTAGAATAGGCACTCAATCCCTTAGGGAAAGGGCATGGCAACTGTGAAGAAGCAGAGAAACTGCCCACCAGCAAAGCAGGGGTTAAAGAGAACCTTTTGGGCCCAGCTACTCCAGCCCCATTATACCTGCAGCCAATGCCAAGTCTGGAGGGGGGAAGAAAAGGAGAATACCTGGCTCAGTTTGGTGCTGAACGCCAAAGGCAAGAGCTAGCTGTCTCCATACCTGAGAGGAAGGGTCACTAGCCTGCCAGCCAGTGCAGCCACCTGGTAGTAAGTATTGTCTCTTCAGCCAAGGAGGAGACCTAGGAGTCTCCTGCACCTGAGGAACTGGTGTATGAAGCCCAGAGACATTGTGGGGTTCAGCCTCACCATCTCATGGCTGCCCCACTTGAAGGAGCCTAGGACCGTGGCAAGGTGCCAGCAAGATCCATGAGAGGGCACTATGAGAGGCAAGTCACCCAGCGAATTGGACTAGAGGGCTAACACCCCGAACTGAAGAGACAGTGGAAGCAAGAAGCCCAGGGCAGTAGATTTAGACTCTTTTTCTGGGAGGCTGCTCCCCCCTCACCCAGTTCAAGGGTCAATGCACACAGGGCCAAGGGCTGGAAGCCTGTGGAGAGAGATGGTCTGGGTCCCCCTCCTTCCCTGCCTTAAAGACTGAGGCTCCTCAACCAAGCAGTGGGCTAAAAGTCTAACGTTCCAACCACTAGGCTGCCCAGCACCCCAAGCTCCCTGATACAGCAACCTTCAAGAAGAAACTGATGAAGATAATTTGCCTGTAACCCCTGTAGATTAGATCTAGTGGAAAATCAGATCTCAGCCAAAATATGTAAATATGTGGTGTGCAGACAGATAAAGAACACCACGATCTGAGAGAATATATGGAAACAGATAATCTTGGGTTCACACATGTTTAAAATCCCAAAGAATGTTCACATAATCCAGGAATGCCATCGCTTGGCCTCGAGTGCTCTCTGTTGCAGTGATCAAATCTCTCACACACAGTTTGACTTCTGAAAGTTACAAAATAGAGACCTAAGCCAAATTACACAATATAGGAAAATTTATTGGTGTTTGTACTGCAGCATGTGAACCTGCCAGTTAAGGTAGAGATACACAGTATATATATATTTGGAGACCCACAAACTTGTACCTAATTAATTAATCAAATTAAAACAGCATTCCAGTTTTCAAAAGTGTTGCTTCCCTAAATAAGAAAAACCCTGTCATGACATTTAATAGTGTTTATCAATATCTTAGTACTCTCAGAGGATATCAGTACTTTACACACATCTTAATTATTGCACACCATCTCTGTGAGTCAGGTAAGCATTATTATAGCTATGTTCCCCACTAGTGGGTAAATGAGGCTTGCCTCAAGATTACAGAACTGGTAAAAGAACCAAAAAGCATCTTGACTCCCTGCACGAGAGAACCCTATATTCTCATATAAAAGAGGGCTGTTTATCACTTACATTATGAATGCCTGAGTAGTCTTTTTGTGGCTGGAGCTCAGACTGTTCTCACTGATATAAAGTGTTAGTGCAGTTATCTCATATTAAACTTGTTTTGATTTTCAGTTTGTTGTTCCATATTGTGCAAATAATTTCATTCTAAGGTTTAATGACAGCTGGACACATTGCAACCTCTCCGCCCACTGATTTCTCCAGTGCAATGCAATGGGAATGCTAATAGTAGAAAGATCGATGCCTCTTAGGGTTGGATCTTGAGTTTGTAATATAAACACACTTAGCAATTTCTTAAAGTTGTAAGTACTACTTTTCATGATTGGGTACTTAAAGACAAGAAGGTAAATCTTTCCTTAAAAATTTTGCCAACATTATTTTACCATTCGACCTTATTCACAGCATATTATACTATTTGAGTGTAACTTTATTAGTCTCTCAAATTAAGTCCTTCCATAAACATTCACAAGTCTGTGCCTGGGTATCAAATGCTTGGTATGTAAAGTTCTTCACAGACTTTAAAGGCGTAACTTTTCCAACATGCTCCAGGTAAATCCTGCTCCCGGAGAAGACAATGAGAGTTTTGCCCATTACATCAGTGGGAGCAGGATGAGGCCCAAAGCTCCTACTGGATTGCGTATAGCGTACATCTTTTAAAATCCTCTTTTTTGTTTATATATTTAGCATTCAGAATGCAACTCAGTTGCATGTTCAGCTGATTTTAATGAGTATCCTCTAATCAGTTAAATGGGAATGTGTGGAAAACCTGAAGAGTTACTTCATATCTGCAGAGAACGTCTGTTTACATTGTTGTGCCTCAGCTCAGAGGACACTTGGCATGTACAATGCATCTAAAAGAAAAATGTGGAAAGCCAAAGAAACCTTGAAGAGGATTGGATCCAATTCTGCTTCTCCCCCACTCCACAATACAAGCTCTGATGACTTAGTATTTTAATTAATGTCAATCCTTACCATCAAGGCTCATGGGAGCAATCATTAAACCAACACAAAAACATTTTAAATGGTTGGCAACCTACCAGACACTGAGCTAAGCATTCCCATGGTAGACTGGATTGCTTCATCTCCAACTCTGCGTCAGATTAAATACATTCTCTGTTAGCACAGACTCTAAAGCGTATTATTTTCATACTAAATAGTGCAAAGTTTCAAATGGTTTCAAAGTTTTCTATTTTAGAATGTTTTTATATTGACTTTCCAACACGAGTCCATGATAGTTATATGGATGTGGTTTACTTCGTTTTTTGTTGTTCCTAAAAATTATTTTCTCTTTCATATTCTTTTTTCCACTTCCTCTCCACTAAACCAAAAACATTTTCTCTTAAGAAACTCTCATGATCATCAGACAAAGTATAAACCAATGATGGTTGTGTATGTAGTTCTAAAAATTGCTGGCTGAATAGATTTTAAAATTAGACAAATTTATGCCTCTGGCGCCTAGTTTCACATTATTTCACAATAAGATCATGTTGGTGTCCTCCGCTATCTGTCCTGGTCTGTATGTGACTCTCATCACTGTAATATCTGAGCACATGTTCTTTCTCATCCCTGCCAGTCTTTTTTCCTCCCACCTTCTGTGTTTTCTGTTAGCTCAAATTGTTTTAACATGATGCTCAGTGACAGGCTGTTAGTGCTTGTCAGAGCCACACATAATGTAGCCATATTTTATGTAAGCTTGACCTGAAATACCTCTGCTATTCCAATCCGTGGACCTGTCACCCATTCTAAGTTACGATGAACTGGTGAAATCGGATATTGGGCCAAATCGTGCTTGGCTTTCTCACATGGGTAGCCCCAATGCATTCAGTGAGTCTGCTTTGGTAAGGAGAGCAGGATCTAACCCTTTGTCAAAAATGTTGTAGGAAAGAGAGAGAGAGACCTGTTCTCTTTCACATGGGATATCTCTCTCCCCAGGTGACATAACAGTCTAGTCTATTGTGGTGTCTCCTTCTCTCAGCCTTCCATTCTTTCTTATGTGGACACCTCTTGCTTAAAGGCCTGAGGACATACCGTATACATTTAGTTTTTGATGTGGCAGTCCTGTAAACAAACAGATGACAAAGGCGTTGACTGCGTGTTAGGCAGTTCATTAAAAAGAAAATGACTTCCAAGACCTGGGTGACAGCAGAAGACTGCAGAGGGAATCTTCTTGATGATTCTGCCTGTGTTGAGATCAAGTGAAGCAAAAGAGGAGCAGGATAACAGAGGCAAACTGATCTTGGTGGAGTGAATGTAAAGGGGGGTTTGGTTCACAAAGCACTGCTCTTTCTTTCATGGGGGTGTGATAGGTGACCACCCGCCCAGGACTGAAAGGGGTTAAGGTGGCCAGGGAGGCTATTTTAACTCTACAGGCTGCACCTGGAGCAAGAGGCAGGGAGCTAATCAGTGTGTAGGAACAGGCAGGACCTGTATAAAGCGAGGTAGCTAACATCAGACAGCAGTGGCTGCTGGGAAAGGCTGCAGGAAAGCAGGCAGTAGTCACTTCCTTAGAAGAGGGTTTGGAGTTAGTACACCCAGAGAGAGAAGGGGAACCAGGTGTGGGAAGAAGTGGTCCAGGGAAGGAGCAATGAGGGAAAGCGCAGAACTGCTGAGCTGAAGGGCCCTGGACTGGAACCCAGAGTAGAGGGTGGGCCTGGGTTCCCCTAGCAGCTACTAAGGGAGTGGCACTAAAGAAGTGGAAGGGAAGACTGCCTAGAACTGGTAGAGAGAGGGGACTTTGTTACCCTGGAAGGGAGGAACACAGAGTCACCTGGATGGAGGACTGAGTCACGAAGAGGACACTGCGGTTCCTGGGATGAGAGTAGCTGCAGGCCTGAGTGAGAGACAGTGACTGCATGGAAAGGGAAGTTGACCTCAAGAGCTAATCCCCAGAGTGGCCAGGAAGAGGTGCCAGACCAGCAGTGAGTGGTGCACCCATGTCAGGGGATCAGAGAATGAATGGGCCCAACTGGA
Source organism: Eretmochelys imbricata (assembly GCF_965152235.1). Classification (NCBI taxonomy): domain Eukaryota; kingdom Metazoa; phylum Chordata; order Testudines; family Cheloniidae; genus Eretmochelys; species Eretmochelys imbricata. The sequence continues at coordinate 93,172,354 of NC_135575.1, forward strand.
GCTAAGGGATGGGAATTGTGGACAATCAAATGGCTACATTAGTACATAAGGAGCTGTGGCTCACAGGATTCATTTGCTGGGAAGAGGGCACTAGGTACTAAGGGACGGGGATGAATTGGATTAGTAGGGTTTTTTGGAGGGAGGGTTGAGGCCAGAGGATGTTTAAATGAGAAGGAGGTTGGGGTCAGAAATGCAATTGGCTGGAGGGAAGGCCTGCAGGACAGAGGATGGCTTGATTAGAAACTGGTGGGGACACAAGCTCAATGGAGCTGTAGGGGTAACGGGCTGGATGAATTGATGTGGATGAAGTAGGGAGGTGGTGGAATCTCCTTCCTTAGAAGTTTTTAAGGTCAGGCTTGACAAAGCCCTGGCTGGGATGATTTAATTGGGGATGGGTCCTGCTTTTGAGCAGGGGGTTGGACTAGATGACCTACTGAGGTCCCTTCCAACCCTGATATTCTATGATTCTATGATTAAGTGTGCATGGAAATAAAGGGAGGAACAGGACAAGAAGGCTATGGGGGCTCCAGCAACAGTGGATGGTAAGAGAGAAACAGTTTATGGAAACTTGAGAAAAAAGAAAAGATGGGAAGTGATGGGAGCAGCTCAGCAGAGCGTAGGGAAGCCATTGGTGGAGTGGGTCATAGACTGGCAAGAACATGAGAGAGTAAACCTAAGCAGAAGTCAGAAGATTACTAGCAAAGGAAAGCAGATAATGTGGGAAGGGTGAATAAAAAGAAAGAGCTGCTGGAAGGGCAATGGCAGAGACAGATAACTAGAAAAGGAAAGATTTGGAGGAGGAAGGGGGGAATGTGGAAAATAGACATAAGGAAAGGAGACAGCCATGAAAAGAAAGTCAAATGAAGATAGAGGAGACATACCTCTCTACCCCATCTCCTCTCAGAAGAAAGGCAAACACATACTTCATTTATTATTATTTGTATTGCCATAGTACCTAGAAGCCCATTGTACTAGGCACTGTACAAAAACAGAACAGAAAGACAATCCCTGCCCCAAAGAGTTTACAACCTCCATAGAGGGCAGGAAACAACAGATGGATACAGGCAAATGGGGGCATACAAGGAAACAGTGAGACAGTATTAGTCAGTGTAACAGGCAGTGGTCTCAGCACACCAGCAGGCTAACCATTGTCATGGGTTTTGTAGGTATGAGGACAAAAGAGAGTTGTGAGAAGAGATTTGAAGGGGAACAATGAAGTGGACATGAGAAGCCCCAATCAAGCAAAATGACAGAAGGTGCATCTCTCACATTTTTTTAAATAAATAAGCTGCCCCAGTGTTCTCCCTACATCCATTGTCTAGGACTGACCCAGCCAGCTCCTTCCACCATTGCTGCCCAAATGTGTCACCCTTATTTCAGCCTGCTCACTTGTTGGGAGAGGAAGTCTGTTTTTTTTTTTATAAATTCTCAGAAGCCTTCATATTTCCTGACTCCTTTCCTTCAGAGAGGCAGTTGTCTTTCTCAGTTTCAGTGTGACTAAAAAGAGTGAGTAAAACATCTTTAGATGTCATAGAAGAGCTGTATCTTCTCAACCCTTTGTGTTGCTCCAAATGTTGCAGCTAGGACAATGGGGTCATCATCATTCCTGCCACATTTTGCCTCCCGCCAATGGCAAGCACATGGTTGTTTTTTTCCCCTCAGATTAGTTTAATGTGCAGGGTAAACTTGATTTGAAAAAGACTTCTCTTCTGTTGCGCTAGTCAGCACAGAACTGATTCTGTAGCTCCAATAACAAAGCATTTAGAGCAGTCACTACTTTTGAAAATGTTGATTCAACTCTTTGAGTGACCATGGCAACAAAGATAGGATGGAGACCTTTGAAGAAAACTTTGAAGACTATTTAAAAGAGGAAGAATGGATGGGGGTGACAGAGGGAAAGAGAATAGGATTCATTTGCTTCTTAGTGATGCTATCATTTTAAGAGGCTGTACTAATTCCTATAATAGATTTCGCTCCTGGGCAAAGAATGCTACCGAAAAGCCTAGCATGAGTGCCACTTCCCATTGAGATAATGTCTAGGACTGTAGTCAGGTTTTTTGCTATATTTGTTTTGACAAGTAGATTCCTTTGCTTTATCTCTCTTAAACAAGAGAAGTTTTAAGGCTTAAAGATTTGAGCCCTCTGAGAAATCAAAACTTCAGTCTTTGAGGTTGTGCTAAGTATATTTACTCAAGATTTATGACAAATCCTACAGAAATAAGGAGAATGCTTAATACAATTCAAATAGGCTGGAATTTACCATCTAAATAAGTACTAATCTACTGCCTGCCTGTGCTTCCCTGGTAAGAGACACCACTACTCTCAATGTAAAACAAAAGAGGACTTTAAGGAACTAGAAAGTCTGAAAATCCTCATCTTCGATTCATGGGATATTCCCTTTTAACTGAAATTTCAAAGGTTATGCCTGCTCATGACAAAGGCATTTTTCAGGTTTTGCAGCAGTTTTATTCTTTACCATTTTTAGTCTGTGTTAAGAAAATCCCATCTCTTAGTTCTGTATCATGTTCCTGCTATAAACGAGTAAGTTTCTTGATCAGCAAGCCTTCTGCACTTCTAACAGCTATCTTTCATTGTACTGTGTTTTCTTGTCAGTTTCATCTATGTGTTTTGAAGACAAACAGAAGTCTTCTCAGATTTGGGGTGAGATACAGTGGAATACTTTATCTTCTTGAGGCTTTATCTCAAAGCCCTGACGAGGCAATAAAAGGGGTGTCCTGCAGCAGGAGCCTTTAACTTAGTTTAAAGGAGGGATAACAATGGATTCTGCTTTTGTATTTTCCTTAGCATTCCCCAACTGCCATGTCCAGCCATCCTGAAATGGAACTTTGTTTCCTATGAACAAATATGGACAGGCATTAATTACAAGTGAAGGGGGTTCAGGAATACACTGCCCTCCTCTTTCTCTAAAAGCAGAAGGAGAAGTCCCCTCCTCCTGCCTTTTCACTGGCTGGTAAAGAGACAACTTATTAGGCAAGACAAGCAGCAGGAGGAGCTGGTACCTGAGTGGGGAGCCTTCTCATCAGTAGGTGGAGTAGCAGCAGTACTCACACTGTCCCAACTCAGAGTCACTCTTATGTCTAATCTCTGTAGGAAGATTTGTTGCCCCAGTGCCTTTTTCACTTCCTTTAGAATAGTCTATTTCAGTGAAAAATCCTTGTGCTGCTGTTGAATAGATTCAAAGTGCATATTACATCAGCAGCATTCTAGTCTTAGGCCTTTGTATTTTATCTGTTGCTGTTAAATAGGTTCCCTGTTAGTTCTTGGTTCACTAGATTCTGAAAATCTCAAAATTCATTGACTCAATAGACTTTAAGAAGGAACCATTCTAGTCAGTTTGCCACCCAAGAAAGATAGTGGGAAAGCTATGATTTTCACTTGGATGAGGTGATCATCTGACAGAGAGAAGTATGTTTTTTATGTTCCCAGTATCCACCCCTTGGCTAAAGATAGTCTAGTATGTGTCTGGCTGACAGTAAAGATCTGGAGATAACTTGGGAGAAACCAAGTATTTACCATGCAGGTCAGGATACAAGGTTGTTGATAGAATTGTCTAGGTGGGTATTTAAGTCTCCAAGGACCTAAATAAATAAATACAATCTAGAGGACTCCCACACCATACCTGGCTCCCTCTGGTAATTCCTCTAAGGCTTGAAACAGTAGAAGTCCCATGTTTCTTGTCCTTTTCTACAAAATAGAGTACTCCAGACATCCTTTATTACTAATAAAGCTGGCCACTGAAGAAATTTCTGTTTTGCAAGAAATGTACAGGTTGTTGGTGTTTCATTTTGTTCCACATCAGCGTGAAACATTGACAGCACAGTATTTCTGGCAAAACAGAGCAATCAATTTCAGGGCCCACCAACCGAGGAGCTAGCGAGCTGGCTGGCTTGTTGACTGTCTAGCAAACGAGCAAACAAGCTGAGGCAGCCCAGGGAGCTCACTGGGCAGCAGGTGACACTGGGTTCCTACCAGCCCAGTGGCTGGCTGGTGGGCGGACTGTTGGAAAATCAGGTTGAGAGGGTGGCCATGAGGCAAGCAGCCTGGCCAGTCCACCAGTTAGCTTGTCTGCCTGACTGGTTTCCCTCTAAGCTTTTGGTGGAATTGACGTGTTCCCATAAAATGTTTAAATTCCACTGAAAACTGAAAATTCCAAAGGAAAACTGTTCCATCAGAAACTCTTCTACCAACTGTTGTCACGCATACACGGTACTGTGTTGTTTTTTGCATACAGGTCTGAGTTACATTTCAGCTAATTATGTAAAGTAACAGTGATTTACACATATAAAACCTTACTTTTTATTTAGTGTAAATTACATTATATTACAATTTCGAAGTATTTGAGGAGGGAGTGTTTGGTGGATTATTTTATTTACATCAGAACCACAGGATAGCTAAGTGAAGTCCACAGGATAAATGCAGCTGGCAGAGTTCTAAATGTTGGCCTCTCGGAATCAACATGGGGCATTGCGTTCTATGAACTGTAGTTTCTATGGCCATGGTATTAGACTAAAATGGCTGCTCCAATTTATGGAAATTAGGTATGGTCATTGGTCTTTGGCATATTGCCAGTCTAGCCCTGAATTGGCAATCCTGGTATAAATGACCTGCCCATGACTTGCTGAAGGTCATTAAATGCATAAACTTCTAACCCTATCAGGTCTCCTCCAACAGAAAATCTTTTTTTAAATGTTGCTTGCTCCAGTCAATTCAGTAACACTGTTTGCTTTCTTCTGTGTTGACATGATGGCTTAGCCTTAGCTTCATCATGACTGTTTTATTGTCTGCTAGATCTTTATTTTCCTTTCCAAACTTCCTGTGAACAAACCAATTGTACTTCATCAGATTCAAACTTTGACTGTCTGCCAATTGCTTTCAAATCTAAAAACAATTAACCAAATTTAAGATCATTCAGAAAACAGTGAGAGATGAGCACTTCCACTTCACAAAGGTTAACCAAATGTTTGGGCTGGGTTTTTTTAAACTTTGTAAGGACGGCTTTTCAGCATCTCGGCTTTATTTTGTATGTCAGTTCTCAGCACTGTGCCTGACTTTCCCTACTATACATGCACACAAACACTCTGCTGTTCAGCTCATCATTCAAATTCTGTTCAGTGCAGACTAAAGATTCCAGTCTTATCAGCAATTGCCAAGAGAGATGCTTTTTGAATACATGTGGAGGATATCTGCTTTCACTGTTGCTGATTATTATAAATCACATGACTAGAAAAATAGAAGGACTGTTGCATCCTTTCACAGACAACTAATTTTGCTTGTTTTAAAGAACTAAAGAAAAGATGTCTATAATAATTTTTTTTTTCAGAGTCAGATTCCAATCAGTTGCGTATCTTGGAAGCAAAGAACACAGCTAGCTCATACAAGTGTCAGGGCTAAATGCAATTTAGTTTATCAGGGCAAAACTCATTCCAGTTCTAACACTACTAAAGTTAATGGAGTTTCACTATGGATATACTTGGCCCCAAAGTTTTATTTAAACCTTAAGAACTCCAACCAAAGAAATACGACACAGTGTAATAACCTACCATTTTCCCTCGGTGTGTAGCTTTTTCATGAGTTACTGCATGTAGAGCCCAAAGTATGGCCCCTTATCCTCCATGTGGATCCATCTTAATAGCCATTGCATCTGCACAGTCCCATTGACTACAAAGGGGCTCCATGTGTGTGCAAAGGGACACTCATTTGCATCTAACTGCAGGATTGAGTGTAGTTTTGTACACAATATGTACTGATCTCCTGATTTGTGTACTTCCCCAAACTGTGTTCTTCTGTGGATTTGAAAAATAAGTACTTCACTATAAGTTTTTCAATATTTTATTTTTGTCTTAAAAACAAAACAATAGAAAACAGTGGAAAAAAAACCTTGGGTTATCTATTCAATTTCCAAATGCTTTTTTGCATCTGAGATGGTCATATTGAAAGCTAAAGGGAGGGGGCTAAATTCTGCTGTTACATCAAAGTCACTCCATTGACTTAAATGAAAATCTGCTATATTTACATCACTGTACTTGGGAGGGGAGCAAAATCTGGCTTAAGAACCTGTATTTTCTACAATACTACATAGTTTGCCATTCAATCCTTGTCGTGCCACAGAATTAGGATACAGAATATAACCTTCCTTTAAAAAGTGTGTAGGCCTCATATTTGTGAAGAAAATCTTCTAAATATAAAATGTTGCAGTGTTACATATCAGTTTGCAAACATGCAGCAAAACAATATATTTGAGAGGCATCAACTGCCACATTCTTCTCAAGGGGGTATTAACTCTAAAACACAATTATGACAATTTAAATGTCAATTCAAGCTACTGATCATTTTAGCAGAAATATATAGATAATGTTCTAATCCATCACTGCTGAATGCAGTAACAAATACTGTTGGAGGAGTGAAACAGGGCAAATAGTTGTTCTCAAAGGTTACAGGGGGCAGAGAAAGAATGGTTACTTACCTTACAATTACTGTGAGTCTTCCTAAGATGTTGTCCACATAGTTTCCTCTTGGTGCATATGCATCCAAGATTGGATTCTTTTGGACAGCAGCATACAGCGGTCTACACTGCCTCTTTGTTAGACTGTTCACTGCCTTTTGACTATTGAACCCAAAACAACTCAGACACTTGCTGATTCTTGTGTCTCAGGTAGGCACCAGAGAGAGTTCCTTCCTGCTGCTCTCTTGCTCTCCAGGATGCAGGCAGACAACTACGGACTCTTCTTTGACATATCAAAGGACCTTGGGCTAGAATCTCTTGGCTCACTGGGACTCTTACAGCGAGGAACTGACCAAGGTCTGAGGTTTATATATTGTTCTTCCTGTTGATGTCCAACAAGGCTTGCATAAGTGTCTGCCATAGGAAGAATTTTAAGAAGGCTGCTCTACCTTTTTGAGTCTACTTAGAGAAGGAGAATTGCTCAGGAAAATCATCTTCTACTAAACAAACAAGGCACCTTTAGTGCCTGTCATTGAAGCTTCAGTGCTGCTTAAACAAGGGTCAGGTTTGAACCCCAGAGGTTTCACTTATGCCATACTGCTAGAGCCCCTGCACAGAGGGTAGGGTCTAATCTATAAATTAAATATCTAACTAAAAATGTTTGGGGCTTTTTGTGCCAACAGGCAAAAAGACTAACGCTACTAATTAATTAACAATACTACTAACTAACACTAATGCTACCACAGTGCTCAAAGAAGCAGGCAGACACTACAGGGATTCTGTCTCACTGCTATGATTGGTAGGGAACTGAGGGATGGTTGAGCCTATTCTGCCTTTTACACCTTTGGGTGGTCCAAGCACGAGTTGCAGGTACTGGCCAAAAATATAATCCATGTGGACAGTCACTTGAGGAACTGAGTTTAAGCCCTGCTAAAAATGTCAAATTATCTCCACCCGTGTCCAATTGGGGGAGGAAAAGAAGAGATGCATCCCTTCTCCAGTGCCAACAACATACTTCTCAAGTATCAAAAACAAGTGGTCTTCTACCAACAATCCAAGATTCCTCCCCAGTGTTCAGATCCAGCTATAGTCTGTATTTTGTTTTATTTTTTAATACTTCCCCAGAAATGATCACACTAGGGTACTTTAAGAAGTCTTAGTAACAGCTTCAAATAGGTGTGACAATTCCTCAGAAAAGATTTTTGGAGTTTAATGTCCCCACCTTAAGCACACCCACATTATATGTCATTTGAAAGCTTATTTTATGTATGTTTAGATAAGGTATGATGTGGAACTGTCAAGTGGTGCCGTAAGCCTGTAGGCAAGGTGAAACAATGATACCCCAAATGAGTCTTTTTGTTGTTGGTGCTGCACACTTCCAGAAACACTGCAACATGACTATGACTACAGTTTTCACCATCTGAGTTAATTTCAACACCTTAATGTGGTATTTATTGATCAAAGCTATCACACAACAATGTATTAAATTTTTTTAATTGGTTTTGCATGGGCAAGTATTTTTGCCACACACTGTTGGCATATGGCAAATATTGCAAAATGTTCATATACAAACAAGAAAACACGTTTTCACATCGTATATTCTTAATTGTCAAAGTATCTCAAATGATAATAGTTTTCAATTGAAATTTGCTGACCAAATATGTCTCTCACCGAAGGCTGTGCATCAGTAGCAGTAGATTGCATGTACTGCATAGTGGGTAGATATAAATGTATGCGAATTCCTAATGTAATGCTTCTCTCTTTGTAAGCTTTTGTACATACTGTTGTCTAGCATGTAGTCTGCCTGGTAGAAGGTTTTAATTTGTAACTGCCTACCCATGCAGTACTAGCCTTTGAAACATTCTAGAAACTAGCTTTTTAATTCAGTGACACTTATGCGCAGGTCAGTATTCGTGTTAGAGATGGCAAATCATAGCTTCGTATTATGAATATGCAAAAGCAATGAGAGAAAGAAGTGTTCTAACAAAAAGTGTGAAGACAAAGTCCACAAACAGGTCCTTGCCTCTGCTTGTTGACATGCTTGTTGACCCCCCTCAAAGAATTCTAGGAGATTGGTGAGGCATGATTTCCCTTTACAAAAAACATGTTGACTATTCCCCAACAAATTATGTTCATCTGTGTGTCTGACAATTTTGTTCTTTACTATAGTTTCAACCAGTTTACTTTACTATAGTTTCAACCAGTCAACCAGTTCAACCGGTACTGAAGTCAGGCTTACTCACCTGTAATTGCCGGGGTCTCCTCTGGAGCTCTTTTTAAAAGTTGGCATCACATTAACTATCCTCCAGTCATTTGGTACAGAAGCTGATTTAAATGATAGGTTACAGACAACAGTTAGTAGTCCTGCAATTTCACATTTGAGTTCCTTCAGAACTCTTAGGTGAATACCATCTGGTCCTGGTGACTTATTATTGTTTAGTTTATCAATTTGTTCCAAAACCTCCTGTAGTGACACCTCAGTCTGGGACAGTTCCTCAGATTTGTCACCTGAAAAGAATGGCTCAGGTTTGGGAATCTCCCTCACATCTGCAACCGTGGAGACCGATGCAAAGAATTCATTTAGTTTCTCCGCAATGGCGTTATTGTCCTTGAGTGCTCTTTTATCATCTTGATCATCCAGTGGCCCCACTGGTTGTTCAGCAGGCTTCCTGCTTCTGATGTACTTAAACATTTTTTTGCTATTACTTTTTGAGTCTTTGGCTAGCTGTTCTTCACATTCTTTTTTGGCCTTCCTAATTATATTTTTACACTTTATTTGCCAGAGTTTATTCTCCTTTCTATTTTCCTCATTAGGATTTAACTTCCACTTTTTAAAGGATGCCTTTTTGCCTCTCACTGCTTCTTGACAACTGTTCTTAGTCACGCAATAGGACCTGTGCCTACGTCCCTCATCCATGTCTATGGAACAGTGAGAAAAACAGAGAAAGCTGAATTAGAGCATCAGCTGGAACCTCAAGCAGAAAGACTTTATGAGCTAAGAACATACAACAAAGAAACCACAGTGTACATCAGAGATGCCATGCTAATAATGCAAATGATGGCTGGAGGCAAATTCTACACATTCAATGTATTGGCTGCTGAGTACTTGAGGCAGGTACTAAAATGATTTGACAAAGCTAATTCTGTAATCCAAGTCTTTGCCAGTCTATGACAACAGGAACTCTGTGAAAACTGCAGAAAGACAGGACCAGACAGGATCTAAGATTAGACACAAGAAGTACCTGATGATTGGTAGATGCTCTGTTCCTCCATGGAAGAAGTTTCTAAATGTGGCATCCAACAAGAAGCCACTTGTAAAATTCTTCTATGAATATATGGTTTAACATGCACCCTAGACTGTAAGAGCATACCCAATTCAAACACTTCTTGACAGAGGCTTTTCAAATGGTGAAGTAGTAAAGACCATCACCAGTAGAGGTGTTGAGTACTGTATAAATTAGGGCTGTCGATTAATTGAGTTAACTCACGCGATTAACTCAAAAAGATTAATTGTGATTAAAAAAATGAATCGCGATTAGTGCAGTTTTAATTGCACTGTTAAACAATAGAATACAAATTTAAATTTATTAAATATTTTGGATGTTTTTCTACATTTTCATATATATTGTGTTTGTAATTGAAATCGAAGTGTATATTTTTTATTACAAATATTTGCACTGTAAAAATGATAAACAAAAGAAATAGTATTTTTCAATTCGTCTCATACAAGTACTGTAGTGCAATCTCTTCATCCAGAAAGTGCAACTTACAAATGTAGATTTTTCTTGTTACATAACTGCACTCAAGACAAACAAGTGTGTTTACATTTACAGGAGATAATGCTGCCCTCTTCTTATTTACAATGGCACCAGAACTTGAGAACAGGCATTTGCATGGCACTTTTGTAACCAGCATTGCAAGGTATTTATGTGCCAGATATGCTAAACATTCGTATGCCCCTTCATGCTTTGGCCACCATTCTAGAGGAGATGCTTCCTTGCTGATGATGCTCATTAAAAAAATAATGTGTTAATTAAATTTGTGACTGAATTTCTTGGGAGAGAATTGTATGTCCCCTGCTCTGTTTTACCCACATTCTGCCATGTATTTCATGTTATAGCAGTATCAGATGATGACCCAGCACATGTTGTTCGTTTTAAGAACTCTTTCACTGCAGATTTCACAAAACACAAAGAAGGAACCAATGTGATATTTCTAAAGATTGCTACAGCACTCGACCCATGGTTTAAGAATCTGAAGTGCCTTCCAAAATCTGAAAGGGAAAGGTGTGGAGCATGCTTTCAAAAGTCTTAAAAGAGCAACACTCTGATGCGGAAACTACAGAACCCAAACCATCAAAAAAGAAAATCAACCTTCTGCTGGTGGCATCTGATTCAGATAATGAAAATGAACATGCATCGGTCCACACTGCTTTGGCTTGTTATCAAGCAGAATCCATCATCAGCATGGATGCATGTCCCCTGGAATGGTGATTGAAGCCTGAAGGGACATATGAATCTTTAGCGCATCTGGCACATAAATATCTTGCAACGCTGGCTACAACAGTGCCATGAGAACACCTGTTTTCACTTGCAGGTTACATTGTAAACAAGAAGTGGGCAGCATTATCTCCTACAAATGTAAACAAACTTGTTTGTCTGAGCGATTGGCTGAACAAGAAGTAGGACTGAGTGGACTTGCAGACGCTAAAATTTTACATTGTTCCGTTTTTGAGTGCAGTTATGTAACAAAAAAAATCTAAATTTCTAAGTTGCACTTTCACAACAAAGAGATTGCACTACAGTACTTAGGTGAATTGAAAAATACTATTTTTTTTTACAGTGCAAATCCTTGTAATAAAAAAAAGTGTAAAGTGAGCACTGTACCTTTGTATTCTGTGTTTGTAATTGAAATCAATATTTGAAAATTTAGAAAACATCCACAAATATTTAAATAAATAGTATTCTATTATTGTGTAACAGTGGGATTATGAAAATATTTAAACAGAAAATGAGCTGCAGTTTAGGTAACATCTGGACTGTTATGCTGGAGAAAGACAGACATAAATGAAATAAGCGGAGTCAAAAGAACAATATGTCACGTGTCAATAGGATGCATTGAAAAACGTAAAGACTACAATTTGTGAATATGTTCATGTTAGCATGAAGTGGAAGCTTTTTATTGCATGTAAGGAAATGATGAATGCTCAATCTAAAGAACTGTTGCAAATTTCTGTGGAAAGCATTGGACAGCTCCATCTACTACTTCAGGCAACTTTCTGTACCACATTAATATCTCTTATTTTTTTAATAGACAGTCTCAGTTTTCACTTTATATAACCTGAATGATATGCAGTGTCATCTGTGTGGGGGGATTTTAGTTTTATGAGCATACATAAATTAAGATGAAAATATGATGCTGAATTGTATGCTCTAGTGAATCCTATACGTACAACTTCAAGTTAAAACTCCCAGATTTACAGGCACTTTGCTCTCACTTCTCAGAATGTGCTATAACCACAGAATATCCACAGCCATGAATTTATAGAGCACATAGCAATGAAATACCAGTGAGCAGATATTATTACCTTGAGTTGTGGAGAAAAAGGATGGGAAAGCTACCTGTAACTATTCATTTGACCTTCAGCTTTCTCTTCCTTGTTAGTATTGCACTGTTACCATGAGATATTTGAAACTGCCTCTTGAGACACTCTCCCTCAAAAGTCGTTGGTGTACATCCAAAACTTTGTGGAGTCAGTTTTCCACAGAGATGCAGAATTTTCTCAGTCAGACCGAGACATCCCACACAGCAGTGAGCAGTCCTGCACTGCTTCTCAGGCTACTCAGCATCTTCACTCCTGGATTACCTATTGTGAAATTAATGCATTCCAGAAAAAGGTGGAATTACTTCAGCTTCTGGCTTCCGGCTGGGAGGATGGAGGTAAAGCATTCCTTGATTTTCTTGGCACTACAAATGATGCAAAACCAAACATGCTTATGGATGAGGGACATATAGGTCAGAATTCAGAGTAACAGCCGTGTTAGTCTGTATTCGCAAAAAGAAAAGGAGTACTTGTGGCACCTTAGAGACTAACCAATTTATTTGAGCATGAGCTTTCGTGAGCTACAGCTCACTTCATCAGGTCAGGTCATTCATAGGTCAGAATGTGACTACTGTTCCATTTACCTCCTTAAAGAATGAATCATCAGGGCAAGCAAAGGTTTTCTTCCATCCATCTGTTGCCCATAAGACAACTTTTCATCCTTCAGCTAATATTGAGAAAATTGTTTATCCTTTACCCCTCACTCATTGTCACTTGCAATGTTAGATGGCTCTCTAAAGACTGATTCTACTTATGACAACATATCTGGACTACTACAGATGTTGAATGCACACTTACCAGTAGAAAAAAAAAAAATCAGGGTAATTCAAAGTTGTTCAGGAACAATTCAGAAAATATAAGGGAGAATTCTTGTCACATTTGTAACAGGGAAAAGCCACCACAACCAGCTAATTATGATATAAAAGTCTCTTGGGTGGGCTGTAATGATATGTGCTCTCGGTGGTTTCACTGTTGTCTGCCAGCTGCTGTAGACAGGAGTCTACATGTATATGCAAACGGTGTTTAGTGGCTAATTTAGAATTAGTTGTGCTGTTCAGCCAAGGTGACTTCCAGAGGGGGCTTAATTGAATGGGAAGAACGGCATGAAAATAAGAATTCATAACATGCTGGTTGGCTATTCTTTTCATCTTAACTTATTTTCTTTCTTATAAGCTCTGTTGCTCGTATTTATATGTGTTAACTATGGACACATGACATTCTGGTGTGAGAATGAGGGGAAAGTAGAAACAGTTCCTTTGGTCTTCTTCCTCCCACAGCTTCTCTGCTGAGCGCCCAGGTATGGTGTATAGAATGAGCTAACTATGAGTAGGCTAGCAGGTTCACTTATAGAATTGTTCTGAAGCATGAGTGTCTTAGCTACTCAGCATGGGTCAGCGAGGAGGACCTAACCACCATAGAAATGGTAGAGCATAAAGGAAACCAGAGACGTGGCAGCAGCTTTTTAAAAAGACCATATTTATTTCACCAGATTTTACAGTCACTTTCAGTCCCGTTTCTCCATGATCATTGTGCCTCAAGTGTGATCAAAGTAATTGCTTTCTGGGAAGTCCAAAGTTTCTATAGGGAGACAGGTCCCACCCAGTGTGTCAAAATTCAATACCTTCTTCTGTAACTTTTTCAAGCAAGAGAATCTCTTCAGGCCTCTACCGAAGTGTCCCCACAGGTTTAATCTTCTCAGGATCCTTGGAACTGCATTTCTTACCCTGAATGTTATTCTTAATACACCTCTACCCCAGTATAATGCGATCCGATATAACACGAATTCAGATATAATGCGGAAAAGCAAAAATGGTTTTCTGTCTTGTCTACAACATTGGTTCTCAAACTGGGGGTCACAACCCCTCAGGAGATCGCAACCCCTCAGGAGATCACAACCCGGTTATGTGGGGGGTTGTGAGCCTCGACCCCAGCGTGCGGCTGCTAGTTGTGAGCCCCGACCCCAGCGCCGGGCTGTGAGCCCCGACCGCGAGGCATGGCTGCGAGCCCCGACCGCTGTGTGGATCTGTGGGGCTACAAGCCCTGACCCCGGCATGTGGCTGTGAGTCCTGACCCCGACCCCTGTGCCAGGCTATGAGCCCCGACCCTGGCCCCGGCGCGCGCCTGCGAGCCCCGGCCCCAACAGGGACGCATGGCTGCGAGCCCTGGCCCCGACAGGGACGCGTGGCTGCAAGCCCCGATCCTGGGCGTGATGTGAAGGACAACATCAGATGCGCCCTATCTAAAACAACACCAAGAATAAAACTTTTTATGTCAAATACTGTATTAATAACAGAAATGCTCAAGGCCAAACCAAGTTCGATATAACGTGGTTTCACCTATACCGTAGTAAGATTTTTTGGCTCCTGAGGACCGTGTTATATCTAGGTAGAGGTGTATTCTCTTAAGAGCCTGCCTTTACCTGGCATTGTCTCTCCTCCTGCCAAGCCTGTATTGCAAAGGCCCCAGAACCCTCCCACTCCCAGCAGGCTTTGCTGAGGATTAATGGCCTATTGAAGCCAGATGGACCACATCCTAGTTCTAATTCCTGTGGTAGTCACAAACTATATACAGTCTGCTTCTTGGTAAGTCTCACTTCTTAAAGGGCTTGGGTTTTTTTTCCTTCCTTTTCCTCCTGTGACAGTTTACTCTGTTACAATGAGATTCTGGCCTCCCACATAGATGCCTATTGGCAAAATAAACTCCAGCTGGGAGGAATGAGTCATGTAAAACTGGCTTGATCGCAAACAGCACTTATTGTGGTGCTTCAGAAAGTGGCAAGAGACTTCACAGTTGTGGCAAAGGTTTTAAGGTGCCAGTGGTTTCTTGATATATGTATGCCAATAGAGTTCAATTTCCTTTCCTTTATTGGAAGTTTCCATCTCACTCCTGTATTATGACTAAGACTAGGCAGATGTTAGTTGTGGTGATATAAATGTTTGGCGTGATAAACTATAGAATAAACATGTAGGATATGGTTGAGCAGGACCATAAGGATAATATGGACTGTTCATCACTAGGCAGTAAATTCTGTTCAGACACACACACACACACAGAAACTATGTTAAAAGAATATCAACATTGCAAAATCAAGCACTGAAAAGCTAGGAAATGCCAAAATTAAGGTTGCCTGTGCAACCTTAATTCAGCCCCCTTGTGCATCTGCATTAAGACAAAGTCTTTAATTACATGATCACATATTATTTTTTTCCATAGTATTCCTGCTTCATTAAGTGGTCAGGATGGGGCTTTCTCTGGTGAGGCATAAGATTGTGTAGTCAAGGAGACTTGTCTATAGTACCCCTACTTCATTTGTTGCAGAAGATGGAACATGTTATTGAATGAGACACAGAACTGCAGGAAGAGTGAGGATGGTTGATTGCCACCCTGGAGAACTAGATTCTATTTCTACCTCTTCCAGAGTTTGTATGTGATGCGAGGCATGACACTTGGACCAAACTTTGCACAGGTGGTCACTAACTATATTCCTCATTTTCTGGGTGCCTGACTTGAGACCTGTGGGTTTAACTTGCAGAAGTGCTGAGCACTCACAGCTTTAACTGTGTCAACAGGAGCTGTGCTTTGAATGTATTGCTTTGTACTTTGAAGAAAATCAGGTCCTAGGTGTTTCAACAAGGGCACCCAAAATTAATGGATTTTTTTAACCTTAAACTCTGTGCCTCAGTACCTCATCTGTAAAATAGGGATAATACTCACTCACCTCACAGGGGTGTTGTGAAGATAAATTCATTAATGTTTGTTAAGCATTCAGATAATATAGAGATTAGTACCATGGAAAAGCCCATGAGGAAATTAATATGTCTGTCTTCAGAGCAGGGTCTGAATACAGTCCACTAAATTAGACATGGAGTCACATATTGAACAATGAGGAGAAAACAAAACATTGAATAGCTCCCCATAAGTGAGCACTGTCCATCCTGTGCACTGAATGAGGCAGGGGGCTGTGGAAAAAATGGTATATGATCATGTAATTAAAGACTATATCCCACTGAATACACTGGAGATGGGGGAGAGGACAAATTAAGGATGCCCGCCCCCGTAAATTATATGCACAAATGCTAACTGTAAAAACAGAAATTCCATCAAGTGGCATCACAATGACTGATGGGCACAGATTATTTTGCCCATTTCCCCCCAAGCTCGACCACTTCTGCCCCATCCCCTCAAACCCGTTCCTGTAGCAGCCCTGTCTCGTCCACAACCCTGGCTTCTTGTCCCAGTCCTGTTCTCCTTACCTGGCCAGTAACAGTCTTCACTCTTCAGACTCCTCATTCCACTCACCCAAGCAAATCTCCTTGCCCAACAAGTCTTAGTTTCTCCCCAACACCCAGTTTCCCTCTTTCCCCACAAGGCTCCTTGTTCAAATCTACTCCCACTATTCCACCCCTCCCAGTACAGCTCTTGTCCCCTTTTCTTTCAAACTGGGCAGCTTTCTCCATGGTGCCTGGGCCCAGAATAGTGGACATTCAGAACACAGGAGACACAGGCATCCTGCTGTTAATTCTAGTAGTAGGCCCACAGCAGCCCGGAACTGCAATTGTAGGGGGAAAGTCCTGCAGATGGAATCTTCAGGGAATTTAGGTGCAAAACTGTAGCAAAATTCTGGAGTGCGAGCTGCAATTTTTCAAAGCCTTCTAAATCAGCCAGATTTTGGCGGATTTTCACAGGGATGGCAATCTGACACAAAAGCCACTTTCCTGCCAAATTTCATATCCCTGCTCCAAAATAAGGGGGTACTAGAGCTCAGAGAACAGTTTGCCAGAATTTTTTTTAAAATGGGCAAAATCAGTGTATTTTCCCCTATCCTCATTCTTGGAAACAGCATAACCATTTTAATTTAGATTTTCCCCTTTCTCCCAATGGCTTCATTGGGAGTTGAGGGTGCTGAGCTCACAGGTTCAAACCGAAAGGGATTCAGTTGACTCCAGTTATCTCCATGGAAGATGGGTTCCTGCTAAATACTACAACAAGATTATTTAGAAATTTTTGAGGATAGGAGGGGACCACAGGTTTGTTTGCTTTTTTAATGATATAATATAGGGCTGTACATCTTAGAAGGGAGAAGAGGAAGGTGAAGTTGGCTGCATTCGCCTACTCAAATGTTCCCATATCTCAAAGAAGAGGGTCCTCAATGGAATAATTTTCTTTGCAATATACAGTACTGCCACAGTATGTTGCTAAAACAAGTAGTTTACTTAATATTCAATACAGAATTAAAGGCTTGTAAAAAGAGCACCTGCAATTATACTAACTAGTATTAAAAATGCAACAGCGCTTGCCATAATTCTTCAGTGTATACATTTGACTGGGATTAGAAATGATGTTTTTCTCTATATCCATAAATAAGCAAGTGTACTATATGTTCATGGGTTTTTTGTCTGTCCATGGAGTAGCAGGTGTAGGATATAAGATGCTAAATCATTGGCAACAATGACAGGATGCTTATGCTATCTCTGCAAGCAAGCACTTGGGTAACTTAGTCACTAGCTCTGTCTTTCCAAAGGCACTCCAGCTGGTTATGTACATTGGGATCTTCCTGAATTAATGATTAGGTACAGAAGGGAATAAGTGATCTGGACAGGTACCCTCCCCTGTCTTGCAATAAATAAATAAATAAATAAATAAAAATAAAAAAATTGGAATTGTGAGGGGCCAGTAACATGACTTGGATAAGATTTCTTTTCCTCTTTCTTCCCTTGTAACTCATGCTGCTGTTCCCAATAATTTAAAAAATAATATGGTCTTTATTTAATGATTTTTTTAATCTGCTGTGTAAATAAACTATTTTTTTCTTGACAAACATTTTTGTGTAATGTTTAGCGAGATGAGAAAAGTAAAATTCTTCAATGGTTAAGTGACTTTTACACCAAATATTTGGACAACTTTCGTCTGTACATGTGTTCAATTAAATACAAAAATCCATTCACTTCATGTCTTTAAAGTAATGTAAGGATATGACATAGCATATCATAGAGAAATTGCATCTGAATCAGATCCTTCCAACATAGTTCAGCACTCAAGATGTTCTTCTGATTGGTGTTGTACAAATACCATAGACAATCCAAAGACTCATGGATTACTACTTTCAAGTGAGTGTTTAATGGTCCTTTGTTTCACTTCTAGGCAAGGCAAAACATGCAAACTTGGTAGTAATACTATAGAAAATAATGTTCATTAAATAGGATTCCTCCTACCTGTTAGCATATGCAAAAAAGACAATTCTTAGGAAGGAATGCTCTAGCTCAGTTTACCACCCGAATGAGCCAATCTGCCAGAAATAAAAGGGTGTTTTTTTCTTTCAGAAAAATTCACCACCAATTGCTAAATGAGAATTATACACCAATGCTAGGAGCCTGCATAATAAACAAGAGGAACTGGAATTGTTCATTTATGAGCATAAATTCATTCTAGTTAGTATTACTGAAACCTGATGGGATGATTCACACAAATGGAATGTTAACATTAATTATTATAACCTATTTAGAAAGGAACAAGTGGGCAAAAGGGCAGGGGGGTAAGGAACTCTGCATCAAAAATGACGTTACCTGTTTCAAGTCACTGATAACGTGAAAGAAACTGAATGCTTAGAGTGTTGTTCCATAACCGATAAAGCACAAGATGGGGTACTAGTTGGTATCTGTTACAGACCACCAAATCACACTATGGAACAGAATGACCACTTCCTTAGGCATGTATCTACAATGTGTAGGGAAAAAAGCTGTGTAGTCAGGGGGAGACATTAATTTGGGTGACACATGCTGGAGGTTTCATGCTGTCAGTACTAAAAGGTCCTTAGAATTTCTAAACATAATAGATGACAATTTACTAAATCAACAAATGTTGCAGCCAAGATGGAGGAATTCTATATTAGACCTTGTCTTAACAGATAAAAAGGAACTGATCTCAGAACTAAAAGTTAATGATAGCATAGGTACTTGGTGCTTTAATAGGGGCAATTTCACAGAGCGGAAAACAATTTTGAGCCAGATCAGGTGGGAGAAAGAATTTAATCAGAAAAATGTGAATGATGATTTGGAATCATTTAAGAACACTTTATTAGATGGCCCAAAAGCCACAAGTGAGGAATAAGGCTGTGTTGGTTTAAAAAACAGCCTAGTTAAGACAGGAAGTGAAAGCAGCTGTAATATATCTATAAGCCAAGGGAAGAAAGGGGGAGTTGATTGTAATGAATATAAATCAGAAGTTAGGAACTGAGATGTGTTAGTATCTGATGCAAAGCTTACTGACATCAATGAAGACATCCATTGACAGTAGTGGGCTTTGGCTCGGGCTCTGAGTTGGGTACAGAAAAATCTCGATTGTAAAAAACATCAAAAGAGAACTGGGCTCTTTTCATGCGCCATTCACAAAAGGAGAATGAAGCAGGAAATGACAGTCTTCCCGGATCACAAAATGGCAACACACCTCTAAAAGACCATAGTCCTTGAAAGCCCAGATTGGGGCTCTTTATGGAAGTAGTAGCAATATAGAAAATTGAATCTGTAAGAAAATTAAGGAATGGGAGGAATACAGCTGCCATACTGCACACCAACTTTGGTCTCTTCTCTAGCTCCGTAGTTCTTTCCGCATAAAGCTGAAGCTCCAGGAAGCCGGGGCGGCGAAGCAGAGCAGGGCAGCGCTTTCAGGGGAGAAGGCCGAGGCGGAGCGGAGGTGAGGTGAGCTGGGGCCAGGCAGGGAGCTGCCGGTGGGTGCTCTGTACCCACCAAATTTTCCCCGTGGGTGTTCCAGCCCCGGAACACCACAGAGTCGGCACCTAAGGCGCCACTTTTGGCCAGTTGTTAAATTTAGAAGCCAGTTCTAAAAGGGCTTCTAAATTTAACAATGACTTCCAGCGAACCGCTGTGAACCGGCTCCAGCTCACCTTTGGTAGTATCCACCTACTCCAATGGCTTGTTACATTTTTTCCTTTTTAAAAAAGGATGCAAATATAACAGACACAAATTCATATACTAATTAATAAAAATACAAAGAGAAACAGCCAGGATGCAAGGTATTAGACAGCTGTTAGTGTTAGGTGACCAGGTCATAGGAGGTCAGGCCTTCTGGTCAGAGTCAAAATGCCAGGCCCATGTGTTGAGACAGAGGCAGTAATCAGAGTCAAGGTCAGAATCAGATTACCCAGAGTCAGGAAAGGCAGGAGCAGGGCTGGGTGCAGGGCAGAGTCTAGACTAGAGTAAGGCTGGGTGCAAGGTAGGGTCCAAGCAGGAGCAGGGCTTGGAATGAGGCAAACACAGGCAGATAGAATTCACAGGCATGTACACTGAACAGCCACTGATCCTCTGCAGCTGCTGGGCTAAAGAGCAAGCCGCCAGACAGCTTTAGCCAATCAGGTGGTTCTGCTGTGGCCCAGCTGCGCTCTTTGGCTGCCCAATGACTGGGTAGGTGCAGCTGCAGGCCCTTATTCCTGATAGTCAGTAACTATCATTTTTGAACCTTGTTTTGTTCTCAGAACAGTTGCTTCTGCAGTGGCTGATCTGACACTGAGCCTGTGTTTTCTGCTTCTGGTGTCTCGTATCATCAATGAGTGGATGAACATATATTACTTCAGTCAAAGAAATGCTGATAGTGTTCTGGATGCTCTCAAGAAACAGAGGGTATGTCCTTTGTGATTATGTTTATATTTCTTGGGTTCCTGAAGGACAGACCTTCTGGGGTGATTATAATATGTGACCTTTTGTGGAGGGTATAGCTAGTCACTTAGCAGGTTGCTGTCCACTTTGTTTTGAAATCTAACCCTTTCCTACTTGGGGGGGTGGAATCTTTGGTTTTCTTGTCATAGTATTTCTTCTGTTCTAGTTCCTAGCAGATAACTCTCTTGTAAGCAATTCAGTGTAAATTTGAAGTTTGTTAGAGTACTAATACTCTTGTTCTTCTGCCTATGATTTGCTGATATTTTTATCCTAAAAATTTAAAATAAAACTGAGATTTTTCTAACAATGGTGATTATTAATCTTTGAAATCTGCAAGGTTTCTCTTTCAAATTCTTTGTTGTTTCCTTTGACTCTTATCCACTTTTCTGGGCATAGTTAAGTGCTTGATGTTAGAACATGTATCTTAAAGAAAATCACCAAAATGAGCCTCTCCTGAATTGTGGGTCATTATTTATTAACTCATCTGGAATCCCATGAAGTAATTTATATTGCTATTTGATGTGTTGTACAATAGCTTAGCTTTTAAGAAAGTAGTTCATCACAGACAGTGGAATAAATAACCTTCGTTCCTCTTATTGGCTCCACTCTGCAACAGTACAACAGAAACACTTTATGTAATCAGTATTGATATCCATACTGTGAATTATTTAAGTCTGATTCCTGTGTAGCTAGGGGCCAGGCTTTCTATGAGGAAAAAGCAAGGCCTGTGAAGTAAGGATCTTGCAATGGTAGAGGGGGGGAAAAAAGGACAACCCAATGGAAATTCCAGGCATGGAACTTATTAGAGATAATGTCCCCTATACATAGGAAAAACAGGTAGGGGACAATCTGGTGCTCACTAACTTTTCCTGGATAACTTTCAATTAATGCTGCTTAATGTTTCAAATGAGTTTTTATAATATGATCATGTATTAAACATTACAACTTTTTCATTACAAAATATATTTTCTGTGTGTACATTTATTGCACTTCCCACACAGCAACCTGCTTGAATTTAGACACTTTCTATTTATGTTAAGATGAATAAAGTACACTAATGGTGAGCTATACCTGGAATAGGAGATTATTTACAGTCTTTTAAAATAAGTAGAGGTTATCAACATCCTTCCAAAAGTGAGCTCTGTTGTTACAGAATATCTCTAATGACAATAACAAATTTTAATTGACCAGAAGGCTGTTGATCTGACACTTTTAGGAACAGTTTAAACATGCAACTGAGATACTAAATTTATTATTTATGTAAACCCAATAAAAGATTATTGCAATTAAATGAAAACCACTAGCAATTAATGTAATCTAGCCTCAAAACTGTACTAATACTTATCATAATTCCAATGACAAGAAGGCATTTTGTTGTTGTTGTTGTTGTTTCTTTGTAAATAGGATGTAAGTAACCTATCCGACAAAGATGATAAATCTAACTGCATGACTACCAGGTGCACGAATTCTATTTGTGTGCTAATCCCTCACTAGCTCTTTACTGTGTGGCAGTTAAGTATTTCCTGGTGTGCACTGTAATAACAGGCAGCTGTCCTGTCAGCTCCACTGAAAAATGAGATAATAAGGCAGGCAAATGATGTCCTTTAAGTGCCAAATCCTCTGTTTCCTGCAGCTTTCCTTTAAGAGGGTTCAAGCAACTTTTAACAGTTTTTCTTCTTTAAAATTCATTCCAATTGCATGTGAATAACAGTACTGAATATCATCTCCCAAAGAAGAGACAGCATGCTAAATAGCTTAAAAACTTCTAAAGAGACAAACCAGTTGACTGGAAACATGACACTAAAAGTCACTAAGGTAATAAGACCTGTAGACTCCAACACTGCTTCTGTTGAAGTTTCGCCATTAACATCATCAGCCTGACCCTGCTCCCAGCTGAAGAGCATCCCATCCTTCAGCTTGTTGTCTTCTGGTTCACACACATTACTGGTAGTCAGGTGATCAGTATTCTAAGTTCCCACCTGTGTCACAACTTCCCTTGTGACACTGGGCAAGGGGATGAAAAATGCTGAGTGCCCAGGAATTGAGGTTGCTTCTGGGCATCTCCTGTGAAGTGCTGAGCCACTGCAGCAGTTATTGATAGAATCCGCCCCTCTAGCCTTTGTCATGAAACTAAACCTTGAGGCTTATGGCCTTGTGGAGCCCTCAGCACTGGATGCTTTTCACCTTTAATTTCTCTATGCCTCAGTTTCCCCATCTATAGCATTAGGCTATCGGGGTGTCTCAGATTAAATTAATATTTTGAGCTCCTCAGCTAGAAGGTGCTATGAAAGCACTAGGTGGTATTATCATTTATTATGATGAAATGTTTTGAAGATTTCAGTTATCCTGGATTTGATGTCCCATGATCTGTCCTCTGTTCTTACAGATATGAACCACGCTAATTCCAGACACAAAACAACTTCTAAAATTAGCAGAGCTGTCAGGAAGGGAAACATGTTTAATTCACTTAATTGAGAACCCTCGGACCGATAACTGTGGAATAATCTGTCCATAAAGGAAGTTTCCTTTTAATCCTCATCAGTTAGTAGATGGCTTACACCCTAAAACAAAAGAGTTTACCCCCTGTTCTGAGGGATATAATCGATTATTTTTTGTTAAGATCCAAATTTCTTGGTCAAGGTATAGGCAAGGTTCAGACTCCAGAGAAAATAATACAAAAATATTAATGAATAATATATAAATGGATTTCACAGTCAATTCAAAAGCGTCTGGTGGCAGGGGTTCTGGAAAAATTTGTATAGTGGGGATGCTGGGAGCCATTGAACCAAACTATAAACCCTGTATTTAATGGAAACCATTACAAGCCAGAGGTGCAGCAGCACCCCTATTCCAGCATCTATGTCTAGCAGCCCAGATTTGGCCTGCAGTCCGCCTATTGACTACCCTGCCTTAGGATAAGTTTTATTTATCTTCTCTCCCTATACATGTGTACTTCTAAAATCCTGTTAGAACCTTGGATTCTATCTCATGATGATGTGTTCAATAGGTGGATCGTATGGTGGGGGTTTTTAATATTTCAAATTTATTGCCTTTCAGGGTTATTGGCTGTTCCCTTGTTCTTGTATTAGGAAATAGGGTAAATTGGAGCATCAAAATTACCTTCTTTGTACCTGGATTTGTGCAGGAAATGGCCTAACTTCATTATCATGCACATTGTGTAAAGAGTTGTCACTTTGGATGGGCTATCACCAGCAGGAGAGTGAATTTGTGTGGGGGGGGTGGAGGGTGAGAAAACCTGGATTTGTGCTGGAAATGGCTTTTAGATAAGCTATTACCAGCAGGACAGTGGGGTGGGAGGAGGTATTGTTTCATATTCTCTGTGTATATATAGAGTCTGCTGCAGTTTCCACGGTATGCATCTGATGAAGTGAGCTGTAGCTCACGAAAGCTCATGCTCAAATAAATTCGTTAGTCTCTAAGGTGCCACAAGTACTCCTTTTCTTTCTGCGAATACAGACTAACACGGCTGTTACTCTGAAACCTGTCAGTATTATGTGTATCTCATGTCCTCTTTTATTCATCTCCTCTTTAAACTGAACAGTCCCAATCTTTTTGATCTTTCCTCAAATGGAAGCCTCTTATTTACACTCTGTTTTGTTGCTTGTCTCTGGGCTTTACCTATTTCTGCTCTGACTTTAAAAAGAGAAATTTTAGATTGTATTAAAGGTGATGGTGAACCATTGATTTTTCTAATGGTATCGCAGTATTTTCAGTATTGGTTTTTTTACCCCATTCCTTATGTCCTAACACTTTGTTTGTGTGTGGTTTTTTGAACCACTGCACCTTGAGCAGAAGTCTGCATTTTGTGACCCCACAGTGATAAACAGAATTTTTTCATTGGAGATTACAGTTAATGGAGGAACAACTAGTGTGTATGAGTAGTTTGAATTATTCCTTCCAATGTGCATTAACTTCCATTTATGAACAGTGGTTTTCATCAGTCATCATGCTGCCCATTCATTAGTTTTCACAGGTGCCTCAGCAGTTCCTCAGAGTCTTCTTTAGTCTTGATTCTCTTCTATATAGGTTCTTATACCACACGTCTCACCATAGCATCTGAGCACCTTCCGGTAACGCATTAAGCAAAGTAACTAACCTCCGTCACACATCATTTGTTCTCTCACCATCTCCCCAGGGGTAGAATTGTGCTTCCATTTGTTGCTTTTTGGGGTGCAGGGTTGTGACCTTAACAACATCCCAATGCAAGAGGGCAAGGGGTTCATGGTATCTGGTAGTGAATTTCAGCTGGCCTGACCAGTTCAGTTTGCACCAGTTCATTAATGCCCATCTGTATCTGATACAAGGCATGTAAGGTATCATTGGAAAAGTAATAACACTGATCATTAATTTTCTTGCCTGGTGTATATATGGTAAATGCCCAAGAGACCATACAAATATTAAAAATGTGGAATTAGAAGGTGTTTATCAGACAAGTCTGGGAAGTGGGTAAATAGGTTTCTTCTAGACAAAGGTCAGGCCAAAACCTCCAGCCAGGTGTCATCACAGTTAGTTAGCCATCACATGGCAAGTGGCCATTTATCTGCATTTTAGGAGACACCAGTGGGGGAAGAAACCAGCATGGAATTTCCTTCATCAGCAGACTCCATGTCTCCTTCCTCACAACTTGAATGAACTTTTCTTCGGGGGGGGGGGAAGGGAGGAGGTAACCTTCGGAAGAATCAATTTGAGGTTCACTAGACTATAACAAAGAGGGGCAAAGAACCCCAAGGGATCTTTCACATAAGAAACCAAAGGAACTGAGCACTTTGGACTCTGTAGAAGATCCTAACTAGAGATGTGGTCAGCCATCTTGCTGGAAGGTAGATTGGTAAGGAAACTACCTTGAACAAAGACTGTAGCTTGTCGTTGTCTTAAGTTTTAGCCACTGAAAGTATTTTTTTGCTGTTAGCGAACACTAACATTTCCTTTATACTTGAACTCACTTAAAATCCTATCTCCTTTTGTTAATAAATTTTTACTTTCAATATAAACTAGCACAGTGCTATGTTCAATTTGAAGTGATTGCTAACACCAGTTAAACTGATAAGCTGTGTATGCTGTCTCTTTAGGGGACCAAACAAACGTTATTATCCTCTGAATTCTCCAGGAAAGGGCTGGCCATTGCAGAGCGCATGCTTTTGGGAAAATCTGGGACTGGGTAGTGTTGGGGTCCTCTTGCCAGGTGCAACCAGAGCTGACGTATACCAGAGTGTGGCTGGGGTATAACAAGCAGCCTGCTGGAATCAGAATTGCTGGTTCAGGGCTGCTTATCATACAGACTCTCAGTGTGTGCTTATCTACTGATTGTCAGTGTCCAGGCGGTGAGCCACACCACTAGAACTTTGACTGACCTGTAATCCTGGGTGCCTTAATCACAACCCCTCGCTGGTCTGGATTGCACCACAAGATGGGACAGGGGTGTTTGGGGTTTTGTTGGAGTTTCTATGCACTAGGGCTGTCGATTTAATCACAGTTAACTTGTAAAATTAACTCAAAAAATTACTCTCAATTAATTGCAGTTAAAACGCCATCATTAAACAATAAAACACCAATTGAAATTTATTAAATATTTTGGATGTTTTTCTACATTTTCATATATGTTGTAATTGGTGTATATTTTTATTACAAATATTTGCACTGTAAAAATGGCAAAAGAAATAGTATTTTTCAGTTCACCTCATACAAGTACTGTAGTGAAATCTTTATTGTGAAAGTGCAATTTACAAATGTAGAGTTTTTTGTTTTTTTTCCCCTTTTGGTTACATAACTGCACTCAAAAACAAAACAATGTAAAACTTCAGCGCCTACAAATCCACTCAATCCTACTTCTTGTTCAGCCAATCGCTAAGACAAACAAATTTGTTTACATTTACAAGAGATAATGCTGATCTCTTCTTATTTACAATGGCACCAGAAAGTGAGAACTGGCAGTTGGTTGGCACTTTTGTAGCTGGCATTGCAAGGTATTTATGTGCCAATATGCTAAACCTTCGTATCCCCTTCATGCTTCGGCCACCATTCCAGAGGACATGCTTCCATGCTGATGGCACTCATTAAAAACGTAATGTGTTAATTAAATTTGTGACTGAACTCCTTGGGGGGAGAATTGTATGTCTCTTGCTCTGTTTTACCTGCATTCTGCCATATATTTCCATGTTATAGCAGTCTCGGCTGATGACCCAGCACATGTTGTTTATTTTTAAGAACATTTTCACTGCAGATCCCAGGGGTGCTGCAGCATGCCTGTAGCGAGGCGATCTGGTTCCCTGCTGCCCCGGAGAGTGATGAGCCTCTTTGGACACCAAAGTAGGCGGAGCCAGCGAATCCTGCGCCTGCCCCTTAGAGGTCAAGGCACAGGACAGGAAGTATAAAAGCTCGATCCCAGAGCTCAGTTAAAAAACAGCCACCGAAAAGGCCAGATGCCTGTGGCGGAGCTTCCAGCTGGGAGACCACAGCAAGTGGCTGCCGACCTGAGGACTGGCCAGACCAGCCAATGCCTGATGCTAGCCTGAGCCCAGAGACGCAACCAAACTTGCCACTCGCCAGTTACCCCGAGGAGCTGCCAAGCCACCCATATGCCAGTTACCCCGAGGAGCCCATGGTGTGTCACCTCCTTGGAGGATGTCCTCCAGGTACCTCTAGAGGGGGACGTTGGGAGCAGCCGACCCTAGTAAGGCGGCAACACTGCCGGAGTCAATGTCAGTGTGTTGGGGCCAGGAACCCCACTGACACAGCAGCAGGTCGTCTGCTGCTGCTAGGGCCCCGGGCTGGGACACAGTGGAGTGGGTGGGCCTGTGTCCCCCCCCTGCCACCCATCTCGCGGGTGGCAGTCTCCCCGTCTCCCAGGCCACTTGGAGCCAAGAGCCTGGTTTTGCTATTGAACTCTTTGCTCAGCCCCTCCCTGAGGGCCTGAGCCACTGACTGTTTGTTGCCCTGCCCTGACCCAGGGCCTGGGCTGTGCTAATAGTGAACTGTTTTGCTCAGCCCCAACCTGGAGGCCTGAGCTACTAACTGTTGGCCCCGCAGCCAGGCTAATTCCCCCAACACACCTAACAGAATTAGCGAGGCAGTCTGGTTCCCTGCCGCCCCGGAGAGTGATGAGCCTCGGCCAAACTCTCTTACAATGCCCCTGCACCCTTAGTTCCTGTGCCTACGCTGATGTGTCCCAGGCCCTGTACCCCCTTAGAGACAGACCTGGCCCTCAGTTATCAAAACTTTCTTCCCCATGTGTGTATTTAGGCCTGGATCCACAAAGGGACTTAGGTGAGCCCCCTCTGGGAACCCCTCTCATGGAGTTGAATGCCTTAAGCTCCTAAGCCATTTCTTGTGAGAATGGCTTAGCTGCCTGTCTACCCCACATACAACAGTGGGGCGGAAGGGGATAAGGATTGTGGCATTTGGGACATCTAGTGTCTTGCAACTGACTTAGCTCATAATTTGGTTTGTTTTTTGAAATCGGCCTTTTTAAAGCATCAAGTGTAAACATATTACAGTTTGGACTTCACTCTGTTTGCATGTAACAAATGTGATCAAGTCATGATTGATTGTACCTATGCTACCACTAGTTTTTAGTTCTGTGACAACTTCCTTTTCATCTGTCAAGATGAGGTCTAAGTCCCCTGTATTGGATACAAGATTGAGTTAGGAATTTGTCATATATAATTTTCAGAAATTCTAGGGACTTTTTGGTACTGGCAGCATGAAACTTCCAGCATATCTCACTTGGATTGAAGTCTCCCGTGGTCATGCTGCTTTTTCCACCCTACACATTATAGATAGGTGCTTGAGGAGCTGGGTCATCTTGTTCTTTAGTATAATTTGTTGGCCTGTAGCAGACACCAGCTAATAACTAATACAGCACAAAATAGGATAAGACTGTAATCCATAATCATTCAAGACCATTTGCTTCTGAGTTGTCAGTGACTCAAAAACAGGAAGTACCAGTTGAACATTATTCCTGAACCTAGATTGCAACCACTATGTTGAAGTCTCTTTAAGATTTAAAAAGAACTTTTTTTTTTTTTTTTAGTGTAACATCAACAGGCCCAAATAGACTTCTCAGCATTAATTATATTAGCTTGTCTTTTGCTCAACGAGGGAAGAGTCCAGAAGACACATTAAACAAACAAGTAGCATACAGTGCATAAAGTCATGTGTTTGTGATCCGATATGAATTGGTGGACTGGGAAAGCACTGAAGATTTGCCAGCTACTGAAGTCCCTGGAGCTGATTTAATCCTAATGTCAGAATCAGTTTTTTAAGTGTGGGCAAAAAGCCCACGATGTAAGCTCTAGAGATGAAGCTGAAATTGTTGGTCACTTGCATGTTTTGCGGCACAGAAGCAAACTTGTGGTTAAAGCTTCTGTCAAGGATTATGAAGGTCTAAAGTTGAGAGCAGTGATCTCCAAGGGGGGGGAAGAATAAACACAAAGTGCTCTTAGTTAGAAAACTTAGCTGCTCCACTAAAAACTGGTGAATGTGATTAGGACCAATACATATAATCACCTTATTATTAGTAATGAGGCAGGTCTTCTGCTTGTATAAATTGGCATACCTCCATTGAAGCCAATGGAGCAAAGTCAGTTTGCATCACTTGAGAATATGGCCTATTGTGTATTGCTAAATGTAGGCCAGGGAAAAAAGCTTAATCTTTCTACTAAAGTTCAGTGGGCTGTACTTAATATTATAAACCTTTCTGACTGAAAGAGAACCTGCTCAGGTCCTAGTTGTAGGAGATGAAAGAATCTTACACTTTTTGACATTGGTCTCCACAATTATCACTATTTGCAGCACGGCCTAGAGGATAGGGCACTGGGTAGTAGACCTGGGATGAAATACTGATTCCACTGAAGTCAATGACACATTTCCCCCATTGACTTCAATGAGGCCAGTATTCACCACAAATTCTATTTCTGACTCAAGTATGAACTTGAAAAAGTCACTTGGATCCAGTTTCTCAAAAGTTTACTTCAGTTTGTGTGCTCAACTTGAAATTCTGATGGCCAAATTTTCAGAGAGGCTGAAACCCATAACGCATGAGTAAATCAATGGGAACTGCATGGGGCTCAGCCACTCTGAAAAAGTCAAGTCTCAGGTGAGTGGAGATGGGCACACAACAATTTGGGGCACCCAGAATTAGTGGACATGCTTTTGATAACGTGGGTCTTAACCTCTATATGCCCCAGTTTCCTTCCCTGTAAAATGGAGATTTTGCTGCTTGCTTACTGTTTCTAAAGTTCTTGGAGATGTATGGTTGAAAAGTGCAATGTACCAGTAAGCACTAAGTAGTATTGCTGACCCCACCTACCTCTGGACAAACAAGAAACAATCCTGATAGGGCTCCCAATCATTCCTTACCGGCTGGGCAGATGGCGACTGTGATGACAGTAGGTTTTGAGGGGTTGCAAACTCTAGATGGAAGAAAGGAAAGCAATACTTTCCTTTTCATTAAAGGACATAATTCAGTATACAGTATTTATGATTGGGAATTCACTCTGGTTATTTCATTTAAAATCTAGGGTGTTATGACACAAGTCAAGCATGATGCTGAATGTTTCAGCTTGCTGGATGGTTTTAACACTGTCTCAAACCAGCCCCTGCAAGTTTGCTTGGAAGTGTGAATTCCCACCTAGCAACTGTTTCCCAGTCAAGTTCTCCCTTCCCCTCTAACCAGCCATAAGGACCCTTCTTATCTACATTTTGGGAGTTGTTTGTTGGGAGAAGGGGCAGGTATTGAGGTTGAAGCATGGAAGGCCAGTTGGTGGAAGCAGAGCTGCCCTCAGGGAGACTTCAGTAACCCATGTAGTACAAACATATAAAGCCATATTTATTGCCACAGACTCCATTGTACTAAGCTTTTAGTGACTTATCTTCTCCTAGCACTGCTTGGCACTTCTCATTATTCCAGAATCCGTTAATTTGTCCAGTACCCACTTGTAGATTCACAGATTTTTGGACAACAGAGCTCAGTTCAACCTGAATTGAACAGTCCTCTCTGATCGGGATCAAGGCCTGCACATTAGCCTCATCCCAAGTGGCTAATAAATCCACCAGTCTGTCATGAGTATGACTTACCAAATCTGATAGAAAAGAAGGACAGAAGGTGTGTGGTGAAGCAGCCTGTTGGGATGTAAATTCCAGTATGGCACTGTTTTTGTTTTTGTTTTGTTTTTTTAATACAGCCTGCATTGCCCTAACCAATGCTTCGGCCAGGGTACACTGAGGGAGAGCTCTCCAGGTAATACCCTGGGTCTTGGGATTGCCAGCTGCAGAACAAAGTTGGAGTTAGGGCACATCTACACAGGGATACTTAGGGTGTGTCTACATAAGAATGTTCAGGAAAGTTAAGATGAAGTAACTAAAGGTGTAAAGTTAAAGCATGTTAAACCCCTAGGTAGATGCACGCATTCAGAAATGAAGTGACCTTAGTTCACTGTAACTTTAATTCCCCTCACACTTTGAAGACTGGTCTACATATGTAGACAGAGCTACAGTGCTCACGGGTGCAAAAAAAAAAAAAAAAGAAAAAAAATCCTGAGTGTCATAGCTATGCTGACCTAACCCCTGGTGTAGATGCAGCTAGGTTGATGGAAGACTGCTTCCTTTGACCTAGCTGACCTCACCCAAAGAGGTGGTGTTCCTACAGCGATGGGAAAATACCTTTTGTCGCTGTAGACTTCCTCCATGCTACGGAGTTTTGCTGGCATGGCTACAACGGTGCCTACTGTAGCTATGCCATTGTAGTCCCCATAGTGTAGAGATGATAACTTTCCTGAGTGTCTCCATGTAGACAAGCCCTTAGGAAGACTCGCTAAACAATTCCACAAACACAGAGCAAGCTAACCCGAGCATGACTTAGCAAGTTTTTCTTGCTGCAGCTTCTGATAGCACGTTATATGTAGATGCAAAAAAAGTCTCAGCCTATAGCACATTCAGAACTCTAGCTTGGCTTTGAGACTCTGGTTTTTGTGTGGAGAGATTGGCAACTAGGCAGGGTTTCAAGGTGCTTTTCATCGGGGAGCTAGGTAGCAGCAGCTGCCAGAGGGTGTGCATTGAGTTGCTTATCTATGAGGGGTAGTAGATGGTTAAGCCTCCAAGTTCAGCTTTCCATGTGGGAGGGATCACAGCAAGAATAGGAGGGAGTAGTTGTGAGCCGAAAGGAGTTGCTGACATAATAGAGGTCCCAAGAGTTTAGGGTTCTCTTGTAGGGCTGCTTACATAGCGCAAAGCTAGAGCCATCTGTGGAGCTGGGGAGATTTGGTGATTCCCTAGCTGTGTGAACAACCCCATTCTACAGTCACCAAACTCTTGCAAGCAACGGTTGAGGTTTGATATTAGAGCTGTGTGAAATAGCCATATTTGCTCCTATCTAAACAAGCATTTACCGAGAAGACCAATAAGTCATTCAAGGAATTTCAGAGGTTGTGGCTTGTTATATAACCCTTGATCTGATCACCACACCAACTTTGGAGAAGTTCAGATCGGCATCTGAGTGTTTTAGTTTGTGCCTATCTCTACTTTAAGACCATGAAAACAGTCCAGTTGCCATCCTTATGCAATATGTCTGTACACTAGAAATCCTTGAGGAAACTGATATGGGAGAAAAGGGATCAAGAGTGAAATTTATTTCCAACCAAATCAGTTTTTATGATTCTATTATAAACCCCTGAAATTCAGGATTTATCAAATAAATTCTGACACAACCATATCCAGAGCAGCATGTATACGTGGCTGCGGTCATGTAATCTGACTACTGACAAAAAATTAAGTCTCAAAACATTACTGAACTGTTTGTTAATAATATCCAGTCCCTAATGGGGACTAGAAATTCATTTTCATTTAATAATAAGCTATTGTGAAGTGTAAAGGAAAATACAGTGCCATGCATAGTAAACTGGCCTGTTTTCTTTGACAGAATGCCAGTTCCTCAGCTGCAGCATTACAATACTATTCATCTTCATAAAGGGCTCTTTTGAAAACGTTATTAAACAGCAGGAAGGGCTGGAGTATGAGAGTTTCATTAGTCATTGGAGGTAAACCTGGCTAATCTCTTCTGTGAATTATTAGCACATTCCTAAACATCCCTGGCTTGATGGCATCCAAAAAGAAGAAGAAAAAATCCGTTTCAAGCTTCTGGAGTGTATACAAATGTCCATTTTGAAACCTCCTGGGTCACAGTTTAGCAATCTGTTCATCTCAGAGTTCAAGTAGGATCTGTCTGCTTAGGGACCATGGACTCCTCCAGATTGTAGACAAACCCCGGACTGGAATTTTTACACTAGTGAAACTATACCAATTGATTTGGAACTGGGATGAACTGGACTAGTGCTGGTCATTTTGTACACTGCTGCAGCACTTCTACACTAAAAATGTACACTGGCAGTGTAGCTACAGCAGTGCTAGCCCAAAGTATCCGATCAAATGAATCAAAAATTCTTCCACACCGGTTTACAAAAATGTGCAAAATACAGGAAATGCGTCTGTACAGAGCCTAGGACAATGGGGTCCTGGAGCATGGCTGGGGCTCCTAGCCCCGTGATAATACATATATGGTTGATAACGGGCAAAGCGCCCAGCACTAATAACACATTCAATCCCCATAGCCCATATTTCCTGGAGCAAACTACCGTATTTCATAACTCAGGTGCTGCATGTTTCTAGATTGTAAGGCCGTGGTTCAGAGACCATTCGTGTGCTTAAAGTTAGGCACTTGCTTATGTACGTTGCTCAGTGAGGGCCTAAGTTGTAGGATACACACTTTATGATATAATTTTATAGGCAGCAGGTCATATGATTTAAAACGCCTCCCAAAACATCACAGGTAACTTGTAAAATGTAGTAATTTTAGTCTAGGATGAGCCTGTGAAAATTCTGCTGTTTTGTGAGCATTATACTTAGCTTTGATTCAAGTACAAACATAATCTAAAAGCTTTTCTTAAGGGCTAGGACAGTATTATCCATATAAATTAACCCTTTTACAGAAAACAGGAGTGAACTAAATCTCATGTGTTGGCTGAGATCTCCTTAGATATATAAAGTAAATAATAAAATATTTGCGAAGCAATAACCTACGCTAAAAAATGATGAGCAGTCTGTGTTGTTTTCTTCAGAAGCTTTTTGCCCCATACAAGAATGTAGTGTCATATATATGTGCCCTGTCTGGTATAATGACAGGTTTCAGAGTAGCAGCCCTGTTAGTCTGTATCCGCAAAAGAAAAGGAGGACTTGTGGCACCTTAGAGACTAACAAATTTATTTGAGCGTAAGCTTTCGTGAGCTACAGTTCACTTCATCGGATGCACTAATGGTGCCACAAGTACTCCTTTTCTTTTTCTCTGGTATGGTTACCCAAGGGATAGTAGAAATCTATGAGGTGGTTTTTTGTCTACAAAATTTTTTTAATATCTCTGTAGGATTACTGCAGGATTTACATTTTGGTTTCTATTTTATTTGGCCTCTGTCTTATTTTTAAGGATTAATACCAGAAATCATTCTCTGGTAAGAAGGATGAACTTTCAGAAATATTTATCACCCTACTAAATTTCGCTATTACTGGGGCTTGGAAAAATTGTATATTCAAGATGCAAAGAGTGAAATTCACTTACTCCATTTAGAGCCTGAGTAATCTGGTAGTACGTGGGTGAAGTACTCCAGATGTGGGAGGGTGAAATCCAACATAGGCCTGCAGCAGCTATGTAGCCCCAATGCACTGGATATGCATAATATCCGATCCTAAGGTTTCTTGTGGAGCCCTCTTCAAAGACATCTTCAATGGCAGTCTATGCAGGGCTAGCACAGAGGGGAGACAGATGCCCCCTGGAAGGCTGTCCCCAGCAGCATCCACATACTATAACACGCTGGGATTTAAGTAGCATGGAACACCTGGTACGTGGTGAATTCTACCCATAATACTTTAATATTCAGTAGATCCCACAAGCCACACTCAAGTCCAAGGAGGAATGTGCACAGAGAGCTCTGTTGCTGCTCCCCTCTAAGAAGTGACAATGTCAACATATACCTGCTGGGTTTCTGTCAGACCACGGTATTGAAGCCAGGCCCAGTAGTTCTTAGGAAGTATCCTTGGCTGCTGTGCCACAGGATCACACTGAACGACCATCTCTGACCAACCGCCTTAGTACTAAGGGCCCACAGCAGCCATACCACAGGCTGCTGATTGGATGGACAGGCAGCCCTCTCGTGTACCTGAACCTCAACAGGAAGAGGAAGCTGTCTGAGCAACAAACCACTGCCTGCTGATTGCTGCCTAGACTGTCTTGCTGCCTCACCTCCCCAGCCCACTGTCCTGGGCCCTTGGATTGGATCTTCTGGCTACTGACCCCTGTGAGAACTCTGATCATTGCCCCAGACTGCCTCTGATACCAATTGACTTACTGGCTACCCAACCACCCATGCACGCTTGACTACGGCTCTGGACTGTCCCCTAGCCTGCGTTGGCTGCTGGGCATTACAGTTTGATCAGACCGCTTCAGTCTCCTCTTAGGCTCATCCTACCCAAAAAGGGCATAGAACCCACAGGTACAGTCCCTGGGACACTGAGCCTCCAGGAGCAGATTGCTTGCCTTCAGGCAGAAACCCAAACCTTGCGGATTGGCTTTGAGTAAAAAACTGCACCCTATGAGAACAGACCACAGAACTGCAAGCAGGAATGTCTCCTGCATCCCCAGGGCCCATGTTGCCTTCAGGACCTGAACATGCGGTACCTGTACCAGGGCATGACAACGGGACCCATAGCAGATTTTGTGAACCATTGCTGTGTCTATTCCTACTACAGCTCAACTCCTACCAGATGGATCTGGTGAAGACTGGCCATCCGCCTTCTAACAGGTGAGGCTCTGGACTGGGGGTGCCCTCTGGTAGAGCAGGATCACCCCATACTGGCCAGCTGGGACACCTTCCTGAGGGTCTTTGTGACAATCTTTGATGGGCCACACCCAGCTTGCACTGCAGAGGGGACCCTACAGATACTCTACCAGCCCTCAGGGTCAGCTGCAATGTATGCAGCCTGCTTATGATAGCCCAGCTACACAAATTCCATCTTGGTCTCAGCAAGGAAATAAAAGATGAGCATGCCCACATGGAGCCCCCCAGGAATCTGGATGCATTTATTGAGCCGTGACTCCAAATCAACACCTGACTCAGTGAGTGGCAACTCGAAAGGAAAATGATTCCATCCTGCATCCAGGCACCACCCACAACCCTGGCAAAGGCCCTCTCACCTGAGCCCACATAGGTGGATGTGGCGCGGACCAAATGGGAATGCCGATGGTGAGAGTATTGTGTTAGTACTCGCCACAGGGTGTCCCCGTCCTGCTAAATCTCCGAATCATGTGTTTCCAGGAAATGACTATGCCCAGCCTCAGTAAGAGAGTTGAGCCTGCGCATCATCTAGAAAATCCATCAAGCCCCCTCCAGCAGCTGAAACCATAAAAGTAGATCTGGTCACCTTGGGATGAAATATAGAAGGGAAAGAAGAGGGGACCAAGACCAAACTCTGAGGGATGCCATCAGGGTAAGGAGTGGGAGGAGCAGTCTCTCAAGTATATGCTGAAGGAGCAGTTGGAGAGAGATAAGGAGAGCACAGAATCAGTAAGCCCAAGGAAGAAGTGGAAGAAGAGGGAGGGATTGATAGTATCAAAAGTGGCAGAGAGGAGGAGGAGAAGGAGATTAATTGGTAACTTTTGGTGAGTGTGATTGCAGGAAGGGTGGAGAGGATGGAAGATGCATTGCAAAAGATCCAAGAAAGAATCAGAGAAGAGGAAATTAAGACATTGCACGCTCACTCATGCAGCAGGGAAACAAAGGCAGTAGCTGGTGAGGGGGACAAGTGTGGGAGAAGTCAATGAGTTACCTGTGAGGATTTAACAGGTGCAGGACTCATCTCTCCTCAGAAGTTTCTTGCCTCCTATTATACCTCAATATAGATCAGCAGAATCTTTTTTTCCTCTATATTCCCATGTACCATTCTGAAAATGTCTCCGGACTTCTATAAAAATTTCAGGGATCTTTATATCCTAGACAAAACGTATTCTAGATTGCTTCATCCACTGAAATTATGGTGCACAAAGCAATTCCGACTGCCCCCTTTAAAGAACACTTACTCCCCTTTCATTGTGAGGCTTTTCCTATCTGCCTCTGCATACGACATAGCAGCTGCTACTTTCTCCTATAGCTTGGCTTCCTCAAAGGCTGTCCCCAGTTCTAAACACTAGTAATTGAATGTTTCCCCAAAGGTTTGCTGTTTCCCATAAACAATGGAGAGAAACATCTGCTTCTCTCATATGGATCTCATAATTTTTGCTTTGGGTTTCATCCATTACTGCATGGAAGAGTGATGCCTCCTAGCGTCAGAGACCTGACTATGAGGGACATCGCTGACAATAGTCAATGCCTCCGTTTTTGTAGCTGATTTTGGAGAGAGGGAAAGGATGGGTAGGAAGAAGAGTTCTTATGATTTGTTTCACTCTGAGCCTTGCCATACATGGTTCACTCTCTAAACTTCAGGCAGATCAACCCTTTCAAATATATGGTGATTGGGTTTTTTTTTGTTTGTTTGTTTTGTTTTAATTTTCAATAGCACTCAGAGGCCCCAGTCAGCATTAGGGTCACATTTTGTTGGGCCCTGTAGAAACATATAGGTTCAGATTACCCATGGTCATATGCAGCTGTGAAGAGGCAAGAAAAAAGCTTTCCTCCTCCACCACCACTCCTGCTTTCCCTTGATAGCTGTTCCTGCACTCTGGGGAGTAGGATGCGGAGGAGTCAAGATCATGACAGCTGCAGCGGCACAGGAGCTAGCAAACAGAGCTGTAAACAGGGGAGTTTGAGTGGGAGTTCTGTTGGAGGAGAAGGTATTTGTGTGTGCTTGGTTTTGTATTGGTAGTATTTGTATGTGTAGAGGTTTGTAGGGGCTTTGTGCTGGGAGAGAAGCTGAGCCCTGATTAGGGGGCGGGGCTTCACTGACTAGGGGTCCTATAAAGGTAGCAGCCAGTCAGGCAGCGGCACAGACAGCTGCAGCGGCACAGGAGCTAGCAAACAGAGCTGTAAACAGGGGAGTTTGAGTGGGAGTTCTGTTGGAGGAGAAGGTATTTGTGTGTGCTTGGTTTTGTATTGGTAGTATTTGTATGTGTAGAGGTTTGTAGGGGCTTTGTGCTGGGAGAGAAGCTGAGCCCTGATTAGGGGGCGGGGCTTCACTGACTAGGGGTCCTATAAAGGTAGCAGCCAGTCAGGCAGCGGCACAGACAGCTGCAGCGGCACAGGAGCTAGCAAACAGAGCTGTAAACAGGGGAGTTTGAGTGGGAGTTCTGTTGGAGGAGAAGGTATTTGTGTGTGCTTGGTTTTGTATTGGTAGTATTTGTATGTGTAGAGGTTTGTAGGGGCTTTGTGCTGGGAGAGAAGCTGAGCCCTGATTAGGGGGCGGGGCTTCACTGACTAGGGGTCCTATAAAGGTAGCAGCCAGTCAGGCAGCGGCACAGACAGCTGCAGCGGCACAGGAGCTAGCAAACAGAGCTGTAAACAGGGGAGTTTGAGTGGGAGTTCTGTTGGAGGAGAAGGTATTTGTGTGTGCTTGGTTTTGTATTGGTAGTATTTGTATGTGTAGAGGTTTGTAGGGGCTTTGTGCTGGGAGAGAAGCTGAGCCCTGATTAGGGGGCGGGGCTTCACTGACTAGGGGTCCTATAAAGGTAGCAGCCAGTCAGGCAGCGGCACAGACAGCTGCAGCGGCACAGGAGCTAGCAAACAGAGCTGTAAACAGGGGAGTTTGAGTGGGAGTTCTGTTGGAGGAGAAGGTATTTGTGTGTGCTTGGTTTTGTATTGGTAGTATTTGTATGTGTAGAGGTTTGTAGGGGCTTTGTGCTGGGAGAGAAGCTGAGCCCTGATTAGGGGGCGGGGCTTCACTGACTAGGGGTCCTATAAAGGTAGCAGCCAGTCAGGCAGCGGCACAGACAGCTGCAGCGGCACAGGAGCTAGCAAACAGAGCTGTAAACAGGGGAGTTTGAGTGGGAGTTCTGTTGGAGGAGAAGGTATTTGTGTGTGCTTGGTTTTGTATTGGTAGTATTTGTATGTGTAGAGGTTTGTAGGGGCTTTGTGCTGGGAGAGAAGCTGAGCCCTGATTAGGGGGCGGGGCTTCACTGACTAGGGGTCCTATAAAGGTAGCAGCCAGTCAGGCAGCGGCACAGACAGCTGCAGCGGCACAGGAGCTAGCAAACAGAGCTGTAAACAGGGGAGTTTGAGTGGGAGTTCTGTTGGAGGAGAAGGTATTTGTGTGTGCTTGGTTTTGTATTGGTAGTATTTGTATGTGTAGAGGTTTGTAGGGGCTTTGTGCTGGGAGAGAAGCTGAGCCCTGATTAGGGGGCGGGGCTTCACTGACTAGGGGTCCTATAAAGGTAGCAGCC
This sequence comes from Eretmochelys imbricata, assembly GCF_965152235.1. Taxonomy (NCBI): domain Eukaryota; kingdom Metazoa; phylum Chordata; order Testudines; family Cheloniidae; genus Eretmochelys; species Eretmochelys imbricata. Next base: position 93,211,518 of record NC_135575.1, read on the forward strand.
AGTCAGGCAGCGGCACAGACAGCTGCAGCGGCACAGGAGCTAGCAAACAGAGCTGTAAACAGGGGAGTTTGAGTGGGAGTTCTGTTGGAGGAGAAGGTATTTGTGTGTGCTTGGTTTTGTATTGGTAGTATTTGTATGTGTAGAGGTTTGTAGGGGCTTTGTGCTGGGAGAGAAGCTGAGCCCTGATTAGGGGGCGGGGCTTCACTGACTAGGGGTCCTATAAAGGTAGCAGCCAGTCAGGCAGCGGCACAGACAGCTGCAGCGGCACAGGAGCTAGCAAACAGAGCTGTAAACAGGGGAGTTTGAGTGGGAGTTCTGTTGGAGGAGAAGGTATTTGTGTGTGCTTGGTTTTGTATTGGTAGTATTTGTATGTGTAGAGGTTTGTAGGGGCTTTGTGCTGGGAGAGAAGCTGAGCCCTGATTAGGGGGCGGGGCTTCACTGACTAGGGGTCCTATAAAGGTAGCAGCCAGTCAGGCAGCGGCACAGACAGCTGCAGCGGCACAGGAGCTAGCAAACAGAGCTGTAAACAGGGGAGTTTGAGTGGGAGTTCTGTTGGAGGAGAAGGTATTTGTGTGTGCTTGGTTTTGTATTGGTAGTATTTGTATGTGTAGAGGTTTGTAGGGGCTTTGTGCTGGGAGAGAAGCTGAGCCCTGATTAGGGGGCGGGGCTTCACTGACTAGGGGTCCTATAAAGGTAGCAGCCAGTCAGGCAGCGGCACAGACAGCTGCAGCGGCACAGGAGCTAGCAAACAGAGCTGTAAACAGGGGAGTTTGAGTGGGAGTTCTGTTGGAGGAGAAGGTATTTGTGTGTGCTTGGTTTTGTATTGGTAGTATTTGTATGTGTAGAGGTTTGTAGGGGCTTTGTGCTGGGAGAGAAGCTGAGCCCTGATTAGGGGGCGGGGCTTCACTGACTAGGGGTCCTATAAAGGTAGCAGCCAGTCAGGCAGCGGCACAGACAGCTGCAGCGGCACAGGAGCTAGCAAACAGAGCTGTAAACAGGGGAGTTTGAGTGGGAGTTCTGTTGGAGGAGAAGGTATTTGTGTGTGCTTGGTTTTGTATTGGTAGTATTTGTATGTGTAGAGGTTTGTAGGGGCTTTGTGCTGGGAGAGAAGCTGAGCCCTGATTAGGGGGCGGGGCTTCACTGACTAGGGGTCCTATAAAGGTAGCAGCCAGTCAGGCAGCGGCACAGACAGCTGCAGCGGCACAGGAGCTAGCAAACAGAGCTGTAAACAGGGGAGTTTGAGTGGGAGTTCTGTTGGAGGAGAAGGTATTTGTGTGTGCTTGGTTTTGTATTGGTAGTATTTGTATGTGTAGAGGTTTGTAGGGGCTTTGTGCTGGGAGAGAAGCTGAGCCCTGATTAGGGGGCGGGGCTTCACTGACTAGGGGTCCTATAAAGGTAGCAGCCAGTCAGGCAGCGGCACAGACAGCTGCAGCGGCACAGGAGCTAGCAAACAGAGCTGTAAACAGGGGAGTTTGAGTGGGAGTTCTGTTGGAGGAGAAGGTATTTGTGTGTGCTTGGTTTTGTATTGGTAGTATTTGTATGTGTAGAGGTTTGTAGGGGCTTTGTGCTGGGAGAGAAGCTGAGCCCTGATTAGGGGGCGGGGCTTCACTGACTAGGGGTCCTATAAAGGTAGCAGCCAGTCAGGCAGCGGCACAGACAGCTGCAGCGGCACAGGAGCTAGCAAACAGAGCTGTAAACAGGGGAGTTTGAGTGGGAGTTCTGTTGGAGGAGAAGGTATTTGTGTGTGCTTGGTTTTGTATTGGTAGTATTTGTATGTGTAGAGGTTTGTAGGGGCTTTGTGCTGGGAGAGAAGCTGAGCCCTGATTAGGGGGCGGGGCTTCACTGACTAGGGGTCCTATAAAGGTAGCAGCCAGTCAGGCAGCGGCACAGACAGCTGCAGCGGCACAGGAGCTAGCAAACAGAGCTGTAAACAGGGGAGTTTGAGTGGGAGTTCTGTTGGAGGAGAAGGTATTTGTGTGTGCTTGGTTTTGTATTGGTAGTATTTGTATGTGTAGAGGTTTGTAGGGGCTTTGTGCTGGGAGAGAAGCTGAGCCCTGATTAGGGGGCGGGGCTTCACTGACTAGGGGTCCTATAAAGGTAGCAGCCAGTCAGGCAGCGGCACAGACAGCTGCAGCGGCACAGGAGCTAGCAAACAGAGCTGTAAACAGGGGAGTTTGAGTGGGAGTTCTGTTGGAGGAGAAGGTATTTGTGTGTGCTTGGTTTTGTATTGGTAGTATTTGTATGTGTAGAGGTTTGTAGGGGCTTTGTGCTGGGAGAGAAGCTGAGCCCTGATTAGGGGGCGGGGCTTCACTGACTAGGGGTCCTATAAAGGTAGCAGCCAGTCAGGCAGCGGCACAGACAGCTGCAGCGGCACAGGAGCTAGCAAACAGAGCTGTAAACAGGGGAGTTTGAGTGGGAGTTCTGTTGGAGGAGAAGGTATTTGTGTGTGCTTGGTTTTGTATTGGTAGTATTTGTATGTGTAGAGGTTTGTAGGGGCTTTGTGCTGGGAGAGAAGCTGAGCCCTGATTAGGGGGCGGGGCTTCACTGACTAGGGGTCCTATAAAGGTAGCAGCCAGTCAGGCAGCGGCACAGACAGCTGCAGCGGCACAGGAGCTAGCAAACAGAGCTGTAAACAGGGGAGTTTGAGTGGGAGTTCTGTTGGAGGAGAAGGTATTTGTGTGTGCTTGGTTTTGTATTGGTAGTATTTGTATGTGTAGAGGTTTGTAGGGGCTTTGTGCTGGGAGAGAAGCTGAGCCCTGATTAGGGGGCGGGGCTTCACTGACTAGGGGTCCTATAAAGGTAGCAGCCAGTCAGGCAGCGGCACAGACAGCTGCAGCGGCACAGGAGCTAGCAAACAGAGCTGTAAACAGGGGAGTTTGAGTGGGAGTTCTGTTGGAGGAGAAGGTATTTGTGTGTGCTTGGTTTTGTATTGGTAGTATTTGTATGTGTAGAGGTTTGTAGGGGCTTTGTGCTGGGAGAGAAGCTGAGCCCTGATTAGGGGGCGGGGCTTCACTGACTAGGGGTCCTATAAAGGTAGCAGCCAGTCAGGCAGCGGCACAGACAGCTGCAGCGGCACAGGAGCTAGCAAACAGAGCTGTAAACAGGGGAGTTTGAGTGGGAGTTCTGTTGGAGGAGAAGGTATTTGTGTGTGCTTGGTTTTGTATTGGTAGTATTTGTATGTGTAGAGGTTTGTAGGGGCTTTGTGCTGGGAGAGAAGCTGAGCCCTGATTAGGGGGCGGGGCTTCACTGACTAGGGGTCCTATAAAGGTAGCAGCCAGTCAGGCAGCGGCACAGACAGCTGCAGCGGCACAGGAGCTAGCAAACAGAGCTGTAAACAGGGGAGTTTGAGTGGGAGTTCTGTTGGAGGAGAAGGTATTTGTGTGTGCTTGGTTTTGTATTGGTAGTATTTGTATGTGTAGAGGTTTGTAGGGGCTTTGTGCTGGGAGAGAAGCTGAGCCCTGATTAGGGGGCGGGGCTTCACTGACTAGGGGTCCTATAAAGGTAGCAGCCAGTCAGGCAGCGGCACAGACAGCTGCAGCGGCACAGGAGCTAGCAAACAGAGCTGTAAACAGGGGAGTTTGAGTGGGAGTTCTGTTGGAGGAGAAGGTATTTGTGTGTGCTTGGTTTTGTATTGGTAGTATTTGTATGTGTAGAGGTTTGTAGGGGCTTTGTGCTGGGAGAGAAGCTGAGCCCTGATTAGGGGGCGGGGCTTCACTGACTAGGGGTCCTATAAAGGTAGCAGCCAGTCAGGCAGCGGCACAGACAGCTGCAGCGGCACAGGAGCTAGCAAACAGAGCTGTAAACAGGGGAGTTTGAGTGGGAGTTCTGTTGGAGGAGAAGGTATTTGTGTGTGCTTGGTTTTGTATTGGTAGTATTTGTATGTGTAGAGGTTTGTAGGGGCTTTGTGCTGGGAGAGAAGCTGAGCCCTGATTAGGGGGCGGGGCTTCACTGACTAGGGGTCCTATAAAGGTAGCAGCCAGTCAGGCAGCGGCACAGACAGCTGCAGCGGCACAGGAGCTAGCAAACAGAGCTGTAAACAGGGGAGTTTGAGTGGGAGTTCTGTTGGAGGAGAAGGTATTTGTGTGTGCTTGGTTTTGTATTGGTAGTATTTGTATGTGTAGAGGTTTGTAGGGGCTTTGTGCTGGGAGAGAAGCTGAGCCCTGATTAGGGGGCGGGGCTTCACTGACTAGGGGTCCTATAAAGGTAGCAGCCAGTCAGGCAGCGGCACAGACAGCTGCAGCGGCACAGGAGCTAGCAAACAGAGCTGTAAACAGGGGAGTTTGAGTGGGAGTTCTGTTGGAGGAGAAGGTATTTGTGTGTGCTTGGTTTTGTATTGGTAGTATTTGTATGTGTAGAGGTTTGTAGGGGCTTTGTGCTGGGAGAGAAGCTGAGCCCTGATTAGGGGGCGGGGCTTCACTGACTAGGGGTCCTATAAAGGTAGCAGCCAGTCAGGCAGCGGCACAGACAGCTGCAGCGGCACAGGAGCTAGCAAACAGAGCTGTAAACAGGGGAGTTTGAGTGGGAGTTCTGTTGGAGGAGAAGGTATTTGTGTGTGCTTGGTTTTGTATTGGTAGTATTTGTATGTGTAGAGGTTTGTAGGGGCTTTGTGCTGGGAGAGAAGCTGAGCCCTGATTAGGGGGCGGGGCTTCACTGACTAGGGGTCCTATAAAGGTAGCAGCCAGTCAGGCAGCGGCACAGACAGCTGCAGCGGCACAGGAGCTAGCAAACAGAGCTGTAAACAGGGGAGTTTGAGTGGGAGTTCTGTTGGAGGAGAAGGTATTTGTGTGTGCTTGGTTTTGTATTGGTAGTATTTGTATGTGTAGAGGTTTGTAGGGGCTTTGTGCTGGGAGAGAAGCTGAGCCCTGATTAGGGGGCGGGGCTTCACTGACTAGGGGTCCTATAAAGGTAGCAGCCAGTCAGGCAGCGGCACAGACAGCTGCAGCGGCACAGGAGCTAGCAAACAGAGCTGTAAACAGGGGAGTTTGAGTGGGAGTTCTGTTGGAGGAGAAGGTATTTGTGTGTGCTTGGTTTTGTATTGGTAGTATTTGTATGTGTAGAGGTTTGTAGGGGCTTTGTGCTGGGAGAGAAGCTGAGCCCTGATTAGGGGGCGGGGCTTCACTGACTAGGGGTCCTATAAAGGTAGCAGCCAGTCAGGCAGCGGCACAGACAGCTGCAGCGGCACAGGAGCTAGCAAACAGAGCTGTAAACAGGGGAGTTTGAGTGGGAGTTCTGTTGGAGGAGAAGGTATTTGTGTGTGCTTGGTTTTGTATTGGTAGTATTTGTATGTGTAGAGGTTTGTAGGGGCTTTGTGCTGGGAGAGAAGCTGAGCCCTGATTAGGGGGCGGGGCTTCACTGACTAGGGGTCCTATAAAGGTAGCAGCCAGTCAGGCAGCGGCACAGACAGCTGCAGCGGCACAGGAGCTAGCAAACAGAGCTGTAAACAGGGGAGTTTGAGTGGGAGTTCTGTTGGAGGAGAAGGTATTTGTGTGTGCTTGGTTTTGTATTGGTAGTATTTGTATGTGTAGAGGTTTGTAGGGGCTTTGTGCTGGGAGAGAAGCTGAGCCCTGATTAGGGGGCGGGGCTTCACTGACTAGGGGTCCTATAAAGGTAGCAGCCAGTCAGGCAGCGGCACAGACAGCTGCAGCGGCACAGGAGCTAGCAAACAGAGCTGTAAACAGGGGAGTTTGAGTGGGAGTTCTGTTGGAGGAGAAGGTATTTGTGTGTGCTTGGTTTTGTATTGGTAGTATTTGTATGTGTAGAGGTTTGTAGGGGCTTTGTGCTGGGAGAGAAGCTGAGCCCTGATTAGGGGGCGGGGCTTCACTGACTAGGGGTCCTATAAAGGTAGCAGCCAGTCAGGCAGCGGCACAGACAGCTGCAGCGGCACAGGAGCTAGCAAACAGAGCTGTAAACAGGGGAGTTTGAGTGGGAGTTCTGTTGGAGGAGAAGGTATTTGTGTGTGCTTGGTTTTGTATTGGTAGTATTTGTATGTGTAGAGGTTTGTAGGGGCTTTGTGCTGGGAGAGAAGCTGAGCCCTGATTAGGGGGCGGGGCTTCACTGACTAGGGGTCCTATAAAGGTAGCAGCCAGTCAGGCAGCGGCACAGACAGCTGCAGCGGCACAGGAGCTAGCAAACAGAGCTGTAAACAGGGGAGTTTGAGTGGGAGTTCTGTTGGAGGAGAAGGTATTTGTGTGTGCTTGGTTTTGTATTGGTAGTATTTGTATGTGTAGAGGTTTGTAGGGGCTTTGTGCTGGGAGAGAAGCTGAGCCCTGATTAGGGGGCGGGGCTTCACTGACTAGGGGTCCTATAAAGGTAGCAGCCAGTCAGGCAGCGGCACAGACAGCTGCAGCGGCACAGGAGCTAGCAAACAGAGCTGTAAACAGGGGAGTTTGAGTGGGAGTTCTGTTGGAGGAGAAGGTATTTGTGTGTGCTTGGTTTTGTATTGGTAGTATTTGTATGTGTAGAGGTTTGTAGGGGCTTTGTGCTGGGAGAGAAGCTGAGCCCTGATTAGGGGGCGGGGCTTCACTGACTAGGGGTCCTATAAAGGTAGCAGCCAGTCAGGCAGCGGCACAGACAGCTGCAGCGGCACAGGAGCTAGCAAACAGAGCTGTAAACAGGGGAGTTTGAGTGGGAGTTCTGTTGGAGGAGAAGGTATTTGTGTGTGCTTGGTTTTGTATTGGTAGTATTTGTATGTGTAGAGGTTTGTAGGGGCTTTGTGCTGGGAGAGAAGCTGAGCCCTGATTAGGGGGCGGGGCTTCACTGACTAGGGGTCCTATAAAGGTAGCAGCCAGTCAGGCAGCGGCACAGACAGCTGCAGCGGCACAGGAGCTAGCAAACAGAGCTGTAAACAGGGGAGTTTGAGTGGGAGTTCTGTTGGAGGAGAAGGTATTTGTGTGTGCTTGGTTTTGTATTGGTAGTATTTGTATGTGTAGAGGTTTGTAGGGGCTTTGTGCTGGGAGAGAAGCTGAGCCCTGATTAGGGGGCGGGGCTTCACTGACTAGGGGTCCTATAAAGGTAGCAGCCAGTCAGGCAGCGGCACAGACAGCTGCAGCGGCACAGGAGCTAGCAAACAGAGCTGTAAACAGGGGAGTTTGAGTGGGAGTTCTGTTGGAGGAGAAGGTATTTGTGTGTGCTTGGTTTTGTATTGGTAGTATTTGTATGTGTAGAGGTTTGTAGGGGCTTTGTGCTGGGAGAGAAGCTGAGCCCTGATTAGGGGGCGGGGCTTCACTGACTAGGGGTCCTATAAAGGTAGCAGCCAGTCAGGCAGCGGCACAGACAGCTGCAGCGGCACAGGAGCTAGCAAACAGAGCTGTAAACAGGGGAGTTTGAGTGGGAGTTCTGTTGGAGGAGAAGGTATTTGTGTGTGCTTGGTTTTGTATTGGTAGTATTTGTATGTGTAGAGGTTTGTAGGGGCTTTGTGCTGGGAGAGAAGCTGAGCCCTGATTAGGGGGCGGGGCTTCACTGACTAGGGGTCCTATAAAGGTAGCAGCCAGTCAGGCAGCGGCACAGACAGCTGCAGCGGCACAGGAGCTAGCAAACAGAGCTGTAAACAGGGGAGTTTGAGTGGGAGTTCTGTTGGAGGAGAAGGTATTTGTGTGTGCTTGGTTTTGTATTGGTAGTATTTGTATGTGTAGAGGTTTGTAGGGGCTTTGTGCTGGGAGAGAAGCTGAGCCCTGATTAGGGGGCGGGGCTTCACTGACTAGGGGTCCTATAAAGGTAGCAGCCAGTCAGGCAGCGGCACAGACAGCTGCAGCGGCACAGGAGCTAGCAAACAGAGCTGTAAACAGGGGAGTTTGAGTGGGAGTTCTGTTGGAGGAGAAGGTATTTGTGTGTGCTTGGTTTTGTATTGGTAGTATTTGTATGTGTAGAGGTTTGTAGGGGCTTTGTGCTGGGAGAGAAGCTGAGCCCTGATTAGGGGGCGGGGCTTCACTGACTAGGGGTCCTATAAAGGTAGCAGCCAGTCAGGCAGCGGCACAGACAGCTGCAGCGGCACAGGAGCTAGCAAACAGAGCTGTAAACAGGGGAGTTTGAGTGGGAGTTCTGTTGGAGGAGAAGGTATTTGTGTGTGCTTGGTTTTGTATTGGTAGTATTTGTATGTGTAGAGGTTTGTAGGGGCTTTGTGCTGGGAGAGAAGCTGAGCCCTGATTAGGGGGCGGGGCTTCACTGACTAGGGGTCCTATAAAGGTAGCAGCCAGTCAGGCAGCGGCACAGACAGCTGCAGCGGCACAGGAGCTAGCAAACAGAGCTGTAAACAGGGGAGTTTGAGTGGGAGTTCTGTTGGAGGAGAAGGTATTTGTGTGTGCTTGGTTTTGTATTGGTAGTATTTGTATGTGTAGAGGTTTGTAGGGGCTTTGTGCTGGGAGAGAAGCTGAGCCCTGATTAGGGGGCGGGGCTTCACTGACTAGGGGTCCTATAAAGGTAGCAGCCAGTCAGGCAGCGGCACAGACAGCTGCAGCGGCACAGGAGCTAGCAAACAGAGCTGTAAACAGGGGAGTTTGAGTGGGAGTTCTGTTGGAGGAGAAGGTATTTGTGTGTGCTTGGTTTTGTATTGGTAGTATTTGTATGTGTAGAGGTTTGTAGGGGCTTTGTGCTGGGAGAGAAGCTGAGCCCTGATTAGGGGGCGGGGCTTCACTGACTAGGGGTCCTATAAAGGTAGCAGCCAGTCAGGCAGCGGCACAGACAGCTGCAGCGGCACAGGAGCTAGCAAACAGAGCTGTAAACAGGGGAGTTTGAGTGGGAGTTCTGTTGGAGGAGAAGGTATTTGTGTGTGCTTGGTTTTGTATTGGTAGTATTTGTATGTGTAGAGGTTTGTAGGGGCTTTGTGCTGGGAGAGAAGCTGAGCCCTGATTAGGGGGCGGGGCTTCACTGACTAGGGGTCCTATAAAGGTAGCAGCCAGTCAGGCAGCGGCACAGACAGCTGCAGCGGCACAGGAGCTAGCAAACAGAGCTGTAAACAGGGGAGTTTGAGTGGGAGTTCTGTTGGAGGAGAAGGTATTTGTGTGTGCTTGGTTTTGTATTGGTAGTATTTGTATGTGTAGAGGTTTGTAGGGGCTTTGTGCTGGGAGAGAAGCTGAGCCCTGATTAGGGGGCGGGGCTTCACTGACTAGGGGTCCTATAAAGGTAGCAGCCAGTCAGGCAGCGGCACAGACAGCTGCAGCGGCACAGGAGCTAGCAAACAGAGCTGTAAACAGGGGAGTTTGAGTGGGAGTTCTGTTGGAGGAGAAGGTATTTGTGTGTGCTTGGTTTTGTATTGGTAGTATTTGTATGTGTAGAGGTTTGTAGGGGCTTTGTGCTGGGAGAGAAGCTGAGCCCTGATTAGGGGGCGGGGCTTCACTGACTAGGGGTCCTATAAAGGTAGCAGCCAGTCAGGCAGCGGCACAGACAGCTGCAGCGGCACAGGAGCTAGCAAACAGAGCTGTAAACAGGGGAGTTTGAGTGGGAGTTCTGTTGGAGGAGAAGGTATTTGTGTGTGCTTGGTTTTGTATTGGTAGTATTTGTATGTGTAGAGGTTTGTAGGGGCTTTGTGCTGGGAGAGAAGCTGAGCCCTGATTAGGGGGCGGGGCTTCACTGACTAGGGGTCCTATAAAGGTAGCAGCCAGTCAGGCAGCGGCACAGACAGCTGCAGCGGCACAGGAGCTAGCAAACAGAGCTGTAAACAGGGGAGTTTGAGTGGGAGTTCTGTTGGAGGAGAAGGTATTTGTGTGTGCTTGGTTTTGTATTGGTAGTATTTGTATGTGTAGAGGTTTGTAGGGGCTTTGTGCTGGGAGAGAAGCTGAGCCCTGATTAGGGGGCGGGGCTTCACTGACTAGGGGTCCTATAAAGGTAGCAGCCAGTCAGGCAGCGGCACAGACAGCTGCAGCGGCACAGGAGCTAGCAAACAGAGCTGTAAACAGGGGAGTTTGAGTGGGAGTTCTGTTGGAGGAGAAGGTATTTGTGTGTGCTTGGTTTTGTATTGGTAGTATTTGTATGTGTAGAGGTTTGTAGGGGCTTTGTGCTGGGAGAGAAGCTGAGCCCTGATTAGGGGGCGGGGCTTCACTGACTAGGGGTCCTATAAAGGTAGCAGCCAGTCAGGCAGCGGCACAGACAGCTGCAGCGGCACAGGAGCTAGCAAACAGAGCTGTAAACAGGGGAGTTTGAGTGGGAGTTCTGTTGGAGGAGAAGGTATTTGTGTGTGCTTGGTTTTGTATTGGTAGTATTTGTATGTGTAGAGGTTTGTAGGGGCTTTGTGCTGGGAGAGAAGCTGAGCCCTGATTAGGGGGCGGGGCTTCACTGACTAGGGGTCCTATAAAGGTAGCAGCCAGTCAGGCAGCGGCACAGACAGCTGCAGCGGCACAGGAGCTAGCAAACAGAGCTGTAAACAGGGGAGTTTGAGTGGGAGTTCTGTTGGAGGAGAAGGTATTTGTGTGTGCTTGGTTTTGTATTGGTAGTATTTGTATGTGTAGAGGTTTGTAGGGGCTTTGTGCTGGGAGAGAAGCTGAGCCCTGATTAGGGGGCGGGGCTTCACTGACTAGGGGTCCTATAAAGGTAGCAGCCAGTCAGGCAGCGGCACAGACAGCTGCAGCGGCACAGGAGCTAGCAAACAGAGCTGTAAACAGGGGAGTTTGAGTGGGAGTTCTGTTGGAGGAGAAGGTATTTGTGTGTGCTTGGTTTTGTATTGGTAGTATTTGTATGTGTAGAGGTTTGTAGGGGCTTTGTGCTGGGAGAGAAGCTGAGCCCTGATTAGGGGGCGGGGCTTCACTGACTAGGGGTCCTATAAAGGTAGCAGCCAGTCAGGCAGCGGCACAGACAGCTGCAGCGGCACAGGAGCTAGCAAACAGAGCTGTAAACAGGGGAGTTTGAGTGGGAGTTCTGTTGGAGGAGAAGGTATTTGTGTGTGCTTGGTTTTGTATTGGTAGTATTTGTATGTGTAGAGGTTTGTAGGGGCTTTGTGCTGGGAGAGAAGCTGAGCCCTGATTAGGGGGCGGGGCTTCACTGACTAGGGGTCCTATAAAGGTAGCAGCCAGTCAGGCAGCGGCACAGACAGCTGCAGCGGCACAGGAGCTAGCAAACAGAGCTGTAAACAGGGGAGTTTGAGTGGGAGTTCTGTTGGAGGAGAAGGTATTTGTGTGTGCTTGGTTTTGTATTGGTAGTATTTGTATGTGTAGAGGTTTGTAGGGGCTTTGTGCTGGGAGAGAAGCTGAGCCCTGATTAGGGGGCGGGGCTTCACTGACTAGGGGTCCTATAAAGGTAGCAGCCAGTCAGGCAGCGGCACAGACAGCTGCAGCGGCACAGGAGCTAGCAAACAGAGCTGTAAACAGGGGAGTTTGAGTGGGAGTTCTGTTGGAGGAGAAGGTATTTGTGTGTGCTTGGTTTTGTATTGGTAGTATTTGTATGTGTAGAGGTTTGTAGGGGCTTTGTGCTGGGAGAGAAGCTGAGCCCTGATTAGGGGGCGGGGCTTCACTGACTAGGGGTCCTATAAAGGTAGCAGCCAGTCAGGCAGCGGCACAGACAGCTGCAGCGGCACAGGAGCTAGCAAACAGAGCTGTAAACAGGGGAGTTTGAGTGGGAGTTCTGTTGGAGGAGAAGGTATTTGTGTGTGCTTGGTTTTGTATTGGTAGTATTTGTATGTGTAGAGGTTTGTAGGGGCTTTGTGCTGGGAGAGAAGCTGAGCCCTGATTAGGGGGCGGGGCTTCACTGACTAGGGGTCCTATAAAGGTAGCAGCCAGTCAGGCAGCGGCACAGACAGCTGCAGCGGCACAGGAGCTAGCAAACAGAGCTGTAAACAGGGGAGTTTGAGTGGGAGTTCTGTTGGAGGAGAAGGTATTTGTGTGTGCTTGGTTTTGTATTGGTAGTATTTGTATGTGTAGAGGTTTGTAGGGGCTTTGTGCTGGGAGAGAAGCTGAGCCCTGATTAGGGGGCGGGGCTTCACTGACTAGGGGTCCTATAAAGGTAGCAGCCAGTCAGGCAGCGGCACAGACAGCTGCAGCGGCACAGGAGCTAGCAAACAGAGCTGTAAACAGGGGAGTTTGAGTGGGAGTTCTGTTGGAGGAGAAGGTATTTGTGTGTGCTTGGTTTTGTATTGGTAGTATTTGTATGTGTAGAGGTTTGTAGGGGCTTTGTGCTGGGAGAGAAGCTGAGCCCTGATTAGGGGGCGGGGCTTCACTGACTAGGGGTCCTATAAAGGTAGCAGCCAGTCAGGCAGCGGCACAGACAGCTGCAGCGGCACAGGAGCTAGCAAACAGAGCTGTAAACAGGGGAGTTTGAGTGGGAGTTCTGTTGGAGGAGAAGGTATTTGTGTGTGCTTGGTTTTGTATTGGTAGTATTTGTATGTGTAGAGGTTTGTAGGGGCTTTGTGCTGGGAGAGAAGCTGAGCCCTGATTAGGGGGCGGGGCTTCACTGACTAGGGGTCCTATAAAGGTAGCAGCCAGTCAGGCAGCGGCACAGACAGCTGCAGCGGCACAGGAGCTAGCAAACAGAGCTGTAAACAGGGGAGTTTGAGTGGGAGTTCTGTTGGAGGAGAAGGTATTTGTGTGTGCTTGGTTTTGTATTGGTAGTATTTGTATGTGTAGAGGTTTGTAGGGGCTTTGTGCTGGGAGAGAAGCTGAGCCCTGATTAGGGGGCGGGGCTTCACTGACTAGGGGTCCTATAAAGGTAGCAGCCAGTCAGGCAGCGGCACAGACAGCTGCAGCGGCACAGGAGCTAGCAAACAGAGCTGTAAACAGGGGAGTTTGAGTGGGAGTTCTGTTGGAGGAGAAGGTATTTGTGTGTGCTTGGTTTTGTATTGGTAGTATTTGTATGTGTAGAGGTTTGTAGGGGCTTTGTGCTGGGAGAGAAGCTGAGCCCTGATTAGGGGGCGGGGCTTCACTGACTAGGGGTCCTATAAAGGTAGCAGCCAGTCAGGCAGCGGCACAGACAGCTGCAGCGGCACAGGAGCTAGCAAACAGAGCTGTAAACAGGGGAGTTTGAGTGGGAGTTCTGTTGGAGGAGAAGGTATTTGTGTGTGCTTGGTTTTGTATTGGTAGTATTTGTATGTGTAGAGGTTTGTAGGGGCTTTGTGCTGGGAGAGAAGCTGAGCCCTGATTAGGGGGCGGGGCTTCACTGACTAGGGGTCCTATAAAGGTAGCAGCCAGTCAGGCAGCGGCACAGACAGCTGCAGCGGCACAGGAGCTAGCAAACAGAGCTGTAAACAGGGGAGTTTGAGTGGGAGTTCTGTTGGAGGAGAAGGTATTTGTGTGTGCTTGGTTTTGTATTGGTAGTATTTGTATGTGTAGAGGTTTGTAGGGGCTTTGTGCTGGGAGAGAAGCTGAGCCCTGATTAGGGGGCGGGGCTTCACTGACTAGGGGTCCTATAAAGGTAGCAGCCAGTCAGGCAGCGGCACAGACAGCTGCAGCGGCACAGGAGCTAGCAAACAGAGCTGTAAACAGGGGAGTTTGAGTGGGAGTTCTGTTGGAGGAGAAGGTATTTGTGTGTGCTTGGTTTTGTATTGGTAGTATTTGTATGTGTAGAGGTTTGTAGGGGCTTTGTGCTGGGAGAGAAGCTGAGCCCTGATTAGGGGGCGGGGCTTCACTGACTAGGGGTCCTATAAAGGTAGCAGCCAGTCAGGCAGCGGCACAGACAGCTGCAGCGGCACAGGAGCTAGCAAACAGAGCTGTAAACAGGGGAGTTTGAGTGGGAGTTCTGTTGGAGGAGAAGGTATTTGTGTGTGCTTGGTTTTGTATTGGTAGTATTTGTATGTGTAGAGGTTTGTAGGGGCTTTGTGCTGGGAGAGAAGCTGAGCCCTGATTAGGGGGCGGGGCTTCACTGACTAGGGGTCCTATAAAGGTAGCAGCCAGTCAGGCAGCGGCACAGACAGCTGCAGCGGCACAGGAGCTAGCAAACAGAGCTGTAAACAGGGGAGTTTGAGTGGGAGTTCTGTTGGAGGAGAAGGTATTTGTGTGTGCTTGGTTTTGTATTGGTAGTATTTGTATGTGTAGAGGTTTGTAGGGGCTTTGTGCTGGGAGAGAAGCTGAGCCCTGATTAGGGGGCGGGGCTTCACTGACTAGGGGTCCTATAAAGGTAGCAGCCAGTCAGGCAGCGGCACAGACAGCTGCAGCGGCACAGGAGCTAGCAAACAGAGCTGTAAACAGGGGAGTTTGAGTGGGAGTTCTGTTGGAGGAGAAGGTATTTGTGTGTGCTTGGTTTTGTATTGGTAGTATTTGTATGTGTAGAGGTTTGTAGGGGCTTTGTGCTGGGAGAGAAGCTGAGCCCTGATTAGGGGGCGGGGCTTCACTGACTAGGGGTCCTATAAAGGTAGCAGCCAGTCAGGCAGCGGCACAGACAGCTGCAGCGGCACAGGAGCTAGCAAACAGAGCTGTAAACAGGGGAGTTTGAGTGGGAGTTCTGTTGGAGGAGAAGGTATTTGTGTGTGCTTGGTTTTGTATTGGTAGTATTTGTATGTGTAGAGGTTTGTAGGGGCTTTGTGCTGGGAGAGAAGCTGAGCCCTGATTAGGGGGCGGGGCTTCACTGACTAGGGGTCCTATAAAGGTAGCAGCCAGTCAGGCAGCGGCACAGACAGCTGCAGCGGCACAGGAGCTAGCAAACAGAGCTGTAAACAGGGGAGTTTGAGTGGGAGTTTGAAAGGGGAGTTTGTCTTGCGGTGCTTGTGTTGGGTTTGGTTTTGCTGTGGGTGGTGGTGTTTTGGTGTGGTTTGTGTTTCCCAGATTAACAGGATTTAGGTGGGAAGGATATGACAGATACAGAGGTGGCAGTGGGAGTGACCCATGTAGCAGAAGACACAATGAAGATGACTGGATGTGGAAGCTGTGGTATGTACATGATCCTGGAGGGGGCACCTGGTAAGAGTTTTGTCTGCATGAAGTGCCGTCTGATAGAGCTGATGGAGGAAAAGATCCGAGGTTTGGAGATGCAGGTGGAAAGTCTGGTAGAGTTTAGGAAGGGGTTTGAGCAGATTATGGAGCAAAGACATGAGGTATCTGAAGGGAAAAGCTCAGACTTGCAGATGGAAGCAGGACTAGGGAATTCTGAGGGGAGACTGGGTGAGGAAAGTGGTCAGTGGAAGCATGTGACTAAAAGAACTAGGCAGAGGAAAAGACGGGCTAGTGAAGGAGAAATAGAGCTTAAGAATAGGTTTGCAGAGTTGGAAAATGAGGAAGGGGCTCAGCAGGTAGTCACTGAAGGTGACAGGGCAAGGAAGAAGAGAAGAGAGGTTAGTCCTATAGGAAAAGGGGAGGAGTTAATGGAGATTACACCAAATATGAGCCCCAGGAGGATACAGGATGGGTTAAAAAGGATTACAAGGGAGAATGGGAATGGAAAGAACTTGCAGCCAGAGGGAACAGGGGATAGACTGGAGAATAGCACAGTCACTAGGAAAAGGCAGGTCTATGTGATTGGCGACTCTTTACTGAGAAGAATAGATAGGCCTGTAACCAGAGCTGATCCAGAAAATAGGAGGGTGTGCTGTCTTCCGGGTGCTAAGATACGGGATGTAGACCTGAGGTTGAAAAGGATTCTAAAGGGAGCGGGAAAGAATCCCCTAATTATCCTTCATGTGGGAACAAATGATACGGCTAGATTCTCGCTGGAAAGTATTAAGGGAGACTATGCTAGGCTGGGGAGGACGCTTAAGGAAATTGAGGCTCAGGTGATCTTTAGTGGGATTCTGCCTGTTCCTAGAGAAGGGCAACAAAGGTGTGACAAGATTATGACTATCAATAGATGGCTTAGGCAGTGGTGCTATAAGGAGGGCTTTGGGATGTATGGCCATTGGGAGGCATTCATGGATAGGGGACAGTTCTCTCGGGATGGACTTCATCTGAGTAGGGAAGGAAATAGACTTCTAGGATGGAGGCTGGCACAACTGATTAAGAGAGCTTTAAACTAGGAATTTGGGGGAGATGGTTGGGAGATGTCCAGGTAATCTCCACGCCAGAATTAAGCATAGAGTGGAAAGAAAATGAAGTAAGAGTGGATACAGCTGTAGGTAGGAGGAAGGGCAGTGTAGATACAAGTCTAATAGGTTATACTGGTAGTAAAATAACCGTGCCTAATAGGGTACAGAATGTGAGTGAGGCTAAACAGCAAAAATTAAGATGTTTGTACACTAATGCAAGGAGCCTAGGTAACAAAATGGAGGAACTAGAGTTACTGGTGCAGGAAGTGAAACCAGATATTATAGGTATAACAGAGACCTGGTGGAATAGTAGTCATGACTGGGCTACAGGTATTGAAGGGTATGTGCTGTTTAGGAAAGACCGAAATAAAGGTAAAGGTGGTGGAGTAGCACTGTATATCAATGATGAGATAGAATGTAAAGAAATAAGAAGCGATGAAATGGATATGACTGAGTCTGTCTGGGCAAAAATTAAATTGGGGAAGAAAACTATTAGAGCCTCCCCTAGGATAGTGCTTGGGGTGTGCTATAGACCGCCGGGATCTAATTTGGATATGGATAGAGCCCTTTTTAATGTTTTTAATAAAGTAAATACTAATGGAAACTGTGTGATCATGGGAGACTTTAACTTCCCAGATATAGACTGGAGGACGAGTGCTAGTAATAATAATAGGGCTCAGATTTTCCTAGATGCGATAGCTGATGGATTCCTTCAGCAAGTAGTTGCTGAACCGACTAGAGGGGATGCTATTTTAGATTTGGTCTTGGTGAGTAATGAGGACCTCATAGAGGAAATGGTTGTAGGGGATAATCTTGGCTCAAGTGATCATGAGCTAATTCAGTTCAAACTGAATGGAAGGATTAACAAAAATAAATCTGCAACTAAGGTTTTTGATTTCAAAAGGGCTGACTTTCAAAAATTAAGGAAATTAGTTAGGGAAGTGGATTGGACTGAAGAATTTATGGGTTTAAAGGTAGAGGAGGCCTGGGATTATTTTAAATTAAAGCTGCAGAAGCTATCGGAAGCCTGCATCCCAAGAAAGGGGAAAAAATTCATAGGCAGGAGTTGTAGACCAAGCTGGATGAGCAAGCATCTTAGAGAGGTAATTAAGAAAAAGCAGAAAGCATATAGGGAGTGGAAGAAGGGAGGGATCAGTAAGGCAAGCTACCTTATTGAGGTCAGAATATGTAGGGATAAAGTGAGACAGGCTAAAAGTCAAGTAGAGTTGGACCTTGCAAAGGGAATTAAAACCAATAGTAAAAGGTTCTATAGTCATATAAATAGGAAGAAAACAAAGAAAGAAGAAGTGGGACCGCTAAAAACTGAGGATGGAGTGGAGGTCAAGGATAATCTAGGCATGGCCCAATATCTAAACAAATACTTTGCCTCAGTCTTTAATAAGACTAAAGAGGATCTTAGGGATAATGGTAGCATGATAAATGGGAATGAGGATATGGAGGTAGACATCACCATATCTGAGGTAGAAGCGAAACTCAAACAGCTTAATGGGACTAAATCGGGGGGCCCAGATAATCTTCATCCAAGAATATTAAAAGAATTGGCACAAGAAATTGCAAGCCCATTAGCAAGAATTTTTAATGAATCTGTAAACTCAGGGGTTGTACCGTATGATTGGAGGATTGCTAACATAGTTCCTATTTTTAAGAAAGGGAAAAAAAGTGATCCAAGTAATTATAGGCCTGTTAGTTTGACATCTGTAGTATGCAAGGTCTTGGAAAAAATTTTGAAGGAGAAGGTAGTTAAGGACATTGAAGTCAATGGTAATTGGGACAAAATACAACATGGTTTTACAAAAGGTAGATCGTGCCAAACCAACCTGATCTCCTTCTTTGAGAAAGTAACAGATTTTTTAGATAAAGGAAACGCAGTGGATCTAATTTACTTAGATTTTAGTAAGGCGTTTGATACGGTGCCACATGGGGAATTATTAGTTAAATTGGATAAGATGGGCATCAATAGGAATATTGAAAGGTGGATAGGGAATTGGTTAAAGGGGAGACTACAACGGGTCCTACTGAAAGGTGAACTGTCAAGTTGGAGGGAGGTTACCAGTGGAGTTCCTCAGGGATCGGTTTTGGGACCAATCTTATTTAATCTTTTTATTACTGACCTGGGCACAAAAAGTGGGAATGTGCTAATAAAGTTTGCAGATGATACAAAGCTGGGAGGTATTGCTAATTTAGAGAAGGACAGGGATACCCTACAGGAGGATCTGGATGACCTTGTAAACTGGAGTAATAGGAATAGGATGAAATTTAATAGTGAGAAGTGTAAGGTCATGCATTTAGGGATTAATAACAAGAATTTTAGTTATAAGCTAGGGACGCATCAACTAGAAGTAACGGAGGAGGAAAAGGACCTTGGAGTATTGGTTGATCATAGGATGACTATGAGCTGCCAATGTGATATGGCTGTGAAAAAAGCTAATGTCGTCTTGGGATGCATCAGGAGAGGTATTTCCAGTAGGGATAAGGAGGTTTTAGTACCGTTATATAAGGCACTGGTGAGACCTCACCTGGAGTACTGTGTGCAGTTCTGGTCTCCCATGTTTAAGAAGGATGAATTCAAACTGGAACAGGTACAGAGAAGGGCTACTAGGATGATCCGAGGAATGGAAAACTTGTCTTATGAAAGGAGACTCAGGGAGCTTGGCTTGTTTAGCCTAACTAAAAGAAGGCTGAGGGGAGATATGATTGCTCTCTATAAATATATCAGAGGGATAAATACCAGAGAGGGAGAGGAATTATTTAAACTCAGTACCAATGTGGACACAAGAACAAATGGATATAAACTGGCCACTAGGAAATTTAGATTAGAAATTAGACGAAGGTTTCTAACCATCAGAGGAGTGAAGTTTTGGAATAGCCTTCCGAGGGAAGTAGTGGGGGCAAAAGATCTATCTTGCTTTAAGATTAAACTCGATAAGTTTATGGAGGAGATGGTATGATGGGATAACATGGTTTTGGTAATTAAATATTCATGGTAAATAGGCCCAATGGCCTGTGATGGGTTTTAGATGGGGTAAGGTCCAAGTTACCTGGGAAAGAATTTTCTGTAGTATCTGGCTGATGAATCTTGCCCATATGCTCAGGGTTTAGCTGATCGCCATATTTGGGGTCGGGAAGGAATTTTCCTCCAGGGCAGATTGGAAGAGGCCCTGGAGGTTTTTCGCCTTCCTCTGTAGCATGGGGCACGGGTCACTTGCTGGAGGATTCTCTGCTCCTTGAGGTCTTTAAACTACAATTTGAGGACTTCAATAGCACAGATATAGGTGTGAGGTTTTTTTTTTTTGTAAGAGTGGTGGGTGAAATTCTGTGGCCTGCGTTGTGCAGGAGGTCAGACTAGATGATCATAATGGTCCCTTCTGACCTAAATATCTATGAATCTATGAATCTATGACCCTGTCCTACTCTACATCAGCTTGTGGAGCTGGGATGATGAGCAAGGGGGAGCAATCAGCACTTTCCTCATGGATGGGGCAGACTGGCATGTGTAACCCTTCTGCCCGTCAGAGTTGGCAGCAACAAGGGCCGGGTTCAATATCTAGGGGATCCATTCCAATAACACAATGCAAAACCAGCTCAAGCCCCCACCCAGTGACAAATATATACCACCCCCGCTGGGCGACTCCAAGAGGCAATACTTCCCCTGTCGCAAGCACATAGTCTGAGTGTAGCAAAAAGCCTTTTAATAACAGAGAGAAACAATGTGGCATTATGTTGGGGAAACACCACCAACAGGATTCATAACACAAATCCATGAGCAAAAAAACCCACCCCAAGCAAATTGGGGCATGCCCCTTTCCCTTTGGTGCTTGAGTCCAGCAACCCCAAATCACCCAAAGTCCCAAAAGTCCAGTGACCCAAAAGTCTCTGTCCCTGGTCAGGGCAGCCCCAGAGTTCAAAAGTTTATCTGCGGAGCTTTACCTCCCAACCTGGGTGGAGATGGGACGGGGGTAAGAGGCACCTTACATGATCTGAAGCTGACCACCCCACAGCTCCATAGGCCTTCGCTTCGCTTCGCTCCGCTCCGCCAGCCGCCCCACGAACTCCTTCGCTCGGCTCCGCTCCGCGGCCCACCAGCAGCTCCCACTGTCCCACGAACTGCTCCACCGGCCTGTCCACAAGGCACTCCAGCCGTCCCACAAACTGCTCCACAATATATCTTCAGGCTCCCCCACTACTTAACACAACATTCAGTGATTTCAGCTCTTAGTCAGTTCAGCTCTTTGGTGAATTCAGCTTGCAGTAGGGGAGCCTCAGTGCTGGTGCACTATTAGCCCAAAGTGAGCTCAGCAGCCTGTAACTAGACTCCTAATGGAATCAAAATTAGCTCTGATATTCCACAGTGGAGAGAGGAGGAAGTACAATTAGCATGTAAGGCCCTCACCAAGGGGCCCATGCCACCAAGTATTAATACTTGTCCCCAGCCTCTCTCCAGTCACAGAGTTTTAAAACCCATGACCCTTGCCTAGCGAGTGCTACTTAGTTGATGGTGAGTCCCTCCATCATAACAAAAAGCCAAGTACAGTTCCAAGCACAGTTCCCATAATCAGGGTTATAACAATTTATTCTTCCTGCCCCAATAACAGAGACACTGTGGATTCCACAGCAGCCAAAGTGACCATTTGGGCAGCTATGGCCTCATTCTAGGCGGGGTGGGTGTGCCTATGCAAATGAGATTGGCCCCTGAAGTTCTTTTCCACAACTTGCCACACCTCACCACCAGATGTCAGGGTGGAGCCCACCCTGTCTCTGCTTACATCCTCCCCCCAGCCAAGAATTTGTTGTGCCAACAAATCACACTCCCTTTATACCAACTCATTGGTTTCCTCCAAAGGGCTTCAGGAAGCCCACTTTAGCTTCCACAAGCCTGTGTGCTAAATGTATTGGCTCCTCATTAGTCACCCCAGATGCATCATAAGTTAATCGTTTTACTGGCTTATCACCCTGTCTCGTCTATTGAGAATCTCTGTTGCCGAGGTAGGGGGAACATCCTCTTGAGTGACGGATGGAGAGGCTTCCCTGGAGGGTCCCTTGGCTACTGGCGTAGGCCCCTGCACTCCTAGTTCTAACGCTGGAGGGTCCAAGGTGCCCAGGACATCCTCTACCTGTCTGTCCCCATTGTCCAATAACCTGTGTGTGTCATCACAGGGGGGTCTCATCAGCAGCACCGGGGTGTCAGAAAGGGGCCTAAATAATTCTGCCATGGGGTTTAGGGCAGAAGAGGGAAAACTCTCGTTTGGTTCAGCTGATCGAGACTGAAATCTTGTCTCCATCCCAGGATACACCAGGGTTGTGTCTTCCTCCTCAGACTCACTCTCAGATGTGCAGAATAGGGGTAAGTTAGCTGCACGGGGCCCACTGTCTGTGTTGGATGGCGGCTTTGGTCTAGCACCTGTATTCTGCCCAGCTGCCCTGTTGTGGCCCATTTCATAAGGGGTGCTTACCAGTTCCCCCACAGGGAGCAAAAGGTTTCTATGCACCGTCTTTATTTGCCCTGGACCATCTTCAGGTTTGATCTTGTAGACTGGCAGATCTCCCAGCTTTTCCATCACCAGGTAAGGTATTGCCTTCCATCTGTCAGCTATCTTGTGTTTGCCAGCAATACCCAAATTTCGCAGCAGGACTCTGTCCCCCGGCTGGAGCTCCTGCGAACACACTCTAGCATCATATCGATGTTTGTTGCGGTCTGCGTTCTTCCGAGCCGCAGCAGTAGCTAAGCGATAAGCATCCCGCAGCTTTTCTCTTAGTCAGGATACATATTGCTGATGAGTTTCATAGCTATCTCCATCCTCTGATACACCAAAGCACAAGTCTATGGGTAATCTCGGTTCTCGCCCAAACATCAAGAGATATGGGGTGACTCCCGTAGCATCGTTCTTTGTGGCATTGTAAGCATGCACCAGAAATGTGACATGCTGGCTCCAGGTTGCCTTCTGCTCTGGTCGCAAAGTTCCCAACATATCTAATAGGGTTCGGCTGAACCTCTCTGGCTGAGGATCACCTTGGGGGTGATAAGGCGTGGTCCTAGACTTTTTAATTCCTGCTATCTTCAGCACCTCCTTCAGATGGTGACTCTCAAAATCGCGCCCCTGATCAGAGTGTATCCGAGCCGGGAATCCATAGACTGAGAAATATTTGTCCCACAATACTCGAGCAACGGTGGTGGCCCTCTGATCACGTGTGGGATATGCCTGTGCATACCGTGTAAAATGGTCAGTCACTACTAGAATGTTCCCAACATTCCTCTTGTTTACCTCTACAGACAAGAAATCAATGCATACCAATTCCAAAGGCTTGTTGCTGGTGATGTTCTTGAGATATGCAGCCCTCGTGGGCAGAGTTTTCCTTTGAACACATCGAGCGCAAGTCTCACATTTCCTGCGAACATCTTCAGCCATTCGGGGCCAATAGAACCTACTATGAATAAGTTCCAAGGTCCTCTCCATCCCTAAATGCCCAAAGTCATCATGCAGGGCCCTCATGGCCAGGGCTCTGTACTTTTTTGGCAGTACTAGTTGTGCTTGTTGTTTTTGTAAAGGGTAAGTGGTCATTCGGTGTAGCACTCCCTGAATCAGTTTTGGTTTGGTCCATTCTCTCAATAGTAGTTTACCCTCTGGGTTAGGTGGGACAACCGCAGCTGGGCTTCGCCCCTCCCTTTTGGCAAGTAGTGTATCACGAATGTCAATATCTTGCTGCTGGGCTTCTTGCCAGTCAGCCGCATTGAGCGTGGGCAAAGGAGATTGGTCCAATGCAATATAGTTCACTGAAGCAGAAGGCATGCATTCAGGGATGCATGCAAAGCTTCTGCAACACATCCCTGAAGGCTCTCACGGGCCTCTGGCTCTCGGCGACTCACACTGCAAATAGCTCTCACTCCATCTGTGGGTATCACAGCAACTTCTGGAGCCTGCGGATGCCTGGACAATGCATTTGCATCTACATTGCTTCTCCCTGATCGGTACTGAATGCTGAACTCATAGCTAGCCAAGGCGGCCACCCATCTCTGCCCTGTAGCATCCAGCTTAGCACTTGTTAACACATATGTCAGTGGATTGTTGTCTGTCCACACCTAGAACTGAGCACCATACAAGTAGTCTCGAAATTTCTCAGTGATGGCCCATTTCAAGGCCAAAAATTCCAGCTTGTGGGTGGGATAGCAAGTTTCACTCTCAGACAATCCTCAGCTGGCAAAGGCTACAGGTTTACGTTTGCCTTCCATTTCCTGGTACAGGATTGCTCCCAGACCCTCCAAACTGGCATCAGTATGCAGGACAAATGGTTTGCTTGGGTCAGCAAAAACTAGGACTGGAGCATGAGTTAGGCAAGTAATGATTTCTCGAAAAGCCCTTTCACATCTCTCATCCCACCGTGGCCCAAATGGTTCAAAGGGGCCATAGTGTCTCTGCACAGGAGGCTTTGGGGACCTCCCCTTATTCTTGGACTTAGATTTGTTCCTGCTGGACTGATGTCCCCTGGTAAGATCATTCAGAGGCTTTACAATCGTAGCATAGTTTTTCACAAATCTGCGGTAGTAGCCACTAAATCCAAGAAAGGTCTTGAGTTCTCTGTAGTTACTTGGATGCGGCCATGTAGTGAGTGCTTCTATTTTATCAGGATCAGTACTCACACCCTCTTGGGACACGATGTGACCCACATACTTCACTGAGGTTCTGCAGAACTGGCATTTGTCAATTGAAAGCTTCAGACCATGATCCTCCAACCTATCAAGCACTTTAAGAAGTCTTTCTTCATGCTCCTCTAAGGTTCTTCCAAACACAATCAGGTCATCCAAATAAACTAACACTTGCAGTAAATTCATGTCTCCCACAACTTTCTCCATGAGACGTTGAAAGGTGGCAGGTGCTCCAGAAATCCCTTGGGGCATGCATTCGAACTGATAAAACCCTAATGGGCAGATGAAGGCTGTCTTCTCCTTATCTTCTTCTCCCAGAGGGATCTGGTAGTATCCACTTCGAAGATCCAACACAGAGAACCACTAGCTTCCTAGCAAACAGTCTAAGGCATCTTGCACTCGAGGCATAGTGTACTGGTCGACCACAGTACAGCTGTTTTAGGGTGCGGTAGTCAATACACATCCGGATTTTCCCATTATTTTTACGGACTACCACAATGGGTGAGGCGTATGGGCTGCGGGACTCTGTAATGATGCCATTCGCAGCCAGCTCCTGAAGATGATGTCGCACGTCTTCCATCTCAGAGAGAGCAATCTTCCTAGATATCTCCCTGAAAGGTCGAGAGTCATGTAGTCTGATATTGTGCTCTACTCCTTTTGCACATCCCACTCATGCAGTGAGAACACCTTGGATCTTTCACAAAGTTTCTTCCTCAGGCGATCTTTCCAGTCCTCAGACACTGGTGAATCTCCAAAGTCAAACTTCGCTGGGTCTATTGTCGGAACTTGAGTTTCACTCTGGGGTTTTACAATCGACTCAGGCTCAAAGAGGTCTGCTATCGTTTGTCCTTGCTTCACAACATCACGACTCGTTTCATTAGCAATCAGTATAGTCACCCTTTCCTGGGCTTCAGCAGGTAGAGTTATGAGTCCACTGAGGACCAGCACTCCTTCAGGGAGCTCTCCTCCCATCAGCTGCTCTATCATTGCTAATGTCCGTTTACTGCCTTTCAGACAGGTACTCATGACAAGCACTTCTTGCTCCGTCCTTGCAAGCACTACTAAGGGGTCATGCCCGCGTACTTCAGTGCCCCAAGCGGTAGCTCAGATGTGTCCCTCTCAGCGCTCTCAATTTTCCTATAGGCTTCAGCACAAAGCGTATGGATCATCAGGGTATTCAGGTACTGGTCCCCAGCCCGCCTTCTGCAGTAATCTGCGAGTACCTTGAAGAGACTGGAGTTGGTCCCTATCAGCACAGACACATCAGAAGTCCCTTTAGGGTCAGGGCATATTAAGGCAGCTGTGTCTACCTCTTCTCTTACCCCAGCAACCTCCTCTGGGAATTCCAGGTGCACTATGACATACCCTTGGTAGGGGTATTCATCCATGCTGAGGCCACACAGGCCAAGGCCAGTCAGTGGCTGTATAAGCAGGTGCCTAAGCATCTGTTGGTAGAATGACTGAAAT
Source organism: Eretmochelys imbricata (assembly GCF_965152235.1). NCBI lineage: Eukaryota > Metazoa > Chordata > Testudines > Cheloniidae > Eretmochelys > Eretmochelys imbricata. The sequence goes on from NC_135575.1 coordinate 93,236,513, forward strand.
ATAATAGTCACTTGAGATCCAGTGTCAAGCACTGCTTTACACTCCACCCCTTCAATCCTCACCGTGACCTCTGCTCGAGGCCCTATCAGTCCTGCGGGGATCCCAGCTGGACAGTCTTTTCTGGGGGAATCTTCAAATCCTGCAGACCTGGGGGGTCCCCATCCCCAGACCCTCTGGCAGCTACCGGATCTCTCCCAACTGATCCTCAGCTTTCCATACACTAAGGAGGGGTTTTCTTCATTATGGCACTTGGCAGCACTGTGTCCATCCTGACCATATCGGTAGCAGAAGAACTGACCTTTCCCCCGTCGCCTGGGTGGGATGGTGGATCTAAGTGCGGGCTTCTCAATCGCCCCAGTTTGAGGCTTCTTATTCCTGGAAGTCTTAACTCGGTCAACGGTACTTTGCAGCTCAGCTATCCGTTCCGTCAGGACCTGCATTTGTTGGGCAAGTTCCTCTCTGGTGCTCACCATCAGTACACTGGCCGTTTGCAGTGGTGTTGTGCTGGCTGGATCCGATGTTTGGGCTTCCCAAAATTCACTGGCAGCCTGCCTTTCTTCCTCCTCTCTGACCTCTTTTATCAGCTGGGAGTAACTTGGGGGATATTCCCGTCGTTCTCTTATCGGGTTCTGATACTGAGTTCCTCTTACAATTTGAGCCAGTCTGGTCTGATCCATCTGCTCAGCAGTCACTGCTCCCCTCATGACAGCTCTCTGAAGCAGTTTCTCCAGTCTCTGGATGTAGGCTGAAGCCTTCTCGCCCTTTTGTTGTCGGGAATTAAGGAACTTACAGTAGCTGTCTTCAGGGCCCTCTACGCTCCCAAAGTTGTGTTCAAGGGCCTCTAGGCAGTCCCTCACACTGACCCCAGGGTCAATGAGCTTCAGGGTGTGAATCACATCTAATGCTGGGCCGCCAAGGCTCTCTATGAGGCATCTTCGCTTTTCTGCATCTGGTATGGCCCACTCTTGCAGCATTTCAGTGGTATGCTCTAACCAGGGTTCAAACTCCTCCTCCCCAGCAAATAATCTTAACTTACGACAAGAGTTTGACGCAGCATGGGACAGCACAACCTTTTCCAATGTTTGCCCCAGAGCTTTTGTCCAATCATCAGCCGAGGCTGCAGCCTCTGAGCTAGAAGCTGCTGAGCCAGGGCCCAACAAACCTGACATATTAGCCATTATACAAACAGTAATTTCCTCAAAATATAAGGACAAACAAAAAAAATATAAATTGTTTCCCAATGTAGTGGATCACTCAACAGGTGCTTGCGAGGGGTACTGACCCAGGCATCCCGGACGAGCCCCCAAAAATGTAACCCTTCTGCCCGTCAGAGTTGGCAGCAACAAGGGCCGGGTTCAATATCTAGGGGATCCATTCCAATAACACAATGCAAACTGGCTCAAGCCCCCACCCAGTGACCTGGGACAAATATATACCACCCCCGCTGGGCGACTCCAAGAGGCAATACTTCCCCTCTCGCGAGCACATAGTCTGAGTGTAGCAAAAAGCCTTTTAATAATAGAGAGAAACAATGTGGCATTATGTTGGGGAAACACCACCAACAGAATTCATAACACAACCCATGAGCAAAAAAACCCACCCCAAGCAAATTGGGGCATGCCCCTTTCCCTTTGGTGCTTGAGTCCAGCAACCCCAAATCACCCAAAGTCCCAAAAGTCCAATGACCCAAAAGTCTCTGTCCCTGGTCAGGGCAGCCCCAGAGTTCGAAAGTTTATCTGCGGAGCTTTACCTCCCAACCTGGGTGGAGATGGGACGGGGGTAAGAGGCACCTTACATGATCTGAAGCTGACCACCCCACAGCTCCATAGGCCTTCGCTTCGCTTCGCTCCGCTCCGCCAGCCGCCCCACGAACTCCTTCGCTCGGCTCCGCTCCGCGGCCCACAAGCAGCTCCCACCGTCCCACGAACTGCTCCGCGTCCCAGCAGCAGCTCCCACCGTCCTACAAACTGCTCCACCAGCCTGTCCACAAGGCACTCCAGCCGTCCCACAAACTGCTCCACAATATATCTTCAGGCTCCCCCACTACTTAACACAACACTCAGTGATTTCAGCTCTTAGTCAGTTCAGCTCTTTGGTGAATTCAGCTTGCAGTAGGGGAGCCTCAGTGCTGGTGCACTATTAGCCCAAAGTGAGCTCAGCAGCCTGTAACTAGACTCCTAATGGAATCAAAATTAGCTCTGATATTCCACAGTGGAGAGAGGAGGAAGTACAATTAGCATGTAAGGCCCTCACCAAGGGGCCCATGCCACCAAGTATTAATACTTGTCCCCAGCCTCTCTCCAATCACAGAGTTTTAAAACCCATGACCCTTGCCAAGCGAGTGCTACTTAGTTGATGGTGAGTCCCTCCATCATAACAAAAGGCCAAGTACAGTTCCAAGCACAGTTCCCATAATCAGGGTAATAACAATTTATTCTTCCTGCCCCAATAACAGAGACACTGTGGATTCCACAGCAGCCAAAGTGACCATTTGGGCAGCTATGGCCTCATTCTAGGTGTGGGGGGGTGTGCCTATGCAAATGAGATCGGCCCCTGAAGTTCTTTTCCACAACTTGCCACACCTCACCACCAGATGTCAGGGTGGAGCTCATCCTGACACTGCTTACACATGCAAAGAGTAGCCCTGGAAGAGAGTGAGACTGAACCTCACAAGCACGGTCTCTTTCTGATACTCTTCCTGAGGCAGCACCTCGCCTTCAGGGTATGGCTTAAAAATCACATCTTCTCTTGTAGTAAGAGACAGTCCCTGCCAGGAAGAGTAAATCTAGATTAAAATGAGATACAAGAGGTGGGTGTAGCAGATAATAGTGTGGCAGACAATAGTGTGGGTGGGACTGGGGGAGGGAAGATAAGGTAAAAGTAATGGGAACATAAAGTTGGAAATAGCATGTCTAAAAACCCTTAAATAAGTGCCTTCCAGATGCTGGTTTTGGTGGTGGGGTTTTTTTGTTTTGTTTTTTAAATCTACAATACCTCCAAGCATTGTAATTCACTAACTAGAAAAACAGAATCCCACAGCCACATTCTTCCCTCACTTTAATCTTCAAACCCCACTCAGTTCAGTGGGGCTAAACAGATAGGGCAGACTGTCATTCAGTTTTTCTGAATTGGTAGCATTTTCTGGTAGTTAAAGCATAGAGCTTAGAGCCTTGTGTCTCATTTTGGATGCTAGCATGTTGTGGTATCTTGGAAAAATTAATGTATTGGTGCCTTCGCCTTTGATCGTTTTATAAAAGGGAATACTGTTTAGTGATCTTACAAAAAAGTAGTGAGACTTAGGGCAGGTCTACATTACAAACTTGCATCAGCGCCAGCGATGCTTCTGGTTGAAGAAGCTCTAAACCAAAGGGAGAGAGCTCTCCTGTCAGTTTAGCTACTGCCTCTCTCAGAGGTGGAATTATGTTAGTGGGAGAATCTCTCCTGCCCACGTAATGCTGTCTACGTGGGGGGTGAGTAGGTTAGGTCGATATATCTACATCGCTTGGGGTGTGGATTTTTCAGATCCCTGAGCGACGTAGTCATACTGAAGGAAGTGTGTAGTGTAGACCTGGCCTTTGGTTTCGTAACACTGTTTTTTGGCTTGTTGTCTCTGAGGAGGAAGGAACTAGATTTATTTATGTTTTGCACAACTCCGAGTGCACTGTCAGCCCTTAACAAATTATCAAAATTATAGTAATTTCCTCATGTGAGAGGTTCAACGTGTGTGCTAAGTATTCTTGTTCTATGTTAGCTTGAAGCATCATATATCTTTTTGGCTTTTGATTGCTATGATCCACACCCTTCCCTTGTGTTTGTAGTAATCTGTTACATATGTAGGTTTGTTTTTCTATGTGTCCTGACCTCAAATAGGAACAGCAAAGATTCTCTTTGGGAATACTAGTGATGAGGTACATATCCTTTCTATCCGTGTTGGTTTCTCTCTTCCTTCCCCTCCCCCCCCCCTTGCTGATATGGTCTTCCCCAGACTTTGGATTATTATTTTTTTTTACTTTTATTTTTCTGCTTTTCAACCTGCTCTTCTGTTGGCTTTTTCTTTGTCATTATGTTTGGGTGTTTCCACATCCTGATGTGTCAAAATAACACCAGTTCTTTCACTAAAGGAATGCATATAGAGAAAATGACCTAAAGAAGAGCCCTGTGTAGCTTGAAAGCTTGTCTCTTCCACCAACAAAAGTTGGTCCAATAAAAGATATTACCTCACCTACCCTGTCTCACCTCCTCTTTCAATAGTCCAACAAGGGAAACATGAAGCCCCGTCAGGGAGAAAACCTGGAACGTTATAAAGACTGGGATGAGTGATATATTAGTTGAGTGAAAACTAATTATATTTTCCCAGAAACCTTCAATATTTTAAAACGTATATCTTTCTCTTCCCCTTTTGCCCTGGTGCCCCCATTTTTAATCCCTCTCCTTTATGCCCACATATCTCTCCCCTATTTCCCCCCCCCCCAAGAAAAAAAAAGGGAAAATAATGACCCTAATTGCAATGGGTCATTAGCCTGATTGGCCTGATGACACAAAAATAAATATCCCCTTCACCCTGTCCCAGCTCCTTGATAAGAGTTCTGTCTGAGCAATGACTGAAGATCAGACTCTAGTAGGAGAAGGGAATAATATAAGCATCCATATGTTGTTCTGGGATATCCTTACTCTGGTTTTGCACAGCTTAAAAACTGAGGTGCCAAGTTGCAGTCAGAGGCTGCAGGGAAGTTGAATATTTATAGGGTCAGAGGGATATCTGATAGCACAGGAGGAGAAATTAGATTAGATTATTGTTACCAATCCACTTTTTTAGCATGAAAAGAGCAAGATTTCCCATTAATATTTTGATTCAAATAAAGATCTATTTTGTTTACCATAAAATAGAGAGGAAGGATAGTCCTGTGATTAGGCACTAGCCTAGGACTTGGATTCAAGTCCCTGCAGTGTCCCACACTTTCTTGTGAACTTGGGCAAGTCATTTAACCCCTTCTGTGCCTCAGTTTCCCCATCTGTAAAATGGTCTATACTACTTCTTTACCTCACAGGGTTGTTGTGAGGATAAATACATTAGCCTATGAGGCACTTAGATTACAGTGATGATGCAGGGGAGGTTGTATACGTCCCTAAAGTAGGTAGATTATAACATCAAAACTTTTTTGTTATGGTTTATTTTTGTAGGATGTAGGGTGTTTTTTTTTTTAAAAAAAAACTGAACTTTGCATGGAGAGCTCATTGGCAAATTTCAAAAAACACAAATAAAAACAAATGGATACAAATAAAAATTATCTACAGATAGATCCATAGAGATATATAGTCCAGGGAAAAGTGCTGCTTCAATGTCTTGCTTTCTCCATGTGTGGTAGTTTTTGAGGAGAGTAGAAGGCTGTTGGGGGAAGGGGCAGCTGCTATATTCTGCATGAAGTGTTTTTCCTGCTGCTTTCAAAATTCATGTTCTCCATCAGGCCCCGAATTAGCAGTCTATCCCTGTAAGTCAAACATCTAAACATGTGCTTAAGCATGTGCTAACATTAAGTTTTTATGGTTATGTGCTTTGTGGAATAAAAGTGGATTTAAGAAGGCACTTAACTGCGTTATTGAATTGGGGCCTCAAATCTGATTCTTTAAAACTCCAGTCTTGCACACACTGCAGTCAAAGGCAAAAATTCCTTTGTCCTCAATGGTGCAGGACTGGGCCCTACGTTTTCAAACCCACAGTATGAATACTGGTGATAATGCATTTTGTGTGCACAGATGTCAATATGTGGAAAATCTAGTGTCATCAACTGTGCATCCACTGGCTTTCTCCACATCTGTTCTTTTAGATGTTTGCTCATTCATTTTCTAACTCGCACCATTTAGTTGTCACAAGAAGAATTTATTCATTGACTGTTCATTTGTTTGATTCCAGGTTTTTCAAATCTGGTGAAAAAATAAGTCACTGTTCCTGGGCTTCCCTCTGTCGGGCAAATCCTACTGCCAGCTGTGTTGTTGTGGCCCCTCTAACTCTCTATCCTTTGCTAGGATAGTCTGTCAGGAAAAAACATGGCTTTACAAGGGTGTAGTATGCCATGTACTCTGTGTTCTCTGACTGCCCCCAATTTCTGCTGTAATCCCACCTCACAACAGCACTCTTGTGGAAATGTTGTATGTGTCTTTGCTGTGGCTGTACTGCAGCATATCCATGAATTGGAAAATACTACTTAGGCTGGTTACACCCATGCAATGCATATGTGGTCTGTTTTAGGTATAAGTAAATACAAGTAGCTCCCCATATGGCATATAAAGCATGTGCCTCCTATGTAATTGGGTTATTAAAGATGTAGATATAGGGGGCCAAATGGTACAGTTTTACCAAGACCTTATTCAGGCAATATATCCTCTGGCCTGAGTAAAGATGGGATAATGAGTAAATAGTTTCTTATGGCCAGATGTTGCACTCAGCTGTACATGAATTACTTCCAGTTAATGGGTTCTAATCACCCTGTTATCCTCTGGGAAAGAATGTTGTCCTAAGTATTTCTTTCATTCTGATAATGAACAGAGAACTATAAAAAGGTGAATTTTTAATGTGTATAATTAGTGAAAGAGAGGAAGATCTGCAACTGTATTAGTACGAAAAGGGAAGGATTTTTTTGAAAGGTTTTTCTTTTTTCTTTTGGATTTTTTGTTTTTGTTCTTTTTGTAACAGCAGAGGTCAATATCTAATCTTCTACAGTCTACATAATCGCTATTTCCTGTATTATGAAATGCTGGAAGCTGCTCTGAACTGCAACTGCACTGTAGTGGAAACAAAGCTGCCTTCTGTGAGATAAGATGTAGCAAAACAGCGCCCTCTTTTGTCCATTATTTGTTGTTCTGCTGCCTGTCTCAACCATAAGAGTATTTGGGTTAAAAAATAGAACAAAATTGAGTTTAAGTTGCATCAGATTGAAGTTTATAGTGTTCTGCTTTGTCTCAGTTTGATTCAAATGTCTGAAACACTGATAACTAGTTTTATGAGCATTAATATTAAACATAAATTTGAAGACAAGGCAACTATTTTTTGTTAAAGCACTAAAATATTGATTCTGAAACCTATTCTTTAATGATAGCAATAAGGAAATTAAGGGAAAAATGTTTTTAATTATATTTTATCATCAGTTTGGGTTACCAGAAAGACTATTGTGTGTGTGTGTGTGTGTGTGTGTGTGTGTGTATATAATTTCATAAAAATGAAAATCTTACTAATCTTCACTTTCCAAGGCAAACTGGGCTAAATGATTTTCCTGGTGTAACTCCATAGATGTCAAGAAGTTTTACTGAGGATGAATTGAGACCTACAAGTTTTCATAGAATCATAGAAAGGTAGGGATGGATGGGACCTGAAGAAGTCATCAAGTCTGGCCCCCTGCCTTATGGCATGACCAGGTAAACGTAGACCATCCCTGACAGCTGTTTGTCCAACCTGTTTTTAAAAACTTCCAATGATCGGGATTCGACAACTTCCCTTGGAAGTCTATTCCAGAACTTAACTACCCTTATAGTTAAGGTTTTTTTTTCCCCTAATATCTAATCTAAATCTCCCTTGCTGCAGATTAAGCCCATTACTTCTTGTCCTAACTTCAGTGGACATGAAGAAGAATTGATCAGTCCTCTTTAATAACAGCCCTTAACACATTTGAAGACTATCAGATTCTTGTCCTCCTCCCCCATTGTTCTCAAGACTAAACATGCCCAGTTTTTTTTTTGTTTGTTTGTTTTTTTAAGTCTTTCCTCATAGGTCAGATTTTCTAAACTTTTGATTTTTTTTTTTTGTTGCACTTCTCTAGACTCTGTCCTGTTTGTCCACATCTTTCCAAAAGTGTGGTGCCCAGAGTTGGACACACAACTCCAACTGAAGCTTCACAAGCATTGAGCAGAGTGGGACAATTACCTCTCATGTCTTCCATATGACGCCCCTATCAGTACACCCCAGGATTATATTAGCCTTTTGCACTACTGCATCACATTGCTGACTCTGATTCAATTTGTGATCCACCATAACCCCCAGATTGTTTTCGGCAGTACTACCACCTAGCCAGTTAATCTCTATTTTATAACTGTATGCTTTGTAAATGAATACTTTGCACTTGTCTTTATTAAATTTCATCTAGTTGAATTCAATAAATTCTTTGATTTGTCAATGTCTTTTTGAATTCTAATCCTGTACTCCACGGTGCTTGTCAAGGATACCAGTGAAGGATTTGCAAATTTTCTAAGCATACTCTCTACTCCATTATCTAAGTCATTAATGAAAATATTGAATAACACCAGACTCAAGACTGAACCCTGTGGGACCCCACTGTATACACCCTCCCAGTTTGACAGTGAACCATTGAGTACGGCCTTTCAACCAGTTGTGCACCTACCTTATAGACCACATCTAGACCACATTTCCTTAGTTTGCTTATGAGAATGTCGTGGGGGATTTGTCAAAAGCCTTATTAAAATCAAGATCGATCATATCTACTGTTCTCTCCGCCCCATCCACTGGGGCAGTGACCCTGTGAAAGAAGGAAATTAGGTTGGATTGGCGTGAGTAGTTGTTGAGAAATCCAATCTGGCTGTTTCTAATCACCCTGTTACCCTCTGGGTGCTTGCAAATTGATTATTTCATAATTTATTGCAATGTCTTTCAAGGTATAATTCTCTGGGTCTTCTTTGTTCCACTTTTTAAAGATGGGTACCATGTTTGCCTTTCTCCAGTCTCCTGGGACCTCACCTGTCCTCCCAGAGTTCCTAAAGATAACTGCTAATGGTTTTGAGATTGCTTCAGCTAGTTCTTTAAGTATCCTAGGATGACTTCATCAGGCCCTGCTGACTTGAAAACATCTAACTCAAATATCCTTCAATCTGCTCTTTCCCTGTTTTGGTTTACATATCTTCCCTCTTGTTGTTGTTTAATATTGTACTGAGCATCTGTTCACCATGAACCTTTTAGTGATGACTGAAGCAAAATAGGCATTAAATACCTCAGTCGTCTTGATGTCGTTTCTTAGCTCTCCTTCCCCACTAAGTAGAGGACCTACACTCTCCTTTGACTTGCTCCTAATGAATTTAAAGAACCTCTTCTTCTTGCCTTTTATGTCCCTTTCCTGGTGTAACTCATTTTGTGTCTTAGCCTTTCTGATTTTGTTCCTACATGCTTGTTGTTCTTCTGTACTCCTCCTTAGCAATTTGTCCATGTTTCCACTTTTGTAGGATTTCTTTTTTATTTTCAAGTAATTAAAGAGCTACTGATGAAGACACATTGGCTTCTTAGGAAGAATGCTATCTTTCCTTTGTATTGGGATAGCTTGCAATTATGCTTTTAATATTTCTTTGAGAAACTGCATGAACGCCTTTTTTCTTTTAGATCTTTTTTCCCCATGCGACTTTACATTGCCAGTTCTGAGTTTAAAGTCTGCGTTTTTGAGTCTATTGCCCTTGTTCTGCTGCTCTCACTCCTTCCTTTCCTTAGAAATCTATCACTTGGTGATCACTTTTACCCAAAATTGCCTTCCACCTACCAATTCATTACCAATTCCTCTGTGTTGATCAGAATCAAGTCTAAAATGGCTATCCCCCTGGTTACTCCTCCACTTTCTGAAACAAAAAGTTGTCCCCGGTATATTCCAAGAACTTACTGGAAAGTTTGTGTTTTGCTGTATTACTTTTCCAAAGGATGTCTGGGTATTTAAAGTCCCCCATACTACCAGGTCTTGTGTTTTGGATATTTGATATTTCAGTGGCTAATTATTGTCTAGATCTAGTAACTAATAATTTGTAATACATTACTGTTTTCTAAGTACTTTAACAATCTGCACACATCATGATATGATTCTCTGGACAGAAATGTAACGAGATACAGCATAAAAGGCTCCACTTGGTTTGTGACATATCTTGTAAAATCAAGTTACTATAGTTCCTTATAGTTCCTTGCTTAGTTTTCCAGTTGTCCAGTTGGAAGTAGGCATTTAATAGCTAAATGCCTACACTAAAAGGGTATTTAATGATACATCCAAAACTGTAAATGTTTGTGTATTTTTACCTTGTGAAATATTTTCACTGTAGGTTTATGATCTGAATAATTGTATCACCAGTTTCATTATTTTACTTTTTTTAAAATTGTTTTGAGAACATTATTTGGCATTACAGCTTTCAAATATAAACAAATAATCCCCATTAATTTTTGAATATGGAATGCTGTACCGCCACTTCATAGCATAATGCCTAGTAAAGCTTTGCAGAAAAAGGTATTTCTGTTTTTGTTCACAAGGTCACATATGACAAGTGATTTTGTTGACTGCCTGTCTGACACAACAAGATAAAGCAATCATAATAGTGCAACCTGGTAACTCAGTCCTGCTATACACAGAAGTTGATAAACAGTGTTACGTTGGCATGTATTACTGTACATATGTCAAAGTATGAGGGTCAATTCACCACTAAAATGTCTTTAAAAATCCATATGGTGCTGTCCTAGCATTCCCTGTAGGGTTTTCTTTGATTTCCCTCTCTTGAGTATGCAGTTACACTTGTGATGGCATTGGCAGATTTCAGCCAGATCCCAGATTGTTAAATCTTATCAATGGTGGGGGTACAGACCTTGCGAAAGAGTTAGATATTGTGAAGACCATTAACTGGGCATCTAGTACTCAAGATAAATGATGTTGCCTTAAAACAGTTGTCAGAAAGGTCTTCAAGGTCTGAGATTGGGATTAATTAAAGAAGGAAAACAGATCTGCCTCGCAGTTTGTTTGGTTGTTTTCATTAAGTGTTGCTAAGGCAACAATATTTAGCTTAAATCTTAAGGTAAAATCTCAAACCTCACTAATTTAAATGCATAATATTTCCAGCAATTTCAAATCCCCCGTCACCTAGACGATGAGACCAGATGGTGCAGGTAGGGGTGTGTGAGTGCACACACTTCATTTATCATCTTCAGTGTATAATCATAGTTTCTGGAAGGGTATATACCTTGGCTGTTTAAAAGTTATATGGTAAATTCTATTGCCTTTCTAAAATTCCTGTTACGGAAGCTGGGACAGAACTAAAAGCTCTTCCATTAATCAATGTATTCGTGTGCCCAGTGGCCAACTGTACACCTTATAAGGAACTCGCCTTCTTATACAGACACCCCTCGACTTATACAATCGTTCCGTTCCGGAAAGCTTTGCGTAACTTGAATTTTGCATAAGTCGGAAATGTATACCTGTACATTACGCAAAAATTTCAGCAACTCAAAAATCCTATTTCTGGCTTATGGAACTTTTTCCGTAAGTGTGAATTTGGGTAAGTCGGGTCTTGCATAAGCTGGGGAGCGTCTATATGTCAGTAAACATAGAGTTAGCAAAACACAGACACTCCTAGATCTCTCTAGTCACATAAAAAGGAAAGCTACTCTAATCTTTAAAATGAAAATGAGTGGAGTTTTAAAACTTCTTAGAAGTCATCCCACTGCTATAGGTCCCCAGATGCTTAATTTGATCTTTTCTTATCAAACCTTAAAACTGTCTAATCTTGTATATGGGCCATAGATGTGCTGCAAACTAAGCAATAAACGAGAGAAAATAGTCAAGTAGTTAACTGCGTTAGCCCCTATAAGGATGACCAGAGACTTCAGTTGAAATGGGATGTTTTCCCTTCCCGTGGTGGTAGTCTGCCCTGCTGCAAATTGTCACAGACGCTGGGGTAGTTAGGTAAGACACAAGCTTTTTGATTGAAGATTTCTGTCTCTCCTCCTTTCATCCCCTACCATCCTCCCTTGACCATTGTTCGAACACATTTCAATCACCACCAGTCCCAGCAGGGCATGGCTGCCACATGGCTGTTAATAGTCTCCCAAATGAGGTGGGGGAGGGGGGGTTCATCCAGGAAGCTAAATTTTACTTCAACAAATTACCGTATTTATCTTGAAACTGACACCTTGCACATTTGGGTCTGCCCTGCTGGATGGTAGGCTACTGTTTTGTACCAGCTTTAACACTCTTGTGTCCTGCTGATATACCAAAACAAAATTAATAAAACTAAAACAGATGCCTTTTTTTTTTAAAAGGTCACTTGTTTAGCTGACTTTCTCAAAGAAATACAGAATCTGCCAGACTTAACTACTGATTCTTAGCTGGGATCTGAATACCTATACTCCTGAGTTCTGAATATTTTTCTTTATTCATTGCAATATCCATGAACTGCTTTAGATGCAAATGAAAAGTACAAAGTTGTAGCGTCCCTGGAAAACAACTTTACACACAGCAAAATTTAACATGCTAACTCACTGAACACCTCTCGGAACAACTAACAGCAAGTCACTCCATCTGACCAACCAGATTTTCTAGTCAGGCTTCGAACATGTCAGCAGACAGAAAAGTGAGAAAACGTTTACATAAGGTGTGACTCGCAAATCCAGTCAGGACCTGGCTCATGTATTTTCCTCAATGCCTCACCAATCTCTGTTTTCAGCATTTAAAGTTTCCAAGGGGTTGCACATGTAACAATTATGGTGTTGGGTTCAGATTGTTTCTTTCATCTCTAAATAATTTAAACTAAAGAAACAGAGGGGACTGTGGTCAGAGCTGTTGGGTTTTGCACTAGTGGAGAGCCAGACTGAAAAGAATTCATGATATGATGGTTGTGAAATCTGAGGAAATCCAGTCCAAGACTTCGAAGGCTATAATCCATATCATAAAACACATTACATATTAGGCAGACTCAGTGGTCTCTGATGAAAAGCCAGTCAGAATGCTGGTACAATAATGGGCAATGGCACACAGCAAGATCAGTCAGTGAACAGTTACTGGGCCATATGCTTTACAAGGAATGTTGATAGGTCTGTCTTAACTCTGTGTGTCATCACCTCCATCCTTCATTTCACTTACAAAAAACAACCTCTGAAATGTTTACTGTCATCTTCTGAGCCACTATAGTTTCTTATTTCATCCTGTGCTTGTCTGCTTGAAACACCCTGGTCACAATTCTCCAATGCTTTCCTGGTGTTTTGATATTACGTTGAGGAAAGGGCCATTTTTAACTTTCTACAGCATTGCACTGTGGTACACTGTCCTTAATAATCACTCAGCAAGCAAGTCACCTGCTGCTGACATCTGAAGCTAGAAGCTTAGAAATGATGGCACAATAAAGCATGCAAGCCAATAAACCAACACTTGATTTGTCTTGCCCCTCTGCTTCCTGCTACATCCAGCCCCATTTTCATCCCCAGACTGAAAACAACCTTAATTTCCTCAAGCATTTCCACAACAATGTCACATTAGTTCCAGGTATAAACCTAGGTTCTGCGGTAGTTGCCATTCCACAGCTGTCCAATGGAATTGAGGAGCAGAGAGCACTGTATATTTCAGGGAAGTCTTGGATACATGGTTGAAAATGTATTGTTAAGATGACTTGTCTCCTGGGCTGTGTCTGCACTGGCAAAATGGTACATATAATTTGCCACTCATGCAGCTCCAGCCATGAAAACAACTGTAGAAGCTGTGTGAAGACAGGACTCTGATAAGCTCAGGTGGTTGGTGGTTTTTTGTTTTGTTTACAATCCCATCTACTGTTTGGTAACAATTACCTTATTGCTGATCAAATTGCTTTTCCAAAGAAAAAGTCATTACGTCTACCACAGGGTGGTGGTTTTATGTGACTGTGAGGGAAAATGAGGAATTCACAAAATTCTTTAAGCTCTGTAAAATAATGTTCCTACTCTCCACTAACAGTGAGCTATATTGCCTTCCTTCCCATTGCCAGCCTGGCAGGTTTAAGAAGTTGGTTCTGCCCAGTGTTAGCTATCATACTCACAGAGGTTGATATAGACTGCAATGGCTCAGATTCTCTGCTGCACTGCACCTATTTTGTGCCTGTTTACCATCACTTTGTGCAGATCAACCTGGCACATCTGCAGTTTGAAGGATTCCCTCATGCAGCTTCCCCCAGCTTCCAGAGTATAGGTGTGGCCATGGGATGGGGAGTGTAATTGCGGTGTTGCTGCTTCTGGAATAACCCTTTTAAAGGCTATTGACTGCAAGTGAAGAGTAGAGCAGCCCTGAGGCTGTTCCACTTAACACTGGATTGGTGCCTAAACAGCCCCGGGGCTTAAAGCCATCTTTTCTCCTTTTTGTGCTGTGAACTGTGCGAAGTGCACGGTCCAGGATCTGGGCCAGTATGCTCATCCACTGCTCGGGATTTATTTTCCCACCTGTTCCTTCTAAGATCAGATTTATGCATTCCAAGGTAGTATCTTATTTTGTAGAGTTTTGTGTAAAGGGATACAGATCTGTGTATGAGCTCTTTAAGAGCTGTGTTGTGCAATGACAGCTCTTATTAAATATTTTAATGTACTATTGTATTTTAATGTACTAATGGAAAATACAATCCTGCCAGAAGCTGGGAATGGGTAACAGGGGATTGATCACTTGATGATTTACCTGTTCTGTTGATTCCCTCTGGGGCACCTGGCATTGGCCACTGTAGGAAGACAGGATATTGGGCTAGAGGGACCTTCAGTCTGACCCAGTATGCCTGTTCTTATGATGATTGCATCTTTAAAGCTGTTCAAGTCTCCGAATCTGTTTCCACTTTTTCCCGTTTTCTTCCTAACCCAAACACATGTACTTGGTTTGACATACAGTATAGTCATTTGTGACCTTGGTAACACTGTGCATGAAAGGCAAAGAACTGTTGGTCTGGTGGGTTACATGGAAAGTTGGTAAAACTATGCTAATAGTTATGTGAGAGAGAGCCTGCATATAGAGTTAGAATAGTACTAGAGCATTAAGGCAGCATTGTGCCCAATCCTGAGTGACTGCCCTGAATGTCTGTGTCTTAAAGAAAAGGAGTACTTGTGGCACCTTAGAGACTAACCAATTTATTTGAGCATGAGCTTTCGTGAGCTACAGCTCACTTCATCGGATGCATAAAGTGGGAAGTACAGTGAGGAGATTTTATATACACACAGACCATGAAAAAATACACATTGTAAGGAGAGTGATCACTTAAGATGAGCTATTACCAGCAGGAGAGTGGGGTGGGGGGGAGAGAAAACCTTTTGAAGTGATAATCAAGGTGGGCCATTTCCAGCACATTTCCAGGAGTTAACAAGAACGTCTGAGGAGCAGTTGTGGGGGGAGGGGGAGGAAGAGTTTTACTTAGCATAATGACTCAACCACTCCCAGTCTCTATTCAAGCCTAAGTTAATTGTATCCAATTTGCAAATTAATTCGAATTCAGCAGTCTCTTGTTGGAGTCTGTTTTCGAAGTTTTTTTTGTTGAAGGATAGTCACTTTGAGATCAGAAATCAAGTGACCAGAGAGAGATTGAAGTGTTCTCCGACTGGTTTATGAATGTTATAATTCTTGACATCTGATTTGTGTCCATTTATTCTTTTACATAGAGACTGTCCAGTTTGCCCAATGTACATGGCAGAGGGGCATTGCTGACACATGATGGCATATATCACATTGGTAGATGTGCAGGTGAATGAGCCTCTGATAGTGTGGCTGATGTTATTAGGCCCTGTGATGGCCCTGAATAGATATGTGGGCACAGTTGGCAAAGGGCTTTGTTGCAAGGATAGGTTCCTGGGTTAGTGGTTCTGTTGTGTGGTGTGTGGTTGCTGGTGAGTATTTGCTTCAGGTTGGGGGGCTGTCTGTAGGCAAGGACTGGCCTGTCTCCCAAGATTTGTGAGAGTGATGGGTCATCCTTCAGGACAGGTTGTAGATCCTTGATAATGATAATGCATTGGAGAGGTTTTAGTTGGGGGCTGAAGGTGACGGCTAGTGGCGTTCTGTTATTTTCTTTGTTGGGCCTGTCCTGTAGTAGGTGACTTCTGGGTACTCTTCAGGCTCTGTCAACCAGTTTCTTCACTTCAGCAGATGGGTATTGTAGTTGTAAGAACACTTGATAGAGATCTTGTAGGTGTTTGTCTCTGTCTGAGGGGTTGGAGCAAATGCGGTTGTATCACAGAGCTTGGCTGTAGACAATGGATCGTGTGGTGTGGTCTGGGTGAAAGCTGGAGGCATGTAGGTAGGAGTAGTGGTCAGTAGGTTTCCAGTATAGGGTGGTGTTTATGTGACCATCGCTTATTAGCACTGTAGTGTCCAAGAAGTAGATCTCTTGTGTGGACTGGTCCAGGCAGAGGTTGACGGTGGGATGGAAATTGTTGAAATCATGGTGGAATTCCTCAAGGGCTTCTTTTCCATGGGTCCAGATGATGAAGATATCATCAATATAGCGCAAGTAGAGTAGGGGCATTAGGGGACGAGAGCTGAGGAAGCGTTGTTCTAAGTCAGCCATAAAAATGTTGGCATACTGTGGGGCCATGCGGGTACCCATAGCAGTGCCGCTGATTTGAAGGTATACATTGTCCCCAAATGTGAAATAGTTATGGGTGAGGACAAAGTCACAAAGTTCAGCCACCAGGTTTGCCCTCACATTATCGGGGATAGTGTTCCTGATGGCTTGTAGTCCATCTTTGTGTGGAATGTTGGTGTAGAGGGCTTCTACATCCATAGTGGCCAGGATGGTGTTTTCAGGAAGATCACCGATGGATTGTAGTTTCCTAAGGAAGTCAGTGGTGTCTCGACGATAGCTGGGAGTGCTGGTAGCGTAGGGCCAGAGGAGGGAGTCTACATAGCCAGATAATCCTGCTGTCAGGGTGCCAATGCCTGAGATGATGGGGCGCCCAGGATTTCCAGGTTTATGGATCTTGGGTAGCAGATAGACTACCCCAGGTCGGGGTTCCAGGGGTGTGTCTATGCGGATTTGTTCTTGTGCTTTTTCAGGGAGTTTCTTGAGCAAATGCTGTAGATTCTTTTGGTAACCCTCAGTGGGATCAGAGGGTAATGGCTTGTAGAAAGTGGTGTTGGAGAGCTGCCGAGCAGCCTCTTGTTCATATTCCGACCTATTCATGATGACAACAGCACCTCCTTTGTCAGCCTTTTAGATTATGATGTCAGAGTTGTTTCTGAGGCTGTGGATGGCATTGTGTTCTGCACGGCTGAGGTTATGGGGCAAGTGATGCTGCTTTTCCACAATTTCACCTGTGTCTTAAAGGTATCCATTTGCATGATTCACAAAGTGTATTTAAATAATGGATCGTTTGAATATTGATGATACATTATTTACTTATTTAATTGTGCAACTTAAAATGTGTATTCATAGCAGTGCAATGATTACTTACAAACAGAGCATTAAATTTGTATTTGAAATTGTAATATTACCTTACTGCTCTTGGGGAAAATGCTCTGCTATTGAGCCAGAATAGCACAGGGATTATATTAAAAATACTCCCTTCTTATACTGTTGCAAAACTTCCACATTCATAAAATGCACTAATTTTGTGGAATAAGATTTGATTTTTTTTCTTCTGTGACATTTCATGACTGTAATATTATAGTTTAGATCGTTTTTATAATGTCAAGCGTCACATGTCAGTGCTATATGCTGCCTGATACGTAAGAGCTGAGTCACAGCTAGATCAATGGCTTTGACATAACTGTTAGCCCTCTCTGACGTGCTTCTGGGAGCACTGAAAATAAAATCCGCTTTATCCCATCAAAGTTCAGAGGCTCTGCACTTCAGTGCATCCGTTTTTTCTGGAGTGACTTTGTAAAGTGAGGCTTTGCTAGGCTACTGAAAGCAAGCAGATGAACATGCATGAGCCTGATCTTAGTTTCAGAACATACAAAGAGGGGCAGGTGTAGTCTCAGAGTGGCAATTGAGGGGGGAGAGAGCGAAACCTGTCCAGGTGGAAGAAACTGCCTGTGAGAAAATGGACAGTAAAATAGCCGAAGAAACAAACTCCTTTCCTGGAAAAAGTGGAACTGAGTTTATTCCACAGATGATACACTGAGGGGTCCTGTAGCATCAGAAGAAAGGAGAAAAGAGACATGGGCCACATCTTATGGTCAGCATAGAGTTTGATTATTGAAACAAAGAACTGTATATCCTGAGGTAAATCTTTAGATTCTGTATGTGCATAAAACTGTATGCTTTGCAGGAGCAGCCATTGAGTGTATGCTTTTAATAGTCCAGCACATGACTGATTATAAGCATTAGTGTTTGCACCAGCAAGGAAGTGCAGGCACATGCAAGCATATGCTCAACTTTGTGCACACAAAAGTAGAGTCCTCAAAGAGGCTCTTGAAAATTTTCCCCTCTGATTGTTAATAGGTAATTTTAATGATATATTTTTATTTTTGGCATTAGGGGTGTGTGGGGGAGGTGGGGGCATTACATCTATAAGCACCACTACCATTCTGTTGCAATAGGGATATATTCTTTATGAACACTCATAATAGGTATCATATATGCTTTGTTTTTATTGCAGCTATTTGTTTGCTGGCATTTTAGTAATTCTGTCGAAGAAGCCACATTAAACCTGCAAACTTTAGCAGATAAGCTCCCTGCCGATTGCTGGCTGAGCTCACACTATAGCACTTAATTGGTGTCAGCAATGTACATTTTATACCTGAATTTGTCACAGAGGGAGACAGCAGGCATCAGTAGAGAATGAGCAGGACTGGCTGGGAAATAGGTGGCGGGACTGCTGCAGCTACTCAATCTGTGGATCCTGATGGCTCCATTTCCATTAGCTGAAACCTTTTGCCCCCACAAACATTGTTGCAGTTGTCCCTTTGTGATGCTGAAACAAGGGATAAGGGGAACAAGCTGGCTCTTCATGTGCCAAGATTCAGATACTTTAGCCTGGACCAGTAAGGAATTGTACTACTGTTCAGAATGGGCGACAGTGCAACTAGTAAAAAGAACAGGAGTACTTGTGGCACCTTGGAGACTAACACATTTATCAGAGCATAAGCTTTTGTGGGCTACAGCCCACTTCATTAGATGCATAGAATGGAACATATATAGTGTTTCTCGGCAACAATGATGCCATACAGAAATGTTTAAAAATAAGACAAATGTGAAGTGGAGACTACATTCCAGCATACCGCGAGATCCTTTGGGTCAGTGTGTTCCAAACTTTTTTTGAAAGCGGAGTCCCCCTTTCAGGAAAATGAATCCAATCATGCCATCCTTCTGCCTTACCATGCGTTGTTAAAGATCTTCCTATCTTAATTTATACATCTTCGTTGCCTCTCCATGCTCCCTGACTGCTCCTGTGTTCCCTCTCCCCCACTTTGGGAAATGTTGCTGTAGGTGTACCGTCAGTGGAGCTGAGGACTAAAGGAGACTGCCTGGGTACAGAGAAATAAAGGAGTGTCACATTGCCAGAACTGCACTGAAAGGAGATTCCCAGCAGTGAGTGAACTGGCCTGTAACGGCCCCAGCCCCTAAGGTTATATGGATTCTTTTTCTCTGCCATGTTGACTTAACTTTGAAAGAATCCCATTTTGACCACAGTTGAGCATCCCTGTGGAGTTTTCTCATCATTAGCGTTGTCTTACCAATTAAAGAACTTTGACAACCTTAATTTCTTTTTCTGCATTTGTTAAGGGTCTTTTGATACTTTTTACTGATTGGGAATGGTTCCTATCCATGCCAGTTCATTGTTTGGCCTACTGATCATGATGATTTTGGGGTTTTAGGTGTGTATAGAAATTTGCCTCTTCCTAATCCAGAGCCTCCATGTGGCAGTGTATAGATTCTTAGAGAGGGGTGAGAGGCAAATTAGCTCTAATTGCACCTTCTTCACCATTGAAGAACTACAGAGTATTACTTTAAAAAGAAAAGGAGTACTTGTGGCACCTTAGAGACTAACAAATTTATTTGAGCATTACTTTGTAATCATCTTGACTTGCATCAGAAATGATGGCAGTGGCTTGCTTTCTTCACGTTGTCATTAACATTCTGTCACGCTGTGCTACGTGGAAGCATGGCTTCCTAAGCAGTAGGCAAACTATGACAAGGAGCAACTAACACCTCTTGATTTCTGTGGGGGAAAGCACTTGGCTTGGAATGCTGATTGGAGGTCACTTTCAACATATATCTAATTTTGTTTGTATGTGGCAAATGTAGCTTTGCTTTAATTTTAGCCTGTTTGTTTACTTGACAAAGAAGTGGGCTCTAGCTTTTACAGAAGAGAGAAAACTCTCCTTCTCTTGAGAACTGATGTTTGTTCATCTCTGCCCCTTATGTACATTTTTCTGATTCCACCCTCAACTTGTAACATACCACATCTCCTCTGCAATCCGGGCCTCAGCAAACTGTCTCCCACCATCAGCCATGTAGTCTGGCCTTGCACCCCAGTTATTCTCCCTGTCTGACCTCTGCCCTGGATCCTGGTAAATTTCCAAGTCATGAGTGGAGAGAGGAAGGGATGATGCAGAAGTCATTATTCCTTGATTGCAGATATTGGGCAAAATCAGAAAGGCGGCTAGGCAGGCCCTCTGCAGCAGGAGCAACATACACACAAAGATTTGTGCTCTCTGAAAGAATAACCTAAATTAAGCTTTAGGTGAGAATAGTAATATAAATTAATGCTGCTCTGGCGCTGTTCCATGTACCAGTTTGTATAGTGGGTGACGTAATATCAAATTTTTGGCATATAAACTAGAAAACAGGGGAGAAGATCAAGGTTTTGGGAAATGAGACTGCAAGTTTGTGTACCTGAGATCTTCAATTATGTTGTAATTTACACCATAGCTTTTGTCATTCGCCTTACTACTTTCAGTGTATATTGAGCACTTTATTCATGCTTGTCCATATGCAATAACTAACTGCAAGAAAGTTTTTACCCAAAAGGAAACTGACCAGTATGAAGTGGACTGCAAAAAGCAATCAGAGAAGGATTGATACTAAAACATTAGTAATGGAATTTGACATGTTTGAGGTATCTGGACACATTGACCTGTTTGTGATGCATCTCTTAGTAATTCTAATTGACAGGCTGCTGCATTATTAATAGTTTGTTCATCTAGGGAAAAGTCTCCAAATATATATTAATTTTTGTAATATGGTCCTGTGCTGCCATAATAGCTTTGATATATGCCCCTTTCTCCCCAAGAAGTCGATTTTATCTTTATAGACATTATGCTCAGAATGAAACAGTATACTGAAAATGTTTTTAATAGGGCTGTCAATCGCAAAAAAAATGAGGAGTACTTGTGGCACCTTTAGAGACTAACATTTATTAGAGGATAAGCTTTCGTGGGCTACAGCCCACTTCATCGGATGCATTGAATGGAACACACACACACACACGGAATTTACCACACAAACTGTAAAAGGCTAATTAATTACGATGAGCTGTTATCAGCAGGAGAAAAAAAATGTTTGTAGTGATAATCAAGATGGCCCATTTAGAGAGTTGACAAGAAGGTGTGAGGATACTTAACTTAGGGAAATAGATTCAATATGTAAAAAGAAAAGGAGTCCTTGTGGCACCTTAGAGACTAACCAATTTATTTGAGCATGAGCTTTCGTGAGCTACAGCTCACTTCATCAGATGCAATATGTATAATGATCCAGCCACTCCCAGTCTCTATTCAAACCCAAGTTAATGGTATCTAGTTTGCATATTAATTCAAGCTCAGCAGTTTCTTGCTGGAGTCTGTTTTTGAAGCTTTTCTGTTGCAGAATTGCCACCCTTAAGTCTTTTACTGAGTGGCCAGAGAGGTTGAAGTGTTCTCCTACCAGTTTTTGAATGTTATGATTCCTGATGTCAGATTTGTGTCCATTTACTCTTTTGCGTAGAGATTGGTCCGGTTTGGCCAATGTACATGACAGAGGGGCATTGCTGGCACATGATGGCATATATCACAGGTAATTTCAGTTAATTCACATGCTTTACTCAAAAAAATTAATTACGATTTAAAAATATTAATCGCGATTAATCGCACTGTTAAACAATAGAATACCAATTGAAATGTATTACATATTTTGGATGTTTTTCTGCATTTTCATATTTACTGATTTAAATTACAACACAATACAAAGTGTATATTTTTATTACAAATATTTGCACTGTAAAAATGATAAACAAAACAAATATTGTTTTTCAATTTGCCTCATACTAGTTACTGTAGTGCAGTCTTTGTCGTGTAAGTGCAATTTACAAATGTAGGTGTGTGTGTTGTTTTTTTTTGTTATATAAATGTTTTGTTTTTGGAGTGCAATGTCACCAGAAAGTGAGAACAGGCATTTGCATGGCACTTTTGTAGCCGGCATTGCACAGTATTTACTTGTCAGGTATGCTAAACATTCGTATGCCCCTTCATGCTTTGGGTACCATTCCAGAGGACATGCTTCCATGCTGATGACGCTCGTTTTAAAAAAATGCAGTAATTAAATTTGTGATCGAACTCCTTGGGAGAGAATTGTATGTTCCCTGCTCTGTTTTACGCACATTCTGCCATATATTTCATGTTATAGCAGTATCAGATGATGACCCAGCACATGTTCATTTTAAGAACACTTTCTCTGCAGATTTGACAAAATGCAAAGAAGGTACCAATGTGAGATTTCTAAAGATACAGCACTCAACCCAAGGTTTAAGAACCTGAAGTACCTTCCAAAATCTAAGAGGGATGAGGTGTGGAGCATGCTTTCAGAAGTCTTAAAAGAGCAACACTCTCTGATGTGGAAACTACAGAACCCGAACTACCAAAAAAGAAAATCAACCTTCTGTTGGTAGCACCTGACTCGGATGATAAAAATGAACATGCATCGGGCTGCACTGCTTTGGATCGTTATCGAGCTGAACCTGCCATTTGCATGGATGCATTTCTTCTGGAATGGTGGTTGAAGCATGAAGGGTCATATGAATCTTTAATGCATCTGGCACGTAAATATCTTGTGACGCCGACTACAGTAGTGCCATATAAATGCCTGTTCTCACTTTTCAGGTGACGTAAACAAGAAGTAGGCAGCATTATCTCCTGCAAATGTAAACAAACTTGTTTGAGCGATTAGCTGAACAAGAAGTAGGACTGAGTGGACTTGTAGGCTCTAAAGTTTTACATTGTTTTTGTTTTGAGTGCAGTTATGTAACAAAAAAACCTACACTTGTAAGTTGTAATTTCACAATAGAGAGATTGTACTATAGTACTTGTATTTGGTGAATTGAAATATACTATTTCTTTTTTTTTTTTTCAGTGGAAATACTTGTAATCAAAAATAAATATGAGCATTGTACACTTTGTATTCTGTGTTGTAATTGAAATCGATATATTTGAAAATGTGGAAAACATTCAAAAATATTTAAATAAGTGGTATTCTATTATTGTGTAACAGTCTGATTTAATCGGGCGATTAATCCAGATTAATTTTTTTAATCGCTTGACAGCCCTAGTTTTTAAGGATCTAAAAGATTTACAACAAAAGTGTAGTGACCTACAATAGAGCTAGTAATTCTTATTGCTGGAGTTTCTTATCCGCTTATCTGGTCTTAGACAATGGTTGATCTGAGATGGGACTGGCCACTTTTATACCTCACTTTTCTTGTGGACCCTGCAGTTTCTGAAAAACTTCAGCTTTCATTTTCAAACTGACAGATGTTTCTCACTCTGATTTGTGAAACAAGCTTCAGAGTATGAATGGATACAGTGTTATTTCCAACTGACTGTAGACAGGTAGCCTGAAAGAATAATTCTGAGATATAGGAACCACCACATCACCTAAATTGGGTGGTAACATTGCAGCCTAACTAGGACCACTTAAACATCAACATTATAAGCTGTTTCTCTGTTGATAATTTTAAACGCTCATGTTCAGCTACACTGGGATTGTGAACATCTTGATTCTGTGGGTGGAGCCTGAGCAGTCCACTGCTCTTTCTCCCCCCTCCCCCACCTGACCCTTGGTTTTAGGGAAAAGTAAACTTCCACTGTAGATAGATCACTTCCAGAATGCTGATATTAACAATAACATCATGAGTCAGATTCTGAAAGTTAGGTGCAGTTGTGGTCATACATTTGTGTGCTTCCGACTTCTTAGTTGATCAGTATATGTAAATTAGGCATTTGCACATGCGCTTAGCCAGTTAGGTGTCTAATTGGCCACATTTGTTCACAAATACCAAATATGCACATGTAGATGGGTAAATAAATAACAAATAAGTTAGTAATGTGCAAATGTGTATCTATAGTTATGCACAACTCACTTAAATTCTGCCCTATGTTTCTTTTTCTTCCTAATTACAGTTAAAAGAGCATTAAAGCATAATATTCCTTATCTAAAGTTGTGCTTGATCAGGATACCTTTGACTGTTGTTTGAGACAGTTGTTCACAAGTGCATTTCAAACTGAGTTCATTTGGAAAGGTCATATCACATGGCAGTACAGTAGCTAGTGTATTTATTGTCCTAAGAGGAAGTAATATTATCCCCATTTTACAGATGAGTAACTGAGGCACAAAAAGACCAAGTGATTTGCCCAGGGTCTCACAGGAAGTCTGCTGTGGAGCAGGGACTTGAACCCTCGTTTCCCAAGTCCTAGATTAGTGTCCTGATCACTGGACCAGTCTTTCTATCTATCATGAAACCTCTCTGAACTCTATGTGATGGTGTGTGAAACTGAATCTTACCTGTGAGTTTGCAAAGAGATTTGACCATGGAAATACCAGTACCATTCTGTCTATGAATACTTCCAAGGTTTGGGATCTGCAGCTCATTGTGAACAGTTGCATTCAAATATATATGAAGACGTTTTTAAAAAGTCAAACTTTTTTCAAGCCAAACTCAGAACGGATTGTACAACTATAAGAAAAAGAACCTATGCAGGAATACAACTATCAGTGATCAGAGAGTGATCTCTGGGCTTACTCTAGCCAATTAAGCAATAAGATATAAACACTGAGTTTGGGCTTCAGCAATAATAGTACTCCAAATATTTCATCTCAGTGGAAGGTCTATTTGTCGTCTCAGTTAAGCATTATTTTGTACACAGAGATTGAGCCTTGCACAAATCTGCCAGTAGTCCCAGAAGGTGTTCTGTGCTTGGTATGAATGCTGAATTAAGCTCTGAGTTTGTCTAGTAATTTTGTGAAAGATTCTTTGTCCTACAAGATATATTTTGCTTCTATAACCCACCTGCAGTATAGTGGGGTATTGTATTTTGGCATCAGTTTCTTTGCTCATGAATGCTCTCTTAAATTCTGCCAAGTTTTGCGGGCCATTTTGCATAGTTAGTCTCAAATTTGGAGAAATAACAGTTCTGCATTCTTGTAGAGCATATTTCCTGTCTTCCTGGCTGCAATAAGCACTACTGTTGTCCCGGATGTCTGCAAAAGAGACAACCACATTATTACCTTGCTAGGGTGATTATGAAGTCTTCTCATTGAGTCAGGGAACTCTGGCCCTGTCAACAGAGAACGTTTTTAGTATTTAGTTACAAGGTCTCTGTAATAAATTCTCCATCAATTCAATTGGGTCTGTATATCCTTTTCCTGAAGGGGTTCCTAGCACTAATATTTCTGGTGCACATTTGGTTTTCCGACATTTCTAACTGGCAATCAACCATCTGGGAGTTTCTCATTACCAAGTTCACTGCTTTCATTCCTTTCGCTATTAGTTTTCTTCAGTGTTAGTGTATTCTGTTATTTGTCTAGCCTCATCACCAGCCCTCCTTTTTCTTCAGTGATTCATACTTTTGACATTACTAGGAAAGAGAAGTATTTTTCTTGTTACCGATTTTCCATTAACTTTCAACAACAATTCTCCTTGCTTAGCACTTGCAGGAAGGGCTGTACACAGGCCGGGGGGGGGGGGGGGGAAGGGTGCAAAGGGGGCAATTGCTCAGGGATCCGGGTGATTTAAAAGGGCCCAGGGGTTCCTGGCCACTGCTGCCAGCAACACAGCAGAGCTAAGGCAGGCTTCCTGCTCGCCCTCACTCCGTATCACTCCCAGAAGGGGCCAGCCCCGGGGGAGCGTCAGGAGGTCTCCGCACACTGCCCCCGCCCCGAGCGCCAACTCTGCAGCTCCTGTTGGCTGGGAGCTGCAGGGACGGTGCCTGCAGGCAGTGGCAAGTGGAGACATCCCCACCACCCCCCGTCTAGGAGCCACTGCCAGAGGGGTGTGCCAGTAGCTTTCGGGAGCTGCCCGAGGTAAGCACCAACCCCCTGCCCCACTCCTGCACCCCTGCCCCAGCCTAGAGCCCCACACCCTCTCCTGCACCCAAACTCTCTCTCTCTCTCCCAGAGCCTGCACCCCCGTCACGCACCCCAACCTCCTGTCCTAGCCTGGTGAAAGTGAGTGAGGGGGGGGAGAGCAAGTGACAGAGGGAGGGGAATGGAGTGAGCAGGGGCCAGGGCCTCAGAAGGGGCAGGACAGGGATGTGGCCTCAGGGAAGGGGCGGGACAAAGGTCTTCAGGGCAAGGATCTTCAGGTGTACGCAATTAGACAGTTGGCAACTCTACTAGGAGGGCATGGGGAAGCCCTGGTCGGGCTGGAAGAGCTCACCCAGCAGTGCAGCCGGCAGGTTGCTGGGCACCAGCCAGTGCAGGTGCAGCGCCGCCCAAATGTCAGATGGACCGTGTCCGCATGGGCGTGGTTTGTGTGTGCGTGGGGGCCCACTGACTGTTCTACCCTGGGGCCCGGAATTGTTGTCGGTGGGCCTGTGACCGCTCCAATTCCCCTTTCTTGATTGGAGCTGGCTGAGTAAGCCCAGGCCTGATTGGCAAATGGGGAACAGCTGCGGCCTCGTTAGCCAGGGGCTGCATAAAGGCTGGCAGGAAAGAAGCCTGGGGGGGGGGCAGGAAAGGGAGGAGCTACAGAATTAGAGTGAGTGGGAGCTTGTCTCTGCTGGCTGTAGGAGCTAGCAGTCCCTGAGGCTGTAACATTGAAGCTGTTTTGTAGCTAGAAGGTGATGGGAATAGATACTGTAAATAAAGAGCATGGGTGACTGCACCAGTGCAGAGGTCTCCGGCTGGTCTGTGGGCACAGCAGGGGAAGAAGCAAGGAGGGCCCAGCGATGCCACTATTACAATATGAAATTAATTTAAAAGCAGTGACTGTAGCCTGCCTAGTTCTTGTTTTGTTTAAGCTTTGTGTCCAATTGTCCAAAGCGATTTGTACAGCAGGAAAATGTTAAAGATGTAATTAATTCAGTGCATTTGGGGTTTCCTGTCAAGATGGTTGGCATTGATCATGAATGTGATGACTGGTTCAGTCCACTCAAAAGGGTGCTGCTGAAAATTTTTTCCTGGCACCTCATTCTGACCAAGTTACATTTCTCCTCACTTTGGATTCCTCCACTGGCTTCCTCTCAACTACCATATCATGTAGTAGTTCCTTATGCAGATCTTCAAGGTCAACCCTGCCGATGTCTCTTACTACTCTTCCTTATTGACACTCTGCACGCCACCCCAGGGCTGCTCTAACTTGTCCTGCTACTCATGGCCTCAAGAGGAGCAGTTCTATCACTGACATGAAGGGATGCTTTGGTTTCACCTCCTTTGCTGACCACACCCTGTAAACAGATCATAGGATGGGGCGGTGGTATAGGAACTGCTACAATGGCTCTACGCCACTAGCAGGTCCCCAGGCAGCTGCAGCAAAAAAGGGGTAGGAGCAATGAGAAACTGAGGGAAAATAAATTTGGGGGGACTATAGGGTACTGAATCCTGATCGGGGAAAGAGCAGAAGGTACTTAGGCATTGTTTTGCTCAACATTGCAATGCCTGAGCCCTAGATAGCCTGGTGCCCAGTGGAAATTTCAGCACCAAGATAGGGTCACAGATCCCCAGCCAGTGCGTGGGGAGAGTTAAGTGCCTAAGGAAGGGATTTTGAGAAGCCAGCCAGCTCAGTGGAGAGTTGTCTAAACTAACCAGGAGTGAAATGCCAAAGAGATGGGTGGAAAGAGGAGAGGGGCTTAGGACCCTAAGTGGCTGACCAGGTGCACCTGGCTGATAGGACAGATGGGCTCTTCTCTGCACTGTCCTTTGAGAATCCTCTCCTGGATTTAGGCACCTAAGCCAGGTAAGTCACGCGGGGTATGTCTACCCAGCCCCCTGCAATGAGCCTCCCAGCCCAGGTCAACAGACTTGTGCTTCTGTGCTAAAAACAGCTGTGTAGCTATTGTTTCTCGGGCGCTGAAGCCAGCCCCCATCCCGAGGCTTCAGAGCCCAAGCTGCAGCATCTACACAAGTATTTTTAGTGCAGCAGCCTGAGATCTGCAAGTCCAAGTCTGTCGACCTAAGCTGGGAGACTCACTGCTGTGGGCTGTGTAGATGTACCCTGTGGGTAACCCACGCCCTAGCAGTTGAAACCATCTCTCTCCTGCTTGATACCTCTCTCATGCTCACCCTCCATATCTTCAGGTTTCAGAGTAGCAGCCGTGTTAGTCTCTGTTCGCAAAAAGAAAAGGAGTACTTGTGGCACCTTAGAGACTAACAAATTTATCTGAACATAAGCTACCCTTCCCTTTATATTTATGACACACGCCCCCAAATCACAGGGTGAAACGCTGGCTTGGATTTCTTCCTGCATTCGATGAAGTGAGCTGTAGCTCACGAAAGCTTATGCTCAAATAAATTTGTTAGTCTCTAAGGTGCCACAAGTACTGCTCCTCCATATCTTGGTGCTCCTGGCTGTGTAAGGCAGAGTGGCAGCAGAACACTCTCGCATATCCGTGGCTTGCCTCTGATCTTACTGACACAGGGACTTTCAGGTGACAGGAGTTAGGTGTGCTCTGAGCATGTGTCAGTATCTGGTTCCAATGCCAAGACAGGCATGGCCCCACGTAGTTTGAGAATCCCATTTCTGGGGCTTCGGCAAGGGCTCTAAGCAGCTTGCCAGCTGTGGGACAGCATCAGCACTTGCTGACCAGCAGACACGTTGGTGCCTAGGGGTTGTAGGTGCCTACAGGATTAGGTGGCAGCTGAGTGGTAGCTTTGACAATGTCAGTGCACCCCGGGGCGGTGTGTGAACACAGCACTAGATGTCTGTTCAGACCTATATACAGCAGTAACAAATAGGTCCAATTCTCTTCTCACACAGGTTTTGTACTAGTGTAACTTGGCTCCTTTCAATAGCGTTATTCCTGATTTACACTGATGCAGAGGTGGAAACCTTTATTTTCATAATGTTCTGGGTAGATTCAATTGGTCCTTACCTAGCCTATCCCTAAGTCTTTCTGGATTTGTATTTGCAATGTCTGCAGTTCAGCTATCATAGGATTGCAATTATTGTTTTAGCTACCTAGAGAGAGAGGAAAAATACCTGAAAATTCAAAGATGTGATTTGTCACAAGAAGAAAACAAATACCACATTCACACCCACTCATTCCTCATAGTGGTTTTGGGATTCTCTCTCCATACAGCAAAATAATACTCAAATCTATGGTAACAAGAACCATCTGTAGTTAGTTATAACTAGATAGAAGCTTTACTCCTATTCTGGTTCAAATCCTCTCCCATCAGGACTCAGTTTCTTACACTCCATCCCACACAAGGAAGAAGAAGGTTGTACTTCAAATTCTAATTCATGGAGTGATAGGAAATCAGCATTTATATGCCATGTTCCAGTTATGTGGTGTACTGTATAAACACCAGGTACCAGAGGGTTAATGGTATGTTCTTAATTTAATTTTCTTAATGTATGAGAGTGGTTGATGGTTTATGTAACTAAACTAAATGTCTTCCCCAGAAGGTAATATGTTAGGACATGTAAGAAGAGTCTGGATGAGTTCTGCCCTGACATCTAATGACAAACTGGGGAGAAGACTCCAAGAGCAGACCATATTTGCATAGACACACCTACTCTGCCTTGGTGCTGAGCAGATGGAGCTACTTTTCCAAAGTGATCAATTTTGGCTGATTTCGTGTCTATTTTAGGCAAACTGACTCACTTCCAAATTGTATTTTCCATATATCACTGTAAAATGAACTTCCAAAGCATTTTTGTCCAAATTTACAATCTAAAGAACACTTCTTTTTTTTTCTTCACACAGGAATCCAGCTCCCTCTCTCTAGATGAATTATTTAATTTCTCAGCAACACGTTTGGGGACATAACTCAAAGACAAGTTGAGAAACAAACGGAAAAAAATATTTTCAGGCCTTATTTTCAAGAAGCTCAACACTAAACAATGACTTTAGGGTAGTTTTATTAGTTTGTATTGGTTTAAATATAAATCCAAGAAACCCTGGGCTCATCTGGCCTAAATAGGTATAGCTCCATTTACTTCACGGAGCTATTCTGGTTTATGCTAGCACCTGGCCCTTATGTATACTATATTACACTGTATGTGTCTATTTATGTATGTGTGTGTATATAGATACATATGCTACATTAGAAATATATAAAATAGTGTGTGTGGTAACTAACCTTATCCAATAAATGCATCTTACTCATGAAAGTAACTTTTTTGCTTTGTAAAACAAGCTAACAGGCAAAAAAAATTAAAATCTAGATAAAATTTACAAGCATGGATTTAAACATCAACACTTTCTTGTGGATAATCTTAAAAAAAAATAAAAAGCCTTGTTTGAAGGGTGTAGGTATTAGATTATGATGTACTTACTGTCTTATGAAATAGACATTCTTCAGTCTTCCAAAATGCATTAATTCACTCAAGTATCATTTTTACTTGAAGCTGGTAGTATCTTAATGGTCTTTAAGTGGTTCCAGAAGTTCCATTAGAAGAGGATGGAATAAGTGAGTGGACAGTTTGCCAAAGACAGGGAAGCCACAATTTTGAAGCCAACTAGTGTTTTATGTCAAACACAGTCATTTTAAAAAAGAGAGTGGTGAATTCAAGTAAAAATGACTTAAAGGCTAGGTACTCTACAGAATGTTGCTCTAAATAAAGATAGTGGTATGATGATCAACGTCTGGATAAAATAAAACTCAATTTGAGAACTAAAATAACATTGCTGATTTGAACAAGTTCAGTGTTAGTAACCAAACCTAAAACTAGAGACTTCAGGGAGTTTTGGAAGAGGGACGAAAGGTTGACAATTTGACAGGAATTATTCAACAGCATTATTGTGTAAAACTGGCTGTTGAGAGAAGAAGAGGGGGCACAACACTGAACTGCAAATGTATTGAATGATTATCTCTCTACTGCCTTCAGTGGAGCGATGTGAGGGCTGAGTCTCTGTGCGTACGTGCGAGAAAAATCTAAATCTAGTTTTTCATTTTTGGCAGGTGTTTTTCCCCTTAAAGTAGTTTCAGACATTACTGAAGTTCACAATAATACCAACATGTTTTGGCTCTCATAAAATCTGTTCTCTTGCATGTAATACTTTCTACTATTGGCCATCTTCCTACTCATTAACTTAGTAGTGAATTATTTACACTAGAGTTTATTTAGATAATTGAGTGTGCTTCCTGTTTATAGGGTAACAAACCAATTACCAGGCCACACAAAAGCAGAGGCCAGAGGATGAGGTACTGAGATAACTGTATAATTATTAATCAGCTACACAGGAAGCACTCTCGAATAGATGGTATTGATGCTCTGAACTGTTTAATAACTACATGGGGTGGGGATACAACTGGTCTTAAAATGGTTGTTTAGAAACAGCAGTGTTTCTTCTTCTGTTGGCAGGATGAAGCTAAAGCGGAGATGGTCCACGTTTGTTGCGCAAGTCATTGGGTGAGTTCTGATGACAGCAGTGAATCAGAGTGTAGAGACTTGCATTGTGTATAGTTACAGAAATGAGTGTATGTTTGTGAGTCAGTAAGCATAAATGAATTCCAAAGTGTGCACTGAGAGAATAGATTCCCAAAACATGGAAGGAAACTCACAATGTGACTTACTAAGATGTGTCAGTTATTCTAGATTCCTTACTAATTAGGTGTTTTATATTCCAGCTTTTATTATATTTGTGGCACTATTTAAGTACAATATATACATTGAAAATCATAACATGAGTGTTACCACTCTGCAGTCTGCTCTATTGTCACGCTGCATTCTGTCTTGAAAATAGAATAGAAGTAGTTTTTATAAATACTTGTCAAACAAAAGGCTAAAGACCTATTTCCTGTTAATTAGAATTAAGTAATTTCTTTCTTGTGGCTTTGAAATAAATGAGCAGCTTGACATTAAACTTTGATTCCAAAGTAAAGCTCAGAGTTTCAGGAAATCCTTTGAAAACTTTATTGTGCCTCCCTCTGATAGAGCATGGAAGCATAGACTCTGCTTTCAAAATGGACAGCCTCTGAGATGGCTCTTGGTGGTCCCTCACTAAAGCTACAGCTGTCTGAGACCCCTGTGGACCTATGTGTGCATATGGTGCACTGATCTTACCAGATAACAAAGATGATCTAGGAGCTCCTTGTTGAACAAAATTAAACACTGCAGGTCAAATAGAAATCAATTACAAGCTGTGCTGAGGACCATGGAAGTCAACACAGGCTCTCACCCATGAACTGGGATGTAGGCAATCAAATGTTAGGTCAGTTTAGGTCAAGCCTATGGGTTTGTATATCCATTTTTCACTCAGAATAGGGTAGGAAACTATAAACACATGAGACAGCGGGTGCAGCTAATTAATTACTCTGAAATGGAAACAGAGACAGTGCTGATCATATTGTGCCAGGACACCCCTCCTCCCCCAAATATATAGAAAGCAAAATATCCCTGCTTAAAATTAAAACAAACTTAGTACTATCTGGAAGAACAAAAATAGTATTATGATGCTGAATCTTACACTGTGTACTGCATTTTGTGCTTGGCACACTTTTGTATGGAAATATTTGCATCTGTTTTCTGTGTGAAATTCAATGGAAGTTGTGCACTGAACTCCCTTAATGCTTCTCTGAACATTGTAGTCTACATCAATACATACAGTGCTTTATGTTAAAAAGGAAACATTTCTTCTATCAGGACAGTAACCATGGGTGGGATTGTCAAAAATGCCTAAGTGAATTAGAAGCACAAGACCCATTGACTTGGTGGCATTTATGGTCTTAAACCACTTAGGTGCTTTTGAAAATCACATCCAATAGCTTCAAAAGTTAATATTATCCTAAGAAGGCAGATTGGAGGTAAGGCAGTATTAATGTTATAAAAGTCATGTTTCATTTTAAAACAAACTGTGGTTATGTCTAGTAGCTTTCTATTACACATGTATGCTGTGTAGCAAAACATCCAGCCTGAAGGATTATATTATTAGTTTAGACTTTGGTTATCCCAGGCTTCACATCTGTGTGTATAAATCTATTGCACAAAAGCATTTGTGTATCTCTCTCTCTCTCTCTCTCCTGTTTAGATTGCAATCTCCTAGGGGCATGGAATTCATATTTTGTGCCTTGTACCACCCTGAGATGCTGCTGACTTTTAACAAATAAATAATAAGCAGTAATGCTTTTAACAGAAAGCATATTAGAGGTGATTTGTATGATCTGATGCAGCTGAACTTTGTTCTGAAGTCTTACAGCAGGTTTTTATCCTCAATGCAACATGGAATTAAAACAATACTTTATTTGAACTGCACTGGTATTAAACAATACTTTTTTGCACTCATTAAGGTTTCTACGGTGCACTGTTATTTTGTAGACTGGGAGTGCATTACCTCTCTTGAAATTATTTCACATGCAGAAGGTCATAGTGCCCCCTTTGAAGATTACATGGGCCAGGAGCCCCAGGGAGCAAATCAAAACCTGAATAAAATGGAATGGATTACAGGCATTCACATCTTAAATACATACGTGGCCCAAGGAAGTAATAGGTCACAGCATTGCGTACCCCACCTTCATCGCAGCAGCCTAGTTGCAATGCATGCTGGGATCGGTAGTTTCCATTGGCTGCATCTTTTAATGACTGATGAGGGTCTACAGGCCAAATTGTGGAATGTTATGGCCTGCATCTGACCCACAGAGAACATTTTCACCACTGCTGGGGTAGGTGGTAATTTATTTTTTGGTTTTAACATTTAAGAACAAAATTTAAATAGAAATCTGAAATGTAAACGTTTTTCCAAAAGTGGGTGAAGATTAATGAAATAACCTCTCTCTGCAACAGTAATTCCCCTAAAAAATGTGAAATATTAGAGAGACAAGGTAGGTGAGGTAATATCTTTTACTCCATCTTCTGTTGGTGGAAGGTATAAGCTTTTGAGCTATACAGAGCTCTTCAAAAATATTGTGAAAACACTGCCAAATATTGAGGTATTAGTTCAACAGTAAATATAAGTGCACAGCTATTGTAAAAATCACTTCAGTTTTTTTTAACACTAATGAATAAGTATGGAAAAGCTGAAAATGTTGTTTCTATGTAATTGTCAAGAGCAGAAGTAATTCTAGCAGGTGGCTGCTAGTACCCTCTCTACTTAAGTTTCATTTATAGGATATATTCATGTCGTGTTGAAACATACTTTTTTTTGGCTAACATTTTCGATGCTTGGGTTCTTCCTGAAAGTGTGAGACTTCCTTGGAAAGGTCAGCAATAACGTGAAAAATCTGCTTAAACCAACAAAAGAGGAAATTCAGTTTTTAGGGTTAAATTCTCCTCAAAATCAATTCATCTGATTTTCACTTCACCCAGGATGGAAAAAAATCCTCTCATCTTTAAAAAAAAAAAAAAAAAAAAAAAAAAGTCCTAACCAAACTCTTCAAGACCTAGTTAGTACAAAACATGGCTGTAGTTTGAAAGGGGAAATTGGGAATGGATTTATAGACGTCCTCAGTGGGGACTAGCATCTTTATTTGGTTTGGACAAAAACGAGGCTTTCATTTAATAAGATAGATCTGTAACATTTGAAATTGAGCTTGCATAGAAGACTCAGTTTAAGGAAATGCTCTATCTTAAAGACAGAGGTCCATTGCAAAATCTAGATTTGGATGTACTCCATACATGCTTGGTCTGAAATTACCCAAATCTGTAGATCTTCAGGGCTTGCATCAAAGCCCACCTCTTTTTCCCCAGGTTTTGAGAAGGAAGGGATGTGCTGAGGGTGCAGATTTGTGCCTCGAGAGCTGTGATTTGTGGATGGGAGTGGGGTTTTCTTTTCTTGGCTTGTATTTTGTGCATTTATGTTTGTTGGAGTGGAATGGGTGTATTTTTCATAGATCGTAATCATGCCTGGAGCCTTTTATGTAGTGTATAAATCTATATAAATTAATTACCATTTCCCCCTACCCAAAATTAATGAATTTGCTGATCTGAAGTTCTGGTTCTGAGCTCTCTCCCTATTGAAAAAAAACATTTTCTTGAAGGACAAGAAATTAAATTTTATTAAATGCCACCCATTTTATCTTGAATAAATAAATGTGCATCAGCTTGCTGCAGGATTTGGCACCAAATACATTTTTATGATCCATCTGCAGACAATAAATTAAAGGTTATTTCTGAGGTCACCTTTTCTATAAGGTTTATTGAGGTTTCTGCTAAATCACTGAGAACACTGACTATTTGTAATGTTTGTGCAAGTTTAGTACAATCAGCCTGGGGCAAAATTAGAAGCCATGTCAACATATCTGGATATGAGCACCTCAAATAATATGAGAGATCTGGATATCATATCATATCTGGATACGAGAAACCAAATAATAAAACCAGAAATAACTTTTGAGGCCACTAAGAATCCCAAAGGCCTTCCAACTTGTCTGCTGACACCTTGTGTTAGACCTGCTAAATCAAAGTGTTTCTTTATAGTACAAAAGTTTACAGTTTGCTTTTAATAAAACTTGCTCCTCTCATCAATCTGCAGGATTCTTGATTCCCACCAGACTTTTCCTTGATATGTTACAATAACGCAATGGCCAACAGGAAAAGTTCCAGAAATAAATGCACCTGATGTATACTTTAATAAAAAAAAGAGAGAGCGAGCGAGAAAGAAGTGGGCTTTTAAAATAAATGCACAGTTTTGCGGGTAAAAGTGTAACCCATGTCTGCTCTGTGTGGCACTCTGTCCCTCTCTAGTGGTGGCTAGGAAAGCTAGAGATTAACCAAGGCTGTAGCAGGCTTGTCAATAGAGATGAATCTCTTAGCTCAGGCAGTTGAGGCTTATACATGAGCTCAAGAGGTCCCAGATTTGATCCCCGCTGCCAACGATCCACCAAGGAAGCGTCCGCATTATGAAAGGAAAATGGATTTTAAGGATAGAATCTATGTTAAGCTAATTAAGTTTCTATATTGGGGTGGGGTGGGGGGATGATGAATAACATTATTATCTCTGACACACTGCAGATTTTGCTTTTGGAGGCTCTTGCAGGGTTTACACTGAATTCTGTGGTAGCCCTGTACAAGTATGTACGTGCATGTAGACTGGACCCTGGGATATGCCTTGAAAGGGAAGGGGGTGTAAGGAGGTGAATTGACAGGGTGCGGGAGGGGGGATGGAGGTTTTTGGAGGCCTATGAAGTGCTAAGAAAAAAGAGAGAGACTGGCAGCATGGTCAGGGATTGTAAGGAACAGAATTGTGTTGGAAGCCTCTGGGAAGGGGCTTGGAGAAGGAGAAAGCCAAGGGTCTGGCTGAGGTGGTATGTGAATAGTCTCTGCTACAGAGTCACCTCTTCAGACCCACCTCTGAGATTGCTTTATTTTAGCTGGTCTGTGACCCTGGGTGTCCCAGCTCCCTTTAAACCTCATTAAGTCTCACTTTGGTTCAAAGATAGGACTAAGGGCTGTCCAACTCTGTTCTTCTTTTGAAATCTGACGAGTATCATCATTTGCCGAGCTCAGGTCTGTCTGTCAAATCCTTCCTTATACCAAAATATATGGACCTGACAGAGTGGGGCTCTGATACTCTGTGGTCCTGGCTGCCATGTATGGCATTAACTCCATGTGTTTTAAAAACTGTCAGCTTTGTTTGATTATAATTTCAGTTCTAAAAACCTCACTTCTTGATTAGATTCAATTTGTTTCCAGAATATGAAAATTTTATTATATTATGGACTAATCTTTCAAAACATTTTTTTAATCAGACTCTTTATATAAACAGACTTAGCCCAGCATCTTAAACCGGTTGCTTACACATTTTAAAAGGTCAGAAGTGATGTTTCTAAAATGTTAAAAATAGAAGAATTGCTTCCCAGGTGGAGTTGAGGCCTGTGGGTCAAGTTCCAGCTCAAAACACCTTTCTATGGTTGGAATATAAACCCCTGAAACTAGATCATTTTAAATAAAAATTGTTGTGATAGCTAAGTGAAATATATGCTGTATGAAACAGCAATGTCTGAAACCATGACTTACAGCTTAGAAAAGGTTAGCACAGCTCCTGTTGTCTTAAACTGTGTTTGCCTCCTGGTTATTTCCTCCCAGGGGAGGCCCAGGTCATGAATCCAATTGTAAATGCTGTTGAAATGGGGTCCCATGACCCAGTTACGGCTGTAGTGAAGATGGGGCTTTAGATGACACAGATGTACATTTTCCCTCCTCTCTCTTCCCCCCCACCCCCATGATTGTAATAGAAACTTTTTAAATGGCAACACTTTGCAGACTGGAATTTTTGTTGATTTTAATGAAGAGACTCTAACTTACTGGTATATTGTTAACCACTTTCTTTGCAGGAAGCTACACGACAAAAACGAAATAACATTTTCTGGTCTTGGTGGTTTTTTCAGACAAGAGACTCAGGCCGCTACAGTAGTATATCCAGTTGTTTAAAATATATATTTGAGGTGACCCCTAGTGGGTCAAAGCTTTTGTGGGGAGGTGTTCAAAGCAGTCCAAGTGTTTTAACCTCATTTTAACTAGGAAAGGGATAACTCCCCCCCCCCCCCCGAGGGTTTAGTAGCTTATTCATTGTATTTGTAGTGTAGATGGGTTCTCGGGCTTGTAAGGCCTGGCACCCAACTCTGAATAGGCTGGTGAGGTGATGTGCTAGGTAAAGAGCTTGTGCTCAAACAGTAGCTAGTCAATCAGTGTTTGTCCACATTTAGTTCAGTGCCCACTTGAGTTAGCAAAAGCATCTGTTTTTAAAGTAGTTAAAGAATTTGGATTGTGGGATGATATTTCATTTGTAAAACAGGCACGGTCAGTTAAATTGATTAAGATCTGTGTGGTGGTAGGAACCCTTTTAGTGTGTCCAGCATAGTTCCCAGAATGGTAGAGAAATGTGTTACTTGGAATTGTTTAAGGCCAATCTTCTTCTCCGCTCTCCTCTTTCACTGTGGCTTGAACACAGATTTTGAATTTTTTTTGTAAACAGCTTCAAAATGGAGCTATTTATACAGAATACATAAGCAACAGGCTTGGTCTTAAACATCAAGCTGGGGATTTCCTGGTGACAAAAGCTATTTTTAGACAGCCCTGTGCCACTCCTCTTCCAGCCCATAGTGTAGAGGTTGTGTTGGCGTGGGGTGTTGGCCAAAGCATGTGGTGTTCAGCAGTCCCCTGCCAGTGAATGTCCCCTTAGGGGCCACTGTAGCCAAAGCGAAGTTAAGACCAGTCTTGAGACCTAGCAATTCAGGGCTGCTCTAAACTATGCCTGGACTCAAACCAGGGCCCCGCAGCTTCCAGGATTGCAGTTTCCCCCCATATTTCCTATGCCTAGTTTCCATTGGGTGCAGCAGAGTATTGAGCAGCCATATATTTTAACTGGTAGCAGAATGAGGCCCTCTTCACTGCAAAAGTAAAACACCCCCCCCCTAACAAGTTAGGAGACTAGATTTCAACATGGTTGAAACATTTTGGCCTTGAAATGTAGATGTAAAAACCTTTTGTTTTTAGCCATGCCCCTGAATCATACTAATATTTTATTGTACAGTACATACGATCATTTCTGTCTGCTGATAGTTATGTGTAAGAGTATATTATAGCCTTGTACTGTGTAGTGATATAAAGAATATTGATGGCAGGGTGGATGACTGGGGTTTATTTTAAAACCAATTTCTATTTTAATATTAGATACATTGGGTGTTGGTTTTTTTGTTTGTTTTTGGTTTGGTTTTTTTTAATAGTCACTGCATTCTACTTTAGGCTATGAAGCCTCTGCTGCAACCACATTATTTTGGTCGACCACCAAATCATTTAAGCTCGTTTTTTTCCTGTAGCCCCATCTAGGATCTTTATTAAATACGTGATGTTGAGGCAAGAGTTTTAACAGGACACTGATCCGTCTATCCCTTGGTGTAAATTCCACTGAGCTATGCCTTCATTTATTTAATTCATTGCAACTACTTATCTGTTAATTGACCATTTATAATCCAGTGGAACCATAACAATGACCTATGCATTAAAATGAAAGTAATGGAGTATCAGCCTGACCTGGAGCTAGCCCACCTTGAGAGCACTGACAGAACGACTGCCCCACTGGATTAGAGAAGATATGGTTTATATTAGTGACCTGAAGAAAGTTCATACCCTCTGGGAAAAGTTTGTTCCATGGAATGGCAGTGTGATTAATGGCTTATTTACAGCACTGACATCCAGGCTGTCAGAACTCTTCATCAGCCTTTGATGTAAAACACACTAAGAGGCCCTAGGTCATTCTTATCTGCTTAGAGGAGAGAAATCAGAAATGAAGAATGGTTGAGTATGGTTAACATATTGGCACTAACACTCTCCACTAAGGAAACAATGCGAGAGAGCTACAAGGTCACTTACTTCACTGGCCTGAATGGTGAAACCATACGGCTGAAGTAGGTAATACTTCATTCCACTTTTATGCATGATCTAGCAAAGGAACAGCATAACAAGGCACATGATCAAGGAACAGATGGATGCTTGCATCAAGTACCCTGAGAGGCATGAATCTTAAGGCCAGATGCACCAAGGAATGAAGAAGTGCATGTTCCTGAGTACAGTATGAATGCATGTCCTGATGTGAGTTTATTCTAATGTGTGTCTGTGGGCACTTCCATAGTATTCAGCACAATAACACATGTATGAAAAGACTTCCTCCCCATCATCGGTTCAGTATAGTGTGATGGCTGAGTTTATTGAGGGATAATAGGATTTTCTGAAAGTCTCCTTGGAGAAAGCTGCCATGTGCACATGAACTCACTTATTATTCCCTTGTTTTAGTGGACCATGAGGTTTGTGGGCTAGTGCTGAAACAGCTTCAGTCATTCCTCTCAGAGGAGTATGGATGGGAATCTGCTCCTTGGCCTCCATAACACTTGCCACAGGGATTCATCCATTTCCCTGTATCACTGGACAGCTAATGAATGAGGCCACTAGGAGAAATGTTGATACAATGTGGACAGAAATGTCAAATGTGCAGATGATACCCCCGGCTCTATATCACCTTCACAAGGGACATGAACATAACTAAGATGTCAGCAAGATGCATGATTTCCCAGCTCTTGAGGATCCTGGTCAAAATAGTATCTGGATGAAGAGCAGCTGGATGAAGCTAAATCCAGAGAAGAATTGGAGTAATGCTACTTATTGGATTTTGGAAATGACTTGCAGACTTGATTATTGTAATGGAACGTTCACAGGAATGAAACTATTGACTTTTAAAAAGCTCAAGGTTGTTCAAAATACAGTAAGCTGCTTACTCGCAACACTGACTTCCAAGAGCATATTATGCTGGGGTTCAACTTTTTTTTTTTAAACTTTTTAGAATACAGAGTAAAATTCCTAATCTTTCCTGAAACCATCTACATAATGGAGGACAATGTGGCTAATGAGTCATGATCTGCAATGAAATACTGTATTCAGTGTACATGCGGGTTGGAATTCTCAACCTCTTAGAGCAAGTTTCCTCATCTTCATTTTAAATCTTTCCCAGATCATCCTCCTGTTAAGATTGTTGAATTTTTCAGGGCTGTCCAAGTGTTCTGTGGTCAGGACCCTGTATCCTAAGCAGCATGTGACGCTGAAATTATGTTGCAGGAACCTCAAAACAAAGTAGGCTGTCCACCAGTCCTCCCCTCCATCCTACCCCACGAGCACTCAGGTAGTATCCCCAGCTAATTGTAATGTACAGTGCTCCAATATTTTAAATGTTCAATATGCTGCAGATTTTTGTATAGACGAGTAATTGCAATGTAAAAATTGTGAGGGGGAAAAGTGGAGTTTTTGGCAGCTAGTTTGTGCAGACAGAAGGCTCACAGTACGGTGGTCTTCCTCACTCTGCTCTTGCTGGAGCTACATGGGGCTTATTGGAACTTGGCGGTTTCAAGGATTCTGCCTTCTCAGGTAGAGGGAGAGGAGAGATCACCATAGGACCGGTAAAGATTGAGGTGAGGTCATGCTAATAAGCTTCCTGTTCCCGCCAAGATACTTCTTGCCTACCATGGCAGAAACATGTGCTGTCTTCTGAACCAGCTGGCCTGGTATACAGTAGTTACACATGGCCATATGAGGCTACCATATTCCTTACTGTCATGCAAATCCAGAACTAGGATTTGGCTTCTAGAGAACAAAAAGATCGTTCACAAGCTCTTTTATTGTACTTGTGAATTTTACAGAGTTGGCAAAGGGCCAAATGTGGCTTTCTGAGCCATTTGTGACTGTCACATCTGCTTCCTAGTGCCCCTCCTTATCTTATGAGGGAGACGAAATACACTCTATGCCAGCCCTGCACAGAGTACGTCCCCTGCATGTGCTGGGCAGCTGTGCTACCTGGTGCCTTGGGGGCAGGTTGGAGCTAAGCCTCCACCCATCTGTATTGGAGGAGGAGGGGCAGCTTTGCAGAGGCTGCTTTGCCCCAGCTCCCCTGCCCTCGTTCTGCTACCAGCAAGGGTGCCTTATGCTACCTTGCTCTCCTGCACGGGTGTGCAATGATGGGCCACGGTTTTGGTCCAAAAACATCTCCTGGCAGAAGTCTGGTTTTGAGCAAGTCACTTTGTCAATTTTCCTGGAGCATCCATTTAAATAGCATATCAAATTATATAGTCTATGTACCAGATCCTGTATTTGATATAGCTTATAGCGTCAGAGATTCCAAGGCTAGAAGGGACCATTGTGATCATCTAGTCTGACCTCCTTTTATAACACAGACCATAGAATTCCCCCAAAATAATTCCTAGAGCAGATCTTTTAGAAAAACATCCAATCTTGATTTGAAAATTGTCAGTGAGGGAGATGCCACCATGACCCTTGGTAAATTGTTCAAGTGGTTAATTTAACCTCACTGTTAAAAATATATACCTTATTTCCAGTCTGAATTTGTCTAGCTTCAACTTCCAGCCATTGGATCACATTATATCTTTCTCTGCTAGTTTGAAGAGCCTTTTATCAAATATTTGTTCCTCATGTAGGTACTTATAAACTGTAATTGAGTCACCACCTTAACCTTCTCTTTAAGCTAAATAGATAGACTCAAGAAATTCAGTCACTACAAGTCATGTTTCTTAAGTCAGACTTCTACATATTAACTTCCATGGTTCTTGCAGTGAACTAGAGTATAGTGTCTGACTGTCATTGCATTGTATGTAGCATTTCAAGTGTCAGACCTCAAGAATAACATGCAGCAGATATGCTTGCTGTCTCTTCAGCCCGTTTTCTAAAATTGCTATACAGTCAATCTACTTTCAAAGCATGCAGACTGACTAACAAATACATCCTGGCTTGAGAGTGAATATTTTTATAACTAGCCCCAAGAATATTTTTTCAGTAATTCATCTATGAAGTATTTTCCTTAATGACTATTTAGAATCCATTGACAGACTAATTTGTTGCCCTGAAAGGGTCTTTACAAGTTTCTATTCCAGCTGGAAAAGGTACTGTGGTTAATAGTCAAGCTTGACAAATACACTGATTCATCTTTGTTACAAGGTACTGCTGCTTTGTCATTCTCAATTTAACAAATGCCCATGGGCTTTGCATGGTGTGTCTAAGGCCGAGCTAAAATAAAACCTAAATGGATATAGGATGCTGTCAAACTGAGAGACCAAACAGCAACAATTCTCCAGGCATAATAATCTGTATGAGTCATAATGGATTTCTCCTGAAAAGTACAAATACAGAATGGGCATAATCCTGCTGCCATTCAGGTTGACAAAACTCCCATTGATTTCAATGAGAACAACACCAAGCCCAAATATAGTGAAGTGAATCAACACAGCTATTGTCCTAGCAGGATCAAGA
This sequence comes from Eretmochelys imbricata, assembly GCF_965152235.1. Classification (NCBI taxonomy): domain Eukaryota; kingdom Metazoa; phylum Chordata; order Testudines; family Cheloniidae; genus Eretmochelys; species Eretmochelys imbricata. The sequence goes on from NC_135575.1 coordinate 93,279,342, forward strand.
AATGTGGTGTCTTGTGCTTTTTTGTTTGAAATGTATTGTGTGATTTCAGATTTGCTTCCCTAGTTCTTAACCACTGCTGTACCAAATAAAAAAGCAATGGTGGCACAGAAATATTTGCCATACTTAGGACCTGATCCTGATCCAGTTTGAATTGGGATTAGGATCTGACACTAACTTTGATAACGTTATCTCATACGTTGGATTCCCTAAACATATACACACAGTGTATTGAAGAATGTTTGTCCCATGCTTAAGGCACTGAATGTGGGCTCAGGAGCACACTGACATTCTGTGTGACCTTATTTGTTTTACTGTAGGGCCTAGAGACTGTAACTGAGATACTGGGCCCATTGTACAAGGTGAATAGGATGAATTCAAACTTGAACAGGTAAAGAGAAGGGCTACTAGGATGATCCGAGGAATGGAAAAGCTGTCTTATGAAAGGAGACTCAAGGAGCTTGGCTTGCTTAGCCTAACGAAAAGAAGGTTGAGGGGAGATATGATTGCTTTCTATAAATATATCAGAGGGATAAATACCGGAGAGGGAGAGGAATTATTTAACCTCAGTACCAATGTGGATATAAACTGGCCACTAGGAAGTTTAGACTTGAAATTAGACGAAGGTTTCTAACCATCAGAGGAGTGAAGTTTTGGAATAGCCTTCCAAGGGAAGCAGTGGTGACAAAAGACCTGTCTGGCTTCAAGATTAAACTCAGTAAGTTTATGGAGGAGATGGTATGATGGGATAACATGATTTTGGCAATTAATTGATCTTTAACTATTCATAGTAAATAGGCTCAATGGCCTGTGATGGGATGTTAGATGGGGTGGGATCTGAGTTACTACAGAGAATTCTTTCCTGAGTATCTGTCTGGTGAATCTTGCCCACATGCTCAGGGTACAGCTGATCACCATATTTGGGGTTGGGAAGGAATTTTCCTCCAGGGCAGATTGGAAGAGGCCCTGGGGTTTTTTGCCTTCCTCTGTAGCATGGGGCACGGGTCACTTGCTGGAGGATTCTCTGCCCCTTGAAGTCTTTAAACCATGATTTGAGGACTTCAATAGCTCAGATATAGGTGAGACGTTTATTGCAGCAGTGGGTGGGTGAGATTCTGTAGCCTGCATTGTGCAGGAGGTCAGACTAGATGATCATAATGGTCCCTTCTGACCTTCAATGACTATGTATAAACACACAAGAAGACAGCCCCTCTCTGGAAGAGTTGGCAGTTTTGTGCAAGTCATTTAATCTCTTCATGTCTCTGTTCCCCATTTATAAAATGGACGTGGTGGTGGTGGTGATCATGATGATGATGATGTCTTGTCTGTTTAGTTTACAGGTTCTTTGAAGCAGGGACTGTCTCTTGCTATTTCCTTGTACAGTGCCAAGGGAGCCCCTATCTAGGTGGGGCAAAATGGTCATACTAATAATAGTTGTACTTTAGTGTATAGAACGAAAGGTAAAGAGCTCTGATCACAATCCCCCGATGCTTTCATCATCATAAACTGCAGTTGATGATGGTCTCCACCTTTAATTCTCAATTTTCTGTCATTTGAGGTCTTAAAAAAAATAGATCAAGTCCTTATTTTGTTTTTAATTGCTTCAAATGAGTTTTACCACTAAAGGGCCTGATCCTGCAGTCATTACTCAAGTGAAACCGCCGTTATTGTCAGTGGGAGATGTGCCAAGTAAAACTGAATGTACAATCCCTCAGCATAATGTGTTAGCAAGCACTGAGTCAGCACAGATGCAGTTTGTGCATACTCTAATCAAGTACATTACATGCTTACTTTGGTGTGATTGTTATGAATCATCTGTTCCTCACTGAGGATTTCCTATCTATTTCCATTTGGGGTGTTGATGTGATAGAGCAAGTAAGACCCACGTCAGATGAGTGAAATGTTTGGGTCCTTCATAATAAGGAAATCCCCAAAGACTTATTTGAAAATCTGTCAAACTCAAGAATTTACCCAACCACTTGACTTTTCTTCTTGTGTGGTGTCATTGGGAGCTTCTGTATCAGGGTGGCAAGCAACTAAATTAACCTTAGTCTAGAGGCACTTGACCTTTAGGAAATCTCATGGAAGAATCTGAACAGGAGTTGGAAACTGATTAGTTTTAATTCAGCCCAGACTCTCACATTGTGCCAGGCATTGGATAATGTAGTCACTGAGAAACTAACAGGAGACGTCAGAGTTTTATGTTATACCTGGGAAAGAACCCCTCAGCACCACTTGGACTGGGATCTCTTGGTTGCTGAACTCGTCCTGCCTCTTGGAACCCAGTGCATGTTGAAAGACCAATGGATTAAACATAGGTCTAGTTAAGCCTATTCAAGTATTTTAATCCTTTACAGGCTATTGATTTTAATCACCAGAAAAAATAAGCCTTAGTCTTAGAACCACAAAGTTAAAAAACATACCTGAAGTAGACATGTTAAAGGAATGTATATAAATCAATGTATGTGATATTATCTATATACCAAAACACAGAACAGTTAACATAACCTAACTGCAATGAATGTAAGGACCAGATTATGAACCCTTACTCCTATTGGTGAATGGCCCATTGCACTTTGAGCTTTGATGTGAGTGTAACTGCTCACCAGATCAGGCTCACAATCTGGTCCTGAAAAGACAGCAACAATGTAATATTCTGTGATTATCAGTTTAAGAGTTTTCAATGGAGGTTTGAGATAGTAAGTAAATAAGATTTCTTGGTAAAGCATGCTGGAAAAATATCCTGATGTTCCTATTGTAAGGGCTTCCTTAAGGTATTCACCACAAACGTATAATTTACAAAGTTCTAAGATTTTTTTTTAACTCCATACACCTAGATCATCAAATGCGAGAGTTTCACTGCAGAGCTACAGCATTCTTTAATTCAAACTTATTTTTTAATTTATAATTTTTATTTTATTTTTTTATTAGAAGTTGGGAAGGAGGAGTGGGGGAGAGAGAGAACACAAGAACATTGCCAGAAAACAAGATATTTGGTATGGGGGAACAAAATATTGTACTGAGTAAGGATCTACTAGATGCTGACTGAGGCCCCTGGTTGCCAGAACATATTGCACCTTACAAAACTTGTATCCACATAATGAACTATGTGCACAAACCAGAGTAGTCACCTCTCTAATTAATGGGTCAGATTCTGACCCCCCTTATTTGCACTAAGTAGTGCCTGACTCCAGAAGTATTCCATTGAAATCAATGGGATTGTGTGTAGAGTTAAGTGCTACTCAGTGTGAGTAAGGGTATCAGAATTTGGCTCTATTTAATTTAGATCTGCAACAAGTTAGTTAAAGCTGCAACTACCAGGATTTGTGCCTGCAGATGAATTTCTAGTGAAAATAAATTACATGTAGAAACTGGCCACTTTCTGAAAATTCGTAACGCGGTATGTCACCAACAATCAGCCTGGTCCTGCAGGCCTTGCTCTGATAAAACTTCCACTTATCTCAGAACTTCAGGATTAGGACCAGTAACTCCAGATATCATATAAGTAATGGGAGTTGATTTTATAACGTAGTGCCTATTAATGGATACAAATTGAAGCAAAGATACAGGAGAGTATGAGACCTAAAACAAACATGTAATTCCCTTGGCAGTACACTGAAGGCACTCCAAAAGGCTATACTGTTACAATATGTTCATCTGAATGTAGGGATATAAGTTCTTATAAAGCTTTCACTTTATGTTGGCTGCAAAGTTCTTTGACCACAGGAAAATAGACAGATGAGCTGTATTTTACTTGCAGCTAAAGATGCAGCTTTGTCAGGAAAACCACTTGGGTGTCCAAGTCAAATTAAAAGGCCCCCATTGTTTTCCTTAGCTCATTTGGTTCTTTAGTCTTGGGGAACCATGCCAGGATCACTGGCATAAAGAACATTTTGTGAAGATTTAGTTGCATACTGGTCAGTCTTGGACCAAGATTTTTAAAGAGCAATTCACTTTTTGGTGCCTCAATTTCTAGGTGCCCAATCTGAGATAACTTTAAAGGAGCTTGATTTCCAAAGGGCTGGGTCTCTGGTGCTTTCTGAAAATCTGGTCTCTTTCAGGCATTTCAAGTGGGAAAACCCAAACCACTGAAGCATGCAAAATTACTAGTTAGTTCTTAAACTGCTGACCTCCATTCTCTGACCTATCTTAAAATTAGACAGAAGCATCTCAGATGATTTTTCCAGAGTTGAGAATTAGCTATTTAACATAGATTCATATTAAAAATTAAAATAACCTTGCTCTTTTGGACAGTATTTACATTAGATAGCTTTGACTGATGAACTAGTTTGAGTGATGGTAGAAAAATGCTCACCATATGTCCTTTCTTTTATTCCAGATGAGTGGATAAATATATGTTTTCTTAAAATGAAAAGACTTTTGTAGGAACTATGGACAGAAACTATATTCCCCTGTGAATAAGGGGATCTGGTCAACTCAGATATTTCCATCCTTAAGAAGCACTACATTTTCCCAATTTTAGTTAATCAGAGAAATTTAGGGTTGGAAGGGACCTTGAGACTTCATCTAGTTCAGTCCCCTGTGCTGAGGACACTTAGATAATCCCTGCAGGTGTTGGTCTAACCCAGGAGTAGGAACCTATGGCACGCATGCCAAAGGTGGCATGGGAGCTGATTTTCAGTGGCACTCACACTGCCTGGGTCCTGGCCACTGGTCCGGGGGGCTCTGCATTTTAATTTAAAATAGAGCTTCTTAAAAACCTTATTTACTTTACATACAACAATAGTTTAGTTATATATTATAGACTTATAGGAAGAGACCTTCTAAAAAAATGTATTACTGGCACGCGAAACCTGAAATTAGAGTGAATAAATGAAGACTCGGCACACCACTTCTGAAAGGTTGCCGACCCCTGGTCTACCTGGTTCTTAAACATCTCCAGTGATGGGGATTCCACAACCTCCCTTGGAAGTCTATTCCAGTGTTTAACTGTCCTTTATAATTAGAAAGTTTTAATGGTGCATAGACTATTTGCCTATACGTTCATAAAGAAGCATGCAGCTTTCTTCTTGTTTCATGTGATGTTCTTTGCTTCTGTTTTTTTGTTTTTGTCTTTTGTTTGTTTGTTTTTGCATATGTAGTTGCACAGTGTAGTTCACACTGACCATTTTTAATCAATGCAAAAAGCAAATTTGCGTCATATTGTGGTAGGAGTGTGAAAGCTTAGACAGTGGCAGTACCATGCTGGGGACTGACTGGTACTTTTTAAAAAAAAAAATCCATTTTTTTTTATTTCAAAATCCCACTGGAGTTGCTGCTTTTTTGCCTTCAAGGTATATTGAATCTTTGCTGTGGAGGAGAATGAACACAATGCCTTAAAATCTCAACTGCCTATCAGCATTTCCAGATGTGCAACCAGGACTCAATGCATCTTTCTCAAAGCTCCTTTTCAACACACAGAACAGCCAGCAACACTGTTCAGAACATATGGAAAAGGCACCAAATGTCTGACCTTCTGCTGGAAGAGACCTTTACTTGGGATCTGCCCAGTGTGTATCTTACATAGAAACCAGCGCTAAGTATACAAAGCAAAACCACATTTTTGGCTGCGCTGAAACAAATTGCAGCCCCTCACACTCCAAAAGAATGAGGAGTACAAGAAAAGGAAGAGAAAACTAAAGCATATGAAGCAGAACAAATCCAACAGGCTTCAATCCAAACTATCCAAAATGTTTTGTTTAAATGAAAATAGCAAGGGAATAATTTTGGTTCATAGACACAAGATTATTTTTTTTCCAAGAGGTGCCCTGGAAAGCATCAGTCTGTTCTTTTTGCACATACATCTACTTGAATATTAATTTTAATGAATTTTTTTTTTGCTTTATATGAAAGAACTTGCAACAGAAAAGTGAAGTGTTTGTTGCTGAGAATAGAAAACCATTATAAGTCAATAATATATCCAAAGAGGTACATGTATTTTCCATCACACACATTCATATGCTATTGCTAATATCCTCCTCCTTTCCTCAAAACAATGGGGTTTCATTCTCCTCACTTTCTTCATATAACAAAGCACTGTACTGTTATGTGAGGAAAATCCCCAAAGAACATGAAAGCAGAAACCTAAAGCATGATTTGTTGCTTTTGTATTCTAGCAAGAAGTGCCTGTTCCCATTATTAGCAATACTTAGAATTCAAAGTATAATTGTAATATATAAGCTCTTCACCATTTCATCTCTAAGCCTTAAATGCGGGGAAGTGTATTCTTTTGCAAATTTCTGGGATCGACGGAAGCATAATACAAAATAGATGTCTATATTATAAGAAAGTTCTGTTTTTCCATGTCAACAATGTCCCATAGACTTAATAACTATAAATGAAGATGGTGTCACTAGTTTCTGCAAACCCCAGTAATTACCAATTTGCCTGCTAGGCAGAACATTTTACCGATTTTTGTTTCTGAAGCAGCATTAGTAGGATTAGTAATTGCAAGAATGAATCTTGGTAATGGCACAGGATGCCCAGCTTGTTAATCATTAATTTTGTGGATAAAACAAAAGATCTTAAGTTGGGTCAGCCCACCATGCATAGCCAGATTCTTTGGTGGTGTGTGGCCACTATGCATAGCACAGCTGGCATAACCTGGCCCTAAAACTCAATAGCCAGACCAGGAAGGATCATCTCAGCATAAAGGCTATCCTCCAGTGCTATAGACCTGGTTTAGGAACCCATCACCCCCAACTCCTGCTGTCATCCTAGCAGGAAAAAGGAGGCATGATCAGAGGAATGGGGCTTGGATGTCCTATGTACTACCAATTCCTGTTACATTTTCAGACCTTTAGACACACTTGTTGCTTGCGCAAACCAGAGGAGACTCCACACTGCTCAACTCCAAAGCAGCAGGACAAACCTGCAACAGGATCAGGGGGAGTGGAAAGGGGACCTTACACAGGCAGCCGACCTGCGTTCTCTACAGATCAGCAAGGGTCCAGAATCTGGCCCAATACATTCAATGTTTTCCTTGTAGTTAACCTCTACCTGTCTTTAAATTTAGAAGGAGAGTGGCTAAAATTAAATAAAAATACTTCTTACTCTCATACTGCAAAGCACCATGAAGTCACATAAAAATGAACACAATACACAGGCATCATTGGCCAGCAATCTTCCTCTACATAAGAATGTCAGTGTAAATAAAGATTGTACATATATTAATTGCATTCCTCTCCTCCACCCTTCATATTTTGCCTGTCTGAGATTGTAATCTGTTGTGCACAATGTTGCACAGTATTTGAGTAGACCGTGCCTATCACCTTTGTGAGTGCTACTTGAATACAAGTAATTAATACCTATACAGAATTATGTCCTGCATTTCTATAAGGTTACACACAAATATTTATGCTATTTATGCTCAGATCAGTCTAAAACTTCTTTCATTCCAGCTCTACTTCAAAAGCTCATTACTATTTTTTGTTGTTGATGCTGTTGAGTTTGGAAATCTGAGGGAAGGACCATAGCAGTTGGGTGGTTAATATCTATTTTTGGGGGGGGGGGGACTTTCTGGGATTTATATGGGAAACACAATTATATTTGATTTCATACTCAGATTAAACGGCTGCCCTAGGACACAAGCTATATTGCTTTTTGTGAACTGTTGAAAGTCACTATTTTACTTGCCTGAATATTGTCTGTATAATAATGCCTGGAGTTCAGTTTCCCACATCACTTTGGAGAGTGATTGTTTGGCTCTAACCTTTCTTCTCAAATTCACATGTGCTGATGATGTATTTGTCTTTCACTCTGGCTGATCAGTAGGACTTGTCAGGATTAGGTTAGAAACTATCATTGTGATGCTTTCCACAGGCAATAAAGAATATTTACATTCTGAAGTTATACTTCAAACAAGGGAGATTTAGGGTTTGTCTGCATGGAAAGTTGCACGGGTAAACCTAAGATGTGAATTTAAATCAATATAGTTAAACTGGTGCAAACCTCTGTGTGAACACTCCGATTTTAGTTTGAGTGCCTTATTTTGGTTTAGCTTAAGGTGATTAGGAACAGGTTTAACTAAACTATAATAAACTGTTCTGATATTAAAATAAGAGTGTTCAGAGTCTTGTACACCAATTTAAGCATACCAGTTTAAAAGCCAGTTCAGGTTGTATAGGTGAAACTTTCTTGTGTATTAAACTTTAGCTTGATATTAAATCCTTCCAAGAGGGAGATTTTGCTGATGTATCATTTGAAGTTCACCATCTAGTGGATCAACAAATAGTGATCATTCAAGTGATTTAAAGATGACTTATCTAAACTGATACCTGGATTTCCATTATATTTATAAGCATCTTTCCAAACCACTGTGCATCATCCATACCACTCACAGATATTTTAGGTAATTATTATTACACACCTCTCCAAAGCCTTTTAATATTAGCTTGCAGATTGGTATCAGGGAAAACTCTACAGAAGCCTGCCCTGTTTTGTATAGAACTGAACACATGATTAATGCTTAAAAATAATAATAATCATACAATGTCTGACATATGGTGAATAATCAATCATAGCTGAATCGTGAAGGCAACTGATGGGAGAACACAGCAATAGCCAAGGGGCACACTGTGGAACTAGTGAAGGATGAAGAGACAGAAGAATAGGAGATGTGAAAGCAAAGTGGCCAAAAATGAAGTAGCACTAAAAATTCAAAGGAATCTGAACTGCTGCAAGCAACCAAGGAGAGCTGGGAGGGGTTTAAAGTAACCAAGGAAGAGGGGATAAGGAGAGACCCTGAGTAAGTATAGTATGTGCTGGCAGAGTCCAGTCATAGCCAATGAAGTGAGATAGAAGGATCCAGTCCAGGCAGCCTTCTACAGTACCAGAAAAGTTGCATAATACCTTTGTGGAAAGCTTTGCCCATGTGTGTTTATAGGTGGCTCTCAGGAAGCAATGTAAAATTGAATGCCAAATCTTTATATTTCTCTTACTGTAAAAGTCTATCAGACGAATCCTTCAATCACCCTTAAGTGGCTACTCTGAGGCTTTTTCATTGTTCCTTGGAAATGAAGAGGACATGAACACATGCCACAGCAGTCAATGGGAACCACTTCTGTGCATTCAAGAATAAAATACAGCCTTTGGAATCTTTATATATGTGGATTAGAAGACAGATTGGCATTGCTGCAGAGGAAAAATGCTCTGGGGGAGGGTTTTATGTTGCTCAGCAGTGATGCCCTGAGCAGATTAACAGGCAGCATTTCTGGGGTCTGCAGGGAGTTCTATCCAGTTGTTTTTGTTTAGAGAGATGATGGCTGTGACATTAGGCCTGGTAGGTGTCACTGTACTTGGAGTAGTGCCGTGTTCCTTGTCAATGTTTCTAGATAGTCTGCCTACTAAAAATACTTTTTTGCTGGTGCTATAAAGGCATGTTGGAAGGAACCCCTGAGCTGAAAAAAAACCACACACAGAGATAACTGGATACAGCACATATGGGTGTATATAAATTTTTGCTAGGGTCTATTTATTGGAAACCCCTTGTCCTTCCTCTCCCTGTAAGACTGTTTATTTCTCACAGTAATAGGAGAATTTAATGTAAGTACATAAGAATTGCTAGTGATCTGGTTTGGAACAGACAAATGGCCTATCTAGTTTCGTATACACTTTCTGCAAGTATCAGAGTAACAGCCGTGTTAGTCTGTATTCGCAAAAAGAAAAGGAGTCCTTGTGGCACCTTAGAGACTAACCAATTTATTTGAGCATGAGCTTTCGTGAGCTACAGCTTCATCTGCAAGTAGCAGATGCTTCAGAGGAAGGAGCAAAGCACATAACTGCAATATTTCAACAGGACTGATGGTTTTTCTTTACTGAAGCCCTGGCTCAGTTTGCGACCTGAAACTTGCATTGATGATAATGAGGAGGGGAGTGTTAACAGTGATGGGCAAACAGGCTAATAGTCATGGTCTAGGATCTAAGTGTCACCCAAGTAATTGAACTATAAAGGTTTCAGTGTGTCCCACTCCAGCATTTACATGGGCCTATCCTCTGGTTGGGTGCAGCCGAATTTAACTTGTGTTCCAGTATCGTCTGATGCCCTTGTGCTCCAGTTTCTCTACAGGCAAACAGCTAAGGGACCCAGGAGCTCAATGAGGGGGGAAGTTTGTTGAATTTTCTGTTTCCCACCCCTTGAAGTCAGGAGAGGGGGAGCTCACCCCACCAAGAGTTGGATCAAGCCTGTTCTTTACCAGTGTTCAGGAAAGGGCGCAGGACTGATCAGCAGCGTTATCTTCATCTCCCTAACTCTAGTGAGAGAGAACAGAGCCAGGATCCTTACCATGTCCTCTTCCCCAGCAACAAAGCAAGACAAGCGGGGATGGGTGTCTGCTGCTTTTCTCCTCCTCTTCGGGTACTGGGAGGAGGGATGTGTACCCGACAGCTCAGGCCAGCAAAGGGAGGAAAAGCCAATCAGTGCTACTCCTGTAGCTCTCCTTCACTTGATAAATATTCTGCTGTCATTCATACTTTTCAGCATATGTATTCTCAGCTTCACCAACTTATATCATAGAAACATCTATAATTTTGTTTTTTTAAGTACTAAGCCATTTGCTTCAGTAATATCCTAGAGTCTCTGCTCCAGCCTCCTTATAGTCTCCTTGCCCAGCCACTCCCAGTCTCCCTAGCTCTGATCTCAGTTTCATCCTCACCTCAACCAGCTCTCGGGTCCCCTATAGCCCCCCAGAGTCACAGTCTCTTCATCCCAATTTTCTCTCTCTACCACTCCATTCCTTCCTTCCCCCGCAAGTCTGAATCTTCTTTCTTCCTCCATGCTGCCTCAGGAGGGAGCATTGAGAGCACCAGGGAAACAGTCAACATGCTCTTAGCTCCTCTGCCTAACACCACAACAACTGGGAGCAGCCATTGCAGGGGAAGTGTTGCTCAGCCCCTTCAGCTGTAGCATGGAACATCCTCACCACAGACACAATCTTCAGAGAATTTGCAGTCTATTAGGGAACCCTGCAGCAGCAAGTCTCAGAGCCTGGGTTAACTGAGACAGGCTCATGCTGCAGGACTAAAAAATAGCCATGGAGGCATTCTCATTTGGACTGGAGCCTGGGCTTTGAAACCTCTTGCAGGGGTGGGTCTCAGACCCCAGGCTCCAGTCTGAGCAGGAATGTCTACGCTGCTATTTTTAGACCCATACTGTGAGACCCATGAGCCCAGTCAGTTGATCCAGGTTCTGAGATTAGCTGATGTGTTTTATTTTGTTTTCAAGTGTGGACCTACCCTGTGAATCTATGAATAACCAAAAAGTTATGAGAATTTTTTAACATGGGCGAAACAACATTTTCCCATAATCTTATTTTCATAAAGGGCTGAACCATTTTTGCTGAAACTTTTCAGAAACATTCAGCCTGAGACTGATATTGGGCATGGAAAATTTCAGCTCGATCAGTTGAAGTTTGACAAAGTTATAAGCAACTGAAAATAAGGTCTTAGAATGGGACATGGTGGGGAACCTTAACTAGAGGGGACCAGCTCTGGCTGTAAGCAACAAGGTTCACTATAAGCAGCCTGGCTGTAGTGGGACTTTGGGAGACCCAGATGTGGACAAGGGAGGGGTCTCGTGGATGAGCCCATTGAGGTAGAACCATGCACTCTGGGCTGCATAAAAGAAGGCACAGAGAGGACAAATGGGAAGAAGGTTGGGGGCACCGACAGAGCGGAGGGCATGAGAGACTACAGGAATCTTCACAAGGGAGGCACAGAGATATGTAGAGCTTTGTAGGTAGTGATAAGTAGCTTAAAATTTGATGATATATATCATAATTCAAGAGAGGAGTAAAAATGATATCTTAGACCTTCTTTCACATCATGCACAAGTTCCTCTAGAACAGCTAGGGAAATACACAGGACACATGTAGTATAGATTGGTACCAAAAAGAGACTGAACCTTGAAATCCAGGAGAGCCCTTACTCATGAATAGACTTGCACACAAGTGCACCCAGGCACCCTATTCTTCTGATGTCCATCTGAACAGGATGGCCTCAACTACAGATTAAGTTACAAAGATGCACGTTTTAAAAATGCCGACCATTGCAAAGTTCCTCCTAACTCTATAACAAATACCAGAGCTTTGCCAAGGCCTGAAGGGTTTCAGGTGGCTAGTGGGTCAATTAACCACCTAGAATGCACCTTGAGGAGGAGCTAAGGAATAATGAAGGTTAATTAAAAAGGAAGCACAGCCGAACAGGGGGGGCCTTATAAAGCCAGGTAGCTGAGAGGAGAAGGGGGCTGCAGAGAGAGAGTATGAGCAGGCAGGTGGGTGCTTCTGCTGCAGTTACTCTCAGGTGAGAAGACAAGGTTGGAAGTAGCCTAGGGATACAGCAGTAAAGTTTAGGATTGTGCAGACCTTAACTGGTAGTTGGAGGGTCCCTGGGCTGGAATCCTGTGTAGAGGGTGGGCCTGCGTTTCCCTACCAGTCGGTGGAGAAGTCGCACTGTTAAAGGGACAGTGAAAGAGAAGACTGCCTGGGACAGTTGGTCCAAAAAGACTTTAGATACTTGTGAGTTCCCCAAAAGGGGAAAACCACAGTGACCTGGCCAGAAGGCAAAGCCATGAAGCAGGAGCAAGTTGAATCCCAAGAGAGCGAGACTGAGAGAGTGGTGGAGTGCAAGTGCAGGAAGAGGTGGCAGCCTGGCTGAGCTAATCCCCAGAAGTGACCAGAAGGAGGTTCTCCAGCAGTAAGTAGTGCACCCTAGGACAGGTCTATGAATAACTCTGACAACTATTCCATTTCAGTAAAGTTATTGCTTTAAAAATACACTTTTTTTTCATTGAGAACTGGTATAAGGTATCTGATACTTTCAGCACCTGGTAATGGGGGTGTGTGTGGAAATCAGGCTTGTCATAAGCCTACTTACCTATTTATGGGTGTAATCCTGATTTCTTGACTCCCCTGAAATTAATGGCAAAACTCCCATTGACTTTAATGGGGCCAGGATTTCCCCCAACCTAGATAATCAGTTTAATTGATCTTCTGTATTTCTAGAGTTCTCATCTCCATAGTATGTATTAACTGCGAAGGATTTCATAACATTTAAAGCTAATTCCAAATACGAGTTTAACTTACAAGAAAAATATTTCTATATTTATAGAGAAGCAAAATATAGTAATAACTTCGTAGAAGACTTAAGTTGGAATTTTTTTTTTAAATGACTGCCTGAAGTTAGTTCCTAAATGTGTAGGTTTCTAAATTCTAAAGTAGGTATCAAAATATGAATTTAGGAGTCTAGCTTTAGCCACTGTGACAAAGCTCTGTCCTTGCCTCTATGGGTCCCGCGTTTCCTGGCAGATTTTGCTAGCCTCAGAGGCTCACTGTGACCCTCCACGTAACCCTTCTCTCTCTAGAGACAAGGGTCACAGTCTACTGAGCCATTTTCATCATAAGCCAGCGAGGGAGGTGAGGAGAAGTTGTCCTTCCTGGCACAGTCTCTGTTGTCTCACAGTCTCGGTGATTAATCGGGGGGGGGCAAAGGATGGGGGTGGGAAGCCCGGGCCCACCCTCTACTCCAGGCCAGGGACCCTAATAGTATCAGCTATGGTAGCTGACCTTTTAGAAACATAACATGTACAATTCCCTGGGCTACTTCCCCCACAGCAGCCCTCACTTCCTCAAGCTCCACTTCACCCTTACCTTAGGGCCTCCTTCCTTGTGCCTGATATGGTGTGTACTACTCAGTCTCTCCAACAGCACAACTTCCTCCCACAGCTCCTGACATGCACCCCCACCTGACTAACTAGGAGGCTTTTAACTAGTTTCAGCCAGCCCCTGATTGGCTTCAGGTGTCCCAATCAGCCTAGCCTTCTCCCTGCCTTCTGGAAAGTTCTTAATTGGCCCCAGGTGTCTTAATTGACCTGGAGCAGCTTCCATTTCACTTATCCTGGTACCAGGGATTTGTTTAGCCTGGAGCTAATATATCTATCTCCCACGACTTTTCTATAGCCATCTGGCCTTGCCCCATCACACTACCTAACCTTGAAAATGTTTTCCCTGAGTTTCTACGCAAATTGATCTTTGGCATACTCCAGAGTGCAGAGCTTGCTTCCAGCAAATGTGGCTGTGCATGGTTGGTCTGGTCAGAAGACAGACCATATGTCCTGACAACCTGGCACTGCAAATGCACTTAGAAAGAGAGGCCTTTCGTGTATAGAGGACGTGGCTATATAACGCCATGATTAAATGCCATTTTATGTAGCTATAAGTACAGGTGTTCTTAAAAGAAGGTAATGCCTTGATCCACTATTGGAAAGTGGCAAGAAACTCACAAGTGGTCCACTAAAAATGCTTAGGAAACTGGAATTTTCTACTGTCTCTTACAACCTTCCTGTAAGCACACACTTTATTCGCTGTGTTAGAGGTTTTCAGGTTACAGAAACAGAGCATTAACAGCCTAGAGATGGTCTTGACAGGGAGGCAGTGTGGTCTAGTGGATAAAGTACTGGACCATGACTCTGAAGTAGTAGCTTCTCTTCCTAGCCCTGCCACTGGCCTGCTGGGTCATCTCCTTTCTGTGCCTCATAGGTAAGTCCTGACTTCAATCGCAGGGTGATTGTCAAATAATTGTTGCTGAGTTATGAACAAGACATGGAAAAGTAATAATGGACCTTTTATCAATAGCAGTAATTTGGAAGAGCCAAAAGACCTATTTGTTTAAGACAAATTTGCTGGAACAATATAAACACTCAAGTATTCTATTGTACCTGCTAATTTTTTTGATAACCAGACATTGTGCTGCAACTGTATTACACTAATTTGTGTGTGGAGCTGACAGCCTGAGGCCCATCACGCACAGGGCTGACAGCCCAAGCCCCAGCTGTGATCAGTTTGGATAAATAGGGTTCTACTGTACTAATGGCGGGGGAAGTGTGTGTGTTGTAAACCTCAAAATGTATTGAAAAAATGTGGACTGTGCAAAGTAAGCTAATTTAAAATCAAAATTGTGGTAGAAACCAAATATTGTGGGACCTGCAGTTTCCACAGTATCACCAAATAAATAGGGCCTTACCCTTATGTAATATGCTGATAATGATACTTACCTCCTTTTTGTGAAGCACTTTGAGATCTGCTGCTGGTAAGTGCAAGAGATGGTACTGAGCCACAAAGTTCATTTCAGGGATTGGTGCCAAACATACCCAAAGGTTAGCCATGTTCAGAACCATGAAGTTCTGATCCAGTGTTTTCCCCAGGAATTGAAATTGGGGTGTCAGGGCTGATGAGAGGTGAGACCATAAGGTGAAGGTGGGCTGTATGGCACCATAGTAAAAACTGAAAAATGTTTCATGACCATTTTATCAAATTTTAAAATCATCACACAAATTAAAGTTGGCTACTCAAGCCTTCTATGAAGCCCTACACCTACATCCTTCTTGGTTTCTTGTTATTTTGCACAACTCTGTTAATTTCTTGAACGCAATGCATTCATCTTTGGTGGCTTCTTGTGTGTCCAGTACTTCCATTCCTTCAATTGATATGCTCATTAGTTCATTCACATGATCAGGCAGAAGGCGACTTCTTTCAAAACACAAAATTCTATTCAATGATGAGGAACACTCAACTGTAGCTGTTGTGTCTGGGAGTAGCAAGAGATGAATTCCTACTTATTCAGCCCAGGAAACATAGCATAAAGATTGGGTTGAGCCACTAGTGATGATAAAAAAAAAAGTTGAAGTCAAATCTTCATTCATTCATCGTAGGATATTCCACTCTGTGTTCAAATTCTCTATTCTGTCCTGAGCACATGGCAACCCCATTGCTGGTAGTGCCTCACTCCACTCAACTGTCAGTCTTTTATAAGACAGGGATCTGTAAAATCTACATAGAGGTTGAGTAGAATCTAGAAGTCGCTGCTGTAGATTTTTAAGAATCAAGTCTGTGTACTTTTTCAGTTGTCTTAACAAACACTTCTTGTCCTCTTCGCTTAAGGATTCAATATAAATGCCTTCCTTAGTTAACTTCTGGACTGAAGTCTTTGTTTCTTTGAGTACTTTTTCAATGGATAGCTCTGATTGGTCCAAATGTAGCTTCTATTGCTGGACAAAGATCTACTACTGTTGTAGCAGATGCCTGGATGTCATTGTTTAATGGCCCAAGTGGTTACGAGAGAGAACGGCATAGTCTCTTCTGAACGTAGTAGCAAAAGTAATCTATCAGCCTCACTACTTAGAATATTAGGGTTGGAAGGGACCTCAGGAGGTCATCTACTCCAACCCTCTGCTCAAAGCAGGACCAATCCCCAATGTTTTTGCCCCAGATCCCTAAATAGCCCCCTCAAGGACTGAACTCTCCACTCTGGGTTTAGCAGACCAATGCTCAAACCACTAAGCTACCCCTCCCCCTGAGCTCCATCCCCTCTTGGTAGATACTTTCCAAAGCCGGTAATAATGACTGGAGTAATTTTAAGACAACAGCCAAGGATCGCTCATGAGAAAGCCAGAGGGTTTTTCCAGGTTGGACTAATTTGAACTTCAGTCCCACTGTCTATCCTATATTTTCCAAGATATTCAGTCTTTTTGGGCTCTTGCTGAAAACAGAATATAATGAAGACATTAAATTTATAGCTTTTTAAAAATGTCTTTTGAAGAGTCTGCAGCTCGTATTAGCGCTAGTTGGAGTAGATGGCTCCTGCAGTGTGTATAGGAGAGACTAGGGTTACACTTTTCTCTGAGCAAAGATGTGCGCCACTATGTCTTCCAGAGAAGTTTGCAACTCCATCAAATGCACAAGTAGCCATCTGTTTGGGGTCCAACTGACAAGCATTTAACTCTGCTAAGCTGTGGGTTGTCACAGATGCAGCCAATCTGCCTTCTGTAACTTGAACATCTAGAAATGCATGTACTGGCCTACCACTGACATCAAGATAACGTACACAGTGACTTAATACTTGGTGACCATTTGCATTGGTGCATTCATCAGCCATGTAGGCAAATTTTTTGAATGTGGTGAGAGAGATCTTCACTTTTTCAGCTGTTGAGTCTTTCACTGTTGCACCACATGTCTAGCCAGTCAGTTGAGTTTCTTGCAGAAAGATAGTGAGCATTTGCTGGTCTTGTTCGGAACCAGTGTTCAACTTCAGGATGAACAAGTGACAATGCACTTAACATTGGCCTCCAGTTTGTAGTGTGTGGTATCTCTTACCTAAATAGAAAGTATGATGCCACAGCCATGTTTGTTCGCATGAACTGTGTTGTGTAACAGCCTCATTAACACTCATCAGTGTTGTCCTTGGTCAGTGGAGACTTGGAGTTCAGAGGTGGTTTCACATGAGTTCACCTCCCAGGTGGGGGGCAAGAAGGCACCTTGCTCATTCCTCCAGCTGCTCACTGTTCGCTCTGGCCACTGTTGTTCGTTGTGTCACCGTTCACTCCATCGGTCTGTTGCCAAAGGCCCTGCGCCATCGCCTTCTGCTGCCACCTGCCACTGTGACCTCTGCGAGTTGGTCTCTTGAGGTTCCACCCAGCTCTCAGTGATTTCAGCTGAGCTCTCCGTGGGGGAACCTCACTGCTAGTGCAGACTGGGCCATCTCTTCCACAGAGACCAGGCTGTAGGACTCTGCAAGGTGGGAGGGTCCCAGAGCCCACATGTCTATACTGCAGTTAAACAGCCCCTTAGCCTGAGTCCTTTGAATCCAACTCCGCTGGCATGGGCCAGCTGCAGGTTTTTAATAGGGTATGTCTACAGTGCAAAGTCTCCAAGGGTCAGGGTTTAGGTCACACCCCTCTCCTCAGCATTTCCTATTGGCTACTTTAGGCAGCTCCCTTCCCAGCTTATTGGGATCCACAAAAGCCATTCTCAAATATCTAATTTTCCCTGGGCATTGGATAGGGAGCCTTTGTGCTAACCCAGGGCTGTGGATTCCCTCTGGCAGCAGGGCAACTAAAGTTGATGTTGCAATGCTGAGCCCAGTCCCCTTTGTGGATTCAGCCCCTAGGCACTTTTGAAAGTTTTTTACCCTTTTGTCAATATGAAAACCTGGATGTTTCAAAACATGGCAGAAGTAAGGGTCTCCTTCTGCCAAGTGCTAAATGCCCTCAATCCAGTGACTTGAGAGGGTGAATTGAGGGTAAGTAGCATATTGGAGGATCAGAATTTAAATTAACTATTGCATACATATGGTGCATGGAATATTGTATCACAAATTGGTTGCAAAATATGGATAGCACAAAACAGATAATATAATAGGCAAGGTATAACAAGCCAAACAAACTATTACATAAAATAATAGACTCTTAGACCCTATTACTATATAAGGAAGTAATGAAATCTTTGGGTATTTCTTCAGACTAGTTTTCCTAAACCTATGAAACCGGAAATGCTTCAAAGGACCAAGGAACAATACAAATATTCTTTTTTCTCTTGTATGTTTAACCAACACACACATTAGTAAGCTGTTGCCAAATTTGATTGTATATATTTTGCCTTTTAAAGAGAATCTAATATAAACAATCTTTTTCAAACCTGGCAATTCCTTAAAGTATATTATATCACTGATCAGTATTTGAAGTTTTTTTGTGGTCTTTCACAGACCAAGAATTAGGCTTTGTGTTAGCATGCCTCTGAAGAGCTATATTTGACCCTTGAACTCTGTTTCATAGTTGGTTGCCATCACTGTACAACAGTTTGCAAATCTTTGACACAACACAAAATTGATGCTATTGACCATGTTCGTACAGAAAGGCAGGAGTTGTGCATGACCAGATTTTTCTGACAGCAGACTAGCCCTGCCCTGGCACCAATATGGAGGAGTACATCTCTTGGATGTAGTTTTTGTATATAATTTCCTGTGGCTTTTAAAAAAGCAAACTGAAAAAACAGAAATTTCTTCATGTGGCATCATATTGATATCCACATGGCTTATCAAGAGGGTTGAAACCATTAGATCCATCACACAGACCTTTACTACTTGAGCTAACAGACTAACTGATACCAATAGTGGGTTGTCATGCTCTGTGGACCAACACTAGAAGTGACACTTTGGCCAGTAGGTTTCACAGATATCACTGAGAGCAGATGAATGGTAAGATTGAGACATGTTGGGTTCCAGTCCAGACTTGGGAGGGACGTGTGCTGTAGTGGGCACAGGTTCTTCTGCGCACTCTTCCCCTCCCACCCCCCTGCACCATGACCCCTTCTGCCCCATCCCCTCCAACCTGTCCCAATCCTGTCTCTTCCCCACCTGCAGCTCCTCCTCCCAGTTCCATTCTCCTCTCCTAGACAGTCCCAACTTCCTTGCCCAGCCAGTCCTAGCCTCTTTAGGTCTCCTTGTCCCAGCCATTCCCACTTCCCCAGGCTCCTTGCCCCCCGGTCTCTTTGTTGAGGCAGTCCCAGCTTCCCTTGTCTCAGCTCCTAGTCTGAACCATCTTTCTCCCTTCCCTTGAGTCACCCCTCAGTGCACATTGCACATCCCCACTGGGTCCTAGTCCCCCTCCCCAGGGTTCCTGTACAATCTCAGTGGCCCAACAGGCTCCTTGTCTCAGTCTCTTTGCCCAGCCAATCCCAGTTCTCCCCTTGCACTGAGGCTCCTTGTCAGGTCTGTCTCCCGCCCCTTCTCCCCACTCCATTGTTTCCTAGTCCCAGTTTCCCCTCATCCGCTAAGCCAGCCTCCAGTCCCACCTCTAGCTCCTTGTCCCAGTCTACTGCCCCCACCAGCCGCAGGTCTGCCACGTCTTGTTCTTTGCATTTGAATTAAGCAGCTTACTCCTTCATACTGCCTGAGACCAGCTGGGAGTGTGTTGAGAGCACAGGAGAGAGTATCCCTGCTCTGGTGACCAGTCCAGAGCTGCAGTTGTGCCTCAAGTCCCATTCAGCCCTGGGCTGAGCATGCTGGTTGCAGATGGAATACTTGGGGAATCTAGCTGCAAA
Source organism: Eretmochelys imbricata (assembly GCF_965152235.1). Taxonomy (NCBI): domain Eukaryota; kingdom Metazoa; phylum Chordata; order Testudines; family Cheloniidae; genus Eretmochelys; species Eretmochelys imbricata. Next base: position 93,299,207 of record NC_135575.1, read on the forward strand.
GCTCCAGCAAGTCTCCACTGAGCACATGCAAACTTCAGTTTTTCAAAGGCTTCTAGTTTGGGCGGCACCCCCTTGCCAAATTTCAAGTCCCTTTGCCAAAGTATTGGGGTGCTAGAGGTTTCTCAGAAGTTTGCCAGAATTTTTTAATATGGGCAACACTGTGTATTGTCCTCTAGCCATTTTCTGGGAAACAGCTTAGCTGTTTTGTGTGATATCCTCCAAAAAAATTCAGCCTGAGACAGACACTCAGCATGGAGAATTTCACTGCAAACAGTTGAAATTTGGCAAATTTACAGGCAACTGAAAACAGGGTCTTATAATTGGAAGTGCTGGGCAACCTTAATACTAAGGCAGGGCTGGTAGGTGATGCTATACATATACACAGTGAACTAAAAGAACATTTATATTTCCCAAAGCAGTGTTCAACAAAGTAAAATGGTTTGTAGCAAACTCTTATCTGTAGAACTGTATATGCTGTTGTAATATTATTTAGTGGGGGTAGCATTTTCACAGGTTTTATTACTACCACAAAGCGTTTTGTTTATAACTATTAATGAAAAAAGGGATGTTGATCAGTAAACTACAAAGTAAGTGTTAAGATGAACTCCCTGTTACAGTGTGGTGTTGTCTTAAGCTTATGAGAATAATGGCACTGCATTCACTTTAATAGTGGTAACAGTGAGTAATTTTGAGTGTGTGTATATATTTATCTGAGTTCTGAGGGTCCAGTAGTGTACAACTTCTGCTCACCTCTGCATGTAGCCTCTAACTTTTTAGGTCCCAAGCTGTTACTTGTAATACCTCCTGGATTTGAAACTGTCTTTTTCAGTCCAAAATGAAAATATTTGTTTTCTGGTTTGAAGGCTAGACAGACATATTAGTCAATTTTTCAAGCAAAATTTCATGAGTCATGGTAACATGCTTTACTAAAGTCTAGATATAAGTTGTCTACTCTATTCATTTTGTCCAATGATTTTGCAATTCAGTCAACAGAATGTTTGTTTCGTTTAGTGGCTATTGTGTATCACTTGCATGAAAGAGCAGTTCCTATTTTGCTTCAAATAGGGAAGCACATATCTAACCTGTAGCGTTAATGGCAAAAAGACTTGGATTGTAAACAACTAAATAGCTCTTCTTTAGGTAGCAGGACATGATATATATAAAACAGTTTCCCCCTTAAACCTTAACATATTAAGCATGGTGGGGGAGGGGCAGGGAAACTGATCTCTTTCCCATTTTCTGGAAGCACAGCTGCATTAATATTGTGTGTGTGTGTGTGTTCTCTCAGGCTGTATCGGTCACATTGTGTAACGTGTCAAATAACAAGGTGACATGACTGGCACAGCATGACTGGATGCTCAGGGAAAGCCTCAGAGCTGAAATGTCACCTCTAATTCATTTATGGGTGTTCTAGCCTGTATTTTGTTTACCCTTGCCATTCTCTATAACTAGTTTGCTAGATCACACAAATGTTCCAACGCTACTATGACACTTCTTTCTTTGGCTGTCCACAATGTAGTATGACTCTCCTGAATCGGGAAGTCCAGGAGGAAAAATAGGTTCTGACACTGTTTTTCATTTCATACAGTGTAGCACAACTTGTTTTAACATCTGGTAACTTTAACTACTGAAAAAGAAGGGTCAGTTGTTGCCTTCTAAGTATGGCTTAAAAATTTGTGTGCACATCCGTGTGTGCACGCGTGTTTTGTACAAAAATCTGTCCTGCTGGCTGTGTTTGACTTCAGTGGTTTAGGGACAAAGCCTGCCTGGCTCTTCAGGGGTTGTGAAGTGGGTTGTTGCCAACTCTTGCAATTTTATCACAGGTCTTGTGATATTCATTGTGTTCCTTAAAGCTCCAGCTCCTGGAATCATGTGATCACGTGAAACTCATTCTTTTATTATTTTTTTTTCCAGTGCAAGTTCTGGCCTTTCATGGTTGTGGGGAAAAAAGGTTGAAAATCTGTTCCCTAAAGAGTCAAAATCAGAAGGCAAATAAAAACTCAGTTTGTTTTTTAAGTATCATGATTTTAGAGGTCTGACTCATGGTCTTTGAATGCCGGGGGCTGGTAAAACATGGGGCTCCTCTCCTTCCCCTCGCAGATGGGGTAAGGACATGCACAGTACCAGTGAGCATAGGGACTTTTCTCCTCAGTTCTTCCCTACCCGCAGGACAGTCCATAAAACTGAATAGGCATGGTGAGGGAAGGAAGCTGCATCCCTTGAATGGAGTGCTGAAGTGCACAGATGGAATCTGCACTGGGAACTCTCTGTGGCAGGACCGAGTGTAATGGTTTTGCACCACTCCTTGCTATGGGCTGTGCCCACAAGGCATACATGAGCCCTTAATATTTAAAAATCTGTTTACTCTTCCATACAGTACAGTGCCCAAAGATTTATTGCAAAAAGAAACCACAGTCTGTGCTTGCGGGTGCATTCTCCAGGCACTGAAGAATTATTGATCCATGGCCTTTTTGTAAATGAATCCTGTGTGTGACCCAGGAATTGTAGGTCTCTTGTGTGTGTCGAAGCCTTGTTTCTGTCTGTCAGTGTTACAATAACACTCTTTTCCTTGTCTGTATCAAAAGACCAATCCAATGAGCCAAAGCACTTTTGCTTCCTTACAGGGCAACAAATCATCTCCATTCCAAATGGAAAAAGACAAATATTAAACAGGAACATACATTCAGCTCCTGAAAGAGCTATGGCAACAAGCCCAAGATTAAAGACATAATAGGCTGCAGGTTTGATAAACCTGCCAACAGCCCTCCTGAACAGGAAGAAAATACTTAGAGATGCCAAAAGTACTAAAAGGTACAGTCCTGGCCCTTTAAAATGTCACCTGCTTTGCAGGGGGAGCTTCTGAAAATCCGTGAGTTCCTGTGAAAAAGGCACCTTTCCCGCGGGGCAGATGGCATTTCAAAGAGTCAAGATTATCAGAGCAGGAAATGGAAGTCTAGAAATCTGAGTTCTCTTCCCAACTCTGCCATTGACTTTGTTTTCTCTTGGTCAAATCACTTACCCTCCCTGTCCTTAGTCACATCATCTGTAAAATGGGGGTAAAACCCACATTTGTAAGGTGCATTGAGATCCTCACATACTAATTCTGAACTTTGTAATAAGCACAGAGAGTACTTATTTTCAGCACTGAACATGGGCCAAGATTTGGCCTGAGATTTCTATAATTGAAGGACAGCAAAGAAAAACATTTTCTTAACCTTTTTAAAAAAAGGTTGTTTTATTTTGTGCATTTGAAAACACTCTGAAATGCTGATTCCATTGACGTTAATGGGAGCTTTGAATTTTTCAGGTGCTCCAGGATTTATTTGTGTGTGTGTGTGGGGGGGGGGGGTCAGTATTATTGTTTTCCCAAATAGTCACTCTGTTAGTAAGTTTCCCTTACTCATGTATGTCTTTCACACAGCAACAGAGGAGAGAGATTCTTTTTTTAAAAAAATAGGAAGATGTGATTTGTACAACCACAAAACTTGGCAGGGAACTCAGAACCAAGTATACTACCTGAAACTACTCAACTCCGTTTTTTTTACATATTGATTTTTCAGGTTAATCTGTGTCCCTTAAGTTTTCAGAATTTTTGCTACTTGAAATATATCTTTGCAGAGGTAATTTACGATTTTTTTATATATATATCATTGCTGGTAAATACAAACATATGCCAGTACAGAGGTGTGGATAATATCTGTGGACTGAAATACTTCTATTCTTAGTTCATACACTTAACGGTGTTGCCAGACTTCAGATTTTTGAGTCACTGCAGGTAACCAGTCACCAGCTAATGCAACAGGAGCTCTTAAATCTAATCTGCCTGTTTGTGATGGGTTGGACTCCCCCCACACTACCCCAGGTGGGCCCAATCTGCTAATTAGGCTGCAAGCAGGGGAGATTTAGAATGGAAGCAGCTAATTAAGGACAGCCTCACCTGTGCAGGAACAGGTAGTTGGCTGCAGAGAGGGTGGCAGTGGTGGTGGCTGCTGCAGGGAAGTAGGTTGTAGCCACTTCCTGAGTGGAGGGAGTTGGAGGCTGGCAAACTCAGAGAGGAAAAGCTAGATATGTAGGAAGAAGCCCAGGGAAACAGCAAGAGGTTGGACTGTGCAGGGACTCTGACTGCTTGTTGTAGGGTCCCTGGGCCAGAACCCAAGGTAGAGAATGGGCTTGTGTTCCCCTACCAGCCACTGGGAAGTGGCAAGGGAATTAGAGGCACCAGCCAGTCTGGGAAGACTTCTGAATTTCTCAGAAGGGGAGGACTTTAGTGTCCTGGCCCGGAGGGCCAACCCACGGAGAGGAAGCTGCAGACCCAGCATGAGTGGGGCAGCAGAGTGAGACCAGATGGGAGAAGCCAGCACCAGAGGGAGAGTGCAAGCTGGCAGAACTAATCCCCAGGGTGGCTAGCAGGAGGTGCTACTCATGGTGAGTGGACCCTGTGATACTGTTGCATTGTATCTGTTTGAGGGTAGCTGTAGTGGCACATAAAGAGAATACTTTTAATCCCACTGAAGGAATGCAACTAAAACTACTATTTTGCAGTAAAATTCTTCTTAAAATAGCTATATTACAGGGATCCTGTCTGAAGGCTTAAGTTTCCATTTTAAGATTCTAACACAATAGTATGTTGGTAGGTTTCTCCAACATAATAGTACATCCATTACTTTGGATACTTAATGTTAGCACAGTATAAGGAAAAACATTAACTTATTACAGTGCACCCTATTATGTGACCTATTGAGACCAACAAAAATAGGTTACTTAATAGAGGTGGTCATGTTACACACACACACACACACACACACACACACACACACACACACACACACACACACACACACACACACACACACACACACACACACACAAAAAGGTCAGAACTATACTTGGTGGGCCAGATCCAGGCCTACCATACAGGTCTTTGTGCCACTGTGCTGGCACAACCAAACTATAAATCTCACCTAATTGGGGAGCTGAGCTGATTTCCCCGTTGGGAAAATTTCTAAGTGGTATAGAGCTAATGTAGCTGACTCAATGCTGCCCCTAGATTCTCAATGTTGGTGACCAGAGTAGCCCCCAGCTTCCCCAGGGATTGGTGGGGAAGTAAACATGGTTTATAGCCAACTTTTATCATGCTGTTAGGGGGCTTATTCCTTCACCCACTTACTTCCCTGGTCCTCCTCGCATGAACAGAGAGCAACAATACCCGAAGTCCAAAGGTGCAAACAATTTGATGTTTATTGGGGTGAACTTCCAGCAAGCATCATTCCAGTTTCCTTCCTTAGTGTCCCCCTTCCCAGCTCTGACACCCCAGAGCCTTACACCTGTGTCCCTGTTCCCATTCCTGCCCTTAGTCAAACATGATTCCAATTTCCTTACCCCCATTCCCTGCTCCCATCTCCCCCACCCACACACCCACCCCCTCACTTCCTGATTGACTGCAGACTATATAGTAAAACTTGAGTTCTGCTTAGCTATACCTTAACCAATCATTTTCCTGAAACTTAACTAACCAATCCTAACGTATTGTAACATGATTATGTAACCAATTATATCCCACCACCTTAATTAGTTTACACCCAGCAAAATTAATTATACAGCAGACAGGAACAATCACAGAACCAGACAGAGATTATACTGATAAACAATAGCAAAGTGGGAACTATAATGACAAAACAATACAGAAGTGAGGATTTCACATCCCAGCTATTGATAAGTGAGTTCTTGCCAGACAGGATGCTATCAAACTAAGTTTCCTTTTACATTTTCTAGGCACTTCCCTTTCTCTGGAGGTGATAGGCACTATCAGGACAGGATTGTATTCCTAACAGCCCAATAGCACCTTATTTCAGTGTGACTCGTTTGGAATGTGAGGAGGTGACCGGTCGCTTCCCAGCTTATGGCTGCCTCTGCTGCTTAGCCAAAGGCCTTAGCCTAAGAACAGGGCCTCAGACTGTCACAGTAAGAGAAGGACCTTACACCGGCAGACAGTGATTTTGATTCTTTCTTTTATGCCTCTAGAACTAGCCAAGTGATAAGAATACATCTAAATTCTTCGAGTACAGGCCTTTACCGACAGGCCTGAATATCTATATCCTAACACTTTGCGTCCTCTGCTAAGTAGAACTTGGCCGGGCCCAAGGATTGGGGCCAATGTGGCTGGGGATTTTGGTGGCGAGGTCTCTTCAGCCAAGAAGGCAAGTCACAAGGCAGTTCTCGTTAAGTTTCACTTTATTGCTCACAGACTGATCTGAAGGCACCACAGATTCTCCTGTTAAATGTTTGTGAGACACATCATCATTGCAAAATACCATCTGCATTTTCCATTCCCCGGGGAGGAGAGCGTGAGTGGAAACCATCATCTGAATTATTTCACTGATTTTAAGAGCGCCTTAAAATGATTTTGGAAGAATCTGCAGCTTTGACCGGATTTGTCCTATCTTTCAAGAAGTGAGGGTTTTTTAATTAAATTTAATAAACCAGTAATTTGAGATCGGAGTGAAATATTCCAATCGAGCTATTCATAAAGGGGAATACTGCATCAGAGATTTCTACTGATTGCTCTCCATCTTCAGGAGTTACTCAGCACCTTGCAGGATCAAACATTCCCCAGGACCATCTGCCTGACTTCCTGCTGAAAACGTAATGAAACTGTATACTGTCTCACCCACTTTTCTAGGAAGTGGGAAGTAGCAATGCCTGGGGTAGGCATAAATCTTTCCACCTGAGGTATTACTACTCCCATTATTAATTATTTTATCATCTCAAGCTATATTAGGCTGCCCATGAACTCTTGCTCTAGTTAGGAGCAAAATCTTTGTCATTTCAGTAGTCAAAAGATGCTGAGTTTAACCTTTAATTTTGGCTGTGGGGTGATGATATTCAAGCGACAGAGAGTAGCCTCCATGCTGATGTGCTCTAGTTAGTTAAAGAAATGCTCAGTGTTTGATGCTGCTGCTACTTGCGCCAGGCACACACATGATGTTCTTATGGTGAAATACACTTGTATGACCCTGAAGGAGTCAGCCTGCATAACACAGCTATGCCCACAGCCTGCCCACGAGGTCTTGCAGTAAAACCTTCTTGCTACTATACTTCACACAGACATAAGTTCCTGCTTTAAACCTTCAGGGGACCGAAGTGACTTCTGGGGAGAGGAGGAACTCCAGTAATCTAGCAAAAGGAAAAAATAAAATGGCATCATTCTCTAACATTGGCATGATTAGGTCATAAGGTCAGTCGGTGACTTGAACTGCACATCCATGCAGGAGAGTGGGGTGGGAGGAGGTATTTTTTTCATGCTTTGTGTGTATATAAAAAGATCTTCTACACTTTCCACAGTATGCATCCGATGAAGTGAGCTGTAGCTCATGAAAGCTTATGCTCAAATAAATTGGCTAGTCTGTAAGGTGCCACAAGTACTCCTTTTCTTTTTGCGAATACAGACTAACACGGCTGTTACTCTGAAACCTGAGAGAGTAAGGAAACCTACCCTCCCACTCTTCCCCTCCACCCCCTCACTGAGGGATACTGGGACTTTGGGTCAAGCTTGTCAGGACTGACAGGATGTTGTGTGCCTCCTACTCCCTCCCTGGATCAAGTGGGTCGGGAGTGGGCAGAGCACTGGCTTTGCTCCACCTCTCCCCTCCTTCACATTGCATTGGCCAGCACAGCTGAGTCCATGTGTAGGGAGTAGTTATTTGCTACAGATATAATCCAGCAACAAATACTATTCCCCTGCCCTGTGTCTGAGGCAAAATGCCTCCCTGGGTTACTCCTGGAATCATGCTGTTTGAGTCTTTCCTTGCCTAACAGTACAATCAAACGGGGTAAAGGGTGTGGGGAGAAAGCACTGCAATTTGACTTGAGTTCTAGGCTCAATTGCCATTGAGCTGCTGTCCAGCTTTGGCAAGTCACTTGAACCTTTTTCACCTTAGTTTCCTCATCTGTAAAATAGGGATGATAATGTCCACTTTTATAGAAGCAGTTTGAGGTCTCTGAATGAAAAACGCTATTAATGAGTGCAAAGCATTATTATTAAATGTACACAGGCAGTTCTATTCTATATGTGCAGAATATACAGCTGCATGCACAATTGCTTGTTTTACATTCACTCCTGCATTTTACATGTATAGTTTATGATCCCCTTTATATATACTCCCAAAATAGCAAAATAGAAGCTTGAGAGTTCAAATATTTGCCAAAAAGCACAATTTGAATTGTATTGATTGTCATATTTGACATTCAAATTAACACTGTATTGGCTAATTAAATCAGTCAGGGCACTGACACAACATTGTGTAACATACACTGGTAACCAATACCGTGCAAATCTTGACTCTAGCTTGTGAACAGTTTGTGAATATTCTAATCATATAGAGTAGTGAATTGCCTGAAGAAATAAGCAAACAATTTTTAATAACGAATAATTTAAAGAATTTCACCATCCGAATGAAAATATTTCTCTAACAGAAAAGGAGAAAATTGACAAGTAATTCTTTATGAATTATTTACTCACCCTATTTTTAGAAATAATGCAAAAGGTAAAAGGTATTTCTTATATGGGTGAATCTTGCCCTTTTTGCACATGGCATACCTCTTCAGCTCACCTTTATTGAATTACTCAGATAGGTTGAGTGATGCAATATATGGGCCATGGTTTCAGCTGTGCTCCAGTTTCTTCTGTGAAGTTAAGTGACATTAATTGCTATCTGCTAGTGAAGATCGAAGCCACTGCAAGACAAGGGAGTGTACACTGGATCTGACGGAACGTGAAGGAATGACACTGTACGCACAGACTATTTTTTGTCAATGCTTTGGCGTGTCACTTGCTAGAGAATGTTTTAGAATATATGACATTTGCATTTGTCATCCACACCATGAGAGACTATTTGTTAGGGATGCCCAATGCTAATAAAGGGAGAAAAACATAAGGGAAGAAGGCATCTCTCAGTGCACCCAGAAGAATTGTTGTCTCAGCAGACAAGATGAAAATAAGTGTTTTCCATGTTTAAATCAGATGCATCCTGTAAAGGACTGCTCACTTAGGCTTGTACGTGTACCAATGTACTGTAAAAAGAAAAGGAGTACTTGTGGCACCTTAGAGACTAACCAATTTATTTGAGCATGAGCTTTCGTGAGCTACAGCTCACTTCATCGGATGCATACCGTGGAAACTGCAGCAGACTTTATATACACACAGAGAATATGAAACAATACCTCCTCCCACCCCACTGTTCTGCTGGTAATAGCTTATCTAAAGTGATCATCAAGTTGGGCCATTTCCAGCACAAATCCAGGTTTTCTCACCCTCCACCCCCCCACACAAATTCACTCTCCTTCTGGTGATAGCCCATCCAAAGTGACAACTCTCTACACAATGTGCATGATAATCAAGTTGGGCCATTTCCTGCACAAATCCAGGTTCTCTCACCCCCCCACCCCCATACACACACAAACTCACTCTCCTGCTGGTAATAGCTCATCCAAACTGACCACTCTCCAAGTTTAAATCCAAGTTAAACCAGAACATCTGCGGGGGGGCGGGGTAGGAAAAAACAAGGGGAAATAGGCTACCTTGCATAATGACTTAGCCACTCCCAGTCTCTATTTAAGCCTAAATTAATAGTATCCAATTTGCAAATGAATTCCAATTCAGCAGTTTCTCGCTGGAGTCTGGATTTGAAGTTTTTTTGTTTTAAGATAGCGACCTTCATGTCTGTGATTGCGTGACCAGAGAGATTGAAGTGTTCTCCGACTGGTTTATGAATGTTATAATTCTTGACATCTGATTTGTGTCCATTTATTCTTTTACGTAGAGACTGTCCAGTTTGACCAATGTACATGGCAGAGGGGCATTGCTGGCACATGATGGCATATATCACATTGGTGGATGTGCAGGTGAACGAGCCTCTGATAGTGTGGCTGATGTTATTAGGCCCTGTGATGGTGTCCCCTGAATAGATATGTGGGCACAGTTGGCAACGGGCTTTGTTGCAAGGATAAGTTCCTGGGTTAGTGGTTCTGTTGTGTGGTATGTGGTTGTTGGTGAGTATTTGCTTGAGGTTGGGGGGCTGTCTGTAGGCAAGGACTGGCCTGTCTCCCAAGATTTGTGAGAGTGTTGGGTCATCCTTTAGGATAGGTTGTAGATCCTTAATAATGCGTTGGAGGGGTTTTAGTTGGGGGCTGAAGGTGACGGCTAGTGGCGTTCTGTAGAAGCCCTCTACACCAACATTCCACACAAAGATGGACTACAAGCCGTCAAGAACACTATCCCCGATAATGTCACGGCTAACCTGGTGGCTGAACTTTGTGACTTTATCCTTACCCATAACTATTTTACATTTGGGGACAATGTATACCTTCAGATCAGCGGCACTGCTATGGGTACCCACATGGTCCCACAGTATGCCAACATGTTTATGGCTGATTTAGAACAATGCTTCCTCAGCTCTCGTCCCCTAAGGCCCCTACTCTACTTGCGCTATATTGATCACTTTAGATAAGCTATTACCAGCAGGACAGTGGGGTGGGAGGAGGTATTGTTTCGTATTCTCTGTGTGTATATAAAGTCTGCTGCAGTTTCCACGGTATGCATCCGATGAAGTGAGCTGTAGCTCACGAAAGCTTATGCTCAAATAAATTGGTTAGTCTCTAAGGTGCCACAAGTACTCCTTTTCTTTTTGCGAATACAGACTAACACGGCTGTTACTCTGAAAATGTACTGTAAGAAATCCTTTACAACTCCTACAACCTGACTTGCTCATCAAAATACTAAAATTGAAGTCCTGCCCTGACTGTGTTGGTAAAGTATACTTGTAAGATGCACTAGGGCCCTTCAGGACTCCTGTGAGGCTTTGAGGGGTTCTGTCACTGCCTGCCCTGAAACCTTGGGTGCCTATAGGCTGTGCAGCTTTGGCTCAGAGCCCTGACACCAGCAGCCTGCTCACAGCATAATAGTCTCACCTGCCTTCTGCCAGCCCAGTTACTACTTGCAGAGCGACCCCCAACAACCCTTCCAGTGGTCCAGTCCCTCTTACAGGACACTCACAGAAGTAACACCAAGTTCGCTGCCTCCTAAGAGCCAGTACACACAACAGCTTGTTAGCTCAGCTGGCATGATACACTCCACTCTAATACACAGCTCTGAGATGGTTTGTAGTGAAACTAAACAAGCTTATTAAAAAAAGAACATAGACTTAAGTGATTTCAAGCAAGGATGAAAGAGGTATGGAAGGGCTACAAACAAACGGAAAACAACATGCTTGCTAGTATCTCAAACTTTTTTCTAATAAAAGAGAGCTTTGCCTGACATAGTTTTCGTACTCACAGCAAGTTGTCAGCATTCTCTAGCCTGTTGTAGCGGGAGGAGCCATCGTTTATGGGTACAAAGTGCTGTCATCTTTGTTTTTCTCAGGCGATAGATGCCCCAAAGACTTCCGGCAGTTCCTTTTTTATCCCCAGAATTTATCTTTTGTCTTCCAAGTCACAAAGCCCTCCTAGGGGCTCAGCTTTCTGTGTCCACCAGGGATCTAACACCAAGCTAGTTTTGCCCTATCCTGTGATTTACAGTGCAAATTATATTCCGGGAATTGCCGATGCAAATGAGTAGTCCATTGTCCCTCACTCTTGTCACACCTGGCTCAATCTGCAATTGAGCCAAAGAGGTGTTTGCCTTTCTCCTTTTTCTGGACAAAAACATTGTGTTTTGCCTCCTTGGTCTGTTTACATGCTCCAAAACACGATATCGGCGAATATGCATAATCTCACATACAGCTTTGTTACATTCATTTTGCAGTGATATTAATGACCAGCGTGTTCTTAGTTTTCAAATTTATATATTTCAAAGACACCTTTTAAATGAACATCATGACAATAATGCATGAGGTGTTTTGAGCTGGTCAGGCCAGCTGAGACTTTTTACATACAAGGGAGCCGCTTGCTGTCTGGCATTGGAGGTGTTCTTACGGTCACAACTCCTCACTGTTGCTGGATACTTTATAGCTATTGTTACTAAAAACACACTCTCTCATCTGTGGCTGGCTAGGATGGAGTGCAGCTTTTTATCAGTCAGATGCTGACTTGGCCACTGTGGTCCATATTGCCAAGTCCTCCAGGCTAGATTATAGCAACTCCTTATACTGAGGAATGAGCCCTCAACTTCAGCTTGTTCAGAATGCAGCATTTGGCCTCTAGCAATCCTGGTTGTTGAGAACACATCACCATAGATCTCTGCTTATTACACTGGCTCCTCATAGAATATCAGGTCACATTGGTCTTGGTATTAAAGTGGTGTAAGGAATTGGCCCAACCTACCACCCAGAACAGTCCTTTCTCCACAATCCAGTTGGAACAGCTTTCTTCCTCAGGAACCATGAAACAGTTAACCTGGACTTGGGGGGTGGTGAGCGGGGGATAAAGCTTTCTCAACAGCTGTAGTATGCCCGCAGGAATCATGAGTCGTAGAAGCATGCTGGCTCAGTGTGGGGGAGGAAGGATTGAAGCTAGACCGGATCCTTTTTTAATATACAAGATAGTGCTTTCTACTTAAAGGGACACACAAGAGTTCAGGTTTTAGTATCTGCAGTTCTTAGTTAAATATTAACACATTAATGAATAAGATTAATAAAAACTAAAGCTAAGTAGTATTAGGAGCTCTGGTCCTTACTTGGCCTAACCCAAGTCCTGATTTGCCTCAGCCCTGGACACCAGTTTTATGATCCCCTTACCTTGGTTCCAACTTCCTTTTGGCTTCAGCCAATCAGATTCATCCATCAAACCAATAACACAATGTGCTTTTTTTCTCTCCAACAGCCACGAGGAAACTGGGGGTTATCTGCACCCAAAAAGAGAGAAGAAAGTGTGGGGAGGGAGGGGGAGAGGAGGGGGAAAAATGTAAGTTGACAGTTGCACTTTCCCTCTGGGAGACTGAATTTCTGCTTCCACGTGGGCTCTGTGAGACTGACAGTCAACTGCACTCCCAGGCCCACTCATGAGTCCAAAATGTCAATTCCTAGCCCATAGGAACTGCCGGTCTCTCCTAAGACTCTGAACTTAGAGGGGACCCAAAACGTTGGTGAACAGTTCCCCTAACTTGAGAGTGTTGAGACTTGTATTTCTGTGGTTGCAGTGGCAGGACAATGGAGGAGGTCAGCTTTCTAGTGCTTATCCTCTTCCTCAGATCTCCATATTAAGCTCCATTAAAGGGGGTTGAGATGATTAACGTTGTCCCATCACAGTTGGATACAATGGAACACGATTCATGTTTTGTCCTTGAATCCACTGAGCAGTTAGAGGCTGCTGAATAAAGTATAGGAAAGCTCTCCTTTACTGTACTTTCAGTTCATGTTAAAGTGTAAAGTACTAGAGGCTAATACACATTCATATCTTTCTGAATTTGAGGATGATAAATTAGTTACCCTTCAGCCAACACATCCAGTCTATTGACTAGAACATCTAATGTGAGCATTTTAATAGGATACTTAAATCAGCATTTACATGTCTAAGTGCAGACATCAGTATTCATTTTTGGACACAAAGTCACACTACACTGAAAATTGAACTCTGAGTATGCAGTAACAGACTCAGATAATCATAGCAGGGCTCTGAATGTTCCTCTGACGTTTCCCTAGATTGTGTTCTATTAATGTTGGCTGGGTTTGACAGGAAAACTTTGGCATTCATTTGCTTGTTTTTTCTGTAACGTCTATGACCATTTTGTTTCAAGCTCAGATACTTTGTGTGTGTGATTTTTTTGTTTTGTTTTTCAAATATGTATTTTTTTTTGAATGTGGAAAGAGTGCTTAAAAATCTTTTATGGTCTATTATGACCATTCCAGCTGAAACTACATACTTGTAAATATATATAAAAGCTACCAATGTTGGTAACTGGTTTTTAATCAGCTTTATTTATTATAGACAGTGCTATTCATTTGCAAGATAAAAAAATATAAAGCAGCAGAGTGCTGCCAAATTTTTAATGGAAACCAATATTTATTTTATAAACTTATGTGTAATAATGATCAATACATATTTGTTTTCCTACCTACATACATAGTGGATTTTTAAAACAAAAATCCAGATCTACAAAAGTATTCATTTATGCTAGAAAAACAAACCAGGTTAGATGTAGTAATCCTCCAAAAAGTACCCCCTCTTCTCTGTTTTGAAGGTGGTTTCATAATTTCTGTATGTAATTAACTTTTCATTCCTTTTTTTTTTTTAAATTGAGGGTCTAATGCTGCCCCTCCTCCCAAAATAGTCCATCTGGTCTCCTCTCCTCTCGATGACTTTTTATAAGGGACGTCTTTGTTAATCTCCCTGCCTGCACTATGTAATTGTTTAAATCAACTCGTCAGTATAACATATTATTGAAATACATTCAGTATATTCGGTAGTGGATTTGAGGGCTCTTGTTTGGCCAAGATAAGAATTGACCTGTACTTTCTCCCATCTCTTCAAACTGAACCAAAATGAGGCCTTTTCTGAACTTGATCTAACTTTGGTTAACCAATTACTTTTTTTTTTTTCAAAAATCTACATGCCTCTTCTCGAGACTCTATACTTAAGAATATAGGATATCCCACTGCAGATCAGACCAATGGTCTGTCAAATCTTTTGTACTGCCTTTGATTCATTTTGCATGAGCAGTGTGACCAGTCGTTAATAGAACTGTTAATCCAGTAGGTTTTGATACTTAGAGAAGAAACTGGCCACCAAGAAGGCAAAAGGCACAGCAGAATAACTGGTCAGTACCACTCACAGCAGTGGAACTAATTTTTGGAATGGCCTGTGAGAGTACTGGAAAAATTCAGCATGGGAGTATCTGTGTGAATCTTCAAATAGTAAGGCCTGTGTAGAAGAAGTTATAATATTTCATGCTGCACTGAGCACCCTGTGGTACTCCCAAAATTTGTAAGGTATAAGTCTCACCTAGTAAGAGATCCCCCAAAAGCCAAAGTTTCTGAGTTCAAGAGAATGAAAAATTTCCTCTTGCTGTTCTGCCAGCGCATATTCTGCCTGAGTCCCGCTTGTCCCCATGCACACAATATCTACTTATTCTCAGTGCTTTCTACATCCATGGGAGATCTCTGCAGGATGCATTCAACATGGTGGTTTGCGAACCCTTTACAACATGCCTGAAACTCAGCCCAAATTGGAAAGCCCGGGTAGAGTTTCATACAGATGCCCTTATCCCTCAAATCCGGGGTCAGGGTTTACGGTTTCAATCAATAACTGTGTGAAACTTGGAGGTTTAGACTGATTGCTTTGAGGTTTTTTGGAACATGGAACTTGTATGGTAGGTATCTATGAAAACGGAAACAAAACAGCTTGCTTAAACTTCTGAACTTTGTACAACTGTAACCAGATCTGTACAATCACTCGGTGGGAGATAGGCCTACAGATGATGATCTATCTTTATCTTCCAGCTTTGTTGCATTTGAGAGAACATAGCACAGTTTCTCTGCTTGGCATCAGCACTGCCATCATTACCCCTCGCTAAGCAGAAACTCCAGCAGGAACACATACTAGAACAATAGCTATGTTCCAAGGTGCACACTTCCTGCAAATGTACGTAGCTGAGAACATTAAAAATCAGCTGGAATTCTTGGTTTATGTCTGGATCACCTTAGTGGGTCTTGCAAAAATCTTCTTCATTCTAGAGTGTGATAGCAAGGGAACAGAAAAAGTTGGGGTTTGCTCACATCTGCTTCAACAGTCAGCTTTCTTAACAGCAGGAAGTGACCACGTTAGGTTCAGTACACAAGAGTGGCAGGTACACTAGCTTTAATCATTGAATATATGTTCATGAGACTCTTGTCCTTATCCAGCAAAATCAAACAATACCCAGTGCCAAAGACCATTCAGGGTATAGAATTCCATTCAGTTTGTAGCAACTCTGATTGATGTCATGATCAGAAAATAGCAATTGCAGTATAAACCAATTAAAAAGACATGTTGGAGGATGCCACCCTGACATATATTAGCTGTTTTGAGGAATCTCTATTTCATATCCTGAAACACTTTGTTTGCCTCCAAATGAATTGGCGCTGCCATGTTTAGGGGTCCCACTCTCCCAAATTTTGGGATTAGGGGCAAGTGAACAGAATAAAGGAAAGTCTAGACCTCATCCAGGATTCTTTCTTTCCTATTGATCACTGATGATGAGAGGGGGGGAAAATACTGTAGTGGTAAGTGGCACAAAAGCATGGATGGATAGAGAAGCTGCTAGCCCTGCAGTGAATAAGCCACATGCAGTGGATTCTCACTGAGTGGTATGTTTCCAGGAGTGGCAGCTCCCAGTTGAAAATACAGACCTAGGAAAAAGATGATTTGCAGGCAGCATTTAACTGAAACATTAAGCAGAGAAACTGATGATTCTATGCTGCAAAGATCTTTTCCTAATTGCACTCCTGTAGTTCCAGCAAAATGGTGCCCTTTCTACTGGTACCACACTAACCAAGTTCAGATCTGGACCAAACCTTTTCAAGATTTGTGGATGTTTTAATTCTAGGGGTTTAGACTGAGTTGTTATAAAGATGGCCAGGCGTGTAGTTTGGATCAAATTCTGAACTTCTGCAAAGTTTGGGCTTGTTTAGAGACTAGGTTTTAGTTTGGGACTATTTCCAGCTAGCATATTTTCTGCAGCATTGGCCATTCCTGCAAATTGGCCCACAAACTTTCTGAGAAGAAGTGTTAGTGGGTCTGGAGCCAATGCACTGAAATATCAAAAGAGGGTAAATGTGTGTTGCTGCTATTCAGCTTCCACAATGATAGGCGACAGTATAATAATACTACTACTAGCTTAAAGGAAGTTTCTCAGCACTACTTTTATTCAAAGAAAGCTATTTGTCCTGCACTTGAGGCAATACAGCTGTGCCTACTAAATATCTTGGCTGCTCCTCTCCAGTATCTGTTGTGAAAGACTCCATTTCCACAGGGAATGTGGTCAGAAACAGAAATCTAAAAATGTTGAAAACTCCGTTGTAAAGTTAATGTATTTTCAACTACAAAATATGCTAACACTAAGATTCAGGGAGTGTTCAGTGTTTAAGCTGAATTCCTGCTTGTATAAAGCAATCAGAAAAGTTGGCTAAAATTAGGGCAGAATCCGGACTTTTGGGGAATTCTTTCACATGTAATGGTCTCCAAACCTCTTTAAGTTCACACATCATAGATACGGTATACCGGAAAACCCTTAAGCCCAGATTTTTCAAACTGAATTTCTGAACCTCTGTTTAATTGAGTGTGTGAGAGTTTCAGAGAGAAGGGTATTCTATTTTCCTCCAATTTTATGAAAGTTTTGAGTTTTCCTAAACCTTCATAACATTTAGGCATCTCTGTAATGGAATTTATAGGATAAATTGTCTACTTCACATTGTTCCTTCTTATCCATAGGTCTGTTCTGGCTAAGAACATGAAGCAATGAACAAAGCATGAATCCACAGTAGCTGTGCAGTTGGTAGAGAAGAGATAGTAGGGAAGTAAGCAATTCTATCTGCTGCACATGTGTGGTGCCTGAATAGCTCTTGATCTGTATGGAGATTAGGTCCCAGAAACTAATGAACCAATCACAGTGTGTGTGATGCAATATGGAGTAAAAAGCATGTGCAGCAGTCTATTTTAGAATGTGTATGTGTGTGTGTGTGTGTATATATATATATAAAGCTGATTAATGACCTTTGTATTTTGGATGTGTGGTATGCCCTATACCCACTCGCTTCATGTGAGTCTGCTTACTCTGTGTAGTTTGATTATATGCCAATAAAGAAACCTCAGTGATGAGTTTGGAGTCAAGCTGAGTTTTTGGGACATGAGTGGATAAGGTCTTGGAAGCCATCCCATCATAGGTCTCAGAGGCTACCCCAACTGAATCACGACTGCACCATCCTGGTATAATAACAGTAGTAATTTGTCATGCCAATTGTTTGCCTTACACTGCTTGCCTCGAGAGAGGAATGTGTACTGTGATGGAACAACTGTGGGACCGGTAGTTCCCAAGTGGTGGAAGGAAAGGGCTGGAAAGCTATTACATGGCAACTGTAACCTTCTGCACTCTACTCTTTTTGACCTCTGTTCTCTGGCTTTAACCATGATTTTGGTCTCCCTTCCTCTAAGTAGCCAAAGGGAGAACTTGAGCAAAAGTTACTTAATCAGAATTGAAGAATAAAAATACAGTAACATGTTCATTCAGTGGGTGTTTCCAATGTACTGCGTGAGAAATTAATCTAAACTGCTCTCTGCAAACCTTCTTTTTGGGTACCTATATGTGACGGTGTCTGGCACTGTGTGAACATCTAAGACCGAGCTCTTAAGAGAGAGAACCTCTTTCTTAGGCAACAGGAAATAGAGAGTTCATACTGCCTTTTTATTCCAAAGGGAGTGATCTAGTTAAGGTAGGATGTTCCCCTGCAGGATACTACAGCACTGTAGCCTTTAAAATTTTTTGGCTAAAGTGTTCTCCTTAGAATACCTCTTCAATTCACGTAGCTTACATAAATATTTAACTTGTACTGATGCTACTCATAATCTGTTTAGAATGCTGCTGTACTATTTACATATAGAGGAAAGCCATAAGCCTACTTGTCCAAATAGTTTAAAGCAAGGGAGATGCTGCTTTTTAGCACCTTGCATAAATATTTGTAAAACCTATAAATCCTAGATAACTTTGTCTCCCTTTAAAGATATTTACTACTTCCTAAAACCTTTCTCCAAAATGTCCTTTATTTTTTGTTACTGCATTAGAAGATCTTGACCTTCACTGTGAAATGTATTTGTACGTCCTTGATGACTCTGGGCAGTACTGTGATTTATGAACTCTGTCCACCTGATGCTATACAGGTGACCCAGTCTAAGATCTGTTTTCAAAAACCCCTACTGTATGAAACAAAGCAAATTACAGCAACTCAGGACAAGTAAGTAAGTTGTCTTCAGTCTACACATAATCTATATGGTTTAGTTTACAATATATAGAAATCTGAACCCATCTTTACTTTTGTGTTTTTGCTGTGATAACAAGCTGTATTTATATTCTAGTATTTCTACAGTACAATGGAGACTTATTCTGGCTGAGATAAATATTTAAAGAAGTTGTATTTTATTTAGCTAAACTGTATATGAAACATTTTGTTTTTGGAATGAAATTTCATAATTTTACTTGTCACATGTTGTTGTCTACAGTGTGAAATGTGTACAATTTCACAACAAAATCTATAGTAAGTTTCTGGTTTTGCTGGCGAGGTGCCAAAAGGAATTTTGCTAGGTTGTTCTATTAAAACTACATAGCTCAGTGCACCCAGGGTAAATGGCAAAATTCCTAAAGGGACTTTAAAGATGCCAGGATTTCACCCCTACTTCTATTAAGAAAACATTAGTACCATCTCCATAGTTCAATTTTTTCAGTGAAAACAAAGTTTAAATCCCATTGTTAGACACACACACTAATTCTGATCACTATCAAAAGTACACCACTTATTCCTCTGCTTATTCCTAGGAGTAGAGATTGAGGGCCAGATTCTCTGCTAGCATAACTCTGACCTCAGTAGAGTTATACAGGCAGACAAGGTTTTGTGAAAGTCAGATTTTTAAAGTTTTTAGGGCAGGTCTGTAATGTATTTGGGGATCCCTCTCTCTTACAAATGACTTAGTTTCAACAACTCAAGCTTCCAGCAGAAATATTGAAGGTCTAAACAAATTTTAACCCATCGGGTAGTCTTTCAGCTGTGTGTATATTTAAGTTATTAGCACTATTCTTTAGTTAATGTCTGTCACAGACACTGACATAGAAAATATTAGCCAGAATGGAAGCTGATGTAGAAAATATGACATGCAGCATTGACATGTAGACTATCATACATAGGCTCTTTTTCCAGTCTGGGGCAGCTCTCAAGAAGAGAGTTCCAGAAGAAGGTGCCTGCCCAACAAAGCTCCAAGTTCCTCAGAATCAGGACGTGAAGTCCTGGCCCCACTAAGTGGGAGTTTTGCCATTGACTTCAGTCCAGAATGTCACCCAGGTTCTCCACTCCACAGGGCAGGCACTTTTCCCAGCAACACATTCACGTACAAGAGGGGAACCTTGTTGCTGTGGATCTTCTGAAATCCAGTGTTCACCCTAGGAGATGCATAGGAGTGGGGAGCCTAATGCCACACAACCAAAATTATGTGCCTGGTGCATAAAGTTTTATAGGAAAACTACTACTGGCCTGACATAGCAGAAAACATTATATGCCAAGCAATAGTTTGCTGTGCCAACTTGACTTAAATTTTCTTGGCTTCTTATCTATTAAAAAAGAAACCCATAATTCTTGCACACAAGCGTTGCTAATTTAAAGTTAAAGTGGGTAAAATAATTAATGTGATTGTTATGTGAGGTTCTGACTGGAACAGTCTCCTAACAGGAGTTGTGGTGGCAAACAATTAGTTTTAAGAGAGAGAGCTGGACAAATTTGAGTGGGATTATAGGTTGCTTGTGATGGAGGGGGGCAGAGCTCAGCAGCCCTGGGAGTCCATTCCAGTTTGTCTTATGTGCCTAAAAAATCTCATGTTTCAGTACTTCAGCCGGTCACCTGAGTCAGGGAGGGATATTCTGTTTTCCCGCCCCCCATCCCCTCCCGCCCGCAAGTATTCTGTTTGTCTCCTTCTGAAGTATCAAGGATGACCATGACTGGAAATGAGACACTGGATGGGGTGACCAGTGCTCTGAGGTGGTACTGGTAGTACTCTTTCTCAGATGTTTGGCTGGCTGGTTCTTGCTCACATGCTTCAGGTGTAAAAGATTGCCATATGTGGGGTTGGGAAGGAGTTTTCCACCTGGTCAGGTTGGCAGTGACCTGGGGTTTTTTGCATTCTTCTGCAGGATGGGGCCCGGGTCACTTGCCAGGATTATCTGGGTAGACTTCGGTTAAAATGTTTCCTGCCTTTGCACAGACATCAGGTACCAGTAAATCTTGGTCCTTCCTATTCTCTGCTGGTGGCACACAACAGTTAGTCTCCTGAGCACTGTAATGCTGGGTTTAGTGTGCAGGTCTAATGTGTTGGTGGTCTGTGATATACCAGAGGCTAGACTAGATGATCTGGAGGTCCCTTCCAGGGGAGTGTTCAGAAATATTTTCCCATGGTCTGTACTGGCAATCCCTGTGGAGCTATCCCTGCTGCAGCTGTTGGCCTCATTGCCTCCCCTGCAGAGTCCATGCCATGATCAGCCCCTGCTTTCCAGCACAGTTCGCCCAAGTGCAGAGTCACTCCCTATCCCTGAGAGATGACCTGGGCTGCTGAAAGCCAGCTGAGGCCAGCCAGGCCCCAGAGGGTTGGATCGTTGGTGCAGGATCTGGCCTCATGGAGTAGCAAGGAGGAGCAGCACTGACTGCCACACTGTCCACTCAGGGTTAGTCCAGTGGCCCCTCCATCACAAGAGAGCTGTGGATCCAAAACAGAGTGAGTGATGTGACCCCTGTAACTCCGGTTTCACCCTATAGCCGCTCTGAGGCCAAACCTGAGCAGCAGTGTGACCCCCATGCATCAGGTCACAATGCTACTCACTCAGTTTTGGCCCCGCCAGCCCCTGTCGTGATGGAGGGCCAGCAGGGTCAAACCTGAGTGGGCAGTGGGGTAACCAGTGTTGCTGCTCCTCACTGCTGCCAGGGGTATGCACTGTGCCTAATGAATGTGTGGCGGAGAGTGCTAGCAGTCCTTTCTGGCCTCAAACGCGGACTCTGTTGGGTGCTCAGGATTTGGTCCAACGGGTGAATGTAGCTGAACCACTTCGTAATAGCGACCATAATGTAATTAAATTTAACATGCTGCGGGGGAGGGGGGGATGAAGAGAATACCAAAGAAACTTGCACAGTAGCATTTCACTTCAAAAAGGGGAATTACACAAAAAAGAGGAGGCTGGTTAAACAGAAATTTTAAAGGAACAGTTACAAGAGTAAAATAGCTGCATGGAAACTTTTTAAAAACAACATAATAGAGGCTTAAATTAACTGTATATCTTAAGTGTAAAAAAATTAAAAAAAATGAGGACCAAAAAAAGCCCTACTCTGACTAAACAGAGAAGGGGTGATTAGAGGCAAGAAGGCATCCTTTAAAAATTGGAAGTCAAATTTTAGCAAGGAAAATAGAAAGGAGCATAAATCTGTCAAGTTAAGTGTAAAAGTATGAGAGGTCAAAAAAGAATTTGAAAAGCGTCTTGCAAAAGATACAAACTAATAATAAAAAATTGTAAGGTACATCAGAAGCAGGAATGCTGCCAAACAATCAGTAGGGCCAGTGGACAGTCGAGGTGCTAAAGAAGCATTCAAGGAAGACCAAGCTGTTGCAGAAAAACTAAATGAATTATTTGTATTGGTCTTAACTACAAAGGGAGGTTCTCACACCTGAGCCATTCTTTTCAGTCCCGGACTGATGTCAATAGAGATGTTTTGGAATAAATTCATAAACTAAACAGTAAACACCAGGACCAGATGGTATTCACCCAAGAGATTTGAAAGAACTCAAATATGAAATTGCGGAATTCCTAACTGTGGTATGTGGCTTAAATCGGCCTCTGTACCAGATGATGGTTACGGCCAGTAAGCCTAACTTCAAATTGGTTGAAACTATAGTCGAGAACAGAAAACTCAGACCTATAGATAGGGCCCTACCAAATTCCTGGTTCATCTGCATAAATTTCACATCATAACATTGAAACTGTGAAATTCAATATTTAAGATATATTTAAATCTTAAATTACACGGTTTGTTGTAACAAAACGTGACTATGTGTTTTAAAATGGCAAAATATAAACATGTAAAGCCCTTGACTCAGCATTTCTCAAACTGGGGGTCCTGACCGAAAAGGGGGTCACGGTATTGTCACCCTTCTTCCACACTGCCTTTAAGCTGGGTGTCTGGAGAGCAGTGGCTACTGGCCGGGTGCCCAGCTCTGAAGGCCGTACCACCTCTAGCAGCAGCACAGAAGTAAGGGTGGCAATATCGTGACCCCCTTCCCATACAATAGCCTTGCAACCCCCTTTTGGGTCTGGACCCCCAGTTTGAGAAATGCTGCATACTTTTACCCTATAATATAGAGTTAAAGTACACAAAAGACCAGATTTCATGGAGCAGACCAGATTTCAGAGTCTGAGACAAGTTTTTCACGGCCGTGAATTTGGTAGTGCCCTACATATAGATGAACGCTATGCTGGAGAAGAGTCCATGTGGCTTTTGTAAAGGGAAATGATGATGCACCAATATATCCGAATTCTTTGAGGGAGTTTACAAACATGTGGACAAGGATGATCCAGTGGATATAGTGTACTGGGACTTTTAGAAAGCCTTTGACAAGGTCCATCACCAAAGGCTCTTAAACAAAGTAAGGAGTCCCGGGTTAAGAGGAAAGGTCCTCTCATGGATCAGTAACTGGTTAAAAGATAAGAAACAAAGGATAAGAATAAATAGTCAGTTTTCACAGTGGAGAGAGGTAAATAATGCGGTCCTCCAAGGCTCTGTCCTGGGACCAGTGCTGTTCAACATATTCATAAATGATCTGGAAAAAAGGTAAACAGTGAGGTGACAAAGTTTGCAGATGATTCTAAATGACTCAAGATAGTTAAGTCGAAAGCAGACTGCAAAGCGTTAAAGGGATCTCATAAAACTAGGTGACTGGGCAAGAAAATGGCAGATGAACTTCAGTATTGATTAATGTATAGTGGAAAAAATAACTGTACATAAAGGATAGGGTCTGAATTAGCTATTGCCACACAAGAAAGAAATCTTGGAGTCTTTGTGGATAGTTCTTTGAAAACATCTGCTCAATGTGCAGCAGCAGTTAAAAAAAGCTATCAATGTTAGGAACCATTAGGAAAGGGATAGAAAATGAGACAGAAAATATAATGCCACTATATAAATGCATACTATGCACATACCTTGAATACTGCATGTGGTTCGGGTTGCCTCATCTGAAAAAAAGATGTATGAGAATTGGAAAAAGTACAGAGAAGGGCAACAAAAATGATTAGGGCTATGAAATAGCTTCCATATGAGGAAAGATTTAAAAAGACTGGAACTGTTCACATTGGAAAAGAGATGACTAAAGGGGGGATATGATAGAGGTCTATAAAATCATGAATGGTGTGAAGTAAGTGAATAGGGAAATGTTGTTTACACCTTCACATAACACAAGAATCAGGAGTCATCCAATGAAAGTAATAGGCAGCAGGTTTAAAACCAATCTAAGGAAGCACTACTTCACATACTGGACAGTCAACCTGTGGAACTCATTGCCCAGGGATGTTGTAAAGACCAGAAGTATAACTGGATTTAAAAAAAAAAGTTTGTGTATGGGGTGGAAGTTTGTGTATGGTCGCTATTAGCCAAGATGATCAGGAATGCAATCCTATGCGCTAGCTGTCCATCAATCTCTGACTGCCAGAAGCTGGAACTGGATGACGGGGATGGATCACTTGATAAATTACCCTGTTCTGCTCGTTCCCTCTGAAGCATCTGGCACCAGCTGCGATCGGAAGATGGACCATTGGTCAAACCCAGTATGGCCATTCTTATGTTCTCAGCACATCTGAAAATCAGGCAGGTGCCTAAGTATGGATTTAAGAGTGTAACTTTAGGCTACTATGTTTTAAAATCCTGGCTTACAGTATCACCATTACAAAACCTTAAGCACTAAACTGTCAAGGTAATTTACATAAATACCGTATTAGCCTTACAGTTCATACATTCAGCTGACATTACTGACATGTGCAAACTCGCCTTATACATTTCAGTAACCTTAACTGTGTCCCCGTTTCCATGTATTTGTAAACTTCTTGAACAAATGGGAGGAGTAGCAGATGGAAATGAGGTTATCCGCATCAGAGGCAGAAGGCTGGTGGAGGGTGAGGTACTTATCGGAAAGCCAGGGTAGGGATGAAGGCAGGGCCTGGATTAAGGGAAATGTCACTATCAGTGAAGAGAAGGAGCAGGAAGTTGGGGATGAGTGAGATTTATGGAAGTGAGGGAGAAGGGGGCAGAGCAGAGGAATCTGCGGGTGAGCAAAATATGATTGATCTTGAGGGAGGGAGATGTAAGAAGGCAAGCCACAGAGAGGTTTATACCAAGTGGAAGACCCATAAGAGCATGGAAAGGTAGGAGGCTGTGAGGAGGATAACAAAGAACATGGTAAACTCTGAGGAAAATTTCTTTCAGAGGAACTAATCAATCACATTACACCATAAACCTAGCTAGCAGATTTCTATTGTGATCAGATGTAAAAATCAGAGAGGTGGTGGTTGTTAACTCCAAAGGTGATCCAGACTGGTTCAAAGTAATTTCCAGACTACACAGGTCTGCTCTGGAAATCCCAATACCTTCTCCAAGATCTGGGCACCTACCATTTTTTTTAGGAGGAATTCTTCCTAAGTGCCGAGTGTCCAATGAATTAATCCTTATACAGAGAGGAGAGAAGATGAAAGGTCTGGTTTTCCTTATGAGATCTGATCAGTTGACATGAGAGAGAAGAGGAAACAACTAAGCATGAGAATCAGTTCTACATAGCTAGCAAATCTGCTAAACAGGCATGTATTTATATGCTGTGAATAGTCCTATCAATAAAAATACATTCATAATTTCTTTCCAGTCTACTCTTTCATACACAGAAGCTCTGCTTAACTTTCAGAGGTGTTTAATTACAGTAAAAGGATTAAAAAGTGATTTGTTCTGTAGCTGTTGCTCTGTAAAGTAAATGCTCACAAAATGTCTATAAATTCTACTGAATATAAAGCAGAACCAGTTGTAGCCCTGCTCCAGGAAGCCTGCCAGATCCTTCTCTCTTCTGCATTGTCTGAGGCAGGAAAGCTAAACGTATTCCAGTTTGTCAAACTTCCCAAAGTGCTGCTATGTATTTTGTTGCATAATATCATGTTTAAGCCAGTCTCAGCCACTGGTGTGTGAGGAGGGGAAAGGAGAAAAGTTCTGGGTAAGAGTAATGGAGAAATATTACTTTCTATTTGGAACATATATCCAGACTTTTACTATACAGGCCACCATGTTTAAACTTGGGTGCCTACAGTTAGTTAAATAAAAATGGCCTGATTTTTCCGAGGGATTGAGAGTATCAGCACTGAAGTTAATGGAAGATACAGATACACATTGCCTCTAAAATTCAGGTTCCTTATGCAGTTACCTCAATTTGGATGTCTAACTTTAGGCAGCCAAGTTTGAAAATGTTGGACTTAGTCTACCAGCAATGGAAACATTCACTGTGCCGCTCTTGAACTACTGCTACTTTACAAGGAAAGTGTCAGTACCCAGTTACTACAGTGATAAGAGTCCATACAAAACCTTAAGTTAGATGTAAAGTTAGAAATAACTTTGTACAGCAGCCTTCAGTACTCCACTTGTGATCATGGCTACCAGACAGTTTAATGGGCTGCTGTCAAGATAAAAAACAATATTTTAAAAGATTTTTATCCAAGACCAGAAGGAGACCACTGCGATCATCCAGTCTGACCTCCTGTAAAACACAGGCCCCACAGAGCTTCCCCAAAATTATTCCTTTTGAACTAGAGTATATCTTGGATTGGGGGGAGGGGGGAATCTAATCTTGATTTTAAAATTGCTAGTGTTGAACACTCCACCTCAACCCTTGTAGTTAGTTTCAATGGTTAATTACCCTCACTGTTAAAAACTCACACCTTCTTTCCAGTCTGAATTTGTCTAGCTTCACCTTCCATTGCTTGGATTGTGATAACTTTCTCTGATAGTTTGAAGAGCCCATTATCAAATATTTGCTCCCCAAGTAGATACTTATAGACTGGGGATCAAATCATTTCTTAACCTTCTCTTTGTTAAACTAAGTAGATAGACTCAAGCAGCTCAATCATTATAGGGCATGTTTTCTAATCCTTTAATCATTCTCATGTCTCTGTCTGTCTCTGTCTCTCTCTCTCTCTGAACTTTCTCCAATTTATCAACATCCTTCTTGAATTGTGGGCACCTGAATTTGACACACTATTCCAGCAGTGGTCACACCAGGGCCAAATACAGAGGGTAAACTATAACCTTTACTTCTACTTGAGATTTCCCTCTTTATGCATCTAAGGAACACATTAGCCTTTTTGGCTATAGTGTCAAACTAAAGGCTCATGTTCAGCTGATTATCCACCACAAACCCCAAATCTTTTGTCACTGCTTCCCAGAATACAGCCCCCTTATCCTGCAAGTATGGCCCATATTCTTTTTTCCTAGATGTATATATTTACATTTAGCCATATTAAAAGGCATATTGTTTGCTTACACCCTTCTTTCTAAGCAATCTGGATTGCTTAGAATCAGTCACTTGTCCTCTTCGTTATTTACCACTCCCCTAATCTTTGTGTCTTCTGCAAACTTCATAAGTGATGACTTTACATTTTCTTCTGGGTCATTGATAAAAATGTTAAATAGCACAGGGCCAAGAACAGCTCCCTGTGGGACACCACTAAAATCATACCCACTCGATGATGAATCCCATTCATAATTACATTTTGAGACCTATGGTTTTTAATCCATTTAATGTGGTCCATGTTAATTTTGTATGTCTAGATTTTTAAATCAAAATGTCTTGTGGTACCAAGTCAAATGCCTTACAGAAGTCTTATGTATATTTGATCAAAACTATTCCCTTTATCAACCAAACTTGTAATCTCGTTTTTAAAAAAGATAGCAAGTTAAACAGGATCTATTTGCTATGAACCAAGGTTGATTGTCCTTAATTATATTACTCTCCGTTAGTTCTTTATTAACTGAGTCCCATATCAGAGGCTCCGTTATGTTGCCTGGGATCAATGTCAGACTGATAGGCCTATAATTACTGGGTGGTCCCCTTTACCTTTTTTAAGTATTTGCACAACATTTTAAAAAAATTCTTTCAATTTTAACAATATTAAAAATCTACCTTAACTTTCACCCTTTAGGATATTAATTGTGCATTACATTAACATGGACAGGAAAATGAACCCGCTTTGTTTTGTTATCAGTTTGATTAGTTTTACTTCCTTCAAATGCCTTGACTAGCACAGTGCTTCTGTGGCTTTGGGTTTGCAGGACCATGTATAAATTACAAATATTTTAACTGAAATTTTTTTAAAAACATAAAATTATCTTAGTCTGCTCAGTAAAACCTGCTTTCCCTATCCTCGGAAAATAAACAAGAATAGGCAAATCGTCTGTTTTGGCTTTGGTAATGTATTTGAATGCAAGTTTCAGGTTGGCAGAAACTTTACCACCAACCTATAAAACAGGGTTCATTAGGAAGTTTTAGGACTAGATTCTGACTGGGACCACATACCCATGTAAGTGAATCGGAGGGAGTCAGGACTCTTCCTTTTATCCGTTGGGCAAGCTATTTGGACCTTGGGTCCAAGATGTAGAAGTTGCACCTTTCCTGTAGCACATGTGAGCAGAGAGATGCAGAGAATAGGCTGAGTGTTGCCATCTCTCCCCCAATGCACTGGCCAGCAAGCAACATATTATTGCGCTCTCTCAGCATGTCAGAGCAAGAGAGAATCGGGGAGAACTGTGCCTGAGATGGCTATGTCGGTGTCCCGGTGCCTCCTGGTGCTTAAGGCTGTACCCAAAGGCGCAATCTGGCTTTTAACTACAGCAGCTGAACCAAACCAGTGTAATTAAGATTAGGAAGAAAGTCCCATTAGCAAAAATTTTACCTTGCTACAACAAATTTGTACAAACCCATTTTAACAGCCTATTGCAGGAGCCAACCTGACCCTGTAGTATCCTAAAACTGAATAGAAAGCGGTATTGAATTCAGCATATGATCAAATCAGCTATGTGCTGATCAGCCATAGTATGTGATTCCTTCCAATAATGGCCAGGTGATAGTGTATCTGTCAGTTAACTGTATGCTGCTATTGAATTGCAAAAGGACAAGACATACTAGGGTCCATAAACCTAAGATGAGAAGTATAGACTAAGATGATGTACAACCACAAGAGGATGAGCCCACCAATGACTTCTTAGAAGTAGGTGACATTTTTAAAGAGATGTAGGAATGATTTTAGCCTCTTGCTATATGTTAACTCAAAGTAGCTATCTGTCCAGTGATTGATGTGTAATGAGAGACTTGACAGTCCCAAAAAGGGAGAAGAGACAATGACAGGAAGAGAGAAAAATTAGGGATGGGAGAATATTGTGGAACTGGAGGCTTTCCAGATGATGTGAATGGTTTCTGGATTTGCAACCCTCTTAGAGTTTGCATCACCTTTTCCTGTAATTTAAACCATGTTTTTGGTGGGGTTTTTTTTTATGGATTATTCAATGGTTTCCCAGCTAAAAGGAAGTGTGTACTATGTGTTAAGAGTAGAACAAAAGAATATATAGGTGAGTATATTGCATCTATTTTTTTCATTAGCATTTTTCTTTGTTTAAACAGTCTCTCTGAAGTGAGGCATGATGCTTCTAATATTTGAATTAGGATTTAATCTCAAACCCATGGTGATTTGAGTTGATTAGGCAAACAAAGCATGGCCTTTTTCCTATCAAGACTATCGTGAGCCTACTTGTGTGGGATGTAGTGCAATTCTGAGCTTCATAGAATCATAGAATATCAGGGTTGGAAGGGACCCCTGAAGGTCATCTAGTCCAACCCCCTGCTCGAAGCAGGACCAATTCCCAGTTAAATCATCCCAGCCAGGGCTTTGTCAAGCCTGACCTTAAAAGCCTCTAAGGAAGGAGATTCTACCACCTCCCTAGGTAACGCATTCCAGTGTTTCACCACCCTCTTAGTGAAAAAGTTTTTCCTAATATCCAATCTAAACCTCCCCCACTGCAACTTGAGACCATTACTCCTCGTTCTGTCATCTGCTACCATTGAGAACAGTCTAGAGCCATCCTCTTTGGAACCCCCTTTCAGGTAGTTGAAAGCAGCTATCAAATCCCCCCTCATTCTTCTCTTCTGCAGGCTAAACAATCCCAGCTCCCTCAGCCTCTCCTCATAAGTCATGTGTTCTAGACCCCTAATCATTTTTGTTGCCCTTCGCTGGACTCTCTCCAATTTATCCACATCCTTCTTGTAGTGTGGGGCCCAAAACTGGACACAGTACTCCAGATGAGGCCTCACCAATGTCGAATAGAGGGGAATGATCACGTCCCTCAATCTGCTCGCTATGCCCCTACTTATACATCCCAAAATGCCATTGGCCTTCTTGGCAACAAGGGCACACTGCTGACTCATATCCAGCTTCTTGTCCACTGTCACCCCTAGGTCCTTTTCCGCAGAACTGCTGCCTAGCCATTCGGTCCCTAGTCTGTAGCGGTGCATTGGATTCTTCCATCCTAAGTGCAGGACCCTGCACTTATCCTTATTGAACCTCATCAGATTTCTTTTGGCCCAATCCTCCAATTTGTCTAGGTCCTTCTGTATCCTATCCCTCCCCTCCAGCGTATCTACCACTCCTCCCAGTTTAGTATCATCCGCAAATTTGCTGAGAGTGCAATCCACACCATCCTCCAGATCATTTATGAAGATATTGAACAAAACCGGCCCCAAGACCGACCCTTGGGGCACTCCACTTGATACCGGCTGCCAACTAAACATGGAGCCATTGATCACTACCCGTTGAGCCCGACAATCTAGCCAGCTTTCTACCCACCTTATAGTGCATTCATCCAGCCCATACTTCCTTAACTTGCTGACAAGAATACTGTGGGAGACCGTGTCAAAAGCTTTGCTAAAGTCAAGAAACAATACATCCACTGCTTTCCCTTCATCCACAGAACCAGTAATCTCATCATAAAAGGCGATTAGATTAGTCAGGCATGACCTTCCCTTGGTGAATCCATGCTGGCTGTTCCTGATCACTTTCCTCTCATGCAAGTGCATCAGGATTGATTCTTTGAGGACCTGCTCCATGATTTTTCCAGGGACTGAGGTGAGGCTGACTGGCCTGTAGTTCCCAGGATCCTCCTTCTTCCCTTTTTTAAAGATTGGCACTACATTAGCCTTTTTCCAGTCATCCGGGACTTCCCCGGTTCGCCACGAGTTTTCAAAGATAATGGCCAATGGCTCTGCAATCACAGCCGCCAATTCCTTCAGCACTCTCGGATGCAACTCATCCGGCCCCATGGACTTGTGCACGTCCAGCTTTTCTAAATAGTCCCTAACCACCTCTATCTCCACAGAGGGCTGGCCATCTCTTCCCCATTTTGTGATGCCCAGCGCAGCAGTCTGGGAGCTGACCTTGTTAGTGAAAACAGAGGCAAAAAAAGCATTGAGTACATTAGCTTTTTCCACATCCTCTGTCACTAGGTTGCCTCCCTCATTCAGTAAGGGGCCCACACTTTCCTTGGCTTTCTTCTTGTTGCCAACATACCTGAAAAAACCCTTCTTGTTACTCTTGACATCTCTCGCTAGCTGCAGCTCCAGGTGCGATTTGGCCCTCCTGATTTCATTCCTACATGCCCGAGCAATATTTTTATACTCTTCCCTGGTCATATGTCCAACCTTCCACTTCTTGTAAGCTTCTTTTTTATGTTTAAGATCCGCTAGGATTTCACCATTAAGCCAAGCTGGTCGCCTGCCATATTTACTATTCTTTCGACTCATTGGGATGGTTTGTCCTTGTAACCTCAACAGGGATTCCTTGAAATACAGCCAGCTCTCCTGGACTCCTTTCCCCTTCAAGTTAGTCCCCCAGGGGATCCTGGCCATCCCTTCCCTGAGGGAGTCGAAGTCTGCTTTCCTGAAGTCCAGTGTCCGTATCCTGCTGCTTACCTTTCTTCCCTGCGTCAGGATCCTGAACTCAACCAACTCATGGTCACTGCCTCCCAGATTCCCATCCACTTTTGCTTCCCCCACTAATTCTACCCGGTTTGTGAGGAGCAGGTCAAGAAAAGCGCCCCCCCTAGTTGGCTCCTCTAGCACTTGCGCCAGGAAATTGTCCCCTACGCTTTCCAAAAACTTCCTGGATTGTCTATGCACTGCTGTATTGCTCTCCCAGCAGATATCAGGAAAATTAAAGTCACCCATGAGAATCAGGGCATGCGATCTAGTAGCTTCCGTGAGCTGCCGGAAGAAAGCCTCATCTACCTCATCCCCCTGGTCCGGTGGTCTATAGCAGACTCCCACCACTGCATCACTCTTGTTGCACACATTTCTAAACTTAATCCAGAGACACTCAGGTTTTTCTACAGTTTCGTACCGGAGCTCTGAGCAGTCATACTGCTCCTTTACATACAGTGCTACTCCCCCACCTTTTCTGCCCTGCCTGTCCTTCCTGAACAGTTTATAACCATCCATGACAGTACTCCAGTCATGTGAGTTATCCCACCAAGTCTCTGTGATTCCAATCACATCATAGTTCCTTGACATCACCAGGACCTCCAGTTCTCCCTGCTTGTTTCCAAGGCTTTGTGCATTCGTATATAAGCACTTGAGATAACCTGTTGATCGCCCCTCATTCCCAGTATGTGGCAGGAGCCCTCCCCTCACAGACATTTCTGCCTGTGCTTCCTCCCGGTATCCCGCTTTCCCACTTACCTCAGGGCTTTGGTCTCCTTCCCCCGGTGAACCTAGTTTAAAGCCCTCCTCACTAGGTTAGCCAGCCTGCTGGCAAAGATGCTCTTCCCTCTCTTCGTAAGATGGAGCCCGTCTCTGCCCAGCACTCCTCCTTCATGGAACACCATCCCATGGTGAAAGCACAGTCAGGAACCATGTATGGAAACAGATGTCTTCAAGGATGAACAAGTATTTTTAAATAAAATAAGTATTTTTGAGCCATTTTCTGGGCGTGACTTTCTGGTCAAAAAATTATGTAATATGTGGCAGTGTCAGAACCCAAGAGAAGAGAAAATGATGCCCATAATGGGTTGAGGAGCCTGAAGAGAAAAGTCAGTGTTTAGAATGTTATAATCAAAATATTTCATTTAGAGTTCTTTTTATGATGGTTAAGCCATTATTAAAGCAGGAAGGGAAGACTATTTTACTCTCCCCCACAGAATTCTCATATTGCCACATTGATTTTTGTTTGGCAAGATGGCTGCCCTCACCTCACCCAGAGGCTGAGAAATGCCATTTTTAATTTAAAAATGTATTCATGGTGACAAGTGATGTGAACTTTCACATGGCATGGCAGAGCAGAATGGGTAGTCTTTTTTTTCACCAGAGAAAATCTTCTGGTTTGACAAAATAACTTAAAGGCCAACACCACTGGCATGAAAACAACCACCTGCAACTGATCTGAAACCAGTTTGTAAGGAAATAGACCCAAAATGGCTGGTAAGCAGTCTTGCAGGTTCTATCATGTTTCATAAAGCAAGGAGGAGAAGGGGTGAAAATTTGTTAAAAGAGGAGGAAAAAAATAGGACCTAGATATTGAACTAGTGGTGTTTTTTGACTCCTTAATAGGGTAGCAAGATCTATTCAATTTGCTTTCAGAGAAACATGTTTGTTTGAATTTCCATCTCTTAGTGTTTTTCACTTGTTACTTCTGGTAACCAGATTCCTTACTAAGTACCGTTTGGACTCCCTTTGTATTTTCTCCACTAGTTCTAGTTCCTCTTCCTTTATATTCCTAAGCACTTCCAGACATTAGCCACCAGGTGTCACAAGTACTCATGCAGTGCCAATATCCCACTACTGAGAATTCCATAAAATTTGTTCTATAGTGCCAGATTGCGTTTCTCCTTAAATGATTTTGTAACCCATCTTCTTTATATGCAGCATTTGACTTTTGTTTCTCCAGGAGAAGGGAAGAGAAGCAGTGGGGAGGAGACATGGGTCTGTGTCTTTGCACATGTGCAGACAGCAGGGCAGAGTAACTCAGACACAGAAACCACCAGATATTGCCAGTACCTGTTCTGAGGCTGTGTAGGAAGTTTTTGATTGTGAGGAACCCCAACTGGTAGGTCTTCATATTTTAGTCACCCTCTGAGAGCTGAGCTAATCAGAGAACAAAAGGGTACGGGGGGGGGGAATAAATAAAGGAGTTAAAAACCACTCTGTACTCAGGTTTCAGAGTAGCAGCCATGTTAGTCTGTATCTGCAAAAAGAAAAGGAGTACTTGTGGCACCTTAGAGACAAATTTATTTGAGCATAAGCTTTCGTGAGCTACAGCTCACTTTATCGGATGCATGAAAATACAGTGGGGAGATTTTATATATACTCTGTACTCAGTGGCCGGTTGATACAGGACCAAGCATTGTGTTTGCTGTGAAGGCTGGGTCCCAATCCATGTACCAATCTGGATACAGGTTACAGATGTCTGTCATCAGCTGAGAAGACCAGTCAGCTAGCTGTGGAGATGCCTGTGTTTGCTGACATTCTGAAGTTTTTTGAAAGGATGAAGAGATGCTGCCATTTCTCAAGCTCTGAAGAGTCCAGGTGTCT
Organism: Eretmochelys imbricata; assembly: GCF_965152235.1. Lineage (NCBI taxonomy): Eukaryota > Metazoa > Chordata > Testudines > Cheloniidae > Eretmochelys > Eretmochelys imbricata. The sequence continues at coordinate 93,333,560 of NC_135575.1, forward strand.
CTCACTCCATAGTATGCTCACACTATAAAGGCTCAGAAATCATCTCAGAGAAGATCAGAGGGGAATGTATGTTGATGTATGTGCTGAAGTATAGAACTTTATGTTGCAACCTTATATTTGAATGTCTGTAACAAAAACAAAAGGGCAAGTTTGTAAAAACACCAGTAAATTTACTGATCTGAGAGATTATTCATTGTTTTCCAGGCACAATTTACAATACCTTATACTGTACTATTGACTATGTGGTTTTGTGTTCATTAAACTACTTTTTTACCAAGAAAGGGTATGTTGCTCCATCTTTGAAATTGACAGGGAAGATAATGTCTATTAGGGTTTTACATACAATAACCTTGATTTTTAACTCTGTGTGCTGCTTCCTGAAGAGTCCTACAAAGGCAGATCTCTGGCCTGTGCTTCTGCAAAGAGTTAAGCTGAGGTGCTTGGAAAAATGGGAGCGTAATACATTATGCAGAATATTTTTGACAGCATTCTCCCTCTTTCCCCCCCCACCCCCCCGCCTTTTACATATGCCCTGTATTGAGAGCAGATGTAAGGAGCATTCATCACTCCTGCATAGGGGCTGGGAAGAATTGCAGCCCCCCATAGTCTGAGGCAGAATGGCTCCCAGTGTTTCAACAAGGACAGCGTGGTTCTATACCACCTGAACTATGGGCTGGGCCCAATGGTACAAAACTACCCATAAAGAGTAGGAGGAAGAGAGGTAGAAAATAAGCCATTGTTGTTCTAGTGAAGAATAAAAGTTTTCTCTCTCTCTCTATCTTACTCATCATCTTTCACAATAGCTTTGGGTGAATCTTTGAAGTGGTCTCAGGTATAAAGCATCCTTCCTAAGCAGTACTGGTCACTGAGGCCTCTTGTTTTTGAAAACTTCTCCTAGGTCAATGGAAACTATTGAATGCACTGGAGAAATTGAAGCGAAGAGTTGAAATGTTTTTTGTTACCTCTTGAAATGCGGTGTGTGCCATAAATCCCCAATAAATGTTAGAAACAAGCTTCTGCTTGGTCCTCTTCAGGCTACACTGATGACCAGCACGTTGGCTGAGAAACACATCCGAGATTATCCTATAGTTATGCATGTATGTATATATGCATGCATGCATACAAACAGCCTATTAAAAGAATGTTAAGGTCGCAAAGCTAAGCACTCGAAAGTTAGGAAATATTGGAATCAAGGTTGTCCATGCAGCCTTAGATTTGACTCTCTTTTTTGTGCATATATACTATGACTATTAAAGTCTTGTCCTACATTGCTGTGTTAGAAATAGAATCCAGCTCTCTTGGGATAGTCCCAGTGTGTTACCACAGAGAATAGTGCCGCTGTTACAACCCTGTCTCATTTGCTGCCCTTCCTGTGCACTGAACGAAGGTGGTATCCCATAGAAATAGTATGTGATCATGTAATAAAAGATTCTATCATGAGGCATAGGCACAAAGGGGCCAATTAAGATGGCAATGGATAACACTAAATTCTGGTCTTTCCTGATTTTGAGTGCTTAATTTTGCAACCTTAACATTTTTAATATAGTTTTTTGTATACAACTTCTTAGAAAACTGAAAAATTAGAATTTTTCATCATGTAATCGTATTGATCCCCGTGTGAATTATCATTAGTGTTTGAACACAGCACTTTTAGATCCGCAGTGCACACTCCTATGGCTTGAATTAAAGGAGTAGCTGATAATTATTACAATAGACACCCACATGTTCTATCTATTGCTGTGGTATTTAAATGCATATCTAGGGGAAATCAAAGTCACTAAAAGGTCTTACCGTAGCTAGACAATGATATGAAAGGATTTGAAAATACAAGAAAAGCCTCTTTTATAGGGCACTAGGGAATAGCTAATGCTATTAGTTGTCTTACGGCATTTTTGAATGTTTCAAACCTACTGAAATTTTGTCAAACTTTGATTTTTGCATGCACATTCTTACTGCATAGTTATCAAATGCAGGTTGCTATACTTTGCTTTAGTGTGTGTCAGAATGTTTTTGCTGTTACTCAGGGTTACCGTTCCAGGCAAGGAAAGATTAAGCGTTCTGTTTTTACAGACATAATTTTTGAAATTCTGTCATGTGGAACTCTGGTAGATGGTTGGCATCTAGCTTCAAGCTGGTCAAATCTAAACAGGGGCTCGATGTCTTGGCAGTTGTTGCATGTTAAATATGATCTATGGAACTTGATTAGGGTCAAATCAGTGCGCATAACAGTAACGACTGTGGCTGTTGACCCGTCATGCAACAGGTGTGTTTGGCTTCAAAGCTGTGATCCAGTCTTGTTTCTGCCAGCGAATAAAATTAATTCAGTTTTCTTGTCAGCATTCCTGTGTGTCAGATACCTATTACAATGAGACTGGAGTCTCATTACACATATTGTGTCCAGCTCATCCAGTGTATCTGTAGTGCAGAGGAGGGATAACTAATTTTTTTGTTCATGTCTGTCCATTTCAGGTGTCAGTTTCAGTAGTTTCTACACTGTATTTGTACCTTAAATTCTTCTTCTTCTTTTGGCTTAAGTATGCCTTTCTTCATTTAAAGAATAATTTCAATTAATCTCCCTCACTCTCTTGAATCATAGTTTGGTTCCTTTCAAACAAGTAACTTGTCCTCCCTTACTAGTCACAAAGCCGTCAGATTTAGGCTTTGGTACTTTTATTTTCAGATCAAAGTTTTTTCTAACTGGAATCAGGGTTAGGCTATGTGCTTGTAAGGTTTCTTTCACCAGCTGTCATCTTATCTAACTTATCTCCTTGGAGTACTATCACCAGTAGTATTGTCTCCATCCACAGTGAGTGAAAATTAAGTCTGTAGGTTCCTGCAAGAGAAAATAAGGAAGATGAAGTTTGAAGAGGGGATGGATGAGAAGTGTTGAGATTTGGAACCAGCACATGATTTCATTAAGTATTTGAATGTCTGGTTTTATTTGGGTTTTTTCCAGCAGGAACGTTAATTTTACTGATAACATCTCATCTGGATAGAATCTCAGAGTAATTCTCTTCCAGCTGATGATATCCTGAATCCCATATTGCAAGGCAATCTGGTGAACACTGCTTCCTCTAGAGATTCAGTTAAAATTTTTCATTATTCTGAATGGATTATGTGAGAATCCACTTCAGAGGCTGCAATCTCTGTTTCCCAGTGCATTAATGTTTTATGGGTGATTTTCTTAGATATTTTTTTTTTCACAAGATGTGTGTCACTAGTTCTCCAGGTGTTGTGGATTTTTGTTTTCTGTACTTCTGGACAAATGGGCTTGTTAGGAACTGTTTACCCTAACTGTGGATGTTACTAGTATAATGAAGGATTCTTTTGTATACATATAGTTTTTCCACCAACAAAGTCATCAGCAGCAGATTTTCTAAACAAATATTCATTTCCATTTTTAATTTGGCTGCTTTCCACATTGCATCTGTTCTCTGCTTCTATGGTTAAAGTACATCTTTAAGCTCGTATGTGATAAAGATCTGTCCAAACTAATTTAATCAAGCCTTCATCTAGGACAAATTGTCGAGATCGCTCTGGCCTATGTGACCGTCTTATAAACACATAGAGTTCAAGACATTTAGTGGGTGTTTATCGTTTTTAACTTTAGCGTTTCCTACTGCCCAGAAACCATGAGACCCTACTAAAGATTCCGGTAGCTTTTGCCCCAGATCTGGTGTTACATGGCTGAAAAATGCCACTGCTTTTAGTCCATAGTTCTGAATCTGTTTTAGTGCACAGTGGTTTGCATAGTATGTAGCTTCATGGTTCTGATCTTTTTTTTATTCATTTCCACATATTACTGTTACCCGCTGCTTTTAGAAAAGTAATTTTAGCTTTTATTTCCAGTCAGATTAACATCAAATCCAATTTACCACCTCTGTCAAGAGATATTGGTGCCAAAATGTTTTGAGCTGTAATATAAATACATTTGCAGAACCTATTTATAAACACTTCTTTCTGCACAGATTATAGAAAAGAACCATAGTGGCTTTTCAAAAAAAAAAAAAGTCTCTGTTTAGACTGCTGCTTACATGTTAAATTAAAAAGTATTTGGAGTGTGTGGTGTACTAGATGATGGTTGAACTTAGATTGTGTATATGCAGGGATCACCTAGCGCAAGATCCAATAAAGCAGCACTAAGGGTCAGATTCTGCACGGTTCTTGCATGAGTGTGCAGTTGGAGGGGAAGGAACAAGACTCTCTTCCCCTCCCATAATGCAGCCTGTTAGGGCCAGGCCAGGCTGAGCTCTAGTCCCCATATGGGAATTGCTCATGTCCTATTCCCCTTGGAGTGTGAGAGCCGAAAAGAGGAAGGAGAAGAGGTGCAGTCAGGGCTATGCCCTTCTGGCCCACTGGGCAGAAGAACTGGCTGGCCCTGGAAAGCAGGGAGCATGATGCTGTGCGGAGATTCCTATGGGATTTTTGTTGCATTACAAGAACCCCAATGTTTAAATTCCCGGGCCTCCAACAAGCTAGATACATGTTCATTAAGGCAAGATCGTTTACAGGTGATCTCTGAAAATGAAGTGAGAGAGAGAATGGCTAGAGAGCTGCTGGTGGAAATCTCCTCTGTCCTCATGAAATACTGCCACAGTTGTTCTTAGTGGAGACATCTGGTCTGGAGCCCCATTGATACTGTATAGAGAGAAGGCTGCTGGCAAGACATTCTCTCTGCTACGCTCCCGTGTCTTTGTAATTCATCTCTCCCCTTGCGCTGCAACAGCCCAAGATTTGCATGTTGCGAAGCCCATCTTTTCTCTTTGTCCTATAAGGAGATGGGAGAAAGGCATGGATGAGGAGTGGGACATGTGGTGGTCTTGCAGGGGAAGGGGTTATTATATTTCTGTTGTTTGTTGCTGCAAGGCTATTGTAATCTGGGGGAAATTGTTGAAACCTATTTTATTGAAAGTCTGTTGGATGTTAATAGACTTTCAAGGGCACCTAGAGGTTCTTGTATTTCGTGTAGCAGAAAATCTGAATGAATACTTTAAAAGAATTGACTCTGGCTTTTGGTACAGCCCTATGTAAGGGGATGCTTGTAGTTGTACTTCCCCAGGAAGAAGGAATTGTGTACATGGAGAGTCACTATTCTTCACCTGCTCTCCAGTTTCTCCCAGGGGAGGAGGTAATCTGCTGTTTCCCCTGACCAGTAGCAGATTCGCCTCCCCACCCAACACATGCTCAGCTGTACTTGCTAGAACATTGGAGGGGCAGAGCTTGTGCTCCAACCATTCCTGGCTCCTCCATCTGCTCCTTACCTTCTGCACAGGTGGGCAAGGGAAGTACTAGACACACAGCCCCTGCTTTGCCCTACCCACTGCCAAGCTATAGGGAGTCCATGCAAGGCAGGATGAGGTGGCGTCACTTCGCTGTATAGCCATGTAAGACTGAGTCACAATCTGCTCTCAAAAATGGATACTCTCATAAAAAACCAACCTTCCACACAAACTTCCTCGTGGCTGGACTTTACTAAAACTAGACAAGCCATTTACAACATACACTTTGCTTCTCTACAAAAGAAAAAGGACACTAAACTTTCTAAACTACTACATGCCACAAGGGGCCACAGCAATGGTTCCCTCAACCCACCCAGCAATATTGTTAACCTATCCAACTATACTCTCAGCCCAGCAGAAGCAGCTGTCCTATCTCGGGGCGTCTCCTTCTGCCCCTCCACCCCCACAAACATGATACAGTTCTGTGGTGACCTAGAATCCTATTTTCGACATCTCCGACTCAAGGAATATTTCCAACATACCTCTGAACAACATACTAATCCACAGAGACCTCCCTACCAACACTACAAAAAGAAGGATTCTAGGTGGACTCCTCCTGAAGGTCGAAACAGCAGACTGGACTTCTACATAGAGTGCTTCCGCCGACGTGCACGGGCTGAAATTGTGGAAAAGCAGCATCACTTGCCCCATAACCTCAGCCGTGTGGAACACAATGCCATCCACAGCCTGAGAAACAACTCTGACATCATAATCAAAAAGGCTGATAAAGGAGGTGCTGTTGTCATCATGAATAGGTCGGAATATGAACAAGAGGCTGCTCGGCAGCTCTCCAACACCACTTTTTACAAGCCATTACCCTCTGATCCCACTGAGAGTTATCAAAAGAAACTACAGCATTTGCTCAAGAAACTCCCTGAAAAAGCACAAGATCAAATCCGCACAGACACACCCCTGGAACCCCGACCTGGGATATTCTGTCTACTACCCAAGATCCATAAACCTGGAAATCCTGGGCGCCCCATCATCTCAGGCATTGGCACCCTGACAGCAGGATTGTCTGGCTATGTAGACTCCCTCTTCAGGCCCTACGCTACCAGCATTCCCAGCTATCTTTGAGACACCACTGACTTCCTGAGGAAACTACAGTCCATCGGTGATCTTCCTGATAACACCATCCTAGCCACTATGGATGTAGAAGCCCTCTACACCAACATTCCACACAAAGATGGACTACAAGCCGTCAAGAACACTATCCCCGATAATGTCACGGCTAACCTGGTGGCTGAACTTTGTGACTTTGTCCTTACCCATAACTATTTTACATTTGGGGACAATGTATACCTTCAGATCAGCCGCACTGCTATGGGTACCCGCATGGCCCCACATTATGCCAACATTTTTATGGCTGACTTAGAACAACGCTTCCTCAGCTCTCGTCCCCTAACGCCCCTACTCTACTTGCGCTATATTGATGACATCTTCATCATCTGGACCCATGGAAAAGAAGCCCTTGAGGAATTTCACCATGATTTCAACAATTTCCATCCCACCATCAACCTCAGCCTGGTCCAGTCCACACAAGAGATCCACTTCCTGGACACTACAGTGCTAATAAGCGATGGTCACATAAACACCACCCTATACCGGAAACCTACTGACCGCTATTCCTACCTACATGCCTCCAGTTTTCACCCTGACCACACCACACGATCCATCGTCTACAGCCAAGCTCTGCAATACAACCGCATTTGCTCCAACCTCTCAGACAGAGACAAACACGTACAAGATCTCTATCAAGCATTCTTACAACTACAATACCCACCTGCGGTAGTGAAGAAACAGATTGATAGAGCCAGAAGAGTTCCCAGAAGTCACCTACTACAGGACAGGCCTAACAAAGAAAATAACAGAACGCCACTAGCCGTCACCTTAAGCCCCCAACTAAAACCCCTCCAATGCATTATTAAGGATCTACAACCTATCCTGAAGGATGACCCAACACTCTCACAAATCTTGGGAGACAGGCCAGTCCTTGCCTACAGAAAGCCCCCCAACCTGAAGCAAATACTCACCAGCAACCACATACCACACAACAGAACCATTAATCCAGGAACCTATCCTTGCAACAAGCCCGTTGCCAACTGTGCCCACATATCTATTCAGGGGACACCATCACAGGGCCTAATAACATCAGCCACACTATCAGAGGCTCGTTCACCTGCACATCCACCAATGTGATATATGCCATCATGTGCCAGCAATGCCCCTCTGCCATGTACATTGGTCAAACTGGACAGTCTCTACGTAAAAGAATAAATGGACACAAATCAGATGTCAAGAATTATAACATTCATAAACCAGTCAGAGAACACTTCAATCTCTCTGATCACGCGATTACAGACATGAAAGTTGCTATATTACAACAAAAAAACTTCAAATCCAGACTCCAGCGAGAAACTGTTGAATTGGAATTCATTTGCAATTAACTTAGGCTTGAATAGAGACTGGGAGTGGCTAAGTCATTATGCAAGGTAACCTGTTTCCCCTTGTTTTTTCCTACCCCCCCCCCCCCCAGACGTTCTTGTTAAACCCTGGATTTGTGCTGGAAATGGCCCACCTTGATTATCATACACATTGTAAGAGAGTGGATAAGCTATTACCAGCAGGAGAGTGGGGTGGGAGGAGGTATTTTTTCATGCTTTGTGTGTATATAAAAAAATCTTCTACACTTTCCACGGTATGCATCCGATGAAGTGAGCTGTAGCCCAGGAAAGCTTATGCTCAAATAAATTGGTTAGTCTCTAAGGTGTCACAAGTACTCCTTTTCTTTTTGGAATACAGACTAACACGGCTGTTACTCTGAAACCAGTCTGTCCCTCTCTGTTTTTGAATAAATACAGCTGTCCTACTTTTAGAAAGGATATAAAAAATCTGAATGAAAATCAACTTTTATGTCCATTGAACTGAACTTAATAGATTTGAGAGGTTTCAGATATTACATCAGATCCATGAGTAAAAATAGGGTGCTTAGAACTCTGTTATAGATTTACCCCCTGGCAACATTAAATATGTTTGAGGAAGGCGAGGTCAGGGTAGTGATTCCAGCATTTTTCCTTTTAACCTGCATTATGCTTGGCTTTTTAGTGACTAAAGACGGCAGTTGGAAGTAGTTCTTTGTTTTTGTGTGCATGTATTTTTTAAATTAGAAATACCAAAGTAGTAAAATTATATATGTGCCTTTTGAAAGCAGAATTTTGTGGAAGTACAAATGTGTCCACCTCCTTCAAAACTTGGAAAATTAAGAACTTCCACACGTTGAGACTGTCTCCCTGATTTTGTGTATACTTCCCAGGGATGATAGGGTACAGTGTCCACAGCATCCAGTGCAGCAGTTTTCAAACTTTTTGAGCTGTGTCCCACCTTTGAGTTACAACTGTTGGTTATGCAGCCCAGACAAAAAGAGGTGAGTCTGGGGGTGGAGATGGTGCTCCCTTCCCAAGCCCCACTGCTTTCCCCACCCCTCCAAACAGTCCTTTGGGGCGTGCCCTACAATTTGAAAGCCTCTGATCTAGTGAATGGAAAGGATTGAGATTGATTGATTTTTGTCTATGTACATTCAATAGATAACTGTCTGTTTCAGAAGGATTGCTTGATTAAACTGGAATTCTACTAAAAATATTCTCTGTAGGTTTTAATACATATCAAGATTTCAGGTAAAACTGCTACAAGTATAAAAAGACAATGGATTGTTTGTTTTTGTTTTTTATTCAAGGCTTCTGATCAAAGCAGCAGCAGGAGACTTCATGCTTTCATCCTTTAAATAGCATTCTGTATTTACAGTTTCCATTTCGGTTCAGTGCGATCCTGGATAATATGCAATGGGACATCATTAGTTTTAAAAAAAAATTAATTGAAAGTTCTAGATGCCTTGCAAGCTGTTGCAACCTTGAGTGATGACTATCAGCTGCTCTACCACTTTGTGTCTAAATTAATATTGTAATGTGCTTTTTATTAAATGTAAACAGAATCTTTAAATCTCCATATTAAAGATAGCCCCAAGGGCAACTTTAAACGAGAGTTGAGTGTTGGTAATCTAACCTCTTCCAAGAAACTGAAGGCTCAAGGTAATATAAATTTTGAATCTATTTGTTGAGGTTTTAGGTGAGGAAGCTTCTCTTTAAAACAGTGGGAATTACTCTCTTTCATTCAGTATTTTGTACTGATGCCTACAAGAGTGGTTAAGTACAGGCTGATCTGCAGTTGGCCATGTTTGTTTCTTCATTCCCGAGGTTTGCTTTGCTCTTGAAATATTTTCCATCAAAAGTGTGTTTTGTTGTGTTTTTGACTAAATCACATTTTTCACAAGTGTTTGCTTTTCACAGAAAATTTCAGTTTTTCATCAAAAAAACTGAATTCCCAAAATCCAACTTTTGTTTTTCAACTGAAAGAAATATTTGGTTTTTAGCTGAAATGTTTTGGCCAAAAGTATTTAGATTCTGAAATGCTGCTGCAAAGCCTCATGGGAACTGGAGTTTTGGTGCCTCATACCTGGTGCCTTTTTCTCTGTAGGCCAGGCTCCCCAGCCAGACATCCTCTCACCAGATGCACCATGGCTATATGACTGCCATGATGCATTGCGTCTCCTTATAAAGAGGAGATCAGGAGGCACTTGAACTACAGCTCCCATAAAGCATGTCAGAATTGAAATATTTCAGTCTTTTGGTTTGATTTTGCTTTTCTACCAGCTCTATTATGAACTACTGAGCAATATTTAACTTAGGACACCTTTATAGTTGTTTGGTGCCAGCCTGGGGTAGATGTCCTGCCTGATTCATGGCTTCCTTCTTAGAGACTTTCCAAGTCCTCAGACAACTGTCTTATCCTGTTAATCTCTCAGACTTCTTCCTCTCAAACTTCCTCTGCTCCTTTGAGATTCTCCCAAATAGTATTTGCCGTATTACCATTTGTAATCTGTGTAATCCAACCTGGATCATTTGCAAGTCTTTCTCAGTCACTACTCCTTTCTGATCATACTTTTTTTAAATTCAGTAAGTAGGGTTAATGATTATTTTAAAAATCGGTTTTCAATTTATATTCTGGTAGCCAAGAGCCCTCCTCAGGCAGTGGAATATATCATGAATGGAATGAGGCAAATTAGCCTAAAATGGCCAGTTACATTCCTTGGCTTTAAAAGATCAGCTTGAGGGGATATAATTTGTTCAGGATCATGTGACCTTTATATGCCTGCTTTTTCTAAATTTTGACTAATAGTTTTTTTTTCCTTTTAATTTATGAGTTTGACGGTTATCTTGAGATCAAGTCTTCCTTGGCTAGGGAGTGGATTAAAATCAATCTGATCAAAACCAAGCAGCATTCCCCTACCTTTCTTCTCTCTCATTTTTATGGTGTTTTTGGAACAGGCTACTAAAGTGAGCCAAAAAAAAAGAACAAAAAGAAACCCACCCTGTTGATTTGGATCTTTGGGGGGTGGGGGTGTGTGTGTTTTGTGGTTTTGTTTGTTTGTTTAAAGAAGATGAAATGTACTGTGGAGAAATATTTTGATAACTCTGACAAGGCCATACTAGGTGGTAAAAACATAAGATAGTTAAACACTGATCCAGGATGCAAATGAAGAATTTGGGTTACCCATGTAAGTACAGTTAAGCTTGTTGGCTGAGCAAAGCAAAACCATTTACACAATGGAATTTCTCTCTGTATGTAACATGACTTTTAAAAACTGCATCTGATAAATTCCAAATTTTCAGGGAATGTTCTAGACATCAGTGAGTAGAACTCTATCATGGGCAGTAGCTTATGAGAGGGTGGAATGCTTCATTGATTATGTAGACTAGGTTGAACACCCAGCCAGGCCCCTAGTCCCCCAGCTCCAGCCAGCTCTCGTGGCCGTGCTGTCGCCCTCTTCACCACTCTGTTCAGTCCCCCACAGCAGGGTTGGAGTAATTTGGGTTACCCATATGAGTAAAATTATATGTGAGTTAAGTTTTATGTAAGTGTTTCAAGATGACTGTATCTCTAACATTTAGAGGTACAGCAACTCTATGTTTTAATACCCTTGCTTGTGTTACTAATCATTCAGATTGTTAAAACTAAAACACTTTTTTAAAAAAATCTAATTGACAATGTTTATGGTGTTTGCTCATCATAGACAGTGAAAGTAGATTTGAGTTTTAAGTTTGTTTCATTGTCAACTTTGTGTAGTCACTTTCACTTAATATCGAGACCTGGTACAGTACTGTAATTGGGTTTCTCAACAAAAGTGAAGAGAAATGGTTAAATTTTAAAAACTGTTTTCATTTAAATTTATAAAAAACAATCATAAAGGCATGTTCTTTCTTTTTGGAAAGAGTGAGAATCAAAGAGCATGAATATCATGCAAAAGCTATAAATCTAAAATTACCTTTTACACCATATGACCTACAAACATCCATATTTCTAAAGATAAGTGAAACAAATACCTTGACGTTTTAGCCTGTGGGCAAATTAATCCCTTGTGTAAATCAATTTATGTGAGGGATGAATTTGAGCTAGTATGTTTGCATCCTTTTACCCAGAGCCAATGGGCCTGATTCTGATCTCACTTCTGATTTGCACTGCTGTAGTAACTCCCCTAGCATCAGTGAGTAATTCAAATGACATTGATATCTTAGTAATCTTACATCAACGTAACCCTATGTGTGAAACCAGAATCTGACTCAGTGTTATTTGTAAATCGATATGCTCTGCGTACACGTAAATTAGCTATGGGATCAAAACAAAGAAGAGTATCTGAAAAATTCTTTGCTGATCTGGACTGTGTACTAACGACAAAAACTGGTGATCTGCAAAAAGGGCACTGGCTGCTGAATAAGCAGTGTGGTAATCACCCCTGGAAACTTTGACAGTTTTACCACCAGCAGTGTTTACAGGTAGTCATTTTGGAGAACGGTTGGTTGCACTACAATGCATTGATCATGATCCCATGTCATTTAACTGATAAGTCTCTACAGCACTGTACAAGGGTTTTCAGCCAAACAGACTTCATTTAAAGATTTCTAGTATCTTCCTTAATACTGCATATGATCGAGAAGGCTCATTTTTTACTTGGACATCTTTCCTTTTTTGAGGAAACAGAACTCAGGAAGAATGTTAGCTACAATGTGCAGACTTGTAGGGATCTGTTATTTATTTACAGTCAGACTACTTGTCTGGAAACCTCTTCCAATTCTGTATCGGATCCCATGCCCAGCTCATTGTAGCAATCTCTAATAATAAAAGCTCATTTATTCCTGACTTCAGACCCATTCCTCTTTTCATTAATGCTGTTATTCTTATGTTCTTATTTGCACTTATCTTTGAAACTGACAAATCACCTACACGTCATTGTTATACAACTGCATCATGCTGCTGTTACTTACTCATCCATTTTGAATAGCTAAGCACTCCCAAGGTTCACAAGCAGCAGGTCAAAAGTGCACAACATCCATCTCAGGATTTAAAAACGCTTAGAAGTCCAGAATCTGACGAGCCTGAGAAGGGAAAATCTTCATTTGAACAACCACTTTAAATATAGTGTTCTGAATATCCCACCAGGAGGAGAATTTTGTATCATCTACTTGTGAGTCCACTGTTGGTGCTTAATAGATCATAAATAAGTACTGATAACGTGAATTTTGTTGAAAGCAATATGCATGAGGCTTGCTCTTAATGATCCCTTCAGTGCCAGTGAAATGCTGTAAAGATCTCTGGAACCCATGCCAAACTCCATTAAAATGTGACAATGTCCAAGACAAAAACAGAAAAATCTCTCATTCTCCAATTTTTTCTCTTTCCTAGGGGTATATTTTGCATGTAACTCCACTGCATGTATAAGGGACCAAATTGGTACACAAAACTCTAGATATTCTGAAGGATCAATGATCTCAAGAATCAAGTAACTGTGTTGATGGGGATGGGGGGGCAGAATTCTGCCATAGCATACTAGCCAGTTAAGAGTCAGCTATGCATGCCTTTTATTTTTGAAAAAAGGATAGGAGTTAGTTTTGCGTAACCAGGCTCTCTAAGTGGGGAGGGGACATAATAATCATTAACTTAGCACAAATTTATTATTTGGGATGTTGCCCAGAAGTGATCTGATGAGAGAGAGTCTCCTACAACTATAATGTAGGCTCAGTGAAACAGGGAATAGTCCCCCAAGAGAAGTGATGTAAGTCCTCAATGCCACTCACATGTAAAACTAGATCTATCCTAGAAAAAATACATCAGACGAGTGGACTGGATGAGCTAAGAGATCATTTTCATTTCTAATTTTTGTGTTCACATAATCAAAGATAATACATTTTATGTGCTGTACTAATCTTGCCTATGTGATGTACCGCACACAGACATAAGAGGTCCAGAATGTAGATAAATGAGAGTATGATATGCACCCAATGGATTGTATTCCACATGGCTTTCATATCACACGATGCATAGCATCAAACATCATTTACCCAAGGGTATACAGTGTTCCGCCCTTACAGGTATTATGCAATCACCATAATTCAGGAGAGTTCTCACCAGACAGGTATTAATATGATTCATCTTCGACCTGTTAAGCTGCTCAGAGGCTCAATTATACACTGTCATAGAGCAAAGTGGTGTCCCTGCTGTACCTTTCGCAGCTAGGCAACAAAGAATGCTTAAGGCATGATGTGGTATGCCTCAGCAGTGCGATGACTGTATCCATTAAAAGAACCTATGGTGAATATTTGTCAGACATGTGTATATGACATCAGTCAGTACCTGAAGTCAATCACATATATGAATGCATGAGAAGTATGTGCTAGTATGCAAGTGGATGTCAGTCCAACACCTCATTGCGTGAACACAACCACGCTGTCACTGGTCCCAGCATGTCATGTTGTTTTCAGTACAAATGTTGCCCCTGAAAGATGTGAGCATGGATGTGATGACGTATACTAACATGCTCAAGCTGGATTTGTGTTATGGAAAGGTCTGATCCATACTTCTACTGAAGTCAATGATAGTCTTGCCTTTTAACTCTAATGGGAGTGTTTTTAACAATACAAATTTAGATAACGGAGTAGTGGTTTAATGGCATAACTCCCTCAGCCCAAAGGTGGAATAAGTGAAGAGTCAATGTAGAGAGGATGGCTAGCCCAGTGGTTTAAGTTCTAGCCTCAGATTTGGGAGACCCTGGTGATCCTGCTCTGCCACAGACTGCATGTGTGACCTTGGGCAAGTCTTTTGGACCCAGATCCACAAAGGTACTTAGGCTCTGAAGTTCCAGTTATAGGCGCCACTGCAATCCACAAAACTCCTGCTTGGTTAGCATTTAACCCCAAAGTAGACACCTAAACTCACTCAGCACCTACATTTTCAGGGTAAAAGTTCCGTAAGCACTTAATTTTCTGCCTCTGTGCATGTACATTGCACAGGCACACCAGGACACCTATTGCCCGCCTAAGCTCCAGAATGATCCCTGAATTGGGGGAAGACAGGTGTTCATCTGCCCTAACTCACAGGTGGGGCTTGAACTGGTAGGCATGCTCAGTGGCCACTTACCAGAGCAGGTACCATTCAGAATCTGGCCAGAGAAGAAGGTGGCAATGAACTGAAAGTTGGGCAGCGGTTAGAGGACTCACCTGCGCTGTGGGAGAATTTCTGCCTGAGGGGGTGAAAAGGCACCCACCAATCCGAATCCTAACCAGCAGGCTACAGAGTTATTCTCACTGGATTTCACTGTTTATCCACAGAGGAACAGCTTCAGCAGGAGAGATTGAGGAAGCCCCACCTCCAACTATCCCATAGCCCAGTGATTAGAGCACTTTTCTGAGAACTATGGGAGACCCCCCCCATTCAAATCCTTTCTCCCCCGTCAGGCAGATGGGGGAATTGAACCTGGGTCTCCCATGTATAGGCAAGTGGTCTAACCACTGGGCTAACACCTATAAAGGTACCAGTTCCTCCTCCAGCCATTTTGTGTGGAGTGAGGCTGGTACCTAACTTATTCTCACAAGAAACAACTTAAGTACCTAAGCTGCCTGACTCCAGGGGAGGAGTTCCTGGTTGTGGATTGCTACCAGAGATATTTGTCCCCTTGCAGTCCAGACTTAGGTGCCTAAGTCCTTGAGAGAGCCGGGGCTTAGGACACCTCTCTCTCTCATTGGATCTTACATAGGCTAGCTGAGGCAGCTCCCCAACTATCATGCTGGCTTTTGTGGGATTGCATTATTCGGGGCTTAGTTCTCCTCATTCATTGTATAGGGAGTCTAGGCATCTAAATCAGGCTTTGTGCATCATACAGCTGTTCCTGTGATTTTTCTAGGTGCCTAAAAGTTAGGTGTTGCAATGCTGAGTGAAGTCCCTTTATGGATCTGGGCCTTGGTCTTTCGTGCCTCAGTTTCCCATATGTACAATAGGATAATAGCACTTCCCACCTCAGATGGGTATTGTGAGGATAAACACATTAAAGATTGTGGGGTGCTCAGATGCTACAGTAATAGGGAGCAAGACCAGTACCTAAAATATCTAGATATCTTGGACTGTAAAGTACATAATGGAGCGGAGGGTGGAACACAAATACTGAATCCTCAAATGAGCTCTGCCCTACGTGTAATTTGGGGACAGTGTACTTACTATATGAGGCCACGTCTCAGTAAACTGGCTAAGAGGATGTTGCTTAATGATGATCTTGTTTCAGGGAACTTGAGAGTACTGGATCTATAGGGAACTCACCAGAGAGGTCAGCTCACTAGCAGTAAACAGTTTTTTCATGCTTCAGAGCTTTAAACCATGCAGCTGCCGTTCTCATGTTTGGAGCAATGTTTTATCTTATTGATAGGCATGCTGGGCAAAAGCTTGGAGATTCTGTAGTGATTCAGAGATGGGCTGCATGCAATCCGGTCTCCTTTATCACCTGCAGCAGGATAAGAGCACAGGATGCAACATGCTGAGGGTAGAAAGTGCTAGTGTTGATCTCAGTAAAAGTACTGGTTTGGTACACTGGCATTCATATATTAGCCTGAACCCTCGTGGGGAGAGAATGAGCAATAAGATATTGAGCACATTAGGATCACATTCCTCCCAAGCACATATGAGGGGAAACAATGCATCCGATGAAGTGAGCTGTAGCTCACAAAAGCTTATGCTCAGATAAATTGGTTAGTCTCTAAGGTGCCACAAGTCCTCCTTTTCTTTTTGCGAATACAGACTAACACGGCTGCTACTCTGGAACAAACTTAGAATCTGAATGACTGTCAGATACGAATGCACATCATCATGTAACGTCTTTAGAATGTGTGGAATGAACAAAGTACTGGTCTGTGGTAAAGAGGAAACTGATGTATTGCAGCTGACTTTTGAGTGTCGGCGACGAGCCCAGTTTTATTACACACTTGTGTTATAGAGCCGTAAGTAGAAAATACACAGAATGAATTAATACTAATGGCTATAATAATAGATGATGATGTGTACCTACATCACAAGGCTTTTGTGAGGATTAATGTTTATAAAGTGCTTTAAAAATGAAAAGCATGATGTTAATGCCAAGTATTAACATCAGCATTCTTGGTATTATATAACTGATAGCTCCATGGAGTGAGAAATCTGAAGGTCTGATTAGCTGATCTCATGGAGATGCACATGTTGCACAGACATACTGCATTCAAGTACTGTGCATTTCACATACCCCACCATCAGATAGTGTTTCAAAACAAAGCATGAATCAGTAAAGTGTCATGTTGGGTCTGAGCATAGAGTCCACTGGGAAATCTATGTTCCTACAAGCTTGTGTGTTCTGAACAGAATACATGTGCTGTCGTAGTGACTGTACAGATTGTAACATGTATATTGCTAGTAGCATTGAGAAACTTCAACAGAGACGGGGGCCCATTGTGCTAGATGTTCTGTATACAAATATTAAGAAATCATCCCTGCCTCCAAAAAATTACCCGTCTATAGAAAAGACAAAGGATGGGAGGAAGTATTATTTTCCCTATTTTACAGATGGGCGATTGAGACATGGGAAGATTAAATGACATGCCTGAGGTCACACAGGAAGTCTGGGATGGGGCTGGGGATTGAACCTAGATCTCTTGTGCCCAATAAAGTGCCTTAAACACAAGGCCATATTTCCTCTGACAGTGTCACAATTGTATTTCTTTACAGTTTTCTGGTAATAATTGTTTTTCATTCATGGACTGAATGGGCCAGAAGGGGGACTCTTGTTTTAGGATAAAACCAAATTTGAGAAGCCTCTCTAGTTATTGACATAGTAGGTGAAGTTTTCCATTAGGTGTTCCTAGTGACTACTGAAGACATTTGAGACTATTGACCTCTCATAACACTTAGGTCACAAAAGTGCCATGTGTTTTTTGAAAAGCCATTGGGTGTTGCCCTAGGGTCCTGAATTGCTAGGTTATCTCTGAAGGGCAAACCAGAAAAATCTTCTGTAAGATTGACATATTGGGATAAGAATGCAGGCATCCTGCTGGTCAATGCCAGATGTTATCCAGTCACCCTGCTAGACAGCTGAAATCCTGAACACTACATATATAGTTTACTTAATCATTTAATTGACAAAGAAAGATGTAAATTAAAATTAACCCTGAGCCTACTGAGTTAAAATCCATCTTCCTTCTCCTGCTATTCCCTGGGGCTCCTGCAAGTTTTGTAACAATTTCTACATTTTCTGAATTCTGGCTCACTTTGAGGAACCCTATGGAACATGAGTGTAAATTAGTCCTGAGAAATGGAGCAGAGAAAGAAATAGGACAGAGAGGATGCAGGAGGTAAATAAGTAAAGAACTCTTCCTTAATAGAAGTGGAGCTATATGCTTTGATCTGTATGATTGGTCATTTGTGTAATGATGATGATCATGAGCTAGATTCTCAGCTGGTATAAGTTAGTTCTGCTAAAGGAAGGTAAGTATCCCTATCCCCATGTTATAAATCGGAGAAATTCAGGCACAAAGGAAAGCGGAAACTTGGCCAAATAATACAGTAGATCATTGGCGGAGCTGGAAATAACTCTTCTTAGATCTCCTTATTGTCAAGTCAGTATGTTATCCACTGGGCCACATCGCCTACCTGTACTCCTCTGTGCACACTGCCTCCTATACATGACCATAGGTGGGCTATTACTTTCTCCAGTTTTGTATTTCATAGTAAGTATCAAATTGGGCCCTGTCACAGATTGGAATGGAGATAAGGGATAGACCCTTTTCTTTCTTAACATTCTTATTCCTAACTAAATCTATTTACTGATAAACGTTTGCCAGACTAAAAAAAGGATTTTCAGTATTTACGTTACTTGTTTCTGTGATAATTCTAAATGCACATAAATATGTTGCTACTCAAAAGCTACATAATCTCTGTTTCTCTGAAGTACAATTAAATCTCCTGCATCTCTATTAATCAAAAAGTATGTTTTTATATATCAAGTTCCGATTCTTAACAGAAATCACCAAAAGTTTTGTATTCTGGACAGGATTAATAGATTGCAAGACACACTTGATTCCTTTTATCACAACAGATGCCTTCAGGAAAGCATATACTGCAGTTGTTTTGTGATTTGGATGTATGGTAACTTTGCTTCAGATAGTACTCCGTTCCAAATTCCATTTTACAACTCTGCAGTGTCGTCCATAGAAAGGAAAATCAGAAACATCTGGTTTTTTCCTCGCCCCATCTCTTCCTCCCCCTACCCTGAAAAGAAATGTTACAAACAGGAAACTGGCATAAGTAGTAGAAGTTAATGCACAAAAATAGGATAATAATACAGAGCCAAATGGATGCATATTCTGCACATTAATTAAAAAGACAAATCACTTGTCACTTACTAGCAACAAATATCGAGATGCTCTTTGGGAATAATCATTGCCCGTCTTGTGTAGTAATGTGTTAGTGATGCCAAGAGTGCACAGCTGTGGTATTTTAGGAACAACCATTATCAGTGTGCCCTTTATTGTGACGAGGCAGCATGTTCAGATCTGTGGCTGAGAGTCTAAATGATGACGGGAAAGGAACCGAGGGTAACAAATACTTGTCTTTTCCCTTTCTGCAATACGTCTGTCAGCCAGCATTTTTGTTCTCTGAAGGATAACAAAATGGTCCCTTAAGTTTTTTATATGATTTTTATATTTGAGCAAACCAACGTATGCTAGGTCCTTCCCAGAAACAAGTACAGATGTAGCTTTGTCCTGCGGGGCTTACAACATGGAAAACAAATGAAGGTCACAGCTGAGAAATAGGGAAGGCAGGGAGGAGGAGGAGAACAAAGGTAAGTATGATAATGATATGGTTATTCATTAAGGTCCTATCCAGAGCCAGCTGGAGACAATAGAAGACTTGTCATTTACTTAGGTTTTGGGTAGGTTTTGGATCAAGCTAAAGGCAAGTGATGGCTTTGTTTAATCAGTTTTTCTATTTTCTAGCTCATTTCTCATTAGCAACACAGTAGAAATGAGAGAGATGAATGTTGAGAGGGAGTTGGCTGTTCAGACAAGTTTAAGGAGAGCATTCCATGTAAAAGGGGTCATGGACATTAAAATTAGGAGGAGAATGCCAGGTTAGCCAAATAACTGCTACAAACCTTTGTCCTTAGTAATGGCTTTATTGACATGTAAAGAAAAATGTTTTCATGCATAAAGGAGAAAACAAACTATAGATAACTAAATGACAGTCTGTCATGTTAAAATCTTCCAAACATTTGGGGCATTTTTAGAAGGACATAGTAACATAAAGCTAAATTTTTTTAAAAGTCACTATCATTTTAAGGCACTGAAACACTGCTGAGTGTTGATACTGGGAAATCCCTCCATTTTCATTTGTGATAACTATATTACATTTAGAGCTGAAAGAGCATAGAATTCTACCTCCTGACTACAGTCTTTCCACAATATGCATCCGATGAAGTGAGCTGTAGCTCACGAAAGCTTATGCTCAAATAAATTGGTTAGTCTCTAAGGTGCCACAAGTACGCCTTTTCTTTTTACCTCCTGACTATTGACTAAGGTCCTGATTTAACTTCTAAGGCCTGGTCTACACTGCGGGGGGAGGGGGGACATCGATCTAAGATACGCAACTTCAGCTACGAGAATAGTGTAGCTGAAGTTGACGTATCTTAGATCGACTTAGAATCACTTACTTCGCATCCTTGTGGCGCAGGATCAATGGCTGCCGCTCCCCCATCAACTCCGCTTCCGCCTCTCGCCCTGGTGGAGTTCCAGAGTCGACAGCAGAGTGATCGGGGATCAATTTATCGTGTCTACACTAGGCCTGGTCTACACCTGTAACTTAGGTTGACTGAGCGATGTCACTCAGGGCTCTGAAGATTTTTTCATCCAGAGCACCATAGTTAGGTTGATCTAACTCCCAATGTAGATGTGGCTAGGTTGATCGAAGGAGTTACCTCAGAAAGGTGGGTTACACTACATCAGGAGAAAAACTGCATCTGTTGATTTAGGAAGCATCTACACTACAGTGCTACAGCAGCCACTGCAGCACTTTAACTGTGCTGCTGTAGTGGCTGTAGAATAGACATACACTTAGAAAGGGCTAATCAGAACATGTTAACATTGGTCAAAGAGCAGTTTTATTAACATTGGTCAAAGTTGAAGAGCAACTAACAAAAGACACAAAAACTAACAGAAAATATTTATTAAGTACATCAGAAGCAGGAAACCTTCCAAACAATCAGTGGGGCCACTGGATGATTGAGGTGCTGAAGAAGCACTCAAAGAAGCCAAGGCTGTTGCGGAGATGCTAGATGATTCTTTGCATCGGTCTTCCCTGCAGAGGATGTGAGGGAGATGCCCACACCTAAGCCATTTTTTTAGGTGACAGATCTGAAGAGATGTCCCAGATTGAGGTATAATTAGAGGAGATTTTGGAACAAACTGAGAAATTAAACAGTAATTTCACCAGGACCAGACAGTATTCCCTGAAGAGTTCTGAAGGAATTCATATGAAATTGCAGAACTGCTAAATGTGGCATGTAATCTATCACTTAAATCAGTCTCTGTACCAGATGAATGGAGGATAGGTAATATAACACTGTTTTTTGGGTTTTTTTTTAAAAAGGCTCTAGAGGTGAATGTGGATTACAGGCCAGTAAACCTAACTTCAATGCCAAACAAATTTGGTTGAAACTACAGTATAGTAAAAAACAGAATTATCAGACACACAGATAAACACAATATATTGTGGAAAAGTCAACATGGCTTTTGTAAAGGGAAATCATGTCTCACCGATCTATTAGAATTCTTTGAGGGTGACCAAAAACATGTGGACAAGGGTGATCCAGTAGATAGTGTACTTGGACTTTCAGAAACCCTTTGACAGGGTCCCCCTCCAAAGGCTCTTAAGCAAAGTAAGGAGTCCTGGGGTAAGAGGGAAGGTCCTCTCATGGATCAGTAACTTGTTAAAAGATAGGAAACAAAGGGTAGGAATAAATAGTCAGTTTTCAGACTGGAGAGAGGTACATAGTAGGGTCCCTCAAGGTTCTTTACAGGGACCAGTGCTATTCAACATATCCATAAATAATCTGGAAAAAGGGGTAAACAGTGAAGTGTCAAAGTTTGCAGACGGTACAAAATTACTCAAATTAGTTAAGTCCAGAGCTGTCAACAAAGACTTACAATGGGATCTCTCAAAAAATGGGTGACCGGGCAAGAAAATACCAGATGAAATTCAGTGTTAAGTATTTGTTTCCAAATGTGCATTACTTTATAAACATAATGGTACATACAAAATGATGGGGGTCTAAATTAGCTGTTACCATTCAAGAAAGAGATCTTGTGGGTCATCGTAAATAGTTTTCTGAAAATATCTGCTCAGTGTTCACTGACAGTCAAAAAAGCTAACCATGTTAGAAACCATTAGGAAAGGAATAGAAAATAAGACCTAAAATATCATAATGCTACTAAAAAAATCCATGTTATGCTCACCCCTTGAATACTCCTTGCAAGTCTCATCACCCCATCTCAAAAAAGGTAGATTAGAATTGGAAAAAGTACCAAGAAGTGCAGCAAAAGTTATTAGGAGTATGGAACAGCTTCCATGTGAGAAGAGATTTAAAAGACTGGACTTTTCAGTTTAGAAAAGAGATGACTAAGAGGGGATATGATGGCAGCATATAAAATAAGGAATGGTGTGGAGAAACTGCACGAGGAAGTGTTCTTTATCCCTTCATAGAACACAAGACCCAGGGGTCAACTAATTGAAATTAATAGGCACCAGATTTAAAATAAACAAAAGGAAGCACTTCACACAATGCACAGTCAACCTGTGGAATTCAATGCCAGGGGATGTTGTGAAGGCCAAAAGTATAATTGGATTAAAAAAAGAATTAGATAAATTCATGGAGGATAGCTCCATAGGGGTTATTAGCTAAGATGGTCAGTGATGCAACCCATGTTCTGGGTGTCCCTAAGCCTTTGACTACCAGAAGCTGAGACTGGATGACGGGGAATGGATCACTCCATATTTGCTCTGCTCTGTTCATTCCCTCCAAAGCATCTGGCACTGGTCACTGTCAGAAGACAGGATATTGGGCCAAATGGACTATTGGTCTGACCCAGTATGGCTGTTCTTATGTTCCTATGTCTCTAATCTTAATTTCCCCTTCTAATAAAAAGTTTTTTCTTTTTTTGAGATTACTTACCTTTTATTTATATTTTTTTCTAAACAGTCAAACATTTCTAGAAGGACCTTTAATACTAATGTAGAGCGGACCAGAAACAAATGACTGGTTAGGGAAAAAAAGTATTTCTATTTCAACCAGGAAAGCAAACTTGTTTCAGCCATTTTGGTGATATGATGGTCACATTGATGACACTGGGGGGGGGGGAGGGGGGGGCTTAATTAGCTCTGGGCCGAATCCTACTCACCTGGCTCACACTGGGCCTACTTCAGTAAGTCACCATATTGTGTCAGGCTCTTTGATATTATAGTTAGGACTCAGCAACTCTCATTCCTTCCAGAAATTGCCAATACTAATATATTTAAAACATTTCTTTTTCACATTAGTGTGGGTTTAAGGTAGTATAAAATGACCGGATACAGAATACCATTTTAAAAATCTACCATAAGTTAGAGGCCATATAGGCATAAAATGAGAAGAATGTGGCATCTTTAGAAAAAATTTGAAACTTCTGTTTGCACAACTAATTTATCCTTTGTACATGATAAAGAAGTTAACTGAATTTAAATTGGGATCTCTTCCATTCAGGTGGGTTTTATTTCCATCATCACAGAATTGTGTACAAACAGAAACCCATCTAATTTATAAATATAAAAATAATGCTTACTTGTGTTTAGACTTGGCTTTCAGTCAAAATTTATGTCTATAATTAGAAGAGCAGCTGGGTAGTTGAAAACCATCAAAATGCCTTAAAGGCAGGAGGGAAAATATGTTACATTAGAAATTATTTTAAAATAACTATAGAAAATCCTTTAAAAATTCTTTATACTATTTTTTTTAAAAAAGAATGTGGCTCTGATAATTTAGGACCATGTTTTACTGGATCTGATGTCAAGGTAAAGCTCGGCCAGTATCTTTAAATTATCACACAAAAATCTTTATGTATATTTGTGAAGATCACAACAGGTATGAAATAATAGTGTGCTTAATAAGATATTTCTTTGTTTGTTTTATTTAAAGATAAAATGAACCTTTTAGGCCAGGTTTGAATAATAATAAAATACAAGTTTGTCATTCCCATGCATATCCCGTGTCTTGCAGAAATACAGACAAAGGCATAAATATAAAGGTCCAAGTTCTCTGCTGGCACAATTCTGTTGACTTCAGTGGAATTACGCTAGCAGAGAATTTGGCTGTAGGACTTGTTCTGGGAGAAGGTGCTCCGGTTCTGGCCAGTTGTTCAAGCATTGTGTAGCACTTTCATAGAAATCACTATCTGAAAACTTATTTGCAAAGAGGGTTAGAAATTAGTGGAAAGTTCTTGTGAATTAATGTTTTGACATTCCCCTTAAATACAAGGAAAATATTACATGTATAGCATAATCCGTGACACCAGAACTAAGGCCATGAGCCAGGATTCAAGGCTCATTTATACCAGCTTTAAACCAACCTAATTTCAGTCACTTAAGAGTCCCTGGTTTTAAACCAGTATACTGCTTGATCCTGCACTATTTCAGTCACTGGGAGTTTTCCCTTTAACTTCAATGGATTGGTGAGTTCAAAATCAGACCCATGTATCTTTAAGAGCTTGATCCTGCACGTTATGAAATGCCTCATTGAAGGTGAGGTGTTCATTGACTCTAAGGAGGCACTTGGTACCTCACAAGATCAAGCTCTAAATACAGTAGGTGAAATCCTGGCTCCTTTAAAGTAAACAGGAGCACTGATATTTAGTTGAATGTAGCCAGGATTTCACCCAGTGAATCAGAAAAGAAACATAGTAGATGCAGGTGTTGTATTGTCACACTTCAGAGCCACTGTACCCGTATTCCCAGTCCATGGTCCCTGGAGGGCACCTGAGCTAGTTCCGAGCTCTTCAGCTGTCACCTCTCTTGGGCAGAGACCCATGTCTGTGTGTGTGTGTCTCTGCTAATCAGGGATTTTTCAGGCTGCACAGTTCCCTGTCTATAATGTGATACTCCCAGCAAGCAAGACTGCCGAAACAGGACAGCATCTGTGCTCCGCTTCCTCTTCGAAGGCTATGAACAACATAATTGCCAATAGGTACAAGTTACCAAGCTGTCCTTTTCTAAGCAAGCACATTTATTCTTAAGGTGAAAGCCTTACAGAGAAAACATCAAAAATAATAAAAGTTCCTATATACATGATAAAAGCTTACCAGCGGTCACCCATCAGACTTACGGAGCCTCCATAGGCCAAAGTCCTTCAGTCTCTTCTCAGGAAGGATTGGTGTCCTCCTTGGACAGAGGGTTCTGGTCCATTTGCTGAATCAGAAGGAAGGCTGAGTCCATTTAAACTAAGGCTGTTTGTCCAAAAGTCCTATCTTTAGCTCTTGGCCTCTGGAGAATCCAGTTTGAGCCAATATATGTGAGCTTCTGTGGGTATCTCTCGGGAGGTGTTACAATTTGAGTGAATTTGCCTAATCACCCCCTACAATTCTTAGTTCCAGAAGGGCTATGGTCACTTTTCCTCATAGAATTACATGGCCCAAAATGATATACAAACTTAATATGGCAAGAACTCCCAAAGATATTGCAGGAAATGGCCATATCTGTCACAGTACACGCTTATGAAAATAAGGAAATCTTACATTCTCTGTTACCTCTGGCTTGGTGTTAATTTGTTTGCCTGGCCTGAGTACTGTACAAACACTTTGATTTTTTTTTTTCATTTGTACAATGAAATGTAATCCAGTTAATACTTATTTCTGGTTAGTGTTAAAGAACCATAGCAACTCCCCAAATGTGTGTCTAATAAAGGTGGGGAAGGGTCACAGTGCACAAATCTGGTGCAATTTCTTCTTTAATGTAAATGGAGGACTTACATTCAGCTCGTCAGGCTCAGCAGCAGCTCCTCCTCTGCTACATGAGAATGCATAGGAATGGCAATTTATTTGCAAATGTATTTGAATAATGGGTTTTGTATTACACGGAGTATAGACTCTCTCTCTTGATCCCATACTTGCAGCTATAACAAAGTAAAAGCATGGGTGTGGTTGCCTGGTGGCTGGCCAAGAGGATAGAGTACAAGGGGGGAGATGAAATAACATTTACACTTTCAGTAACTGTTTAAAAATGTGACTGAGTTCTGCCTAATCCTCAGAAGTCCAATTTGGGAATCCAAATTGTTAGCATTGCGAACAGCTCAACTTTTCTCACCCTGCTTTTGCAGTTATTTCCTGCCGGACAAATGTAATCACAGAGTCAAGGTGGGTGAGGTAATACCTTTTATTGGGCCAACTTCTGTTGGTGACAGAGACAAGCTTTTGAGCTTACACAGTGCTCTTAAGAGAATGTGTTCTCTTAAAAGCTCTATGTTAGTGTGAAAGCTTGTCTCTGTCACCAACAGAAGTTGGTCCAGTAAAAGATATTATTTCACGCACCTTCTCTCTGTCATATCCTGGGACCAACAGCGCAAACAAACTTAACTACAGTAATTCTTATCATAGAGTGGGGCAGGACATGTTCCACCACCCTTACTCATGTTCGGCAGTACCTTTCTTGGCAAATAATTGCATGGATTTCAGTGGGATTGCCCATAAGGGACTGCGTAGCATGCGGAAGGAGTTATAGAATCAGGTCCATAATGTTCAACAGGAGAAATGAATTCAAATCTAAAGGAAAGTGTTCTACTTGCAACTCTAATGCCACATGCTGTAATCCCAGTAAACGTCCACAAGCTAAGCAAGGTCAGACTTGCATTGGAGAACTTCACAGAGAGCACAGGTACCGCATGAGGAGGTAATTCCAGAGCTGGTGTTCTTCCCTCTGAATCAGTACTGGAACTGTACCCCAGCACCGTTTGAGTGGGACACTGCTGCTAGAGCTGCTGTCTGGCTGATGAGATATAAAATTGAGGTCTTGGATGCATGCATTCTTCAAAGTGCCTCTTATAAGAGTGTAGGGTGTTAACCCCTGTATCCTATTAATTCCAGCTCAAGTAATTATTACATTCTGCCTACCTAAATTCCTCCTACAATATCGAGTGGCGATGATAGTATTCTTCATTTGCTAAACTGCAGTGTAGTGCTGTTATGCATGGCTGAACAGCTGATATGTTCCACCACAGAGGTAGCTTTATTTCGGTTGTGGGTGAAGTCACTACCATATATCCCTTACCTATGTTACAAGAGTGTTGTGCAGCTTAATTACTTGTAAAGTGCTAAAGATGTGCCATGTATTATTTTACTAGGAATAACAATCACCTTAAATGTCAGTCTAAATACTTAGCATGGCTACTTAGATTCGCCATAGATTGTTGTATGAAGAACAGATGATTGACACTGAACCCAAGTAAGGCAGTGGTTATGCTGCTGGGACAGAGGGAAACACTTTGAAGAGTTTGCAGCCAGTGGGTGCAGTCTCCTTTGCTTGAAGGTACACACTTAATCAGTCAGTTCAGTCTATAGTTTAGAAGTGCTTCTGCATTCCTGGGTGGTGATAAGCTCTCACATAGCAGCATCTGCAATTAATGCTTTCTACCATCTCTATTCCATGCTAGCAGGTGATTCATAGAGTTTAAGGCCAGAAAGGACTTCGATCATGTAGTCTGACCACATGTATATCACAGGCTATTAAATTTCACTCATACACTTATCTGTGTATTAAGCCCAATAACATGTGTTTGGCTAAAGCATATCTTCCAGAAAGACATCCAGTCTTGATTTGAGAACATTAAGAGATCCACTACTTCCCTTAGTAGTTAATTCCTGTGGTTAATCACGTCACCTGCATGATTAAAAATGCGTGCCTTATTTCTCATTTGAATTTGTCTGGCCTCAGCTTCCAGCCAGTGGTTCCTGTTATGCCTTTCTCCACTAGATTAAAGAGCCCGTTAGTACCCAGTGCTATATCCCTGAAAAAGTACTTGTATATTATAACCAAGTCACCTTTCAGTTTTCTTTTGATATACTCAACAGACTGATCTCTTTAAGTCTCTCAGGATAAGGCATTTTCTCTAGCCCTTAAATAGTTTTTGTGCCTCTTTCCTGCACCCTCTCTAATTTAGAAACATCCTCTTTAGAATGTGGACACTAGAACTCTATGCAATATTCCAGTATCAGTCTCACCAGCCCCATATACAGAGGTAAAATCACCTCCCTGTTTGTTTATACATCCAAGGATCTCATTAGCCTTTTTTTGCCACAGCATAGCACAGGGAACTCATCATGTTCAGTTGCTTGTCCACTGTGACCCCTAAATCCTTTTCAGAGTCACTGCTTTCCAGGATAAGCACCCTATTCTGTAGTTCAAGCCTGCTTTCCTTGTTCCTAGATGGATATCGTTGCATTTGGTAATATTTAAATATATTTTGTTTATTGGGTCCAGTTTATCAAACTATCCAGATTACTCTGTATAACTGCCTGATATGACAGCTACATTCCGCTGGCCCAGTGGAACTCTCTACCATAACAATAAATCTTGTCTGAGACCAAGCTTTCTCAGGAGCCAGTTTAAGACTATGGAATGAAGGACCACCACAAACCTCACCACCTTCTGCTCTGTAAGTGCAAGGCATGCAATTTTCAACTGCCTCCTCTAATAGAAACACAGAGTGTCATAAATGTAAAGGGATATAATATAATAGATCCAGGTTTGTTGTAGAAAGAGGACTTTTATACAAGGAAACTCTTTCTGGTGGACACCAGGAAGACTGGCATCCTCAGAGACAGTTGGTAGTTCCAACTAAGTACTGGGTCAAGCTCTTGAGCTTAGCCCACGATCATCCTAGTGGCTATGCTGGGGTGAACAGGATCAAAGACCATTTGGGGAGGTCATTCCACTGGGAGGGAATGGGCAAGGATGTTTCGACCTATGTCTGGTCTTGTGAGGTATACCAAAGAGTGGGAAAACCCCAAGACCAGGTCAGAGCCCCTCTCCAGCCACTCCCTATCACTGAAGTTCCATTTCAACAAGTAGCTGTGGATATTCTGGGTCCTTTTCCGAAAAAGACACCCAGAGGAAAGCAGTACTTACTGACTTTCATGGATTTTGCCACCCGATGGCCAGAAGCAGTAGCTCTAAGCAACACCAGGGCTAAAAGTGTGTGCCAGGCATTAGCAGACATTTTTGCCAGGGTAGGTAGGCCCTCCGACATCCTCACAGATGCAGGAACTAATTTCCTGGCAGGAACTATGGAAAGCCTTTGGGAAGCTCATGGGGTGAATCACTTGGTTGCCACCCCTTACCATCATCAAACAAATGGCGTGGTGGAGAAATTTAATGGAACTTTGGGGGCCATGATACGTAAATTCATAAATGAGCACTCCAATGACTGGGACCTAGTGTTGCAGCAGTTGCTCTTTGCCTACAGAGCTGTACCACATCCCAGTTTAGGGTTTTCACCATTTGAACTTGTATATGGCCGCAAGGTTAAGGGGCCATTACGGTTGGTGAAGCAGCAATGGGAGGGGTTTACACCTTCTCCAGGAACTAACATTCTGGACTTTGTAACCAACCTACAAAACACCCTCTGAACCTCTTTAGCCCTTGCTAAAGAAAACCTACAGGATGCTCAAAAAGAGCAAAAAGCCTGGTATGATAAACATGCCAGAGCGCGTTCCTTCAAAGTAGGGGACCAGGTCATGATCTTAAAGGCGCTCCAGGCCCATAAAATGGAAGTGTTGTGGGAAGGGCCATTCATGGTCCAGGAGCACCTGGGAGCTGTTAATTATCTCATAGCATTCCCCACCTCCAAATGAAAGCCTAAGGTGTACCATATTAATTCTCTAAAGCCCTTTTATTCCAGAGAATAAAAGGTTTGTCAGTTTACAGCCCGGGGAGGAGATGACACTGAGTGGCCTGAAGGTGTCTACTACAAAGGAAAAAGTGCTGGTGGTGTGGAAGAGGTGAACTTCTCCATGACCCTTGGGCGTATGCAGTGACAGCAAATCAAGGAGCTGTGCACTAGCTATGCTCCGACATTCTCAGCCACCCCAGGACTGACTGAACGGGCATACCACTCCATTGACACAGGTAATGCTCACCCAATTAAAGTCCAACCTTACTGGGTGTCTCCTCAAGCTAAAACTGCTATAGAACGGGAGATTCAGGATATGCTACAGATGGGGGTAATCCGCCCCTCTAGCAGTGCATGGCCACTCCAGTGTTCTAGTTCCCAAACCAGCTGGGGAGATATGTTTCTGCGTGGACTACCGTAAGCTAAATGCTGTAACTCGCCCAGACAACTATCCAATGCCACGCACAGATGAGCTATTAGAGAAACTGGGACGGGCCCAGTTCATCTCTACCGTGGACTTAACCAAGGGGTACTAGCAGGTACCACTAGATGAATCCGCCAAGGAAAGGTCAGCCTTCACCACACATGTTGGGCTGTATGAATTTAATGTGCTCCCTTTCGGGCTGCACCCGCCACCTTCCAAAGACCTTGTAGATGGTCTCCTAGCAGGATCAGGAGAATATGCAGTTGCCTACCTTGATGATGTGGCCATATTTTCGGATTCCTGGGGAGAACACTTGGAACATCTACAAAAAGTCTTTGAGCGCATAAGGGAGGCAGGACTAACTGTTAAGGCTAAGAAGTGTCAAATAGGCCTAAACAGAGTGACTTACCTTGGACACCAGCTGGGTCAAGGAACAATCAACCCCCTACAGGCCAAAGTGGATGTTATCCAAAAGTGGCCTGTCCCAAAGTCAAAGAAACAGGTCCAATCCTTCTTAGGCTTGGCCGGATATTACAGGTCATTTGTACCGCAATACAGCCAAATCGCCGCCCCACTGACAGACTTAACCAAAAAGAAACAGCGAAATGCTGTTCAGCGGACTGAAGAGTGTCAGAAGGCCTTTAACCAGCTTAAAGCGACACTCCTGTCTGACCCTGTACTAAGGGCCCCAGACTTTGACAAACCGTTCCTAGTAACCACAGATGCGTCCGAGCGTGGTGTGGGAGCAGTTTTAATGCAGGAAGGACGGGATCAAGAATTCCACCCTGTAGTGTTTCTCAGCAAGAAGCTGTCCGAGAGGGAAAGCAACTGGTCAGTCAGTGAAAAAGAATGTTACTCCATTGTCTATGCTCTGGAAAAGCTACGCCCATACGTTTGGGGATGGCATTTCCACCTGTAAATGGATCATGCTGCACTACAGTGGCTTCATACCACCACGGGAAATAACAAAAAAACTTATTCGGTGGAGTTTAGCTCTTCAAGATTTTGATTTCGAGGTACAACACATCTCAGGAGCTTCTAACAAAGTGGCTGATGCACTCTCCTGTGAAAGTTTCCCGGAATCATCTGGTTGAAATCGTCCTTGAGATGAGAAAAATAGTTTTTATATACTTGGTTGTATATTTAGAGGTGCATGTGTCTTATTAACCCTGTTTTCTCCTAGAGCTCCAGGAAGAAATCACAGCCAGCGTTTCACCCTATCTGTGATTTGGGGGAGGGGAACGTGTCATAAATATAAAGGGAAGGGTAAATACCTTTAAATTGCTCTTGGCCAGAGGAAAAATCCTTTCACCTGTAAAGGGTTAAGAGGCTAAGATAACCTCGCCGGCACCTGACCAAAATGACCAATGAGGAGACAAGATACTTTCAAAGCTGGAGTGGGGGGGAACAAAGGGTTCTCTCTGTGTCTGTGTGATGCTTTTGCTGGGACCAGAGCAGGAATGCAGGTCAGAACTCCTGTAAAGAGTTAGTAAGCAATCTAGTTAGATATGCGTTAGATTCTGTTTTGTTTAAATGGCTGATAAAATAAGTTGTGCTGAATGGGATGTATATTCCTGTTTTTGTGTCATTTTGTAACTTAAGGTTTTGCCTAGAGGGATTCTCTGTTTTTAATCTGATTACCCTGTAAAGTATTTACCATCCTGATTTTAGAGGTAATTCTTTTACTTTTTCTTTAATTAAATTTCTCTTTTAAGAACCTGATTGCTTTTTCATTGTTCTTAAGATCCAAGGGTTTGGGTCCGTGTTAACCTATGCAAATTGGTGAGGATTTTTATCAAGCCTTCCCCAGGAAAGGGGGTGTAGGACTTGGGGGGATATTTAGGGTGGGAGACGTTTCCAAGTGGGCACTTCCCCTGTTCTTTGTGTAACGCTTTGGTGGTGGCAGCTTTTAACCTAAGCTGGTAAGAATAAGCTTAGGGGTCTTTCATGCAGGTCCCCACATCTGTACCCTAGAGTTCACAGTGGGGAAGGAATCTTGACACAGAGCAACATACATATTTTAAAAAATCAAAACAAAAAAACCCAATAAAACCATACCAAGCACACACAATTCTCCCTCTGGGAAAAGGACAAGGGGAAAAAGTAAACCACATGTGACAGATGTCAGTCCACATCACTTTATGCACTATAGGAAGCTGCTTACATACTATGGTGATGAGGGCAGTATAAGAATCTATATAAGATAGAAGATAGTTGTTAACTTCTCTAATGTACTGTTACATTTCCCCCATTGTGGGATCACTGAAGATTGTTTATCTGAGACCCTAACGAGGCAATATCACCAGATGGTCACTATTGTATTTCTTGGAAGTATTGTGTGAGAAGATACAAGGTCTGTGATCTGGATATACTTTACCTTAAATATCAGCTTTATGAGTATGTACCAGTGTGTTTTGTTTGCCTTTACAGTGTGATTATGTGCTTCTATTATTATGAAAATATTCTGATCAAACATAAGTTTATACAACTGAAGTGGACTAGCATTGTTTGGATAAGAAAATCCCTTTGTAGAGGGAATAGATTGTATTTACTTTAAACTCTCCTAAAGACTACATTTTTCTTTTTGTAATTCAGCATTCAATTTTTAAAGAGTTTTCTGATAAAAATCTGGCATGTTCCTTGACGCCTTTAAACTAGGGTATGAATGGTTTCTTTTCTTCACAGGCTGCTATAAAGAGCATTGGCTAAGTTTAAATGAGCCAAACAGTAAACCTTGCATGGAACATCAGCATGGTGTTTAGAGTATCAAACAGTCTGAAATCTGGAAGCGATTCAGTAAACTGAGCAGCAACCTTTGATTTTTTTTTTTAAGGTCCATTTAATCATGTTAGTAAAGAAAACACAAGACTGTTTAGACATTCAAATCAGTGCACGTTAATTATTAGGAAAACTTACTATCTTTATTCACTAAATAAATTCTATCCATCAACTGTGCTGACAGCATCATCTAAAATGAATGTTTAGAAGTGTATTGTTTTAATTATCAGATGGCAGCTTTAAAAGTGCGGTGTAATTCTGAAACAGATCCATTCCAAGATCAGCAACGTACACAGAATAGTTCCAATACACACTTCTTAAATATTTCAGCTCAAAATCTTCTCTTAATGACTACAGTTTCACAAGATATTCTAGTCCGAAGCCAATAGTCAAATCAAGACCCTTGTGGGTTATTCCCAACATCTCCTGCCCCGTGCCAGACGTATCCTCATCTGCCCACTTGTAGTAATATCAGAATTTGTCCATCTGTACTGAAGTGTGTGTTCTCAGGATAGTAATACTGTCATGGTTTGGGGTCACTCAGGCGAGTAAGGGGTTCAGTCATCATCTGCCTTGTAACCCGGGGTGTCTCCTGGCTGTGCAGCTTTGGTTCAGAGCTCTGACCCGAAAAGCTTATTAGCAGCCCACAAGCCTCACCCTGGTTTTGTCCACCTTGGATGCTCCTTGCAGAGTGACCTTAGTATCCTTCCAGCCCCAAATTTGCCAGAATCCTCTTACTGTGGAGAGTAGTCCCTCTCACTGGACCTATGCTGGTTCGCTGCCTCTACAGAGACTAAAACTTTACTGAACTGACATGGCACTGAAAGCAAAACAACTTTAACAAGAAACAAGCCTAGAGTGAGTGATACAAAGTAAAAGAAATAAAGGTGGAGATGGTTACAAGCAAATAAAAGTGAAAACACCAATTTCAAACTCTAAGATATAATCTAGCAAGATACAGTCTTTGTTCAAGATGGCTTCTCACACCCACAGTCTCTTTACCAGCTTTTACTGGCCAGGATCCATCACAGAGATCATAACACTTGATTTCTTTGTCTCCTTAAGGTGAAGAATAATGATGGAGTCTCTCTCTGGTTCTTATATCCCCAAAGGGACATCTTTCATAGAATATCAGTGGTGGAAGGGACGTCAGGAGGTCACCTAGTCCAACCCCCTGCTCAAAGCAGGACCAATCCCCAGTTTTTGCCCCAGATCCCTAAATGGCCCCCTCAAGGAATGAACTCACAACCCTGGGTTTAGCAAGCCAATGCTCAGACCACTGAGCTATCCCTCCCTCACAAATAAGGTCTTTGTCCTACAAGGCAGGAAGGCTTCCTGGGGATTCAGTCTGCTGTGTCTCTCTGATGGGCAGGAGCCATGTTAATTCTCTGTCTCTTGAGTTCTGGCTCAGGGTAACACCTCTGGTTTAGCTCGGTATCTTTGTTTGTGGCTAATATATAAATTGACCTAAATTCCTTTGTCTAGGGCAGAGCTGTTTATCACCTTTACCTAGACTAGGCTGTCTTGTTTTAATATAACCCTTCTGCCAGGTGAAGCTGGCAGCAACCAGGGCTGGGTTCAATATCTGGGGGTTCCTCTTCAACAACACAACACAGAACCGGCTCGAGCCCCCACCCAGTAACCTTGGAAAATTACTCACCACCCCTGGGCGCCTCTGAGAGGCAATACATCTCCACTCGAAAGCACAGAGTCTGAGTGTAGAAAAGAAACCTTTTTAATGAAAGGAGGGAAGTCACCTGATATTAATTAGGGAAAATGCCACAAGCAGGATTCATAATCATAAAACTATGAGCAGGATACCTACCCCAGAGTGTGTGGGACAGTGCTTTCTGCCTCATGTTCTTGAGTTCTACAACCAAAAGTTCCTTTTCTGTGCTCCTCTCTGCTCCCTCACTGTACCCCACTCTTGGTGGTGGTAACTACTAAGGGAACTGGAAACCCTAATTAAACCCAAACCCCCACACTTCAAGCCTGTCCCCCTGCTGCATCTATCATCAGTTAATGATTTATTCCCAAGAAGCCAAAGAGACAGGATTAGGTACAAAACAAATAACCGTTTATTAAAGGACCCCCAACAACGATACCCAATAAGGAAACGGGAAACCCACTAGATGTTAACAATACAAACCGGTTTTAAGCCAAGAACCCAAAACCGTACACCAAAGGTGTGTAAGACAAATTAAAGGTATTAACACATCACCGTTCTTCTCATGGTTTACACAGGACCCTGGACACACAGGAACTAAGGACATCACCGGGACCACAGGACATCAAAGGACAGGAACCACGAACACCAGGATACTCAGGACAGGATCAGGTAAGCTTTCTTCTCAATTGGCCATGTTGTCTCATTAGGGAATAGATATAAGCACTGGGCAGCCTCTGTGATGGACAGCAGCTGTCACAAGGCACTGTAACCTTTTATCACCTTTAGTTGCCAGGCAGGATTCTCTAGGTCATCTAACCATTTCTCGCCCAAATGTACAAAAGGCACCAATACTTCCTGCCAAAGTGCTGTGGCTAGGCAGATTATAAACAAGGGGGAACAAGAGAGAATATAATATGGAGGGTGAAGTACAATTCAAGGAGACCAACATGGCGAACTGAAAATTCCTTAAATTGTCCTTGGTCAGTGAGGACCCAGGGTTCAGAGGTGCAACTGTGTGAGTTCACCTTCCACACGGGGAAGAAGGCACCTTGCTCGTTTGCCATCTGAGCACTTGTTCTGGCCAGCCGTCCCGCCACCCACGGATCCTTTCTGCCTGGCTGCCCCACCAGCCACTTGTTGCCTCACCAGACACTCATTCTGATCACCGTCTTGCCAGGTGCTCATTCGCCGGCCAACCGTCAGTCGCCTTCTGCTTCCACTTGCCTCTCTCCTGTGACCTCTGCCCATCAGTCTTAGTGATTTTCAGCTCTTTTCAGGCTGAGCAGAAACACTGCCCCACCACAAGTGATTTCAGCTCTCATTTGACCACTTTAACATAACAAAAAGGCTCCTAACGATACCGTGGGAAGGGATGGGTTAAACCAGATTGGGGACCCTTAGGGAGAGTCCACCTCTCCTGGCTAGGACACCTGTCCCCACCCCTCTTACTTTTACAGAGGTCTGTCATTGGAGCCCCTGGCTTAACAAGTTCCTTTCAGCTGAGGGTGACCCCCTCAGTCGGGACAAGCTCAGCACAGTTCTGCTCTCCTTTAGTCACACAACGAAGATGATAACATTTCACCACCCCTGCATTTAATACTAGAGTGATCTGTAATCCCAATAACCATCCAAAGCTGATCACTTGGAGCTACACAACTCCTCTCTGTTAGATATGGATGCAGAGTAAGTGTGTTCATGTAAATAAAGTTTGCTCCTGAAGTCTCCCCCCATCCCGAACTAGTTATCAGGGGAGAGTTCATTCAGACCCTGCTTACATCAGCATGGTCTAATAATATAATATAGAGGGAAATTGGAACTTCACATATAAGGTTATCGCATGCATTTGACAATTATATTAATAACCAGCATGTTATTAACTTTCACATAATACCTCTCAAGGCATATTTTGCGCACACATTATTGCAGTAGTGTAGAGGTGTGAATACAGGTGTACCTAGGGCAATGTTTCTCAAATGCGGCCACTGTGCCACATAGAATCATAGAATATTAGGGTTGGAAGGGACCTCAGGAGGTCATCTAGTCCAACCCCCTGCTCAAAGCAGGACCAATCCCCAATTAAATCATCCCAGCCAGGGCTTTGTCAAGCCTGACCTTGAAAACTTCTAAGGAAGGAGATTCTACCACCTCCCTAGGTAACGCATTCCAGTGTTTCACCACCCTCCTAGTGAAAAAGTTTTTCCTAATATCCAACCTAAACCTCCCCCACTGCAACTTGAGACCATTACTCCTTGTCCTGTCCTCTTCTACCACTGAGAATAGTCTAGAACCATCCTCTCTGGAACCACCTTTCAGGTAGTTGAAAGCAGCTATCAAATCCCCCCTCATTCTTCTCTTCTGCAGACTAAACAATCCCAGTTCCCTCAGCCTCTCCTCATAAGTCATGTGTTCCAGACCCTAATAATTTTTGTTGCCCTTCGCTGGACTCTCTCCAATTTGTCCACATCCTTCTTGTAGTGTGGGGCCCAAAACTGGACACAGTACTCCAGATGAGGCCTCACCAATGTCGAATAGAGGGGAATGATCACATCCCTCAATCTGCTCGCTATGCCCCTACTTATACATCCCAAAATGCCACTGGCCTTCTTGGCAACAAGGGCACACTGCTGACTTATATCCAGGTTCTCGTCCACTGTCACCCCTAGGTCCTTTTCCGCAGAACTGCTGCTTAGCCATTCGGTCCCTAGTCTGTAGCTGTGCATTGGGTTCTTCCGTCCTAAGTGCAGGACCCTGCACTTATCCCTATTGAACCTCATCAGATTTCTTTTGGGCCAATCCTCCAATTTGTTTCGGTCCCTCTGTATCCTATCCCTGCCCTCCAGCATATCTACCACTCCTCCCAGTTTAGTATCATCCGCAAATTTGCAATGGTGTGCAATCCACACCATCCTCCAGATCATTTATGAAGATATTGAACAAAACCGGCCCCAGGACCGACCCCTGGGGCACTCCACTTGACACCGGCTGCCAACTAGACATGGAGCCATTGATCACTACCTGTTGAGCCCGACAATCTAGCTAACTTTCTACCCACCTTATTGTGCATTCATCCAGCCCATACTACTTTAACTTGCAGACAAGAATACTGTGGGAGACCATGTCAAAAGCTTTGCTAAAGTCAAGAAACAATACATTTACTGCTTTCCCTTCATCCACAGAACCAGTAATCTCATCATAGAAGGCGATTAGATTAGTCAGGCATGACCTTCCCTTGATGAATCCATGCTGACTGTTCCTGATCACTTTCCTCTCATGTAAGTGCTTCAGGATTGATTCTTTGAGGACCTGCTCCATGATTTTTCTGGGGACTGAGGTGAGGCTGACTGGCCTGTAGTTCCCAGGATCCTCCTTCTTCCCTTTTTTAAAGATTGGCACTACATTAGCCTTTTTCCAGTCATCCGGGACTTCCCCCGTTCGCCACGAGTTTTCAAAGATAATGGCCAATGGCTCTGCAATCACAGCCGCCAATTCCTTTAGCACTCTCGGATGCAACTCATCCGGCCCCATGGACTTGTGCACGTCCAGCTTTTCTAAATAGTCCCTAACCACCTCTTTCTCCACAGAGGGCTGGCCATCTATTCCCCATGTTGTGATGCCCAGCGCAGCAGTCTGGGAGCTGACCTTGTTAGTGAAGACAGAGGCAAAAAAAGCATTGAGTACATTAGCTTTTTCCACATCCTCTGTCACTAGGTTGCCTCCCCCATTCGTTAAGGGGCCCACATTTTCCTTGGCTTTCTTCTTGTTGCCAACATACCTGAAGAAACCCTTCTTGTTACTCTTGACATCTCTCGCTAGCTGCAGCTCCAGGTGCGATTTGGCCCTCCTGATTTCATTCTTACATGCCCGAGCAATATTTTTATACTCTTCCCTGGTCATATGTCCAATCTTCCACTTCTTGTAAGCTTCTTTTTTATGTTTAAGATCCGCTAGGATTTCACTGTTAAGCCAAGCTGGTCGCCTGCCATATTTACTATTCTTTCGACACATCGGGATGGTTTGTCCCTGTAACCTCAACAGGGATTCCTTGAAATACAGCCAGCTGTCCTGGACTCCTTTCCGCTTCATGTTAGTCCCCCAGGGGATCCTACCCATCCGTTCCCTGAGGGAGTCGAAGTCTGCTTTCCTGAAGTCCAGTGTCTGTATCCTGCTGCTTACCTTTCTTCCCTGCGTCAGGATCCTGAACTCAACGAACTCATGGTCACTGCCTCCCAGATTCCCACATGCTGCCACCCAGGGCTTTTCTTGAGGCCTTAACCGTCTGGGCAGTGATTGGGGCGGTGGGGGGAAACAGTGGCCCCTCCCCTGGGACCACCAGGATGGGTTGGGCCCTGCCCCTCTCTGTAGTCACAAATGCCAGAGGAGCAGACAGATGGTGTGAGTTCCCCACCTTCCCAGGGGTAGTGGGACTCTGGCTTCTGGCTTGAGCCCTAGGGTGGCGGGCAGCAGGCTCTAGCTATGTGGTGGCAGGCTCCAGCCACAGGCTCTGGCCCCCCAGCCTCAGGGCCTGGCGAACTCCATCCCCTGATCCATCAGCCCTGGCCCGCACTGCCTCCCTATCCACCTCCCCATCCAAGGCTTAATTTATCCCCCAGCTTGCGAGGGCTGAGAAGTCTGCTGTGAAAAGTGATATTAATAAACTTACAAATATCATTTTTCACAGAAGCAAACTTATTAGCTAGCAAGTCTAAAACAAAAATGCAACCAAAAAAAGCAAAAGAAACAAGACAAGAACATGCAAAGCACCTTATCTGTGTTTCTGTCCTGTTGTTCTACCTATGCTTTTATCCTGACTTTACCTCTAGCCATGCCCTGATATTTGCCACCTAGATACTCCACATTTATTATTGCTATAAACCATAGTGAAAATGTCCTTCAAGGAAACCAAACAGGGAGGGACAGTCTTAGATTCTGAGGGGCAATGGGCTTGATAAGCCACACAGACTTTTAATACTGATTGATTGGAGGATTTCCTTAGTTGAGGCCAGGACCATTGGCGGGGACAAGTAGACACAGAGTGTATTTCTTTGCAGCTCCATCCACAAACTTTACCCTAATGAGGCACCTGCAACCGTCCCTCTTGGAACAACAGATCTTCCTCCTCTAGTTCTGTAGGCTGGAGCTCTTGTCCTTCCTGCTTTTCCTCACACATAACCTTTAAAAATATCTTGCTGGCCCAGTGGTATCTGTGTTGAATCCTATTGGTTATCCCTCCATGTGGATGATCTCCTTCTGTTCCTACTGAGTCCAGGAATCTTGGGAGCTGTGGTCTCTGACCACGGATCTTTTTTTTTTCTTCTGGCTATAACAACTGACTGTCTCCAAATTAGAGGACTTTGCTAGCTTGGCCTGCTCCAATACTTCCTTCTACCTTATCTGTAGGAGAAGACAAGTTATTTCTTTGTATTGGCCCCTAATACAGGTAGCTGTCTCTTTCAGGACAAACTACCAATTACTTAAGCATCCAAAAAACTATAAAAACCTGCCTAAACCGTCACTCATTCATAAAGCAGATAGACGTTGAGATAAAAGAGCAGCATGATAGCCTAGACCACTGCAGGGCTGCTCTTCTCTCTGAGTCCTTGCTCCAGCCGTTAATACTGTGCATGAATCAAACAAGTTATAAGTAGATGGAGAAGGAGATGGGCTGGATCTTGGGAGAAAGTAATTATTTTTTAAGAAAGTTGAGTGGAGCAGCTGGGCGTGAGCACAGCACAGAGAACCTATGCAAGTGCATACATAGTATATGCTCACTGTTGGTGCCGAGACTAGAGTGGGTTATTCTTCCTTTACTGGGTGGGTGGAAGCATTCAGCATTTTAGACTTACCGTAGGAAGGGCAGATTATAGAAGTGATATGTAAGGAAGAGTAGATTATGAAAGCTAGAGTAACTGGCTCTCTCCTAAAAGGTACTTGTGTTTGGGAAAGGTAGTAAGGTCCAGAAACAAATTAGAAAAAAAAAATGACCTGAGCCATATTAAAAGCTAAGAAACTTATTTAAATTTGGATGTTCAAGACGGAATCACCTTTTAGCTTCACAAAGACCTCCACTCTCCACAGAACAGTAGACAACAGTTGCCCCATGAAACACAAGACAGAGGTATTGTATCAGCAGAACAAAACCTCATTGGCTGATCAGTGATTCACGGGGCAAAGGAAACTTCTGATTAATCTCACTCAGGGTGTCAGGTGCACCAAAGTACATATTTCTTGTGATCACCGTATAGCCAACACAGTAAATCTATAGAGGGAGTAAAGAATTTTCATCTCTTATTGCTAGTTTTTCTTCCCTTGTTTGCTAGTTCAGTGCAATACTACCAGTCTGGTAGCTGCATGAAGTCTTTTTAAGGGCTATTTAAGTCCTCAACTGACTGAAAGGGAAAAAAATCTGTTTCATATTTTTCCACACAATATATTATGTTTATCCTTAATATAATAATAAAAAAAACTTGCTTATAATGTGGATTGATTCAAATAAGGGAATTCTTCAATAGTCCTTCCTGAGTGGTTAACTGTTCCCATGTTTATAGAAAAAAGAGAGAGAGGAAATTACAGAAGAGATTTTGAATATTATCCTACACGTTAATACCTTTTAATTCTAATAAAGGATTTCTGGAGTTCTCTTCTAAATGTCTGCATGGGAAATAAGAGTTAAATTGGGAACAGTTGTGTGGAAAGAGGATTTAATCTTTAGGCTCCAATGTAGTTTGTTTGCTTTTGCCTTGTAAATCACTGAAGTTGTATCACTAACCTTGGGACTGGATCCTCAGCTATGCCATTTAACAAAAAGGACCCAGAAATTCAACTGATGTAAACTGGCATGGTTCCATTAGAACTGCACTGATGTGTGTCAGATAAGTATCGTGCTCTTTATGTTTAAGGGTATATATATATACAGCAATGTAAGCTCATGGTCTCTGGGACTGAAGCCCACAGGGTTGGTGTTTGTAAGCCTGGGCTTGAGCATCCGCACTGAATATAGACAGTAGGTTTAGAGTTTCTGAATATGGGTTGCTGTCACCCGCACTTATGCGTCTACACTGCACTATGCAAGCCCAAGTCAAGTCATCTTATCCCAGGCTTCCTAGTGCCTTTCCCAGCGTTAGCCAGCCTAGCCCTTTGCTTATGATGCAGCATGAGAAAACTTGACAGTCCATCCTGCTGCACTTTACAGAAGGTTGTTACTGCCTGCCAATGCATCCAGCTGAGCTGTCTTTTAGGCCCACTGGCTCCTAGCAACCAGAGCCAGTGGTTCGTTTGAAGAATTTGTCTTGCCCAGACTTCCGCTCCAATTTCAAGAAACAGGCAGAGCATCCATAAGAACATAAGAGTGACTGTGCTGGGTCTGACCAAGGGTCCATCTAGCCAAGTATCCTGCTTTCCAACAATGCCTGGTATCAGATGCTTCAAAGTAATCCATCACCTGTCATCCAGTCCCAGCTTCTTGTAGTCAGAGGTTTAGGAACAGGAAGAGCAGGGGATTGCATCCCTGATCATCTTGGCTAATAGCCATTGATAGATAAATTCATGGAGGATAGGTCCAATTCTTTTTTGAACTCAGTTATAGTTTTGGCCTTCACAACATCTGGCAATGAGTTCCACATGTTGACTGTGCATTGTGTAAAGAAGTACTTCTTCTTGTTTGTTTTAAACCCTCTGCCTATTAATTTCATTGGGTGACTCCTAGTTGTTGTATTATATGAAGGAGTCAATTACACTTCCTTGTTCACTTTCTGCACATCATTCATGATTTTATAAACCCCTGTCATATCAACCCTTAGTAGTATCTTTTCTAAGATGAGCAGTACCAGTCTTTTTAATCTCTCATCGTTTTTGCTGCCCTTCTCTGTACTTTTTCCAATTCTAACATCTTTATTGATATGAGGTGACCAGAAATCTTCACA
Organism: Eretmochelys imbricata; assembly: GCF_965152235.1. Taxonomy (NCBI): domain Eukaryota; kingdom Metazoa; phylum Chordata; order Testudines; family Cheloniidae; genus Eretmochelys; species Eretmochelys imbricata. The sequence goes on from NC_135575.1 coordinate 93,375,993, forward strand.
GTATTCAAGGGGTGGGCGTACCATGGATTTATATAGTAGCATTATATTTTCTGTTCTGTTTTCCTAATGGTTTCTAACATTCTGTTAATTGTTTTGAATGCTGCTGGAAGTTGAGCAGATGTTTTCAGGGAACTGTCCATGAAGATTCCAAAATCTTTTTGAGTGGTAACAGATCATTTAGTCCCCATAATTTTGTGTGTATATTTGGGATTATGTTTTCCAATGTGCATTACTTTGCAGTTATCAACATTGAATTTCATCTGCCATTTTTTTGCTCAGTCACCCAGTTTTGAGAGAGCCCTTAGTTATATCCAAAGCTGATTGTGAAGACTTACAATCTTGAATAATTTTGTACCATCTGCAAACGTTGCCATTTCACTGCTTACCCCCTTTTCATTTATCCATATGTTGAACAACACAAGTCCCAGTACACATCCTTAGGAACCCCGTTATTTATCTCTCCATTGTGAAAACCAACCATTTATTCCTACCCTTTTTTCTTATCTTTTAACCTGTTACTTATCAATGAGAAGATCTCCCCACTTATCCCATGACTGCTTATTTTGCTTAAGAACCTTCAGTGTGGGACCTCAAACACTTTCTGAAAGTGGAAATCTCACCCTTCTCCACATTTGTTGACCCTCTCAAAGAATTCTGATAGATTGGTGAGGCATGATTTCCCTTTACAAAAGCTATGTAGACTCTTCCCCAATGTGTCGTGATCATCTATGTGTCTGATTCTGTACTTTACTGTACTTTCAACCAATTTGTCTGGTACTGATGTTAGAGTGACTGGCCTGTAATTGCTGGGATCTCCTCTAGAGTATTTTTTAAAAATAGGTATTACATTAGGTGTCCTCCATTCAGCTGATACAGAGGATGATTTAAGCGACAGATTACATACCATAGTGAAGAGTTCTGCAGTTTCATATCTGAGTTCCTTCAGAACTCATCACTGAATACCATCTGGTCCTGGTGACTTATTACTGTTTAATTTACCAATTTGTTCCTTAATTACCTCTATTGTCACCTCCATCTGGAATAGTTCCTCAGATTTGTCACCTAAAAAGAAAAACTCAGCTGTGGGAATCTCCCTCACATTCTCTACAATCAAGACTGATGCAAAGAATTCATTTTGCTTCTCCGCAATGGCTTGGTCCCCCTTGAATGCTCCTTTAGCACTTTGGTTATACAGTGGCTCCATGGATTGTTTGGCAGCATTCCTGCTTGTGATGTACTTAAAAAAAATTTGCTATTAATTTGAGTCTTTTGCTAGGTGCTCTTCAAATTGTTTTTGACCTCTCTTATTATACTTTTACACTTGACTTGTCAACGTTTATGCTCCTTTTTATTTTCCTCACTAGGATTTGACTTCCGATTTTTAAATGATGCCTTTTTGCCTCTAGCCACCTCTTCTACTCTGTGGTTTAGCCATGGTGGTGGTTTTTTGGTCCTCTTGCTTTTGTTGTTGCTGCTGTTTGGGTTACACATATAGTTTGAGCTTCTATTATAGTGATTTTTTTAAAGTTTCCATGCAGCTTGCAGGCATTTCACTCTTATGATGGTTCCTTTATTAATTTCTGTTTAACTAGCTTCCTCACTTTTGTGTAGTTCCCCTTTTCTTCAAGTTAAAAGTTGTCATTAGTAGTGTCTAGAATGGGATGCTGGTGGACATTTTGGTGGTGCTTTCTGACCTACTGATGCCACCTGTCATGGCATGAGGAGGATGAGACAGAGGTGGCAGACTCAAACTAGCTGATGCTGTGTAGCTCCTGATGTCTCCGGTGTAGACTGAGACTTCTGGAGCAAGGCCACATACCCAGACTGGCAAGATCACGTCATCATGCAGACCTGGGATGACCAGCAGTGACTCCAGAACTTTCCCATGAAGAAAGCTACACTTCTGGAGCTTTGTAAGCAACTTACCCTGACCCTTTAGCATCACAGCATATGCATGAGGGCAGCCATGCCAGTCCAGCTTGCTATAACCATCTGGAAGCTGGCTTCCCCAGACTGCTACTGGTCACAGGCTAACCAGTTTGGTGTTTGAGTCAACTCTGGGAGCAGTGAGGGCAGAGGTTTTGGAGGCAATCAGGCAATTGATTTACCCAAAGGTGGTGGGCATAAGCAATATCCCTGAAGTAAATGCTTGTTTGGTGAGAATGGGGTTTCCAAATTGCACTGGTGCCATTGATGGGACTCGTGTCCCCATAGTTTGCCCTTCAGAAAGGGTACCATTCCATTGCTATGCAGGGCCCAGTAGACCACAGAGGCCAATTTTTGGACGTCCATTTGAGATGCACTGGAAAAGTTCACGATGCCAGGGTTTTCCGATGAAGGGTCTGCCTTTGTGGACAAGGTAGGACACTATTCCCAGCAAATGGCATTGTCATAAATGGAGTAATTTCCCCCTTTCGCCTTGGCTTATGAAACTCTCATTAGGTATAAAATGGTGGTTGAATGGGCTTTTGGCAGAGTGAAATCCCACTGGTGCTGTTTACAGAACCTTTTGGATTTCAGTGTACTCAATGCTGTCTCCATTATTGTGGCTTGTTGTGCTCTTCACAATCTTTGCAAATTTAAAGCTGTGCCATTTGCCTCTGAGTGGATCTAGCAACAATAATGGATTGCTGAACTCAGTCAGAAAGTGCACCTGTCACAGCTGGGACAGGATGGACACTCACAACAGAAATCAGAGATGCTTTGTCCTCCCCCATTATGGACTTGCTTGGATCAATGGAAGAGGAAGAATAGTATGTTTGTGGTTGTATTTGTACAGCAATTTGTACGCTATGAATAGGGGATGTGATATTGTGGGAGAGATGAGTGCTTATACAATATAGAAAGTGGTGGTTTGTGTGACGTGAACTCTGGATTTTCATCATGGATTGATCTGAATAGATGTGCTCAGAAATTGTGTATGGATACAACTTCCCAGTTGTGCCTTATCATGCCTTTATCTTTATTCTTCAAAATACACATTATATGATGTAATGCAGTGATGGTAATAAACTTTATTAAATAAAAGCCTTTATTTTTGAACATGGCTGTATTACAAAAAAGAAAAAAATTTAAAGCATTGTCAGGCAGGCCAGCTGCCATTACGACACACAAACACCAGTGATAAACCGACACTCAAACGGCAATAAAATAAGGTGCATAACACAAACATTGAACGGTGCAAAACCATGAAACCAGGGCAAACAAACAAATTGCCTACTTTTGCATGTCCTCTGGCCCCCCATTCACCCTTCCCTCTCTGGCACGTTTATCACACACTTGGTGCTGTTGCATGGGGATGGACAACTGCAGTGGGTACATCTGCCCTGTCCAACTAGCGTTCAGTCCTAGGTGCCTGGGTCACCCACCACGGTAATGTTCAGTGTGTTGCTAATGGTACCATGGAGGAGATGCAGGATGTGGTATGCATGGAGCAGGAACCTGAACTCTTGTGGCCATCAGACCAAGCAGACTCTCAAACAGGACTTCCTGCTGTGATCTGTCTTCCTCCAATGTTCCTGCTCCAAAAACTGTGCTGTAAGTTTCTCCTCATGCTTGACAGCCTCTCTGTGCCTTTCCATTTGCCATGAATTCTTTTTTCCCTTTGGTATGGTACCTGCTTCTTGGCCCTGACCAGGATGTCCACCATAAGTCCATCATGGAAACGGTTCCTCTGACGGCTCAATGAAAGTTCAGAATCCCAAGCTTCTGCTGGAGTGTGACTGGGGTGCAGAGGTGGGAGGGCTGCAGCGATGGAACGGGCCTGAAAGCTGACCTCAAACAGTACATTATTGTTTTAGTCCTTCAAAAACATTCCAGTGCATCCTCAGAGAAAAGTGCCTGTTGAATCTCAAGTCCACAAAATGATACTTTGTGAAACTCAGCTTCAGTATATTCTCAGTGGAACTTGTTGATTCCCAGAAGTTCCGTGGACAAAACTGAGTTAAGCAGAATGAAAAGAGTTCATGCACAATGGTAAAGGTGAAATTTTGAGATTTTTAAATCTCAGACCATTGTAGCGTGAGGGGTCTGTGTGGAGGGGTGTGGATTTACTACCTAAAGTTTCTCAATCCTTCTCAGGCTTTCCACATTTTGGAGGACATAATCCAGGAGGTTCCTTAATAGCAAAGGGACGTTCTATTCCAAGCTACTGGTGGCAAACCAGCCATGTATGACACGGAGCCTTTCAGGCTTCTGTGACCTGAGAAAAACATCTATAAGTGTCCATAGAGGAGGGCCCAGAAAATACGCTGTTGCCTTTTGGGGAATTCCTACTACAGGAAAAGTTTGCAGCTCTCAGCACTCAGGAATGGGTCAGAATGAATGGGGGAAGTCAACAGGATACTGCATTAGCATCCACATGGATTACTGCCACTGACTTCCTGAGGAAACTACAATCCATCGGTGATCTTCCTGAAAACTCCATCCCAGTCACTATGGATGTAGAAGCCCTTTACACCAACATTCCACACAAAGATGGACTACAGGCCATCAGGAACAGTATCCCCGATAATGTCACGGCAAACCTGGTGGCTGAACTTTGTGACTTTGTCCTCACCCATAACTATTTCGTATTTGGGGACAATGTATACCTTCAAATCAGCGGCACTGCTATGGGTACCCACATGGCCCCACAGTATGCCAACATTTTTATGGCTGACTTAGAACAACACTTCCTCAGTTCTCATCCCCTAATGCCCCTACTCTACTTGAGCTACATTGATGACATCATCCTCATTTGGACCCATGGAAAAGAAGCCCTTGAGGAATTCTACCATGATTTCAACAATTTCCATTCCACCGTCAACCTCAGCCTGGACCAGTCCACAAAAGAGATCCACTTCCTGGACTCTACGGTGCTAATAAGCGATGGTCACATAAACACCACCCTATACCGGAAACCCACTGACCTCTATACTTACCTACATGCCTCCAGCTTTCATCCAGACCACACCACATGATCCATTATCTACAGCCAAGCTCTGCGATACAACCACATTTGCTCCAACCCCTCAGACAGAGACAAACACCAACAAGATCTCTATCAAGCATTCTTACAACTACAATACCCACCTGCAGAAGTGAAGAAACCAGTTGACAGAGCCTGAAGAGTGCCCAGAAGTTACCTACTACAGGACAGGCCCAACAAAGAAAATAACAGAACGCCACTAGCCATCACCTTCAGCCCCCAACTAAAATCTCTCCAACACATCATCAAGGACCTACAACCTATCCTGAAGGACGACCCATCACTCTCACAGATCTTGGGAGACAGGCCAGTACTTGCTTAGAGACAGCCCCCCAACCTGAAGCAAATACTCACCAGCAACCACACAACAGAACCACTAACCCAGGAACCTACCCTTGCAACAAAGCCCATTGCCAACTGTGTCCACATATCTATTCAGGGGACACCATCACAGGGCCTAATCACATCAGCCACACTGAGAGGCTCGTTCACCTACACATCTACCAATGTGGTATATGCCATCATGTGTCAGCAATGCCCCTCTGCTACGTACATTGGCTAAACTGGACAGTCTCTACGTAAAAGAATAAATGGACACGAATCAGACGTCAGGAATTATAACATTCAAAAACCAGTCGGAGAACACTTCAATCTCTTTGGTCATAGAATCATAGAATATCAGGGTTGGAAGGGACCTCAGGAGGTCATCTAGTCCAACCCCCTGCTCAAAGCAGGACCAATCCCCAACTAAATCATCCCAGCCAGGGCTTTGTCAAGCCTGACCTTAAAAACTTCTAAGGAAGGAGATTCCACCAGCTCCCTAGGTAACGCATTCCAGTGTTTCACCACCCTCCTAGTGAAAAAGTTTTTCCTAATATCCAACCTAAACTTCCCCCACTGCAACTTGAGACCATTACTCCTTGTTCTGTCATCAGCTACCACTGAGAACAGTCTAGATCCATCCTCTTTGAAACCCCCTTTTAGGTAGTTGAAAGCAGCTATCAAATCCCCCCTCATTCTTCTCTTCTGCAGACTAAACAATCCCAGTTTCCTCAGCCTCTCCTCATAAGTCAAGTGTTCCAGTCCACTAATCATTTTTGTTGCCCTCCGCTGGACTTTTTCCAATTTTTCTACATCCTTCTTGTAGTGTGGGGCCCAAAACTGGACACAGTACACAAAATGAGGCCTCACCAATGTTGAATAGAGGGGAACGATCACATCCCTCAATCTGCTGGAAATGCCCCTACTTATACATCCCAAAATGCCATTGAACTTCTTGGCAACAATGGCACACTGTTGACGCATATCCAGCTTCTCGTCCACTGTAACCCCTAGGTCCTTTACTGCAGAACTGCTGCCGAGCCATTCGGTCCCTAGTCTGTAGCGGTGCATGGGAGTCTTCCGTCCTAAGTGCAGGACTCTGTACTTGTCCTTGTTGAACCTCATCAGATTTCTTTTGGCCCAATCCTCTAATTTGTCTAGGGCCCTCTGTATCCTATCCCTACCCTCCAGCGTATCTACCTCTCCTCCCAGTTTAGTGTCATCCACACCATCCTCCAGATCATTTATGAAGATATTGAACAAAACCGGCCCGAGGACCGACCCTTGGGGCACGCCACTTGATACCAGCTGCCAACTAGACATGGAGCCATTGATCACTACCTGTTGAGCCCAACAATCTAGCCAACTTTCTATCCACCTTATTGTCCATTCATCCAGCCCATACTTCTTTAACTTGCTGGCAAGAATACTGTGGGAGACCGTGTCAAAAGCTTTGCTAAAGTCAAGGAACAACACGTCCACTGCTTTCCCCTCATCCACAGAACCAGTTATCTCGTCATAGAAGGCAATTAGATTAGTCAGACATGACTTGCCCTTGGTGAATCCATGCTGACTGTTCCTGATCACTTTCCTCTCCAAGTGCTTCAGAATTGATTCCTTGGGGACCTGCTCCATGATTTTTCCAGGGACTGAGGTGAGGCTGAGTGGCCTGTAGTTCCCAGGATCCTCCTTCTTCCCGTTTTTTAAAGCTGGGCACTACATTAGCCTTTTTCCAGTCATCTGGGACTTCCCCCGATCACCGTGAGTTTTCAAAGATAATGGCCAATGGCTTTGCAATCACATCTGCCAACTCCTTTAGCACTCTCGGATGCAGCGCATCCGGCCCCATGGACTTGTGCTCGTCCAGCTTTTCTAAATAGTCCCAAACCACTTCTTTCTCCACAGAGGGCTGGTCACCTCCTCCCCATGCTCTGATGCCCACTGCAGTAGTCTGGGAGCTGACCTTGTTCGTGAAGACAGAGGCAAAAAAAGCATTGAGTACATTAGGTTTTTCCACATCCTCTGTCACTAGGTTGCCTCCCTCATTCAATAAGGGGCCCACACTTTCCTTGACTTTTTTCTTCTTGCTAACATACCTGAAGAAACCCTTCTTGTTACTCTTGACATCTCTTGCTAGCTGCAACTCCAGGTGTGATTTGGCCTTCCTGATTTCACTCCTGCATGCCCGAGCAATATTTTTATACTCTTCCCTGGTCATTTGTCATATCTTCCACTTCTTGTAAGCTTCTTTTTTATGTTTAAGATCAGCAAGGATTTCACTGTTAAGCCAAGCTGGCTGCCTGCCATATTTACTATTCTTTCTACTCATTGGGATGGTTTGTCCCTGTAACCTCAATAAGGATTCTTTAAAATACAGCCAATTCTCCTCGATTCCTTTCCCCCTCATGTTATTCTCCCAGGGGATCCTGCCCATCAGTTTCCTGAGGGAGTCAAAGTCTGCTTTTCTGAAGTCCAGGGTCCATATTCTGCTGCTCTCCTTTCTTCCCTGTGTCAGGATCCTTAACTCGACCATTTCATGGTCACTGCCTCCCAGGTTCCCCTCCACTTTTGCTTCCCCTACTAATTCTTCCCGGTTTGTGAGCTGCAGGTCAAGAAGAGCTCTGCCCCTAGTTGGTTCCTCCAGCATTTGCACCAGGAAATTGTCCCCTACGCTTTCCAAAAATGTCCTGGATTGTCTGTGCACCGCTGTATTGCTCTCCCAGCAGAAATCAGGGTGATTGAAGTCTCCCATGAGAACCGGGGCCTGCGATCTAGTAACTTCCGTGAGTTGCCGGAAGAAAGCCTTGTCCACCTCATCCCCCTGATCTGGTGGTCTATAGCAGACTCCCACCACGACATCACCCTTGTTGCTCACACTTCTAAACTTAATCCAGAGACTCTCAGGTTTTTCTGCAGTTTCATACCAGAGCTCTGAGCAGTCATACTGCTCCCTTACATACAGTGCAACTCCCCCACCTTTTCTACCCTGCCTGTCCTTCCTGAACAGTTTGTATCCATCCATGACAGTACTCCAGTCATGTGAGTTATCCCACCAAGTCTCTGTTGTTCCAATCACATCGTAATTCCTTGACTGTGCCAGGACTTCCAGTTCTTCCTGCTTGTTTCCCAGGCTTCCTGCATTTGTGTATAGGCACTTGAGATAACTCGCTGATCGTCCCTCTTTCTCAGTATGAGGCAGGAGCCCTGCCATCTCGCGCTTTCCTGCTCGTGCTTCCTCCCGGTATCCCACTTATCTCAGGGCTTTGGTCTCCTTCCCCCGGTGAACCTAGTTTAAAGCCTTCCTCACTAGGTTAGCCAGCCTGCTTGCGAAGATGCTCTTCCCTCTCTTCGTTAGGTGGAGCCTGTCTCTGCCTAGCACTCCTCCTTTTTGCGACACCATCCCATGGTTAAAGAATCCAAAGCCTTCTCTCCGACACCACCTGCATAGCCATTTGTTGACTTCCACGATTCGACGGTCTCTACCCAGACCTTTTCCTTCCACGGGGAGGATGGACAAGAAGACCACTTGCACCTCAGACTTCTTTATCATTCTTCCCAGAGCCACGTAGTCTGCAGTGATCCACTCAAGGTCATTCTTATCATTGGTGCCCATGTGGAGAAGTAGGAAGGGGTAGCAATCCGAGGGCTTGATGAGTCTCGGCAGTCTCTCCATCGCATCGTGAATCCTAGCTCCTGGCAAGCAGCAGACTTCTCGGTTTTCCCGGTGAGGGCAGCAGATAGATGACTCAGTCCCCCTGAGGAGGAAGTCCCCGACCACCACCACCCGCCTCCTTGTCTTGGGAGCGGTGGTCGTGGAACCCCCAACCCTAGGACAGTGCATCTCATGCCTTCCAATCGGCGGAGTCTCCTTCTGTTCCCTTCCCTCAGATGTAGTCCACTCTCTGCATTAGTACCTGAGGAGAGAACATGAAAACGGTTACAGTTGCAATTGTTCAACAAAAAAGTTAAACTTCAAAAACAGACTCCAACGAGAGACTGCTGAATTGGAATTAATTTGCAAACTGTATACAATTAACTTAGGCTTGAATAAAGACTGAGAGTGGATGGGTCATTACACAAAGTAAAACTATTTCCCCATGTTTATTCTCTCCTCCCCCCCCCTCCCACTGCTGTTCCTCAGACGTTTTTGTCAACTGTTGGAAATGGCCCACCTTGATTATCACTACAAAAAGTTTTTTCTCCACCGCTCTCCTGCTGGTAATAGCTCACCTTACCTAATCACTCTCATTACAGTGTGTATGGTAACACCCATTGTTTCATGTTCTCCGTGTATATAAATCTCCCCACTGTATTTTCCACTGCATGCATCCGATGAAGTGAGCTGTAGCTCACGAAAGCTTATGCTCAGATAAATTTGTTAGTCTTTAAGATGCCACAAGTCCTCCTTTTCTTTTTGTGGATACAGACTAACACGGCTGCTACTCTGAAACCTGCCTCCCTACTGCTTATGATACAGCCTGTTCTGACTCCAGGCAAACACACATGATGATACGCACTCTCAAAAAGCTGCACAGCCAGCCCCCGTCGGCGGAAGCACTCTATGTAGAAGTCCAGTCTGCTGTTTCAACCTTATCCTCTACAGCAAACAGGGAAAGATTAAGAAAGAGCTCTCAAAAATGGATACTCTCATAAAAAAACAATCTTCCACACAAAGTCCAGCCACGAGGAAGTTTACTAAAACTAGACAAGCCATTTACAACACACACTTTGCTTCTCTACAAAAGAAAAAGGACACTAAACTTTCTAAACTACTACATGCCACAAGGGGCCACAGCAATGGTTCCCTCAACCCACCCAGCAATATTGTTAACCTATCCAACTATACTCTCAGCCCAGCAGAAGCAGCTGTCCTATCTCGGGGCCTCTCCTTCTGCCCCTCCACCCCCCAAACATGGTACAGTTCTGTGGTGACCTAGAATCCTATTTTCAACGTCTCTGACTCAAGGAATATTTCCAACATACCTCTGAACAACATACTAATCCACAGAGACCTCCCTACCAACACTACAAAAAGAAGGATTCTAGGTGGACTCCTCCTGAAGGTCGAAACAGCAGACTGGACTTCTACATAGAGTGCTTCTGCCGACGTGCACGGGCTGAAATTATGGAAAAGCAGCATCACTTGCCCCATAACCTCAGCCGTGCGGAACACAATGCCATCCACAGCCTCAGAAACAATTCTGACATCATAATCAAAAAAGCTGACAAAGGAGGTGCTGTTGTCATCATGAATAGGTCGGAATATGAACAAGAGGCTGCTCGGCAGCTCTCCAACACCACTTTCTACAAGCTGTTACCCTCTGATCCCACTGAGAGTTACCAAAAGAAACTACAGCATTTGCTCAAGAAACTCCCTGAAAAAGCACAAGATCAAATCCTCACAGACACACCCCTGGAACCCCGACCTGGGATATTCTGTCTACTACCCAAGATCCATAAACCTGGAAATCCTGGGTGCCCCATCATCTCAGGCATTGGCACCTTGACAGCAGGATTGTCTGGCTATGTAGACTCCCTCCTCAGGCCCTATGCTACCAGCACTCCCAGCTATCTTCGAGACACCACTGACTTCCTGAGGAAACTACAATCCATCGGTGATCTTCCTGAAAACACCATCCTGGCCACTATGGATGTAGAAGCCCTCTACACCAACATTCCACACAAAGATGGACTACAAGCCGTCGAGAACACTATCCCCGATAATGTCACGGCTAACCTGGTGGCTGAACTTTGTGACTTTGTCCTCACCCATAACTATTTCGTATTTGGGGACAATGTATACCTTCAAATCAGCGGCACTGCTATGGGTACCCTCATGACCTCACATTATGCCAATATTTTTATGGCTGACTTAGAACAACACTTCCTCAGTTCTCATCCCCTAATGCCCCTACTCTACTTGCGCTATATTGATGACATCTTCATCATCTGGACCCATGGAAAAGAAGCCCTTGAGGAATTCTACCATGATTTCAACAATTTCCATCCCACCATCAACCTCAGCCTGGTCCAGTCCACACAAGAGATCCACTTCCTGGACACTACAGTGCTAATAAACGATGGTCACATAAACACCACCCTATACCGGAAACCTACTGACCGCTATTCCTACCTACATGCCTCCAGCTTTCACCCTGACCACACCACGCGATCCATCGTCTACAGCCAAGCTCTGCGATACAACCGCATTTGCTCCAACCCCTCAGACAGAGACAAACACCTACAAGATCTCTACCAAGCATTCTTACAACTACAGTACCCACCTGCGGAAGTGAAGAAACAAATTGATAGAGCCAGAAGAGTTCCCAGAAGTCACCTGCTACAGGATAGGCCTAACAAAGAAAATAACAGAACGCCACTAGCCGTCACCTTCAGCCCCCAACTAAAACCCCTCCAACACATTATAATGGATCTACAACCTATCCTGAAGGATGACCCAACACTCTCAGAAATCTTGGGAGACAGGCCAGTCCTCGCCTACAGACAGCCCCCCAACCTGAAGCAAATACTCACCAGCAACCACATACCACACAACAGAACCACTAACCCAGGAACCTATCCTTGCAACAAAGCCCGTTGCCAACTGTGCCCACATATCTATTCAGGGGACACCATCACAGGGCCTAATAACATCAGCCACACTATCAGAGGCTCGTTCACCTGTACATCCACCAATGTGATATATGCCATCATGTGCCAGCAATGCCCCTCTGCCATGTACATTGGTCAAACTGGACAGTCTCTATGTAAAAGAATAAATGGACACACATCAGATGTCAAGAATTATAACATTCATAAACCAGTCAGAGAACACTTCAATCTCTCTGGTCACGTGTTTACAGACATGAAAGTTGCGATATTACAACAAAAAAAACTTCAAATCCAGACTCCAGCGAGAAACTGTTGAATTGGAATTCATTTGCAAATTGTGTACGATTAACTTAGGCTTGAACAGAGACTGGGAGTGGCTAAGTCATTATGCAAGGTAACCTATTTCCCCTTGTTTTTTCCTCCCCCCCTCCCCCCCGACGTTCTTGTTAAACCCTGGATTTGTGCTGGAAATGGCCCAACCTGATTATCATACACATTGTAAGGAGAGTGGTCACTTTAGATAAGGTATTACCAGCAGGAGAGTGGGGTGGGGGGAGGTATTTTTTCATGTTTTGTGTGTATAAAAAGATCTTCTACACTTTCCACAGTATGCATCCAATGAAGTGAGCTGTAGCTCAGAAAAGCTTATGCTGAAATAAATTGGTTAGTCTCTAAGGTGCCATAAGTACTCCTTTTCTTTTTGCGAATTCAGACTAACACGGCTGTTACTCTGAAACCTCTCATTCATATATTACTAACAACATATATGGAGCCCAACACTTACTAGACTCCATGGCTACTTCTGCGTCTTCTGTTTCTCCTGCCAATTCCATGGTAGGCTGCTTCTCTGAGTACAGACCCAGGACATGCTGCAGCTGCTCTGGTGGCAAAGCCTCCTCAGGGACTGGTGTGACCACCAGTCATTTCACTAACCTGATCCAGCACCTGCTGGCTCTCCTCTGGTCCTATACTAAATTTGGGGGTAAGATGGTCACCACTCTGGATGACCAGGCTATTGTGAACAGCTTGGGGCTCAGTGCTCTGCACAGTACCCAGCACCCAGTCAAAGTCCTCATAAAAGAGGCAGGATGACAGGGAGCTCAGAGGTGCAGTACTTATCCCTTGCTTTCCGGCAGTTGCTCTTAAGCCATTCCCTGTACTGATCACCGGTCCATTGAATCCCCAATAGGATAGGAACGCTGGCCCATGGGATTGTGGGATAACATTGGCGGACTCTCAGGAGACACATCTGGGTGACCCAGGCCTGAGCTGCATCCATACTACAGAATGATGCACTGTGGACACAAGTCCCTGTGGAACTAGGGTTCGGACCCACCCCTCTTGCTGGGTCCTTGCATCCAGGTCTTGAGGGCTTACTGGCCCAAGTCAGATAGATTCATGTGTAAACAGAAAGGGGGGTTGATTCAAGCCCAAGTCTGAGCTCAGGTTTACACTGCAGTGTAGACCTACACTAAGAGTCCTGCTTGTGAGAGACTTTAGTTATTATTACATAAATAATCCATGGAATATAAAAAATAATTGTATTCATTCTCAGTTAACTTTGAGAGGAAATCATATGTGGGTAGTGTGGAAGTATAACATTGTATAAGTATAACGTTGTATAAGGGGACATGCTGGATAAATTGTATATGAGAGGGCATGCCAAAACATGTTACAAAGTATCTGAGGGAGCACACGTAGGGACGGTTAGCTTTTGAATGGAGAAGCAATTAAGATAGAGCCAGCACGTCTAAGAAGCAGGCATCAGAATGGAAGGTGTGAAGGGCAATTAGTTAAGTTAACTGGAAGCTGTTAAAGGAGATTGTTAAGGGTGGCAGGTAATTGAAGATACGTGACTGGTCTCAGGAATCTCGAAGGGTGGTGACTAAAATCTTTTTCTTCTTTTGTCTGTAACTTCTCTGTAACTTGTTCTCCAGCAAGCTGTATAAATTAAGAGACACAAGCCCCACTCGGGGGGCTCACTTCTAAATGTATTAGCAGAGCAGCTTTGCTAATAAAACAGAGTGGTCTGATAAATTGTGAGTCTGAGTCAAACTTTGACAATTTGGAGGTTCCACTGAGATGGCAAGCGGCTTCACTGAGGCTGTGTGATCCCTGACGGCCTTGCAGGATGATCGTGGCAGCCGGCGCCTGGACGCTTAGTCCAAGCGATCCTCCACAAGACAGAAAGGTACACAGCAGCAGCGCAGTCTACACCATTGAACTTGTTGGTTCCCACTCTGTTCGGGTAGGGGTCTTTGGATCCAGCTTCTGGAATCAGACGTCTCAGGTAATTATTATTTTTGTGCTTTAACCGGTTTGAGGACTGTCTTGTCTTTGTGTCTGTCCGTCTTCCCCGTGGTGTGTGTGTGAATCTGGGAGCCATCTCTGTCCGGAGACTGGCTGACCAAGGGGTCCCCGTCCCCATGGTCTGAATAAGTGGAATCTGCACAGCTGCAGCCACACCACGCCTTGAGTGTAACCCCTGGTGTGAAAGCAAGGGCAGTTGAGGCAGTAGCCTGTGGGCTCCTTTCTGTGTGTTGCACCGGGCACCGCTCTGCTGAGCCCGAATTTCCTTCTTGTGTGAGTGCTGTGTGAAGTCCTCCTGGATGGGTAATCAGAAGTCTAAGGTAGAACAATTCCCTAAGGGAACTCCAGCTTATTTTATGTATTTTAGGAGGGGTCCGGACTCTTGTAGGTTTCTTGAAAAATGGTCCAAATTAGCTCTAGAGAACTCCAAATTACAGTGGCCACTGTTAGGTTCTTGGGACAAGGATCGAGTGGACACTTTAAAAAGCAAACTCGTCCTCCCAAAAACCAAATTGGAGAGAGGAGAAGTAGACTGCTTCATGCAGTGGTGGGAAGAGGCAAATCGTAGATGGACTGAGTCAAAACTCACCTCTCTTAAAAATTCTATCAAAAAAACTAACAGTTCAGTTGGATGCAGTCTCTCCCACCACTAGTGCAAGCGCTCCCCTTTGCCCAGTCCTGTGCAATGATCCGGATCAAACCCAACCCCCACCATACTCCTGCGCAAATAAGAAATCAGAAAAGGAAAAATCTTCAGTGACTACAGATAATGAAAGTGAAGAAGATACCCTCATTGGCCTCGCAGCTCTGCAAAATATTATGAAGAAGAAATCCAAAGCAGACTGCAAAGATTCTCTTGACATCTCTTCTTGGAAAAGAGAACTTGATGGGAGGTTAATGAGAGACTCTGATCAAACTGTTGTGGCACCCTTACGAGTCCTTAAGATGGGACAAAGTGAGTCCATATGGGATTATAAGCCCTGGACTTGTACGGAACTTTTATCTATAGTTAAAAGTTTTCCCAAACCACAGGAATTTGCTGAGGAGTTTCTGTTAATCTGTGAAACCTATGAACCCTCTGAGACAGATCTCCTCCAACTGTGTAAATTGTTAGCTCCTGCCAGTTATTATGAAAAATGGTTGGCTGCCGCAGACTGGCCAGGTGAGTACCATAAAAAGTACTGGCCCAGATTCGGCATACAGAGACCGGTGTATGGCTCTTTGGAAGCGACTGCATCAAGCCATTCCCAAAGTGTGGTCTCCTAAAACAAACTGGACAGCAATACGTTGCTGTAAGCAAGGGCAAGGAGAAAGCCCAGGCGACTATAGGTCCCGGCTAACTGATATTTTCCTACAACACTCAGGAATACAAGAGCCCGATGTAAATGGGCAGGGGGCCTTGGCACATGCATTTGTTGATGGTCTTCTCCCTGCCACAGGCAGCATGTTAAAACGAATAAGTGTGGGATGGGAGACTGAAACCATGGACAAATTGCTGGCAGTAGCAGAGCATTGCCACCACACTATAAAAGGAAAGGAAGAACAGTCCTCCCAAAAGTTAATGGCTCTGCAGATACAGCATTATTCAGGACTAAGCAGACCACACCGGGGACAGGGACGGGGTTGCGGAAGGGGGCGGGGGGCTGGATTAACTGGGGTTTGTAACTACTGTAAACAGCCTGGACACTGGAAAAAAGAGTGTCCAAGACGACCTAATAATTGTATGGGAAATCAAGTGAACCCCCCCGCTGGTTCCTCCAGCTGATCCCCAACCCTATTTTTCACCCCAACAATGACGGGATGCTGGGGAACCTCACAAAGTTTTAGCTCCCTTATTACCTCTGTCCCCTACTGGAGAATGTGTCCTGACTGTAAATGATCTCTCTCTCCCTTTCCTTGTTGATACTGGAGCTTCTCTTTCTACAATCCGCACCACTGACTTGCCTGAGGTTCCCCGATCTGGAAAATCTGTGTCTGCTGTTGGCATTACAGGGATCCCCTCTCAAAACCTTTGTCTGTTCAGGTCGGTTCCCTCTCTGAGGAGCATGCATTCCTCCTCTCTGATTCCACCCCTGAAAACCTTCTGGGACGGGACTTGCTATGCAAACTTGGTTGTTCTATTTACTGCTCCCCAGATGTGTCTATCTGCAAATCCCTCAGTCTTCCTTATGTGATTCTGTAGCCTCCCTGCTGTCTGAAACTTCCCTCTCCACTCCGGTCCCTTGCTGTCCCTTAACTCCGTCCCTAGAGCACCTAATCTCTCAGGTTCCTTCCTCCCTATGGCCATCGCATACCTTCTTTTCCAGTGGTTCCTAACCCTGCTACAATACAAGCGTCTATTCCTCCAAATGCAACCCACTTTACTGTTGTAGATTTGTGCTCCGCTTTCTTCTCTGTCCCAGTTCACTCTGAATCCCGGTATCTCTTTGCCTTCTCCTACAAGGGTCAGCAATATACATGGACTACCCTTCCCCAGGGGTATACAGAGAGTCCATCCTATTTTTCTCAAGCCCTAGCCAGGGATCTCGCTGATCTGGTTTTCCCATCAGGATCCACACTGATCCAATATGTGGACGACTTACTCCTGTGCTCCCCCTCTCTGTCTGCCTCAGAAACTGATTCACTAACGCTTCTCACAGCTTTAGCGAACAAGGGTCATAAGGCTTCTCGCACAAAATTGCAGCTCTGCCAAACCTCTGTCACATACCTAGGCTTCCTTCTCTCCCAGGGCTCCCGTATACTCTCTCCAGCCCGGGTACAAGCCATCCTTAGCTTTCCCCAGCCTTGCTCTCCACACCAGGTCAGAAAATTCTTAGGCATGACAGGGTTCTATAGGCAATGGATTCCCCAATATGCTTCTCTGGCTAAACCCCTCCAAGAACTCACTCGATCCTCTGTACCTAACTCCATGCCATGGCCACTTGAAGCAAATGCTGCTTTCATCTCCCTTAAGCAGAATTTAGCCTCTGCCCCTGCCTTAGGGTTACCTAACTATGACAAGCCTTTTACCCTTTTCTGTCATGAACAATCTGCTTGTGCCCTCGGGGTTCTTACTCAGGAGCACGGTGACAGAAATCGCCCGGTGGCTTATTTTTCTGCAACCTTGGACCCTGTAGCTCAGGGTTTACCCCCTTGCCTACGCGCTGTAGCTGCTGCAGCATGCCTGGTCGAGATGTCTGAGTCCCTTGTCCTCCGCTCTCCTCTCACACTCATGGTTCCCCATTCTGTGGAAACTCTCCTTCTGCAACGCAACACTGCTCACCTCTCCTCTGCTCGCCTCACTAGGTATGAACTTTTGCTGCTTTCAGCCTCACATATCACTATTAAGCACTGCTCCCGGTTAAACCCTGCTACCCTCCTTCCTTTACCTAGGGATGGTGAACCCCATGACTGCCTTGCAACTGTCTCCGCTATCACTGTCCCGCGCCCCGACCTTTCAGATGTACCTCTCCCTAACTCTGACCTGGTATTATTCACTGATGGGTCCTGTTATAGAAATGACCAAGGCCACCTTCTTGCAGGGTACGCTGTGGTCTCTCTCTCTGAGACCATAGAAGCTGCACCCTTACCCTCTGTGACCTCTGCCCAGGTGGCTGAACTGATTGCTCTAACCCGTGCCTGCTTTCTAGCCGAGGGGCTTTCTGCCACTATTTTTTACTGATTCTCAGTATGCCTTTGGGGTTGTGTATGACTTTGGCACCCTCTGGCAGGCTCGAGGTTTTCTTACCTCTACTGGTACCCCTATCAAGAATGGCCCCTACATTGCCGCCTTCCTGTATGCAGTTTTACTACTGTCTGCCTTGGCAATTGTTAAGTGTACTGGCCACTCAGCGGCAGACACCGAGGTGGCAAAAGGTAATGCACTTGCTGATGCTGCTGCAAAACATGCCGCCACTATAAAACCTTCACCAGAAGCGTTTCTTGGTCCCCTCTCTGTCTCTGTAATGCCACCATCCCTGTCTCATCTCGCTCAGCTCCAGGATTCTGCCCCAGAAACAGAGAAAGACTCCTGGAGTGCTTTGGGTTGCTCTTTGCATTCTGATTCCCTTTGGCGATCGCCCACCGGTAGCTTTGTAGCCCCCCTATCACTCTACCCATCTCTAGCCGCCCTGCTACATGTTTCGCATGTCGGCAAGGAGGGGATGGTCTCTGCTATGAGTAAGGTGGGGTGGTGGGCTCCCCATTTCAGCTCCTTTGCAACCCACCACTGTGCCGCTTGTGTTACTTGTCAAAGCCACAATGTAGGCAAATCTGTAAAAGTAACACAAGGGTTCCGGGGTTTGCCTCAAGCACCTTTCCTACACTGGCAACTTGATTTTGTACAAATGCCAAAGTGTCAGAAATATGAATTCATTTTAGTTATAATATGTCCATTTTCGGGTTGGATTGAAGCCTTTCCCTGTCGCAAAGCTGATTCATTGTCCGTTGCAAAATGTCTGTTAAACCACATTATCCCTACCAAGGGAATTCCTGCCACTTTGTCTAGTGACCGGGGAACACATTTTACTGGAAAAATTGTTCAACATCTAAACCAGGTATTACATGTCACCCACCTGTTGCACTGCCCTTACCATCCACAGAGTGCAGGGGCAGTTGAAAGGCGAAATGGTGTGCTTAAAAATAAGCTGGCAAAAATCTGTAGTTCCACAGGGTTAAACTGGCCAGCTGCTTTACCACTGGCCCTTATGGAAATTTGGTCATCCCCATCCCAGAGACACAAATTGAGTCCATTTGAAATCATCATGGGATGCCCTATGCGAACAATGGCTACTATTACCCCAGCCCCAGACCTAAACCTAACTCACAGCACGCTCCTCCAGTACTTCAAAGGGTTAATGCAAGTTGTGAGCTCCTTCCATTCGCAGGTGCGAGCAGCTTGGCGGACGGAACCCACCTCTGCTGCCTGTCACACTCTTGAGCCTGGTGATTGGGTCTACCTGCGGCACCACCTTCGGAAGCACGCCTTGGAATCCCGGTGGAAGGGTCCATACCAGGTACTGCTCACCACCCAGACAGCAGTGAAATTATCCGGCATCGCTGCATGGATCCACGCCGCACAGTGTAAGCCAGCGCCACCGCAAGGGGACCAAGCACCTCTGCAAGACCACGCAGAACCAGCTTCAACCCCAGAAGACAAAGAGGAACAGCCTCCAATATCTTACAATCTGCGCTCTCATAAGGGTTGCCAGAAGCAGAGGGTAAGCAGACAGCAGGACCCAACAAACAAGAAGCAGTAGTGAGCCTCACGCCTGCTGCCTGGTGGACGTAAAACCGTGACTGCGGTTCCCTCGAAAGGGGTTGTCGGAACCAGAAAGGGTCCTGCTTCCAACATATGTCCTTTGAGAAGCTTAATCCTCAGCTACTGTGTCCTGAGGGTCTAGGGAATCCACAGTGACAGTGACAATTCTTTCATCCAACAACAGGTGCAGATAGCCCAGATCCTGAATATTTCTAATTGCTGGGTCTGCAGCCACATCCCAGCTCACTCACAAGCTAGTATCCCCACCATGGCAATCCCTTTGAATTCCTCAGAGCTTGCTGGAAAACCCTATCCACTTAAAAGGACATGGAAGGAAAATGACACTTGGGGGCTGGGAAAAACATATGTTCCTAAACTTATAAGTGTGGTGAAAGGAAAGGGCCACTGGTGCTGGGTGTGTAATGGGACAGGGCTGAATCTAGGGAGGAGCAGCTGTCTCCAATACATCGTGTCTCATTGTGTATGGGACTATTCAAACAAGGTTGGAGAATGGCGAACCGGGTATGGAAAGATAAACTTCCTCTCAACCTGGGACCAAACCAAAGATTTAATCTCTTGCTCCCCCTACAGCCTCCCTGAGAAAAACAGCACCATCTACAAATGTCATGTGAATGCTACCTCTTCTCCAGTGAAAATCATCCTGTGCCCTTTGGGGGATACTATTCCTCCTTCGTAAATTTTCAATTGATTTCTTGTTGTATCCAAAACTGCACAAGACACACCATCCATCAGGTTACCCCTAACCAGAGTGCTAATCTAATGTTGTTAAATGTCACCAGTGAAAGTAATGAAAAAAAATGATTGATGTATGGAATCCAGTAAGTCATTGGTCATGGGCATAGCCTTGACCAAAAGGGGAGATTGTGGAAGTATAAAATTGTATAAGTATGACGTCGTATAAGGGGACATGCTGGATACATTGTATATGAGAGGGCATGCCAAAACATGTTACAAAGTATCTGAGGGAGCACACGTAGGGACAGTTAGCTTTTGAATGGAGAAGCAATTAAGATAGAGCCAGCACGTCTAAGAAGCAGGCATCAGAATGGAAGGTGTGAAGGGCAATTAGTTAAGTTAACTGGAAGCTGTTAAAGGAGATTAAGGGTGGCAGGTAACTGAAGATACGTGACTGGTCTCAGGGATCTCGAAGGGTGGTGACTAAAATCTTTTTCTTCTTTTGTCTGTAACTTCTCTGTAACTTGTTCTCCAGCAAGCTGTATAAATTAAGAGACACAAGCCCCACTCGGGGGGCTCACTTCTAAATGTATTAGCAGAGCAGCTTTGCTAATAAAACAGAGTGGTCTGATAAATTGTGAGTCTGAGTCAAACTTTGACAGTAGTATGGCAAAAGTAAATGACATTTTAACTGTCACAATCTGTAAGTAACAAGAAGTCAACACC
This sequence comes from Eretmochelys imbricata, assembly GCF_965152235.1. Taxonomy (NCBI): domain Eukaryota; kingdom Metazoa; phylum Chordata; order Testudines; family Cheloniidae; genus Eretmochelys; species Eretmochelys imbricata. The sequence goes on from NC_135575.1 coordinate 93,396,866, forward strand.
CTGAGATGGTCAAGTTCAGGATCCTGACTAATGGAAGAAAGAAGAGCAGCAGAATACGGACCTGGACTTCAGAAAAGCAGACTTTGACTCCCTCACAGAACTGATGGGCAAGATCCCCTAGGAGGCTAATATGAGGGGGGAAAGGAGTTCAGGAGAGCTGGCTGTATTTTAAAGAAGCCTTATTGAGGGCACAAGAACAAACCCTCCCAGTTTGCAGAAAGAATAGTAAATATGGCAGGCGACCAGCTTGGCTTAACAAAGAAATCTTTGGTGAGCTTAAACACAAAAAGGAAGCTTACAAGAAGTGGAAATTTGGATAGATGACTAGGGAGGAGTATAAAAATATTGTTTAAGCATGCAGGGGTGGAATCAGGAAGGCCAAAGCACAATTGGAGTTGCAGCTAGCAAGGGATGTGAAGGGTAACAAGGGTTTCTATAGGTATGTTCGTCAGGAAAAGTGTGGGACCCCTACTGAATGGGGGAGGCAACCTAGTGACAGATAATGTTGAAAAAACTGAAGTACGCAATGTTTTTTTTGGCTTCGGTCTTCACAGACAAGGTCAGCTCCCAGACTGCTGCACTGGACAGCACAGTATGGGGAGGAGGTTAGCAGCCCTCAGTGGTGAAAGAACAGGTTAGGGACTATTTAGAAAATCTGGACACGCACAAGTCCATGGGTCTAGATCTAATGCATCCGAGGGTGCTGAGAGAATTGGTTGATGTGATTGCAGAGCCATTGGCCATTATCTTTGAAAACTTGTGGTGATCAGGGGAGGTCCCGGACGTTTGGAAAAAGGCAAATATAGTGTCCATCTTTAAAAAAGGGAAGAAGGAGAATCCAGGGAACTACAGATAGGTCAGCCTCACCTCAGTCCCTGGAAAAATCATGGAGCAGGTCCTCAAGGAATCCATTTTGAAGCACTTGGAGGAGAGGAAGGTGATCAGGAACAGTCAACATGGATTCACCAAGGGCAAGTCATGCCTGATCAACCTGATTGCCTTTTATGATGAGATACCTGGCTCTCTGGATATGGGGAAAGTAGTGGACGTAATATATCTTGACTTTAGCAAAGCATTTGATATGGTGTCCCACAGTGTTCTTTCCAGCAAGTTAAAAAAAAAGGATGGATTGGATGAATGGACTAGAAGATGGATAGAAAGCTGGCTACATTGTCAGGCTCAACAGGTAGTGATCAATGGCTCAATGTCTAGTTGGCAGCCAATATCAAGCGGAGTGCCCCAGGGGTCTGTCCTGGGGTTGGTTTTGTTCAACATCTTCATTAATGATCTGGATGATTGCACCCTCAACAAGTTTGCGGATGACACTAATCTGGGAGGAGAGGTAGATACGATGGAGAGTAGGAATAGGGTCCAGAGTGACCTAGGCAAATTGGAGGATTGGGCCAAAAGAAATCTGATGAGGTTCAACAAGGACAAATGCAGAGTCCTGCACTTAGGATGGAAGAATCCCATGCACTGCTACAGGCTGGGGACCAACTGGCTAAGAAGCAGTTCTGCAGAAAAGGACCTGGGATTACAGTGGATGAGAAGCTGGATATGAGTCAACAGTGTGCCCTTGTTGCCAAGAAGGCTAATGGTATATTGGGCTGCATTAATAGGACCATTGCCAGCAGATTGAGAGAAGTGATTATTCCCCTCTATTTGGCACTGGTGAGGCCGCATCTGGAGTATTGCGTCCAGTTTTGGGGCCCCCAGTACAGAAAGAATGTGGACAAATTGGAGAGAGTCCAGTGGAGGGCAATGAAAATGATTAGGGGGCTGTGGCACATGACTTATGAGGAGAGGCTGAGGGAACTGGGCTTATTTAGTCTGCCGAAGAGAAGAGTGAGGGGGGGATTTGATAGCAGCCTTCAACTAACTGAAGTGGGGGTTCCAAAGAGGATGGACCTAGCTATTCTCAGTGGTGGCATATGACAGAATAAGAAGCAATGGTCTCAAGTTGCAGTGGGGGGTGGTCTAGGTTGGATATTAGGAAACACTATTTCACTAGGAGGGTGGTGAAGCACTGGATTTGGTTACCTAGGGAGGTGGTGGAATCTCCATCCTTTTTTAAAGAGGTTTTTAAGCCCTGGCTTGACAAAGCTCTGGCTGGGATGATTTAGTTTGGATTGGTCCTGCTTTGAGCAGGGGTTTGGACCTTCTGAGGTCTCCTCCAACCCTAATCTTCTATGATTCTATTATTCTAACACAGTATAGAGTTCTCTCTTTGACTATAATTTGCTGTGTGGCTGAGTTTTATTTATAAACTAAGTTAAACATCTGCATATAGATTGCATATGCAATTTAATCTTAATTCAAGCCTTCATGTGCAGTAAAACACAGGTTATAAGGTGGTTTGCTGACTTTTTTCTTTTTGTGCCTTTTGGAGTTTTTATGTGTCCAGCACCAGTCTTCCTCCTCCCTTTCCCCCTTCTGCTGTCCTGGCCCCCAGAAGTATACCTGCGCAGCTCCTAGAGTCTCTCTGGCTGCAGGTACTCTAACTGGGTGTAGAAGAGATTGTTCATACATGGTCCAACCACCAAAGACTCTTGAATGACCTGGATGGTACAGTGGTACTAGGTCAGCTGAATTTCCTCTCTCTCTCACCACTACTAAAGGATACACTTATGCCTTTCTATAGAGGTGGGAAAGCCCATATGACTGACTATTATAGCCACTCTGTTTAACCAAAACCAAAGTGTGCTGACAGTAGCAGGATTTTAGAGTCCTGTGCAGCCCACAAAAAGGAAACTGCCAACTTGTAAAAACTCTTCACTAGAAAACGCTAATTTTTAAGATTATACCAACCAGCTAATTAACAAAATAATATCCAAAAATAAATGAAGGGCCACCCTAGAGGCCAAGTGGTAGCACTCTGCATTGCCCTCTGGGGAGACTGGCTTGATTCCAATTCCCGTTGTCTTGCTTCCTGAACTGACACTGAAGACCAAATTGTTAGACATTCAGATGCAGATAGGCACCAGGGAAATGGGGGTGGAGAGAAGGATTTCAAAAGCCTAAGGTGCCAGGGCAATTTTGAAAATCCTGCTAGGTGCATATCTGTATCTTTAGGTGCCTAAATACATTTCAAAATATGGCCTGGAGTCCCCAGAGAGAGGGGGAGGGATCATCTTTGGTTTCCCTCAACAGCAACCGTTATGTCTGACTAAGGAGCTGAATGGGCAGGTCCTAATGGAAGCCGCATTCAAGCCCCTACCATTGAAAAGGATTTGGCTACCTTAAAGGACCCCAAAATGAGGTTCTTCCTCTCTCTTGCCCTTCACTGGAGAAGAAGAGAAAAACACAAGCTATAAGTAGTTTTTCAAAACAAAGTACGCAGACTGTAAAGCGGGGCTGTCAGCACTCAGCCAGGTAAGACCTTTGGTCTCAGCACATGACTCCCATTGGCATCATTGGGAGCTCTGGAGTGAGGGTGGTATTGAGCCCGTAGACAGGATGAGGGGGAAAAACAGCTACCCATATGTCCCTATGCTATGATTATTCTACTACATGGATGGGGAATTTTGTACATCTTAATTTAAATAATTTATGGTCAGAAGCAACAGTGCACTGATTGGTGCTTAAATGTCCTACTGTCCAACCAAGACTTTTTGCTCCTTACTGCAAGAGGAACATGTGCTATAGGGTCTATGCACAGCGTAAGTACTAAGTATGGCTGCAGAACAAGCAGTTTCTGATTTGTGCAATTTTGTAATGAAAGTAAAAAGTGCCTTGTTTAAGATCTGGGGGAGTAACTGGGTTCTCCTGGGACATCAAAGATCCGTACACGTGTGGTCAAAAAGGTGAAGCAGCCTAGCTTCTGTTACACAGTGCAAACACAAGAACCCCACACTCAACAGAAAAGCCCCTAAGCTCTGCTAGGCTATGAACTCGTTCCAAGAGAGGGGTGTGTGTGTTGTGTGTGTTTTTTTTGTTTTTTATTTTTTTTTAAATGTAACCTCTGTAGAATGCACTGGAGAACATCTAATCCCACATTACAGGGATATGGTTGCTGTAGTACTGTGTGTGGATCTGTTGTTTTTTTGACTTGCAGACTAACATTGTGATTTTTTTTTAATCTGTTTTTCAATCAAAGCTTGGCTTCTCCCTCATTGCAAAGGGTTTTGGGTTGGGGAGGTGTTTGAAAACTATCCTTGTGTTTTCTCTGAATTCACCAATTGTTAAGGGTAGCAGAGATCCAGTGGATTGAGCACGAGGATAATAGTCAAATGACCAGGGCTCTGTTCTCAACTGTACCATGACTTATATGACCATGAGTTTCATTTGTTTCATTTACCCCATCTGAAGATAAGAAGATTAATTCACAGATACATATATGCTAGGCATATGTTTAAACCAGCATATTATATAATAAATAGTAATATTTAAGTCTCATATAGGGCTTTCCATGTTTTTGGTGATATTTTTAAGTTCTATTGATTTCATCTATACATTTCTATAGCTTGCTTTTAAAAATCAGTCCAAATAAGGAACTGGTTTAAAAGCTAACAGGAATCTATTTGTAATCAATGTACGGAGTTGAACTGGGTGATTTTTTTTTTCTTATGCTGAGCTCCTCCAGATCAGCAGAGAATTTTGATTTTTTTAAAAAAGCAAAACATTTAAATAAGTAACCAAAATGAGATATTTTAAAATAATAAAGCCTAGGTAAGAGGATTTTCAGGAAAGATCATTCTTTTTACTTTCAATTAATCCTGTGGGTTTTATAGCAAAAGTGTCACTTCTCATGTAGAGTATAATACATGTTGGCATAAATCACCCAGAGAACTGCTCAATATATATGCTAACAGAATAGCAATTTCTTCACTTCAGCTCATAAGTCTGTGAAAAAATTGGAGTCCATGTACAAGAATAGACCGTTCTCAGAGAGTCTGAGCACAGGTTTGGGATCCAGGAACAATTAGCTTCTGATTCTGACCCCGACACCTCTCTGGCCTTCAGAAGTAATTTAGTTGTTTTGTTCCACTGGTGATAATTATACTTAATAGATTTTAGTGAATAACTAACAACGGCTAATTTGCTCAATTTATCTTCTTTTCCTTCATAAGGAATGTCTTAATGGATTTTTTTGTTTCTCTCTGGGCTTTTCCTCCACCTCTGTGATTGATCATGAACAGTTTGTGAATGTTACACACACCATATCTGAAGTTCAAGCTGTGTTAGTTGGCTGCGATGGGCCACAAGTCACATGATATTGTTTCTGTTCCCTAATTGGATTAACATACTCATCATCCCCATCATTGGAGGTTTTTAAGAACAGGTTAGATGAACATCCATCAGGGATGATTTAGGTTTACTTTAACCATGCCAGCAGAAATTCTGAGCGTAGACAAGGCCTAAGAAGTGTAATTCTGACAGCAAAAGTTGTCAGATTCTTGTTTAGTTCATTTAATTGCATCTGTGCCAGAACTCTGGCAAGGGGTTTTGGTCTTGTTGTGTCAAGCAACATCTCATCCTATATAAAATACAGTACTTGTTTGTATAAGTTTAAAATCTGCCATCCACAAACACTTGCATATTTTATATGATTTATTATTCTGACTTATTATTAGAGCTAGATGAATAATTCAGTATATTCAAGATTTTTGTCTCTTTTTTCTCTCTTTGTGAATTGTCGGTAAACAGACTGAAATTCTCAATTCAGCAAATAATTCTTAGTTTGCAGATTACTACAAACAGATATGTAATTAGGAAGGTACACTGTGTTGGTAACCCACGAAAGCTTATGCTCTAATAAATTTGTTAGTCTCTAAGGTGCCACAGATACTTCTGTTCTTTTTGTGGATACAGACTAACACGGCTGCTACTCTGAAACGTGTTGGTTAGTTACACAAATCCTCTCATCAAGGAACATATGACTTAGGTCAGGGGTTCTCAACCCTTTTCTTTCGGAGGCCCTCCCAACATGCTATAAAAACTCCACGGCCCACCTGTGCCACAACAACTGGTTTTCTGCATGTAAAAGCCAGGGCTGGCATTAGGGGGTAGCAAGCAGGGCAATTGCCTGGGGCCGCACACCCCAGGGGCCCCGGGAAGCTAGATTGCTCAGGCTTTGGCTTCAGTCCCAGGTGGCTAGGCTCAAGGTCCTGGGTTTCAGCCCCATGTGGTGGGCTTCAGCTTTCTGCCCTGGGCCCCAGCGAGTCTAACACTGGCCCTGTTGGTTACCCCCCTGAAAACTGCTTGTGGCCCCTGAGAACCACTGCCTTCGGTAACTAACCCAGTCACTGAACTGTATATTTCACTGTTAATCTTGCAATTTGCAATGCATGCTGCATTGGTTAATGTTAATTGTGAATCATGAATTTGACAATGATGCTTGCAATCAAAATCCATTTTGATAAATTTTCAAGCATCTGAGATTATCTGAGGTTGCCATTAACCAATATTTTTAATAGTAACCTTGGACACTCAGATGTTCACAAAAAGGAAAGATAAAATGGGTCATGATCGTGCCTGATCAAAATTCTCTTCAAATGTCAATGTATAACTGAAAAAATTAACTATTCTCTCAGCTCTGAGTATTCTGACATTTCATTTAACAGTTCAAGCCGTAAATAAAAAGTGACTAAGTTGAATATTTTAAAGTGGATACCTATGCATAATTCTGCTTGGTCAGAAAGGTCTCCTTCTCCCTGAAGAAGACCTTTAGAAAGCTTGTGGAAGTTTACAATGGTTAGCTCTGTCACTAATGGCATCTGTTGCTCATCTAACCATTGAAATGCTAATCAGTCCCATTTATTAAATATGCTGGAAGTTCACCAGTAATGTTGTAAATGTCGTTGAACTGATACCACTAGTAGTCAATTAATTCAATTTAAACACACGCTAATGTCCGAGGAACCACCTATGTACAAAGGAAGGGTAAATGTTGCTGTTTTGTTTTGCTAATAATTACATTCAGGGTTCAGTCATAAGCAGTGACTGGCAACTCCAATTTGCATGTAAACCCTGAGGTTTTTTCTTAACAAAGTTGCTATAGAGCAGGGCTGTCAGATCTGCAGTAACATTAATTGACTGGCTGCTTGGGAGTAAGGGACTTACGTATAATACCCAAGGTATTCTTGAGAATATTTACTTTACTCATTAAACAAGTTCTGCATTTTGTTTAACATTTGCTAAGTATTTACCAATTGAGGCTTTACAATAATCCTTTTGCTTCATGGGAAGAGTTTAGTTTTGCTCCCATTTTCACTGGTTGACTATCATACTATTATTTCCTTTGTATGTTTGTGAAAGAGATTACTGAATATGAGCAGGAAGTAGCCTCTTTTTGACCATCTGCATAAGCTTCCTGCAGAGGTGAGAACAATGCAGTTTTATTAGTATAAACTTTTAAATACTCAGATTGCAGATTCCAAATATCAAATTGTGCTTTGCATTTGTGCTTTTGATGCTAGGTCCAGAAGCAAAATAATAGATTATTTCCTGATTTAAAAAAAAGTTTATTGTTGGCTTTTTTTAATGAATATAAATCAACCATATGAAATCATCTTTGTGTGAGAGGATGAGTGCAGTTAGTACATAGTCAAGCATAATACAGTAGTAACTTACAGTACATGTCGATCTTTTTAAAAGATGAGCATTCTGTTCCATCTGTCTTCCTTCCTACCCAGCTCATCACCATGGAGGGAAGGTAATCCATAGTGTGCAGTACCAAAAAGGGAGTCATGTTCATTTATTCAGTCAACACTCAGCAGACATACATAGGTCAATACATTGTTAGACAGACCTGTTACTGGATACATTATACATAGTAATCAGGAATAGAAAATGGTGATCAGATGCCACAAGGATCTTGTTGCCACAATGGTTGAGTCACTGGATAAGGGATCAGAAGATCAGGCTTCATATTCTGTATCTGCTACAGATTTTCAGTTTTTTGGCGGGGTTCTTTTACTGTATTTTTTTATTTGGACTGTACATTTAACTTGAGGCTCCATTATGCTGTTTTTAAAAAGTTTCCATGCAGTATGCAGGCATTTCACTCTTGTTGACTGTTCCTTTTAATTTCTATTTAACTAACTTCATTTTTGTGTATTTCCCATTTTTGAAGTTAAATGCTACTGTGTTGGGTTTCTTTAATATTTTCCCCGCTACAAGGATGTTTAAATTTAATTACATTATGGTTGCTATTACTGAGAGGTTCAGCTATATATACCTCTTGGACCGTTCCTGTGCACTACTTATGACTCTCCCTGTGTGCTTTCCAGGACTAGCTTCTCCAAGAATCAGTCATTCTGGTGGCTAAACATTTTATCTCAGCATCCTGTGACATGTGTTCAGTCAATATGGGGGTGGTTGTAATCCCCCATTATTATTGGGTTTTCTGTTTTTATAGCCCTTTTAGTTTCTCTTCAGCTCCTACCTGTGCTTTATCAACTTCTATCCTCTCCTCCTTGCTAGGGTTAGAGTCCCCCTTTAATAAATCCTCCCACAAGGGATGTCTCAGTCCAATCTGTGTGCTCCTCCACACTTTTTGGTTTTTACCAATCTCTTAGTTTCAAAACTCCTCTATGGCCTTTTTACTTTTACTTTCCAGCAATCTGGTTCCATTTTGGTTTAGGTGGAGCCCATCCTTCCTGCTTTCCCAAAAGATTCCCCATTTCCTGATCAACCTAAATCCCGTCTCAAAAATCATCATCTCATGCACCCACTGAGACTCCGCAGTTCTGCCTGTCTAACCGACCCTGCGCATGGAACTGGAAGCATTTCAGAGAATGCTACCATGGAGGTCCTGGTCTTTAATCTCTTACCTAGCAGCCTAAATTTGGCCTCCAAGACTGCACATCTGCCAATGTGATATATGCCATCATGTGCCAGCAATGCCCCTCTGCCGTGTACATTGGTCAAACTGGACAGTCTCTACGTAAAAGAATAAATGGACACAAGTCAGATGTCAAGAATTATAACATTCATAAACTAGTCGGAGAACACTTCAGTCTCTCCAGTCACTCGATTACAGACCTAAAGGTCGCAATATTACAACAAAAAGACTTCAAAAACAGACTCCGAGAGACTGCTGAATTGGAATTAATTTGCAAACTGGATACAATTAACTCAGGCTTGAATAGAGACTGGGAGTGGATGTGTCATTACACAAAGTAAAACTATTTCCCCCCACTGTTCCTCAGACGTTCCTCTTAACTGCTGGAAATGGCCCACCTTGATTATCACTACAAAAGGTTTTCTCCCCCCCTCACCCCCCTGCTCTCCTGCTGGTAATAACTCATCTTAAGTGATCACTCTCCTTACAGTGTGTATGATAACACCCATTTTTTCATGCTCTGTGTGTATATAAATCTCCTCACTGTATTTTCCACTGAATGCATCCGATGAAGTGAGCTGTAGCTCACGAAAGCTTATGCTCAAATAAATTGGTTAGTCTCTAAGGTGTCACTAGTATTCTTTTTCTTTTTGCGAATACAGATTAACACAGCTGCTACTCTGAAACGTGTTCTCCTTGAGTTAGCCGGATCCCCTTGTCAAGGTATTGTAAAGGGAACAGAGATCAAAAGATGACAGGCCAGAGCCTTGTTGGGAAGCTCTCAGCCTTGCCTAGCTGGCCACTAGGCTCAGCACACAGCCGCCCAAACAGATCACACTATAAACTTCAAGCAAGCAAGCACAAAACAATACACACACAACAGTCTCGCCCCAATGGTCATGTAGTCATTCCTCCTTCACCTGGAGAACTTGCTTGCAAAATTCCTGTTGCCACTCCTGGTTGCTAGGAGAGATTAACCCACATTTCATTTAACATAGAAAATGAAAGAACAGCAGCAAGACAAAGAATACCATATTATGAAACAAAGCAAACATTATTAGGATAGTTGTTAGCTCCTTGATGTGAACACAACCAATGTCAGCTTCAGGCAATTTTCACATTTGCCCCCCCTGCCCCAAATAAAGGATATATTTGCTAAAAGCAGGATGTTGGGGTTCTTACATTTTCCTCACTGCCACATGGTAGCATGTTAAAAACTATCAACCTTTCTGAGTACCAAATGGAGGGTCTGACTAACAATGTCCTGTGTTGTCTATCCTCTTGGAGTTCAGAATTATTTTTCCATCATGCTGTCCTTTAAAAGCATTGTATTTCCAAACTCTAGTGGTAGTATAAGTGTGTGGGTGTAGGTGTCCCCTAAGTTAAAAGTGTGGTTGCACATTAAAAACATAATTTTCTTTCACCATATTTTCCATAACACTTTACCACTCTGAAATAATTCCACTTTAATTCAAACTTCACGTCTCCTTAGGCCTTCAATTATTATTTTTTTAATCAGTACTCTTTTAATACCTTAAAATCAGAGAACACATGTAGCATTATACTAGAGATGATTAGTATTTCATTATTAGTAATTGTGAGATTTGCTCATCCAAGAGAGGAAGGATGGCGAGTCCAATGTTTAGAGTGCTAGCCTGGCACTTGAGAGACCCCGGTTTGATCCCTCATGTGAGGCTCCAATCAAATCATCTAGTCTCTCTGTGGCTCTGCTACTCATAGCACTTGCCTATCACACACGCGTATTGTGAAGATAAGTACATTCAAGACTGTGAAGTGCTCGGTTACTATGGTAATGGGAACCAGAGATATTTAGTATTTCCTGCCATCTTGACCACAGAAATAAATAAATATAAATTCTCAGATCTCTCATGTCACTTCTAGGCGTTCTTTCTGCTCCTTACATTTCAGGAGGTATTTTGGTTTTTATAAGCGCATAGTAAAATAGCCACACAGAGGGAAAAGAACAATGTTCTCCTCCTCAGAATTTTAAAGCAGATATAAAATGTAGGTTGACTTCTGAGCCTGCTAACCTTAAAAGTGCTAGATTAGCATCATCAGTACAGGTAGGGGCCAGGCCTCAACACTGGGACCCCACCATGGACAGACTGAAATGAGAGTAGGATGTTCATTACTCATTCTCCAGGACCAGCTGGTGTAGAGAAAACTGCTTTATGTTGGCAGAGCTTTGTGGAGAGAATGTTCTCATAGGCAAAAATGCACAAGCCAGTTACTGTTGACCTTGACTACTGGCCATAACCCCTAGAACTAAAGCCTCCAACCCTCCCACCTTCCCCATAATCAGGCATGATAAAACTGTTTGAGGCGAGAAGGTGATAAATAGAATGTTGGCCTTTGCGGATGGGCTACATATGGGTCCCTGCATTTTTTTTAATGAGCCCTGATGTTTGGATCTAAAGTTTTGGTTGAGCTCTATGTAGAGGTAGGACCTGGCTCTGAAGTTGAATTTAGATATGGATCCAGACTTCCCCTAACTACTGGGAGTGTTCACAATGGAGTTGTGCTTTGGGTTCATCTCTTCTGGTTGCCATATATCTTCTTTCTTTGCTACTGATTCAGGTCCCAGCCCTATGTTTCAAGCCCCTTTTCTTTAGGAAGGTGATCAGATGGTGGGAATGGCTGCGAATAACACTGTAATTTTCAAAGACAGATCCTGCTTTACTCTCTGACCATCTGAATGACAAATACCTCCTTCAAATCCCCTGTCTGTGCTGCCAGTATGTTCTGTTCTGTATAGGTTCTTATACTGCACCCACTACTGTAGTATCTGAGTGCCTTCCGGTAGCCCATTGAGCAATTTGACTGTATTGTGTCAGCGTCTTAACTCCAGTCACAACCAGAGTTGGATAAGAATTTAAAAGCAAATGGTTTGCTTTTACTTTAAGAAGTTTGGAGGTTGCCATTCCAGGCAATGACCCGCCATTCCAGGAAAGCTCAAGAATAAATTAAATGCAACTGCTATCAAACACTTTCCATTGCATTTCACTTTAAATTAACATCTCCTCCCCAGAGTAAATTTCATACAGCTGTCAGCATTTTTATAACTCCATAAAATAAAGAGAAAACACATTTCACAATATTATGGCATGCACATCATTCCGTTTTTTTGCAAGATTAAAGTCTATTAAGGATCTATTTTTTGCATCAAAAGCACGTCAGTGGTTGGAGAGTGAGAGAAACAACCCCTTCTAGAGGGAGAAAATGTCTTAATGACATAAGTTAAGATAGTTTTGGAAATATCTGATATGTTAAATCTAGCAGTAGCAAATTGCACTGACATACAGGAGCCCTTCATTTCTGGACCAAAAATGCAAGACAAGCAGCACAGTCAGCCCCGGGCTCTCAATTGTCTTGCTTTTGGAAGCATGTCCCATTTTCAGCTTTTTTCCTGGACATATTATTGGTATGTCCTGCAATATGAGAGCAGGCAGCTGGGTCTGCTCCACTCCCTGTGATCAGAACTCTGCTGCTCTAGGGAATGGGAAAGGGAGCTGCATGAGCAGCCACTGGTGAAGGGAGAAGAGGTGGAGATATAGGGGGAGTGTGGAGGAAAGTTGATGGGAGAGGGGGGGAGAGAGAGCATTAGAAAGAAAGTGTGATACAAGTAAAGGAAGTGGAGATGCGGAGCAAGAGAAGGAGAAATGAGACAGCATGAGGGAATAAACTATGTCCTGCAATGAGCTCCACATCTTGGATGTCACTGCCTGTCATGTTTATGGTGATTACATGCCACTCTGCAGCTGTGGGGTTATTTCAGGAACAACGCTGATTGACTCTGGAGGAAGTCACAGGCCTCTGTGCTCAACTGGGGAGACAATCATTATGACATGACATAAGAGCCTTGAGGATTGGGGCAGTAAAGAGCAAACATGGGACACTCCTCAGGGCTCATATTGTTGATAGGCCTTGATAGAATACTAAGGAAAGTGTCATTATTCTGGGAAGCCCTAATGACTTTAGCAGTTGACTTCCAAGTAACCTTGAAATTTTATCCAAACAGTACTAACTGTAATTGCAGCTTTGCTGGGAAATCATGAATAAGTTGAATGTAGCCTGAAATGAGGCAGTGGGCCTTGTTCTGATCTCACACCCGATTATTGTGTTCACTGAAATTACTCCTGATTTACACTTCTGTAATTAAGATGAGAACCTGTTCCACTGGAGATAGTAGAAGAAATAGGAGAGCTTTAGTGTACTGACAGGTTTCAGAGTAACAGCCGTGTTAGTCTGTATTCGCAAAAAGAAAAGGAGTACTTGTGGCACCTTAGAGACTAACCAATTTATTTGAGCATGAGCTTTCGTGAGCTACAGCTCACTTCATCGGATGCATACCGTGGAAACTGCAGCAGACTTTATATATACACAGAGAATATGAAACAATACCTCCTCCCACCCCACTGTCCTGCTGGTAATAGCTTATCTAAAGTAATCATCAGGTTAGGCCATTTCCAGCACAAATCCAGGTTTTCTCACCCTCCACCCCCCCCCCACAAATTCACTCTCCTGCTGGTGGTAGCCCATCCAAAGTGACAACTCTTTACACAATGTGCATGATAATCAAGTTAGGCCATTTCCTGCACAAATCCAGGTTCTCTCACTCCCTCACCCCCCTCCAAAAACCCACCCCCATACACACACAAACTCACTCTCCTGCTGGTAATAGCTCATCCAAAGTGACCACTCTCCAAGTTTAAATCCAAGTTAAACCAGAACATCGGGGGGGGGGGGGGGGGTAGGAAAAAACAAGAGGAAATAGGCTACCTTGCATAATGACTTAGCCACTCCCAGTCTCTATTTAAGCCTAAATTAATAGTATCCAATTTGCAAATGAATTCCAATTCAGCAGTTTCTCGCTGGAGTCTGGATTTGAAGTTTTTTTGTTTTAAGATAGCGACCTTCATGTCTGTGATTGCGTGACCAGAGAGATTGAAGTGTTCTCCGACTGGTTTATGAATGTTATAATTCTTGACATCTGATTTGTGTCCATTTATTCTTTTACGTAGAGACTGTCCAGTTTGACCAATGTAAGTGGCAGAGGGGCATTGCTGGCACATGATGGCATATATCACATTGGTGGATGTGCAGGTGAACGAGCCTCTGATAGTGTGGCTGATGTTATTAGGCCCTGTGATGGTGTCCCCTGAATAGATATGTGGGCACAATTGGCAACGGGCTTTGTTGCAAGGATAAGTTCCTGGGTTAGTGGTTCTGTTGTGTGGTATGTGGTTGTTGGTGAATATTTGCTTCAGGTTGCGGGGCTGTCTGTAGGCAAGGACTGGCCTGTCTCCCAAGATTTGTGAGAGTGTTGGGTCATCCTTTAGGATAGGTTGTAGATCCTTAATAATGCGTTGGAGGGGTGTTAGTTGGTGGCTGAAGGTGACGGCTAGTGGCGTTCTGTTATTTTCTTTGTTAGGCCTGTCCTGTAGTAGGTAACTTCTGGGAACTCTTCTGGCTCTATCAATCTGTTTCTTTACTTCTGCAGGTGGGTATTGTAGTTGTAAGAAAGCTTGACAGAGATCTTGTAGGTGTTCGTCTCTATCTGAGGGGTTGGAGCAAATGCGGTTGTATCGCAGAGCTTGGCTGTAGACGATGGACACAAATCAGATGTCAAGAATTATAACATTCATAAACCAGTCGGAGAACACTTCAATCTCTCTGGTCACGCAATCACAGACATGAAGGTCGCTATCTTAAAACAAAAAAATTTCAAATCCAGACTCCAGCGAGAAACTGCTGAATTGGAATTCATTTGCAAATTGGATACTATTAATTTAGGCTTAAATAGAGACTGGGAGTGGCTAAGTCATTATGCAAGGTAGCCTATTTCCTCTTGTTTTTTCCTACCCCCCCCCCGATGTTCTGGTTTAACTTGGATTTAAACTTGGAGAGTGGTCACTTTGGATGAGCTATTACCAGCAGGAGAGTGAGTTTGTGTGTGTATGGGGGTGGGTTTTTGGAGGGGGGTGAGGGAGTGAGAGAACCTGGATTTGTGCAGGAAATGGCCTAACTTGATTATCATGCACATTGTGTAAAGAGTTGTCACTTTGGATGGGCTACCACCAGCAGGAGAGTGAATTTGTGGGGGGGGGGTGGAGGGTGAGAAAACCTGGATTTGTGCTGGAAATGGCCTAACCTGATGATTACTTTAGATAAGCTATTACCAGCAGGACAGTGGGGTGGGAGGAGGTATTGTTTCATATTCTCTGTGTATATATAAAGTCTGCTGCAGTTTCCACGGTATGCATCCGATGAAGTGAGCTGTAGCTCACGAAAGCTCATGCTCAAATAAATTGGTTAGTCTCTAAGGTGCCACAAGTACTCCTTTTCTTTTAGTGTACTGAATTATTGATAGACTGGGATTCTACAGGCAGCTCTTGCAGATTTGTAGGACCAGCTTCAATAGACCAGCGATGATCATTTTGTTTTAGGTCTACAACATTTTAGATCCAAAGGTTACTCTAAAAACAAGAAATCCCCAAAGCAGCATGGTTCAGATGCTGGGCCAGATTGTGTCAACCAGCTCCACAAGGAGCACAACAGCTGGGGAGGATTCAGAGAGCTGTCCTGGCTGACACCCTGCTCAGCAATCAGGCACATCTGTAATCCCTGCCCTAGGCAATGACTATTACAATGTAAGGGAACAGAAATGCATTTTTATAGGAGATAAATGAGCCCACAGCATGCTTCTACCTGGGGGTTTTCCTTTCTGCTCAAGCATCTCCTCCCCTTTCATGGCTGTTAGCTCATTCTTGCTGCCTGTTTCTTGATTTGATTTTTTTTCCCAGGCTAGCAGCAGGACATTCCATGGAGAGGGCCTGTCCTTGAGGAACTTGCTTCTTCTGACAGTCTGCTGAGCAATCAGCAAGGCCTGGTGTGAGACTCTCCTGTTTACTCTGCCTTTTTAATTATCACAGTGAGGCATGATCTATCTGTAATGTTCCTGAGTCATCCATTTGGTTAACTCATGTCATCATCTTTGTCAAATTTTAAATTGAATGTGAGGCACCCAGATGACATTGCATCTCTTGGTGAAGAAAGAACAAAACAGGAAGCAATTATTTCTGGATCTTTTGATCTTTACCTGCAAAGAGTCAGCATGGTGTAGTGGACTGAGCGTGGGAAGCCCTGAGTTATAATCCTAGCTATGTCAGTCATTCACTTAGTGGCCTTAGGCAAATCATTTAACCTTTTTCTGTGCCTGATTATGCATTGCCCTACACCTTGTGTAGTCATTTGCATTTCTACGAATGGGCCAGATTCTTAGCTGCAGTCTGGCTCCTTTAAATTTCTCTGACAGCATAAAGAAACTAGAAAGCCAATGGAAATGGCCCCAGGAAATACGCCCAGCATGAGGAGATTCTACAGGCTGAGTACAGCTACTGGAATAGCTTTATGCCAGCTCTGGCATCTCCCTCAGTGTAGGGGATGGGGAGGGGATGTGACCAAAGCACACTATGCTGCCCTCCAGCTATTCTCAGCAGCAGAATGGCCTCTTGGGGCTGTTGCAGCTGAGCGTAAGTAAAGCACCCTTGTGGGTGTGCTGATTTTTGCCGCAGCCGGATAGGCCTTAGGGAAGGCGAAGGATACAGGATGCAAAGGTGGATTAATGTCACCTTTACCTCTACCCTCTTATCCCATGAATCTTGGGAGAATAGAGAATTGGTCCATTGAGTATAAAGTGGATATAAAATGCAACCAGATCAAAATGGTAGGTTTGTACACCCACTTGGCATGCCATGTGCAAGTGCAAATGGCAACAGAAGGGGCAAAGCGCTGGAGAATCAGGCAAAATAACTATTTCTCCATATGTAATAAAGGCCCAATGATGATAGGCTGACAGTGTTTGGCTTAAACAATCTACCCTGTTAGCAGGTGTTGATCCTGTGGAGAAAGGGTTAATGTACAATGTAGACCAGTTTTAACACTTTTAAAAACATTGTAGGCTCGGGCTGACCATGAGCAGCTATCATGTTTATAAAGGTGTTAAAACATGTCTGCACTAGACTCTAACATGTTCTTAAACAGCAGGAAATTAAAACATGTTTGCTAACACACCTAAAATACACCATTTCCCCTAGTGTAGACAAGGCTGGGCAGGTAGTTAGCAACCGCAGCTGGATATAAGGGAGGCAGATGTGACCTCCTAGAAAGATCTGGAAAAGGATTGGACATTTTAAGCTAGTAACCCTAGGAGCAGCCAAGCCAGGGAGAAAGTCTGAGCTCAACTCTTATGCTTTGTTGTTGTTAATTTCTGCACTAATAAAACCAAACCCCCAGAAGGGTTTGGATTGCACTAGAGAGTAGCTTGGGAAAGGTGCCTGCTCGCAGATACTTGCCTCTCGGGGGTATTAGTGAAGATTAATGAGTGCTTGCACAGCACTTTGAAGCAGTTGAGTATTATTAGAAGTGCTGTGTCAGCAGTGCGTATAGAAGTCCAACTGCATCTGTGAGGGATCTAGTCAGTTTACATGGCTCAAAATGGAAGTACGTAAACTGTGCAGTTTAAATCAGGCTGAGTGCTAAGGAGAATTGAGGGGAGCCAAGACAGAAAGAGTTCTCTACGTCAGACCATCAAGTGGCTTTGGAGCTGCTCTGCAGCTGCTTATGCAGCCTCAGGGCTGTAATAGCCTCTAGATCAGGGATGGGCAAACTACGGCCCAGGGGCCACATCTGGCCCTCCAGCTGGTTTAATCCAGCCCTCGAGCTCCTGCTGAGGAGTGGGATCTGGGGCCTGCCCTGCTCCCACGCTCCAGCCAGGGACTGGGGTCGGAAGAGGCTGAGGGAGCTGGGATTGTTTAGCCTGCAGAAGAGAAGAATGAGGGGGGATTTGATAGCTGCTTTCAACTACCTGAAAGGGGGTTCCAAAGAGGATGGCTCTAGACTGTTCTCAATGGTAGCAGATGACAGAACGAGGAGTAATGGTCTCAAGTTGCAGTGGGGGAGGTTTAGATTGGATATTAGGAAAAACTTTTTCACTAAGAGGGTGGTGAAACACTGGAATGCGTTGCCTAGGGAGGTGGTGGAATCTCCTTCCTTAGAGGTTTTTAAGGTCAGGCTTGACAAAGCCCTGGCTGGGATGATTTAACTGGGAATTGGTCCTGCTTCGAGCGGGGGGTTGGACTAGATGACCTTTAGGGGTCCCTTCCAACCCTGATATTCTATGATTCTATGATTCTAAGCCGCTCTGTGCGCAAGTGCCAAGACTTTCGGAAGCAGTAGCATGTCCCCGCTCTGGCTTCTATGTTTAGGGACAGCCAGGGGGCTCCACGCTCTGCCCCCGCCCCAAGCACCATCCCTGCAGCTCCCACTGGTCGGGAACTGTGGCTGATGGGAGCAGCAGGGGCAGTGCCTGCGGACGGGGCAGCGCACAGAGCCGCCTGGCTGCACTTCCGCATAGGAGCTGGAGGAGAGACATGCCGCTGTTTCCAGGAACTATTTGAGGTAAGCGCCACTCTGAGCCTGCACCCCTGACACCCTCCCGTGCCCCAACCCCCTGACCCAGCCCGGAGCCCCCTCTTGCACCCTGAACTCCTCATTTCTGGCTCCACCCCGAGTCCTCACCCCCTCCTGCACCCCAACCCCAATTTCTTGAGCATTCATAGCCTGACATACAATTTCCATACCCAGATGTGGCCCTCAGGCCAAAAAGTTTGCCCACCGCTGCTCTAAAGCTTTATGTTCTCCACACAGTTCCAGACCCACTGGCCCTGACCCCATATCATAGCACCTAGTGTCCCTTCCCCCATAATGGTGGCAAATGTAGATGATGAACATTACAGCAATTTCAGAAACTTTTCACATCGTTTCTACAAATGAATGTTTCTCACCACCAGGGTCTCCAGTGTTGGGACGATGGATGCAGTACTGTCAATACAATCATGTTTCCTAGTCTC
Source organism: Eretmochelys imbricata (assembly GCF_965152235.1). Classification (NCBI taxonomy): domain Eukaryota; kingdom Metazoa; phylum Chordata; order Testudines; family Cheloniidae; genus Eretmochelys; species Eretmochelys imbricata. The sequence continues at coordinate 93,415,583 of NC_135575.1, forward strand.
CATTTCAAGGGGTGAATGGAATCAACCTGGTACTCTGGATGATAGTGAAATGGAAGGTGGAAGGAAGGGAAGGTGTTGTGTCTTCACTGGATATGGATAAGAGCCAGATAGGGGGTTGTGCCCTCATGACCTGGAGAAGGGTCAGTGGCTTCTCTAAGGTGGGTAGCAGATGATTGTTAGCTCAGTGTGCACAGTACGTGAGCCGCAGGTCTCATTATGAATGGAAATATAGAGGAGGAATTGTGTAGGAGAGGGTCATGTCCCTTCTGTGGCCTTTCACTTTTCCTCACTAACCCCAAGCCTTCTATTTGCTCTGCCTCCTGCCAACTTAAGCCATGTCTGCAATATGGGCATTACCACAGCATAGCTGTGGTGCCGTTGTGATGCTGCTGTAATCCCATAGCATAGAGGCAGACTACGGTGATGGAAAGGGTTTTTTCATCATTATAGGACTCCAGCTTCTCGAGCAGCAGTAGCTAGGTTGATGGAAGCATTCTTCTGTTGGCCTAACTGCACTCTACGCTGGGAGTTAGGTTGGCATAGCTGTGGTGCTGAGGAGTATGGATTTTTCACACCTCTGAGTGCCATAGCTATGTCAACCAAAGTTTTAAGTGTCAACCAGGCTTTATTCTCCTCTTCAACCTGCCTCTCTGCCTTGGAAGACCTCTGTCACCTACTGGCTCTCTTGTGTGATTGCCATATGGGCTAACACTTGTCACAGGAAATCTACATGAGACAGTGGTAGAAATACCAGCGACAACTGGCTCCTTATCTACAAAAGAAAACCCACTTTTGCAACCACCAGTAAGTTGCATTGACATCAGAGAGCCATTAAACCATTCTGTGTGGGGAAAACTTAGCCAAAGGAGAACAAGTACATGCCATGTCCATAACAAAGTCTAGCAAAAAACTATAATGTTATAAACAATGCAAATCAAGACTATGGTTAATATATTGCATACATTAAGCAGCCTGCCAGTTGAAGAGATGCTGTGATAAATGAAGGGTGTGGCGGGGGTAGCTCCCTTTTATGGACACCCAGCCAGCCAGTAGCTGTAAAATCGCTCTTAGTAGCTGTTCTCTAATTGCTCTACCTGTAAAGGGTTAAAAAAATCTCACTGCTATACATAGGTAAAAGGAAGTGAGTGGGCACCTAGCCAAAAGAGCTAATGGGAAGGCTAGAGCTTTTTAAAATTGAGAAAAGACTCCCCTTTGGTCTGTCTGGTGTTCTCCTGGGGAGAGGTGGACAGGGCAGCAGCTATGCTATAAGAAGCTTGGGCCAGGTATGAAAAAATAATCAGTATCATACCTAGAAACTACTCATTTAAAACCCCAGATATGTAAGTAGATCAGGAAATGTCTAGGAAGACACGATTATGTTTATCCCTTTTATTTCTTTATGGCTTGTGGCTTCCCCTGGGCTAACCCCAGGTGCTTTTGTTTTGCTTGTAACCTTTAAATTGGACCTCAAGAAAGCTATTATTGGTGCTTAATCCTTGCAGTTGCTCTTTTAAAATCTAGCAGTAGCCTGAGTTCCCAGATGTATTTTTTTTTATTAATACAATTTACCTATAAGAACAGAATTGGATTTTTGTGTCTTAAGAGGTTTGTGCATATGTTGTTTTATTAGCTGGTGGCAACAGCTGATTTCCTTTTCTTTTTTTTCCCCCTTTTCTTTTCTTTCTCAGCTCTTCCCCGGAGGGGGGTGAAAAGGTTTGAGGGTTTTCCCAAGTGTGCCTTCCTGAGCTCTCAAGGGGGTTTTGCACTTGGATGGTTGCAACATTTACCAATCCAAGGTCAGAGAAAAGCTGTAAACTTGGGAGTTTAATACAAGCCTGGAGTGGCCAGTATTAATTTTTAGAATCCTTGCAGGGCCCCACCTTCTGCACTCGAAGTGCCAGAGTGGGGAATTAGCCTTGACAGATGCCTTGTATCCAATTCCAAATGTGCACAACATAGTCTGATGCCAGTATTGACGATTGCATCTTATAGCATTTTAGTGAATTGTTTTTATTCAGGTTGGTAAAGTGAGGTTTCTCTGTTGAGAATTACTGTCCAGCATCCAGTATCTGAAGTAAGCAAAATATATTCTCATTATTCATAATGTAGTGTCATAAATTTTCATCTTGCTTTACAAACTTAGAGTAAGATATGGTCCCTGCTGCCTCTCATGCATGGCTTTGCAAATTTATTCTGATTCTAGACTCCTCACAGGTGATCTCAGTCTTTTCCATGCACAGACGATTACCTTCTTAAAATGCTTGCCTTGTCTGGATTTATTTCTACTGTGTAGTTCCACTTCCTGGCTTTCTGAACAATGTCCTCCTTATAGGAGACTTTCTAGCATAGCACAGTTCTTATTACTGCAGCTGACTTCCTTTTATACCAAGAAGCATTTGTTACCACATTCGAAGATGCAGAGGTACAAAATAGATTCAGGAAACCCTGTGGAAGAGCTGTCAGGGCTAAATTATGCATGCTAGGGAGAGGAAGCTTATAGAAACAAACCACCATCGAAACAGCCAGAAGGGCGCAGAGGCAGTGCACGGTAGCGTGGTTTGACCTGGCTAACGCCTTTGGGTCCATGCCCCACCACCGCATCTTTGCCATGCTACAGGAGTTTGGGATGCCAGAGAACTTCCTCCGTGTGATCCGAGAGGTATATGAGGGCTGCAGCACCACCATTCGCTCGGTCAAAGGGGAGATCGCCGAGATCCCGATCCGGAGCGGAGTTCAGCAGGGCTGTCCCCTCAGCCCCATCATCTTTAACCTCACCATGGAGCCGTTGCTGCGAGCGATCTCCAATGGCGCAGATGGCTTCAACCTCCTGGCTTACGCGGATGACCTGGTCCTGACCGCGGACAACCCAGAGAACCTCCAACGTATGCTAGATGCCACCAGTCGAGCTGCCAATTGGATGGGGCTCCGCTTCAATGCAAAGAAGTGCGCATCTGTCCACATCGACGGCTGCAAAAGGGACTCGGTGCAGACAACAGGGTTCCAGATCCAGGGCAAGCCCGTCATCCCCCTGGCAGAGAGGCAGGTGTACCAGCACCTCGGCACGCCGACAGGTTTCCGTGTCCGGCAGACACCCGAGGACACCATCCAGGAGATCTTGCGGGATGCCGCCAAGATTGACGCCTTCCTGCTAGCACCGTGGCAGAAGATAAACACCCTGAACACCTTCCTGATCCCCTGAATCTCGTTCGTCCTAAGGGGATCCGCTGTGGCGAAGGTACCCCTCAACAAGGCAGACAAGATCGTCCGGCAGCTCATGAAGAAGTGGCTGTTCCTTCCCCAGAGGGCCAGCAATGAGCTGGTCTATATCGCTCACAGGCATGGCGGTGCCAATGTCCCCCGTATGGGTGACCTGTGTGACATTGCGGTGATGACCCACGCCTTCCACCTGCTGACTTGTCCTGACGCCATGGTAAGGAACATCGCAACAAACGCCCTCCATCACACAACAAAGAAGCGGATCGGCAGAGCCCCCTCCAACCAAGACACCACCAGTTTCCTGAGCTGTTCCCTGGATGGCAAATTCGGACAGGACAGTGGCGACATCACTTCACTGTGGTCCCACGCTCGCAATGCCACGCGTTGCCTGGGGAAGCGCATCGGCTGCCGCTGGGAGTGGTGCGAGGAGCACCAGGAGCTGGGAGTCCTGGTGCCGCAGATCAGGTCCGACAACAACACCATCGTCACCGCGAGCACCAGGGGCATGCTGGAGAGGACCCTGAAGGCGGCCATCCACTCGCTGTACATGGAAACCCTGAAGCATAAACTGGACCAGGGTAAAGCCTTCGAACTGACCAGCGAGTGGGACGCCAGCAACCACTTCCTCGCTGGGGGCGGCTTCACCCATTTTGCCGACTGGTCGTTCATCCACCGCGCCCGGCTCAACTGCATCCCGCTCAACAGAGCTGTCCACCACGGGAACCGAGACAAGCATTGCAGGAATGAGACCCTGCCCCAGGTCCTGTGCAGCTGCAAGCCCCACTCCAGAGCCTGGCAGCTGCGCCACAATGCCATCCAGAACCGCCTAGTGAAAGCCATTGCACCGCGCCCGGGGGAGGTCGCCGTGAACTGTGCCATCCCCGGTACTGACAGCCAGTTGTTACCTGACGCGGTAGTCACCGATGAGGCCCAGAAAAAGATCATCCTCGTCGACATCACGGTCTCTTTCGAGAACAGGACCCTGGCCTTCCGCGAATCCCGAGCTCATAAGCTGGAAAAATACACCGTCCTGGCCAACACCCTGAGAGCGAAGGGCTACGAGGTGCAGATGGATGCCCTGATTGTCGGAGCCCTGGGCGCTTGGGACCCCTGCAACGAGCATGTGCTGCGGACCTGTGGGATCGGTCGACGCTACGCATGGCTCATGCGGGGCCTCATGGTCTCGGACACCATCCGACGGTCCAGGGACATCTACATCGAACACATCACCGGCCACCGACAGTACCAGGAGGTGTGAGCTGGTACGACATCATGCATCAACTATGGCAAAGGGACTGAAAGACTTTTTCCATTGGACCATATGAACTGGAAATATAAACTCACTGAACATTAAATCCCACCAAATGAGGGTAGATCCATCCTCATCATCGTATCCGCTCATTATACTCCACACCTGAACATAGCCATTATATGGACAACATACCCCCAATAGCTCAATGTCTGTACTTTGACCCGTTAAACTTTTACCCCCAATTGGGGAGATTGCAGATTATGTATTCCTTACGCCACCCGCTCCTAAACCGAATTTCGCACTCCTTGATAATCTGTACCTTATTCCCTGATAACCAGAAACTTCTATGCTTAAACTCTGTACCATTTTCTTTTTACTTCAACATTATCTTAATAAAATTATTAAATCTGTAAGTGGGTGGGACGACACGCCTGTCTAAGGCACCGTACCTCATAGGAACTGGGGGAAATGCCATGAGCTGGAAGACTTACTTCACCTTCAGAAAAGTGTAGCCAGCACTCCTCCCAAAGCTGTCTTGATGCCATCTGTCTGTGTGCCAGGACAAAATGACCATACTGTTTCCACACCCAGACACACATTCCTTCTCTGGGAGGTATTCAAGCAAATTGCCCTGCTTATCAGGCACCATTTTGAGTTGTTTTTTAGTAAAGGTGCCGAGCGTGCCTCGAGCATGGTGCCTCTGAATTGGAAGCTACTGATTATAAAAGTAATTGGGTCTCATTTAGCCCCACTGATTGTGAAGAGAACTTTCCCTAAATGTTTCAATACAATGCTCCCTCAAAGTCTGCTGTAGCTAGGCAGACTGAAACGATGCTACTTTAGCTCACAACCAAGAAAGTATGTTGGAAATGTATATGGGTTATGTAGCCACCACTAGAAGTGTCTGTTTCCACAGTCTTCTTAATGGGGTGTCAACTTCAAAATTAATCCTTGACAATTTCACTCGGTAAATCTATGCTGTATTAACTCAGTGGTCATATTTTCACTAACCAAAGGACGGCATTTCAAAGCCATGTGAAACATTGTTCACATACAGGCACTGCAAATCTGTTTCTAACACAATTTGGCTGACTTTTTGGACAAAGGCCAAACAAGGGTAATGCCACTGAAATGGGTTAGAAACAGGAGTAACACAACTTGTGTCCATTTGACCTGCCAGCATGTGTTAGAACCAGTTTTACTGCAAGCTATGTTTAAACACAGTGTTAAAGCATGCTTCTTTGGACAGGGAGTTTGGGGTCATTGGGGATATGTCTACACTACAACTAGACACACGTGGCTGGCCTGTGCCAGCTGACTTGGGCTCATGGGGCTCGGGCTAAGGGGCTGATTAATTACAGTGTAGATGTTCGGACTAAGGCTGCAGCCCAAGATCTGGCACCCTCCTACCTCACAGGATCATAGAGTCCAGGCTCCAGCATGAGCCCAAATGTCTACACCACAGTTAAACAGCCCCTTAGCCAGAGCCCCGTGTGCCTGAATCAGCTGGCACAGGCCAGCTGTGGGTTTGTAATTGCAGAGGAGATATACCCTGAATCTGGAGCTTCCATGTCAATTGGAATGATGATACAATTTCATGTCCTCCAGAATTATGACTTCTCCTTTGGGTGTTAACTTTTAGAAGCCAATTTGTAGCTCCTTCAATAAGTAAATCAGTGCACTGCTTCCTTGTGCAGTATACTATATCCAGGCAGCCTGAAATGATGATGCTACCACCAGAGTGTAAACTTCCCCATTTGTCTCAATAGGGTGCTAACGTAAAAGCCAAGCTGGGCAGATTTTTAAAAGCTGATACGATAAACAAGTAGGCCAAACCCAAACACCCATCTTAAGTAATTGAAATACAATTATAAAAGTTCGTCTGTGACTTCTTTTGACTCTGAGAACTGGTGGTGGGGAGGGGTTGGAATGCACCCAGCTTTTGGCACCAATTCAGAGAACCCAAGTCAAAACATTATAAGCATGTTTCCCAACTGCTTCTAGCCTGTTATCTAGTCTCAGAAATAGATGCTGGATTTTTTAATTAATACACTTGTCAAGTAGCAGAAAGTTAGCATTTTTCTTGCAGAAATTAGAGAGAAATGTCCTCTAGATTATTTCCCCTCTGAAGTAATTTATTTTTTTCCACAATTTGAACTGCCCTTAGCATTTTCCTTTGGTCTGTTACTATTCTCACAAGTTCAAATCTTTTTCTTTGCTGTGGCCCAAGTTCCATCGGTTCTTTCCTTTAGAACTCGGTGACTTCCTTTCAAAGGGCAAACTGTCTTTATCTAGCCAAAATATTTTGCTGAAGATTGGTACTTTTGCTGAGCTTGATAGTCATAGGCATGCAAACAAAGAGTTTTTTAAACTAATCAAAGGATTTTTGGGGAAAAATAACACTTAATGTGAGATTTTAATTCCCCGTGTTTCTTTTGGTTAGCTAAATTTAAAAGCCTTATTAACTGATTTTTCTTAACATAACAAGTAATTGTTGCAATCAGTTAGTACTTCTGTATTGCCAATTATTTAATATTTCAAAGTGGCATTGGCTGATTAGAATGCATATAAGGGCTTTAGGCAGGGTACGGTATGAAAAGAGCCCTAGTAGCACTATAAGATGAGCTCCTCATGGAGACTAATAGAAGCTGTTATCACAGCACTCATCCTCCTCAATCTCTCTCCAGCATTTGAAACAGTTGACCCTACGGTGTGGCTGATCATCTTAATGACGTAGCTGCAGTAGATGGTGCAGCAGTACAGTGGCTTTGATCATTACTCAAACAAGGTCTCAGGTGGTGAAGGGCAACTTGCGCCTCTTCCACAAGAGCTCTCACTTCTTGTGTCCCAGAACGATAGAATTTGTCCCACTTCCTCTTCAATGTGTAGATGAATCTATTAAAAGCTTATGAGACAACATGGGCTCCCCAACCAGCAGAATGCCTATAATCTCCACCCATATATCTAAAATTCCACCGATGCAATCAGTCCCATCACAGGGATGTCCCAATGCCGACAAGAAGTCAGCACCTGGAAGAAGAACAGCTGGCTGCATGTAAACCTGGACAAGACCAAAGCAATGCCTGTAGGGAGAGGGAAATAACTGACTGAAACATTGACCTCCCCTTCTAGTACAGGTATGTACCCAGGTTTTTCAAAGTGGTATGATCTTCAGAGTCCTATTTCACTCTTCACTTATCCTAGATAAACAGGTACCATCCGTGCTGAAAAAATGTTTCCATGTTCAGCTTGCTAGGAAACTTTCCCCTTACCCCATAAATGAAGATCTGGCCCCAGCGTATTCAAGTATTCATCGTTTCCCCACTGGATTACCACAATATGCTGTGTCTGTGTCTCAAGGTGGAAGCAAGTCAAAAGACCCTAGGTTGTGCAGAATGCAGCAGCCCGCCCTCCTCAACAGGATGTACTGCTGGGAGCATATCACTTCTGTGCTCCAGTCCCGTGACTGGATCCCACTCTGCTTCCCCCACTGCCAGTCCAAGACCCTGGTTCTGATTTCCATCATGGGGGGGACCCAGCTGCCATATTCACATCCAGAACCCACCAACACAGATAGGCATGGTTTAACAATGCAGTTTATAAACACCCAAGGAAAATGTGAGGTTAATAGAGTTGTGGGGAAAAAAACCCAGCAGAGATTAGAGCAGTCTAAAATTTTAGTGCATACTGCAAGACTCTCCAACGCCATAACTGGGATATTTAAAAAAGAAAAATTGTGCATCTACCCCAAACACAATTTCCTATGACCAGTGAAAGGAGAAAAGCAAATGACTCCATGAAGTCCATTAGGGACATTGCCATGCTGATGTTAAGGTAGCTGGGGAGTGCTTAAGTATTCTAGTGGATGGATACTATAGAAAACCCTAAAACCAGTAGAAAGACAGGATTTTAAGTTCATTAGCTAGCATTAGAGTAAAGAAAGCATTTTTTATGGAGACTGACACTTTCTCAGGGACTGTTGTGCAGATAATCATGAAAAAGGCAGAAATATTTAGTTTTCAACAAATTTATCCATTATTTAATTATGAAAGAAGTATAAAGATAATGACCCGAGGAAACTGATGTAAGTGTAGAGAGTAAAATGAATCTCCTACTGCACAAAAATAGATACAAAATCTCATGTGTACCATTTAAATAAAAGAACAGGGTTCTCCATAAAAAATGAGAACCAGAATATTTTTTTAAAACTAGAAGAATTACTTTCTCAAATGTTGTTCCAATGCAATCAGTCTATTTTCCGCTGCTATGCACTTTCCTTTTCCATGACTGTTGTGATTATATCGTATAATTACATTATAATGACATTTCAGCTTGGTTTTTGAATCTCTGGCCCTACTGGAACTTCCCACCCATGGTGAGAATGACACTCTAAAGTCATAGAACTTGCTTTTGCTGGATACTATCTAGAGATACTTACTGCTAGTGAATGAGTAATTTTGGCTTTGGAGAGGAGACTTGTGAAGTCAGGCTGAAATCGGTTCTCATTCATAACTCCTCTGTACGCTTTTAAGCCATTTGAAGCTGTCTTTCCCTTAGAGACTAACCAATTTATTTGAGCATAAGCAAGTGAGCTGTAGCTCACGAAAGCTTCTGCTCAAATAAATTGTTAGTCTCTAAGGTGCCACAAGTCCTCCTTTTCTTTTTGCGAATACAGACTAACACGGCTGCTACTCTGAAACCTGTCTTTCCCTTGTTTCCCATTGACATCTTTTACTTGGAGAATACCAACTGTGTGATGTCTATCCCCTTCTGCTCTGAATTCTCTTAAATAAGCAGGAAGAGGCATTGTCATTCCAGCTGGCCAGCAAATGGAGTGTGAAGAGGTTTTACTTTTCTATTTTAAAATAAGACAGAACTTTAAACCACTCTAAACACAGAGATTATAGGCATTGAAAAAAAGGACATAAGCATATATATATGGTGCAGCAGATGGTGAAAGAGGAAAATCTCAATCTTTCAGTTTTTCCTACTTTTCTTCATGTGTTTCATATGGCTCCATTGAGACACATTAATGGTTATAAATCACCTCTCCTCAACAAAAATGTCCAAGAACCATGCCTATCGGTAAAAAGAACTAAATACATAACTCAATAAATCATTAATAAGCAAAGCAAAAGGATCATCTGTAAAACAAAGCACCTCTCTTCATTCAGACTTTCTCTAGTTACATCAACGTGTTTGTAGACCAGGAACAAAAATAATGAAGGTAGAATAAGCAGATATTAGACTTTGTCTTCCACATCTTCTATGTCCTTGGGAGTCAAAAATTCTACAGACTGATGACATGCATCCACTGAAGTGAAGTGAAAAATGTCTATAGGCCCAGTTTGCCCAGAGAAGATCTGACTCAGCAGGAGAAAGTACAGTCGAACAGCAGAGGAGGGTAAGAGGTAGAACTAGTTGTACTTGAAGGCAGAGAATTCTAAAGAGCACATTATTTTAGTAATTCAAATGAGTACTTTGGCTCTCTCTTGACAAACTGCCAACAGGCCTGTGGTAATAATAGTGGCATAAAGAACTAATTGTTGAGAGCTTCCAGTAAAGATGAAAGAAAGAAAAACGAAGATGTCATAATACAGTGACTTGAAGATAGAGAACATTATGTTCTGGCTTCCTTTTTACATTCAGACAGAGTTTCTACAGTTTGTCATATTCAGCCTCATTTGCCTTGTCAGAGTCAATGAAGAAGCCTGCAGCTATCAAACCCCTGAAACAATGAGAATGAGCTGCGCTTCTCCCATCCCAAGCAAAGGAATGCCAGGGAATGGGATGTTTCGTCTTCTTGTATCTACCTCAGCTTCCTAACTGGGAAGAAGGCTTATTAGTTAGCAGCTGCTGCTGCAGACTTAGCAGCATAATCACATCAGGCTAAAATATTGTTTTGGGGAAGTTTTCACAAGATGAGTTGCTACTGGGGTTGAAAGAGAGGAGGTTTGTTTAACTTCTCAGGGGTGGACTTCTGGAAGACTTCATGGTTTTTTAAAATAAAAATAAAGAATTGTTATTTGGCATCCATGTTCCTCACTAGATTCTGGGGATTTTATGGAGGCCAAATTTAGAGCCTCTTAAGAATCCAATCTAAAGCCTATTAAAATTGATAAAAAGACTTTCATTAACTTTAGTGGGAGTTGGATGAGGCCCTAAATGAGAAGTGAACAAATTGACATTTATTTCTCAGGCGCACAGAAAATGCCATCTCCAAACCACCTGATTTGTTTTGTTTTTGTTTTCAGTGGGCTGAAGGTTACTTTTCAATGCTATCTGGAACCCAACCAGAAAGCTTCAGCTTGCAATGCATTAACAGTGGTTTGTCCTTCTAAATGGAAGCCTATGATTAACAAAGGAATATAATGTATAGGTGTGCATGACAAGAAATTGAAGTGGGGAAGAGTAGTATTAGGAAAGATCTGAAGTACTGGCCCAACTAGCCTTGTAGCAATTAGTCATTGACTCTAAAGAGGAGCTGTCTACTTAACTTTTCATCTGGAGTAAAGATGCCACAATATCAGCAAACATTTGGAAGATGTTAAGGGGAAGGAATTGTGACTGGAGACAGTAGCATATAACATCAAATGACAAGGGTGCTGGAACAATTTGTACAGTGGAGATGCTGAGAGCCTTTGAACCAAACTGTAAACCCCGTATCTGATGGAAACCACTTCAAGCTAGGGCATGCAGCAGGACCCCCAGAACTCCTAGTTCTAGCACCAATATCAAATGATCATGAATGTAAATCTAGTCTGCAATATACATGGCTTCCCAAAACATCTAGTTACTTAACAAGCAAAATTAGGGAATCACTTAGCTTAAATTTGTGGAAAATCAGACACTAACCATAAGAACACCATTTAGCTTTTATATCCTCCACTTCCTACTTTTAAAAACCTACTCCTACAAGGAACAGATAGATTTTGTTTATAATAGTGCAATTCACTCTGTTGCTACCATAGATCATACTTAAGTTTTAATATGTGCAGGAAAAAAATCCTAGTGTCTTAGTTTCTCGTTGTTCTCTGTCTCAATTCCCCATTGTCAATGTTTTTCAGTTGTTTATAGCTTATGATTTTACAGAATGTTCTATTCTTCTTTTGCTTCCTCTCTGGCACACCCTCTAGCTTTGCTAATGAGGTTTTTCTATGTAAAAGTGGTTAGACTTGTATTTCTATAACTTTTTGTTATAAAACCACTGTGACCCTAGAACCTCTTAATGCCAACTGGCAAGTGTCTAGACAGATGCGGCAGAGCCTTCCCAAAAGTGGGGGGGCCGGGGGCCTCTGTCCTCCATAGTCTTGCCCCTTCACTTCCCCCCAAGACCCTGCATCTTCCCGGGATCCCACCCCCACCCCTCCTCTTCCTCCAGAGGCCCCGGCCAAGCTGGAAACCAGACTGAGGCTGGGGTGTGCCCCCCCACATGGGGGGGGGGCAAAAGCAGCTCCCTGCCTGTGTCCCTGTCCCCTGGGTCCACCACCCAGGGCACGTGGAAGGATCCAGGCTCCTCCCCAGCTGCTCGTGCAGCTCTTACCCCGACTCTCCTGTGGCTGGGGGGCGAGGCCTCAGAGCCACAGCCCGGCCATGGTAAGAGCTGTGGCGGCAGCTGTGGGGAGCCACAGCAAGGACCTTCCACCTGCCCTTCGGTGGAAGGTCCAGGGGGTGGGGCCATGAGCAGCAGGATGCTCTTGGGGGGGCCCCTTGCACCACAGGCAGGTGGAGGCTCCTTGCTGTGGCTCCCCACAGCTAACTGTATGGCTCTTACCATGGCCGGGCTGTGGCTCCGAGGCCCTGCCCCTCCGCTGGAGCCACGTCGGGGTAAGAGCTGCGCGGGCAGCTGTGCGGAGCTGGCGCGGACCCTCTACCTCCACCTCCACCTCCCCTGGGCTGGTCAGAGATGCCGGGAGGAGGGGACATGGGCCGGGGGCTGCTTTCGGGCCCCCTGCACCGAAGGAAGGTGGAGGCTCCGCATGGCTCCCACCAGCTGCTGGCCTGGCTAGGGGGTGGGGCCTCCAGGGGAAGAGGAGGGGAAGGGGGCAGGGTCCACCATGGTGAAAAGTGGATGGGTCAGGCCTGTCTATTTTCAAAAAGTGGGAGGGCTATGGCCCCCCTGGCTCCCTCTGTTCTGGCACCACTGGATCCAGAGGGGGTCACAGGTATCTCCTGATTCTAGGATGTACATTCTGGTTACCCAAATAATGTCATGTGAGGGCTCAAATGAAAGCCTGTGTCACACTGGGCATCTATACCATTTTGAAATGTATGTACAAATACTATGTAAGACGTTATGTATACCTAACTGAAAATACATTCTTAAAGGCTGTATCAAGGTATTAGTCACCAGCAAATGTGAAAAACAGCTTTGTCAGACGCGAAATGTCCATCCCTCCATCTGTTCACATGTAAATTGAATATTGTATCATTCACAATGTGTCCCCTATCAGCAGTCTGAACTGAATGCAAGTGAAGGATTATAAGAAAGAACTTCAGAAACAAACAGACCAGGAAGAGAGAAACAGTGCAGGGAAGAGAAAGACTTCAAGGTGCAGAGAATCCTCCAGCAAGTGACCCGTGCCCCACGCTGCAGCAGAAGGCGAAAAATACCCAGGGCCTCTGCCAATCTGCCCGGGAGGAAAATTCCTTCCCGACCCCAAATATGGCGATCAGCTAAACCCTGAGCATATGGGCAAGACTCACCAGCCAGACACCCAGGAAAGAATTCTCTGTAGTAACTCAGATCCCACCCCACTAACATCCCATCACAGGCCATTGGGCATATCTACCGCTAGTAGTCGAAGATCAATTAATTGACAAAATTAGGCTGCCTCTGACCCCCACCAATCTATGCAAATAAGCAGAAGGGCAGGAACATTCCACTGTGTATAGGAGTGCCCTAGGAAGCAGGCCTTCCTAATGTGTCTGTACATGAGCTATTCTGAGGGAGACATGGAGAGCTAGTGTTTATGCTGCTGTCAACAACTAGTGCTAGTTGGCAGACAGAGGGGATGGCTGTTGCTCAAGCTCAGAGGCACGGCAGGAGGCACAGGACAGTCCAGTACTGTAGACCTTCTGATTAGAACCTTGCCCTGGGCAGTGCACGTACCAAGGCTCTTTCCCTCTCTTCTCTGGTAGCACGCACCCTTTGCATGTCAGCGGTGTTCTGAGGGGACAACCAAGTTCAAAGCTTTTTTTCTTTCAAAATGTGTTTCCTTCTGTATGTGGAAACTAATAAACACATATAGACAAGGGACTATAGAGTGCATGAAACTACTTGAATGGACCAGTAATCTTGGTGGGTAGAGAATTAGGTTCAGGTATCAAAACATCTGCTTTGTTTTTTGTTTTGTTTTTTCAGATACCACTGTCGGCGTGTCATTACCCGCAGACTGTGTGAATAAATACCAAGCAGCACAGGTGGAGGCAGGTATTATTTTAGCATTTTAACCATCCCTCCCATCTTCAGCGAAGAAAAGAGATGAGTTTATTTTATTCTGAATCCTGTAATCTGGTTCTAAAAATTGGCATCTGGGTATAAAGATAATTTGTGACCTGTGAGCTTTCTTAGCAGGCTGCTGACAGACCACCTTAGCACAGAAGAGGAATCCAAAAGGTTGCAGAAGACAGCTCCTTCTACAAGACAGTGTTTTGGAAGAATACGAAGAGTAAGTTTTTTTGACTAGTTGACTTGCAAAACTCTCTCTCCATTCCAGGCTATTTTAAAGGTTCAGTCTTCTGCTTGCATTTCTACTTGTCCCCTAAGGGGATGCCCATTCGGTTTCTGCTGGGAAAGATGGATGGGTCTGGCCCTCCATCAGTCACTTAAAGACTGAACAAACAAGCAGAATCAATAGCCTCTTTCATGCATTTTATCTCTTAAGGACCAAGACCACTCTTTGCAACCTCTCCTATTTCTGTTTCCCCATCCAGCTCCTGTCTTCATAAATATGACAAATTGCACTGCGCTATACAAACTAGTCTGCCACAGTAGACCCATCTGTAGCACTGAATAGCCTTTGCAGAAATGCCACTTGAGGGAATAGCTCTTCTTTTTATGAGAGGCTTCATTTTCAAGCCCTTGGAGGGGAACCATGCTGCCTTTGAAACTATTTCTGTATACGCAAAAAAAAAAAGGAGTACTTGTGGCACCTTAGAGACTAACAAATTTATTTGAGCATAAGCTTTCGTGAGCTGCTACTCTGAAACCTGTCATTATTTCTGTATAGTTGCCCAGGGATTTTGTGGAAGTGTGTGTGTGTGTGTGTTTGAGAGAGAGAGAGATCTAGTGGGTTGTCAAAATGAAGACCGATGGCAGTGGATTAACTCTAATAAACACCATAACTTTATTGTCCTTGAGTCCTCTACTTAACTCTAACTAGAGAAGTCTAGTCTTGTCTACCCTCTCATCTGTCCCATGCCACCTAGTGATTTAGCAGGGAATTGCAGCATGTTGTAGGAGAACTGCAACTTAAAGGATAAATTAATAATCTTATGTTTATTGCATGGATGTGTTAATGGGAAGTTATATGCTTATGTAACCCACACACCTCCTGGGTGTGGCATTCTGTCCCCCATAGTGGCACAGAGACCACTTAGCATAGCTCAGTGGGGGAGGGATAGCTCAGTGGTTTGAGCAGTGGCCTGCTAAACCCCGGGGTTGTGAGTTCAAATGACCCTTGAGGGGGTCATTTAGGGATATGGGGCAAAAATTGGTTGGATGAGTTAATTGGGGATTGGTCCTGCTTTGAGCAGGGGGTTGGACTAGATGATCTCCTGAGGTCCCTTCCAACCCTAATATTCTATGATTCTAAGGCTGAGGAGCCGACTCATTAATCTCTAAGTGCCATATGGCTTTTAGCTCATGCAGTAGAGGCTCATGTATTTACCTCCAGAGGTCCCAGGTTTGATCCTGCCCACTGACAACCGAGGTCTGTCAGTGTTACACTTACTTACCTTTTTCATCCTTTGACCATTAAGAATTTATTTGCTACTTATTGATTCCGCAAAAGTATTAGTTCATAAAGTTTGTATATCCTGTATGGTCTGCTTTCTTACTTCAGAAATATAAAAGTAATTAGAAAGGATGTGATATCCTCTTCTGGACCTTTCATTAAAAGAAAAGAGACAACTGAATTTGCTCTACAGCTGGAAAATTTAACGTTGTCCTCCCAGTGTTTCTTTTCCTGGATGTATCTTTTGTTACATGCAGGCTGTTTAGCTTTACATGGTTAACAGAGCTTCTCATTAGGACTGTGTACCGTCACTGCTTTTGTATCGCAGACTTAGAGTTCAGTGGGACTTAGCCCCATTCTGTGAAGGCATACCCATGATTTGCATTGTGGTTGACCCCTTCAGATCACATGCTTCCTGCTAATCATACCTCTAATACCTACCATATAATTTACTGCATCTAACCATTCACTGTAAACTCAGTTCAAACCAACAAGACCTGAGCCTCAACAATTCTGCATTTCTCCATGTAGATCAACAAATGTCAATTCCAATTTTGACACAACATTTTTGAGCCTGAAAAAAAGTTCAGACAAAAACCTACTGGTTCAATAATTGAGTGCCAATTACAAACTAGGGAAGTTCTGCTGTGGACCTTTGGCATAGCTCTATTTCTAATCCTGTCTTCTGAGATCTTGCCAATAACTGTAAAAGCTTGATTTAAAGTGATCTGCTACGTTCCATAATTATAGGGAGTTTCACTATTCCTCTTTGCCATGCCATCGGTCTCTCCATATTCAAGTCCTTCCCTACGACTCACTTCTTCCATGATACTTTCAAGATGTGAACAAAGACAAACAAAAGTTTATATAACACAAAGTTTCTCTGTGTTTCCTTGTGCAATCCTATCTTTCCTATTTTGTTTCTTAGCTTGTTAACTCTTAGATGTGTAAGCTTTTTGTGTCTTGTACAGCACTGAACACATTGTCCGTGCTTAAATAAATACTGGGATTTTGGAATTAGACAAATTCAAAATCTAAACTTTTATGTTCCACATTACTTTTGCTATTGAATTAGATCATATTGTGCTATGGAATATTGATACATATTATGCAAATCACTACCACAAAGTGCAATAACTCATGATTATTTTTGTTTGGACCAGATATAATTGAGCAGTTCCAGACCCGGACTTCTTGTCTGCAGTTTATTGAGAAACATTACTTTTTTTTTTCCTTCTAGTTCTTCAAGAAGTGTTCAGGGTATGGGAGGGAATCCCTTCAAAGATTTCTGAATTCTAGTACACAGGATATAACCTATCCATTTCCACCAATATGTTGGTGGCCTAAAGGGAGTAGTCCAACACTGATTATAAGTATACCTCCACATTTCTTGTACTAGGAAGGTACAAATTAACTATACTTAAGAATTCCACAAGTGTGCTCAAAGTCTATTTTAAGTGGTTAACACACTAATGATACATTTTTCATTAGGCAAAAGTAGTTCTGAGAAAAAACAAAACACACCAAACACAGCAGAAGTATTTTTCATTTACAGCATGAGCCTCTCCCCTTCAAATCCTTCCCCTGTTTTCCTTTACTGTATCCTGTTGTAATATTCCCTTTGGAAGGTCTATTATAGAGTATTTTATACAGATTCTGAAAACTTCCTTCCTGGTGTTTGCATCCTCTCTTCAGATGTCAAAATCAAAAATAATGGTCCATTGCTAAACTTTTTGGGAGGGGAGAGAGTTTGCAGTCTCCACACACTTGACAAGTCAACATATTTTGTGTGGTGTGAGGGACCTAGTGTATTCCAACAGTAGTTCACTGTTAGCTATTACAAGGAGGCGGCATTGAAATTCAAGGCAAGCTTTGAAAATTGTCAGTATTTTCTGATCCATGTCCGCAAATGAAAAGCAAACAGCTTCTATATTATCAGGAGCATTGTGAATATGACACAATGTCTGAATGTAAATGGCAATTTCCCTTGTAATACATTAATGTAAAGTTATTCTGTCAGCAGTAGGAACACATTTCTATAGTCCATTAAATGATTGCTACTGCTGAAACCTTTGACAGTTAAAAATAGTGTATGTTCTTTAAATACACAGTAAGAGTTGTGCTCTGATGACAAACACATGAGTTAGTTAGCAGGGGAAGTGTAGGTGTAGGATTAATGCATCAGCCTTAAACTTCTGGAGACCTCAGTTCATCTCCTGTCTTGGGTTATGTACAAAAAATAGTTTGGGAGTCCTAGTCCTAGTTTCTCTTTGTTGGTATTGCAAAACTCAGGATGTTTCTTTCTCTGCTCCAGAGAAGCCTAAGATTCAGAGAGCAAAATTGTGTGTTGCAGGCCAGGACTGAGGTTCATTGGCAGAGCTGTGTAAAGAAATTTACATGTCACATATGTGGCTTAAGCACCTGCCTTTTACCGTTTGTAATGTATTTATAAAATGCTCCTATCACATTCTTTAGGTGCACATATGTCACTGATATAAGCCCACACATTAAATTATATCAGAATTAGCATAATTCTGCAGAATTCATCAAACACAGAAGACCTCAAAGAAAGATCTGAATGTTTTTGAATTTTTTTAAATTGTCAGGTTTCAGAGTAACAGCCGTGTTAGTCTGTATTCGCAAAAAGAAAAGGAGTACTTGTGGCACCTTAGAGACTAACCAATTTATTTTAGCATGAGCTTTCGTGAGCTACAGCTCACTTCATCAGATACATGATCTGATGAAGTGAGCTGTAGCTCACGAAAGCTCATGCTAAAATAAATTGGTTAGTCTCTAAGGTGCCACAAGTACTCCTTTTCTTTTTTTAAATTGTCATAAAGTCTAATTTACTTAAAGCCTTTTTGATGTGTTAGAGCATGTTCATGGTGAGATGAGCTCTAATGGGGATGGTGTCCCTAGCGTCTGTTTGCCAGAAGCTGGGAATGCACGACAGGGGATGGATCACTTAATGATTACCTGTTCTGTTCATTCCCGGTGGGGCACCTGGCATTGGCCACTATTGGAAGACAGGATACTGGGCTAGATGGACCTTTGGTCTGTCCCAGTATGGCCGTTCTTATGTTCCCTGAAGGGAAAGAGCACTGAAATTTTGGGCTGATCTTCACAAATTCATTTGTAAATTAATTAAGTTAAATACTGTGCACAGAGGACCATTGATGCCTGCAGACAAAACATTCACTCTTCTTTACAAATAACTCCTGCCTCAGACCTGACAAACTCACTGCACCTAATACATCACTTCCGGTATTTATCCATGAAGGGTAGCATGTTAGGTCTCTACCGAAAGCTTGCAATTTACCAGTGCTCACAGTCATTGCAAGATGTGTGTATGGGAAATATTTAAGGAATAATGTAACTATATCAAAAATTATGCCCTTATGGTCTTGGAGTAAAAGTGAGCCAGGGCTCAGTGATGGTCCATTCAAGAAGTTGAGAGTTGTCACCCCTTCCTGGCTAGCCAATTACATAATGTATTGCTCAACTGTCCGCCATTGCAGTAACAACAGAAAAGCCAATGGAAAACCTTTAAGATAAACTGTAAGTATCAAAAACAGTTGGAGGTAAAAAGGAACATTGTAACAGACAGGGGATCACCCTGTCTGCCAATAAATACAAAAGACTGATTCAGTATATCATAGGGTGGAGAAAGATGCTCAGCATCCATTCGCTGAGGAGACATCTTGCTGAGCAGGGGTGTTTCCCTCTTTTAGGTTTTGTGTTTGGTTTCATTCAACTAGATTTCCACTCGTTATAGTTTTCTACAATAGACAAGGGGGAGGGAGGGATAGCTCAGTGGTTTGAGCATTGGCCTGCTAAACCCAGGGTTATGAGTTCAATCCTTGAGGGGGCCATTTAGGGATCAGGGCAAAAATTGGGGATTGGTCCTGCTTTGAGCAGGGGGTTGGACTAGATGACCTCCTGAGGTCCCTTCCAACCCTGATATTCTATGATTCTATGACAAGGCCTGAATTTGTAAGGGAGAAGATTTAAACAAAAAAAAAATTAGGCCTTTGCTAGACAGCATAAAGAAACAAAAAGAGGCACAAGTCCTCCGGCAAAACCGTTACCAAACAGATAGGCCTTGTATTATGCAGTGTAGGTCAGCAAACCAAGGGCTTTTTCTTTTTACCTTTGGGTTTGCAAGTAGATCTTTTAGAATAAAGCAGCACTTGTTCATCTGAGCTTTTGGGGTTTATCTGAACCAAACTGAGATGTATTTATACGTTCACCTAATACTGTTTTCTAACTTGCAATGGATGTTGTTAAAATAAGAGCCTTTTTTGTGTGTATATATATCTTCAGGCCCCTTTCTCCCCCTACCCCCTTTATGCACTGTACTCCTCATGTATAAATGAATAGCCAGAGCAAACTTTTAATTTTCATAGATGTGGTGCTCTGCCTATGTGTTACTTGAACTCACTTAGCAAAACAAAAATTAATTGAAAGATATGTACCCCCCCTAGGTTTTCTGAGATAGCTAGGCTAGCAACATTGACTGCTTCAGTGGCCAAGCATCCTACTTGAAATGGACTTGACAACTGAACAAAATCTGTGTGTATTGGAAAAATTCTATCTGTTTAGAAGGAAATGATGCTTTTAAGAGGATGGTGTTTAATGAAGAGTCAATGAAGGTATCTCGGGTTATTGTTCCTCCTTCCTCCCCCTACCCATCTTATAGGTAAGTATGTTTGGGTTTTTTCCATGTTAAACTACGACTGAAGTGGAGAAAGGGGAAGACACTTCTTCCCAGGAAACGGACACTACAGTGAGTGTGGTCAGAAAGAGACCAGTTCAGCTGTTGCACGGCACACTGCTTTCAAGCACGGTTTGAAATAAGTGACATGCTGTAAATGAGCTTAGGTTGCAGAATCTTTCAGTGCACTCCCCCTCCCTGCCTTACTACTTACTCAAGCCAAGTTCCCATTATTATTTATATCTTTGCTTAGAGCCTCAAGTCAGCTAGGTGCTGTACAGAACTCATAGCAAAGACAGTCTCCCAAAGAGCTGACAATCTCAATTGAAATAGGTGGAAATGTTGCCTCAGTGAAAACTGTAGAATAAGGCACCGAGTGGGCACTTTTCCTTTGCGTTTCTGCAAGCTGACTTTGTACAACATTCCTAGCCTGCTGCTAATAACTTTCCTACCCACACTCTCTGCTTGATCCTCACACCTGTCCACAGCCTTGGTCCTGCAAACAGATGCATCAGTGCAGACCCTTGCACTTGCATGAAGCCCCATTGGCTTAATTGGGATGCCGTTAGGGTGTAACATTCTGCACTGATGCATCTCTTTGAAGTATTGAGGATTAATTTGCCTGTTCTGGACCACAAAATCCTAACTTGAATTTCCACCTTTGAAAACTCCTAGTTTGTGTATGTGGGCTTCACACACTACAGACCTCAGCTGGGGTAAATGCTGCCGAATGCTTTTATGTTTGAAATGGGAGTCGATCAAAGCACACTACAATAGTGTTGCTGTATCCAGTATTGTGTACTGGGAGTAGTAGTGTTTGATTTACGAAAAACCAACAGGAAGCAGAAAATGTAAGTGGGTGTGTGTCACAGTTGGGTCAGGGGCTGCTGCTGCTGCAAGTGCTTCTGGAGCTACAAGATTGTTGTCTTAATAAGAAACCTTGTTGGATTTTGCTCTTTCGGTCTCTGTCTCCACTACTATGCCTCTACTATGGAACTTTTAATGTGCACCAGCAGTCCACACGGCCAGGGAGTAAGCGGCAGGCCAGTGCGCTGTAGGTTTACACCCCAGGTTGCTACGCACTAATTCTCCATATAGACAATTCCTAGAGAAAACTGCCTAGTCGTCTTACAGAGAGGTGGGTAGCACAGTGGTGTCAATGATACCTGTATAATAGTCATGCGCATTGAGATGGCTGCCATCTCTGCTCCAGGGAGGGCCTTCAGAAGACTTGCTGGTATTATATGTGGTATGTACAGAAGGGCTAAATTACCTCTAGGTAACAGATACTGTCACAGATGAGTACAAGATGTTGTTGTCTCACATAATAGCAATCCATTTCTTCTTGTGGTGTGAAATGTAATTGTCTTTTTAGAGACATTTCAACAATATTTTTTGGCTAGGTGTGGAGCTGAATACTGTGGCTTTATATTAGAAGTCTGTAGACAGTGGTTCTTTGAAGCTGTGTCATTAAGCCTGACAGCATGACGTAAATAGAATTGTTACACTGACATTTACAGTTTTACTTGTTGAATTAATGTACAAAGCCACCTGCAAAAACAGAATGTTCCTGTGTAAAGAAGAACGCTAAATGCCATTATTTAAGCTGTAGTGCAAATAAAATATTCCATCCAGTTTGTGTCAGCATCCCACGTCAACAAAAATATCCTCAGTGTGTGGTGTTTGCGCCAAAAACAATATAGGGCTAAATTCTCTGTGGACTTACAATACATGCAATACTACTGATGTTAATGGGATTGTATAGGTGTGGCAGAGGGCAGAAATCTTCGTTTTGCATGACTGCGAGGTTGGAGAACAGCTTGAGCCTCTGGAAGAGCATTAAACTTACAACACAGGCGGTTTTGCTAAGGAGGCATATGTGATACAAACTCAAGTGCACCAGGGCAGAAACAAATTGAATAGACATGGCAAAGAATGTGAGGAGAAGGATTTTTTCAATTGCTTAAATATCACTGCTAGGAGCCAGGGTAAGAAGGAAGAGGAATTGGAAATTCTTATTTCTGAGAAGAAACTGGATATAATTGGCATTATGGAAACCTGGTGTGACCCTTCCCGTGATTGGAATGTTAAAATAATTGATTTTCATTGGGCCAAAGAGAGAGTGCGAGTGACTCTATAGCCCTGCAGTAAGAGCACTCACCTGGGAGACTGGGGTTCCTGCCCTTGATCCAATGAATATTTCAGTATTTCATACAAAGTTCAACAGCTTCGACAAGAGAGACTCATCCACCCCTAGAATGCCCCATAGCTCAGGGCACTCACCTGGGAGGTGGGAGACTCAAGTTCAGGTCCCTCCTAATTCAGAGCGGGGGCGGGGGGGGAATTTGAACCTGGGTATGTCACATCCTGGGTGAGTTCTCTGACCACTGGGCTATACGGTGACAGCAGCACTGTTTTGTGTGAGACCCAATCCGGTAGGTGTGCACTTAAGTGATCTCTGAGAACGCCTATCAGATTGGCCACCACAGGCAAGAAAGGTAGAGGAACGCCTAGTTTGTGAATCCTACCAGGGGTTTACCCATGAGTTAAGTGCTGAGCTGCTCAGTGCTGTCAGGACTTAGATGGCTTTGCACATGCCTGCTGGCCAAATTTAGACACCTAGGGGAGTTAACCAGTAGGTGCCTAGGGAATTTAGGGAGCTTCTGAGGGGTGGTTTTTTGAATGCCAGTGGCATCTAAATGTTGGATTTAGGTACCTAAAGTGGCAGTTTGGTGCCAAAGTCCCCCTTGTAAATACCTAGGCCAAGGAATGCAGGCCATACTTATAGAATGGGGGACTGTATCCTGGAAAGCAATGATGCTGAAAGGGATTTAGGGGTCTTAACAATCAAGCAACTGAATATGAGTGGCAAAAAGGGCTAACTCATTCTGTGACTGTATAAACAGGGAATAGCAAGCAGGAGTAGGGAAGTGAGTTTACCACTGTATATGGAATTGGTGAGCCCAGTGCAAGAAATACTGCATCTCATTCTGGTGTCCACGCTTTAAAAAGGGTGTTGAAAAATTGGAGAAGGTGCAGAAAAGAGCCACACAAATGATTTGAGAGTGGAGAAAATGCTTTACAGTGAGAGACTTAGTTCAGTCCATTTAGTTTAAAAGAAGATTGAGAGGTGATTCTATTACGGTGTGTAAGTACCTTTACGTGGAGAAAATACCGGGTACTATGGGCCTCTTTCGTCTAGCACAATAAGGCATGACAAGAACCAAGGGTTAGAAGCAGAAACCTGACAAATTCAAATGAGGCACCATTTTTTAACCGTCAGGGTGATTAACCGTTGGAACAAACTACCAAGAGAAGTAGTGAATTCTCTGCCTTTGGGTGCATTTTTGGAAGATATGTTTTAGTCAAACACCAGTTATTGGGCTCAGTAGAGGCATAACCGAGTAAAATTTAATGGCCTGTGATACATAGGTCAGACTAGATGATTGGATGTTTCTTTCTGGCCTTAAACTATGAATCTATGAAATTGGTTTTAAAAATAAAACTGAATGTAAAAGTTAATCTGAGGATAGCTTGTGTGTCTGGTGCATGTCTGTATGTACTAATTTGAACAAATGGTTGTGACAGATCCTAGCTAGCATCCTTTACTGGCCTCCCACTAGGACTGCTGGGAGGGGAATCCAAGCCCCGGTGCTCTAGATTCCCAGGGTGTTTCAAGCCCCTGGAGCCTGAACCAAGTCCAGCCATTGCCCCAGTCTCAGGGTTTCTAGGCATGTTGTCATGGTGCGGATCTTCTGTCTGGCACACTCCCTCACCCTCAGATGGTGGGACCTGCTGTCCTAGCCCCTCTGGGCACAATGCTGATCCTTCAGACTCCCCAATATTCAAACACACCGCTCCTCCAGACTTCCACCTCTAAGCGATGCAGTTAAACCAGTGTAACCCTTCGTATAGTCAGCTCTATGTCGACGGAGCTACCCCCTCTCGGGGAGGTGGAGTACCTATGCCAATGGAAGAACTCCTCCCGTCAGTAGAGGTAGCGACTTCTGTGAAGCACTACAGCGGCACAGCTGCCGCATTTAAAATGTAGACTGGCCCTAACTCTTCATTGTGAAGCAGTCAGCACACTCACACTTTGCCCAGTCTAACATCTTTATGCTCTTTTATCCTTAATCCTGTAAAGCACAGGAGAGTAATAGATCATACAGAACAATACAACAGCATAAATGCAGTGTCCCTCAATAGCTCACCCTTCCATTGGGTGTCCTTGGGGGATCATCTGTGTGCCATCAGGCAGGCAGGCAGACTGGCCGAGTCCTCTACCTCCTTTCTTCTCTGTCCCTGCAACAGCCTCCCTCATCTTAATCTGGTGCAAAATGGGGATCACCTCCTTTTCTTCTCCTCCTGGTAATTTTCCATTACTTCCAGCCCACCCCCCTTCAGACAAGAGGAGGGAGTGATTTCTCCCAGCTACAGCAAACCCATTGTCCCAAGCATTTTACTTTGAATATGATCAGACCTTGAGTACTGATGACTCACCATTCTCTGGCCTGGCAAAAATACGACACAGCCTGCTAACTCAGACTGGATCCACATACATGTAGGCTTTTCCATGACACAGTAACTTCATGATACAATTCATAAAATCATCTACAATTCAGAGGTGATACAGACAAGACCCCCAAATTGTCTCACTTTTATAGTAGACAAGTGTTATTTATAAATTATCAAGACAGAAGGGACCATTGCGATCATCCAGTCTGACCTGTAAGCAAAGAGGCCTGCCAGTGCCTGGGACCCTTTAGATTTTCAGTCAAACGCTCTCCCAACTGAGCTACTGTGGCATCGGCTAAACTATGGGATCTTTACCCAGGTTAAATAATTCTGCCTTTTTACATATAATCAATAGGAAGAAGATGGCTTCTTGGTTAAAGCTTAAGAGTGACTGTCACGAGCTCTGTCTAGATCTTACTTCTGCCACAGACTACCTATATAATTGTGAGCAAGTCATTTAACCTCTGTGCCTCAATTTCCCCATCTGTGAACAGTATTTGTTTCCTTACCTCGCTGGGAGACGGTAAAGCAAAATTTATGAACGTTGAAGTGCTTTGAGATCTTTGAAGGTGTTATCTAAGTGCAAAGTACTATTGTGGGGGGAAATAGTTAATTTGAAAATTGCTGCAGTGCATGGGAGATTTCTAGCGCATCAAAGCACTTTCATCTCCATGGATGGATTCCCTTCATTTTGGTGAGAAATCCACTCTGAACTTTGAGGAGATAGATATAATTGTCATAGGATTGGTTATGTAACAAGCTTGCTTTTTAATTTAACTAATGAATGTACTGAAAGCCAAGATTAATCCTTTAATTTAACTTTTCTCCTGAGAGAGAATATATAGAACATGTTATTTGTAGTATTATCATCTGATAGGAGACAAAGAGAATTTGTAGTTTTATTAGGTGCCCACTAAACATAGGGTGACCATATGTCCTGTTTTGGCTACGACAGTCCCCTTTTTAAGCCCTGCCCCAGACATCTCAACTTTTTTGGCAAAACTGGACATTTGTCCTGTTTGTTCCTGCTAACTGATCATCAGTTGGCAGAGCCATCCCATCCATAGAGGGACCGGAGCAACTGCCCTGGGCCCTGTGCTTTGGGGTGTCCACACTTTGGGACACAGGGTCCAGGGCGGCCTGGGGGAGTTAGTAGGGAGCCTGGTGCCAGCGGCAGCGAGCGATCTGGCCCCAGGCTGCTCTAGGCCCCCCTCCCCCCCAGCTCCCTGTGTTGCTTGGGGGAGGGGGCAGAAGTTGGAAAGAATTGGGGCTGTGGCTTGGGGGAAGGGGTGGAATGGGGGTGGGGAGGGGGCGGATCAGGGATGGGAAGGGGTGGAGTGGGGCAGGGTGGGAAGAGGCGAGGTGGAGGCTGGGGCTCGGGGGAAGGGATGGTGTGGGAGCAGAGGGGGGGTTGTCCCGGGCCCTGCACCCCCCCTAGGGACAGCCTTGTCAGTTGGCAAAAGCAAACAGAACAAATGCACAGTTTTTGCCAAAAAAGTGGAGTGCACCCCCTTAGTGGGGTGCAGAGGAACGTTGGCGGGGGGCCTGGCAACATGAGGCACTGGGTGGTGGGGCTCGAGCTGTTAGCCCCGGTGGTGCGGGGCTCAGGCTAGTGGTGACACCAGGCGGCTCAGGCCAGCCCCACACATTGTCCCATTAACTGTACATCTGGATAACCTGCATTACCAACAGTCCCAGGTTTACAATGGCGTCAGTGGGGCCATGGAGCCAGGCCCATGCTCAGAAGGGGCCCCAGCCTGTTCCAGTTGCACTGTGTCCTGAGACCCCGCCAGCCTGCTGGCTCCCCCTCACCTGCTCCTCTTGGCCTGCCCACTAGCTGGCCAAGGGCTCTTCTCCACCCCCTGGCCTCACCTGTCAGCTCCTCTCTGCCCCCTGGCTAGACCCCAGTGCACCTCCCGCTCCAGGCAGTCTCTGATTCCCACCACCTATGGGGCCCCGCCTGTCCCCCTGGAGCTGAGCCGCCTGGGACTGGTGCAGAAGCCAGGCCAGTCTTGGTCAGTTTGTGGGGAGGAGGCACAGTGGGTGGGGGCTGTGCTGGGCCCCTCCAGGCAAGTGGGTCTTGAGGGAGCCTGGCCTGGCTGATTGCCAGTCCGGAGCAATTCCCTGCCCCGGGACCAGCCCTGGCTGCACTGCCAGCTCCACCCGGCAGACACACTCGTCTCCAAGCAGAGCTGGTGAGTGCGGCCAAGAGGCAGGGCGTGAAGGAGTGGGTCTCTTGGGTGGGGAGGTGTCTGGGGTGGTGTGCTGGGCTGTGAGGGGGTGGGGAACGTGTGTATTGGGACACTAGGGAGTGGGGGTTCTGTGGGGGTGCTGGGCACTTGTGGTGGGGCTGTGGGTAAGGGAGGCACTGGGCAGGGGTGGTGTTGTACAGGATGCTGTGCATTTGTGAAGGAGGCCTGGGGGGCACTGGGCATAGCGGGTTCACGGAAGCTCTTGCCATAGGGAGTTGGGAGGAGGGTGTTCGTGTTGGGCAGGGGGGATGTGTGGCACAGCATGGGCCTGCCCCCAAGGGGAAGGGGTATGTTGGCAGCACAGGGCTGGGCGGGCCAGTTTGCGTCTGGCAACTGCCAGTTTGTAAATAGTGTCCTTGCACCGGGCTGGGCGGAGCAGGGCCGCCCCTGCCATGCCATGCCCCATTGATTCTGGCTGGCCCCTTGCTCTGGGGACTGACCTCCCCATGCCATCCTCCATTGCCTCCATGGGGGCCCACAAATATGTTTGGAGCCGGGCAGTGATAAGCTGCCAAAATCTTAACAACTGGTTCCCTCCTCACCCCACGAGGGGGTCGTGGCCCACCCCTGCCCCCCGGAATTCCTGCCCCATCCAACCCCCCACATTCCTTGACGCCCCCCCAGGACCCCTGTCCCATCTACCCCTGTCCTCTGACTTCCCCCAGAACCAGGCAGGAGGGTCTCATGGGCCACCGTAGTGGGTGCCCACCCCGCCCCTAAGAGCCAGAGGGACCTGCCGGGGGACGAGCTGGGGAGGTCCGGCAGTGCTTACCTGGGGCAGCTCCCAGGAAGCATCCGGCAGGTCCCCCTGGCTCCTAGGCGCAGGGGAGCGTAGCTAGGGGGGAGCAGGGGGAGCGGTTGCTGCCCCCACTGATCACATCAAAAGTGGCACCTTAGGCACCAACTCCGTGGGTGTTCCGGGGCTGGAGCACCCACGGGGAAAATTTGGTGGGCGCAGAGCCTCCACCGGCAGCTCCGCGCCCGGCCCCAGCTCACCTCCGCTCCGCCTCCGCCCCTGAACGCGCTGGCCCGCTCTGCTCCTCCGCCCCCCACCCCACCCCCCGGCTTCCCGCGAATCAGGCGGCGGCTTCGCGCTCAGGCCCAGGGAGGCGGAGGGGAGCTGCGGTGGGGAGGGATTCCCCTGCGCCGTCCCCCCACCCCGGTAACCTGCTGCGGAGCAGGCGGCCCTCCTCATGGCCCCCCCGGCCCCAGCTCACCTCCGCTCTGCCTCCCCCTCCCTGGGCCTGAGTGTGAAGCCGCCATTTGCTTCTCAGCCCTCCCAGGCTTCCCGCACAAACAGCTGATTCGTGGGAAGCCAGGGGGGGCGGAGAAGCAGAGCGGGGCGGTGTGTTCAGGGGAGGAGGCAGAGCAGACGTGAGCTGCGGCCAGATGCGTGGCGTGGCGGGGAGCTGACAGTGGGTGCTCTGCACCCACCAAATTTTCTCTGTGGGTGCTCCAGCCCCGGAGCACCCATGGAGTCAGCGCCTAAGGTGCCACTTTTGGCCAGTTGTTAAATTTAGAAGCCCTTTTAGAACCGGTTGTCCCTATGAGACAACTGGTTCTAAAAGGGCTTCTAAATTTAACAGCCGGTTCCAGCGAACCGGCTCCAGCTCGCCACTGGAGCCCGGCCCACAAGAGGTTAATCTGGCCCTGATTACCATAGACATTTCAGAAGATGGAAGACCCACTTTATTCACTGTAGAGTGTATTGGTGTGAATTTCAATCCATCTCCAGTTAGATTTACAGGCTTTCGGCATCTAAGCTCTTCCTAAACTTAAAAGTAAGTTTGCTCCTATAATTATTTTCGTTTTTAGCACAACATGTGCTATTAATTTGTCTGACAGAAACATGTTTAATGCTGTGCTTGGTCAACCCATGAAAAGTGTAGCTGTCACCCTGATGCTTATTTGGTTAATTCATAACAAGTGGTGATTTTTAGTTTGGTGTCTTTTAATTTCTTTTTTTTATTATGGCCAACCTCTATTTCTCACTTGATTAGATTTCAAATGGTAATTTAGAAAGTAAGACAAATTAAAAGACATTTTTTTTACTGGGTTGGGCAGGAAATGGGGTGCGGGAGAGAGTGAGGGTTCTTGCTGGGGGTGTGGGCTTTGGGGTGGGCCCAGAAATGAGATGTTAAGGGTACAGAAGGGGGGTCAGGCTGGGGCAGGGAGTTGGGGTACAAGAGGGGGTGAGGACTCTGGAGTAGAGCTGGGGAATGAAGGGTTTGGGGTGCATGAGGGGGTTCCAGGCTGGGGGGTGGGGCCGAGGGATTCGGAATGTGGGAGTGGGATGCAGATTGAGGCAGGGAAGAGGGTAAGGTGTCTGGGCTGCAGGTGCTGGCTCTGGGGTGGGGCCAGGGATGAGGGATTTGGGGGTGCTCAGGGCTGGGGCAGGGGGTTGGGGCATGGGCTTACCTCATGGGCAGCTCCCAGTCAGCGCAGTGCAGCAGGGGTGCTAAGGCAGGCTGCCTGCCTGTCCTGGCACCCAGTGGTACTGGAACATTTTTAGTAGTGGGGGGTTCTGAAAGCCAGCTGTGTCTCTGGGAGTGGGGGACATGGACAGGGTAAGGGGGCCGAGGCCACAGCTGGGGGAGGGCATGGGGCCAGCAGCGGAGCCCTGGGCAGGGGCCAGCAGCCAGGAGCCCATGTGCGGGGCCAAGAGAAGAGCCCCAGACATGGGGCCAGGCGTGGGCATGGGGCCAGCAGCTAGGGCCCCAGGAGCAGAGCCCCACATGTGGGGCCAGGAGGCCCCAGGAGCAGAGGCCTGGGAGCAGGGGTGGAGCTGGCATGGGGCCGCAGAGCCAGCAGCCAGGACCCGAGCCTGCCTCTGGTGAGGTGAGGTGTTGGGGGGGTGGAGGGCTGAGAGCAGGGCATAGGTGCAGGAAGCACCCCCCGCACCCCTACTTCCTGTACCTATGCTAGCATCACGCTGCACATGCCCTGGAAATAGTGAACAACCAGCAGGTCTGGCTCCTAGGCTGGGGGGCCAGGAGGCGCCATGCACCGCTCTCGCCCAAAGGCACCACCCCCAGCTCCCATGGGCCAGGAACCGGCCCATGGGAGTGTGGAGCCAGTGCTTGGTGCGGGGGCGGCGCACAGAGCCTCGTGGCCCCCGCACCTAGGAGCTGGACGTGCTGGCCGCTTCAGGGGAGCAGCAGGGTGTCAGCCAGTACAGGTAGGGACTAGCCTGCCCTAGCGCTGCAGCACCACTGACCAGACTTTTTAACGGTCCAGTCAGTGGTGCTGACCGGAGCCAGCAGGGGCCCTTTTCCACTGGGTGTTCTGGTCAAAAATTAGACACCTGGACACCCTGACATCTACACATCTATTTTACAGCCACAGCCCCATGAGTCTGAGTCAGCTGTCCCCGGCCAGCTCTGGGTGTTCAATTGCTGTGTAGACATACCATATAGTGCCAATTGTGAGGGCCCTTCATAGAACTTCACAGTAGAAGGTGTTTTCAGTCTGGCATCACTTGACTAGTGGTTAAAAGAGAGTCCATAGGCCTGTCTCCTAGCAGACTGGTACTCAGTGCTCATGAGAAAGTCCATAGTAAACTCCCTTTCCAGTGTGGTACAATCAACCAGAAGACTATATTTCCTGGTTTTGTAATCTGATTTAAAATGTTCATTCCCCAAAAGGAGAACAGAAACAAAGACAATGGCCTTAAACCTAAAGCCATTACTAAATTGGATGGTTAGGGGCCATTTCCCCTAACTCCGCCCTTCCAAACTCAGTGGGCCAAATTTAGACCTGGCATGAGTGGAAGCAACTCCATTGAAATCAACGGATTTTTACTCACTTATGCCCAGATCTGAATTTGGCCCACTGGTTTTCTTAGGGCTGTATATGGGTAACCAGAGCCAGGCTCCTCTCTCAGCAGTGTGTTAACCTATTGAGAGGAATGGGGAGGTTCACCACCTCTGAGTTATTGTTCCAGCCTGTCTTCAGACCCAGACAGATGTCTCTGCCTGGGTTACACTTAGGTCACATTTTCAATGCTTTTTTGTTTTTAATGAACGTTTAGATTCCGATGTAATCACATGACTCCAGGAACTGGGGCCCTAACTTCAGGCCTTTAATATCCCTGCCTTGATGCAGCCTTGGGAGTGTAAATGAAGGCAATTCTTGGCACTCAGGAAAATTCATCCTGAGGGTTGGACTTGCAGATGGCATCCAACATTGCAGAAGAGCAGAGATGGGGACTGCAGCAGTGATTATTCAAGGGACTCTGCATCTTCTGCATATTGCACAGCTTGGCTCCATGCCATCTCCATGTAGCCCAGCATGCAGGGTATTATTGGGATTGGTGTAGCTGCTGGCTCCAAAGTTACAGATATGTACTGGCCACAAATCCTCCTTTGGAAGGACTGAATCAGGCTGTAATAGTGACCATCAGCAAGCTGTACAGATGACCACAGACTAGTCTCACTTCTGACCATAGCCACCATAGAGTTCCCCGCAGAAAGTTGTGGTATGTGTGAGGAAGGGCAACTTTACCCTTTGGGAAACTTCAGTTAAGGCTGCATGGACAGTATATTTATAAAAAAGGACTAACGCTCTTATCAGAGCTCCACACAGATGACACCTATAATACTATTATCTAACATTTTGATTATTACAATTTTCAGTAATTTGACTCTTCTAATCTACTCATTTGTATTATACTGAGCCCACACCATGTGCCAGTGAATACACTAGAAGCTGAAGTAACTTAACTGAAGAAAATGAATAACTGAATAAGCCCAGTATGACAAAATGTACACTATGCCGTCCTGATGTAAATATTTTCAGCAGTTTGGAAGGATAAAATGCCTTCAATTAGAAAGGCCTCTCATTAAAATCAGATGGGATATACCAGCATTTGTTGTGGTCAGTCAATTGAGGCAAACTGTACAATGTGTTAAACTTAAAGACAGCAAAACTGTAATGAACCATTTTTTTGGTTTTGCATACCACAAGCAAACTTCTAAATCATGAGGTGCAATTTCATTAACTGGTGCATCTCCAGCTTTAGACCTTCCAGTCTTTGTTCTCATTCCAGTGGGGTAGAATGAATCCCAAATGGAAAATATTCCCCCTTTTTATTTTATGGTTTTGCTGAAGAAAATCTAAAACCGCCTTGAACCATTTAAAAGAACCAGTTGAATGGGTCTGTTAATTGTGCAGCACCAGGCATTAGTTCAGAGAAGCGTCTAGTCTACTCAACCTGGGTAGATAAGAGGCAGATTTAACATAGGACCTCACATAAAAAGACACTTCACCAGCCCTATAGCCCTGATTCTACAAAGCACTCAAGCATATGCTTAATCCTCATGGAAATCAAAGCATGTGTTTACGTCCCATTGCTGAATAGGGATGGGCTTAAGCACTTGCTCACAGTTAAGCATGTGTAGCTTAAATACTATTTTAAAACTTCATTGTATATAATGATGACATTTCATTAGTAAATATTTAGCTTAGGTTTTATATTGATTCACTGCAATTCAGTTTTTAGTATATTTTGAAGAATAAACAAAACAACTTATAGGATGAATCAAAGGATAAAAGCAAAGATCCATTAGCCACATACATCTGCATTAGTGACTGCTCAATTTTTTCTTTTGTTTTTAACATGAAATAGGATTGCTGCAGGATCAGTGTTTTCTAATGAGTACATCTTTAGAACTGGCCTTCTTCCCTTTGAAAACAATGTTTGAACTGAATAACACTTCCTTTCTTAGTGGAAAAATTATCATTATGGTAATTGAAGGCACTGTATTTTTAGTGATTCATGTAATCACTAGACTAGTTTTCCTCCAGTGAAAATATTCTTTCAGACAAAAAAGAGATGCTCAGTCACTTTATTGCAATACTGTATACCTGTGTAGCTTTTTATGGCTTAGATGTTTATGGCCTGGTACTTTCTTTTTTTATTCTTATCTATAAAAGGTAAGATTTTTGTAATGTTTAGCTTGCTTGTTCTAAAACAGTCAAACTTGAAATCAAGATTACGGAGTATGCCCTTAATTTTTAAAAGACTAGTTATTCTAATACTGATTCTTCAGCAGCTGACTCCTAAGAAACTGACTTTTTTTTTTTTAAATAAATGTGGGTTTTGGATTTTTTTCTTTTTGCATGGTTCTAAACTGAGCTATTTAAACCACTCTCCTTGCAGCCTATAATTGGTCAGTAGCATCTGACCGAATATGCTATGTTCTGAGTAGATACATTTTTTTTTTAGTTTGAAGAATGAATTTAAAAGTAAAGAGAACGTTTTTTTTTTAACTTTAATATACAAAAATAACTTACAACTATCATATTTTAGGGAAGGTGCTGTGATGGACTTACAGAAAGGAATATATAAATTTTAGTTGTGTTTTTGCTTTACAAAAACAGTGTTCTAAATAATATTTAGCACTTCCACAGTACTTTTCATGTGTAGCTACTGAAAAAATACTAGAAGGATTAAAGAACAGTGAAACAGGTAAATATACCCATTTTGTAGATAGATAAATGGAGACAGTTAGAATAAAGGACACCTGCAAGATGGAGGGAGGGGGCAGAGGAGGGAGTGGAATAAGTTATGGTCTTTTTTGCTGCTGTATGTTATATAAAAAAGGCTTGAAAGGTCTCTCTTTTTTTAAAAAGACTTCTTTTCCCTGCTTCTTTTTCATATTAAAAATATTCTAGGCCTGAAACTCTGTGATGATTGGAAAATTAGTGAAATGGTAACTTCTCAAGAGCCAAGAAAGTGAAAGTTGAACAACTGAGGGGGAAAGTGATTTCTAGTTAAACTGTTTTTATAAGTCTGGTTTTAGTTGTTTTTGCTAACATCTATATAATTCCAATAACATTATGGATAAAGGAATATTTTGTTTAAATTCAGCACCTTTGTCTTTTTAATGAAGCTGTTAGATCTTACAATAAACATTCTCTAATTCCTCCCAGAGGTCCTTTAGCAAAAGCAAGGAAAATCAAACCTGATATTTTGACTGCTAAAAATAAAGTCAATCAAAAAAATTGCGCAGGCCTCATTTATGCACCATAAAGAAGCAAAAAAAGGGATAAGTGATTTGCCTGTGGTCCCAGTGAGACAATGGCAGAACCAGGAATAGAACCTAGGATCCTTAAAGCCAGAGTCTGTGATTAGAGACCTAGGTCTGTGTTCAAAGTCCATCTTAAGAAACAAATGAAGCTTAAATTTCAAAAGTTCTAAAGCAGATTAGGGTTACTCAATCTTTTCTGACTGCCTCTTCCTATTCAGGGGAAAACAAACACAAATCTTTGTCTTGAATCAGTCCTTAGGTTTTCATTCAGCTCTTTAAACCTGTACTAAATGTTGATAAGGTGCAAGAGAAAAGACATACTACGGAAAAGCATAAAAGCAAATGGAATTTATGTGTATATTAAAAAGAAAACTAAAAACTACAAATGATTTTTGTTACTTGAGAAGTTTGAACACGCAGGTGTGTTGCAGCCTACCTTCCTCTGTGGTAAGTAACCAGTAGGGTGTGGTTTGTTGAAGC